>NC_053390.1:111077782-115877782 GCF_905171765.1 Bufo bufo | reverse complement strand
TTGGTGGCGCAGTGCGCCCCCCCAACACCCCAGTATAATAAACATTGGTGGCGCAGTGCGCCCCCCCTCAATATAATAAACATTGGTGGCGCAGTGCGCCCCCCCAACACCCCAGTATAATAAACATTGGTGGCGCAGTGCGCCCCCCCTCAATATAATAAACATTGGTGGCGCAGTGCGCCCCCCCCAATATAATAAACATTGGTGGCGCAGTGGGCAGTGCCAATGAGGGTTAAAAAATAAAAAAATAATTAACTCACCTCCTCCAATTGATCGTCTTCTGTTCTTTCTTCATGACCTGTCAAAGGACCTGTGGTGACATCACTGTGCTCATCACATGATACATCACATGATCCATCACCATGGTAATGGGTCATGTGATGAGCTCAGTGACGTCACCACAGGTCCTGAAGAAAGAACAGGAGACCGGCAGCTACGCTATCAACTGGAGGAGGTGAGTTAATTTTTTTAAATTATTTTTTAACCCTCATTGGCACTGCCCACTGAGCCACCAATGTTTCTTATACTGGGGGGGCGCACTGTGCCACCAACGTTTCTTATACTAGGGGGGGGGCGCACTGAGCCACCAATTATGTTTCTTATACTAGGGTGTTTGGGGGGGGGGGGGCGCACTGTGCCACCAACGTTTCTTATACAAATACAGGAGGCGGGTGCCGGAATCAAATAGCCGGCACCCGACCTTTGTGACAGGGAGCTGCGATCAGCGGCAGTTAACCCCTCAGGTACCGCACCTGAAGGGTTAACTCAACTGCAGCTGATCGCAGCTCCCTGTCACAGAGGTCGGGTGCCGGCTATTTGATTCCGGCACCCGCCTCCTGTATTTGTATTTCAGGTCAGTTTTCTTCATTGGTGGCGCAGTGGCCACAGCTCCTCCCCTCCTCCTCCTGTCTCTCTTCTTATTGGCAGCAGGCAGGTCAGACAGGGGAGGGGGAGATGGAGGGGGCACCCCGAGGGAGAACACAAGTACAGCCTTGCCTGCCGCAGATTACATTGCAAGCTGTCGGCCGCCCAGCGCCCCTGTTACTATGGCGCCCTGTGCGGTCGCACAGCCCGCACACCCCAAAGGCCGGCCCTGGACATTATCATCGATCATACCTGGTCTCTGCTGAGTGCTGACTGAGTCTGCTCTCTCTCTCTCAGTCTCACTCGTCTCAGGCAGTCAGAGCCAGGCAGTGACACGGCAGCCTTCAGGCAGGAGTCAGGACGGACGAACGGTTCTTCAGGCCAGCCAGGGTGCTTCTTCCTTCTTCATCTCCTCAGGCACACTGGCGACGGCGATCCAATTCTCCCGCCTCCCTTGCGCACACTGCCACTGGCCAATCAGCAGCTGCCTCAACAGAATTGCCTTGTGCTGATTGGCCAGGCTGGTTGCAGGCTGGTTTGATCCTGTCTGATTCCGCAGCAGACAGCAGTCAGGATCAGGTCAGGAGGAGGTCAGGATCTGGTCAAACTCCGCTCGGCGCCGGGGGGGGGGGCTGAGAATAAAAGCAGCCGCATGGCGCTATAGTTGCATGATGTCATGAGTGGGTGGGGCCAAATAGTGTGGGCGGGGCCTTCTCTGCGCTCCGGGCCCCCCAGTGCCGCAGGCCCCATAGCAATGGCGTGGTCTGCCTCTATGGACGGTACGCCACTGTCCTGAACTTAGAACAATCGGGAAGGAGGGGTATGTTATTCCCCTAGCCATTCCCGAAGCTGCAGGGTTACCCTTGCTGGACCTGCCTGGGGCTTACCACTTGGTCCTACATGGATACCCGGGATATATGACACCAGATGTAGGCCATTAGCATTAAGCGTCTGCAGAGGCAGTCCATATAAAGAGAACAGAGCTATAAGGCAAGACACAAAAAAGTAAGGTGCTACTGGTCTGGCTAAAGGCAAAAGTTAGTGCAGTTTCACAATAAATGCATAATGGTCACATTGCGGCATCTGTGAAAGAGTCCATACAATGGGCAGGAGTACTTGAAAGTTGCTCAACCTGTAAACATTTAAGCAAAATTAGTGCAATATTTAAACAATATAAGTCACAAATAGCTCATGTATACGTGTACTTTGGGTACAAGCTTGTAACGTTGCATAACTTGTAAAAAGTAGGAAAAACACAAAAATCTAAAATAATTTGTAATCCAACATGAAGTATGGTTTGGCTGATAGATGGAGTCCATTAAGTCCATGCACAAAAAGGTTAGATAAAAAAGGCCAAAAATGTAAACAATAAACGGTAGGCAATGTTCCTTACCAGTAAAAATGTGTCCTTGGCTTGGCTCCTATAGTCTAATGGTTGGTTCTCCTCATAGCAAAAGACCGCTTACAGGAAGGGCGGGAAGTCTTCGTCTTGGTTGCTGCTGCTGCTGAAAGTCCCTATAACGAGCAGGCGGCTGACCTTTAGTGGTCCATTGAGATCTCTGCAAGGATAATCCAGAGTCTCCAGAAGTGGAGGTAGAGTACGGGACTGGTACGGGAGGATCAGCTGTCTGACTTGGTTCTGTAGACAGAGAAATCTCGGACGCTGGCATCAGGACTCGAATTTGAGGTTGGAGAAACCACTGAAGGGGGTCAAGCATGGAAGGCAACTCTGTTTGAGTCTTACTTTATGAAGACAATGGCAGCTCAGGTAATGTATCCTCTTCTCTTGGCTGCTCTTGAACAGGTTCCTGTAGGCATTTGCCGGTTACGATGACTCGCTGAGTACCTTTATCCTCTCTCTGGATTTCGTAGACCTCTGATGAGGGAATGGCCACTATTGTATATGGCTCACGCTCCCAGCGACTATCCAGTTTGCTTACAGGGTGATTGTTTTTTAGGCAGACCTGATCTCCAGGCTGTAAGGGCTCAGCATGTGCATGCATATCAAAGTCCTGTTTTTGTTTTTGTTGAGCCTTCTCTATTTTATAGTCCCCTATTTCTTTGGCGTCCTCCAGGCGCTTCTGATGCTCTTTGACCCACTCAGATTGGGGAAGGAGTGGTTCAGCGTCCGGTACAGGGATGTCAAGGGCAAGATCTGCAGGTAGACGGCCATGTCTTCCGAACATGAGGTAGTATGGAGTGTACCCAGTGGAGCAATGAGTTGTATTGTTGTACAGGTACACTAGTTCAGGGAGGAGTAATTAGGCCCTCTTGTGAGGCGGCACAGCCTTGAGCATGTTGATCAGTGTCTGGTTAATTTTTTCGCACAGTCCGTTTTCCTGAGGGTGGTATGCAGTAGTTCTCCGTTTTTTGCAGTTGTTCAAGGCACAAAGTTTATAGAATAACTGAGACTCGAATGCAGATCCCTGATCAGTAAGTATTTTGTCAGGACACCCATACAGCAGAATGAAGCTCTTCCACATGGCAGCAGCTGTAGTTTTTGCAGTTAAGTCTTTTACAGGTACAGCCCCAACGAACTTGGTATAGTGGTCTATGATTGTCATAGCATAGACATACCCGGATCTGCTGGGTTCCAGTTTCACGTGGTCGATTGCCACGATTTCAAGAGGACCTTTACTCACTATTGGATGAAGGGGGGCTCGCTGATCATGTCTTTCCCCTTTCGCCACCGCACAGGTGGGACACTGTCGACACCAGGTTTGAATGTCACTTCTCATGCCGATCCAGTAGAAACGTCGTCTGATGGTGGCTTCCGTTTTTTGGATTCCAAAGTGACCAGACCGATTATGGTACATATCCATCACCAACTTGGCATCTCTTCGAGGCACCACTATCTGGTGGAGGCGCTCACAGGTGACTGGATCAAGCGTTCTCCTGAGGAGTAGGTCTCTTTGTAGGAAGAGTAGTTTCCGTTGTCGCCAGAGGCGAACTAGCTCTGAGTCAGCTCTCCGCCGTCGGATTCTCTCCAGTATGCGCCCACTGTAAAAAAAATTCCAACAGTTCTCCAATGGCTCTGCTCTCTGATTGTAGTTTAATCCAGAGCTCTTTCTCAACTGGAGGTGAGGGGTCACAGGTCTGTGGAAAACAAGTGACTTTAGAGGTCGGGCGCCTAGTGTGTAGGGCCTCCTGTCGGGCAAATCGGGAGTAGAATATTGGCATCTCCACATTTTCCCACTGATCATCGGTAGAAATTGGTACTTTCTGGGCAGGTAGCCTAGACAAAGCGTCAGCATTGTCATTGGATTTTCTAGTCCGGGACTTAATGGTAAAGTTGAAGTTCGCCAGTCTAGAGGCCCATCTTTGTTCTAGAGCACCCAGACGTGCAGTGTTCAAGTGAGCTAGTGGATTATTGTCAGTGTAGACCGTGAAAGGTGTAGCAGCTAGATAGTCCTTGAATTTCTCAGTTACACCCCAGACCAAGGCAAAAAACTCCAGTTTGAATGAGCTGTAGTTACGGTCATTCCGCTCTGGCTCTCGTAAAGATCTTTCAGTTCCAACTTGTGTCTGAGATAGTACAGCTCCCAAACCTTTCTTACTTGCATCAGTATAGAGGCAAAACGGTAGGCTGTAGTCAGGATAACCCAGGACTGGAGGTTCTGTAAGTTTTTCTTTCAACAGTTGGAAAGCAGCTTCTCTCTCTTCATTCCACTCCACCGGTATCTTGTAATTCTGACATCCTTTAGGGTGACCTTTCACAAGCTCCTGGATAGGTTCCGCAATCTGAGCAAAGTGCGGGATAAATCTCCGATAGTAACTTGCAAATCCGAGGAAGCTCTTGACCTCTTTGACTGTTTTGGGAGCCGGCCAGCTTTGTACTGCAGCTATCTTGTCAGGGTCCGGTCTCACGCCTTCCGCACTCACAACATGTGCCAGATATTTCACTTGGGGCTTCAGTAAGTGACACTTTGAAGGTTTCACTTTCAGTCCATGTTGGGTCAGAGTCTGGAACACTTCTGCCAGGTGCTGTAAATGCTCTTCGTAGGTCTTAGAGTAGATGATCACATCATCCAGGTACAACAACACAGTCTCAAAGTTTTTGTGACAAAGACATCGTTCCATGAGTCTCTGAAATGTCCCTGGGGCATTGCATAGCCCGAATGGCATGTTGTTGAACTCAAACAGACCCATTGGGGTGGCAAAAGCTGTTTTTTATTTATCTTCTGGTGCCATGGGAACTTGCCAATAGCCATTGGTTAGATCCAGAGTTGAAAAGTAAGCATCAGATCCCTGAGCTGCCAGGGATTCCTCAATTCGTGGCAGGGGGTACGCATCCTTGTGCGTAATGTTGTTGATCTTACGGTAGTCCACACAAAAACGGATGGTTCCATCCTTCTTCTTTACCAGGACAAAGGGGGCAGCCCAGGGGCTGTGACTATCCTGGATGACATTAGCTGTCTTCATATCCGGCACCATCTTCTTCACCTGCTGATACATGGCAGGAGGGATTGGTCGGTATCTTTCTTTGATTGGAGGATGAGTGCCGGTTGGAATGGTGTGCTGTATTAAGCGAGTCTGACCACAGTCCAGAGAATGTTTTCTGAAGACTTGATGGTGTTGTTTGACTAACACCGTTGATCTGCTAGGCAGAGGTTGTGGTATCCCCAATGTGTAGTTCGGCCCACCAGGGCTGTTCTGGCGGGTCTTTGGCTTCCTCCACTGCTTGGAGTGATTGTTGAGCCGCAGCAGTGGGATAATCCAGAATATCCTGCAGACAGATGTGGTATAGGCAGGCCACTGGATAGTGCTTTTTTAATTTCACAGCTTCATCACCCAGATTGACTAAGCGTATGGGTACCTTTCCTTGGGACACAGTGACCACGCTCCTGGCGGCTAGGACAAGGGGGTGATCCTGAAGATGTATTGTCTCCACAAGGGCCTGATAATCTTGACTTTGGATACCGATGCAAGCCTTGCACCATATCAGAGTCTCTTCTCCAGGCTGGAGTTTGATAGGGTGAGCATACTTGATGCGGACACGGCAGATTTCGCCCCGTTGATTGCTGAATTTTTGTTGGGCGGCTAGCACTCGAATGGTCTGGTGTATAACCTATTGAGTTTCATGGGGTGTAGTCAGTAGGGTTTTCTTTAAGGCTTTCAGCACTTCAGGGTAACAGTTGTCGAGTACATTCATCCCCAGGACCACAGGACAATTATCATCATCTGGGACCTGAATCACGACTACTCCTTGGCATGAGAGTTCAGTATCTTCAATCTGTAAGGTAGGTTCCCAATAACCTAGTATAGGCACTGGTTTGCCATTGGTAGCTATGATGTGGAGCCAAGATTCAGGAGATTGCATCAGTTGGGCTCCATTTCGGCATGTGTCAAATGCTGCTTGGCGGATGGTAGTCACTTGAGATCCTTCACTCCGTTGATGTCAACTTCAACCACGGGGTGGGCGCCACATATCTAGGCATAAAGGCTGGATCTTTGGGACCTAGTATTCTTCCTCATGAGGGGCGGTCCTCGACCTCAGGGGATACCCGTTTAACTGACTGCAGTTCTTTTCAGTGTGTCCATACCTCTGACAAAGCAGGCATCGCTGTTTCCTAATGTTTTCATAACCGGGGTCTGACAACCTACTGACTGGCTGATGCCGATATTCTTGTGGACCGGGTGTAGGGCGGTCTCTGTTTGCAGAAGTCCCTTTCCCCACCTTGGGTTACTGTTCTAGTCGCTCTAGCTGTTTCCTCATCCTCTCCATATTCTCAGCTAAGAGGGAGACTTGAGCAGTCAGAGCTGCTACAGTATCTGGAACGGGTGCCTGAGCCCCATGCTCAGCTATTTGGCTGTGAATAGCAGGCAGTAATGTGGGCCCTGCCTTCTTGTTTTCAGGAGGTTCAGCTTGGTGACTTTCCCCTAGGATGCCAATAGCAAGTTCCTTAAAGTCCAAGAAAGGGGCATCTTCAGCTGACGTTTGAGGGATTCATCAAGGACACCTTCAATAAACTGTTCCCTGAGGGTTCGGTCTTGTTCCTCAGCTTCATGGGGATCAATCTGGATAACAGCTCGCAGAGCTTCCTGCAGGGACAGGGCAAAGTCTCTCAAGGTCTCCTTTGACTGCTGACGCTTTCCAAAGAAGCGCATTTTAAGCTCAGAGGCGGTCCTAGTCTCAAAGGTGGTACTGAGTCGGTCTAGGATCTGCTCAGCGGTTTTCCGCTCTGACTGGGGCCAGGATTTGACCTCTCGGAGCGCAGCTCCCTGTAACTGGCCAATCAGGATTTCCACTTTCTGATCCTGTGATACTGGGTATAGCTTAAATGTAGCTAGCATTTTATCACTGAATTCCTTGAGTGAATGGGGTTCTCCTGAGTAACTTATGAGCCAGGGTCCCCCAAAATAGTAGGTGGCTACCGCTGCTGCTGGTGGATCGCTGCGGTCCAAGTAGGTGCTATCTTCGTTGTCAGACATGTCCCTTGATGCCCAGTACTAGAGGAATTAGTACTGGCTACAACGCAATTTTAGATGCAGGTTACTATGGGTGACTGCAGCAGAATTGGTGCGTGGCTCCTTTAAGAGTCGCTGCAACTGCTCAATTCCAGGAAGTATGGTGCTCTGGCAGACAGATAACTATTAACAGTCTTTAGCAAGGTTATTTGCACAATAGTACTCACTCAGATCCAAGAGCAGACGGTTCTCCCTTTTTTTAAATGGCCGCCGCTTTACTTCCTGCTTCCTGTATGGGCAGCGATCTCTTTGTCCTCCTGGGAACTTGTATTCAACACTTTTGTTCCTGCTGCTGTAGGAATGCTTTCTCTGTGGAGGCAGGCTGTTTGGTTCCCTCCCCTCTGCTGGGTGGAGATATCTGGGGTAGTTGCTTAACCCCTGCGCTGCCACTGTGCTGCAGCTGATGCAAGCCCACACTCTTCAACAATAAGTACATGCAGTAAGGCACAAAGGTAAATCCTGTTAAGGCACACAATTGGATCAGGTTATGCAGGGATAGGCACACAATTCAATCCAATCCTGTTCCAGGGACACCACTTAAATGCAATGAGCCAGACCGTGGGTGCAGTTACACGGACGTCAAATTATGCAGTGGGTCAGGAAATGTATATAATAGTCTAAGGTTTGTTCGTGACGCCAATTGCAGCGTGCACAGGGTACTAACGCAGGGCCCTTTAAGATGTTGTAACTCACGTACCAGGTTAGGAATGCCAGAGTGGTGTAATGTCTCTGTGTGGTAATAGCAATGGTGTCAACGGTGTCTCCTACCTTGGTATGGCTGGACTCCTGGATCCTGGCTCACTTGCAATAAAATGAGTGTTGTGCTAGTAGGAGTAATTGAGGGATTTGGTAGCAGTAATTGAGATCCAGACTTTGAGTAAAGTTCAAACTTGTCTTTACTAGTTGCAGCTTTCATCCAAACACAGTTGTGCTCACAGGGTATGCTTCTTCCTTTAACTGGAGGTGGCTGCTTGCTTGTACCAGCTGAGGCTGCAAGGCTTAGGCTGGGGATGATGATCAATTGTCTCAGCCGAGACAAGATCCTGGATTGGATCCCTAAATCTGGGAGCTCCTACACACACAGCCTTCCCCATGCAGGGAGAGCTAGAACTGGATCTAACTGGTTTTCTCCTCCCCTGCTGCAGGATGTGGGAAACTCCACTTCCCTTAAGCAGGGGGGCAGAACAGAACAGGAACGCTCCATTTTGAATGCCCATAACATTAAAACTATTCCTACCAACGATCCTGCCACCTGCTGCTAGACCTGAAACATTACAAGGAAAAAATTACATTTAAAATGTTTTTATCTGCACAGTTGTGAATAACATGAGTGAAATCACATCAAATGACCATGGTAATACTCTTAGCAGATTGTAGCGGGGTAAAAGCGTTTAGTAACCCAACTCTGGGGTGTTACAACTCCATCTGAGACAAGACAGCAGGAGTCTGAAGAGGAGTCAGAGGAGGATGGTGGCTGGTGGGAGGAGGAGGAGCAAGAAGAGCAGGCTTTGAATTTTTCAGTGATCCTTGGTGTTGTCCGTGGCTGGGGGAAGGAGACCAAAGACGACATTCTCCTGGGCGATAAGCAGGAGCCAGGGCGCTTTACCGCTTCCATTTAGTGCAAATGGGGGCCTTCATGCTCCAGTGTTTGAAGAGGGACCCCCGTATAAAAAGAATAAAAGTCAAGGACCTGTATTGGGTGGCAACGTACTTAGACCCCCGGTACAAACACAAAATGACGGACATGTTGCCATCATCACAGAGGGCTGTCAGAATGCAGCATTTCCAGGCCTTGCTGCGAGAGATGCTGCATTCTGCTGTTGCAGGCACTGGCTGAGGAATTTCCACCCATAGAGAAACAGGTGCGGGTACCAATCCTACCAGGCCTGCAAAAAGAGGGCGATTTGAAGATGTGTTGGTCACTTTGGATATGAGATCATTCTTCCAGCCAACCCATCGACAGCCGCCCTCTGGTTCCAGCCTCAGGGAACGCCTAAACCGACAGGTCTCTGACTACATCGGGTTAACGACCGATGTGTACACTCTGAGAAGCAAGCAACCCCTTGACTACTTGGTGTGCAGGCTTGATCTGTGGCCAGAGCTGGCACAATTTGCCATGGAACTCTTGGCTTGCCCTTCGTCGAGTGTCCTGTTCGAAAGGACGTTCAGTGCAGCAGGGGGGTTTGTGACCCATAAGCGCACTCGCCTAGTTCACGACAGTGTGGACTACCTCACATTTTTTAAAATGAATGAGGCATGGATCTCGGAGGAATTCAACACCTGTGATGACCACGTGTAATTTAATTTCCTCATGCCAGCCCACACATATCCGCCACCAACCAGAACAAAGAATGGTCCTTGCCTTATGTATATACAGCGGCATAAAAGGCCTTTTATGTCAGGTGAATGCCTAGTTTTTGGGGCCTGTACTGGCTGACAGTTACATATTTATCCTGTTGCCACCTAATGTACCTCCAGCCACAGAATCCAAAGTTCTTTGCTGTCAGGTGAATGCCCATTGCCTAATTTTTGGGGTCTGTACTGGCCGACAGTTACATATTTGTCCTGTGACCGCCTAATGTACCTCCAGCCACAGAATCCAAAGTTCTTTGCTGTCAGGTGAATGCCTATTGCCTAATTTTTGGGGCCTGTACTGGCCGACAGTTACATATTTATCCTGTGACCGCCTAATGTACCTCCAGCCACAGAATCCAAAGTTCTTTGCTGTCAGGTGAATGCCTATTGCCTAATTTTTGGAGTCTGTACTGGCCAACAGTAACATTTTTTATCTCTAGCCACATAATCACACCCTGTCTCACTCCTCTGCCTCTCATTATGGTGGCGTATGAACCGCATTCACCGTAAGGACCTTCTAATGTCACAGGGTCATGTGACTGTGTCCCCTTATACCCTGCATTGTGCCCTCTTACCACACCCTGTGCAGTGCCCCTAGTCATTCCCTGTACTGTGCCCTCTTATACCCTTTTATCAGGTCACGGTATGGCGGTGTTATCTGGTCACTGTACAGAGGTGCTATCTGGTTCATGTATGGCAGTGGTATCCAATAACTGGATGGCCATAACTGTATCCCTTTCCCTGCTCACACCATCCTTTTTTAGACCTGGCATGAGTGGGAAAAATATGCAGATTGCGGTGCTAAGGACCTTTGCGCCACAATCTGTGTAACATAGACGTATTTCTATATAATAAATGACCACCTAATTGTATTATTATTCGGGGGTAGGGCTAATATCTTTATATTATATAGATTCTAGTGTATTATACTGTGCCCTGTATTTCCCAGTAGAAACACAGACCTCATCCCTGACCACCAGGACCAGGTAGCGCTCTGTCAGTACATGGCGGCCTCCCCTCTCCGCCATGCTGCTCCGCTGTGTACTGGTTCTTATTCTGACACTAGGGCTGGGTTCACATCCTATTTTTGCCATCCATTGAATGCATACCAAAAATGTATGTGTTAACAGATGCCTCAGACTGATGCCGTACAGTGGCGTCCGTTCACCATACAGTTCCATGGTAGAAAAAAAAATTACGGTAGCGTATGCATTTTTTAATGGACTCTGCAGGATACAAAAACTTTGAGTGCTGCACATTTGTATACATCAAACCGATAGGAAATAAAAAATTTCTAGGCTCCAGCAGTGCACATTTTTGAGAGTTTCCCTTTAAGACGCATAAAAATGGCCCCTGATAAAAATACATATTTTTTGTGGGAATTTTTGCCAATGATCCCCCTCTGGTATATCACTGTATATCATATTGTAGGACTATTTGTGCACTCATAGGTTGTATTTGGTGGCTGCAAATATGACCTGAAGGTTTTTCAGGTTCGCCTGCTATTAAAGTCAATGGGCGCGATGCAAACGTGCGGTTCGTAAACATTTGATCGTGAACGCGCGTTCGCGAATCGTCCCGGCTGATGTTCGTCCATCACTAGCTAGTAGTAGGACTACTAACAGTATGAGTGAATGAAGACAAAAGCAGTACATAATGTCAGAGCTCTGCAGCTTCAACCAATATGATTCACTATATGATAAAAGGGAGTGAGGTTTGTATCACTCTGCTGCAAGGTCAGTAATGTGCAACAGTAGTTTTTTTGCTGACTTTCAGACTTTTGAGGAATGGCAAATACCCAATGAAAGCAGGGCCTCACCACCAATTAGGCGAGGTGAGGCAATCGCCTCAGGCGGCGCGGCCCTTGTGATAAGAGTATGGGGGGGGGGGAGGGCGCTTTTTCAATTTTCGCCTCAGGCAGCAGAAAGGCTAGGTGCATCCCTGAACGGATTTTTGGAGGATCCACGGACATGAAGGAAAAAGTCGTTTTGGTGTCCGCCTGGCCGTGCGGAGCCAAACGGATCCGTCCTGATTTACAATGCAAGTCAATGGGGACCGATCCGTTTGACGTTGACACAATATGGTGCAATTGCAAACGGATCTGTCCCCCATTGACTTTCAAGAGGCGTTCCCATAGTAATGGGGACGCTTCAAGTTAGAATATACTACGAACTGTGTACATGACTGCCCCCTGCTGCCTGGCAGCACCCGATCTCTTACAGGGGGCTGTGATCCGCACAATTAACCCCTCAGGTGCCGCACCTGAGGGGTTAATTGTGCGGATCACAGCCCCCTGTAAGAGATCGGGTGCTGCCAGGCAGCAGGGGGCAGTCATGTACACAGTTCTTAGTATATTCTAACTTGAAGCATCCCCATCACTATGGGAATGCCTCTGTGTTGGAATATACTGTCGGATCTGAGTTTTCACGAAGTGAAAACTCAGCTCTAAAAAAGCTTTTATGCAGACGGATCTGCGATCCGTCCGTGTGAAAGTAGCCTATGGCCACGGATCACGGACGCGGATGGCAATCTTGTGTGCATCCGTGTTTTTTCACGGACCCATTGACTTGAATGGGTCCGTGAACCGTTGTCCGTCAAAAAAATAGGACAGGTCATATTTTTTTGACGGACAGGAAAAACGGATCACGGCCGCGGATGAACAACGGTGCATTTTCCGAGTTTTCAACGGACCCATTGAAAGTCAATGGGTCCACAGAAAATCACGGAAAACGGAACAACGGCCACGGATGCACACAACAGTCGTGTGCATGAGGCCTTAGGTACAGGTTTTGCAAATGGTACGCACCAAAACCACACATGGGAAGCATACAGAAAAAATGTTGCTGAGCTAGTGTCCAAGAAGGATTTTCAATTTGCTACTAGGGAATTATGAATGACATTTTCAACTTGTTTCACTTGTTGAAGCTATGTAGCGTTTACAAATCCATGTTGTTCTGTTTACTAAAATATAGATACCAATTATTGATCCTTTGAGAGCCCATGGGATCCGCCTGGCATTAATACAGAATAGAAATGAACCCCTGAAATCTGTCCTTAAACCTGAAAAAAATGGAAGTCATGACACCAATGAAAATGAGTCCTAGAAAAATGTCATGCCTAATCATTGTGCACACAATGCATGTGCCTCATGTTAATTTCCTTCATAATTTTGGTAGATATATAATTTTTTTAGAAAATGTTTGGCTTGTTCTTTTTAGTTTGCTTGTTTTTCAAAGGTAATGAAATTATTTTCTTATTTCACATTTCTCTATATACTCATAATCAGATTAGATAATTCATGCTTGGGTTTCATTTTCTTCTCCTTTTGTTTCATCATCTATGAAATGATTTTGTTTCTATTGCTGGGTAAATTACTTTTTTGTATAGCTTAATAACACTAATTCTTAACTAGAGAAGTGAAATTCAATCAGAATTTCAGGATAAATTTGATTTGCCCCAAAGCCGAATTTCTTCGTGCTTCGTGTTAACCTGAAATAGTGTAAAAAAACAAAAAAAGAAATCATACTTACCTCCTCCATTTGCTCACGACGGCCCGGCAGCATCCATCTTGATTGAAATCCCGTGCGTGGTGATGTATGACATCACCATGCAGGCCGGCGTGATGAAGTAATCTCGCGCTGCGCGAGATTTCTCTCCAGATCTTCAAGCTCCAGATCTAATGTTAATTTCACACTGTTTTTACACTCAGATGCCGTGATCATGTATGAACGCGGCATCTGAGGGGTACAATAATGGGGGTGGCGCTATCGCAGCTCCCTATCATTGCACCCGCTACTTACAAAAAAATGCACTTTGTGATAAAGTTATTCGTCATGAAGCAAATTTTTTTTTTAAATTCGGCGAATCAGCCGAATCAAACTTTTCAGAAATTCGCTCATCTCTAATCTTAACCCAGTACTATCAAAAACATTATTTCAAAAGCAAAATTCTTTCTCTTCCAGTATGTTGTCTGTAATGTCTGCATGTCCACAGGACACTTGATCACAGCATAGTGTCAGAATAATATATGGGACCCTTTCTCTCCAGTAGCTTATTATAGAGTAATTGTGTGGTTTGAAATTCCCTAGTTCACTCCCTCACATGGGATCCAACACTAGAAAGCTTTTTTTTTTTTAAAAAAAGGGATACTACCATCCAAATTTTGTTGTCACTTATTAACTGCCTATATTTGAATATTCTATGCATTTTTTTTACAGAAAAATTGGTGGATGATTTTCTGCATATAATGTTTTAAAATTACTCTATGTATTATTCCTGTCCTGGGTCTTTAATGTCCTCCTTTGCTTTGACTTTTAGCACAGAAAGGGGATGAGTGACTCAATTAGAGCGTCACCCATTACACTGATAACTGCAATGCTCTTCTGTGGATATCTTTATCTAGGCCTATGAAGAGAACTATAGAGCTGTCATACTGTTATCCAAATTCTACAGTCTACTATTATACTAACAGATCACATCTTTCCCTCGTAGCAGCAGTAAAATATCAATGGGTTACTTATTTGTATTACTTAGTTTTATCTCTCTGTGCTGACTGCTACGGCTTGTGTTTAATTTTCATTGGCACAGCATTGCCGAAACGAAAGTGAAAAATGGCCAAAAACTCTATCCATGAATATTGAGTTAAAAAGTACAGTCGTGACCAAAAGTTTTGAGAATTAGATAAATATTGGAAATTGGAAAAGTTGCTGCTTAAGTTTTTATAATAGCAATTTGCATATACTCCAGAATGTTATGAAGAGTGATCAGATGAATTGCATAGTCCTTCTTTGCCATGAAAATTAACTTAATCCCAAAAAAACATTTCCACTGCATTTCATTGCTGTCATTAAAGGACCTGCTGAGATCATTTCAGTAATCGTCTTGTTAACTCAGGTGAGAATGTTGATGAGCACAAGACTGGACATCATTATGTCAGGCTGATTGGGTTAAAATGGCAGACTTGACATGTTAAAAGGAGGTTGATGCTTGAAATCATTGTTCTTCCATTGTTAACCATGGTGACCTGCAAAGAAACGCGTGCAGCCATCATTGCGTTGCATAAAAATGGCTTCACAGGCAAGGATATTGTGGCTACTAAGATTGCACCTCAATGAACAATTTATAGGATCATCAAGAACTTCAAGGAAAGAGGTTCAATTCTTGTTAAGAAGGCTTCAGGGCGTCCAAGAAAGTCCAGCAAGCACCAGGATCGTCTCCTAAAGAGGATTCAGCTGCGGGATTGGAGTGCCACCAGTGCAGAGCTTGCTCAAGAATGGCAGCAGGCAGGTGTGAGCGCCTCTACACGCACAGTGAGGCGAAGACTTTTGGAAGATGGCCTGGTGTCAAGAAGGCCAGCAAAGAAGCCACTTCTCTCCAAAAAAAACATCAGGGACAGATTGATCTTCTGCAGAAAGTATGTTGAATGGACTGCTGAGGACTGGGGCAAAGTCATATTCTCCGATGAAGCCTCTTTCTGATTGTTTGGGGCATCTGGAAAAAGGCTTGTCCGGAGAAGAAAAGGTGAGCGCTACCATCAGTCCTGTGTCATGCCAACAGTAAAGCATCCTGAGACCATTCATGTGTGGGGTTGCTTCTCATCCAAAAGAGTGGGCTCACTCACAATTTTGCCCAAAAACACAGCCATGAATAAAGAATGGTACCAAAACACCTTCCAACAGCAACTTCTTCCAACAATCCAACAACAGTTTGGTGAAGAACAATGCATTTTCCAGCACGATGGAGCACCGTGCCATAAGGCAAAAGTGATAACTAAGTGGCTCGGGGACCAAAACGTTGACATTTTGGGTCCATGGCCTGGAAACTCCCCAGATCTTAATCCCATTGAGAACTTGTGGTCAATCCTCAAGAGGCGGGTGGACAAACAAAACCCCACTAATTCTGACAAACTCCAAGAAGTGATTATGAAAGAATGGGTTGCTATCAGTCAGTAACTGGCCCAGAAGTTGATTGAGAGCATGCCCAGTCGAATTGCAGAGGTCCTGAAAAAGAAGGGCCAACACTGCAAATACTGACTCTTTGCATAAATGTCATGTAATTGTCGATAAAAGCCTTTGAAACGTATGAAGTGCGTTTAATTATATTTCACTACATCACAGAAACAACTGAAACAAAGATCTAAAAGCAGTTTAGCAGCAAACTTTGTGAAAACTAATATTTGTGTAATTCTCAAAACTTTTGGCCACGACTGTACACCTTTCTGATGGAACAGTCCCTTTCAGGTGACAGTGGTCCCCTTATCTCCTGGATGCTATATATAAATCCTGTACACAATGCACTAGTAGAGGAAAAGCCGCAAGGAGAGTCTGGTGACAGATTATTTTGATATGTAACAGAAGATGATTCTTCCTCTCTTCTAATATGAGACCTGAGACATTAAAATGGAATATAATAGCTCAGTAAAGCCTTGGCTTCCTTTTACGCTTCACCATTGACACAGTCTCAATAATGGATTTCTGGGCAGTGTTTTGTCCTGTTTTGTTCCTTTCTTTTTACAAGGTTGGAGATTATTTGTGAAGTGCAGATGTACTGTGCACCTCCTCATGGGACATATAAAGTACAGTATTCTATAAAACATTGGATCCTTGGAGTAATTTAATATTAGAGCAATAGATTTGTTTCCAACTGGAAATTTACTGATCTCACAAAGGAATGTCCAATAAGCAATGGCAAAGAACCTGGAAGGGGTAATAATAAGCTGAGCTACAAGAGGCAGAGGTGTTGCTAGGTTTTTCTTTTTGGGGTAAAGAGTCAGTTTGCAGTCCTAGCCTTGTATCTAAATACACTGGCCAAGATACAGTAGCTTGTTAGTGACCAAAACCCAGCACCAGGGACGTGCACAGACATTTTGAAGGGCAGGGACTTAAGTAAAAAAAAAAAAAAAAGGGCACTTGATAATTTCAAACAAATGTTGTACCACGAAGCTTACTTTTCTAAAAGTCCTACCTTGTTCTCTGTGAATTTTTTGATACTATAATTGTAAACACGACAGAATCCACAAATATGACTTTTTTGGCTTCACCGTACATATTATGGTAAAATGAGTGATGTCATTACAAGACTCTAAAGACTCTAATATGCAAAGAGACAAAGCACTACAACCCCCAGTATGCAAAGGGACAACGCGCTACAACCACAAGTATGCAAAGGGACAAAGCGAGCGGGCACTGAGGGCAGACAGGCACTAAAGGAACTTAGGCAGCAGACTGAGTCACACAGGCCGGCGCTTGCTCCCCTGCATTAATCCCGCTGGGGGGGGGGTCACGTGATGTAGTAGACGTGCGTCACGCACGTCCGCTACCCAGGCAGCCCCTGCGCTAGCCTTAAAGGATCCTGTCACCCTGACCCTGCACTGGTGAGCGGGCGGACTGGTGAATACATTGTATCGATGAATAAATTGCGCTGCCTCCGGCAAGATGGGGGGGGGGGGGGGGAGGTGGCGCTGCAGACTCGTGGCGCGTTTGTAGTGGGTTGGCTTGGGCAGGGCCATCTTTAATATTGATTGGACCCTGGGCAAGAATTTACTTGGACCCCCTGGATCCCGCCTTCCCACACCCTAGCAGGCAATCACGCCCTCCACCACTATATATAATATAGCTTACAGTGAATGACTGTAAATACTTACAGTTCTGAAGACTCCAGTGACTCAGGATCAGTGCTCTGAGCAGCTAAGCTCAGGGCTGGAAGTGGGCACCGCTCTGCAGTTCAGGAAGGAGACCGGGGCTTGGCTCACCCTAGCGTTACAGTGCACCCCAGCACCCCACAGTATGCAGTATAGCACCCTATAGTATACAGCACCCCACAGTATGCAGTATAGCATCCTATAGCATACAGTATAGCACCCCACAGTATACAGTAGAGCAGTATAGCACTCCACAATATACAGCACCCACAATATACAGTAGAGCAGTATAGCACCCAGTATACAGCACCCCACAGTATACAGTAGAGCAGTATAGCACTCCACAATATACAGCACCCACAATATACAGTAGAGCAGTATAGCACCCAGTATACAGCACCACACAGTATACAGTAGAGCAGTATAGCACCCAGTATACAGCACCCTACAGTATACAGTAGAGCAGTATAGCACCCAGTATATAGCACCCCACAGTATACAGTAGAGCAGTATAGCACCCACAGTATACAGTAGAGCAGTATAGCACCACACAGTATACAGCACCCTATAGTATACAGCACCCCCAGTATATAATCTCATATAGCAGATCCCAGTATATAATCTCATACAGCAGCCCCCCAGTATATAATCTTATACACCAGCCCCCAGTATATAATCTCATACAGCAGCCCCCCAGTGTATAATCTCACACAGCAGCCCCCCAGTATATAATCTCATACAGCAGCCCCCCAGTATATAATCTCATACAGCAGCCCCCCAGTATATAATCTCATACAGCAGCCCCCCAGTACATAATCCCACACAGCAGCCCCCCCAGTACATAATCCCACACAGCAGCCCCCCCAGTATATAATCTCATACAGCAGCCCCCCAGTATATAATCCCACACAGCAGCCCCCAGTATATAATCCCACACAGCAGCCCCCCAGTATATAATCCCACACAGCAGCCCCCCAGTATATAATCTCATATAGCAGCCCCCCCAGTATATAATCTCATACAGCAGCCCCCCCAGTATATAATCTCATACAGCAGCCCCCCAGTATATAATCTCACACAGCAGCCCCCCACAGTACATAATCCCACACAGCAGCCCCCCCAGTATATAATCTCATACAGCAGCCCCCCAGTATATAATCCCACACAGCAGCCCCCAGTATATAATCTCATACAGCAGCCCCCCAGTATATAATCCCACACAGCAGCCCCCAGTATATAATCCCACACAGCAGCCCCCCAGTATATAATCCCACACAGCAGCCCCCCAGTATATAATCTCATATAGCAGCCCCCCCCCCCAGTATATAATCTCATACAGCAGCCCCCCAGTATATAATCTCATACAGCAGCCCCCCAGTATATAATCTCACACAGCAGCCCCCCACAGTACATAATCCCACACAGCAGCCCCCCCAGTATATAATCTCATACAGCAGCCCCCCAGTATATAATCCCACACAGCAGCCCCCAGTATATAATCCCACACAGCAGCCCCCCAGTATATAATCCCACACAGCAGCCCCCCAGTATATAATCTAATACAGCAGCCCCCCAGTATATAATCCCACACAGCAGCCCCCCAGTATATAATCCCACACAGCAGCCCCCCCAGTATATAATCCCACACAGCCTCCCCCAGCATACAATCCTCAGACCCTCCCCAGTAATCACATCCACCTCTCCAGCGCTGACAGACTCTCTCCCCTCTACAGAGGCTGCTGAGCAGCCATCCCTGATCTTCCTACTCTGCAGACAGTTGGCCAGTGCCTGTTATAGCAGGCCGCTGCCGACCCACGTGACCTACCCTTCTCCTGCAGGCTGCAGCAACACTGATCCTGGAAGAAAGAAAGGACCTTTGATTACCTCATAGCCATGTGACCAGTAATATCGCTATGTTACTGGTCACATGGTGATGATGTCATGTAAAGTCCTTTCTCCCACAGCTCTCACTCTCTCACAGTTCGCTCTGGAGTGCCGGTGTTCTGTCAGAATACTGTACCTTACCGGCATGCAGGCAGGCATTGCAGCAACCACCTGTAGCTAACAGCCTGACACCTAGGGCGGACGGCCCCATCCCCCACGGCACGCCACTTGATATAATTGAAATTGTGGGCAGTGGCCAGCGGGGCTCAAGAGGCAGCTGCCTTGGGCCCCCCAGGAACAACTGGGCCCGGGGCAGCTGCCCCTTTTGCCCCGCGTTAAAGACGGCCCTGGGCTTGGGACAACATTAAAAAAAAAAGAAAAAAAAAAGGGCATTAAAGGGGCAGGGGCAGAAGGGGGCAGGGGCAGAAGGGGGCAGGGGCTCAAGCCCCCTTTGAGCCCTATGTGTGCACGTCCCTGCCCAGCACCGAAACCCATGCACTGCCAGCTTCCCCCAGCTACACCCCTACAATAGGCAGACATAGACAACTGTAATATTTTGATTTGTTCTGTTCTCTATACACACTATACAGACCGAGATTTCTGCATTGATTGCTAATAGAATGTGGTTTGATTGTGTTTGTGTATGATTGTGACTTAGATAACAATCTAAGAGTGTGTTCACACCAGAGTTGTTATTTCCATTGTTTTCCTCTGTTACAGGATCAGAGCAATGAAAATTACAGAAGTGCCAAATCCTCCACATAACCAAACCTAGCGGCACCAGACTGACCCCATTGACTATAATGGGATTCAGGTTTCCATTAGGGAATCTGGCATCTTATCAGAAAACTAAAGGAGCATGCTACCCCATTTTGCCAAGATTTTCTAACACAATCTGGTACTGACACCCCTAATGCAGCCTCAGATATGAATATAGCCTCAGTGAACCTTAGCAAATGGTTTGTCAATTAATGTTATGTGTTATTATGTTATCCACTGTAATGCCTGGCATACTGTAACAGACAAAGCCCTTCGCAGTAGGTTGCGAGGTGGTGGCTGGCTCTACCCCTCGCTCTAGAGTGTTCTAGGTAAATCTTAGGAGGGAGCTCGGAGATGAAAGAAGCAAAGTCCATATGCTCCCTCTTCTCAGGCCCAATAAAGCTACAAAGACTAACAGATCTCTCAAAGATCTTTAGAAAGAGAAAGATAAAGATAGAGAGAGAAAGATAAAGGAGAGAGAATTGGAGAATTTGGAATCTGCATGGTCAAGCTAGAAGTCAGTAAGGTAATCTGCCACTTCAGCCATTCAGACTTTGCTAAAAAGCGAGGGACACTGTTACGACACCCATGACACTTGGACACCTCCTAGGCAGAAGTGTCATTAAAACCCTGTATACCACTATGGACACTACACCCAAAGAGGTTCATAGCTAGCAGCCATGTCTAAATCTGTACACTGTTAGCTGAGACAGATTGCACTGTGTACAACTGAGATGGTGTTTTGCTATAATTGGATATACAACTACTACTATTTTGCAGTACAGTAAAGTGAGATGTTTATTCTTCTATCTCTGGTCTGGAATCCTGACTACTACACCATACTCAGGCTATTCCACTCTACATGTCCTGCCTTGGACCCATCCAAACAACTAACCCAGTTACCATCATAGAGCAGCCCCGAGGGAAAAAAGGGTGCCCTCTTCTTTCACTGCACAGCCCTAGGGAGCAACAGTTTTAGGACAGCCGCTGTGATTGTGACAGCCAGAGCCACTACCATATATATATATTTTAAATCAGATTGAAAAATGTAGTTGACTATGCTCTTCAGCCCATGTCAAATAAGGCATACAATATACCCTATGGTCCTTTTGATGCCACAGGAGGAGGCATGTGTATTCTGCAGCACCAAAACATTGCTGTATATAGAGTAAACATCATATGATAAGGCAGCAATGTGAAAATAAAATATATTCTCACAGGGAGGATGCTCAGCTTCTGTCAAGGTTAACTCTGAGCTAAATCCAGAAGTAAAGAGAGAAAGAAACTAAATCAAGCAAAATTCTCAAATATGAACAGGCTTTATTCATCCACAGTGCACAACAGCTGCTGTTTCTGGCCCCAGGTGCCTGACCAATCACTCTTCTTTGTTTCCATCCTGTACTATATGTAGCACCTCCCACCATCTAGTTACATAGACACTCCCCTATCACTGCTCCTAACAACTCCCAGCTAGTTATAGCTCCTCCCACCAGCTAGTTACATAGACACTCTGCAGTGGCCCACTGGCAGCTTCTGGGGTATCCCTTGCCCCTTAGGAGGTTTCTACAAAATATATCCTCTTATAGAGCAAGTAAACGTGACGCCAGTTGCGGTTAAGCAACGAGGACATGGAGTGCCCTTTGTAGATGGTAGTTTTAGTACCCAGATGTAGAATTGCCAGAGAGGTATAGAGTGGCCTACAATGTCTCTGTAGATGTTTTATTTTTTTATATTATCTCTTTATTGAAGAATAGAGACATGTTACAGTTGCATTTGTGAAGCATAACGACATCAGGAATCTAGGATACATCGTAGACATTCCACTATTCATTTTCTGTTTAAAGTTGTATAAACAAAAAACATAACATCCCCCCTCCCTTCCCCCCAACAGTAGAGAACTTGTCAGGATGACGCCTCATTTCTACACCATTCCAATGGGTCATAATAAGACAAGAAATCATAATGCACCAGGAGGTCCTCTGGGGTCTCAGACCTCCAATTTGCCAAGCTTTCCTCCTAATTGCGCCTCTAAATACCATGTGGTTTGAGTGAAGGGAGACATCAGTTCCTTGATCTCTCCCGGTGACAAGGCGGCTTCTATGAATTTTCTCCATTTCTTGACGAAGTTGCTTATTGATTTATCTTTGTGCCTTTCCATTTCTAATCGTGGAGCACTTGTTTCATGATCCCTAATATTTCTTCCCACACGGGGGATGAGCTCTGTAACCAATGCCTTAAAATTGACTTCTTAACTGACATAAGCAAGATATGTACTCCCTTTTCAGATACCCCTGCTCCCTCTGCTTCTGTTTGGTCCCGCGGTATATACAGAAAGATACATTGTTGTGGTTTGAGTGATACTTGTACCCCCCAAACAGTATCAATATATTTCACAGCTTGTTCCCAAATGGGCCTTAAGTTTGGGCAGTCCCACAAACCATGTAAAAGTCCCGATTTAGGCAGGGAGCACTTGGGACACTGCCTTAATTAATGGGCCGGCACGTCTTTATAGGATAAGTCAAAAGCATATGTTGCCCTGTGCATTATCCTAAATTGGGTCTCACGCCATTGTTCGTTGTATAGGGCTTTCCGTACATACTCATATCCATCCTTCAGCTGCCTAATTAAATTTGGGACGTCAAACTCCCTCTCCCAGGTAGAGAATGTATTTGCAACCAAAGGTATGTTTTTAGTAGTGTGGAGTTTGCGATACATGTCTGACAGAGATATCGTAGATTTGTCAGCACCTAAAAGTGCCTCAAACCAGGCTAGTCTGTCTGTCTCCCCTAGCTGCTTGGCCTGTGCTCTACAGTAGGAGCGAATTTGCTGAAACGGGACGAAATGGGAAGAGTTTATTCTGTATTTATCACAGAACTCGTCACATGTGTTTAGCTTCTGTTTTGTATTATCCAAGATATCCTGCAATTTGTGAATGCCTTTTTGTTTCCATACGCTGTACATTTTGTTGTCGCTTCCCTAGGAAAAGGAGGGCAGAGTCCACAACAGTATATGAGGGGTGAGATATATGGGAAGTCGGTAGATTTTTCGTACCGCCTTCCAAGCCATGATGGTGTCTCTCAGCAGCATTGATTGCTTGATTTGGGTCGGAATATCTCGTCTCTGTAGATGTTGTATGCACATATCACTGTGCTCCTACCTGGATGTCCTTGGATCCCAGAAGTGGTGTAGTCCGAAGCAAGTGCAAAACGGGGTTGTTGAACTTGGGTGATGAATAAGTAGAATAAACGGAGTCCAGACTTTGTATTAACATAGAACACAACTTTACTTGACATAAGCAGTAATCCGAACAGTTTCCAAACAATATCTTGGTCATCAGCAGGTATTGGCTTATTCTGGCAGGCAAACACTTCTGCAACAATCTCAGCTCTGCTATATTGGTAGCTTTATCAGCTGTGCTATGCTAGGAACTTCTCCTCTTCTGCTGGAACTTAGTTTAGTAGTCTGTAGTCTGTCTCTTACCTTATTCCTAGGAACTTCTTGTCCTGGCTTTGAGTACCTCAAGCTCTAGCTTCAGCTTGGATGAAGGCAATGCAAGCCCAGGAGGGGACAAGCAACCATGTAGTACTTCACAGGCAGGGCCTGTGGGCCTAGCAGAGCAAGCAGTGCTCTGCTAGCCAACACACAACCTTTCCCCAGGAGGGAATAGACTAAACTGCTCACTAACTAAACTCCTCCTACTCTAAAGAGGGCTGGAATGGAACTAGAAGTTCCTCTCCAGAGAAACCATCTCTGCACAGATTTGCTGCTATCTGCTGGTGAACCAGGCACATTACATGTTAACATTACATCTGCATATGAATAAATATACGCAATGAGAATGACATGATACAAATGTATTAGATGACACACTCTCAGCTCATACGAGGTAACAACCAGGGCCGTCTTTAATAAGGGGCAAAAGGGGCAGCTGTCCCGGGCCCAGTTGCTCCTGGGGGGCCCAAGGCAGCTGCCTCTTGAGCCCTGCTAGCCACTGCCCCTGGGTGTCAGGCTGTCAGCTACACAGGGGGTGCTGCTATGCCATGCCTGCCAGCACTCCAGGTAGCGTACTTTGAGAGCTGTGATTCTCTAGGTCCTTAGATGACATCATCACCATGTGACCAGTAACCTAGCAATATTACTGGTCACATGGCTATGAGGTCATCAAGGTCCTTTCTACCAGGAGTGTTGCTGTAGAAGTTTGCCTTAACTGTGGAGCTTTTTTTGTGAAGATTATATCAGAAAAAGGTGACAGGGGCTGTTATGCTAATATACTGTAAACTACTGTATAGTGGGGTGCTGTATAGTGTGGGGGCCTGTATACTGTGGGGGGCTCTATACTGTGGGGGCCTGTATACTGTGGGGGGCTGTATACTGTGGGGGGCTGTATACTGTAGGGGCCTGTATACTGTAGGGGCCTGTATACTGTAGGGGGCTGTATACTTTGGGGGGCTGTATACTGTGGGTGCTGTATATTGTGGAGTGCTATACTGCTGTACTGTATAGTGTGGGGGGCTGTATACTGTGGGTGCTGTATATTGTGGAGTGCTATACTGCTGTACTGTATACTGTGGGGGGCTGTATACTGTATACTGTGGGTGCTGTATATTGTGGAGTGCTATACTGCTGTACTGTATACTGTGGGGGGCTGTATACTGTGGGGGGCTATATACTGTATACTGTGGGTGCTGTATATTGTGGAGTGCTATACTGCTGTACTGTATAGTGTGGGGGGCTGTATACTGTATACTGTGGGTGCTGTATATTGTGGAGTGCTATACTGCTGTACTGTATACTGTGGGGGGCTGTATACTGTGTGTGCTGTATATTGTGGAGTGCTATACTGCTGTACTGTATACTGTGGGGGGCTGTATACTGTGGGGGGCTGTATACAGTATACTGTGCGTGCTGTATATTCTGGAGTGCTATACTGCTGTACTGTATACTGTGGGGGCTGTATACTGTGGGTGCTGTATATTGTGGAGTGCTATACTGCTGTACTGTATACTGTGGGGGGCTGTATACTGTGGGGGGCTGTATACAGTATACTGTGCGTGCTGTATATTGTGGAGTGCTATACTGCTGTATTGTATAGTGTGGGGGGCTGTATAGTGTGGGGTACTGTATCATGTATAGTTTGGGGTGCTATATACGGTGAGGTGCTATACTGCTCTACTGTATACTGTGAGGTGCTGTATACTGTGGGGGGCTGTATACTGTGGGTGCAGTATATTGTGGAGTGCTATACTGCTGTACTGTATAGTGTGGGGTGCTGTATCGTGTATAGTTTGGGGTGCTGTATACTGTGAGGTGCTATACTGCTCTACTATATACTGTGGGGTACTGTATAGTGTGGGGTGCTATACTGCATACTGTGTGGTGCTGTATACTATAGGGTGCTATACTGCATACTGTGGGTTGCTGTATACTATAGGGTGCTATACTGCATACTGTGGGGTGCTGGGGTGCACTGTAACACTAGGGTGAGCTGAGCCCTGGTCTCCTTCCTGCAGAGCGGTGCCCACTTCCAGCCTGAGCCCAGCTGCCCAGAGCACTGATCCTGAGCCGCTGGAGTCTTCAGAACTGGAAGTATTTACAGTCATTCACTGTACTCTACCAGATGTGTGGATTTTTGGTGTGTGTGTTGTGGTCGAGGGCGTGATTGCCTGCTAAGGTGTGGGAAGGCGGGATCCAGGGGGCCCAAGTAAATTTTTGCCCAGGGTCCAATTAATATTAAAGATGACCTTGGTAACAACAAGGTGCAAAAGCGTGGTAATAGCACTCTGGGTCATTACAACTCCTCTATCACTGCCCCTAACAACTTCCAGCTAGTTTATAGCTTCTCCTACCCAGATAGTTACAAAGACACCCCCCTATCACTGCCCCTAACAACTCCCAGCTAGTTTATAGCTCCTCCCACCCAGCTAGTTACATAGACACTCCCCCATCACTGCCCAGCCCATGGACATAATATCACAGGAAATAAGAAAGAACTACATGGACATAGTCATGTGACCACAGCCCAGAATGCAAGTGTCACGGCGGACGGGATCTCAGATACACAGATAAACTAACAACCCAGATTCTAGGCGAGAAGCAGGGGAAGGGTCACCTCCTAGCAAATCCCTGACTTCTCTCCCTACCCTGCTAAGCCCACATTCAGACCTTGATGGTAGGAATAATGTGTCCTCGTGCCTGGGCTAAAATACCCTAGGATCCCTGAGATGGTGAAAAGGGGAAAAGGAGCAGCCTGCTCCCTCAGAACCTGGAGGGGACAGAAGACACACAAACAACCTAGACAGCAAACAACAAAAACAGAAACCAAACTTATCTGATCTGAGCTGGAACAGATAATCCTTCCTTCCTTGCTTCCAAGGCCAGACTGATTTCTATAACCCGCACAGAACACTGGGATTGAGTGAGATTTAAACCAATGACCCCACCCAGTGCACCTGAAGGGAGGCGGATCCAGCACGACTCCAAAGCAAAAAACTAAACACGTGCTGCTATTGTGGCCGACCTCCGCACATAGTCAGAGCAGGGCATGACAGTACCCTCCCTTCTACGGGTGACCTCCGGACACCCCGCACCAACCTTATCCGGATGGGATCTATGAAAAGCCCTCACCAGTCGGCTGGCACTGACATCCAGCGCCGGAACCCACATCCTCTCCTCAGGGCCGTATCCCCTCCAGTGTACCAGGTACTGAAGGGAACCCCGAAGAACTCTAGAGTCGAGAACCATGGAGATCTCGAACTCCAAATTTCCATCGACCAGAACAGGAGGAGGAGACAATGGCGATGGTTCCACCGGTTTCACGTATTTTTTCAGTAAAGACCTGTGGAACACATCATGGATCCTCCAAGTCTGCGGAAGATCCAGCCGAAACGCTACTGGATTGATCACCGCAGATATTTTGTACCGACCAATAAATCTTGGACCCAGTTTCCAAGATGGCACTCTCAATTTAATATTTGTAGTGGACAACCACACCAGATCACCCACACACAGGTCCGGACCAGTCACACGTCTCTTGTCAGCCATTCGCTTATACCTCTCACCCATCTTCTCCAAATTCCCTTGGATCCTCCGCCAGATAGAAGACAAGGCAGAAGAAAATCTCTCCTCCTCTGGCATCCCAGAGGAACCAGTCCCAGAAAAGTTACCAAACTGAGGATGAAAACCATAGCCAAAATCGGAGCAGGATCCTCTGAATCACCTCCCCAGGAAAGCTGCGAGACAAGGCATCTGCCTTGACGTTCTTAAACCCTGGGCGAAAGGTAACCACAAAATTGAACCTGGTAAAAAACTGTGACCATCTGGCCTGTCTAGGGTTCAGAAGCTTGACAGATTGCAGGTAAGCCAAATTCTTATGATCTGTATATACTGTAACGGGGTGAGACACCCCCTCCAACCAGTGACGCCATTCCTCAAAGGCCAACTTGATAGCCAGCAACTCTCTATCACCAACATCATAATTCTTCTCGGCGACCGAGAGCTTCTTGGAGAAAAAAGCACACGGGACCCATTTGCCAGGAGATGAACACTGCGACAGCACCGCTCCAACCCCCACTTCTGATGCATCAACCTCCACCACGAATGGCTGAGACACATCGGGCTGCACCAGAATGGGAGCAGACGCAAAACACTCCTTAATAGCCGAAAAGGCCTGCAATGCCTCATCCGAACAGACAGAGACGTCGGCGCCCTTCTTAGTCATATCAGTGAGAGGTCTTACAATGGTAGAATAGTTCGAATTTTTTTTTCTATAATAATTAGTAAACCCCAAAAACCGCATCAAAGCTTTCTGATTCTCTGGTCGGTCCCATTCCAGAACCGCCCGGACCTTTTCGGGGTCCATACGAAAACCAGAGTCAGAAAGCAGATATCCCAAGAACGGAAGCTCCTGCACTGAAAACACACATTTCTCCAATTTGCCATACAATTTATTCTCCCGAAGGATCGTCAAAACCTGTCTCACATGATCCTGATGGGTCTTCAGATCAGGAGAGTAAATTAAAATGTCATCCAAGTAAACCACCACGAACCTCCCACCAAATGATGGAAAATGTCATTGACGAATCGCTGAAATACCGCTGGCGCGTTTGTCAACCGAAAAGGCATAACCAGATTCTCAAAATGACCCTCGTGTGTATTAAAGGCCGTTTTCCACTCATCCCCCTCCTTGATTCTGATCAGATTGTAGGCCCCTCTCAAAGCCAACTTGGAGAACACCTTGGCTCCAACAATCTGATCAAAAAGGTCAGAGATCAAAGGCAGGGGATATGGATCCCGGACCGTAATACGGTTCAATTCCCAGAAATCCAAACAAGGTCTCAGCGATCCATCTTTTTTTTTTACAAAGAACAAACCTACTGCCACCGGAGACTTAGATGGCCTAATATGACCTTTTGCCAAACTCTCGGCGACATACTTTCGCATGACCTCTCTTTCGGGTTGAGAAAGATTGTAAAGCTGAGACTTTGGCAACTTAGCCCCTGAGATGAGATTAACTTGACAATCATAGTCACAATGAGGGGGCAATTCCTGAGCCCCACCCTCCGAAAAGACATCCGCAAAATCTGAGAGATACTGAGGTAAAGCCGTAGTGGACACACCAGAGATAGATGTGCCAAGACAATTATCCGAACAAAAATCACTCCAACCAATGATTTGTCTCGCTTGCCAATCTATAATTGGGTTATGTTTAGTCAACCATGGTAACCCCAAAACTATAGGAGCCGGCAAATCCTTCATGACAAAACAAGACATAATCTCAACATGTGAATCACCCAACCTTAAGTGAATACCATGAGCAATATGAGTGAGACTCCTTTGAGAAAGAGGGGAAGAATCAATTGCAAAAACCGGAATCTCTCTTTCTAAAGAGCAAGTACTTAGACCCATATTTTGAAGAAAAAGAAAGTCAATTAGGTTTACCCCAGCACCACAGTCAAGGAATACTTCAACAAAAATTTTTCTTGAGTCTAGCGCCACCATAGCTGGAAGGAGAAAACAGGTATTACAGGGAGATTGCATACCTGCCTGCTCCACCACACCATTCACGCTACCAAGAGTCAGGAAAGTTTTTTTTCTCTTCCACCTGCGGTTTAACAAAAGGACAAGAAAAAATTAAATGACCACTTTTCCCACAGTAGTAACATAGTTTGTGCAATTTCCTAAAGTCTCTACTACCAGAACGGCAAGAAACCTGACCCAGCTGCATGGGTTCCTCCCCTACCCCAGAGTTACCTGTAACATCACCCTGGGAAGCAGTAGAGACGAAACCACTCACAGAAGGGATCCCTTGCGCGGAGGGAGCCCTACCTCTTTCTCTAATACGTCTATCTAACCGTACTGCCAAAGACATTGCATTCTCCAAAGAATCTGGGTACTCATGAAAAGCAAGGGCATCTTTCAATCTCTCAGATAACCCCTGACAAAACTGACTACGTAACGCGGGATCATTCCACTCTGATTCGGTAGCCCATCTCCTAAACTCAACACAGTAAGCCTCTGCAGTATGTTCACCCTGTAATAAATTACGTAATCTCGATTCCGCCATCGAGACCCGATCTGGGTCATCGTAGATTAATCCCAGGGCCTTAAAAAATTTCTTCACCGACCGGAGGGCCCAAAACCGGGCGGCAGAGAAAAGGCCCAGGATTGCGCGTCCCCTTTAAGCAGAGAAATGATTATACCTATCCTCTGACTTTCATCACCTGACGACGATGGACGCAGCTGAAAATACAATTTGCAAGACTCTCTAAAACGGATAAAGTCATCCGTACCACCTGCAAATCTGTCAGGAAGAGCGACTTTAGGCTGCCCACAAATTTGACCTGCACCTGATGCCAGAGCATTCTGGCACTATGTGACCGAACCACGTAGCTCCGCAACCTCTAGGGATAGCCCCTGCATGCGGTCAACTAACGCATCAATTGACGCCATCACAAAACCGCAGAGCAATGACAGTCAAAGTATTGACGGGTTATAATGTCACGGCGGACGGGATCTCAGATACACAGATAAACCAACAACCCAGATTCTAGGCGAGAAGCAGGGGAAGGGTCACCTCCTAGCAAATCCCTGACTTCTCGCCCTACCCTGCTAAGCCCACATTCAGACCTTGATGGTAGGAATAATGTGTCCTCGTGCCTGGGCTAAAATACCCTAGGATCCCTGAGATGGGGAAAAGGGGAATAGGAGCAGCCTGCTCCCTCAGAACCTGGAGGGGACAGAAGACACACAAACAACCTAGACAGCAAACAACAAAATCAGAAACCAAACTTATCTGATCTGAGCTGGAACAGACAATCCTTCCTTCCTTGCTTCCAAGGCCAGACTGATTTCTATAACCCGCACAGAACACTGGGATTGAGTGAGATTTAAACCAATGACCCCACCCAGTGCACCTGAAGGGAGGCGGATCCAGCACGACTCCAAAACAAAACAAAAAACTAAACACGTGCTGCTATTCTGGCCGACCTTTGCACATAGTCAGAGCAGGGCATGACAGCAAGATAGGAGCAATAAGAGTAAAAGAAATGCATAAAAAATTATAGCTACCTCCAAAAAAGATTTTAAAGGATATTTTATAGAGATTTTCCAATATTTTGTAATTGATGAACAATCCTCATCAGGGGTCTGAAACCCACACCACTGCCCTTCAACTGAATGGGAGTAGCTGCTCCAGAATTACATAGCTCCATCTGTAGTACCCCAGAACAGGGTACCTGCATAGGATTAACTCTTATAAAGTATTTTGTTTAATTGAAACATTCTTATTTGATATATTTTTTCAATAGTAATGTATTCATAGGTTGCAGTTAACAACCCTGACCTAGTCCATCCCTGGTTAGAGAGTCTATTCTGCCTGAGGAACAGATAAGACCTATGTTGTGTGAGCTCCTCAAGCTTGGCCTGAGACCCAAAGAACCATGTCTGAGACAGCTTCAGCTATCCAGAGTGCTCCAGCATGAGAGAGAGAGAGAGAGAGAGAGAGAGAGAGAGAGAGAAAGTGAAAGAGAAAGAGAAGGAAGATCAGAAGGTCCAAAATCTGCAAGGCCGTTGGAGTCAGCAAGGTACTGTGCTCAATTAGGGCTGATAGAGACTTTGCCGCTGTGAGAGGAAATATTGCCATTGCTCCCTTCCACACTTTGATACAGTTTGGCCAGTTGTATCTTAATTCTGTACCGCTTAGTTTGGGAATTACAGAACTTATGCCAAAAACTCAATTGCATGCCTAAGGTTCTGCAGAGAGACTTTAGAAGGACAGAGAGAAGGAGTACCACAAAACCAATCATTGCTGCTATCTATTCATACATTGCTATTGGGAGAGAACTGCACTGTGAATTGCTGTTGGAATTGTATCTTGATACTGTTGGGTGTACTACTACTTCTATTCTGAACTTTAGTAAAGAGAGATCTATTTATTATTTATTTATTTTACTCACTTATAGAAAGTGCCATATTCTGGAGCGCTTTACAGACATTATCATTGCTTGCTGTCTCCACTGGAGCTCACAATCTAAGTTCCCTATCAGTATGTCTTATGGACAGGAGAAGAAATCACCTGTCACTGCAGGGTGCTGGGGAGCAACGTTGTGAGGATTGTCACTGTGATCCATATGTCAGAGCTACTACCAATCCCATCCTCCGCTCTCTCCTCCAGGGCTGCTGCTGCACATCCATTGTGTAGAGGATGGAGCTGGTTAATGCAGCGCTGTTCCCATTCACTTGTATTGACCAGGGCTGGCACCTCCTTTTCAGAAGCAACACTGCAGGGCTGCTCATTACTTTCAGGGGAACCATATAGTCTTCTTTGAGGTGGGTGTCCTCCCCACTATATTTCACAGCTGTAGATACTTATATCTATATGATTTTACTTTGTTATCAGGCATTCATATTTTTCTTTGTTGTTTTAACCACCTGCCTACCACCGCACGACTTTCTAGGTCGTGGCGGTAGGCTCCTATCTGTAACCCGACGTATAAAAGTGTCGGATTACATTGCGATCTGCTGGCGGCTCGTGCCGCCGCAGATCGCTGTGACCGCGCTGTCATTAAACAGCTGTGGTCACAAGGAGATGTGCTGTGGCCAGTAAGAGCGGTCAGGCAGTAATATACGCTTATAGCACTCTGCTGCAAGCGTCTATTACATTGAAGAAGTTAAAAGCCAGCAGGGAGTGCTTTTTCTTGCTGGCTTTAAAATGAAATGTCAGCTTGCAGGCTGGGAATGAACCTCTTCCTGCCTTGACTGTGGCAGAAGGGGTTAATTCACTTAAAAAAAGTAAATAAAAAGTGAATAAATAAAAAATTTATAAAAAAAAAAGTTTTTTTTTTTAAAGATATAGCATTAGTTACTAGTATTAGCAATAGTAATTTGACTACGTACGCAACGATACAAACATCCCACCCATATATATTTATTATATTTATATCTATTTATTAGTTGTAGCAATAGTGTAGTGGAATTTGTATGTGTAAAATATACAAACATACACACGATTGTTTATTTAGAAAAACTAGGTATTTGTTTTAGTTATATTTTGTATATCAGGGTTTTTTTTCTGCGTAAAATATACAAATGCACGCAAAAATATATATAAAAAAAAAAAAAAAAATTAAAATGTCCAAATTTCCCCAAGATGAATACCTTAGGCGACTAACATGAAAAAGTCACTTTGAAGGGGCTTGCAGCGTTTTGACGCTGTACAAGATTTTTCTGGCAGTATGGTGCTATAGAACCAGCAATAGAAAAAGAGGCCGCCAAAATGGGGTCCAGTCTTTTCAAGTCTTGCGGTGGGCCCAGCTAGTAGATAAATTACATAAATAGCATCCATTTTCAGGGTACAAGGGTACGGGAATGGTTTTAGAAATGTTTTCTCTTTAAACCTTTTGTTAGAAAAAAAATGAATAAGAAAAAATATTTTTTTTTTCATCATTTTCACAGTTTTTCCTTAAATATTATTTTTTTAAATATTATATCCATCATTTAATGGCACAAAATAAAGGTCTAAGGTATCCTGATAAAAATAATATCAAATACATGTCGGCTGGCTCAGAAAAGAATCAGTTATTTGCAGTTAGATAGATAAACTGGCCTGGTAAGGAATGTTTATAAACACTCTGGTAATGAATGCGTTAAGGCTACTTTAATATGAATTTTCTCATATAATGTTATTTATAGCAATGTACTGAATTATATCTTTCATGTGTTGGTTTTGATTTTCTAACCATCGCCAACATTTAAAAAAAAAATCGAGATATCTAGCAAACCAGTGACTGCTTGAGCTTGAATGAAGAAAAACTCTTATCCTTGTTAATTTATTAACAGAAGAGATGATTTTTCATCCAAACCCCCCAGTGACCTTGTCTGATTTCTTGAGACATCTCTAAGTTGTGTCTGCAATGGCCGTGAACTTCAATGAAAAGAGACAATATCCTGAAGTTTGTGATCAGCCAAGTGTATAAAACAAATCAAGTGGGTCTTGATGGACTGAGAGCCTTGCCAATAAGATACAGTAAAAGATTACATTGTGCATTAGGTTCTCTTCGCCACGGGTCTTAAAGCTGAAGTTTCCTTGCAGCATCAAATTCATGCACTCTGAAGCATACTGTACACATAATAGATCTTAAAGGAACAGTATTATTATAAAACTTCATAATAAAATAATAAAACTGCAACAAGCCTAGGAAAGGAGAAGATGTAAGTGGTAGTAGTGGCTGATGGTGGTAGTAGTATTCACGGTGACAGTCCTCACTGTGGCGCTTCCTGAGCCATGCAGTGAAGGGAGGGGTGCACCCTTTCTTCCCCTCGGGACATGCCCTTATTTAGGCGTCTCCTGCCAGTTGCTCTTTGGGGTGCCCTTGGCGTTTGTGATGTTGTGGGGTGCAAGGCAGGGATATGGTGAAAAAAAAAAAGGTAATAGAGTGGTGTTCCCAATGATGAGGCCGGTTTTGTTAACACATAAATATTTCTTTACTGAAGATAGGAGGACAATCCTCCCTAGCATCACCCACGATGGTAGGGAGGCTCGTCCCCATCACCTCCTGCCATTGGCTGCTCCCCCCCGACACCGGATGTTTTCATCCGTGCACAAGGAGAAGCAGCTGCGACGGTGCGGGGACCATGAGCAGCGCAGGGAGCCAGGTAAGTAGATTCAGTGTGAGGGGCCCGGGCATATGGGGGATAACCCCTTTAAGCTATTTCCAATTGTAAGAAAATAGAAAATCTTTTTATAAAATAGACATATTAGGTATCACCTTGTCCGTAACAATGATCTCTATGAAAATATCACTGAATCTATCCTGTCAGTTGAACATCATAAAAAAATCTAATAAAATTGGTACCATTGTTTTGGTCCCCTTTCCCTCAAATCATAATATCAAGTGATCAAAAATTCATATGTACCCTAAAATGGTAACAATAAAAATGTCACCTGATCCTGCAAAAAACAAGCCCTCAGACAATACCATTGCCAGAAAATTGGTGACACAAAAACATGATTTTAAAAAAATTGGCAAAATGTAATAAACTATATAAAAACTATATAATAATAATAATAATAATAATAATAATAATAATAATAGTATCTCTATAATCGTACTGACCAGCAGAATGAAGTTAATATTTCATTTTTCCTGCACAGTGCAAGCCACAATAACAAAACCCAAAAACCAATGGCAGAATTGCTGCCTTTTCTAAGCAAAATAAAAAGCAATAAAAAAAATGGTATATACCACAAAATAATACCAATGGCAACTCATCCTGCAATAAATAAGCCCTCATACAGCTTAGTCAAGAGAAAAATAACAAAATTTATGATTATCAGATAATAGCAGTACTAGTATTTTTCAGACTGTTTGAAAGGAACATGGCACCTGTAAACCAATCCATCAAAATCTGTGCTGCCGAAGCCAAAAGAAACATTCCAGCTAAATCTTACCTCCAAAAGCCAAATAGTGCTCCTTTCCTTCTGAGCCCGGTGTTCTGCCCATACAGCAGTTTATGACCAAATATGGGGTGTTCCCGTACTGAGCAGGAAATAGGTAACCAATTTTGGTGTGTTTTTTTTTACAGTTACTGCTTGCGAAAAGGAAAAATGTGGGGCTAAAGCAACATTGTATTGGACAAAAATGTAATTTTTATTTTCAAAGCCTAATGTCTTTAAATTCTATGAAACACATGTGGGGGTCAAAGCACTCACTATACCCCTCAATAAATTCCTTGAGGGGTGTAGCTTATGAAATGGGGTCACTATTTTGGAGTTTCCACTGAAGAGATAACTCAGGGTCTCTTAAAATGTGACATGGTGCCTGAAAAACATTCCTGTAAAATCTGCCCTCCAAAACCCAAATGGTGCTCCTTCCCTTCTGAGCCTTACATTATGCCCATACAGCAGTTTATGACCACATATGAGGTGTTGCCATATTCATAAAAAATTGTTAAAAAACTCTGGGGTGCTTTGTGACGGGTACCCCTTGTGAAAATAGGAAATGTTCTATTTTTTTGTGGAACGGAAGTGTGGATACAGAAGTGCGGATCCGCAAATGCGGATGTAGACAGCACATTCCGGGCCCCATTGAAAATGAATGGGTCCGCACCTGTTCCGCAAAATTTCGTAACGGATGCGGACCCATTTTGCAGACGTGTGAATGGACCCTAACCCTTCAGATGCTGTGGTCAAACATGACTAATGCAACCCAACAAGTAAAAACCCAGAAGTACGTACTTCTTGGTCTGTTCTGGCTCCCCATGGCTCCCCATGGCAAGGATTGCGGAGCTGGATGCAGTGTGTGGCAGCCTCTGTCCTCCTGAATGACAAGAGGCTGCCACACAGTAGTTCCCATGGGGCTCCTGCCTGTGGCAGGGCTCTATAGGAACATATTATATTTCTCATACAATACTAATGCATTGGAGTGTATGAGAGAAGCAATCTAATGGGAACTATAAAAAACTGGTGTAAATAAAAAGTAAATGTTTTAAAAAATAAAATCCAAAATCACCTTCCCTCCCCCCAAAATGTAAGTAAAAATATGCAAACAATAAAAAATACACATCATGGGCATCGCCGTCTGCAAAAATGACAGTACTATTAAAATATAAAAATATTGATCCCATATGACAAATGAAATGGAAAAAAAAAATTCAAAATGGCCGTTTTGTTGTTTTTTTGGTAATTTCACCTTCCACAAAAAATTTAATGAAAAGTGATCAAAAAGTTATACAAACCCCAAAATGGTATCAATGAAAAGTAAAGCTTGTCCTGCAAAAAATGAGCCCTCACCCAGCTCTGTACAGATACTTAACTATAAAAGGTTATAGGGGTCAGAATATGGCAATGAAAATAAACATTTTCAAAGTTTTTATTTTTTTTCAGTATTAAAATGCAAAAAATACTATACATATAGGGTATCACTTTAATCATACTGACATGGAGAATGAAAGTAACAGTTTAGTTTTACTGTATAGGGAACGCCGTAAAAACAAAACCCACAAAACTGTTGCAGAATTGCTTTTTTTTCCAATTTCAACCCATTTGGAATTTTTTTCCAGCTCCTCACTACATCATATGCAATATTAAATTGTGGAATTAGAAAGTGCAACTTATCCTGAAAAAAAAAAGCCCTCATACAACTATGTGAATGAAAAAGTAAAAAAGTTATGGTCCCGGAAAAGCGGGGAATTAAAAACAATTTTTAATTTTTTCTTATAAATAAAGATAAAACAAAACAACACAGTTTTACAACTAAACGTGAAGTACAATGTGTCATGAGAAAACAATCTCAGAATCGATTTGATAAGTAAGAGCATTCTAAAGTTATTATCACATAAACGTGATAATACTTGCAAAATTACACTCAGTCCATTAGCTGAAAACTGACTTTGTCCTGAAAGGGTTAAACATGCCATTTGTTAAAACTGTGACCCATGCATTTACCTGTAGCTATTTGGAATGAAAACCTTTTACTGAACTCGGTTTCGGTTCCAAGTGGTACCTTGGAACTGAATCCGAGTTTGGTAAAAGCTTTTTTACAGTAGAAATTAATTTCTGAAGTTATTACCCGAAGTACTGCGAAACTTCATGAAATAATAACTTCGGCTCATAGGAGCCAATACATTCTAATACTGTACGGAGTTGTAACGGTCGCGTACACACACACACACACAGGGGGGAGGGAAGTGACCACTGCCTCCACCCTTACCCCTGGCCCTGCCTACTTGCCTCGCGAGTCCTAAAGACAGGGGACAACTGGACGGCAATCCCTAGCTTGGACTAAGTGCAGGGATGACAGACAGACAAACAACAGAACGTGAACGGACCGAGTCAATACCAGGAAAGCTACAAAGTACAAATGGAGCAAGCAGAGAATTTTCAGGAGAAGCCGGGGTCATAAATACCAGGAGAGTCGTGTAGTACCAAAGGAGTCAGCAGAGGATCGTCAGGAGGAGGCCGGGGTCAGAATACCAGGAGAGCAGCAAAGTACACAAGGAGCAGGCAGTGGATCGTCAGGAATTCAGCAGGAGGTAAGTACGCCAGGAAAGACAAAACCACAGGTGGAACCTAAATTAACAGGCAACCTGTGGCCAGCAGGCTGCCTGTATTTATAGTGGGGAGTGAGGGTCATGTGACGTGGCCAGCGTCACATGACCGACAGACCAACCAGTCGAGCACCGAGTGATCAGCTCGGCGCTCAAGGCAGACTTAGGAGCAGGGAGTCACCCAGCTAGGAACGAGGTCATACACAGATTCTCACTCCCGAAGCTAAGCAGCAGGTCTCCGGCTAATGGGGGACCGAGTGCACCTTCGGAACCCCGTTACAGGGGTGCTCGCTCCATACAGTATACTAACAAAGTTTTACACATCCCTAGTAGCTATATATGTCAGTTAGTGTTAAGTGAATCGAAGGATCTGACGTGGACTTACATCCGAATTTCAGGAAAATTCTATTTTACGCAAATCTGAATTTCCTCGTTCTTTGGGGTAATGAATAAATTTTTCCTGAAATGACAGTAAAAAAATAAAAAAAATCATACTCACCTCTTCCATTTCAGCGTGAAGAGACCGCCATGGCCATCTTGCTTGAAGATCCCGCATGAAATCTTGTGCGCGATGACATATGATGTCACCATGCCGGCCAGCGTGATGACATCATCACACACCGTGGGAGATTTTGCGCTGGATCTTCAAGCAAGATGGCTGCTTCTTCAAGCTGAAATGGATAAGGTAAGTAAGTTTAAGCCTAAATGGATAAGGCAAGTAAATTTTTAATTTTTTTTAATGATTAATCCCTGAAAGGCCTTAATATTATTCTCAGATGCCGTGATCAGCAATGAGCATGGCATCAGAGTGGTTTTATTGATGGGGGTGGTGCAATCACCGTTCCCCATCATTGCACCCACTACATACAAAGAAATGCGCTTCATGACAAAGTAATTCATCATTAAGCAAATTTTTGTAAAATTCATCGAAGCAGCCGAAACAAATTTTTAAGAACGTCGCTCATCTCTTATGTCAGTGTCAATCTGACATTATTTACTATTGTTATCATTGTGTTAAAAAGCTTAAAAAGGGGGAAAAAGTTACATTCCAAGGAAACTTGAGTGTCATATATCAATTTTCAGGCCAACTGGAGCATATTTGATTTGTGTAGAATTGATTTGGACACAAATCAATTTTTTTTTTAAAAATCAACAAATTGGACAACTCAAACGAATTTCAAGCAATTTGCTCATCTCTAGTTTGATACATATAATACCACAAGCCAAAAATTATGTTTGCTTTGTTTAAGAGAACCTTTCATGTTTTATTTTTTTGTTTAGATAAATACCTTTACTTGCGGGGTACCCCTCGCTGATGCTGCCACTGTGCCTGTTTTTTTCATATACCGCTCCTACGCCGCGCTGTGCCCCCCTGCAGTTTTCCCGCTCAGTATGTTAATACTGAGCATCGGTACAGGGAAGAGGAGAAGCCAGGGTTTCTCAATGGGTGTCTCCTTCTCTCTGGCTGTGCCGCGATCCAATAACAGCGGAGAGCATCACAGCCAGGGAGAAAAAAGCAGCTTACCTTCTCCCTGGCTGTGACGCTCTCCACTGTGATTGGATCGCGGCACAGCCAGGGAGAAGAAGACGCCCATTGAGAAACCCTGGCGTCTCCTCCTAGCTGTACCGATACTCAGTATTAACATACTGAGCGGGAAAACTGCAGAGGGGCACAGCGGGGCGTAGGAGCCATATTTGAAAAAAACTGTCAGGGTGGCAGCATTAGCGGGGGGTACCCCGCAAGTAAAGGTATTTATCTAAACTAAAAAAAATACATGAAAGGTCCTCTTTAACCTTCAGATTAGGATAAGCTGACCCTGTTACTTTTTCTTTAGGACTTTACTTTACAAACACCATTGTTACCATCGCTTTTATAGCTTTTATTTTTCCATTTTATTGTCAGCCTTTACACAATTTACAAGATATGTTATATCCCAAGCAGGAAATAAAAGGAAAAAAACAGCAGAGTTGTAAAAAAGATATATATCCAGTGAAACGGGCCTCTCTGGAGAGTGCTGTGCTAAAGGGCAAAACATTACATAAAATCTAATATATTCTAGAGCAGAACAACAGGAAATTTATCACAGAAAATGTTGACAATATCGCATCAATAGAAGGAACAAGGGACTGGGGATTGAATACACATACAGCATTATATGTTCTCAAATCAAAAAGATTTATCCACTTAGAGACATTTTCTATTAATTATACTTTGCGTCTCTTGATGATGTACGGGGTATGGTTGTTTATGGTAATATTGTCTAATGCATTCATTAGTGACTATCGGGTAATTAATACCATAAAGTAACTGTCCTAATTGGACATTTCTTGCTTTTAAGTTCTATGAGCGCATATGAACACAGGTACATTTCATTCTTCCTTTTCCCAGCGAGACCTCTTCTTTTTCAGTACTGAACATTTATTACCTATTCATATAATAGGTGAGAAAAGTATGATTGCTGGGGGCTACAATTTTGGTCACTAAAATGGAGACCTCAAGTTCCTATTTCTTCTGGCCACACAACCACAGTGAGGAGGATTTTTTGACTGCAGCAGTGGTTGTACATACAGAGGGCCACAACTGGTCACTGGCCTGGTACATAATCAGATGCTCTTAATCAATGTAGGAGCATCAGATACTTATGCGCAGCAGGTGCCCTTCTGAATTCAATTGTATCATTATCCTCCAGACAGTGATGCAGTTGAATAATGAGCCAAGGGTGAAAGTATTTTTTGTTTCCCTTTGGTATTTGGTTATGCTGAGGCAGTATTGTGTGCTGCACTATGGTATTGCTGGCCCTGCCTGCTTCTGTTGTCCTTGCCTACTTATGCTGGGCCTATCTACCCGAGTCATTCCACCTTGTGTCAATGTAGACCCGCCTACAAAATGAAGCCACTTTTAACTTTAGGATCCCAGTACCGTCCCTGGTTGTGCAATTGCTGTTGTTCTATTCAAAATATAAAGGGCTGGCAAAAACAGTCAAGTGGTCATGTGGTGAGGATGAATGGGGGACTATAGACCTCATTCTAATGACCAATAAGAACCTTAATGATAGAACACCTAGCGATCATACATTTATCACGTATCGTTTTTGGGACTCTCCTTTTAAGGGAGAGGGGTTGCTTATGGTATGTTGAAGATGCTGAGGAGCCCTTCTAGTTGCCAGATCAGACAGCAGCTAACAAGCAGTGTCTCTCACTTAAGTAGTTTTGAGCTATCCATTTACTATATGGTTCGCCATTCATTGAAATGCCTGCATGTAATACAAACCGGATTCCAAAAAAGTTGGGACACTAAACAAATTGTGAATAAAAACTGAATGCAATGATGTGGAGACGGCAAATGTCAATATTTTATTTGTAATAGAACGTAGATGACAGATCAAACGTTTAATCCGAGTAAATGTATCATTTTAAAGGAAAAATACGTTGATTCCAATTTTCCCGGTGTCAACAAATCCGAAAAAAGTTGGGACAAGTAGCAATAAGAGGCTGGAAAAAGTAAATTTGGGCATAACGAAGAGCTGGAAGACCAATTAACACTAATTAGGTCAATTGGCAACATGATTGGGTATAAAAAGAGCTTCCCAGAGTGGCAGTGTCTCTCAGAAGCCAAGATGGGTAGAGGATCACCAATTCCCACAATGTTGCGCAGAAAGATAGTGGAGCAATATCAGAAAGGTGTTACCCAGCGAAAAATTGCAAAGACTTTGCATCTATCATCATCAACTGTGCATAACATCATCCGAAGATTCAGAGAATCTGGAACAATCTCTGTGCGTAAGGGTCAAGGCCGTAAAACCATACTGGATGCCCGTGATCTCCGGGCCCTTAAACGACACGGCACCACAAACAGGAATGCTACTGTAAAGGAAATCACAGAATGGGCTCAGGAATACTTCCAGAAACCATTGTCAGTGAACACAATCCACCGTGCCATCCGCCGTTGCCAGCTGAAACTCTACAGTGCAAAGAAGAAGCCATTTCTAAGCAAGATCCACAAGCTCAGGCGTTTTCACTGGGCCAGGGATCATTTAAAATGGAGTGTGGCAAAATGGAAGACTTTTCTGTGGTCAGACGAGTCACGATTCGAAGTTCTTTTTGGAAATCTGGGACGCCATGTCATCCAGACCAAAGAGGACAAGGACAACCCAAGTTGTTATCAACGCTCAGTTCAGAAGCCTGCATCTCTGATGGTATGGGGTTGCATGAGTGCGTGTGGCATGGGCAGCTTGCATGTCTGGAAAGGCACCATCAATGCAGAAAAATATATTCAGGTTCTAGAACAACATATGCTCCCATCCAGACGTCATCTCTTTCAGGGAAGACCCTGCATTTTTCAACAAGATAATGCAAGACCACATTCTGCATCAATCACAACATCATGGCTGCATAGGAGAAGGATCCGGGTACTGAAATGGCCAGTCTGCAGTCCAGATCTTTCACCTATAGAGAACATTTGGAGCATCATAAAGAGGAAGGTGCAACAAAGAAGGCCCAAGACGATTGAACAGTTAGAGGCCTGTATTAGACAAGAATGGGAGAGCATTCCTATTTCTAAACTTGAGAAACTGGTCTCCTCGGACCCCAGACGTCTGTTGAGTGTTGTAAGAAGAAGAGGAGATGCCACACTGTGGTGAAAATGGCCTTGTCCCAACTTTTTGGGGATTTGTTGACACCATGAAATTCTGATTCAACATATTTTTCCCTTAAAAGGGTACATGTTCTCAGTTTTAACTTTTGTTCCGTGATTTATGTTCTATTCTGAATAAAATATTAGAAGTTGGCACCTCCACATCATTGCATTCAGTTTTTATTCACGATTTGTATAGTGTCCCAACTTTTTTGGAATCCGGTTTGTACTACATTTCCCCTGAAGTGGCCACTGTAGCGGAAATGAGCAGATAACTACAACTTTCCCTCGCAAAATCGGCTGTAGTATAGTGTTTATGTGTTTCTGCACATTATTAAAGCATTATGCTCCTTGTCAGGGGCAGATACAGATGGTAAGAGTGAAGAATATAATATGCTTCATCCAATGATTGACAAATATATAACATAACAATTAGAAAGACTACATTATACTGCATAAATAAAATAAAAGATAACTAAATATACATAATATTAATTCTGCCTTTTTAAGTCTTTTCTTAATTAGTGTCATACATGGTGATCATCATCGTAACAGTATGTGATGGACGGAGTTCTTTTTTAAGGTCTGAATAACATCACACAAAATCTATTGTGCCCCTATGTAGACTATCATACCTCAACAATGTCTTACAGACTGGAAAATGTTGGTGATTGACGATGGATACAACAGTATTTACCACTAGTAAGAATCTCAATTTCCTACTAGCACCTAAAGGGAGGACATTTTGATTTTATTTTGTAATATTTTTTTTAAAGATATCTTTAAATGATTTTTTTCAACTGAGGTTTCAATAAGACAAGTTAGAAGGGTTATATAGGTCATAATATTGAAGGTAGTGAGTTTAATGGCAATGTCCTGTAGAGATCAGCGGTGAATAACTTTAAACAAAACTTGACTCCAAGAATTCTACTAGTAGGGCATACATGCCTTGCATCATATTTATCATACAACATGAGCCACTGTGTTAAATTTGGCACATCTATTCTAGTTTTAAGTGTAAGTCTAAGACAGTATTAATAAATCAATCCCATTGTGTGTCAATACTGTAACGATCAGTAGGAACATTCCTGCTATTTCATCTGCTCCTGTATATTTATTTGTTAAGGGAAGTGGCTATGCAACCATTTCTACACTAATCCATTAGTGTGAGTCGGCAGATCAGTCTGCTGCAACTCAGGCATGTTTAGGACAGCAGTGCCTTAACCCCTTCACAACTGCCATACAGCTATATATGTGCTATCTGCACATACCCCGTGCAGCTAGCACGTGTATAAACGTCATGGCAGCTCTTTAATCTAAGCGCTGCAAAAAGCTTGGATTAAAGCTTCTGCCCCTGCACTGCCACTGTCACCGACAGCATACAGTCCAGTAATGCCGGCAAGAAACCAATCAGAGTGGTCCCTTGTTGGCGATGGCTCCGATTGTGCAGACTAACTAATCGGAGCGCGGCAGTGTTAAAATGCTGGTTTCAGGTTCTGATCTGCACTCTGCAGATTAGTGCCTCAAATCAGGCATTAGCTGATCTGTGCCCCCAATCTGAGCCCCCTGATGTGTTCTCCTTCACGATCTATGCCACCCATCTGTGTGCCCTAATATCTCCTGCCTCCACCGTCTGTGCCCTGTGTCCCTAACTGTGCTGGTCTGTGCCCCCTGCTGCCATATGAACCCCCTGGCCCCCCCAATGTGGTCCTCGTGAATGTGAAGGCGGCCGCTGAGCCGCCGCCATCAGCAGCAAGTGTCAGCTACAGTTGCAAGAAAAAGTATGTGGACCCTTTGGAATAATGTGGATTTCTGCACAAATTGGTCATAAAATGTGATCTGATCTTCATCTAAGTCACAACAATAGACAATCACAGTCTGATTAAACTAATAACACACAAAGAATTTAATGTTACCATGTTATTGTTGAACACACCATGTAAACATTCACAGTGCAGGTGGAAAAAGTATGTGAACCCTTAGACTAATGACATCTCCAAGAGCTAATTGGAGTGAGGTGTCAGCCAAATGGAGTCCAATCAATGAGATGAGATTGGAGGTTTTGATTACAGCTGCCCTGCCCTATAAAAAACACACACCAGTTCTGGGTTTGCTTTTCACAAGAAGCATTGCCTGATGTGAATGATGCCTCGCACAAAAGAGCTCTCAGATGACCTACGATTAAGAATTGTTGACTTGCATAAAGCTGGAAAGGGTTATAAAAGTATCTCCAAAACCTTGCTGTTCATCAGTCCACGGTAAGACAAATTGTCTATAAATGGAGAAAGTTCAGCACTGCTGCTACTCTCCCTAGGAGTGGCCGTCCTGTAAAGATGACTGCAAGAGCACAGCGCAGACTGCTCAATGAGGTGAAGAAGAATCCTAGAGTGTCAGCTAAAGACTTACAAAAGTCTCCGGCATATGCTAAAATCCCTGTTAGCGAATCTACGATACGTAAAACACTAAACAAGAATGGATTTCATGGGAGGATACCACAGAGGAAGCCACTGCTGTCCAAAAAAAACATTGCTGCACGTTTACAGTTTGCACAAGAGCACCTGGATGTTCCACAGCAGTACTGGCAAAATATTCTGTGGTCAGATGAAACCAAAGTTGAGTTGTTTGGAAGAAACACACAACACTATGTGTGGAGAAAAAGAGGCACAGCACACCAACATTAAAACCTTATCCCAACTGTGAAGTATGGTGGTGGGGGCATCATGGTTTGTGGCTGCTTTGCTGTGTCAGGGCCTGGACTGATTGCTATCATCGAAGGAAAAATGAATTCCCAAGTTTATCAAGACATTTTGCAGGAGAACTTAAGGCCATATGTCCACCAGCTGAAGCTCAACAGAAGATGGGTGTTGCAACAGGACAACGACCCAAAGCATAGAAGTAAATCAACAACAGAATGGCTTAAACAGAAGAAAATACGCCTTCTGGAGTGGCCCAGTCAGAGTCCTGACCTCAACCCAATTGAGATGCTGTGGCATGACCTCAAGAAAGCGATTCACACCAGACATCCCAAGAATATTGCTGAACTGAAACAGTTCTGTAAAGAGGAATGGTCAAGAATTACTCCTGACCGTTGTGCACGTCTGATCTGCAACTACAGGAAACGTTTGGTTGAAGTTATTGCTGCCAAAGGAGGTTCAACCAGTTATTAAATCCAAGGGTTCACATACTTTTTCCACCTGCACTGTGAATGTTTACATGGTGTGTTCAATAAAAACATGGTAACAATTAATTCTTTTTGTGCTATTAGTTTAAGCAGACTGTGATTGTCTATTGTTGTGACTTAGATGAAGATCAGATCACATTAAATGACCAATTTGTGCAGAAATCCATATCATTCCAAAGGGTTCACATACTTTTTCTTGCAACTGTATATGCTGACACTCTGCTATTACCCCTTAGATGCCGCAGAGGCATCCATGGGGTTAATAGAGGGAGGGGGCTCCCTCTCTCAACCATCTGGCTGCCACACTGCGATGGCAGCGGCCCAATGGTCCTGCGTTGTCATCTACCAGGAAACCTGATAGTAAGAGCATTGCAAAGTATAATACAGCCTTCAGCCTCACTGAATCTTCAAGATCCAAGCAGGCCTTAATAAAAAAAAAAGGGTGAAAAAAAAGCGTGAAAAAAAAGTAAAATAAATAAATAAATGTAAATGAAAAAGAAAATAAGTAGCCTTTTCACATATCCACTCATTTATACGAGTTTAAAAAATGAAAAAATAAAAATAAACTACACATATTAAGTATCACCGCGTCCGTAACGACCGGCTCTATAAATATATCACATGATCCACCCCGTCCGATAAACACCATAAAAAAATTAAATAAAAACTGTGTCAAAAAAAGCTATTTTTGTCACCTTGCATCACAAAAAGTGCAACATCAAGCGATAAAAAAGGCGTATGTCCCACAAAATGGTACCAATAAAACCGTAACCTCAAAAAATGAGCCCCTATATAAGAAAATCGCTTAAAATTTTTTTTTTTTTTTTAGCTCTTAGAACATGGAGACACTAAAACATCATTCTTTTGTTTCACATATGCTATCATTGTGTTAAGGTGAAATAAATAAATAAAAGCATACATATTAGGTATCACCACATACGTAACAACCAGCTCTATAAAAATATAACATGACCTATACCCCTCAGCTGAAGACCGTAAAAAAATTAAAATAAAAACAGTGCCAAAAAAAGCAATTTTTTGACACCTAATATCACAAAAATTGCAACACCAAGCGATCAAAAAGGCGCATGCCCCCAAAATAGTACTAATCAAACCATCACCTTATCCTGCAAAAAATTAGACCCTACTTAAGACAATCAGTCAAAAAATAATGTTATGGCTCTCAGACTATGGAGACAATAAAACTGTTTCAAAAATGCTATTATTGTGTATAACTTAAATAAATAGTATACATATTAGGTATTGCCACGTCCCTAATGACCTGCTCTATAAAAATATCACATGAACTAACCCCTCAGGTGAACGCTGTAAAAATAAATAAATAAAAACTCTTCCAAAACAACCAATTTTTTTGTTACTTTGCATCATTAAGTGTAATAATGAATGATCAAAAAATCAAATGTACCAAAAAAAATTACCAATAAAAACATCAACTCTTCCTGCAAAAAACGAGCCCCTGCACAAGGCAATTGGCAGAAATTTTTTTAAAAATGTGGTGTTCAGAAAATGGAGACACAAAAACATAATTTTTTTTTCAAAAATGCTTTATTATGTAAAACTGAAACATAGAAAGTAGACATATTTGATATAATTGTGTCCATAACAACCTGCTCTATAAAAATACCACATGATCTACCCTGTCAGATGAATATTGTAAAAAATAAAAAATAAAAATGATGCCTCAGAAAAAAACATAATATAGAGCAATTAAAAATAATATATATCCCAAAATAGTACCAATAAAACTGGCACCTTATCCACTAGTTTCCAAAATGGGGTCACTTTTTGGGAGTTTCTATTGTAAGGGTGCATCAGGGGGGCTTCAAATGGGACATGGCATCTAAAAACCAGTTCAGCAAAATCTGCCTTCCAAAAACCATATGGCGTTCCTTTTCTTCTGCGCCCTGCCATGTGCCCTTACATACATTTACGACCACATGTGGGGGTTTTCTGTAAACTGCTGAATCGAATCAGGGTAATAAATATTGAGTTTTGTTTGGCTGCTAACCCTCGATGTGTTAAAGAAAAAATTGATTAAAATGGAAAATCTGCCAAAAAAGTGAAATTTAGAAATTTCCTCTCCATTTTCCTTTAATTCTTGTGGAACACCTAAAGGGTTAACAAAGTTTGTAAAATCAGTTTTGAGTAACTTGAGGGGTGTAGTTTCTGCAATAGGGTAATTTATGGGGGGTTTCCACTATGTAAGCCCCACAAAGTTACTTCAGAACTGAACTGGTCCTTAAAAAGTGGGCTTTGGAAATGTTCTTAAAACTTTTAAGAATTGCTTCTAAAATTCTGAGCCTTCTAATGTCCTAACAATTAAAATTACATTTACAAAATGATGCCAACATAAAGTAGACATATGGGGAATGTTAAGTAATAAATATTTTATAAGATATCACTTTCTGTTTTAAAAGCAGAGAAATTTAAATTTTGAAAATTGCGAATTTTTCGAAAGTTTTAGTAAATTTGGGATTTTTTCATAAATAAAGGTAAACTATATTGATTCAAATTTATGATTATCATGAAGTACAGTATGTCACGAGAAAACAGTCTCAGAATGGTTTGGATAAGTAAAAGCATTCCAAAGTTAATAGCACATAAAGGGACACATGTCAGATTTGCAAAATTAGCAAAATTAGACTTGGTCACGAAGGTGAAAAATGGCTTGTCTTGAAAGGGTTAATTACCATTTCTACAGTGGTGCATGGAAGTTTGTGAACCCTATATTTCTGCATAAATTTAACCTAAAACTACATCGGATTTAGTCCTAAAATTGAAGTAAGACAACTAAATCAAATTAATGATTCCAAAAATATTAGACTTGGGAATATATTTGTTGAGTAAAATATTCTAATCTCACATATATCTATCAGTGGCAAAAGTATCTGACATGACCCCCGTGGGCAGCAATAATTACAATTAAATGTTCCTTGTAATTGTTGATTAGTTCTGCACATCGGTTTATAGAAATTTTACTCCTTTTCTTAGCACAAAACAGCCTCAACTCTCTTATGTTGGTGGGTTTCCTCCCATGAGCTGTTCGCTTCAGGTCCTTCCACAACATTTATATTGTATTAAGGTCAGGACCTTGCATTGGCCATTCCACAATTTTAACTTTATTCTTAACTATTCTTTGGTAGAACGATGTAATCTTAACTGGTCCACAACTCCTGGGGAAGTTTATAAAGGTCTTGAGTTTCCTCCACTTGTAAACAGTCTTTCTGACTGTGGATTGGTGGAGAGTGGAGACCAAACTATTTAAATATGGTTTTGTACCGTTTTCTAGCATCACACATCAACATCTATTCTTTTGAAAGCTCTCAGAAATTATTTGCGCATGCCCTCATGTACTTTCATTAATGTGTTGTGACTAGAGTTAAGCGAACACCTGGATGTTCGGGTTCGAGAAGTTCGGCCGAACTTCCCGGAAATGTTCGGGTTCGGGATCCGAACCCGACCCGAACTTCGTCCCGAACCCGAACCCCATTGAAGTCAAGGGGGACCCGAACTTTTGGGCACTAAAAAGGCTGTAAAACAGCCCAGGAAAGAGCTAGAGGGCTGCAAAAGGCAGCAACATGTAGGTAAATCCCCTGCAAACAAATGTGAATAGGGAAATGAATAAAAATAAAAATAAAAAAAATATAAATTAACCAATATCAATTGGACAGAGGTCCCATAGCAGAGAATCTGGCTTCACGTCAGCAGAGAATCAGTCTCTTCATGCCATAGCAAAGAATCTGGCTTCATGTCAGCAGAGAATCAGTCTCTTCATGCCATAGCAGAGAATCTGGCTTCATGCCAGCACAGAATTAGTCTTCATGTCATAGCAGAGAATCAGGCTTCACGTCACCCACCACTGGAACAGGCCACTGTCACACATTTAGGCCCTGGCACCCAGACAGAGGAGAGAGGTCCCATAACAGAGAATCTGGCCTTATGTCAGCACAGAATCAGTCTTCATGTCATAGCAGAGAATCAGGCTTCACGTCACCCACCACTGGAACAGGCCACTGTCACATATTTAGGCCCAGGCACCCAGGCAGAGGAGAGAGGTCCCGTAACAGAGAATCTGGCCTTATGTCAGCACAGAATCAGTCTTCATGTCATAGCAGAGAATCAGGCTTCACGTCACCCACCACTGGAACAGGCCACTGTCACACATTTAGGCCCCGGCACCCAGACAGAGGAGAGAGGTCCCGTAACAGAGAATCTGGCCTTATGTCAGCGCAGAATCAGTCTTCATGTCATAGCAGAGAATCAGGCTTCACGTCACCCACCACTGGAACAGGCCACTGTCACACATTTAGGCCCCGGCACCCAGACAGAGGAGAGAGGTCCCGTAACAGAGAATCTGGCCTTATGTCAGCGCAGAATCAGTCTTCATGTCATAGCAGAGAATCAGGCTTCACGTCACCCACCACTGGAACAGGCCACTGTCAAACATTTAGGCCCCGGCACCCAGAGAGAGGTCCCGTAACAGAGAATCTGGCCTTATGTCAGCACAGAATCAGTCTTCATGTCATAGCAGAGAATCAGGCTTCACGTCACCCACCACTGGAACAGGCCACTGTCACACATTTAGGCCCCGGCACCCAGACAGAGGAGAGAGGTCCCGTAACAGAGAATCTGGCCTTATGTCAGCGCAGAATCAGTCTTCATGTCATAGCAGAGAATCAGGCTTCACGTCACCCACCACTGGAACAGGCCACTGTCACATATTTAGGCCCAGGCACCCAGGCAGAGGAGAGAGGTCCCGTAACAGAGAATCTGGCCTTATGTCAGCACAGAATCAGTCTTCATGTCATAGCAGAGAATCAAGCATCACGTCACCCACCACTGGAACAGGCCACTGTCACATATTTAGGCCCAGGCACCCAGGCAGAGGAGAGAGGTCCCGTAACAGAGAATCTGGCCTTATGTCAGCACAGAATCAGTCTTCATGTCATAGCAGAGAAACAGGCTTCACGTCACCCACCACTGGAACAGGCCACTGTCACATATTTAGGCCCAGGCACCCAGGCAGAGGAGAGAGGTCCCGTAACAGAGAATCTGGCCTTATGTCAGCACAGAATCAGTCTTCATATCATAGCAGAGAATCAGGCTTCACATCACCCACCACTGGAACAGGCCACTGACACACATTTAGGCCCCGACACCCAGACAGAGGAGAGAGGTCCCGTAACAGAGAATCTGGCCTTATGTCAGCGCAGAATCAGTCTTCATGTCATAGCAGAGAATCAGGCTTCACGTCACCCACCACTGGAACAGGCCACTGTCACACATTTAGGCCCCCGCACCCAGACAGAGGAGAGAGGTTCCGTAACAGAGAATCTGGCCTTATGTCAGCGCAGAATCAGTCTTCATGTCATAGCAGAGAATCAGGCTTCCCGTCACCCACCACTAGAACAGGCCACTGTCACATATTTAGTCCCAGGCACCCAGGCAGAGGAGAGAGGTCCCGTAACAGAGAATCTGGCCTTATGTCAGCACAGAATCAGTCTTCATGTCATAGCAGAGAATCAGGCTTCACGTCACCCACCACTGGAACAGGCCACTGTCACACATTTAGGCCCCGGCACCCAGACAGAGGAGAGAGGTCCCGTAACAGAGAATCTGGCCTTATGTCAGCGCAGAATCAGTCTTCATGTCATAGCAGAGAATCAGGCTTCACGTCACCCACCACTGGAACAGGCCACTGTCACACATTTAGGCCCCGGCACCCAGACAGAGGAGAGAGGTCCCGTAACAGAGAATCTGGCCTTATGTCAGCGCAGAATCAGTCTTCATGTCATAGCAGAGAATCAGGCTTCACGTCACCCACCACTGGAACAGGCCACTGTCACATATTTAGGCCCAGGCACCCAGGCAGAGGAGAGAGGTCCCGTAACAGAGAATCTGGCCTTATGTCAGCACAGAATCAGTCTTCATGTCATAGCAGAGAATCAGGCTTCACGTCACCCACCACTGGAACAGGCCACTGTCACATATTTAGACCCAGGCACCCAGGCAGAGGAGAGAGGTCCCATAACAGAGAATCTGGCCTTATGTCAGCACAGAATCAGTCTTCATATCATAGCAGAGAATCAGGCTTCACATCACCCACCACTGGAACAGGCCACTGACACACATTTAGGCCCCGGCACCCAGACAGAGGAGAGGTTCATTCAATTTTGGGTTGCCCCGCAATATAATAGTAAAATGAAAATAAAAATAGGATTGAATGAGGAAGTGCCCTGGAGTAGAATAATATATTGTTAAGGGGAGGTAGTTAATATCTAATCTGCACAAGGGATGGACAGGTCCTGTGGGATCCATGCCTGGTTCATTTTTATGAACGTCAGCTTGTCCACATTGGCTGTAGACAGGCGGCTGCGTTTGTCTGTAATGACGCCCCCTGCCGTGCTGAATACACGTTCAGACAAAACGCTGGCCGCCGGGCAGGCCAGCACCTCCAAGGCATAAAAGGCTAGCTCTGGCCACTTGGACAATTTGGAGACCCAGAAGTTGAATGGGGCCGAACCATCAGTCAGTACGTGGAGGGGTGTGCACAGGTACTGTTCCACCATGTTAGTGAAATGTTGCCTCCTGCTAACACGTTCCGTATCAGGTGGTGGTGCAGTTAGCTGTGGCGTGGTGACAAAACTTTTCCACATCTCTGCCAAGCTAACCCTGCCCTCAGAGGAGCTGGCCGTGACACAGCTGCGTTGGCGACCTCTAGCTCCTCCTCTGCCTTCGCCTTGGGCTTCCACTGGTTCCCCTGTGACATTTGGGAATGCTCTCAGTAGCGCGTCTACCAACGTGCGCTTGTACTCGCGCATCTTCCTATCACGCTCCAGTGTAGGAAGTAAGGTGGGCACATTGTCTTTGTACCGGGGATCCAGCAGGGTGGCAACCCAGTAGTCCGCACACGTTAAAATGTGGGCAACTCTGCTGTCGTTGCGCAGGCACTGCAGCATGTAGTCGCTCATGTGTGCCAGGCTGCCCAGAGGTAAGGACAAGCTGTCCTCTGTGGGAGGCGTATTGTCATCGTCCTGTGTTTCCCCCCAGCCACGCACCAGTGATGGGCCCGAGCTGCTTTGGGTGCCACCCTGCTGTGAACATGCTTCATCCTCATCCTCCTCCACATCCTCCTCATCCTCGTCCTCCTCGTCCTCCAGTAGTGGGCCCTGTCTGGCCACATTTGTACCTGGCCTCTGGTGTTGCAAAAAACCTCCCTCTGAGTCACTTCGAAGAGACTGGCCTGAAAGTGCTAAAAATGACCCCTCTTACTCCTCTTCCTCCTGGGCCACCTCCTCTTCCATCATCGCCCTAAGTGTTTTCTCAAGGAGACATAGAAGTGGTATTGTAACGCTGATAACGGCGTCATCGCCACTGGCCATGTTGGTGGAGTACTCGAAACAGCGCAACAGGGCACACAGGTCTCGCATGGAGGCCCAGTCATTGGTGGTGAAGTGGTGCTGTTCCGCAGTGCGACTGACCCGTGCGTGCAGCAGCTGAAACTCCACTATGGCCTGCTGCTGCTCGCACAGTCTGTCCAGCATGTGCAAGGTGGAGTTCCACCTGGTGAGCACATCGCATATGAGGCGGTGAGCGGGAAGGCCGAAGTTACGCTGTAGCGCAGACAGGCGTGCAGCAGCAGGGTGTGAACGCCGGAAGCGCGAACAGACGGCCCGCACTTTATGCAGCAGCTCTGACATATCGGGGTAGTTGCGAATGAACTTCTGCACCACCAAATTCAGCACATGCGCCAGGCAAGGGATGTGCGTCAAACCGGCTAGTCCCAGAGCTGCAACGAGATTTCGCCCATTATCGCACACCACCAGGCCGGGCTTGAGGCTCACCGGCAGCAACCACTCGTCGGTCTGTTGTTCTATACCCCGCCACAACTCCTGTGCGGTGTGGGGCCTGTCCCCCAAACATATGAGTTTCAGAACGGCCTGCTGACGTTTACCCCGGGCTGTGCTGAAGTTGGTGGTGAAGGTGTGTGGCTGACTGGATGAGCAGGTGGAAGAAGAGGAGGAGGAAGCTGAGTAGGAGGAGGAGGAGACAGGAGGCAAAGAATGTTGCCCTGCGATACTTGGCGGCGGAAGGACGTGCGCCAAACAGCTCTCCGCCTGGGGCCCAGCCGCCACTACATTTACCCAGTGTGCAGTTAGGGAGATATAGCGTCCCTGGCCGTGCTTACTGGTTCACGTATCTGTGGTTAGGTGGACCTTGCCACAGATGGCGTTGCGCAGTGCACACTTGATTTTAGCGGACACTTGTTTGTGCAGGGAAGGCACGGCTCTCTTGGAGAAGTAGTGGCGGCTGGGAACAACATACTGTGGGACAGCAAGCGACATGAGCTGTTTGAAGCTGTCTGTGTCCACCAGCCTAAATGACAGCATTTCATAGGCCAGTAGTTTAGAAATGCTGGCATTCAGTGCCAGGGATCGAGGGTGACTAGGTGGGAATTTACGCTTTCTCTCAAATGTTTGTGAGATGGAGAGCTGAACGCTGCCGTGTGACATGGTTGAGATGCTTGGTGACGCAGGTGGTGGTGTTGGTGGTACATCCCATGTTTGCTGGGCGGCAGGTGCCAACGTTCCTCCAGAGGCGGAGGAAGAGGCCGAGGCGGCGGAAGCCGCCGAAGAGGCCGAGGCGGCAGCAGCAGAAGAGGTGGCAGGGGGAGCCTGATTGACTTCTTTGTTTTTAAGGTGTTTACTCCACTGCAGTTCATGCTTTGCATGCAGGTGCCTGGTCATGCAGGTTGTGCTAAGGTTCAGAACATTAATGCCTCGCTTCAGGCTCTGATGGCACAGAATGCAAACCACTCGGGTCTTGTCGTCAGCACATTGTTTAAAGAAGTGCCATGCCAGGGAACTCCTTGAAGCTGCCTTTGGGGTGCTCGGTTCCAGATGGCGGCGGTCAGTAGCAGGCGGAGTCTCTTGGCGGCGGGTGTTCTGATTTTGCCCACTGCTCCCTCTTTTGCTACGCTGTTGGCTCGGTCTCACCACTGCCTCTTCCTCCGAACTGTGAAAGTCAGTGGCACGACCTTCATTCCATGTGGGGTCTAGGACCTCATCGTCCCCTGCATCGTCTTCCACCCAGTCTTGACCCCTGACCTCCTGTTCAGTCTGCACACTGCAGAAAGACGCAGCAGTTGGCACCTGTGTTTCGTCATCATCAGAGACGTGCTGAGGTGGTATTCCCATGTCCTCATCATCATGAAACATAAGTGGTTGTGCGTTAGTGCATTCTATCTCTTCCACCCCTGGGGAAGGGCTAGGTGGATGCCCTTGGGAAACCCTGGCAGCAGAGTCTTCAAACAGCATAAGAGACTGCTGCATAACTTGAGGCTCAGACAGTTTCCCTGATATGCATGGGGGTGATGTGACAGACTGATGGGCTTGGTTTTCATGCGTCATCTGTGCGCTTTCTGCAGAAGACTGGGTGGGAGATAATGTGAACGTGCTGGATGCACTGTCGGCCACCCAATTGACTAATGCCTGTACCTACTCAGGCCTTACCATCCTTAGAACGGCATTGGGCCCTACCAAATATCGCTGTAAATTCTGCTGGCTACTGGGACCTGAGGTAGTTGGTTCACTAGGACGTGTGGCTGTGGCAGAACGGCCACGTCCTCTCCCAGCACCAGAGGGTCCACTAACACCACCACGACCATGTCCACGTCCGCATCCCTTATTAGATGTTTTCCTCATTGTTCCCGTTCACCACAATTTTGAAAATGGCAAATTTGGGAATAGTTTTTCAACCCAGAACAAAAACTGTGCTTTTACGGTCACTACAAATAATTTGACCAGCTAAAACAGTACAGTTTTGGTTGAATAGAAATGTGAGGCCAATTTTTTTTTGCGCTGTGTGACAGGTATACGTTTAATCACAGAATTAGACTTGTATCTGCACGGTAGCGTGTGTGTTAAGTTTTTCTGAATGACACTATCAGCACCTTGAATCTAAGATATCCTTTTTGGGATAGATTTCAAGTAGGCCTCATATAGCATAAGCTACTTATTTTGAGAATGTCAAATTTGGGAATAGTTTTTCACCCCAGAACAAAAACTGTGCTTTTACGGTCACTACAAATAACTTGACCAGCTCAAACAGTACAGATTTGGTTGAATAGAAATGTGAGGCCTATTTTTTTTTGCGCTGTGTGACAGGTATACGTTTAATCACAGAATTAGACTTGTATCTGCATGGTATCGTGTGTGTTAAGTTTTTCTGAATGACACTATCAGCACCTTGAATCTAAGATATCCTTTTTGGGATAGATTTCAAGTAGGCCTCATATAGCATAAACTACTTATTTTGAGAATGTCAAATTTGGGAATAGTTTTTCAACCCAGAACAAAAACTGTGCTATTACGGTCACTACAAATAACTTGACCAGCTAAAACAGTACAGATTTGGTTGAATAGAAATGTGAGGCCTATTTTTTTTTTGCGCTGTGTGACAGGTATACGTTTAATCACAGAATTAGACTTGTATCTGCACGGTAGCGTGTGTGTTAAGTTTTTCTGAATGACACTATCAGCACCTTGAATCTAAGATATCCTTTTTGGGATAGATTTCAAGTAGGCCTCATATAGCATAAACTACTTATTTTGAGAATGTCAAATTTGGGAATAGTTTTTCACCCCAGAACAAAAACTGTGCTTTTACGGTCACTACAAATAACTTGACCAGCTCAAACAGTACAGATTTGGTTGAATAGAAATGTGAGGCCTATTTTTTTTTACGCTATGTGACAGGTATACGTTTAATCACAGAATTAGACTTGTATCTGCACGGTAGCGTGTGTGTTACGTTTTTCTGAATGACACTATCAGCGCCTTGAATCTAAGATATCCTTTTTGGGATAGATTTCAAGTAGGCCTGATATAGCATAAACTACTTATTTTGTGAATGGCAAATTTGGGAATAGTTTTTCAACCCAGAACAAAAACTGTGTTTTTACGGTCACTACAAATAACTTGACCAGCTCAAACAGTACAGATTTGGTTGAATAGAAATGTGAGGCCTATTTTTTTTTGCGCTGTGTGACAGGTATACGTTTAATCACAGAATTAGACTTGTATCTGCACGGTAGCATGTGTGTTAAGTTTTTCTGAATGACACTATCAGCACCTTGAATCTAAGATATCCTTTTTGGGATAGATTTCAAGTAGGCCTCATATAGCATAAACTACTTATTTTGAGAATGTCAAATTTGGGAATAGTTTTTCACCCCAGAACAAAAACTGTGCTTTTACGGTCACTACAAATAACTTGACCAGCTCAAACAGTACAGATTTGGTTGAATAGAAATGTGAGGCCTATTTTTTTTGGCGCTGTGTGACAGGTATACATTTAATCACAGAATTAGACTTGTATCTGCACGGTAGCGTGTGTGTTAAGTTTTTCTGAATGACGCTATCAGCACCTTGAATCTAAGATATCCTTTTTGGGATAGATTTCAAGTAGGCCTGATATAGCATAAACTACTTATTTTGAGAATGGCAAATTTGGGAATAGTTTTTCAACCCAGAACAAAAACTTTGCTTTTACGGTCACTACAAATAACTTGACCAGCTAAAACAGTACAGATTTGGTTGAATAGAAATGTGAGGTCTATTTTTTTTTGCGCTGTGTGACAGGTATACGTTTAATCACAGAATTAGACTTGTATCTGCACGGTAGCGTGTGTGTTAAGTTTTTCTGAATGACACTATCAGCACCTTGAATCTAAGATATCCTTTTTGGGATAGATTTCAAGTAGGCCTCATATAGCATAAACTACTTTTTTTGAGAATGTCAAATTTGGGAATAGTTTTTCAACCCAGAACAAAAACTGTGCTTTTACGGTCACTACAAATAACTTGACCAGCTCAAACAGTACAGATTTGGTTAAATAGAAATGTGAGACCTATTTTTTTTTGCGCTGTGTGACAGGTATACGTTTAATCACAGAATTAGACTTGTATCTGCACGGTAGCGTGTGTGTTAAGTTTTTCTGAATGACACTATCAGCACCTTGAATCTAAGATATCCTTTTTGGGATAGATTTCAAGTAGGCCTCATATAGCATAAACTACTTATTTTGAGAATGTCAAATTTGGGAATAGTTTTTCAACCCAGAACAAAAACTGTGCTTTTACGGTCACTACAAATAACTTGACCAGCTAAAACAGTACAGATTTGGTTGAATAGAAATGTGAGGCCTATTTTTTTTTTGCGCTGTGTGACAGGTATACGTTTAATCACAGAATTAGACTTGTATCTGCACGGTAGCGTGTGTGTTAAGTTTTTCTGAATGACACTATCAGCACCTTGAATCTAAGATATCCTTTTTGGGATAGATTTCAAGTAGGCCTCATATAGCATAAACTACTTATTTTGAGAATGTCAAATTTGGGAATAGTTTTTCACCCCAGAACAAAAACTGTGCTTTTACGGTCACTACAAATAACTTGACCAGCTCAAACAGTACAGATTTGGTTGAATAGAAATGTGAGGCCTATTTTTTTTGGCGCTGTGTGACAGGTATACATTTAATCACAGAATTAGACTTGTATCTGCACGGTAGCGTGTGTGTTAAGTTTTTCTGAATGACACTATCAGCACCTTGAATCTAAGATATCCTTTTTGGGATAGATTTCAAGTAGGCCTGATATAGCATAAACTACTTATTTTGAGAATGTCAAATTTGGGAATAGTTTTTCAACCCAGAACAAAAACTGTGCTTTTACGGTCACTACAAATAACTTGACCAGCTAAAACAGTACAGATTTGGTTGAATAGAAATGTCAGGTCTATTTTTTAGGCGCTGGGTGACAGGCTCAACTTGCCCCTGATGTAGTATATGGCCAAAAAATAACCACACTATTGATGGTTAAATGCACTTGGGTGACACAGGCTCAGTCTGCACCTGATGTAGTATATGGCCAAAAATTAACCACACTGTTGATGGTTAAATGCACTTGGGTGACACAGGCTCAGCCTGCACCTGATGTAGTATATGGCCAAAAAATAACCACACTGTTGATGGTTAAATGCACTTCGGTGACACAGGCTCAGCCTGCAGCTGATGTAGTATATGGCCAAAAAATAACCAGACTGTTGATGGTTAAATGCACTTCGGTGACACAGGCTCAGCCTGCAGCTGATGTAGGATATAGCAAAAAATAACCACACTATTGATGGTTAAAAGCACTTGGTGGTAGCTTGTGCTGGCGCACCACAAGCTACAAAATGGCCACCGATCACCCCAGAAAAAAGTGATCTAAAAACGCTCTGGGCAGCCTAAAAAAAGTGAGCAAGTCGATATTAACACTTCAATGATCCACAGCTGGAGATCGATCACAGAATGAAGTCTTTTGGAGGAGTTAATCACTGCCTAATCTCGCCCTAACGTCGCAGCAGCAACCTCTCCCTATGCTTGAATCAGCAGAGTGACGTGCAGCGCTACGTGACCCAAGCTTATATAGAGGTTGGGTCACATGCTGCACTGGCCAATCACAGCCATGCCAATAGTAGGCAAGGCTGTGATGGCCTCTTGGGGCAAGTAGTATGACGCTTGTTGATTGGCTGCTTTGCAGCCTTTCAAAAAGCGCCAAGAAAGCGCCGAACACCGAACCCGAACCCGGACTTTTACGAAAATGTTCGTGTTCGGGTCCGTGTCACGGACACCCCAAAATTCGGTACGAACCCGAACTATACAGTTCGGGTTCGCTCATCCCTAGTTGTGACGATCAGACTTGATAGATCCCTGTTCTTTAAATAAAACAGGTGGCCCACTCACATCTGATTGTCATCACATTAAAAAAAAATTATCTAATTTCACATACTTTTGCCACACATTTTCTTCAGTAAATAAATGACCAATCTAATATTTTTTCTCCGTTGTTAGATTTGGTTATTTTTATCCACTTTTAGGACTCTGATTTTAAGTCAAACACATGCAGAAATATAAAACATTCTGAAGGTTCACAAACCTCCAAGCACCACTGTAAATACAGTATATTTGGCTTCTGCAGTGGGTTGCTGGTTAAAGTGTAAGTTCTGTGTGTTTAAAGTCAGCATCCTTGTATATTTCTAGTATCTTGTTTTTTGACTAGGCGGCCTCTTGTCAGTGTAGATTTGTTTTTTAGTTCAATCCAGTCCAGTCTGTGCAGTATCTTAGTTTGATATGTTTCTCCTTGCTTCAAACTGTCTTGCCTTGATTCTAGCTCAGCTTTGCTCAGTTTGCTTTTCTTGTGTCTGGGTCTTATTGCCCACTGGTTGTTTGTTTTAGGGTTAGTATTGCTGATGAGGGTTTTTACAAGGGATATCTTTAGGGATAGTAATTGTCAGGGCTGGAGTTCAGAGATAGATCTATGAAACAATTCAGAGAGAGTTAAGCCTGTATTAGACCTAGCGATCATACAGGCGGCAGTATTACTGCCGTAGTGTTATTATGAACAGTCAGACATAATCTGGCAGAAAATCTGCCAAGGTAATACAGCCTTAATACAGCCTTAAATCAGTTAAGGTAGCCATACACATTAACATAGCAAAAGGAAAGATATGGTTCAAAATAATATACAAAATATTACTTTATTAAATAAACATAATACAATTTCCACAATCTGAAACATACAGAAGAGCAGCACGAGGCTGAATCCCTCAGTGCACAGAGGATAACCCTGGCCATACACTAGAAGAATTATGTAGCAAATAAATGCTCATGTAAGAAAATTGACAAGATAATACCCGTCATAACATATATGGAGTCAACCTATAAACCATGTAGGCAGTGTATATACCATCATTATATGGTTCCTGTCATATATTGGTGAGTCCCAATTTTCTTGCATTCATGTTGCCTGCTAATGTTGATACATGCCTTGTATCATTGTTCATGGGACTGTCCGGCTTTTATACAAGTCCTCCAGGTATCTGAATACTGGGAGACACTATTATAACCTGGTAAAGATGACTGGTATATGTGAAGTCCATATAGTAGTAGGAGAGAAGTTCAAACCAGAATCAAAGCCAGGAGAGTCAGTGGAAGCCAAATCAGTAGACAAGAGGTTAATGTAGAAATAAGCCAAAGTCAATTCACAGTAAGGTCTAACTTGAAAGCAATGCTGACTGAACATAGAGCTCACACTGGAGCCAGGATTCAGTGAATCACAGGCAGTAAAAAGCTATAAATGCCAGACCTAAATCTACCGCTTATATCTGGGATTGGATGATAAACTAGGAACCTGATTGGCTCGGTGTCCAAGCTCACTGGGCTTGGCTGGTTGGCATAAGAATATTTTTGGATAGCTGCATGCTGGATCATGGGTAAGTTCCTAATATTTGTTCTTGGCAGTTTGACATCTCATCCAGGTAAGAGTCTTCATCACATTGACATTCTTACTGTATGTCCTTACGTGGGATGCCAGCTTGTTTGTTCATCACTCCATGTATAATGTTAAATACCTGCCATTTACATTTTTATAAATATGCACCTATGGTGTAAAATAATGACATAAGTCAGTTAACCTTACCGATCCCTCACTGTTCCCCTTCTGATGCTTCACAATCCCCCTCTGGTTCCTGCATCCTGGTGTTGGTGGAAATACATGACCTCCCAATCATTAGATGTGGCAGGTAACCACTGTGGCCTGTGATTGGAAAAAGGAAAATGTTCGATGCATTGAGAGGGAGTAGGATGCAGAGACTGCAGGGGGGCATGAAGCATTGGAAAATATGCTACAGGGAATCAGTAACTTGAGCATTCATTTGTTTTATTATTTTAAACCATTAGGAGCTTTTAAAATGCAAAATGCTCAGACAACCATTTTAATGTTAGATACCTCTGCAAAGCTTTTTTTTTGCTTCATTGTAGAGGCAGATACACAATTGAAGACCACTTTAGAAGCATAATATGAACACTACATAAGTGTATTGTGTGGTTCTTTAAATGAGTCAAGCTAGGTCCTATAGGAAAGTAAATGTGTCAAGGGCCTCTAGTCATGCAGGAAGGGAATATGGAGATATCCTACTAAACATAACATATCACAACGCAATCACACTTTACAATCATATATAAATATTCGTAAATGGAATAAAATATAGAGATAATAATTCATTTACTTTTAGGAGGTGTAACTACAGGTGGTGCAGACATTGCAGCCACATTTAGGCCCTGATGCTATTGGGAAGTGGGAGAGAGGGTGATCGGCCAATGTCTCAGTATTATACATAGTAGTTATTACAGATTTTGCATCAGGACCCAGGAACTTTAGGTTTCGCTCTGTGTAATACACTACATTATATGTGGCGGAGTAAATTGGGCAAGGTAGAAATCACAAGATATGTATTTGTTAGAGCCAATAAAGCTTAGTTTTTATATGATACTGTTTTGTTATCCTCTGATTTAGTTTTATACTTTTTATACTGCTCTCAGTCTGCTGTCTCCTCCTTGAGGACAATAAAATGGTTGGTGGGAAGGCCGGCTGATTGACTGTGCCAATACTTTGGCTTCGCTAAATATTAACAATTTCAGCAAATGGCTCCAGAACAGCACATCATGTTTTATAGTCGACTGTACTTTTTAGTAGATGAAAAGCAGATGGTAGAACCAGCTGAGACCTTTATGATCAATATCCTTACTGCAAAATTCAGCTAAAGCAATTTGATACAGCTGCAAACGTTCATGTTGTTCGTAGAGTCATGTCATTACAACTACTCTGTGTATAGTGGTTTCATGGACTGTGTTCTTGACATCTTCTGCCACCTAGATCTGAATAAAGCATGCAGTACAATAACCTAGAATAGACACGTTTTACTTATAATACCGCTGGCTATGCATTAAGTTGTGTTTTATAATATATACGGTAAGTAGAAAAATGGCAAATTCCGCTATTCCACTATTTTTATGAATTTACAATAAAGAATTTAATTTTTATTCTGGTGCAGAGTTCACAATTTGTCTACGTCTTATCTTGGAGACAAGTCTTTCCAGCACCTTGTGAAATTGGACTGCATAGAGTTATGGAAGTGTGAGTTTGCTCATACTTATAGGTAGAGAGTTATCAATACTGGCGCTTTCTGCACCTGTCTTGATATACCTTGCACTGCCAGAGGTTGTGCCTAATTTATGATAAGGCACACGCCTCATCATAAATTCTCCTGCAGTCCATGTGCCTAACCAGAAATCTACGACAGCTCAGAGCTGCTGTAGATTCCTTATTTCATTTTCTTCCGAAAAAACTGGCATAAATGAATATAAATTTGTCAGAGCAGCTTGCCATGCCCCCTTAACCACCCTTGTCACACCTCTTTTTAGAAAAGTGGCGAGGAGGGTGAATAGTGGCAGATGTGACAATTTTAAAAAAAGTCTCAGTTAAACAGTTGCAGATGCTACTTTTTAACACCACTTTTCTGGTGCAAAGGAAATGATAAATCTCCCCCAGAGTGTAATAATATATAGACTTTCAATTTGTAGCTATCCTGTAAGTACAAAGCAGCTGGTTTGGGCAGTCTTGTATTTTATTTTCAAATATTCAAACTTCTCTGTCTGGCCATATCCAATATAACTAGACTTTTTTTTCTCTTGGCATTACATGTTTTATATGATTATATTATGTTTTTGTTCCTGCCGTGTATTCCAGCAGAAGTTTTATGGTTGACAATGGTTAGCAGGAACAGGGCTAACCAGTGCGGAGAAAAGAATCATATGCGTGAGCTCCTACTCCATGAGCCAGATAGGATTCTCCTGTGAGATCCTTACTCCAGGAAGATTGCCTGAGTCAAGATACAGCTTTCCTAAAAGCTACAGAAAGATTCAGCTTTACAGATCCTGCTACCGGTGAGGGAAAACAAGTCAGACACCCATCACCTAGAATAACCACCAGGCCTCACTAACATCAAGCCTTTATCACTCAATGGACACCTATACCCACAATGGCCTGCTAGTAATATCAAATTGCCAACTAACCAGCCACCATACCTTGTTATCTGGTACCAGAAACTGCATTTTGTGCTTAATACTGCAGGATGTGCCACAAGTTTTATTTTGCAAGTAAAGAGAGACTATTATACTGTTTTTTCTGCCCAGCAGGGTTTGAATTTAATTCTATTTCACATCAGCCAGGGTTTACTAGTTCTGTAGTGATTAATGTGGTAATAGCACCATCTAGCGGTGTTAAAAATGTACTACACTTTGTTTTTCTGCTAATAAAGATTATTGTATTTGGGAGGTGTAAAGCATTATGGGAGTGTAATACATCCTGGGAAAGAGAAGCCCAGTCTCCAGTCTTCATGTTACAGGACATCAGCAGTGCTGTCTCCTGCATATTTCCTTTTCAAACCCCACAATCCTTATACAAGCATATATGGTAAGACATCTACCTTTGTTTCAGGGACATTATGTATACAGTGCTGTTTCGCTAGGTATAAGTATTACTTAGGGAAAGAGGTTGTAACTGCTAGATGCTAGACATGCAATCCATGTATAGGCAGCTATTTTGGACATATGCCCAGTGTTAATGTAATGTTATAATACATGCTGTTCTATGCTTTCTGATGATACATGTTATGCATTATACTTATACAAGTTCTTGTATTCTTATAGTTTTACCAATCAAAGTATAAATCTGAAGGTGTCGGCCCTTTAAAGAGTAATGAGGGGGGAGTCGCAGAGAGCGACGAGGAGAAAGCAAAGCTGTTAAAAAAAAATTCTCCAATGTATTCACTGAGGAAAATAAACTGTCAGATGACATGCAGAATGTAAAAAGATTAAAATAGACAAATCGCCAGGACCGGATGGCATACTCCCCCGTATCCTAAGGGAATTAAGTAATGTCATAGCCAGACCCTTATTTCTGATATTTGCAGACTCTATACTGACAGGGAATGTCCCACAGGATTGGCGCATGGCGAATGTGGTGCCAATATTCAAAAAGGGTCCAACAACAGAGCCTGGAAACTATAGGCCGTTAAGTTTAACATCTGTTGTGGGTAAACTGTTTGAAGGTTTTCTGAGAGATGCTATCTTAGAGCATCTCAAGGGAAATAAGCAAATAACGCCATATCAGCATGGCTTCGTGAGGGATCGGTCATGCCAAACTAATTTAATCAGTTTCTATGAGGAGGTAAGTTCTAGACTTGACAGCGGCGAATCAATGGATGTCGTATATCTGGACTTCTCCAAAGCATTTGACACTGTACCACATAAAAGGTTAGTATATAAAATGAGAATGCTCGGACTGGGAGAAAACGTCTGTATGTGGGTAAGTAACTGGCTCAATGATATAAAACAGAGGGTGGTTATTAACGGTACTTACTCAGATTGGGTCACTGTCACTAGTGGGGTACCTCAGGGGTCAGTATTGGGCCCTATTCTCTTCAATATACACTGCTCAAAAAAATAAAGGGAACACATAAATAACACATCCTAGATCTGAATTAATTAAATATTCTTCTGAAATACTTTGTTCTTTACATAGTTGAATGTGCTGACAACAAAATCACACAAAAAAAAAAAAAATGGAAATCAAATTTTTTAACCCATGGAGGTCTGGATTTGGAGTCACCCTCAAAATTAAAGTGGAAAAACACACTACAGGCTGATCCAACTTTGATGTAATGTCCTTAAAACAAGTCAAAATGAGGCTCAGTAGTGTGTGTGGCCTCCACGTGCCTGTATCACCTCCCTACAACGCCTGTGCATGCTCCTGATGAGGTGGCGGACGGTCTCCTGAGGGATCTCCTCCCAGACCTGGACTAAAGCATCTGCCAACTCCTGGACAGTCTGTGGTGCAACGTGACATTGGTGGATAGAGCGAGACGTGATGTCCCAGATGTGCTCAATTGGATTCAGGTCTGGGGAACGGGCGGGCCAGTCCATAGCATCAATGCCTTCATCTTGCAGGAACTGCTGACACACTCCAGCCTTATGAGGTCTAGCATTGTCTTGCATTAGGAGGAACCCAGGGCCAACCGCACCAGCATATGGTCTCACAAGGGGTCTGAGGATCTCATCTCGGTACCTAATGGCAGTCAGGCTACCTCTGGCGAGCACATGGAGGGCTGTGCGGCCCTCCAAAGAAATGCCATCCCACACCATTACTGACCTAATGCCAAACCGGTCATGCTGGAGGATGTTGCAGGCAGCAGAACGTTCTCCACGGCGTCTCCAGACTCTGTCATGTCTGTCACATGTGCTCAGTGTGAACCTGCTTTCATCTGTGAAGAGCACAGGGCGCCAGTGGCGAATTTGCCAATCTTGGTGTTTTCTGGCAAATGCCAAACGTCCTGCACGGTGTTGGGCTGTAAGCACAACCCCCACCTGTGGACGTCGGGCCCTCATATCACCCTCATGGAGTCTGTTTCTGACCATTTGAGCAGACACATGCACATTTGTGGCCTGCTGGAGGTCATTTTGCAGGGCTCTGGCAGTGCTCCTCCTGTTCCTCCTTGCACAAAGGCGGAGGTAGCGGTCCTGCTGCTGGGTTGTTGCCCTCCTACGGCCTCCTCCACGTCTCTTGATGTACTGGCCTGTCTCCTGGTAGCGCCTCCATGCTCTGGACACTACGCTGACAGACACAGCAAACCTTCTTGCCACAGCTCGCATTGATGTGCCATCTTGGATAAGCTGCACTACCTGAGCCACTTGTGTGGGTTGTAGACTCCGTCTCATGCTACCACTAGAGTGAAAGCAACGGCAGCATTTAAAAGTGACCAAAACATCAGCCAGGAAGTATAGGAACTGAGAAGTGGTCAGGTCACCACCTGCAGAACCACTCCTTTATTGGGGGTGTCTTGCTAATTGCCTATAATTTCCACCTGTTGTCTATCCCATTTGCACAAAAGCATGTGAAATTGATTGTCACTCAGTGTTGCTTCCTAAGTGGACCGTTTGATTTCACAGAAGTGTGATTGACTTGGAGTTACATTGTGTTGTTTAAGTGTTCCCTTTATTTTTTTGAGCAGTGTATTTATTAATGATCTTGTAGAAGGCTTGCATAGTAAAGTATCAATTTTCGCAGATGACACTAAACTGTGTAAAGTAATTTACACTGAAGAGGACAGTATACTACTACAGAGGGATCTGGATAGATTGGAGGCTTGGGCAGATAAGTGGCAGATGAGGTTTAACACTGACAAATGTAAAGTTATGCACATGGGAAGGAATAATGCAAGTCACCCGTACATACTAAATGATAAAATACTCGGTAACACTGACATGGAAAAGGATCTAGGAATTTTAATAAACAGCAAACTAAGCGGCAAAAACCAATGTCTGGCAGCTGCTGCCAAGGCCAATAAGATAATGGGTTGCATCAAAAGGGGCATAGATGCCCGTGATAAGAACATAATCCTACCGCTTTACAAATCGCTAGTCAGACCACACATGGAGTACTGTGTACAGTTCTGGGCTCCTGTAAACAAGGCAGACATAGCAGAGCTGGAGAGGGTCCAAAGTAATAACTGGAATAGCGCAACTACAGTACCCTGAAAGATTATCAAAATTAGGGTTATTTACTTTAGAAAAAAGACGACTGAGGGGAGATCTAATTAATATGTATAAATATATCAGGGGTCAGTACAGAGATCTATCCCATCATCTATTTATCCCCAGAACTGTGACTGTGACGAGGGGACATCCTCTGCGTCTGGAGGAAAGAAGGTTTGTACACAAACATAGAAAAGGATTCTTTACGGTAAGAGCAGTGAGACTATGGAACTCTCTGCCTGAGGAGGTGGTGATGGTGAGTACAATAAAGGAATTCAAGAGGGGCCTGGATGTATTTCTGGAGCGTAATAATATTACAAGCTATAGCTACTAGAGAGGGGTCGTTGATCCAGGAAGTTATTCTGATTGCCTGATTGGAGTCGGGAAGGAATCTTTTATTCCCCTAAAGTGGGGAAAATTGGCTTCTACCTCACAGTTTTTTTTTTTGCCTTCCTCTGGATCAACTTGCAGGATAACAGGCCGAACTGGATGGACAAATGTCTTTTTTCGGCCTTATGTACTATGTTACTATGTAATTGATTGATCACATCAAATACTCCTGTTTTGCCAATAAACAAGTTAGACTACAGAGAACAGCCCTCTTATTTGGAAGACAGGAATGGTTTATACTGAATGTCAGACTGCACACTGTGTGAACGTGTATGAAGACAGAACACTGTTACTTATGGCCTAATTCTTCAAACCACCTTTCCACTGCACCCATCCCCAGGGAGCAATGGCCTGAGGGAGTAGACTGGGACACACCTCAGCAGGGCCATTACCACTCCCATCCTCTGCATAGCTCCTCGGGGGCATGCTGCACAAACATGCTTAGCTGTTTCTGAAAATCCCACAGAACTGAATAGAGATATGAGCATCCACCTCTCCATTCATTCTTGCACTGGATATGGCCAGTGATTGTCTCATAAGACCGAGGACTGGGGACCCCTGCCCTTGGCATAAGTAGAAGCCTCAAAGGTAGGAGCTGCATGTATTACATATTTATGGCATACCCTGTGAATATGCCATAAATGACTGAAATGGGGATATCCTTTAAAATTATGTTATTAATAAAAGTACAATATCTATCTGCAGACAAGGGCCACCAGATTATCTGAATAGAAACATTGAAAGAGTCATAAGCACATATAAAACACTACCTGACAAGTTTCGTACAAGTTTTTGTATGAAACACTAACCCATTTCGCCATGTGTTTCCTCTGGGAGGAAACACTTCAAAAGGAGACGCATAGGGGCCAGTGATTTAGACGCCAATCTTAATCTCCCGGCGCTGGTGCCGGATGAGTTAAAGTTATGCTCCCGGCTGTGTGACATGATTTAAACTACGCCAGAACCCTTGTCCTCTTCCCTGCCCACAACATGCCCCCTTTTTCCGCCACCTCAGAAAAGTGTCATGAGTGGGGAAAAGTCACAGATTTGGCACAAAACCCCTTTGCGACCTAATCTGCGACAAAGTTACGCCCAAAAGTGCCGTACTACCAATAATAAATGACCCCCAATAGTAAAATGCATGTCGGAAGGTGAGGTGGAGACCATTTCAGGCTACCTATAATTCCCTCCCAGGCTACCTATACACATGACTGTGCACAGCTTGTACACTGATAATTGGTGTCATCATAAACTGCTTACTTGAAAGTTATATTCATTTTGTGGTCCTTGTCTGTCTATTACATGTTTATCTAGGCCTACTAATAGAACAATAGAGCTTATGCAGTACCCCAGACCTGGTGGTATCTGCAATTGCTGTATATAGCTTTGTATACTTTTTGAGTTGTAATTGTATGTTATTTTCCGTATCTTCCAGTTTGGGATATGGTTGGCAGGAACGGGGTTAACCAGCCTGTCCTCCCCTCTTGGTAGGAATGGGCTGGCCTGCTTCTTGCCAAGGGAGGGAGTTCCTGTCTAGAGACAGAAGGGTGAGGAAGCAGTTGTGTATTTCTCTGTAATCACTGCTACAGAAAGAGAACATTTTACATTTAATTTTTATTGTCATAGTCCTGCCTAAAAGTTTTTTTTTCTGTGAACATTGTGAATACTAAAGTATTTCAAATTGAAGAAATTTCATACAACTAGAGTTTCTCTAAATTTGTACGACTCCCAAAAAGGTGCGGTTCTTATCAGGAAGGAGTGGCTTCGAGAATGGTATTGTAACCTAAGATGTGACATTTTGGGTGTAAAATTCTATCTCAAAGTAAATCAACCAATATTTGCTATAGAGCTAGACAAAAGTGTTTGCCGCTGCACCACATTTATCACTGCCACACATAAATTCATCACATTTATCACTGCCACACATACATTTATCACATTTATGGCTGCCACACATACATTTATCACATTTATCATTGCACACATAAATCCGGTGCATATTTAGACAGCATCTAGGAGTCCCTCTCCTCTATCCTACCAAACTTGAAACTGGTTGAAGAACTGCCTTCTTGTTGCACGTAAACACCCCTTAGTGACCAGCCTGTTTTGGCCTTAGTGATCAAGCAATTTTTTCACTTTTTAATTATTTTATTCAAAGAGCTATAACTTTTTTTATTTTTCCATTAACATAGCCATATAAGGGCCTTTTTTGCGGAACAAGTTGATGTTTTTAATAGCGCCATTTTGGGATACACAACAACTCATTCATGTTTTAGTAACCCTTTTTACGGATAGAAAAAAAAAAACAGCAATACCACCGCTGAGTTTGTAAATTTTGCAACATTTACTTTGCGCCATAAATAACTTGATAACTTTATTCTCTGAGGCGCAAGAAAACCCCGTTTATGAAAATAAAGAATTTTTTTTTTATTACCGTGTCCCAAGACACATTTTTTAAATTTTTGTTTCTATGGAGCTGCGTGAAGGCTTTATTTTTGATGGAAAACTTATAGTTTTTGGGACAAATTCCGCAATAATAGTAATTGTATAATTGTACACTGCGTGCAGAATTATTAGGCAAATGAGTATTTTGACCACATAATCCTCTTTATGCATGTTGTCTTACTCCAAGCTGTATAGGCTCGAAAGCCTACTACCAATTAAGCATATTAGGTGATGTGCATCTCTGTAATGAGAAGGGGTGTGGTCTAATGACATCAACACCCTATATTAGGTGTGCATAATTATTAGGCAACTTCCTTTCCTTTGGCAAAATGGGTCAAAAGAAGGACTTGACAGGCTCAGAAAAGTCAAAAATAGTGAGATAGCTTGCAGAGGGATGCAGCACTCTTAAAATTGCAAAGCTTCTGAAGCGTGATCATCGAACAATCAAGCGTTTCATTCAAAATAGTCAACAGGGTCGCAAGAAGCGTGTGGAAAAACCAAGGCGCATAATAACTGCCCATGAACTGAGAAAAGTCAAGCGTGCAGCTGCCAAGATGCCACTTGCCACCAGTTTGGCCATATTTCAGAGCTGCAACATCACTGGAGTGCCCAAAAGCACAAGGTGTGCAATACTCAGAGACATGGCCAAGGTAAGAAAGGCTGAAAGACGACCACCACTGAACAAGACACACAAGCTGAAACGTCAAGACTGGGCCAAGAAATATCTCAAGACTGATTTTTCTAAGGTTTTATGGACTGATGAAATGAGAGTGAGTCTTGATGGGCCAGATGGATGGGCCCGTGGCTGGATTGGTAAAGGGCAGAGAGCTCCAGTCCGACTCAGACGCCAGCAAGGTGGAGGTGGAGTACTGGTTTGGGCTGGTATCATCAAAGATGAGCTTGTGGGGCCTTTTCGGGTTGAGGATGGAGTCAAGCTCAACTTCCAGTCCTACTGCCAGTTTCTGGAAGACACCTTCTTCAAGCAGTGGTACAGGAAGAAGTCTGCATCCTTCAAGAAAAACATGATTTTCATGCAGGACAATGCTCCATCACACGCGTCCAAGTACTCCACAGCGTGGCTGGCAAGAAAGGGTATAAAAGAAGAAAATCTAATGACATGGCCTCCTTGTTCACCTGATCTGAACCCCATTGAGAACCTGTGGTTCATCATCAAATGTGAGATTTACAAGGAGGGAAAACAGTACACCTCTCTGAACAGTGTCTGGGAGGCTGTGGTTGCTGCTGCACGCAATGTTGATGGTGAACAGATCAAAACACTGACAGAATCCATGGATGGCAGGCTTTTGAGTGTCCTTGCAAAGAAAGGTGGCTATATTGGTCACTGATTTGTTTTTGTTTTGTTTTTGAATGTCAGAAATGTATATTTGTGAATGTTGAGATGTTATATTGGTTTCACTGGTAAAAATAAATAATTGAAATGGGTATATATTTGTTTTTTGTTAAGTTGCCTAATAATTATGCACAGTAATAGTCACCTGCACACACAGATATCCCCCTAAAATAGCTAAAACTAAAAACAAACTAAAAACTACTTCCAAAAATATTCAGCTTTGATATTAATGAGTTTTTTGGGTTCATTGAGAACATGGTTGTTGTTCAATAATAAAATTAATCCTCAAAAATACAACTTGCCTAATAATTCTGCACTCCCTGTATTGTATTGGATGCGGCAATACCAAATACAGTACGTGTGAGGGATTTTATTTTTGCAGTTTTTTCATTGAAAAGCATTTTTTTTCTAAGGAAATTGGTGTACTTTTTAGTTTGGAGATTTTTTTTACTAAAACATTATTTAATTATTTTTTATCACTTATTAGTCCCACAAGGGGACTCTGACATGCAATCCTCTGATCTTTTCTAGGATTTCTAGTGAAGTACAGTGTATTATACTGATATGATTCAACTAGATCGACACAGCCTGTTATATAACAGGGATGTACCACCTAAATATATATCGACATAATGAGGACCGGTACTATGTAGTATCCATTAAATAATTTCTTTATTATTAAAATGACATAAAAGACATAAACCAATACATAAATTAGAGACCATTCAGAGTGCCAACAGAGGCAGTCCACATGTAAATCACTATACCAACAGCAGATAGTAGCTATACCATCCAGCTGTATTGCTCAGGAAGGGCTATGTGTCAACCGTCAGGTCAGCATAAAATATCCAAGCTGGCTCTGGCAGTATGTGCAGCTCCCTAACTCCAAAGACACATACAGCTGGGGTATAGACAGGGTGTAAACAGTGTGGTTATATTGAGGCAGACATCTAATACAATGTATCACAAATACTATTATGGATGTAGTCAGGCCGATCAACGTCTCATCTCTTACCCTATATCCAGTGTGGTATAAGTGTGGGCTAGCTTCGTTTGGCGTGCTCCTCGACGCACGTTTCGCCTTTAATGCTTCATCAGGAGGGGCTAGTTTTTTAATGAATCCTGAGGTCTTTTAATATGGTACTTGACCAATGGCGCAGTCGCTCTAGTGTCACGTGACTCCACTGACGTAAACTTCTTTTCCGGCGCGGCATGCGATGGCTGGATTGGGAAGTATAATGGGGCTTCCGCCCTTCCGTCTGCGCGACTCAAGGCGAGGGCAGAAAGCGTCTGACGTCACCCGAATCTCGCCTGACGGGACGGCGAAAGCCCTCCCATCTGCAATCCATGACGCGCACTGAAGTATAGGTCTGGGTTTCCCATATACATGTATATATATAGAAGAAAAAGGGTAACATATATATTCAGATAACATAAGATAGGGTAAGATAACATATATATTCAGTAGGTGTTTTATATTGAAGACTTAGATCGCCCCAACTACAGGCAACCACATATGATATCGCCATATCAGCATACAGTCTATATAGTTATCAGCATACATATATCAGCATACAGTTTATATAGTTATTACATGCTCAATGCATATAAAAAAAGGTTCAGAAGTGCATATTTGCAATTATATAAGTGAAATATCAAGTACAAATATAGTGAATACAACAATTCAGCATAAAGTGTCCTGTGCATATATATCCTATATGATATCGTGTATAAATCATCAAATTTTATTTGATATAATATCGTGTATATATCATCAAGTTATATTTGATATATATCGTTCCGTGCAATAATATTATTATAATCGTATTGAAGTGATATGTGTCAGTGTGGTGTATCTTAGGTACATTTATCTATTATTATTAGTACTACTAAATAAAGTGTCATGTGCTAGTGGCAGTCTAAAAACATGTACATATCTAATTTATATATAGAGTGTACATAACCAGTTAATATATAAGGTGTCCTGTGCATGCATATCAATCAGTTCATTATTATTTTCAATATAGATTTCATATAGTAAAGTAATACCTCAAATAATTTAATATGTTTGTTGGATGTCCAATTTTTCCTATTTTCTATATACATTATTACATTCATATACACATATATATACATGTACACATATATGTCCTTCTTATCTATTTATCTTTTTTTCTCTTTTTTTCTTTTTTTCTCTTTTTCCCCCCTTCTCCTCTTCTTCTTTCCAGGTTACTCCAGTGGACCCACATCACGACTACGGCCATCGATCACTCCAATATAAGCAGGTAAGTTCTACAATCATTACAATAAAATAGTGTTAAAATATTACTATATCTAAACTTAAACATTTAAAACTTATCTAAACCTCCTACAATTATAGGAAGGAACTGAATCCAAGGGTTTCATTTAATCCCCTAGGTGCCATGGTGCCCAATCTGAAAATCCATTTGCTCTCTATTTGAGCTAACCTTTTATTGAGGTCTCCCCCCCGTATTCCCATATGTACCTGGTCTATACCTGTGAATTTTAGCAATTTTTCATCGCTTTGGTGATATAATTTAAAATGTTTGGGTATTGTTTTTAAGTTGGTCAAATCTTCTTCCTCCTTACTCTTCTCTATGTCCCTTATGTGCTCCCTGATGCGTACTCTCAGTTCTCTGGATGTTAGCCCTATATATATTTTATTACAGGGACATTTGGCATGATATATCACCCCTTTTGAGGAGCAAGATATGTATTCTCTGATTTTATATCTTTTACTGTGGTTTAGGCCAGTAAATTCAGTGGTTTTAATCATATTTTTGCATGCTTTGCATGTCCCACATGGGAAGGACCCTTTTAGTCTATCGTTGTTGTCACTGCCAGTTTTATTTATATAGTGGCTATGCACCAATAAATCTTTAAAATTCCTAGCTCTCTTGGCTGTAATAAGGGGTTCTTTTGAAATACATTTATTGAGCACCACATCTGTTTGTAAAATGTTCCAGTGTCTTTTTAGAATGTCCTTTATTTGCCACCATTGACTGTTGTATTCAGTCAAAAATCTGGTGTCAAATGATAGATCATCTGTTTTGATCACATTGGGGCATAACAGTTGTTCTCGAGTTTTTTTCTTTATTTTGCCCACTCCTCTATTTATTTGCCTGTTGCTATATCCCCTAGCTTTAAATCTCTCCATCATTTCTCGACTTCGTTCCTTGTGCTTACCCTCACTGGAACAGATCCTTTTAATTCTTGCAAATTGCCCAGTGGGTATTCCATTAATGGTGGCTTTAAGGTGGGATGATTCGGCATGTAATAATGAGTTGACCGCGGTTTCTTTTCTATGAACATCGGTTTCCAAGATGCCTTCCTCATTAATCCGTATCTTTAAGTCTAGAAAAGTGACCTCTTTTCCCATCTGGAAGGTTAGGAATATATTACGATCGTTGTTGTTAAGAATATTGATCATCTTTTTGAGTTCGTCTTGGGTACCCTCCCATAGAAAAAAGACGTCATCAATAAAGCGCATCCAATTGTGCACCTTATTGATGTGGGGTATCATATCATTCATAAATATTTCCCTCTCCCAGGCTCCTAAAAAGAGGTTGGCATATGATGGGGCACATGTCGCCCCCATCGCCACACCTTGTATTTGCAAGAAAAAATCGTCATTAAAAAGGAAAAAATTATGATCCAAAATAAATTTCAGTAAGGTGAGGATAAGCTCATTGAATTCCCCTTCCATGTTATTACCTTTAAGGTATTCTGCCACTGCTTTTAAGCCATCTTCGTGCTTTATATTAGAATACAGCGCTTCCACATCCGCTGTAACTAAAATCATGTTTTCTTCCACTTGCATGTTGTTAAGTCTGTTTAATGCTGCCGTGGTGTCCTGTATATAGGATGGCAAAGTGTTAACCAACATTTTGAGGTGATAGTCAATAAATTGACCAATTTTCTCACACAGCCCTCCATTACCTGATATTATAGGTCGACCAGGCGGATCTGTGGTATTTTTATGCACCTTCGGTGTCATATAGAATGTTGGTACTCTAGGAGATGGTATTGTCAGCAGAGGCTTTATTTTCGATGGGATGATCTGTCTTTCTTCTGCTCCATCCAGTATATCATTCAACTTTTTCTGAAAGGTGAGGAGGGGGTTACAGTCTAATTTACGATAACATTTTTTGTCTCTCAGTATTTTGTAGGCCTGTCTCATGTACATATCTTCTGGCCAAACAACTACATTGCCCCCTTTGTCCGCCTGTTTAAATAGCACTCCTTTTAAATCTCTTAGTGCATCTAATGCACCTTTTTCTTTTAGGCTTAGGTTTTCTACTCTTTTTTTACTTTGGCTATTAAGGGCGGTAAAGTCTTCACTAACCAATTTTACAAAAATGTCAATGGCTGGGCATAGTTGTAAAGGAGGGAAGTTCGTGGACTTTTTATGTAGCTGTTTGGGGATCACACTTACCTTTGTTTGTTCTTCATTTTCATTCATTAAGTCCTCTAGGATTTTTAATGCTTTAATTTCTTCTTCTGAGTTAAGGCCATCATAGTTGTTTCTTTTATTGTTATGTAATTTTTTGAGGAGTAATTTTCTTGCAAATAAGTGTAGGTCTTTAGTCACTGTAAAAAGATCAAAATTGTTTGCTGGTGAGAAACTTAAACCTCTATTGAGTAGGTTAATTTGATCCTCCGTTAATTCTATTGATGAGAGATTAATTACCTGGGGGGTATCATCTTTCCCCTTTTTGCTCTTATTTTCTATTTTCTCATCCATTTTTCGTTTCCCTCCCGCATTTGGCAGCCAATTTTTTTGTTGTTGGGCTCTCGTAGATCTTTGCATTTGTCTATGGCTACTATCTTCATTTAGTTCAGAGATCTCTGAACTGGTGGAGGCAAAAGAGGAGGTTCTTACTCTGGTGTCTTGAAGATTTTTTTGCCATTTATATACTTTTTTGTTGTTATAATCTCCTATATCTCTCTGAAATTTCTTTGTTTTTTGATCTATAATTTCTTTTTCCCATACTAAAAATGCCTTTCCTATTTCTTCTTCAAAGTTTGATTTCCGGACAGCTTCTAGATTGTCTTCTATCTGTATTTGCAGCATATTTAGTTCTTTCTCTATTTTTACTAACTTTCTACTATTTGCCTCCATGATTAAATCAATCATTTCCATCGAACATCTATTTATTGCACTTTCCCATTTTTCACTTAACTCTTCATCATCCAGGCCAAAGCCTGGGAATTTTTGTATTCTTAGACCTCTTGGTATAATCCTTTTATCTTTATATTTCTCTAGAGTGGTGCGGTTCCACCAGATTTTCATTTTGATATGGCATAGATTTTTGTACATTTTCATCTGTTCCTTCACTTGTATTGTAGTTTCATTAAAAATTCTGTTGGTCTCTATTTTAAAAATGTCATTGACTTGAGTGAGCCAGACTGTTTCTCTGGCTCCCAAATTCATGACTGCAGTCAATCTCTGATCTGTGAAATAGGCACAGGGTAATTATATGATTCAACTAGATCGACACAGCCTGTTATATAACAGGGATGTACCACCTAAATATATATCGACATAATGAGGACCGGTACTATGTAGTATCCATTAAATAATTTCTTTATTATTAAAATGACATAAAAGACATAAACCAATACATAAATTAGAGACCATTCAGAGTGCATGTAATAACTATATAAACTGTATGCTGATATATGTATGCTGATAACTATATAGACTGTATGCTGATATGGCGATATCATATGTGGTTGCCTGTAGTTGGGGCGATCTAAGTCTTCAATATAAAACACCTACTGAATATATATGTTATCTTACCCTATCTTATGTTATCTGAATATATATGTTACCCTTTTTCTTCTATATATATACATGTATATGGGAAACCCAGACCTATACTTCAGTGCGCGTCATGGATTGCAGATGGGAGGGCTTTCGCCGTCCCGTCAGGCGAGATTCGGGTGACGTCAGACGCTTTCTGCCCTCGCCTTGAGTCGCGCAGACGGAAGGGCGGAAGCCCCATTATACTTCCCAATCCAGCCATCGCATGCCGCGCCGGAAAAGAAGTTTACGTCAGTGGAGTCACGTGACACTAGAGCGACTGCGCCATTGGTCAAGTACCATATTAAAAGACCTCAGGATTCATTAAAAAACTAGCCCCTCCTGATGAAGCATTAAAGGCGAAACGTGCGTCGAGGAGCACGCCAAACGAAGCTAGCCCACACTTATACCACACTGGATATAGGGTAAGAGATGAGACGTTGATCGGCCTGACTACATCCATAATAGTATTTGTGATACATTGTATTAGATGTCTGCCTCAATATAACCACACTGTTTACACCCTGTCTATACCCCAGCTGTATGTGTCTTTGGAGTTAGGGAGCTGCACATACTGCCAGAGCCAGCTTGGATATTTTATGCTGACCTGACGGTTGACACATAGCCCTTCCTGAGCAATACAGCTGGATGGTATAGCTACTATCTGCTGTTGGTATAGTGATTTACATGTGGACTGCCTCTGTTGGCACTCTGAATGGTCTCTAATTTATGTATTGGTTTATGTCTTTTATGTCATTTTAATAATAAAGAAATTATTTAATGGATACTACATAGTACCGGTCCTCATTATGTCGATATATATTTAGGTGGTACATCCCTGTTATATAACAGGCTGTGTCGATCTAGTTGAATCATATAATTACCCTGTGCCTATTTCACAGATCAGAGATTGACTGCAGTCATGAATTTGGGAGCCAGAGAAACAGTCTGGCTCACTCAAGTCAATGACATTTTTAAAATAGAGACCAACAGAATTTTTAATGAAACTACAATACAAGTGAAGGAACAGATGAAAATGTACAAAAATCTATGCCATATCAAAATGAAAATCTGGTGGAACCGCACCACTCTAGAGAAATATAAAGATAAAAGGATTATACCAAGAGGTCTAAGAATACAAAAATTCCCAGGCTTTGGCCTGGATGATGAAGAGTTAAGTGAAAAATGGGAAAGTGCAATAAATAGATGTTCGATGGAAATGATTGATTTAATCATGGAGGCAAATAGTAGAAAGTTAGTAAAAATAGAGAAAGAACTAAATATGCTGCAAATACAGATAGAAGACAATCTAGAAGCTGTCCGGAAATCAAACTTTGAAGAAGAAATAGGAAAGGCATTTTTAGTATGGGAAAAAGAAATTATAGATCAAAAAACAAAGAAATTTCAGAGAGATATAGGAGATTATAACAACAAAAAAGTATATAAATGGCAAAAAAATCTTCAAGACACCAGAGTAAGAACCTCCTCTTTTGCCTCCACCAGTTCAGAGATCTCTGAACTAAATGAAGATAGTAGCCATAGACAAATGCAAAGATCTACGAGAGCCCAACAACAAAAAAATTGGCTGCCAAATGCGGGAGGGAAACGAAAAATGGATGAGAAAATAGAAAATAAGAGCAAAAAGGGGAAAGATGATACCCCCCAGGTAATTAATCTCTCATCAATAGAATTAACGGAGGATCAAATTAACCTACTCAATAGAGGTTTAAGTTTCTCACCAGCAAACAATTTTGATCTTTTTACAGTGACTAAAGACCTACACTTATTTGCAAGAAAATTACTCCTCAAAAAATTACATAACAATAAAAGAAACAACTATGATGGCCTTAACTCAGAAGAAGAAATTAAAGCATTAAAAATCCTAGAGGACTTAATGAATGAAAATGAAGAACAAACAAAGGTAAGTGTGATCCCCAAACAGCTACATAAAAAGTCCACGAACTTCCCTCCTTTACAACTATGCCCAGCCATTGACATTTTTGTAAAATTGGTTAGTGAAGACTTTACCGCCCTTAATAGCCAAAGTAAAAAAAGAGTAGAAAACCTAAGCCTAAAAGAAAAAGGTGCATTAGATGCACTAAGAGATTTAAAAGGAGTGCTATTTAAACAGGCGGACAAAGGGGGCAATGTAGTTGTTTGGCCAGAAGATATGTACATGAGACAGGCCTACAAAATACTGAGAGACAAAAAATGTTATCGTAAATTAGACTGTAACCCCCTCCTCACCTTTCAGAAAAAGTTGAATGATATACTGGATGGAGCAGAAGAAAGACAGATCATCCCATCGAAAATAAAGCCTCTGCTGACAATACCATCTCCTAGAGTACCAACATTCTATATGACACCGAAGGTGCATAAAAATACCACAGATCCGCCTGGTCGACCTATAATATCAGGTAATGGAGGGCTGTGTGAGAAAATTGGTCAATTTATTGACTATCACCTCAAAATGTTGGTTAACACTTTGCCATCCTATATACAGGACACCACGGCAGCATTAAACAGACTTAACAACATGCAAGTGGAAGAAAACATGATTTTAGTTACAGCGGATGTGGAAGCGCTGTATTCTAATATAAAGCACGAAGATGGCTTAAAAGCAGTGGCAGAATACCTTAAAGGTAATAACATGGAAGGGGAATTCAATGAGCTTATCCTCACCTTACTGAAATTTATTTTGGATCATAATTTTTTCCTTTTTAATGACGATTTTTTCTTGCAAATACAAGGTGTGGCGATGGGGGCGACATGTGCCCCATCATATGCCAACCTCTTTTTAGGAGCCTGGGAGAGGGAAATATTTATGAATGATATGATACCCCACATCAATAAGGTGCACAATTGGATGCGCTTTATTGATGACGTCTTTTTTCTATGGGAGGGTACCCAAGACGAACTCAAAAAGATGATCAATATTCTTAACAACAATGATCGTAATATATTCCTAACCTTCCAGATGGGAAAAGAGGTCACTTTTCTAGACTTAAAGATACGGATTAATGAGGAAGGCATCTTGGAAACCGATGTTCATAGAAAAGAAACCGCGGTCAACTCATTATTACATGCCGAATCATCCCACCTTAAAGCCACCATTAATGGAATACCCACTGGGCAATTTGCAAGAATTAAAAGGATCTGTTCCAGTGAGGGTAAGCACAAGGAACGAAGTCGAGAAATGATGGAGAGATTTAAAGCTAGGGGATATAGCAACAGGCAAATAAATAGAGGAGTGGGCAAAATAAAGAAAAAAACTCGAGAACAACTGTTATGCCCCAATGTGATCAAAACAGATGATCTATCATTTGACACCAGATTTTTGACTGAATACAACAGTCAATGGTGGCAAATAAAGGACATTCTAAAAAGACACTGGAACATTTTACAAACAGATGTGGTGCTCAATAAATGTATTTCAAAAGAACCCCTTATTACAGCCAAGAGAGCTAGGAATTTTAAAGATTTATTGGTGCATAGCCACTATATAAATAAAACTGGCAGTGACAACAACGATAGACTAAAAGGGTCCTTCCCATGTGGGACATGCAAAGCATGCAAAAATATGATTAAAACCACTGAATTTACTGGCCTAAACCACAGTAAAAGATATAAAATCAGAGAATACATATCTTGCTCCTCAAAAGGGGTGATATATCATGCCAAATGTCCCTGTAATAAAATATATATAGGGCTAACATCCAGAGAACTGAGAGTACGCATCAGGGAGCACATAAGGGACATAGAGAAGAGTAAGGAGGAAGAAGATTTGACCAACTTAAAAACAATACCCAAACATTTTAAATTATATCACCAAAGCGATGAAAAATTGCTAAAATTCACAGGTATAGACCAGGTACATATGGGAATACGGGGGGGAGACCTCAATAAAAGGTTAGCTCAAATAGAGAGCAAATGGATTTTCAGATTGGGCACCATGGCACCTAGGGGATTAAATGAAACCCTTGGATTCAGTTCCTTCCTATAATTGTAGGAGGTTTAGATAAGTTTTAAATGTTTAAGTTTAGATATAGTAATATTTTAACACTATTTTATTGTAATGATTGTAGAACTTACCTGCTTATATTGGAGTGATCGATGGCCGTAGTCGTGATGTGGGTCCACTGGAGTAACCTGGAAAGAAGAAGAGGAGAAGGGGGGAAAAAGAGAAAAAAAGAAAAAAAGAGAAAAAAAGATAAATAGATAAGAAGGACATATATGTGTACATGTATATATATGTGTATATGAATGTAATAATGTATATAGAAAATAGGAAAAATTGGACATCCAACAAACATATTAAATTATTTGAGGTATTACTTTACTATATGAAATCTATATTGAAAATAATAATGAACTGATTGATATGCATGCACAGGACACCTTATATATTAACTGGTTATGTACACTCTATATATAAATTAGATATGTACATGTTTTTAGACTGCCACTAGCACATGACACTTTATTTAGTAGTACTAATAATAATAGATAAATGTACCTAAGATACACCACACTGACACATATCACTTCAATACGATTATAATAATATTATTGCACTGAACGATATATATCAAATATAACTTGATGATATATACACGATATTATATCAAATAAAATTTGATGATTTATACACGATATCATATAGGATATATATGCACAGGACACTTTATGCTGAATTGTTGTATTCACTATATTTGTACTTGATATTTCACTTATATAATTGCAAATATGCACTTCTGAACCTTTTTTTATATGCATTGAGCATGTAATAACTATATAAACTGTATGCTGATATATGTATGCTGATAACTATATAGACTGTATGCTGATATGGCGATATCATATGTGGTTGCCTGTAGTTGGGGCGATCTAAGTCTTCAATATAAAACACCTACTGAATATATATGTTATCTTACCCTATCTTATGTTATCTGAATATATTTGTGGTCAAGGCTCCGGGGAAAGTGTTGGGAAGAGGATGTGTACTGGACACGGTAGAACCTAACCTTGGCTAGTGGTGTGCCTTTAGCCACGTGACGCGGGTAGCCAAAAAAGGGGGCTAACCCAGGGAGTCTGAGCTGAGTGAAGCTGGAAAATAGGGAGGGTCGGGTGGGGCACTGGCGATGCCGACACCAGAGGGAGGGCGTGAGCCGGCTAAATACCCTATGCCCCTCCCACAAATGCAGGCTGGGAATCCAGCCTGCTATACTTGTGGTCAAGGCTCCGGGGAAAGTGTTGGGAAGAGGATGTGTACTGGACACGGTAGAACCTAACCTTGGCTAGTGGTGTGCCTTTAGCCACGTGACGCGGGTAGCCAAAAAAGGGGGCAAAACATGAATTTTAGGCAGTTTATTATTTGTAGCTTACAAAACCAGACTGGAAAAGGCTTTGGCAATCTCGACCCGTGGATGAGGGATGTAGCGGGAAAAACAGGAAGATTGCCATCGTCCCATCTTCCGTATGACGTGAGCGGGGACGCCATGTTTGGAGGCTGCCGATGCGGCCCCGATCCTGAAGGAGTGTCCGGAAATGGAAGCAGCGTGGAACCCCAGACCCGAAGCTATGGAACGGATGTGTCTGATGAACTGCGCGGACGTCAGTGACCGTACGGGAAAAGGCAGTAGGGGGCTATCGGGAGTTCTGTCATGGAGAGTGGAGAGCAGCTGATTGAACACGGACACTGGGCACCAAGGATTGAATGACTTAAAGTATTCGATCTGTACCGGTGGACCGACTTGGGAGGTTTTGGAGGAAGGAAGAGAGAAGGTGAAGTGGTCTAAACTATGGAGGAGCTGGCTGATAACCGGCCCTGGATTCCGGGCTGAGGTGCAGCAGAATTCCCCCGGCCTGAGAAACCCATAGAAGCTGAGGTAGAGAGCGGCTTTGAGGATCGAACTTCTGAAAGGGCCAAAGGGATTACCATCTAGGGCGACTGAAATTTTTTGGAATAATTCCCCTGTGACTGGTTGTCTGGAGGGAAGGGCAGGGGAAGAGAGCTTCTGAATGCCTCTCAAAACTGCTTTGACCGCCTGGGAGGAAAAGAAGGAGGAATGACTAGGGTGACTGATCATGTGGTGGTGCTGGATGCCCGCTAAATAAAGTCTGATGGTATTGTGGGACAGATGGAGCTCCTTGTGGCAGTATGCCAGGAAAGCCAGGACGAAGGAGACTCTGTCCCTGTCCCCCCTGGGGTGAAGGTGGGCAAACCGCCTGAAGGTGTTCCACCCTGTTAAATAGTTCCGGGCAGAGTTAGCCGAGAGAGACTCGCGGATGAGACCGTGGGCTGCGGAAACGTACTCCTCTAGTCCATGATCAGGGCTTCGAACCCCGGAGGGTTGATCCCGACTCTCCGAGCTCCTGGCATGACCTGGAAAAACAAATTAAAGTTGAAACGGGACAGAGCATCAGCTGCGGTATTTTTCCTGCCCTCTATGTGCCTGCAAATGATGCGGAAGTTGTTTTGCAGGGACAGCCAGGTGAGCCTGCGAACCAGACGCATGACCTTGGGGGAGCTGGACCTACCCCTGGCGAGGATGTCAACAACCGCCTGGTTGTCAGTCATGAAGCACACTGGCTTGTTACTCCATGACTGACCCCAGACGAAGGCGGCTGCGACGATGGGGTAGACCTCGAGCAGGGGGGAAGACCTGGCGGCCTCCTGGTCTGAGGAGACCTGCGTGGGCCAAGGACCTGCAAACCATTGATCCCCGCAGATGGCCCCGAAACCGAGGGAAGCAGCAGCATCGGAGAATACCAAGGGAGAGGCTTCATTCCACTGAGGAACGAAGAGGGAGATGCCATTCCAGCTGGACAAAAACAAGGACCACATGGCCAGGTCCGCCAGCGCGTCACGCCCGAGGTGGATGAGCGCATGCTGATCTGAGGCTGCTGGGAGGAGTCTGAGTAGGCCGGCAGTAAAAGACCTGCCCTGGGGCATGATCCTGGCGGCAAAGTTGAAAGACCCCAATAAAGACTGGAGTTCCAACTTTGACACCGTGCGGGTGCCCACGAGCCTGGCCACGGAGTCCTTTAACCTGTTTAATTTGTCCAGGGGGAGGCTGGCCTCCATTCTGATAGTGTCCAGGGTGATGCCCAGAAAGGTGATTACCCTGGAGGGGCCCTCGACCTTAGCTGAAGCCACCGGAACATTGAGGCGGCTGAACAGGCTGAGGAGGCTGTCCAACCTGTCCGGGGCATGTTCGGCCTGCTCGATGAGCAAGAAGTCATCCAGATAATGGATGACCCTCGGACAGTGGGCATGATTGACCAAGAGCCAATGTAGCGCTTGGGCGAACTGGTCAAAGAGCCAGGGACTGCTCTTTGACCCGAACGTCAAGCGGGTGGCAAAGTAATATTTTGCCCTCCATTTGAGGCCGTAGAACTTCCACAGATGAGGCAGGATGGGCAGCAACTTGAAGGCATCAGCAATGTCCGCTTTTGACAACCAAGCTCCTGCCCCGACCTGTAAAATGAGCTCCACGGCCTCGTCCAGGGACGAGTACTGCATAGAGAACTCGTCCGACGGGACCAGGGAATTCAGGCTGGGGGTGCTGGATGCATGAGGAGCAGACAAGTCATAAATTAATCTTTTTTTATTGGACGATTTTTTGGACACCAGACCTATGGGGCTGACCCGGTACAGAGGGAAAGGGGATTCTGCAAAAGGACCGATCATAAAGCCCTTCTGTAACTCTGCCTCCAGCAGAGCGTCCACCGCCCCGGGATCCGTCAGAGAGGAGAGGAGGTTGGGGCACTCATGAGTGACCTGCGGAAGGGTGACTAGCCCGGTATGGAAACCCTCCGAGAACCCCTGTGAGAGAAACTGGACAAAACTGGGGTCATGATGTAGTTGGAGAAGGGAGAGTAACAGGTCAACGTTGACCCCGCCTAGTCATGAGCGTTTAGCCGTGCGTTGGGAACAGGAGGACTGAGGATGGGCCCTGAAACAGATGGTGCAGATGTGCAAAGCCTTGCATTTATCATAACTGCAAGAACCCAAGTTGAAGTTATTGCATAGCTGATTCTTCCCTAAGAAGGTGATGGGACGGCCGAGTTTGTCCGTGGTGGGATTGGGTTTCTGCGCCCCTGAGCTGGACGTTGGCCTGGCAGGAGATGGGTTGGCGACATGGGGGCACCAATCAGAAGCATGGAGGACTGATTGGCAACCGGCACAGGCTGGGGATTTTTGCCCGGCGAAGTGCCTGCAAAAAATCTCCATGTCCAACACAGCCCAGTTGGTGACATGCTGGTGCTGGAGGAAAGCCGCTGCCGCTTTGGCAGAGAAAGACCGGTGGTACTCGTAGAAGGCGGTACCGCCATATCTGTACCCCAGCTCGGTGACCTTGTACATGTATGTGTCCAATTCTACCCTGCGGTGGGGATGAATGGAGCACACTATGTCCCGGTACAGGCTGAAGGTCAGCATGAACTCGGGGATGGACAGCTTCTTGTTGAGGCGGACGTCTCTAGACCTTAGCACCACCGACACATCACCGCAGGCGATTGTCCGGTTTTCGACCGTATCATGGGTGGAGATTAGGATGGCGGCCAAATTGATATCCTTCCCTGCCAGGATATCCCGCCTGATGTTTTCTGGAACGAAGAACGCTGGGGCGATGTCGGGAGAGGCCAGACCTGTACCTGGGACGTTGGCCTGGGAAGTAGAAGGCACGGCTTCGGCCTCTGGCGGAGGAGGAGGCGTAGCCATCTTGCTCTCGACGGCCTGGAGCCTGGAGTCGATGTGTGACATTGACGATGCCATGTTATTGATGGTCGCATGGAGTTGGGTCAGGGAGAGCTGGATGGTCGACATGGAGACCAGATCTTCGGAGGCTCCGGGTGGTTCAGAAGCCCTGGGAGATTCAGGGAAGAGCAGATGATACAGTTCTGCCTTCCGTGCCGATGCCGAATGGCGGATCCCTTTTTTCTTCAGTTCCGCGAGCATTCTGGGGATGGTCCAATGCCTGTAAGATGCGCGGCTGGCTGCTTCCGAGACCGCTGACTCAGGGATGGACAGTGAGTCCTCAATATCCGAGACATGCGACATGTTGCCCGAAGAAGACCGGACCCTGTGGGAGGATCTGACGTGAATTGACAACCCCTCGTGCAACCCCAAAACTAATTTATTTTTATTTTTTTCTTACCTGGAGCCTTAGAAAGTTTAGGATGGAAAAAGTTAGGAAACCTGGGATGGAACAAAACTCGGGAGCCCGCGGAGAGAGTGAACTTCCCACCCTGCGAATCTGGGTTTGGTAAGTGAGGAAAAAATACAAAATTTTAACTGGAACCTGCGGGGAGATGTACCCCGACATCTGCTGACAAGATGAAACTTACGTGATGATGAAACAGGAAAAACGAAACCTGGAGGTGGCAGGCCGAAAACGCAAGAATATCCTGAACGAAATCAGGCGATGGGAGGACAACCTGAAAGAAAACACGAAAAACCGAGCGGCCTGAGCGTGTCAGGTGGTGAGGAGAAGGACCTGACGTGAACAAGTGAACGAAAACGTCGGGCCCTGCACAAACCGAGAGCCGAGACGCGACTGGAAACGAGGCCCAACTGGCCGCCAGCACGGAATTGACCAGTGTGGCAAGCAGTGAGGAGACATGACCCGTACGCTCTGGCAAATGGCGAGCAACGGGCCCCAAGCGTGACAGATAAAGAAACCTGAACTGACCGTGATAGGTACACCTGGGGAAGAAGAAGGATGCGACAGGATAGTAAGAGGGAAAGAAAGACGTGGAGTGAGAAGGCGAGCCCAAGAAACGACCCTGCAAGATAAAAAGACACCAACAGGACCGACCGGACGGGACATGAACCAAACGTAACAGGAGGGAGGACATGATGAAGGCTTGACCAGCAAGAGGACATGACGAGGGCCTGAACGTAACAGGCAGAAACCAGAAAACCCGAACGTATCAGGCAGACAGACATGAAGAAACGGAAAAACCTGAACGTATCAGGCAGACAGTGACGAAAATGGAAACCTGAACGTATCAGGTGGATGGACATGAAAACGGAAACCTGGACGTACCAGGCAAACAGACACAACAAAAGGAGACCTGAACGTATCAGGAAGACGAACATGAAAACGGAAACCTGGACGTACCAGGCAAACAGACATGAAAAAAGAAGCTTGAACGTATCAGGCAGACAGTGCCGGAGATGGAAACCTGAACGTATCAGGTAGACGGACATGAAAACGGAACCTGGACGTATCAGGCAAATAAACACGCAAAACGAAACATGAACGTATCATGCCGAAAAAAACAGAGAACCTCCAGAACGTATCAGGCAGGAAGACGTGGAGCCAATCCTGGACATATCCGAAAAACACTAGAACGGATCAGGAGGGAGTACATGACGAAAGAAAAACCCCGGACGTATGAGGCAACCGGACCTGAAAGTATTAATTGATTGGACAGGCAGTGAGCCTGGACGTGTCGGGCGAGACCCATATTAGAACAGGACAGGAAGAGAAGACCACCTGGACATCCTTGGAGGAAAGCATGGCGACCAGGTATAATAGAAAACAGGTGAGAGAAAACGGAACATATCTGCACAACCCCTTTTTTTTTTTTTTTTTTTTTTCAGGGGCGAAACCGCTGCGTGCCTAGCCACCGGCCCACGCGGCTGCTCCCGGAAACGCCCGGCCGCACCGCAAGACCGAGCCGCCCGGCCATGGCATCCCCGCAACATGTCCGCCCAGCGTATTCTGGGCTTTTCATGCAACACTTTATTGAAAAAACACATGTGGGGAAACAAGTGGTCCGGGCACCAGGAGTGGGCGTGGTATGCCTTCCATATTGGAGCCCAGGATTAGGGGTTCCCCCTGGGTGCCCCACGGTGGAGCGCAGGGAGGTTGGGAATATGGGGGCCTCCTGATGACTGAAGCGACGTGCGGAATGCCGATGCGTTCCACCGTGGAACGCACCGGGGAAGTGATGGAGCTCCGGGAGATGGGCCGGATGCCGATGCGTTCCACCGTGGAACGCACCGGGGAAGTGATGGAGCTTCCGGGAGATGGGCGGGATGCCGATGCGTTCCACCGTGGAACGCACCGGGGAAGTGATGGAGCTCCGGGAGATGGGCGGGATGCCGATGCGTTCCACCGTGGAACGCACCGGGGAAGCGATGGAGCTCCGGGAGATGGGCGGGATGCCGATGCGTTCCACCGTGGAACGCATCGGGGAAGTCGTGGAGTGGCGCCCCCGTCTGCCGCCCCCCCAAGGCCTGGACAAGGAGGAGGAATCAGCCCGGGGGGGGGAGGGGAGACGGTTGGAGCCATGCTTGTTGTGGAGGAGACTGGAAGCGGGGAACCTGAAGCGGCCAGCTCCGGAGCGCCCCAGCTGAATCTTGCCCCAGCGCTGCCTGAGCGGACCGCACCAAGTATCCCGTCTCCTGCTGCACCGCTCCCCCGCCAGCCACGCCAGGGATGCGCGCTCCCACCAGACCGGGCGCAACGGGCGCGGCCGCAACGGAGTATAGATGGCGCAGTCAGAGGAGCGCAGCAGAGGAGAAGCGTCGGAGGGGGAAGCGGAGGTGGGCGGCCGGAGATGGAGTGCGGCGGCGAGGCCCGGAGTAACTTACCCAGAAGGAGCGCCGGCCGGGAGGGACGTACCGCCGCAGCGTCTGCCTCGTCAGTCTAGCCGGAACCGGAAGTCGCACTCGTATGACGTCGCCGTAACACGAGATGCACTGGCGATGCCGACACCAGAGGGAGGGCGTGAGCCGGCTAAATACCCTATGCCCCTCCCACAAATGCAGGCTGGGAATCCAGCCTGCTATACATGTTACCCTTTTTCTTCTATATATATACATGTATATGGGAAACCCAGACCTATACTTCAGTGCGCGTCATGGATTGCAGATGGGAGGGCTTTCGCCGTCTCGTCAGGCGAGATTCGGGTGACGTCAGACGCTTTCTGCCCTCGCCTTGAGTCGCGCAGACGGAAGGGCGGAAGCCCCATTATACTTCCCAATCCAGCCATCGCATGCCGCGCCGGAAAAGAAGTTTACGTCAGTGGAGTCACGTGACACTAGAGCGACTGCGCCATTGGTCAAGTACCATATTAAAAGACCTCAGGATTCATTAAAAAACTAGCCCCTCCTGATGAAGCATTAAAGGCGAAACGTGCGTCGAGGAGCACGCCAAACGAAGCTAGCCCACACTTATACCACACTGGATATAGGGTAAGAGATGAGACGTTGATCGGCCTGACTACATCCATAATAGTATTTGTGATACATTGTATTAGATGTCTGCCTCAATATAACCACACTGTTTACACCCTGTCTATACCCCAGCTGTATGTGTCTTTGGAGTTAGGGAGCTGCACATACTGCCAGAGCCAGCTTGGATATTTTATGCTGACCTGACGGTTGACACATAGCCCTTCCTGAGCAATACAGCTGGATGGTATAGCTACTATCTGCTGTTGGTATAGTGATTTACATGTGGACTGCCTCTGTTGGCACTCTGAATGGTCTCTAATTTATGTATTGGTTTATGTCTTTTATGTCATTTTAATAATAAAGAAATTATTTAATGGATACTACATAGTACCGGTCCTCATTATGTCGATATATATTATACTGATAGTAGAAAACTGAAAGGCACAGCCTGATAGGCATAAGCTGTGTGCTTCATTAGGTCCCTGGCAGATGCTTGAACACATCAACACCCCCAATCTCATTAACAGTAGTGCTGATGCCTGAGAGAGGGAACCCTCTTCATCTGAAAACACTTAGATGCCAGAGTCATTGCTGCTAAACGGCTGTTACGAAAAGATCCTGCTCTTCGCTGGACAAGAGACCTGTGCAGCGCTTAGACTAGGCCACCATGAAAAGGTTAGGACTAGCCTAAGGCTCCTTAGTGACCATCATAGAAAAGCATATTGGTGGTCACTAAGGGGATATATGCGTAGTAAACATCATTAACCCTTCCCACCCTCTCATGGTCTAACCTTTATGGGAAGAAAAAACACACAATGGAAGTATGTTAACCCCAGTCACAGAAGACAGCAATCTGGCTGTGGCTGATCTATCTTTCTTACATATTGATACATATGACCACAGATGATCTTTTGCACCTGTGTACCAAAGCCTGCATACATCTGATCTCTCACTCCTGTGTAGTAAACCCTGCACAAGCAGTGGTCCCAGCAGGGTGTGTGGCAGATGAGGACAGGACTAGTAATGGCAGCAGTCCCACTCCAGTGCTTCCCTTGGGGTGCTATGCAGTGAAGAGGGGGCTCATTTATATTCTTCCGGGGTACACCCTGGTGAAGGTCTCCTGCCCTATGGAATTTAGGGGGCCGTGGTGTTAATGTTGTGAGGTGCAGGGCAGGGAAAAAGAGGGGATGATGGAGCTGGAGAAGCCAGTGCAGTTTAGCATGTGACCAGCTTGTACTAAAGGACATTCACTTTTAAATGTAGTCACAGTCCTATAAGTAGTGATGTACGAAAATCGTCCGGGACGGTTAGTGAACGTGACCGCGCATTTGCGATCAATTGATCGCAAATCGCACTTTCGCGGCGGGCCCTATTGATTTTAATGGCAGGCGAATCTGAAAAACCTTCAGGTCATATTTGCAGCCACCAAATACTTACTAGAAGTGCACAACATGGACAGTGAAGGGGATCATTGGCAAAAATTCTCACAAAAAATATGTATTTTACGCAGGGGCCATTTTTATGCGTCTTAAAGGGAAACTTTCAAAAATGTGCCCTGCTGGAGCCTAGAAATGTTTTATTTTAGGCCACGGAAGTACACGCCCCAAAAATTAGGCATTCACCTGACAGAAAAGAACTTGTGATGATGTGGCTGGAGGTACATTAGGCGGTCACTGGATAAAAATTTTACTGTAGGCCACTGGAGTAGAGGCCCCAAAAATTAGGCATTCACCTGACAAAAAGGCATTTTATGCCGCTGTATATACATAAGACAAGGACCATTCTTTGTTCTGGGTGGTGGCGGATATGTGCGATCTGGCATGGGGAGATTCAATAGCACGTGGTCATCACAGGTGTTGAGATCCATGCCTCATTAATTTTTCGAAATTTGTGGTAGTATACACTTTCGTGAGCTAGGCGAGTGTGCTTATCGGTCATTGTGCCGGCTCTGGCCACAGGTCAAGCCTGCACACCCAGTAATCCAGGGGTTCCTCGCTTCTCAGAGCATCCACATCGGCCATTAACCCAATGTAGTTGGACATTTGTCTGTCTAGGCATTCCCTGAGGCTAGATCCGGAGGGCGGCTGTTGATGGGTTGGCTGCAAAAATGATCTCATATCCGAAGTGACCAACACATCTTCAAACCGCCATCTTCTTGCAGGTGCGGTAGCATTGGTACCAGCACCTGTTTCTCTGTGGGTGGAAATTCCTCTGCCAGCGCCCGCAACAGCAGAATGCAGCATCTCTCACAGCAAGGCCTGGAAATGCTGCATTCTGACAGCCCTCTGTGATGCTGGTATCATGTCCGCCATTTTGTGTTTGTACCGGGGGTCTAAGTACGTTGCCACTCAGTACTGGTCCTTGCCCTTTATGCTTTTTATATGGGGTGCCTCTTCAAACACTGGAGCATGAAGGCCCCCATTTGCACTAAATTGGAAGCGGTGGAGCCCAGGAGAATGTCGTCCTCGGTCTCCTCCCCCCAGTCACGGACAACACCAGGGATCCATGAAAAGTTTGAAGTCCCCCTCAAAGCCTGCTCTTCTTGCTCCTCCTCCTCCTTCCCCCAGCTACCATCCTCCTCTGACTCCTCTTCAGACTCCTGCTGACTTGTCTCAGATGGAGTAGCCCCCCCTGGGAATTCATTCAGCATTGCGACTTCCTCATCTTCCAGCTCCTGCTCCTCGACAGCTTGATCAATTACATGCCGCAATGCACGCTCCAGAAAGAAGGTGTGAGGTACGATGTCACTGATGGCGCCCTGGCTGCGACTGACCAGTTTGGTGATCTCACCAAATGGCTGCAGAAGTCTGCATGCGTCACGCATGAGCAGCCACTGGTGTGGTGAAAAGAAACCAAGCTCCCCAGAACCTGTCCTGCTGCAGAGTTCTTACAGGTAGTTGTTAACGGCATGTTGCTGCTGGAGCAGCCTATCAAGCATATACAAGGTGGAGTTCCAGCGCGTCGGGCTGTCACAAATCAGACGTCTGATGGGCAAGTGGTGTTGCCGTTGAACGTCAGCAAGGTGAGCCATGGCCATGTAAGATCTTATAAAATGGCCAGAGATTTACCTGGCCTGCCGCAAGACGTCCTGGACCACGGGATATTTGGCAACGAATCGCTGCATGACTAAGTTCAGGACATGTGCCATGCACGGCACGTGTCATTTTGCCCTGTTTAAGTGCACTCAGCAGATTGGCACCGTTATCGCACACCACTTTACCAACTGTCAAATTGAGCGGGGTTAGCCACTGATCGCCGTGTAACCGCAGAGCTGAAAGCAGTGCAGGACCGGTGTGGCTCTTAGCTTCCAGGCACAACAGCCGCAGCACAGCATGGCAACGTCTCACCTGGCACATCGAATAGGTTCTGGGGAGCTTGGGGGGGGGGGCACAGCGGAAGAGGAGGTAGCAGTGGAACAGGAGGAGTCAGCCGAGGAGGATGGAGCAGGAGGAGGAGAAGAAGAGGCAGGCCTGCATGCAATCCTTGGTGGTAACACCAAATCCACACGGGAGGCACGGGTTACATGCTTGACGGCCGTCAGAAGGTACACCCAGTGGGCAGTAAAAGTTATGTACCTTCCCTGCCCGTGTTTGCTAGACCATGTTTCTGTGGTCAGATGTATCTTGGCACCGACACTGTGTGCCAGAGATATATTCACTTGCCAATGAACGTGGCCATATAGCTCTGGGGTGCCCTTCTGTGAGAAATATTTTCTTCTGGGAACCTTCCATTGCGGTGTGCCAATGGCCACAAATTTCCTAAAGGCCTCCCAGTCCACCAGTTTATATGGCAGTAGTTGGCGGGCTAGCAGTTCCGACAAACCAGCGGTCAGCCTTTGGGAAAGAGGGTTATCCAGCTTTATCAACTTTTTATGCTTGAATATTTGGGCCACAGTAGCCTGCATTCTGCCAGATGAATGCCACAACGGCACGGTGGAAGGTGGAGTAGAGGACAAATGGGAGGAGAGAGGAGAAGGAGAACAGGCAGGACGTGCAGCGCCGGGAGTGTGGCTTTGTGGGTTCTGACGGCGTTGCTCCCACTGGGCTCTGTGATGGGAGGCCAGGTGCCTTCTTAAGGCGGTCGTCCCGAGAAGTGACCGTGCATGGTGGATGGCTCACTCCAGATACATTTGCAGTCTGCTTTTTGCCTCCTGTGCCCTGCGAGCTCTGCCTGTTTCTCTTTCTTCTCCTCCCTCTCTGCTGCTCCGTCTCTCCCTCTGAACTCCCCTCCTCTTCCTCTCTTGTGGGCATGTGACGTCCATCGACACATCATCATCATCATCACCTTCACCACCACTGACATTAGAGATCTCGGAGTAGGCAGCAACAGCGGGGACCTCCTAGGGGTGGGCGATATAGGCGATATAGGCGATATGCGATATAAATTTGTGCCACGATATGGATTTTGTGCATATCGCCTATATCGCCGGACCGCAATATGATTGCGCTCTCGGCGCGCACCATGTTCTCCTGAGCCGGCACAGTGGAGAAGGAGGGAGTCCCAGGCTGCCTCTTTCCCCCTTTCACCATCTTAGGGACTCTAGGGAATCTTTAGCCTAGGCACGGGGACACGGTCATTCTCACCTTCAGGGTCTGAATGTGGGCATAGAAGTATAGGGAGAGCTGGTAGGGATTTGTCAGGAGGTGACCTTTATCCCCAGCTTCTTGCCTAGACACTTGTTTGTTTATTTCCTGTGTATCTTGTATCCTGTCCGCCGTGACAGTAGCGTGTCTATAACCGGGGGAGCAATTCCTCTGCATGCGGTCCGCAGACGACGGCAATCCCCAGCAAATAATGCGTACAATGGAGGATGCCGGTGCGGACCGCATGCACCACAAGGACATCTTACACAAAATGATACATTGTGCAGATGAAAAAATATACATACACAATTCACTGCAAAAAATGCACCAAAATGATACGCAACTGACAATACTAGCTAATTCCTCAGGCCGATGTTAAAAGCTGAGAACTTTGCCAATATCTTCCAGTCAGGAACATATCGGAGCCCCTCATGCACCACGTCACGGTGTCTCAGCACGCATGGGGTCCTACCACTAAACTGCCCGTGGTGTGTGAACAGGGTCTGAACAGTGCAATTAACTCACAGGCAGGCAGGCTCTCACATGCCTCTATATTGGTATCACAAATGCAATTGTGAGGTTAAATAAAGCTGTGAGCCGCACCCACAACTGACCATGTGACACAGAAGCTACCAGGTGCAAAGTAGGTAAGTATGAGTATAATAGAGAGTATAATAGAGAGTAATCATGGAATATCCAGTAATTGGTCCCTATGTAAAGAGAGGAAGATGAAGACTTAAATAAACAAGGAAAAGCATATAGCATATTGCACAAGGAGCAGTGTTTACCTGTGGCCTCCGTGGGTAAAGTGAGCTCTGGCTATGAAAGCCGCTATGGCATGCCTCCTATACATAGGGCTAGAATGTAGCGTCTCCCGGGAGGGGACATACGGGATGAGTGACGTCACGGAGCGTGCGCATGCGCGTAATGTATTTTGAATCTGAATTAGGAATTTGAATTCCATTGTAGGACTTTAAACAGACTTGTAATCTGTCTTTCTGGTTTGACTAGACACCTGAGGCCTTTAAACGCAGTCAAGGGGCTGTGGAGTCTAGGAGCTAAAACACGAGTGTTACCTGCCCAGTCTGTTTTCTAGCACCCTCCAATTTGGCTTCTTAAACTGCTATGTATGAGTCCTTTGCTGTACACAGTCTGGAACATTTTCAGAAGTTTTCAATTTTTTTGGGCCCCAACTCTTGGATGCAGATGCTCATTGTAACGCTCCTACGGGTGTGGACCCGCTGTGCCACTTACCGGTTTGGCTTTGGACCAAACTTGGGAGCGGAATCTAAGTGTTCCCCTGGTCTTCACCCTTTATCCCGCTCCAGGATGCGGAAGCAGGTCGCTACCGCAAGAATGTTCCCAGCTAAGTGGCAGCTGGTCGAGCAGGCCAGAACGCCCCGGTGCAAGCACTGGGGATACAGGCAGGTGGAGCGAGCTGTTGCGAGATGGAAGAAACGAAGCAGCAGAGTCAGATGAAGCAGAGCTGAGTTGGTGATTAAGCAGAGCTGAATAGCTCAGGTGCAGCAGGTGTAACAAGATGAACAGCAGACAGAGGCGTGGTCGACAATCCGAATCATACACTTTAGAGCAGCAAGGTACAGGAGGATCAGGCAGAGACGAGGTCAGGATACAGGCTAAGGTCGGATGCAGGACAACAACACAGGAACAACGAGCTGGAACCTTCGCTGTAGTAAACTACAATATTGCTCAGGCATCACAGGAAGGGGGAAGCACCCTTATAAAGGTAATGCCTGCCCGGGATTGGAGAGAAGGCGGAATCAGGGGCGTGCACGAACCCTTAAAGAAACAGGACGCATGCGGCTCCTACAAGGTGCAACTGAAGCTGTCGCCGCCTGCGACAGTGCAGGAAAGCGGGTCTGGAACCTGCAGCAGAGAGGAGCAGCCTTGTGTGCAGTTCAACTGAGGTACATAGCAGGATGCGCTGCACACTGGTGGCTGCCAACTGCCATTGTTACACTCATAGGCTGGTTATAATAGAGAACTGTGACAGAACCCTCTCCCGCTATATTTCTTATATGAAAGTGAACTTCATTATACATGGTAGCGTACAAAATTATCTTTGAGTGATAATGAATTTAGGTCTAAATCCATTTCAGTTTATTTCTGTCTCCACATTTTTTTGGGGAGGTTGATGTATATATCAACACCAGCATATACGTGATTTCTACACCAATACACAGGGTAGTGCACAACATTACCTTTGAGACCAAAAAATGTCAGGGCTACAAACGAAAGACCTAGAGCAAGAATGTGGGTGGTAGCAGCACCAGCTATCTGGCCAAAAGCAGTAGTAGGCCATAGTGGTCCCTATTGACTTCTGAAAGGCGCAACAATAACTTTGAAGAGAAAGAGGATGAGATTCTGGATTGGATGGCTCACTCCTCCCCTCAGTTGCAACAGGATGACATGGAGATGACTTCGGAGTGGAGCCAGAGGTCACAGCATTCCTTCTGCTCCTACTCATTTAGAGCCCCAAAAAAGGTTTCCAGTGGATTCCTTTCAGTCTTCACTGCCTGTTCCTAGTGGGACACCTTTTTTTTCCTAAGAAGTGGCTAGAAAACCCCACCACATCCTATGGCAGATAGTCAAGAGAGTCTCCCTGTTGACAACTTGTGTGAGAGCAGTCAGCGTTTGTACTGCCCTGAGAAGGAGGTGGAGGAGGAGGCTGCAGATCCCAGGCATACCTGTGTTCAGGGCCAGCGCCAGCAGCCGGCAAACCCAGGCAAGTGCCAGGGCCCCCTGCTCCTGGCCACTCACTGCCCACTCACTCCTGCAGCTGTGTCCTGCCTGTTTTGAATTCTAGGGCAGCTTACGCCAGCAATGCAGACAATTTTCGCCATGTGCACTGCTGGGGTAAGCGGCCCCAGAACTCAGAACAGGGTAGATGGAGTTTTGGTACATCCTATGCTAGAATGTAGTTGTTAGAACGAGGTCTGTGACATCACTGGCCACATGCTCCTTCATGGTCACATGGCAAACCCTGACAGCAGCAGCTTGTGGAAGGAGAAGGGGCTGTGTGCCTGCAAGCTGCAGAGTGAGGTAGGGTGTGCTGCTGGAGTACACAGAACTTCATGAGGGGCAGCATATGGAGCTCATATATGAGGGGGCAGGTGGAGCACAAATATGAAGGGGCAGGTGGAGCACTCAGGGCCAGTGGGGTTCAAGTGTAGTGTAATCTGTTGCAATTAAGGGGGTTTATCGTACAGATCCGGGTGTATTCTGAGGGCCATGATGTGTGTGTCTGGCTGCCCCTGTGTGTGTCAGTCTGTCTGTCTGTGCCTGAGTGTGTGCCCCTTTCTGTGTCTAAGGCCTCATGCACACCAGCCGTGTGCATCACGGATGCGGACCCTTTCACTTAAATGGGTCCGCAATCCCTCAATGGGAAGCACTGTGGAGTGCTTCTGTGGTGTTTCTGGCCGTGCCTCCGCACCGCAAAAAATAGAACATGTTCTATTTTTGTGCGGTGCGGCCGGATCATGGACCCATTCAAGTTGAATGGGTCTCAATCTGTCCCGGCCACCGCATAGACGTTGCCAGTGCATTGGGGACCACAAATTGCGGTCCCCAATGCATGGAACGGACGCATAACGGCCGCGTGCATGAGGCCTAAGGCATTACTTAGACTCCTTTCCACAGTCTAGCCAGGGCCTAATGAGTTACAGTTTAGATCACCTTCTGTTACATGTTGATAATTCTCTTTTAAACCCCAGTCCATGTCCTGTCAGTACTGGCAAACAGTGGGAGTCATATTAGAAGGTAACAAAAAGTTGGAATTCCCTTTTAATGCCCCCTTAAGGTGGCCACACATTAGATAGAAGTTGGTTGATGATCGCACAGGTGTATCTCTCCGTGTATGTGTGTCTCTCCATGTGTGTGTCTCTCCGTGTGTGTGTGTCTCTCCGTGTGTGTCTTTCCGTGTGTGTGTCTCTCCGTGTGTGTGTCTCTCCGTGTGTGTCTCTCCGTGTGTGTCTCTCTTCGTGTGTGTCTGTCCGTGTGTGTCTTTCTGTGTGTGTGTCTCTCAATGTGTGTGTCTCTGTGTGTGTGTGTCTGTCTCTCCCTGTGTGTGTGTCACCATCACCATGCCAACAGTGTTCCTATGTCTTGACGCAGCTGTATCAGGATGTTCTGTGCGAGGCAAGAAGAAGATGGAAGAGGAGGCAGCGCCGCCAGTATGGAGTCCGTGGTAGAGGCACAGGGAGGCACACTAAGGAGGCACAAACTCAAGTGTGAACTCAGCCTTACAGGTCGATGTTAGCGCCAGAAATAAAGAACCGTGCAGGGGCACGAGATCCTACTGTAGCGTGAAAGAGCGTACTCCTTTTACACCATCGTCAGCTGAATCCACATAGATGTCTACAGAATCTGTTCTATTAAATGCTTATACAAGTAGAGCCTCCATGACAGAGTGGATAGGGTATCAGAAGTAAGTTTGTGTTGACGTCACAGATTATTTTATTTGTGACAAAGTAGGGAGGTGGGTGGCAATAACAATACCCGCTGACAATGGTGGGTGTAAGAAGGAGCACTTGGCATCAGATGTGTGGCATCAGGCAGGTGGCAGCATCAGAATAATAGCTGAGGCGGGTAGCCAGAACAAAGCGGTCTCTTTTGTCAAGGTTTAGGTGAGGCAATATGGATGATCTAATCTGATGCATCAGGCATTGGTGGGTGGAAATCCTGGCTGATCCACACCTGATTCATCTTGACAAAGGTCAGAAAAAACACCCATTTCACTACACATTGCTTGTGCTCCAATGTCCTCTTCCTCCTCCTCCTCCAGTTCAGCCCCCACAGGGCTCATGTGGCTGTGAGATGTAGGCGCCATGTCTTCAGTCCCCTGACCAGCCAGATGTACCAGCATATGTTCCAGGATATGAAGCAGTGGAATGACGTTGTTCATCCTGTAGTCCTGGCGACTGACAAATAACGTGGCATCCTCAAAGAGCCTCAGCAAACGGCAGGTGTAACGCATGATCTGCCTCTGGCTGACATCGAAGTTACACAGGGGAGTACTACTGTCTGCTTGGATAATCAAGAAATCATTTATGGCTTTTCTCTGTTCGTATAGTCGGACCAACATATGGAGGGTGGAGTTCCAACAGGTGGAAACGTCGCATATCAGCCTATGTTGGGGGACCCCGTTCTGCCGCTGCAGCTCAAGGAGGGTGTGCTTGGCGGTGTATGAGGGACTGAATTGGATGCAAAGTTTTCTGGCCATTTTTAGGATGTCTTGCAGATGGGTGGAAGACTTCAGGAACAGCTTGACAACCAAATTGAACATGTGCGCCATGCAGGGCACATGGCTCAGCTCTCCTTGATGCAGCGCCAACACCATGTTCTTCCCGTTGTCGTTCACCCTGGTTCCGATTTAGAGTTGTCGCGGAGAAAGCCAGGATTCGATTTCTTGATGAAGGACACGGAGCAGTTCCTCCCCTGTGTGACTCTGATCGCCCAATCAAACAAGTTGTAGAACAGTGGGACACTGCCATGCCCTGCACATGTGGTATGCTGGAGGAGCACTGTGAATTGTCCCTGCAGTGTAGGCTGAGGACAAGTTGGAGGATGAGGAGGCAGAGGCTGAACATTATCGCAGGACCAACGGAGTGAGAACGTGGAGGCAGAAGCAGCATCACCTAGCCAAGTTGCTGGTTTGGGCAGGAACCAAATTTACCCAGTGGGCTGTAAAGGACATATATTGTCTTTGACCATAGTTACAGCTCCACACGTCAGCGCTGCCGTGCACTTTGACATCCACCGACAGGCTCATTGACTTTCTGTTCTACATATTTGTGCAGGGCTAGTTCTGCCTTTTTGGCACAAGCCATCAGTTCTCTGAAAGGTGCAGCGTCCACCACTTGGAAAGGGAGGGACTGCAGAACCAGCAACTTGGCTAGAAGTACGTTCAGCTTCTGCGCCGTTGGATAAGTGCACGCATACTGTTGTCTCTTGGCAGTCACTTTGGTGATCGATTGCTGACGTAATGACTGATGAGAAGGAGGAGGGAGAGGAGCAGGAGCATCAGGACGTGTAGATGATGGGAAGGACAGACAGCTCCCTTCGGCTGAGGTGGTGGAGTCTTGACTGCCTGAAATAGGGTGTGTGCCACTGGGTGATGCAGTGGTTTCTGCGGTAGGCTGGACTACCACATTGGAGCCACGGTTCTCCCAGGCCACTTTATGGTGACGCTGCATATGTTGACGCAGGTCCGTGATGCCAACATTGGGACCCTGGCCATGCTTCACCTTCTGCCCCCAGATTAAGTAAATAGCCATGTTCACCTCCTCCGGCGGCTTAACAAAAGACTGCCACACAGCCGAGTAGGTGATTTTACCCCCAACATTCCACACTGACTAACTGCTACTGCCGCTGCCTCCGTGAACATCTGCACCACAACTTTTTGGGCAGGTAGGCTTCTGCGAAGGGGGTGGTCTACCCAGGGCACGTTTGGCTCCCGACTTCCCACTGCTGCCACCCTGCTGACTCCCAACCACGCTAGCGACTTGCTGGCTCTGCCACTGCCTCAGGTGCAAGCTGCCACCCTCTTCTACTGATGATGATGATGAAGCTCCTTTGTCACCCGGCTCCCAATTGCGATAGGCTACATCATCATCGAGTACTGTCTGCACGTCACTGATGTCCTCCTCAACGGTCTCTGAGCCTGGAGCCTGACCGCTCGTAACACCAGCTCCCACTTCACTCTCCTCATCACTAATCGCTTGCCTACCGGAGAAAGCGCCGGATGTCTCCTCCAGATCTTGGCTGGGCAGTATTTGCTGACTGTCCTCTAGTAGCTCGTCCTTGCTGTATAGTGAAGCTGAGCCCACAGCATATAATACTTGTCTGGCTGAGGGAACAGAAAAGGACAGAGGCAGGTTGAGTACAGGTGAGGGCACAGGGCCTGCTCCCGGGCCATGCCAACTAAGGGTTGTGTCTGATGAACCCACCAACTCTTGGCTGGGGGTGTCTGATTTAACTTGGGACGAAGTGGATGACAGAATCAATTATTCAAGATTCAATAACCGCTGGGTTGATGGTCAAGACTGTCATTTTGTCACTTCACCACACAACGGCTAATAAGCCCTTTTTTGCCACTAAAACATGCCAAAAAAGCTTTAGAACATATAAGTGCACCGCTGAACGGACAAAAAAGCTTCAGAACATATAACTGCACCGCTTAACGGCAAATAATACTTTTTTTTTGCCACTAATACATGCCAAAAAGGGATGTAATTTTCTCACTTCACCATACAATGGCTAATAAGCCCTTTTTTCCCCACTTATACACGCCAAAAAAGGCTTTAGAACATATAACTGCACCGCTGAATGGAAAAAAAACCTTTTTTTTTGCCACGAATACACACCAAAAAATGCAGTAATTTTCTTACTTCACCACACAATGCCAAATAATACTTTTTTTGCCACTAATACACGTCAAAAAGGCTTTAGAACATATAACTATACCACTGAACGACAAATAATACTTTTTTTTTACCACTAATACATGTCAAAAAGGCTTTAGAACATATAACTGTACCGCTGAACGACAAATAATACTTTTTTTTGCCACTAATACACGCCAAAAAGGGCTGTAATTTTCTCACTTCACCACACAACGCCAAATAATACTTTTTTTTGCCACTGATACATGCCCAAAAAGTTTTAGAACATATAACTGCACCGCTGAATGGCCAAAAAAAGCTTTAGAACATATAACTGTACCACTGAACGACAAATAGTAAAAAAAATTGCCACAAATACACGCCAAAAAGGGCTGTAATTTTCTCACTCGACCACACAGCGGCTAATAAGCCCATTTTTCCCCCCACTTATACACGCCAAAAAGGTTTTAGAACATATAACTGCACCGCTGAATGGCAAATACTTTTTTTCCCCACTAATACACACCAAAAAATGCAGTAATTTTCTCACTTCACCACACAACGCCAAATAATACTTTTTTGCCACTAATACATGCCGAAAAGGTTTTAGAACATATAACTGCACCGCTGAATGGGCAAAAAAGCTTTAGAACATATAACTGTACCACTGAATGACAAATAATAAAAAATTTTGCCACAAATACACGCCAAAAAGGGCTGTACTTTTCTCACTCGACCACACAGCGGCTAATAAGACCTTTTCCCCCCCCACTTATAGACGCCAAAAAGGTTTTAAAACATATAACTACACCGCTGAACGACAAATAATACTTTTTTGCCACTAATACACGCCAAAAAAGGCTTTAGAACTTATAACTGCACCGCTGAATGGCAAATAATATTTTTTTTCCCACTAATACACACCAAAAAATGCTGTAATTTTCTCCCTTCACCACACAACGGCTAATAAGCCCTTTTTTCCCCACTAATACACGCCAAAAAAGGCTTTAGAGCACATAACTGCACCGCTGAATGACAAATAATCCTTTTTTTTTGCCACTAATACATGCGAAAAAGAGCTGTAATATTCTCACTTTACCACACAATGCCAAATAATACATTTTTTGCCACTAATACACGCCAAAAAAGCTTTAGAACATATAACTGCACTGCTGAACAGCCAAAGAAAGCTTTAGAACATATAACTACATGTCATTTTCTCACTTCACCACACAATAAGCCCTTTTTTGCCACTAATACACGTCAAAAAGGCCCACACGACAGTTGTGTGTTTTGCGGTCCGCAAATCGCGGATCCGCAAAAGATGGATGGCGACTGTGTGCGTTCCGCAATTTGTGGAATGGCATGGACGGCCTTTAATATAACTGCCTATTCTTGTACGCAAAGCGCGGACAAGAATAGGACAGGTTATATTTTTTTTGCGGACCACGGAACGGAGCAACAGATGCGGAAAGCACAAGGAGTGCTATCCGCATCTTTTGCGGCCCCATTGAAGTGAATGGGTCCGCATCCGAGCTGCCAAAACTGCGGCTCGGATGCGGACCAAAACAACGGCCGTGTGCATGAGGCCAAAGACTTTAGAACATACAGTATAACTGCACAGCTGAATGGCAAATAATACTTTTTTTTGCCACTAATACACACCAAAAATGGCTGTAATTTTCTTATTTCACCACACAGCGGCTAAGAAGCCCTTCTTCCCCCCCACTTATACACTCCAAAAAGGCTTTAGAACATATAACTGCACCGCTGAACGGCAAATAATTCCTTTTTTGCCACTAATACACGCCAAAAAGGCTTTAGAACATATAACTGCACCACTGAACGGCAAATAAGCCCTTTTTTTCCCTCTAATACACGCCAAAAAAGACTTTAGAACATATAACTGCACAGCTGAATGGCAAATAATTCTTTTTTTTCCAGTAATACACGACAAAAAAGGCTTTAGAACATAAAACTGCACTGCACAAGGGCTAATAAAACGTAGAAACATTTCCTAGTAATACACCCTGTTAACTGCTGTATAATACAGCACTTGCACGCCTATAAAAAGAATGGTTTACTGGAATTGCAGAGGTATCATCTATTGCAAACCTTAAAGCAGCAGTATAATGGCAATTTGGATCCCCAGTCAGTGCAGAAAGGTGTAATAGGATTGGTCCTATTACCCAGGCTGTAAATACTCCTATTGGACCCTGTTCTGCTTCAATACTGTGGATTAATTCCTCCCTATCATTTCCCTACACGTCTAATGATCTTTCCCTAAACTTCTATTAGGCAAAATAAAAGTTTTCAAGTCTTTCCTAGCACTTTCCCTAGCGCCTGCTGACGTCTCTCCCTGCACTAAGTACACTGGAGAACGGCAGAATCCAAGATGGCTGAGGCTATTTATAGGGCAGTGACATCACAGGGGCTGGCTGGCTGCTGATTGGCTGCATGCTTGGCATTTCTGAGTGATCCCTCGTTCCCCAAGTTCTTTGCTCCATGTTCTAACACGTGCAGCTGCCATTTTAGGAAAAAAATGCAATTCATTACCACGAACCATCAGAAAATTCGGTGCAAATCGAATTTTTCCTGAAATTCGGATCGAATTCCACTTCTGCAACTTTGATTCGCTCATCTCTAATTTTAACCTTATAGACAGATTCCTATTAAAATATGAATCACTATTGCATCATATTAGATATATGTTGCTTACTTGACTTTCTTTTACATTTCTTTCATATTTGTACCCAGTTACTTTTCATATCACTGACAGCTTATGGCACTGATGTGTCTGATGTCTCATATATCAATGTGTTAGACATGATTCAGCATCATTCAGTGTCCAAAAACACTCTTCCAGAGACAGAACGCAGCCGGAGGACAAACTTTGGCAGGGAGCATAAGCCGAGTGTGCAATCCCATTGCTTCTAGAGCTGTATATTGTTTCAGCAGTTCTCTGGGAACGTTTTCATGTTTCTTCTAATGTAAACTGTCCAAAAGATGGTTTTGTTTCCCTGTATTACATGTTTGGCCGTGTTGTTCTTTGTGATGAGGATTATTGAGCTGAATCCTTTGCATGTAAAAAGGATTCTCCTTTAGGTTATGTCTGCACTGGATGTCGATTGCTGAGGAAAGATCCATGATAATTCCAAACATTAAGGCCTCATGCACACGACCGTAGTTTTATTCCGTGTCCGTTGTCCGTATTCCGTGTCCGTAGAGAAGGTGAGTGCGATTACTTCAAAGTACGCACCAGACTTGGTTAAGTGGCTCACTCAGCCTTTCGCTTCTGCACCCTCCTCATCCTCTGTATCTGCACCCTCCTCACTCTCTGCTGTGTACACGCCCAAAGACACCACCGCCATCACCACCACCAACATAGCCCCTCCACTCGAGTCAGATGAATTATTTTCCCATCCATTCCCAGACCTTACAGATGCGCAGCCATTCTTGGCATCGGATCAGAAAGAGGAGGTAGCAACGACCGCCACCCACCGGTCTGACTACAGAACCCAGATCAGCCCAAGGACGGAGTCTCTGCTGTTGCTGCCTACTCCGAGGTCTCTAATGTCAGTGGTGGTAAAGGTGACGATGATGACGTGTCGATGGATGTCACGTGGGTGCCCACAAGAGAGGAAGAGGAGGGGAGTCCAGAGGGAGAGAAAGAGCACCAGATAGGGGGCAGAAGGAGGAGAAGCAGGCAGAACTTGCAGTGCACAGGAGGAAAAAAGCAGACTGCAAATGTATCTGGAGTGAGCCATCCATCATGCACGGTCACATCTGGCGCCCTTGGACGCCCGCACATGGCTCCGCAGTGTGGGCTTTCTTTAACGTGTCAGCTGCTGACAATAGAGTTGCCATCTGCAGCCTGTTCTGTCAATGTTTAAGTCACGGTAAGCCCAACACTCACCTAGGGACGACCGCCTTAAGAAGGCACCTGGCCTCCCATCACCGAGCCCAGTGGGAACAACACAGTCAGAACCCACAAAGCCACACTCCCGGCGCTCCACGTCCTGCCTGTTCTCCTTCTCCTCTCTCCTCCCATTTGTCCTCCACTCCACCTTCCACCGTGCCGTCGTCGCGTTCATCTGGCAAAAGGAAAAACGGAAAAAGTTGATGACGCTGGATAACCCTCTTGCCCAAAGGCTGACCACTTACTTGTTGGAACTGCTTGCCCGTCAACTACTGCCATATAAACTGTTGGACTCAGAGACCTTCAGAAAATGTGTGGCCATTGGCACACCGCAATGGAAGGTCCCCGGAAGGAAATATTTCTCCCAGAAGGGCATCCCAGAGCTATATGGCCATTTTCAGCGGCAAGAGAATATTTCTCTGGCACACAGTGTCAGTGCCAAGATACATCTGACCACAGACACGTGGTCTAGCAAACACGGGCAGAGAAGGTACATAACTTTTACTGCCCACTGGGTGTACCTTCTAACGGCTGTCAAGCATGTAAACCGTGGCACCCGTGTGGATTTGGTCACGGATTGCATGCAGGCCTGCCTCTTCTTCTCCTCCTCCTACTCCTTCCTCCTCGACTGACTCCTCCTGTTCCACTGCTTCCGCCTCTTCCGCTGCGCCCCCCAAGTTCCCCAGAACCTATTCGACGTGCCAAGTGAGATGTTGCCATGCTGTGCTGCGGCTGTTGTGCCTGGAAGCCAAGAGCCACACCGGTCCTGCATTGCTTTCAGATCTGCGGTCGCAGGCCGATCAGTGGCTAACCCTGCTCAATTTGACAGTTGGTAAAGTGGTGTGCGATAACGGTGCCAATCTACTGAGTGCGCTAAAACAGAGCAAAATTACACACGCGCCGTGCATGGCATACGTCCTGAACTTAGTCATGCAACGATTCGTTGCCAAAAAACCCGGGGTCCAGGACGTCTTGCAGCAGGCCAGGAAACTCTCTGGCCATTTTAGAAGATCTAACACGGCCATGGCTCACCTTGCTGATGTTCAGCGGCGACACCACCTGCCCATCAGACGTCTTACTTATAACAGCCCGATGCGCTGGAACTCCACCTTGTATATGCTTGATATGCTGCTCCAGCAGCAACATGCCGTTAACAACTACCTGTACGAACTCTGCAGCAGGACAGGTTCTGGGGAGCTCGGTTTCTTTTCACCACGCCAGTGGCTGCTTATGCGTGATGCATGCAGACTTCTGCGGCCATTTGATGAGATCACTAACCTGGTCAGTCTCAGCCAGGACACCATCAGTGACATCTTATGCCTTCTTTCTGAAGCGTGCATTGCATCGTGTCATTGATCAAGCCGTCGAGGAGCAGGAGCTGGAAGATGAGGAAGTCGCAATGCTTAATGAATTCCCAGTCAGCAGGAATCTGAAGAGGAGTCAGAGGAGGATGGTAGCTGGGGGGAGGAGGATCAAGAAGAGCAGGCTTTGAATGGGACTTCAAACTTTTTGGGGATCCTTGGTGTTGCCCGTGGCTGGGGGGAGGAGACCGAGGACGACATTCCACCACTTCCAATGTAGTGCAAATGGGGGCCTTCAAGCTCCAGTGTCTTCAGAGGGAACCCCGTATAAAAAGCATAAAGGGTGGACATGTTACCAGCATCACAGAGGGCCTTGCTGCGAGAGATGCTGCATTCTGCTGTTGCAGGCGCTGGCAGAGGAATTTCCACCCACAGCAAAACAGGTGTGGGTACCAATCCTACCGCGCCTGCAAGAAGAGGGCGGTTTGAAGATGTGTTGGTCTCTATAGATATGAGATCATTCTTGCAGCCAACCCATCGACAGCCGCCCTACAGATCCAGCCTCAGGGAACGCTTTGACCGACAGGTGTCTGACTACATTCGGTTAACGGCCGATGTGAACGCTTTGAGAAGCGAGGAACCCCTGGACTACTGGGTGTGCAGGCTTGACCTGTGGCCAGAGCTGGCACAATTTGCCATGGAAATGTAGTCTTGCCCCTCGTCAATTGTCCCAAAAGGACGTTCAGTGCAGCAGTGGTGATCGTGACCGATAAGCGCACTCGCCTAGCTCAAGACAGTGTGGACTACTTCACATTTCTAAAAATGAATGAGACATGGATCTCGGAGGAATTCAAGACTTGTGACGACCACGTTTAATTGAATTTCCTGATGCCAGCCCACACATATCCGCCACCACCCAGAACAAAGAGTGGTCCCTGTCTTATGTAAATACAGCGACATAAAAGGCCTTTGCTGTACGGTGAATGGCTAATTGTTGGGGCCTCGGAGGAATTTAACACCTGTGACGACCACGTGTTATCGAATTGCAAAAACTAGCGGACATATACAGAGAAGTTTTTGCTCCCCATTCATAGGAGATTCAGTGTGGATTACACCCAAGGTAAGGCATGCTGCTTATTTTTTTCCAAGTGCTGCTTTCCATTGAAATGAATGTGAGGCTGTTTTGAAGTGTTTTTTGGAGCTGATTTTGAGGCGGAAACACACGAAAATCAGCCCCAAAATTCTCCACGTGAACTGACCCTTAGGCTGTCTGCTCTACTGAGATTTTCCAATGCTGCTCTGTATCTGCTCTCTCCATCTTCTTCTCACTAACTGCTAACTAACTACAGCAGCCTCCTCTCTAGATGTGAGTGCTGAAAGAGCCCTACCTGGCAATTGTTACTATAGAGCAATAGTTAACTCCGTATACCACCTCCTCAGAACTTAATTTAATACACACCAGAAGTACACAATTTACACATTTGACCTTTTAACAGTGGACCATGGGTCACTGCAGTGGGATATGGATAAAGTTGAGATGTAAAATTACTCAGGGTTTATGTCTCTCAGGCTCAGGGGTGAACTGGCTCATTGTGGAACCACATGTCACAGGATATCAATTGAGGTGATCGGTAGTGCCGACTATAAGTCTTTCTACCGATTTGGCGAACCTGCTATAGACCCTACAGGGAAATTTCCGGATATTCTAATGACCAGGAGGAGGGGGTGGGGGGCGGAGGTTGTGGCACTCGAGTCCTCCTCATGGCCGCCAGCTGGGTACGTAATGATCTGATGCCCTCAGCATTAATTAATGTAGTGTGCATCAAGTACTTATGCACCTGGTCAATGGACAGTGATACAGTTTCATACTGTGACAAGGGTGGTAGTATTGTGTACTGCATTGTGGTATCTGGTTCTGCTGAGGCAGTATTTTGTTCTGCACTGTGATATTATATGTTGCCCCGTCTTCTGTCAATTTCATGGAGTCAAGGAGATGGCAGCCACAATGTGGGAAATATCTAGTAACAGGACATAAAATGGAGCAGAAAGCCTGAACATGTAAGAGTAGGGAACAAATGTGAATACTAGCCAATTTTGACCAGAGTGGTCCTTTAAACTTCACTTGTACCAAGCTTATAGACTACTACAAATAATTCCTTCATATGGAAGGCAGGCATAAAACAGCAACAAAACCCTAAATCAGCTGTGAAAAAAAGAAAAAATTGACAACTTTAAAGCACAAGTGAGCATGAAATGGGATGCTTGACCTATAGTTAAAAGACAAGAACAGAGAGAGAGCTCTTATTAAATAGTGATTGGTCATGGCAAATGAATGTAATTCACAGGACTGGAGTGAGATGAAAGCTTTCCTGATATACCGTGTAGCAAATGGAATCCAGATTTAAAGATGTACCAAGCACATAGAAATTATATGTGTGAGCAAGTAACACGTTATTTCCTAGATTGTGGGATAAAGACTGCAAACAGCCGGTTAACCCCTTAAGGACATGGCCCAGTTTGGTACTTAATGCTTAGCTATTTTCTAATAGCATCATTTGGGGTATATCAGTTGAATTGTATAACTTTAAAAGAAAATTTTGGGGTCACAGCATAAAAAAAATGAAATTCTGACATTGTTTTGAGTGTTTACTGTACGCTAGGAATGCCATTTAGTATTCTGCGGGTCAGTGTGATTATGAAGATTCCAAATATATATGTTTTTACATTTTAATACTTGTGAGTAAATGGGAGTATTTCATAATTTTTTATTTAATTATTTTGGAGAGGCAAGGTGACTAAAAGCGACAAATTCCGAATTGGGTTTTTTATGGCATTCACGGTGCAGGTTAAAAAGTTGCTTTAATTTTTTATATTTTTGTAAATATTTTAAATACTTTATTCAGATTTTTGTTTTTGGGGGACTTAAACCTGCAATATTTTGTATTTTGATTGATTGTACTATACATTGTGATACTCCTGTATTTCCATGCATATTTATTCTGACATAGCAGGTTCAGATCGGAGGACAGAGGGAACTGTCTCCCTCTGTTTAACCACTTAGATGCTGCAGTTGATATAGGCTGAGGCATCTGAGGGATAAAGTTATCTCTGATCCCAGCAGTGAGAGCTGGGTGCTTACTATATATAGATCCTGAGTAGAGTTGAGCGAACACCTAGATGTTCGGGTTCGAGAAGTTCGGCCGAACTTCCCGGAAATGTTCGGGTTCGGGATCCGAACCCGATCCGAACTTCGTCCCGAACCCCATTGAAGTCAATGGGGACCCGAACTTTTGGGCACTAAAAAGGCTGTAAAACAGCCCAGGAAAGAGCTAGAGGGCTGCAAAAGGCAGCAACATGTAGGTAAATCCCCTGCAAACAAATGTGGATAGGGAAATGAATTAAAATTAAAATTAAAAAATAAAAATGAACCAATATCAATTGGACAGAGGTCCCATAGCAGAGAATCTGGCTTCACGTCAGCAGAGAATCAGTCTCTTCATGCCATAGCAAAGAATCTGGCTTCATGTCAGCAGAGAATCAGTCTCCTTATGCCATAGCAGAGAATCTGGCTTCATGTCAGCGCAGAATCAGTCTTCATGTCATAGCAGAGAATCAGGCTTCACGTCACCCACCACTGAAACAGGCCACTGTCACACATTTAGGCCCCGGCACCCAGACAGAGGAGAGCGGTCCCGTAACAGAGAATCTGGCCTTATGTCAGCGCAGAATCTGTCTTCATGTCATAGCAGAGAATCAGGCTTCACGTCACCCACCACTGGAACAGGCCACTGTCACACATTTAGGCCCAGGCACCCAGGCAGAGGAGAGAGGTCCCGTAACAGAGAATCTGGCCTTATGTCAGCGCAGAATCTGTCTTCATGTCATAGCAGAGAATCAGGCTTCACGCCACCCACCACTGGAACAGGCCACTGTCACACATTTAGGCCCAGGCACCCAGGCAGAGGAGAGAGGTCCCGTAACAGAGAATCTGGCCTTATGTCAGCGCAGAATCTGTATTCATGTCATAGCAGAGAATCAGGCTTCACGTCACCCACCACTGGAACAGGCCACTGTCACACATTTAGGCCCCGGCACCCAGACAGAGGAGAGCGGTCCCGTAACAGAGAATCTGGCCTTATGTCAGCGCAGAATCTGTCTTCATGTCATAGCAGAGAATCAGGCTTCACGTCACCCACCACTGGAACAGGCCACTGTCACACATTTAGGCCCAGGCACCCAGGCAGAGGAGAGAGGTCCCGTAACAGAGAATCTGGCCTTATGTCAGCGCAGAATCTGTATTCATGTCATAGCAGAGAATCAGGCTTCACGTCACCCACCACTGGAACAGGCCACTGTCACACATTTAGGCCCAGGCACCCAGGCAGAGGAGAGAGGTCCCGTAACAGAGAATCTGGCCTTATGTCAGCGCAGAATCTGTCTTCATGTCATAGCAGAGAATCAGGCTTCACGTCACCCACCACTGGAACAGGCCACTGTCACACATTTAGGCCCAGGCACCCAGGCAGAGGAGAGAGGTCCCGTAACAGAGAATCTGGCCTTATGTCAGCGCAGAATCTGTATTCATGTCATAGTAGAGAATCAGGCTTCACGTCACCCACCACTGGAACAGGCCACTGTCACACATTTAGGCCCCGGCACCCAGACAGAGGAGAGCGGTCCCGTAACAGAGAATCTGGCCTTATGTCAGCGCAGAATATGTCTTCATGTCATAGCAGAGAATCAGGCTTCACGTCACCCACCACTGGAACAGGCCACTGTCACACATTTAGGCCCAGGCACCCAGGCAGAGGAGAGAGGTCCCGTAACAGAGAATCTGGCCTTATGTCAGCGCAGAATCTGTATTCATGTCATAGCAGAGAATCAGGCTTCACGTCACCCACCACTGGAACAGGCCACTGTCACACATTTAGGCCCCGGCACCCAGACAGAGGCGAGCGGTCCCGTAACAGAGAATCTGGCCTTATGTCAGCGCAGAATCTGTCTTCATGTCATAGCAGAGAATCAGGCTTCACGTCACCCACCACTGGAACAGGCCACTGTCACACATTTAGGCCCAGGCACCCAGGCAGAGGAGAGAGGTCCCGTAACAGAGAATCTGGCCTTATGTCAGCGCAGAATCTGTCTTCATGTCATAGCAGAGAATCAGGCTTCACGTCACCCACCACTGGAACAGGCCACTGTCACACATTTAGGCCCCGGCACCCAGACAGAGGAGAGCGGTCCCGTAACAGAGAATCTGGCCTTATGTCAGCGCAGAATCTGTCTTCATGTCATAGCAGAGAATCAGGCTTCACGTCACCCACCACTGGAACAGGCCACTGTCACACATTTAGGCCCAGGCACCCAGGCAGAGGAGAGAGGTCCCGTAACAGAGAATCTGGCCTTATGTCAGCGCAGAATCTGTATTCATGTCATAGCAGAGAATCAGGCTTCACGTCACCCACCACTGGAACAGGCCACTGTCACACATTTAGGCCCCGGCACCCAGACAGAGGGGAGCGGTCCCGTAACAGAGAATCTGGCCTTATGTCAGCGCAGAATCTGTATTCATGTCATAGCAGAGAATCAGGCTTCACGTCACCCACCACTGGAACAGGCCACTGTCACACATTTAGGCCCAGGCACCCAGGCAGAGGAGAGATGTCCCGTAACAGAGAATCTGGCCTTATGTCAGCGCAGAATCTGTATTCATGTCATAGCAGAGAATCAGGCTTCACGTCACCCACCACTGAAACAGGCCACTGTCACACATTTAGGCCCAGGCACCCAGGCAGAGGAGAGAGGTCCCGTAACAGAGAATCTGGCCTTATGTCAGCGCAGAATCTGTATTCATGTCATAGCAGAGAATCAGGCTTCACGTCACCCACCACTGGAACAGGCCACTGTCACACATTTAGGCCCAGGCACCCAGGCAGAGGAGAGAGGTCCCGTAACAGAGAATCTGGCCTTATGTCAGCGCAGAATCTGTCTTCATGTCATAGCAGAGAATCAGGCTTCACGTCACCCACCACTGGAACAGGCCACTGTCACACATTTAGGCCCAGGCACCCAGGCAGAGGAGAGAGGTCCCGTAACAGAGAATCTGGCCTTATGTCAGCGCAGAATCTGTATTCATGTCATAGCAGAGAATCAGGCTTCACGTCACCCACCACTGGAACAGGCCACTGTCACACATTTAGGCCCAGGCACCCAGGCAGAGGAGAGAGGTCCCGTAACAGAGAATCTGGCCTTATGTCAGCGCAGAATCTGTATTCATGTCATAGCAGAGAATCAGGCTTCACGTCACCCACCACTGGAACAGGCCACTGTCACATATTTAGGCCCAGGCACCCAGGCAGAGGAGAGAGGTCGCGTAACAGAGAATCTGGCTTCATGTCAGCACAGAATAAGTCTTCATGTCATAGCAGAGAATCAGGCTTCACGTCACCCACCACTGGAACAGGCCACTGTCACACATTTAGGCCCCGGCACCCAGACAGAGGAGAGGTTCATTCAACTTTGGGTTGCCCCGCAATATAATGGTAAAATGAAATTAAAAATAGTATTGAATGAGGAAGTGCCCTGGAGTAGAATAATATATTGTTAGGGGAGGTAGTTAATATCTAATCTGCACAAGGGATGGACAGGTCCTGTGGGATCCATGCCTGGTTCATTTTTATGAACGTCAGCTTGTCCACATTGGCTGTAGACAGGCGGCTGCGTTTGTCTGTAATGACGCCCCCTGCCGTGCTGAATACACGTTCAGACAAAACGCTGGCCGCCGGGCAGGCCAGCACCTCCAAGGCATAAAAGGCTAGCTCTGGCCACGTGGACAATTTGGAGACCCAGAAGTTGAATGGGGCCGAACCATCAGTCAGTACGTGGAGGGGTGTGCACAGGTACTGTTCCACCATGTTAGTGAAATGTTGCCTCCTGCTAACACGTTCCGTATCAGGTGGTGGTGCAGTTAGCTGTGGCGTGGTGACAAAACTTTTCCACATCTCTGCCATGCTAACCCTGCCCTCAGAGGAGCTGGCCGTGACACAGCTGCGTTGGCGACCTCTTGCTCCTCCTCTGCCTTCGCCTTGGGCTTCCACTGGTTCCCCTGTGACATTTGGGAATGCTCTCAGTAGCGCGTCTACCAACGTGCGCTTGTACTCGCGCATCTTCCTATCACGCTCCAGTGTAGGAAGTAAGGTGGGCACATTGTCTTTGTACCGGGGATCCAGCAGGGTGGCAACCCAGTATTCCGCACACGTTAAAATGTGGGCAACTCTGCTGTCGTTGCGCAGGCACTGCAGCGTGTAGTCGCTCATGTGTGCCAGGCTGCCCAGAGGTAAGGACAAGCTGTCCTCTGTGGGAGGCGTATCGTCATCGTCCTGTGTTTCCCCCCAGCCACGCACCAGTGATGGGCCCGAGCTGCTTTGGGTGCCACCCCGCTGTGAACATGCTTCATCCTCATCCTCCTCCACCTCCTCCTCATCCTCGTCCTCCTCGTCCTCCAGTAGTGGGCCCTGTCTGGCCACATTTGTACCTGGCCTCTGGTGTTGCAAAAAACCTCCCTCTGAGTCACTTTGAAGAGACTGGCCTGAAAGTGCTAAAAATGACCCCTCTTCCTCCTCTTCCTCCTGGGCCACCTCCTCTTCCATCATCGCCCTAAGTGTTTTCTCAAGGAGACATAGAAGTGGTATTGTAACGCTAATAACGGCATCATCGCCACTGGCCATGTTGGTGGAGTACTCGAAACAGCGCAACAGGGCACACAGGTCTCGCATGGAGGCCCAGTCATTGGTGGTGAAGTGTGTCTGATCCGCAGTGCGACTGACCCGTGCGTGCTGCAGCTGAAACTCCACTATGGCCTGCTGCTGCTCGCACAGTCTGTCCAGCATATGCAAGGTTGAGTTCCACCTGGTGGGTACGTCGCATATGAGGCGGTGAGCGGGAAGGCCGAAGTTACGCTGTAGCGCAGACAGGCGAGCAGCGGCAGGGTGTGAACGCCGGAAGCGCGAACAGACGGCCCGCACTTTATGCAGCAGCTCTGACATGTCGGGGTAGTTGTGAATGAACTTCTGCACCACCAAATTCAGCACATGCGCCAGGCAAGGGATGTGCGTCAAACTGGCTAGTCCCAGAGCTGCAACGAGATTTCGCCCATTATCGCACACCACCAGGCCGGGCTTGAGGCTCACCGGCAGCAACCACTCGTCGGTCTGTTGTTCTATACCCCGCCACAACTCCTGTGCGGTGTGGGGCCTGTCCCCCAAACATATGAGTTTCAGAATGGCCTGCTGACGTTTACCCCGTGCTGTGCTGAAGTTGGTGGTGAAGGTGTGTGGCTGAGTGGATGAGCAGGTGGAAGAAGAGGAGGAGGAAGCTGAGTAGGAGGAGGAGGAGACAGGAGGCAAAGATTGTTGCCCTGCGATCCTTGGCGGCGGAAGGACGTGCGCCAAACAGCTCTCCGCCTGGGGCCCAGCCGCCACTACATTTACCCAGTGTGCAGTTAGGGAGATATAGCGTCCCTGGCCGTGCTTACTGGTCCACGTATCTGTGGTTAGGTGGACCTTGCCACAGATGGCGTTGCGCAGTGCACACTTGATTTTATCGGACACTAGTTTGTGCAGGGAAGGCACGGCTCTCTTGGAGAAGTAGTGGCGGCTGGGAACAACATACTGTGGGACAGCAAGTGACATGAGCTGTTTGAAGCTGTGTGTGTCCACCAGCCTAAATGACAGCATTTCATAGGCCAGTAGTTTAGAAATGCTGGCATTCAGGGCCAGGGATCGAGGGTGGCTAGGTGGGAATTTACGCTTTCTCTCAAATGTTTGTGAGATGGAGAGCTGAACGCTGCCGTGTGACATGGTTGAGATGCTTGGTGACGCAGGTGGTGGTGTTGGTGGTACATCCCATATTTGCTGGGCGGCAGGTGCCAACGTTCCTCCAGAGGCGGAGGAAGAGGCCGAGGCGGCGGCAGCAGCAGAAGAGGCCGAGGCAGCAGCAGCAGAAGAGGTAGCAGGGGGAGCCTGAGTGACTTCTTTGTTTTTAAGGTGTTTACTCCACTGCAGTTCATGCTTTGCATGCAGGTGCCTGGTCATGCAGGTTGTGCTAAGGTTCAGAACGTTAATGCCTCGCTTCAGGCTCTGATGGCACAGCGTGCAAACAACTCGGGTCTTGTCGTCAGCACATTGTTTGAAGAAGTGCCATGCCAGGGAACTCCTTGAAGCTGCCTTTGGGGTGCTCGGTCCCAGATGGCGGCGGTCAGTAGCAGGCGGAGTCTCTTGGCGGCGGGTGTTCTGATTTTGCCCACTGCTCCCTCTTTTGCTACGCTGTTGGCTCGGTCTCACCACTGCCTCTTCTCCGAACTGTGAAAGTCAGTGGCACGACCTTCATTCCATGTGGGGTCTAGGACCTCATCGTCCCCTGCATCGTCTTCCACCCAGTCTTGATCCCTGACCTCCTGTTCAGTCTGCACACTGCAGAAAGACGCAGCAGTTGGCACCTGTGTTTCGTCATCATCAGAGACGTGCTGAGGTGGTATTCCCATGTCCTTATCATCAGGAAAAATAAGTGGTTGTGCGTTAGTGCATTCTATCTCTTCCACCCCTGGGGAAGGGCTAGGTGGATGCCCTTGGGAAACCCTGGCAGCAGAGTCTTCAAACAGCATAAGAGACTGCTGCATAACTTGAGGCTCAGACAGTTTCCCTGATATGCATGGGGGTGATGGGACAGACCGATGGGCTTGGTTTTCATGCGCCATCTGTGCGCTTTCTGCAGAAGACTGGGTGGGAGATAATGTGAACGTGCTGGATCCACGGCCACCCAATTGACTAATGCCTGCACCTGCTCAGGCCTTACCATCCTTAGAACGGCATTGGGCCCCACCAAATATCGCTGTAAATTCTGGTGGCTACTGGGACCTGAGGTAGTTGGTTCACTAGGACGTGTGGCTGTGGCAGAACGGCCACGTCCTCTCCCAGCACCAGAGGGTCCACTAACACCACCACGACCATGTCTACGTCCACGTCCCTTATTAGATGTTTTCCTCATTGTTCCCGCTCACCACAATTTTGAGAATGGCAAATTTGGGAATGGTTTTTCAACCCAGAAAAAAAAGTGTGCTTTTACGGTCACTACACATAACTTGACCAGCTAAAACAGTACAGATTTGGTTAAATAGAGATGTGAGGCCTGTTTTTTTTGCGCTGTGTGACAGGTATAGGTTTAATCACAGAATCAGATTTCTATCAGCACGCTAGCGTGTGTCTTAGGTTTTTCTGAATGACACTATCAGTACCTTCAATGTAAGATATTCTTTTTGGGATAGATTTCAAGTAGGCCTCAAATACCAGAAACTAGTTATTTTGAGAATGGCAAATTTGGGAATGGTTTTTCAACCCAGAAAAAAAAGTGTGCTTTTACGGTCACTACAAATAACTTGACCAGCTAAAACAGTACAGATTTGGTTAAATAGAGATGTGAGGCCTGTTTTTTTTTGCGCTGTGTGACAGGTATAGGTTTAATCACAGAATCAGATTTCTATCAGCACGCTAGCGTGTGTCTTAGGTTTTTCTGAATGACACTATCAGTACCTTCAATGTAAGATATTCTTTTTGGGATAGATTTCAAGTAGGCCTCAAATACCAGAAACTAGTTATTTTGAGAATGGCAAATTTGGGAATGGTTTTTCAACCCAGAAAAAAAAGTGTGCTTTTACGGTCACTACAAATAACTTGACCAGCTAAAACAGTACAGATTTGGTTAAATAGAGATGTGAGGCCTGGTTTTTTTTGCGCTGTGTGACAGGTATAGGTTTAATCACAGAATCAGACTTCTATCAGCACGCTAGCGTGTGTCTTAGGTTTTTCTGAATGACACTATCACTAGCTTCAATGTAAGATATTCTTTTTGGGATAGATTTCAAGTAGGCCTCAAATACCAGAAACTAGTTATTTTGAGAATGGCAAATTTGGGAATGGTTTTTTAACCCAGAAAAAAATGTGTGCTTTTACGGTCACTACAAATAACTTGACCAGCTAAAACAGTACAGATTTGGTTAAATAGAGATGTGAGGCCTGTTTTTTTTTGCGCTGTGTGACAGGTATAGGTTTAATCACAGAATCAGACTTCTATCTGCACGCTAGCGTGTGTCTTAGGTTTTTCTGAATGACACTATCACTAGCTTCAATGTAAGATATTCTTTTTGGGATAGATTTCAAGTAGGCCTCAAATACCAGAAACTAGTTATTTTGAGAATGGCAAATTTGGGAATGGTTTTTTAACCCAGAAAAAAATGTGTGCTTTTACGGTCACTACAAATAACTTGATCAGCTAAAACAGTACAGATTTGGTTAAATAGAGATGTGAGGCCTGTTTTTTTTTGCGCTGTGTGACAGGTATAGGTTTAATCACAGAATCAGACTTCTATCTGCACGCTAGCGTGTGTCTTAGGTTTTTCTGAATGACACTATCACTAGCTTCAATGTAAGATATTCTTTTTGGGATAGATTTCAAGTAGGCCTCAAATACCAGAAACTAGTTATTTTGAGAATGGCAAATTTGGGAATGGTTTTTCAACCCAGAAAAAAAAGTGTGCTTTTACGGTCACTACACATAACTTGACCAGCTAAAACAGTACAGATTTGGTTAAATAGAGATGTGAGGCCTGTTTTTTTTTTTGCGCTGTGTGACAGGTATAGGTTTAATCACAGAATCAGATTTCTATCAGCACGCTAGCGTGTGTCTTAGGTTTTTCTGAATGACACTATCAGTACCTTCAATGTAAGATATTCTTTTTGGGATAGATTTCAAGTAGGCCTCAAATACCAGAAACTAGTTATTTTGAGAATGGCAAATTTGGGAATGGTTTTTCAACCCAGAAAAAAAAGTGTGCTTTTACGGTCACTACAAATAACTTGACCAGCTAAAACAGTACAGATTTGGTTAAATAGAGATGTGAGGCCTGTTTTTTTTTGCGCTGTGTGACAGGTATAGGTTTGATCACAGAATCAGACTTTTATCTGCACGCTAGCGTGTGTCTTAGGTTTTTCTGAATGACACTATTACTAGCTTCAATGTAAGATATTCTTTTTGGGATAGATTTCAAGTAGGCCTCAAATACCAGAAACTAGTTATTTTGAGAATGGCAAATTTGGGAATGGTTTTTCAACCCAGAAAAAAAAGTGTGCTTTTACGGTCACTACAAATAACTTGACCAGCTAAAACAGTACAGATTTGGTTGAATAGAAATGTCAGGTCTATTTTTTAGGCGCTGGGTGACAGGCTCAACTTGCCCCTGATGTAATATATGGCCAAAAAATAACCACACTGTTGATGGTTAAATGCACTTGGGTGACGCAGGCTCAGCCTGCACCAGATGTAGTATATGGCCAAAAAATAATCAGACTGTCGATGGTTAAATGCACTTCGGTGACACAGGCTCAGCCTGCAGCTGATGTAGTATATGGCCAAAAAATAACCAGACTGTTGATGGTTAAATGCACTTCGGTGACACAGGCTCAGCCTGCAGCTGATGTAGGATATAGCACAAAATAACCACACTATCGATGGTTAAATACACTTGGTGATAGCTTGTGCTGGCGCACCACAAGTCACAAAATGGCCGCCGATCACCCCAGAAAAAAAGTGATCTAAAAACGCTCTGGGCAGCCTCAAAAAAGTGAGCAAGTCAATAATAGCACTTCAATGATCCACAGCTGCAGATCGATCACAGAATGAAGTCTTTTGGAGGAGTTAATCTGCCTAATCTCGCCCTAACGTCGCATCTGCAACCTCTCCCTATACTGATCATAGCAGAGTGACGTGCGGCGCTACGTGACTCCAGCTTAAATAGAGGCTGGGTCACATGCTGCACTGGCCAATCACAGCCATGCCAATAGTAGGCATGGCTGTGATGGCCTCTTGGGGCAAGTAGTATGACGCTTGTTGATTGGCTGCTTTGCAGCCTTTCAAAAAGCGCCAAGAAAGCGCCGAACACCGAACCCGAACCCAGACTTTTACGAAAATGTTCGGGTTCGGGTCCGTGTCACGGACACCCCAAAATTCGGTACGAACCCGAACTATACAGTTCGGGTTCGCTCATCCCTAATCCTGAGCCTATGCCATCACCATTTTGTATTATTAAGGCACTGAGCATTAAGTATCAGCACTAACTATCAGCTGTGATGTACGTCACATAGCGGGAAACGTTTGAAAAGGCTCTGTCGCCAGGATCGACCCTATTAAACCAGACATACTGCCTGGTAGGGCTCATCATGATGATTAAAACAATAATTTATTTTGTCTGTACGATAAACAGCTGCAGAGATATCTATGTTTTTATTTATGTACAAATGAGAAGTTCGAGCACCAGTAGGCAGGGCTGATTCCTTTGAGCACTGCTTTGTACCACCCCCTGTACACTGCGCACTCCCCCCTCCCCTTTATTGACAGGGCTAGACAGCAGGCTGAGGACAGACCTATGTGCTAGCATCTACATATCATATACACCATGTACTATAGCTTCACCACACTGAGATCTGCTCAGAAAGTTAATATACACATAACTTCTTTATTCACAGGCAGAATATATGATTATAAAGATACCAGTAATATGTGTTAGCTTATAAGTATACAAAAAACATTCTGTGGCAATGTTATAGCTTATAGCCCTGGTTTATTAGGGTTGATCCCAGTGACAGAACCTTTTTAAATAGTCATTTACCACCCTTGAAAGACATTTTTTATAAATCCAAATAGGTGATTAATTAATTTATTTGGCACCTGTCAAAGGATAGGATATATTACGCAGCAAGTGAATAGTGAGATCTTGGCAGCAAGGAAAATGGTCAAGTGACAACAAGGAAAATGGTCAAGCATTACGGATCTAAGCAACTTTAACAGGGGCCAAATTGTGAGGAGTAGACAACTGGATCAGGGCATCTCCAAAATCACAGGAGGTCATGTAGGGTGTTCCTGATATGTAATGGTTAGTACCCACCAAAACTGGCCCAAGGAAGGATAGAGCCATAGCATTCAAAGCTCATTGATGTGCATGAGATTGCTGAAAAAGTTAATCTTGGCTATGAATTCAAGTGTCAGAACACATTAAGCTAGCTGTGTATAGGAAACTGGTCAGAATGCCCATGCTGACACCTGTTAACTGATGAAAGTGCCTGCAATAGAACATCAGATCTGGACAAGGGTGTAAAGAATCACATTTTCTTTGACACCATGTAGACAGCCAGGTGCATGTACATCACTTACCTGTTAAAGAGATGGCACCATGATGCACTATCAAATGAAGGGAAGCCAGCGGAGGCGGTGTGATTTTCTGGGCAATGTTATCGTAACGGTCACGTCCACACACACACAGGGGGAAGGATAGTGACCACTGCGCTCCACCCTCACCCCTGGCCCTGCCTACTTGCCTCACGAGTCCTGATGACAGGGGACAACTGGACGACAGTCTCTAACTTAGGATACGTGCAGGGAAGACAGACAAGACAAAATACGGAACATGAACGGACCGGGTCAGAACCAAGAGAGCTACGCAGTTCAAAGGGTTAAGCAAAGAATGGTCAGAAGAAGCCGGGGTCAAATACCAGGAGAGTAGAGAAGTACAAGAGGAGTCCTAAGAGAGTAGTCAGGTGGGAGCCGAGGTCACAATACCAGGACGGATGCGCAGTACAGGAGGAGCAGGCAAAAGGATCGTCAGGGAACGGAATCAGGTGAGTATTCAGTAGTCCAACAAATAGCCAGGAACCTAGAAATTAACAGGCAACCTGTGGCTAGCAGGCTGCCTGTATTTATAGTGGGGAGTGAGGGTCATGTGACGTGGCCAGCGTCACATGACCGACAGACCAACCAGTTGAGCACCGAGTGATCAGCTCGGCACTCAAGGCAGACTTAGGAGCAGGGAGCCACCCAGCAGTAAAGCCGCCCTGGGAATGAGGTCAAACACCGATCCTCATTCCCAAAGCTAAGCAACAGTTCTGAGGGCAATGGGGGACTGAGTGCACCTTCGGAACCCCGTTACAGTACCCCCCCTTTTACGAGGGGCCACCGGACCCAAGACTTCAGGCGATGGCTTTTCAGGATGTTCTAAATGAAATTTACAAACCAGTCTAGGAGCATGAACCTCCCTGGCAGGTACCCAAGATCTCTCTTCAAGTCCATACCCCTTCCAGTGAATCAGGTACTGCAAGGAGTTACGCACCTTCCTGACATCCACTATTTTAGACACAACATACTCTACAGCATCATTAACAAGAACCGGCGGAGGCGAGGCTTTCGATGGTACTACTGGTTCAAAATATTTTTTAAGTAGAGATTTATGGAACACATTATGAATGTGGAATGACTCGGGCAGCTCCAACCTAAATGATACCGGGTTAATCACCTCCGTGATCTTATATGGTCCAATAAAACGAGGAGCAAATTTCCTAGAAGCTACCTTGAGAGATAGATTCTTGGAGGACAACCATACTTTATCCCCAACCTGAAAGTTCACCCCCCTTGAACGTCTCCTATCGGCCTTGAGTTTTTGAGAACTTTGAGCCTTTTCTAGGTTCGATTGAACCCAGGCCCAAACTGTGCACAGTTCGGAGGAGAGTTTATCAGCTTCAGGGTTAGAGGAGGAGACGGACGACCCAGAATGAAAACGGGGATGAAAACCATGGTTACAAAAGAAAGGGGAGACCCCAGCAGAAGAATTGACACGGTTATTCAAAGCAAATTCAGCCAACGGAAGGAATTTGACCCATAATTGCTGGTCATCAGCAACATACAACCTCAGGAATTGTTCCACAGACTGATTAAGGCGTTCAGTCTGCCCATTACTCTCAGGATGGTAGGCGGAAGAAAAAGACAACGAAATTTTACATCTTTGACAGAAGGCCCTCCAGAATTTGGACACAAACTGCACACTCCTGTCCGAAACAATATTTTCCGGGATGCCATGTAAACGAACAATCTCTCTCACAAAAATAGACGCCAGGGTTTTAGCATTCGGAAGTTTAGACAGGGGAATGAAATGAACCATCTTGCTAAACCTATCGACCACTACCAAAACCACAGTCTTACTCTCCGCCAGCGGTAGGTCAGTTATGAAGTCCATCGAGATATGGGACCAGGGTCTACTGGGAATGGGTAGGGGTCGTAGGTTACCAGCAGGGCGAGTCCTAGGTGTCTTAGACCTGGCACAAACCTCACAGGCTGACACGTAGGACTTGACATCCCTGGTCAGAGTGGGCCACCAATAAGATCTAGAAACCAGATCCTTAGTGCCCTCAACACCCAGATGTCCAAAAAAGGCAGAATCGTGACACTCACCCAACAGCTGAAAACGAAATTGTACGGGAACAAACAACTTATCTGTTGGGGTGGATGCCGGTGCCAGATGTTGTTCAGCCTTAATGCGAGCCAAGATATCCTGGGTTAGAGCCGCTAAGAAGATGTTTGCTGGTAGGATGGATTCAGGCGGCGTCTCAGTGGGTTGAAAAGCATGGAAGCTCCGAGATAATGCGTCTGCCTTCACATTTTTACTTCCCGGCCTGAACGTAATGGAGAAATCAAAACGGGTAAAAAACAGAGCCCATCGGGCTTGTCGGGGATTCAACCTCTTAGCGGACTCGAGAAACATTAGGTTTTTATGATCAGTGGCAACAGTTACTCGATGCCTTGCCCCCTCCAAAAAATGTCTCCACTCCTCAAATGCCCATTTAATAGCCAGCAGCTCCCTATTCCCTATGTCGTAGTTTCTCCAAAAGGCATCACCTGATATTCAAAGTGTCCTATCGGAGTATTGAACGCTGTCTTCCATTCGTCTCCCTCCTTTATTCAGATTAGATTGTATGCCCCTTTCAGGTCAATCTTGGAAAACCAGGTTGCCCCCAAAACCTGGTTAAATAAATCCGGAATCAATGGGAGAGAGTATCTATTTTGGACAGTGATTTTATTTAATCTCCGGTAATCAATACAAGGCCTAAGACCACCATCCTTCTTTTTAACAAAGAAAAACCCTGCTCCCATAGGAGAGACTGAAGGTCTAATATGCCCTTTAGCAAGGCTCTCCTTAATATAATCTTCCATAGCCTTGCGTTCGGGCCCTGAAAGATTATAAATTCGACCTTTAGGAAATTCGGCACCCTCAATTAGCTCTATGGCGCAATCATAAGGTCTATGCGGGGGGGGGTAGAACCTCTGGAGTAAGGGACGAGAACACATCAGAGTATTCCTTAATAATAGAGGGTAATGTATTAGACCTTACTGAAACCCCAGCCTGGACCACGGACAAGCATGAGTCACACTTAGGTCCCATTTCACCAACTCTCCTTTGGACCAATCAATTGTGGGGTTATGTAAACGGAGCCAAGGCAACCCTAGTACCTACCTCAACCGGTAGGTTCTCCAGGACTAGAAGAGAACATCTCTCAGAGTGGCACACACCCACGGACAGAGAAATTTCAGAGGTACATGACCTCACCGTACCACCAATCAGGGGAGTAGCATCAATAGCCATGACATGGATAGGTGTAGGTAAAGCAAACATTGGAATACCCAATTTACAAGCAAACTCAAAGCCAATAAAGCTGGCCGCTGAACCGGAGTCAATAAAGGCCTTACCCGGCCACTTATTAACCCCCAGAGAAATTGTTATGGGTACCAAAAGCTTACCTTTAGAAAAATCAGGGTGTACCTGGTCTTTAGGTTGTCTTGCCTTAGGAGACTTGTCAGAGAGGACCCTCTTAGGACACTTGTTGATCCAATGGCCAGGATCTCCACAGTAGAAGCACTCTCCGCGCAGGGCCATCTTTACCAAGGGGCAAAAGGGGCAGCTGCCCCGGGCCCAGTTGTTCCTGGGGGGCCCAAGGCAGCTGCCTCTTGAGCCCTGCTAGCCACAGAAGCTGGCCCCCCTTCAATCAGCACAAACAAAAACTCCAGTGTGTTTCTTTAGTGCTACGTTTGTGCTGTTTTGTGCCGCAAAAATTAACATTTGTGCTGCTTTTATTTTAAAGATAATAGCAACTGTTTGTTTCAACATGATGACATCACCAGCCCCCCTACAACAGCAAAAAGACATGAAACTTTCTGGATGGTTAGTGCTACGTTTGTGCTGGTTTGTGCCGTTTAAATCTCCATTCTACCTCCTTTAGTTTTCGAGTTATTAACCATTTATTAAAAGGTCACCAAAGGTCACCCAGCCCCCCATCACAGCCAAAAGACACAAAACTGAACCGGTTGGTTAGTGCTACGTTTGTGCTGGTTTGTGCCGTTTAAATCTCCATTCTACCTCCTTTCGTTTTCGAGTTATTAACCATTTATTGAAAGGTCACCAAAGGTCACTCAGCCCCCCATCACAGCCAAAAGACACAAAACCGGGCCAGTTGGTTAGTGCTACGTTTGTGCTGGTTTGTGCCATTTAAATCTACATTCTACCTCATTTCGTTTTCGAGTTATTAACCATTTATTGAAAGGTCACCAAAGGTCACCTAGCCCCCCATCACAGCCAAAAGACACGAAACTGGGTCGGTTGGTTAGTGCTACGTTTGTGCTGGTTTGTGCCATTTAAATCTACATTCTACTTCATTTCGTTTTCGAGTTATTAACCATTTATTGAAAGGTCACCAAAGGTCACTCAGCCCCCCATCACAGCCAAAAGACACAAAACCGGGCCGGTTGGTTAGTGCTACGTTTGTGCTGGTTTGTGCCATTTAAATCTACATTCTACCTCATTTCGTTTTCGAGTTATTAACCATTTATTGAAAGGTCACCAAAGGTCACTCAGCCCCCCATCACAGCCAAAAGACACGAAACTGGACTGGGTGGTTAGTGCTACGTTTGTGCTGTAGAAATTAACATTTGTGCTGCTTTTATTTGTAAGATAATAGCAATAGTTTTTTTTGTTTTTTTTTATATGATGCCATATTAGATGCCATATAAGATGATGCCATATTAGATTGCCATAGCACTAGCATTGGAATATATGAGAAAATCACATATTTCCTATGGAGCTCTATTACAGGCTATGGCTTCATAGGAAATACTATGCAGCAGCCTGGGTTTCATTCATAGAGACCCAGGCAGCTGCAGGTAGGCTTCTGCTCCCCTATTGGCCAGACGGGGGAGTCAGAGCGCAAACCGAAAGTGAAAATATTAACATTATTATGCTATTAAAACATTATGGATATTGCAAAAAGCAAAAGTCCTGACTAGCCAGATGTGTTTGATTACTTTTGTTGTGTTTATTAGTACCCCTAACACGCTGGTGGAGGCAGTTATTCCTTGCTATACTCCATACTCAGCTTAGATTGTCTTTTGCTAATGCTCCTCCTCTTTCCTCGGCTCTGTAAGCACTGCACACAGCACCCTGGTGGAAGGCAGTAATACAGCTTAAGTAACTGCATACTAGATATTTTGACTGCTACCTGAGAGAATTACAGTGCACCATCAATCTTTTTCTGTTTGCAATATATATCATTCCTCTGGAGCTTAGGCTACTCCACCGACGAGGACTGAGAAGATACCGGCTGCACCGACCCCTTGTCCTCACGAGTGTTGTGCCTACGTATGCACAACACCAGAAGGTGAGCATAATTTTCGATGTCCTGATTTCATATATCTATAATTGAACCTATTACCCTATGAGCGCCTTCCTATCTTTTTTCGCCACTACACCTGAGAGAATACAGGGTAAATCAAGGTAATTGAAGTTTAACCCTCTTTTGCTTTTGTTGTGTTTCTCAGTTAATAAAATGTGTTCTGGTTCTGTGTTAGTCAGAATTGAAAGTCCGTATAGCAACATACAGAAATCCAGGGGTGGACATAGCGCCTGTGCAGCCGGTTCAGACCGTCCATCCACATACATCAAACAGCCAACATTTCGGGGCCATGCAGGGTCCCTTCTTTTGGCCAACATAGTGACGGTCACTATGTCGCCCAGAAGAAGGGACCCTGTATGGCCCCCAAATGTTGGCTGTTTGACGGACACAGCGCCATCCATGTTGTCACTTCAAGCACCAACCTCTTACTCAAGGTCTGTACGCTGTATCGAGTGCAGGTGATTTGGGATTATTAGCTGCTTGTAGTTCCAAGTTACTATTTGTTAAGCGTAGGTAGCAAAGGTTTTAGCTTGAGATAATCTACTTATTTATGCACTTCCCATGGACAAGTGCAGTTACCGTTTAATGAAGACTGCGAAAAAATCAGGACTTAATATGGATATCTATATGTTTGGGTTTATTTGTTCTTTATTTGTCATTGATTTTCATGAAAACTTTATGATCTTTAGTTTGTAAAATGATTTGTAGAATAAAAATGTTTGAGACACATTTTACTATTCTACTTCTTGATAGTTAGTATTAATTTTTTTGGCTGTAGCTATAATCATTCTTACTTCAAGTGATGTCAGTCCACATTACTACTTCTCTTACTACCTGTGTAAAGTTAGTATGCTTCAGCCCTGTTAATGGAGTTCATAAAATTAAGCAGCACAAATGATAATTTTTACAGCACAAATGCAGCACTAACCAACCAGCCCGGTTTTGCTATTATCTTACAAATAAAACCAGCACAAATGCTAATTTCTACAGTACAAACCAGCACAAACGTAGCACTAACCAACCAGCCCAGTTTCGTGTCTTTTGGCTGTGATGGGGGCCTAGGTGACCTTTGGTGACCTTTCAATAAATGGTTAATAACTCGAAAACGAAATGAGGTAGAATGTAGATTTAAATGGCACAAACCAGCACAAACGTAGCACTAACCAACTGGCCCGGTTTTGGGACTTTTGGCTGTGATGGGGGGCTGAGTGACCTTTGGTGACCTTTCAATAAATGGTTAATAACTCGAAAACGAAAGGAGGTAGAATGGAGATTTAAACGGCACAAACCAGCACAAACATAGCACTAACCAACCGGTTCAGTTTTGTGTCTTTTGGCTGTGATGGGGGGCTGGGTGACCTTTGGTGACCTTTTAATAAATGGTTAATAACTCGAAAACTAAAGGAGGTAGAATGGAGATTTAAACGGCACAAACCAGCACAAACGTAGCACTAACCATCCAGAAAGTTTCATGTCTTTTTGCTGTTGTAGGGGGGCTGGTGATGTCATCATGTTGAAACAAACAGTTGCTATTATCTTTAAAATAAAAGCAGCACAAATGTTAATTTTTGCGGCACAAAACAGCACAAACGTAGCACTAAAGAAACACACTGGAGTTTTTGTTTGTGCTGATTGAAGGGGGGCCAGCTTCGCTCACCTGCTAGCCACTGCCCCAGGTGTCAAGCTGTCAGCTACACAGGGGGTGCTGCCATGCCATGCCTGCCGGCACTGAGTCCAGGCATCGTACTGTGTTAAAGTTGTGATCTAGGACCTTAGATGACATCATCACCATGTGACCAGTAACCTAGCAATTACTGTTCACATGGCTATGAGGTCATCACAGGTCCTACAAGGAGTGTTGCAGAAGTTAACTGTGGAGCTTTTTTGTGTGAAGATTACATCAGAAAAAGGTGACAGGGGCTGTTATGTTAATATACTGTAAACTACTGTATACTGTGTGGGGGCTGTATACTGTGTGGGGGCCTGTATACTGTGTGGGGGCCTGTATACTGTGTGGGGCCTGTATACTGTGTGGGGCTGTATACTGTGTGGGGGCTGTATACTGTGTGGTGGGCTGTATACTGTGTGTGGGCCTGTATACTGTGTGGGACTGTATACTGTGGTGGGCTGTATACTGTGTGGTGGGCTGTATACTGTGTGGTGGGCTGTATACTGTGTGGTGGGCTGTATACTGTGTGGTGGGCTGTATACTGTGTGGGGGCTGTATACTGTGGGGGGGGGGCTGTATACTGTGGGGGGGGGGCTGTATACTGTGTGGGGGCCTGTATACTGTGTGGGGGCCTGTATACTGTGTGGGGGCCTGTATACTGTGTGGGGGCCTGTATATTGTGGGGGCCTGTATATTGTGGGGGCCTGTATAGTGTGGGGGGCCTGTATACTGTGGGGGGGCCTGTATAGTGTGGGGGGCTGTATATTGTGGAGTGCTATACTGCTGTACTGTATACTGTGTGGGGGTCTGTATACTGTGGGGGGCCTGTATAGTGTGGGGGGCCTGTATAGTGTGGGGGCCTGTATATTGTGGAGTGCTATACTGCTGTACTGTATACTGTGGGGGTCTGTATACTGTATACTGTGGGTGCGGTATAGTGTGGAGTGCTATATACTGTATAGTGTGGGGGGCTGTATCGTGTATAGTTTGGGGTGCTGTATACGGTGAGGTGTTGTATACTGTGGGGTGCTGTATACTGTGGGCTGCTATACTGCTCTACTATATACTGTGGGGTACAGTATAGTGTGGGGTGCTATACTGCATACTGTGTGGTGCTGTATACTATAGGGTGCTATACTGCATACTGTGGGGTGCTGGGGTGCACTGTAACACTAGGGTGAGCCGAGCCCCGGTCTCCTTCCTGCAGAGCGGTGCCCACTTCCAGCCTGAGCCCAGTTGCCCAGAGCACTGATCCTGAGCCGCTGAAGTCTTCAGAACTGGAAGTATTTACAGTCATTCACTGGACTCTACCAGATGTGTGGATTTTTTGTGTGTGTGTTGTGGTGGAGGGCGTGATTGCCTGCTAAGGTGTGGGAAGGTGGGATCCAGGGGGCCCAAGTAAATTTTTGCCCAGGGTCCAATCAATATTAAAGACTGCCCTGTCTCCGCGTCTGCGACGAAGATTACCCCGGGTCATGCCAACCTGCATGGGTTCCTCGGTGGAGACCTCAGTGTTGTCCCTGGAAAAGGCCTCTGGCTGGACCACCATCTGAGAACAGAACTGTCGTTCTTGTCGTCTCTCTCTAACTCGTCTGTCAAGTCGGACAACTAGGGTCATCATCTCCTCTAAGGTCTTAGAAATTTGGTAATTGACCAATAGATCTTTTAAATTATCAGATAGCCCAGACCTAAACTGACTCTTCAGGGCTGGTTCATTCCATCCTGACGGGACACACCACCGTCTGAATTGGGTGCAATACTCCTCCGTAGGGAGATGGCCCTGAACCAGTGCCCTAAGAGCCGTCTCGGCTACCAGGGCCCTGTCTGGTTCGTCATAGAGGGTACCAGGGCCTGAAAAAAAACCTCCACAGAAGTTAGACAATTGGCCCCAGGAGGTAACGAAAATGCCCAGTCCTGGGGATCACCCTGTAGTAGAGAAATGATAATCCCCACGCGTTGGCTCTTGGGACCGGAGGACACGGGGCGCAAACGGAAGTAGAGTTTGCAATTCTCCTTAAAGGAGAGAAACCTCTTCCGGTCTCCAGAAAAGGGTTCTGGGAGCTTGATCTGGGGTTCAAAATGTGGACTGGAGGACAGAGGAGTGGAAGAACCTTGCCCTAACTCACAAGAACGGAGTTTCTCTCCTAGCTCCTGCACCCTCAGTGTCAAGTTAGAGACATGGTCAGTCAGGGTAGTAAGAGGATTCATTAAACAGTGATTATTGGGCCTGTTAATCTGTAACGGTCATGTCCGCACACACACAGGGGAAAGGATAGTGACCACTGCGCTCCACCCTCACCCTGCCTACTTCCCTCACGAGTCCTGATGACAGGGGACAACTGGACGACAGTCTCTAACTTAGGATACGTGCAGGGAAGACAGACAAGACAAAATACGGAACATGAACGGACCGGGTCAGAACCAAGAGAGCTACGCAGTTCAAAGGGTTAAGCAAAGAATGGTCAGGAGAAGCCGGGGTCAAATACCAGGAGAGTAGAAAAGTACAAGAGGAGTCCTAAGAGAGTAGTCAGGTGGAAGCCGAGGTCACAATACTAGGACGGATGCGCAGTACAGGAGGAGCAGGCAAAAGGATCGTCAGGAAACAGAATTAGGTGAGTATTCAGTAGTCCAACAAATAGCCAGGAACCTAGAAATTAACAGGCAACCTGTGGCTAGCAGGCTGCCTGTATTTATAGTGGGGAGTGAGGGTCATGTGATGTGGCCAGCGTCACATGACCGACAGACCAACCAGTTGAGCACCGAGTGATCAGCTCGGCGCTCAAGGAAGACTTAGGAGCAGGGAGCCACCCAGCAGTAAAGCCGCCCTGGGAATGAGGTCAAACACAAATCCTCATTCCCAAAGCTAAGCAACAGTTCTGCGGGCAATGGGGGACCGAGTGAACCCCGTTACAGTTATGCTAGGAAACCTTGGGTCCTGACATTCATCTTAGGGAGTCAGATGCAGAAAATAGCCTTTTGAAGTCAGAAAAAGTTTATTTGCCCATGATGATGTTTTAGTTCTTCAGTCATTTATTTTAACTGTTTGGTACCTAAATTTAACGGAAAATTACTATACTATTGGCAGTGATGACAAAATAATAAACGAGTAATAAAAAGATGTGAAAAATGTAAATGAAATGATTAAAGTGGATTCATTTGATGGATACAGTTTTTTTTTTTCTAAATTAATGTTGGTCCACATAGCACAGCAGATTGCTTGCATAATGAGAAGATAAATGCTTACCTTGTGGCCCTTTTATAGTCCTGAGATGCGCCTGCCTGGGAGTAAAGTTTTTAACTATTACCTTCAGGATGGGAGATAAGTACATAATGAAATTAATGTGCACAGTATTTCTAGCTCTTCTTCATTTTATGATGCCTTTTAAAAATCCATTGAAGCGAATCAACTACTAAGATGACTCTACATTTACAGGGCTCAGCCCTACATGAATTTCACATTCGTATCTGGTTTGTTAGAGCAGCCGGTTTAGAGATATTGGATCCATCAGTCCTAATATCATAAAGTTTCAAGATTTTCCCCACTTTGGTGTAGTATGGCTGTGAATCCCCTTTACAGGTGTCATCCAGCTGCAAAAGTAGCTTTGATCTAATTAATGGAGACTTGTAAAATGTTGTAATGTTGCATGACGGCCATGTAACTTTTAAATTTACTTTGAAAAAGCAGAGGCTCTTTAAAGTGGACCTCCCAAAAGAGAAATCGATACTAACAGGAATAGGAGGTTAAATACTATACATCTCTATGGACTGAAATAAAATGAACCTTTATGGGAACAATAAAAGTCTCATCCTCCACCGTGTTAAACGCTTCCTGTCAAATGATACAGTTATGTAAAAAACAGTCACAGAGTCTGTTATTAATTACAGCCCAAAACTATAGTAATTATAAGCAAGATTCTCTTCCGGTCTTCTCTTCACAGAGTTGCAGAAGTTCTTAAAGTAGTGTCTCATCTCCAAAATATATTATAAATTTATGAATGAAAATGTGCCCTCTAGCTATAGGAGCTTTCTGACAAAAACCTGCAGAACTGCAGGAATTTTCTAATTCATCAATGTTGCACTGCCGGTACTAGATTACCAGGTTGTCATAAATCAGATGGGTCTGCACGGGAAATTTAAAATGTCCTGCAGCGGTAGGTTCATGTCAAAAATGTCTTTCAATGACTTTCAACAAGATAATTTATTATAATATTATATAAGGGAATCCAAAACTATTTTTACGTAATGAAGAGCATTTATCTTGAGGGTAATATTTGAAGTCAGGTTTGTATCACATTTATCAAATGGCACATGTTTGTTAAATTTTGTCTAGAAATGCTTTGCCATTTTTTTAAATTCCAATCCCTACTGGAGTGAGTTTGTGACTTTACTGCAACTTAAAAAAAAAGTTGCTGTGTTAAATCTGGCGTAAAACTATATAACATAGCTAACCACACCTGATTTCACACATACTTTTCAAAACTGAAGTAAATGGTGCAAAAATTGAGTTGAAAATCAAGGAGCCTTTCACAGGGTTGGTGTGTTCCAGATGCAAGTTGGATGATCAGCAGCAATAAATGAATCAGGACACGTAGTAGCAATTTAGGCAATGATACTTTTACTGGGGTGACTAGCCAACTTGGGAACAATACTTCCAAATAGTGAGGCACAGTCTCTTAAACATTGAAACTATAGATAAGTGAATATTTTGCAATTTGTTTTATATTCACAATATTATTATTTTTTATTTGATTTATGGCAAATCAAAGGAGCTCTAATTGGATTGAAAATTGATGTATGGCACTTGTTCTCAATTTGGTTTCAATTTTTTTAAGAATTTTTGTTCTTTCTATCTCCCCCTCCCCTTTTAAGCTCTAGAACGCAATGAGAGCTAAAGCAAATAATGTCAGAGTGAATAAAAAAAAATTGAAGAATTGTGCCACTATGGAAACCTGGCCAAAAGTCCAATGGAGGGAATATGGCAAAAACAGAAGAATTACATTTTATCTAAGAATTCCATTTTGGGGAAGGCCTATAACTGCACCACTACAGACACCTGGTCAAGAGTCTAATGTATGGGATATGTAAAAAACTGCAGCTGATGGCATAGAGAATTACATTTTGGAGAATGTTGTGGAAATGCTCCACTACTGACACCTGGCCAAAAGTCTAATGCATTGGCTATGGCAAAAACTGTAGCTATTGATATAGAGAATTACATTTTAAAGAAAAATATAATTTTGGGGTAGGCACCATATTTACCACAGCTAAGTGGTACAGCAACTGCACCACCATCAACTTAGCCAGGTGAGAGTTCAGTTTGCTCACAACAAGATAGCTAATTGTATAGAGTTGTTTTTTTGGCCACACATTCCATTATCAATTACTGACAACAGGAGAAGGAGGATGAGTCTGAGTAGGAGAACAAGTGACAAGTCAACAACTGATGAGGATAATGACAAGGGCCCTGCACTGGTTGAACATGTGGCCTGGCTGCTAGAAATATTAAATGGATGACAAGGTGGACAAGAAGAAGAAGCTCATGATGATGACAAGGACACTGTACTGCTTGGGAATGTGGCTCGGCTGCCACAAAGACGACCGGGAGAAGGAGGACAAACTTGTTAAAATTTGGAATGCTAGACAGTTCTATTTTTCCACAGGATCCAGTGATGTAGCCACATGTGCTGCAATAGAGCAATGGTACCTACTGCATGTTTGTGTTTGAATGCCCATGGCTTATTTTAATCCTGCAGATCTTGCACACAGCTGTAGTTTTCTGTGTCAGCTTTGAGGAGATAATTCACCATACGGGACATACTTACACAGAGCTAGCATCAACTGAGTTTGTCCTAGGTCTGTTACGTTTTGAGCCTGTACCCACAGTATCAATCATATCACCAGTTCTGGAGCAGTCAACAATTGAAGCAGACCTGACAGTTCTTTTGTAAGTTTTTGCTTTCACTCATTATTGCTGCTGCTGCCACCATCCTCCTCATCTGATGTCTCCTTCTCCTTAGCACCTCAATATGGCTCCCAGGTCCTGTCAAACAGACAGTCATCATCATAGTCCTTACCCTGCTCGCCACTTTTATCAGACTGTGATATTTCATTGTAGGCTCCTTGGCACCACGCACAATTCCATGATCTGTATTTGCACTGAGTGCTATTGTTGATACCAACACACCTACCACCATGACTACAAGTGCCACTACTACCACCAACAACAACACAGCTATGCATGGGGTCGCCAGCCTCAGCCTGAACCTCCTCCTTATGGCAGTCCAAATGCTGATGCTTCTCGCACAAGTCATCAACAGAAAGACTTAGAGTATTTTCCATAGCATGTGGGGTGTAATGGGGGACTATTAATCACCAATATTTATGCAAATATCAATAATTAATATTCCTAAATGGGAGGAGCCATCTAGTGATAACTCCGCCCATTTATGCCTTTATATAGTAATAACAATACCTTCGCTATACTTTACAATGATCACTAAGCTAGCTGCATGCGCCTTACTAACTAACTATCGCCAATAACTACACGCCACACAGATAGTTATACACCAAACCCAGTATTTATTAATACTAAACACTAAGCACGCAATACAGTAAATACACAGCACTACATATACAGTACTCAACTACACTACACGTTCCCAATTCCACCCATAAACTAACTATACGATACACACATTCAATATTAACAGCCCACCCACCTAGTACTGTATACTATCCCTATGGGGCAGACGAAGGTAGACGGTGGTCTTACACGGGTGTAAGCCGACCACCAAGCACAAATATACCGCGGGAGGGGATTAGGGTATATCAGGGATCAGGGCAACAAGGGGTGTAAAGGGTTACCAGGATCAGGGGTAATAGGGGTAAAGGGGTAGGGATACAGAGGGTTACCAGGGGTATGTGGGGTAGGGTTATCAGGAGTATGTACCAGGGGATATATACCAGGGGATAGCGGGAGGGTATATAGTGAGGGTTACCAGGGGATTTATATAGTGCAGGGGGGATATATAGATAGTGCAGGGGGGTCCAGGGGGTATATAGAGATTGCAGGGGGTCCGGAGGGTATATAGCAGGGGGTCCGGAGGGTATATAGAGATAGTGCAGGGGGGTCCGGAGGGTATATAGAGTGCAGGGGGGTCCGGAGGGTATATAGATATAGTGCAGGGGGGGTATATAGAGATACTTAGGGTTAATGCTCGTTGTCCAGGGGTCGGTCGTTCGTCTAGGGATGCTCGTTCGTCCAAGGGGGTCTCCTTCCTTCAGGGTGGGTGGGCGGCCGGCTCTCTTCTACCTAGTGCAGGCCTGCCGGACTTATATGTCCGGCCGCCCGCACTGCCGTACCGCCCACACAGCGGCGCGCGAGCGCGCACCACAGTGCAGGACACGTGGGCCGGCGCGGTGAGATCACGTCACCGCACCTGCCCGCGCATCCCTGCACGCGCACCGCAGGGCCGCGTGCACTTGCTGACAGGCGGGAGATCCTTTGATCTCCTGCCTGTAGCTCTCAGCATTCTGGACATCGCAATGGTAATTGCGATGCCAGAATGCACATAATAGAGTGAGCGGAGGTATCTCCTCTCTCTCTATTATGCCTAATTATCTCCAGCAGAGCCGCAGATAATTAGAACAAAAGGATTCAAATTCTATTGAATTTGAATCCTTTTGAGTTCACCAGAATGACCGGACCTTGTCCGGTCATTCTGGCGCCTTCACCCAGATTACATCAATGTAAATGCTTGGGGCACATTTACATTGATGCATCTGTGTCCATGTAGGGAGGGGGGATTTATATGGTATGATACAGGGGGCATTATGATACAGGGGGCCTTATATGATACAGGGGGCATAAATGATACAGGGGGCATATATGATACAGGGGGCATATATGATACATATATCTATTAAGAGGGCACATACATATATATCAGGGGGCACATTATATGAATTCCCACAGGGGCATGAATGAGCCCCTGGGGAATATCAGAGGCGGATGGGCGCAGGTGCTGGGCACATCTGCGCACATCGCCCTCTGAACATTATGCACCGCTTACATATACATATATATATATATATGCACGCCCAGTAGGCATGCATATATATCTATGTATACCTGCCACCCTTCCTCAACAATCCCCCTGTTGTCGGTAATACGACAATATCTTGGGGGAAGGGTGGAGGCATCTTTGCCCCCCCTCGACCCCATCCTCGGTGAGGGTCCAGGAAAACCGGAGTGCACCCTGTCTCTTAGGTACCTAGACATCATCTAACCCAACGACTTTCTCCGACCTGCCCTTCACCGTAACTGACTCCTCCATCCACAGGATACACTGTCGTCTTTGTTTCCCAGGAACTCTCTTCTGCCTTGATTGTTACGGTGTCAGCCCCTCCTACTGTCATTGTCTGGACTTCCTGAGTGGCTTGACCCTCGCAGTCTTTGACTTGTCTTTCTCTCGCTCTTCCGGTGTCGGTCACTCCTGATAAGTTTAGAATCACCACAGCCTCGCTGTCTTTGACTTGTCTTTCTCTCGCTCTTCCGGTGTCGGTCACTCCTGATAAGTTTAGAATCACCACACCCTCGCTGTCTCTCGGCATTGCTGTCGATCTTCAGGTGTCGTCCACGCCCAAGGAATCTGGAGTGGGTCCACCCTTACAGTCTCAGTCTCTATTCTTGCGCCAACTCTCCTTAAGCCTGTCTTGTTCCATCTTGATCGAAGGATGGGTGCGGTTCTCCCATGGACAGCTGAATCGGTCTTTACAAGGCAGGTCAGATATATATATTTTTCTTTCAATAGAGGTGATGTCACGGTACCTAAATTCTAACAACGGGAATACCTCCGTTACACTACACATCCAGGTTATTCCCTTATGATCCTTACCGTTCAGGGGTCAAAGTGGCAAATGGCAACCAGAGGGGGCCTGTCCCTATCGTGCCCTAATCTTATCCCCATTCACACCACCTATTTACACAATAACCCCCCAACCCCCCTAAACCCAAGAGTTCAGTCCAATTGTCCTGTCCTTTGGGCGATTAGGCCTCAGGACTTTTTGTGAAGTCAAGTCCTGAGCCTTCGGCGGTTGTTTTCGTGAAGTGCCGTCTGGTTCTGGTTTAGTTGGTCCGTTAGTCTCTTGACTCTCCGATACATCCACCATAGTCCAAGGTACATGAGTCCAACCAGAACCAGAAGCACTATCACCGGGTGAATCAATAAATTGAAAAATTACGTTGCCTTAGGACTGTATCCGAAAAGACTCTCCCACCACGAAACCTTCGAGTCTTTGTCCAATGCTGTGGCAACCGCGATAATCTTTGTTCGGTCATGGGTGAGTTGAATGGCGGCTTGCTTTTCCGTCTCCCGAAGACGTTGTATGATCTCTTCCTCTTGGCCGAAATCCATCAGGAGATGTCTAAGTTCTTTGCCGAAGCCAAGAGGAATCTTCTGAAGTCTTACAGGAACATCGGGGCGGATGTCAAGTCTTTTCTCTGGGGTAATCGGGGTTCTTCCCTGCTGCTCTGCAACGTTCAAACCTAAAACGGGACTAAGGGTGCAGTACACTCCGGGGCGGAGTGTTCCCCATTCGGTACAGTTAAGCCCAAAAATAGCATACGATGGATCACTCCCTTGGTACCAACACCAATACCCCTGCCCCAAATATTTCAAAGAGGATGAGGGCATTGGGTTGGCCTTCATCTCACAGGACCCCTCGGTGTTCCAACACTGGTGTCTGAGCATCCGCTCCCGACTACCCTGACAGAGGATGGCATTCTCCCTTATCCGACATCCCTCTGTATCAAACAAAGAGGGATGGCCCTCCTCATAGGTTAGAACGCCCGAGGGGAGCTGGGGATGAAGCACCGTCTGGTTGTTAACATCGTTCCTAGATTGATAACACTGTATCCTTGTTTGATGCGACCGGATACAGGTGCCAGGGACGAAGCAGTGCAGGTTAAATTTTGACATCCATGCCACTAAACCACCCACCAGTTGGTGTGATTATGGCAAAAGGAGAAATCAGTGGACTTATTCGCTGACGGAGGTTGAATGGGAAGTGGCCGTTGTGAAGTGCCGTGACAATATGTTTAAGGTTGTCCGAGAGTTCACTTTGGACCTGCGTACACGCCAGAGCAAGCTGAGCCCGATCCTGCTCCTCCAAAAGACCCACAACTAACCTCCTAAACTTCTCACGTATAGCAGAAGATAGAGAGGTAGTGGCATCAATGTGCGAGTGTTGTAAACCCTCTAAGACGTGGTCTACATCAATCTGGGTCTTGAATCCTTCCCCGGCGTGTCGCGCAACCTCCCCAAGCTTACTTCTCAGGACTTCCATGTCCATAGTGTTCAGGGCACCCACTCCCAAAGCACCTCCGCCAAGTCCCATAGCCACCAGGTCTCTCCTCCCCCTGTTCTTCCTGAGTCGAGAGTCGTCTTTCCTGACCTCTTGCCCCGCCTCTATCCAACCTCTTACCATGTCAATTTGGTTCCTAACGAACTCCTCACACCTGTGATCCCAGTGATCAACTCGGAAGTCATCTACAGAAATTCTCCAGGTAAACAGGATGAATTTTGCATCCGTGATGATCTTCCAGGGGTATGACAGTTGAGGAGCTACAGGGTCTGCCAATTGATGGATAGGGGTGGTGCAAGAGTCTGAATGTGGCCTTACTGGTTGGAGACCTTCTGTTTCGTAGGGGACCCTTACTATAGTAACACAGACCCGTCCCCGTCCTTTGAATGGATACCATTGATCGTCTTCTCCAGCCCGTAACACTAGTTTCCCTACGGGTTTGGTTTGAGACAGATAGACCCATTGAGTAAAGGTCCAGCACCCTTCGTCGGCTGCCTCGCAAAAAGGCCACTTGAATGAACCATCTATATTGATGTCAAAGTTAATGTCCCTGCCCCTGGGGTCTGTCCAATCGGAAGACACATACCTACCCCGGTATTCCTCAGTCATAGGGGTACCATCCATCCATACCTCTACTGTAGGGGTGTCCACCCCATTGCACACTAAATCCCACCTCCAGGGATTAGTGTCCAACATCACCATCTGGGTATCGTGTTCCCAGTGGGCATAGGTGACGAAATAGTATCCCGTCACCTCAGGAACGCAGTTGTCTCTCATGATCGTGATCATGAAAGACCGTATGGATGGAGACCCCTTTAACTGCGCATACCTTGGGTCCTTGGCATCGGTCCGTACCTTTAAAACTGTGGCTCGATACAAACCCTCCAGTTTTACCGGACCACTCTGATCATTCCAAATAGCCTGATCAGAGTCACTGCAGTTTAACTTTAACATCATTATGCTGGTTCGCACGTAATCTGTGGATACATGACCCTGTACATAACTGGATTCCCTGGTGATAATCATCTGGGAATCCCTCAACATACAATAAGCCTTCAGGGTACCTTTTACCGGAATGGGCCTATCGAAATATGTCCTAACCCTCAACCCGTCTCTGCTATCCTTCCCTAGGAAGGTAGCTTTCAGGATATACCAACCGCTGTACTCTGCCCCAGTGACATCTTCAGGACTCAGCAAACCCTCCTTGGTACACAACACTGTGGTAGTGTTGGCTCTCACTTGCTGGTAAGGGTGCAAGTGTGGATTCCTAGACACCCATCTTAAGGATTTGCTAGGTACAGGGTCCAAGTCCTGAAAATGCCTGTATTCCTTGAGACATAGGGCGTGCAAGTCATGTTGTATGGCAGACACATTCTCCACCGGGGTATAATGCTGAATTACGCCATTGGCAAAACCCTCTCTCTGAAAACCATACAGATACCATTGACCTGGTGTAAAGGTAACGTTCCTGTATGGTTCCAGGATTCTGCCATCCAAACATTCCACCATTAAAAGGCCGGGTCCATCAAGTGATATGCTGGCCATACCAATATTAGTCCCCAGGTCCTCCCCTGAAGAGGCTGAGCCCGCCATCAACATGCTTACCACTAGTGTCACAAGCTGGGTACGTATCTCATTCAGAGGATGCCTAGCTCTTCCCTGGCAGTGTGGTCCCATGGAGTGTCTCCCTCTTGTGTTCTGCAATGAGATGGAATGTGTTAAGTGGATTGGATTCACACTCGACCCACCAAGCCCTCCCCCCCCCCCCTCACCCAACTCGGAACGGTATGCGTTATTGAGTTGGGGAGGCTCGGGTGGCTTTGGCCTGGTCGATGTGAATCCAAAAAACTTCCTGGCGTCTACGGGATTTCTTCTTGCTCGTGATAGGCCTTTGTACCTTCAGCATGGTGTCCCCCATTACTTCAAGGACCTTGTATGGTCCCTCCCAGTTTGCGTCCCATGGGCCGACCCGACGAAAGACTTTCACCATTACCATTTCTCCTACAGAGGGCATAGGCGTTTCCCCCTGTAGATACGGTTTGTGTAACCGTATAGCTGCATGAGGCAGTAACTCCTTCAGGTTCTGCTGAACCTGTTGAAGAAACAAGTCTCTGGCGATGGCGTTCTTCGTGGGCTCCGACACTTGGGGTTCGTTTGGTAGACATAGGGGCATTTTACGTCCGGTCATGAGTTCAAATGGGGAGATACCGGTACTAGAGGCCTCTGTGGCTCGGATACCCATTAGCACAGCTGGAAGGGAGATTACCCAAGAGGAACCTTTCTCCAGCAGTGCCTTGGAAAGCCGGGTTTTGATGGTCCGGTTCATCCGCTCCACGATGCCCGCCGACTGAGGGTGGTAAGGGACATGAAACCTTTGCTTTATGTCTAGGAGACCACAAAGCGCTTTCATGACCTTACCCGTGAAATGAGTCCCTCTGTCGGATTCTATCAATCTGGGGATCCCCCATCGTGACAGAACTTGTTCCCAGAGAACACGGGCAGTGGTGGAGGCCGTATCATTGACCGTAGGGATGGCTTCTACCCACTTCGAGAAGACATCCACTACCACCAGGGCGTAACGACAGTTACGACTCCCAGTTGGCAAAGGTCCGATGAAATCAATTTGGATAGCGGACCATGGACCATCAGCAGGAGGAACCCGCTGTAACACCGGCTTCAGGGCTGACGCCCTTGGGTTAACCTGCGCGCACACCAGGCACTGTTGCGTAACGTCCTCTACTGTGTTGGACATTCCAGGCCAGTACAATTTGTCTCTCAGGAGAGGCAAGAGCTTATTCCGGCCAAGATGTCCAAACATTTGGTGGTTCAACCGCGTCAGCTCTGATTGCAGATGCTGTGGAACCACCGGGAGAGGAAGCGACTGAGTACCGGTGTCGTAACACAGGATCCCCTGTTGTAAGGACCAGGGATGCTGTGGTACTTGGATGTGTGCCATTAGAAGAGGATCCTTAGCTTGTTCCTCCTCGAATGACACCGGGCTGTCACTCAGATGGGTATGTGCTGCAATCCGGTATGCGGGCAGTGGCTCAGTGCCTGGTTCCCTAAAGGTCCCAGACACTGCTGCTAGTTTTGCCAGTTCGTCTGCCTGGTTGTTACCTGTTGTCAAAGGTTCGTCCCCTTTTTGATGCGCCGGGATTTTAATGATGGCTGCTTCCGCCACGTGTGCCATACCCCACTCCCACAGCTCCTTCAGGACTGACACATGAGCCAGAGGTTTGTTTTGGCTGTCCACAAATCCTCTTCTCTTCCAAACGTCCAGGTGCAATGTTAGGGAGCGAACTACATATGCGCTGTCGCTATAAATAACTCGTTTCCCTGGAGGGTAGAGAAGCAGAGCCTCTTTAACCGCCTCCAGCTCTGCCAGCTGTGCTGACATGTGACCTGGTAACCGGACAAGACTCTGGGTACCAGTGGTCTCATCCAGCACAGCAAAACCTGTGACATATTCCCCATCCAGATAGAACCGAGAGCCATCAACAAAGATGATTCTGCCATCTGGATGCTTGTCAGTCCTGAACATCTGTGGAGAGTCGTCAATTACCGGTTGGCCACAGTCATGTTCAGTTCCAGTCAGGTTCAGCAACTGGGACAGAACATACTTGGCCTTGTGGTCCACCTGCAGATTCCGGCCGCTGAGATCCATGATCCATCTCCCGAATCTCTGTTGGGAGACTCCAGGGAGAGTATCACGGAGCAAAAGGGTCAGCGGTGAATGTGGAGTCTGCAAAGTGAGGGGCCGGAAGCCAACAATATGCTCTGTGGTCTTAACAGCATAGTGTATGGCTGCCAATTGTTTGGCGCATTCATCGAACCCTCGTTTGACGGGCGAAAGCAGCCTGGAGAAATATCCCAGCGGTCTGGTCTCGTAACCTACTTTCTGTACAAGGACCGCTGAGATAGACTCCATCCCTGCATGCGCCTGTATGGCCATTTCCCCATCTGAATGTGGAGTGGCCAACACAGGCGCCGAGGAGAGGTCCCTTTTCAGGGTTGAAAAGGCCTCCTCCTGCGCATCAGACCACCCTTTGATTGAGGGTTCCTCTCCTCGAAGGAGTTCGTAGAGAGGTCTCGCTTTGGCCGCGAAATCCTCTATGAACTCCCTCATAAAGTTGGCAACCCCCAGGAATTTTCTCAAATCCTGAAGGGTGCCAGGCCTGGGTAACTTTACCATGGCTTCCACCCGGGACGTCATGATTCCTTTGGTTCCACAGGAAATTTGGACCCCAAGGAAAGTTACCTCCGCTTTAGCCAAATTTGCCTTATGGGGACTCAGTTTGAGTCCTGACTTTGCCAGGAGTCCCAGCAGCTCTTTCAACAGAACCAAGTGTTCCTCCAAGGTTTCTGTATGCAAAAGCAGGTCATCCACGTATTGCAGGAGGCATTCCGGCCGTGAGAACACACTCAGCACAGCCGCCAATGCCTGATGGAAATACGTGGGGCTGCTATGGAACCCCTGGGGCAGTACAGCAAACATGTACTGTTTGTCCCCCACCGTAAAAGCGAATTTGTATCGACACGACTCCGTGAGTTCGATGGAGAAGAACCCGTTGGCAACATCGATGGTTGAGAATACGCGGCTTTCGCCACTTATTCTGGCCATGATGTCGGGAGTTTGGGCCACCACTGGGGCTGACATTGGGGTTTATTTATTAAGGACACGGAGGTCTATGGTCAGCCTCCATGCGTTTGTGTCCTTTTTCTTAACTGGCCAGAGGGCATTGTTGCACTTCGAGTTGCCCTCAATGACCACACCCCTAGTCTTCAATTCAAGGACAGTGTCCATAATTGAATGGGTGGCCTCTGGTGGAAATCGATATTGGCGTTGAGGTGGAGGGTCAGGACCCTGTATGTCCACCAAAACGCCAATCAATCTGCCACAGTCATTCTTATTTTGGGCCCACAGATCAGGGTGCTTGTACACAATAGGCTCAAGGTCTGGATTGTGTGAGACCTCAGGCCACTTGTGTTCCAGCACATGAGTAGAGTTATCTACTGCTGGCAAAGGTGGTCCCAGACACTGGCGTTGAATGACAAACACCTTGGCTCGTCTGGGACTCTTCCACACAATACAATTTGCCAGATCCAGGATCCACCCATTTTGTGTCATTACATCGGTTCCGATAATGTTATCAGAACCGGGGTAATACCACATGGGTATCCTGAGGGTAGTGCACCTGGTAATCTGAACGATTACCTCATCAATTCTGTGGGCCTTCACCCCCCCTTGTTGGTGATCAAATCCGATCACCACACACTGAGGGCTGTTGGGGAGTAGATCATGTTTGATATTGGTAATGGAAATTTCCGCCCCAGTATCAAGCATGATTTCCGTTTCTTTATCTTTTATCGTGGCTTTTATATGGGGTCTCCCTGAAGGATCCAGTATGATTGGACATACTGGTGCCAATTCTTTAGGGACCCCTAATCTTCAATCGATATCCACCAGACTCCCAGTAGGTATTTGTGTGGTACATACTGCCACTCTTGTGCTCTGTTCCTGATCCTTAGGTGTGGAATCTCTTGATTCCACGCCCCCTGGGACATTCATGACCGCCACGCATTTTGGTGCTTGCCCTGATGAATGTCCCAGATTCATATCAACCTGTTCCCCCACAGGTCTGGCATAATTAGGCTTCATCCTGAAACCGTTATTATTGCCGTTTTTCTCCGAATTTGTCCGGTTAATCTTTAACCACTGTGGACAATTTCTTTTTATGTGCCCCTCTTGTAAGCACAGGAAACAACGAAAGTTTCCTGCCCTTTCCAGCGGTGGGGCGGACAGTTGATGCATACCTCGTGTGTTGTACCCGGTCGTCTTGCGACCTACTGTATACAGGCACACGCTCCCTCACTTTCACAGACTTCTTACTGAGCAGTATGTCTTGTCTACACTGCTCAATAATCATGGCTGCGTCCGTGAGGGATGGCTCCCTAGCTGCACTCAGCCGGATTGCAGTATCAAGATATGGGAACTTTTCCACAAACATGCGCACCATGCCTTGTGGAATCCCAATACCCTGATCTTTGGTAACCCTCCTGTACATCGCTTCAAACCGACTACACAATGACAAGGGTTCATCATGTATAGTAGGCTTGAACTTTGACAGGACCTCTGGAGTGACATCCCAATGACCCGTGGCCAGTCTCGTGAGTATTGAGAGGCGCTCCTCCTTATCATGAAACTGGCCATTCGTGGGTCGCATCCTCCCCGTTACCTCATACCTTTGATTAAGGTGTGTTGGTAACCATAATCTGAACAGCTCCATGCGATATTCCGGAGCCACTGAATATTTGTTACAGTGACCTTCGAAAATATCGCATGAAGCGAACGGATCTACATGGGGATCATATTTCGGGATCTCCTTGCAGATCCTTAACAGGAAGTTTATCCTTTCCATACTGGAATGGTTAGGATACACCTCTTCCTGTTTCTCCGGACGTGTTGGCGGATTGGAAGCGGAATATACCCCTCCACTTTCCTCTCCCCAACCGTTGTCCTGGTAACGGTTGCTACCCCTATACTCCCCGGATGACGGGGTGAATTGTAGAGACCGTTCCACCTGTCCCCTAGTGTCTACCAATGCGGACGTATTATCCGTCGAAGACCCTGGCGCTGCCGCCGCTGTCTCCCCCTGTGCCATTTCCGAAACACAAACTTGTTTCGTGGGCACCATACCGTTGGTACTAGGCCTGGACAAATTGGAGATTGCCCGCTGCAAGTCTGCAATGGTTTGCGTCTTTGCAGCCAGGTCCTCCCTCATCTGAACAATCAGGGAATCCGTAGATACCGTATTGTTCCTGTACTGATTAATCTCAGTGTACAGCCGGAGTAGCTCTCTGTCCATGTCAGAGTAGAGACTGTCCTTATCCGAGAGTCTCGACTCTAACACACAGATTTCTCTGCCCCTCTCGACTGTACACTGGGCCTCGTCTTGTAATTGAACCTCTAGTGTGTGAATTCTTCTATAGTTATCAACACAACAATTGCAGTGGAAGTTTGCTTTGTCCGCAGCCTCCCCTGCCTTTCTTGTGCTGGCAAGTATCTCTGTGTGTTCCGCCCTCCAAATGGTATCCTCATAGGAAAGAACCAATTTGGCTAGCATTTGGAGGCGTTTGGTGGTCTTGTTAAAGACACTCCTACTAATACAAACCCGGTCATGAGCGTACACCTGGTCCAGTAAAGCGGACCACAGCAGCTCAGCGGATTTATATGTAGTAGGAACAATGGGATTAAAAGTGCTGTTTTTGGCTAAGTGTTGGAGTGTGGAGAAGTTCATACTCACCGTTTGCTGAGCGTCCATCTTCTTGTTGGTGCTGTACTTTCTTGTCCCTTGCAGCTGCTTGAAAGAAGTCCTTTTCTTCCGGATCGCTTCTTTCCGACCAGCTGGACTTTTATGTACCTCCAACGAAGATGGATCTCTTTCCGTGACGTATCCTTCTTCTCTTACCCCAGCGACGGTGACCGTGTAAAGCAAATACAAAAATATTAATTCACAGAACAATTATAGATTCTCTGCAAAAGATTTTGTTTTATTTCTGGTGCTCTTAAGGGAAGTATCGCTTCTCCTGTCCGAATTATCGGGTCCTAGACGCTCAGACACTCCGCTGACCGCGTCTCTCCTGCCCGCTAATTCACAGTACTAGCGACCCTCAGCCTTAAGACCAAAAATAAGCGCAAAATCCACGCAGTGGGCCTGGCTCGCCAATGTAATGGGGGACTATTAATCACCAATAGTTATGCAAATATCAATAATTAATATTCCTAAATGGGAGGAGCCATCTAGTGATAACTCCGCCCATTTATGCCTTTATATAGTAATAACAATACCTTCGCTATACTTTACACTGATCACTAAGCTAGCTGCATGCGCCTTACTAACTAACTATCGCCAATAACTACACGCCACACAGATAGTTATACACCAAACCCAGTATTTATTAATACTAAACACTAAGCACGCAATACAGTAAATACACAGCACTACATATACAGTACTCAACTACACTACACGTTCCCAATTCCATCCATAAACTAACTATACGATACACACATTCAATATTAACAGCCCACCCACCTAGTACTGTATACTATCCCTATGGGGCAGACGAAGGTAGACGGTGGTCTTACACGGGTGTAAGCCGACCACCAAGCACAAATATACCGCGGGAGGGGATTAGGGTATATCAGGGATCAGGGCAACAAGGGGTGTAAAGGGTTACCAGGATCAGGGGTAATAGGGGTAAAGGGGTAGGGATACAGAGGGTTACCAGGGGTATGTGGGGTAGGGTTATCAGGGGTATGTACCAGGGGATAGCGGGAGGGTATATAGTGAGGGTTACCAGGGGATTTATATAGTGCAGGGGGGATATATAGATAGTGCAGGGGGGTCCAGGGGGTATATAGAGATTGCAGGGGGTCCGGAGGGTATATAGCAGGGGGTCCGGAGGGTATATAGAGATAGTGCAGGGGGGTCCGGAGGGTATATAGATATAGTGCAGGGGGGGGTATATAGAGATACTTAGGGTTAATGCTCGTTGTCCAGGGGTCGCTCGTTCGTCTAGGGATGCTCGTTCGTCCAAGGGGGTCTCCTTCCTTCAGGGTGGGTGGGCGGCCGGCTCTCTTCTACCTAGTGCAGGCCTGCCGGACTTATATGTCCGGCCGCCCGCACTGCCGTACCGCCCACACAGCGGCGGGCGAGCGCGCACCACAGTGCAGGACACGTGGGCCGGCGCGGTGAGATCACGTCACCGCGCCTGCCCGCGCGTCCCTGCACGCGCACCGCAGGGCCGCGTGCACTTGCTGACAGGCGGGAGATCCTTTGATCTCCTGCCTGTAGCTCTCAGCATTCTGGACATCGCAATGGTAATTGCGATGCCAGAATGCACATAATAGAGTGAGCGGAGGTATCTCCTCTCTCTCTCTCTATTATGCCTAATTATCTCCAGCAGAGCTGCAGATAATTAGAACAAAAGGATTCAAATTCTATTGAATTTGAATCCTTTTGAGTTCACCAGAATGACCGGACCTTGTCTGGTCATTCTGGCGCCTTCACCCAGATTACATCAATGTAAATGCTTGGGGCACATTTACATTGATGCATCTGTGTCCATGTAGGGAGGGGGGATTTATATGGTATGATACAGGGGGCATTATGATACAGGGGGCCTTATATGATACAGGGGGCATATATGATACAGGGGGCATATATGATACATATATCTATTAAGAGGGCACGTACATATATATCAGGGGGCACATTATATGAATTCCCACAGGGGCATGAATGAGCCCTTGGGGAATATCAGAGGCGGATGGGCGCAGGTGCTGGGCACATCTGCGCACATCGCCCTCTGAACATTATGCACCGCTTACATATACATATATATATATATATATATGCACGCCCAGTAGGCATGCATATATATCTATGTATACCTGCCACCCTTCCTCAACATGGGGTTTTATTGCATCTTCTTAGGGAAAAAGAAGGTGCCCCACCAAGAGGGGGCAGAGAAGACAGAGATTATGCAAGTGAAATGCTTTTCTGGGGCCGCAAGGAGGTGGAACAGGAGGAATGCTGCAACCCCGACTCCAAGGCACTGCATCAGATTCAGAGGTGACCTTCACATCATCCTGTTGTAACTGAGAGGAGGAGTGAGCCACATTGTCCACAATGTCATCCCTTTTGTACTCAATAATAATCTTCTGCCTATCAGAAGTGAGGAAGAACTGTTGCCTACTGCTACTATTAATACTACTACTACTGGCCAGACAGCTGGTGCTGCTACTGCTGTTTGCACTATTACCCACATTCTGATTCTCAGATGACGAGGCATGGGTCTTTCATTTTGCAGTCATCCATTTGCCAGACATTTTATTGTGAGAACTGCAGAAATGTAAAGTCACAGGTTATTAAACTGTGGAAAAATTGCATATGTTTTTTCAGGACCTTAAAGAGAGAGGCACAAGTAAATGTTCCTTCCCTTCTGCAAACACACTAGACACTGGTATTGACAATTTCCAAACACAGCCATTTTTCACCTTCCTGAAAGGGCCAAATTTTGCAAATCTGACATGCGATAATAGCTTTGGAATGCTTTTAATTATACAAGCAATTCTGAGACTCTTTTCTTATGACATATCATAATTCATGTTAGTGGTAAATTTGAGTCACTATGGTTTACCTTTATTTATAAAATAAAACAAAATTTACATAAAATGTGAAAATAATCTCTTTTTTTCTAAATTTGAATGTCTCTGCTTTTTACACAGATCGTCATTGAATCCTTCAGATGGCTCCTTCATCACTGATCGCAGCATCTGAGATGAATATTAAAGTTTTTCAGGGGTTGATGAGTTAACATTTTTTAAATTATACTTACCTGATCCATTTGAGCGTGAAGAGGCCGCCGCTGCTATCCTTGAAGATCCAGTATGAAATCTCACGTAATACGTCACCATGCAGGATATTTCAAGCTGGATCTTCAAGCAAGATGGCCACAGAGGCCTCTTCATGCTCAAATGGATGAGCTGTGTATATTTTTTTTATTTTTACTGCCATTTCAGGAAAAATTGATTCGTTACCATAAAGCATGAGGAAATTTGGCTTCACGGCAAATTGAATTTTCCTTGACATTCAGATCAAAGTCCACTTCAGATACTTCGATTTTCTCAACACTAGAGATGAGCGTACCTGTCAAGGTTTGGTTCGGTTCAGGTCCGCCAAATTTTGAAAAAAGTTTGCTTCACACCCGAACTGGTTCAGGTCGAACCAGATTCAATTGCCCAGTACAGTATATAACACCCTCTAGACTACTAGAACTATCTCTTTTCGTTCATATTTTTGGAGTTTTTGCTTTTTCTACTCCCCCCAAGCTCTTGAATGCAATAATAGCAATAGTAATTCATGTCTGAGTGACACTGAAATACATAGCTATGGGTAAACGCATGTTTAAAAAAACACTGCACTGTGGCATGTATTATGCTTTTTCATATTCCAAAGCTTCCAAATATTGTCCTTTCTCGGGAGCAGATGGTGTTTAACCACCTCAGCCCCCATAGCTTAAACACCCTGAAAGACCAGGCCACTTTTTACACTTCTGACCTACACTACTTTCACCGTTTATTGCTCGGTCATGCAACTTACCACCCAAATGAATTTTACCTCCTTTTCTTCTCACTAATAGAGCTTTCATTTGGTGGTATTTCATTGCTGCTGACATTTTTACTTTTTTTTGTTATTAATCGAAATTTAACGATTTTTTTGCAAACAAATCACATTTTTCACTTTCAGTTGTAAAATTTTGCAAAAAAAAACGAGATCCATATATAAATTTTGCTCTAAATTTATTGTTCTACATGTCTTTGATAAAAAAAGAAATGTTTGGGTAAAAAAAAAAATGGTTTGGGTAAAAGTTATAGCGTTTACAAACTATGGTACAAAAATGTGAATTTCCGCTTTTTGACGCAGCTCTGACTTTCTGAGCACCTGTCATGTTTCCTGAGGTTCTACAATGGCCAGACAGTACAAACACCCCACAAATGACCCCATTTCGGAAAGTAGACACCCTAAGGTATTCGCTGATGGGCATAGTGAGTTCATAGAACTTTTTATTTTTTGTCACAAGTTAGCGGAAAATGATGATTTTTTTTTTTTCTTACAAAGTCTCATATTCCACTAACTTGTGACAAAAAATAAAAACTTCCATGAACTCACTATGCCCATCAGCGAATACCTTGGGGTGTCTTCTTTCCAAAATGGGGTCACTTGTGGGGTAGTTATACTGCCCTGGCATTCTAGGGGCCCAAATGTGTGGTAAGGAGTTTGAAATCAAATTCTGTAAAAAATGGCCGGTGAAATCCGAAAGGTGCTCTTTGGATGTGGGCCCCTTTGCCCACCTAGGCTGCAAAAAAGTGTCACACATGTGGTATCTCCGTATTCAGGAGAAGTTGGGGAATGTGTTTTGGGGTGTCATTTTACATATACCCATGCTGGGTGAGAGAAATATCTTGGCAAAAGACAACTTTGTATAAAAAAATGGGAAAAGTTGTCTTTTGCCAAGATATTTCTCTCACCCAGCATGGGTATATGTAAAATGACACCCCAAAACACATTCCCCAACTTCTACTGAATACGGAGATACCACATGTGTGACACTTTTTTGCAGCTTAGGTGGACAAAGGGGCCCACATTTCAAAGAGCACCTTTCGGATTTCACCAGCCATTTTTTTCAGAATTTGATTTCAAACTCCTTACCACACATTTGGGCCCCTAGAATGCCAGGGCAGTATAACTACCCCACAAGTGACCCCATTTTGGAAAGAAGACACCCCAAGGTATTCGCTGATGGGCATAGTGAGTTCATGGAAGTTTTTATTTTTTGTCACAAGTTAGTGGAATATGAGACTTTGTAAGAAAAAAAATAAATAAAAAAAAATCATCATTTTCCCCTAACTTGTGACAAAAAATAAAAAATTCTAGGAACTCGCCATGCCCCTCACGGTATACCTTGGGGTGTCTTCTTTCCAAAATGGGGTCACTTGTGGGGTAGTTATACTGCCCTGGCATTCTAGGGGCCCAAATGTGTGGTAAGGAGTTTGAAATCAAATTCTGTAAAAAATGGCCAGTGAAATCCGAAAGGTGCTCTTTGGAATGTGGGCCCCTTTGCCCACCTAGGCTGCAAAAAAGTGTCACACATGTGGTATCTCCGTATTCAGGAGAAGTTGGGGAATGTGTTTTGGGGTGTCATTTTACATATACCCATGCTGGGTGAGAGAAATATCTTGGTCAAATGCCAACTTTGTATAAAAAAAAGGGAAAAGTTATCTTTTGCCAAGATATTTCTCTCACCCAGCATGGGTATATGTAAAATGACACCCCAAAACACATTCCCCAACTTCTCCTGAATACGGAGATACCACATGTGTGACACTTTTTTGCAGCCTAGGTGGGCAAAGGGGCCCACATTCCAAAGAGCACCTTTCGGATTTCACTGGCCATTTTTTACAGAATTTGATTTCAAACTCCTTACCACACATTAGGGCCCCTAGAATGCCAGGGCAGTATAACTACCCCACAAGTGACCCCATTTTGGAAAGAAGACACCCCAAGGTATTCGCTGATGGGCATAGTGAGTTCAAGGAAGTTTTTATTTTTTGTCACAAGTTAGTGGAATATGAGACTTTGTAAGAAAAAATAAATAAAAAAAAAATCATCATTTTTCATTAACTTGTGACAAATAATAAAAAGTGACAGTTTATACTGATCACTTTTTTTCCTTTCACTAGTGATTGACAGGGGCGATCAAAGGGGTGATCAAAGGGTTAATTGGGGTGCAGGGGGGTGATCTGGGGCTAAAGTGTACTGTTGGTGCTACTCACAGTTCAGTCTGCTCGTCTGCTGGATCCAACCGACGAAAAGGACCAGCAGAGGAGCAGACAAGCCATATAACAGATCATATTTACTAATATGATCTGTTATACGGCTTGTGATTAGTTTTTTTGAAAATCGCCAGCCTGCCAGCCAATTATCGTTGCTGGCAGGCTGGTGACGAAATTGTTCTTTAACTTTTGCCGGCCCGCGATGCGCATGCGCGGGCCGGCTCTGACCGAAATCTTGCGTCTCGCGAGATGACGCACGTATGCGTTCAGGAGGAATGAATCAACCACCTTCCGGACGCATCCGTGCGTTAGGCGGTCGGGAGGTGGTTAAACAAACGCAGTGTTATGGGTTAAAAAAAGAAAAAAAAGATTGGCTGTCTATGTGTAGTAGCAGTGGTAGTAGTGATGGTAGTGGTGGTTGTGGTAGTTATGGCAGATTTATAGCATTAATATTGGTGGCAGTAGGGGATTAGCAGCGAGGAGCAGCACCTGAGGAGGTGGAGGCAACAACAGCCATATGGTACATATTGGCAGGCAGCAGCATGATGAAAGCAGCATCAGCAGACATATGGAACATGATTGCCAAGACTGATCTGTCATGAACGCCATTGAAAGTCAATGGGGGACGGATCCGTGAAAACCCTCTCTGAGATAAGACTGCAGGCTGCGTAAGAAAGTAGAGAGTGTGCTGTGCCAGTTGTCAGCATTGGTACTTGTCATCACTATCAGCCGCTTCTTCTCCTGCTCAGACTCCTTGTCCACCTTGTCCTCCATTCCAACTTTCTAGCAGCCAGGCCATATGTTCAACCAGTGCAGTGCCCTTGTCATTATCCTCTTCAGTTGTTGACTTGTCACTTGTTCTCCCAATCAGACTCTTCCTCCTTCTATGCTCTGTTGTCAGTCATTGATAATGAAATGTGTGGCCAAAAACTAACTCTACACAATCAGCAATCTGGTTGTGAACAAACTGAACTAAGTGGTGCAGTTGCTGTACAACTTAGTTGTGGTAAATATGGTGCCTACCCCAAAATTTTATTTTTCTCTAAAATGTAATTCTCAATATCAATAGTACAGTTTTTGCCATAGCCAATGCGTTGGACTTTTGGCAAGGTGTCAGTAGCGGAGCATTTCCACAACATTCTCCAAAATGTAATTCTTCTCTATGCCTTCAGCTGCAGTTTTTGACATATCCCATACATTAGACTTTTGACCAATTGTGTCTGTAGTAGTGCAGTTCTAGGCTTTCTCCAAAATGTAATTCTTCTCTAAGGCTACTTTCATACTAGCGTTAATATTTTCCGGTATTGAGATCCGTCATAGTGTCTCAATACCGGAACAAAAATGCTTCTGTTTTGTCCCCATTCAGTGTCAATGGGGACTAAACGTAACTGAACAGAACGGAATGCTCCAAAATGCATTCCGTTCCGTTCTCATACCGGAGAGCAAACCGCAGCATGCTGCTGTTTGCCTTCCGTCCTGGAATGCGGAGCAAAACGGATCTCTCATGACCCACAATGCATGTCAATGGGGACGGATCTGTTTTCTTTGACACAATCTGACACAATTGAAAACGGATCCGTCCCCCATTGACTTTCAATGGCGTTCATGACAGATCAGTCTTGACTACGTTAAAGATAATACAACCGGATCCGTTCATAACAGATGCAGATGGTTGTATTATCAGTAATGGAAGCGTTTTTGCTGAACCCTGCTGGATCCAGCAAACGCTATTGTGAAAGTAGCCTAAAATGTAATTCTTCTGTTTTTGCCATATCCCCTCCATTAGACTTTTGGCCAGGTTTCCATATAGGCACAATTATTTGCTATTGCTCTCACTGCGTTATAGAGCTTACAAGGAGAGGGGGGAGATAGAAAGAACAAAAATTTGTAAAAAATTGAAAAAAAAAGAGAACGAGAAGTGCCATATATCAATTTTCAATCCAATTAGATCACCTTTTACATAGTTACATAGTTAATATGGTTAAAAAAAGACATAAGTCCATCAAGTTCAACCAAGGGATAGGTGGGGACGTGAATTCCAGAAGCAAGTGAGACTCCGATTTCTACACATTTTCATAAGCATTAATGTCATTTACTTTTAAGAATTCATCTAAACCCTTTTTTAAAACTGTCCACTGTTCCTGCTGTGACCACATCCTGAGGAAGTCTATTTCACAGATTCACAGTTCTTACAGTATAGTAGTTTTAAAACTTCTGGAGACTGAACTTTTTCTTCTCCCGTCAGGGGCAGTGCCCCCTTGTCTTTTGAGGGCATTTGACATGGAATAGTTTTTCACCGTATTTTTAGTATGGCCTACTTATATATTTGTATAGGTTAATCATATTCCCCCTTATACATCGCTTTTCAAGACTAAATAAATGTAATTCTTTTAATCTTTTTTCATAACTAAGATCCTTCATGCCCCTTATCACTTTAGTCGCTCTCCTCTGTAGTTTTTCCAGCTGCAGCGCGTCCTTTCTACGGACTGGTGCAGAGAACTGAACTGCATATTCCAGATGAGGCCGCACCAACGCTTTGTAAAGTGGAAGTATTACATCCCTACCCCGCGAGTCCATGCCTCGTTTAATGCATGACAATATCCTGGTAGCCTTAGAAGCAGCTGATTGACATTGTGTGCTGTTATTTAATCTACCATCTACAAGGACACCCCTTCTCTATAAGTTACTCTCCCAGTGGTGTTACATCTCCTAGGACATATGATGCAAAAAGATTATTACTAGAGATAAGCGAATTTTTTAAAAATTTGATTCGGCCGGTTCGGTGAATTTTCCGGAATTTATTTGCGGCGAATTGTGTTAAAAAATAGTCTATTTCTGGGCTGCAGAGAGCCTTTATAGTGGTGTAGAACACTGTGCCTTGCAGTAACACACATAGGGAGTCTGTTGTGGTAGTGAAACAATACTGTGAGTCAGTATGACAAGCACATGACAGGTGTCGCTCTTAGAATCACTGCACACTTCACTTATTTGGGCTGTCACGGGCCAAAACTGACCAAATAACTCAAGTATCAACTCAGCCTTACAGGTAGATGTTAGAGTCAAGAAGAAGCGCACTCCTTTTACACCCTCGTCAGCTGATTCCACATAGATGTCTACAGAACCTGTTCTATTAAACGCTTATAAAAGTAGAGCCCCCCTGACAGAGTGGAGAGGGTGTCAGCAGTATGTTTGTGTTGACGTCACTGATAATTTTTCCCCTTACTCGGATCCTGTCTGTTGAGCATTTGCCTTCACTCAGTCAGCATTTGGTCAGTAATCCATCAGTATTGCTAAAGCGTAAAGATAGGTTTGAGCCCGGAAGAGTCGAGAAGTTCATCAAGATATGTCAAGATACGTCAGGATTTTACCGCATATAACCGCAGCGCTGACCGCAGAATAAATTTTGTTTTTCGACCGACATACTTCAATAAAGATTTTACCACATATTACTACAGCGCCGAACAGAGAATAAAATTAGTGTCTCAACCGAAATACGTCAATAAAGATTTTACTGCAAATATTCTAGGCAAATCAAATTTTTCCTGAAATTCGGATCGAATTCCACTTCGTCTGATTCGATTCGCTCATCTCTAATTATTACTACCAAGATGCATAACTTTACATTTATCCACATTGAACCTCATTTGCCAATTTGATACCCAATCACTCAGAGTGTTCAAGTCAGCTTGTATTTTGTGGACATCTTTCATAGACGGCACAGTACTACACAGCTTCTTGTCATCTGCAAAAATAGAAATTGTGCTATTTATCCTGTCCTCTATATCATTAATAAATAAATTAAATAATAGAGGACCCAGCACTGAACCTTGGGGTACACCACTTATAACCCAGGACCATTCTGAATAGGAATCATTGACCACAACTCTCTGGACACAGTCCTTCAACTAATTTTCAATCTAATTACAAACTATACTTTCCAAGCCTATAGACCTCACTTTACCTATTAAATGTCTATGATTCACCATAAATCACATTTTTTTTTTTAAATCTCATGAATCGAATACAAAACAAATTGCAAAAGGTTCGCTCATCTCTAGTTTCTACGTTTAAGAAACTGTGCCTCAGTCGCAGGTGCGACTTTTTAACTGCGACTGTTGAAAAAAATTGTCACATCTATCAGTCGCACAAGACACTTTCCCTGTGGGGATGGGGTGTAGCCAGCAGCCCCCACAAATTTATTTTCATTTACTCCAGTTTTCTGGTGCAAATGAAGCCAGAAATCTACGGCAGCTCTGAGCTATTGTAGATTTCTGTTTCGGTGCATGGACTGCCAGAGGACGCTCCTAATTTATGACAAGGCCTGCACCTCATCATAAATTAGGCACATTGCTCCAGCAGTGTAGTAGACATCAAGATTGCCACAGAAAGCCCTGGTCTTGATAAATATCCTCCAAGTTGTCAACCTACTATTTCCCCCCACCCACCCACCCACCCAACCACCACACCAACACCAACACCTGGAGATGCACCTACATGGATTTTGGCCTAGTATTTCATGTTATCACTCAGAGATGTCAACAGTCTACTACCCTTTGTATTATAAAACACACTAATATGCTATTGTCCCAAACCTTAACAAAAATTTTAAATAAAATCAACTGTCTGAAGATACACTGACAGGCATTTCAGCCTAGTTATCACTCAGAGATATAACTGTCCGTTACCTTTTGTATTTTAAGACACACTAATATGCCATTTTCCCAGACCCAAGCAAAAAAATATATAAAATTTAACTGTGTAGAGATGCACCAACACGGATTTCAGATTAGTATTTCACACTATGACTCAGACTTGTAAAAACCGCTACCCTTTGCATTGCAAGACACACGTATGCTATTTTCCCAAACTTAAATCAAGAAAAAAAATTATTTGAAGTGCCTGCAGATGCACCAACATGGATTTGGGACAAGTATTTCACGTTATCACTCAGAGCTATAATCATCTGCTACCCTGTGTATTGTAAGACTCACTAATATGCTATTTTCCCAAACTTTTAAACAAAAAAAATTGTCTGGAGATGCCCTTTCATGGATTTTTGACTAGTAGTTCATGTTTTCACTGAGATTTGCAATGCTATCTAGTCTGGATGGTAAAACACGTGTTGTACAGTTTTGAGTTTATTCTAACCCCCACGCACACAAAAAAAAGACAGTATTTCTGTTATAATGACAAAAAAATAAATGTCCTTGCAGTTAGCTACCATTGATTTTCTGCAGCAGCTTTGTTATATGTCAGTAACTGCAGCTACAATGCACTGCCAGGCACACCCAGTCTTACATCCTCACTTCTCACTTCCTGGCTAACAGTTTTCCCTGCCTGTCCCTATTCTATACAATTCTTCTTCTTTGTAATTCTAGCCTTTCCCTTCAATGTTCCTGGCAGTAGAATAGAAGATTTATTATGCCTTTTGACTGCCGTTTTTCTGTCAGACACTGCAAGACATATCCACATCATTCACAGCCCAACACAGAATGCTGCATACTGCAGCATGATCTAGACTGTCTGTCGGCCTGTGAGCCAATCAGGGCAACACCCCCACACACAACTTCCGAACCTGAAATCCTTAGGGTTCGGCTGCCAGATTAAATTTTGGAAAGTTCATGATAAGCCTGTACACCATATGTCTACTTTATGTTGTCATTATTTTCTAACTGTCATTTTATTTTTTTAGGGATATTAAAAGGCTTACAATTTTTGAAGCAATTTTTTACATTTTTAAGAAAATTTCCAAACCCACATTTCTGAGGACCAATTCAGTTCTGATGTTACTTTGAGGAGCTTACATAATAGAACTCACCAATATTGACCCCATTTTAGTAACTACACACCTCAAGTTATTCAAAACTGATTTTACAAACTTTGTAAATCCTTTAGATGTTCCACAAGAATGAAAGGAAATGGAGGTGAAATTTAAAATTTTTCATATTGATTACCCTGATTCTGCAGTTTACAGAAGCACCCAACATATGGTTGTAAAGTGCTGTATGGGCACACAGCTGGGCTTAGAAAGGAAGGAGCACCATATGGGTTTAGGAGGGCAAATTTTGTTGTAATGGTTTGTTGTAATGCTGCTGTGAGAGAGAGAATAGGACAGAATCTTAAATCTGAAGTGCTTGTAAATCTAGCGATTTACCTAGATTTTGTTTTTTGGGTGCAGTGCACAATCTTTTTACCCTGCCCTGAGCCCAGTGATCCAAAAAAAGAACTTTTATCCGTCTGTTAGTTAGGTGGACGGCGGCGGCCATTTTATGCAAGCTCTGTGCACCAGCACAGCATATGTGCATTTGTGACAGTCAAATAGAAGCTTGAAATACTGCAATTATATTCTGGGTTTAAAAAAATCACCCATTTTTGGCAAGACCCTACATCTGTGGCCTTTGCAGCATTTCTCTGTGTGCAATTTAAGCTTGAAATACTGTAATAATTTTCTGGGTTTTAAAAAAACACCTATTTTTGGCAATATCTGGGGCCTATTCAGCATTAGTCAGTGTGCAATTTAAGCTAGAAATACAGCAATAATTTTCTGGGTTTTAAAAAGCACTCTTTTTGGGCAAAATACTAAATTTTACAGCACTTGCTGCATCTGTCAGCGTGAAATTCAAGCGTTATATACTGCTGTCATATTCTGTTATTAAAAAAACACCCATTTAGGGCAAAATCCTAATTTAACGGCGTTTGCTGCATCTGTCATTGTTAAAAACAAGCATGAAATACTTCAATAATTTTATGGGTTTTAAAAAACACCCATTTTTGGCAATACCCTCTATCTGCGGCCTATGCCGCATTAGTCAGTGTGTAGTTTAAGCTAGAAATACAGCAATAATTTTTGGGGTTTTAAAAAACACCCTTTTTGGGCAAAATACTAAATTTTACAGCCATTGCTGCATCTGTCAGTGTGAAATTCAAGCGTTATATACTGCTGTCATATTCTGTTATTAAAAAAACACCCATTTAGGGCAAAATCCTAATTTTGCGGCATTTGCTGCATCCTGTCATTGTTAAAAACAAGGTTGAAATACAGCAATAATTTTCTGGTTTTAAAAAACACCCTTTTTGGGCAAAATACAAAATTTTACAGCCCTTGCTGCATCTGTCAGTGTGAGATACACGCTTTAGATACTGCTGTCAAATTCTGTTAGTAAAAAAGACACCTATTTTGGGCAAAATCCTAATTTTGCTGCGTTTGCTGCATCTGTCATTGTTAAAAACAAGCTTGAAATACTTCAATAATTTTCTGGGTTTTAAAAAAACACCCATTTTTGGCAATACCCTCCATCTGTGGCCTCTGCCGCATTAGTCAGTGTGCAATTTAAGATAGAAATAAAGCAATAATTTTTTGGGCTTTAAAAAACAGCCTTTTTGGGCAAAATAATACATTTTACAGCCCTTGTTGCATCTGTCAGTGTGAAATACAAGCATTAGATACTGCTGTCATATTCTGTAATTAAAAAAACACCCATTTTGGGAAAAATACAGAATTTTGCAGCCTTTGCTGAATCTGTCATTGTGAGATACACGCGTTAGATACTGGTGTTCTATTCTGTAATTAAAAAAACAACCATTTTGGGAAAAATACTGAATTTTGCAGCCTTTGCTACATCTGTCACTGTGAGATACACGCTTGAAATACAGCAATAATATTCTGGGTTAAAAAAAAACACCCATTTTGGGCCAAATACTAAATTTGCGGCCTTGTTTGCATCTGTTGGTGTGAGATACAAGCTTAAAATACAGCAATAATATTAAGGGTTTAAAAAAACACCCTTTTTGGGCAAAATACTTAATATTGCAGCCTTTGCTGCATCTGTCATTGTGAAATACAAGCTTAGATACTGCTGTCATATTCTGTTATTAAAAAAACACCCTTTTTGGGCAAAAAACTACATTTTCAGCCTTTGCTGCATCTCTCAGTGTGAGATACACGCGTTAGATAATGCTGTTCTATTTTGTTATATAAAAAACACCCATTTTGGGCCAAATACTAAATTTGCGGCCTTGTCTGCATCTGTCAGTGTGAGATACAAGCTTGAAATACAGCAATAATATTCAGGGTTTAAAAAAACACCCATATTGGGCAAAGTACTTAATATTGCAGCCTTTGCTGCATCTGTCATTGTGAGATACACGCAGTAGATATTGGTGTTCTATTCTGTTATTAAAAAAACACCCATTTTGAGCAAGAAACAAATTTTGCAGCCTCTGCTGCATCTGTCATTGTGAGATACAAGCATTAGATACTGGTGTTCTATTCTGTTATTTAAAAAAAAAACATTTTGGGCAAAAAACTTTATTTTGCAGCCTTTGCTGCATCTGTCAGTGTGAGATACAAGCTTGAAATACAGCAATAATATTCAGGGTTTAAAAAAACACTCATTTTGGGCAAAGTACTTAATATTGCAGCCTTTGCTGCATCTGTCAGTGTGAGATACACACTTGAAATACAGCAATAATATTCTGGGTTTTAAAAAACACCCTTTGTGGGCAAAATACAAAATTTTACAGCCATTGCTGCATCTGTCAGTGTGAAATACAAGCGTTAGATACTGCTGTTCTATTTTGTTATAAAAAAACACCAATTTTGGGCCAAATACAAAATTTGCGGCCTTGACTGCATCTGTCAGTTTAAGATACAAGCTTGAAATACAGCAATAATATTCTGGGTTTAAAAAAACACCCATATTGGGCAAAGTACTTAATATTGCAGCCTTTGCTGCATCTGCCATTGTGAGATACATGCGTTAGATACTGGTGTTCTATTCTGTTATTAAAAAAACACCCATTTTGGGCCAAATACTAAATTTGCAGCCTTGTCTGCATCTGTCAGTGTGAGATACAAGCTTGAAATACAGCAATAATATTAAGGGTTTAAAAAAACACCCATTTTGTTAAAAAATACTGAATGTTGCAGCCTTTGCTGCATCTGTCATTGTGAGATACACTGTTAGATATTTGTGTTCTATTCTGTTATTAAAAAAACACCCATTTTGGGCAAGAATCAAATTTTTCTGCATTATCTGCATCTGTCATTGTGAGATACACGCGTTAGATGCTGGTGTTCAATTCTGTTATTAAAAAAACACTAATTTTGGGCAAAAAAATTAATTTTGCAGCCTTTGTTGCATCTGTCAGTGTGAGATACAAGCTTGAAATACAGCAATAATATTCAGGGTTTAAAAAAACACCCATTTTGTTTAAAATACTGAATGTTGCAGCATTTGCTGCATCTGTCATTGTGAGATACACGCGTTAGATACTGGTGTTCTATTTTGTTATTTAAAAAACACCTATTTTGGGCAAAAAAAACTAATTTTGCAGCCTTTGCTGCATCTGTGAGTGTGAGATACACACTTGAAATACAGCAATAATATTCTGGGTTTAAAAAAACACCCATTTTGGGCCAAATACTAAATTTTCAGCCTTTGCTGCATCTGTCAGTGTGAGATACACACTTGAAATACAGCAATAATATTCTGGGTTTTAAAAAACACCCTTTTTGGGCAAAATAATAAATTTTACAGCCCTTGCTGCATCTGTCAGTGTGAAATACAAGCGTTAGATACTGCTGTCTTATTTTGTTATTAAAAAAACACCCTTTTTGGGCAAAAAACTAAATTTGCAGCCTTTACTGCATCTCTCAGTGTGAGATACATGCGTTAGATACTGCTGTTCTATTTTGTTATAAAAAAACACCCATTTTGGGCCAAATACAAAATTTGCGGTCTTGTCTGCATCTGTCAGTGTGAGATACAAGCTTGAAATACAGCAATAATATTCAGGGTTTAAAAAAACACCCATATTGGGCAAAGTACTTAATATTGCAGCCTTTGCTGCATTTGTCATTGTGAGATACACGCGTTAGATACTGGTGTTCTATTTTGTTATAAAAAAACACCCATTTTGGGCCAAATACTAAATTTGCAGCCTTGTCTGCATCTGTCAGTGTGAGATACAAGCTTGAAATACAGCAATAATATTAAGGGTTTAAAAAAACACCCATTTTGTTAAAAATACTGAATGTTGCAGCCTTTGCTGCATCTGTCATTGTGAGATACACCGTTAGATATTTGTGTTCTATTCTGTTATTAAAAAAACACCCATTTTGGGCAAGAATCCAATTTTGATGCATTTTCTGCATCTGTCATTGTGAGATACACGCGTTAGATACTGGTGTTCTATTTTGTTATTAAAAAACACCTATTTTGGGCAAAAAAACTGATTTTGCAGCCTTTGCTGCATCTGTCAGTGTGAGATACACACTTGAAATACAGCAATAATATTCTGGGTTTTAAAAAACACCCTTTTTGGGCAAAATACTAAATTTTACAGCCCTTGCTGCATCTGTCAGTGTGAAATACAAGCGTTAGATACTGCTGTCTTATTCTGTTATTAAAAAAACACCCTTTTTGGGCAAAAAACTTAATTTGCAGCCTTTCCTGCATCTCTTAGTGTGAGATACACACGTTAGATACTGCTGTTCTACAAACCGGATTCCAAAAAAGTTGGGACACTATACAAATCGTGAATAAAAACTGAAAGCAATGATGTGGAGGTGCCAACTTCTAATATTTTATTCAGAATAGAACATAAATCACGGAACAAAAGTTTAAACTGAGAATATGTACCATTTTAAGGGAAAAATATGTTGAATCAGAATTTCATGGTGTCAACAAATCCCCAAAAAGTTGGGACAAGGCCATTTTCACCACTGTGTGGCATCTCCCCTTCTTCTTACAACACTCAACAGACGTCTGGGGACCGAGGAGACCAGTTTCTCAAGTTTAGAAATAGGAATGCCCTCCCATTCTTGTCTAATACAGGCCTCTAACTGTTCAATCGTCTTGGGCCTTCTTTGTTGCACCTTCCTCTTTATGATGCGCCAAATGTTCTCTATAGGTGAAAGATCTGGACTGCAGACTGGCCATTTCAGTACCCAGATCCTTCTCCTACGCAGCCATGATGTTGTGATTGATGCAGAATGTGGTCTGGCATTATCTTGTTGAAAAATGCAGGGTCTTCCCTGAAAGAGATGACGTCTGGATGGGAGCATATGTTGTTCTAGAACCTGAATATATTTTTCTGCATTGATGGTGCCTTTCCAGACATGCAAGCTGCCCATGCCACACGCACTCATGCAACCCCATACCATCAGAGATGCAGGCTTCTGAACTGAGCGTTGATAACAACTTGGGTTGTCCTTGTCCTCTTTGGTCCGGATGACATGGCGTCCCAGATTTCCAAAAAGAACTTCGAATCGTGACTCATCTGACCACAGAACAGTCTTCTATTTTGCCACACTCCATTTTAAATGATCCCTGGCCCAGTGAAAACACCTGAGCTTGTGGATCTTGCTTAGAAATGGCTTCTTCTTTGCACTGTAGAGTTTCAACTGGCAACGGCGGATGGCACGGTGGATTGTGTTCACTGACAATGGTTTCTGGAAGTACTCCTGAGCCCATTCTGTGATTTCCTTTACAGTAGCATTCCTGTTTGTGGTGCAGTGTCGTTTAAGGGCCTGGAGATCACGGGCATCCAGTATGGTTTTACGGCCTTGACCCTTACGCACAGAGATTGTTCCAGATTCTCTGAATCTTCGGATGATGTTATGCACAGTTGATGATGATAGATGCAAAGTCTTTGCAATTTTTCGCTGGGTAACACCTTTCTGATATTGCTCCACTATCTTTCTGCGCAACATTGTGGGAATTGGTGATCCTCTACCCATCTTGGCTTCTGAGAGACACTGCCACTCTGAGAAGCTCTTTTTATACCTAATCATGTTGCCAATTGACCTAATTAGTGTTAATTGGTCTTCCAGCTCTTCATTATTCTCAAATTTACTTTTTCCAGTCTCTTATTGCTACTTGTCCCAACTTTTTGGGGATTTGTTGACACCGTGAAAATTGGAATCAACGTATTTTTCCTTTAAAATGATACATTTACTCGGATTAAACGTTTGATCTGTCATCTACGTTCTATTACAAATAAAATATTGACATTTGCCATCTCCACATCATTGCATTCAGTTTTTATTCACAATTTGTTTAGTGTCCCAACTTTTTTGGAATCCGGTTTGTATTTTGTTATAAAAAAACACCCATTTTGAGCCAAATACTAAATTTGCGGCCTTGTCTGCATCTGTCAGTGTGAAAAACAAGCTTGAAATACAGCAATAATATTCTGGGTTTAAAAAAACACCCATTTTGGGCAAAATACAGAATTTTGCAACCTTAGCTGCATCTGTCAGTGTGAGATACACATGTTAGATAGTGGTGTTCTATTCTGCTATTAAAAAAACACCAATTTTGGGCCAAATACTGAATTTGCGGCCTTGTCTGCATCTGTCAGTGTGAGATAAAAGTTTGAAATACAGCAATAATATTCTGGGTTTAAAAAAACACCCATTTTGGGCAAAATACATAATATTGCAGCCTTTGCTGCATCTGTCATTGTGAGATACACGCATTAGATACTGCTGTTCTATTCTGTTATTAAAAAAACACCTATTTTGGGCAAAAAACTAAATTTGCAGCCTTTGCTACATCTGTCAGTGTAAGATACAAGCTTGAAATACAGTGATAATATTCTGGGTTTAAAAAAAACACCCATTTTAGGCAAAGTACTTAATATTGCAGCCTTTGCTGCATCTATCAGTGTGAAATACACGCGTTAGATGCTGTTGTTCTATTCTGTTATTAAAAAAACACCCACTTTGGGCAAGATCCTAAATTTAAGAAATATGAGGAGAGCTTCAGAAAAGGGACGTTGCCCCGGTCGTGGTGCTGCTGGTGGAGCTCCTGTTGCAGGGAGAGGACACCTTCCTCAGGTGCGAGTAGGCGACAGAACCTTCAGCGGTATTTGGTTGGGCCTTATGCGGCTCTACAAATGGTGAGGCCAGAACAAGTACAGGCGATAGTAGATTGGGTTGCTGACAGTGTCTCCAGTTCCTTTACATTGTCTCCCACCCAGTCTCCTGCTAAAAGGTCAGAGTTGGCACATGCAGCCGATGTCCATCAGTCTTTCACCTCACCCCCTTGGAAATCAGCCAAGCAGTATAAGCCCCAAGTTATGCAGCAGTTTCTTCTGCTTTTTGATGACTCTGCTAGCAGGGTTTCCCAGGGCCATCCACCTGGCCCTGCCCCAGAAGTGGAAGAGCTTGAGTATACCGATGCCCAACCACTTATGTTTTAAGATGAGTACATGAGTACACTGGTGCCAACTGCTGTGGCTTTCAAAAGTGTGCAGACCAACAAGGAGGGCAGGGTTGAAGACTGGGTGGAAGATGATGTGGAGGATGATGAAATCACATGGAATCAAGGTCATGCGAGTGACCTGTGTAGTTCGGAGGAAGAGGCGGTGGTCGCACAAAGCAACCAACAGGGCAGAAGAGGGAGCAGGGTGCAAAAGCGGAGCGGCCCACCTCAGCAAGGGACTGAGCACACCAACGCCAGCTCCAAGGAGATCCCTGGCGTGGCAGTTCTTCAGGCAATGTGCTGACGACAAGACACGAGTGGTTTGCATACTGTGCAATCAGAGCCTGAAGCGAGGCATAAACGTTCTCAACCTGAGCACAACCTGCATGACCAGGAATCTAAGTGCATAGCACGAGCTGCAGTGGAGTAGACACCTTAAAAACCAAGAAAGGTCTCTGTCTCCTCCTGCTTCCTCTTCTGCTGCAGTCCCGGCCTCTTCATCCACCTCTGGAGTGACAGTGCCACCTGCCACCCCACAAACAGAGGATCTGCTAGCAACACCACCACCTGGGTCACCAAGCATCTCCACAATGTCCCACAGAAGCGTTCAGCTCTCCATTTCCCAAACACTGGAGCAGAAGAGGAAGTACTACCCACCCGCGATCCCTGGCCGTGAATGCCAGCATTTCAAAATTCCTGGCCTTTGAAAAGCTGTCATTCCGTCTGGTGGAGACAGAGAGTTTTAAAAGTCTTATGGCGGTGGCTGTCCCACAGTACGTTGTGCCCAGCCGCCACTACTTTTTCAGGCGTGCCATCCCTTCCCTGCACAACCAAGTGGGGGACAAAATCAGGTGTGCACTGCGCAACGCCATCTGTGGCAAGGTCCACCTAACTACGGATACGTGGACCAGTAAGCACGGTCAGGGACGTTATATCTCTATAACAGCACACTGGGTAAATGCAGTGGCGGCTGGGCCTGAGGCGGATAGCAGTTTGGTGCATGTCCTTCCACCACCGAGGATTGCAGGGCGCTTCAGTTTGCCTCCTCTTGCTTCCTCCTCCTACTCCGCTTCCTCATCCTCTACCGGCTCCTCATCCGGTCAGCGTGACGCCTTCACCACCAACTTTAGCACAGCCAGGGGTAAACGACAGCAGGCAGTTTTAAAACTTATCTGTTTGGGGGACAAACCCCACACCGCGCAGGAGCTGTGGACGGGCCTTAAACAACAGACCGATGAGTGGTTGGTGCCAGTGAGCCTCAAGCCCGGCCTGGTGGTGTGCGATAATGGGCAAAATCTCGTAGCAGCTCTGGGACTAGCCGGTTTGACGCACATCCCTTGCCTGGCGCATGTGCTGAATTTGGTGGTGCAGAGATTCCTTAAGAATTAACCCGATATGTCAAGGCTGCTGCATAAAGTGCGGGCCATTTGTGTGGGCTTTCAGCGTTCTCTCCCTGCTGCTGCTCGCCTGTCAGCGCTGCAGCGTAACTTCGGCCTTCCCGCTCACCGGCTCATATGCGTCGTGCCCACAAGGTGGAACTCCACCTTGCACATGCTGACCAGACTGTGCGAGCAGCAGCAGGCAATAGTGGAGTTTCAGCTGCAGCACGCACGGGTGAGTCGCTCTGCGGAACAGCACCACTTTACCACCAATGACTGGGCCTCCATGCGAGATCTGTGTTCCTTGTTGCGCTGTTTCAAGTACTCCACCAACATGGCCAGTGCCGATAATGCCATTATCAGCGTTACTATCCTACTTCTATGCCTACTTGAAAAAACACTGCTGGCGATGATGGAAGAGGATGTGGCACAGGAGGAGGAGGAAGAGGGATGATTTCATAGGGCTTCCACCCAGTCATTCAAAAGTGGCTCCGAGGGTGCGTTCCTACACCCACAAACGCCAGGTACACAATTGTCCAGCCAGGTGTCACGGCTGAGGATGGGGGAAACCCTCAGCCGGGCCGTGTCTCTCCGAAGTATAGCTGTTAGGCCAGGACAGGAATCAGGGAGCTGGTCACCTCCTATCACATCCCTAATTCTGACCATGTCTCCTAGCCGTATGAGCCGACCCTGATGGTGGGAGAGCTCATACACTGGAACCTGTAATTCCTACTAGCCCTCAGGGTGGCCCTGGACTAGGAGAAGGGTAAGACGACCTGTTCCTCCTAGACACGGAGCAACAGGAGTCTCACTGGCCAAGCTATAAAGGAGAAGGGGAACATATACAGACATATGGCAATGGCAGGTAGTTGAAACTAGTATCACACCTACCTGCCACAGACACACAGCCTGGAACCCGTGCACAAGTGCTGCAGTCCACAACAACATAGACGGACACAGCACACACACCAAACATCACACAGGAACCCAGGAACCATATGCTGCAATAAACATAAAGACACCACTAGACATATAATATAAAAGAACAATAATGTCTAACATAAGTTTATGACCACAAGGGTGGCCCTCACTGGCAGATGGTAAATACAAGGAGGGTGCCTCCAGCTTACCAACAAGGCTGGAGTACCCCTCAGACATCAGGTCTCAACTGAGGCTTTAAAGCCCAAAGTAGCCACACCCATACTCAGACACACCCAATGTTAACACAGAGAAGGGAATTAACCCTTCTCACACCAGGGAAGGGAAGACAGCAACTTAAAGGGAGAAAGTGCACACAAACACACTCACTTGTTACCGCCGGCAACGGCATGCGTGGCAATCATGTCCTGAGGAACAGCCAGCAGGCCGAGACACTGCCACCACATGCACACAACACCAGACGTTGCCGCGGACAACCACAAGTGAAGGGAGGAGTGACAGTGCACACAAACACAACCTCGTGCACAACGAACAGACATACAAAGTGCATACATACACACACACACACACACCCAACCAGGTGTAACCGCATGCACTTGACAGCAAGCTGCCCAGCACCAGGTCAGGCTGCTAAACTGCCACATACATTATGTTGCCAGCGGCAACCACAGGTGAGGCAACAAACTACAGCCCTCAACCTGTGATTGACGACAAAACAAGACCGCAGGCAACTGCCTGCGGTTCCAGAGTCACGACCATGACCATGGGTCGTGACACCAGGGCACAGTTCTGGAGGATGACGAGGTTGAGGATGAGGAGATGGAGGAGGAGGAACTGTTTTTACAGCAGGGTGGCACCCAAACCAGCTCATGGCCATCACTAGTTTGTGGCTGGGGGGATACAGAGGACACAGATGATATACTTCCCACAGAGGACAGCTTTTCGTTGCCTCTGGGCAGCCTGGCACACATGAGCGATTACATGCTGCAGTGTCTCCGCAACGACCGCCGAGTTGCCCACATTCTAACTTGTGCTGATTTTTTATTTATTTATTTTTTAATTAGGGTTCACTCCAAAAGAGTGGGAAATATCCAAAATACAACAATGAGCAATTGCGCTGTAGTAAAACAATGGCTGGTTAAGGCCGGTATACATGTCTATTCTGCACAAGCTACGGACAAGTCCTGTGGGATCCATGCCTGGTTCATTTTAATGAACATGAGCTTGTCCACATTGGCTGTGGACAGGCGGCTGCGATTGCCTGTGATAACTCCCCCTGCTGTGCTAAACACACGTTCAGACAATACACTGGCTGACCAGCCCCTCCAAGGCATAAAGGGCAAGCTCAGGCCATGTGCCCAATTTGGAGACCCAGAAGTTGAAGGGGGCAGACCCGTCATTCAGTAGGCGTGTGCACACATACTCTTTTGAAGTGTACCCTAATAAAATAAAAAAATAATAAAAAATTATAACCAAAAACCAGTGTTGGCTAACCCTTCCTCCTCCACCGCCGCTTCTACCTACACCGCTACATCCACCGCCTCCTCAAACTCCTACTCCATATGTACCTCCACCTCATAGATCAAGATTATTTTTTTTATTTGTACGTATTTTCACTTATTTGTCTGTTAAATTTTCAGGTTAAATTCACCAATTTTTGGGTGTGATATACCACTGCTATACCTAGTAGACAGGTAAAAACATTTTACTAATTTGTCTGTTACATTTTCAGGTGCAATTAAGCAATTTTTGGGTGTGATATACCCCATTCTTTACCTAGTAGACATGTAACATTTCACAATTTTTTTTGTTACATATTAGGGTGAAATTCAACAATTTTTGGCTGTGATATACCCCTGCTATACTTATTAGACAGTTAAATAAATGTCACTAATTTGTCTGTTACATTTTCGGGTGATAGTCACCAATTTTTGGCTGTGATATACCCCTGCTATACCTAGTAGACAGGTAAACAAATTTCCCTAATTTGTCTGTTACATTTTTGGGTGATAGTCACCAATTTTTGGCTGTGATATACCCCTGCAATACCTAGTAGACAGGTAAAAACATTTTACTAATTTGTCTGTTACATTCTTGGGTGACATTTGACCATTTTTGCCGTGATTAAACCCCTGCTCTGTATAGGTGATAGGAACATAACTTTAAAAAAATCGCCTGTTACATTGTCAGGTGACATTTTACCAATTTTGCCGTATACAAACCCCTGCTCTGCATAGGGGACAGGGAATTCAATTTCAAAAATTCTTCTTTAATTGACGCGCGCCACCTTCTTTACTTGTAAGCTTTGGCTTCGATAATTTGTCCCACTTTTCTGCTCGATCAACATTTAATTTCATCCATTGACCTCCCTTGGATGTGGTATCTCTTTCTCACGCTCCCTCTCCGGCGCAGAGCCCTGATTCGCCGATAACCGTGATCAACATGGTAGGCTCAGAAAAGAACATCGAAAGTTGATAGAGAAGATATCCAAATGGATCGTGGACGTCACGGGGACGTGCGATCAGGCAGAAGTTATCTAGAGTCAACAAAGCAGCAGCAGGGCCTCTCCTGTCTAACATTTCCAAATCCAAAATACCCCAGTGACATTCCCTATAATTTTTTCTTAATCAGTCCAATAACAGGGCATCTTAAGAGTCCTGTATTGTTATTTATCGTCACTTCCTCCCGAGTCGGGAGTGGGTAATTGCCGCGCGCCCCCTCCTTTCCTTCGATTCTTCCATCTTAATAGCTTCTCCCACATTTCCGCTCAATCACAATAAAATTTTATCCATTGATCTCCCTTGGATGTGCTATCCCTTTCTCACGCTCCCTCTCCGGTGTGGAACCCAGATTGGCAGCTAACCGTGAGCAACATGGTAGGCGCAGAAAAGAACATCGAAAGTTGATAGAGCAGATATCCAATTGGATCGTGAACATCAGCAGTAAATAAAACTTGACTCCAAGAATTCTACTAGTAGGGCATACATGCCTTGCATCATATTTATCATACAACATGAGCCACTGTGATAAATTTGGCACATCTATTCTAGTTTTAAGTGTAAGTCTAAGACAGTATTAATAAATCAATCCCGATGTGTTTCAATACTGTAACGATCAGTAGGAACATTCCTGCTATTTCACCTGCTCCTGTATATTCATTTGTTAAGGGCAGTGGCTATGCAACCTTTTCTACACTGATCTATTAGTGTGGGTCAGAAGATCAGTCTGCTGCAGCTCAGACATGTTTAGGACAGCAGTGCCTTAACCCCTTCATGACTGCCATACGGCTATATATGTGCTATCTGCACATATTCCGTGTAGCTAGCACATGTATAAACGTCATGGCAGCTCTTTAATCCAAGCACTGCAAAACGCTTGGAATAAAGCTTCTGCCCAGTAATGCCAGCAAGGGACCAATCAGAGTGGTCCCTTGTTGGCGATCGCTCCGATTGTGCAGACTAACCAATCGGAGCGCGGCAGTGTTAAAATGCTGGTTTCAGGCTCTGATCTGCACTCTGCAGATCAGTGCCTCAAATCAGGCATTAGCTGATCAGTGCCCCCAATCTGAGCCCTCTTATGTGTCCTCTTCCCCGATCTATGTCCCCATCTGTGTGCCCTAATATCTCCTGCCTCCACCGTCTGTGCCCTGCGCGCAATCTGTGTGCAGTACCATTAATGTTGCAGGCCGTGTCTCCAACTGTGTCCCTAACTGCACCAGTCTGTGCCCCCTACTCCCTGACCCCCCCACCCTTCCCCGTTGCGGTCCTCGTGAATTTGAAGGCGGCCACTGGGCCATCAGCAGCGGCATCCATGGGGTTAATAGAGGGAGGGGGCTCCCTCTCTCAACCATCAACCATAATAATCTTGATCTAGGAGGACGAGGTCCATAAGGAGTAGGAGGTTGACGAGGCAGTGGATGTGGCGGTGTATGTGGAAGCGGCGGTGGAGGAGGAGGAGGTAGCCTACACTGCTTTTTGGTATTCAATTTATTTTTATTTTTTTAAATTACGGTACACCCCAAAAGATTGGGAAATATAACCTGTGATAACCCCCTCCATTCATGCTAAACACACGTTCAGACAATACACCGGCTGCAGGGGAGGCCAGCACCTCCAAGGCATAAAGGGCAAGCTCAGGCCATGTGCCCAATTTGGAGACCCAGAAGTTGCAGGGGGCAGACCCATCGGTCAGTTCATGTAGGTGTGTGCAAACATACTGCCCCACCATGTTACACGTCCCCGTGAATCAGGGTTCCACGCCGGAGAGGGAGTGTGAGAAAGAGAGACCACATCCAAGGGAGATCAATGGATGAAATTTTATTGTGATCGAGCGATCTATTTGGATATCTTCTCTATCAACTTTCGATGTTCTTTTCTGAGCCTACCATGTTGATCACGGTTATCGGCGAATTAGGGTTCCACCCCGGAGAGGGAGCGTGAGAAAGGAAGACCACATCCAAAGGAAGGTCAATGGCTGCAATGTGATCGAGCTGAAATATGGGACAAACTATTAAAGCAGAAGGATCAAATGAAAGCGCCAATTAAAGACGAATTTTACAAATTTAATTCCCTGTCACCTAATGCAGAGCAGGGGTTTTTCATCGCCAGAAATAGGTTATTGTCACCCACCAATGGAACAGATGATTTTTTTACATTTTGGTCCCTGTCACCTATGCAGAGCAGGGGCTTATTCACGGCAAAAATGGTAAAATGTCACCCAAGAATGTAACAGTGGTATAGCAGTGGTATATTACACCCAAAAATTGGTGAATTACACCCGAATATGTAACAGACAAATTTGTGAAATGTTACCTGTCTACTTGGTAGAGCAGGGGTATATCACACCCAAAAATTGGTGAATTACATCCGAATATGTAACAGACAAATTAATGTTTTTTTTTTACCTGTCTACTAGGTATAGCAGTGTATGTAACCTACATAGAGAATGCCAGACCGCTTATACTGAATCAATACTTTATTACAAAAAAATCACAATTGCATTACAGACATGATCAAAAGAAAAAAGTGCAGGAGATAAAAAACTACATCACTGGAGGAAACATACAGTGGATGCAAGTCCATTATGGTCCATCATGATTGTATCATTCAATAAAGTGCAGATGCAGACAATTCAAAAAATAAAGAGAATATTGGACATTTACCCATACTGTGTCTCCTCCAGGATGGCGCCAACCCCAACGCGCGTTTCAGCGTACCTTCGTCTGGGGGTAGCGTCATCACTGGAGGACATGGATTATATACAGATGCCACCCAAGAAGGTACGCCGAAACGCGCGTTGTGGTTGGCGCCATCCTGGAGGAGACACAGTATGGGTAAATGTCCAATGTTCTCTTTATTTTATGAATTGTCTGCATTTGCACTTTATTGAATGATATAATCATGATGGACCATAATGGACTTGCATCCACTGTATGTTTCCTCCAGTGATGTCATTTTTTATATCCTGCACCATTTTCTTTTAATCATGTCTGTAATGCAATTGTGATTTTTTGGAATAAAGTATTGATTCAGTATAAGCGGTCTGGCATTCTCTATGTAGGTTATATATATTATGATGGCTGCCATAGGCTTAAGTAGTTACTTGTATAAGTAATCATCCCATGATTGGGGTATGTATCGGATATTGTAGGTATAGCAGTAGTATATCTCAACCAAAAATTGGTGAATTTCACCCGAAAATGTAACAGAGAAATTAGTGAAATGTTTTTACCTGTCTACTAGGTACAGCCATGGTATATCAAACCCCAAAAATTGTGAATTTCACCCGAATATGTAACAGACAAATTAGGGAAATGTTACTTTTCTACTAGGTATAGCAGGGGTATATAACACCCCAAAATTGGTGAATTTCACCAGAAAAAGGAACAGACAAATTTGTGAAATGTTTTTGCCTGTCTACTAGGTACAGCCGGGGTATATCACACCCAAAAAGTGGTGAATTTCACCCGAATATGTAAGAGACAAATTAGTGAAATGTTACCTGTCTACTAGGTAAAGCAGGGGTATATCACACCCAAAATTTTGTGAATTTCACCCGAATATGTAACAGACAAATTAATGATTTCTTTTTACCTGTCTACTAGGTATAGCAGTGGTATATCACACCCAAAAATTAGTGAATTTCACCCGAAAATGTAACAGACAAATTAGTGAAATTACATAAAATAAAACTAAATATGTACAAATAAAAAAAAATTAACTTGATTTATGAGGTGGAGGTCCATATGGAGTAGGAGTTTGAGGAGGCGGTGGACGTAGTGGTGTAGGTGGAAGCAGCCGTGGAGGAGGACGAGGTAGCCAACACAGTTTTTTTTTATTTTTTTATTAGGGTACACTCCAATATAGTGTGACATATCCAAAATACAACAATGAACAATTGCGCTGTAGTATAACAATGGCTGGTTAAGGCCAGTATACATGTCTATTCTGCACAAGGTACGGATAAGTCCTGTGGGATCCATGTCTGGTTCATTTTAATGAACATGAGCTTGTCCACATTGGCTGTGGACAGGCGGCTGCGCTTGTCTGTGATAACGCCCCCCGCCCTGCTAAACACACGTTCAGACAATACACTTGCTGCAGGGCAGGCCAGCACCTCCAAGGTGTAAATGGCAAGCTCAGGCCATGTGCCCAATTTGGAGACCCAATTTTGAAGGGGGCAGACCCGTCATTCAGTACATGTAGGCGTGTGCACACATACTGCTCCACCATGTTGGTGAAATGTTGCCTCCTGCTTAGACGTTTCATATCAGCTGGTGGTGCTGGTTGTTGTGGTGTGCTGACAAAGCTTTTCCACATTTCGGCCATTCTAACCCTGCCTTCTGAGGTGCTGGTGGTGCCCCAGCTGCGTTGGTGACCTCTTCCTCAACCTTCGTCTTGTGCTTCCACTGTGCCCTCGCTGTCAGACGGGAATGCCACCAGCAGCGCGTCTACTAGCGTGCGCTTGATCACGCTCCAGTGACGGAATTAAGAACGCTACGTTGTCCTTGTAACGGGGATCCAGCAGCGTGGCCAACCAGTAATCAGCACAAGTTAGATTGTGGGAAACTCGGCGGAGACACTGCAGCATGTAATCGCTCATGTGTGCCAGGCTGCCCAGAGGCATCAAAAAGCTGTCCTCTGTGTGAGGTGTATCGTCTGTGTCCTCTGTATCCCACCAGCCATGCACCATTGATGGCCATGAGCTGGTTTGGGTGCCACCCTGCTGTGAACACGGTTCCTCCTCCTCCATCTCCTCCTCCTCATCTTCCACCTCTTCATCCTCCAGAACTGTGCCCTGGCTGGACAATTGTGTACCTGGCATTTGTGGGTGCAGGAACGCACCCTCGGAGCCACTTGTGAATGACTGGACGAAAACCCTATGAAATGATCCCTCTTCCTCCTCCTCCTCCTGTGCTACATCCTCTTCCATCATCGCCAGCAGTGTTTTTTCAAGTAGGCATAGAAGTGGGATAGTAACGCTGAGAACGGCGTTATCGGCACTGGCCATGTTGGTGGAGTACTCGAAACAGCGCAACAAGGAACACAGGTCTCGCATGGAGGCCCAGTCATTGGTGGTGAAGTGGTGCTGTTCTGCAAAGCGACTCACCCGTGCGTGCTGCAGCTGAAACTCTACTATCGCCTGCTGCTGCTCGCACAGTCTGGCCAGCATGTGCAAGGTGGAGTTCCACCTTGTGGGCACGTCAGATATGAGGCGGTGAGCGGGAAGGCCAAAGTTACGCTGCAGCGCTGACAGGCGAGCAGCAACAGGGTGAGAACGCTAAAAGCGCGCACAGACGACCCGCACTTTATGCAGCAGCTCTGACATATCGGGTTAATTTTTTTAAAGGAATCTCTGCACCACCAAATTCAGCACATGCGCCAGGCAAGGGATGTGCGTCAAACTGGCTAGTCCTAGAGCTGCTACGAGATTTCTCCCATTATCGCACACCACCAGGCCGGGCTTGAGGCTCACTGGCACCAACCACTCATCGGTCTGTTGTTCAAGGCCCGTCAACAGCTTCTGCACGGTGTGGGGTTTGTCCCCCAAACAGATAAGTTTTGGTCAGGTGTTACGCTGACCGGATGAGGAGCCGGTAGAGGATGAGGAAGCGGAGTAGGAGGAGGAAGCAACAGGAGGCAAACTGAAGCGCCTTGCAATCCTCGGTGGTGGAAGGACATGCGCCAAACTGCTATCCACCTCAGGCCCAGCCGCCACTACATTTACCCAGTGTGCTGTTATGGAGATATAACGTCCCTGACCCTGCTTACTGGTCCACGTATCCGTAGTGAGGTGCACCTTGCCACAGATGGCGTTGCGCAGTCCAGACCTGATTTCGTCCCCCACTTGGTTGTGCAGGGAAGGGATGGCACGCCTGGAAAAGTAGTGGCGGCTGGGCACGACGTACTGTGGGACAGCCACCGCCATAAGGCTTTTAAAACTCTCAGTCTCCACCAGACGGAATGACAGCATTTCAAAGGACAGTAATTTTGAAATGCTGGCATTCAGGGCCAGGGATCACGGGTGGGTAGGGGGGTACTTCCTCTTCCGCTCCAGTGTTTGGCAGATGGAGAGCTGAACGCTTCTGTGGGACATTGTGGAGATGCTTGGTGACCCAGGTGGTGGTGTTGCTGGCAGATCCTCTGTTTGCGGGGTGGCAGGTGGCACTGTCACTCCAGAGGTGGATGAAGAGGCCGAGACTGCAGCAGAAGAGGAAGCAGGAGGAGACAGAGATTTTTCTTGGTTTTTGAGGTTACTCCACTGCAGCTCGTGCTTTGCACTTAGATGTCTGGTCATGCAGGTTGTGCTTAGTTTGAGAATGTTTATGCCTCGCTTCAGGCTCTGATTGCACAGCGTGCAAACCACTCGTGTCTTGTCGTCAGCACATTGTCTGAAGAACTGCCACGCCAGGGAACTCCTTCTTAGAGCTGGCTTTGGTGTGCTCGGTCCCTTGCTGCGGTGGGACGGCCGCTCTGCTTTTGCACCTGCTCCACAGCAGTTGGCACCTGTGTTTTGTCATCATCCGAGACGTGCTGTGATGGTCCTCCCATGTACTCATCTTGAAACATAAGTGGTTGGGCATAGATGCACTCAATCTCTTCCACTTCTGGGGCAGGGCTAGGTGGATGGCCCTGGGAAACCCTGCTAGCAGAGTCATCAAAAAGCAGAAGAGACTGCTGCATGACTTGGGGCTCAGACTGCTTGTCTGATTTGCAAGGGGGTGAGGTGAAAGACTGATGGACATCGGCTGCATGTGCCAACTCTGATCTTTTAGCAGGAGACTGGGTGGGAGACAATGTAAAGGAACTGGAGGCACTATCAGCAACCCAATCTACTATCGCCTGTATTTGTTCTGGCCTCACCATTCGTAGAGCCGCATTAGGCCCGACCAAATACCGCTGAAGGTTCTGTCGCCTACTCTCACCTGAGGAAGGTGTTTCACTTGTTCGTCTAGCTGGCACAGATCGACCATGTCCTCTCCCTGCAACAGGAGCTCCACCAGCAGCACCACGACCGGGGCCACGTCCCTTATTTGACGCTCTCCTCATATTTCTCAAATTTAGGATCTTACCCAAAATGGGTGTTTTTTTAATAACAGAATAGAACAACAGTATTTAACGCGTGTATCTCACAATGACAGATGCAGCAAAGGCTGCAAAATTTATATTTTTTTAATAACAGAATAGAACAACAGTATCTAAAGGGTGTATCTGACACGTACAGATGCAGATAATGCTGCAAATTAAGATTTTTGCCCAAAATGGGTGTTTTTTTAATACCAGAAAAGCACAGCAGTATCTAAAGTGTGTATCTCACGCGTACAGATGCAGACAAGGACGCAAATTAAGATTTTTGCCCAGAAATTGTGTTTTTTTAATACCAGAATAGCACAGCAGTATGTAAAGGGTGTATCTCACAATGACAGATGCAGCAAATGCTGCAAAATTAAGATTTTTCCCCTAAATGGGTGTTTTTTTTAATAGCAGAATAGAACAACAGTATCTAAAGGGTGTATCTCACAATGACATATGCAGTAAAAGCTGCAAAAATAAGATTTTTGCCCTAAATGGGTGTTTTTTTAATACCAGAATAGCACAGCAGTATCTAAAGCGTGTATCTCACACGTACAGATGCAGACAAGGCCGCAAATTAAGTATTTTGCCCTAAATGTTTTTTTTTAAACCCAGAACATTATAGCTGTATTTCTAGCTTAAATTGCACATTGACTAATGCGGCAGAGGCCCCAGATAGAGGGTATTGCCAAAAATGGGTGTTTTTTAACCACCTCAGCCCCCCTAGCTTAAACACCCTGAAAGACCAGGCCACTTTTTACACTTCTGCACTACACTACTTTCACCGTTTATTGCTCGGTCATGCAACTTACCACCCAAATGAATTTTACCTCCTTTTCTTCTCACTAATAGAGCTTTCATTTGGTGGTATTTCATTGCTGCTGACATTTTAACTTTTTTTGTTATTAATCGAAATTTAACGATTTTTTTGCAAAAAAATGACATTTTTCACTTTCAGTTGTAAAATTTTGCAAAAAAAACGACATCCATATATAAATTTTGCTCTAAATTTATTGTTCTACATGTCTTTGATAAAAAAAAAATGTTTGGGTAAAAAAAAATGGTTTGGGTAAAAGTTATAGCGTTTACAAACTATGGTACAAAAATGTGAATTTCCGCTTTTTGAAGCAGCTCTGACTTTCTGAGCACCTGTCATGTTTCCTGAGGTTCTACAATGCCCAGACAGTACAAACACCCCACAAATGACCCCATTTCGGAAAGTACACACCCTAAGGTATTCGCTGATGGGCATAGTGAGTTCATAGAACTTTTTATTTTTTGTCACAAGTTAGCGGAAAATGATGATATTTTTTTTTTTCTTACAAAGTCTCATATTCCACTAACTTGTGACAAAAAATAAAAAGTTCTATGAACTCACTATGCCCATCACGAAATACCTTGGGGTCTCTTCTTTCCAAAATGGGGTCACTTGTGGGGTAGTTATACTGCCCTGGCATTCTAGGGGCCCAAATGTGTGGTAAGGAGTTTGAAATCAAATTCTGTAAAAAAATGACCTGTGAAATCCGAAAGGTGCTCTTTGGAATATGGGCCCCTTTGCCCACCTAGGCTGCAAAAAAGTGTCACACATCTGGTATCTCCGTACTCAGGAGAAGGTGGGGAATGTGTTTTGGGGTGTCATTTTACATATACCTATGCTGGGTGAGAGAAATATCTTGGCAAAAGACAACTTTTACCATTTTTTTATACAAAGTTGGCATTTGACCAAGATATTTATCTCACCCAGCATGGGTATATGTAAAAAGACACCCCAAAACACATTCCCCACCTTCTCCTGAGTACGGAGATACCAGATGTGTGACACTTTTTTGCAGCCTAGGTGGGCAAAGGGGCCCATATTCCAAAGAGCACCTTTCGGATTTCACTCGTCATTTTTTACAGAATTTGATTTCAAACTCCTTACCACACATTTGGGCCCCTAGAATGCCAGGGCAGTATAACTACCCCACAAGTGACCCCATTTTGGAAAGAAGACACCCCAAGGTATTCCGTGAGGGGCATGGCGAGTTCCTAGAATTTTTTATTTTTTGTCACAAGTTAGTGGAAAATGCAGATTTTTTTTTTTTTTTTTTTCATACAAAGTCTCATATTCCACTAACTTGTGACAAAAAATAAAAACTTCCATGAACTCACTATGCCCATCAGCGAATACCTTGGGGTCTCTTCTTTCCAAAATGGGGTCACTTGTGGGGTAGTTATACTGCCCTGGCATTCTAGGGGCCCAAATGTGTGGTAAGGAGTTTGAAATCAAATTCTGTAAAAAATGACGAGTGAAATCCAAAAGGTGCTCTTTGGAATATGGGCCCCTTTGCCCACCTAGGCTGCAAAAAAGTGTCACACATCTGGTATCTCCGTATTCAGTAGAAGTTGGGGAATGTGTTTTGAGGTGTCATTTTACATATACCCATGCTGCGTGAGATAAATATCTTGGTCAAATGCCAACTTTGTATAAAAAAATGGGAAAAGTTGTCTTTTGCCAAGATATTTCTCTCACCCAGCATGGGTATATGTAAAATGACACCCCAAAACACATTCCCCAAATTCTACTGAATACGGAGATACCAGATGTGTGACACTTTTTTGCAGCCTAGGTGGGCAAAGGGGCCCATATTCCAAAGAGCACCTTTCGGATTTCACTCGTCATTTTTTACAGAATTTGATTTCAAACTCCTTACCACACATTTGGGCCCCTAGAATGCCAGGGCAGTATAACTACCCCACAAGTGACCCCATTTTGGAAAGAAGAGACCCCAAGGTATTCGCTGATGGGCATAGTGAGTTCATGGAAGTTTTTATTTTTTGTCACAAGTTAGTGGAATATGAGACTTTGTATGAAAAAAATAAAATAAAAAAAATCATCATTTTCCACTAACTTGTGACAAAAAATAAAAAATTCTAGGAACTCGCCATGCCCCTCACGGAATACCTTGGGGTCTCTTATTTCCAAAATGGGGTCACTTGTGGGGTACTTATACTGCCCTGGCATTTTCCAGGGGCCCTAATGTGTGGTAAGTAGGTAAATGACCAGTGAAATCCGAAAGGTGCTCTTTGGAATGTGGGCCCCTTTGCCCACCTAGGCTGCAAAAAAGTGTCACACATGTGGTATCGCCGTATTCAGGAGACGTTGGGGAATGTGTTTTGGGGTGTCATTTTACATATACCCTTGCTGGGTGAGAGAAATATCTTGGCAAAAGACAACTTTTCCCATTTTTTTATACAAAGTTGGCATTTGACCAAGATATTTATCTCACCCAGCATGGGTATATGTAAAATGACACCCCAAAACACATTCCCCAACTTCTCCTGAGTACGGCGATACCAGATGTGTGACACTTTTTTGCAGCCTAGATGCGCAAAGGGGCCCAAATTCCTTTTAGGAGGGCATTTTTAGACATTTGGATACCAGACTTCTTCTCACGCTTTGGGGCCCCTAGAATGCCAGGGCAGTATAAATACCCCACATGTGACCCCATTTTGGAAAGAAGACACCCCAAGGTATTCAATGAGGGGCATGGCGAGTTCATAGAATTTTTTTTTTTTTTGCACAAGTTAGCGGAAATTGATATTTTTTATTTTTTTCTCACAAAGTCTCCCGTTCCGCTAACTTGGGACAAAAATTTCAATCTTTCATGGACTCAATATGCCCCTCACGGAATACCTGGGGGTGTCTTCTTTCCGAAATGGGGTCACTTGTGGGGTATTTATACTGCCCTGGCATTCTAGGGGCCCTAAAGTGTGAGAAGAAGTCTGGAATATAAATGTCTAAAAAAATTTACGCATTTGGATTCCGTGAGGGGTATGGTGAGTTCATGTGAGATTTTATTTTTTGACACAAGTTAGTGGAATATGAGACTGTGTAAGAAAAAAAAAATAAAATTCTGCTAACTTGGGCCAAAAAAATGTCTGAATGGAGCCTTACAGAGGGTGATCAATGACAGGGGGGTGATCAATGACAGGGGGGTGATCAATGACAGGGAGGTGATCAATGACAGGGGGGTGATCAATGACAGGGGGGGTGATCAATGACAGGGGGGTGATCAGGGAGTCTATATGGGGTGATCACCACAGTCATTGATCATGCCCCTGTAAGGCTTCATTCAGACGTCCGGATGTGTTTTGCGGATCCGATCCATCTATCAGTGGATCCGTAAAAATCATGCGGACATCTGAATGGAGCTTTACAGGGGGTTGATCAATGACAGGGGTGTAATCAATGACAGGGGGGTGATCAGGGAGTCTATATGGGGTGATCAGGGGCTAATAAGGGGTTAATAAGTGACGGGGGGGGGGGGTGTAGTGTAGTGTAGTGGTGCTTGGTGGGACTTTACTGAGCTACCTGTGTCCTCTGGTGGTCGATCCAAACAAAGGGGACCACCAGAGGACCAGGTAGCAGGTATATTAGACGCTGTTATCAAAACAGCGTCTAATATACCTGTTAGGGGTTAAAAAAAACACATCTCCAGCCTGCCAGCGAACGATCGCCGCTGGCAGGCTGGAGATCAACTCTCTTACCTTCCGTTCCTGTGAGCGCGCGCGCCTGTGTGCGCGCGTTCACAGGAAATCCCGGCTCACGCGAGATGACGCGTATATGCGTCGCTGAGCGCAGGGCTGCCACCTCCGGAACGCGAATCTGCGTACAGCGGTCCGGAGGTGGTTAAAACCCAGAAAATTATTGAAGTATTTCAAGCTTGTTTTAACAATAACAGATGCAGCAAATAGTGCAATATTAAGTACTTTGGCCAAAAAGGGTGGATTTTTAATAACAGAATATGACAGCAGTATATAACACTTGAATTTAACACTGACAGATGCAGACAAGGGCTGTAAAGTTGAGTATTTTGCCCAAAAGGGGTTTTATAAAACCCAGAAAATGATAGCTGTATTTCTAGCTTAAATTGCACACTGACTAATGCAAAAAAAAAGAAAAAAGAGGGTTAAGCAGCACTCCAGGTCCCGATATAGGGACGGTTGCCAATAGAAACCTAGATAGGTCAGTGCTCGCGGATGGGGATCCTGGCTGAGGGTCCCATAGGTGTACAGATAAAGAAGAAAATCCACAGCACTACTCAGTTCGGGTGAACAAGCTGGTTACTTTATTGGTAACAGCAGCATAGGAATAGCAACGTTTCAACCATCTCTGGTCTTTATCAAGCTATGATAGCTTCATAAAGACCAGAGATGGTTGAAACGTTGCTATCCCTATGCTGCTGTTAACAATAAAGTAACCATCTTGTTCACCAGAACTGAGGAGTGCTGTGGATTTACACTGACTAATGCGGCAGAGGCCCCAGATGGAGGGTATTGCCAAAAATGGGTGTTTTTAAAACCCAGAAAATTATTGAAGTAATTCAAGCTTGTTTTTAACAATCACAGATGCAGCAAAGGCTGCAATATTAAGTACTTTGCCCAAAATGGGTGTTTTTTTTACTAACAGAATATGACAACAGTATCTAAAGCGTGTATCTCCCACTGACAGATGCAGCAAGGGCTGTAAAATTGAGTATTTTGCCCAAAAAGGGTGTTTTTTTTTAAAACCCAGAAAATTATTGCTGTATTTATAGCTTAAATTGCACACTGACAAATGCTGCAAATGCACCAGATGTAGGATATTGCCAAAAATGGGTGTTTTTTTAAACCAAGATTTTTATTGCAGTATTTCAAGCTTGGATTTGAATGTCACAAAAGCACATATGCTGTGCTGGTGCACTGAGCTTGCATAAAATGGCCGTCGCCGTCCACCTAACTAACAGACGGATAAAAGTTCTTTTTCTCTGTCACAGGGCTCAGGGCAGGGTAAAAAGATTGTGCACTGCACCCACAAAATTAAATCTATGTAGATCGCACTTCAGATTAAAGATTCTTTCCTATTCTCTCCCTCACAGCAGCAGCATCCTATCCCTACACTAAGCCCAGCAGAGTGACGTGCAGCGCTACGTGACTCCAGATTATATAGAGGCTGGGTCACATGCTACACTGGCCAATCACAGCCATGCTATTAGTAGGCATGGCTGTGATGGCTTCTAAGGGCACAGAGTTAAACGCTTGTTGATTGGCTGCCCTGCAGCCTTTCAAAAAGCGCCAATAAATCGCCGAACACCGAACCCGAACTTTTACTGAAATGTTCGGGTTCGGGTCCGGGGTCCAAAAATCCTAAAGTTCGGTACGAACCCGAACTTTACAGTTCGGGTTCGCTCAACCCTAATTGTGGGGTTTTGCTCTGGTAGACAGGTTAGCGGACGCAGTATAAAGGCAAGGAACCAGATTGTAAATCAACTTCAGTGTTTTATTCACACTCAGCAAAAACACAACAGTCTTGGTGCTTGTTCACACACAGCAAAACATAATTGTCTTTGTGCTTGTTCAAAGCAAAACAAAACAATGGTCACCTGGAAACCTAGGTGTCAGTTCACACCCGGCTATATGCTCAGCCACAGACAAGATCACTGGCAGGCTTCCAGGCGGCCTGCATGCCTGTTTGCAGTCTTCAGCACAGAGTACTCCACAGCTTTACTGTCAGATAGAGGATAATCCACCCCAGCTGATAATGTTGACTGATTTTTATGAGCCTCCCAAAACCCGGCCTGGAACATGGGGAGTAGTCACCCACCCAGCACTTTGGCTACTCCCAGTAAGATCCATCCTGGATCGGATTTACAGCCATACTAAACAGCTGAAGTGTCAGACTGCAATCTGTAATCATGACATTTCAGAAAAAACGTCTCTTACCCCACCGAGGCCAGGAACCTCGGTGACACATACCGACCATCAATGATGGCCCCTTGTTCCTTCCTACATACCTACCCCCTTTGTTCAACCCTGAGCGAGTAGACACACATTAAACAGTGTACCCGGGACAGGGCATCCGCGTTTCCTAATAACCGCCCTGCCCTGTGTTCCACTGAGAACTTGAAATTTTGCAAAGACAGAAACCACCGGGTGACCCGGGCATTTCTGTTCTTGGCCTGGCTCATCCATTTGAGAGGGGAGTGGTCGGTCACCAGACAAAACTTTCTCCCCAGCAAATAATAGCGGAGAGACTCGAGTTTCCACTTGATAGCCAGGCACTCTCTCTCCACTTTACTATACCTGGTCTCGGCTGGGGTAAGCTTCTGGCTGAGGAAGACAAGGGGATGCTTCTCCCCGTTGACTTCCTGAGACAGTACAGCCCCGAGACATACCTCGGAGGCATTGGTCTGCACTATAAACTCCCTTTGAAAGTCACCAAAACCAGGGACCCACACAGGGCCGACTTCAAAGCAGAGAAAGCCTGTTCCGCCTGCTCATTCCAGTGGAATGTCACTGACTTGCGTCCCTTCAAAAGGCCTATCAATGGTGCGGCAACTGTAGCAAAGTGGGGGACAAACTTCATATAGCATCCCACCATTACCAGGAACGACTTTACTTGCCGAGTAGTGACAGGTCGGGGCCAATTCCGAATTGCCTAAATTTTCTTCACCTGAGGTTTGATAATACCGCGTCCAATTACATACCCTAGGTACTTGGTCTCTTCTAACCCTATCGCGCACTTTTTTGGGTTAGCGGGTAAGCCAGCCTTCCTAAGGGAGTCCACTAAAGCCTGTACTTTAGGTAGGTGACTTTCCCAGTCGGTACTGTGGATAACGATATCGTCCAGGTACGCCGAAGCGTACCGACGATGTGGGCGGAGTACAATGTCCATTAGCCTTTGAAAAACGTGGCGGGAGCGCCATGTAGACCAAAGGGTAATACCTTGTACTGATACAGCCCCTCTGGTGTGATGAAAGTCATTTTTTCCTTGGCAGCCTCCATCAAGGGTACCTGCCAGTACCCTTCGGTGAGGTCCAACACAAAAATACCGGGCTTGGCCTAACTTCTCAATAAGCTCATCCACTCAGGGCATGGGAAATGCGTCAAACTTGGAAACCTCTTTAAGTTTGCGGAAGTCGTTACAGAATCGTAATGTCCCGTCCAGCTTGGGTATTAAGACTATCGGACTGGCCCATTCACTTTTTGACTCCTCGATGACACCTAGCTGTAACATCAGCTGCACTTCTTCCGAGATGGCTTGTCGCCGTGACCCAGGTACCCGGTATGGTTTCAACCGGATTCTGGCCTGAGGCTCAGTGACAATGTCATGTCGATGATAGAAGTGGGTCCAGGGAGGTCTGAAAACACATCCGTGTTTCTGCTGACAAACTCCCTGGCCTCCTGAGTCTGTTTAGAGGAAAGGTTGTCATCAATCTTTACTGTGGCAACTGCTTCCCTCGTATCAGACTGTGGGAATGGAAATTCTACCCTCAGAAAACTCGGCCGGGGACTGTTGTCCGTACTGGTCTCCCTATTTTCCACGGTTTCAGTAAGTTTACATGGTACACCTGCTCCGGCTTTCTCTGCCCTGGCTGGTGTACCCTGTAGGTTACCTCCCCAACTTTTTCGAGCACTTCGTAGGGACCCTGCCACCTAGCCAGGAATTTACTGTCCACCGTTGGCACTAGAACCAAAACCCAATCTCCCGGGTTAAAATTCCGAACCCAAGCCTGGCGATTATAAACCCTACTCTGGGGTCGCTGAGCTGCCTCCATATGTTCCTTAACCATCGACAACACTGTCTCCATCTGCTCTTGCATTCGAGTGACATACTCAATCACACTTTTATGCGATGTGGGTTGTTGTTCCCATGCCTCTTTGGCTATGTCCAACAAACCACGCGGATGTCTACCATACAGCAGTTCGAAGGGCGAGAACCCAGTAGAGACCTGGGGCACCTCTCGCACTGCGAATATGAGATAGGGCAGTAGCAGATCCCAATCCCTTCCATCTTTAGACACCACCCGCTTTAACATGTTTTTCAAGGTCTGATTAAATCTTTCTACCAGGCTGTCCATTTGCGGGTGATAAATGGACGTCTGCAGCAGTTTGATCTGTGGTAGTTTACTGAGTTCCCTCATGACTTTTGACATAAAAGGGGTCCCCTGGTCGGTCAGGATCTCTTTAGGTAGGCCCATTCGGGAAAACATCTCCACTAACTCTTTGGCTATGAGTTTGGCGGAGGTATGTCACTTCGGCACCGCCTCCAGGTACCGAGTGGCATAGTCCAGGACTAGCAGGATGTGTTGGTGCCCTCTAACGGATTTTGGTACTGGGCCTATGAGATCCATAGCAATCCGCTCGTATGGAACCTAAATAATTGGGAGAGGGACCAGGGGACTACGGAAATGTGGCTGGGGGCTGGTTATCTGGCAGGTTGGGCAAGACTTGCAATACTCTTCTTCCTCCCTGAACACATTGGGCCAGTAAAACCGCTGTAGAATCCGGTCCTGCGTTTTCTGCTGGCCCAGGTGTCCCCCAAGAACATGTTGGTGGACTAACTCCAACACGAGCTTGCGATACGTCTAGGGCACCACCAACTGTTCAATATGCTCACCCCGTAGTTGTTTTACCGGTACAGCATCTCCTGTTGAACCACAAAACGGGGGACTCGACCCCCGGTTGTTGTTGCTCACCCTCAACTACTACCACATTTTCCCAGGCTCAAGATAGAGTTGGGTCCTGGTGCTGTACCAAAATTATCTCCGGAAAAGTTGAGGTCTGCCAACTCCGGACCCGGCGGCAAGTGCTCCACGTCTCCCACCATCACACTTAGTGGGGTTGTCTCCCCCTATTCCACTGAAGTGGTGGTCACCCCTACCGCTGGCCCTTTGGTCTCAGGTTCCCAGGGTTCTGGTCTCCCCTCTTGAGCCGGGCCACTCTGCTAGGGTTACCCCTGTCTCATGGGTATTGGTGACTCTCACCTCAGGCCACAGTAACGGGAAACCGTGGAAGTCTCTCCCAATTATTAGTTCATAATGTAACTTTGTGGTGACGGCCACCTCATGAGTCCACAGTTCATAGTCCGTGGATAGAGTCAGCAGGGCGGTGGGATAGTCCCTTAGGTCTCCATGGATGCACACAACGCTGACTTTTCGGCCAGTATATTCGGTGAGCTGCACCAGAGCAGCTCTTACCAGGGACACCAGGCTCCCTGAGTCCAGCAGTGCCACCACCAGGGTATCTCCCACTTGTACCTGGCACAGGTGACTATTGTCTATTGTCTCGGGGGTACCAGTGGCACATAGCCTCCTGGCATACATTGAGGGGCGGTAGCCAAAGTTAGTGTCCATGGGTTCCCCGATGGGGACAGTCGGCCTAAATGTGACCAGACTCTTGACACCGCCAACAGATCATTGGAGCTGGGTCTGTAGGGAGTATATCCTGAGCGGGTTTTGCTGGCACTAGTCACCTGGTCAAGGGTGGAGATTTCCGGGGTTTTACTGGCCCCCTCCCAAAAGAACCCCCCTGTAGATTTCTGGTGGCCTCATAGCGCTCCACCAGGTCGACCATCTCTAAGGCATTACCAGGAGACACCTGGCTGATCCAGTGCTTGAGAGGGTACGGCAAAGCCCGCCAGAACACATTCACCAACAGATGGTCCAGCATATCAGTGGGACTCAGTACATCAGGCTGCAGCCATTTTTGCAACCGATGTAGCAGATCATAATACTGCGGTCTGGCGAGTTCAGCCGGGTTAAATTCCCACTGATGCCCACGCTGGGCCCGGACCAATACATTCACCCCCAGTCTTGCCAGAATCTCACCTTTTAAGGTCGGGTAGTTGGCTGCTTGATCATCTGGTAAGTCAAAAAACACCTGCTGGGGTCCAGACGCCAGGAATGGAGCGACGACCTCAGCCCATTGGTCTCGGGGTAACTTCTCCCTCACGGCCACCTTTTCAAATACGCCAGATAGGTCTCTATGTCATCCGAGGGTGTCATCTAAGGGATCGCTGCACAAACAGCTTTCCGGGCATCGTGGACGTTCTGGGATGCTCCTGCCACTTGTAACACCATCACATGCTGTAATAGCAGCTGGTTGGTTTCCTGCTGCTGCTTGTTAGCCTCCCGCTGCTGCAAGTTAGCCTCCATGAGGGCTTTCACGACCGCCTCCATTTTGTCAGGGGACACGGGTGGTAACCTTGCCGGCTTGATATAGGACATACATCCGTGCCCAGTGAAAAAAAACTAAAAACTTTTTGGCCTTCAGGCCATCCTCACTGCGTTTGCCCGCATCCGACACCAAATGTGGGGTTTTTCTATGGTAGACAGGTTAGCGGATGCAGTATAGAGGCAAGGAACCAGGTTGTAAATCAACTTCAGTGTTTTATTCACACTCAGCAAAAACACAACAGTCTTGGTGCTTGTTCACACACAGCAAAACATAATAGTCTTTGTGCTAGTTCTAAGCAAAACAAAACAATGGTCACCTGGAAACCTAGGTGTCAGTTTACACCCGGCTATATGCTCAACCACAGACAAGTTCACTGCATGCCTGTTTTCAGTCCTCAGCACAGAGTACTCCACAGCTTTACTGTTAGATGGAGGATAATCCACCCCACCAGATAATGTTGACTGCTTTTTATAAGCCTCCCAAGACCCGGCATGGAACGTGGGGAGTAGTCACCCACCTAGCACTTTGGCTACTCCCAGTAAGAGCCGTCCTGGATCGGCTTTACAGCCATACTAAACAGCTGAAGTGTCAGACTGCAATCTGCAATCATGACAATTTATTAAAAACGGCTCTTACCTCACCAAGGCCAGGAACCTCAGTGACACATACCGACCATCAATGGCCCCTTGTTCCTTCATACATGATGCAAAGAATATTAATATGTGTATACAATAAGGAGAATTTGTTTATGTCGCTAGTTATGTCAGCTTTGAACTCTAACAAAAAATACATTAAAAGGCTATAATCACAAAGCATAGATTAGCCATTAAATTAGCATACAGATTAAGGGCTCATTCACACGACCGTGATTTGGTTCCGCATCGGAGACACATTTTTTGTGGCTCGGGTGTGGACCCATTTACTTCAATGGGGCAGCAAAAGATGCGTAGCTCCGTTCCGTGGCCCCGCAAAAATTATGAGTCTGGTCCTATTCTTGTCCGTTTTGCATTCCGCTCCGAAAATTGTGGAGGGCACGCGGGCGGCATCTGTGTTTTGCGGATCCGCAATTTGCGGACCGTGAAACACGGCACGGTCGTGTGAACAATCCCTAACACCATTGTATTTCAATGGCGCTTATCTTATCTTTTAATCCTGGAAGCCACAGCAATAATGAACATGAGGTGGATATTCATTAGTCCGTATGGATTTTTTCTGGAGCATATCAATTGGGTATAAATATTGATGCTGCCACACAGCATTGGAAACCATCATAAGGAGTGGATTATAAGAGAAAGTATAAAGAACAAATATGACTTCTCTTAAATTCACATCAGATTTTGGATTCCAAAACTGCATATCAGGAAACCTGATGGCCTGTACCTGTGGCCGTACCTTCTCACTTTCACATGCATTGCTGGTATAATACCAGTGGATTCTGTCAAGATTTTGTTACGAAATCTGCATCTAAATCCAGACAGAATACTCAACTTGCAACAATAGCCAAAATGAAGCTTTTAAAGTCATCAAAGAAATGTGTGAAGAAGACCTTATTAAGATTTTTCCATGTGTTTTTTAATTGGGCTCTGAGGCTCCGTACTGCTAGTCTATGAGGCTCCATACTACTCTATATTAACACATTAGGGGAAAAAGCTTCATAATATGGGATCCGCTGTGGCATGCCACAATTTTCTTTTTGTCATTTTGTATATGAATACATCAGAAACTGCCTTTGTATTCCTCAATATAAAACTGAGTGTCACGGTGGGGAGTGGGGGAAAACTTCCCACTGTGAAGTGGGTAAACGGGGAAGCAGCTAGGCCTGGAAACTAGGAAAAGGGAGCAGGTCACCTTTTTAAGCCCTAATCCTGGCCCTGACTCCTAACCATATGAGCAGACCCAGATGGTAGGTGGGCTCATACACAGGAACCTCGGACCCTGAGGCGCCCTGATGATCCCTGAATAAAAGTAAGGAGCTAGAGACGACCTATTGCTGCAGAACATGGAGGAACAGGAGTCTCACAGGCCAAGCAGCAAAGGTAAGGGAAGACAGTGAGCAGCAACTGGGTCGGCAGGTAAGAACCCAGAGATACGAGAACACTCCGGAACAACAAGCACTTACCTGCCGCAGCAACAAAGTGGAACACCAGCACTAAAACTACCTGGACCCACATGCAGACAGAATGCATGGCGGCCCCAGGCAGAGCTACTCACTGACTTGTGGTTCCCCCTTCAGGGAACCCAGGGGCCCTCTCACCGAAGGCACAGACAGACAGGGGAATGTCTAGCAACCATGCTGGACAACACACCAAACAGACCAGACATGGAACACAACACTAGACATAATAACACACCCTGTTCAAAAACCCTTGCCAAGCATATACAAGGTAAGTTAGGGGAAAATACATAAGGATGACATTCAGGGCTGGGACAAGGCCATTTGGTGCCCAGGGCGAAGATGGCAAACTGCCCCCCCCCCCCCCGTTTTTAAGAAAGAATCAATGTTGTTTCAAAACAAGAATATACTTAAAGCAATAGAACAAAGGACTGTGGGACTTTGAAAGTCACAGACACTATAAAGTTCCCCCCCATCATCATGTGCCAGTATAAAGTCCCCCCCATCATCATGTGCCAGTTTTGTAATAAGCCCCCCCAATGTGCCAGTAACACTATTGTAAAAAAAAACAAAAAAAAAACACTTATACTTACCTAAGTGTCAGCGATGCGATGCAGCCTCTTCCTGTGTCCCACGCTGTAATGTAAGGCTCAGGCGGCACGATGACGTCATTGCGCCGGCCTCTGATAGGCTGCCGGCCTAGTGCCTGCAGCCAGGGGCGTACATAAAAATCACTGGGCCCCATAGCAGGAATCTAAATTGGGCCCCCATTCCCCTTTTATAGCCCCTCCCTTTGTTCCATGAACTATTCTTGCTGCTGCGTTTTATAATTTATGCCATCAGGGCCGGAATGGGATTACAAAACAGCCCTGGCACACAAAAGAGGTATAATAGATGCAGATGTATATTATATACAGCAGTGTACAGTTATGTGAGGTACGCGGTATAATAGATGCAGTGTGTACAGGTATATAGTATATTCCCTAGTGTTCTGATATGTGAGGTACAGGGTATAATAGATGCAGTGTGTACAGGTATATAGTATATACAGCAGTGTACTGATATGTGAGGTACGGGGTATAATATATGCAGTGTATACAGTATATACAGTAGTGTAATATGTGAGGTACGAGGTATAATAGATGCAGTGTGTACAGGTATATAGTAAATACAGCAGTGTATTGACACCTCGTACCTCACATATCAGTACACTGCTGTATATACTATATATCTGTACACACTGCATCTATTATACCTCGTACCTCACATATATAGTATATACAGAAGTGTACTGATATCTGTACACACAGCATCTATTATACCTCATACCTCACATATCAGTGCACTGCGGTATATACTATATATCTGTACATATTGCATGTATAATACTGTGTAATATATGCAGTGTGTGTGCATGTATGTGTGTGTATATATATATATATATATATATATACAGAGCAGTGTATTGATGTGACACATAGAAGGTATAATACTGTAGATGCAGTGTTTATAGAAATATGTGGTCAGTTATGCATTATAGTCACTGTGAGGTACATGAGGTAGTGGTAACTGTCTGAAGTAGTATACATGAGTGAGCAATGAGTAAAAACAGGGCATGGAGGGGGGGGGTAAATGATGAAAAGTGGAGGACCTCCTCTTACCTCTCCATTCCAGTCTGTATGGATCAATACAGAGCTGCTTGTGAACTTTTAATACTTGCTGTTAGGGGTTGAAGGACCTGTGATGATGTCATCACAGGTCCTGGCAGATGTACCTTTGAAACCTAGGAACTACACCATTTTTGGTGCAGTTCCTTTGCTAGATTCTGCAGGACCTGTGATGTTGAAGATGATGTCATCACAGGTCCTGGCAGATGCACTGTTCTAACCTGGGAACTACACTTTACACTGTGCAGTTCCCTTACAGGACCTGTGATGACATCATCAAAGGTCCTTTAGCTTTAGAAAGGTAAACAGGAGTAATTAGGGGGCGGGGCCTCTCCTCCACTTCGGTGCCTGCCTGCAGCCTATCAGAGGAAAGGGAAGGGACACGCCTCTCCCTCCCCTGCACCTCCGCTGGCACAGACAGTTTACAATGGAGATGAGCGCAATGGAAGCGCTCATCTCCCTGTGCCCGGCGGCGGCTGCTCACTTGGGGGGGGGGGGGTCATTTTAGTTGGGGGGGCACATGGGGGGGCACAGCATGATGTAGGGGGGGCCGTGGCCCCCTCTGGCCCCCCCCTGGCGACGCCACTGCTGCTGGCACTTCACCTGCGCCCCCCTCCTGTCCGCAAATGGTAGCGCCCAGGGCACCCGCTCCTTCGGCCCCTGCCTTGTACCGGCCCTGATGACATTGGATGACCTCGATGTCTAACTAGGTGGCCCTCACACTGGAAGGATGGAATATCCAGGGCAGGAGCATAGCTCCAGCACACACCAAGGCTGGAGAACTACTGACCTCACGCTCACAGCACCAGATTAAGAAGAGCCACAAGGCCACACCCATAACACACCTAGCCAAGAAGTTAACCCTTCCAGCACCAGACAGGGAAAGAACCAGAAGAAGGAGGAAGCACAAACATGCTGCACAACACGTTGCCCCTGGCAACCAGCATGCACGGCAACAGGTCACGGCGCACAACAACAAGACCGTGACACTGAGTTCCTGCAGAGGTACAGTATGGGCCCATGGATCCGATGCATCTCCAAAGTTGTACAGAGCTGTCATTCCTTCAGCCGCATCTTTCACATCTCATAAATGTGCACTAAAATGTCTAATATACACCTTTAGATTAGATAATGAGCAGTTATTATCAGGTCATGATTCCTGAGGATTTTATTTAAATCTTTGGATAATTGGACTAATCTAAATTTCATATGCAGCCATCACAAAGATGAAATTCAGTGTGCTGCAGAACCAACTGAAAAACAACAACTGTGCTGCCTTTTAACCCTTTACAACGGCTGCCTCTAATGTCCCCTTCCACATGATTTACCATTAAATAAATCTACAATGAAGCGATGAATTGGACATAGGGAAGGTCTGCAGATACAGAGCCATAAAAGTGAGCGGGAACTCCTGGTATACAGATATAACGATCCTGCAGATGGCTTTCCTATGACATGCTGATATAGTTTTACAGAACACTAAAAACATGGAAACTTGTGGAGTTTAGATACAGGAAATTATGGAGAATGTGAGGAATAAATAACACAAACCCCATTTAGAGCACAGCTGGGGGTTTCAAAGCAGATGGGCCAGTACGTGGCCCACCCAGGTATTTATATACTGTACTTCAGAACGGTCTGCTAGCCTGTACCGGGAATAATTTCTAGTGTGATACACCAGGCAGCAGGAGTCTCGTTTGCATATTATTTCCATTTAGTTTAGCAGGTGCATATATTTACTCTGAGACTTTAAGCTGTTTGGGCTAGTAAAACAATATATACATAGGGAAAATGATTTACATTTCCTATAGAGATCTAAGTTCAGTTCACTTGAAATGAGTCTTTTGGCTGTACTATAGATGCTAAAGCACAGACATGCGCTCACTGACAAAAAAAATACAGCACCGAGAAGAAGTTGTTGGGACTGAATGAACTGTGATATACTGTATGTAAGTGATAACAATATTAGAGGGAAAACTGTACAATTGAAAGGAAGCTGTAGTACCCTGTTAGGCTGGCTCTAGCCTGGATACAGGATGAGATACTGCAGGGCATGGAGGCATACAGGTTCTGTATGGTATCCTGAGGCACATTTCCAACAAATGTTGCAGCTTGGCCTGTAGTTCCTGCACACTTGTAGGATGTCAAAGCTAGCATCCCAGCTGGTCCCATAAATGCTTAATTGCCGACAAATCTGGTGACCGGGCAGGCCAAGGAAGTGTTGTAATCTGCCAGAGACTTTCCTAGAAAACACTTAACGGTGTATAAGACGTGCAGATTTTCAGCTCAATGATCGCTAACTAGCATTTGTATGAACGCTAGTTAACGATCATTTTGCAGTGTAATACTGCTGCCTATTCCAGGATGCATGAGCAAATACTTGTTCATCGGGCAATACAGATCTTTTAGAATGCTGAAAGATCAGGATTTGCTGGCGGCAGATCCTACTGTATAATAGCGATCTGCTGACGGTAAACCACTGTACAGCATGGGGACGAGCGATGGCATAGCGAGATCTCTGTATGTAAAAGCAGTGGTCTCCTCCGCTAGTGAGCAGGCCACTCATGGCTTGTTCATTGGTCATATGGCCTTGGTGCTTTCCAGTCCCATTCCAGTGAATACCAAACACAGATACTATCCTACGGACAGCGATATGCTTTGTAAGCTGCAGGGAGTGCCGCAGTGTCTTCAAACAGCTCAGTGGTGGGTGCCAGGCATTGGACCTCCACTAATCATGTACCGTTGACCCATACTGAGGATAGGTCATCAGTATTACACACTCAGACAAGCCATTTAAAGAGGTTCTCCAGAAATAATGAGTTTTTAGCAAATGCCCGCTGCCTGCCTCTCTAAACAGAAGATTTATACTTACCTGCTCCCTGTCAAACATCACCGCTGAAGCCAGTCATTGTCTGCAGTGGAACATGTGACCATGCCCCTGCTGAGCCGGATGTCCACTTGGCAGGGACATAGTGGAGGCAGTGTGAGGTACTGGAGCAGCAGGCAGCAGAATTTACAATATGGGTGCTTTAAAATATCTGCACATCAGCATCTTGTGATGACATTCAATTTTTTCTAATCATTTTTGTGTGGGAGAAAATAAATTTACTTTTCTTAGTACCCCCCCAAATCCTGACTTAGGCCTCCCAGTTAAGCCAGTACTAATCATTTTTATGTGGGAGAAAAGAAATTAACTTTTCTTAGTACCCCCCAAATCCTGACTTAGGCCTCCCAGTTAAGTCAGTACTCTCTGCTATGCACTGATGAGGGGCAATCACCCCGAAACAGCTGTCTGCAGATGAGGCGCATGGCCTATAAGTCTCCTCATGCCGATTAAGGCAGTCTTTCCCCAATGAGAAATAGTACCCCTCAAATCTCTAAACAAGATTAATACTTACCTGCTACCTGCCTCTCCAGTCCCCCATGTTCCCTCTGCTGTGTCCATGTCCGGTCCCCGTAGTGTAGACATCCGGTGTAGCATGGGTATGGTTACATGCTCCACTGCAGACAATGATTGGCACTTGCTAAAACTCTTTATTCCTGGAGAACCCCTTTAAGTCATTAGAAAAATGAATTCCTTTTCTCCTAAACAAAAATGATTAGAATTTTTTTTATGTGTTCACAATATGCCGATGTGCAGATATTTTAAAGCACCCATATTGCAATTGCACTTACTGTATATTTTGTAAATACAACTAATGTGAAGGACAAACATAACTGCAGGGGACATTTATTACATTTATCTGACTGTCTCTTACAGTATGTATTGAGATATTCTGTTCATGTCCTATTAATGTTTTAGCTTATTAATTGGGGACCTTAATTATGGGAGGTAAAAGCAGCCAAAATTCTAATTGAAGTTAAAATCATTAAATGAAAATTTAAATACCTATTTACCATTTAATTTTCATCACGTGTGCAGAATTCATGCCAAGATTAAAAAGAAAATGAAATTTTGCCATTCAATTTTCAACCCGAGCATGGGTAATATATAAAAAAAGCCCTTTGTCTTTTAATTTTAAGTTTACTAATTTCATTTTCATCACCAGTCCGGGTATGTTATGGTTAAAATTAAAAATAAAATAAAAACTGGAAAAATTAATGTAAAAACAAGAGCTTGACAATTATTTTTCATCTATGCAGGCATTATCTATGCCAAAATTTAAAAAAAATAAAAATATCAATTGGAATTTTAATTTTCAAGTTGTGCTAATATTCAAATACATGCAGATTAGTAAAATTAGTATTAGTGGACATTAGTCAACATGTAAAAAGATGTTAATGACCTATATCTTTCTAATAGAGGGCGCTTTGGACAACAATTTCAATAGCAGGACTGTGTAAGGTCTGTTGCACACTGTGGGCTGTAATTCCAGCAGGCTGTTCCTTGCTTTCTAGATCCAACATTGCCGGAGGTTACCGGAATATCTGCCAACCTCATTGACTATAATGGGGTCCGGCAGAGATCTGTCCGCCACCCGACAAATATGCTGGGATTTGGCTGAACAAAAAACAATGCATGAACAGCCAGCCAGAACTAAGTCCAATAGAGGCTGCCCTTCACAAAGAATTCAATAGCATAACTGTGTAAGCCCAATAGAGGGCGCTCTCCACAATAAGTTCAATAGCACCAGTCATTGGCACTTAGTTCTCTGGGAGTTCCAGCTCCTCCTATCCTTCACTAGTCCGATGTGTCAGGTGGCCCTGCTCTTCTCCTCTGCCTCCTGAACCTCACTGGCTGGTTCCTTCGCATATTATATATCTGGACTATTAGTACTGAATGCTGAGAATAAGCAAGCAATTTCACCACCTCTTTTAATTTTAATTTGATGATTTTAATTTTAGCCGCTTTTACCTCCAATACTTAATAGGGTAATTTATCCTACAGTTAGTTTGCCTGTTGTGATTGATGTAACTTATTAATGTGCTAACATCATAACAGATTTAAAATCTTATTATACATTACATATCATAAGGTTGTTGGTGGTAATAGATACATGTGAACAATGGGGAGAGATGATATTATTATACCTGATAAAACTTTACTTTTATTGATCAGCTAAAATATGATATAATCTACAGAGCTTATAAAAATATGTGTCAGTACCAGAAAAATCTGACACATACAGTATGGGGGAAATATATCAAACTGGTGTAAAGAAGAACTGGCTTAGTTGCCCATAGCAACCAATCAGATTCCTCCTTTGATTTTCCAAAGGAGTTCTGAAAAATGAAATGGATCTGATTGGTTGCTTTGGGCAACTAAGCCAAAGCTCTACTTTACACTAGTTTGAGAAATCTCCCCCTATGTTTTTATGTGCTCAGTAGATTATATAGTTTTTTAGCTGATCAATAAAAGTGAAGTTTTATCAGGTATATCATAATAATAATATTGTCTCTCTATAGATGAGAGAGGAATCTATACAAGGACACAAAACTGCATTCCTTGAAGTTTTTTTCTGGTAATAGATACAATGTGATATGTGCTACTTTTATATGATTATTTGTGCTACTATTAACATTTTTGATATGTCAAGTACTAGTACCATTTTCATTACTGTAATTGGTCTATGTGTGCATGTCCATCTACTAGTTATCTGCAAGTTGTATACAGTGTATCTGCACTGGTATTCATCCTCCTGTATCCTTTATTACATTTACTCAAGCTGATAGGTAGGTTGTACTTGTGCTCATTGTAATTAGGATGTGTTGATGCTGTTTTGTTTTTAAAATGTACCTTCATAGTGATTTTGGTCTAACATTCTGGTAGTGACATTCTACAGCTTGTGATTGGCTACAGCAGTCTAGAAATGTCACTAGTGGAAAAGGAAGCAGACAGCAGCAGGTGGCAGGGTGGCATCGGTACAGAAGTGCAGGAATTTGCTTATGTACAATGACTATAAAAATAACGTTTGGGAGAACCCCAGGCACACATTTCATTCTTACACCTGAAAAAAGAATGGCAAATAAACCAAAGTCAATATCATTTCCTCATTTCTTTCCAGTACGATCACTTCTGTTTTGGCTGACAAACACGGTTAATGAAATGTATCGTACATCATGTGAATAAATCAGGGGAACACAATTTACGAATACAGTTAACAGCTAATCTAAAATCTGTTGTCTGACAACAGCTGAATTTTCGTCTAAATGGAAATGTGACAGGTGTTACATTGGTTCACACTTCCCTGCCTCAAAGTTATCTTATCTCCGCTAACTGGATTATTGGTCTATCGTGTACTAGCACACTATTTCTGCATTTACTCATTCTGCAGATAAAGCGTGATGATGAAGAATAGAAAGCATGTTCCGATAACATATCTTACATATTTAATCTCCTGGTTACTAGGCTATTACTTTTTATGAAATTTACACTTTTATTATCTCTTGATAAAAAAAATTGTTTTGTTCAGTTCAACATGGATAACAACTATACATAGTGTTACCGTATATTTCGTAGATACCAGTATATAAATATTTTATGCTTTGCTTTCTTGATTTTTGAAAAATCCCCATAAATTGTTTTCAATAATGTGGCTACTGTATCTTTGGCTTTAGGTTCAACTTCATGTATATCTTGGATGGTAAGCAGAGCCATTGAAGAGCAGAAATATGTGAGAAGTCTTGGAAAACAAATTCTGCCCAAGTGCTACAATTAAAGGACAGAAAAATATATTATGCTGAATGCAGATTGGTTTGAATTATCTAATTAGTTTAGGTATATCCATATTTTTTTATATAATTGCCTTTTTATTAAAGCTTTCTTTTGAAATGAAGCAATGAGTAATGACATATCTGTGTAAGAATCAACACGGTAGGCACATATATCTTAAGCGAGAGGAGAAAAAAAAGGACAATAAAACATTGGGCCACCGCCCAAAAGTGGTCTCCAAGGTATCAAACATATGGAATCTTAATAACATATGGAGATTTCAATGCAAGTTTACAATGTAGGTCAGTACTTAAGTAGACATGTTGATGTCTAATGGATGACTAATATCAAGTTATTGAGCATTTTATTGCCAGCAATCATAGTCATGTCAACCAGGGAGAAGAGACAGACATAGACAAGACAGGACATGAGGGGAAAGGAGGGAGAAGGGTATGCCGAAAAAGCAACGGTATGGTATTAAGTAGGCACATCAATATAGTCGTCCCAGGGCTTCCAAATTTTGTCAAATCATTCGACTTGATTGGTCATGAGGGCAGTTAAGTATTCCATTCTTCTAACATCTAATGCATTGGTTATAAGGTCAGAGCGAGTAGGCCTTGTCGTTTCCAAAAACTGGTTACAAGACGTCTAGCCGCTGTTAATATGTGCAATAAAAGTAATAGGGTGTATTTCCCCAGGGGAGCAGAAGGCATATTCAACAAATATAGATAAGGGTTCAAGTAAAGCTCAACATCTATTAATTGTAAAAGGATCCCTTGTGTCTCCTTCCAAAATGGATATATCAGGGGACACTCCCAAAAAATGTGGAACAATGATCCCAGCTCTTTTTCGTATCTCCAACATTTATCTGATAATTTAGGATCAAAATGTTTTAACAGTTGGGGGGTATGGTACCAGAACATCAAAATTTTATAAGAGTTTTCCTTGAATGTAGCACAAGTAGAAGTTAGAGCTGCCCTTCTCCATATTAGTTTTCATTCACCTGGGGAAATGTTACACCCCACAAGCGCTTCCCATTTAGACATGTACGAGTGTCTAGGTGGCGTGGAAGGAGAGTAAAATGTATATCTCTGAGATAAGTCCCTTGGTAGAGTCTGAAAGTTTACACAATTTTTCAAACATCGTTGGTGTAGAAACCTGAGTAGTATTTGTAAATGTTGATATCTGGAAGTCTCTGGTAAGTGATATGTGGATGCAAGGGTGCCAAAAGGTATAATCTTTAAAGTCCTATAATCCACTATATCTGCGAAGCGGAATATCCTATTGGAAAACCAAGGCTTAAAAAAAGAGGACACCATACCTGCCGGAAACAGTGGATTAAATAAGAAGGATATCATAGATGAGTTGTCAGATACTAGGGAAAATCTCTGCCTACAAGTTTTCCAAACATTATATGTGAGGGACATAGGTCCCAGCAGCTTTGGTATTTGGGTAGTTGGTATCTGAGACCATATCAAAGCATTAGGATGCATCAGAGCAAGCCATAATTTCTCTAATTCCATCCATCTGGAATATGCAAAGATGTTCGACCAGGCAGGGATACGCCTTAAGTGCGTTGCCCAATAATATTTAGTAATATCCGGCACCCCCAAGCCACCTTGTGATTTAAGGGCTGTAAGGGTCCTACAGGAAATCCTGTGCCTCTTTTCATTCCATATGAATCTAAGGATTAAGGATTGAAGAGCCCTCAGTTCCTTACCTGGTATGGGGACTGGAAGGGTCTCAAACATGTATAATAACTTGGGCAATAGGGACATTTTTATTACTGCTATTCGCCAAATAAAGAAAGGGGAAGAGGCTTCCATTTAGTCATAAGGGTTCTTAGCTGTTGAAAAAGGGGAGGAAAGTTATAGGTATATAACGATGCATATGTTTGGGTTAAGTGCACCCCGAAGCATTTTAAAGTGTCTTTGGTCCATCTAAAGCGGAAATTATCTCTTAAGTTATTTAACCTGTCAGGTGGAATGTTCAACGGCAATGCTTCTGTTTTTGTAGTATTGACTTTATATCCTGATAATTTACCATATTCCTCTAGCAACTTAAATAAATTCGGAAGGGTGATATGGAGGTCCGTCAAAGTAAGAAGGACATCATCTGCAAAAAGAGATAGCTTGAAGTCTACATGATTGCATCCTGATATTCACGGAGTAAAAGTCAATCTAACAACAGTCGCTAGAGGTTCAATGCATAATACAAAAAGTAGAGGGGAGAGTGGGCAGCCCTGCCTTGTGCCATAAAAAATATGTATCTTACCGGATTGGGCATGGGTAATTTTGATAATAACTGTGGGTTGAATATATAACGCACGGAGTGCAGTAACAAAAAGACCCCCAATACCAAAGCGCTGTAAGGTGGAGAACACGAAAGACCAGCTTAGGCGGTCAAATGCTTTTTCCGCGTCAAGGCTCAATAATAAAGCCTGTTGACCGGTTTTATTTAAAAAATTCAATCAGGTCTATAGCTCTCCTAGTGTTGTCGCCCCCCTGCCGATTCAACACAAATCCTACTTGGTCTTTATGGATTAATTGGGGGAACCACAAAGAAAGTCGGTTTGCAAGGATTTTAGTAAAGATTTTTAAATCTGAGTTAAGGAGAGCTATAGGTCCCTACCAGGCTTTGGAATGAGGGTAATACAGGATTGTAGCATTGAGGCTGGTATTGGTGAGCCTTGCAAGAATGAATTAAATAATGTAATCATGTGTGGGAGAAGGACAGAGGTAAACGTCTTATAGTAAAGATATGGCAAGCCATCCGGTCCAGGGGATTTGTTATTGGGGAGTTGTTTCACCACCTCTTGAATCTCGTCTGATGTAATTTTAGTATTCAGGGAAGCTAGAGCTTCTTTTCAAATCTTAGGTAAGTTGCATTGGCTTAAGAAGGAGGAGAATTACTTTTGACAATCCGTATTATTAGTAGGGAGTTGCTGTGGGAGGGCGTAAAGGGCCGCATAGTATTGTTGAAAAAGGTCCGAAATAAGACTAGGATTGTACGTGATATTGCCATCTGGTTGCCTTATAGCTGTAGGTGATCCTGTAATATTGGAGTCGCGGAGCTGACGTGCTAAAATTGTATGTGGTTTGTTGCCCCACTCATAGAACCGCCGACGGGAGTATAAGAGCAATTTCTCAGTTTTTGCAAGTGCCAAATCTCTCAGCCTAACTTGGAGAATGACAATCCGTCGTAATAAATGCTGGGAGCTCCGCGTCTCCAACTGGGCCTTTAGTATTTTTAGTTGATCAAGAATGGAGGCGTATTTTGTTACGGTCTTTCTTCAGCTTAGAACCAATTGCTGTGCAGTTACCTCTAAAAACAGCTTTGTGTGACTCCCATAGAGTAGAAACAGAAGAGACAGAAGGCTGGTTGATAGAGAAATATTCAGATAGAGTGTCTTGAAGCTCCTGTCTGGGTATGGGTTTAGTGAGAAGGGTATTGTTCATGTGCCAGTGGCAGACTTTAGTGTGTTTCCTAGCGGGATTCAAGAGAATGGAGATCGGGGCATGTCCAGGTGATATTTCCTATTTCTGCCTCTGTTAACATTCTAAGGGTAGGTATATTGCCGAAGAAATAATCAATGTGAGTATGTGTGCTATTGGGATGGGAATAGAAAGTTTATGTTTTGAATGTATGATAATTAATGCGCAATAGATCATACAATGAACATTTCCTAACCAAGCATCTAAAAAGACGTGAGAGTCTACGTTGTGACGGTGGGACTATTTTTCCAGTCAAGGATAACCTATCCATGTTCTCGGAAAAAGAGACGTTAAAATCCCCTCCAATTATCAATGCTGCTGGAAGATAACTGGTCAATTTTAACAGAACCTTTCTTAAAAATGGAATTTGCGCAGAGTTTGAAGCATATAGGTTACATAATACAAGAGGGGTGCCCTGAAAGGTGGCCTGAAGTATGACATATCTGCCATTTGGGTCAGAAATACTAGATTCAACCTGCAGGGGACAATCAGCAGATAGAAGAATAGCCACCCCTGCTACCTTTCTGTCAGAAGAGGCAGAATAGATTCGCAGAAATGATCTGGCTGCAAATTTGAAAGTACTGCTTTGATCAAAGGGAGTCTCCTGTAGGAAAACCACCTCCGCCCTCTGCGAGCAACATTCCATAAGGGCTAGCCTCCTTTTAGCATTAGAGTTAAGGCCCTTGACATTTAACCCCTTAAGGACCCATCACGTACCGCTACGGCATGGTTCCCGAGTCCTTAAGGACCCATGACGTACCGGTACGTCATGTGTATTTCCGATCACCACCGCCCGGTGGGCGGTGATTGGAACCCGGTGCCTGCTCAAATCATTGAGCAGGCACCTTGGCTAAATGCGCGGGGGGGTCCCGTAACCTGTGGTTTGCGGCTTTACCTGCCGTTTGCGGTGGCGTGTGGTGGTGCCATCGGGTGCCCATGTGGCTGTAGGGGGGACCCGATGGCATGGAAGGCAGTGCGATGCCTAACGAAAGCATCGCGCTGCCTTCCGGTGACGAGCCTGTAAGATCCAGCCCCCTGGATCTCACAGGCCGGAAGCTGTATGAGTAATACACACAGTATTACTCATACAGCCAATGCATTCCAATACAGAAGTATTGCAATGCATTGTAAAGGATTAGACCCCAAAAAGTTCAAGTCCCAAAGTGGGACAAAAAATAAAGTAAAAAAAAAGTTGAAAAAATAAAGTTTCAAGTAAAAATAAACAATTTAAAGTTTCAAGTAAAAATAAACAAAAACTTCATTTTCCCCAAATAAAGTAAAAAGAATTGGTAAAAAATAGGAAAAAAAAAAAGTATACATATTAGGTATCGCCACGTCCGTATCGACCGGCTCTATAAACATATCACATGACCTAACCCCTCAGATGAACACCGTTATAAAAAAAAAAACTGTACTAATTAAACCATTTTTTTGTCACCTTACATCACAAAAAGTACAACAGCAAGCGATCAAAAAGGCGTTTGCCCACCAAAATAGTACCAATATAACCGTCACCTCATCCCGCAAAAAATGAGCCCCTACCTGAGACAATCGCCCAAAAAATTTAAAAAACTATGGCTCAGAATATGGAGACACTAAAACATGATTTTTTTTGCTTCAAAAATGAAATCATTGTGTAAAACTTACATAAATAAAAAAAAGTATACATATTAGGTATCGCCGCATCCGTGACAATAACAAAAAAAAAACGGTGCCAAGCTATTTCTTGTTATCTTGCCTCACAAAAAGTGTAATATAGAGCAACCAAAAATCATATGTACCATAAACTAGTACCAACAATACTGCCACCCTATCCCGTAGTTTCTAAAATGGGGCCACTTTTTTGGAGTTTCTACTCTAGGGGTGCATCAGGGGGGATTCAAATGGGACATGGTGTAAAAAAAAACAGTCCAGCAAAATCTGCCTTCCAAAAACCGTATGGCATTCCTTTCCTTCTGCGCCCTGCCGTGTGCCCGTACAGTAGTTTACGACCACATATGGGGTGTTTCTGTAAACTACAGAATCAGGGCCATAAATATTGAGTTTTGTTTGGCTGTTAACCCTTGCTTTGTAAAAGTTAAAAAAATATTAAAATGGAAAATCTGCCAAAAAAGTGAAATTTTGAAATTGTATCTCTATTTTCCATTAATTCTTGTGGAACACCTAAAGGGTTAACAACGTTTGTAAAATCAGTTTTGAATACCTTAAGGGGTGTAGTTTCTTAGATGGAGTCACTTTTATGGAGTTTCTACTCTAGGGGTGCATCAGGGGGGCTTCAAATGGGACATGGTGTCATAAAAAACAGTCCAGCAAAACCTGCCTTCCAAAAACCGTATGGCATTCCTTTCCTTCTGCGCCCTGCCGTGTGCCCGTACAGCGGTTTACGACCACATATGTGCTGTTAACCCTTGCTTTGCAACTGGAAAAAAAAATATTAAAATGGAAAATCTGCCAAAAAAGTGAAATTTTGAAATTGTATCTCTATTTTCCATTAATTCTTGTGGAACACCTAAAGGGTTACAAAGTTTGTAAAATCAGTTTTGAATACCTTGAGGGGTGTAGTTTATAGAATGGGGTCATTTTTGGGTGGTTTCTATTATGTAAGCCTCGCAAAGTGACTTCAGACCTGAACTGGTCCCTAAAAATTGGGTTTTTGAAAATTTCTGAAAAATTTCAAGATTTGCTTCTAAACTTCTAAGCCTTGTAACATCCCCAAAAAATAAAATATCATTCCCCAAATGATCCAAACATGAAGTAGACATATGGGGAATGTAAAGTAATAACTATTTTTGGAGGTATTACTATGTATTATAGAAATAGAGAAATTAAAAACTTGGAAATTTGCAATTTAAAAAAAAAATTGGTAAATTTGGTATTGTTTTATAAATAAAAATGATTTTTTTAACTTCATTTTACAAGTGTCATGAAGTACAATATGTGACGAAAAAACAATCTCAGAATGGCCTGGATAAGTCAAAGCGTTTTAAAGTTATCAGCACTTAAAGTGACACTGGTCAAATTTGCAAAAAATGGCCAAGTCCTTAAGGTGAAATAGGGCTGAGTCCTTAAGGGGTTAATGACATACATTTAATAATTTTGGTAGTGTAGAAATAGTACCATACTTGTCGTCAGATGCGTATGAAGTATTCCTCCAGGAGAGCCAGGATCGAAGAGACCCGCTTTATGTCTGTAATACCTTGCTACTACCAGTACAACTTCTGTAAAAGAGATGAAAAGGAGGGAAAAACATAAGGGAGAGGGGGAATACAAGAGATGGCATACAAATAATATGACATTTGGAAATATTCCAATCATTGGGCTAAGTGCCCAGGAGTGGGTCAACACATAACGCCTCATATCTATACTAGAGCCCTGTCTCTCTTCCCAATTTTCAAAGGAAATAGGCGAGAGGAAGAGGGCCAATAAGTTAACCCATGTGGAAGGAACGTGACTAGACTCTCTATGCCAGAGATTGTAGATGAAGAAATGTATAAGAGGAAAAAAAAAATTGCAAAAAAGCATAATAACAGTAGACCAGATTATGGAGGTCCTGAAAAATAGTGAAACAGTAGCAAACTAGGTTAGTAAGGAAACAGTGTCCAGAGCTTCCAAAAGAAAGAGAAAACCGCCATCTAGTCAAGCAATTCTCATCAGGAGACAATCTTTGGGTCTCTACTCAGATGTCAATGGTTCAGGTAGGCGCATCCCAAAGCTCATTTTCCAGCATCCCATCTTGAGGTGACGGTGTCTCTTGTGTCTCACTAAGTTCCATATTGGTGGAGGAGCAGGCAAAGGGTCAGGGATCTCCCAATCTTCCAGTGGCGGGACCGGAATGTCCAAGGCAGAACAAAATGGTAATAGGTCAGCATGAGACCCTAACGTGATAGTTTTGGCATTTTTTGAGACCACTAGTGCGAAAGGATATCCCCACTGATAGGGTCTGTTTTTTCTCTCAGGCAGGTGAGAAGGGGTTGTAGCAACATTTTTGTGAAGCGTCAACCAGGAGAGATCTTGGTAGAGTTGCATTCATGCTCCATGAAAATCGATGGTGCGTTGCACACGAGCTTTGGTCATAATAGCTTCTTTGAGCTGAAAGTCATGTATACAACATATTACATCACGAGGTTGTGCAGAAGAGTTCTTAGGATGTAAGGCTCTGTGAGCTCGATCCATTTTGATGACTTGAGGCCGCTGAGGGTCCAGTATGGAGTTAAATAATTCCCCAAGGACATCATGCAAATTCTTCTCTTTTTCAGGTTCAGGCAAGCCCCTGTGTCACGAGGGTATCAAGAGCCACGTCTGACTCCGTTATACCCGGGGTCAGGAGGTCGCAGCGGGTGGCTGCGCGCTCTATATCTAAAGATCACGTTGTTTCTTAGTGATTGTTTTCTGTGTTTGCCTTGCTATCCTTTTTGTCTCAATCAGAGATCCGTAGCTTCTCCTCCTCAGCTGTTTCTTGTCTGCCACTCCCAACCTCCTTATATTCTCCCCTCACACTTCTCTAGTTGCCAGTTATAGAGCTTCCTGCCTGGACATCTATACTGACCCACTGGAGTTGTGAATCCTGGTTGTCGTTCCAGAGTGCTACCCTCCGGATCCCTGTTGGGCTTCTTGTTGTCTCCTGTTGTCGCCCACCTGGGATTATATGTTGAGTTTGTATTGTCTGTCCTTCCCTTGGTGTTTTCCTTTAGAGCTAGTGGTGCGGACTAGTGTTCCCACCGCCCCCTGTTCACTATCTAGGGCTCAGCTTAGGGAAAGCCAGGGCTTTAGGCACGTGATCGGCGTACGGGTGAGGAACCCGTCTAGGGACGTCAGGGCAGCCAGGTGCCAGCCGCTAGGTGAGTTAGGGGTCACCACCTTCCCTCTCACTTGTGCAGGGCCTTCCTTGTTCCCTCCCTCTGCGTCACGTATGTGATAGTCACGCCGTCCGTGATATTATAACTGGCCCTTACTTTTTGAGAAAAAAAATAAATAAAATTTTTTATTTTTTTTTTCTCTACTTAGAATCCAATATGGATCCTATTGCTGCCTTGGCAAAACAGCTTCAAGGCCTGTCTTTGGAGGTGGCAGGATTGAAGTCGTCTGTCCTCCAACAACAGCAGCAAATGCAGCAGACCGCACCCCCTGCGGTTGCTATGGGTAACCAGGTAGTTACAGAACCCAAGGTTGTTCTTCCTGACAGATTTTCTGGGGGAAGGGACAAATTTGCGACGTTCCGTGAGGCCTGCAAATTATACTTTAAGTTGCGCCCTTACTCCTCAGGTAATGAAGAACAGCGGGTAGGGATTGTCATTTCCCTGCTTCAGGGGGACCCACAATCCTGGGCGTTCTCGTTACCCCCTGGTTCCCAGGCTCTCCGGTCAGTGGAGGGATTTTTTTTGGGCTTTGGGTCTCATATATGATGATCCTGACCGAGTCGCCCTGGCTGAGTCGAAGTTACGGAGACTCCTACAGGGAGATCGGTCAGCAGAGGAATATTGCTCAGAGTTTCGTAGGTGGGCTACGGATACTCAGTGGAACGACCCGGCTCTCAGGAGTCAGTTCTGCTCTGGGTTATCTGAAAGGGTTAAGGATGCACTGGCGCTGTATGAGACCCCCCTTTCCCTTGATGCTGTTATGTCCCTCTCTATCAGAATAGATAGGCGTCTTAGGGAGAGATCGAAAATTCCTGAGCAATTGGTTACCTCTCCCGAACAACTATTAGTCTGTACTGACTTAGATGAGCCTATGCAGCTAGGCGGAACTTCTCGTCAGGTCCGTCCTCCTGAGGTTCGCTGCAGGAGGGGGGGCTTGTTTTTTCTGTGGGGGGAAGGGTCATTTCATTAATGTCTGTCCCTCTTTTCTCAAAAACAAAAGACCGTCGGAAAACTACTAACCCCAGGCTGTGCGGAGGATGTCAGCCGGGGGGTATACGTTTCCTCCATGCGAACATCTCAATTTGTGTTACCAGCGGTTATTGTTTTTGGTGTTAAGACGGAGTCTATTTCTTTTTTTCTAGACAGTGGAGCAGGGGTAAATTTGATAGATGCCCATTTTGCCCGCACTATGGGTTTGTCTCTCTGCACGCTGCAGAGACCTATTCCCGTATTCGCTATAGATTCGGCTCCTCTGTCTCAGAGAAACCTCACCCACATTGTTCATAATTTACACCTTCGGGTAGGGGACCACCATAATGAGTGTCTTTCATGTTACGTTCTGGAGGGCCTTCCCTCTCCTGTGGTATTGGGTCTTCCCTGGTTGGTAGCGCACAATCCAGTGGTGGATTGGCAGGCCAGGGAGATATTGGAGTGGAGTGAGCATTGCAGAGAGAATTGCTTAAATAACAATTGCTTAATCGCCTCCATAGCTTCCCTACCTACATTTATTTCGGACTTTGAGGACATTTTTTCTGAAAAGGGTTGTCAGAAGCTACCACCTCATCGTCCTTATGATTGCCCGGTTAACCTGATTCCCGGTGCAAAATTACCCAAGTCCAGGTTGTATAATCTTTCGGGTCCCGAGAGACAAGCCATGAAAGATTATATCTCCGAGAGTCTGGCTAAGGGACACATCAGACCCTCTTCTTCACCCGTGGCTGCAGGGTTTTTCTTTGTTAAAAAGAAAGATGGGGGCCTGCGTCCTTGCCTAGATTTCCGTGAGCTAAACCAGATAACCATCCGAGACCCATACCCTCTTCCTCTCATTCCTGACCTTTTTAATCAGATTGCGGGTGCTAGGTGGTTCTCCAAACTTGATCTTAGGGGGGCCTACAATCTGATTCGTATCAGGGAAGGGGATGAGTGGAAGACAGCTTTTAACACCCCTGAGGGGCATTATGAAAATCTAGTTATGCCTTTCGGTCTGACCAATGCCCCCGCTGTCTTCCAACATTTCGTTAATGATATTTTTAGTCATCTCATCGGCAGGTTTGTAGTCATATACCTAGATGATATCTTAATTTATTCGGCTGATCTGAAAACACATGAGGTGCATGTCAGGCAAGTACTGCAGGTCCTACGGACGAATAAATTATATGCGAAAATTGAAAAATGTGTCCTCGCCGTTCAGGAAATACAGTTCCTGGGATATCTATTATCTGCTTCAGGTTTCCGTATGGATCCTGGGAAGGTCAAGGCAATTTTAGATTGGGATCTTCCTGAGAACCTTAAAGCCCTACAACGGTTTTTGGGTTTCGCAAATTTCTATAGAAAGTTCATTAAAAATTATTCAGTGATTGTTAAACCCCTTACCGACATGACTAGGAAGGGGACTGATTTTTCCAAATGGTCTGACGCCGCTAAAAATGCATTTTCCTCTCTAAAAGAGAGGTTTACCTCAGCACCTGTTCTAATTCAACCTGATGTCTCCCAGCCTTTTATTGTTGAAGTAGATGCGTCAGAGGTGGGAGTGGGGGCTGTATTGTCTCAGGGTCCGTCTCCTGGCAAATGGCGCCCTTGCGCTTTCTTTTCCAAAAAATTATCTTCTGCAGAGAAGAACTATGATGTTGGAAATAGGGAACTGTTGGCGATTAAACTGGCGCTTGAAGAGTGGCGTCACTTCTTAGAGGGAGCAATCCACCCCGTCACGGTGATTACGGATCACAAAAACCTTCTGTACCTAGAATCGGCTAAGCGTCTCACCCCTAGACAAGCTAGGTGGTCGCTATTCTTTACCAGATTTAACTTTGTAATCACCTATCGTCCTGGGGCAAAAAATACCAAGGCAGACGCGTTATCTCGTAGTTTCCCTGGAGGGGGTAATGTTAGTGATCAGGTACCTATTTTACAAAGAGGAGTGGTTGTCTCTGCTGTACACTCTGTTCTAGAGGGAAAGGTGTTAGAGGCCCAGGGGGACGCCCCGGCCTCTTGCCCCTCAGAGAAATTGTTTGTACCGTTAAACCTGCGTCTTGAATTATTAAAAGAACATCATAATTCGGCACTTGCTGGGCACCCGGGTAGTAAAGCAACCTTGGAGCTATTATCTCGTCGTTTTTGGTGGCCAAGGTTGCGTCAGGATGTAATGGATTTCGTGTCTACTTGCTCTACTTGTGCACGCGCGAAAGTCTCTCATACACGTCCAGCAGGGTCTTTATTGCCACTTTTTATCCCCAATAGGCCATGGACACATCTGTCAATGGATTTCATCACTGACTTACTGTTGTCTGCGGGTAAAACAGTTATTTTGGTAGTAGTAGACAGGTTTAGCAAAATGGTACACTTTATTGCGCTACCCGCACTTCCTAATGCTAAAACTCTTGCTCAGGTGTTTATCAGTGAAATCGTGAAGCTTCACGGGGTCCCTTCCGATGTGGTTTCGGATCGGGGAACCCAGTTTATTTCTAAGTTTTGGAAAGCTTTTTGTTCCCGTTTGGGGGTACACTTGTCCTTTTCCTCAGCTTTCCATCCTCAGTCGAATGGACAGACTGAGCGTACCAACCAAAACCTAGAAACATATTTAAGGTGTTTTGTGTCTGAAAACCAAGAGTTGTGGTCATCATATTTACCGTTAGCTGAGTTTGCCATAAATAATCATTATCAGGAGTCCACTGGCAAGTCACCATTCCTTGGTGCATACGGTTTTCATCCCCAATTTTGTACTTTCAAAGAGGGGGGGTCTTCTGGGGTTCCCAAAGAGGAAAGGTTTTCTTCATCTCTTTCATCGGTATGGCAGAAGGTGCAAGTTAACTTGAAAAAGATGAGTGGTAAATATAAATGCATGGCCGATAAGAAACGGTCGCCAGGTCCGGACCTAGGAGTGAATGACTATGTGTGGTTGTCTACTAGGAATATTAAGTTGAAGGTTCCCTCTTGGAAACTGGGCCCTAGGTTCATTGGTCCTTATAAAATAGTAGCCGTTATTAACCCTGTGGCTTTTCGCCTGGAGCTACCTCAGACTTTTAAGATCCATAACGTCTTCCATAAATCGTTACTCAAGAAGTATGTTCCACCTCTAGAACCATCACCACTGCCACCTCCTCCTGTTATTGTGGATGGTAATCTGGAGTTTCAAATAGCCAGAATTGTTGATTCTCGTCGGGTCCGCCGCTCTCTTCAGTATCTGGTGCATTGGAGGGGTTACGGTCCCGAGGAAAGAATGTGGGTTCCAGCGTCAGAGGTAAACGCCAACAGGTTAATTCAGGCTTTCCATACCTCTCATCCGGAGAGACCTGGTCCTGAGTGTCCGGAGGCCCCTCGTGAAAGGGGGGGTACTGTCACGAGGGTATCAAGAGCCACGTCTGACTCCGTTATACCCGGGGTCAGGAGGTCGCAGCGGGTGGCTGCGCGCTCTATATCTAAAGATCACGTTGTTTCTTAGTGATTGTTTTCTGTGTTTGCCTTGCTATCCTTTTTGTCTCAATCAGGGATCCGTAGCTTCTCCTCCTCAGCTGTTTCTTGTCTGCCACTCCCAACCTCCTTATATTCTCCCCTCACACTTCTCTAGTTGCCAGTTATAGAGCTTCCTGCCTGGACATCTATACTGACCCACTGGAGTTGTGAATCCTGGTTGTCGTTCCAGAGTGCTACCCTCCGGATCCCTGTTGGGCTTCTTGTTGTCTCCTGTTGTTGCCCACCTGGGATTATATGTTGAGTTTGTATTGTCTGTCCTTCCCTTGGTGTTTTCCTTTAGAGCTAGTGGTGCGGACTAGTGTTCCCACCGCCCTGTTCACTATCTAGGGCTCAGCTTAGGGAAAGCCAGGGCTTTAGGCACGTGATCGGCGTACGGGTGAGGAACCCGTCTAGGGACGTCAGGGCAGCCAGGTGCAAGCCGCTAGGTGAGTTAGGGGTCACCACCTTCCCTCTCACTTGTGCAGGGCCTTCCTTGTTCCCTCCCTCTGCGTCACGTATGTGATAGTCACGCCGTCCGTGATACCCTGATCCTTATATTATTTCTGTGTCCTCTATTTCTCCAGATCCTCTAAATAACGGGTATTTTCTCTTATATTCTGTGAGTAACATGAGATAATGGACTGCAGGTGAGTAACAGATTTGCAGGTGTCGTTATGCTGTGCCTTAAATGGAGTCAACACGCGCTGACATATGCCTGAGATCTTGTCTCAAAGACGATATTTCCGCTTTACAAGTGCTTCTTACCTCTCCGCTACTAGTGTCTTGAAATCTTCCTTTGTAGGGAGATGCTGCAATGTTCTTTGAAGCACAATGGATGCCTGTGAAGACTGTAATGCCCCTTCTTCTCCTTCCTCCATCATATCTGACAGCTGATCCCAGTTGGCATTCTCTCCTTGATTTCTGTCCTCATAATGAGGTGGATCCGTGGCCTCCCCAAGGGGTTATTTCCGTCACGGCGGCACTGCGATGGTGTAGCCTGTGATCCATTGCGCTTGGGCGCCATTTTAGGTGGCATTCTTATAGGCCTGTGAGAGTGCCCACGAGGTGCAAAAACGCCACCTCTGTGTTGCTGCCTGCGCCAAGGTCGGGAACAAACTCCTGTGTGATCGGGGAGAGGAGCGACTGCACCACCCAGCGGGGATTGCTATGCGGGGATTCCCGCGGTTGAAGAGGCCCGTGATAGTCCTCACCAGTAGTGGGGCCGGAGGTTTTCAAGTATGGCCGGCCACGTTTAACTGGGTGCTGGGTCCCGCACTAACGCCTGAGGTACATGTCGATCGTCGGGGTCCTCGGGTCAGCCACCAGAGTGTTTTTAGATTTCTTGGGCGGTAAATTTTTCCCCATGGGATGCGCTCTCAGTGCTAATGGGTCTCCTTTTGCGAAGCAAGGCGGCGGAGCTCGCACCTCGCGCTGCCATCTTGCTAGACATCCAGGCTACGCCCCTCTAGGTATATACATTTTTAAGGGTTGTCTGCTTTGGATAAACCATACTTGCTAGAAGGGTTCCCTTGACAGTATGAACACACAAAGTGTATCCTATGATGGGACCAGAGAGCCATACAGTCAAAAAATAACACTGCACTTATCAAGGAGGCAGAGCTTGTCGTAGGAGGATCTTAGGTGGGTTTATAACGCTACATGTGCCCATTCAAATCAATGGGTTGTCTGTATTACGCAGAATAGGACAGGTCCTCCAGAGGGAGAAAAAATCACTGTAACCACTCTCCACTCTGGCTAAAGCATTAGAATATTGAACAGAAGATTCTTCTTTAGTAACCTAGAATTAGCTTAAAGGGGTTTTTCTGGCTTTTTAAAAAAAATAAGATAAGCCAAAAAATGTGGAGTAGCTCACCTAGTACTTCTTAGAGGGAGAAAAAGTTATCTTGGTGCACAGACAGGGATGGCTTCCAGATACAAAGTCAGTTGCAAAATAGGAAGGCGCCCAGCACTAGGGAAAAAAATTCTAAAACTTAATTTAGAATGCATAAAAAAATAGTATTTTAAATCTGTGAATTGGTGGTGTCCAAACTCTTTAGCAATGGTTTTGTAACCCTTTCCTGATGAGCATCAACAACTCTTCTTCTGAGCTCCTCAGAAATCTCCTTTGCTTGTGTCATGATACACTTCCACAAATGTGTTGACTTGTGAAGATCAGACTTTGATAGATCCCTGTTGTTTAAATAAAAGAGTTCTCCCACTCACAACTGATTATCATCTCATTGATGGAAAACACTTGATTCAAATTTCAACTTCAAATTATCTTCCATTTTTATTTCACAAGTGCAGGTAGACTAACATAAAATCTGTGCAGGTTTCTGGACATAAACTGCAACAAAACCCGCAATTTCTGATTGCAGTTTTTAATTTGGTTTTCCGCAGATCACACCCATCCTTTGAAAAGGGTGAAATCCGCACCTAAAAAAGCTAATTGACATGCTATGGATTTCTAAATCCGCACAGCAGGTCAAATTCTGTGCAAAAATATGATAATCATCTATTCTCATACACTCTGCAGGTACTTTATAACATCGCAGTTTTTCAGCACGCAAATCTGCTCACAAAATGTAATGGTCGCAGACACACACATACGGGGGGAGGATAGTGACCACTGCGCTCCACCCTCACCCCTGGCCCTGCTTACTTGCCTTGCAAGTCCTAATGACAGGGGACAACTGGACGGAAATCCCTAGCATGGAATAAGTGCTGGGAGGACAGACCAGACAAACAACAGAACGTGAACGGACCGAGTCAATACCAGGAGAGCGACGAAGTACAAATGGAGCAAGCAAAGAATAGTCAGGAGAAGCCGGGGTCATAAATACCAGGAGCGTCGGGAAGTACCAAAGGAGTCAGCAGAGGATCGTCTGGAGATAGCCGGGGTCTGAATGCCAGGAGAGCAGCGCAGTACTGAAGGAGCAGGCAGAGGATCGTCAGGAGATACACAGAGGGTAAGTATGCCAGGTATGCAAAATCACAGCAGAACCTAAATAACAGGCAACCTGTGGCCAGCAGGCTGCCTGTTTAAATACTGAGTAGCAGGGATCATGTGACATGGCCAGCGTCACATGACTCGCCCTGCTGTTCATGGCTGAGCACTGAGTGCCCAGCTCGGTGCTCAGGCTTCATCAGGTTGGTGGGGGAACCGAGGACGCCGGCCGCACTGAGGAGACCTGCGCGGCCGGGTCCGTCCCACCCCCCATCACCTAGGAGACGAGGACGCTGTACAGAGGCGGGGCACCGTCGGTGCTGCGGAGAGTCAGTGTGTCGGCGGCGCCCCGTGACACAAAGGCTTTATGTAATCCACGTGTGCAGGTACCCTAAAGGTTCACATACTTTTGCCATTCACAGACGTGATAATGGATCATTTTCATAGAAGCTTGAAAATAGATCTTAGTCCATCAAGAATGTTGTAAATATAACATACGACAATAGTAGAGTACAAATTAAGCAAAGTGTTAAAAAGCTGAGAACAAGTAGATTAAAAGTGTTTGTAAGAGAAAGTTGGTTAAATCTGCTGATTTTGGTTCGACAGGCCAGCTTTCTTGTGTGTGTGGGGGTGTATTTCACTATGCCCAAACCTATATTTTCACAGAAGATAAGCCACCACCAGAAGAATCTGGCAAAGGTTCACTCCTATCTCCCCATTGCAAATATGTGTTGTGCATGATTGACCAAACCGACCATGCATGTGTATGGGTGAAGTTGGGAGAAATAGCTGTCAGCTGAATGAGCATTTGACCAACAGCTATTGAAGGTGGATGGCCACCTCAAAACATAGAATCAAGACGCTTGTGCAGGGAAATCACACTCTGGGTATAGAGTAAGTGATAACTAAGTCAAAATTTCACTCTGGAAAAAAAAAGAGGTTGGAGGCATTTTGTGTGATATTTTGTCGGTTAATGAGCTGTTACAATGAAGAAGACAAGGAATAATGAGATTTCCCAGATAACCATGGTTTTTAACACATATGGTCATGTGGTTACCTCATGTATGTTACAGTTTCCCCATGTGTTTTTTTATTTATTTTTTATTTGGACTCTCTGATCTCCTTTTCACAATGCAAACAAATCACTCTACTTCTTTCCATCCTGTATGTAGCACTTCCTGTTGCTGTATCCAATCTAATATTGCGCAGCTATTTTATAGCCCCTCCCACCAGCTAGTTACATAGACACTGTCCTACCACCGCCCCTAACAACACCCAGCTATTTTATAGCCCTTCCCACCAGCTAGTTTCATAGACACTCCCCTATCACTGCTTTACCCATGAACATCACAAGAAATAATAAAAATCTGCATGGAGCAATAAAGGCTAAAGAAATACATTACAAAATTGCAGCGACCTTCATAAATGATTATTTTAAAAGATGTTGATGCAAACTGGAAAAACCCCTTTAAAATATTTCAACAATGAGTATATCAAGTAAACATGATTGTATATTTAGGCTCATTGTGCATTCATCTTAACTTACCACAGTCCCTCAAACATTCCCTTGTCCTCTTGTATAAAAACATGTTTGATAATCTTTATCTCTTGGGGCCCCAGCAAAGGGACCACTTCTGATCAATTTGCTCTCAGAGGACTTCCTTTATAAAAAGGTATAGTAAAAACTGGATAACCCCTTTAAATGGGGTCTGTGAGATTTTGATATTGATGGCCTATCCTCAGAATAGGTCATCAATATCAGAGTGGTGGGGGTCCAGCTCCCAACACCCTCGCTGATAAGCTGTTTGAAGAGACCTCTTCCTAGGACAATGGCTTCAAGTTCATCGGTCACGTGGCCTAGGTGCAGCTCAGTTTCATTTAAATGAATGGGCTGAGCTGCAATACCATTTTATGATGGATGGCGCTGAGTTTTGTAAGCTGCAAGTTGGCAGTGCTCACCAGAGCTCCATGGCCTCCTCAAACAGCTGACCAGCCCCCCCCCCCCCCCCCCCCGCTTGATCTGATATTGGTAACCTATCCTCAGGATAGGTTATCAAAATTAGGATCTTAGAGAACCCCTTCAAAGTTTAGTAAATTCCAACTACAACTCTATGTAATGGAAATTTCATTTTCAAGAAAACAATTTTTACATTATATCTATTCATTACAGAGTGTCCCCGGTATTCTTTTATATAAGCATAGAAAATTGCACTTTTTACACTAACATGGCACCCTTAGCAAGTAACAAGCCCTTTCAAAATCTCATAATTACGGTAATATAAATCATCAAATTCAGCTGGCTGGTACTCTGCAGTTACAGGTTTGCAATTGACATGGGAGTGGGAAATATCTGGGAGAGGTGAGTGTCAAATTCCTATGACCAATAATGTGATTACAAAGCCTCAAAGCAAAGTTCTGTCAACTTCTCAGCACTTAATAACCTATATCAAATATGACAGCTATGGAAAATCATATGTAACTGCAGCGTTTTATAACTGACTTTGATGAGCACTGAGTGAGATTATTATACTAAATTGGTTATGTATTTCTAAGCACCAAAGTTAAAAGACTGTCAAAGCAAATATAAAAGCATACAACATTTCTATTTTCTGACTTTCATGTTTGCAAGGGTTACGGAAGATTATGTGCAGTACTCCAGACCTGGGGGTATCTGCAATTGTTTTATGTATTCTTAATGTTTTGTCACTGAGCTCTGACTCGGTGGAGGTAGGAAGCACATTATAGAGCTCCTCCCAGGGACCTTATCCAGTTCTCCTGTGAGATCTCTACTCCAGAGAGATTCCTAGAACCAAAACCTTCTATCATCAAAGATGTATTGTGTTTATTCCGCAGAGTGACCAGCAAACCACAGCTTTCCAGACCCTGCTGCAGGTGAGGGAAAATACAGTGCAGATACCTATCACCTAAACAACATAAAGACCAGACTAATGCCAGGCGTGCTTCACACAATGGACACTTGTCCCCACAAGTACCTGCAAGTGCACCAGTGTCTCATCTGGTGACAGAAAAGGCACTTTGTATTTACTATTGAAGGATGTGGCACAAGTTAAATTTTGCAATAAGTAAAGAGAGACTTTTGTCCTTTTACTTCTGGCTAGAGATGAACTAATTTCTCAAAAATTTGATTCAGCTGGTTCGCAGAATTTGACAAAAAAATTTGGTTCGATCCGAATTTATTCGTGGCTAATTGCGTTAAAAAACAGCTATTTCCTGGCTACAGAGAGCCTTTATGGTGGTCTAGAACACTGTGCCTTACAGTAACTGTGCAGAAGCCCAAGCTCCTTTTATACCAATTCACTGATTCCACATAGATTTCTACAGAACCTGTTCTATTAAACACTTGTACAAGTAGAGCCCCTCCGACAGAGTGGAGTAGGTTTCAGCAGGAGAATCAGGAGGCCACAGAGTGGCCCAATGATATAGTGTGGAGGTGGCGGCAGCAACAGCATCAGGAGGAGGCAACAGGGTGGCACAATGACAGTGTGGAGTTGTCGGCAGCAGCATCAGGAGGCCACAGAGTGGCACAATGACAGAGTGTGGAGGTGGCGGCAGCAGCAGCATCAGGAGGAGGCAACAGGGTGGCACAATGACAGTGTGGAGTTGTCGGCAGCAGCATCAGGAGGCCACAGAGTGGCACAATGATATAGTGTGGAGGTGGCGGCAGCAACAGCATCAGGAGGAGTCCACAGAGTGGCACAATGAGTGTGGAGGTGGCAGAAGCAGCATTAGGAGGCCACAGAGTGGCACAATGACAGAGTGTGGAGGTGGCGGCAGCAGAAGCATCAGGAGGAGGCCACAGGGTGGCACAATGACAGTGTGGAGGTGGCAGCCACATCAGGAGGCCACAGAGTGGCACAATGACAGAGTGTGGAGATGGCGGCAGCAGCATCAGCATCAGGAGGAGGCCACAGGGTGGCACAATGACAGTGTGGAGGTGGCAACAGCAGCATGAGGATGCCACAGAGTGGCACAATGACAGAGTGTGGAAGTGGCAGCAGCAGACGCAGCAACAGGAGGTGGCCACAGGCTGGCACAATGACAGAGTGTGGAGGTGGCAGCATCATTATCAGGAGGCCACAGAGTGGCACAATGACAGAGTGTGAAGGTGGTGGCAGCAGCATCAGGAGGAGGCCACAGGGTGACACAATGACAGAGTGGAGGTGGCAGCAGCATCAGGAGGCCACAGAGTGGCACAATGACAGAGTGTGGAGGTTGCGGCAGCAGCAGCATCAGGTGGAGGCCACAGAGTGGCACAATGACAGTGTGGAGGTGGCAGCAGCAGCATCAGGAGACCACAGAGTGACCCCTTGACAGAGTGGGGAGGTGGGTGGCAATACCAGTAACAGCTGAAGATGGTGGGTAAAAGAAGGAGAACTTGGCATCAGATGTATGGCATAAGGAGGGTGGCAGCATCAGAATAGTAGCTGAGGCAGGTAGCCAGAAGAAACCAGTCTCTTTTGTCAAAGTTTTGGTGTGGGACCATGGATGATCTAGTCTGGTGGAAATCCTGGCTTATCCACGTCTGATTCATCTTGACAAAGGTCAGTCTCTCCACATTTTGGATGGACAGGAGATATCTTCTTGGGGTAACTATGGCCCCCGCCGCACTAAACACCCGCTCTGATGCCACACTACTGGCCGGGCAGGACAGCTTTTCATGTGCAAACTCTACCAGCTGCTGCCACAAATCCAGTTTGGCTTCCTGTAGTCCAGCAGATCTTCAATGTGGGGTGGCAGGGTGCTGTCCAAGTATGCCACCACCTGCTGGTTCGGTCCCGCTCCAGGTCTAGCTACTGCTGCTGCTGGTGAGTAGTTTCTTCGCTAGGCAGGTGAAGAAAGCTGCTCATTAGTGACTCTAGACTCAAGTTGCTGCTGATGGAGCTGCAAATGCTCCTACCCCTCCACCCTGCCACAGCAGCCATGGCAGAGGAACGTGAGTGCAGAGGGCCTGTCAGACCTGTGAGAGGATGAACAATGGAGCAGATAGGCAGCGGCCAAATGACTACATAGGATGTCTCTATAGTAGTTCAGTTTGTCCTCCCTCTCAGCAGGTGTAAAAAAGGCCTCCCTTTTGGACCGGTAGCGAGGGTCCAACAAGGTGAAGAGACAGAAGTTATCCCTCTGCCGAATGCTGACAATTCGGCTGTCACTACACAAGCACTCTGAGGGACTCCCTGCCTCCATCTTCACTGCATACTGCCACGGTGTGTCTGGGCCCTCTGCCTCATCTTCCTCATCGCCCTGTAGCTCCTCTGGCTGCTCCTGCTCCTCCTCTCCTGTCACCTTTGTGTAAAAATCACCCATTTCGCTACACATTGTTTGTGCACCAATGTCCTGCTCCTTTAGAACATATAACTGCACCGCTGAATGGCAAATAATATATATATTTTTTGCCACTAACAAAAAGGGCTGCAATTTTATCACTTCACCACACAACTGCTAATAAACCCTTTTTTTCCCCACTAATACAAGACAAAAAATGCTTTAGAACATATAACTGCACCACACAAGGGCAAATAAGATATAGAAATATTTCCTTGTAATAAACCCTGTTAATTGCTGTAACAGCACTTGCACCCCAATAACAAGAATGGTTTCCTGGAATTACAGAGCTGTATAATGGCAATTTGGATCCGCAGTCACTGCAACAAGGTGTAATAGCATTATTCCTATTACCCAGGCTGTAACCTCCCCTACTGAACCCTGTTCTGCTTCAATACTGTGAATGCTTCCTTCCTATCCTTTCCCTGAACTTCTATACAGCAAAATAAAAGTTTTAAAGTCTTTTCTGCCGCTGTCCGTAGCGTCTGCCGACGTCTTTCCTTGCACTAAGTACACTGGAAAATGGCTGAATCCAAGATGTCTGAGGCTATTTATAGGGCTGTGACATGACAGGGCGGCCTGGCTGGCTGCTGATTGCCTGCATGCATGGCATTGTGGGTGATCACTCGTTCCCAGAGTTCCTTGCTCCATGTCCTAACACGTGCAGCAGCCATTTTAGGAAAAAATGTGATTCATTATTACGAAGCGTGAGGAAATTCGGATTCGGTGCCAATCAAATTTTTCCTGAAATTCGGATAGAATTTCACTTCGTCAACTTCGATTCGCTCATCTCTACTTCTGGCCTGATTCTTCAACCAACTTTCCACTGCACTGATTTCCAGGGGTCAACGACCTGAGGGGTCCCATCCCCTCCACCAATTCCCCATGGACTCTCTGCATATGCACAATGCAATAAAACATATTGGGAAAAATCATTTTGTAACACATTGACACTTAATGACTTACTGTACACTTTTCTTACATGTAGTTTTTCAGTGCAAGGGTGAGATCTGCTGCAAAACCGCATCAAATCTTCACTAAAACCTGCAGCAAAGTACAGCTCTCTGCTATCTCCAGCACTTCCATAGAAATTAATGGGATGGTGGCACGATTTTCCAACCATCCACTCCATCCATTTCAGGGGGCTCCACGGGGTATGGGGGTTCTTTTGTTTGGATTCCACCCTTTTCAATGCAAAGGTGAGATCTTTAGCAAAACCCATCAAATCCACAGTAAAGCCCATGGCTGGGTACAGCGCTCAGCTATCGTCGACACTCCCATAGATAAGAATAGAAAGGAAGCACGTTTTTTTGACCAGCGGCTCCGTCCATTTCAGAGAGGCTCCACGTGGTACGGGCCCCCAGTTCTTGTGATTGGTTGGAGTCTCAGCAGTAGGACCTCCATTAATCTTATTGATAGTTATCCCTTATCCTGTGAGTTTATTATATAACCTGAATACCCCTTTCGATGAGTGTTTATGAGCTGTCAGGAGTTCAGAGATAAGGGCTAAAGAGCTGACAGAGCAGTTCTCTGATGGATTCAGTGTAAAGCAGAAAGCAATAGTCTGCAAACGCTCTAAATGTTTTCATAAAGACCATTTGAAAAATAAAAATAAAAAATTGCCCCCAAATGTGTATATAGCTTTTAACCGCCCTTTTAGATAATTATTTTAATAAAATATGGTCTTTTAAAATATGTAATAACTGGACGTGAGTACTTGACATTTTTGTTTTCTGAGTGTTTCTGCTTGTCTTGCAAAATACAAGATCTCATGCAACTGTAATGAAAAATTATTTCATGACTGCTGGCACTCAGAGGGGGAAAACATTTTAAAGGTTCTTAAAGGGGTTGTCTCACACAGCCAAGACAACACAGGAGCGGCTTACGAACAAGTCTGTGAATTTCCTTGAGTGGCACAGCCACTGTCCTGACTTGGACCAATCAAACATCCCTGGAAAGACTTGAAAATGTCCATCCAACCTGACATAGCTTTTGTAGAGGATCTGCAGAGAAGGTGTTTCAACTTCTGAGTAAAGGGTCTGAATACTTATGTCAGTGCAAGATTTTAGTTTTTTGCTTTCAATTAATTAGCAAAGGTTTCTAACACTCTTTTTTTCTCATTATGGGGTACTGAGTGCAGAATGATGGGGAAAACATGATTTTTTTTTTCTTCAGCACAAGGCTACAACATAACAAAATGTGAAAAAGTGAAAGGGTCTGAAGACTTTACGAATGTACTGTATGTCAGTTGAAATGCTCTTAAAGGGACACTGACAGGCCAAATCAGCATATATAGTTAGATATATGACATTACAGGTCTTATAGAGTCTTTTAAAAGCATATAAGTATCCCCCCTGTCCACCTTATAAAGAGCGAAATATAAAGTTTTATAACCTGCTTCTACGGTCAGCAATCTGCCCAAGGGGCGGCGTTTCATGTGAAAATGCGCCCAGCTAGCCGCACCCAACTGCCGTTCTTAAGCCCCGCCCAGCTCATCATTATTCACTTCGCTGGGCGGCGGCTAGAACTCTCCCCAGTCCAGATCCTGCGCATGGGCAATTCAATCCTCTGGGACGCACTATTAACCCCTTTGACGATGTGAGTGAGCAGCGCTCTGAAGCGCTGCTCTGAACAGTGCATGGCTGAGGCTGCAGCTGCCTCCAAGACGCAGGCAGGCTGTGTGTGTACGCATGCGCGATCTAACCACGGCGGGGCGCAGGCGCAGAAGATTGGGCATGAACGATGCCCAGAGGATTGAATTGCCCATGCGCAGGATCGGGACTGGGGAGAGTTCTAGCCGCCGCCCAGCGAAGTGAATAATGATGAGCTGGGCGGGGCTTAACAACGGCAGTTGGGAGCGGCTAGCTGGGTGCATTTTCACATGAAACGCCGCCCCTTGGGCAGATTGCTGACCGGACAAGCAGGTTATAAAACTTTATATTTCGCTCTTTATAAGGTGGACAGGGGGGATACTTATATGCTTTTAAAAGACTCTATAAGACCTGTAATGTCATATATCTAACTATATATGCTGATTTGGCCTGTCAGTGTCCCTTTAAGGCTCGTTTTATGCTCCACTATATTGAGACACAAATACAAAATGTACAATAAAAATTTGACATATTCCTTAGGATTTTTCATACTGTGACTGTTGGGGGCTAAGAAACAATGGTTCTTTATACATAACATATAAAACTACACAGACATATTTCTTATATACTGTCATGCTGTGCTGACAACTCACAGGTGATACCTCTGATATACTGAAATGTGTCAGGCTTGTCTAAATATTCTGTTTGGAGCCAGGGATGTAATGATTGAAATGTTTATCCCACTTGTCAGTGATTAATATACAACATAACTGGTATTTCTAGTTTACCATCAGGAGGAGGAATATGCATTGGCTTCTTGGCCATTAAAGCTCCTACCCAGTGAGACATATAAAAGCCTGTGGTAATAGCATGTACGATGTGCACTAACTAACCCCTATTATGTATTAATAACTTGTTTATTTAGGATTGTGTGTCACCTCCTGCCTCATTTCTCCTTTTCACCTCATCAGTAAGGAAAATGTTCATATTTGCTAATCAAACAATTGCACCTTTGTGATTCATTTACAACAGAAACCCTTTTAGAGTGGAATGTTAATGTTATTCTAAAGTAACTTGTAGAAACACAAAGGAGCAATAAAAGCTAAAGAGTTTGTTATATTCAGGTCATTTTATGTTCTGGCTATTGGTTCTAGTGTGTATATATATATACAGTGTGACGAATACCGTACCCCGACTGACGTTGGACGTCACTGTTCTGGCTATTGGTTCTTGTGTGTATATATGTATATATATATACACTGCTCAAAAAAATAAAGGGAACACTTAAACAACACAATGTAACTCCAAGTCAATCACACTTCTGTGAAATCAAACTGTCCACTTAGGAAGCAACACTGAGTGACAATCAATTTCACATGCTGTTGTGCAAATGGGATAGACAACAGGTGGATATTATAGGCAATTAGCAAGACACCTCCAATAAATGAGTGGTTCTGCAGGTGGTGACCACAGACCATTTATCAGTTCCTATGCTTCCTGGCTGATGTTTTGGTCACTTTTGAATGCTGGCGGTGCTTTCACTCTAGTGGTAGCATGAGACGGAGTCTACAACCCACACAAGTGGCTCAGGTAGTGCAGCTTATCCAGGATGGCACATGAATGCGAGCTGCGGCAAGAAGGTTTGCTGTGTCTGTCAGCGTAGTGTCCAGAGCATGGAGGTGCTACCAGGAGACAGGCCAGTACATCAGGAGACATGGAGGAGGCCGTAGGAGGGCAACACCCCAGCAGCAGGACCGCTACCTCCGCCTTTGTGCAAGGAGGAACAGGAGGAGCACTGCCAGAGCCTTGCAAAATGACCTCCAGCTGGCCACAAATGTGCATGTGTCTGCTCAAACGGTCAGAAACAGACTCCATGAGCGTGATATGAGGGCCCGACGTCCACAGGTGGGGGTTGTGCTTACAGCCCTACACCGTGCAGGACGTTTGGCATTTGCCAGAGAACACCAAGATTGGCAAATTCGCCACTAGCGCCCTGTGCTCTTCACAGATGAAAGCAGGTTCACACTGAGCACATGTGACAGACATGACAGAGTCTGGAGACGCCGTGGAGAACCTTCTGCTGCCTGCAACATCCCTCAGCATGACCGGTTTGGCATTCGGTCAGTAATGGTGTGGGGTGGCATTTCTTTGGAGGGCCGCACAGCCCTCCATGTGCTCGCCAGAGGTAGCCTGACTGCCATTAGGTACCGAGATGAGATCCTCAGACCCCTTGTGAGACCATATGCTGGTGCGGTTGGCCCTGGGTTCCTCCTAATGCAAGACAATGCTAGACCTCATGTGGCTGGAGTGTGTCAGCAGTTCCTGCAAGACGAAGGCATTGATGCTATGGACTGGCCCGCCCGTTCCCCAGACCTGAATCCAATTGAGCACATCTGGGACATCATGTCTCGCTCTATTCACCAACGTCACGTTGCACCACAGACTGTTCAGGAGTTGGCAGATGCTTTAGTCCAGGTCTGGGAGGAGATCCCTCAGGAGACCGTCCGCCACCTCATCAGGAGCATGCACAGGCGTTGTAGGGAGGTCATACAGGCACGTGGAGGCCACACACACTACTGAGCCTCATTTTGATTTGTTTTAAGGACATTACATCAAAGTTGGATCAGCCTGTAGTGTGTTTTTCCACTTTAATTTTGAGTGTGACTCCAAATTCAGACCTCCATGGGTTGAAAATTTTGATTTCCATTTTACATTTTTGTGTGATTTTGTTGTCAGCACATTCAACTATGTAAAGAACAAAGTATTTCAGAAGAATGTTTAATTAATTCAGATCTAGGATGTGTTATTTTTGTGTTCCCTTTATTTTTTTGAGCAGTGTATATATATATATATATATATATATATATATATATATATATATATATATACACATATATACAGTGTGACGAATACCGTACCCTGACTGACGTCGGATGTCAACTACGTAGAGCCAGCGAGATAAGGTAGGGTCACTGGTTACCAAGGCGTGACATTACGCGGTCCCTGAAGAGCAGGTAAGGTCGGCTTGGTACAGTGTTCACAGACTCCTCCTGTCCACATGGGCACAGAGAGGCAACAAGCTGAGAGAGCCTTTTCACTGCCCCAGTGAAACAGCGCATTCTCAGCCCAGGTATACTGCCACCAGTTTCTTGTTTGATATAAGCCTGGTCCGCTAACGGAATTATATAGGGTAAGAAACCAACCCACGGTAGCATATTACTAGGCCGAAACACGGAAGCGGGGATTCGTGATCGAGATATCAGGACAGCACAAGATTAAATTATATATTTAATTGCCTTAAGGGCTCACTGGACATAACACAATATGCACAGAAAATATATACAGTGGTCTGAGTGGTAAATACAAATAACATAGTACAAACAGGGCTAAGCAGAACAAAAAGGTCAGTTTACCAGGTAAATGAGTCCTTTGGGTTGTGATGAGTTCTTAGTTGTATTCACATGGGAAGCAGTGATGTCAGCCGGTTGCAGGTCCCTCTAAACAAATGACACGATGTGACCTCCCTTCAGAGAAAAGACACATTCGCTTGCTGGCACAAGCCTTTTAACCTGTAGCCAGCCCCTCCCCTCCCGACCTCTGGAAGGAGTCCACCCCCCTCTGCTGGGCTGGCAGCACATGAGCCACAAAACCGATTAGGGCTCATGGCTCCAGACCAGAATGTCGCAAGGAGGTGGTTCTGGGACCAATAAATCCGCCTGGGTTCCGGCTACCAGTAGAGTCCAAGTATGGTACCGTTATTTGGTTTCTGTGGGGAGATATGTATATCTCCACTCCCTGGCATCCCACCACCAAACTATGACCACAGACCTGTTCATCGTGGCTACAGGGACACAAATATGCATCTGGTTTATGTCTGTGATGGACTGGCGATTCATAATTCCTTATGAATTGCCGGTTCCATGATGTCTGATAATGTTCATGGAACTGGGGAATGGCCTAGACCCACTGTAGAGAGGTTTTTCCTGTTCCATTAGCTGGGTTCCTGGCTGGCTGAATGGAGGTGAGAAATTGTAAACAACAGTGGCCTGCTAGAGGTTCTTTGCCATTTGGCTGGGCTTTGAAGCAGGGCCCCCCTGTGGAATTCACTACCTCTGCTATCTGACAGCTGATGGCCGGTGTGGGAACATGGTTAACATGAAATAATAATCCATATTCCTCACACCTCCCCCTTTTAGAGGGCACTAGGGGCAGCACATTCCTGTGTTTCCCTGTGCGCCCATTCGCACCTTCTCTGGTGGCGAATGGCAAAGTGATACGGCTGGAGCACAAGGCTTCCGCGTACCCACCTCCCATTCTTTCCTGGCCAATGGAGTCACTCTGACTGAGCATGACACCGAGGCCACAAGTCGGTACTATAAACGGCTGCGTGAAGTCGGCTGCCTGGGGTACCGGGAAGCTGGAAAGGGCGTCCTTCAGCGTCTGGAAGGCCGTCTCATAGTCGTTTGTCCAATCGACTGCGGAGGGCAGCTTCTTCCTGGTGCAGTCCGTCAGGGGCCTTGCCAGGCTACTATAGTGGGGCGCGAACCCCCTATAGTACCCGACGGTGCCCAGGAAGGACATTACCTGGTTCTTGTCCTGGAGGGTCAGCTAGGATGTGCTGGCATCCACTCTCCCGGGCTCCAGTTCCAAAGCTTCCCCGCCTGCACGGGGCCCCTCACTTATGCCCAGCTGGCACTTTCCTGGCATAAGGGTCAAGCCTGCCTGGCAGATCTGCCAGAGCATCTACGCCAGATGCTCTCGGAGATCCTCCCATATAGGACTGAAGATGGCAATGACCTCCAGGTATGCAGCCACGTACCCTTTGAGTCCCTTAAGCAGCTTGACCACCCACTTAGAAGCCCAACGGCATCTCGGTGGGCTCCGTCCTTCTGGGCATTTTGGTGGACATTTCCCAGAAGGGGCGGCATTTCGGGAGGGCACCTGCCTCCCACTCATGGTGCGCCTGCATCAGGTTTACAGGGAAGGCATTCTGCCTTCCCCGAGCATGGTCCAGTGTGACCAGGTACATCCTGGCATTGATCCGCTGGTGCTCGAGGTACGGGCTTCCCCAGGCCGCCTAAGCTTGTCCTGAGGTACGGGAACCAGTATCCACACTTGCTGACCCACCTGGTGGGTCCTCTCACAAGCCATCTGGTCGTCTGGGCCTGCCCCATACTGTCGTGCACCAACCGCAATAAGGCCTGCACCTTTTCCAGGAAGCGCAGAACACCCTCGATGACTGACACCCCAGGGGTGGCTACGTCTCCCGTCTAGGCCTCTGTCTTAGCGGCTGGGTATCTGGCCATCGGAATTTTGTGTGTAACCCAAAAATACTCCGCCCTGAATGGATAAGGTACCACGAATTGTGGGTCCCTAGGCCACGCCTCCGGTGAGCCCTGCTGCACCGTTTCCCGGCACAACCGTCTTTGGTCCCAGACCGCTCTCTGGAGGTCTGAGTCCAAGGGAGGCCATGCCACCTGCTCCGTGAGAGCTTTCAAGCTGGCGCTATCCCTTAATGCCACCTGAAACCCCTGGTGGGACGTGGTCAGAATAGACGAGACTGCCACATCCCTGGTCAGTTCTACTACCTGTCGGTCCCTAGGCCACTCCTCCGGTGAGCCCTGCTGGACCGTGACCCGGTACAGCTGTCCTTGGTCCCAGACCACCCGCTTAAGGTATGAGTCCGAGGTAGGCTGTGCCGCTCGCTCCTTGAGAGCGTTCAGGCTGGCGTCAGCCACTAACGCCACCTGAAACCCCTGACCGGACGTGGACAGAATAGATGGGACTGCCACGTCCTCTGTCAGGACCCCGGGACCTGTCTCCTGGCCTTTATCTGACTCAGCAGCCACTTGGTCAGAAGGGCGAAAGCCATTAGACCCCTGAGGGACCTCTAGGGCCCCAGCACTCCCACTGCGCATGACAGCAGCTATGGCCGCTGCCACCGCTGGTAGTGCCTGCTTTACCTCGGCTTCCGACCACGTCGCCAGTCCAGACGGACTAACCTGGCCTTCTGACATCCCAGTTGTGGAGGAGCCCTGCACTGAGGCTTTACCTGGGAGCCCTACTTCCCCTGGGACAGCCCTGACCTCATTTGCATCCTCCTCCCCCGCAGCTGTCTGCCCCCTGCTTGTCCCCTCAGTAGCCACACTTGAGGACAACAGGTTCCAGCATGCTTGCTGACCACACCCTGGGGCCTCAGCACAGCTGGCGTGACTGACCTCCTCCCCACTAAGGGGAGAGGCACCCATTACATCCCCCACATCCCCATCAACAGGCATGTTATGAACATTAACAGTATCAGCAGGGGTAGACATGGCATCACATTCTGTGGGATCGGACATCGGGGTGTCAGCGGCCACGTACTTAGACACAAGCCGCCCCAGGTCCCTCCCCAGCAAAACACTGGCAGAGATATTTGAGGATACACCTACCTCCCTTACTCCTCGACCGGTGCCCCAGTACTAATAGACCTTGGCGACAGGCAGCGCCAGTTCTACTCCTCCAATCCCGGAGACATTAAGGGATCTCCCGGGCAATAAATCATGGGGTGCCACCAGTTCAGGCTGTACCAGAGTCATCTCAGTACCGGTGTCTCTAAGTCCCATGGCCATGGCCTGGCCCATGGTGACCGGTTGAAAATTGTCAAGGGACCTCCCACCATCCCCACCCACACACAACACAGTGGACAGTTTCCGGGTCGATGACTAGTATGGGTCCCTCGGGCGCTGGGGACACATGGCCTTGAAGTGTGTCCAGTGCCCACTTGGGCATAGGGGCATCAGGGGCAGAGTGTGTCTTACACCCTCTCCAGGCGACAGGTTTCCGGGTCTCTGAAGTCCTGTTGTTAGTGTACTCATCAGCCAGGGCTGCTGTTGCAGAGGCCCCCTTTGGGTTCCAGTCACTGAGGTACTGCTGGAGGTCCTCTAGGCAATTCCACAAGTATTGGTCAGTGGCGATGAGCTCCTTCAGCTGTTGGATGGTGGAGAGCTCCAATCCCGTGGTCCATTGGTCGACCGCTCTCAGCAAGGCCCGCATGTCATTGGCCCATCTTTGGGTAGGACCCTGCTGCAAACTTCTGATCTTTTTCCGGTACAACTTAGGGGTCAAGTTGTACTGCCGGACCAGAGCCTGCTTAATGTCCTCATAGCTCAGGATGGTCTTGCTGGGCAAGTACCAGAAGATTTCAAGGGCTTTTCCCCTGAGACGTGGCATTAGGAATCTGACCCACTGGTCCTCCGGCAGCTGGTACTGATGGCAGGCCGTCTCAAACGCCAACAAAAAGGTGTCCAGGTCCCCATCTTTGTCCAGTAGGGGAAAGTTCTCCACCTGTAGTTTTGGAATCCGGATCTCTGGAGACTCACATTGGGCTGGGGAGGGCTGCTGGAGTTGAAGCTGGAGCATTTGCAGCTGGTGCTCACGCTCGGCCTGTGCTTGCTCACGACGTTCTGCAGCCTGCCCATGACGTTCTGCAGCCTCTGCTTGCTCGCGATGCTCTGCAGCTGCCATAAGGATCTCGTAGGAAGCCTGGCCTCTAGCCTGGAAACGGTTTAGGGAAGCCTGTAGGAGAGCAGCCAAGCCTGCCTGGCTGGGGGGATGGGAAGGTGGAGTGTGGCCCACCACGGGCCTCACCGCCGGCAACTGGCTCCTTGGGAAGCTTTGGCTGTGCTCCCCCTCACCTTGAAGAAAGTCACCTTCCAGGACTGCATCCTCCCTGCCACCATTCCTAGCATAGGCCATCTCCTTCGCCTTGCTTCTTGTGATATTGGCCATCATTGCCACGGATGATCACTGACACAGACTGCAAACTGATGCACACACACACCTTATTGTATTTGCACTCAGACTGTCTAGTGTTGAGCTGATCTTAAGACTCCAGCAGCAAAAGCTACTGCTGGTAGTCTTTAGTGTCTGGGAGTATGGGTCCCACACTCACACACACTAGTATCTCGATCCCACTTTGCTGCTACCAATATGTGACGAATACTGGACCCCGACTGACGTCGGACGTCAACTACGTAGAGCCAGCGAGATACGGTAAGGTCGCTGGTTACCAAGGCTTGACATTACGCCATCCCTGAGGAGCAGGTAAGGTCGGCTTGGTACAGTGTTCACAGACTCCTCCTGTCCACACGGTGTAACTGCCAGTTCTGTGAGAAGGTCTGACAGACGTCCTTCTCTACCTCTTGCATGATGTTCTTTGTTTTGGTTTCACTTTCTCATCTCATTTCCTTCTCCCAGGTGTCACCTATTTAGACTAATCCTCTTTCCTTTATATTCCCTCCCATACTGCCTCACTTTGCGGTTTATACTACTTCCTGGATTGAAGTGTTCACTGCTGTAAGCTTCTGCTGCTGCTTGTTCAGATAAGTCCTTTCATGTATTGGGTTTCCTTGCTGGCTTGATTCTAGGTGATCCTGACTCCCTCCGTATGAAGTGCAGGGAGCCGGTGGTCGTGTCCCCTCACTATTATAGGGTTTTCAGGTGTCACACAGTCTTAGGTATGTGGGAATACAATCGTCTACCTCTGAGACCCTTGTATGTGCTTAGCAGTCAGTGTGAGCTCTTAGGGTTTTATATGCTCCTTAGTTTGGGATCAAGCTAGTCGGACGTTTATTCATAACTTCCAGCTATCTGCAACATCATCCGTGACATTGTAAACCGCCATTACCGTCTTAAGCATGGATCCGGTTTCAGCCTTGATTGACCGCATGCAAGGTCTTTTACTGGAGGTAGCAGATCTCCGTAAAACTGTGTCTCAGTTACAGGTGACCGGTTCTGCTTGCGTTCATGGAGTTTGTTCCGAGCCTAAGATCTCACTTCCGGATATGTTCTCCGGGGGTAGTGAGAATTTTGTTCGCTTTAGAGAGGCTTGCAAACTCCATTTTCGCCTACTTCCCCATTCCTCTGGTGATGAGGAGCAGAGGGTGGGGATCATCATCTTGCTGCTCAGGGATAACGCTCAGTCTTGGACCTCTTCGCTGCCGGTGGGGGCACGGCCCCTCCGATCGGTGGATACATTTTTTGTACCCCTGGGGCAGATATATGATGACCCGGATCGTATTGCTCTGGCTGAATCTAAACTGCGTCTTTTATGCCAGGGTAAACAGTCGGCAGAGATATATTGTTCTGAATTTCGGAGATGGGCAGCTGATACTGGTTGGACTGATGCTGCACTCCGAAGTCAATTTTGCCATGGTCTTTCGGAGGGATTGAAAGATGCATTTGCTTTTCATGAGAGACCTGCCTCGTTGGAGTCTGCCATGTCTCTAGCTGTTCGAATTGACAGGCGTCTTAGAGAGAGAGGAGAGACCACTCCTTCCTGTCATATTCAGCCCAAGGACAGTGGGGCTGTCTCATTCAGTACGCAGGGGTCTCAGTCTCTCTCAATCCCCTCTGAGCAGGAGGCCATGCAGCTGGGCTTGCTTGCCTCTGATAGTAGAGGATTCAGCTCTCAGATGAGGGTTTGTTTCTGTTGTGGGGGTATAAATCATTTGGCTAATGTTTGCCCCTCTAGGAGATTCATGGAGTTTTATGAGGGTAATAAAAAAGAAACAAAAAGAAAAAAACCCTCTAAAAACTTTCCATTTGCTACTATTGGCAAGGTTGATGTGGAAATTGAAGGTTTGCCGTTTGCTTGTAGTTCCCGTTTTCTCCTACCTGCCAGGGTGGTGCTAGACAGCAAGAACATTTTTTGTGAGATTTTTGTAGATAGTGGAGCAGCTGTAAATCTCATTGATAATCAATTTGCTATAACGCATGGTTTCCAGGTATGCACTTTGGAAAAGGATATACCTGTTTTTGCTATCGATTCCGCTCCACTTTCTCAAAGATCGTTAAAGGGCATAGTTCACAATATCCGTTTGACTGTGGGTGATGCTCATGTTGAGGATATGTCATGTTTCGTCCTAAGCGGATTACCTACTACTCTAGTGTTGGGGCTACTCTGGCTCACTAAACATAACCCCATATATCTCTGAGAGCCTGAGAAAGGGACACATCCGACCCTCGAAGTCACCTGTTGCCGCTGTTTTTTTTTTGTTAAGAAAAAAGATGGTTCTTTAAGACCTTGTCTGGATTTCAGGGAGCTGAACCATATCACAATTCGTGACCCATATCCGCTTCCTCTGATCCCGGACCTGTTTAACCAGATTGTTGGGGCTAAAGTTTTTTCTAAGTTGGATTTAAGAGGGGCATACAACCTAGTCAGGGTCAGGAAAGGGGACGAATGGAAGACGGCCTTCAATACCCCTGAGGGTCATTTCGAGAATTTGGTTATGCCCTTTGGTTTGATAAATGCTCCGGCCGTTTTCCAACATTTTGTGAACAGCATTTTTTATCATTTAATGGGGAAATTTGTACTGGTGTATCTAGATGACATTTTGATTTTTTCTCGTGATTTCAAAACTCATAGGGACCACCTACGTCAGGTCTTGCTCATTCTGCGGGAGAATAAATTGTACGCTAAACTGGAAAAATGTGTGTTTGCGATTCCGGAGATTCAATTTCTTGGTTTTCTTCTCTCCGCTTCTGGTTTTCGCATGGACCCTGAGAAGGTCCGCATTGTGCTTGATTGGGAGCTTCCTGAGAATCAGAAGGCGCTGATGCGGTTTTTGGGTTTTGTCAATTATTACAGAAAGTTCATTTTGAATTATTTCTCTGTTGTTAAGCCACTCACTGATATGACAAAACAATGGGTAGATTTTTTCCTTCTGGTCGGTAGATGCGCTTAAGGCCTTTTCTAGTATCAAAGAGAGTTTTGCTTCCGCTCCCATTTTGGTACAACCTGATGTCTCTCTACCTTTTATTGTTGAGGTGGACGCTTCTGAGGTGGGTGTGGTCTTAACTCAGGGTCCCTCTCCTGCCAAATGGCGACCGTGTGTCTTTTTCTCAAGGAAACTCTCCTCCGCAGAGAGAAATTACGATGTGGGAGATAGGGAGTTGTTGGCCATCAAATTAGCTTTTGAGGAATGGCGCCATTGGCTAGAGGGAGCCAGACACCCTATTACCGTGTTTACCAACCATAAGAATCTGGCCTACTTGGAATCAGTCAAGCGTCTGAACCCGAGACAGGTCAGATGGTCTTTGTTCTTTTCTAGGTTTAATTTTGTTGTCACGTTCCGCCCTGGGGTTAAAAATGTGAAGGCGGGTGACCTGTCACGTTGTTTTCCGGGAGGGGGGAACTTTGAAGACCCGGGTCCCATTTTGGCGGAAGGGGTGGTCGTCTCTGCTCTTTATCCTGATTTGGAGGCAGAGGTTCAGGCAGACCAGGCAGAGGCTCCTGATCTTTGTCCCCCTGGGAGGTTGTTTGTGCCTCTCGCTTTACGACACAAGGTTTTTAAGGAGCACCACGATACTGTCCTTGCTGGGTACCCGGGGAGTAGAGCCACAGTAGATCTCATTGCTCGGAGATTCTGGTGCCCGGCTCTTCGTAAGACGGTTGAGGGTTTTGTGGCAGCCTGCGAGACCTGCGCTCGTGCCAAGGTCCCTCATTCACGGCCATCGGGTTCTCTCCTCCCGTTACCCATTCCTTCCCGTCCTTGGATGCATCTGTCTATGGACTTCATTACGGACCTGCCTCGTTCCTCGGGGAAGACTGTGATTCTGGTGGTAGTGGACCGTTTTAGCAAAATGGCGCATTTCATTCCCTTTCCTGGGTTATCCAATGCTAAGACGTTGGCGCAAGCATTCGTTGATCACATTGTTAAATTGCATGGCATTCCTTCAGACATTGTTTCTGATAGGGGCACGCAATTTGTTTCCAGATTCTGGAAGGCCTTTTCACCCGCAGTCGAATGGTCAGACCGAACGCGTCAATCAGAATCTGGAGACATATCTGCACTGTTTTGTGGCAGAGAATCAGGAGGATTGGTATTCTTTTTGTCCCTTGCTGAGTTTGCTTTAAATAACCGTCGCCAGGAGTCCTCTGATAAGTCACCATTTTTTGGTGCATATGGGTTTCATCCACAGTTTGGGACATTCTCTGGAGAGGGGTCTTCTGGTTTACCTGATGAGGAGAGATTTTCCCCGTCTTTGTCAATTATTTGGCAAAAGATTCAGGGTAATATGAAGAGGATAAGTGAAAGATATAAGCATGTGGTGGATAAGAGACGTGTGTCTGGTCCGGACCTGAATGTGGGTGATCTGGTGTGGTTGTCTACAAAGAATATCAAACTGAAGGTTCCCTCCCGGAAGTTGGGTCCTAAGTTTATTGGGCCATACAAGATCTTGTTCGTCATCAATCCCGTTGCCTTCTGTCTTGATCTTCCTCAGACTTGGAAGATCCATAATATTTTTCACAGGTCCCTATTAAAACCTTATGTCCAACCCACTGTACCCTCCTTTTTGCCTCCTCCTCCAATTTTTGTTGATGGTAATCTTGAATTCCAGGTCTCTAGGATTGTGGATTCTCGCATTATCCGCGGTTCTCTCCAATATCTTGTTCATTGGGAAGGTTATGGTCCTGAGGAGAGGATGTGGGTCCCAGTGGCGGACATTAAGGCCACTCGTCTCATCAAGGCTTTCCATAAGTCTCATCCTGAGAAGGTGGGTTCTGAGTGTCCGGAGTCCACCCGTAGAGGGAGGGGTACTGTCACCGCCAGTTCTGTGAGAAGGTCTGACAGACGTCCTTCTCTACCTCTTGCATGATGTTCTTTGTTTTGGTTTCACTTTCTCATCTCATTTCCTTCTCCCAGGTGTCACCTATTTAGACTAATCCGCTTTCCTTTATATTCCCTCCCATACTGCCTCACTTTGCGGTTTATACTACTTCCTGGATTGAAGTGTTCACTGCTGGAGGCTTCTGCTTGTTCAGATAAGTCCTTTCATGTATTGTGTTTCCTTGCTGGCTTGATTCTAGGTGACCCTGACTCCCTCCGTATGAAGTGCAGGGAGCCGGTGGTCGTGTCCCCTCACTAGTATAGGGTTTTCAGGTGTCACACAGTCTTAGGTACGTGGGCATACAATCGTCTAACTCTGAGACCCTTGTATGTGCTTAGCAGTCAGGGTGAGCTCTTAGGGTTTTATAGGGGTCCCCTATATGCTCCTTAGATTGGGATCAAGCCAGTCGGACGTTTATTCATAACTTCCAGCTATCTGCAACATCATCCGTGACACACGGGAACAGAGAGGCAACGAGCTGAGAGAGCATTTTCACTGCCCCAGTGAAACAGTGCATTCTCAGCCCGGGTATACTGCCACCAGTTTCTTGTTTGATATAAGCCCGGTCCGCTAACGGAATTATATAGGGAAAATAACCAACCCGCGTTAGCGTATTACTAGGCCGAAACACGGACGCGGGGATTCGTGATCGGGATACCAGATGAGCACAAGATTAAATTATATATTTAATTGCCTTAAGGGCTCACTTGACATAACACAATATACACAGAAAATATATACAGTGGTCAGAGTGGTAAATACAGATGGCGTGGTACAAACAGGGCTAAGCAGAACAAAAAGGTTAGTTAACCAGGTATATGAGTCCTTTGGGTTGTTATGAGTTCTTAGCTGTAATCACATGGGAAGCAGTGATGTCAGCCGGCTGCAGGTCCCTCTAAACACATGGCACGATGTGACCTCCCTTCAGAGAAAAGACATGCCCGCTTGCTGGCACAAACCTTTTAACCTGTAGCTAGCCCCTCCTCTCCCAGCCTCTGGGAGGGGTCCACCCTCCTCTGCTGGCAGCACATGAGCCACAAAACCGATTAGGGCTCATGGCTTCAGACCAGAATGTCGCAGGGAGGTGTTTCTGAGACCAATGGATTCGCCTGGGTTCCGGCTACCAGTAGAGTCCCAGCATGGTACTGTTATTTGGTTTCTGTGGGGAGATATGTATATCTCCACTCCCTGGCATCCCACCACCAAAGTATGACCACAGGCCTTTTCATCGTGGCCAAAGGGACACAAATATGCATCTGGTTTATGTCTGTGATGGACGGGCGATTCATAATTCCTTATGAACTGCCGGTTCCATGATGTCTGATAATGTTCATGGAACTGGGTAATGGCCTAGACCCCCTGCAGAGAGGTTTTTCCTGTTCAATTAGCTGGGTTCCTAGCTGGCTGAATGAAGGTGAGAAATTGTAAACAACAGTGGCCTGCTAGAGGTTCTCTGCCATATAGCTGGGCTTTGAAGCAGGGCCCCCCTGTGGAATTCACTACCTCTGCTATATGACAGCTGATGGCCGGTGTGGGAACATGGTTGACATGAAATAATCCATATTCCTCACATACAGTATATAAATATATATATAAATATATATATATATATATATATATATATATATATTAGTGTGTGTATATATATATATAAATATACAGTATCTCTCTCTCTCTCTATATATATATATATATATATATATATATATATTTATGCACAAGAACCAATAGCCAGAACATATGATGACCTGAAAGTAGCTTTTATTGTTCCTTTGTGTTTCTACAAATTATAAATATGATATATATACCGGTATTTATATATATATGCAGAGAAGCATTTTGGATGTTTCAGCTGGGCAGTTGATTTCCCCACTGGTCTAAATACTTGTATATGTCATATGTTTTATTTATTGTACACTGTTTTCATAAGAGTTTTTACTCCAGGTTTTGTATATGACCCTAATACTATTGCCGATGGTCATGTGATATTTTTACCACTATCCGGATTGGAGGGGGATAGTTATTTAATGTGGGCCATATAGTATATATGGCCCACATTAAATAACTATCCCCCTCCAATCCGGATAGTGGTATCATGAGTAAGGATCTTGATATGTTGATCTTCAACGAGTAGATGAGAGTGTTCTTGCTTTTGGAAATTTTTAGTGCATTAAAAAATAAAGGTTATTGCTTTCATGGGAAGCTGGATCTTCACCCCTTTTCTTTATGGTTTTCAAAATGTTTCAGAAATAAAATGAAGTGTGGTGTGCATTTGTATTCAGCCCCCTGTACTCTGAAACCCCTAAATAAAGTGCTTTCAGAAGTCACCTAATTAGTAAATAGAGTCCCCCTGTGTGTAATTTATTCACAATATAACTACAGCTGTTTTGTGAAGGCCTCAGAGGTATCTTAGAGAACATTAGTGATCAAACAGCATGAAAACCAAATCCACAAATCTGGCCTTTATGGAAGAGTGACAAGAGGAAAGCCATTTTGAAAGCAAGACTTAAGAAGTCCAGTTTGTAGTTTGCCACAAGCCATGTAGGGGACACAGCAAACGTGCAGAAGAAGGTGTTATGGTCAGATAAGACCTAAGTTAAACTTTTTGGCCTAAATGCTAAATGTTATGTGTGGTGGAAAACTAACACTGCACATCACCCTGAACACACAATCCCTACCTTGAAACATGGTGGTGGATGCTCTTTCCTTACCAGGGACAGGGAAGCTGGTCAGAGTTGATGGGAAGATGGATGGAGCTAAATACAATGCAATCCTGGAAGAAAACCTGTTAGAGGCTGCAAACGACTTGAGACTACGGCGGAGGTTCACCTTCCAGCAGGACAAAGACCCTAAATGTACAGCCAAAGCTACAATGGAATGGTTTAGAGCAAAGCATATTCATGTGCCCAAAGTCCAGACCTAAATTGCTGTTCACGGACGCTCTCCATCCAATCTGGCTGAGCTTGAGCTATTGTGCAAAGAAGAATGGGCGAAAATTTGAGCCTCTAGAAGTGCAAAGCTGGCAGAAACAATTGCAGTAAAAAGTGGTCCTACAAAGTATTGACTCAGGGGGGTGAATACAAATACATACTACACTTTCCAGATTTTATTTAAAAAATTTGAAAACCATGTATCATTTTCTTTAAACTTCACAATTACTTGCTACTTTGTGTTGGTCACATAAAAGCCTCATAAAATACATTTAACTTTGTTGATGTAACGTGAAAATATGTGGAAAAGTTCAAGGGGTATGAATACTTAAGCATCAAAATGTGGTTGTCCACTGTGAACACTCCATTTTTGTTAAAAGGGTCTTCTGATGATAAGATAATCACAGAAACCCCAGCAATCAATTGTATATGTTAGGTGGACCTGCTAATAACAATCAAGTTGTCTACCACCACCACAGGTGAAATGAAGCATTACACAGTTTCCATTAAAATCAATGCTCTGCTCATGTAATACATACAAAAATTTGTACTCCAGAGTGTGCAACCCCATTTAGTCACTCTCAACTCTGGATAATGGATGAGAATCCTGTACAGTGGATATCCATATTCACTTATAGGGTCTTAGATTTTTTTTTTTAACAGTTAACAAGAAGAGAAAGATGAAAGAAGAAGGCAGGTCAACTACAATGTCATTGATTTACTCCATTAGACAAGATAGAAATCACAGATAGTTTGCACGGCTTTGATTGAGTATAATTTTTGTAACATCAAAGCAGGAACTTTTCATCATTAAAAGGTAAAACATTAGCTAAGGGACACTTGAACTCTTTGAAAGAAACAAATAATGAAATATGACAGTGCTTCAGATTATAGATTAGTGTTTATGTCAACTATGTTTTTTCTTTTCACTAAGTATTATTTATAGGGACATCAATTATATTAGGGAAAGCCAGTGCAACCAAGAAGTCGTAAAGAGGTCTAGTGCTTTGAAATCTGATTACCAACTGTTATCTTTAATAGAGTAATTAGGATGTGCAGTGATATATTGTAAGACAAATGAGTCACTAGACCTCCCGCAGAACAGAAATTCACAAGAAAGGAAATTAACGATGTTACTCTAGGAACAGAATCTGTAGTATGGTCTACTGCATAGCTGGGGCTGCAGGGTCTAACCAGCACCAAGTTATCTCCATTATAATGCCCATTCTTCTGTATCTCCAATTCACACTCCAGCTCATCACTATGCTCTCTCTCTGTTAGGGTCCTTCAAGGCTCTGTCCTTGGACCCCTACTTTTCTCCATTTATACCTTCGGCTTGGAACAACTCAGAGTCCCATAGCTTTCAGTACCACCTCTATGCCGATGACACTTCCATGTTATCCAGAATCCCTACAGGGGTGGGCTTGGCAAGCAACGTTGTGTCTGTGAGTTCTAATTAAAGACATTTTTGGTATATTAAAATACAATATTTACCCACCTTGTATAGAGGTCATGGGGTGTCAATTAGCTATTCTAGCCTAGTAGATGACGGACAGGCCGCAGTCAGATTGTGTGGTCTTGCATTGTGCTACTGATCTTGTCTAGGTTGCAGGTAACATCTACCACATTACCTGTTCTCAGAGAGTTATCACTGAGTTATCTGTGGTGTTACATAGGGCTGCAGGTGGCATCTACTACATTATTTGTACTCATAGAGCTAGCACTGTGTTATCTGTGGTGTTACATAGGACTGTAGGTGACATCTACTACAAATGCAGATGTAAATTCTAAAGTGTTAAAGACCGCCACTGAGTGTCCATCAACTATATCTTGATTCTTCTCCTCTCGCTTTTTAAAACTCAACATGCAGAAAACATTATTCATCAAGTTGCCCCCATACCAGACCTATACATTATTGTTAACAGCACCATGTGTAGTACCCCAGAGCGGGCACTGCCATTCTTCCACCTTGCTACTCTCTCTAATGGCTAACAAATAATGTTATCTTTGCATGTGATTTCAGGTCCTTTGATAGTGTGCCTTGAAAATATTGCTATGTAACTTTTGTATTGTTATTTCATGCACCATATCTAGTTGTTTAGCAGGTGTCAGTGTATCTGGTAGAGGAGTTCTTTAGATAGAATGGAACTTACTATTCCATTCTCCTCCTTTTGGGCAGAAGTGGGCTAGTCCAAGGGAGGGGTTGCAGGAAGCTATAGATTGTTGAGAGTTGGAAGGAGACGAAACACAGCACAGTGATGGGAGCATCCCCCCTCCTGCAGCAGGAGTCTTCCAGGGGAAGCAGGTCGTAGAGCACCACGACTCCTTGCAGTTCATAGAATGATTTTTTTGAGGGGATCAACGGCTAAAGGCATTCCACTCAAAGGTACGAGAACTGCTAGAATGTCCAGTAACCAGACTGAAGCCAGAGATTAGCACAGCAGAGAAAGATAAAGCAAAGTATTCAAGTTCACCTGCCAGTTTACCCTTAGCCTGCTGTAGTGAAGAGAAAGATCAAACATTGTTTGAATGACACAAGTCTGGTTTCTACTTATTCCACCAACTACAACTCCTTGGATGCTATGGAGCCTAACCCCGGGGGGTGACAATATCTAAGCAGTTTAATGCATTACTGACCCAAAGCACATGGCAAGGCACCTATTCAGCTTAGTTTATTTACAAATGGTCCATAAGACGAACAAAGCCTTTTTTATACCATGTGCCACTAGTTCAATCTTAAAACATAACCTTTATTTGCTCACTATTAAATGTCTAGTAATCAAATAAAAATGTTAAAAAATATCAGCTGTATCTGTGGATACTTTGTAAAGTTATCTGTTACCAACACTGGTGCATTCACAGTGTATTTTACTAAACACAGGGGTATAGCGATTCATTTTAGCAACCTACTGCAGGCTCACTTCGCTTTCATCCCTGCGCTTCTACTGAGTCTAATATAAACTGATACTTTGTAGCCAGAGGCACTAGCTGTCTAAAATCTCAAACGCTGCCCCCCGACATGTTTCGCCAGTTAACTTGGCGTCCTCAGGGGTTTTGGGCAGAGTATAAAAACATTTTTATTTGATTAGTAGACATTTAATAGTGAGCAAATAAAGGTTATGTTTTAAGTTTGAACTAGTGGCACATGGTATAAAAAAGGCTTTGTTGGTCTTATGGACCATTTGTAAATAAATATCTAAATAGTAGCACCATGACACAAACTATTAAGGCTGCATCACTACTCAGCATTCCTAAACACTTGGACTTGATCGCTTCTGGGGGAAAGTCTGTTGCGCATGCTTTTTTTCAGTCTCTGCCTTGAGATAACATTTGATTCTGCTCTGTCCTTCAATCCACACATCCAAACCCTTACCACCTCCTGCCACCTTCAACTCAAGAACATTTCTTGTACAAACCGGATTCCAAAAAAGTTGGGACACTAAACAAATTGTGAATAAAAACTGAATGCAATGATGTGGAGATGGCAAATGTCAATATTTTAAAGGAAAAATATGTTGATTCCAATTTTCACGGTGTCAAAAAATCCCCAAAAAGTTGGGACAAGTAGCAATAAGAGGCTGGAAAAAGTAAATTTGAGCATAACGAAGAGCTGGAAGACCAATTAACACTAATTAGGTCAATTGGCAACATGATTGGGTATAAAAAGAGCTTCTCAGAGTGGCAGTGTCTCTCAGAAGCCAAGATGGGTAGAGGATCACCAATTCCCACAATGTTGTGCAGAAAGATAGTGGAGCAATATCAGAAAGATGTTACCCAGCGAAAAATTGCAAAGACTTTGCATCTAGCATCATCCATTGTGCATAACATCATCCGAAGATTAAGAGAATCTGGAACAATCTCTGTGCGTAAGGGTCAAGGCCGTAAAACCATACTGGATGCCCTTGATCTCCGGGCCCTTAAACGACACTGCACCACAAACAGGAATGCTACTGTAAAGGAAATCACAGAATGGGCTCAGGAATACTTCCAGAAACCATTGTCAGTGAACACAATCCACCGTGCCATCCGCCGTTGCCAGCTGAAACTCTACAGTGCAAAGAAGAAGCCATTTCTAAGCAAGATCCACAAGCTCAGGCGTTTTCACTGGGCCAGGGATCCTTTAAAATGGAGTGTGGCAAAATGGAAGACTGTTATGTGGTCAGACGAGTCACGATTCGAAGTTCTTTTTGGAAATCTGGGATGCCATGTCATCCAGACCAAAGAGGACAAGGACAACCCAAGTTGTTATCAATGCTCAGTTCAGAAGCCTGCATCTCTGATGGTATGGGGTTGCATGAGTACGTGTGGCATGGGCAGCTTGCATGTCTGGAAAGGCACCATCAATGCAGAAAAATATATTCAGGTTCTAGAACAACATATGCTCCCATCCAGACGTCATCTCTTTCAGGGAAGACCCTGCATTTTTCAACAAGATAATGCCAGACCACATTTCGCATCAATCACAACATCATGGCTGTGTAGGAGAAGGATCCGGGTACTGAAATGGCCAGTCTGCAGTCCAGATCTTTCACCTATAGAGAACATTTGGCGCATCATAAAGAGGAAGGTGCAACAAAGAAGGCCCAAGACGATTGAACAGTTAGAGGCCTGTATTAGACAAGAATGGGAGAGCATTCCTATTTCTAAACTTGAGAAACTGGTCTCCTCGGTCCCCAGACGTCTGTTGAGTGTTGTAAGAAGAAGGGGAGATGCCACACAGTGGTGAAAATGGCCTTGTCCCAAATTTTTTGGGATTTGTTGACACCATGAAATTCTGATTCAACATATTTTCCCCTTAAAATGGTACATTTTCTCAGTTTAAACTTTTGTTCCGTGATTTATGTTCTATTCTGAATAAAATATTAGAAGTTGGCACCTCCACATCATTGCATTCAGTTTTTATTCACGATTTGTATAGTGTCCCAACTTTTTTGGAATCCGGTTTGTATTTGCTCCTTCCTCAACCCTGAGTCAACTAAAATGCTAATGTGTGCCCTTGTCATCTCATGCATGGACTACTGCAACATCCTCCTCTGAGGACTCCCAATATAGCTGTGCACCTCTCCAATCTTTTCTCAACTCTGCTGCCCTGTTAAACCACCTATCCCCTTCATTTCTCCTCTGCCTTCCCCCTCTTCTGATCCCTTAACTGGCTCCCCATTGCCCATTGAATTCAATTCAAATACTTGCAACAAATACAGTATCAGGCCATCTACAATCTGTCTCTTACTTACTTTTTTTTATCTACTTGCCCAATACATCACATCCACACACGTAATCCCAGATCCTCATAACACCTTGATCTTTGCTCCACTTTTGTCTGTTGCTTACACAGTCATCTACAAGATTTCCCCTGTGCATCTCCCATACTATGGAACTCACTACCCCAGTGCATCAGACTCTCCCCCCAACATCCAAACCTTCAAACACATCTAAAAACCCACCTCTTCAGAGACATCTGCCAACTATAATAAGCATGCTGCCACTAAACAGCCAGATGACCAGCTTTTAAACCCAACTACTGTCTCCTTCCCCTTCCCTTGTAGATTGTAAGCTATCATGGGCAGGGTCCTCTTCCCCTTTGTACCAGTCTGTCAATAAGTTCATGGTCATTATACTTGTTTTGTTTTATATTATGTATGTATATTGCTTTTTAGATATATGGAGCACCTCAGAATTAAAGGCATATTCAAACAATAATAATTCTTGAGCATTATGATTGATATCTATGGTTCATACATACTAAATCAGTCATTTATGGAATCCAATTTTAATTTATAAAGCACCAACATATTCTGTAGTGCTGTGCTATAAGGTACAATAATAATATAACAATGGTTCAACCAAAGGTATTTTTTTTTACATTGGAGGGTTTGAAAATGTATATGATTTCCTTAAAGGGAAGGTGTCATCGGAAAATTACTTGTTGTTTAAACCATGTGTTAAGCATATTTTTTAGAATATTGGTGAATTTTATTTTAATTTTCTATGTCGTGATCTATATTTAAACTGGACACTAGGCCTAAAATGTGTTAAGACTCCCTATCTTTTGAGAGCAACTTTATGGGCCATAGACAAAATGGAGAGATGGGGACACCATTGACTTCTATGGGAGATGTAACGGTCGCGTACACACACCCACAGGGGGGAGGGAAGTGACCACTGCGCTCCACCCTTACCCCTGCCTACTTGCCTCGCGAGTCCTAATGACAGGGGACAACTGGACGGCAATCCCTAGCTTGGAATAAGTGCAGGGATGACAGACAGACAAACAACAGAACATGAACGGACCGAGTCAATACCAGGAAAGCTACAAAGTACAAATGGAGCAAGCAGAGAATTGTCAGGAGAAGCCGGGGTCATAAATACCAGGAGAGTCGTGAAGTACCAAAGGAGTCAGCAGAGGATCGTCAGGAGGAGGCCGGGGTCAGAATACCAGGAGAGCAGCAAAGTACACAAGGAGCAGGCAGAGGATCGTCAGGAATTCAGCAGGAGGTAAGTACGCCACAAAAGACAACATCACAGGTGGAACCTAAATTAACAGGCAACCTGTGGCCAGCAGGCTGCCTGTATTTATAGTGGGGAGTGAGGGTCATGTGACGTGGCCAGCGTCACATGACCGACAGACCAACCAGTCGAGCACTCAAGGCAGACTTAGGAGCAGGGGGCCTCCCAGCTAGCAAAGCCGCCCTGGGAACGAGGTCAAACACAGATACTCGCTCCTGAAGCTAAGCAGCAGGTCTGCGGCTAATGGGAGACCGAGTGCACCTTCGGAACCCCGTTACAGTACCCCCCCTTTTACGAGGGGCCACCGGACCCAAGACTTCAGGCGATGGCCTTTCAGGGTGTTCTAAATGAAATTTTCGAACAAGTCTAGGAGCATGAACCTCCCTGGCAGGTACCCAAGATCTCTCTTCAGGTCCATACCCCTTCCAGTGAATCAGGTACTGCAAGGAATTACGCACCTTCATGACATCCACTATTTTAGATACCACATACTCGACAGCATCATTAACAAGAACCGGCAGAGGCGAGGCTTTCGATGGTACTACCAGTTCAAAATATTTTTTAAGCAGAGATTTATGGAACACATTATGAATGTGGAATGACTCGGGCAGCTCCAACCTAAATGATACCGGGTTAATCACCTCTGTGATCTTATATGGTCCAATAAAACGAGGAGCAAACTTTTTAGAATCTACCTTAAGAGAGAGATTCTTGGAGGACAACCATACCTTATCCCCAATCTGAAAATTCACCCCCCTTGAACGTCTCCTATCGGCCTTGAGTTTCTGAGAACTTTGAGCCTTTTCTAAGTTCGATTGAACCCGGGCCCAAACTGTGCACAGTTCAGAGGAGAGCCTATCCGCCTCAGGGTTAGAGGAGAAGACGGATGACCCAGAATGAAAACGGGGATGAAAACCATGGTTACAAAAGAAAGGTGAAACCCCAGCAGAAGAATTGACACGGTTATTCAAAGCAAATTCAGCCAATGGGAGAAATTTCACCCATAATTGCTGGTCATCAGCAACATACAACCTCAGGAATTGTTCCACAGACTGATTAAGGCGTTCAGTCTGCCCATTACTCTCAGGGTAGTAGGCAGAAGAAAAAGACAATTCAATTTTATATTTTTGACAGAAGGCCCTCCAGTATTTGGACACAAACTGTACACCCCTGTCAGAAACAATATTTTCCGGGATACCATGCAATCGAACAATTTCTTTCACAAAAATTGACGCCAGGGTTTTGGCATTCGGGAGTTTAGACAGGGGAATGAAATGGACCATCTTGCTAAACCTATCGACCACTACCTAAACTACAGTCTTACCCTCCGCCCGCGGTAGGTCAGTTATAAAGTCCATCGAGATATGGGACCAGGATCTACTGGGAATGGGTAGGGGTCGTAGGTTACCAGCAGGGCAAGTCCTAGGTGTCTTGGACCTGGCACAAACCTCACAGGCTGACACGTAGGACTTGACATCCCTAGTTAGAGTGGGCCACCAATAAGATCTAGAAACCAGATCCTTAGTGCCCTCAACACCCGGATGTCCACAAAAGGCAGAATCGTGACACTCACCCAACAGCTGGAAACGAAATTGTACGGGAACAAACAACTTATCTGTTGGGGTGGATACCGGTGCCAGATGTTGTTCAGACCTAATGCGAGCCGAGATATCCTGGGTTAGAGCTGCTATGAAGATTTTTGCTGGTAGGATGGATTCAGGTGGTACCTCAGTAGGTTGAAAAGCATGGAAGCTCCGAGATAATGCGTCCGCCTTCACATTTTTACTTCCCGGCCTGAACGTAATGGAAAAATCGAAACGAGTAAAAAACAGAGCCCATCTGGCTTGACGGGGATTCAACCTCTTAGCAGACTCGAGAAACATAAGGTTTTTATGGTCAGTGACAACAGTTACACAATGCCTCGCCCCCTCCAGAAAATGCCTCCACTCCTCAAATGCCCATTTAATGGCCAGCAGCTCCCTATTCCCTATGACGTAGTTTCTCTCCGTGGGAGAGAATTTCCTGGAGAAGAAGGCACATGGTCTCAGGTTAGTGAGGCTAGCAGGACCTTGTGAAATGACTGCTCCTGCGCCGTCCTCGGACGCATCCACCTCCACAATAAAAGGTTTCTCCTGATCAGGCTGGATCAGAATGGGAGCGCTACTGAATGCCTTTTTTTATTTTTCAAATGAAGCAATGGCCTCAGTAGACCAATTCTCCAAATCCGCCCCTTTCTTAGTAAGGTCGGTCAACGGTTTAGCAATTACGGAAAAATTCATAATAAATTTACGATAGTAATTGGCGAAACCTAAGAACCGTTGTAAGGCCTTTAAGGATGAAGGTCTTACCCATTCCTTAATTGCTAGTACCTTACCAGGATCCATCTTGAAGGTGTGAGGAGGCAGAAATGCCCTAGAAACAGAATCTCCTGTACACCAAAGACACATTTCTCTTGCTTAGCGGATAGCTGATTCTCCCTCAACACCTCTAATACTTGTTTAACATGAGACACATGGGATTCGAAGTCAGGAGAGAATATCAAAATGTCGTCAAGATAGACAATAACAAATTTACCTAAGAACTCCCTAAGAATGCCATTCATGGAGTTTTGGAACACAGCTGGGTCATTGCTGAGTCCAAAAGTCAACACCTGATATTCAAAGTGTCCTACCGGAGTATTGAACGCCATCTTCCATTCGTCTCACTCCTTGATTCGGATTAGATTGTATGCCCCTTTCAGGTCAATTTTGGAAAACAAGGTTGCCCCCAGAACCTAGTTAAATAAATCCAGAATCAATGGGAGGGAGTATCTATTCTGGACAGTGATTTTATTTAATCTCCGGTAATCGATACATGGCCTAAGACCACCATCTTTTTTCTTAACGAAGAAAACCCCCGCCCGCATAGGAGAAACAGAAGGTCTAATATGCCCTTTACCAAGGCTCTCCTTAATATAATCTTCCATGGCCTTGCATTCGGGCTTAGAAAGATTATAAATTCGCCCTTAGGAAACTTGGCCCCCTCTACTAGCTCTATAGTACAATCATAAGGTCTATGGGGGGGTAGAACCTCCAGGGTTGGTGAGGAGAACACATCAGAATACTCCCTAACAACAGTGGTAAAGTATCAGACTTTACTGAGACCACAGCCTGTACCATGGACAAGCACGAGTCACACTTAGGCCCCCATCTCACCAACTCCCCATTGGACCAATCTATAGTGGGGTTATGTAGTCGGAGCCAAGGCAACCCTAGTACCACCTCAGCCGGTAGGTTCTCCAGGACTAAAAGGGAACATCTCTGTGAGTGGCACACACCCACGGTTAGAGAAATCTCCGAGGTACATGAGCTCACCGTACCACCAATAAGAGGAGTAGCATCAATAGCCATGACATGGATAGGAGTTGGTGAAGCAAACATTGGAATACCCAATCTTACAGCATACTCAGTCAAAAAAGCTGGCCGCTGAGCCAGAATCAATAAAGGCCTTACCCGGCCATTTATCTACTCCCAGAGAAATCGTAATGGGTACCAAAAGCTTACATTTAGAAAAATCAGGGAGTACCTGGTCTTTAGGTTGCCTTGCCTTAGGAGACTTGACAGAGAGGACCTTCTTAGGACACTGGTTGATCCAATGGTCAGGATCTCCACAGTAAAAGCATTCTCCACGTCTGCGGTAAAGATTCCCTCGGGTCATGCCAACCTGCATGGGTTCCTCGGTGGAGACCTCAGCATTGTGTCTGGGATAGACCTCTGGCTGGACCACCATCTGGGAAGAGAACTGTAGTTCCTGTCGTCTCTCTCTAACCCGTCGGTCAAGTCGGACTACAAGGGTCATCATCTCCTCTAAGGTCTCTGGAAGTTGATAACTGACCAGAAGATCCTTTAAATTATCAGACAGACCTGACCTGAACTGACTCTTCAGGGCTGGTTCGTTCCAACCTGAGGGGACACACCACCTTCTGAATTGGGTGCAATAATCCTCCGCAGGTAGATTGCCCTGAACCAGTGCCTTTAGAGCCGTCTCATGAATATTGAATTCGGTGTATCTACAGTATATAGAGGTTTTACTTGCCATTGTAATTCTGCCTGTGGTGATAATGAGAACAGCTACTTGAAAATTACCTGCACAGAACAGAAAACCATGACCTATTATTAGGCCTAGAAGAGAGTGTGAAAATTGGAGGATTATATACATTTTTTTTAAAAATATAGATAGTAACATTTAAAAAACCTACCCTAATGACCAATAGGGAAACAGAAGAGTAGTCAGCTAGCATGTTCAAAACCAGGAGAATAAGCGCAAGCCAATCAGTAGACAAAGTTTAACCAGGAGCCAAACCAAAATTGGTATGCAGCACAATATCTAAGTAGGAATAGGGTATGATGTCTAGGCACAGATAGACGAACAGGGGCCTAGAATCATTTGGCTTGGCATCCTGTCTCTCTTATAAGCATGATAACCTTCCAGGAACAGCTAATTGACTGGTGCACATGGGCCATTTCTGATCTCCCACACCTGCAGGGTGAAGGGACATACTTATGGATTGTGGTTATGTAAGTTCATGCCAATTTTGGTTCTGAAATTCATACATTTCTGCTACATGATAATGCAGTGGCCCAGGAGGAGTGGGAGCGGAGCATGGGCGTGATAGTAGCTCTGGCTGTTATGGTCAATCACAGTGGCTTTCCTTGCTCCCTAGGGCCATGCAGTAAAAAAAGGGTGTACTGTTTCTTCCCTCAGGGCACACCCTGATTGCAACCGGGGTGCCTGTGATGTTGAATGTTTGTATGGGTGCAAGGCAGAGTGTTTAGAGTAAAAATCATTGGCTTATGCTGCAGGAGTTAATAGCCAGGCCAGATGTTGCAGAATAAACCTCTTCTTTACTGAAGTGTAAAATAGGAGATAACTTTTTGATGGACATAGAACTATTATTAATCCACTGTTTCATATCAAATAATCTGAATTGATATGCCGACCACTGGACTCTGGGTGGGCAGGCCTGCCTTGACTGCCAGCTGAGACTTCAAGTGAAAGGAAGCAGAAAAATAGCTAAAACAGAACAGAAGAAACAATGTAAACACCACAATGAGTAGTAAGCAAACAGTCCAGGGATCAAAGTAGGGGGTGGGATGGTGGGAATCTCCAAACAGTTGTCATTGGAGGAAGGTTGGGGTTACTGTGTTCGATGCCATTCAGTTGCGAATGGAGGGGGGGGGGGGTTAAGGAGGAAAGATAAAATAGGAATAACCACTAAAGAAACCAAACAGCAGCTAAAGCAGGGGATGCCCACCTTCCAAACGTGTATGGCACCTGGTGAGAAGGACAACTAAACATCCTTTGGTGGGAGGTTTAAAAACATAGCCCCTAGCTTGACTGCAACATGTCTCCTGCAGTCAGAGGAAACTTCCCTAAGTGATTTTTCATCCTTCAGTTTGCTGAAGCTGGACTTCAGTTTATTGACTTTAAAAGTAGTTGATGAGATGCCACAACCTGTCTAATCCAGGTAGTTGCCAGCTAACAAGCACATCACATAGCAGAAGAAGTAGCCCAGGCCTTATGTGGCACTTACCACTGCTGAATGATGGCATGTGCCAATTGGTATACATGGTGCCTGCTGCAGTATGTAAGTTTATGGGTGAACTCTAGCCTACATACTGGTGAGTGTGTAACAAGATCTTTATGTAAAATTTAGAAAATTATGAACATATAGCAGAAACCCTTTTACATAATTATAACTAATTACACTCCAGTTTTTGATGGAACCAATTCTAGGTTGATAACATATTAAAAACCACTGAGGAATAAAGTCCCAATCATTTCTAAGCATAAGAACAGGTGTTGGTCTCCTTGTTCTGCAGCATTTTCCTCTCCTATTATATGGACGGTATAAACGTTCTGCAGCTTTGCTGACCTTTGATCTTCTCAAAAGCAGAAGTGAGACTGAAACTACCTTCAAGATGCTTGTGGTTTAAAAATATTTCCCAATTACTCACAACTTGTCTAGACTTTACAGTAAATAGCGTATAATAAATTACCTTAGAGACCAAAATGACTCGCAGTTACCCCACAATGCAGCGTGTTTTCCATGAGATAACGCAGCCCTCAGATAAATGGTACCAGCGCTCGTATTCCCAAACAAACCGTAATTCTCTGTAGCTCTATTTCCTGAAGTTTCCATTGTTCCAATTAAGTTTATCAGGATTTACTGCAACAAGTAAATTACATTAAAGTCTCCTTTCAAAAGCAGAAAAACAAAGACTTATAGGAATGAAGGACCCAGGGATTTCTAATATTCTTTGTTTCAATCATATGCAGTAAGATTACACAGGTTAATCTATAGAGGGTTCAATCCCTGAATTGTAAAACAAGAATTACGAATGTCTGACTAATGGGTTTCCGGTATGAATGTGGATTATTTGTAAATCTATTTTTTCTATAGTCGGATCAGTACAATATGTATCGTGTCACTGCTTTCTTTGGTAGAATGGGTTGGGACCAATATAGTTTTGCACCATAATAGCTGCAATATAGTATACTAATCTATTTAAAACCAATTTCTTTAAACCTTGTGCTCATCTATCAACAACATTTTTTTACTGCATAACAGAAACGGGACGGATCCGTTTTGCAGCTCATAGACTTCTATTATGACTGAATGAATAACGGAATGTCTCTAAAGGCATTCCGTTATGCATTCCGTCATAGAATTGCATTTTGGTCCATGGTAACGGAATCCATAATGCAATTCATCTTTTACCACCAAACTAAGTGTGAACGAATTTCAAAATATGAAATTCGCTCATCTCTAGTTGTCACATATAATCACATAACTGGTTATGCTCTTCTAGGCATATCTGGAAGTGTCGCGGTGCATGCACAGTCAGTCTCTGCGCTGCTCAGTCAGCCACAGTAGACCCTAGACAGTTGTGTTGCTATTTGGGGCAATGGAGCAAGCGGTAAATTGACAGGGCCAGGTGAGATGTCTAGCCCTGTCAATCAAGGGGGAAAGAGGAGTCGCTTGAGTAGTGGGGCCAGCACCTATCTACTCAAGGAAGCTGATTTGTGAACGAATTTGATTTGCACAAATTGATTTGCTCATCTCTAGTTCTATCCATGCTGGCCCTAACACAGACTTCCCCAGAGAGCAGGTAGTGGCAGACTATGTTCACGGGGGCACAATCTGCCACTGATTCAGAAAACACGGTGCTTTCTGCTGTTATCCACATTCAAAACATCCTCAATGGCTGCCCATTGACTGCAATGTAAAAAGCTTGACCATATGCACACCTTATACACCTGCTACAGTTTTTTTATTTGAAAAATGTTATTTCTCTAAAGCGGATTTGATTGTGGATTCCATAGAAGTCAATAGGAAAGCAGAAAAACCTCTAAAACGATTGTAAAAAATACCACCAAACTACATAACCACAATCAAAAATGACCTTCTTTAGATACAGATTTTTCTGCTGTGGATTTTGCAATGCAAACAGAGAGAAGCAGAGTCTTGCATATGTGAATGGTATTTCTATCTTGTGCATGTAATATTCTCAACTGGCGCTTCACCACATGAAAAATCGCAGCAGTGTTCTAGCAGTCCCGTAACCTGCTATGTAGGATAATGTGCAGACCAGCTGTACAAAACACAGATATGTATATATAACAAAATGCAACACTGCGCGCTACCATATAGATGAATAGACAGCCCAAACTAAACAAACGCCTACCTCCTTATCACGCAATAACACAGAAACGCTACAAACATATATCACTGTGTCCAGGTCCTACCTTAACTCAGGTGTGTCTGTTGTGATACAGTGTTCTGCGGCGGTCCTCGTGTCTTTTCTGTATGTAGTACAGAGCAGGGAGAGCAGATCCAAGGGAGGACGGCTGTAGCATAGGCTGTCTAATATTATTAACAGTATTGGGAACTGGCCGGGGCGAATTCCCAATACTTTTAATAATATTAGACAGCCTATGCTACAGCCGTCCTCCCTTGGATCTGCTCTCCCTGCTCTGTACTACATACAGAAAAGACACGAGGACCGCCGCAGAACACTGTATCGCAACAGACACACCTGAGTTAAGGTAGGACCTGGACACAGTGATATATGTTTGTAGCGTTTCTGTGTTATTGCGTGATAAGGAGGTAGGCGTTTGTTTAGTTTGGGCTGTCTATTCATCTATATGGTAGCGCGCAGTGTTGCATTTTGTTAGGTATTTCTATCTTGTTTTATCTACAGTAATTCATTTGCAGCACAACTGAGCTAGCATCGGTCCTTAACCCTCACCCCATCTAAGGCTTCATGCACATGACTGGTCTGCAAAAAAGGGATCTGCAAAACACGGATACCTTTCATATGCATTCCATGTTTTTTTCACACCCATCGATGAAAAGGACTATTCTCGTCTGCAATATGAACAAAAATAAGACAAGTTGAATAATTTGCAGAACGACCACATGTATCTACAAAAAATACAGATGTGTGCATTTTTCGATAGAAATTAATGGTTCAGTGTGCTATCCGAATAATTGTGGATAGTACACCGATTAAAAATATGGTTGTGTGCATCAGTGGCCTAACTAGAAATAATTTGCCCCACAGCAAATTTTTGAACAGGGTCCCCCCCCCAGAAGTTTCTTCGCAACCCCCTCCTTCAAGACCGCTCTCACAGACAAGGCACAGCAGCCGTTCTGTCCGTTTCCTACAGTGTCACTGTATATAATGTCATTGTATAATACTGTTTGCCCTGACTATAAAATCTTTTAGAGCTCCTCCAGGGCGGGTCCCTTCTGAGCTCAGGACCCAAATCAGCAGCTTTTCCTGCTTCTCCTATAGTTATGCCCCTGGTTCAAATCTACACAGCAAAGCTGAAAAGTTACCTGCCGGAGACTGAAAATGTATAGGCTCCAGTGGCTAGAATCAAAACTGGAATATTTCTTTTTTTTTTTTAAAACACGGATAATCACATAAAACAAACTAAAATGTATTGCTAGAATTCAATAATTATGCGATTCAAATAACGTTTTCCAATCACACATTCCCTTAAAAGGTAGAAAATTCTTTAGAACATTTTTCTAATACTTCTACAACATAGAGATAGGAAACCGAACTGTAAAATAAATATTGCAAAGTGAAACTTCCTTGTATCAAAGTCGGAGACTGTATTAATAATAAAGTCTAACACAAAGTCATTGCATCGCAATAGTGGAAACAGTATATGCCGTATTTCTTTTCAAGTGGAAGACAAATTCTTTTGCACATATTATTTCCCATGAGAAGTGAGAATGGAACATGTGAATCCGAGAAAACCTTTACACAATTAAATTAGAGGAAAAGGGAACTGTCAACATGGGATGGCAAATCTGATATGTGAGCGATATCATGTAAAATTCATCAATGTGACTTATTTATCATCGCTATACAAGTTTATTATGTATTAGTGATAAAAAAAAGAATAACATTTCAGAGTTTATGAAAAATGAGGAATTCTGGTAATAAAGTCCTGCTCATTTTCTTGATTTATTGCATGCTACACGTTCTGGTGCTTCATGTAGATTGGCTATAAACAGTCTACAGCTCTGACCCCGCAGGCAAACTGATATTAAAATATGTCCATAAATTTACTCTATGTGCAAGTCAAATATGCGCAGGGCCTTTGTAATATAGGCTGCAACAAAGCTAGTACAAAATATTTATGTTGCAGTATTTCATCTACATCTAAGGCGCCATATACACGGCAGAGGAATGTACTGAAAGGGTGTTTGGCACAAAATTCCTATGGCTCTGAAGTAGCAGCACCGCCATATGCTCCTGCAGCGACCCGGGATGAGCCAGAGCAGAAGATGGGAGTGGTAGTGGCTTTGGCTGTTACAGTCAACCACAATGGTTTTCCTAACACCGTTGCTCCCTAGGGCTGTGCAGTGAAATGAGTGCACACTCTTTGTTCCCTTGGGGCACATCCTGATTCTGGGGCTACTGCCTGATTGTAGGCGGGGTGCCCGTGATGTTAGGTACATATTTGGATGGGTGCAAGGCAGGGTGTGTATTCTCTCTCGTATAACAATGTATGGATTAAGGAAAGGATGGGAGTTATATGTCTTGATAAAGTCTGTTCCAAAGTATCCTATGGCAGGCAATAGTACTCGTGTAATGGTGGCTGTAATGTCCACTGCAGGATACAGGGTTTTAGAGATACGACTGGCCAAGTCATATCCATGTGTGATTGTTGTCTTAATGGTGTCCCTCTCAGCAGTAAAGTCTTAACAGCTTTTGGTAGCAGGCTATCTTATTGTCTCCAATGCTCCGCCGGCGGATTGGCCATAGACTCTACAGGGAAATTTCTCGGTGCGCCGATGCCTAGGAAGGCCACCGAAGCCCTCCTCAGGGCTGCCAGTTGGGTACATAATGATATGATTCTCTCCTACGCACCTGGCCAGCAGCCACAGGTGTCCTCCTGAATTCAACTGTATCTTTGTCCTCAGGACAGTGATACAGTATAATACTGTGCAGCAGGTGGCAGTATTTTGTGCTGCACTGTGGTATTTGGTTCAGCTGGGGCAGTATATTGCTCTGCTCTATAGTATTGCTGGCCCTTCCTAAGTATGTTGCCTGCCCCTCTGTCAGTTGGGGCCTACCTACAACATGGGGCCACTTTTTTTTCCATGGCCACTTTTAGTTCCCAATCCGTCCCTGGCTCCGCCATGCAGACTCTTGCAGTCCCCACCTTTGTCTTTCTCCTTTTCCCTTTCTGTAGATCAAGCAGAGATTGGTGAGTCTCTGTAGCTTTCTGGACCTAAGAAGAAGGAGCATCGGTCACTTCCGGTGTACTTCCTTCTTCTAACAACTCCAGTCTAGACTCTCTCCAAGATTAGTGGTGAGGCCAGCCCACAGCTAACCTCCTATTAGGGCTGACCCAGGATAGTTAACCCTGGCTGTGCCATCCATACATGGTTATACTAGGTACAACACATTACATGATAATATATAACAATATATTACATAACAAATCATTTGCAGATACCCCCTGCTCTGTTGTACTGCACTTGCCTTGTATGGTATAAGATTACTAAAAGATACTATATTCTCTCATAGAAACAATTTTTCTAGGAGAGAATACCTCTGTAATATGGCATCAGATGGAGTATGCCATAATTCTTCTCTTCTGGATTTTGTGAGTCAGGCAGCATGGGGTTAATCGCGAAAACAGATTATCAGATTGAGGGAATAGAGGACTCTAATGGTAAGTAACAGATGGAGCTAACAGAGGACAGACGTGCACAAGGTTTCTAATTATTAAATAATTTTTTTTTTATGTAAGATAGGGCTAATATCTTTTTCCACCTTTTAAGAAGCAGATAGCAATGAAGCAGGTGCTGCACACTTCAAGCTCTTCAATGGAGGTTTCATTTCCATCCTCAGGGAGGTTATCATGACAAGTGGCAGCTCATTTGAAACTCACTGAGGAGCTGCTTTCCAGTAGAAATGCTATAAACTAAGGAGTTATCCATCATCCACCCTGGCCTGGTAGATGAGTACATTGCAGAATGGCATGCAACAATCCTTGTGAATATTGTTAACTCCTTGAGTTGCAGCAATGGCTACTTATTTTGTGGTGGATCTAGGCCAAGAAATTTAAATGAAACAACACCTGAGATTATTCAATTGTGTTTTTAGTTTTTTCCGCTCTTTGTTTCAGCCTCTTTCATGAGATCCATTCTCCAATACTTAACTGTCTTGTCTCATGAAGATACCCATTGTCCTTATGTATTAGGGCCTGCAGACGTCATGGAGGGGATTGTCTGTGATGAGACAATCTCTTTAAGGAATAGTTCTCCTCACCCTTCTCTAATCCTCCTTTTGATTCAAAGAGTTGCATGAGCCAGTAGATCTCCTTAAAGTTAAAGGGGTTGTTCAGGATTTTGATATTGATGGCTTATTCTTAGGAGAAGATAGGCCATCAATATCAGATCGGTGGTGGTCCGACACCTCCCACTCCCACTGTTGTTGGTGGCGGAACTACACAACTCTGTACATTGTGTAATGGATGGAGCTGGTAACTGCAGTCGATTCATTTTAATGGGAGAAGCGCTGCACTTAACAGTGTCGTTCACTACACAGAAACAGCTGATTGGGGGTACAGGGTGTTAGGCCCCAACAATCTAATATTAATGGTGAGGATAGGCCATCAGTATCAAAATCCTAGACAATCCCTTTAACCTGTTTGGGACATAGGGCATACAGGTACGCCCTGATGTCCCGGTACTTAAGGACACAGGGCGTACCTGTACATCCTATGTAGTTCCGATCACCGCGCGGCGGGCGGTGATCGGAACAAGCTGCCTGCTCAAATCATTGAGCAGGCACCTTGGGTCAATGTGCGGGGGGGGTCCCATTCAGACCTGCGGTTTGCGGCTTTTAAATGTTGCCGCCGTGGCATCGGGTCTCCGTGCGGCTGTAGGGGGGACCCGATGGCATGGAAGGCAGCGCGATGCCTTCCTTAGGCATCGGCGCTGCCTTCCGGTGATGAGCCTGTGAGATCCAGCCCCCTGGATCTAAAAGGCCGGAAGCTGTATGAGTAATACACACTGTATTACTCATACAGCCAATGCATTCCAATACAGAAGTAATGGAATGCATTGTAAAGGGGATCAGACCCCAAAAGTTGAAGTCCCAAAGTGGGACAAAAAATAAAGTGAAAAAAAAAAGTTTAAAAAATAAAGTTGACATATTAGGTATCGCCGTGTCCGTATCGACCGGCTCTATTAACATATCACATGACCTAACCCCTCAGATGAACAAAAAATAAATAAAAACTGTGCCCACCAAATAGTACCAATCTAACCGTCGCCTCATCCCTCAAAAATGAGCCCCTACCTAAGACAATCACCCAAAAAATAAAAAAACTATGGCTCAGAATATGGAAACACTAAAACATCATTTTTTTATTTTTAAAAAGCTGTTATTGTGTAAAACGTAAGTAAATTAAAAAAAGTATACATATTAGGTATCGCCGCGTCCATAATAACCTGCTCTATAAATATATCACATGTCCTAACCCTCCAGGTGAACACCATAAAAAAATAAAAATAAAAACGGTGTTAAAAAAGCCATTTTTGGCACTTACATCACAAAAAGTGTAATAGCAAGCGATCAAAAAGTCATATGCCCCCAAAAATAGTGCCAATCAAACCGTAATCACATCCCGCAAAAAATGAGACCCTACTTAAGATAATCACCCAAAATCTGAAAAAACTATGGCTCTCAGACTATGGAGACACTAAAACATGATTTTTTTTTGTTTCAAAAATGATATTATTGTGTAAAACTTACATAAATAAAAAAGGTATACATATTAAGTATTGTCGCGTCCGTAATAACCTGCTCTATAAAAATATCACATGACCTAACCCCTCAGATGAACACCGTAAAAAAAATATTAAAAAAAGGTGTAAAAGTCATTTTTTGTCACCTTACATCACAAAAAGTGTAATAGCAAGCGATCAAAAAGTCATACGCACACCAAAATAGTGCCAATCAAACCGTAATCTCATCCCACAAAAATCATATCCGACCCAAGAAAATCGCCCAAAAACTGAAAAACTATGGCTCTCAGACTATGGAAACACTAAAACATGATATTTTTTGTTTTAAAAATGAAATCATTGTGTAAAACTTACATAAATAAAAAAAAGTATACATATTGGGTATCACCACGTCCGTAATAACATGCTCTATAAGAATATCACATGATCTAACCTGTCAGATAAATGTTGTAAATAACAAAAAATAAAAACGGTGCCAAAACAGCTATTTCTTGTTACCTTGCCTCACAAAAAGAGTAATATAGAGCAACCAAAAATCATATGTACCCTAAACTAGCACCAACAAAACTGCCACCCCATCCCATAGTTTCTAAAATGGGGTCACTTTTTTTGAGTTTCTACTCTAGGGGTGCATCAGAGGGGCTTCAAATGGGACATGGTTTTAAAAAACCAGTCCAGCAAAACCTGCCTTCCAAAAATCGTATGGCATTCCTTTCCTTCTGCGCCCTGCCGTGTGTCCGTACAGCAGTTTACGACCACATATGGGGTGTTTCTGTAAACTACAGAATCAGGGCCATAAATATTGAGTTTTGTTTGGCTGTTAACCCTTGCTTTGTAACTGGAAAAAAAAATATTAAAATGGAAAATCTGCCAGAAAAGTGAAATTTGGAAATTGTATCTCTATTTTCCATTAATTCTTGAGGAACACCTAAAGGGTTAACAAAGTTTGTAAAATCAGTTTTGAATACCTTGAGGGGTGAATTTTCTAAAATGGGGTCCTTTTTTGGAGTTTCTACTCTAGGGGTGCATCAGGGGGGCTTCAAATGGGACATGGTGTTAAAAAAAACAGTCCAGCAAAATCTGCCTTCCAAAAACCGTATGGCATTCCTTTCCTTCTGTGCCCTGAATACCTTGAGGGATGTAGTTTCTAGAATTGGGTCATTTTTGGGTGGTTTCTATTATGTAAGCCTCACAAAGTGACTTCAGACCTGAACTGGTCCTTAAAAAGTGGGTTTTTGAACATTTCTGAAAAATTTCAAGATTTTCTTCTAAACTTCTAAGCCTTGTAACATCCCCAAAAAATAAAATATCATTGCCAAAATGATCCAAACATGAAGTAGACACATGGGGAATGTGAAGTAATAACTATTTTTGGAGGTATTACTATGTATTATAGAAGTAGAGAAATTGAAACTTAAAAATTTGCAAATTTTTCAAAATTTTTGGAAAATTTGGTATTTTTTTTATAAATAAAATGGATTTTGTTTATCCATTTTACTAGTGTCATAAAGTACAATATGTGACGAAAAAACAATCTCCGAATGGCCTGGATAAGTCAAAGAGTTTTAAAGTTATCACCACATAAATTGACACTGGCCAGATTTGCAAAAAAGGTAGGTGAAGGTGAAAATGAGCCCGTTCCCTAAGGGGTTAAAGGCAATGTACACCTCACCTTTGGGGGAAATTTATTATGATTACGTTTTACTTATTTTGTGCTAAAAATAGTTTTTTCACTTGGTCTTTAATAAAAAATATTGAGCCATTCGGTCACAAAGGGTTAACTGTTTTTCTAGCTGTGTGAATCCTACTTTTACTTTGTGCTGTCCTCTAATAATCCTTAATCTCTAAATTACTAAAAGGTCATAAACATTTAAAGCCACATTCTTATCAGTTAGGAATTGAGCGATAATTAGTGTTTATAAAGTCAGAGATAAGGACCGGTCAGCGGAGCTGCCTGACAGAAAAGAGTGCAAATTCAGATCCTGCTACTAAAGAAACTCAAGGCTGCACAAAGGCAGTGGTTCAACATTTTTTATAAAGACTAATAAAAAAATATATTTTTAGCTCAAAATGAGTACAATGCAATAATAAAAAATGTTTGCTGACTCAATATGGAGTGAGGTTGATGGCCACCTCAAGCCCTTCTCCCCTTCTTATTGACAGAATACAGGCATTGCAAATGGCTACACAGGGAAGACCAGTTAAGGCTTTTCCTTTACTGTCTCATCTTATCGATATTACTTCAAATAAATACCGTATTTTTCGCCATATAAGACATGCTTTTTTTCCTCCAAAAGTGGGGGAAAAATAGCAGTGCGTCTTATGGGGCAAATGCTGCTGATTTTGCCGTATTTTCAATGATACACCCGCTGCGATGCCGTGCGGCGGGTGTATCAGCTGTGAGGGAGGAGGAGCTGGGGGCTGGCATCTGCATTTATAATGACAGCGGGGCCCGTGCAGTGACTGTATTCTACTACACGGGCCCCGCTCACTGTATAATCGTATCTGTATTCTGTAATAGTTAATTGTGTATATAATGTAATCGCATAATCAGCGCTACTTACAACTACAAGCGCTCAGTAGGTAGCAGAGAGGAGGGAGGAGGCAGGCCGGGAGGATGGGCGGGCGGTGCGCCACTCACTACGTCACGCACCTGCGCCGCCCACTTTATGAATGAAGCAGGCGGCGTGGGCGCATGATGTAGTGACTCACGCTGCCAGCGCCCGTCCTCCCGGCCTGCCTCCTCCCTCCTCTCTGCTACCTACCGAGCGCTTGTAGTTGTAAGTAGCGCTGATTATGCGATTACATTATATACACAATTAACTATTACAGAATACAGATATGATTATACAGTGAGCGGGGCCCGTGTAGTAGAATACAGTCACTGCACGGGCCCCGCTGTCATTATAAAAGGAGATGCGACCCCCACCCCTTGTATTGAGGGTCATTCACTACAGGGACACTGTTATGGAGGGGATCTGTGGATGACACATAGCATAAGATGCTATATATGTGTCATCCACAGATCCCCCCATAACTGTGTCATACACAGATCCCCATAACAGTGCCATCCAGAGACCCCAATAAGAGCCACCCACAGATCCCCCATAAGTGTCACCCACAGATCCACCATAAGTGTCACCCACAGATCCCCCATAAGTGTCACCCACAGATCCCCCATAACAGTGCGTCACCCACAGATCCCCCATAACAGTGCGTCACCCACAGATCCCCCATAACAGTTCGCCATCCACAGATCCCCCATAACAGTGTGCCATCCACAGACCACAATTAGTTCAAAACCCACCAAAAGCACACCTATTGGTTAAAAATATTTTTTTTCTTATTTTCCTCCTCAAAAACCTAGGTGCGTCTTATGGGCCGGTGCGTCTTATAGGGCGAAAAATACGGTAAATTAGGGAATTACTATATGTTTATGCCAATGAAGGTTCACCAGCTAAGAGCCTGTTCACATCATGCTATGGCTCTCCACTTGACATATATGCTCCTGATGTACAGGTAAAACTCAAAACATTAGAATATCGTGCAAAAGTCCATTTATTTCAGTAACGCAAATTAAAAGGAATTGCATTAATGCAGCTTAAAATTTGAATTTTGTGAAAAGGTTCAATATTCTAGGCTCAAAGTGTCACACTCTAGTCAGCTAATTAATCCATACCCCCTGTCACGATGCGTTCTGTGCATGGTTCCAGGAGGCGGGGACGGCCGAGGCGAGCTTGCGTCATCAGCGCGCCCGACGTCGCCCATTCCCGTGGTAATCACACTGGGGCTGAGTGCCGAACTGATCACTCGGCGCTCGGCTGTATTGGAACTCAGGAGTCATGTGACGCTGGCCACGTCACATGACTCCACTAGTGCCCTATTTAAACAGGCAATCTGCTGGCCAGAGATTGCCTGTTATTTTGGTCCTTCCTGCGATATTACTTACCTGGTTTGTTAGTCCTGCTTGTCTTCTGATTATCCGTCCATCTCATCCCTTGGTCTTGGCGTTTCCTCCTGGTTGTGACTTCGGCTTCTCCTGACGATCCTCCGCTTGCTCCTCTGGCAAATATGTAAGAAACAGTCATGTAATGTCTCTAAGTTTCATTATCCTGCCTCGTAATGGTGGACCACTTCACCAAATTTGCGGTGGTGACCGCCACCAAGGACCAGACCGCTGAGTCGGCAGCTCGAGCAGGGCCGATCCTACACGGGGTGCAGTGGGTGCCCCGCACCCCAGCGCTGCGGCCCTGGTGACAAGTGGGGGCGGCCGCGGCTGGCGGCAGGGCAGAGCAGGAGATGAGCGCCTCCATTGCGGAAGCGCTCATCTCCATAGTCATCTGTATTGCCGTCCTCAGGACGGCAATACAGATGCCTGTCTGTGCTGCGGCAGAGGAGGGAGAGGTGTGTCCCCTCCTGTTCCTCTGATAGGCTGCCGGCTTAGTGCTGGCAGCCTATCAGAGGCCGGTGATGGCGCGATGACGTCATCGCGTCGCCTGAGCCGTATAGCGAGGGACACAGACGGAAGAGGCGGCCTGCATCGCATCGCATTGCTGGAGGTAAGTATAAGTGTATTATTTTTTTTAATTTTTTTATATAGGTACAATACTGGGCTGGCACATGATAAGGGGGGCTACTGGGCTGGCACATAAGGGGGGCTACTGGGCTGGCACATAAGGGGGGCTACTGGGCTGGCACATAAGGGGGGCTACTGGGCTGGCACATAAGGGGGGACTACTGGGCTGGGCTGGCACATGATAAGGGGGGCTACTGGGCTGGCACATGATAAGGGGGGACTACTGGGCTGGCACATGATAAGGGGGGACTACTGGGCTGGCACATGATAAGGGGGGCTACTGGCACTTTATATGGGGGGCTACTGGCACATGATATGGGGGCACTCTGGCTACTGGCACATGATATGGGGGCACTCTGGCTACTGGCACATGATATGGGGGCACTCTGGCTACTGGCACATGATAATGGGGGGATCTGGCTACTGGCACATGATATGGGGGGGGGCTCTGGCTACTGGCACATGATAGGGGGGGGGCTCTGGCTACTGGCACATGATATGGGGGGCTACTGGCACATGATAAGGGGGGCTACTGGCACATGATAAGGGGGCTACTGGCACATGATAAGGGGGTCTACTGGCACATGATAAGGGGGGCTACTGGCACATAGAGGGGCTACTGGCACATAAGGGGGGCTACTGGCACATGATATGGGGGGCTCTGGCTACTGGCACATGATATGGGGGGGCTCTGGCTACTGGCACATGATGGTGGGGGGGCTCTTATTTCTGGCACATGATTGGGGGCACTCTGGCTACTGGCACATGATATGGGGGGCTCTGGCTACTGACACATGATATGGGGGGGCTCTGGCTACTGGCACATGCTGGTGGGGGGGGGCTCTGGCTACTGGCACATGATATGGGGGGGGGCTCTGGCTACTGGCACATGATATGGGGGGCTACTGGCACATGATAAGGGGGGCTACTGGCACATGATAAGGGGGCTACTGGCACATGATAAGGGGGGCTACTGGCACATGATAAGGAGGGCTATTGGCACATAGGGGGGCTACTGGCACATAAGGGGGGCTACTGGCACATGATATGGGGGGGCTCTGGCTACTGGCATATGATATGGGGGGCTCTGGCTACTGGCACATGATGGTGGGGGGGCTCTTATTTCTGGCACATGATTGGGGGCACTCTGGCTACTGGCACATGATATGGGGGGCTCTGGCTACTGACACATGATATGGGGGGGCTCTGGCTACTGACATGATATGGGGGGGCTCTGGCTACTGGCACATGATGGTGGGGGGGCTCTTATTACTGGCACATGATTGGGGGCATCTATGGGGGCACATCTTACTGCAGATTATTGGGGGGCACTATAGGGGCATCTACTGAGGCTAAAAAAGAAGATATTTTATATGGGGGCTCTGTATAGGGGCATTTTATACTGGGACACATTATGGTGGGTACTATGGGGAAGGGGGGGGCACTATGGGGGTCATCTACGGGGGCACTGAGAAGGGGTATTTTATATTGGCACATTATGGGAACATTAGCTCAACTGGGGGCATTACAAATGTTTTGCATATTATAAGGAGAATTATTACTACTGGGGGGGCATTATGGTGGGCTTTATTACTCCCCCATGGTATGACCCCCTAGTAGCAGCACCAGCCTCTCCCTGCTCTGCTATCCCTCTGCCCTTTCTCCAAATCCTTATTATGAAATCTTTCTCATTAGGTTAAAGCACAACATCAGCTCCGCCGAGCCCCCGGCCAAAGTGTTGAAGTGGCGTCCGAGATCCCCAAGGGCCAAGTCAAGTAACTGTAAGTTTTTATGGGGGTTCTACAAAAGAGCTATCGTGGGGCAAAGTTCATATTCGTGTTTACACACGTGTTTTAAAATGAATGCTTTCTCCTATTATAAACAAGTAAATAATGACGCAATGCTGTGGGGCTGGTGTGCAACTTTTTCCAGGGCTGGTTTTTATCCCCAGTCCGGCCCTGGCCGAGCGAGCCGCCGGGACTTTTTTTTTTTTGACTTTTTTTTTTTTTTAAGCCGAGCCGCCGATTTGTGGGGCTGAAGTTGTTGCCATAGAAACATTGTAAAGGGGAGGAGTTAGTAAGATAACCACGCCCATGTGGGGGCACCAGAAATATTTCTGCACCCAGGCGCCTGTGACCCTAGGATCGGCCCTGAGCTCGAACCCTATGCCAAGATTTCATCCGAGTGTACGGGGATCCACAGCGCATCCACTCTGACCAAGGGGCTTGCTTTGAGGGACATGTAATGAAAGAGGTTCAACGTATCTAAGGGATAAAGAAGTCGCACACGACTCCATACCATCCCCAAGGAAACGGAGCCTGCGAACGATTCAATAGAACTCTGCTACAGATGGTGCGGACTTTGGAGGAGGACAAGAAGTTACAGTGGCCTCAGGTCTTGTCTGAGATGGTGTGGGCCTATAACAATCAGGTCCATTCTACAACAGGGTATTCTCCTTATACTCTCCTCTTTGGACGGTCTGGGTGAAGTGTCGGAGAGTTACAGTTAAATGATGTGGATGGGTTCCCTCCAAGAGATCCAGCCTCCTGGGTGCGGGCACACCGGCAGAGACTTGAGACAGTTCATCGATTGGTGCGGCAGCGTCTGCAAGAAAATTCTCATCCTAATAAGACCCCATTGCAAAGGGCACCATTGCAGCCAGGTGACCTGGTGCTGGTACGTGTCAAGAAGCCTCAAGGAAAATTGGAAAGTAGGTGGGAGGCTGTGCCGTATCGTGTAGTTGCCCGCAAGTATGCAAATGGGCCAGTGTACGAAGTCCAGAAGGAAGGAACTGATTGTGTCAGAGTACTTCACAGAAATATGTTGTGCCTGTGTCAATCTGAAGAAGCAAATTGTGATGAAAACTGATAATGTCAACAAGCTCCCACAGTCAGAGACTGGTGGTGTGGAATGGGCTTACGATGATGAAGATGATTGTTGGCCAATCCCCACTCCTGAGGATGTTCCAACTGTGACTACTGTGCCCCCTCTGATGCAGAGTCTGCTGGTCCTTCTCAGCCTATGGCTACAGCACCCCAGAGTATACCAGTGGTTCTCAGACGCACCACTAGACAAAATGCTGGCACTCCCCCTGTTTGGTATGCGCAGGATGAGTTTATTTGGCCTGCCATACAACGGTGCATTACCACTCTACGTATAAGAGTACAGCCCTCTGGATATTCAGTCATTGGCAGGGACTGCCAATCTTAAAGTGGGGGGGGGGGGGGGATATGTAAGAAACAGTCATGTAATGTCTCTAAGTTTCATTATCCTGGTAAACTGTGTTAAATGTAAAATGCCTGCAGTATTTGTTTGGTCAGTAGATGGCAGCATAGGACCAATTTTTATTGGAGTTTACCATAGAAAAAGTGTATTACTGTGACACTGGTTCTTTAAGGCAGCAGCTATGTGTTGAAGTGACACGCCCCTTGTGATGTCACCCTGCCTCAGTGTGAGCAGGAAGAAGGAGGAAGAGAGACTGGAACTGCAGCTGCCGCCATATTGGCAAGATAGAAAGTAAGAATTAGTCTTACCGGTAATGATGTTTCCAGGAGTCCGACATGACAGCACTACATGGAGGTTGTCTCCCCCGCCCACTATTGGGACAGGAAACAGAGAGGTTAAAAGCTCCCCCCCCACCCACCATCACCAGTGTTTTATAGATTATCACACAATAATGGGTAACATAGTGAAAAAAAGTAAAGGAAGATTACTCTAATCATTAGGGAGGGAACTACCAGTGCTGTCATGTCGGACTCCTGGAAACATCATTACCGGTAAGACTAATTCTTACTTTCCAGGACGTCCTCCATGACAGCACTACATGGAGTAGGAATACCAAATTAATCCAAAAACTAGGGAGGGACCGCAGCCTGAAGAACTTTACGTCCAAAAGACTGGTCAATATTCCCTGACAAATTTAGTCTGTAATGCTTACAAAAGGTTTGGGAGCTTGCCCAGGTGGCTGCTCTACATATCTGGTCGATAGAAGCATTCGCATGTTCGGCCCATGAAGCCGAGACTGCTCTCGTTGAATGAGCCCTAATCTCCTGGGGACAGGGAAGCTCCTGGCTCTGATAGGCCTCTTTAATGACTGACTATCTTAATCCATCTAGCTAAGGTTGCTTTAGAAGCTTTCTTGCCTTTATTGCGGCCTGAAAATTGAACAAACAGATTTGAGTCCACTCTAAAGGAACTGGTAACGTCTAGGTAGAAAAGGAGAGAACGTCTGACGTCTAGAAGATGGAACTCCTTCTCCCTTTCGGTCTTTGGGTCTGTGAAGAAAGTTGGTAGTACTATCTCCTGGTTACGATGAAAGGAAGAAGCTACCTTCGGTATAAAGGACGGGTCTAGTCTTAATATGACTCTATCTTCACAGATTGTAAGGTACGGTTCACGGATGGTGAGGGCCTGGATCTCCCCTAGCCTACGGGCTGATGTGATAGCCACTAAGAACATCATCTTTAAGGTCAGGTTTCTTAGGCTACTGTCGTGTAGGGGTTCAAAAGGTGATTTTGTTAAGGCATTAAGAACTAGCGACAGATCCCAGGGAGGGACCTGGGACCTTAGTGTTGGCCTAATCCGTGTGGTTGCCTTTAGGAACCTGCTTACCCATCGATTTTCTGACAGGGAATAGTTTAGAAACCAACTTAAGGCTGCAGTTTGGACCTTAAGGGTACTGGGCCTGAGACCCATGTTAAACCCTTCCTGGAGGAAATCAAGAATATCTCCCACACTCGGGAGTAGAGGATTCTTCTCTCTCAGCGCCATCCAGGAGCAGAATTTTTTCCAGATTTTATTATAAATCGCCGAGGTCACCTGTTTATGGCCTCTCTGAATAGTGGCTATTACTTCTTCTGAGAACCCCTGTAATCTTAACAAGTCCCTTTCAGAAGCCACGCTGTTAATTTCAGCCTGTTTATTTCCGGATTCCATATTGGACCCTGATGCAACAGGTCTGGCCTGAGAGGGAGGGGAACCGGTTCTTCTTGACTCAGGGAGGACAGGACCGGGAACCAGGCTTGTTTTGGCCAAAAGGGAGCTATGAAGATCACTTTGGCCGATTCTCTGCTGATCTTCTTTAGGGCTACTGAAATCAGAGGGAAAGGAGGAAACGCATACGCCAGCTTCATGTTCCAGGACTGAGATAGAGCGTCTACGGCCGTGGGGTGATCGGCAGGATTCCGGGAGAAGAAGGAGGTTGTTTGAGTATTCTCCCTTGAAGCAAAGAGGTCGATGTCCGGATATCCCCATGAGGCTGTCAACTCTAGAAACACCTGTCTGTTCAAAGTCCACTCGTTTGGATCTATAAAGTGTCTGCTGAGGAAATCTGCCGACTGGTTTTTTGAACCTTGTAGGTGTACGGCTGAGATTGACAGCACATTCTCCTCTGCCCAGGAAAAAATCTTGTTTGTTAGATTCTGGAGGAGAGGGTATCTTGTTCCTCCCTGATGTCTGAGGAAAGAGACTGCTGTCATGTTGTCTGACAGGATTCGTATGTTCTGTCCACTCAGAAGATCCTGACTCTGTCTGAGAGCTTCCCAAACGGCCTGAAGTTCTCTGAAGTTTGAAGACCTGTTTTTTATGGTCTGGCTCCAGGTTCCTTGGAAATAGTAGATTCCAACCTTTGCCCCCCAACCCGGTTGGCTGACATCTGTAGTTACTATGACATACGGATTTAGATTCCAGGAAACGCCTTTTGATAGGTTGCTTGATGTCTGCCACCAGTCCAGGGATCTTCGAGCATTCTCCTTTATAAGGATCCTCCGGTCTATGGATCGGTGGTCTCCGTCCCAGACCGATAGAATCATCTTCTGCAGGACTCTCGTGTGATGTTGACTCCACGGTACTGTAAATATGCAAGATGTCATCAGGCCCAGGATGCTCATGGCATTTCTGATGGTGCACACTGATTTCCCCTGAAATGCTCTCAATTTCTTGACCAGGTTTTGTTGTTTTTGAGGTGGAAGAAAAGACCTCTGTAGGTTTGAATCTAGTAGTGTTCCCAGGAAGATCTTCTTGGTCTCTGGTAATAGGTCCGATTTTTCCCAATTTATGATCCAGCCGAGATCCTGTAAGAGGGATATTGTTGTCTGGGTTTGTGACGCTAGAACCGGTGCAGAGTCTGCGGTCAGGAGGAGATCGTCCAGATAAGGTACAATCTTTATTCCCTTCAGCCTGAGGAAGGCCACTATCTCTATTATCAATTTTGTGAACACCCGGGGGGCTGTTGATATCCCAAAGGGCAGGCACTGAAACTGATAGTGGTTTACTCTGCCTGCTTCCCTTACTGCAAATCTTAGGAATTTTTGGTGGTCCGGATGTATTGGTACATGGTAATATGCATCTTTTAAGTCTAAGGTGCACATTACCGCTCCCTGAGAAATGAGGGGTGTTGTTGATCTTATTGATTCCATCTTGAAACGACGGTACTTTATGAAGACGTTTAGAGGTTTTAGGTTGATTATAGTTCTGAAAGAACCATCCGGCTTCTTGACCAGGAATAACCTTGAATAGAGGCCCCTGCCTTCCTGACCCGCAGGGACGCGAGTCACTGCACCTAGATTTTTTAGTTTTGCGACGTCTTTTAAAAGATTTTCCTGTTGTGTACCTCCTCCGTACCCTGTTAGCACAAATTTGTGTTGCGGAATAGATATGAATTCTATCTTGTACCCTTCTTGAATAATTTGGAGCACCCAAGGATTCTGAGTTACCTGGCTCCATGCTGGGAGAAAGGATCTTAATCTCCCCCCGACTGGTCTGGCGTCATTGTTTGTCCTGGGAAGTGTTGGGGTTAAGCAGAAATCCTCTGCCCCTACCCCCTTTAGGATAGGACCATCTCCCTGATTTCCCCTTATCCTTATACGCTTGGTTTTTTGGCTGGAATTTTTTACGAAAAAACTGCTTCTTCTTAGTTTTAGTCTCAGGAAACCCTATCTTTTTATCTGAGGCCTTCTCCAGAATTTTGTCCAGACTAGGGCCAAACACGTATGATCCTGAGAAGGGGATTGCACATAGCTTATTCTTTGAGGTGAGATCACCAGACCAGTTCTTCAGCCACAAAGCCCTTCTTGCGGTGTTCAGAAGGGCCCCGCCTTTAGCTGCGAACCTGACTGACTCTGCTGAGGCGTCTGCTGTAAAGGCTGTCGCCATCTTTAGGAGCGGGATAGTCTCCAAAATATCTTCCCTGGGAGTTCCCATTGACAAATGATTCTCCAGCTGAGATAACCACAATAAAAGGGACCTAGCCACTGAAGTAGCTGCCACGTTAGTAGACATCAAGGCCGCAGAAGCTTCCCAAGATTTCCTCAGGAGACCATCGGCTTTGCGGTCCATGGGGTCTTTCAGCTGGGAGGAGTCTTCGAATGGGATCGCTGTTTTTTTAGCTACCCTTGCGACCGGGGCGTCGATTTTGGGGATTTCTTCCCAAATTTTAGTGTCCTCTTTGTCGAAGGATAAACGGCTTTTAAATTCTCTAGGAATAAACAGCCTTTTTTCTACATCCTCCCATTCATCCAGGATCATTTGTTTTAGGCTAGAATTTAAGGGGAACACCTTCCTCTGTTTTGTAATCAGGCCAGCAAACATCTCCTCCTGAATGGATCTCTTAGCTGGTTCGTCTGAGATATCCATAGTCTGTCTAACTGCAGTTAGGAGGGAATCCATATCCTCAGTTGAGAAGCAGTACTTGCGTCTCTCCTCATGGGATGAGGAAGGTAAGGACTCCTCTTCTTCCTCCTCCCCTGAATATTCCACCTCTATGACCTCTGTGTCTGACTCCAAGATTTCCCTAGGTCTTTTAATCCCGGTGGTCTGTTCAGCCACCTTAGGCGTTATTAAGGAGGAAACTGACGCTTTGACCTCTTCCTTAATGATGGCTCTAATGTCCGTTAAAAGGGACGACTGTTCCTCTTTCATCATTTTGTTAATACAATCGGTACAAAGCTTCTTTGTATATGACTCCTGAAGCCTTTTATTGCAAATAGCACATCTCCTGGGCTTCTTTTTGATGTCCACCTTTAGGGTAGGATCTTTCTCTCCCTAGGAGACATGGTGATAAAAAAACAGGCCATAAATCCCTGAGCCTATCACTATCCCATACGCCAGCTTCACCACATGTAGTGCTGGGTTACTCACATGTCCCTGGGCAGGAGGGTCTGGGGACTGCTCTCTCACACCAGACGAGTCCATGACTGAGGGACTGACACCTAGCCCACCAGACTTTTAAATGCCACTGGCACTTACCCCTCCTGACGTGGATGCTCCTCCCACAAATTCTGGATAAACACGAGGCCGTTCGCTAGGCCTCCAGCGTCCCTCGCCGCTTGGGGATCGTCCGCAGGGCGCCGCCATGCTGGTTCCGGCGTCGGAGGTCACGCGCATGCGCACTCCTCTGCCGGCGCTTAGTCGTCACTTCCGGTTCAGCGCCGAACCCGGAAGTGAGAAGAGAAGCGCTCCGGTTCCCGCGCGATCCCTCCTGGAGGAGCGTCCTGCAGCCCAGAGCCCCAGCGGGGTTGCGGCTACCGTATCCCAGCCCCTGGTATACCCGCCTCCAGCCGCGAGTCGCGTGACCCACAGGTACTGGAGAGGGCTGGGAGGCTAAGGGACCCAAGCATAGGGGTTTTAGCCCGGCGAAATAGAAAAAGAAAAAAGGATTATACAGGTCTACAAGAGACCACTCTCTGCCCTGTCCATTATTGGGACAGGAAAAAACACTGGTGATGGTGGGTGGGGGGGGAGCTTTTAACCTCTCTGTTTCCTGTCCCAATAGTGGGCGGGGGAGACAACCTCCATGTAGTGCTGTCATGGAGGACGTCCTGGAAAACAAGTTCTGTGTTGTGTAAGACGTGTGAGGAGATACTAAAGGACTTCCCTGTACAGCCAAGCTGTGTGAACTTCGGTCTAGAGACGAATGGAGTACAAAGAAACCGTGCACTTAGTGAAGCCAAGTTAAAAGGACTGTGTGCCGACATTGGGCTGTGTGGATTGCCCCAAACAGTAAAGAGACTCACAGTGCTGTCGAGGTACCGGACAGTAACTGTAAAATTCTGGATTATATTCAACTGGTTTTCCGGCCTGCTCAGGAGGACTTCTTTGTTGGCGATCCTGCGCTGGTTAACCACCTCAGCCCCCAGTGCTTAAACACCCTGAAAGACCAGGCCACTTTTTACACTTCTGACCTACACTACTTTCACCGTTTATTGCTCGGTCATGCAACTTACCACCCAAATGAATTTTACCTCCTTTTCTTCTCACTAATAGAGCTTTCATTTGGTGGTATTTCATTGCTGCTGACATTTTTACTTTTTTTGTTATTAATCGAAATTTAACGATTTTTTTGCAAAAAAATTACATTTTTCACTTTCAGTAGTAAAATTTTGCAAAAAAAAACGACATCCATATAGAAATTTTGCTCTAAATTTATAGTTCTACATGTCTTTGATAAAAAAAAAAATGTTTGGGTAAAAAAAAAATGGTTTGGGTAAAAGTTATAGCGTTTACAAACTATGGTACAAAAATGTGAATTTCCGCTTTTTGAAGCAGCTCTGACTTTCTGAGCACCTGTCATGTTTCCTGAGGTTCTACAATGCCCAGACAGTACAAACACCCCACAAATGACCCCATTTCTGAAAGTAAACACCCTAAGGTATTCGCTGATGGGCATAGTGAGTTCATAGAACTTTTTATTTTTTGTCACAAGTTAGCGGAAAATTATGATTTTTTTTTTTTTTTTTCTTACAAAGTCTCATATTCCACTAACTTGTGACAAAAAATAAAAAGTTTTATGAACTCACTATGCCCATCAGCGAATACCTTGGGGTCTCTTCTTTCCAAAATGGGGTCACTTGTGGGGTAGTTATACTGCCCTGGCATTCTAGGGGCCCAAATGTGTGGTAAGGAGTTTGAAATCAAATTCTGTAAAAAATGACCTGTGAAATCCGAAAGGTGCTCTTTGGAATATGGGCCCCTTTGCCCACCTAGGCTGCAAAAAAGTGTCACACATCTGGTATCTCCGTACTCAGGAGAAGGTGGGGAATGTGTTTTGGGGTGTCATTTTATATATACCCATGCTGGGTGAGAGAAATATCTTGGCAAAAGACAACTTTTCCCATTTTTTTATACAAAGTTGTCATTTGACCAAGATATTTATCTCACCCAGCATGGGTATATGTAAAAAGACACCCCAAAACACATTCCTCAACTTCTCCTGAGTACGGGGATACCAGATGTGTGACACTTTTTTGCAGCCTAGGTGGGCAAAGGGGCCCATATTCCAAAGAGCACCTTTCGGATTTCACTCCTCATTTTTTCCTGAATTTGATTTCAAACTCCTTACCACACATTTGGGCCCCTAGAATACCAGGGCAGTATAACTACCCCACAAGTGACCCCATTTTGGAAAGAAGACACCCCAAGGTATTCCGTGAGGGGCATGGCGAGTTCCTAGAATTTTTTATTTTTTGTCACAAGTTAGTGGAAAATGCTTATTTTTTTTTTTTTTTTTTTTTCATACAAAGTCTCATATTCCACAAACTTGTGACAAAAAATAAAAACTTCCATGAACTCACTATGCCCATCAGCGAATACCTTGGGGTCTCTTCTTTCTAAAATGGGGTCACTTGTGGGGTAGTTATACTGCCCTGGCATTCTAGGGGCCCAAATGTGTGGTAAGTAGGTAAATGACCTGTGAAATCCGAAAGGTGCTCTTTGGAATGTGGGCCCCTTTGCCCACCTAGGCTGCAAAAAAGTGTCACACATCTGGTATCTCTGTATTCAGGAGAAGTTGAGGAATGTGTTTTGGGGTGTCTTTTTACATATACCCATGCTGGGTGAGATAAATATCTTGGTCAAATGCCAACTTTGTATAAAAAAATGGGAAAAGTTGTCTTTTGCCAAGATATTTCTCTCACCCAGCATGGGTATATGTAAAATGACACCCCAAAACACATTCCCCAACTTCTCCCGATTACGGAGATACCAGATGTGTGACACTTTTTTGCAGCCTAGGTGGGCAAAGGGGCCCATATTCAAAAGAGCACCTTTCGGATTTCACAGGTCATTTTTTACAGAATTTGATTTCAAACTCCTTACCACACATTTGGGCCCCTAGAATGCCAGGGCAGTATAACTACCCCACAAGTGTCCCCATTTTGGAAAGAAGAGACCCCAAGGTATTCGCTGATGGGCATAGTGAGTTCATGGAACTTTTTATTTTTTGTCACAAGTTAGTGGAATATGAGACTTTGTATGAAAAAAAAAATAAAAAAAAAAATAAGCATTTTCCACTAACTTGTGACAAAAAATAAAAAATTCTAGGAACTCGCCATGCCCCTCACGGAATACCTTGGGGTGTCTTCTTTCCAAAATGGGGTCACTTGTGGGGTAGTTATACTGCCCTGGCATTTTCCAGGGGCCCTAATGTGTGGTAAGTAGGTAAATGACCTGTGAAATCCTAAAGGTGCTCTTTGGAATATGGGCCCCTTTGCCCACCTAGGCTGCAAAAAAGTGTCACACATGTGGTATCGCCGTATTCAGGAGAAGTTGGGGAATGTGTTTTGGGGTGTCATTTTACATATACCCATGCTGGGTGAGAGAAATATCTTGGCAAAAGACAACTTTTCCCATTTTTTTATACAAAGTTGGCATTTGACCAAGATATTTCTCTCACCCAGCATGGGTATATGTAAAATGACACCCCAAAACACATTCCCCAACTTCTCCTGAGTACGGCGATACCAGATGTGTGACACTTTTTTGCAGCCTAGATGCGCAAAGGTGCCCAAATTCCTTTTAGGAGGGCATTTTTAGACATTTGGATACCAGACTTCTTCTCACGCTTTGGGGCCCCTAGAATGCCAGAGCAGTATAAATACCCCACATGTGACCCCATTTTGGAAAGAAGACACCCCAAGGTATTCAATGAGGGGCATGGCGAGTTCATAGAAATTTTTTTTTTTTGGCACAAGTTAGCGGAAATTGATATTTTTAATTTTTTTCTCACAAAGTCTCCCGTTCCGCTAACTTGGGACAAAAAATTCAATCTTTCATGGACTCAATATGCCCCTCACGGAATACCTGGGGGTGTCTTCTTTCCGAAATGGGGTCACATGTGGGGTATTTATACTGCCCTGGCATTCTAGGGGCCCTAAAGCGTGAGAAGAAGTCTGAAATATAAATGTCTAAAAAATTTTACGCATTTGGATTCCGTGAGGGGTATGGTGAGTTCATGTGAGATTTTATTTTTTGACACAAGTTAGTGGAATATGAGACTTTGTAAGAAAAAAAAAAAAATATTCTGCTAACTTGGGCCAAAAAAATATCTGAATGGAGCCTTACAGAGGGGGGGATCAATGACAGGGGGGTGATCAATGACAGGGGGGGTGATCAATGACAGGGGGGGTGATCAATGACAGGGGGGGTGATCAATGACAGGGGGGTTGATCAATGACAGGGGGGTGATCAGGGAGTCTATATGGGGTGATCACCACAGTCATTGATCACGCCCCTGTAAGGCTTCATTCAGACGTCCGGATGCGTTTTGCGGATCCGATCCATCTATCAGTGCATCCGTAAAAATCATGCGGACATCTGAATGGAGCTTTACAGGGGGGTAATCAATGACAGGGGGGTGATCAGGGAGTCTATATGGGGTGATCACCACAGTCATTGATCATGCCCCTGTAAGGCTTCATTCAGACGTCCGGATGCGTTTTGCGGATCGGATCCATCTATCAGTGCATCCGTAAAAATCATGCGGACATCTGAATGGAGCTTTACAGGGGGGTGATCAATGACAGGGGGGTGATCAGGGAGTCTATATGGGGTGATCACCACAGTCATTGATCATGCCCCTGTAAGGCTTCATTCAGACGTCCGGATGCGTTTTGCGGATCGGATCCATCTATCAGTGCATCCGTAAAAATCATGCGGACATCTGAATGGAGCTTTACAGGGGGGTGATCAATGACAGGGGGGTGATCAGGGAGTCTATATGGGGTGATCACCACAGTCATTGATCATGCCCCTGTAAGGCTTCATTCAGACGTCCGGATGCGTTTTGCGGATCGGATCCATCTATCAGTGCATCCGTAAAAATCATGCGGACATCTGAATGGAGCTTTACAGGGGGGTGATCAGGGAGTCTATATGGGGTGATCACCACAGTCATTGATCATGCCCCTGTAAGGCTTCATTCAGACGTCCGGATGCGTTTTGAGGATCGGATCCATCTATCAGTGCATCCGTAAAAATCATGCGGACATCTGAATGGAGCTTTACAGGGGGGTGATCAGGGAGTCTATATGGGGTGATCACCACAGTCATTGATCATGCCCCTGTAAGGCTTCATTCAGACGTCCGGATGCGTTTTGCGGATCGGATCCATCTATCAGTGCATCCGTAAAAATCATGCGGACATCTGAATGGAGCTTTACAGGGGGGTGATCAGGGAGTCTATATGGGGTGATCACCACAGTCATTGATCATGCCTCTGTAAGGCTTCATTCAGACGTCCGGATGCGTTTTGAGGATCGGATCCATCTATCAGTGCATCCGTAAAAATCATGCGGACGTCTGAATGGAGCTTTACAGGGGGTTGATCAATGACAGGGGTGTAATCAATGACAGGGGGGGTGATCAGGGAGTCTATATGGGGTGATAACCACAGTCATTGATCACGCCCCTGTAAGGCTTCATTCAGACGTCCGGATGCGTTTTGCGGATCTGATCCATCTATCAGTGGATCCGTAAAAATCATGCGGACATCTGAATGGAGCTTTACAGGGGGGTAATCAATGACAGGGGGGTGATCAATGACAGGGGGGTGATCAGGGAGTCTATATGGGGTGATCAGGGGTGATCAGGGGCTAATAAGGGGTTAATAAGTGACGGGGGGGGGGTGTAGTGTAGTGTAGTGGTGCTTGGTGGGACTTTACTGAGCTACCTGTGTCCTCTGGTGGTCGATCCAAACAAATGGGACCACCAGAGGACCAGGTAGCAGGTATATTAGACGCTGTTATCAAAACAGCGTCTAATATACCTGTTAGGGGTTAAAAAAAACACATCTCCAGCCTGCCAGCGAACGATCGCCGCTGGCAGGCTGGAGATCAACTCTCTTACCTTCCGTTCCTGTGAGCGCGCGCGCCTGTGTGCGCGCGTTCACAGGAAATCTCGCCCATCGCGAGATGACGCATATATGCGTGACTCTGCGCAGGGCTGCCACCTCCGGAACGCGATCCTGCGTTAGGCGGTCCGGAGGTGGTTAAAGGAAAAGGACGACATCGGGCCCCACCGTGCACTTCCACAAACTGTAAGCGGTCCACTTGGACCACTGGGATAAGGGGGGTGCGCACCCGCTTGAAAGTTAGGGTCAGTTAGGGACAGTTTCTGGACTATTATTTCTTAGTGTCCGCACTGCGAATACGGACACAGCAAAGGTGAAAATTGTTGCATTATTTAACTTGTATTGTTTATACTGTTTTAAATATTTTGCTGGTCTTTACCTCTGTAACTGCATTGTTAACCTGCTTTTATTCATTTATAGTAAATGCAATTTTCTTAATCTTGACTTCTGGTACGCACTCTTTTCTGGTTGCGGAGTCAAACCACCTGCCTTGCTCTCGGTTCACACATTGCTGCTCTCTTGGTTTCTGACGCTTGTTTTACTACTCTGTTGCATGTATTGTCTGTCTTCCCTGCACTTATCCTAGCTGAGGGTTTGTTGACCAGTTGTCCCTTGTCACTAGGACTTCCGAGGCAAGTAGGCAGGGACAGGGGTGCGGGTTGAGCTCAGTGGTCACTTCCCTATCCCCTGTGTGTGTGACACCCCCTGAGCAAAGGGTACCTCAAAATTGAGACTTTGGAGTTTCAAAAGCTGTAAGCCATAATAATCCAAATTATACCAAATAAAGGCTTGAAATATCTCGCTTTGCATGTAATGAGTCTATCTCATATACTCTATTAGTTTCACCTTTTAAGTTGCATTACTGAAATAAATGAACTTTGCACGATATTCAAAATTTCGAGTTTCAACTGAATATCAAGGATTAAAGGCTGTTATATATACTATGTCATAAAGTACCTTTTCTTTGGAATAGTGAAGACTTGGTTCTTGTTGGACGATTTGGACCCTGATATTTCTTCCTGGTTTTGTATTGTATCTTACTTCTGGTTTTACCTTGTCTGCCCTCTTGATATTGACATTGGTGTGGTTCTAATTTGTGGATCCGGTTTAGTTTTTTCTCTCCATGTCTGTTTCAGCTTTATGCTTACTTTATGGTTGCCAATCTGTCACTAGTTTACAATTTTTTTCCTACCATATAGGTCCTTTCACTTATTTAGTAAAGGACTGTCGACCAGTTGTGGGCTGCTGTTTATGGTGGGTCATACAAGTAGGTAGGGACACTGAGAGGGGTTAGTTCAGGGTTCACTGCCCCCACCGTGACGCCGCCACTATATTTGTTTTTCTATATAAAAGGAGGTACAGATTCTTTGTATATGTTGGATTTTTTTAATGCTTTTATATAAGCCATCTACAAGATATGTATATGTACTGAGGATTTTTTGTATACATTCTAGTGAATCAGAGCTGAGCTGCAGTAACCCGGCATGGCCACTACACAGTGGGTACAGCTGTGCTTCTAGCCATGTTTTCTGTGTTCCAGTGGCTGCTGTATTTTGTGGTTTTTGCTGCATTTTTTACTGGATTTTTTCAGGGTTTTTATTTAGCTAAAAAACATCAGCTCCAGATGTTATATGGAAACCCTTTAGGAAATATTAAACCCTGCACAAACGTGTATTATTATTTTTTTGTGAGTTTTGACCCTTGAGGTGTGTTTTTTGAGTAAATGCCTTTTTTTTTTTAAATACAGCAAGCTCTAGGTGTGATCTTTTTTCCCGCCATTTCATCCCTTAGATCTCCATTGTTTTGAAAAAATACTTGAAAAAATGCAAGTGCCAAAGTGTGTTGCTTTTTATATGGTGCTTTTGAATGCATTTTGACTATACTGTTCTACAGAGGAAGTGAGATTACAGGGGGTACATATTTTCCTATATAAAAAATGCAAGGCCACTAAACTCTGCCTGTGCTCAAAATTACTATTTGGCCAATAGTGCCACAAAATGCTTAAAAATCGCTTTTTTGGCACAAAAAATGCTATGAAAAAATGTGTTAAAAATCCAAGCATTGATTTATGTCTGCAGAAAAGGGACTGAAAACAAGTCGCTGACTGAGGAATACAGCAAGCTATGAAATTCAACTACAGTAAGCAGCATGCAGAGATTGTATTTTACCAGTTGATGTCAGATTATTTTTAGGAAAAATGTTACGCTTTTCATTTGGCAGTAAACATGAATTAATGAGGAGTTTCCAGGACAGTAAACTGTAATGTTGGGATCTAACTGACTAGACAGGATGGAACCATTACAATAATGTCTGTTCTGCATGTACATAAGCAATTTACTGAAATCCCACCGTCCTAATGTGCTCATTTTAGATGATTTATTAGGAAAGAATTGACGCTTTGCATAATGCTCATATTGGGTGGGGCGAAATGCTGTATATAATCAAACAAAAAAACGTATATCAGCTCACCGTCCATTTGATGTCCTAGATCCTCCTGCTTTGTAGTGGTGGTGCACGGAGATAGATGTCAGTCTTATATGAATGAATATATAAATGGGCTTCTTGTCAACACAAAATATGCTGTGTTATTTGGAGAGTCAGAGTGTTGGTCACATGAAACAGCTGAGGATCAGAAGGGAGGTTATAAATCACAAATATAGTCACCGGTAAGAAAATTACATTCACTACAATTTACATCATGAATGAATAAAATGTATGGGAGTGCTACAATATTCAAATTTATAAATCCTGTAGACTCGTCACTATTACTACAATAGAGATTTCCCGAACTATTCGCCGGTGAACAGTTCCGGGCGAACATCGCTTGTTCGCGTTCGGCGCGGTGGGCGAACATATGCGATGTTCGGTCCGCCCCCTATACATCATCATTAAGCAAACTTTGACCCTGTACCTCACAGTCAGCAGACACATTTCAGCCAATCAGCAGCATACCATCGCTCCCAGACCCACCCACCTCCTATCAAAAAGAAAGGACAGCATCCATCTAAGGCCTCATGCACACGGCCGTGTTCCACGGCCGAGAGCGGTCCGTGGTAACCCGGCTGGGATTCCTGCTGACAGCAGAAGCGCACGGCGTCATTGGTTGCTATGACGCCGTGCGCTTCATGCAGCCGCTGCTGTACAGTAATACTGTAACAGTCCTACAGGCTCACCTGAGTCAGAGGACCGCTGGATGGAGGTAGGAGTGGAGCCCAGTGGCAAGGACCGCAGGCAGGTAGTAAGCGTGGTCAGACAATCCGGATGGCAACGGTGGTAGCAGTTCAGTAGGTAGGGATAAGGCAGAAGAGTAGTCGGTAGGCAGGCGGTGGGTCAGGGCAGGCGGCAGTAAGCGTGGTCAGACAATCCGGATGGCAACGGTGGTAGCAGTTCAGTAGGTAGGGATAAGGCAGAAGAGTAGTCGGTAGGCAATTCCTGGTCAGCAGTGGACTTCCAGCAGTAGCAAGAGCAACAGATGAGGAGAAGCTTGATCAAGGCTCAGGAGCTCAATAATCAGCAAACTGGAGTGCAAGGGGCTGGACTATATAGGGAAGTACCAGGTGTGGGGAATCAAGGGTAATGAGCAAGGCTAGGCAAGACTGAGGTTAACTAATAGGTTTCAGGGAGGAATGTCCAGAGAGGACGGTAGCCTAGTAAGCAGGGCTACCGCCTGGGATGTGGCTGGTCACGGGTTCGAATCCCGACAGTACTCCCCCCCCTTCCAAGGTGACCTCCGGGCACCGCAGGGGCAGGCTTACCGGGGTGCCGTTGGTGGAACTCTTTTACCAGTCTGGGGGCGTGGACATTTTCTTCTCGCTCCCAGGAGTTATCCTCGGGAGGGTAACCCTCCCACCCAATTAGGTATTGTAGTCTTCCCCGGTGGATCCTGGAGTCGAGAATCTTTGCGACAACGTATTCTTCTTCACCCTGTACCCTCACAGGTGGTGGAGGGGGCGAGTGGCGGCCTGTGAAGGTGTTCTCCACGTATGGCTTGAGGAGAGAGCAATGGAAGACAGGGTGCACCCTAATGGAGTCCGGGAGGTCGAGCCGGAACGTGACCTAGTTGATTTGTGCGGTGATCCGGAACGGACCCATGTATCTTTGGGCAAATTTTTTGGAGGGGACCTTCAATCTGAGGTTCCTGGTGGACAGTCACACCTTGTCTCCCACATGGAAGCCCGGGGTGGGTTTGCGACGTCTGTCTGCTCCCTGTTTAAAGCGCCTCTGGGCAAGCTGGAGGTTGTCTATAATGTTCTTTTGTGCCTCCTGTAGGGTTGTTAGGCGTTCGGCCACTGCTGGGAGGGTGGAGGCAACGGGTAGGTGGGGAATGAACACCGGGTGCGAGCCTGTGTTAGCAAAGAAGGGGCTGTGCTTGGTTGAGCTGTGCTCAGCATTGTTGTAGGCGAACTCGGCCGTGGGGAGATGATCAAGCCAGTCATCCTGCAGGTGGGAGCTGAAACAGCGTAGATATTGCTCTAGGGTCTGATTAGTTCTCTCCGTCTGCCCGTTTGACTGAGGGTGGAAAGCAGATGACAGGTTCACTTTAACCCCGAGCGCCAGGCAGAAGTTCTTCCAGAACTTTGAGGCAAATTGTACGCCTCGGTCGGAGACCACGTCGTCCGGGATCCCATGCAGCCTGAAGACCTCTCTGAGAATAAGATCGGCCGTCTGTTTGGCTGTGGGTAGGCCTTTGTAGGGGATGAAATGGGCCATCTTGGTGAGACGGTCGACCACGACCAGGATGGTGTTCATCCCTTTTGAAGGAGGAAGGTCTACCACAAAGTCCATGGAGATCGAGCCCCAGGGGCGGGAGGGAATCGGGAGGGGTTGTAACAGACCCACGGGAGAGGAACGAGGAGTCTTATTGCGGGCACAGACCGTGCACGAGGAGATGTACCTCTTGATGTCCTCCTTGTATGTTGGCCACCAGAAGGAGCGGGAGAGAAGCTCCTGGGTCTTTCTTGTGCCAAAATGGCCGGCCACCTTGGAGTCATGGTTGAGTTTGAGCACTTCGAGCCGTGCGATTCTGGTACATATAGTTGTAGGTCCTGATGAAACCAATGACCGTTCTTAAACGTAAGGCTGACATTCCCTGTGGGGTTGGAGAGGAAGGGGTCATTTTCATATCCTTCTTTGATTGTGCCCAGGAGTTCTTTAGAGTAGGTGGCCCCTACGACCCTTCTCTCGGGTAAGATGTTATTTTGGCCCTTGTTACTCTGTGAGGGCTCGGAAAACATTCTGGAGAGGGCGTCAGCCTTGCCGTTTTTTGATCCAGGGCGATAGGTGATGAGATAGTTGAAGCGGGAAAAGAATAGGCTCCATCTGGCCTGTCTGGCTGAGAGTCTCTTAGCGCTGCGGATGAACTCGAGGTTCTTGTGGTCAGTTAGTACGATTATGGGGTTGGTGGCTCCCTCCAGCAGGTGTCTCCACTCGGAGAAGGCATCCTTGATCGCCAGTAGTTCTTTGTTCCCGATGTCATAGTTCTTCTCGGAGGGGGACATCTGGCGGGAGAAATATGCGCACGGGTGTAATAGCATCCTCTCCCCTGTCCGTTGTGACAAAACTGCCCCCACCCCAGAGTCTGATGCATCAACTTCGACTGTAAATGGGAGCTCGGGGTTCGGGTGGATTAGGATTGGGGCAGAAGTGAAGAGGAGTTTCAACTTGGTGAAGGCCTCCTGGGCCTCGGGTGTCCAGGAGAAGGGGACTGCCTTCTTGGTGAGTTGGGTGATTGGTGCTATGACCTTGGAGAAGTTCCGGATAAACTTCCGATAGAAGTTGGCGAAGCCAATGAATCTTTGTATCTCCTTCTCGTTTTTGGGAACGGGCCAGTTCATCACAGCTTGGACCTTCCCTGGGTCCATACTTAGGCCCGCTGGGGAGATGATGTATCCGAGGAACTGAGTGGTGGTTCGCTCAAACTCGCATTTCTCTAGCTTGATATAGAGAGAGTTCTGTCTGAGCCTCTGCAGTACCCTGCGGACGTGTTCGCGGTGCTGCTCGAGGTCTTCAGAGAAAATCAAGATGTCGTCCAGGTAAACGACTACAAACAGATCCAGCATGTCCCTGAGGACGTCGTTAATGAAGTGCTGGAAGGTGGCGGGAGCATTGCAGAGTCCGAAAGGCATGACCAGGTACTCGAAATGACCATAACGTGTCCGGAAGGCGGTCTTCCATTCGTCCCCAGGGCGGATTCGGACGAGGTTGTAGGCCCCTCGAAGGTCGAGTTTGGTGAAGATCTTCGCTTCCCGGAGTCTCTCAAGGAGTTCGGAAATCAGTGGCAGCGGGTACCGGTTTTTTACGGTTATGTCATTAAGCTTTCTGTAGTCTATGCAGGGACGCAGGGAGGAGTCTTTTTTCTCTACGAAGAAAAAGGGGGCTCCCGCGGGGGAGGTGGAGGGCCGGATGAACCCCTTCCTCAGGTCCTCGTCCAGGTACTCTTTCAGAGCCTTGAGTTCAGGCTCTGAGAGGGAGTAGATACTGCCAAAGGGTATTTCGGCCCTGGGCAACAGCTCTATAGGGCAGTCGTAGGGTCGGTGTGGTGGCAGCTTGTCTGCGTTTTTCTTGTCGCAGACATCCTGGAACTCGCTGTATTGAGGGGGTAGCAGATCCTTGACGGATAGCTTTGAGATGGTGGTGTCTTCGGGTGGAAGGACGGGTCTGTGGGAGCAATTTAGCGAGCAGAACTCGGACGGGAAACGTATGCAGCGGGTTTCCACCGAGGGGTTGTGGGTGGCCAACCAAGGGATGCCCAAGATCACCGGGAACTTCGGGGAAGCGATCAGCGAGAAGTGGATCTTTTCGCGGTGATCGGGTTCTATGAGGAGTTGTAGTTCGGTGGTCTCGTGAGTGGCTGGCCCCGAGGAGAGTGGGGATCCGTCGACGGTTTCCAGGTCAACGGGGGCTGCCTTGATTGTCAGTGGAATGTTCTTTTCGCGGGCGAAGGTTAGGTCCATGAAGTTGCCTCCCGCCCCGGAGTCTATCATCGCTGAACAGGGGAGTTGTCGCCCCTCAATGTCGATGAGGATGGGAATGATGAAATGGGATCCATGAGCCGCCGTATTGTTATTTTACGGCGCTGCTGACGGGGTTGGAGTCTGTGGTTGCTCCTTTAGTTCCGTGACGGCAATAGTCTTTCGGATCTTATGAGGACATTTGATGGCAAAATGACCCGGCTCCCCACAGTAGAGGCAGAGGTTTTCGGCCAGCCGTCTCTCCTTCTCAGCTGTAGATAGAGACCTACGTAGAGCGTCGACCTGCATAGGTTCAGTTGCTGATTGGGGATCGCGCTGGGCGTTGGAAGAGAAGGAGTAAGTGGGTCTGTGGTCCGAGGACCAGAGTCTTTCTCTCTTCCTCTCGGAGAGTCTTTGATCTATCCGGATGCATAACTGAATGAAGTCATCCAGATCGTCCGGGGCCTCAACTCTGGCGAGTTCGTCCTTTATTAATTCTGACAGGCCTCGCCGGAATTGGCTCCTCTGTGCCGCTGGGTTCCAGGTGGTGTCCGTGACCCAACGGCGAAACTCGGCGGTGTATTCGGCGACGGAGCGTCTCCCTTGCCGCAGACCATGTAGTCGCGCCTCAGCTGTCACACAGCGGTTGGGGTCGTCGAAGACTTGGCTCATGGCGGTGATGAAGTTGTTTAGGTCGTCCAGGAGCTGACTGTTAGTCTCCACGTAAGGTGATGCCCATGCTAATGCTTCTTCCGTCAGGAGATTGACCATGAATAGCACCTTCTTTTTCTCGGTGGTGAAGGGGGCCGGGTACATCTGAAAATAGATGAGGCATTGGTTTAGAAACCCCCGATACTGGCGTCTGTCGCCGCCGAATCTTGATGGGAGTGGCATGCGGGTGTCTGCGGCCGCGCCGCGGACGTCCAGGTGTTGTCTCTGTAGTTCAATAATCTCCCTTTGCTGGCTTTGGACTACGCCTTGGAGCTGGGAAAATTTCTCCTGATATGTAGTACCAAATTCTTGAAGTTCGGAGACCTGCTTACGCAGAGTGGCCATTGCGGACTCCATAGTGTGGCTGATTATTCTGTAACAGTCCTACAGGCTCACCTGAGTCAGAGGACCGCTGGCTGGAGGTAGGAGTGGAGCCCAGTGGCAAGGACCGCAGGCAGGTAGTAAGCGTGGTCAGACAATCCGGATGGCAACGGTGGTAGCAGTTCAGTAGGTAGGGATAAGGCAGAAGAGTAGTCGGTAGGCAGGCGGTGGGTCAGGGCAGGCGGCAGTAAGCGTGGTCAGACAATCCGGATGGCAACGGTGGTAGCAGTTCAGTAGGTGGGGATAAGGCAGAAGAGTAGTCGGTAGGCAATTCCTGGTCAGCAGTGGACTTCCAGCAGTAGCAAGAGCAACAGATGAGGAGAAGCTTGATCAAGGCTCAGGAGCTCAATAATCAGCAAACTGGAGTGCAAGGGGCTGGACTATATAGGGAAGTACCAGGTGTGGGGAATCAAGGGTAATGAGCAAGGCTAGGCAAGACTGAGGTTAACTAATAGGTTTCAGGGAGGAATGTCCAGAGAGGACGGTAGCCTAGTAAGCAGGGCTACCTCCTGGGATGTGGCTGGTCACGGGTTCGAATCCCGACAAATACACTATACGAGTGTATTACTGCACAGCAGCGGCGGCATGAAGCGCATGACGTCATAGCAACTAATGACGCCGTGCGCTCCTGCTGTCAGCAGGAATCCCGGCCGGGTTACTACGGACCGCTCTCGGCCGCGGAACACGGCCATGTGCATTCGGCCTTAGATTCATTTGGAAGCTGAAGTGTTAGTGAGAACAGGGACAGTGCAGCTGCTGATGATTTAATAGAGAAATCGTTAGCTAGGCCAGTGTTCTGTGTCCAGTCCTCAAAGACTCATCTGATCTGACAGCACCCCAAAAAGCCCTTTTTAGGGCTAGTACATCAGTCTGCTTTTTATTTTTTTTATTTTTTATATACAAACCGGATTCCAAAAAAGTTGAGACACTATACAAATCGTGAATAAAAACTGAATGCAATGATGTGGAGGTGCCAACTTCTAATATTTTATTCAGAATAGAACATAAATCACGGAACAAAAGTTTAAACTGAGAAAATGTACCATTTTAAGGGGAAAATATGTTGAATCAGAATTTCATGGTGTCAACAAATCCCCAAAAAGTTGGGACAAGGCCATTTTCACCACTGTGTGGCATCTCCCCTTCTTCTTACAACACTCAACAGACGTCTGGGGACCGAGGAGACCAGTTTCTCAAGTTTAGAAATAGGAATGCTCTCCCATTCTTGTCTAATACAGGCCTCTAACTGTTCAATCGTCTTGGGCCTTCTTTGTTGCACCTTCCTCTTTATGATGCGCCAAATGTTCTCTATAGGTGAAAGATCTGGCCATTTCAGTACTCGGATCCTTCTCCTACGCAGCCATGATGTTGTGATTGATGCAGAATGTGGTCTGGCATTATCTTGTTGAAAAATGCAGGGTCTTCCCTGAAAGAGATGACGTCTGGATGGGAGCATATGTTGTTCTAGAACCTGAATCTATTTTTCTGCATTGATGGTGCCTTTCCAGACATGCAAGCTGCCCATGCCACACGCACTCATGCAACCCCATACCATCAGAGATGCAGGCTTCTGAACTGAGCGTTGATAACAACTTGGGCTGTCCTTGTCCTCTTTGGTCCGGATGACATGGCATCCCAGATTTTCAAAAAGAACTTCGAATCGCGACTCGTCTGACCACAGAACAGTCTTCCATTTTGCCACACTCCATTTTAAATGATCCCTGGCCCAGTGAAAACGCCTGAGCTTGTGGATCTTGCTTAGAAATGGCTTCTTCTTTGCACTGTAGAGTTTCAGCTGGCAACGGCGGATAGCAAGGTGGATTGTGGTCACTGACAATGGTTTCTGGAAGTATTCCTGAGCCCATTCTGTGATTTCCTTTACAGTAGCATTCCTGTTTGTGGTGCAGTGTCGTTTAAGGGCCCGGAGATCACGGGCATCCAGTATGGTTTTACGGCCTTGACACTTACGCACAGAGATTGTTCCAGATTCTCTGAATCTTCGGATGATGTTATGCACAGTTGATGATGATAGATGCAAAGTCTTTGCAATTTTTCGCTGGGTAACACCTTTCTGATATTGCTCCACTATCTTTCTGCGCAACATTGTGGGAATTGGTGATCCTCTACCCATCTTGGCTTCTGAGAGACACTGCCACTCTGAGAAGCTCTTTTTATACCCAATCATGTTGCCAATTGACCTAATTAGTGTTAATTGGTCTTCCAGCTCTTCATTTTTCCAGCCTCTTATTGCTACTTGTCCCAACTTTTTTGGGATTTGTTGACACCGTGAAAATTGGAATCAACGTATTTTTCCTTTAAAATTATACATTTACTCGGATTAAATGTTTGATCTGTCATCTACGTTCTATTACAAATAAAATATTGACATTTGCCATCTCCACATCATTGCATTCAGTTTTTATTCACAATTTGTTTAGTGTCCCAACTTTTTTGGAATCCGGTTTGTATATATATTGCAGTTGCCTGCCAGTGTGTGTCAGGCCCACAGAGTGTACTGTGCTCACTGCCAGTGCCCACCACTCATATCTGGTGGCACAGTAGCTTGCAGATAAAAAAGTAATACCATTTTTTCTCTTTAATATAATTGAAGTTGCCTGCCAGTGTGTGTCAGGCCCACAGAGTGTACTGTGCCCACTTCCAGTGCCCACCACTCATATCTGGTGGCACAGTAGCTTGCAGATAAAAAAAGTAATACCATTTTTTCTCTGTAATATAATTGCAGTTGCCTGCCAGTGTGTGTCAGGCCGACAGAGTGTACTGTGCCCACTGCCAGTGCCCACCACTCATATCTGGTGGCACAGTAGCTTTCAGATAAAAAAGTAATATCATTTTTTCCATTATTGCCAGAGGATGTAGATAACAGGGATATATCTCAGGTAGCATTACACACATGGACGTACGGTGTGATGATGATGATGATGTTGTACCCGCTGCTGCTTCATTTGCTGAGTTGTCAGATACAAGTGAAGCGGTTGATGATGACGATGTGTCTGTGGATTTCACGTGGGTGCCCGCCCGAAGAGAAGAAGAACAGGGGGAAAGTTCAGATGGGGAGACAGAGAGGAGGAGGAGATGAGTGGGAAGCAGGGGGAGGTCGTTGCAAGGAGCTAGTGCACAGTCAGACAGCATGTATCGGCACCCGGGGTCAGCCAGACAGCACGCCAATCAACGCATGCTGTCGCCACCACCAGAATGCTGTCATTGCAAAGCTCAGCAGTGTGGCATTGTTTTTGTGTGTCTGCCTCTGATAACAGCGATGCCATTTGCAACCTATGCCAAAAGAAACTGAGTCGTGGGAAGTCCAACACCCACCTAGGTAAGATAAGATAAGATTCCTTTTATGGTCACTGTACAATACAATGTAATACAATGTACAATACAATGAAATGCTGTTTGGAGCGATCCTAGATGCCATGGACAGAGGAACAAGAACTGACATTTAAACTAAAGCATTACACTAGAAAAAAACAAAAACATTGCAATAGAAAGCATTACTATTCACAGTTCACAGCATATATATAGCAAGAGCAAAGTAGGAAGTGCTTATGAATATATATACACACTGATTCAGACACCACTGCAGACAAGAGATCATCATGGGTTCATGAATGCAGCAGTCACTTTCAGTCTGTGGTAGTTTCTATCCTAGGAAGGGGCAATAATCTCTGAGCATTTAGGAGACTGATTGTTTTGGGGTAAAAGCTGTTCTTCAGCCTAGTGGTGCGGGCATGTAGGGCTCTAAGACGCCTACCAGAGGGTAGGGGAATTAAAAGGCTGTGGCCGGGGTGAGTTGGATCCCGCAGATAATTTTTGCCCTGTTGCTGCAGCGAGCAGTGAAGATGTCATCCAGTGATGGTAACTGAGTACCAGTGATTCTGCCTGCCATTCTGATGATGTGCTTGAGGGTCTTCTTGTCCTCAGAAGAGCAGCTGGAGTGCCACACTGTAATGAAGTATGTGATAACAGATTCTATGGTGCACCTGTAAAAATTGACTAGCAGCTGTTTTGGGAGTTGTGCTTTCTTCAGACTCCTCAGAAAATAAAGCCTCTGAAGGCTTTTTTGGGTAAGTTTTTTATCCATGACAGGTCCTGACTAATATGAACTCCCAAGAATCTGAAACTTTGAACTATCTCCACGTTTCCACCATTAATGCTAATGGGATGGTGTCAATTTTGTTTCTTCTTCCTAAAATCCAGAATTAGCTCCTTTGTTTTCTTGGTATTGAGTATGAGGTTGTTGTTCTTACTCCATCTCTCTAGGTTCTCAACCTCTTTCCTATAGGCTGTTTCATCATTGTTAGAGATTAGGCCTATCACGGTCGTGTCATCTGCAAATTTTATAATGGTATTGTGAATAGGTTTACAGTCATTTGTGAAGAGGGAGTAAAGGAGAGGGCTCAACACACAGCCTTGCGGTACCCCAGTGTTTAGTGTTAATGCAGCACACCAGACCTGCAGTGTATTGCGAAGTGAGGTCACGGTTATGGGCAATCGAGGGTTACTCACTGTTTGGAGGAGAACCCTGGGCAGGCATGCAGCAGTGAAGGAGAGGCTGAAAGTTCCTCTGGGGCACACTCTGTATGTAGGGACCAGGCCTGATGGTGGATGAGGTGCCCTGGATGTTACAGGTGTTTTGAGTGCCTGGGGCAAGGTCCCTTTAAGGATCGTGACGCCAGTGCCTGTAACGGTGGCACACCGGTTTCCAGTAGCAATAAGTGAGGTACACAGGTGGTATAGTGAACCAAACGTTGCTTTACTTTAAACAGTCCAACTTTGTACATACAGATGAGGATGCAGTCCCATATATCAATGTTCCACAAGCAGGCTTTCACAATTATGGCAGGTATAATCTTGCAAGATACTTGGAGGGTAAACAGTTAATGCTTCACAGACCAGGCTGCACTATCTCCACAGCTAATCTGGCTGGCTGTATCCCAAGGCCCGGATGCCTAAATGCTGGCTTTAATCCTTGGTAATAAATCTTCCTCCCGTATTGACCCTTGCTTCTATTTTATAGTACCTCTGCCCATCAGCTTACTTATCTGAGCTGGTTGTACTGTCCTTGCTTGGTATGTAGGTGGCTGCAGGTTTCTCCCAGGAGGTACATCTCTTTCCTTGGGGTAATCTTCTGAGCTAACTGTGGCTGACTTTATCAACAGGCAGGCTAGAGTTCTTCACTAGCCTCCTGGTAACAACTAGCAACCTGGACTATCTAGCTGCATGTCAGGAGGAGGCCCTCAGCATATCTCTGGCTAAGATGCCTTCTCACTTCTGTGTCCACAGACTCCTGACTACAGACTAACTCCTCCCTGTCTGGGCCTGAACATTTATACTAGGGGCTCCCTATCTCCCTCTAGTGTCTAGGATGTCTAACTACACCCAAATAGGCCTGCTGAGCATATAACAGGGGAAACAACACATGTAATAACACATAGAAAAATACATTAAATGCATAGTTAAATATAATATCGCTGTCCCTTGTGAGCAGAAGTAACACGTGACCCAATTGACCCTTGTGTAGTGCCCACACCTACCTAGTGGGACACTACATTAAGGATGAAGAAAAGTGCTTGCCCATGCGTACGATTTGTGGTCTTTTTGTAAGAAAATCCAGTATCCAGTTGCACAGGTGTGAGCTGAAACCCAAGTTGTTCAGTTTTGTTGCCAACTTGTTGGGAGGGATGGTGTTAAAGGCAGAGCTGTAATCAATGAACAGCATCCGCACATAGCTGTTTCTCTGCTCCAGGTGTGACAGCGCAGTGTGAGGGGTAAGTGAGACAGCATCCTCAGTTGACCTATGTGCTCTGTAAGCAAACTGGTTTTGGTCCATGGAGGTGCAGATCTTGCTCTTCATGTGCCTGAGGACAAGTTGTTCAAAGCACTTCATAGCAATAGGAGTGAGAGCCACTGGGCGATAATCACTTAAGGTCTTCACCCCTGCCTGTTTTGGAATTGGGACAATTGTGGAGGACTTCAGGCAAGTTGGGACAATGGCCTGCTCTAGTGAGTACAACTGCTGGTACAGTGTAGTACAACTGCTTTGCGAAGGCACATGATCTCACATCACAAACGCCTATGGGATCAACACATGAGTACAAGCAGCACACAAACTCAAAGCCACCATCCTCCTCCTGGTCCAGAATCTTCAGCCACGTCAACCACTGCTGTCCTTCTTGCCCCCTCTCAACCACCCGCCACTCCGCCTCTCACCTTCAGCAGTTCCTGCTCATCTGCCCACAGTCAGGTGTCTGTCAAGGAAATGTTTGAGCGTAAGAAACCAATGTCACAGAGTCACCCCCTTGCCCGGCGTCTGACAGCTGGCTTGTCGGAACTCTTAGCCCGCCAGCTTTTACCATACAAGCTGGTGGAGTCTGAGGCCTTCAAAAAATTTGTAGCTATTGGGACACCGCAGTGGAAGGTACCCGGCCGAATTTTTTTTTCACAAAAGGCAATCCCCAACCTGTACTCTATTGTGGAAAAGGAAGTCATGGCATGTCTGGCACACAGTGTTGGGGCAAGGGTCCATCTGACCACTGATACCTGGTCTGCAAAGCACGGTCAGGGCAGGTATATCACGTACACTGCGCATTGGGTGAACCTGCTGACGGCTGCCAAGCATGGAATGCATGGCTCTGCAGAGGAGTTGGTGACACCGCCACGACTTGCAGGCAGGCCTGCTGCCACCTCCTCTACTCCTCCTTCTCCATCCTCTTCGCTAACTTCCTCGGCTGAGTCCTCGTATGCTGCTGCGTCTTGCTCCACATCAACTGCACCCCCCCAGCTCCCCAGGGGCTATTCCACATCCCAGATACGACAGTGTCACGCCGTCTTGGGGTTGACTTGCCTGAAAGCCGAGAGTCACACCGGACCAGCACTCCTGTCCGCCCTGAACGCACAGGTGGATCAGTGGCTGACCCCACACTAACTGGAGATCGGCAAAGTGGTGTGTGACAACGGAAGCAATTTGTTGGCATTGAATTTAGGCAAGTTGACACATGTGCCGTGCATGGCACATGTGTTGAATCTGATTGTACAATGCTTTGTGCATAAGTACCCAGGCTTACAGGACGTCCTCAAGCAGACCAGGAAGGTGTGTGGCCATTTCAGGTGTTCCTACATGGCCATGGCGCACTTTTCCGATATTCAGCGGCGAAACAACATGCCAGTGAGGCACTTGATTTGCGACAGCCCGACACGTTGGAATTCAACACTTCTAATGTTCGACCGCCTGCTTCAACAAGAAAAAGCCGTCAACGAGTATTTGTATGACCGGGGTGCTAGGACAGCCTGTGCGGAGCTGGGTATTTTTTTGTCACGTTACTGGACGCTCATGCACAATGCCTGTAGGCTCATGCGTCCTTTTGAGGAGGTGACAAACCTAGTCAGTTGCACTGAAGGCACCATCAGCGACATCATCCCATTTGTTTTCTTCCTGGAGCGTGCCCTGCGAAGAGTGCTGGATCAGGCTGTAGATGAGCGTGAAGAGGAAGAGTTGTGGTCACCATCACCACCAGAAACAGCCTTATCAGCATCGCTTGCTGGACCTGCGGCAACGCTGGAAGAGGAGTCTGAGGAAGAGGAGTCAGAGGAGGAATGTTGCTTTGAGGAGGAGGAAGACCAACCACAGCAGGCATCCCAGGGTGCTCGTTGTCACCTATCTGGTACCCGTGGTGTTGTACGTGGCTGGGGGGAAGAACAGACCTTCAATGAGATCAGTGAGGACAAGGAACGGGACATAAGTAGCTCGGCATCCAACCTTGTGCAAATGGGGTCTTTCATGCTGTCATGCCTGTTGAGGGACCCTCGTATAAAAAGGCTGAAGGAGAACGACCTGTACTGGGTGGCCACGCTACTAGACCCCCGGTATAAGCAGAAAGTGGCTGAAATGTTACCGAATTACTGGAAGTCGGAAAGGATGCAGCAGTTCCAAAACAAGTTAAAAAGTATGCTTTACACAGCGTATAAGGGTGATGTCACAGCACAACGGGAATCTAACAGGAGAAGAGGTGAAAGTAATCCTGCTCCTACCACGACCACGCCGGCAAGGACAGGGCGCTTTACAGACGTGTTGTTGATGGAGGACATGCAGAGCTTTTTAAGTCCTACGCATCGCCACAGCCCTTCGGGGTCCACCCTCAGAGAACGATTCGCCCGACAGGTAGAAGACTACCTCGCCTTAACTGCAGATATCGACACTCTGAGGAGCGATGAACCCCATGACTACTGGGTGTGCAGGCTTGACCTGTGGCCTGAGCTATCCCAATTTGCAATAGAACTTCTGGCCTGCCCCGTTTCAAGTGTCCTGTCGGAAAGTACCTTCATCGCAGCAGGAGGTATTGTCACTGAGAAGAGAAGTCACCTAGGTCAAAAAAGTCTAGATTACCTCACCTTTATTAAGATGAATGAGGCATGGATCCCGAAGGGACTGACAGTGGGGGATGCATTTGACTAAAAAAGGCCTGATGAGATGCCTTGGGCTAAAAATGGTCCACACGCTGCTGTATTTAATCTCTGCATGCCGGATGACTTGTGTGACTTCTCCGCCACCAACTAGGGTTCAAGCCGCAATGTTTTAGTGCACTTTCTGCCTGGAAAACATAAATTTTTCTGGGTCACTTAACTGTCACCGAACTACCTCAGCACGACCATAGGCTTTGAAAAACCGCCATCGCCTGCAATCTCCCAAACGTGCGCACGAGAATAATCATCACTACATCAAGATTGACGCATCACTACACCAAGATTGACGCATCGCCACAGCCCTTCGGGGTCCACCCTCAGAGAACGACTCGCCCGACAGGTAGCAGACTACCTCGCCTTAACTGCAGATATCGACACTCTGAGGAGCGATGAACCCCTTGACTACTGGGTGTGCAGGCTTGACCTGTGGCCTGAGCTATCCCAATTTGCAATAGAACTTCTGGCCTGCCCCGTTTCAAGTGTCCTGTCGGAAAGGACCTTCAGCGCAGCAGGAGGTATTGTCACTGAGAAGAGAAGTCACCTAGGTCAAAAAAGTCTAGATTACCTCACCTTTATTAAGATGAATGAGGCATGGATCCCGAACGGACTGACAGTGGGGGATGCATTTGACTAAAAAAGGCCTGATGAGATGCCTTGGGCTAAAAATGGTCCACACGCTGCTGTATTTAATCTCTGCATGCCGGATGACTTGTGTGACTTCTCCGCCACCAACTCGGGTTCAAGCCGCAATGTTTTAGTGCACTTTCTGCCTGGAAAACATAAATTTTTCTGGGTCACTTAACTGTCACTGAACTACCTCAGCACGACCATAGGCTTTGAAAAACCGCCATCGCCTGCAATCTCCCAAACGTGCGCACGAGCACAGTCATCACTACACCAAGATTGACGCATAGAGGAATAAAATTTATGTCATAAGTGTGTCAACTATTGACAACTCTTTGCGGTTGTCTAAAATCTATTCGATACACGTCCCCTGATAGGGGACGTAACAGGGATTAAACTGATAAGAATAGTACTACTTAACACATCACTCATATAGGGTGGCACAGTACATTGCACAGCGCACACGCAGTTCCCCAAATTGGAAGTAAGAGGACCAACCAAGCATCTTTTTCCATCTCCCGGTTCCTAAAATCTATTCCATACACCAGCCCCTGATAGGGGACGTAACAGGGATTAAACTGATAGGAATAGTACTACTTAACATACCACTCATATCGGGTAGCACAGCACATTGCACGGCGCACGCGCAGTGCCCCAAATTGGAAGTAAGAGGACCGACCAAGCATCTTTTTCCATCTCCCGATTCATAAAATCTATTCCATACACCGGCCCCTGATAGGGGACAAAACAGAGATTAAACTGGTAAGAACAGATTTTTTTAATTAAAAAAAAAGAGGACAGCCTCTGCGGAGCTGGGTATTTTTTGGCCGCGTTACTGAACGCTCATGCACAATGGCTGTAGGCTCATGTGTCCTTTTGCGGAGGTGACAAACCTGGTCAGTCAAACCCAAGGCAACATCATCGACCTCATCCCATATGCGTTTTTTCTGGAGCGTGCCCTGCGAAGAGTGCTGGATCAGGCCGTAGATGAGCATGAAAAGGAAGAGTTGTGGTCACCATCACCACCAGAAGCAGCCTTGTTGTCGTCGATTGCTGAACCTGCGGCAATGCAGAGAGAGGAGTCTGAAGAAGAGGAGTCAGAAGAGGAAGGTGGCTTTGAGGAGGTGGAAGACCAACCACAGCAGGCGTCCCAGGGGGCTTGTTGTCACCTTTCGGGGACCCTTAATGTTGTACGTGGCTGGGTGGAGGAAGAGACCTTCAATGACGTCAGTGAGGACAAGGAATGGGACATGGCTAGCTTGGTATCCAACCTTGTGCAAATGGGGAGTTTGCGGTTGTGCAAATGGACTGTTTGCGGTTGTTTGCGGTGCTTTAAAATGGGGAGTTTGGTCTGTCAGAGTTTGGTCTGTCACTGTGAAGCGGGCGTAACCCTTACACTACCTGATCGATACAACATCATACCTGATGTTTTAAAGCACGTTATTCCAAACAATTTAGGAATGTTAGGTGATTTATGCCCTTTATGGATTAAAACCTGACTTTGCGTCAACTACGTAATTTTCCATGGGAGTTTTGCCATGGATTCCCCTCCGGCATGCCACAGTCCAGGTGTTAATCCCCTTGAAACAACTTTTCCATCACTATTGTGGCCAGAAAGAGTCCCTGTGGGTTTTAAAATTCGCCTGCCTATTGAAGTCTATGGCAGTTCGACCGGTTCGCCCGTTCGCGAACATTTGCGAAAATTTGCGTTCGCCGTTCGCGAACGGAAAATTTTATGTTCGCGACATCTCTATACTACAATACATTAAATAAGATTTGAGGTTCCAATCCCATGGAAACCATGTGTCCAGGGTAAGTATGCAAAAGGCATTTAACTTACAAAGCTTTTTTTCTCCAGTCTCCTCCAATTAAAGGGCTATTCACCTTTTCTACAGCGCCAACACATCGTACCCAATAACATTCCACATAAAATGTGAGACCACACATGTAGTGTATGTGATTTGATGCAGGAAAGTCAAATTACTGTATATAGGATGCATCACATGTACATGGGAGTCATAGTTTCACAATAGCTGGAGTGCTAGATGTTAGCCATTACTGCGCTAGAGGAAGAAGTGAATATAACATCATTTTTTATTTTAGGCAATTGGGGGTCTTGTCCAAGATTTTTAATTATCCTCAACAATCCCTTTAAGTTTTAGGGCTCATGCACACAGCTTTAGTTTTGGTCCGCACTCAAATGCGTTTTTTGCAAATTGGATGCTGACCAACTCATTTCAATGAGACCACGAAAGATACAGACAGCCCACCATGTGCTGTCCTTATCCGCACGTCTATTTTGCCCCCCCCCCCCAAAAAAGATAGAACATGTCCTATTTTTGTCCGTTTTGTGGACAAGGATAGTATATTTCTACAGAAGTAGAAAAAATAATTGGTGGCATGCACTGCGATTTGCGGACCGTAAAAAACTTATGGCCGTGTGCATGAGCCCTTAATGGGACTATATTTCAGTGACTGTATATTGGTGTAACTGATGAAAATGCTATAGTCCTACAGTACATAATAACAGATGTGGATATGTTTTAGACAATTAGAATTGTTGGACGAGAATAAAATCATTTTTAAAGTGATGTCTCATTTTAAAGTTTACTTTAAACTTTAATGATCATGAAAAGTCGAAGATGCTTTTCTTATCTGCATATGTGTATTATTATATTGTTTGCCTCAAAATCTTAATAACTTTTGATATGCCATTGCAACATCTTAGAAGTTTTGATTGGTGTGGCTTTGGGTTCTGAGCTCTGTGCCCTTTAGTTTCCGATTGGCTCTGCCAGTATCCCCTCGGACATTGACAAGTGAGTGGTGCATGCATACGTAGAAAGTACACTCGCTGTTCTAATGCGTCTAAATGTATGAAGGAGTAGCCACTAGGCATTAGGAATAACAGAGGAACAGCACGACGCTGAGTATTCCAGCACAGAAGAGTTGTAAAATCCAGCACATAATGATGGCAAACTGTAAAACAATAGAATACAAGTAAACATCTATTCTTGTAGATTAGCAGGGTATATTAATTGCCAAATTTGGCAACTGCACTCTTTTAAAAACCCTTTTACCCTTCGTTTTCATTTCAAATCAGTGAAGCAAAAGCTGGAGAATGAGTTTCAAAAGAATAAAACATTCTGGTTCTAGCGATATTTTTTTCACTAGCATCTGTTTCCAACATTGTGCTTTATAAATTGGCAACAAAACCAATCAGGGATTACTAAACTACATAAAAGCAAAGCTCATCAGTGTAAGTAATAACCACAAGCATGTACGATGTGCTAATAAAAGATTGATGGCCGTGGAGATAATTTAATAGCCATGAGCATTAACGGTGTTACGGATACTCTATAAACCTATTATCTTTTGAGCTGCAGCTTTTAGCCTGCGTGTGCACAGGGATGAAGTTTATTTTACTTGTTTTCCTGTTGGTTGCCTTTTTTTTCTAAAGACATCTGCTACTCACTTGGCATGCATCACTAGTGGAAGATACTGTCATATTCTCAGGTTGACAATGCCAGCGACACGTATGATACCCTAGGAAAGGGCACCCAGCTGATCATTGTGTGCCTAATGAGATATGCCCAAATATGCACAGCTGCCACCAGGCAGCACGCAAAATGTTATGATGGTTCCTCTATGGAACATTAAGCAATTACAGAAGCATCTGACAGTAGGTTTGCCAGATATGCACTGACCGCGCCAAGTTAGAGGACAAATAGATTTCGAGTCAAACAGATGGTTTGAGCATGCAATGAATGAGGAAGAGATTCTCATAGAAAACTAGTTTGATTTGTTGGACTAAACGCACGGAAGCTGCATCTTGTATTAAAAAAATCCAGATAAGATTATGATGCGAAGGGTTTACTCGCAGGATGTATTGCTTTATAGGTTTATGATGTTTCACACATTAAAGGGGTTTTCCAAGACTTAAATACTGACAATCTACCCTCTGGATAGGTCATCAGTATCTGATCGATAGGGGTCCAACACCTGGGACTTCTGATGATCAGCTTTTTGAGAAGGCACCGGCGCTCACAGTAGTGCCATGGTCTACTCCAGCTTTTGTTAGGGCAGTGACGTCATGTTCATCAGTCATGTGGCCTACGAGCAGCTCAGCCCCACAGAAGTGAATGGGGCTGAGCTGATATACCAAGCACAGTCGCTATACAATGTATAGTGCTGTGCTTGGTGAGTACAGACAAAGCAGTGATGCTTCTCAAACAGCTGATCGGCGGGGTTCGGGGTGTCAGACTCCCACCAATCGGATAGGATAGGTCATCAGTGTTAAAGTCTCAGAAAACCCTTTTAAAGAGCATGTATAATTTCTATTTATGATATACACTCACCTAAAGAATAATTAGGAACACCATACTAATACGGTGTTGGACCCCCTTTTGCCTTAATTCTACGTGGCATTGATTCAACAAGGTGCTGATAGCATTCTTTAGAAATGTTGGCCCATATTGATAGGATAGCATCTTGCAGTTGATGGAGATTTGAGGGATGCACATCCAGGGCACGAAGCTCCCGTTCCACCACATCCCAAAGATGCTCTATTGGGTTGAGATCTGGTGACTGTGGGGGCATTTTAGTACAATGAACTCATTGTCATGTTCAAGAAACCAATTTGAAATGATTCGAGCTTTGTGACATGGTGCATTATCCTGCTGGAAGTAGCCATCAGAGGATGGGTACATGGTGGTCATGAAGGGATGGACATGGTCAGAAACAATGCTCAGGTAGCCCGTGGCATTTAAACGATGCCCAATTGGCACTAAGGGGCCTAAAGTGTACCCAGAAAACATCCCCCACACCATTACACCACCACCACCAACCTGCACAGTGGTAACAAGGCATGATGGATACATGTTCTCATTCTGTTTACGCCACATTCGGACTCTACCATTTGAATGTCTCAACAGAAATCGAGACTCATCAGACCAGGCAACATTTTTCCAGTCTTCAACAGTCCAATTTTGGTGAGCTCGTGCAAATTGTAGCCTCTTTTTTCCTATTTGTAGTGGAGATGAGTGGTACCCGGTGGGGTCTTCTGCTGTTGTAGCCCATCCGCTTCAAGGTTGTGAGTGTTGTGGCTTCACAAATGCTTTGCTGCATACCTCGGTTGTAACAAGTGGTTATTTTAGTCAACGTTGCTCTTCTATCAGCTTGAATCAGTCGGCCCATTCTCCTCTGACCTCTAGCATCCACAAGGCATTTTTGCCCACAGGACTGCCGCATACTGGATGTTTTTCCCTTTTCACACCATTCTTTGTAAACCCTAGAAATGGTTGTGAGTGAAAATCCCAGTAACTGAGCAGATTGTGAAATACTCAGACCGGCCAGTCTGACACCAACAACCATGCCACGCTCAAAATTGCTTAAATCACCTTTCTTTACCATTCTGACATTCAGTTTGGAGTTCAGGAGATTGTCTTGACCAGGACCACCCCCCTAAATGCATTGAAGCAACTGCCATGTGATTGGTTGACTAGATAATTGCATTAATGAGAAATAGAACAGGTGTTTCTAATAATTCTTTAGGTGAGTGTATATACTTTAATTTTAATAAGCTTTGCTATACATAATGTTAGCATAGGTATCTACCAAGGTCACTAGTATTTATTTTTAATAACATTTTTTGACTATATAATAATTCAAGTGTTATTTTGTATTACCATATAAAAATCTATTTGCACCAGTGTGGAAGTGGGATGGGAATTGGGTTTATAAATAAGGAATATTTTAAGCATGAGCTAATCTATTCTACAAGTTTGGTATTCATCCCGAATTTCCCCAAAAATTTGTATTCTAACAAAGCCAAATTTTTTGTGATTCATTTTTGGAAAATCACATAGAGAGAGACAGCTTACTATTAGAGTTGAGCGGACACCTGGATCTTCGGGTTCGATGAGTTTGGACGAACTTCACAAAAAAGTTTGAGTTTGGGACCCGAACTTGACCCGAACTTAACCCCGAACCTGAACCCCATTGAATTCAATGGGGACCCGAACTTTGGAGCACTAAAATGACCTGGAAAGGGCTAGAGGGCTGCAAAAGGCAGCAACATGTTATTAAAAGCATGGCAAGTGCTCTGCAAACAAATGTGGATAGGGAAATTACTTCAAATAACAGAAAATACGTAAAAATAAAAAATAATAATCTTGATCTAGAAGGAGGAGGTCCATATGGAGTAGGAGGTTGAGGAGGCGGTGGATGTGGTGGTGGAGAAGGAGGTAGCCAACACTGTTTTTTTGTTTTGTTTTTATTTTTAATTTTTAATTTTTTTTTGTTTGTTTAAATTTGGGTAGACCCCAAAACATTGGGAAATATAAAAAAATAAAACAAAGAGAAAGTACACTGGAGTACAACAATGGCTGGGTGAGGCCGGTATACATGTCTATTCTGCACAAGGTACGGACAAGTCCTGTGGGATCCCTGCCTGGTTCATTTTAATGAACATGAGCTTGTTGACATTGGCTGTGGACAGGCGGCTGCGCTCGTCTGTGATAACCCACTCCTGCCGTGCTAAACACACGTTCAGATAATACACTGGCTGCAGGGCAGGTCAGCACCTCCAAGGTGTAAAGGGCAAGCTCAGGCCATGTGCCCAATTTGGAGACCCAGAAGTTGAAGGGGGCAAACCCATCAGTCAGTACGTGTAGGCGTGTGCACACATACTGCTCCACCATGTCGTACGTCCCCGTGACGTCCACGATCCAATTGGATATCTTCTCTATCAACTTTCGATGTTCTTTTATGCGCCTACCATGGTGATCACGGGTAACGGGGAATCAGGGTTACATGCCGGAGAGGGAGCGTGAGAAAGGGATACCACATCCAAGGGAGGTCAATGGCGGAAATGTGGGACAAGTTATTGAAGCAGAAGCATCCAAGTAAAGGAGGCGGCGCGCAGCAATTATCCACTCCCGACTCGGGGAGGTAGTGATGACAAATAACAATACAGGACTCTTAAGATGCCCTGTTATTGGAATGAGTAATAAAAAATTAAAGGGAATGTTACTGCGGTATTTTGGATTAGGAAACGTTATACAGGAGAGGCCCTGCTGCCGCTTTGTTGACTCTAGATAACTTCTGCCTCATCGCACCTCCCCATGACGTCCACGATCCAATTGGATATCTTCTCTATCAACTTTCGATGTTCTTTTATGCGCCTACCATGGTGATCACGGGTAACGGGGAATCAGGGTTCCATGCCGGAGAGGGAGCGTGAGAAATGGCTACCACATCCAAGGGAGGTCAATGGCTGAAATGTGATCGGGTGGAAATGTGGGACAAGTTATTAAAAGCGGAAGAATCGAATGAAAGGAGGGGGCGCGCGTCAATTAAAGATGAATTTTAGAAATTTAAGTCCCTGTCACCTATGCAGAGCAGGGGTTTATTCACGGGAAAACTGGGTTCATGTCACCCACCAATTGAACAGACGATTTTACAAAAATTAGGTCCCTGTCACCTATGCAGAGCAGGGGGTTGTAAAAGGCAAAAATGGTAAAATGTCACCTGAGAATGTAACAGACGATTTTTAGAAATTTAGGTTCCTGTCACCTATGCAGAGCAGGGGTTTATTCACGGCAAAAATAATAAAATGTCACCCAAGAATGTAACAGACGCTTTTGCACCTTGCTCCCTCTTTTTCTGTGCTGGTGCCTCTGTGCGAAGACCACCTCTTCCTCCAAACTGCACACGTCACTCGCATGACCTTGATTCCATGTGGGGTCTAGTACCTCATCATCCTCCACATCATCTTCCACCCACTCTTCACCCCTGCCCTCCTTGTCGGTCTGCAGACTGCAGAAAGCCGCAGCAGTTGGCACCCATGTTTCGTCATCATCAGAGACCTGCTGCGGTGGTCTTCCCATCGCGGTGGTCTTCCCATGTCCCCTCGTGAAACATAAGTGGTTGGGCATCAGTGCACTCAATCTCTTCCACTTCTGGGGCAGGGATATGTGGATGGCCCACGGAAACCCTGCCAGCAGAGTCATCAAAAAGCATAAGAGACTGCTGCATGACTTGGGGCTCAGACTCCTTGCCTGATTTGCAATGGGGTGAGTTGAAAGACTGATGGCCATGGGCTATAGGTGCCAACTCTGATCTTTCAGCAGGGGACTGGGTGGGAGACAATGTGAAGGAACTGGAGGCACTGTCAGCCACCCAATCTACTATCGCCTGTACTTGTTCTGGCCTCACCATTCGTAGAGCTGCATTCAGCCCTACCAAATAACGCTGAAGGTTCAGTCGCCTACTCGCACCTGAGGAAGGTGTTTCACTTGTGCGTTTAGCTGGCACAGATCGACCACATCCTCTCCCTGAAACAGGAGCTCCACCAACACCAGCAGCACCACGACCAGGGCCACATCCCTTATTTGACGCTCTCCTCATTGCATTCACCCACCAAACTAACAGATGGTTTATGTCAGACGACAATGTAGCCACCAATAGTCAACAATTAAGTTCACTGACAGTAAGGCTGTGCCGGTGTCATAAAGAGAAAACATTTCTTGAGGTCACACAACAGTGTGACAGGCGAATTTTATACAAATACTTCACGGTCACAAAAAATGAGAATTTGTCAACCAACAATGTAACAGCAGTATTGACTGGTTGCATTGGACTGTCAGAAATGCAGCACAGGCCGCAAATGTACTATCTAGCAGAAAATTTGTGTTTTTTTCAAACAAAAATATAACAGCAGTATTTAACAGTTGTATTGGACTGTCAGAAATGTAGCAAAGGCAGCAAATGTACTATCTAGCACAAAATGCGTGTTTTTTTTCAAACCACAATATAACGGCAGTATTTACCAGTTGTATTGGACTGTCAGAAATGCAGCGCAGGCCGCAAATGTAGTATCTAGCACAAAAAGGGTGTTTTTTTCAAACCACAATATAACAGCAGTATTTAACGGAATCTAAGTGTTCCCCTGGCTTTCACTCTTTATCCCGCTCCAAGATGCGGAAGCTGGTCTTAGCTGCAGGGGAGACACCAGGTCGCTACCGCAAGAGTGGTCCCGGTTAAGTGGCAGCTGGCCGAGCAGGCCAGAATGCCCCAGTGCAAGCACTGGGGATACAGGGGATGGAAGGAGCGCAGCAACAGAGTCAGATGAAGCACAGCTGAGTTAGTGATTTAGCAGAGCTGGAGCAGTTTGAACAGCAGAGTTAAATAGCTCAGGTGCAGCAGGTGTAACAAGCTGAACAGCAGACAGAGGCGTGGTCGACAATCTGAATCATACACTTGAGAGCAGTGAGGTACAGGAGGATCTGTGCAGGAAAGTGGGTCCAGAGCCTGCAGCGGAGAAGAGGAAAAGTGGCAGATTACAATAGGGACGTTCGGGTCGGTAGCCCCGGGCCCAGCACCACTGGGGGGCCCAACGCCGACCCAAACGCCCACATACTGCGGCGGGGCACGAGAGCGCATAGCTCCCTGTCCCGTCGCCGTTTATCGCCATAGGCTTCAGGCCTAGTAGGCCTGGGGCCTATGCGGTAGTGAAATCCCGGCGCAGGCGGGCGTGGTGACGTCATCGCGTGCCTGTGCTAGGACACAGCACTGTGACGTGTGCACACCTGCCTCATCCCGCCTTACTCTGCGAGCAAGCGCCTGGCCCTGGACATAGGTGAGTATTTAGCTTTTCATTTTATTTCATTTTTTATTTCATGTGCCTACTTTGGGGGACATGAATTATTATTCCTGGCACATATGCAGTGCTGGTGCACTGAACTTTCACAAAATGGCCATTGACGCCCACCTAACTAACAGACGGATAAAACGTATTTTTCTGTGTCACTGGGCTCAGGGCAGGGCACAAAAATGTTGCATTGCACCCACAAAAAAAATCGCTGTAGATCACAGAGTTAAAAACAAGTTCTGATATCACATTCTTTCCTATTCTCTCCCTCCCAGCAGCAGCATCCTATCCCTACACTAGTAAGAGCACAGTGACGTGCGGCACTACGTGACTCCAGCTTATATACAGTCAGGTCCATAAATATTGGGACATCGACACAATTCTAACATTTTTGGCTCTATACACCACTACAATGGATTTGAAATTAAACGAACAAGATGTGCTTTAACGGCAGACTGTCAGCTTTAATTTGAGGGGATTTACATCCAAATCAGGTGAACGGTGTAGGAATTACAACAGTTTGCATATGTGCCTCCCACTTGTTAAGGGACCAAAAGTAATGGGACAATTGGCTTCTCAGCTGTTCCATGGCCAGGCGTCTGTTATTCCCTCATTATCCCAATTACAATGAGCAGATAAAAGGTCCAGAGTTCATTTCAAGTGAGATATTTGCATTTGGAATCTGTTGCTGCTAACTCTCAAGATGAGATCAAGAGCTGTCACTATCAGTGAAGCAAGCTGAAAAAAAAAAAACATCAGAGAGATAGCAAAAACATTAGGCGTGGCCAAAACAACTGTTTGGAACATTCTTAAAAAGAAGGAACGCACCGGTGAGCTCAGCAAGACCAAAAGACCCGGAAGACCATGGAAAACAACTGTGGTGGATGACCGAAGAATTCTTTCCCTGGTGAAGAAAACACTCTTCACAAGAGTTGGCCAGATCAAGAACACTCTTCAGGAGGTAGGTGTATGTGTGTCAAAGTAAAGAATCAAGAGAAGACTTCACCAGAGTGAATACAGAGGGTTCACCACAAGATGTAAACCATTGGTGAGCCTCAAAAACAGGAAGGCAAGATTAGAGTTTGCCAAATTACATCTAAAAAAGCCTTCACGGTTCTGGAACAACATCCTATGGACAGATGAGACCAAGATCAACTTGTACCAGAGTGATGGGAAGAGAAGAGTATGGAGAAGGAAAGAAACTGCTCATGATCCTAAGCATACCACCTCATCAGTGAAGCATGATGGTAGTAGTGTCATGGCGTGGGCATGTATGGCTGCAAATGGAACTGGTTTTCTTGTATTTATTGATGATGTGACTGCTGACAAAAGCAGCAGGATGAATTCTGAAGTGTTTCGGGCAATATCATCTGCTCATATTCAGCCAAATGCTTCAGAACTCATTGGACGGCGCTTCACAGTGCAGATGGACGATGACCCAAAGCATACTGCAAAAGCAACCAAAGAGTTTTTTAAGGGAAAGAAGTGGAATGTTCTGCAATGGCCAAGTCAATCACCTGACCTGAATCCGATTGAGCATGCATTTCACTTGCTGAAGACAAAACTGAAGGGAAAATGTCCCAAGAACAAGCAGAAACTGAAGACAGTTGCAGTAGAGGCCTGGCAGAGCATCACCAGGGATGAAACCCAGTGTCTGGTGATGTCTATGCGTTTCAGACTTTAGGCTTTAATTGACTGCAAAGGATTTGTAACCAAGTAATAAAAAGTGAAAGTTTGATTTATGATTATTATTTTGTCCCATTGCTTTTGGTCCCTTAACAAGTGGGAGGCACATATGCAAACTGTTGTAATTCCCACACCGTTCACCTGATTTGGATGTAAATACCCTCAAATTAAAGCTGACAGTCTGCAGTTTCAGCACATCTTGTTTGTTTCATTTCAAATCCATTGTGGTGGTGTATAGAGCCAAAAATGTTATAATTGTGTCGATGTCCCAATATTTATGGACCTGACTGTAGAGGCATGGCTGTGATGGCTTCTAAAGGCAAACAAGTTAAACGCTTGTTGATTGGCTGCCCTTTCAAAAAGCGCCATTAAATCACCGAACACCTAACTCGAACCCGAACTTTTACTGAAATGTTCGGGTTCAGGGTCAAAAAATCGTAAAGTTCGGTATGGGACACACACACACACGGAAGGACATATTAGTGAAGAGACATCGAGGACATCGAGTACATCAAGTACATCGAGTACATCGGGGGGGAATGTGGGGGCTGTGTGGGGCCAAATTATTATGGGAGGGACTACTATGTGGGGGCAAATTACTATGTAGGGCAGTGTGGGGGAAAATTATTATGGGAGGGACTACTATGTGGGGGCAAATGACTATATGGGGAAGTGTGGGGGCAAACTACTATGTGGGGGCAGTGGGGGCAAATTATTATGGGAGGGACTACTATGTGGGGGCAAATTACTATATGGGGCAGTGAGGGGGCAAATTACTATGTGAGGGCAGTGTGGGGGCAAATTACTATGGGGGGGAAATTACTATGTGGGGGCAGTGTGGGGGAAATTGCTATGTGGGGACAGTGTGGGGTAATTGCTATGTGGGGACAGTGTGGGGAAATTGCTATGTGGGGACAGTGTGGAAAAATTGCTACGTGGGGACAGTGTGGAAAAATTGCTACGTGGGGACAGTGTGGGGAAATTGCTATGTGGGGACAGTGTGGGGAAATTGCTATGTGGGGACAGTGTGGGGAAATTGCTATGTGGGGACAGTGTGGGGAAATTGCTATTTTGGGCAAATTACTATGTGGGGGCAAAATTCTATGTGGGGCAGTGTGGGGGAAACTATTGTGTGGGGGCAGTGTGGGGGAAATTGCTATGTGGGGACAGTGTGGGGAAATTGCTATGTGGGGACATGTCACGGAACCATGAACCAGACGTACAACAAGAGATAAGTGAAAATAAGAAGGCTTTATTGAAAATAAAGCTGTAAAGCAAAAGTCCAAACGGATGGTGAAACCGAGCAGAGTCTTTGCGAAGCCAGAGGTCAGGAACCAGAAGGGTAGTCAGACGAAGCCAGGATCAGGAACCAGCAGGGTAGTCAGACGAAGCCAGGATCAGGAACCAGCAGGGTAGTCAGACGAAGCCAGGATCAGGAACCAGCAGGGTAGTCAGACGAAGCCAGGATCAGGAACCAGAAGCAGCAGCAGTCTTAGAAGCATGTGAACACAAGAGGACCAAGCAAGGAACTGAAGCCACAGACCTCCTATATATATGAGCTAGGCATCCAGCTCCTCCCAGGGGAAGGAGGAGCCGCAGGGTGGAAGGCTACAAGAAACCCAGGACCCAAGATGGCCGCCAGCACATGTCAAACGAAGGAGAGCAGCAAGCAGGTAAGACCATGACAGTACCTCCCCCTCAAGGGCCCCTCCTCCGCGGAGCACAAAACGGTTTCTGAGGGAAGCGTGCGTGGAAGGCTCGGAGCAAGGCAGGAGCATGGACATCTGCGGAGGGAACCCAGGAACGCTCCTCTGGACCATAACCACGCCAATGGACCAAAAACTGCAACCGACCGCGGACCAGGCGTGAGTCCAGGATATTGCTCACCTCATATTCCTCACGATTGCCCACTTGGACCGGACGAGGCCGAGGAACCGAGGAAGTGAAACGATTACACACCAGTGGCTTCAACAGGGAGACATGAAACACGTTGGAGATCCGCATGCCAGGAGGAAGCGCAAGGGCATAGGCTACCGGGTTTACCCTGCGAAGCACTCGGAAGGGACCAACAAAGCGAGGCGCCAGCTTGGGAGTGGGCACTCGAAGGTTGAGGTTGCGGGTGGACAACCATACACGGTCTCCGACCTGGTAGGAAGGAGCAGGCGCTCGTCTGCGATCAGCCTGGAATCTCTGGCGCTGCGCAGAGACCTCAAGGGACTTCTGGATCTGTACCCAAGAAGCACGTAGGACGGAAAGGTGATCCTCCACAGCCGGAATATCCTGGGGAGAGAATACCTCCGGTAACACGGCAGGTTGGAACCCATAATTGGCCATGAAGGGAGACGTCCCAGAGGAAGAGTTCACCGCCGTGTTCCTGGCAAACTCAGCCCAAGGCAGGAGGTCAACCCAATTGTCTTGGTGATCGGAGACATAGCAACGAAGGAATTGCTCCAAGGCCTGATTGGATCGTTCTGCGGCCCCATTGGACTGAGGGTGGTAGGCCAAGGAGAAGGAGAGATGAATCCCCAACTGGGAGCAAAAGGCGCGCCAGAACCTGGACACAAACTGACTCCCCCGATCCGACACAATCTCCTTAGGCAAACCGTGCAACCGGAAGACCTCCCTGGCAAAAATCGTGGCCAACTCTTGTGCAGAGGGTAACTTCTTGAGAGGAACACAGTGGCACATTTTGGAAAACCGATCCACAATCATGAGAATGACCGTATGGCCTCGGGATGCAGGGAGGTCCACAATGAAATCCATCCCCAGGTGTGACCATGGGCGCTCCCCGGTGGCTATGGGTTGCAGAAGGCCCAACGGAAGGTGCCGAGGGGACTTACTCTGGGCACAAACGGAGCATGCCGCTACATATGCGGCGATGTCGGAACGTAGGGAAGGCCACCAGAACAGACGTGAAACAGCCCAGGACAGCTGATTCTTTCCAGGATGCCCCGCGGTCTTGGAGTTATGGTAGGTTCGCAACAACCGAGTGCGCAACTCCTCAGGCACAAAACATCTGCCGTTGGGTCTCCCAGAGGGAGCACCAGATTGAGCCGCCAAAATCTGCTCACCCAGGGGAGAGGTCAGGCTGGTGCGAATGGCGGCCAGGATCTGATTCGGAGGTATGACCGAAGTCGGAATCGACTCCTCCCTGGACAGCTCGGAGTACTGCCGTGATAAGGCATCCGCCCTGATGTTCTTGGAACCGGGTAGGTAGGAGACCACGTAATTAAAACGTGACAAGAACAGAGCCCATCTGGCCTGACGTGGTGTCAATCTCTTGGCCTCAGAAAGGTAGGTCAGATTCTTGTGGTCCGTCAGGATGAGAACCGGAACCACCGAACCCTCGAGCAAGTGCCTCCATTCTTTAAGGGCCTGCACGATGGCCAATAACTCCCTGTCACCAATCTGATAGTTGCACTCCGCGGAAGACAGTTTCCGGGAGTAAAACCCACAAGGAAGCAGAGGACCCTCTGGTGTTCTACGCTGAGACAGAAGGGCGCCTACTCCCGTCTCAGACGCGTCCACCTCGAGGACAAAGGGCAACCCAGGGTTGGGATGCGACAGAATCGGAGCCGACACAAAGGCGGACTTTAGGGCCTCAAAAGCTCGGATGGCCTCGAGCGGCCAGACCTGGGAATTACTGCCCTTCCTGGTCAGATCCGTGAGAGGCTTGGCCAGCATGGAAAAGTCCCTGATGAACTTCCGATAATAATTGGCGAAGCCCAAAAAGCGCTGCAGGGAACGAAGACCACTGGGCTGGGGCCACTGTAAGACAGCCGAAACCTTCTCAGGATCCATGGAGAACCCCTCAGCGGAAATGATGTAACCTAAGAAGGTTACCTGGGATCGGTGAAATTCGCATTTCTCAAGCTTACCGAACAGCTTGTTCTCTCGTAACCGTTGCAACACTCGTCTGACATCCAGAATGTGGGCCTCCATGGATTCAGAATATACCAAGATGTCATCCAAATAGACTACCACACACTGCTGCAACAGGTCACGGAAAACATCGTTGATGAATTCCTGAAAGACTGCGGGCGCATTGCACAACCCAAAGGGCATAACCAAGGATTCGTAATGACCGGTCCTGGTGTTAAACGCGGTCTTCCACTCATCGCCCGCCTTGATCCTTACCAGGTTATATGCCGCCCTCAGGTCGAGTTTGGTAAAGACCGTGGCCCCTTTAAGGCGATCGAACAGCTCGGAAATCAAGGGTATCGGGTAAGCGTTCTTGATCGTGATGCGATTGAGACCCCTGTAATCGATGCAAGGCCTCAACTCACCGCCCTTCTTTTTCACAAAGAAAAATCCAGCCCCTGCCGGGGACGAAGATTTGCGAATGTGTCCGCGTGAAAGCGCCTCCCTCACGTACTCCTCCATGGCCTCATTCTCCGCTACCGACAGTGGATAGACTTTGCCACGAGGAGGAACGGCACCAGATTGTAACTCTATGGCACAATCGTATGGGCGGTGCGGAGGTAGGGCAACCGCGCGCACCTTATCGAATACATCCCGGTACTCCTCGTATTCAGGAGGCAACAGAGAGTCCGAGGAAGTACACAGCAACTTGACAGACCCATGGATGCAACTAGCCCCACACTGCGGTGACCACGAGAGGATCTCGACCGATCTCCAATCGAAAGTCGGATTATGCTTCTGGAGCCAGGGGTACCCCAAGACCACCGAGTAGTGTGGAGACGAAATAACCTGGAGGCAGACCGACTCTCTGTGAACGGCACCAATGGCTATCCCCACTGGAAGGGTCTCATGAGTCACATGTGGCGGCAGAAGGGGTCTGCCGTCTATCGCCTCAAGAGCCAGTGGGGAACCTCGAGCCTGCAGAGGAATGGAATTGGCGGCAGCGAACACACTATCAATGAACAAACCACCAGCACCAGAGTCCACCAACGCCTGGGTCGTCACCGAGCCCCCGACCCAGGAGAGGACAACAGTGATCAGTGGTTTGTCAACACGGGAAACCGGGGACGAGGAGACTCCACCCAAGATCTGCCCCCGACAGGATCTCAGGGTACGAGCGTTTCCCGGACGGTTCGGACATGCCAACCGAAAATGCCCACCGAGACCACAGTACATGCATCGGCCCTCGCGTCTCCGGAGTGCCCTCTCCCCCTCGGACAGGCGAGCAAACCCCAGCTGCATGGGTTCACCCCCAGACAAGTCATCCCCAGGAGGCATGGGAGGAGAGGGAGGCACGGGTGGGACAGCAAACGTAGGCACCAATCTGTTAGAAGACCTCCGCAGGTTCTCCTTAAAGGAAGGTCTCTCCCTGAGTCTGGTGTCAATCAAAATCAGGAAAGAAATAAGAGACTCGAGCTCAACTGGTAGGTCCTTAGCTGCAACCTCATCCTTCAAGGCATCCGAGAGACCATGAGAGAAAGCAGCGACCAGAGCCTCATTATTCCAGCCCACCTCTGCTGCCAGGGTACGAAACTCAATGGCGTATTCAGCTACGGATCGTGAACCCTGTCTGATGGACATAAGGAGCTTCGCAGCAGAGGCAGCACGAGCCGGCACATCGAATACCTTCCGAAGAGAAGCAACAAAACCGGAAAACTCGGCAACCACCGGATTGTTGTTCTCCCATAAAGGGCTGGCCCAGGCCAAGGCCTTGTCCGAGAGCAGCGAGATCAAGAAGCCCACCTTTGATCTCTCAGTAGGAAAGGCATGTGGCAGCAACTCGAAATAAATGCCCACCTGGTTAAGGAAACCTCGGCACTGAGTTGGCTCTCCCCCAAAGCGCTGTGGAAGAGGGGCAGAACCGGTCATACCCCGAAACACCGCAGGCGCAACAACAGGTGTCGGGGTAGACTCTGGCGCAACAACCGGAGCGGCAGTAGGAGCGAGCCCAGGAGCGACAACCGACCCATCGGCAACGGGAGCGAAATGAGCCGTGCGTTCAAGCAGGGTTTGCAACGCCACAGCGAACCGACCCAACAGGTGATCCTGCTGATCAAGTCTGGCAAACAGCGTGGGTAGCGAGGATGGCCCTGTACCATCAGAATTCATGGCTTGGTTCTAATGTCACGGAACCATGAACCAGACGTACAACAAGAGATAAGTGAAAATAAGAAGGCTTTATTGAAAATAAAGCTGTAAAGCAAAAGTCCAAACGGATGGTGAAACCGAGCAGAGTCTTTGCGAAGCCAGAGGTCAGGAACCAGAAGGGTAGTCAGACGAAGCCAGGATCAGGAACCAGCAGGGTAGTCAGACGAAGCCAGGATCAGGAACCAGCAGGGTAGTCAGACGAAGCCAGGATCAGGAACCAGCAGGGTAGTCAGACGAAGCCAGGATCAGGAACCAGAAGCAGCAGCAGTCTTAGAAGCATGTGAACACAAGAGGACCAAGCAAGGAACTGAAGCCACAGACCTCCTATATATATGAGCTAGGCATCCAGCTCCTCCCAGGGGAAGGAGGAGCCGCAGGGTGGAAGGCTACAAGAAACCCAGGACCCAAGATGGCCGCCAGCACATGTCAAACGAAGGAGAGCAGCAAGCAGGTAAGACCATGACAGGACAGTGTGGGGAAATTGCTATGTGGGGACAGTGTGGGGAAATTGCTATGGGGGAAATTACTATGTAGGGGCAGTGTGGGGGCAAATTACTATGTGGGGAAAATTACTATGTGGGGACAGTGTAGGGGAAACTATTGGATGGGGCAGTGTGGGGGAAATTGCTATGTGGGGCAGTGTGGGGAAATTGCTATGTGGGGCAGTGTGGGGAAATTGCTATGTGGGGACAGTGTGGGGAAATTGCTATGTGCGGACAGTGTGGGGAAATTGCTATGTGCGGACAGTGTGGGGAAATTGCTATGTGGGGACAGTGTGGGGAAATTGCTATGTGGGGACAGTGTGGGGAAATTGCTATGTGGGGACAGTGTGGGGAAATTGCTATGTGGGGACAGTGTGGGGTAATTGCTATGTGGGGACAGTGTGGGGAAATTGCTATGTGGGGACAGTGTGGGGAAATTGCTATGTGGGGACAGTGTGGGGAAATTGCTATGTGGGGACAGTGTGGGGAAATTGCTATCTGGGGACAGTGTGGGGAAATTGCTATGTGGGGACAGTGTGGGGAAATTTCTATGTGGGGACAGTGTGGGGAAATTGCTATGTGGGGACAGTGTGGGGAAATTGCTATCTGGGGGCAAATTACTATGTGGGGCAGTGTGGGGGCAAATTACTATGTGGGGGCAGTGTGGTGGAAATTACTATATGGGGGTGTTGCTATTGGGGAGGCACTGTAGGGGCAGTTCTATTATTTTTGGGGACACTATACAGGGGTTATTGCCTGGAGCACAATAGAGGGTGGTATTATTACTCGGGGCACTCTAGGGGACATTATAGCTGCTGTGGACACTATAGGAACATTTGGGGTAATTTATCAAACTGGTGTAAAGCAGAACTGGCTTAGTTGCCCATAGCAGCCAATCAGGTTCCACCATTTATTTTTGACAGCTCTTTTGGAAATTCAGTTCTACTTTACACCAGTTTGATAAATTACCCCAATTATGTCTATTAGGGTCACTATTTTTTCAGCAGCATACCAGTATTAGTAAAACAATGCACACTGCGCAGATGCCAAGTCTTATCTCTTTTCTTATTTTCATATTTCAGCCAATGTAACTGTCACGGATGTAGTAGGGGAGAACACCAAAAGACAATCAAGAAGGAAGGGGAAAGACACTAGGCCTCACCGCTAGGGAAGGAAAAGGGTCACCACCTATAAAACCCTGCTCCTGGCCCTAACTCCTATCCGTATGGGCACCTCTCGATGGTAGAGATACCCATACACGGGAACCTAGAAAACCCTGGTGACCCTCAGATGCCCTAAAGATAACTAGCGTCTCACTGAGGCCAAGTAAACAACCGGGAGGGGGGGGTGGAATACAAAACACGACAAGCGGAACACTTAACTTCAGAGGATGAAGGATGAACAGGACTTCAACACGAACCACACTCCAGCTCTTCCAAGACCAAATTAAGTTATCCCAAGCAAGGAGTGATGGGAAAATTCTGACTAAATAGGGTGTGGTAGAGGTCACATGATCCACACCTGAACAGGAGGTGTGGACATACCAGCAACACATAGACAAAGTGAAACCAAAAGAGGCTGTCAGATCACTAATGCATAGATAATCTTTCAGACCTTCTGGGACCTGTCACAGATGTGACAGTAACAATGCCACATGCCTCAGGGGGAATGCCTCTCTGATGTCTATATAAACTGCTGTACTTCCTGTAATAAACAAGAATTTGCTTTGACTCCATGGTGTGTCATAGTTATTTTCTTCCGTGCACTTAAAACCCTTGGGTTACTATTAATTTGAAGCAGTAGAGCAAACCTAATCAGCCCCGATTGAGAACATCTGTAACAGTACCTGGGGCATTGGGGAGCACAATGTGCACAGTATTGGGAGTGGCAGCAGGATGACACTGTGGGGACACCAGGATGAGGAGGTTGATGGAAAAATTTAGAAATCTAGCGTGTCTGTGTTACAAACTGTAGAGACGAGATGTGGCTGAAAGAATTTGCCATGGTGGTCTGGGTCAAATGGAGGAGAAGAGGAAAGAGAAGGTCTACATGACAGGTGATGTCACTGGATGTAAGAGGTATGTGGTGCTGTATTCTCCTCCATGTCTTTTTTATTATAATTATATGTATTTTAAATTTGGCTACCAAATTATTCAGTTTAGGACCCAATTTGGGGTAATTTGGGGTATTTTTTTTTGTTTGAAGACGTCATATGGCCTAGGAAGAGACTGTGGCGCTCATGAAGCACCCCAGCCTCTTCATACAAAAAAAACTAAACTAAAATGGAGGGAGGGGCCCAAGTTGGGTAGACAGCCCCGGGCCTATCATGCACTTAATCCGCCCCTGAAGAGGAGCCTTGTGTGCAGTTCGACTGAGGTACATAGCAGGATGCGCTGCACACTGGCGGCTGCCAGCTGCCATTGTTACAAGTATTTAACAGTTTTATTGGACTGTCAGAAATGCAGCAAAGGCCGCAAATGTACTATCTAGCACAAAAAGGGTGTTTTTAAAAAAAAATATATAACAGCAGTATTTAACGGTTATATTGGACTGTCAGAAATGCTGCACTGCATTTCTGACAGTCCAATATAACCGTTAAATACTGCTGTTATATTTTTATGGAAAAAAATATATGATTTTTTCACCCACAGTAAAACCGATGGATTTACTGATTTTATTTTACTATCAGATTTGCAGTGCAGGCCGCAAAGGTACTTTATGGCAAAAAAATATATGATTTTTTTTACGCACAATTAAACAGATGAATTTAACAGATTTTCTTTCACTATCACAAATGCAGTGCAGGGCGCAAATGTACTTTTTAGCAAAAATAAATAAATTTGTCCCCCCACAATCTAACAGATGGATTTACTGAATTGATTACACTCACATATGCAGCACAGGGGTACTTTACAGGAAAAAATTTGAATATGTCACCCTCTGGGTCCCTAAACTCACAGACGGATTACCTATATTATTTTCCCTTCCCTTGGCACAAATGCAGTGCAGGTGCACTTAAAAAATGGGTATATGTATCCCACTGAACTAAAAGAACAGGATTAAATTATTATCCCTGGCACATATGCAGTGCTGGTGCACTGAACTTGCACAAAATGGCCGCCGACACCCACCTAACTAACAGACGGATAAAACTTACTTTTTTGTGTCACTGGGCTCAGGGCAGGGCACAAAAATGTTGCATTGCACCCACAAAAAAAAATCGCTGTAGATCACAGAGTTAAAAAAAAGTTCTGATATCAGATTCTTTCCTATTCTCTCCCTCACAGCAGCAGCATCCTATCCCTACACTAGTAAGAGCACAGTGACGTGCGGCACTACGTGACTCCAGCTTATATAGAGGCATGGCTGTGATGGGTTCTAAGGGGAAGATGAGTTAAACGCTTGTTGTTTGGCTGCCCTGCAGCCTTTCAAGAAGCGCCATTAAATCGCCGAACACCGAACCCGAACTTTTACTGAAATGTTCGGGTTCGGGGTCAAAAATTCGTAAAGTTCGGTATCAACCCGAACTTTACAGTTCGGGTTCGCTCAACCCTACTTACTATGCTAGTATAATATCTTTACTGAAGGTGCATTTACACATGCAGAGCTTAATTTAATTGTCAGGAAGGAAGCGTTCCTTCCCGATAGTCGGCTGCTCGTTCAGTGGGGTTGAAGTGCTGCATTTACATACAGTTATCATATCCACAGTATGAGGATGAGCAGTCGCTATTTTGATCATGCATCTTCATACAGCTGCATCGTTTCTGGGCAGCAGATTGTAGAAATGATAATTTACTTGCCTTCTCAAACAACAGTTTCACCCGATGAATGAGCATTCCGCTTGTTCATCGAGTGATTGGCTGCACCTTTCAGAAACAAGCCTTCGCAGGAATGTTCATTCCTAATAATCTGTCTAATTATCTGGGCGTCTAAATCCACTTTAAGCCTATCTGATGCCAGCAGTTGTAAAATGTACTAATTTTCATATATTTTTCCCAGAAATCCAGAGGATCTTTGGCTTGCAATACTCCTCACCCACACTTGGTTCTACCACAAGAGAAAAATCTTATTAAGAAAAAGCAGTGACTGAACAGTTTGAGGCTACCACCAGGGGAAAATCTTTCTCTCTCTTTCCTCCTAGAGTCTTTCCAGGAAAAAAAAAAACATAAGTCCTAGGAGACCAGAGAGTGGTATACAGTATATCAACTTTCTGGGCAACTGTAGCATTCTCTGTGTGTGTATACAAAGATAACTATCAGTCACTGCTCATGTGTACAACTGAACTTTAAATGTACACTGAGCAAAAATATAAACGCAACATTTTCATTTTGCATGAGCTGAACTCAAAGATCTGAAACATTTTCTACATACACAAAAGACCCATTACTCTCAAATATTGTTCACAAATCTGTCAAAATCTGTGTTAGTGAGCACTTCTCCTTTGCCAAGATAGTCCATCTCACCTCACAGGTGTGGCATATCAATGTGCTGATTAGACAGCATGAATATTGCACAGGTGTGCCTTAGACTGCCCACAATAAAAGGCCACTCTGAAATGTGCGGTTTGATCACACAGCACAATGCCACAGATGTCGCAACGTTTGAACGTGCGATTGGCAGGCTGACTGCAGGAATGTCTACCAGAGCTGTTACCCGTGCAATGAATGTTCATTTCTCTACCATAAGCCGTCTCTAAAGGCATTTCAGAGAATTTGACAGTACATCCAACCGGCCTCACAACCGCAGACAACGTGTAACCACACCAGCCCAGGACCTCCACATCCAGCATGTTCACCTCCATGATCGTCTGAGACCAGCCACCCGGACAGCTGCCGCAACAATCGGTTTGCATAACCAAAGAATTTCTGCACAAACTGTCAGAAACCGTCTCAGGGAAGCTCATCTGCATGCTCGTTGTCCTCATCGGGGTCTGGACCTGACTGCAGTTCGTTGTCATAACCGACTTGATTGCGAAAATGCTCACATTCGATGGCATCTGGCATGTTGGAGAGGCGTTCTGTTCATGGATGAGTCACAGTTTTCACTGTTCAGGGCAGATAGCAGACAGCGTGTGTGGCGTTGTGCTGTTTAAGCTCTGGACTCCTGCTTGGTGTATAATTTGCATAATGAACCATGAACATTTTGTACTGAAACCTTGTAACATAGGTGACAGGATCAGTTTCTCTGACTGATTACCCAGTGTGAATTAATGAGATTATGATTGGGTATGACAGAAGGAAATGATTTGTGCATTTCACAGAATGGAGCCTGTCAACCTTGATTTTTGTTAACAGTACAGCAAATATAGGGAACATACAGCACATGTAAATGAGACTCTAGGAGCAATGGGTGTATTGCCATTACACCTAGAGGCTCTGCTGTCTATGCAACTCTCTCCACTTTGACTGACAGGTGTGATCACTTTTACACTGCGTGGCCTTGTCAATCAAAGTGCAGAGGGCGCGGAAGTTGCAGAAAGAGCTGAGCCTCTAGGTGTAATAGCAACGCCCCCGTTGCTCCTAGAGGCTCATTTGCATATATTACAACATAATTATTCTCAGCAATGGGGGCGCATATCAACATGGAACCAACACAGATGCCTTCAGCTGCCAAGTGCACATGTAACAGGTCAGCCAGTGTCATAGGTACAAATCTGCTGACAGATGCCCTTTAATGATTGGCTCCAAATTTATTCTGAGGCATGAACATACACCAAGTGTCATTAAGAACGATCTTCAGAGTAAAGAAGAACATGGACTCGTGATGATAAGGCCTCCACAGAGCCCTGATCTCAACATCATCGAGTCTGTCTGGGAGTACATGAAGAGACAGAAGGATTTGAGCAAGCCTACCTCTACAGAAGATCTGTGGTTAGTTATCCATGATCTTTGAAACAAACTCCATGCCGAGTTCCTTCAAAAACTGTGTGAAAGTATACCTAAAGGAATTGATGTCATTCTGAAAGCAAAGGGCGGTCACACCAAATATTGATTTGATTTAAATTTACCTTTTGTCCCTTACCTTTGCATTTGGTTAATTGATAAAAACAAATGCTCTTAATGCTTCTATTTCTGATAATATTCTTAATTTGGAGCATTTTTCCACACCTGCCTAAAACTTTTGCTCAGCTATATATATAGGTATTTATAGAACATGGGCCATTAACCCATCACTAGACAACTTACTGGTAATAATTTAAGAGTTTGGCAAGAATCTATTCTTCTAGACTGGCTGGGACATGCCCATATCGCCAAACAAGCTTTTTACAGGCTTTTAAAATGCAGCTCACTCAATATCTGGATAAATCAATGTAACAATCTTTATTAATGGGGTTATCCCATCTCAGACAATGGGGGCATATCGCTAGGATATGCCCCCATTGTCTGATAGGTGCGGGTCCCACCGCTGGTACCCGCACCTACAAGTAGAACGGAGCGGAGAAAGTGGAGGGGGGGGCGCACTGCGCATGTGCAGCCACCCTCCATTCATTTCTATGGAGCCGCCAAAAATAGCAGAGCGCTGGCTTGGCTATTTCCGTCGGCCCCATAGAAATGAATGGGAGCGATGGCCGCGCATGCGCGGTGCCCTCCCATTCACTTCAATGGGAGAGGCGGGGAGCTGCGCCTGGTGGTGGACGGACCCGGGAAACCCGGGGTCCTCCAGCCACAACTCTCCCCGGCCCAATTCTCCTTGTAGTCCAGAGGTGGGACCCGCACCTATCAAACAATGGGGCATATCCTAGCGATATGCCCCCATTGTCTAAGATGGGATAACCCCTTTAAAGGGAACCTGTCATCAACTTTATGCTGCCCATACAAATAGCAGAATAAAGTAGACAAAGGTGAGTTGATTTCAGCAGTCTGTCATTTAAAAGTTAAAAGTAAGTTGTTGCTGATAACCAACATCACAATCATTGCAGACTGGGCCTGGAAAAGAGTCCCGGCCACCTGAGAAGAGTCCTGGTTATTCATGAATTCCTGCTCTCCCGCCCACCTGCTGATGACTGACAGTCTTCTATCTAGTTTTCTCCCTTTCTTTCTAGGAGAGAACTGCCGATCATCAGCAGGTGGGTGAGAGAGCAGGAGATTATGCATAACCAGGACTCTTCTCAAGTAGATTTGACTCTTTTCAAGGCCTGTGCTGCAGTGATTATGATGCTGGTTCTTGGCAATCACTTACTTTTAGCTGATGAGTGACACACTGCTGAAATCAGCATTTCGGTCACTATTTTATGCTGCCCTCAGTGAGGTCAGCATAAAGTTGATGACAGGTTCCCTTTAAATGTTTGGTTTACATAGTAAAACAGCACAAAAGTTCATAGTTAACTAGGTGCACAATTTCTTCCCTAAGTTTTGTGTTTTTACTATTTATACCCACCGCCTTGCAGGATTTAAATACTTAAAGGGATTCTGTCACCTCTCATAACACAAATTCAGATTTTAAACCAGTCATGCTCCACAGCTTACCTTGAATCGGCTGTGCTGTTCTATATTGTAATCCGTCCAGTAGTTTTGCAGAAAAACGACTTTTATAATTATGCAAATTAACCCTGAAGGTGCCCAGAGGGGCGTTATGTTCCCCTTTGTGTGCCCAGTAACGCCCCTCTTACAGTGCCCAAAACGCCTTCCTCCAGAATCCCTAACCGCCCACAGCATCTCATCCCTCTCCTCCCCCTCCCTGACGGCCGAGCGAAGTCTCGCGCAGACGCAGTACCCACTGAGGGCTACGCCAGTGCGATTTGCTGGAGACTGAGGAAAGAGCGAGCATCGGATGTCACTGGGCTCGGCGCATGCCCAGTGACGACGATGAAGCTCCTGCCCTCAGTCTCTAGCAAATCGCACTGGCGCAGCCCTCAGTGGGTACTGCGTCTGCGCGAGACTTCGCTCGGCCGTCAGGGAGGGGGAGGAGAGGGATGAGACGCTGTGGGCGGTTAGGGATTCTGGAGGAAGGTGTTTTGGGCACTGTAAGAGGGGTCGTTACTGGGCACACAAAGGGGAACATAACGCCCCTCTGGGCACCTTCAGGGTTAATTTGCATAATTATAAAAGTCGTTTTTCTGCAAAACTACTGGACGGATTACAATATAGAACAACACAGCCGATTCAAGGTAAGCTGTGGAGCATGACTGGTTTAACCCCTTAAGGACACAGCCTTTTTACACCTTAGGACCAGGCCATTTTTTGCAAATCTGACCAGAGTCCCTTTAAGTGCTGATAACTTTAAAACGCTTTGACTTATCCAGGCCGTTCTGAGATTGTTTTTTCGTCACATATTGTACTTCATGACACTGGTAAAATGAAGTCAAAAAATTATTTTTTTTTGCACCAAAAAATACCTAATTTAACAAAAATTTGGAAAAATTTAGCAAATTTCAAAGTTTCAGTTTCTCTACTTCTGTAATACATAGTAATACCCCCAAAAATTGTGATGACTTTACATTCCCCATATGTCTACTTCATGTGTGAATTGTTTTGGGAATGATATTTTATTTTTTGGGGATGTTATAAGGCTTAGAAGTTTAGAAGCAAATCTTGAAATTTTTCAGAAATTTACAAAAACTAAATTTTTAGGGACCAGTTCAGGTCTGAAGTCACTTTGCGAGGCTTACATAATAGAAACCACCCAAAAATGACCCCATCTAAGAAACTACACCCCTCAAGGTATTCAAAACTGATTTTACATACGTCGTTAACCCTTTAGGTGTTGCACAAGAGTTATTGGCAAATGGGGATGAAATTTGTGAATTTCATTTTTTTGTCTAATTTTCCATTTTAACCCATTTTTTCCACTAACAAAGCAAGGGTTAACAGCCAAACAAGACTGTATCTTTATTGCCCTGACTCTGCCGTTTACAGAAACACCCAATATGTGGCCGTAAACTACTGTACGGCCACACAGCGGGGCGTAGAGTGAAAGGTGCGCCGTTTGGTTTTTGGAGGGCTGATTTTTATGGACTGGTTTATTTACACCATGTCCCATTTGAAGCCCCCTGATGCACCCCTAGAGTAGAAACTCCCTAAAAGTGACCCCATCTAAGAAACTACACCCCTCAAGGTATTCAAAACTGATTTTACATACGTCGTTAACCCTTTAGGTGTTGCACAAGAGTTATTGGCAAATGGGGATGAAATTTGAGAATTTCATTTTTTTGTCTAATTTTCCATTTTAACCCATTTTTTCCACTAACAAAGCAAGGGTTAACAGCCAAACAAGACTGTATCTTTATTGCCCTGACTCTGCCGTTTACAGAAACACCCAATATGTGGCCGTAAACTACTGTACGGCCACACAGCGGGGCGTAGAGTGAAAGGTGCGACGTTTGGTTTTTGGAGGGCTGATTTTTATGGACTGGTTTATTTACACCATGTCCCATTTGAAGCCCCCTGATGCACCCCTAGAGTAGAAACTCCCTAAAAGTGACCCCATCTAAGAAACTACACCCCTCAAGGTATTCAAAACTGATTTTACATACGTCGTTAACCCTTTAGGTGTTGCACAAGAGTTATTGGCAAATGGGGATGAAATTTGAGAATTTCATTTTTTTGTCTAATTTTCCATTTTAACCCATTTTTTCCACTAACAAAGCAAGGGTTAACAGCCAAACAAGACTGTATCTTTATTGCCCTGACTCTGCCGTTTACAGAAACACCCAATATGTGGCCGTAAACTACTGTACGGCCACACAGCGGGGCGTAGAGTGAAAGGTGCGCCGTTTGGTTTTTGGAGGGCTGATTTTTATGGACCGGTTTATTTACACCGTCTCCTGTTTCAACCCCCCTGATGCCCCCCTGGAGTAGAAACTCCCTAAAAGTGACCCCATCTAAGAAAGTACACCCCTCAAGGTATTCAAAACTGATTTTACATACGTCGTTAACTCTTTAGGTGTTGCACAAGAGTTATTTGCAAATGGGGATGAAATTTGAGAATTTCATTTTTTGTCTCATTTTCCATTTTAACCCATTTTTTCCACTAACAAAGCAAGGGTTAACAGCCAAACAAGACTGTATCTTTATTGCCCTGACTCTGCCGTTTACAGAAACACCCAATATGTGGCCGTAAACTACTGTACGGCCACACAGCGGGGCGTAGAGTGAAAGGTGCGCCGTTTGGTTTTTGGAGGGCTGATTTTTATGGACCGGTTTATTTACACCGTGTCCTGTTTCAACCCCCCTGATGCCCCCCTGGAGTAGAAACTCCCTAAAAGTGACCCCATTTTGGAAACTAGGGGATAAGGTGGCATTTTTTGGGGGACTATTTTTAGGGTACATATGATTTTTGGTTGCTCTATATTACATTTTTGTGAGGCAAGGTTACCAAAAATTGAAATTCTGAAATTTCATCTCCATTTGCCATTAACTGTTGAGAAACACCTAAAGGGTTAATAAAGTTTGTATAATCAGTTTTGAATACCTTGAGGGGTGTAGTTTCTTAGATGGGGTCACTTTTAGGGAGTTTTTACTCTAGGGGGGCATCAGGGGGTCTTCAAAAGGGACATGGTGTCAATAAAAAAGACCATCAAAATCGGCCTTCCAGAAACCATGTCGGTCCTTTCCTTTTGCGGCCTCCCTTTTACTGATACAGCAGTTTACGACCACAAATGTGGCATTTCTGTAAACTGCAGTATCAGGGTAATAAATTTTAACTTTTGTTTGGTTGTTAACCCTCTTTTTGTTACCGGAAAAAACGGATTGAAATGGAAAAGTGCCAAAAATTGCGTTTTTGGCACCGTTTAATTTTATTTTTTTTTAACCGTGTTAATCTGGGGGGTTAGGTCATGGGATATTTTTATAGAGGAGATTCTTACGGACGCGGCGATACCTAATAAGTCTACTTTTTTTTTACAATTATTTAGGTTTTTGACTATATTATCCTTTTTGATACAAAAAGAAAATTTTTGGATCTCTAAAGTCTAGGTGTCATTTTTTTATTTATTTTTTATCCGATTATCTTATGTGGGGGCTCATTTTTTGCAGGACGAGCGGACAGTTTTATTGGCACTATTTTGGGGGCTATATGACTTTTTTATCGCTTGCTATTAAATTTTTTGTTATGTTTGGTGACAAAAAATAATCGTTTTTGCACTTTTTTTTTTTTTTTTTTGACCGTGTTAATCTGGGGGGTTGGATCATGGGGTATTTTTATTGAGGAGATTCTTACGAATGCGGCGATACCTAATAAGTCAACTTTTTTTACATTTATTTAGGTTTTAGACTATATTATCCTTATTGATACAAAAAAAAATTTTTGTATCTCTAAAGTCTAGGTGTCATTTTTTTTTTTATCTGATTATCTTATGATTATCTGATTATCTTTTACAATTATTTAGGTTTTTGACTATATTATCCTTTTTGATACAAAAAGAAAATTTTTGGATCTCTAAAGTCTAGGTGTCATTTTTTTATTTATTTTTTATCCGATTATCTTATGTGGGGGCTCATTTTTTGCAGGACGAGCGGACAGTTTTATTGGCACTATTTTGGGGGCTATATGACTTTATGATCGCTTGCTATTAAACTTTTTGTTATGTAAGGTGACAAAAAAAAATCTTTTTTTGCACCATTTTTTTTTTTTTTTCTTGACCGTGTTAATCTGGGGGGTTAGGTCATGGGGTATTTTTATAGAGGAGATTATTACCGACGCGGCAATACCTAACATGTCTACTTTTAATAAATTATTTTCATTTTTTTGGGTGTCTCAAGTCTGAGAACCAGTTTTTTTTTCCGATGTCAGTGCTAAATTGGGATATAAATTTAGTACTCCATGGAAGTGTGATACTCCCTGAAGCAACCAATAATGCAGAGGCCCGGATGATCGGGGCACGTGTCACATTGAGTAGTGGTGTCCTTCCGTATCCCCCTCCTGTGACACACTCTGCACCTTTTTTGGGTTCGTCCCTTCTTTCCAGTATGGGGGACCACACCTGGAAAGTGTTGGCCAGGGACGATCCGGGCACCTACAGTTCCCGAGGTACTCCGGCCTGCTCTTTCCCGGTCCGAAAAGATCAGGGCCATGAGGACTGCCTCATAGAACTGCAGGAATGTCCCTGTGCTGCCAGCGCTTCGGGATAGTACAAAAGAGTTGTACATGGCAACCTGCACCAAGTAGACCGCAACTTTTTTGTACCATGTCCGGGTTTTGCGCATGGCGTTATATGGCTTGAGGACTTGATCCGAGAGATCAACTCCTCCCATATACAGATTGTAGGCGACGATACAATCGGGCTTGAGGACCGTTGCCGCGGTACCTCGCACAGGGACAGGGGTGATGCCGTTACCATGAATTGTGGACAGCATAAGGACATCCCTCTTGTCCTTATACCTGACCAGCAACAGGTTTCCAGTGGTAAGGGCACGGGTCTCACCCCTGGGGATAGGTACCTGGAGGGGGAGGGCAGGGAGGCCGCGTTGATTTTTCCGCACGGTCCCACAAGCGAACGTGGATCTGGCGGCAAGGGACTGGAACAAGGGGATACTGGTATAAAAGTTATCCACGTACAGGTGGTAACCCTTATCCAGCAGTGGGTACATAAGGTCCCACACAAGTTTCCCGGTAACACCCAGAGTGGGGGGACATTCTGGTGGTTGAATCCGGGAATCTCGCCCCTCGTATATACGAAATTTGTAAGTGTACCCTGAGGTACTCTCACAAATTTTGTATAGCTTTACGCCATACCTCGCCCGCTTGGAGGGCACATACTGGCGGAAAATGAGTCTCCCCTTGAACGCAATGAGAGACTCATCAACTGCGACCTCCCTTCCAGGTACATAGGCCTCCATGAATTTGGCCCCAAAGTGATCGATGACCGGCCGTATCTTATACAGACGGTCATGGGCAGGATCACCTCGGGGTGGACATGCTGCATTATCGGAATAATGCAGACATTTCCGGATGGCCTCAAACCGGGAGCGTGTCATTGCTGTACTGTAAAGTGGGGTCTGGTATAGGACGTCCCCACTCCAGTACAGCCTGACACTGGGTTTCTTGACCAGGCCCATATGCAGCACGAGGCCCCAAAATGTCCTCATTTCGGCTGCACTGACCGGCGTCCAGCCACCGGGCCTGGCCAAAAAGGAGCCCGGGTGTTGAGCGACGAACTGTTGGGCGTACAGATTCGTCTGCTCCACCATCAGATTTACCAGTGGGTCACTGAAAAAATGACAAAAAAAGTCATATTCAGTGTAGCCCACTGTGGAAATCTGGATTCCTGATTGGCCTACAAAATAAGGAATCACAGGCTCGTATCGCTCTGGGCTACACCAGACAAGTTCACCGGCAGGGGGCTCCGGTGGATTTAACTGGTGGGCCGGGAAACCAGTACGAGCCCCAGAGCTGCTCGTACCAGGCTGGGCCACAGGGTCCCTAACATGGCGGTCCCCTTGCTCCGCCTGGCGGCGTCTCCGCCGCCTTGGGGGCTCATCATCATCGCTAGATGATGAGGAGGACGCGGATGACAACAGGAATGTGGGGTCATCCTCATCCTCACTGGGACTCTCGGAGTCAGAGGCAAGCTGGGCGTATGCCTCCTCGGCCGAGAACGTCCGGCGGGCCATAGGGGAGTGTGTGTCTGCGTGTATATGTGCGTGTGTGTAACTCTTTATTTTGTGTGCGTGTATGTGGGGGCACGGGTGTTCGCGGACTTAACCCTAAAACTAACAGAAAAAAAAAAAAACAACTAACTAAAAAAAGGCCAAAAAATGTGGAAAAAAAAATTCAAAACCGCTGATCAACCGTCCGAAGTTGATCAGCGGTGAGGTGTGCGATGCGCTAACAGCGGCCGGACACTAAGTGCCGGCCACAGTCAGCGTACACCAAAAAAGAAAAAAAAAAAGAAAAAAATGCACCCCAAAAAAGGTGGGGGGGGGGGGGGCAGGGAGTGGGGGGGGGGGAAGTGGCAGCACCCCTGGGGGGTCTAGGGTCACACAGCTGTGCTGTGGACCCCAGACACCCTAACTAGGGTGATGCAATAAAAGTTCACAAACTAACTTTCCCTTTTTTTTCCCTGCCTAAACCAAACTTTCCCTGTGCTGTCCCTATGTACCTGATGGGGGGTGCTGGGGCACAGATCGGGTCCTGGGGGCACAGATCGGGTCCTGGGGTGCTGGCAGAGACACGTGCAGGCAGCTCCTCTCTCCTCCGGCTCCGGAACACAAAAGGAGGAGGAGAGGAGCGCCTGCCTCTTTTGAATTTGCCGCCGGACCGCCCACAGACCAATCAGAAAGCGATCCTGAGTGGTGATGTCACCATCACCACTCAGGATCGCTGGATGGTGATTGGTGGAATGAAATCACACCACCATCACCATCCTGTTCCGGGTTATCGGGTCTTCAGAGACCCGAATATCCCGGAAACGCAGAAAACCGCAGGTCTGAATTGACCTGCGGTTTTCTGCGATCGCGACATGGGGGGGTCACAGGACCCCCCGACGCATTTGCCCCAGGTGCCTGCTCGATGATTTGAGCAGGCACCGGGTTCCGATCACCGCCGGCCGAGCGGCAGTGATCGGAACCATTCATGACGTACCGGTGCGTCATGTGTCCTTAAGTACCAGGACATCATGACGTACCGGTACGTCATGTGTCCTTAAGAGGTTAAAATCGGAATTTGTGTTATGAGAGGTGACAGAATCCCTTTAAAGGGGTTGTCCCATCAAAGACAATGGGGGCATATATCTAGGATATGCCCCCATTGACCCGCACCTATGCAGAGAACGGAGAGAGCGGCGGATGGAGCCAGCACTTGGCTATTTTTGGCGGCCCCGTACAAATGAATGGAGGGTGGCTGTGCAAGCACGGTTCGTGCCCATTCACTTGTATGGGAAGAGCGCTTGCTGGTGGCCTGCAGCCGCCGTTCTCCCCACTCCGTTCTCAGCCCTCCACCACCTTTCCTAGTGAGATGACCCCATTGTCTGTGATGGGAAAACCCCTTTAAGGCAGGATCGCATCCTGTAAGATAAGAGGAGCCTTGTCAATAGTGCTTAATATTTTCTCAATTTTATAGGGTGGGATATGATCTTGATGATGTGGCTCAAAATATACAAGCTACTAATGATAATTCCTAATGTCTTACTAAGGGTTTTCTTCTCATTCTATGACATCCACAGCCCTGTTTGTTCGTAGTTAATACATGCCGATATAATATAAATTATTCATTTTATAGACATAATCATAACCAACTCTTTTGTCTAATTAGGTTGCTAACATATCATCACCCCAAACCTGTGCAAATGGCCGTCCTCAGCGATGACCAGTAAAGTGCATTCTTTATGTAATTGTGCTCATGGAAAGGAAGACTTCTGCTTCTTATGGACTTAATCTTTAGTTGGTCTTTCCATTTCTGTTGGTAAAGGTAGCTAGCTCTTCTTTATGTTGATGTATCTGTATCGTTCCCCTGCAGGGGGAGCGCCAGGGAGTGGTAATAGAATCTCTGATAGGAGAAGCTGTGTTTTACGATGGCTGTCTGTCCTCACTCCAATGCTTCCCTGGCTCCTGTCTGATGTTAGGTGGGGTGCCTTGATGGTGCTAAATCTTCTGTTTTCTTTCCCTTAAGGGTTAGTTTCTCAGTTAAACTATTCTCTCACAGCTTTTCAGCCTTTGGAAAGGGGTTTCCTAGATAAGGCTTCTTTTTGGGCCTACTAGTCAGGAGTGTATGCATGTAGGTCTGCATATCTCAGACTCTCTAACTAACCTAACCAAGATTGCCAGTGTTAACTGTTTTTCATCTATGCACAACCATTTGAAATACATAGTACATAGAGAGATAAGTGCTTTTAACATTAAATCAACCTTTTACTCTTTGCATGTGGCTCTCCAGCTATCGCCAGCTGCAGATACTATTCTGCACTAGCAACCCCAGGGTTATAGGTAAAACTTTGTATTAGTATGAAATGAAAACCATATCACTAGTAGTTAAAACTAGGGTACAAGCTGTATCAATCAGAATTTTCTCTATTAATACTTTGTGTGGTTCAACCGTGTTTATTTGAATTGGAAATTATATCAACCTACAAACTTTTAGGATCTTCACCATACTCAAGCACAATTATTTTTTATTATCAAAACCTTTCAGAATGTCAAGGGTTAACTATGAATTTGCCTACGCCTTATGTGTTCTTTGTTTTATATACGTTCTGGTCTTTATTAGATAGATTAAAATCTCTCCCATAGGGAAGCAGTTCACCATTAATGTCACTTCATTCCACGTAGATACAGTTCACAATTTCTGCACGGTACAAGGACCGATTGACAAGCATCCTAAAATTTTATTGGTCCCCTTTCTTTGTCCCTACTTTTTGTTTCCCTATGGAAAGTCTGCACCTGGTTAAGATAAAATTAATGTAATCCAATGTATTGGCATCAATTATAATTCTCCCTTTTTTTCCAGCAACTTTGTGCGACTTCTTTTGCCTGTAATCTATAAAATACAAGCAGCTGCAAAGTAAAAATCGGAGCCGTCTGTTTACAATTGCTTTAGCTACAAACCATTAATAATTAACAATTTCATCCCCGTCAAATCCACCTTATCAGGCAGTTCCAATCGTGTAACCAGACTCATACTTCATTTCTTGATCCAAAGCTTATGGTAAATTATTTAAGAAGTCCTTGGAGATTTGTTACTTTATGAAGTTTAGACCAGTGCCCATATGCTGTGAATTAGGATATAGAAGTGAAAGGTGATCTTGAATATGTTATTGGGGGGGAAAAAATCACAACAAAAACATATGGACAATATAATAAAACATTAAGGACTCAGGCACAATAACAGGACCTAATAAAACAAGCAGAACCCTTCACATGGCTCATTTATAATACATCCCTTAAGGAATATACAAAGGTGCTATGTTTCCGCAAGAAATTCAATGGTTTTTAGTCTTGTTTGGTGTGCTTACCTAAGAAAGAGAGGTATACTGTAACTTTTGTATATACGGTATATATGAAAAAGAAGTAAAGGTTTGTCTGTTATCGTTGATTGTTATTGGTAGGAAATATGTGTGAAATATGACCAGCTGCTCAAGATAACAGAAAGGTAGTGCACTAGTCAATAGGTCCTTCAGAGTCCTTCAGTTGAGTTTAAGGCTTGGCATACACATAAGATAGCTGTCATACAAACACTTGCCACAGAAGTCTTATCACCTAGAGAATAGAGTTGAGCGAACACCTGGATGTTCGGGTTCGAGAAGTTCGGCCGAACTTCCCGGAAATGTTCGGGTTCGGGATCCGAACCCGACCCGAACTTCGTCCCGAACCCCATTGAAGTCAATGGGGACCCGAACTTTTCGGCACTAAAAAGGCTGTAAAACAGATCAGGAAAGAGCTAGAGGGCTGCAAAAGGCAGCAACATGTAGGTAAATCCCCTGCAAACAAATGTGGATAGGGAAATGAATTAAAAAAAAATAAAAATAATTAACCAATATCAATTGGACAGAGGTCCCATAGCAGAGAATCGGGCTTCACGTCAGCAGAGAATCAGTCTCTTCATGCCATAGCAGAGAATCTGGCTTCATGTCAGCAGAGAATCAGTCTTCATGTCATAGCAGAGAATTAGGCTTCACGTCACCCACCACTGGAACAGGCCACTGTCACATATTTAGGCCCAGGCACCCAGGCAGAGGAGAGAGGTCCCATAACAGAGATTCAGGCTTCATGTCAGCACAGAATCAGTCTTCATGTCATAGCAGAGAATCAGGCTTCACGTCACCCACCACAGGAACAGGCCACTGTCACATATTTAGGCCCCGGCACCCAGACAGAGGAGAGAGGTTCCATAACAGAGATTCAGGCTTCATGTCAGCACAGAATCAGTCTTCATGTCATAGCAGAGAATCAGGCTTCACGTCACCCACCACAGGAAGAGGCCACTGTCACATATTTAGGCCCCGGCACCCAGACAGAGGAGAGAGGTCCCGTAACAGAGATTCAGGCTTCATGTCAGCACAGAATCAGTCTTCATGTCATAGCAGAGAATCAGGCTTCACGTCACCCACCACAGGAACAGGCCACTGTCACATATTTAGGCCCCGGCACCCAGACAGAGGAGAGAGGTCCCGTAACAGAGATTCAGGCTTCATGTCAGCACAGAATCAGTCTTCATGTCATAGCAGAGAATCAGGCTTCAAGTCACCCACCACAGGAACAGGCCACTGTCACATATTTAGGCCCCGGCACCCAGACAGAGGAGAGAGGTCCCGTAACAGAGATTCAGGCTTCATGTCCGCACAGAATCAGTCTTCATGTCATAGCAGAGAATCAGGCTTCACGTCACCCACCACTGGAACAGGCCACTGTCACATATTTAGGCCCCGGCACCCAGACAGAGGAGAGAGGTCCCGTAACAGAGATTCAGGCTTCATGTCCGCACAGAATCAGTCTTCATGTCATAGCAGAGAATCAGGCTTCACGTCACCCACCACTGGAACAGGCCACTGTCACACATTTAGGCCCCGGCACCCAGACAGAGGAGAGGTTTATTCAACTTTGGGTTGCCCCGCAATATAATGGTAAAATGAAAATAAAAATAGGATTGAATGAGGAAGTGCCCTGGAGTACAATAATATATTGTTAAGGGGAGGTAGTTAATGTCTAATCTGCACAAGGGATGGACAGGGTCTGTGGGATCCATGCCTGCTTCATTTTTATGAACGTCAGCTTGTCCACATTGGCTGTAGACAGGCGGCTGCGTTTGTCTGTAATGACGCCCCCTGCCGTGCTGAATACACGTTCAGACAAAACGCTGGCCGCCGGGCAGGCCAGCACCTCCAAGGCATAAAAGGCTAGCTCTGGCCACGTGGACAATTTGGAGACCCAGAAGTTGAATGGGGCCGAACCATCAGTCAGTACGTGGAGGGGTGTGCACAGGTACTGTTCCACCATGTTAGTGAAATGTTGCCTCCTGCTAACACGTTCCGTATCAGGTGGTGGTGCAGTTAGCTGTGGCGTGTTGACAAAACTTTTCCACATCTCTGCCATGCTAACCCTGCCCTCAGAGGAGCTGACCGTGACACAGCTGCGTTGGCGACCTCTTGCTCCTCCTCTGCCTTCACCTTGGGCTTTCACTGGTTCCCCTGTGACATTTGGGAATGCTCTCAGTAGCGCGTCTACCAATGTGCGCTTGTACTCGCGCATCTTCCTATCACGCTCCAGTGTAGGAAGTAAGGTGGGCACATTGTCTTTGTATCGGGGATCCAGCAGGGTGGCAACCCAGTAGTCCGCACACGTTAAAATGTGGGCAACTCTGCTGTCGTTGCGCAGGCACTGCAGCATGTAGTCGCTCATGTGTGCCAGGCTGCCCAGAGGTAAGGACAAGCTGTCCTCTGTGGGAGGTGTATCGTCATCGTCCTGTGTTTCCCCCCAGCCACGCACCAGTGATGGGCCCGAGCTGCTTTGGGTGCCACCCCGCTGTGAACATGCTTCATCCTCATCCTCCTCCATCTCCTCCTCATCCTCGTCCTCCTCGTCCTCCAGTAGTGGGCCCTGTCTGGCCACATTTGTACCTGGCCTCTGCTGTTGCAAAAAACCTCCCTCTGAGTCACTTCGAAGAGACTGGCCTGAAAGTGCTAAAAATTACCCCTCTTCCTCCTCTTCCTCCTGGGCCACCTCCTCTTCCATCATCGCCCTAAGTGTTTTCTCAAGGAGACATAGAAGTGGTATTGTAACGCTGATAACGGCGTCATTGCCACTGGCCATGTAGGTGGAGTACTCGAAACAGCGCAACAGGGCACACAGGTCTCGCATGGAGGCCCAGTCATTGGTGGTGAAGTGGTGCTGTTCCGCAGTGCGACTGACCTGTGCGTGCAGCAGCTGAAACTCCACTATGGCCTGCTGCTGCTCGCACAGTCTGTCCAGCATGTGCAAGGTGGAGTTCCACATGGTGGGCACATCGCATATGAGGCGGTGAGCGGGAAGGCCGAAGTTACGCTGTAGCGCAGACAGGCGTGCAGCAGCAGGGTGTGAACGCCGGAAGCGCGAACAGACGGCCCGCACTTTATGCAGCAGCTCTGACATGTCGGGGTAGTTGCGAATGAACTTCTGCACCACCAAATTCAGCACATGCGCCAGGCAAGGGATGTGCGTCAAACCGGCTAGTCCTAGAGCTGCAACGAGATTTCGCCCATTATCGCACACCACCAGGCCGGGCTTGAGGCTCACCGGCAGCAACCACTCGTCGGTCTGTTGTTCTATACCCCACCACAACTCCTGTGCGGTGTGAGGCCTGTCCCCCCAAACATATGAGTTTCAGAACGGCCTGCTGACGTTTACCCCGGGCTGTGCTGAAGTTGGTGGTGAAGGTGTGTGGCTGACTGGATGAGCAGGTGGAAGAAGAGGAGGAGGAAGCTGAGTAGGAGGAGGAGGAGACAGGAGGCAAAGAATGTTGCCCTGCGATCCTTGGCGGCGGAAGGACGTGCGCCAAACAGCTCTCCGCCTGGGGCCCAGCCGCCACTACATTTACCCAGTGTGCAGATAGGGAGATATAGCGTCCCTGGCCGTGCTTACTGGTCCACGTATCTGTGGTTAGGTGGACCTTGCCACAGATGGCGTTGCGCAGTGCACACTTGATTTTATCGGACACTTGGTTGTGCAGGGAAGGCACGGCTCTCTTGGAGAAGTAGTGGCGGCTGGGAACAACATACTGTGGGACAGCAAGCGACATGAGCTGTTTGAAGCTGTCTGTGTCCACCAGCCTAAATGACAGCATTTCATAGGCCAGTAGTTTAGAAATGCTGGCATTCAGGGCCAGGGATCGAGGGTGGCTAGGTGGGAATTTACGCTTTCTCTCAAATATTTGTGAGATGGAGAGCTGAACGCTGCCGTGTGACATGGTTGAGATGCTTGGTGACGCAGGTGGTGGTGTTGGTGGTACATCCCATGTTTGCTGGGCGGCAGGTGCCAACGTTCCTCCAGAGGCGGAGGAAGAGGCCGAGGCGGCGGCAGCAGCAGAAGAGGCCGAGGCGGCAGCAACAGAAGAGGTAGCAGGGGGAGCCTGAGTGACTTCTTTGTTTTTAAGGTGTTTACTCCACTGCAGTTCATGCTTTGCATGCAGGTGCCTGGTCATGCAGGTTGTGCTAAGGTTCAGAACGTTAATGCCTCGCTTCAGGCTCTGATGGCACAGCGTGCAAACCACTCGGGTCTTGTCATCAGCACATTGTTTAAAGAAGTGCCATGCCAGGGAACTCCTTGAAGCTGCCTTTGGGGTGCTCGGTCCCAGATGGCGGCGGTCAGTAGCAGGTCGGAGTCTCTTGGCGGCGGCTGTTCTGATTTTGCCCACCGCTCCCTCTTTTGCTACGCTGTTGGCTCGGTCTCACCACTGCCTCTTCCTCCGAACTCTGAAAGTCAGTGGCACGACCTTCATTCCACGTGGGGTCTAGGACCTCATCGTCCCCTGCATCGTCTTCCACCCAATCTTGATCCCTGACCTCCTGTTCAGTCTGCACACTGCAGAAAGACGCAGCAGTTGGCACCTGTGTTTCGTCATCATCAGAGACGTGCTGAGGTGGTATTCCCATGTCCTCATCATCAAGAAACATAAGTGGTTGTGCGTTAGTGCATTCTATCTCTTCCACCCCTGGGGAAGGGCTAGGTGGATGCCCTTGGGAAACCCTGGCAGCAGAGTCTTCAAACAGCATAAGAGACTGCTGCATAACTTGAGGCTCAGACAGTTTCCCTGATATGCATGGGGGTGATGTGACAGACTGATGGGCTTGGTTTTCATGCGCCATCTGTGCGCTTTCTGCAGAAGACTGGGTGGGAGATAATGTGAACGTGCTGGATGCACTGTCGGCCACCCAATTGACTAATGCCTGTACCTGCTCAGGCCTTACCATCCTTAGAACGGCATTGGGCCCCACCAAATATCGCTGTAAATTCTGCTGGCTACTGGGACCTGAGGTAGTTGGTTCACTAGGACGTGTGGCTGTGGCAGAACGGCCACGTCCTCTCCCAGCACCAGAGGGTCCACTAACACCACCACGACCATGTCCACGTCCGCGTCCCTTATTAGATGTTTTCCTCATTGTTCCCATTCACCACAATTTTGAAAATGGCAAATTTGGGAATAGTTTTTCAACCCAGAACAAAAACTGTGCTTTTACGGTCACTACAAATAACTTGACCAGCTAAAACAGTACAGATTTGGTTGAATAGAAATGTGAGGCCTATTTTTTTTTGCGCTGTGTGACAGGTATACGTTTAATCACAGAATTAGACTTGTATCTGCACGGTAGCGTGTGTGTTAAGTTTTTCTGAATGACACTATCAGCACCTTGAATCTAAGATATCCTTTTTGGGATAGATTTCAAGTTGGCCTGATATAGCATAAACTACTTATTTTGAGAATGGCAAATTTGGGAATAGTTTTTCAACCCAGAACAAAAACTGTGCTTTTACGGTCACTACAAATAACTTGACCAGCTAAAACAGTACAGATTTGGTTGAATAGAAATGTCAGGTCTATTTTTTAAGCGCTGGGTGACAGGCTCAACTTGCCCCTGATGTAGTATATGGCCAAAAAATAACCACACTATTGATGGTTAAATGCACTTGGGTGACACAGGCTCAGCCTGCACCTGATGTATTATATGGCCAAAAATTAACCACACTGTTGATGGTTAAATGCACTTGGGTGACACAGGCCCAGCCTGCACCTGATGTAGTATATGGCCAAAAAATAACCACACTGTTGATGGTTAAATGCACTTGGGTGACACAGGCTCAGCCTGCACCTGATGTAGTATATGGCCAAAAAATAACCAGACTGTTGATGGTTAAATGCACTTCGGTGACACAGGCTCAGCCTGCAGCTGATGTAGGATATAGAAAAAAATAACCACACTATTGATGGTTAAAAGCACTTGGTGGTAGCTTGTGCTGGCGCACCACAAGCCACAAAATGGCCGCCGATCACCCCAGAAAAAAGTGATATAAAAACGCTCTGGGCAGCCTAAAAAAAGTGAGCAATTCGATATTAGCACTTCAATGATCCACAGCTGGAGATCGATCACAGAATGAAGTCTTTTGGAGGAGTTAATCTGCCTAATCTCGCCCTAACGTCGCAGCAGCAACCTCTCCCTATGCTTGAATCAGCAGAGTGACGTGCAGCGCTACGTGACCCAAGCTTATATAGAGGCTGGGTCACATGCTGCACTGGCAAATCACAGCCATGCCAATAGTAGGCAAGGCTGTGATGGCCTCTTGGGGCAAGTAGTATGACGCTTGTTGATTGGCTGCTTTGCAGCCTTTCAAAAAGCGCCAAGAAAGCGCCGAACACCGAACCCGAACCCGGACTTTTACGAAAATGTTCGGGTTCGGGTCCGTGTCACGGACACCCCAAAATTCGGTACGAACCCGAACTATACAGTTCGGGTTCGCTCATCCCTACTAGAGAACAAAAGGAACGGGGAATCAATGGATCTTCCATTGAGGGGAGAGTTGGGAGGCCCCCATACACATTAGATGGTTGGCTGGTCCTGGCAGGTTTGGCCAACATACATCTACCATGTAAGGCCAGCTTAAAGGGGTTTTCTAGGTGTTAAATATTGATTCACTTGAATGGAACTGAGCTGTACTTAGGCCATGTGACCAATGAATGAGATGTGTGATACATGCCAACACGATCCCATCAGGAGTCATGGTAATGGGCACTGCCATTAATTCCAGACTACAGCTTTCCTCTAGTGCAATATGGGGGAATGGATGATGGGAATGTGCATTTAAGCTGTGGTCACAACCCAGGGTTCAACCTCCTACCCAATTCTTCTGTCAGATCAGGCAGGACGGTGAAGAGCAACACAGGCTAATTGGGTTTTGGGATTTTAATGCAGCAATTACCCATCATAGTCAATCAAAAGGCAAACTACTATAACAGAGGAAAAACTTCTTGTGAAAATTTAACTCACAGGGGTCACTATATACATGCGAATAGTAAGAACTAAATGTAGTCATCTTTAGGAAATCAACTATGATACGTTTTGTGGTAAATTCTAGTGTTGAGCGGGCCGAATACCTGTTCGGCACGAGCATCGCTATGCTCGGCACATGGCGGTACTCGGCCGAGTATGGCACGTGCACGAGCACCATGCTCGAGTCTCCTTCCCGCATGTTTCGCGGCTGCTAAGCTTCCAATAAACGTGCAGGTAAGTACTGCCATCACTGTAATGCCAGTAGCCATGTTGGCTACTGGCATTACAGTGATTGGCTGGCCGTCACGCGTCATCGGGTGCTATATAGCTCCCGATGACACAGGTTCGGCTCATTGTGAGTCAGGGAGAGCTGCACTTAGGAAGGGACAGATAGTGTAGGGAGTGTGATCGCAATATATTCAATAGAAAAACGTTTCAAAGACCCAAAAGTCAGTTTAAGGACTATTGAATGTGGTGGCAGGCTGGCAGCAATATAATATAGTCAGCATTTTTTTTCCAAACTTTGCAAAACTTTTTGGATATAGGGTGTCTGCAGTGACTTGTGACATCTGTGCTGCAATACCTTCTGTGTGTCAGGGGCAGATATTGGGAAAAATATTACTGACAACAAATATATTTTTTTCATAATTTATCCACACTTTACCTATAAATGGTGTCTGCAGTGAATTGTCACATCTGCGATGCAATAGCGTGTGTGTGTGTCAGGGCCAGATATTGGGAAATATATTAGCAAAAACAATTAGATTTTTTCCATAATTTATCTACACTTGGCCTATAAACGGTGTCTGCAGTGAATTTTCACATCTGTGCTGCAATAGCGTGTGTGTGTGTGTCAGGGCCAGATATTGGGAAAAATATTACTGACAACAATTATATTTTTTCCATAATTTATCCACACTTTGCCTATAAACGGTGTCTGCAGTGAATTGTCACATCTGCGCTGCAATAGGATATGTGTTAGTCAGGGCCAGATATTGGGAAAAATATTACTGACAACAATTATATTTTTTCCATAATTTATGCACTCTTTGCCTATAAACGGCGACTGAAGTGAATTGTCACATCTGCGCTGCAATAGCATATGTGTTTGTCAGGGCCAGATATTGGGAAAAATATTACTGACAACAATTATATTTTTTCCATAATTTATCCACACGTTGCCTATAAACGGTGTCTGCAGTGAATTGTCACATCTGCGCTGCAATAGCATATGTGTTTGTCAGGGCCAGATATTGGGAAAAATATTACTGACAACAATTATATTTTTTCCATAATTTATGCACTCTTTGCCTATAAACGGCGTCTGCAGTGAATTGTCACATCTGTGCTGCAATAGCATGTGGTTTTTGTCAGGGCCAGATATTGGGAAAAATATTAATGACAACAATTATTTTTTTTCCATAATTTATCCACATTTTTCCTATAAACGGTCCCTTATAACATATAACATTTAATATGAAGAAGGTGAGCATTAAGGGACAGGGAAGTGGCCGTGATGCTAAAGGTGAACGCAGAGGCCGTGGCCCTGGGCGCGGTGAAACTGTGTCTGCTGCCAAAGCACAAGAAAAACAATCCAAGATACCTAGCTTCATGTCCCAGTTTGCAGGGCGGTGCAGCACTGCAACAGGCTGGAAGAGGCAGTGGGGTGGCAAAATGTAGAAGGCGGGCACCACCAAACAGGCCCGCAACTGTTCCACGGAGCACCCCCTTGCGTAAATCTACCTTGCCAAGGGGTAGGTATTTGGCAGTATGGTGCTTTTTTGAGGAAAGTGCGACTACAAAAGAATAGTAGTTTGCAACCTGTGCCACACCAAAATGAGCCGGGGCGTGAACACTAGCAACCTCACAGCCACCAGCATGATCCGCCACATGGCATCAAAGCACCCTAATAGGTGGGCTGAACGCCTGGGTCCACAAACTGTGTCTGCGGCTCTGCGGGTCACACCACTGCCTCCTCTTCCCCTGTGTTACGTGCTGGCCAATCCCCTATCCAAGACACAGGTCCGGATGCCTCTTGTCCTGCACCTGGACCTTTGCAAGCACCATCAGCGACCACATCCACTTTCCTGTCCCAGCGCAGCATCCAAATGTCATTAACCCAGGCATTTGAACGCAAGCGCAATTACCCAGCCACCCACCCACAGGCCATAGCACTAAATGCGCAGCTTTCCAAATTACTGGCCCTGAAAATGTTGTCATTTAGGCTTGTGGACACTGAGGCCTTCCGCAGCCTGATGTCGGTTGCTGTCCCTCGTTACGCAGTCCCCAGCCGCCACAATTTTTCAAGGTGTGCCGTGCCAGCCTTACACCAACATGTGTCCCTTAACATCACATGTGCCCTGACCATCGCAGTTACTGGGAAGGTCCACTTAACCACGGACACATGGACAAGTGCTTTCAGCCAGGGACGCTACATTTCCCTGACGGCACACTGGGTGAATGTTGTGGAGGTCGGGAGCGACACGTAACAAAAAAACCTGTGGAAATAATATATCCAAATTCATATCACTTTATTATATATAAAATATGGAGATAAAGGGCAAGATGGAAAAAGTTATACAGAGAAGCAAAGGGCATATATACCACTGGACTGTCGTGTATCCCCACAAGGCTGATAAGCACTTATCGGGTACCAGGTTCGTACTGTGACACGCAAGCAAACATCCAATATACACCAAGGAGGTGTGAAACATACCATATCCACACCCCGATGGGGAATTACACAATACACTGCAATTACCTCAAAAGTAATCCATGGATGCTAATGCGGTCCACAGCCAATGTCCATGGCAACAATCAGCAACATGAGTATATATAGTGCCTGGTACCAAAATATCCACAGCCTATTTTACACATAGGCACACAATTATGTGTCTGTATCGCCTAATCTATAGCATAGGCCTAATATGGAAGCTGTATATGGCAGTGTCTAAGTTGATGTATCAATATACACTTAAAACCTGGGACGTACCTGAAGACATTACCAAGCCCAGATGGATATACAAGCCCTAAGCGCAAGACCTCGACGCGCGTTTCACCTCAGCGGCTTCGTCAGGAGATATGAAGAAATGAAAGAGCAGGGTATATATACTGGTAACATAAGTGGGTAAGGTACCTGGATTGCGGACACCTGTGCTCCAACCGAACGGGCGCGACAGCATCATGATGTACGGCGCCATCTCTCAGCGCGTCCACGCCAACACACTGCGCATGTGTGGCGCGTAATGACGTAACGGAGCGCGTCGAGATGGACCCGGACAGTGCATGCGTGGAGCCGCGACCCATTGGAACGCGTGTGACCCGCAAACACTTGGCCATTGGACAATCGACTCCCATTCGTCCCGCATCATAGCTGGATCTCAATAATAGATAATACTAGGTATTCCACTGCATAACAGTGTTCCATATTGGGCCCATGTTTTACATAGTTAGTATCCAACTTGCCCGAACATATCAAAGTCGTCATGTTTGTCGGTATATAGGCAGATAACATAACCAAAGTTGTGATGGCCATTAGGTATACGGTATATGATTAAAGGCACAGTCCCTACTAAGAGGCATAACACATTTCATACTATAATTCATAATATGTTGGGTCTCACAATAGTAACTGCATAATAATATAAAGTGCATTCAGTGTCCATGAATAAAATATCAATGTCCCCATAAAGCTCGATACATAACACTAAAAAGGTGCATACGTGACAAGGGAGGGACACGAGTGCCAGAGGTGACCCTGCATAGCAGCTGAGGCAGTGGCCGGCTCCAAAAAAAGAGGGGCTAGGACACAACCCAACCACCGCAGCACAACTGTGGCACCCATGACTCATCCCCTATGAAGTAAATAATTCGATACAATGCACATATGCTCTATACACCACCACAATGGATTTGGAATGAAACGAACAAGATGTGCTTCACCTGCAGACTGTCAGCTGTAATTTGAGGGGATTTACATCCAAATCTGGTGAACGGTGCAGGAATTACAACAGTTTGCATCTGTGCCTCCCACTTGTTAAGGAACCAAAAGTAATGGGACAATTGGCTTCTCAGCTGTTCCATGGCCAGATGTGTGTTATTCCCTCATTATCCCAATTACAATGAGCAGATAAAAGGTCCAGAGTTCATTTCACGTGTGCTATTTGCATTTGGAATCTGTTGCTGTCAACTCTCAAGATGAGATCCAAAGAGCTGTCACCATCAGTGAAGCAAGCCATCATTAGGCGGAAAAAACACAACAAACCCATCAGAGAGATAGCAAAAACATTAGGCTTGGCCAAAACAACTGTTTGGAACATTCTTAAAAAGAAGGAACGCACCGGTGAGCTCAGCAACACCAAAAGACCCGGAAGACCACGGAAAACAACAGTGGTGGATAAAAAAAGAATTCTTTCCCTGGTGAAGAAAACACCCTTCACAACAGTTGGCCAGATCAAGAACACTCTCCAGGAGGTAGGTGTATGTGTGTCAAAGTCAACAATCAGGATAAGACTTCACCAGAGTGAATACAGAGGGTTCACCACAAGATGTAAACCATTGGTGAGCCTCAAAAACAGGAAGGCCAGATTAGAGTTTGCCAAACGACATCTAAAAAAGCCTTCACAGTTCTAGAACAACATCCGATGGAAAGATGAGACCAAGATCAACTTGTACCAGAGTGATGGGATGTGAAGAGTATGGAAAAGGAAAGGAACTGCTCATGATCCTAAGCATACCACCTCATCAGTGAAGTATGGTGGTGGTAGTGGCATGGCGTGGGCATATATGGCTGCCAATGGAACTGCTTCTCTTGTATTTATTGATGATGTGACTGCTGACAAAAGCAGCAGGATGAATTCTGAAGTGTTTCAGCCAATATTATCTGCTCATATTCAGCCAAATGCTTCAGAACTCATTGGACGGCGCTTCACAGTGCAGATGGACAATGACCCAAAGCATACTGCAAAAGCAACCAAAGAGTTTTTTAAGGGAAAGAAGTGGAATATTCTGCAATGGCCAAGTAAATCACCTGACCTGAATCTGATTGAGCATGCATTTCACTTGCTCAAAACAAAACTGAAGGGAAAATGCCCTAAGAACAAGCAGGAACTGAAGACAGTTGCAGTAGAGGCCTGGCAGAGAATCACCAGGGATGAAACCCAGCGTCTGGTGATGTCTATGCGTTCCAGACTTCAGGCTGTAATTGACTGCAAAGGATTTGCAACCAAGTATTAAAAAGTGAATGTTTGATTTATGATTAATATTCTGTCCCATTACTTTTGGTCCCTTAACAAGTGGGAGGCACATATGCAAACTGTTGAAATTCCTACACCGTTCACCTGATTTGGATGTAAATACCCTCAAATTAAAGCTGACAGTCTGCAGGTAAAGCACATCTTGTTCGTTTCATTTCAAATCCCTTGTGGTGGTGTATAGAGCCAAAAAAGTTAGGATTGTGTCCATGTCCCAATATTTATGGAACTGGTTGTATATGCCCTTTGCTTCTCTGTATAACTTTTTCCATCTTGCCCTTTCTCTCCTTTTTTTTTATATAATAAAGTGATATGAATTTGTATATACTTTATTATTTCCACTGGCTTTTTTGTTATGACATTGTATGTTACTCCAGATGGAACGTTGTGCTGTCAACTACAGGGAGTGCAGAATTATTAGGCAAGTTGTATTTTTGAGGATTAATTTTATTATTGAACAACAATCATGTTCTCAATGAACCCAAAAAACTCATTAATATCAAAGCTGAATATTTTTGGAAGTAGTTTTTAGTTTGTTTTTAGTTTTAGCTATTTTAGGGGGATATCTGTGTGTGCAGGTGACTATTACTGTGCATAATTATTAGGCAACTTAACAAAAAACAAATATATACCCATTTCAATTATTTATTTTTACCAGTGAAACCAATATAACATCTCAACATTCACAAATATACATTTCTGACATTCAAAAACAAAACAAAAACAAATCAGTGACCAATATAGCCACCTTTCTTTGCAAGGACACTCAAAAGCCTGCCATCCATGGATTCTGTCAGTGTTTTGATCTGTTCACCATCAAAATTGCGTGCAGCAGCAACCACAGCCTCCCAGACACTGTTCAGAGAGGTGTACTGTTTTCCCTCCTTGTAAATCTCACATTTGATGATGGACCACAGGTTCTCAATGGGGTTCAGATCAGGTGAACAAGGAGGCCATGTCATTAGATTTTCTTCTTTTATACCATTTCTTGCCAGCCACGCTGTGGAGTACTTGGACGCGTGTGATGGAGCATTGTCCTGCATGAAAATCATGTTTTTCTTGAAGGATGCAGACTTCTTCCTGTACCACTGCTTGAAGAAGGTGTCTTCCAGAAACTGGCAGTAGGACTGGGAGTTGAGCTTGACTCCATCCTCAACCCGAAAAGGCCCCACAAGCTCATCTTTGATGATACCAGCCCAAACCAGTACTCCACCTCCACCTTGCTGGCGTCTGAGTCGGACTGGAGCTCTCTGCCCTTTACCAATCCAGCCACGGGCCCATCCATCTGGCCCATCAAGACTCACTCTCATTTCATCAGTCCATAAAACCTTAGCAAAATCAGTCTTGAGATATTTCTTGGCCCAGTCTTGACGTTTCAGCTTGTGTAAGACAAGACGTTCAGTGGTGGTCGTCTTTCAGCCTTTCTTACCTTGGCCATGTCTCTGAGTATTGCACACCTTGTGCTTTTGGGCACTCCAGTGATGTTGCAGCTCTGAAATATGGCCAAACTGGTGGCAAGTGGCATCTTGGCAGCTGCACGCTTGACTTTTCTCAGTTCATGGGCAGTTATTTTGCGCCTTGGTTTTTCCACACGCTTCTTGCGACCCTGTTGACTATTTTGAATGAAACGCTTGATTGTTCGATGATCACGCTTCAGAAGCTTTGCAATTTTAAGAGTGCTGCATCCCTCTGCAAGATATCTCACTATTTTTGACTTTTCTGAGCCTGTCAAGTCCTTCTTTTGACCCATTTTGCCAAAGGAAAGGAAGTTGCCTAATAATTATGCACACCTAATATAGGGTGTTGATGTCATTAGACCACACCCCTTCTCATTACAGAGATGCACATCACCTAATATGCTTAATTGGTAGTAGGCTTTCGAGCCTATACAGCTTGGAGTAAGACAACATGCATAAAGAGGATGATGTGGTCAAAATACTCATTTGCCTAATAATTCTGCACGCAGTGTATAGACAGAGAGGCTTTTTGTAGGTTAATACGGGAGCTCCCTCGTACCCTGGGATGGCACAGGTGCTACTGACGCCAAGGATTGCGGGCCCCAATTCCATCAGGGTTTCCGCCACCACCTACGTTAGTGGCTCCAACCCCCACTTCTCCTCCTCTGCCTCCTCCACCTCCACTTCCACCTCCGAATTATCCGTGTGTAGCACCAGTCAGTCATCAGTTGGTAGCTGGAAGCGGCAACAGGCCGTGCTGAAGCTCATCTGCCTAGGTGACAAACAGCACACCGCCGAAGAGCTGTGGCAGGGAATAAGAGACCAGACTGAGCTGTGGCTCTCGCCACTCAACCTAGAACCAGGCATGGTTGTGTCTGATAATGGCCGTAACTTGGTGGTGGCTTTGGAGCTGGGCAACCTTAGACACATCCCATGCCTTGCCCACGTATTCAACCTTGTGGTTCAGCGGTTTCTAAAAACATACCCCAATTTGCCTGAGCTACTGGTGAAGGTGCGCCGTGTGTTCACCGACAGTTTCAGCTGGTCTGTCAATGCTGCAGCAGCGCTTGAAATTGCCAGCTCACCGGCTGTTATGCGAAGTGAGCACGCGCTGGAACTCCATGTTCCACATATTGGCCAGATTTTGTGAGCAGCAGAGGGCAGTTGTAGAATACCAGCTGCAACATGGTCGTCGCCTTTCCAGTCAGCTTCCGCTATTCACAAGCAAGGAGTGGGCATGGATGTGGGGAAAGAAAACATTACACAGGTTGATGTTAGCCAGACCACCCTCAGTTCGTCTTCTCAGCGGGGAATTGGAGGCTGAAGAGGAGGAGGAGCAGGAGACGGTTGCCTCAGCTACAGAGGGTAGTACCCATGGAAGTTTAATTCCATCTGTTCTGCGTGCGTGGGCAGAAGAGTAGGAAGAGGATGAGGAGATTGGGAGTGATCCTCTTGATGATGACAGCATGTTAGGCTGCCCGTGACCTGCGCATTATAAGCATTTTAAACAACACAGATTACTGGTTGTTCACCCTTCTTGACCCCTGCTACAAAGAGAACTTCTCATCTCTCATTTCTCTGTTGGAGAGGACGAGCAAAATGGTGCAATACCAGAAGATCCTTGTTGTAAAATTGCTCCAAAATTTTCCATCTGACAACGCTGGCGGCAGAGTCCGTACTTCCTTGGCCAACCGAGGAGGGGAGACAAGCGGAACACACAGCAGTTCCAACAGAGGCAGGGCAACACTCTCCAAAGCCTGGGACAGTTTCATGACACCCCGCCAGCACCCTCACCCTGATGTGCGGCCTACTGCCACAAGGAGAGAGAAATTTTGGACGATGGTGAAGGAGTACATAGCAGACTGTGTCAGCGTCCTCAATGATCCCTCAGTGCCTTACAACTACTGGGTGTCCAAGCTGGACACGTGGCACGAACTGGCACTCTACACTTTGGAGATGCTGGCCTGCCCTGCCGCCAGCGTTTTGTCTGAGCGTGTATTGAGTGCTGCTGGTAGCATTATAACAGATAAGCATATCCGCCTGTCAACTGAAAATGCTGACAGGTTGACTCATATAAAAATGAACAAGGACTGGATTGACCAGGACTTCTCGACTCCACCAGAGGAATGCTGATGAACATAAAGGCACTTTACATGTATTGTTTTTAATGTAGTTAATAGACTGTATTCCCATGCACCCCTTCCACCACAAACAAGGGTATATGGTTGAATCTTCTTTTTCTCATCGTCCTCCTACTCTTCCGTCATATCAACATGCATTGCTTATTCGTCACATATAATGCCCTCGCATATATGGCCTTCGAATATAATTTTTTAGAGGGTCTGCTAACCAGCAGGCCCACACATATAATTTTTTAGAGGGTCAGCTAACCAGCAGGCCCTCACATTTAATTTTTTACAGCGTCTGCTTACCAGCAGGCCCTCACATCAAATTTTTTACTGGGTCCTCTCACCAGCAGACCCTCACATCAAATTTTTTACAGGGTCAGCTCACCTGCAGGCCCAAACCTAAAATCTTTTGCAGGGGCAGCTCACCTGCAGGCCCGCAACTCAAATGTTTTACAGGGTCAGCTCACCTGCAGGTCCACAACTCAAATTTTTTACAGGGTCAACTCACCTGCAGGCCCAAACCTAAAATCTTTTACAGGGTCAGCTCACCTGCAGACCCGCAATTCAAATCTTTTACAGGGTCAGCTCACCTGCAGGACCACAAATCAAATCTTTTACAGGGTCAGCTCACCTGCAGGCCCGCAACTCAAAACTTTTACAGGGTCCGCTCACCTGCAGGCACGCAACTCAATGTGAATGAGGCCCTCCTTTATGTGATAACTGTTATACAGGTTGTATCGGCGTGCCTCATCCTTGTAATTTTTGGCAGCACTTGCACTTTATATACAAATAAATATACAGGAATAAATGTTTTCAATCAATTTTTCCTATAAAATCTATTTTTTACTTTGGTTTTGTGTGTAAAACCTTAATTAGATTGTGGGCCTGGTAATCAGTTTAAGGCCTTTTAAGCAGCATCAGCATCAGCATGGTAATAAAAATGAGTGGCAAGGTGACATACTGTGGAGATGTCAGCATGAGGAGGCCACATAGTGGCACAATGACTGAGTCTGGATAAAAGACTAAGGCCACAGATTGTTTTGAAACGTGCAGATGGAAAGAAATCTGTGGAGCTGTATGAAGGTCACCTGCAGATTAATGCAGACCAGGGGCGTAGCTATAGGGGAAGCAGGGGAAGCTGCAGCTTTGGGGCCCTGACCCAGAAGGGGCCCATTCAGGAGGAGGAGGACTAAAGGATTTGGTCAGGGACCCCTCAACAGTATTACACAATGAAATTACATACAGTGACAGTATAGACAGTGTATAAAATGGATGGAACAGCTGCCGGCCCTGGTCTGAGAGAGAAATCTTTACTAGCCACAGGAATGGGGGTGGCATGAAAGGAAGGGGTCACTAAAAAATTACTGTGGGATGGAGCTCCATTCAAAAATTTGCTGAGGGGCCCAGTCATTTCTAGCTATGCCACTGATGCAGCCCCGCAAAAGCAAGTTGGGTTTATTGATTCCAAAACCTTAATTAAATTGTGGGCCTGATGATCAGTGTAAGGCCTTTTAAGTAGAATCAGCAGCAGCATGGTGATAAAAATGAGTGGCAAGGTGACATGGTGTGGAGATGGCAGCACAAGGAGGCCACATAGTGACACAATGACTGAGTCTGGATAAAAGACTAAGGCCACAGATTGTTGAGAAAGATACAGATTAAAACAAATCTGTAGAGCTGTATGACGGTTACCTGCAGATTAATGCAGCCTTTAACCCCTTAGGGACGCATGACGTACCGGTACGGCATGTTTCCCGAGTCCTTAAGGACCCTTGACGTACCGATACGTCATGAGTTTAAAATAAGATTGCGGCGCCCCGGGGGTTAATCCGAACGGGATGCCGGCTGAAATCATTCAGCCGGCATCCAGTCACAACGCCGGGATAGGGGTCATGTGACCCCCCGTATCGGCGATCGCGGCAAACCGCAGGTCAATTCAGACCTGCGGTTTGCTGCGCTTTTAGCCGATTCTGATCCCTGCGGTCTCTGACCGCGGGGATCAAACTTTAAAATGCCCGAAATAAAGTTTTATTAACCCCCCCTGCACCCCTGAATGATATTATGTGGGCGGGTAGTGCAGGGGGGGTGTCGCAGGCGGTGCGGGAGGTGCGGGAGGCGGGCGGTGCGGCAGGCGGGATCGCGATCCCCCGCCCGCCTACCCTTGAATAATCGTTGGTGGACAGTGGTTATACCAGGGTGTCAGCACATTGCTGACACCCTGGTATAAACGGCTGACATTGGTGATGCGATGTCAGCCGTTTAACCCTTTCCATACGGACCGCTGTATGGTAAAGGTTAACATCTCAGGGAGCACCCTCCCTCTCCCATCAGGGGGCTGCTGTGCCTTTGCAGCCCCCCGATGGGAGAGGGAGAGAGCCCCCAGACAGCCCCCCAACAGCCCCGTCTTTACCCTTCCCCGACTGTGCAGTTGTGGCTACAACTGAGCAGACGGGGAAGGTTCCCATGGCAACAGGACGCCTTCTCAGGCATCCTGTTGTCCATGGTGCTGAACAGATCTGTGCTAAAGGCATAGATCTGTTCAGACAAAGTGTAAGTAAAATACAGTATAGTACCCTATATAGTGTACTGTACTGTATTATACAGACATCAGACCCACTGGATCTTCAAGAACCAAGTGGGTCTGGGTCCAATTTTTTTAAAAAAAAGTTAAAAAAGTTCAGATAAAAAAAAACACATTTATCACTGAATAAAAAAATAAAAAATAAAATACACTACACATATTAGGTATCGCCGTGTCTGTAACGACCTGATCTATAAAACGGTCATGGTACTTTCCCCGCACGGTGAACGCCATAAAAATAAAAAAATAAAAAAATAAAAACTATGAGAAAATTGAAATTTTGCCCACCTTACTTCCCAAAAAAGGTAATAAAAGTGATCAAAAAAGTCGCATGTACGTCAAAATAGTACCAATCAAACCATCATCTCATCCCGCAAAAATCGTACCCTACCCAAGATAATCGCCCAAAAACTGAAAAAACTATGGCTCTTAGACTATGGAAACACTAAAACATGATTTTTTTTGTTTCAAAAATGAAATCATTGTGTAAAACTTAAATAAATCAAAAAAAGTATACATATTAGGTATCGACGCGTCCGTATCGACCGGCTCTATAAAAATATCACATGACCTAATCCCTCAGGTGACCACCGTAAAAAAATAAAAATAAAAACGGTGTAAAAAAAGCCATTTTTTATCATCTTACGTCACAAAAAGTGTAATAGCAAGCGATCAAAAAGTCATATGCACCCCAAAATAGTGTCAATCAAAAATTCATCTCATCCCGCAAAAAATGAGACCCTACTTAAGATAATCGCCCAAAAACTGAAAAAACTATGGCTCTTAGACTATGGAGACACTAAAACATTTTTTTTGTTTTAAAAATGAAATCATTGTGTAAAACTTACATAAATAAAAAAAATTGTATACATATTAGGTATCGCCACGTCCGTGACAACCTGCTCTATAAAATTACCACATGATCTAACCTGATGAATGTTGTAAATAACAAAAAAAAAAACGTGCCAAAAAATCTATTTCTTGTTACCTTGCCGCACAAAAAAGTGCAATATAGAGCAACCAAAAATCATATGTACCCTAAACTAGTACCAACAAAACTGCCACCCTATCCCGTAGTTTCTAAAATGGGGTCACTTTTTTGGAGTTTCTACTCTAGGGGTGCATCAGGGGGGCTTTAAATGGGACATGGTGTCAAAAAAAACAGTCCAGCAAAATCTGCCTTCCAAAAACCGCATGGCATTCCTTTCCTTCTGCGCCCTGCCGTGTGCCCGTACAACGGTTTACGACCACATATGGGGTGTTTCTGTAAACTACAGAATCAGGGCCATAAATAATGAGTTTTGTTTGGCTGTTAACCCTTGCTTTGTAACTGGAAAAAGAATATTAAAATGGAAAATCTGCCAAAAAAGTGAAATTTTGAAATTGTATCTCTATTTTCCATTAAATCTTGTGCAACACCTAAAGGGTTAACAAAGTTTGTAAAATCAGTTTTGAATACCTTGAGGGGTGTAGTTTCTTAGATGGGGTCACTTTTATGGAGTTTCTACTCTAGGGGTGCATCAGGAGGGCTTCAAATGGGACATGGTGTCAAAAAACCAGTCCAGCAAAATCTGGCTTCCAAAAACCATACGGCGCACCTTTCCCTCTACGCCCTACTGTGTGCCCGTACAGTAGTTTAAGGCCACATATGGGGTGTTTCTGTAAACGACAGAGTCAGGGCAATAAAGATACAGTCTTGTTTGGCTGTTAACCCTTGCTTTGTTAGTGGAAAAAATGGGTTAAAATGGAAAATTAGGCATAAAAATGAAATTCTCAAATTTTATCCCCATTTGCCAATAACTCTTGTGCAACACCTAAAGGGTTAACAAAGTTTGTAAAAATCAGTTTTGAATACCTTGAGGGGTGTAGTTTATAGAATGGGGTCATTTTTTGGCGGTTTCTATTATGTAAGCCTCGCAAAGTGACTTCAGACCTGTAGTGGTCCCTAAAAATTGGGTTTTTGTAAATTTCAGAAAAATGTCAAGATTTGCTTCTAAACTTCTAAGCCTTGTAACATCCCCAAAAAATAAAATTTCATTCCCAAAATGCTACAAACATGAAGTAGACATATGGGGAATGTAAAGTCATCACAATTTTTGGGGGTATTACTATGTATTACAGAAGTAGAGAAACTGAAACTTAGAAATTTGCAAATTCTTCAAAATTTTTGGTAAATATGGTATTTTTTTATGCAAAAAAAATTAACTTTTTTGACCCAATTTTAGCAGTGTCATGAAGTAGAATATGTGACGAAAAAACTATCTCATAACGGCCTGGATAAGTCAAAGCGTTTTAAAGTTTCAGCACTTAAAGTGACACTGGTCAGATTTGCAAAAAATGGCCAAGTCCTTAAGGTGAAATAGAGCTGAGTCCTTAAGGGGTTAAAATCAAGTTGGGTTTGTCGGTTCCACCTCAGCTCACCAGCAGGACTGCACCTAAAATCTTTTACAGGGTCAGCTCACATGCAGGCCCTCGCATAGAATTTTTTATAGGGTCAGCTCAGCTTCAGGCCCTTGAATATAATGTTTTACAGGGTCAGCTCACCCGCAGGCACTCGCATATAATGTTTTACAGGGTCAGCTCACCAGAAGGCCCGCACCTAAAATCTTTTACAGGGTCAGCTCACCTTCAGGCCCGCAACTCAAATCTTTTACATGGTCAACTCAACTACAGGCCCGCAACTCATGCTGCTTTGAAGTAAAAATATTTAGAAAAATAATCAAGAAGCCTTAAAACTGAATTTTATTAATACCTTTAAAAAGACCTATATGGGTCAATCAATACACATATAACCCTAGATGAGATAAAAATAGGTCCAGGATTTGGTAGATGATAGGGATTCAATCGTGCCCAGGGACAGTACTATCCCTATCTACGGTCCGTAGATATCCTGGACCTCGGTGGGGCTGGACGCCTGTCAGTGGGACATATATATGTATCATCCCTTGAGAGGACCAATCCCACTACAGGTATATATGTATTCACCAGCCCCACATCTATTCACCAGCCCACTTTTGTGTTGTGTGTGAGCACCCGTCTTATGTGCCCCCTGATGAACCTTATGAATGGGGGAAATGCGTCGGGGTGACAGGGTACTTCTTTTAGGGCTAATTAGGGTAATCCAGGATAGGTACGGGGAAGGAGGGTCACCACCATTAGGTGATGCCTCTGTGCTGAGGATTAATCAGGAACCTAACAGGCATAGTACTGTCCCTGGGCACGATTGAAACCCTATCATCTACCAAATCCTGGACCCATTTCTATCTCATCTAGGGTTATATGTGTATTGTTTGACCAGTATAGGTCTTTTTAAAGGTATTAATAAAATTCATAGTTTTAAGGGTTCTTGATTATTTTTCTAAATATTTTTGCTTAAAGAATGGGACCCATTTATTGACTTATATCTGTACGCAGCTTTGTCGCTTGCTTTGAAGTAGTAGCCGTTTATCAGGATCCCTCTCCGAAATCGAACAATGATTCCGCGTTCCCAGTGGTCACCATGTTAGACGCATAAAAGAACATTGAAAGTTGATAGGGAAGATATCCAAATGGATCGTGGACGTCACGGGGACGTGCGATCAGGCAGAAGTTATCTAGAGTCAACAAAGCGGCAGCAGGGCCTCTCCTGTATAACATTTCCTCATCCAAAATACTGCAGTGACATTGTCTGTAATTTTTTATTACTCATTCCAATAAGAGGGCATCTTAAGAGTCCTGTATTGTTATTTATCGTCACTACTGTACCTCCACGAGTCGGAAGTGGGGGATTTGCGCGCCACCCGCTTGCCTTCCTTGGATGTGGTAGCCGTTTCTCAGGCTCCCTCTCTGGAATCAAACACTGATTTCCCATTACCCGTAGTTTATGGTACAATGGTTTTGTGCTGACAATTACATCGAAAGTTGATAGGCCAGACATCCGAATGGATCGTCGCCGTCACGTGGACATGCCATCAGCCCCAGGTTAACTAGAGTCACCAAAGCGGCAGCAGACCACCGCCCATAATGTTTTAGATGGTCAGATCAGCAGGCCCTTGGTCCTAATGTTTTTGAGGGTCACCAGCAGGCCATCAATCATAATTTTCAAAGGGTGTGTATAATGCCCTCTTTTATGTGTAACTAAGGATGTATCAGAGTGCCTCTTCCTTGTCATTTTTGGCAGCACTTGCACTTTATATACAAGTAAATATTCAGGAAAGAATGTTTTCTATAAATTTTTCCTCTAAAATCGATTTTTTTCCTTGGTTTTGTGCAGATTTTTGTCATTATGTAAAAGTGGTGTACTATTTGGACAACATAGTTCCCAGCAACAACCAGCGAGTCCAAGATGCATCCATACATCCTCCCCATGCTGTTACAGAACTATTTTGTGGTGTTACCGACAATTTCTGACATGCTCGGGTTCTCCCATTGACTTCCATTATACTCGGGTGCTCGGTCGAGCACCCGAATATCATGATGTGTTCGGCCCAAGCCCTTGACCACTACGGTGCTGGATCAACACTAGTAAATTTGGCCCAATATGTTATTGTAATCATCTGTTCCCTGAAACTATGTCAAAGAGGAGTGGAATTAGACTCAGCGTCTCACCACTTCACTTATATTGGTCAGGCACCCATGAGCTCTTAGCATACACCTCCTGACATCCCTGACAGACCCACTGTGAGAAAGGATAGTGGTGGAGCATCGACTGCTAAGTGGGTGACATTTATAAAGCAGTATGGAAGATGTATGATAAACCCGTGCAAGCTGTCCATGCAAAGGAATTCGATGTACGTATGATAGTAGGGTTCTGCAGTATAGGAAATGTTTTGAAGGCTTTCCTAATGGGAGAAAGATAGGCAACCGCTGCTTTAGAGTTTGAGTAAAATTGGAATACATATATTCCAATTCCACCACCTATGTCCTCATGGATATGGATAATGACTATATTGGATTTAATCAGTGGAAAAACATAAGAAACATATGATTTAAAAAAAATATTTTATGCTCGGTATTATGTTACAAAATAAATCTCACTCATTGAAACCGTAAGCCATACAAACTACAGAATGCACTACAAATCATACTTGCAATGTAGCTAAGTCTTTGAGCTCTGGGACTAAAAAGAAACCGACAACATTTTAAATTGAGGAAGACTGCAATTACTAGCTAAAAATGGCTAACCATGTATCTTAGAATGTCAAGCGCATCTGAATTTAATCTTTCTTGTTATTCCCCACAGTCTATAACCTTCAAGCTGGTTTTATGGACTACAGGCATCTGGTGACCTTTGCCTTTGACCAAGACTTGTGCTCCAGTCTCTACTGAACTGCTTAATACAGGCATAAATAATTTTACCTTGTGCATCTGCTATAGTAATCTCAGTGGGTAGAGCTTTCTCTAATAGGGTTAATGATAGCTTGAATGAGTTTTCTGCCTTTTTAATACCAATATAAAAAGACTTATGTTCCATAGGAGTAATGTATACCAGCCAGTAAGCAGCTCTTATTTGCTGTCTTACTGGTTTTATTATACATGATTTAAAACAAATTCACCTGTTGAAAATAGGTCAACCTTTGTTTTGATTCTGGGTCTTGTACAAATTTATTTTTATATACTAAATGTTTCTCTTCACATGTTTTATGAAGTAGACTAAATGTATCATGTGTCATGCATTATAATATTGTGCCATCCTCTATGACCTAATAAATGGAAATGCAAGAAAGAGTTACATTTCTGACCTGAACTTCTGTAAGTTTTAGTTATAGAGTTTGCTTCTGTAGGATTTATGTTGCAATAGAGTGGGTCAAAGAAATAATCAGAGTCCTCCTTCAGTTGCCAGAAAAAGTAAGTGAACCCTTTGGAAGTACCTGAATTTCTGCATTGATTGCTATTAAAATGTGGTCTCATTGTTATCTGATCACAATTATAGACAAATACAATATATCTAAACTATTAACACACAAACTATTATACTGTTCATGCATTGCAGGGAGAAAAAGTAAATAAAAGAGTTTGTGGTACTAATGACTTCTCAAATGGTTAACTGGCAAAAGGCATTTCGGTTACGGAGATGAGATTGGAAGTTTGGATTTCACAGTTGCTTTGCACATTAAATAAAGGCACACAAAACCTAGTTACTGACACATCAGTTATAATTAATACGGTTGAAAAAAGCCAAACGTCCATCAAGTTCAATAAGGGATGGGAGGGGATATGAATTTTAGAAAAAGAGGCGTAAGACCCAGATGTTTATACATTTTCATAAGCCTTAATGTCATTTACTTTTAAGAATTCATCTTAGGCTACTTTCACACTGGCGTTTCTGGGTACGCTTGTGAGATCCGTTAAGGATCCGTTCAGAATGCTTTAGTTTGGCTCCGTTCCGCCTCCATTGCGCACTGGAGGCGGACACCAAAACGCTGCTTGCAGCGTTTTGGTGTCCGCCTGACGATGCAGAGCCAAACTGATCCGTCCTGACTTACAATGTAAGTCAATGGGGACGGATCCGTTTTCACTGACACAATATGGTGCAATTGAAAACGGATCCACCTCCCATTGACTTTCAATGCAAGTCAAAACAGATCCGTTTGCATTATCATGAACAAATTTTTTTTTTAATTTTTAAAGTGTGAAAGTAGCCTTAGCCCTTTTTAAAACTGTCCACAGTTCCTGCTGTGACCACGTCCTGAGGAAGTCTATTCCACAGATTCATATTTCTTACAGTGAAGAATCCTTGACACCTCTGGAGACTGAAGTTTTTCTGCTCCAGTCGGAGGCAGTGCCCCCTTGTCTTTTGAGGGGATTTTTACATAGAACATCTTTTCACCATATTTTATGTATGGCCCATTTATATATTTGTATAGGTTAATCATGATCCCCTCAGATGTCTCTTCTCAAGACTAAATAATCATAACTAAGACTCTCCATGCCCCTTATCAGTTTAGTCGCTTTCCTCTGTACTTTTTCCAGCTGCAGTGCGTCCTTTCTATGGACTGATCCCCAGAATTGAAATGCATATTACAGATGCGGCCACACCAACGCTTTGTAAAGTGGTAGTATTACATCCTTACCTGTGAGTCCTTGCCTCATTTATTACATGACAGAACTGCCTTAATTCTATGTGGCATTAATTCAACAAGGTGCTGATAGCATTCTTTAGAAATGTTGGCCCATATTGATAGGATAGCATCTTGCAGTTGATGGAGATTTGAGGGATGCACATCCAGGGCACGAAGCTCCCATTCCACCACATCCAAAGATGCTCTATTGGGTTGAGATCTGGTGACTGTGGGGGCCATTTTAGTACAGTGAACTCATTGTCATGTTCAAGAAACCAATTTGAAATGATTCGAGCTTTGTGACATGGGGCATTATCCTGCTGGAAGTAGCCATCAGAGGATGGATACATGTTCTCATTCTGTTTACGCCAAATTCGGACTCTACCATTTCAATGTCTCAACAGAAATCGAGACTCATCAGACCAGGCAACATTTTTCCAGTCTTCAACAGTCCAATTTTGGTGAGCTCGTGCAAATTGTAGCCTCTTTTTCCTATTTGTAGTGGAGATGAGTGGTACCCGGTGGGGTCTTCTGCTGTTGTAGCCCATCTGCCTCAAGGTTGTGCGTGTTGTGGCTTCACAAATGCTTTGCTGCATACCTCGGTTGTAACGAGTGGTTATTTCAGTCAACGTTGCTCTTCTATCAGCTTGAATCAGTCGGCCCATTCTCCTCTGACCTCTAGCATCCACAAGGCATTTTTGCCCACAGGACTGCCGCATACTGGATGTTTTTCACTTTTCACACCATTCTTTGTAAACCCTAGAAATGGTTGTGCGTGAAAATCCCAGTAACTGAGCAGATTGAAATACTCAGACTGGCCCGTCTGGCACCAGCAACCATGCCACGCTCAAAATTGCTTAAATCACCTTTCTTTCCCATTCTGACATTCAGTTTGGAGTTCAGGAGATTGTCTTGACCAGGACCACACCCCTAAATGCATTGAAGCAACTGCCATGTGATTGGTTGACTAGATAATTGCATTAATGAGAAATAGAACAGGTGTTCCTAATAATTCTTTAGGTGAGTGTATATGAATGCATATGTGGGAAACTACTACTGAGGTTTTTAGCCATAATATATGTACAGCAGGTTAATGTGAAACACTATAGCCCAGTGGTTAAGGTTCTTAACTTTAATGTAGAAGGCTGTGAGTTCAAATCCCAGCAGAATCATTTCAAATATAGAGGCTAAATAAAACCTAAATAGAGACACTTTTTAATTTGTGTAACTATTATTTTTTGTGACCCCCCATAACTTTTTTTTATAGTTATGTCTACAGAGATGTGTGGGGGCTCATTTGAGGGAAATCTGTCTTTTTTGACAATACCATTTTGGGGTGTGTATGACTTGATCACATTTTATTCAATTGTCTTGGGAGATAAAGTGATAAAAAAAAACGGCAAATCAGCCTTTTTTTTTTTTTTCCCTCTTACATCCTTCACCATATGGGCTAAATTTTCTATATATTTTAATAGTATGGGTGTTTTCGAATGCGACAATGCCCATAATGTCATTTTTATTTTGGGGAAAGTGGGGTGATTTAAAGTTTGCAACTTATATAGAATAATGGAAATTGCTCCATTATTCTCTATAGAAATCACTATATCACAGTGTAGTGCTGCCATCTAGTGGCCTGAACTGGGATATACTAACAAAAAGCCTGGAAGTCTAGTGCAGGCTGCGGCTCATTTTTAGAACAGGGTGCTTACCCTGATCTCCGCTGGGGAAAGGCGCATCTGAGCCTGCGCTTCCGTTTTTTAACACTCTCAGATGCCGTGGTGACATTTGACAAATGCCACAAGGGGGCCCACTAAGATTTATCGCCCAAGGGCCCACATGAACCTGAAGCCGGCCCTGGCAGCGAGTCAGAATTTTTTCAAATTAAAGGTACAGTGCATAGCGATGCAGTGTGACTGCTTGCCAGTCAAATATGGTCTGTGTGCCATCTCTGACACACGTGCTGGAGGTTGCCGAAACTCATTTGCCAAGTCAGCTGGTAGTTTTTGGACATCTTCCATAAACTGCACAGTACTACATAGCTTAGTGTTATCTACAAAAATAGGAACAGTGCTATTAATCCCATCCTCTATATCATTAATACATAAATTAAATAATAGGGGCCCCAGCACTGAACCTTGGAGTACACCATTTATAACCCGGGACCATTCTGAATAGAAATAATTAACCACAACTCTGTGGACACGGCCCTTCAATCCAATTACAAACTATACTTTCCAAGCCTATAGACCTTATTTTACGCATTAAATGTCTATGAGGGACAGTGTCAAATGCCTTTGAAAATCGAAGAACACTACATCCACAGTTCTTCATAAAAAAGTTTGGTTAGCGGGAACCATACCTCAAAACAGAGATACATGAAGCAGGAAAAGATTACAAAGTATTGATGAGTGTACATTAATCCACAGTTATCCAAATTATGTGAAAACGTAAAAATTAATCAGGACTGTTGCTACACTTTCCAGTAGTGCGCTTCCTGTTACAATCACTCCAATAGCACAATCCTAACAGAGGTGAGGAAGAACCCAAGGCTAACAGAGAAAGACCTACTCAGGACTCCACACATTGACTTGTCCACTAGAGATGGCCTTGTGGTTCGCCTGGCGGTCGTTTTGCGGCAAACGTTGCTCGTCCGCGGTTCGCCAAACATATGGCGATGTCCACCGGCACCATATTCTTTGCGTTGTGCAGAACTTTGACCCATGACACATCCATCAGGTGGGACAGGACAGCCAATTGAGTCGTTTCAGCACATGGACACACCCCCTACCCTATAAATAAACCCAATCTGGCAGCCATTTTACATTCTGTTTTTTGCCAGTGTAGGGAGAGGTTGCTGTGTGGAGCAGGGACAGACTGTTAGAGACACCAAACGCTTGCAAATAGAGCCACAAAAGTTTTTTTAAGGACTGGTATAGGTGTGCTATCGATAGGTGTTTTATACAGAGGGTGTGATATGCTTATAATATACTTTCTAACATAGAAAGTATATTATAGTGCATTTGTATTGTACAGCAGTTGTGTGCAGTTCTGCTGCGATACTGCAGCTAGATAGAGGGACAAACTCTATTGGAATAAGAAATTGCAACTGGTGTGATATACCTGTTGCCCCAAAAATAAATACTGATTGGGGGGTGTGATATCCCTATAATATACCTTCTAACATAGAAAGTATATTATAGTGCATTTGTATAGTGCAGCAGTTGTGTGCAGTTCTGCTGAGATACCGCAGCTAGATAGAGGGACAAACGTTATTGGAATAACTAATTGCAACTGGTGTAATATACCTGTTTCCCCCCCAAAAAAAAATCTGACTGAGGGGTGTTATATACCTATAATATACCTTCTAACATAGAAAGTATATTATAGTGCATTTGTATTGTGCAGCAGTTGTGTGCGGTTCTGCTGAGATACCACAGCTAGATAGAGGGACAAACGCTATTGGAATAGCTAATTGCAACTGGTGTTATATACCTGTTTGCCCCCCCAAAAAAAATCTGATTGAGGGGTGTGATATATCTATAATATACCTTCTAACATAGAAAGTATATTATAGTACATTTGTATTGTGCAGCAGTTGTGTGCGTTGCTGCTGAGATACCGCAGCTAGATAGAGGGACAAACGCTATTGGAATAACTAATTGCAACTGGTGTAATATACCTGTTGGCCCCCCAAAAAAAAATCTGACAGAGGGGTGTGATATACCTATAATATACCTTCTAACATAGAAAGTATATTATAGTGCATTTGTATAGTGCAGCAGTTGTGTGCGGTTCTGCTGAGATACCGCAGCTAGATAGAGAGACAAACGCTATTGGAATAACTAATTGCAACTGGTGTAATATACCTGTTGGCCCCCCAAAAAAAATCTGACTGAGGGGTGTTATATACCTATAATATACCTTCTAACATAGAAAGTATATTATAGTGCATTTGTATTGTACAGCAGTTGTGTGCAGTTCTGCTGCGATACTGCAGCTAGATAGAGGGACAAATTCTATTGGAATAAGAAATTGCAACTGGTGTGATATACCTGTTGCCCCAAAAATAAATACCGATTGGGGGGTGTGATATACCTATAATATACCTTCCAACATAGAAAGTATATTATAGTGCATTTGTATAGTGCAGCAGTTGTGTGCGGTTCTGCTGAGATACCGCAGCTAGATAGAGGGACAAACGCTATTGGAATAACTAATTGCAACGGGTGGAATATACCTGTTGCCCCCCAAAAAAAAATCTGACTGAGGGGTGTTATATACCTATAATATACCTTCTAACAGAAAGTATATTATAGTGCATTTGTATTGTGCAGCAGTTGTGTGCGGTTCTGCTGAGATATCACAGCTAGATAGAGGGACAAACGCTATTGGAATAGTTAATTGCAACTGGTGTTATATACCTGTTTGCTCCCCACAAAAAAATCTGATTGAGGGGTGTGATATATCTATAATATACCTTCTAACATAGAAAGTATATTATAGTACATTTGTATTATATTATAATAATCACAGGTCGGCACTGCTGTGGTCACGGTGCACGAGTCTATGGGATGGCGTCCCAATGTAGAATCAATGAAAAAGACAGGCACTCGCTGTTGATAATTCTTTCTTTGTATTTATTCAGTCACATGTACAGGCAATAAGTGACGCGTGCGTTTCGGTGCTGCCGCACCTTCCTCAGACTTATCATCATACAAAGAACATTTCATGTTTAAATAGAGCGCCCAAACACAGAGAAATGACATCACACAGAAAACCACACCCACCAATCAGTGTTAAAACAAAAACATATGAGTTCCTTTAAATTCACTTTAGTTTGTTCCTTACTTCTTTCTTCCTTCATTATGTTCGCTGTAAATAATATATAGAAAAAAATCCATTTATTTTCTTACAAAGGATATTTTTGTCAAAAAATTATTATTTTCATTATTTTCTTTTTTCTTTTTCTTTTTTGTTTTAAAGTTTTTTATTTGTTTTTAATTGCACTATTGCAATACTCAAAAATATAACATTATAGAAAAATTATTATCCTGAGAAAAATATTATTATACCAAGGTGATCTATCAGAGGAAGCTTTGTACATTATACTCCCGGTTGAGTCCGTGGGGCTCAATCGTTCGTAATCGATGTATCCAATAAGCCTCCCTCTGCAGCAATAACTTGTTCCTATCTCCACCCCGACGTGGAAGCGGTACACTGTCTATAATCTGGTAACGCAACTGTGCCACTGTGTGTCTATGTGCATGGAAGTGGAATGGTACAGGAAATAATAAATTTTGCTTGCGGATGGTGGACTTGTGGTTACTAAGTCTGTCTTTCATCCTAGTGGAAGTCTCTCCCACGTACAATAGACCACAGGGGCACTTTAAAATATATATAACAAAACGGATCTATTTACAAAAAATACAGACAGACTTAGTAACCACAAGTCCACCATCCGCAAGCAAAATTTATTATTTCCTGTACCATTCCACTTCCATGCACATAGACACACAGTGGCACAGTTGCGTTACCAGATTATAGACAGTGTACCCCTTCCACGTCGGGGTGGAGATAGGAACAAGTTATTGCTGCAGAGGGAGGCTTATTGGATACATCGATTACGAACGATTGAGCCCCACGGACTCAACCGGGAGTATAATGTACAAAGCTTCCTCTGATAGATCACCTTGGTATAATAATATTTTTCTCAGGATAATAATTTTTCTATAATGTTATATTTTTGAGTATTGCAATAGTGCAATTAAAAACAAATAAAAAACTTTAAAACAAAAAATAAAAATAAAAAAGAAAATAATGAAAATAATAATTTTTTAACAAAAATATCCTTTGTAAGAAAATAAATGGATTTTTTTCTATATATTATTTACAGCGAACATAATGAAGGAAGAAAGAAGTAAGGAACAAACTAAAGTGAATTTAAAGGAACTCATATGTTTTTGTTTTAACACTGATTGGTGGGTGTGGTTTTCTGTGTGATGTCATTTCTCTGTGTTTGGGCGCTCTATTTAAACATGAAATGTTCTTTGTATGATGATGTCTGAGGAAGGTGCGGCAGCACCGAAACGCACGCGTCACTTATTGCCTGTACATGTGACTGAATAAATACAAAGAAAGAATTATCAACAGCGAGTGCCGGTCTTTTTCATTGATAGTACATTTGTATTGTGCAGCAGTTGTGTGCGTTGCTGCTGAGATACCGCAGCTAGATAGAGGGAAAAACGCTATTGGAATAAGTAATTGCAACTGGTTTGATATACTGTACCTGTTTCTCCCAAAAAATAAACTGATTTAGGGGTGTGATATACCTATAATATACCTTCTAACATAGAAAGTATATTATAGTGTATTTGTATTGTGCAGCAGTTGTGTGCGGTTCTGCTGAGATACCGCAGCTATATAGAGGGATAAACGCTATTCGAATAACTAATTGCAACTGGTGTGATATACCTGTTGCCCCCAAAAAAACTGATTAAGGGGTGCGATATACCTGCTTTCGCTAAATACTGATTGAGGGGTGTGATACATCGGCTTCCACAAAATATTGATTGAGGGGTATAAAACACCGGCTTCCACCAAATATAGATTGAGGCCTATGATACACCAGCTTCCACCAAATATTGATTAAGGGGTTTGATATACCAGCTTCCAGCAAATACTCATTATTGCGTTCTATATACCTGTTTCCACAAAATACTGATGCAGGGTATTGATATATATCGGCTTCCACCAAATATTGATTGAGGCCTGCGATACACCAGCTTCCAAAAAATATTGATTAAGCGGTTTGATATACCAGCTTCCAGCAAATACTCATTATTGGGTTCTATATTTCTGTTTCCACAAAATACTGATACAGGATATTGATATATACCGGCTTCCACCAAATATTGATTGAGGCGTGCAATACGCCGGCTTTCCCCAAATATTAATTAAGGGGTTTGATTTACCAGCTTCCAGCAAATACTCATTATTGGGTTCTATATACCTGTTTCCACAAAATACTGATAGAAGGGATTCATATACCGGCTTCCACAAAATACTGATTGAGGCCTGCGATACACCAGCTTCCTCACTCTCTGCTGTGTGCACCCCCAAAGACACCACCACCACCACCATAGCCCCTCCACTCGAGTCAGAGGAATTATTTTCTCATCCATTACCAAACCTTACCGATGCGCGGCCATTCTTGGCATCGGATGAGGAAGAGGAGGTAGCAATGGCCGCCACCCAGCGGTCTAACGACAGTACCCAGATCAGCCCAAGGAGGGTGGTCCCCGCTGTTGCTACCTACTCCGAGATCTCTAATGTCAGTGGTGGTGAAGGTGACGATGATGACGTGTTGATGGACGTCACATGGGTGCCCACAAGAGAGGAAGAGGAGGGGAGTTCAGAGAGAAAGACGGAGCAGCAGATAGGGAGTAGAAGTAGGAGAATCAGGCAGAACTCACAGTGCACAGGAGGCAAAAAGCTGCCTGCAAATGTATCTGGAGCAAGCCATCCACCATGCACGTAACAAGGCCCCCATAGTGCTCTTAGTAGAAATAATGCGGATCCCTCCTATAGAGCCCCCAGAAGTAATAAGAACGCCTAATGTCCCCTTGATTTAAAATGCCCCCCACAGTGTCCCCAGTATTTATGCTGCCCCCTACTGTTATAATGCTCACCCTGAAATTTCCCAAGTATTTATAATGCCACCTGCAGTGCCCCCTGTAGTTATATCGCCCCTACTGTTATAATGCTTGCCCTGAAGCGCACCCAGTATTTATAATGCCGCCTGCAGTGTCCCCTGTAGTTATATTCCTCAGTTTAGTGTCCTCAGAAATTAAAATTCCTCAGCACCTCCGTCATACAGTCCCTTGTAAATAACACTATTTCCCTTCCTCCGCCATAGAATCCCATATTAATACCATCACACCATCTCTCCAGCGCCCTCCAATATACAGTAACATCTATCCAATGTAAGTAACATCCCTCTCTATCTTCAGCCCCCTCCAAAATACAGTCCCATGTAAATAACATCACACCATCTCTCCTGCCCCTTCCAACATACAGTCCCATGTAAATAACATCACCCCCTCCCCAGCCACCTTCAACATACAGTCCCATGTAAATAACATTACCTCCTCAATATTCAGTCCCATATAAATAACATCACTCCCTCCCCCAGACACCTTCAATATACAGTCCCATGTAAATAAAATCACCCCCTTCCCATGTCACGAAGGGGAGTGGGGAAAAATCCCCACCGTACGATGACTGGGGGATAAGGAAAGCAACTAGGCCTGAACACAAGGATAAGGGATCAGGTCACCTCCTAATGCATCCCTATACCTAGCCCTAACTCTTCACTGTATGAGCAGACCTGGATGGTAGGACGGCTCATACCCTGGATACCTGAGGCCCTGAGTCGCCCTGAGAATCCCTCACAAAGGAGCTGAGGAGAGGCACCCTGTTCTTCCAGGACACGGAAGAACAGGAGTCTCAAAAGGCCTAGAAGAAGGGAAAGGGAAAGGAAAAGACCATATGCAGCAAGAGAATCGGCAGGTAAGAAAACAAGACAACACACTTACCTGCTGCTGCCACCACATCTGGAACCCGTGAATACGTACCGGAGCCCTAACACCAAACAGGACACCATACCAGCAACTCACACAGGTATCCAGCACACCAGACTCTGCTAGGACCCCCATGCAGCAAGGTGCGGCACTGCATGCAGGCTTGAGGTTCAATTAAAACACACCAAATCAAAACCCCACTCCAAACATACAACACAAGTAAGGGAGGGAAGACATCGTTGGAGACCTCGATGTCCCACTAGGAGGCCCTCAATCTGGGAGATGAAATATGCAGACCAGGAGCATAACTCCAACACACACCATGGCAGGAGTACCACTGACTCCTGGCCTCTAGCCACAGGTAAGATGAAGCACCTAGTGACCACGCCCAACAAGGTGGTTAACCCCTCCAGCACCAGACAGAGGAGAAAACAACTGACAGGGGAAGTGCACACACCAGCATAAAAAGCTACACGTTGCCGCAGGCAACAACATGCAAGGCAACCATGTCACGGCACACACCACAAAGGCCGTGACACTGCCCCCGCATGCTGAAACAGCAACACATTTCCACAGGCAACAGCAAGCGTGGCATAAGTGTCACAGCGCACACCAAAGGCCGTGACACCCCAGCCACCTCCAACATGCAGTCCCATGTAAATAACATTACCCCTTAACATTCAATCCCATGTAAATAATATCACTCCCTCCCACAGCTGCCTTCAACATACAGTCCTATATAAATAACATCACCCTACCCGAGCCACTTCCAAATTTCAGTGCCATGTAATTACCATCACTCCACTTCACTGTCCCATGTAAATAACTTCCCTCCCTTCAGCCCTAACATACAGTCCCAGTTAAATAACTACAACTCCCAACATTGCTCTGCCTCTCACGATGACTAATCTTCACTTACCTCTCCTCATGTAGCAGATCTCACCTGAGCCTCTTCCCAGGGCTTCTCTTCACTGCTGAGCCTTCCTCTCCTGCACTGGTCACATGATGGTGACATCATCCCAGGTCCTTTTCAGCTACTGCATTTAGAACTGATTACATGACCTGTGAGGTCATCACAGGTCCTTCAGCTCTTGAAGTGCATTAGAGCACTGAGGACGACAATACAGTTATATCTAGCAGGACGTTAGGGGCCTAGGACAAAACATCAGGGGTCCAGGCCCCCGAATGTTTTGATCTAGCAACGCCCCTGCACGTATGCAATGCAGGTGTACCTTACACAAAAATTGGGTATATTTCACCCACCACACTAACAGACAGATTAACTGTATTTATTTCCCTGTCAGGTATGCAATGCAGGTGTACCTCAGAACAAGAATGGTAATATATCACCCACCAATCTAACAGACGGATTATCTACTGGTATATCAATTTCGATGTCACGTATGCAATGCAGGTGTGCCTCACACAAAAATTGGGTATATTTCACCCACCGGACTAACAGACCAATTAACTATATAAATTTCACTGTCACGTATGCAATGCAGGTGTACTTCACACAAAATATGGGATTATTTCACCCACCGAACTAACAGACGGATTAACTATATCAATTTCACTGTCACGTATGCAATGCAGGTGTACCGCACACAAAAAATGGGAATATGTCACCCACCGAACTAACAGACAGATTAACTATTAAATTTTAGTGTCAGGGGAACAAAGATGGTGGTTCGCACTCATAAAAAAATCACTATACGTCACCCACAGAATTAACAGCCAGATAGATTATTATATTTCTCTGTCAGGGTGCAAAGATGGTGCATTGCACCCACAAAAGATCGCTATAGGTCACCCACAGAATTAACAGCCAGATTTAGTATTATATTTCTGTGTCAGGGGTGCAAAGCTGGTGTATTGCAAGCACAAAAAATCTTTATACTGTAGGTCACTCACAAAACAAATAGCCAGATTCCTAACTCTCTCCCTCATCTCAGCTGTCTGCTTCCTGTCCCTGCAATACTCAGAGCTGATGGGCGGTGCTACATGTGATCCAGTTTTTATAGAAGCTGGGTCACCTGATGCACCAGCCAATCACAGCCATGCCATTAGTAGGCATGGCTGTGATGGCTTCTAAGTGCCTACAGCTTAAAAGCTTGTTGATTGGCTGCCCTGCAGCCTTTTAACAAGCTTTATTAAATGCCCGAACACTGAACTTGAACCCAAACTTTTCTCGCAAGGTTTGGGTTCGGGTCCAGGTACCCAAACTCGCAAAATTCAGTATGGACCCGAACTTTACAGTTGTGGTTCGCTCAACACTAGTTATAACATGGTTATAACGGAAAATAATAGCATTCTTAAAACAGAATGCTAAATAAAATGTCTTTTGAGGGGTTAAAAAAAAATCCACTTGATCGTGCAGCCGGTATCTTCTTTTCTTCAGGACCTGCAAAAGGACCTGCGGTGACGTCACCGCAGGTCCTGCTGAATGAAGATAGAAGGACCTTCTATCTTCATTCAGCAGTACCTGCGGTGACGTCACCGCAGGTCCTTTTGCAGGTCCTGAAGAAAAGAAGATACCGGCTATACGATCAAGTGAGGTGATGAGGTGAGTTTTTTTTTTTTAACCCCTCAATAGACATTTTATTAAGCATTCCGTTTTAAAAATGCTATTTTTTTTTTCCGTTATAACCATGTTAGAACGGAAAATAATAAAGTGAAGTTTGGGTCCCCATCCCCAAACTTTGACCTGAAGTTCGCTCAACCCTAGTCAGGATTTATCTGGCTTTTGGCAAGTTTATGTTCTAATATGATATTCTGTTTATGTTCCGCACATGTATTTACTCTGTTTGCCTCTAGCAAATATTAATGCATGTTTCCAGCACCATGACCTATAGTACAATAAATGAATATTACTTCTGGTGTACATTGTGGCTCTAGGGCTTTCTTCTGTTGTTTTTCCTTGACATCAACATTTCTTAGCCTAGTGCCAATATAAGCCTCTAGTAGCAATCTTTAAAATGTGTGTTTTAGCTACATTAAAGGAGAGCTCAAGAATCAATACGTTATTTAATAGAAAATTCTATTGGGCATTGCTTTGTCGCAACGATCAGTCATGTAAACCTAATGCTATATATGAATAAAGGAGCAGATTTACTATTGAAAATGTTAGTTTTTTGGGCGTATCACATTTACTAACTTTTTTACATTCTTTTCTAAGCATTTTACATCTCTTCTAACAAGGTGCTTTGCTTCTTGGAAAGCATACAGACACTTTTTTTGGACAAATTTTTGGTGCATGAACAGAATTCTAGCTTAAATCTGGTGCAGGATTTGCAATACTCAAAATATACAAAGGTTCAGTAAATTTGTCTGATATTAAGATTGTGATTCGTATTTTGAGACCCTATTAGTAAATCTGCCACACAGTGTCAGATATTGGGTTTCCTGAAATTGCTACCTATGATTTTTGCATTCTTCCACTGATCTGATGATTACAACAAACGTCTTCATATCTTTAGTAATGGTAACAACTGTAATAACCACAACAGTCATCATTGAGCTGCAGGCTTTGGGCTCACACAAGGAAATTATTCAACCCATTACTACCTATTTTCAACCAAATATATACAGAACATATTCACTTTTTAGCCTTGTGCACACAGGTCACCAACCCTATAAGGACAAGGTCTATTTTAGCCTTTAGTATTCTGCAGACCAGGGAGTGGGAGACTGCAGAAGAGACCACAAGACCTTCAGAGTAGCGGTGGTGCAGGAAAGGTAAGTTAACTGATTTATTTTATTTCTAATGTGGGTCTGATCTAAGATCTGATATGGGGGTCTGGTCTGAGGTCTGATGGGGGTCTGATATAGAGGTCTGACATGGTGGTTACATCTGAGATCTGATGGGGGTCTGATCTGAAGTTTTATATGGGGATCTGATCTGAGGTCTGATATGGGGCACATATCTGAAGTCTGATAAAGACTGGGAGTCTAATTTGCATGTCTCATGAAGATTAGGGGTCTGTCCTGAGATCTTAAGAAAAATATATATTTTTTATTTTCTGTCTCTAAAACCGAGGTGCGTCTTGGGCTACTTTCACACTAGCGTTCGGGGTTTCGCTTGTGAGCTCCGTTTGAAGGCTCTCACAAGCGGCCCCGAACGCATCCGTCCAGCCCCAATGCATTCTGAGTGGATGCGGATCCGCTCAGAATGCCTCAGTTTGGCTCCGCTTGGCCTCCGTTCCGCTCAGCAGGTGGACACCCGAACGCAGCTTGCAGCGTTCAGGTGTCCGCCTGGCCATGCTGAACCAAACGGATCCGTCCAGACTTACAATGTAAGTCAATGGGGACGGATCCGTTTGAAGTTGACACAATATGGTGCAATTTTCAAACGGATCCGTCCCCCATTGACTTTTAATGCAAAGTCTGGACGGATCCGTCTGACTAACTTTCACACTTAGATTTTTTTGATTTTTTTGTGAAATATAATGCAGACAGATCCGTTCTGAACGGATACCATCGTTTGCATTATAGGAACGGATCCGTCTGTGCAGACACCAGACGGATCCGCTCCGAACGCAAGTGTGAAAGTAGCCATATAATCAGGTGCGTGATATAAAGTGAAAAAAAGTATATACACAATGCATTTGGAAAGTCTTCAGACCCTTTCAATTTTTCACATTTTGTTATGTTGCAGCCTCCTGCTATAATATAAAAAATTTAAGTTGCACTTAGTACCCCATAATGAGAATGGAAGAACAGAATTTGAGAAATGTTTGCTAAGTTTTTGCTTCAATTTTGTTTTAACAAATCTATTAAAAAGGAAAAACTAAAATTAAAATTTCACATGGACATAAGTTTTCGGACCCTTTGCTACCACAATTTAGCTTTGGGGGGCCTCCCACATTCTAACAGGCTGGTAGGGAATCATTTTTTTTAAACATATTTTTTGTACAGTACAAATTGTACTCCAGGGTGTCCTGTCCATTAACAGTGAGTGTAATTGACCAAAGAATGCTCGCCTCTACTTCTCCTCTTGTCTGCTCCTCCATCTTGCTGTTGAAAGCAGAGCAGTGATTTACATTTTAGAGCAGAGCAGTGGTAAGTTGCTTTCAGTGGGATCCAGCCTGATGAATGGGAGTCAAACTATTAGAGGGCATGCTAACAACCTGGTTTCTTTTTTTAAAACAGATTATAATTATTATTCGTACTCCGTCCACAATTAGTGAGTGGAATTGACCAATAAATGCTCATGTCCTAGTCTAAAGTCTGAACCAGAGGTCCACCATATCCATATTATTGTGGAAAGCAGACATGTGAATTTATAGTTGGAACAAAGCAGTAGAAAGTTAATTATTTTTTTTAATATTTTTTTTTCTTACACACATCACTCACAGTAGAAACTGGTCTGTCTGATGGACCGCAGCTCCCTGTAGATGCAGCTAATAAAGATGAGTGAATCGAAGTTGACGAAGTGGAATTCGACCTGAACTTCAGGAAAAATTCGATTCTCACTGAATCCGAATTTCCTCACGCTTCGTGGTAACGAATCACATTTTTTCCTAAAATGGCTGCTGCACGTGTTAGGACATGGAGCAAGGAACTCTGGGAACAAAGGATCACACACAATGCCATGCATGCAGCCAATCAGCCAGCCAGCCCTGTGATGTCACAGCTCTATAAATAGCCTCAGCCATCTTGGATTCAGCCATTTTCCAGTGCAGGGAGAGATGTCAGCAGGCGCTAGGGACAGTGTAAAAAGACTTTAAAACTTTTATTTTGCTGTATAGAAGTTCAGGGAAAGAATAGGGAGGAATCATTCCACAGTATTGAAGCAGAACAGGGTTCAGTAGGGGAGTTTACAGCCTTGGTAATAGGAACAATCCTATTACACCTTGCTGAACAGATTGGGGGTCCAAATTGCCATGTAATTCCAGCAAACCCTTCTTGTTATTGGGGTGCAAGTGCTGTTTGATACAGCCATTAACAGGGTTTATTACAAGGAAATATTTCTACGTCTTATTTGCCCTTGTGCGGTGCAGTTATTTGTTTTAAAGCATTTTTTGGCTTGTATTAGTGGGGAAAAAACGGGCTTAATTGCCATTTTGTGGTGAAGTGAGAAAATGACAGCCCTTTTGGTGGTAATTAGTGGCACAAAAACATATATTATTTGCCGCTCAGCAGTGCAGTTATATGTTCTAAAGCCCTTTTTGGCGTGTATTGGTATAAAAAAAAAATATATTATTTGCCTTTCAGCAGTGCAGTTATATGTTCTAAAGTCCTTTTAGCGTGTATTAGTATAAAAAAATATATATTATTTGCCGTTCAGCGGTGCAGTTATATGTTCTAAAACCTTTTGTGGCGTCTATAAGTGGAAAAAAAATATATATTATTTGACGTTCAGCAATGCAGTTATATGTTCTAAAGACCTTTTTGGCGTGTATTAGTGGCAAAAAAATATATATATTATTTTCTGTTCAGCGGTGCAGTTATATGTTCTAAAACCTTTTGTGGAGTGTATAAGTGGAAAAAAGTAAGGGCCTATTTGCCGTACAGTCGTGTAGATATATGTTCTAAAGACCTTTTTGGCGTGTATTAGTGGCATAAAAAAAAGTATTTGCCGTTGTGTGGTGAAGTGAGAAAATTACAGCCCTTTTTGGCTTGTATTAGTGGCAAAAAAATATATATTTGCTGTTCAGAGGTACAGTTATATGTTCTAAAGCTTTTTTTGGCGTGTACTAGTGGCAAAAAAATATATATTTGCCGTTCAGCGGTGCAGTTATATGTAACAAAGCCTTTTATGGCGTGTATTAGTGGAAAAAAATATTTATTATTTGCCATTCAGCGGTGCAGTTATATGTACTAAATCCCTTTTTGGCGTGTATAAGTTGTAAAAAAAAATATATTATTTGCTATTCAGTGGTGCAGTTATATTTTCTAAAGCCCTTTTTGGCGTGTATTAGTGGCACAAAAAAGAGCATTTGCCTTTGTGTGGTGAAGTGACAAAATTACAGGCCTTTTTGGTGCGTATTAGTGGCAAAAAATATATATTTGCCGTTCAGCGGTGCAGTTATATGTTCTTAAGCCCTATTTGGCGTGTATTAGGGGCAAAAAATATATGTATTTGCCGTTCAGCGGTTCAGTTATACGTTCTAAAGCCTTTTCTGGCGTGTATAAGTGGAAAAAAATAAGGGCCTATTCGCCGCTCAACGGTGCAGTTATATGTTATCTCTGTTTTGGATCCACTTTTGGATTTTTTTTTGGCTTTAGCAATACTGATGGATTACTGACCGAATGCTGACTGAGTGAAGGCGGATACTCCACAGACAGGATCAGTTTTTTGGGGATTATTGTTATGTCGTATCAGAGTGTGTTACTCTTTTACCCCGCTGCAATCTGTTAAGAGTCTTTAGTACATCTATTCCAGTTTAGAACATCTAAGCTGAAATAGTTCATTCCAGCTTAGCTCCCCCTCTGTGAGCAGAGTGGGCTGTGCTCACATCCTGCAGCATGCGGAGAGAAGTAAGTTAGAGAGGAGTGTAGCCCACCCCCTGCTAGGGGTAGGGTGTGCATGTTAGGAGCTCCCAGAGATAGAGGAGAAAGCCAGTATCTTGTCTCGGGCTGAGACATTGATCATCATCTCCAGACTGAGCCCTGCAGCCTCGACTGGATGAAGCAAGCAGACAACTCCAGTTCCAGGAAGAAAGCATCCCAGAGAAGATAACTGTGAGTCAAGTTCCAGAGACCTAGGAGAAGCCATATTCCTCCTCAGCTAGTCAGTCCCCATACAGCAGAAGATAGAAAGTGCAGAAGCCAAATTCCTGCCACAGTATAGAGCTACAAAGCAGACGTCCTTTCCTGCAAGCTCCAGGTTGATAGAGCAGAAGATCAATTCCTGCCAACCATTGCCAATACCTGCTGGGACCTAAGACTAAAGCTGTATCTTGAAAAAAGAAGAGAATAGACCTCCCTGCGCTGCCTTCGTTCCCTGATGAAGGAGCCCGCACGGCCCCGAAACGCGTAGGAAGGTTTTTTGTCCCACGGAGGCTACAGTATTCCTACAGGTGACGTCACCGATTCGGTTTCCAGGACAACCAAAGTAACCAGCCACCTCGCACTGTGCTTGCTTACGGCCGGGGCAGCGCTCGTGCTAGAAGGTGAACGAGGAGGACGCGCCTATTCACAACGGAGATAAATAAAGAAGATCCCACAAAAGAAGGAATACAAGGAAGGCAATCACAACTAGAACAAGGAAGCACATCAGGGAGAACCCTTTTTTTCAGGTAGGAATCACACTAGTACTATTCTTATGTCCTCAGCTCTAGCAGATTTATCTGACACCTTCCAACTGAGAGAGTCGGTGGACGCTACAATCTGCCTGCACATTCCCCCCCCCCTTTTCTTCGTCGCATCCCCGATTTATCCAGTCCTTCCATCCAGCAGCAGTAGCTGTCTAGATTGTATTTCCTGCGCTAATGTCCAGTATCACCCACGGGTGATTCATTGGTTTCTATTAAAGCTGTATCTTGCTTGGAGGAAAGTTACAATCAGTAAAGACAACTTTACAAAGGGTCTGGATCTCAATTACTGCTGCAAAATCCCTCTATTGTTCCTACTAGCGCTACACTCAATTTATTACAAGTGAGCCAGGATCCAGGAATCCAGCCGTACACAGGTAGGAACACCGTTGACACCATTATTACCACAATACAGAGACATTACACCACTGTGGCATTCCTAACCTGGGGCGTGAGTTATAACACCTTAAAGGGCCCTGTGACCGTACCCTGTGCACGCTGCAATTGGCGTCACAAACAAACTATAGACTATTATATCCATATCCTGACCCGCTGCATAATTTGGCGTCAGTATAACCGTACTACGGTCCTGCCTGGGCTCTCTATTGCAAGAGGAAGGGCAAAATAATCAGTGACGTCAACACAAACTGACTGCTGACACCCTCTCCACTCTGTCGGGGGAGCTCTACTTGTATAAGCATTTAATAGAACAGGTTCTTTAGACATTTATGTGGAATCAGCTGCCGACGGTGTAAAAGTAGCGCGCTTCTTCTTGACACTAACATTGACCTGTAAGGCTGAGTTGTCACTTGAGTTATTTGGTCAGTTTTGGCCCCGTAACTGCCCAAATAAGTGAAGTGTGCAGTGATTCTAAGAGCGACGCCTGTCATATACATGTCATACTGACTCACAGTATTGTTTTACTACCACAGCAGACTCCCTATGCATGTAACTGCAGGACAGTGTTCTACACCACTATAAAGGCTCTCCGTAGCCATGAAATAGCCGTTTTTAATGCAATTCGCCACAAATAAATTCGGATCGAACCAAGTTCTTTAAAAAAATTCGGCAAACTGGCCGAATCAAATTTTTTTGAAATTTACTCATCAGCTACAGACAGCCCCTAGAACATAATCATAAAGCACATTGTTTCTTGTAAGAACTTGGGGTTTTCTGGAAAAGTAATGTTGCAGCATGGTGGCTCAGTGGTTAGCACTGGTGCCTTGCACCGCTGGTGTCCTAGGTTTGAATCTGACCAAGGACAACATCTGCATGTAGTTTGTATGTTCTCCCCTTGTTTGCGTGGGTTTCCTCCGGGTACTCCGGTTTCCGCCCACACTCCAAAGACATACTGATAGGGAAGTTATATTGTGAGCCCCAATGGGGACAGTGTGATGGATGCTAATGTCTGTAAAGCACTGTGGAATATAGTAGCACTATATAAGTGCATAAAATAAATAAATATTAAGGAAAGACCCCCCTAGCCTGCATTGCCTTCTGAAAGATTCCCCAAGTGACAAATCACTAACTGCTGAAACCAGTCATTGGCCACAGCGGCACACATGGACATGTCTATGTATCATCCAGAAGAAAACAAGCTGGGGACCACAAGGTAATGGGACAGGTGCCAGCACGCAGGATCAGAGTGGTGGAGAAAAGAGAAGTATGAATACTGTGGGAGATTTTGTTGGATAGGAGTTTACCCATAATACTTATTATTCCTGGAAAACCACTTACAGTGTAGGTCAGTCAGTCAGGCCACAATAGCGGGACCCAGGCTGCCACCACTGCCCAGTCAATATAGTGTAAGCAATCAATTGTACTATTTATGAAACTATTTATAAACAAAATTTTGCACCGTTGCAGAGGTTCAAACCTGTAAAATTGCCTAAAACATATTAATAAGTAATTTATATAAATAAAATAGTGCATTTATTTGTGTATTGAGCATATTTTATGCTTAATTTTACAAGAACAGAAATAATAGAGATTATAAACAATAACCTTTCATAAAGTTGAAATACTTGTCATATTTATCCAGCCCTAGGTCTAAATGTTTATGCCAGTGAAACCTTTGTTTTTCCTTTTCAATAAATTAGCAAAAATTTTGAACATTCTGTTTTCACTTTGTCATTATGGAGTACTGAGCTCAGAACGCAAAAACAAAATGTGAAAAAAGTGAATGGGTCTGAAGACTTTCCAATTTTACCGTATATAGTGTCAGTAAAACCCTAAATTCATTGCTTTATTTTGTACAAGTATCTGTGGAAATTGCTGGCTTCTTTCTCAAGGTTAAATAGCCCCTTCCACTGAGTATGGCCTCATGCACACGACCGTTGCATTTTTTGCAGTCTGCAAACCGCTGATCCGCAAAAAATGGAAGACGCCCGTGTGCCTTACGCAAATTGCGGAATGGAACGGGCTGGCCCATTGTAGAAATGCCTTTTCTTGTCGGCAAAACGGACAAGAATAGGACATGCTATATTTTTTGCGAGGCCACGGAACGGAGCAAGAGATGCGGACAGCACACGAAGTGCTGTCCGCATCTTTTGCGGCCCCATTGAAGTGAATGGGTCCGCACACGAGCAGCAAAAAATGTGTCTCAGATGCGGACCACAACAACGGTAGTGTGCAGGAGTAATCTGTTTCCAAAAAGCTTTTATTTGACTTATTGACACAGACAAGTCTACATCTCCCTGCTCTTACCTTTTAAAGAAAATCTCAGATTTTCCATTATAATTGATCATGCAGCAGTTGTCTCCAGGTGAAATTGGATCTGAATTGAATAAAGCTAATAATGGGGCAATTCCAGACTATTGAAAAACTCTGCAATTAATTGTACATTATGAAAATTGGTCAATACTTAGGTCTATTTAGTTCCGGACATTGGCGTTAAGATTTATGTCTTACTATGTCTGGGAAATCTCTTTCATTAGTCCTGGTGTCTTGACTTCTATTGAACTTTGAATCACCCTTCTCCATAATCCATGCAAAATGAATGAGGGACTTATATTGATATTGCAGTTTGTTAATTAATTGACACAGAATATGTGCAAGACCTGTCTGTCTGGCATTTCTGCATTGTCTTCTATGAGCAGCATTCATTTAATTACTGTGTAATCTTTCATGGTTTTTTTTTGTAAATTGTTTTGAACGATAAAGAAATGTAACTATAAGTGAAGAGCAGAGAACAGCTATATTCACTCTTTAGCTTAATGACATTTTGGTGATCGGTCTGAGATGCTGGTTTCACATCTAACACCAGCCCCCGGAGAGCACTAGCACTTGGTCACGACAGCCAGGGATAGTAAGTTGGGTAGAATTGCTCCTGTCAGTGCATGTGAGAGCAGAACTGTTCCTGATAGAGCACATGTGAGCTGTGTGCAAACAAACAGCTAATCATATGGACACAAGGGAAGTACAGAGACTGTTGCTGAATCTATTTGCGCTAGTCCTCAGTTTTACAAGGAAACTGTTTAAGAGACTGTAGCTATTAGTTAATGTTATGCCAGCATATAGGTACTTGTGATTATATGCAAGGTGTTGTGCTGTTAAACTTTATTTGCTACATTTTTATTTCCTGCCCACATAGTACAGTACCTCATACACACACACTTACCTCTGTGCAGGCAGTAGGGAGAAATCGCAGCTTTGTGTTACCATCACTGAACCACCAAAGGAATAATTACAAGGGCGCAGGTAGGATAAGGGGATTATGATTCATATAGGGGCACTGTGGATTTTGACTTGACATTTGACCTGTTTTAGCACTGATATATGGGTTTTCACTTTTACAGAGTGAATTCTGGTGTTACTGTTTCACTATGCAATTCAGCTGGTAACCTGATGGCACAGGACAGGTGTCCGGCTGTCAGAGACAAACCATACTCCACAGACAAACCAGTCCTTCTTTCTATATTGGTCCTGATAATTATCGACTAAATCACCAAGATATTGGACCTGTGTTAGAACCTCGGTTTAACCCATCAAAGCTTTGAAAGTAACTATTTTGTCAGACACAACTACAAGGGAAACGTACAGCCTACTCACTAGTCAGTCTCCTACAAATACCTGCTTTTAGGTATATTATTTAGCCTTGTAGCAAATAATAAGAAATATAATGTATGGGCTAAGTAATATCAGTTTAACTGCCAATTTTTCAGGTGTAGCAATAGGCCTATCTAACTGCAAATAACAAGCAAGTCCTGAGCCAACCTACATGTATTTGATATTATTTTTCACAGGACATCTTAGACCTTTCTTTTGTGCCATTAGATGATGGATTTAATATATTTTTTAAATATATATTTAAGGAAAAACTGTGAAAATTATGTGAATTACTATAGGGTTTTCAGGTGTCACACAGTATGAGGTACGCGGGCATGCAATTGTCTACCATAAAGACCTTTGCATGGGCATAGCAGTCAGGGAGAGCTCTAGGGGTTTTATAGGGCTCACCCATATGCTCCTTAGTTTGGGATCAAGCCAGTCGGATGTTTATTTATAAGTTCCAGCTTTCATCAACACCATCCGTGATATTATAAACCGCCCTAACCGTCTTAAGCATGGATCTGGTTTCAGCCTTGATTGACTGCATGCAAGGTCTTTCCCCGGAGGTAGCAGATCTCCGTAAAACTGTTTCTCAGTTTCAGGTGACCGGTTCTGCTGGTGTTCATGGAGTATGTTCCGAGCCTAAGATATCGCTTCCAGATACGTTCTCCGGGGGTAGTGAGAATTTTGTTCGCTTTAGAGAGGCTTGCAAACTCCATTTTCGCCTACTTCCCCATTCCTCTGGTGATGAGGAGCAGAGGGTGGGGATCATCATCTCGCTGCTCAGGGATAACGCTCAGCCTTGGGCCTTTTCGCCGCCGGTGGGGGCACGGCCCCTCCGATCGGTGTATGAATTTTCTGTAGCCCTGGGGCAGATATATGATGACCCGGATCGTATTGCTCTGGCTGAATCTAAACTGCGTCTTTTATGCCAGGGTAAACAGTCCGCAGAGATATATTGTTCTGAATTTCGAAGATGGGCAGCTGATACTGGTTGGAAGGATGCTCACTCCGAAGTCAATTTTGCCATGGTCTTTCGGAAAGATTAAAGGATGCATTTACTTTTCATGAGAGACCAGCCTCGTTAGAATCTGCCATGTCTCTAGGTGTTCGTATTGACAGGCGTCTTAGAGAGAGAGAGGAGACTAGTCCTTCCTGTCATATTCAGTCCAAGGACAGTGGACTGTCTCATCAGTGCGCAGGGGTCTCAGTCTCACTCAATCCCCTCTGAGGAGGAGGCCATGCAGCTGGGTTTGCTTGCCTCTGATAGTAGAGGATTCAGCTCTCAGAGGAGGGTTGTTTCTGTTGTGGGGGTATAAATCATTTGGCTAATGTTTGCCCCACTAGGAGATTCATGGAGTTTTCTGAGGGTAATAAAAAAAAAAAAACTTTCCATTTGCTACTATTGGCAAGGTTGATGCGAAAATTGAAGGTTTGCCATTTACTTGTAGTTTCCGTTTTCTCCTACCTGCCAGGGTGGCGCTAGATAGCAAGAACATTGTTTGTGAGATTTTTGTAGATAGTGGAGCAGCTGTCAATCTCATTGATAATCAATTTGCAATAATGCATGGTTTCCAGGTATGCACTTTGGAAAAGGATATACCTGTTTTTGCTATCGATTCCGCTCCACTTTCTCAAAGATCATTAAAGGGCATAGTTCACAATATCCGTTTGACTGTGGGTGACGCTCATGTTGAGGATATGTCATGTTTCGTCTTAAGCGGATTACCTACTCCTCTAGTGTTGGGGCTACCCTGGCTCACTAAACATAACCCCACCATTGATTGGCAAGCAAGGCAAATAAATGGTTGGAGTGAGTTTTGCAGAGAGAAGTGTCTCACGGCGTCTATTTCAGAGGTTTCTACCAAGACTGTGCCATCTTTTCTCTCAGAATTTTCGGATGTGTTTTCCGAGAGTGGTGTCCAGGCGTTGCCCCCTCACCGGGAGTACGACTGCCCTATTAATCTCATCCCAGATGCCAAGCTGACAAAATCACGTTTATACAATCTCTCCCAACCTGAAAGAGTCGCTATGTGTACTTATATCTCTGAGAGCATGAGAAAGGGACACATCCGACCCTCGAAGTCACCTGTTGCCGCAGTTTTTTTTTTTTTGTTAAGAAAAAAGATGCTTCTTTAAGACCTTGTCTGGATTTCAGGGAGGTGAACCGTATCACGATTCGTGACCCATATCCGCTTCCTCTGATCCTGGACCTGTTTAACCAGATTGTTGGGGCAAAGGTTTTTTCAAAGTTGGATTTAAGAGGAGCATACAACCTAGTCAGGGTCAGGGAAGGGGACGAATGGAAGACGGCATTCAATACCCCTGAGGGTCATTTTGAGAATTTGGTTATGCCCTTTGGTTTGAAGAATGCTCCTGCCGTCTTCCAACATTTTGTGAACAGCATTTTTTATCATTTAATGGGGAAATTTGTACTGGTGTATCTAGATGACATTTAGACTTTTTCTCCTGATTTCAAGACTCATCGAGACCACCTATGTCAGATCCTGCTGATTCTGCGGGAGAATAAATTGTACGCTAAACTGGAAAAATGTGTGTTTGCGGTTCCGGAGATTCAATTTCTTGGTTTTCTTCTCTCTGCTTCTGGTTTTCGCATGGACCCTGAGAAGGTCAGCGCTGTGCTTGATTGGGAGCTTCCTGAGAATCAGAAGGCGCTGATGCGGTTTTTGGGTTTTGCCAATTATTACAGAAAGTTCATTTTGAATTATTGCTCTGTTGTTAAGCCACTCACTGATATGACTAAAAAGGGGGTAGATTTTTCATCGTGGTCGGTAGATGCGCTTAAAGCCTTTTCTAGTATCAAAGAGAGTTTTTCTTCTGCTCCCATTTTGGTACAATCTGATGTCTCTCTACCTTTTATTGTTGAGGTGCACGCTTCTGAGGTGGGTGTGGGTGCGGTCTTATCTCAGGGTCCCTCTCCTGCCAAATGGCAACCATGTGCCTTTTTCTCAAGGAAACTCTCCTCTGCAGAGAGAAATTACGATGTGGGAGATAGGGAGTTGTTGGCCATCAAATTAGCTTTTGAGGAATGGCGCCATTGGTTAGAGGGAGCCAGACACCCTATTACCGTGTTTACAGACCATAAGAATCTGGCCTACTTGGAATCGGCCAAGCGTCTGAACCCGAGACAGGCCAGATGGTCTTTGTTCTTTTCTAGGTTTAATTTTGTTGTTACGTTCCGCCCTGGGCTTAAAAATGTGAAGGTGGATGCCCTGTCACGCTGTTTTCCGGGAGGGGGGAACTTTGAAGACCCGTGTCCCATTTTGGCTGAAGGGGTGGTCGTCTCTGCTCTTTATCCTGATTTGGAGGCAGAGGTTCAGGCAGCCCAGGCAGAGGCTCCTGATCTATGTCCTCCTGGGAGGTTGTTTGTGCCTCTCGCTTTACGACACAAGGTTTTTAAGGAGTACCACGATACTGTCCTTGCTGGGCACCCGGGGAGTAGAGCCACAGTGGATCTCATTGCTCGGAGATTCTGGTGGCCGGCTCTTCGTAAGACGGTTGAGGGTTTTGTGGCAGCCTGCGAGACCTGCGCTCGTGCCAAGGTCCCTCATTCACGGCCATCGGGTTCTCTCCTCCCGTTACCCATTCCTTCCCGTCCTTGGACGCATCTGTCCATGGACTTCATTACGGACCTGCCTCATTCCTCTGGGAAGACTGTGATTCTGGTAGTAGTGGACCGTTTTAGCAAAATGGCGCATTTCATTCCCTTTCCTGGGTTACCCAATGCTAAGACGCTGGCGCAAGCATTTGTTAATCACATTGTTAAATTGCATGGCATTCCTTCAGACATCGTTTCTGATAGGGGCACGCAATTTGTTTCCATATTCTGGAAGGCCTTCTGTTCTCACTTGGTTCGGTTGTCGTTCTCTTCTGATTTTCACCCGCAGTCGAATGGTCAGACCGATTGCGTCAATCAGAATCTGGAGACATATCTGCGCTGTTTTGTGGCAGAGAATCAGGAGGATTGGTGTTCTTTTTTGTCCCTTGCTGAGTTTGCTTTAAATAACCATCGCCAGGAGTCCTCTGATAAGTCACCATTTTTGGTGCATATGGGTTTCATCCGCAGTTTGGGACATTCTCTGGAGAGGGGTCTTCTGGTTTACCTGATGAGGAGAGATTTTCCTCGTCTTTGTCATTTATTTGACAAAAGATTCAGGGTAATCTGAAGAGGATGAGTGAGAGATATAAGCGTGTGGCGGATAAGAGACGTGTGCCTGGTCCGGACCTGAATGTGGGTGATCTGGTGTGGTTGTCTACAAAGAATATCAAACTGAAGGTTCCCTCCTGGAAATTGGGTCCTAAGTTTATTGGGCCTTACAAGATCTTGGCCGTCATCAATCACGTTGCCTTCCGTCTTGATCTTCCTCAGACTTGGAAGATCCATAATGTTTTTGACAGGTCCCTATTAAAACCTTATGTCCAACCCACTGTACCCTCCTCTTTGCCTCCTCCTCCGATTGTTGTTGATGGTAATCTTGAATTTCAGGTCTCTAGGATTGTGGATTCTTGCATTATCCGCGGTTCTCTCCAGTACCTCGTTCATTGGGAGGGTTATGGTCCTGAGGAGAGGATGTGGGTCCCAGTCGCGGACATTAAGGCCACTCGTCTCATCAGGGCTTTCCATAGGTCTCATCCTGAGAAAGTGGGCTCTAAATGTGTCCGGAGTCCACCCGTAGAGGGAGGGGTACTGTCACTGCAAGCTCTCTGAGAAGGTCTGGCAGACGTTCTTCTGTACCTCTTGCATGATGTTCTTTGTTTTGGTTTCACTTTGTCATCTCCTTTTCTTCTCCCAGCTGTCACCTATTTACACTAATTGCCTCCCTTTATATTCCCTCTAATACTGCCTCACTTTGCGGTTTATACTTCTTCCTGTATGAGTTGTTCACTGCTGGAGACTGCTACTACTGATTCCTCAGATAAGTGTTTTTCCTTTATTTGTGTTTCCTTGCTGGCTTGCCTCTAGGTGACCCTGACTCCGTTTGTATTAAGTGCAGGGAGCCGGTGGTCGTGTCCCTTCACTATTATAGGGTTTTCAGGTGTCACACAGTATGAGGTACGCGGGCATGCAATTGTCTACCATAAAGACCTTTGCATGGGCATAGCAGTCAGGGAGAGCTCTATGGGTTTTATAGGGCTCACCCATATGCTCCTTAGTTTGGGATCAAGCCAGTCGGATGTTTATTTATAAGTTCCAGCTTTCTGCAACACCATCCGTGACAGGTGGAGGATCTGACTGAAGCCTAAATACCAGACATCAAGGTAGATCTGCAGAAGAAGGTGACAGCGCAGTATGTGATGTATACATGTGTGCAATGTATGTAGTGCAGTATGTGATCATCACATACTGCACTACATACGTTACACACATGTATACATCACATGCCCCCTCACAGTAATAATGCCAAGATATGTGCCCTCTTCACAGACGTAATGCTCACACATGCCCCCTCACAGTAGTTATGCCCAGATATGTGCCCCCTCACAGTAGTTATGCCCAGATATGTGCCCCCTCACAGTAGTTATGCCCTAATATGTGCCCTCCTCACAGTAGTTATACCCTGATATATGCCCTCCTCACAGTAGTTATACCCTGATATGTGCCCTCCTCACAGTAGTTATTCCCTGATATGTGCCCTCCTCACAGTAGTTATGCCCAGATATGTCCCCCCTCACAGTAGTTATGCCAGATATGTGCCCTCCTCACAGTAGTAATGCTTACATGTGCCCCCTTACAGCGTTTGCATTTCTTTCTGGCAAAGTTACCTGGTTCCGGCCCGCAAAATTTATACCAAGTCTAGTGCGGCCCTCAGACGAAAAATGGTTGGGCACCACTGGCTTAAACTGATAAATATAAATATAATAAATATATATTTTATTTTTTTTATGAACGAAAAAGGGCCAGGATATTTGTATGGGTGCGTAGGTAGTCTGCTATAATATTGCTAACACTAATAACTATTGCTTTAACTTTTTTTTTTTCTGTATTTCTCTTTTTATAAATATTTATAATTTATTTTATTTTTTTAACTTTTTATTTACTTTTTTGTTTTTAAAGAGGACCTTTCACCACTCCTGACATGCCTGTTTTAATAGCTTCATGCATTCCCCATGTAATAACCATTCTGGAGCATCTATTCTTATGGCTCTATGTTGTGCCATTCCTTTATTATTCCTGCTAGAAGTTATGAATCATTGCTATTAGTCTTTAGAGGGTACAGAGGGGTAGTAACCAGTTGGGGGTGTGTATCTGCAAAGACTCATTCTATCCAATCAGTGCTGCTATTTTCAGACTGTGCAAGTACACACCCCCAACTGGTTACCACCCCTCTGTACCCTTACTGCAGACTGCTATCAATTAATTTATAACTTCTAGTACAAATAATAAAGGAACGGCACAACACACAGACATAAAAATAGATTACATTACTTATAAATAACAGAATTGTTATTACACGGGGAATGAATGAAGTTATTAAAACAGACATGTCAGAAGTGGTAAAAGGTCCTCGTTAAGTTAATTAACCCCTTTCTGCCATAGTAAAGGCAGGAAAAGGTTAATTCACACCCTACAGGCTGACAGTTAATATTACAGCCAGAAGGTGGCGATCTTATATATGGAAAAGCGCCCCATGCCGGCTTTTACATTTTACAATGTGATAGATGCTTGTAGCACAGAGCTACAAGCATTTATCACTGACTGACCATTCCTACTGGTCACGGCACTTCTCCCTGTGATCGCAGTTGTCTAATGAGAGCGCAGTCACAGAGATCTGCAGCAGCACGAGTTGTCGGCAGATCACGATGTAACCCTAAGATTTTATACAGTAATTTTTCAGAGCTGCTGTGTGTACATGAGAAATAACACTATTTATTGCCATTATATGACTTTCATCTGGTTTTCGTTCTGCAGTTCTGTAATTCTATTTTTTCTGAGCTGGTAAGTGGAGGCTAACTGATTTTATGTTACCCATACACGGTACTTGGAAAAACAAGGAGTTCTGCTCACTAAGTCTCTATAGAATACCCTCAGAAGCAGCAGAAATAATGGATGTCATTACATAGCAGAACTAAGAAGTTTTGGATATGAATACAGCAGTAAAGTTAAGAGAGTAAATCACTTACAAACCAGCAACAGTCTCTCTGTATGTCTCTGTTTGCAGCAGCTTCTTCATTTTCTTCCTCCCCTCTATATAGACACCTATGTAATCTGATCCTTCAGTGAGCAGCCAGCCTGTCTTCACTGAAGACATATCTGAGTAGGGAACTGAGAGTCAATGAAGAGGAGGGGGAGCAGGAGAAGAGCCTGATAAGAGGAAAAGGAAGCTTTTTAAGAACATACAAACTTGAGCTATTCAAAGACTCACTAGAATGTACAGTTTAATGTACCCCTGTTTAAATGTCAGGTTTTTGTGATGTAAAAAAATGAGACAAAGATAAATAATTTCAGAAATTTTTCCACATTTAAGGTGACCTATAAGCTGTACCACTCAATTGAAAAACAAACTGAAATCTGTTAGGTAGAGGGAAGAAAACAAAAAAAAAACTAAAATAATGTGGTTGCATAAGTGTTCACACCCTCTTATAACTGGGGATGTGTTCAGAATTAAGCAATCACATTCAAAATCATGTTAAATAGGAGTCAGAATACACCTGCCATAATTTAAAGTGCCTCTAATTAACCCCAAATAAAGTTCAGGTGCTCTAGTTGGTCTTTCCTGAAATTTTCTTAGTCGCATCCCACAGCAAAAGCCACACGTCGCTCTGAGAACTCAGATCAGTCATGGCATTCCTGCCTGCCTGTTTTTGTCACTACTTATGGTGCACAATACTCGCAGATCTGTAATATAGTAAGAAAACACTTACCTGTACTGTCAACAGATGACCAATGACGCAGTGTCTTGAAGGGTGGCATCTTGTGCTCAGCCCGTAGAGCGCCCACACTGGGCAACAGACTCTGCCCCTCTTTGTATTCTGAGGGGGCACGAGCTTCTCCAGTGTGGTTGCGGTTTCTCGGAAGCTACAAATGTGGGCATAAAATCTGTACATGTTGCTCTTATATGCGACCTGGCAAGGAAGTTTTTTCCTATGCCATGAATGAAAGCTTTTCCATCCAACAACAACTGTAACACCACTCATGTGGTGTATTGTATTTCATGTACTCTCTGTTCCCTCCAGTATATTGGTTGCACCACCAATGGCCTTAAGGTTACACTGTGCAGGCACATCTCTGACATTCCTCATTCACATGCCAGGAATGTGTCTGCAGTCAGCCTGCATTTTTCAGTGGTGCATGGTGGCAACACAGAGGGTTTAACAGTGCAAGGCCTGGAAAGGGTTACTCCACCACCTAGGGGTGGTAATTACAAGAAGAAGCTTTTGAATCGTGAGTCCTTTTGGATCTTTAAAATGGGGTCCACTACACCAAGTGGACTCAATCGGAAACATGACCTGATATTACATTATTAAATTTTTGATCCATGACTTGTGTGTGTTCTTTTGTTTTAATTAACCATGCTTTTTAGCACATGTTGTCAATTTCATTTGAAGGAGGGGCTTGTAGTTAGTGTGTCCACCTGCTTTCAAGTGGAGGAGCTATATATCCAACCCCCTCCTCAGTATGTGTATGTCATGAGGAAGGATCGCTACTGTCTCTGATCCAAAACATGTAGACTGGACTGTAACTGGCTTTTATCTGCACTGAAAAATAAAGGTAACATTTTAACCGAGCTGGACCTTTTTCTCTTTTTACAGCAAAAGCCATGGTCCACAAAGAGCTTCCAAGGCATCAGAGGGATCTCATTGTTAAAAGGTATCAGTCAGGAGAAGGGTACAAAAGAATTTCCAAGGCATTAGATATACCATGAAACACAGTGAAGACAGTCATCATCAAGTGGAGAAAATATGGCACAAATAGTTAAGGCTGCTTGCAGCCTGTAATTGTGGGAGGGGCCAGGTCCCCCTTATTAAACCCCCTCGTCCAGCTCACCGCACCGCGCGCGCCGACTCGCACTTCCTGTGACTCACGTCACTTCCGGTAAGCACGCTCCCCAGGTAAGTATCGCCGCACGCCTCCCGCCTCCAGCCTTGAGTCTCCGGTCCGTCCGACATCAGGGCCGTGGCCGGCCGCTCCTCCCTCACCGCTTTCGGCCTCCGCCAGCTCCCTCCACCGCCGTCCTGTCGCGTCCGTCCTCTCGCGAGAGGTCGGGCGCATGCGCAGCCGGCTACCGGTCACAGTTCCCGGCTGCCGCATCGAGCGCTGCACGCTGGCCGCCTAAGGGGGGGGGGAAACAGAGGGGGAGCTCCGCTCACTGCCTCCGTCCCTCTGCCTCGGCCGGGCCGCACACCAGGGCCGCGCCCGCCTCCCACGCTCCTGTCAGGGCTGTTCCCAGCTGGCCGCACTTCCATGCCCTCAGAGTGCGGGCCGAAACCAGAAGGTCCAGAGTGCACCACACTCAGGTGGGGCTGCTAGCAGCTGTCTGCTTATTTTGGGTGTGCTTAGATCAGCTGCCACCCGTGCCGTCCAGCCAGCCCGTGGACATTATGGTGGCCAGCCTGCAGTGGTGCAGGAAGGCCAGGTCACGCTCATAGAGGTTAACAGAGCAGGGCTGGCAGAGACAGCTCTCAGGTCATGACCACCACATGCGGGCGGTCAATGATTCTGGCATGCGTTAATTGCCCATCACGTGTGGACCACTGATGGGCAATTAACGGGCCGCACCCCTTCACGTCCCACCTTGCTCCATCCAGGTCGCCCGTTCCTGGCTCCGGTGCTTCCACCTCCAGGCCACCTGCTCCTGCCAGGCTGGCATGTGCCACGGGCTCCGCCACGCACACTCAGGTCGGACCCGTGGCCCTCCAGGCCCGTTCACGCCCCGGCCTACCCACGGCCTTCCAGCCGGGCCCTCGGGGGCTCCGGCCCTTGTTGCTCCCAATCTTCACATGTGTTCCTTTCCCAGGTGCCAGTAGCGTTCGTGGTCCCCGACGTGTCTTGTCTCGACTTCCTGACGCCAGGTTTAGGTCCTGCGGAAGGTCGCTGCCGGCCACTCGCGGGAATTCTCAAGCTTGAGGGTTTTCAGGTAGGTAATCCTGGGCTGCTCCCCGCAGTTCCTCTTACCTACATCCCGGGTTGCCTCCCCGGAGGCACGCTAAGGATGTTTTCTCTCTCACTCAACCTGTGACGTTCAGGTTTCTTCTCTGTCCTTCTTAGCCTGAGGCGTTCTGGTGTCTTCTCTGCCCAGGTACCCTGAAGCGTTCAGGTGTTTTCTCTGCCCATCCCGGCCTAAGACAACCAGGTGTCTTCTCTGTCCAGGTACCCTGAAGCGTTCAGGTGTCTTCTCTGTCCATCTTGGCCTGAGGCGTTCAGGTGTCTTCTCTGTCCATATACCCTGAAGCGTTCAGGTGTCTTCTCTGTCCATCTTGGCCTGAGGCGTTCAGGAGTCTTCTCTGTCCAGGTACCCTGAAGCGTTCAGGTGTCTTCTCTGTTCATCTTGGCCTGAGGCGTTCAGGTGTCTTCTCTGTCCATACCCTGAAGCGTTCAGGTGTCTTCTCTGTCCATCTTGGCCTGAGGGGTTCAGGTGTCTTCTCTGTCCAAGCACCCTGAAGCATTCAGGTGTCTCCTCTGTCCATCTTAGCCTGTGACGTTCAGGTGTCTTCCCTGCCCGGGTACCCTAATGCGTTCAGGTGTCTCCCTCGTCCACTGTCGCCTGTAGCATCAGGGTCATTCCTGGTCCCTTTAGCTCACGGGGGCAGCCACCTTTACGGTAGTCAGCCGTTGCAGCAGGTGTCTCCCAGTTCCTACGCATCTTGCGGCACCCAGGGACCCTGCTCACGTCCCCACCTGAAACGTTCAGGTCACTCCTCGCCGCCCGTCCTGGAACTCCCAGGCCTCCTTCTTCCCGCAGTCCTTCGACTCCGCCTCCTGGCTCCCCAGATACCCCTTCTTCCTGGTTTCATGTTTCATCCACGTCTCCCTGTCCCCGCTAGTAGCCGACTCAGCGGTGTGTCCGCACGCATCAGCTTTGGTGTCCAGGTCCTGTGCTGCAATTTTCTCACGTCGCTCCTAACTTTTCCAGTCCTCAGGGCCAGCCGGGTCGTTCCCGTCGATCCTCAGACGGTAAGGCAAGGGTGTTGATTCCACGCTCTCAGGTACGTCCTCAAATACGTTCGCCCACGACCTCAGTAGTCATGGTACACCCCCCCACGACCTCTCCAGCTGCCATTTTGTTGTCTCTAATTTCCAGGTCTCGCAAGGTCTCTGCTATCTTCGAAGCCATGTCGCAGGTATCAGACGTTGACGACGCATTGTCCCTCCCGGGTACTTAGGTCTCCGGCCAAGGCGGCCCAGCAGCCCTCCAAAGATGGACCGTGCCAAGGCTCATTGCGGAGTTGGGCAGAAGGGGTATCAGGCACCCAGCGTCAGCCAGAAAGGCCGAGCTTTACAGGCTATTGATGACCGAGCCCAGCCCTCCTGAAAGAGAAGATCCACCCCCAGCCATCCAGCAGTCCTTGGTACAGCTACAGGCCTCATTGGATTCGCTCATCTCATCCGTTGCCGACATCAGGACCAGGGTGGTGGACTTGGAGTCCAGACACCGGCGTCATCCCAGGCGGTGGTCCCCATCACCGATCCCCCTCTATATCAGCTTCCGGCTCCAGGTACGTCCCCGGCTGCTCCGGTGGTGGCTCCTGCGCACTTTGTGCCGGACAACATCAGGAGGGACATCTTGGCGGGCAAGGACGTGAATCTCGCGTCCATCCTGATTGCGTCCCACGATGCCGCAGATAATAAGACCTTTGACTGCGGGGAAATCTCGGTGGTCCTTCGGGCCAAGGATGGCCGTCTTAATCGCAAGCTCTCTGTACCTGAGTTTGTTTTGGCCTTTGGCCTGTATAGAGACGTGATCTGCTCCGCCTATCCGGCTCGCCGCGAGGAGCTGGACACGTATCTACACAGGGTCACTGATCTTGGGCACAAGTACGGCGGCACGGCTTTTTACGACTACCACCGCTCCTTTTCAGCCAAGGCCGCCGCCGCGCTGACCCAGTTTTCGTTCTCCGTCAACTGGGCCACGCTGGACATGGAGTTGTTCTGCCGGCATTTCGCCGGTCTCCGGGCCCCCGCTTGTTCGACTTGTCAGTCGATTTTTCATGCCACAGAGTGGTGTCCTCAAACTGCCACGGCCCAACCAGACAAGGTCATCCCAGGCCCCTCCGGGGTCCCCCGCAGTCCCTCCTCCACCGATAAGTTGGGCAGACCCATTGTTTACCTTGGCAACAGCCAAGTATGCAACAACTTTAACTTCGGTTCCTGTCTCTTCAGCGGTTGCAGGGCACTGCACATCTGCTCCATCTGCTTCAGGGCTCACCCCAGGTCCACATGTCCCAAGAAGGCGTCCAGGCGCCTGACTGGCCGATTGCGACATTGACCTCCTGGCCCTCCTGTTACGGGAACATCCGGTTCCGCAATTCGTGGACTTCCTGATCGCTGGCCTCTGCTTCGGCTTTGACACAGGGTTGGTGGCACTCCCCCATTCCAACTGGGAGTGCGACAATCTGCAGTCAGCCAGGTCTGATTCCGCCACTGTGCAGGAACTCCTGAATTCGGAGGTGGAGAAAGGGTTCCTCCTGGGCCCTTTCAACCAGGTTCCTTTCTCGCGCTGGCGGATCAGCCCCATAGGAATAGTGTCCAAAAAAGATTCAAATAAAAAACGTTTGATTTACGATCTCTCCGCCCCCCATGATTCGGTCATCCCCAGCATCAATTCACTCATTCCTTCCGAAGAATTTTCCATGAAGTATGCATCCATCGACGAAGCCATTGCCCTCATCCTTAGCGCCGGGAAAGGCGCCTGGTTGTCTAAAACTGACATAGCGGACGCCTTCAAACTGCTGCCCATCGCTCCTCACCTATGGCAGTTCTATGGTATTCAGTGGGAGGGCAGGTTCTATTTTGCCAACAGGTTGAGTTTCGGCTCGAAAAGCAGCCCGTGGTTATTCGACCAACTGGCGCAGGCTCTCCACTGCCCCAGCGGTCATCCACTACCTGGATGACTTTCTCCTCATCGAACCTCCGCTATGTCAGCCATCCGGGCTGCACTCCCTCCTGGAGATCTTTGTCGCCCTTTCCATCCCAATATCACAGGGGAAGACCTCGGGGCCGGTCACTTCCATCACCTTCCTGGGTATTGTCCTGGACTCAGACAGGATGGAGGCCAGGCTTCCAGAGGCAAAGCTGTCCCAAATCCGGGAAGTCGTGGCCGGGGCCATCACCTCTTCCCAGGTGACCAAGGTCGAGCTTCAGTCCATCCTGGGCCGGCTGAACTTTGCCTTGAGGGTGATGCCCCAGGGCAGGGCATTCATTTCCCGCCTGCTCTCGCTCCTTCCTACAGCCTCCGAAACCAGCAGCATTGTCCACTTGGACAGGGCTGCCATGGCAGACTTGCGCATGTGGGACAGCTTTCTTTCAACCTGGAACGGGGTCAGCCTGTTCGTCCCCTCATGGTCCCAGTCATCTACCAGGGTGTTTTCCGATGCCGCGGCATCCCGGGGTTTCGCTGCCATCTTCGTGTCCCAGTGGTTAGCTGGTCCATGGCCTCCTCAGGTCAGCTCTGACCCTCAGTCCCTCAGTTCGTCACCGTTTCTGGAATGTTATCCCATCGTGGCGGCCGCATCCGTCTGGGGTCACCTCTGGGCTAATTCCAGCGTCATGTTTATCTCTGACAGTCAGGACCTGGTGGACATCATCTCCAAAGGCCGAGCCAAGTCTGCCAGGGTCATGTCCCTTTTGCGCAAACTGGTCTGGCTGGCCATGATCAATAACTTTCACTTCTCATGTTCCCATATTCCAGGTGCCAGCAACACGGCGGCCGATGCCTTATCTAGGTTCAATTTTCAAACCTTCTTTCAGGTATGTCCAGAAGCAGACCGGACCGGGGCCCGGATTCCCGGCTTCAGCGACCTGATGTTGGATTGAGGTCCCTGCTGGCAACCGCCAAGGACCTCATGCACCGATCCCTCTCTGTCAACACGGCTCGCAATTACAGCACAGGTTGGAACCTCTTTCAAAAATTTTCCAGGGACCATCCTCAGCAGGATACGGCCTTCGTGTCTTACATCATGGCTTTCATGGCCCATTGCCATGTCAACCTCAAACTGGCACCCAGCACCATCCGTTTGTACCTAGCCGGGGCACAACATTTCCTAGTCCTACAGAATCCAGAGGTTCGCTCGGCGTTCACATCCCAAGCCGTCAAGGCCACACTCCGGGGCATTGAGAAAAGCAGCAAAGACTCAAACCCGTCCCGTCGGCCGGTCTCCGGCGAGCTATTCAGGCAGCTGTCTGCATCCCTAGATGGCAATCCTTTTGGCCCTTCAGTTAGTCTGGTCATCAAGGCCGCAATGTATCTAAGCTTCTACGGCTTCCTACGTCCGGGAGAATTCTCAGTTTCTTACCAGAAGACGATCTTCCTGAAGAAGAAGCAGCTATCCTGGAGCCAGGATCATCTGGTGTTAAGCCTTCCTTCCACCAAGATGTCCCAAACCGGTCCTCCCATACAGATCCGCTTCTTCAAGTCCGAAAACGCCTGGTATCCAGTGGTGGTACTCCAACGTCTCCTTGTTTCCACACCATCTCCAGATCCAGAGTCTCCTTTGCTTCCATTCCAAGGGAAACCCCTATCCACGCCACAGTTCGTCTCACACATCAGATCCCTGGTCGCAGGGTTGGGGGTGGACCCCAAAACTATATCAGGACATTCATTCCGCATCGGAGCTGCCTCAGCAGCTTCCAAGCACGGGACGCCTCCGCACGTCATCCGTCACATGGGTAGGTGGAGATCTGCCTGTTTTTCCCGGTACATCCCGGATCCGCTGACTGAAACCCGGCAGGTATTCCTTTCCTTGGTTTTGTAAATACTGTTCCAACATGCATTAAACAGCAGCACTTCTCCTACCCGGTGTCTTTTTGGCCCTCTTTTAGGCAGGCCCACGTCCCGTGGCTCCAGGCACACACCAGCCACTGTTAGGGCCCCCTCCTGTCACCTTACTGACCGTGGCCGCGGCCACAAATAGTTAAGGCTGCTTGCAGCCTGTAATTGTGTGAGGGGCCAGGTCCCCCTTCTTAAACCCCCTCGTCCAGCTCACCGCACCGCGCCCGCCGACTCGCACTTCCCCCCCCCCTTTCCCACCCCTTTCTTTCTACTCTCCCTAGGGTTGGCCCTCTTTTAGGCAGGCCCACGTCCCGTGGCTCCAGGCACACACCAGCCACTGTTAGGGCCCCCTTCTGTCACCTTACTGACCGTGGCCGCGGCCACAACAGTGACATTACCAAGAACTGGACGTCCCTCTAAAATTAATGAAAAGACGAGAAGAAAACTGGTCTGGGAGGCTACCAAGAGGCCTACAGCAACATTAAAGGAGCTGCAGGAATATCTGGCAAGTACTGGCTGTGTGATACATATGACAACAATCTCCCGTATTCTTTATATGTCTGGGCTATGGGGTAGAGTGGCAAGATGAAAGCCTTTTCTTACAAAGAAAAACATCCAAACATCAAATATCTGAAGTCTCCCAAAAGCATGTGGGAAAAGGTGTTATGGTCTGATGAAACCAAGGTTGAACTTTTTGGCCATAATTCCAAAAGATATGTTTGGCGCAAGAACAACACTGCACATCACCAAAAGAACACCATACCCACGGTTAAGCATGGTGGTGGCAGCATCATGCTTTGGAGCTGTTTTTTAGTTAAGTTAGAGGGAATTATGAACAGTTCCAAATACCAGTCAATATTGGCACAAAACCTTCAGGCTTCTGCTTGAAAGCTGAACATGAAGAGGAACTTCATCTTTCAGCATGGGAAAGACCCAAGCATACATCCAAATCAACAAAAGAATGGCTTCACCAGAAGAAGATTAAAGGTTTGGAATGGCCCAGCCAGGGCCCAGACCCGAATCCGATTGAAAATCTGTGGGGTGATCTGAAGAGGGCTGTGCACAGGAGATGCCCTCACTATCTGACAGATTTGGAGTTTTTTTGCAAAGAAGAGTGGGCACATCTTGCCAAGTCAAAATGTCCCATGCTGATAGACCAGGGGTCAGCAACCTCCGGCACTCCAGGTGTTGGGAAACTACATGTCCCATCATGCACACTTGCTTGGCTTTTCTCTAAACTCCTACACAAGTGGAAGGAGCATGCTGGGAGTTGTAGTTTCAAAACAGCTGGAGTGCCGAAGGTTGCTGATCTCTGTGATAGACTCATACCCAAAAAGATTGAGTGCTGTAATAAAATCAAAAGGTGCTTCAACAAAGTATTAGTTTAAGGGTGTGCACACTTATGCAACCATATTATTTTATTTTTATGTTTTTTCTTCCCTCCACCTAAAAGATTTGAGTTTGTTTATCAATTGAGTTGTACAGTTTATAGGTCACATTAAAGGTGGAAAAAGTTCTGAAATGATTTATCTTTGTCTAATTTTTTTTACAGCACAGAAACCTGACATTTTAACAGGGGTGTGTAGACTTTTTATATCCACTGTAGGTATCAAGAAATAAATGTGATTAAAAAATCTCTTCAGAATGGCATTTAATACAGCAAATCACATCTAGTTTCATCGTACATATTAAAGCTATAAATCATCAGAAATTCCTTATTTATGCTGTATATTAATGGAAAAAGAAGTATTGTAATTTAAGCTCATGGATGGGAGGTAAAGAAATGTGGGGATGTGACAAAACTATAACTCTCAGAATACGAATTATTTAACACTGTACATTAATAAATAAATAGTCGTTGTACTTATACAAGGGAAAAAATAGTCCACTAGAGAACACCAAAATCTTAAAATAAGACATTGAAACCCTACTGCAGAGTTTTCTGAGATGGGAAAAGGGTCTGATCTTTTTTCCATAAGCAGTGCTGCTTGTGTCCATTGTCTGGTATTGAGGCTCAGCCTTATTCACCTACAATAATTACCATTACTCGGTGTGCATTGTTGGTCAGAATCTATAATGTTTCAAAACCAGGCAGCATACTGTTTATCTCTAGCTAGTTTCTGGAGATAACATGTGATCCTGGGCTGTCGTTGTAACTAATGACCCATTTGCATTATCCAATCTTTTTCGCTGTTCTGCCTGGCAGTATGAAACGTCCCAATGACTTCTATGGCTTTCCTTGGCAGCTAGCTGAAGTAATTGACATACCAATATTATATAATTGAATTGCTATTTAAACAATTCTACATTATCTTCAAAGTAGCTTCACAGTGAACGTTCACCCTTGAATACCATTTTGTTTTATGTAATTATTTAGAAAATTATGTACTGATTCATTTCTTAGCATCCCAAATAGTTTTTCTGATACAAAGCTACACATTCCCTGAATGAACATGGATTTAAATATATGCACCCACCACTAGAGGTAGCGTGGGATCTCACTGCATACCTTATACTTCAATAATAGCATAATAGTAACAGTAAGCTTACAAGCTCCATCTAGTGGTGACTGCAGGTAGTCAGCATGTAATGGGGTCAGACCTTACAGGTAGAGATGAGCGAATCGAAGTTGACGAATCTGAATTCGATCAAAATTTCAGGAAAACAATTCACACCGAATCCGAATTTCCTCACGCTTCGTGGTAACAAAATTTATTTTTTTTAAATGGCTGTTGCACGTGTTAGGAAATGGAGAAAGGAACTGTGGGAGCGAGGGATGAATCACAATGCCATGCATGCAGCCAATCAGCAGTCAGCCAGCCCTGTGATGTCACAACACTGTAAATAGCCTCAGCTATCTTGGATTCAGCCATTTACCAGTGTACTTAGTGCAGGGAGAGACGTCAGCAGGTGCTAGGGACAGTGGTAGAAAAGACTTTAAAACTTTTATTTTGTTGTATAGAAGTTCAGGGAAAGGATAGTAAGGAATCATTTCACAGTATTGAAGCAGAACAGGGTTCAGTAGGGGAATTTACAGCCTGGGTAATAGGAATAATCCTATTACACCTTGCTGCACTGACTGGGGATCCAAATTGCCATTAAACAGCTCTGTAATTCCAGCAAACCCTTCTTGTTATTGGGGTGAAACTGCTGTTAGATACAGCCATTAACAGGGTTTATTACAGGGAAATATTTATATGTCTTATTTGCCCTTGTACAGTGCAGTTATATGTTCTAAAGCATTTTTTGTCTTGTAAAGTATTTTTTTGTCTTGTATTAGTGAGAAAAAGGGCTTATTAGCCGTTTTGTGGTGAGGTGAGAAAATTAAAGCCCTTTTTGGCATGTATTAGTGGTAAAAAAAATATATATTATTTGCCCTTCCGTGGTTCAGTTATATATTCTAAAGCCTTTTTTGGCGTGTATTAGAAGCAAAAAGTAAGAGCCTATCTGCCGTTTAGCGGTGCAGTTATATGTTCGAAAGCCCTTTTTGGCATGTATTAGTGGCAAAAAAATATATATTATTTGCCATTCTACGGTGCAGCTGTGTGCTCTAAAGCCTTTTGTAGCATATTTAAGTGGAAAAAAGTAAGGGCCTCCTTGCCGTTCAGCAGTGCAGTTATATGTTCTAAAGCCCTTTTTTTTTGGCGTGTATTAGTGGCACAAAAAAAGGTATTTGCCGTTGTGTGGTAAAGTGAGAACATTACAGCCCTTTTTGGCGTGTATTAGTGGCAAAAAAAAATATATTATTTGCCGTTCAGCAGTGCAGTTATATGTTCTAAAGCCTTTTGTGGCGTGTATTAGTGGCAAAAAAATATATATTATTTGCCGTTCAGAGGTGCAGTTATATGTTCTAAAGCCGTTTTTGATGTGTATTAGTGGCAAAAATATATATATTAATTGCCGTTCTAAAGCCTTTTGTGGAGTGTATTAGTGGAATAACAAAGTAAAGTGGTCTTAAGAAGCAGAAAAATGCTCAAAACTCCAAATGCTGTTGCACATTTATAACTGGGGAGAAAATCTTGCACATGTGATCCGTTGCTAACAGCAATCCCCAGCAAAAATGCATACAATGGGGGATGCCTGCAATGGACCACATGTACAAAAAAAACATTCTACACAGGGTGACCAAATGTGCTGATGTGATTAATTATATAAAACATTACCAAAGTTGGTGCACTACAATGGCAAATGTAATTGACACCAGGGGCATCGTTGGGTCAAAACATTCGGGACTGGAGCCCCAAATGTTTCCTCAAGTGACCCGAATGTTTATGCTGGTGGTGGGCATAGGCATTGAGCTTTTGTCATGGCCGGGGGCTGAAGAGGGGCACTGGGGGCTGATATGAGGCACTGGGGGCTGTTATGAGGCAATGGGGGGCTGAAGAGGGACAATGGGGGGCTGAATAGGGGCACTGGGGGGCTGATATGAGGCATTGGGGGCTGGAGAGAGGCTGCTGGGGGGCTGAAGAGTGGCACTGGGGGCTAATATGAGCCATTGGGGGCTGATATGAGGCACTGGGGGTTGATATGAGGCACTGGGGCTCTTATCTGTCGTCTGATTGGGGATCATTCACATTGGGGTCTGATCTGAGGTCTTATTGGGGTCTTATTAACATCAAGTGTTTTATTGGGGCTGTCAGCTGAGGTCTGATTAACATTGGGGGTCTGATTGGTGGTCTGACCTCGGGTGTAATGAAAAATATTTTTTTATTATTGCCCCCCTCTAAAACCTAGGTGCGTCTTATGGGCCGGAGCGTCTTATAGGGCGAAAAATACGGGTACATTTAAAAATGATTTCTTCTCCCTTCATTATATTGATAGTGCGGGTCTGTATGTATGCAGAGTGTATTTGTGTGTGTGTGTATATATATATATATATATATATATATAGTGTGTGTATGTGTATATAATATATACATACATACATGCGCGCGGCATGTGTGTTTGTGCTTTAGGGTGCACACCCTAATGCAATAGGCTGCACACGCCTATGCTGGTGGGATTTTTTTTTTATTAGGCTATTCCTAGCCGTCTGGGCAATCCCACAGATCATCTCCCAACCCCCCTTGTACTTGTTCCGCTACTTGCAGGCTGCGCGGGCATGAGTTCAGAACTTCAGTCACTTCGGTCCGAAGTTCTGAACTTCGGGGTTGCCCAGACGGCTAGGCCCTTCACTGTAGTTATTAACCCCTTTCAGCAGTCCCCATTCACTGAAGAGGTGACTGCTGAAAGGGGTTAATAACTACTGTGAAGGCCCCCCCCCGGTGCCGATGAGGGCATGCTTCATGGCGTGGGTGCGTGGCTTCACGTGGGCTCGTGTCCCGGATGTCTTCAGACCCTAGCAAAACCCTAAACCCTCACTCTGATATAAAAAATTAGACTTTTGCCAATATATTCTTATATCAAGAACATATCGGAGCCCATGCACCTCTTCAAGATCTCTCATAGTAGCACACGACCTAACGCTAACCTACCTGTGCCGTATGGGCAATTACAGGGGATGTATGGGCAATTACAGGAGCATAAGGTTCGACGCACAGTAAACTCCCAGTTACCTCCAGCGTGAAATCACACATACAATGGGAGGAGGGAGAAGCCTGTGTTATATGTTCTAAAGCCTTTTGTGGCGTGTATAAGTGGAAAAAAGTAAGGGCCTATTTGCCGTTCAGCAGTGCAGTTATATGTTTTAATGGCCCATTTGGCGTGTACTACTGGCAAAAAAATATATATTATTTGCCGTTCAGCGGTGCAGTTATACAGTATTTTCTAAAGCCTTTTGTGGCGTGTATAAGTAGAAAAAAGTAAGGGCCTATTTGCCGTGATTGTGACTTACATGAAGATCAGATCACATTTTATGACCAATTTGTGCAGAAATCCATATCATTCCAAAGGGTTCACATACTTTTTCTTGCAACTGTATTATTTGCTGTTCAGCAGTGCAGTTATATGTTCTAAAGCCTTTTGTGGCGTGTATAAGTGGGAAAAAGTGAGGGCCTATTTGCCGTTCAGCGGTGCAGTTATATGTTCTAAAGCCTTCTTTGGCGTGTATTAGTGGAAAAAAAGGCTTATAAGCCGTTGTGTGGTGAAGTGAGAAAATTACAGACTTTTTTGGGGTGTTTTAATTTCATTTTTATTTATTTATTTGATCTAACAGTATGTCAGTCAGAGAAGTGTCAGGTTCTTCACAGGGAAGTGGCAGAGGCCAAAATGTTTCTGGCGCAGGAACAGGTCGCTGCAGAGTAAGGGGGCGTGGCGCCAGGAGTTGCAGCGAGAAGCCTGAGTTCCCGTTGTCATCTAGCGGTTGTGTCTTGACCAGCAACCCAGCGGTTCTTGAATGGTTGACTCGGTCATCCACTTCATCCCAAGTGACATCAGACACCCCCAGCGAAGAGTCGGTGGGTTCGTCAGACACAACCCTTAGTTGGCATGGCCCGGGAGCAGGCCCTGTACCCTCACCTGTCCTCAACCTGCGTCTGTCCTTTTCTGTTCCCTCAGCCAGAGAAGTATTATATGCTGTGGGCTCAGCTCCACTATACAGCGAGGACGAGCTTCTAGAGGACAGTCAGCAGCTACTTCGAAGCCAAGATGTGGAGGAGATACCCGCCGCTTACTCCGGTAGGCGGGCAAGAAGTGATGAGGAGAGTGGCGTGGGAGCTAGTGTTGAAAGCAGTCAGGCTCCTGACCCAGAGACTGTTGAGGAGGATATCAGTGACGTGCAGACAGTACTCAATGATGATTATGTAGCTGATCGCACTTGGGAGCTGGCTGAATTAGAGGCTTCATCATCATTGGGAGAAGAGGGTGGCAGCTTGCCTGTGAGCCAGCGGCGAAGCCAGCAAGTCGCTAGCGTGGCCGGGAGTCAGCAGGGTGGCAGCAGTGGGAGGTCGGGAGCCAAATGTGCCTGGGGTAGACCAACCTGCTTTGCAGGAGCCTACCTGCCCGGATAGTAGTGGTGCAGGGGTTCAGGGAAGCAGCGGCGGTAGCAGCTAGTCAATGCGGAGTGTTGGGGGTAAAATCCCCTACTCGGCGGTGTGGCAGTTTTTTGTTAAGCCACCTGGAGGAGGTGAACATGGCCATTTGTAGAATCTATGGGCAGAAGGTGAAGTGTGGCCAAGGTGCCAATGTTGGCACCACGGCCCTGCGTCAACATATGCAGCGTCATCATAAAGTAGCCTGGGAGAACTGTGGCTCTGATGCGGTGGTCCAGGCTGCCGCAGCAGCCACTGCATCACCCAGTGGCAGGCACCCGATTTAAGACAGTCAAGGCTCCACCACCTCAGCCAAAGGGAGCTGTCTGTCCTTCCCATCATCTGCTGGTCCTGATGCTCCTGCTCCTCCTCCTACTTATCATCAGTCATTCCATCAGCAATTGATCTCCGAAGCAATTGCCAAGAGACAACAGTATGCGTGCTTCTGGCCAAGTTGCTGGTGCTACAGTCCTTTCCTTTCCAAATGGTGGACTCTACACCTTTCAGAGAACTGATGGCTTGTGCTGAGCCGAGGTGGAGAGTCCCAAGCTGTCATTTCTTTACCAAAAGCAGCACCAGCCCTGCACAAATATGTAGAACAGAAGGTGGGCCAGTCCTTGAGTCTGTCGGTGTCTGCCAAAGTACACGGCAGTGCCGACGTGTGGAGCTGTAACTACGGTTAGGGACAATACATGTCCTTTATGGCCCACTGGGTGAATGTGGTTCCTGCACAGCCACACCAGAAACTTGGCTAGATGACGCCGCTTCTGCCTCCACATTCTCACGCAATTGGTCCTGTGACAATGTCCACCTCTGCCTCCTCATCCTCCACCGTGTCCTCAACCTCCACTGCAGGGACAATTCACAGTGCCCCTCCAGCATATAACATGTGTAGGGCGCGGCTGTGTCACGCTGTTCTGCACTTCGTTTGCCTGGGCGAACTGAGTCACACAGGGGAGAAACTGCTCAGTGTCCTGCATCAAGAAGTAGAATCCTGGCTTTCTCTGCGACAACTCAAAATCGGAACCATGGTGCTTAACAAAGGGAAGAACATAGTGTCGGCCCTGCATCAAGCAGGGCTGAGCCATGCGCCCTGCATGGCACACGTTTTCAATCTGGTTGTCAAGAGGTTCCTGAAATCTTCCACCCATCTGCAAGACATCCTCAAAATGGCCAGGAAACTTTGCATGCACTTCAGCCACTCATACACCATAAAAAGAAAAACCCTCCTTGAGCTGTAACGGCAGAACTGCATCCCCCAAAATAGGCTGACAAGCGACGTTTCCATATGTTGGACCGACTATACGAACAGAGAAAGGCCATAAACGATTTCTTGATGATCCAAGCGGACAGGAGTACTTCCCTGTGTAACTTTGTTGTCAGCCAGTGGCAGCTCATGCATAACACCTGCCGTTTGCTCAGGCCCTTTGAGGAGGCCACGTTATTTGTCAGTCGCTAGGACTGCGGGAGGAACAACGTCATTCCACTGCGTCATGTCCTGTAACAGATGTGGGAAATCTGGCTGGTCAGGGGAATGGAGACGTGGCGCCTAGATCTCACAGCCACATGAGCCTTGTGGGGATGAACTGGAGGAGGAAGAGGACATTAGGTGGTTTTTATACAAAGATGACAGGAGAGGAGGAGCAGGAGCAGCCAAGAGGAGCTACAGGGCGATGAGGAAGACGAGGCAGAAGACCCAGACAAACTGTGGCAGTATGCAGTGGAGATGGAGTTAGGTAGTCCCTACGAGTCACTTGCACAAATGGCCCGAAGCATGCTCACTTGCTTGCGTAGTGACAGTCAAATTGTTAGCATTCGGCAGAGGGATGACTTCTGGCTCTCCACCTTTTTGGACCCTCGTTACCGGTCCAAAATGGGGGCCTTTTTACACCCGCTGAGAGGGAGGACAAACTGAACTACTAGAGAAACATCCCTATGTAGTCAGTTGGCCACTGCCTATCTGCGCAATCGTCCATCCTCTCGCAGGTCTGACCGGGGGGAACCTCTGCACTTAAGTTCCTCTGCCATGGCTGCTGTGGCAGGGGGGGGGGGGGGTGGGTAGGAGCAGTTCCAGCTCCATCAGCAGCAACTTTAGTCTAGTGTCGCTGATGAGCAGCTTGCTTCACCCGCCTAGTAAAGAAACTACTTAATAGACCTGGAGCAGGACCTGAACCAGCAGGTGGTGGCATACTTGGACAGCACCCTGTCACCCCACATTAAAGATCTGCTGGGCAGCCAAACTGGGTTTGTGGCCGCAACTGGCAGAGTTTGCCCTGTAAAAGCTGTCCTGCCAGGCCAGTAGTGTGGCATCAGTGCGGGTGTTTTGTGCGGCGGGGGCCATAGTTACCCATAGTTACCCCAAGAAGAACTTGCCTGTCCACCCAAAATGTGGAGAGACTGACTTTTGTCAAGATGAATCAGGCATGGATCAGCCAGGATTTCCACCCACCAATGCCTGATGCATCAGAATAGATCATCCATGGTGCCACACCAACACTTTGATAAAAAATAGACTGGTTTCTTCTGGATACCTGCCTCAGCTACTATTCTGATGCTGCCACCCGCCTGATGCCACACATCTGATGCCAAGTGCTCCTTCTTACACCATCTTCAGGTGCTACTGGTATTGCCTCCCACTCTGTCAACGGGTTACTCTGTGGTCTCCTGATGCTGCTGCCACCTCACCACTCCGGTCTCCTGATACTGCTGCTGCCACCTCCACACTGTCATTGCTCCACCCTGTGGTCTCCTCCTGATGCTGCCATCTCCTCCACACTCTGTCATTGTGCCACTCTTTGGCCTCCTGATGCTGCTGCCACCTCCGCACTGTCATTGTGCCACTCTGTGGCTTCCTCCTAATGCTGCTGCCGCCACCTCCATACTCTGTCATTGTGCCACTGTGTGGCCTCCTCCTGATGTTGCCGCCACCTACACACTCTGTCATAGTGCAACTCTTTGGCCTCCTGATGCTGCTGCCACCTCCACACTGTTATTGTGCCACTCTGTGGCCTCCTCCTGGTGCTGCTGCCACCTCCAGACTCTGTCAATGGGTCACTCTGTGGTCTCCTCATGCTGCTTCCACCTCCCCACTATGTCATAGGGCCACTCTGTGGACTTCTTATGCTTTTCCTACCCTCCCCACTTCATGACTGGGTCACTATTTTGCCTTTCGGCCTGGCTGACATCATCATTTATTTGACCCTTCTTCTGATCTGTCAGAAGGAAGGAAGGAAAAATGAGACGCACAACGGATCCTGTCTATGTATCAGCTGTAAGGCCTGCATGACATGGTCCCTCTTTTGCATCAGAATTGGCCTATGATTTGGTAACCAAAAGCAGGAGTGGGTACAAAACACAGAAGACATGCAAATATTCCATTCACGTGTCATCTCTGTTTTGGATCCACTCCTGTTTTTATTTTACTTTAGCAATACTGATGGGTTACTGACCAAATGTTGACCGAGCGAAGGCAGATGCTCCACAGACAAGATCCGTTTTTTGGGGGTTATTGTTGACGGATCAGAGGAAGGGCAAAATAATCAGTGATGTCAACACAAACTTACTGATGACACCCATGCCACTCTGTGGGGGGGGGGGGGGGGGGTTCTACTTGTATAAGTGTTTAATAGAACAGGTTCTGTGGAAATCTATGTGGAATCAGGGAATTAGTGTAAAATGAGTGCACTCTTTCACGCTATAGTAGGATCTTGGGCCTCTGCACGATTCTTTATATCTGGCGCTAACATTGACCTGTAAGAATGAGTTCACACTTGCGTTATTTGGTCAGTTTTGGCCTCGTAACTGCCCAAATAAGTGAAGTGTGCAGTGATTCTAAGAGCTACACCTGTCATCTTCATGTCATACTGACTCACAGTATTGTTTCACTACCACAGCCGACTACCTATGAATGCTACTGTAAGGCAGAGTGTCCTACACCACTATAAAGGCTCTCTGCAGCCAGGAAATATTTTTTTTTTAACACAATTCGCCACAAATAAATTTGTATCGAACCAAATTTTTTAGGAAGATTCGGCAAACCAGCCGAATCGAATTTTTGAGAAATTCGCTCATCTCTACTTATAGGCAAAAATATTATTGGCCCTGAGTGGTATGCATGGCTCCACAGTCTACTAATAGAGGAAGGAATAAGACGGAAACAGTGGACGAATTTAGTAGACAAATACAAAATGTTGCACACAGCTTCCTGATCTTCAACACTTGGTCTCCTCAATCATAGTATCCCTCCTCTTTGCAATGGGCTGGCTGGTCTTGGTCCACGGCCTGACTTATTACACAGGCCTGTGCTGCTATCAGTATGCATGGACTAGGTAGCTTCTTTCTACCCCCAGCCCTGGTCTCAACTCCTGTGTGATGTTTGGATTCTCATGGCCTTGTAAGTCACTGAGGCGAGGCTACTTGCAGCGCTTAAAACCCTCTCTGAGATGCCACTGGAAGATTGACAAGACAGTATAGTGAGAGCAAACTGAGCCAGTTCTGGCCACTGTTCAAATCTGCCCAGAAATCCATTGGGTCAGGAAACACGATATGGGTCAGATAAAGGCCACCGTCCAGTTAGAACTGAACCTGGTTGTTCAGGTAGGACCTCTTAGTTTGCTGATTTACATCAGCCTGACTTGGCACATGAAAGTAATGCTCCATCATATTAATGACACTGAACTAGCTGCTCCTCCTTCTGATACTTGTGGTGTGATGACATCATTACAGTTCCTTCACTCCCTGACAGCAAGGAGAAAAACTGCAAGAGAAGCTCTTTATTTAGACTAGAGTAAAGTGGGTAAAATGAGGTACTTCCCTTTTCTCTTCATTTGCCCCCAGTCCCCTTTTCTACTCAGAAGTAGTACCTTATGCCTCACTGATTCTCATACTTCAGAAGCGCTACATTTTAACTGAGAAGTACCTCATATCTCACGCATATATAGTACTGCAGACAGCTACAACCCTCAATACCTCATATAGTGACCATAATTTATAACTGACCACATACAGTCAGGTCCATGAATATTGGGACATCGACACAATTCTAACATTTTTGGCTCTATACAACATCACAATGGATTTGAAATGAAACGAACAAGATGTGCTTTAACTGCAGACTGTCAGCTTTAATTTGAGGGTATTTACATCCAAATCAGGTGAACGGTGTAGGAATTACAACAGTTTGCATATGTGCCTCCCACTTGTTAAGGGAGCAAAAGTAATGGGACAGAATAATAATCATAAATCAAACTTTCACTTTTTAATACTTGGTTGCAAATCCTTTGCAGTCAATTACAGCCTGAAGTCTGGAACGCATAGACATCACCAGACGCTGGGTTTCATCCCTGGTGATGCTCTGCCAGGCCTCTACTGCAACTGTCTTCAGTTCCTGCTTGTTCTTGGGGCATTTTCCCTTCAGTTTTGTCTTCAGCAAGTGAAATGCATGCTCAATCGGATTCAGGTCAGGTGATTGACTTGGCCATTGCATAACATTTCACTTCTTTCCCTTAAAAAACTCTTTGGTTGCTTTTGCAGTATGCTTTGGGTCATTGTCCATCTGCCCTGTGAAGCGCCGTCCAATGAGTTCTAAAGCATTTGGCTGAATATGAGCAGATAATATTGCCCGAAACAATTCAGAATTCATCCTGCTGCTTTTGTCAGCAGTCACATCATCAATAAATACAAGAGAACCAGTTCCATTGGCAGCCATACATGCCCACGCCATGACACTACCACCACCATGCTTCACTGATGAGGTGGTATTCTTAGGATCATAAGCAGTTCCTTTCCTTCTCCATATTCTTCTCTTCCCATCACTCTGGTACAAGTTGATCTTGGCCTCATCTGTCCATAGGATGTTGTTCCAGAACTGTGAAGGCTTTTTTAGATGTCGTTTGGCAAACTCTAATCTGGCCTTCCTATTTTTGAGGCTCACTAATGGTTTACATCTTGTGGTGAACCCTCTGTATTCACTCTGGTGAAGTCTTCTCTTGATTGTTGACTTTGACACACATACACCTACCTCCTGGAGAGTGTTCTTGATCTGGCCAACTGTTGTGAAGGGTGTTTTCTTCACCAGCGAAAGAATTCTTCGGTCATTCACCACAGTTGTTTTCCGTGGTCTTCCGGGTCTTGGGGTGTTGCTGAGCTCACCAGTGCGTTACTTCTTTTTAAGAATGTTCCAAATAGTTGTTTTGGCCACGCCTAATGTTTTTGCTATCTCTCTGATGGGTTTGTTGTGTTTTTTTCAGCCTAATGATGGCTTGCTTCACTGATAGTAACAGCTCTTTGGATCTCATCTTGAGAGTTGACAGCAACAGATTCCAAATGTAAATAGCACACTTGAAATGAACTCTGGACCTTTTATCTGCTCATTGTAATTGGGATAATGAGGGAATAACACACACCTGGCCATGGAACAGCTGAGAAGCCAATTGTCCCATTACTTTTGGTTCCTTGACAAGTTGGAGGCACATATGCAAACTGTTGTAATTCCTACACCATTCACCTGATTTGGATGTTAATACTTTCAAATTAAAGCTGACAGTCTGCAGTTAAAGCACATCTTGTTCGTTTCATTTCAAATCCATTGTGGTGGTGTATAGAGCCACAAATGTTACAATTGTGATGATGTCCCAATATTTATGGACCTGACTGTATATCTGTATTCACTGCATCTATTATACCTCGTACCTCACATATCAGTACACTACTGTACATATTATATATCTATAGCCACTATATATATATTCACTGCATCTATTTTAACTTGTACCTCACACATCAGTACACTGCTATATATATATATATATACACAGTGACATGCAAACGTTTGGGCACCGCTGGTCAAAATGACTGTTATTGTGAATAGTTAAGCAAGTTGAAGATGAAATGATCTCCAAAAGGCATAACGTTAAAGATGAAACACACATTTCAGCATTTTAACCCGTTAAAGACCCGTGACGTACATGTATTTCATGGTGATCGCCCCCAAATAGCGGCAGGGGTCCGGCAGTCACTGATAGCTGGACCCCTCCTGCATGCGCTGGCATCGGTGAAATCACAGATGCTGTGCATTAACCCTTGATGTGCCGCGGTCCGCGCTGACTGCGGCATGTGCAATGTCGGGCAGGGATCGGAGCTGCTGTGACGGGGACCCGATGGCATGGAAGGCAGCGCCTTCCTTAGGCATCGGGACTGCCTTCCGGAGGAGAGCCTGTATGATCCAGCTCCCTGGATCTCACAGGCAGGAAGCTGTATGTGTAATGCACACTATATTACACATACAGCCAATGCATTCCAATACAGAAGTATTAGAATGCATTGTAAAGGGGTTTATACCACCAAAAGTTGAAGTTCCAAAGTGGGACAAAAAATAAAGTGAAAAAAAAGTTGAAAAGTAGACATATTAGATATCGCTGCGTCCGCATCGACTGGCTCTATAAAAATATCACATGACCTAACCCCTCAGATAAACACCGTAAAAAATAAAAATAAAAACTGTGCTAAATAAACAATTTTTTTGTCACCTTACATCACTTAAAGTACAACACCAAGCGATCAAAAAGGTGTATGTCCGCCAAAATAGTACCAATCTAACCGTCACCTCATCCCGCAAAAAATGAGCTCCTACCTAAGACAATCGCCCAAAAAATAAAAAAACTATGGCTCAGAATATGGAGACAGTAAAACATTTTTTTTTTGTTTTTAAAGAGGACCTTTCACCGATTATTACACTATGAACTAACTATACAGACATGTAGCGCGGCGCCCGGGGATCTCACTGCACTTACTATTATCCCTGGGCACTGCTCCGTTCTCCCGTTATTCCCTCCGGTATCTCCGCTCACTAAGTTATAGTAGGCGGAGATTCCAGTCACTAAGTCATGGTAGGCGGAGTCTGCCCTTGTTCTGCTCTAGCGCTGGCCAATTGCAGCGCAGAGCTCACAGCCTGGGAGGTTATTTTCTCCCAGGCTGTGAGCTCTGCAATGCGATTGGCCAGCGCTACAGAAGAACAAGGGCAGACTCCGCCTACCATAACTTAGGGAACGGAGATACAGGAGGGCATAGCAGGAGAATGGAGCGGCGCCCGGGGATAATAGTAAGTGCAGTGAGATCCCCGGGCGCCGCTCTACATGTCTGTATAGTTAGTTTATAGTGTAATAATCGGTGAATAGTGTAATAGCAAGCGATCAAAAAGTCATATGCATCCTAAAATAGTGCCAATCAAACCGTCATGTCATCCTGCAAAAATGGTACCCTACCTGAGATGATCGCCCAAAAACTGAAAAAACTATGGCTCTCAGAATATGGAGACACTAAAACATGATTTCTTTTGTTTCAAAAACGAAATCATTGTGTAAAACTTACATAAATAAAAAAAGTAGACATATTAGGTATCGCCGCGTCCGTAATAACCTGCTCTATAAAAATGTCACATGACCTAACCCCTCAGGTGAATACCATAAAAATAAAAACGATGTAAAAAAAGCAATTTTTCGTCACCTTACATCACAAAAAGTGTAATAGCAAGCAATCAAAAAGTCATATGCACCCTATAATAGTACCAATCAAACCGTCATCTCATCCCAAAAAAAATTAGCCCCTACACAAGACCGTCCCCTAAAAAATAAATAAAACTACTGCTTTCAGAATGTGGAGACACAAAAAAATATTTATTTTCAAAAATGCTTTGTTATGTAAAACTGAAACAAACAACCTAAAAAAGGCTTGTATTATCGGTGCGGATGGGTGATGGATCCGCACCAAAAGCGAGAGTGAAAGTAGCCTAACTTATATATAAACACTGCTATTGCATCACAATGCATTCACTAAAACTGCAGGTACTTTGATGCAAAAAATTAGTTAACAGTAGTGTGGAGCGAACCCGAACTGTAAAGTTAAGGTCTGTACTGAACTTTGCGAGTTCGGGTACACAGACCCGAACACGAACTTTGCCAGAAAAGTTTGAGTTCGGGCATTTAAAAAAGCTTTTGAAAGGCTGCAGGGCAGCCAATGAACAAGCTTTTAAGCTGTGGGCACTTAGAAGCCATTACAGCCATGCCTAACAATGGCATGGCTGTGATTGGCCGGTGAATCACGTGACCTAGCCTCTATACAAGCTGGATCACATGTAGCACCGCCCATCAGCTCTGAGTAGTGCAGAGACAGGAAGCAGGCAGCTGAAGTGAGGGAGAGTGTTAGGAATATGGCTATTTGTTTTGTGGGTGACCTATAATGATTTTTTTGTGGGTGCAATACACCAGCTTTGTACCCCTGACACAGAAATATAATACTAAATCTGGCTGTTAATTCTGTGGATGAACTATAGTAATTTTTTGTGGGTGCAATGCACCAACTTTGTACCCCTGACACAGAAATATAACAATTTTTGTTGTGAGATAGACGAGCACTGCATATGCGACAGAGAATTTAATATAGTTAATCTGACTGTTAGGCCCCTTTCACACGGACGTTGCGGCCGGATGCGTCCACAGTGCGTTTAGGGAAAATGGTGCGATTTTGACACTAAAACAAGTCAGTTTTCACTGCGATTGCGTTCCATGTTTGTGTTTTTTCCGTGCGGGTGCAAAACATTGTAATGCGTTTTGCATGCGCGTGAGAAAAATCGGCATGTTTGGTACCCAGACCCGAACCCGGACTTCTTCACAGAAGTTCAGGTTTGGGTTAGGTGTTGTGTAGATTTTATTATTTTCCCTCATAACATGGTTATAAGGGAAAATAATAGCATTCCTAATACAGAATGCATAGTACAATAGGGCTGGAGGGGTTAAAAATAAATAAAAATAATATACAGTTGCAAGAAAAAGTATGTGAACCCTTTGGAATGATATGGATTTCTGCACACATTGGTCATAAAATGTGATCTGATCTTCATCTAAGTCACAACAATAGACAATCACAGTCTGCTTAAACTAATAACACACAAAGAATTAAATGTTACCATGTTTTTATTGAACACACCATGTAAACATTCACGGTGCAGGTGGAAAAAGTATGTGAACCCTTGGATTTAATAACTGGTTGAACTGCCTTTGGCAGCAATAACTTCAACCAGACGTTTCCTGTAGTTGCAGATCAGACGTGCACAACGGTCAGGAGTAATTCTTGACCATTCCTCTTTACAGAACTGTTTCAGTTCAGCAATATTCTTGGGATGTCTGGTGTGATCGCTTTCTTGAGGTCATGCCACAGCATCTCAATCGGGTTGAGGTCAGGACTCTGACTGGGCCACTCCAGAAGGCGTATTTTCTTCTGTTTAAGCCATTCTGTTGTTGATTTACTTCTATGCTTTGGGTCATTGTCCTGTTGCAACACCCATCTTCTGTTGAGCTTCAGCTGGTGGACAGATGGCCTTAAGTTCTCCTGCAAAATGTCTTGATAAACTTGGGAATTCATTTTTCCTTCGATGATAGCAATCCGTCCAGGCCCTGACGCAGCAAAGCAGCCCCAAACCATGATGCCCGCACCACCATACTTCACAGTTGGGATGAGGTTTTGATGTTTGTGTGCTGTGCCTCTTTTTCTCCACATATAGTGTTGTGTGTCTCTTCCAAACAATTCAACTTTGGTTTCATCTGTCCACAGAATATTTTGCCAGTACTGCTGTGGAACATCCAGGTGCTCTTGTGCAAACTGTAAACGTGCAGCAATGTTTTTTTGGACAGCAGTGGCTTCCTCTGTGGTATCCTCCCATGAAATCCATTCTTGTTTAGTGTTTTACATATCGTAGTTCCACTAACAGGGATGTTAGCATGTGCCAGAGACTTTTGTAAGTCTTTAGCTGACACTCTAGGATTCTTCTTCACCTCATTGAGCAGTCTGCGCTGTGCTCTTGCAGTCAACTTTACAGGACGGCCACTCCTAGGGAGAGTATCAGCCGTGCTAAACTTCCTCCATTTATAGACAATTTGTCTTACCGTGGACTGATGAACAGCAAGGCTTTTGGAGATACTTTTATAACCCTTTCCAGCTTTATGCAAGTCAACAATTATTAATCGTAGGTCTTCTGAGAGCTCTTTTGTGCGAGCCATCATTCACATCAGGCAATGCTTCTTGTGAAAAGCAAACCCAGAACTGGTGTGTATTTTTGATAGGGCAGGGCAGCTGTAACCAACACCTCCAATCTCATGTCATTGATTGGACTACAGTTGGCTGACACCTCACTCCAATTAGCTCTTGGAGATGTCATTAGTCTAGGGGTTCACATACTTTTTCCACCTGCACTGTGAATGTTTACATGGTGTGGTCAATAAAAACATGGTAGCATTTAATTCTTTGTGTGTTATTAGTTTAAGCAGACTGTGATTGTCTATTGTTGTGACTTAGATGAAGATCAGATCACATTTTATGACCAATTTGTGCAGAAATCCATATCATTCCAAAGGGTTCACATACTTTTTCTTGCAACTGTAACTCACCTTAATCCACTTGTTCGCCCAGCCCGGCTTCTCTTCTGTCTTCTTCTTTGCTGTGCACAGGAATAGGACTTTTGATGACGTCACTGCGCTCATCACATGGTTCATCACATGATCTTTTACCATGGTGATGGATCATGTGACGGACCATGTGATGAGCGCAGTGACGTCATCAAAGGTCCTATTTCTGTGCACAGCAAACAAGAAGACAGAAGAGAAGCCGGGCTGCGCGATCAAGTGGATTAAAGTGAGTTATATTATTTTTTTTTTTTTTTAACCCCTCCAGCCCTATTGTACTATGCATTCTGTATTAAGAATGCTATTATTTTCCCTTATAACCATGTTATAAGGGAAAATAATAATGATCGGGTCCCCATCCCGATCCTATCCTAGCAACCGTGCGTGAAAATCGCACCGCATCCGCACTTGCTTGCGGATGCTTGCGATTTTCACACAGCCCCAGTCACTTCTGTAGGGCCTGCGTTGCGTGAAAAAACGCAGAATATAGAACATGCTGCGATTTTCACGCAACGCACAAGTCATGCTTGAAAATCACTGCTAGTGTGCACAGCCCCATAGAAATGAATAGGTCCGGATTCAGTGCGGGTGCAATGGGTTCACGTCACGCATTGCACCCGCACGGAAAACTCGCTCTTGTGAAAGGGGCCTTAGTTCGGCTGGTGACATATACTCATTTTTGTTGTGAAGTACACCTGCACTGCATACGTGACAGGGAAATTAACCCATTAAGGACCCTTGCCGTACATGTACGTCACAGCTGGATGTCAATTAAGGACCAGTGACGTACATGTACGGCAGGCTGATCGGGCAGGTGCAGGAGCTGTGCCCGCCCGATCAGCGGCACGGACCCGGCAGTCACCCGGTGAAAACACTGATGCCAGCGTATTAACCCCTTGTTTGCCGCTGTCAAAGCTGACCGCGGCATACAGAGGGTTTGCGGAGGGTACAGGTGCCCTCCGCTTCCCCGTCGGGTCCCCGCGCTTCAGTGGCGGGGACCCGATGGCAGAGAAGGCAAGCCTGATGCCTTCCATAGGCATCAGAGCTTGCCTTCTACAGAAGCCTGTGAGATCCCGTCCATAAAAGCTGACAGCCAATGCATTACAATACAGGTTGTATTGTAGTGCATTGCAGAGGGGATCAGACCCGAGAAGTTGAAGTCCCAGACAAAAAAAAAGTAAAAAAAAAGTTTCGAAAACGTGTTTTTCATAATAAAAAAATAACTTTTCAAGTAAAAAAAAAATTCCCAAAATAAAACACATAAAATTGTAAAAAAAAAATGAAAAAAAAAGAAAAGTAGGCATATTGGGTATTGCCGCGTCCGTAACAACTTACTACAAAAATATCACATGATCGACCCTCTCACCGTAGAAAAAATAAAATAAAAACTGTGCTAAAATAATCATTTTTTTGTCACCTTATATAACAAAATGTGCAACACCAAGCGATCAAAAAGGCATATGCCCCCCAAATAAGTACCAATAAAACTGTCACTTCATCCCGCAAAAAATGAGCCCCTACATTAAATAATCGGGCAAAACATAAAAAAACTATGGCTCTCAGAATATGGAGACACTAAAACATGATTTTTTTTGTTTCAAAAATGCTGTTATTGTGTAAAACTTAAATAAATAAAAATATATACATGTTAGGTATCGTCACATCTGTAAGAACCTTCTGTATAAAAATATCACATAAACTAACCCCTCAGATTGTCACCTCACATCACACTTGCATTGTCCGGATCAGTCGTGCACTCCATTTGCCGGAATTACACGCCGGATCCGGAAAAACGCAAGTGAACTAAAAGCATTTGAAGACGGATCCGTCTTCAAAATGCGTTCAGTGTTACTATGGCAGCCAGGACGCTATTAAAGTCCTGGTTGCCATAGTAGTAGTGGGGAGCGGGGGAGCAGTATACTTACAGTCCGTGCGGCTCCCCTGGCACTCCGGAATGACGTCAGAGCGCCCCATGCGCATGGATGACGTGATCCATGTGATCACGTCACCCATGCGCGTGGGGCGCCCTGACGTCACTCTGGAGCGCCCGGGGAGCCGCACGGACGGTAAGTATACTGCTCCCCCGCTCCCCACTACACTTTACCATGGCAACCAGGACTTTAGCGTCTTGGCAGCCATGGTAACCATTCAGAAAAAGCTAAACGTCGGATCCGGCAATGAGCCGAAACGACGTTTAGCTTAAGGCCGCATCCGGATTAATGCCTTTCATTGGGCATTAATTCCGGATCCGGCCTTGCGGCAAGTGTTCAGGATTTTTGGCCGGAGCAAAAAGCGCAGCATGCTGCGGTATTTTCTCCGGCCAAAAAACGTTCCGATCCGGAACTGAAGACATCCTGATGCATCCTGAATGGATTTCTCTCCATTCAGAATGCATTAGGATAAAACTGATCAGGATTCTTCCGGCATAGAGCCCCGACGACGGAACTCTATGCTGGAAGAAAAGAACGCAAGTGTGAAAGAGCCCAAATACCAAGCGATCAAAAAGTCATACGCACCCCAAAATCATACCAATCAAACCGTCATCTCATCCCACCAAAAATTAGACCCTACCTAAGACAATCGCCCCAAAAAAATATATATTTGGCTCTCAGAATATGGAGACACTAAAACATGATTTTTTTTTTTGTTTAAAAAATGCTTTTATTGTGTAAAACCTAAATAAATTTAAAAAAAGTATACATAATAGGTAATTGGGTATTGCTGTGTCCGTAACAATCTGCTGTATAAAAATATCACATGACCTAACCCCTCAGGTGAACACCGTAAAAAAATAAAATAAAAAAACGGTGTAAAAAAAGCCATTTTTTGTCACCTTACATCACAAAAAGTGTAATATAAAGCTATCAAAAAGTCATACGCATCACAAAATCATACCAATTAAACCATCATCTTATCCCACAAAAAATGAGATTCTACCTAAGACAATCGCCCAAAAATAAAAAAAACTATGGCTCGTAGAATATGGAGACATTAAAACATGATTTTTTTTTTTTTTTAAATGCTGAAACCGCTTTCTTATCTGTTTTTATGCCGATGTGGAGCAATAAAGTAAGAATTGGACTGTTCTTGGTGAGTGCCCTCTTTCATCTTTACACGTGAGTACATGTGCACATGCCTACACGTACTGACTGATGGGTCTGCCCCATTTAACTTCTGGGTCTCCAAATTGGGCACATGGCCTGAGCTTGCCCTTTATGCCTTGGAGGTGCTGGCCTGCCCTGCAGCAAGTGTATTGTCCGAACGTGTGTTTAGCCCAGCAGGGGGATAATCACAGACAAGTGCAGCCGCCTGTCCACAGCCAATGGGGACAAGCTTACATTCATTAAAATGAACCAGGCATGGATCCCACAGGACTTGTCTGTACCTTGTGCTGAGTAAACAAGTATACCGGCCGCACCCAGCCATTGGTGGGAGCGCACTTTCTCTTTACATTCTCTTTTCTATTTTCCAATGTTTTGGGGTCTTCTGCATTTTCCAAGTGCTGCTTTTTATAAGTGCACTTGAGATATTCAGGAGACTAATTTAGACTAACTCAGAGCTTTTCCACTGTAGCAGAACTTCAGCGGTGTTTCTGGTGGATACTCAGACGGTGTGTTTCAAAACAGCAGAATTTCAGCTGTGTTTCTGGTGGATACTCAGACACTGTGTTTCAAAACAGCAAAACTTCATCTGTGTTTCTGGTGGATACTCAGACACTGTGTTTCAAAACAGCAGAACTTCAGCAGTGTTTCTAGTGGATACTCAGACACTGTTTCAAAACAGGTAAGGAATTTGTTAGACAGGTAATCACTATTGTCTGATTGCAAATGAGCATAGGTGATTAAGGTGTTATATTTGTTGTTGGGGGAGGAGCTTTTGTGGGAGTGTGTCTATATATAGCCACATAGTATTAGCTTGCCTAATTATAGCTTGCTGCATTTTCCAAGTGCTGCTTTTTATAAGTGCATCGGAGATATTCAGGAGGTAATCTCGAGGTGGATGCAATCTAAAAAAGTAAGATTTGTTTGTTTAAAATCTTTCCCCTCTTTAAAATGGAAGACCTGGTTCTTTGCAGGAATTGTTGTGCTTTTATTTCAGGTTCCACTCTTCGGAGGTTTGGATGCTGTCTGATCTGTAGAAATCTCTCCGTAATGCAGCAAGAAATTGCATTTTTGAAATCTGAGATTTGCAAATAAACCGTTAAACAAACTAAGGCTGAGAACGTTGCAAAGCAAATGCCACAGAGGCCCCCTAGAAATGGAAGATGGGTTACTGCAGGTTCTGGTAGACTGAGAGGTGTTGATAGAAGACATGTCCCACAGTCTGTGGCTCTCCATAATTCATTTGCAGCACTTTCAGAGTGCAAGAGCAACATGGAGGATGGCTCAAGCACAGTGGGTGAGAAACAATCCTCTCCCATTCCTAAAGTATGCAAGACTGCAGCCAAAGACAAAAAGGAGAAGGTGAGGACTGATAGTAAGCAGCTGTTGGTGGGCGATTCCATCATAAGAGGTGTGAAGTTTGAGGAAAATGGTGTTGTGAGATGTCTCCCTGGTGCTACCGCTAACAGGGATAGACAAAGTATCCTTAATATTGTTAGGCAAGCAAAGCAGGAAAGGGAGGTGGATGTTATTGTCTATCTTGGGACAAATGATCTGGCTTGCAATGAGGTTTCAAAGGTGAAGGAAGCTTTTCACACACTTGGAAATGATATACTGGAGGTTGCATCAACTGTTTCATTCTCTGCAGTTTTGCCTGTGCATAACCTTCAGCATGACAGGAAGATGCGCATTAAGGAATTCAATGTATGGCTTGGTGAATGGTGTCTGAACCAAGGGTTTGGCTTTGTGTCTCATGTTAGCTCTCGTTGGAATGGAAAAGAACTGTGCAAGAAAGATGGTTTGCATCTTTCTCTCAAGGGAACGAATTTCCTCAGTGAACAGTTCCAAGTATTTGCTATGGAGCATTTAAACTAGGAAAGGGGGGCAAAAGAGTGATAATCCAGAAGTCCGACTGCCCCCGGGAACAATGCCAGAAGATGCCAGTAGCACATGGGTTAAGAAATGACAAGCTCAGAGTCTTGTCTACAAATGCTCGCAGTTTAGGGAATAAGATCAATGAACTTGAGGCTATAATGGCATCTGAGAATATAGATTTAGTGGCTGTTACTGAGACGTGGTTCAATGGGAGTAATGACTGGGATATAACAATACCAGGGTTCTCTCTATATAGGAAAGACAGAGAAGGCAAGAAGGGGGAGGGGTGGCCCTGTATGTGAAAGATAGCATAAAATCGAATTTAATACAAGTTAGCGAGACCAATTTAGAGTCAGTTTGGGTTACCTTGCAGTTGATAATCATAAGGTAACTCGTGTAGGTGTGATATATAGACCACCTAGCCAAGTCAAAGAATTAGATGATCTACTAGTTGAGGGAAAAGCTAAAATGACATTGAAGGGGGAAGTTATCATTATGGGAGACTTTAATTTTCCTGATGTAAACTGGAAAACCAAAATAGCTAGTTCTGCCAAAAGTACAGATATTTAAAATTCCCTACTGGGATTATCTCTACAGCAAGTAGTTGAGGAGGCAACCCGGAAGGAGGGCATTTTAGATTTAGTATTCACAAATAGGAATTTGGTATCTGATATTACTGTAGGGGAAAGCTTGGGATCTAGTGATCACCAGTCAGTGTGGTTTACTATAAGTACAGTGACTGATTCACACCACACAAAAACTAAAGTTTTTGATTTTAGAAAAACTGAGTTTTCTAAAATTAGATTTGTGATATACGAGTCCCTATCAGATTGGTATAGTTTCAATGGAGTCCAGGAGAAATGGGACTACTTAAAAGTGCCACTATTGAAGGCAACAGAAAATTGCATTAGGCTTGTCAGTAAAAGCAAAAAAAGGACCACTGTGGTACTCAGCAGAAGTGGCCAAAATCATTAAAAACAAAAAGATAGCATTTAGTAATTATAAAAAAAAAAAAAGAAAACGAGGATGCCTGTGCCTAAAGCACAGGCAGAAGAGAAATTAGCTCAGTCAATGAAAAAAGGCGATAAGACAATCTTCAGATACATAAATGAAAAAAGGAAACGAAAACAAGGAATTACCAAATTAAAAACAAAAGAAGGAAGGTATATGGAAGAAGATAAAGAACTAGCTGACTGCCTCAACAAATATTTATGTTCAGTTTTTACAAAGGAAAATGAAGGAAAAGGACCTCAGTTAGTAAGGAAGACTAATGAATCTTTTGATGCATGTGTCTTTACAGAGGAAGAGGTTCTAAGTCAGCTGTCTAAAATTAATACAAATAAGTCACAGGGGCCTGATGGGATACACCCAAAGCTATTAAAAGAGCTCAGCGGTGAACTAGCAAAACCATTAACAGATTTATTTAACCAATCACTGGTAACAGAAGTCGTCCCAGAAAATTGGAAATTAGCAAATGTTGTGCCCATTCACAAGAAAGGTAGTAGGGAGGAATCGGGCAACTATAGGCCAGTAAGCCTGACATCAATAGTGGGGAAATTAATGGAAACCATACTTAAGGAGAGGATTGTGTAACATCTAAAATCCCATGGATTGAAAGATGAAAAACAGCATGGGTTTACTTCAGGGAGATCATGCCAAACTAATCTTATTGATTTTTTTTATATAAAAAAAAAGTATATTCAGACCATGGTCTTGTTACCAGTGGGGTACCTCAGGGATCTGTTCTGGGACCCATATTGTTTAATATCTTTATCAGCAAAATTGCAGAAGGCCTTGATGGTAAGGTGTGTCTTTTTGCTGATGACACAAAGATTTGTAACAGGGTTGATGTTCCTGTAGGGATACACCAAATGGAAATGGATTTAGCAAAACTAGAGGAATGGTCAAAAGTCTGGCAATTAAAATTTAATGTTGATAAGTACAAGATAATGCACCTGGGGCGTAAAAACCCAAGAGCAGAATATAAAATCTGTGATATAGTGCTAACCTCAGTATCTGAGGAAAGGGATTTAGGGGTCATTATTTCAGAAGACTTAAAGGTAGGCAGACAATGTCATAGAGCAGCAGGAAATGCTAGCAGAATGCTTGGGTATATAGGGAGAGGCATTACCAGTAGAAAGAGGGAGGTGCTCATGCTGCTCTACAGAACACTAGTGAGACCTCATTTGGAGTATTGTGCGCAGTACTGGAGACCATATCTCCAGAAGGATATTGATACTTTGGAGACAGTTCAGAGAAGAGCTACTAAACTAGTACATGGATTGCAGGATAAAACTTACCAGGAAAGATTAAAGGACCTTAACATGTATAGCTTGGAAGAAAGACGAGACAGAGGGGATATGATAGAAACTTTTAAATACATAAAGGGAATCAATAAGGTTAAAGAGGAGACAATATTTAAAAGAAGAAAAACTGCTACAAGAGGACATAGTTTTAAATTAGAGGGGCAATTGTTTAAAAGTAATATCAGGAAGTATTACTTTACTGAGAGAGTAGTGGATGCATGGAATAGCCTTCCTGCAGAAGTGGAGTTTAAGAATGCATGGGGTAGGCATAAGGCCATCCTTCATATAAGATAGGGCCAGCAGCTATTCATAGTATTCAGTATATTGGGCAGACTAGATGGGCCAGTTCTTATCTGCTGACACATTCTATATATATATAAATAAATAATGGGAAAAAATAAAAATAAAAACACAACAGAAGTTTTGGCTACCTCCTCCTCTGCCGTTTCCACCTACACTGCCATGTCCACCGCCTCCTCAACCTCCTACTTCATTTTGACCTCCGCCTCCAAGATTATTATATATTTTTTTCTATTCTATGTTATTTTAAGTCATTTCCCTATCCACATTTGTTTGCAGGGCAATTGTCCTGCTCTTACCCCCATTTTGCTTCATTTTGCAGCCCTCTAGCCCTTACTACTATTTTACAGCTATTTTAGTGCACAAAAGTTCAGGTCCCCATTGACTTCAATGGGGTTTGGGTTTGAGTTCGGGTCAAGTTCGGGTCCCGAACCCGAACTTTGACCCAAAGTTCGGCCGAACATCCACGGGTCCGCTCATCCCTAGTTAACAGCTAACTGGTATATTAATGCTGTTATTACAGACTTCATTCAATAAAACTGCAGTCATCTTAATGCAATACAATGTGTTAACGGTTAACTGGTATATCTATACTGTTCTAATAGGGCAACATGTTCACTAATAATCCACAGTATCTTGATGTGATATAATGCATTAATGGTTAACTGTTATATAAATACTGTTATTTCAGCACAATGTGCTAACTAAAATTCCAGTTATCCTAATGCAAATTAGCTTAATTGCAAAGGAATAGCGATATCACAACCGGCGTGCCGATCACATACGTGACGCAAAGGGAGGGAAAAGGAAGGCCCTGTCCAAGGGAGAGGGAAAGATGGTGACCCCTAACTCACCTTGAGGCTGGCACCTGACAGCCCTGACGTCCCTAGACGGGTTTCTCACCCGTATGCCGATCACGTGCCTAAACCCTGGCTTTCCCTAAGATGAGCCCTACGTAGTGAATAGGGCGGTGGGAACACTAGTCCGCACCACTAACACTAAAGAGAAACACTAGGGAGAAGACAGACAATACTGACAAAACATATAGTCCCAGGTGGGCTACAACAAACAACCAACTGGGATCCGGAGGGTTATGCTCTGGTACGACAACCAGGGATAACAGCAACACAGCTCCAGTGGGTCAGTATAGAAGTCCAGGCAGGAAGCTCTATATCTGGCAACCAGAGAAGTGGGAGAGGGGAATATAAGGAGGTTGGGAGTGCCGGACAAGAAACAGCTGAGGAGAAGAAGCTACGGATCCCTGAGTGAGACAAAAGGGATTGCAAGGCAAACCTAGAAAGCTACCATTAAGTAACAGCGCTATCTTTAGACATAGAGCGCGCAGCCACCCGCTGCGACTTCCTGACCACGGGTGTAACGGAGTCAGACATGGCTCTTGACACCCTCGTGACAAGCGAGTTCTAGTTCACTGTATTTTATACTGCATCCTTGGGGTTATGCTGCAATAAAGAAATATTGCTTTTATGAGATCGTCCTGCAGTGCCGAAGCTCTCATCTCCTGTTTGCAGCAGAATGTACAGCAATTGATGCTGGAGGTGCTGGCAATAAGTCTATAAAACACTTATGAACTGTAGAAACTTGAGGGTTTTTTTTAAAAGACTGGCTGGCCATTTTAGATTTTGTTGATTCAATTGCAGTTTTGTTTAGTGCAAAATTAACTTTTCACTATCCATCAGCAGCATGAAACACACAACTGTGAGGGACCAGTCCCTCACTCTTTATGCTTTTCCTGATAAAACCCTAAATCTACCTAATTATGTCCCTTTACACTCTCCATATACTCTCCCTATCACACCTAGATTAGTGACTAGAGATGGCCTTGCGGTTCGCCCGGCCGTCGTTTCGCGGCGAACTTTGCATGTTCGCGATTCGCCGAACATGTGAACATATGGAGATATTCACGCCCGCCATATTCTTTTACATTGTGAAGAACTTTGACCCATGACACATCCATTAGGTGGTACAGGGCAGCCAATTGAGACGTTTCAGCACATGGACATAGTGCCTACCTTATAAATAAACCTGATCTGGCCACCATTTTGCATTCAGTGTTTTGCCAGTGTAGGGAGAGGTTGCTGTGTGGAGCAGGGACAGGCTGTTAGGGACACCAAATGCTAGCTAATAGGGCCACAAAAGTCATTTTAAGCACTAGTATAGGTGTGCTATCGATATGTGTGATACACAGAGGGGTGCGATATACTTATAATATACTTTTATAATGAGTCAAAAACACATAGATCTATATAGTGATCACCTGGAAGTCAGGGGCCTAGGGGCTTACTAGGGCCATTTTTATATAGGGTAAGATTCCGGACGGGTTCGCTCTTATCAGGAAGGGTGGTCTGTGGTTAGGCTATCAGGGCCAGAATAGCACCCCCCTGTAGGGCAATATCAGGGGCAGTTCTTTGCCCACCCTGTCCTTCAATACCACATCATCATCTAGCCCAGGGATAGATGTTTTTTGCTTTCCCTCCAGGATTCATGGATGTGCACTGGAACCCGCGGATTGTGGTAGGACATATGGTTTCTGATTTGGTGCCGCCGAGCACCTGATTTAGTGCCGCCAAGCACTTGTTATTGCCTACCACTGTTACGCTGAGCGCTCCAGGTCCCCTGCTGGCCTCGGAGCGCTCACAGCGTATGCCCCCAGGCAGCACTCCAGCGTCTCGGCGTGTGCGTCCTCGCTCTCTAGGGGGCGCGCGCGCCGGGCCTCTTAGATTCAAAGGACCAGTGCACCGGTGATTGGTGCCTGGTCCAAAGGGGTTATTAAGGGTTAAGGTTGTGAGAGGCAGTGCTGACTTAATTAGGCTGCACCTGTGCACTGCCCATTTATACCTTCCCCTCCCACAGCTTTCTGCCGGATCTTTGTGCCTTGTGACTCAGTGAAAGCGTTCCTTTCTATGTTAGTTTGCCTTACCTGTTGCCGTACCCGTTGCTACCGTCCATTCGCCTTTGAACCTTTGCCGCCTGCCCTGACCGCTGCTACGTCCGACTTCGCTCTTGCCTTCTCCCTGTGTACCACGCCATATCACCAGCCAGAGAGGTCGAGTTGTTACTAGGGAAAACGACCTGGTAGTTACCGCCGCAGCAAATCCATCCCGCTTTGCGGCGGGCTCTGGTGAAGACCAGTAACTGCTTAGAACCGGTCCTCTAGTACAACCTGAGCCATCGCCTCTCTGGTCCAGAGGATCCACTACCTGTCCTGCCGGTACGTGACAGTAAGATCCGGCCATGGATCCCGGTGATGTTCCCCTGCCAAGCCTGGAGGACCTCACCACCATTGTGGCCCAGCAGGGTCAACAGCTGGCCCAGTTGACCGCTTTGTTGCAGCAGCTCCTGCCTTCTCTGCGACAGCCAGCTCCTCCGTCTGCTCCTGCTGCATCACTTCCGCCTGCAGTTACCACCGGTTCCAGAATCCGTTTGTCCCTACCAGACAAAAACGACGAAGATCCTAAGCAGTGCCGTGGGTTCTTGTCGCAGTGCTCTCTCCACCTCGAGCTCCTGTCCGATCAGTTTCCTTCTGAGCGAGCCAAGGTAGCCTTTATTCTCAGTTTACTGTCCGGGAAGGCCCTGGCCTGGGCTACACCACTATGGGACCACGCAGATCCTGCCACCACTTCCGTCCAGAGCTTCTGCCTAGAGTTCCGGAATGTTTTTGAGGAGCCTGCCCGGGTTACCTCCGCAGAGACTGCCTTGCTAAATTTGACCCAAGGAGGTTCTTCCGTGGGTGACTATGCCATTCAGTTCCGCACCCTGGCCTCTGAGCTGAACTGGAACAATGAAGCCCTTTGCGCCACTTTCAAGAAAGGACTTAACAGTGTAGTAAAGGACGTTCTGGCTGCACGTGAGCTTCCTTCCACTCTTAGTGACCTCATCTTGCTGGCCACTAGGATAGACAAACGTTTCGCCGAAAGACAAGAGGAACTCCTCCTTGAAAAGGAAAAAGCTCGTCCTAGACGCTTTCCTCGTCTGGCTCCCGTTTTTCCGCATCCACCTCAACCCGCTACTGGGTTTTCCGCCGCGGAAGCCATGCAGGTGGATCGGTCACGCTTGACTCCGCAAGAACGAAGCCGCTGCAGAAACGAGAACCTGTGTCTGTACTGTGCCAGTACCGAGCACTTCCTTAGAGATTGTCCTCTCCGTCCACCGCGTTCGGGAAACGCTCGCGCCTAGTAAGCGTGGGAGAGGCGTTGCTAGGTGTGGATTCTTCCTCTCCACATCTCATCATACCCGTGCAGCTGATCATCTCTTCCAAGTCCTCTTTCTCCGCAGCCGCCTTCTTGGATTCCGGTTCAGCTGGCAACTTCATTCACGCCTCCTTGGTTGACAAGTACCGTATTCCAGTAATCCATCTACCCAAGCCGTTTTTCATCTCTACTGTTAACGGTGAGAGACTCTCTGCCACCGTGCAGTTCCGTACCCAGCCTCTGCAGATGGACATCGGAATATTTCATACCGAGACTTTAGAGTTCTTTGTCCTTCCCTTCTGTTCCTCCAAACTCCTCCTGGGTCTGCCGTGGCTTCAATGTCATAGTCCTGTCCTGAATTGGTCCACCGGTGAGATCCTGCGTTGGGGCTCCTCCTGTTCGGACCGCTGTCTCAAGCCTGCTCTGGTCAAACAGAACCCGCAAGTTTCTCCGCCTTCTGGGCTGCTTAAGCCATACCATTCCTTCACGGATGTCTTCTGCAAGAAACAAGCTGAGGTTCTTCCTCCTCACCGATGATTGCCCGATCGACCTGATACCCGGTTCTACTCCACCTCGGGGCAGAATTTATCCTCTCTCTCCTCCTGAGACTCTTGCCATGTCCGACTATATACGTGAGAACCTACAGAGAGGATTCATAAGAAAATCTTCTTCTCCTGCTGGGGCCGGTTTTTTCTTCGTGACAAAAAAAGACGGCTCCCTCCGCCCCTGCATTGACTACAGAGGTCTTAATAAAATTACTATCAAGAACCGTTACCCTCTGCCTCTAATCTCTGAGCTATTTGATCGTCTCCGAGGGGCTAAGATATTCACTAAATTGGACCTTCGAGGGGCCTATAATCTGATCCGTATCCGTGAGGGAGACGAATGGATGACCGCCTTTAACACAAGGGACGGCCATTTTGAGTATTTGGTGATGCCCTTCGGCCTCTGCAATGCACCTGCTGTCTTCCAGGAATTAGTCAATGACATTTTCAGGGACTTGCTTTACACCTGCGTGGTCGTATACCTGGATGATATCCTCATCTTTTCCTCCAATTTGGATCAACACCGGGTCCATGTGCAACAAGTTCTTACTCGTCTTAGGAGAAATCGCCTGTACGCTAAACTTGAAAAATGTCTTTTTGAACGGACCTCCCTGCCTTTCCTGGGATACATTATCTCAGCCCAAGGACTTCAAATGGACCCAGCCAAACTCTCGGCGGTACTGGATTGGCCACGTCCCTCTGGCCTCCGAGCCATACAAAGATTTCTGGGCTTTGCGAATTACTACAGGCAATTCATCCCTCACTATTCCACTCTGGTAGCTCCTATCGTGGCTCTCACTAGAAAAGGAGCTAACCCCAAATCCTGGCCTTTCCAAGCCGAGGAAGCCTTCCAGTCCCTGAAATCCGCCTTTGCCTCTGCACCCGTTCTCTCTAGACCAGATTCCACCAAGCCCTTCTCTCTTGAAGTGGATGCCTCCTCGGTGGGAGCCGGAGCTGTCCTCACCCAGAAGTCTTCCCGGGGCAAAACTTCAACTTGTGGCTTCTTTTCAAAAACATTCTCTTCCGCAGAGAGAAATTACTCCATTGGGGACAGGGAACTGCTGGCTATTAAATTGGCAGTGGAGGAATGGAGACATTTACTCGAGGGGGCCACACATCCTGTGTACATCTTCACGGACCACAAGAACCTGGCTTATCTCCAGTCTGCTCAGAGATTAAATCCCCGTCAGGCTCGTTGGTCTCTGTTCTTCGCCCGCTTTAACTTTGAGATCCATTTCCGTCCGGCTTGTAAGAACATTAGGGCAGATGCTCTGTCTCGCTCCTCTGATGTGGTGGGCGACGAGTTAACACCTCGATATATTATCCCTCCAGAACGCCTTATTACAGTCGCTCCCGTGGACCTGCACCTTCTTCCTCCTGGCAAATCCTACGTACCTCCACGTCAGCGGCTGCGAATCCTCAAGTGGGGCCACGCCTCCCCTTTTGCCGGTCATCCAGGGGTGCTAAAGTCTCTCCAACTAATCTCCCAAAGGTACTGGTGGCCTTCTCTGGAGAAAGATGTCTCTGACTTCGTCCAGGCCTGTATGATTTGCGCCCAGGATAAATCGCCTCGCCAGAAACCAGCGGGTCTCCTCTTGCCTCTACCTGTTCCTGAAGTTCCCTGGTCTCACATCGCCATGGACTTTATTACAGACCTTCCCTCCTCCCATGGCAAGTCCGTTATTTGGGTCGTGGTGGATCGCTTCTCCAAGATGGCTCACTTTCTACCCCTGCCCGGTCTACCCTCTGCACCCATGTTGGCCAAACAATTTTTCCAACACATCTTTCGTCTCCATGGCCTTCCCAAACATATTGTCACGTATCGTGGGGTACAATCCGTCTCCAAATTCTGGAGGGCTCTACAGGGAGTGCAGAATTATTAGGCAAGTTGTATTTTTGAGGATTAATTTTATTATTGAACAACAACCATGTTCTCAATGAACCCAAAAAACTCATTAATATCAAAGCTGAATATTTTTGGAAGTAGTTTTTAGTTTGTTTTTAGTTTTAGCTATTTTAGGGGGATATCTGTGTGTGCAGGTGACTATTACTGTGCATAATTATTAGGCAACTTAACAAAAAAACAAATATATACCCATTTCAATTATTTATTTTTACCAGTGAAACCAATATAACATCTCAACATTCACAAATATACATGTCTGACATTCAAAAACAAAACAAAAACAAATCCGTGACCAATATAGCCACCTTTCTTTGCAAGGACACTCAAAAGCCTGCCATCCATGGATTCTGTCAGTGTTTTGATCTGTTCACCATCAACATTGCGTGCAGCAGCAACCACAGCCTCCCAGACACTGTTCAGAGAGGTGTACTGTTTTCCCTCTATGTAAATCTCACATTTGATGATGGACCACAGGTTCTCAATGGGGTTCAGATCAGGTGAACAAGGAGGCCATGTCATTAGATTTTCTTATTTTATACCCTTTCTTGCCAGCCACGCTGTGGAGTACTTGGACGCGTGTGATGGAGCATTGTCCTGCATGAAAATCATGTTTTTCTTGAAGGATGCAGACTTCTTCCTGTACCACTGCTTGAAGAAGGTGTCTTCCAGAAACTGGCAGTAGGACTGGGAGTTGAGCTTGACTCCATCCTCAACCCGAAAAGGCCCCACAAGCTCATCTTTGATGATACCAGCCCAAACCAGTACTCCACCTCCACCTTGCTGGCGTCTGAGTCGGACTGGAGCTCTCTGCCCTTTACCAATCCAGCCACAGGCCCATCCCTCTGGCCCATCAAGACTCACTCTCATTTCATCGTCCATAAAACCTTAGAAAAATCAGTCTTGAGATATTTCTTGGCCCAGTCTTGACGTTTCAGCTTGTGTGTCTTGTTCAGTGGTGGTCGTCTTTCAGCCTTTCTTACCATGGCCATGTCTCTGAGTATTGCACACCTTGTGCTTTTGGGCACTCCAGTGATGTTGCAGCTCTGAAATATGGCCAAACTGGTGGCAAGTGGCATCTTGGCAGCTGCACGCTTGACTTTTCTCAGTTCATGGGCAGTTATTTTGCGCCTTGGTTTTTCCACACGCTTCTTGCGACCCTGTTGACTATTTTGAATGAAACGCTTGATTGTTCGATGATCACGCTTCAGAAGCTTTGCAATTTTAAGAGTGCTGCATCCCTCTGCAAGATATCTCACTATTTTTGACTTTTCTGAGCCTGTCAAGTCCTTTTTTTGACCCATTTTGCTAAAGAAAAGGAAGTTGCCTAATAATTATGCACACCTAATATAGGGTGTTGATGTCATTAGACCACACCCCTTCTCATTACAGAGATGCACATCACCTAATATGCTTAATTGGTAGTAGGCTTTCGAGCCTATACAGCTTGGAGTAAGACAACATGCATAAAGAGGATGATGTGGTCAAAATACTCATTTGCCTAATAATTCTGCACGCAGTGTATGTGCTCAGCTCGGGATCAAATTGGACTTTTCTTCTTCGTACCATCCTCAGTCTAACGGCCAAGTAGAACGGGTGAACCAGATTTTGGGTGACTATCTGCGTCACTTTGTATCCTCACGCCATGACGACTGGGCTGATCTACTTCCCTGGGCGGAGTTCTCCTACAACTAAAAACAATCCTCTGCCTCTAACAAGTCTCCTTTCTTTGTAGTTTTCGGCCGTCATCCTCTTCCACCTCTGCTGCAGTCTCCCACTCCTTCTTCTGTACCTGCCGTTGACAGTCTTGTACAGGATTTTTCCTCCATCTGGCGAGAAACCCATGCTGCTCTCCTCAGGGCTTCCGCCCATATGAAGGTACAAGCTGACAAGAGACGCAGATCTCCACCGGAATTTCGCCCGGGTGACAAGGTGTGGCTCTCCTCTAGGTACATCCGATTTAGGGTCCCAAGTTACAAGTTGGGCCCTCGTTTCTTGGGACCCTATAAAATCAAGAGTCGTATCAATCAAGTTTCTTATCAGCTCCATCTTCCTCCCTCCCTCCGAATCCATAACTCCTTCCATGTCTCCCTTCTTAAACCTGCTGTCTTTAACCGTTTTTCTCCCAAGCTTGTTTCTCCCACCCCTGTCGCCGGTACCTCCGATATATTCTCTGTCAAGGAGATCTTGGCGACCAAGATCTCCCGGGGGACAAGATTTTTTTTGGTCGACTGGGAGGGCTGCGGTCCTGAGGAGAGGTCATGGGAGCCGGAGGAGAACATCCTGGACCGCAGTCTCATCCGCAAATTCTTCGGTACCAAAAAGGGAGGGAGACCAAAGGGGGGGGGGTACTGTTACGCTGAGCGCTCCGGGTCCCCTGCTGGCCTCGGAGCGCTCACAGCGTATGCCCCCAGGCAGCACTCCAGCATCTCGGCGTGTGCGTCCTCGCTCTCAAGGGGCCGCGCGCGCCGGGACTCTTAGATTCAAAGGACCAGTGCACCGGTGATTGGTGCCTGGTCCAAAGGGGTTATTAAGGGTTAAGGTTGTGAGAGGCAGTGCTGACTTAATTAGGCTGCACCTAATTAGTTATGGATTCGGAGGGAGGGAGGAAGATGGAGCTGATAAGAAACTTGATTGATACGACTCTTGATTTTATAGGGTCCCAAGAAACGAGGGCCCATTTATAACTTCTCCTCCCACAGCTTTCTGCCGGATCTTTGTGCCTTGTGCCTCAGAGAAAGCGTTCCTTTCTATGTTAGTTTGCCTTACCTGTTGCCGTACCCGTTGCTACCGTCCAATCGCCTTTGAACCTTTGCCGCCTGCCCTGACCGCTGCTACGTCCGACTTCGCTCTTGCCTTCTCCCTGTGTACCACGCCATATCACCAGCCAGAGAGGTCGAGTTGTTACTAGGGGACACGACCTGGTAGTTACCGCCGCAGCAAATCCATCCCGCTTTGCGGCGGGCTCTGGTGAAGACCAGTAACTGCTTAGAAACGGTCCTCTAGTACAACCCGCGCCATCGCCTCTCTGGTCCAGAGGATCCACTACCTGTCCTGCCGGTACGTGATAACCACATCTATGCTTTTTGCTTAACTTTAATAATTTAATTTATTTTCATTTTGAGGGATATCTTTTCCATTCACACGTCCGCAAAATGGGTCCGCATCCGTTCCACAATTTTGCGGAACGGGTGCAGACCCATTCATTTTCAATGGGGCAGGAATGTGCTCTCCGCATCCGCATTTGCGGATCCACATCCGCATTTGCGGATCCGCACTTCCGCATTTGTGCTTCCGTTTCCGCAAAAAAATTGAACATGTCCTATTCTTGTCCGCAATTGCAGACAAGAATAGGCATTTTCTATTATAGTGCCGGCGATGTGCGGTCCGCAAATTGCGGAATGCACATTGCCGGTGTCCGTGTTTTGCGGATCCGCAAAACACTTACGGACGTGTAAATGGACCCTCATAGTAACATTATTAAAGGTTATGTTTTATCTTACAAAGAAAAAATGTGGGGGATTCAGTCAGCACAACCCTATATGCAGTGCACATCGCTATGGCGAAATACATATACAAAGAAAAGAGCACAAATGCAATAGCACTCTGCAACCAGCACTCCGCCCTGCCTCCATGCTGGATGTTGAATGAGGCATTGGTGTACATTTTGGCCAAAGCGTATTAAGCCACTCACCACGTCAAGGTCGCCTCTATGAGTGGTCGCCTCCATGCCTCATTCAACATCCAGCATGGAGGCAGGGCGGAGTGCTGGTTGCAGAGTGCTATTGCATTTGTGTTCTTTTCTTTGTATATGTATTTCACCATAGCGATGTGCACCTGCATATAGGGTTGTGCTGACTGAATCCCCCACATTTTTTCTTTGTAGTATATATTGGAGGCGTGGCGATCTCCATGCAGTCATGCACACCTGACCAGCTAGTCTGCCCTGGAGGCTGGTTTTAAAGTCAGTATAAAACTGAGTCTACTTCTACAGGGCCTACCAGTAGCCATTTGGCTCCAGGAGAAGTATATAGTGGGCTCAGCATGCATGTTGGTACTTGCATCCCTGGATCTGATGAAAGCTGTAACGGCACCGGACGGGGTTAAAAGCAGAGTGTGCCTGGCGTTCATGCTGTACCTGCGCTCCCTGGACTTTGTGTGGCTGTCATGGCCCATAAACAGGTAGGAACTAGTGTTAGGGTCCACTCATAGAGGCGACCTTGACGTGGTGAGTGGCTTAATACGCTTTGGCCAAAATGTACACCAATGCCTCATTCAACATCCAGCATGGAGGCAGGGCGGAGTGCTGGTTGCAGAGTGCTATTGCATTTGTGTTCTTTTCTTTGTATATGTTTTATCTTTATGTATATTCTAATGGGTTGCCTTCCTTGTACAATGTTATAATATACTTTCTATGTTATAAAGTATATTATAGTGCATTTGTATTGTGCGGCAGTTGTGTGCGGTTCTGCTGCGATACTGCAGGTATATAGAGGGACAAGCGTTATTGGAATAAATAATTTCTACTGGTGTGATATACCACTCGCCCCCCCAAAAAACTGATTGAGGCGGGGTGTTATATACCAATATACTTTCTTTATAGTGTATTTGGGTACTGTATAGTGCATTTGCGCATGCGCGTACGCGAAAATTATATTGCCGATATTTTGCATTGAAAAAAATAATGAATGGTGATTGCAAATTAGAATAATACATCTGGTATGTCACTGTCCATGTTGTGGGACTATTTGTGCACTTCTAGTAATTATTTCTTGGCTGCAAATATGAGCTGAAGGTTTTTCAGGTTTGCCTGCCATTAAAATGAATGGGACCCGCCGCGAACTTGCGGTTCACCAACATTTGATCGCGTTCGCGCAATCACGTTCGCGAACCGTCCCGGGAGATGTTCATCCATCACTATTAGTGACTTGTGTCTGTAATAGCTTTTTGTCAGATGCGCAATGAATCCAATTTATTCAAAATCGATTTGCCTATTCTTTTACAAATGTTTGTAAAGGCAGCTAGTTAATAACTAGGTGCTGGATTTTATACACCTGTGGCAATGGGAATTAATGCAAAACCTGAATTCAGTGATTAAGAGTAGTGATGAGCGGCAGGGGTCATATTTGAATTCGCGATATTTCGCGAATATTTTGTAGAATATTCGTTGAATATTTGAAAATTCGAAAATTCGCGATTTTTTTTCTTCTCCAAAAATCGGAAAGGTAATGATTGTGTAATATGCAAATTTTCGGAATTAGAATTTTCGGATTCAAATTTTTAATTGCGAATTTTTCAACTTACAACTATTAGACGAAGATTATAGCACTATATTAGCTAAATTGCTCTATATTCGATTTTTTTTCGAATATTCTCTATATTGCTATAACTTTTCGAATATTCGTAATATTCTAAAACAAGAATATATAGCAATATAGCAAATATATATAAAAAAAAAAGAATATAGAGCAAAATTCGCAAACACTACTACTCCTAAAGTCAAGTATATTGCAGCCTTCTTATTGGCCCACAAGTACCTATATTCGCGATAAAAATTCGAAATTCGAATATTCGTGATCAACACTAATTAAGAGATCTGTCCCAGTACTTTTGCCAATATAGTGTATCTTTATAGCTGTTGGAGCTTAGTTATTTTTATGTAGAGCTCCAAATTCAAATGGGATTTTCTGGGACCAAGTGGATCTTAATTACACAGAAAACACATGTACGAGAACATTTGTAAAATTGCCAAAGTTGTGTGGATCGGCCTAGACATTCTGAACTTTGATTAGCTTTGCTTGGATGTCTGAGCGTGTGGAGTATGGATTCAAAGACTTTATATGGGATCCGTACTCCACACATTTGGGCAGCTTTCAGAACAATGCTTCTGTTCCTTTTTGCTTTTTACAATGATTTAGGTCCCCTTTAACACTCTGCAGCAAGTTTCCCAGGTCCCTCTAGTGGCGGATGCAGGTAGATATTACATTACCTTAAAATCTATTTATATGGGGGGATTTAGAGTTCTGATTACTTCAAAGATGATTAAGAATACTATGTAACCTCTTGAGACTATTATCCCAATATGCATTGAAAGTGATGCTCAAGGGAGGTTGTCCTCTCAAAGAAGATGGCCAATACAAATATGTGATGGAGCTAAAAGTCAGTCAACATGAAATCTGGTCTGGATAAGAGGGTTTTAGTGATACAAAAAATTGTATTGAAAAGTGGGCATTTACTTAATAGATACTTCCCTGAAAAACATGGAATTATACAAATAGCAATTGCCTAATGTAATACTGTTACGGTAGGGAAAACCAGGTAGATTCAGCTATGTAGGAGACCGGGTGCTGGCTCTATAATACAGTATCATACAGTAGACACCCAGCCGCAATAACAGGGAGTGGCGATCCCGCTGAACCCAGTCATTTAACCCCTCTGCCTTTATTATCTGCGAGGTAAGGCAGAGGAATAAGGCTCCCTCTGCCTTCTGATCAGAGCCCCGCAGTGAAATCACGGGGCTTCGATCGGTTACAATGGCAGCCTGGATGCTTCTAAAGTTTTCTAGGCCTGCCATGGTAAGCTCCATGCTAACTCTGAATGGGGGTGCACCTGAACATGATTCACACAGCGCCTTTTATACTGAGGCACTAACTGTATCACTAAAATAACAGATATACTCTTAAAGGGGTTGTCCGGGATTGGGGACATTGCTCTAATAGTACAAGTGTGGCATACACATTACATACAAGCAGGTAGTACCTTTGTCACAGATTTCTGCAGCCCCATTTTCATCTTTGAAATTCATGGCCGGAAGTTACTGTTTTCTTCTCCTCAGTGACGTACCGGGTCCATTGCAGGCAAGCAAAGCTTCCTCTTCCTGCTCAGGGAGCCCGGTGACGTCACTGGCAGCAAATGAATCGAGGTGAATATTGATGAGGGGCGGAGTTACAGCGGCTGGCCGACATCCCATTAAGCCCCGCCCCTTAACAACTAGCTCAGCCCCGCCCCTTGACAACCCGCTCAGCCCTGCCCCTCCAGTCCGGTGAGCTTCAGAATGAATTGAGGTGAATATAGATGAGGGGGTGGAGTTACAGCGGAGCTGAGAGACAGCTGTAACCACCTGATGCTGCGCTGCCCCAGGACCCACAGGGCAGTGCAGCCGGAAGTCAGGTAAAGATAAACAGATATATAAACAATGAGTGGGGGACCGTTGGAGCCACATAGAAGTGGCAAAAATAGCTGAAAATGTATGGAGGCCTTTACTTAGATGTACATTGTGAGTAAACGTGTTTTTTTTTAAAACATTTGGTCCCGGACAACCCCTTTAAGGTCAGTGCACTACAATGTGATGCACACAGCGATACACTCTCCCTGCAATATTCTTCTATTAATCGTTTTCAGCAACACTGTCTCTAACATATGAGCACTTGCCATGTATCTCCCTATGCTCATGTCACAGGACAATGGTGGAGACCACGAGGGATAAGTATTTTATGGGGCTGTGACATCACTGGGATGGCTATCTGCGGATTGGCTGGCTGCACGGCATTATGGGTGATCTCGCATTCCCTGGGCTTCTCACTTTCATTTTGTAACATGTGCAGCCGCCATTTTAGGAAAAAGTAATTCTTTACCACCAAGTGCGAGGAGATTCGGATTCATTGCGAATCAAAGTTTTCCTAAACTTCGGACTGAATTCTTCTTCGAATGCTTTGTTTCGCTGAACACTAGTCATTAGTTTCAGTGACAGCTCAGGATTGTGTGTGTCTCCTTCCCCACACCACATACAGAGATATAGTATTGTGCCCGGTATTGAACAATTATGCTCAACAATGCACACTAAATAGAAGTAATAATAATAGAATTTACGTTGTGTGTCTTTGCCCTCCCCGATTCTATTACACATAAAATAATTTTTTGGTCCAATAAGCTATTACATATATCAGTACAGAGCAGTAGTACTGTAAATATATGGTTACAACAAATACACGCACTGCAGTTTAATTGCAGCCTTTAAATAAGACATTTAAGTACTTTTACTACAATAAAACTGCATATATATGATGTTATTAAACCCAGGACACAATCTTTACGTCTGCATGGAAAAGACTCCCAATATTTATTACAGGAGTTCCTTTTCCAAATTTTATCTGCAGATTTAATAGTCAACGCGTATCTGGCTGGAGACCAATGAGTGGTTTTACATTGACTCTGGAGTATAAATTAGCGACATGGAAGCCTGGGGATGTGTGACCTGAAACGGCGATTGTGTGCAGAGCTTCACCAAATGCTGGAGGACGGACAACAGTCATTAAGAGCTATTTTGGTTATTTTAAAGGAGAACTATTTTCTCTTCAAATATGATTAAGTTCTCTATAAACTAAATTGTCCTTTTATTTCCTATAGACCATATACTAATTGAGTTTTGGCTTACTAGTTTTTGTTCCAGTTCAGCTGTAAACCCTACTAGTACTGCATGTGTCCTGCCAAGTTCTTACCCTGACTTCATGCTGTCACGGCTGTATGTGGGCAACAATAGTAATACACAGTACAGAGCTACTGACTGGACCCAGAACTAGGGAGGATAACGGGTGACCCCTGTCCGACCCTCAACGCTCTCCCTATTCTGCTAAAGCACATGCCCGGATCCAAATGGCGGAAAGAGGCATGCCCACGTGCCTAAGACTAATGACCACTGTAACCCCTACAATAGTGGAAGGGGCACGGCCACCAGTGCCCTACTCAGTATATGGAGGGAACCGTGGCCACCTCAGATCCAGTCAGAAAATAAACAGGAACACAACAATGTCTGCACACTTAGCTGACGGTGTTGCAGCCGCAGAGAAGATGGATCCAAGGACAGGCTGGCAATATCCGGAGTGCTAGCTGCAGCAGAACACAGGTCCAGTGAACTGATAGCTACAAGTGAAGAAACTAAAGCCAGAGCTACAACTGAAGTGAGAACTATAATCCACATCCTATCATAGGAGGAGGGGTGATATAAAGAGAGGAAAATCAAACACATGAAGGACAGCTGTGGTGAAAGAAACCAAAAGTAAACAGAGTAGTGAGAACTCCTCCCAGCTCTAGTAGTGACATCATCACAGGGGTGGAGAAACAGAGCTGTGAGAACGTCCCAAAGCTCTGGTAGTGACAGTACCCCCCCCTCTACGGGTGGACTCCGGACACCCAGGACCCACCTTCTCAGGATGAGCCCTATGAAATGCCCTGATGAGGCGAGTGGCTTTAATGTCCGACACCGGAACCCACATCCTCTCCTCAGGACCATAACCCTTCCAATGAACGAGGTACTGAAGAGAACCGCGGACCATGCGAGAGTCCACAATTCTGGAAACCTCAAACTCCAGATTGCCATCAACCAAAATCGGAGGAGGAGGCAAAGAGGAGGGTACCGTGGGCTGGACATATGGTTTTAAGAGAGATCTGTGAAATACATTATGTATCTTCCAAACCCGTGGAAGATCAAGACGGAAGGCAACAGGATTGATGACTGACAAGATTTTATAAGGCCCAATAAACTTGGGACCCAATTTCCAGGAGGGAACCTTCAACTTAATGTTTCTAGTAGACAACCACACCAGATCACCCACATTCAGGTCCGGACCAGGCACACGTCTCTTATCAGCCACACGCTTATACCTCTCACTCATCTTTTTAAGATTACCCTGAATCTTTTGCCAAATGGTAGACAAAGACGAGGAAAATCTCTCCTCCTCAGGTAAACCAGAAAGAGCCCCTCCCGAGAATGTCCCAAACTGTGGATGGAACCCATATGCACCAAAGAATGGTGACTTATCAGAAGATTCCTGACGACGGTTGTTCAGAGCAAACTCAGCAAGAGGGAGAAATGAACACCAATCCTCCTGGTTCTCTGAAACAAAACAGCGCAAATATGTCTCCAGATTCTGATTGAGGCGCTCAGTCTGACCATTCGACTGCGGATGAAAAGCAGAAGAGAAGGACAGCCGAACCCCCAGGCGAGAACAGAAAGCCTTCCAGAACCTGGACACAAACTGCGTGCCTCTATCGGAAACAATATCAGAGGGAATGCCGTGCAATTTAACAATATGGTCGACAAAAGCTTGCGCCAACGTTTTAGCATTAGGTAAACCAGGGAAAGGTACGAAATGAGCCATCTTGCTAAAACGGTCCACCACCACCAGGATCACCGACTTCCCCGAGGAACGAGGAAGATCCGTGATAAAGTCCATGGACAGGTGTGTCCAAGGACGGGAAGGAATGGGTAACGGGAGAAGGGAACCTGAAGGCCGTGAACGAGGGACCTTAGCGCGAGCGCACGTCTCACAAGCAGCCACAAAACCCTCCACCGACTTACGAAGAGCCGGCCACCAAAATCTCCGAGCAATGAGATCCACCGTGGCTCTACTCCCGGGGTGACCAGCAAGAACCGTATCATGATGCTCCTTAAAGAGTTTGTGACGTAGCTCAGGAGGCACGAACAACTTCCCAGAAGGACAACGGGCAGGTGTCTCAGTCTGGGCAGCCTGGACCTCGGCCTCCAAATCGGAATATAGAGCAGAAACAACTACCCCCTCCGCCAAAATGGGACCCGGGTCCTCGGAGTTTCCTCCTCCCGGAAAACAGCGAGAGAGAGCATCAGCCTTCACATTTTTTATCCCAGGTCGGAATGTAACAACAAAATTGAATCTGGAGAAGAACAGAGACCATCTGGCCTGTCTCGGATTCATACGCCTGGCCGACTCCAAGTATGCCAGATTCTTATGGTCGGTAAAAACGGTGATAGGGTGCCTGGCCCCCTCCAACCAATGGCGCCATTCCTCGAAAGCCAACTTGATGGCCAACAACTCCCTATCGCCCACATCATAGTTTCTCTCTGCCGGGGAGAGTTTTTTAGAGAAAAAGGCACAGGGTCGCCACTTGGCAGGGGAAGGGCCCTGGGACAAAACCGCACCCACACCCACCTCGGAAGCATCCACCTCAACAATAAAAGGTAAGGAAACATCGGGATGCACCAAGACGGGAGCAGACGCAAAATTCTCTTTAATCTTAGAAAAGGCTGCAAGCGCCTCCTCCGACCAAGAGGAAAAATCCGCCCCCTTTTTTGTCATGTCAGTGAGGGGTTTGACAACAGAGGAATAATTCAAAATGAACTTTCTGTAATAGTTCGCAAAACCCAGAAAGCGCATCAATGCCTTCTGATTCTCAGGAAGCTCCCACTCAAGTACAGCACGGACCTTCTCGGGATCCATGCGAAAACCAGAAGCAGAGAGGAGAAAACCCAGAAATTGAATCTCCGATACCATAAAAAGACATTTCTCCAGCTTGGCGTACAATTTATTTTCCCGCAGAATCTGCAGAACCTGAAAAAGATGATCCTGATGGGTCTGAACATCAGGGGAAAAAATCAAAATATCATCAAGATACACCAATACAAATTTCCCCATTAAATGATAGAAAATACTATTAACAAAATGCTGAAAGACGGCCGGAGCATTCATCAGGCCGAAAGGCATAACGAGATTCTCGAAATGCCCGTCAGGGGTATTAAAGGCCGTTTTCCATTCATCCCCCTCTCTGACCCTGACCAGGTTGTACGCGCCTCTCAAATCCAATTTGGAAAACACCTTGGCCCCAACAATTTGATTGAAGAGGTCCGGGATCAGAGGAAGGGGATAGGGATCGCGAATCGTGATACGGTTCAGCTCCCTAAAATCTAGGCAAGGTCTCAGAGAGCCATCTTTCTTTTTAACAAAAAAAAAACCCGCGGCCACAGGTGACTTTGAGGGACGAATATGCCCCTTTTCGAGACTCTCGGAGATGTAAGTTCGCATAGCGATTCTTTCCGGTTGTGAGAGATTGTAGAGGCGTGCTTTTGGCAGCTTGGCGCCGGGAATGAGGTTAATGGGACAGTCAAACTCCCGGTGAGGAGGTAGCTCCTGAACACCGCTCTCGGAAAACACGTCCGAGAAATCAGAGAGAAATGATGGCACCGTTTTAGTAGACACCTCTGCAAAAGTCGCTGTGAGACAATTCTCTCTACAAAAGTCACTCCACTCATTTATTTGCCTTCCTTGCCAATCAATAGTGGGGTTATGTCTAGTGAGCCAGGGTAACCCCAAAACTAGAGGAGACGGCAATCCGTTAAGGACAAAACAAGATATATCCTCCACATGAGTGTCACCTACAGCTAGCCGGATATTGTGAACAATGCCTTTCAGAGATCTCTGTGAGAGTGGAGCAGAGTCAATAGCAAAAACAGGTATATCTTTATCTAATGTGCAAACCTGAAAACCATGCATGGCTACAAATTGAGTGTCAATAAGATTGACGGCCGCTCCACTATCGACAAAAATCTCACAAGAAATGACTTTGCTCTCTAGCGCCACCCTGGCAGACAGGAGAAAACGGGAACTGCAGGTCAGAGGAAAAGCATCAAATCCTACATCAACTTTGCCCAAAGTAGCAGATGAAGCAGAACTTGATGATTTACCTTTTGAGATTTTTCTCTTATTATCGCTCTTAGTACGGTTCAAGAATCTCCTAGATGGACAAACATTTGCCAAATGACCTATGCCCCCACAACAAAAACAGACCATACTCTGAGGACTAAATCCTCTTTTATCAGGGGCAAGTCGAGCTAGCTGCATGGGTTCCTCCTCAGAGGGGAGCGAGACAGGATGAGGCCCCTGCACACTGAATGAGTCCGCACCACTTCCCCTAGACTGACAATGGCTGGACAGAGAGGTCTCGTTTCTTTCTCTTAGACGCCTGTCAAGGCGTACCGCCAATGACATGGCAGACTCTAAGGACGTTGGTCTCTCATGGAAAGCAAACGCATCTTTTAATCTCTCCGAGAGACCATGACAGAACTGACTCCGGAGTGCAGCATCATTCCAACCCGAATCAGCTGCCCATCTCCGAAATTCAGAACAATAAAGCTCCGCAGACCGTTTGTTCTGGCATAAAACACGTAGGTTAGATTCGGCCAGAGCAACACGATCCGGGTCATCATAAATCTGCCCCAGGGCCACAAAAAATCCCTCCACGGATCGAAGGGAGGGATCCCCTGATGGCAGCGAAAAAGCCCAAGTCTGAGCATTACCCCTGAGCAGGGAGATGACAATCCTCACCCTCTGCTCTTGATTACCAGAAGAGTGAGGACACAAGCAAAAATGGAGTTTGCATGCCTCTCTGAAACGAACAAAATTCTCACTGCCCCCGGAGAACGTCTCCGGAAGTGAGACCTTTGGCTCGCAACAGACTCCATGAGCCGGAGCAGGGCCCAATGCTTGAAGCTGAGTCATAGTTTGACGGAGATCCGCTACTTCCAAAGAAAGACCCTGCATGCGGTCAACCAGGCCAGAAAGCGGATCCATGTCAAAAAAGGACGGTTTTGGTGGATTATAATGTCACGGCTGTATGTGGGCAACAATAGTAATACACAGTACAGAGCTACTGACTGGACCCAGAACTAGGGAGGATAACGGGTGACCCCTGTCCGACCCTCAACGCTCTCCCTATTCTGCTAAAGCACATGCCCGGATCCAAATGGCGGAAAGAGGCATGCCCACGTGCCTAAGACTAATGACCACTGTAACCCCTACAATAGTGGAAGGGGCACGGCCACCAGTGCCCTACTCAGTATATGGAGGGAACCGTGGCCACCTCAGATCCAGTCAGAAAATAAACAGGAACACAACAATGTCTGCACACTTAGCTGACGGTGTTGCAGCCGCAGAGAAGATGGATCCAAGGACAGGCTGGCAATATCCGGAGTGCTAGCTGCAGCAGAACACAGGTCCAGTGAACTGATAGCTACAAGTGAAGAAACTAAAGCCAGAGCTACAACTGAAGTGAGAACTATAATCCACATCCTATCATAGGAGGAGGGGTGATATAAAGAGAGGAAAATCAAACACATGAAGGACAGCTGTGGTGAAAGAAACCAAAAGTAAACAGAGTAGTGAGAACTCCTCCCAGCTCTAGTAGTGACATCATCACAGGGGTGGAGAAACAGAGCTGTGAGAACGTCCCAAAGCTCTGGTAGTGACACATGCATGTCTATTCCTTCTATGGGAAAATGTTCCCCTATTGATGGTTTATATCAACTTATAAACATTGTCATCAAATAGAAACATAAACAGGCACGTTGGCATGTATTTTCTTACCTATTTTAGACTTTTAAGGAGTTTTTCAAGCTCCTGATAAGTCCTCAGGATAAATCATTAATATCCGGTTGGTGAGGGTCTGAACCAAGTACCCCCACGACCAGCTGTTCCTTGCAGCCTCTGGAACTAGCACTATGAATGGAACAGGAAGCACAGCTCTGTTCAAGGTCCCATTCACTTCAGTGGGAGCTGAGCTGCAGTAACCCAGCACGGCCACTACATGTCAAATGGAGCTGTGCTTTCTGTTCCATTCATAGTGCCTGGTCCAGATGCTGCAGGAAAAGGCTGATTAGGGAGAGTGCTTGGTGTCAGATTCTCACCAATTGCATATTAATGAACTACTCTGAGGATAAGTCATTAATATCAGGAATCTGGAAAATTCCTTTAATATAAAAAATGAATATCAGACATCATATAGCACATGACAATCTCTTTCTAACAAAGCTAGAACCAGCCCTGTACCTCACATGGATCCAGAGATCTCCCTGTTCATTGCTCTAATTGATCTGCTAGATCTTTTTCATGCTGGCAGCTAAGGTGGTGTGTCCTTATCTCCCTATAACTGTCGCAGCTTATATGGCCTGATGCAGATGTAATGCCCACATGGAAACACACATTACCTTGCATATCCCAAGGTAATGTTTTATTTTTAGTCCATTTTCATTTTCTTGCTTCCTTGGCAGAACTGGCTTTTTTAAACTTGTTTTTACTGCATCTAACAGTAGATAGGGCTGGTGGCAGTTGAAGGACAGAACTGAACATGTGTGTCCACCTCAGTGATGTGGACAGAGAAATAAGGAAAAGTACAAACAGCAGGTGGCGCTATACTGATACATTTTATTGAATAAGTCAGTGACTGTGCTACAAATTACATCCAATTACAAAAGTATTCAGATCCAGGTGCTGGTGTGAAAAATGTAGAATATTTTTGTGGTTCAAGTCATTTAATTAGATTTTCACAAGGGAGATGAGCTGCCACCAGAGGTGTCTAGCAGCGGCTTAATCGCTCTCCCCAGTGAGAACATGTGCGCTCTCGACAGGGTATGTGTAAAGCCAGGGGGGAACAGATAGCTGGTGGCTGAACACTCCTTAATGAATATTTCTCTGTGATTAAAAATGTACTGTAATGTGGATCGTCAAACCAGCTTTATCTATTATATTACATACTCACCGGTAGTGTAGCTGTGTCCTAAAGAAGCAGGACTAAAAAGCAGCAACTAAAGACACCTGTAAACTAGAGATGAGCGAAGTTGTGAAAAACTCAATTTGGCAGCTTCGCCGAAGTTCAATTAGTTACGAATTAGTTAGTCACAAATTGCTATAAATCAGGTATACCCAGGCTACTCGGCCTTGACGGCCAAATGGAGCAGCGGTGCTGAGGGCAGGTTGCGTCTGCTTTCCCTCCTTTTCCACATCATCTAATATTGATGAGAATATGTCATCAGGAACATCCAGCTCCTCCTCTCTCTCCGTCTTGCTGACTTTTCTAGGAAGTAAAGCCAGCAAAAGATGAGGATGGTGATCATTAAGACCTGGCCCCCCTAAGGAGTGCAGATTGGATGGTATTAGTTGGCACACTGGGCACTGGAATAATCTTCCATCTTATTGGTATTGAATTCTTCTATTAATAACCTTTTTCAGCAACACTGTCTCTAGAGCATGAGCCTTTGCCATGTCTGTCCCTATGCTCAGCTCACAGGACAATGGCGGAGACCGCGCGGTATGTGGGTTTTATAGGGCTGTGACATCACAGAGGATTGCCATTTGCGGATTGGTTGGCTGCACGGCATTATAGGTGGTCTTGCATTCTTGAGCTTGTCTCTTCTACACTTAGTTTCGCTTTGTAACACGTGCAGCTGCCATATGTAGTTTCAACAAGTCTTAGGCTACATTCACACGTCAGTATTTTTCTACAATCCGATTTTCTGTCCGTTTTTTGCGGATCCGTTGTTCCTGAAAATGTTTCCGTATGTCATCCGTATGTCATCCGTTTTTTGCGGATCCGTTGTTCCTGAAAATGTTTCCGTATGTCATCCGTTTAAAAAACGGAAACATGTATAAATTTCAATAAGCAAATAAAGTTGTTTGGATTTCTTTAAAAAAATAAATAAAATTTTAATATAATTTCCAGGAACGTATTCCGTATAAAACGGATGACATGCGTAATGACATCCGAATGTCTTCCGTTTTTTGTGGATCCATTGACTTTGTATTGTACCAGGATCCGATTTTTCAGGAAAAGAATAGGACATGTTTTATATTTAAACGGACATGCGGAACGGAACAACGGAAAAGGACAGCACACATTGTGCTGTCCGTTTTTTTCCAGGACCCATTGAAAATGAATGGGTCCAGATCTGGTCCAGATCTGTTCCAGAAAAAACGGAACAGATCAGGAAAGAAAAAACGGACGTGTGAATGGACCCTAACCCTCATATGTTGGTTGTATTTCCTACCTTCTGCAAGTTTCTGTAAATGTTCTTTTTGCCCCTCAATGTTTTGCTTGCTGCTTCACCTCCCTCTTCCCTCTCATGCACAGGCTCTTGCACAGATACTGCAACATGACCCCCCCCCCCTCCTTTCAAAGCTCATAGTATCCGTCTTAAGCTGGCCAAACTCTAGTTAGGATCTGCCAAAAAAGAGTTCTGTTGGACTGCGTGTATCCAGGGAGACACCATCCCTGTGAATCAAGTGTCAGCCGTGTACTGGGGTGGGCTCCCCAGGATACAGCAAAGTCACGAACAAGGAAAACGACTCTGACAACAGCTCTTGTAGAACAGACTTTGTTTTACTGTTACGGGATATCAAACACACTCCCAAATGCAGTGAACATAAAATCAGATTACATACACTCAGCCCGGAGGCTGAGACCCCTGTGTCGCACAGCACAGCACCCTACGATGGTAGCCAGAAAACACTTGTGCAATTTACCTACTGCAAGCAGAGTTAACTCTGCCTTGCCATACCTATTATTACCCTGAAGAACAGGAACAATTGTGTGTGTGTGTGTGTGTGTGTGAAATACAGGTTAGCCCGCGGTGCGACACAGCAGCGTACAATCTTACCAGCCTATACAGTGATTTCCCCATCCCTTTTCCCCAAAACTGGTAATGTGGCACATGCCTAATGTATATCACTCCCGATAAACACGCTGGGGTAACTGGAGATTATGATGAAGTCCTCTCTGTTCTCCGCAGAGAACCAAAACTTTAACTGATAAGTCTTTGATAAACAAACAGCAATACTTGGTAGCCTGCCACTCAGCAACACTAACTAACTACAGGCAGGTTTGATCTCAGTCTCTAGTATTTAGGCACCAATCTTATATTGAGGTGCGTGAACGCTCTGTCTTACCGCCCCAGGTCTGTTCTGTCTCTGCTGATGATTTCGAACCGAACAAGCAGTCTTTCAAACGAACATGCTGTACCACAAAATGGGTAATCTGTTACTCAGCTCTCATCAGCACTCCTGGCAGACGTCCTCTGTCTCCTGGGCAGCAGTACTTCTCTTTCTGGATGAGATCCGGGTCCTGGACACGATCAGCTCCCCTGGGCTGTAGTTCTGGATGCCAAATAACACTACCAAACACTTGGATGGGGACGGATCCACACTGTCTGAGTTTCTCTCCTTACAAGATGGCGATTTCCTGTCTCTCGGCAGCTTGATAGCCCCTCCTCTCATGCATTTTGTAATCTGTGCAGTCTATTAGCTGTGTGGGAAAGAGCAGCCTCTTGTGGCCAAACAGCTAAATAACAGTGTTCATGCAATAAGAGGTGTTTCACAATCTCACACAAGTGTGGTCAAGAAAATGCCTGTACTAAGTACCATCCTCTGAGGGAGACAGAAAAGGATCTTTAAAGAAGTTTGAGGGTCATTTAAAGAGACAGTGCATAGACCACAAATTCAGTGAAGGTAAAGCTCGCATTAGGATGTAGACTTCACTTCCCTGTGGAATGGGTTTATTCCTTCTGGTACCCTGGGCTTTGCAGAGAATATTGGAAAAGAGAGAAATTGCACCCCCTTGGCCAATGGGGAAGGTTGCATTGTATAACTGGAAGGGGACTAAGAGTACATCATCATATTAATCACCCCCTTTACACAGCCTTTAGAAAAAACCTGCCTTGTGATAAACCTGAGAACTGCGTCTACTATATGTATTTGGATTTTGTCACCCATCATTCTCCAGTAAATGAGACTGTTGTTGGTTATAATTGAGCTGGCCTGGTCATTGCCTCTAACTTCTGCCAACCAACCCCCCCTGCCCCGGTTTTCTGTCTTGCACCCTGCTCCTCATCAAGGGCACTTCAGCCACCACCAGGCAGGAGCTCAAAATTCAGGGTGTGCGCTGAGGTGAAGAAATGAAGAAAGGTTGCGCCCCTCCCTCTCTGCTTGGCCCAGAGAATGCCAGAGTGAAGGCTGCCACGATGAGTACTACTGTCACCATCATTTATGTTATGGATGGTATGTTGATGCATGCACCACTTCCTGTTTCCTGTTTTCCGTTTGTGACAGTTGCTCCTGTCTTTATGTTATGTTACCAACATGGCTCCTGTGTAGTAATCCCGCAAGCTGTGTTTATTTACATCACATGAAACATGGTATCAGAAGTGGGATCGAACAGGTCGTTAGAGAATGGGTACTTGTTTGAAAAAGGTTGCACTACGCTTGTATCTAGTGGACGTTGACATAACTCTCTTTCGTCGCAATCGTGTGGATTTACGAGTGGCAGAAAAACCTATGTCGCAATATCTCATTGATAAGCCAGTCTCGCTTGGTATAAGAGGGGCACGTGTGCCCATTGACTATGAGGAATGTACAGAGGTGGGGCCACAGACCAATGGTACTGGCAATCCTGAGCAAGCTAGTACATCTACCAGCAGCCACGCGCAGGACATGCCAGTAGGAGGTGATAAGAGCCCAGTAACTACCGAGAGGGCTAATAGACTCTGTCTACAAGGACCAGTCGTCACCCGTAGTGGCAGATGTTCAAAACCACCTATGAGACTTAACCTATAGAGTATCAAATGCGTTATTGTTATCTCGCTTCTAAAAGGGGGAGATGTTATGGATGTTAGGTTGGTGCATGCACCACTTCCTGTTTCCTGTTTTCTGTTTGTGGCATTTGCTCCTGTCTTTATGTTATGTTACCAACATGGCTTCTGTGCAGTAATCCCGCGTGCTGTGTTTATTTACATAACATGAAACAATTATCTCCATCTCAACCACTCCCATCATCGCCTCTTGCTCCCCCCTACCGGGCTGCTTGCACATGTATGTGTTGTCAATAGTGAGAGAGAAGAAAGCTTCTACCATGCATTTCTGGTGGTGGCTACCATGCATTGTCTGATACCCCTCGCCCCTGACAAAATCTGTTGGGGGAAAGTCAGGGGCTCCCCAAATACATTACACTGTTGATTGAACCCACTGATGTGTATCCCTCAGAGAGGTATATTGCTGCTGTTCTAACCTCCTCTTTCTCCAGTTTAGTTTTTTTTCATGCTTTAGCTGATGATTAAAAAATGTGCTATTATAAAACTAATGTAAACCTGGCCTTACATCACGGAGCACTCATATCATTTTAATTATATAATTTATTTTTTCTTCTATATAGAAAACACATTTACAAATCATATGGTATGAATTATTCCACTCTGACACTATCTATTATATGTTGTAGGGACCAAAAAAGCCAAACAAAAATCATCTGTGCATTTACAACCCACAATTTCCATGACTTATTATTTATTTTTCCAATAGACAAAAAAGAAAAACACAGGAAAAGGGGAATTTTCACTGGAAAAGGTAGAGAATATCAGACATTCATTCTATTTAAAACAAATGATGTTTGTCAGGAGCTCGGGTGCATGGAACTTCTCACTAATCGCCATCTCGAGCTGTGGTATAGAGAGAAATATGTCAACTAAGATAAAAAAAAAACCAGGAGTACTTAAAATAACGCAACACAAAAATATAAAATAAGTTTAGCAGATACATAGATGTCTAAAACTAAAATATCTACAAGTGCTGTATATTATTGTGTACAAATGTGGAAAGGTCACAATGGCCTCATTCATATTGGTGCTTTCTACCCAATGATGCAGTAAATCTTCTTCAGTAGATTAACAGAGGCTTCGGAATGAGGAAAGGTCTGCAAGTCCTATTTATCTCTATGGGACTGAGCAGAGTTCTGAACATAATCATCAGTGGCTGTCCTAGAGATCAAGAGAGGCAGCGCACATGCTTGACCAAAGCTCCATTAATATGTAGTTGGGGGGCTCGGGAGGGACATGACCCGTATTATTATGATTGACCCCATTGATCAGAAAGGTAACAATAAAGAGTACTGTATCTGTCAGCATGATTGACCCTAATAAACCAGGCATATGAAATTGGTGGCCATGTTGTAAAGAAATATGCCCCTTACTGCATATGCTAAAGAGGTAAATTCCAGCAAAATCAATTAACATAAATGTAACGGGGTATAAAGAGTATAGATCAAAGTTCCAGCGAAGAAAAAAAAACTTAAAATCACAATTTTAATGATATACCTTAAAAGAGATCCCAATTGGACCTTTAATGCAAAAAACTAAAAATACATACAGGGTATGTGACTGATAGATTACATTGAGAGACTAGGTAATGCACCTGGGGTACGGGAGTGGATTATCCCTATATCTACCCCTATCCTAAAGCCTCAGCCCAGGGAAGGCTCCTGATGGTGGAGGCCTCCTGTCCACGTTCCTAGACTAGTATCCCTAAGATGTCCCTGAAAGGGTAAATGCAGGAATTATTCTGGAGTGCCCCAGGTATGAGGTAAGGATAATAAAGTACCAGTGGTACAACAATTAGCTGGATGCAAAAAACAAGGTACAAACACACACAGAAATACAGATAGTCAGGGTTGACATTATAGTCATGCTAAAGAGGTGTTCAGAAAGCCAAGGGGCAGGCCTAGCCCGTTGAAGCACTACTTCAACACTGTTTTTCCCCATTAGCCACCGCTCCCATTGAATGAGAGGGCCAGGCACCATAAATGTCTTCCCACCTGGCCCTGTAATCCCAAGCATGCACGCTTGAATGCTGAATAGGTACATACATGGGATTACAGGGCCAAGCACAAAGATAGTGAGGAAGCCTGGTCCTGTCATTAAAGGGGAAGGAGGAGTGGATAAGGTGGAAAGGGGGTGGTGGAACAGTGTTCCAAGGGGCTAGGGCCACCTCCTGCCGCTCTGGAAACGTCATTAGCATATACAATAAACTACAGATTTCTGTATAATGGGGTCACCAATTTAAATTACAGAGGGATGATTTAACTCAGCATGATCAACCCTAACATGGAGCATAACTGGTTTAGTAGGGTTGATCACTCTGACAGATGCTCTTTAATGATAATTGGCAAGAAATTGTATTATCCATCCAGCGTTAATTAGCAGAAAGTATTGTGGCTCACCAGACATACAGTACTACTGCAAATTGGTTAATAGAACGTAACATATTTTAATTCTATACATTTATGGTTAAACTTAGTAAGATATTTCTAATGTGCAAAGAGAAACACCATGACCACCTGAAAATTAAACCATATCAGGTGATCGCCACAGATCAAACTTCTAGAGCACCCATCTATCAGCTGTTATCATTGGGGAAAGATATAGCCAGAGTTACATAACTAGTCATCCATATCATACAAGGATGGAGCAGTTCCCCTGAGCAGGGATCGCCCTCTATAATAATTGTGTGCCCTACAATAACAGGGATTGCCATTATGGGACATAAAGCGGTTTGTGTAAAACACATTTTAGTATAGAATCCGTTCTTGAACTTGACCCCCCCAGAATTTTATCAATAGACATAGACATTACATATGATCTTTGTTACTGGGCTCCAGTTCATGCAGCTTGTTTATCGATTATTTTACAACAGAGAAATTAAGTGTTTTTCCATCGGTGAGAATCAGCAGGTTTCCGGACCACCACATATTTGTATCTCATCAGTTTATTTTTATATTTTCTGAGGGATTTTATGCTTCTTCTCACCATCACATCAGATTGGACTAGGAACTTTATTATAAATGTATTTCAGAATTTGTTCCTGTAAAGCACAAATATAAAGTTATTCCCTTAGTGGTCCAATCACCCTAATTGTTTCCAGTTACGGATATATTTTTGAGACATATACAGTGTAAATATATACATTTTTTCATATTATACATTTTAATCAATGTATAATGTGTTTTTAACCCATTTGTGTCTATGTATGTTTTGATCATCAGACAATCCAATGTATTTTATTTATTTTTTGCATTCAATAGGTTTATTTGTAACATTAAAAGGCTTGTAAATGTTTAACTCAAGAATTTACCACCACCTAAATAATCATTTTATTAATAAAACTGTTCTATGTATGGATACCAAATATACTTTAGCATTTGTTCATATAGTCACAATAATTAATAAGGGACATGGAGGACAGAAAAATTAAATGGTCATTAACCTTGCATAAATGAACAATACAAGTGAATATAACAAACTTTGTAATATATCTTATCTTATATCTTCCTCTGGCAGCTTTATAATCCTTCTCACCTTCCCCTCTCTATAGACTTCCATAGGATGCATGTCATGTGATGCTTCAATGATTTGACAATCCAATTTGTCTCTCAAGACAAACTCAGCAGTAAATTACAGCTATGGAGGGGAGAACCATTTTTCTCTGATTAGATATATTACAAGGTTTCTTATATTCACCTGCCCTATTGATTTCTGGAAAGGTTGTTGAAAGGTTAGTATATTCAGAATCAAATTGGTGAGTAAAGAGTCCTTTATACAGGCCAACCAAACAGGCAATTACTGTATATTGAGCAAATTTGCTCCTGATAATTGCTTCTCATCAGAGGTGGTGAGAGCTGTATTTACATGCATCTATCCTCTCCTCTGTAGGGGACGAGTGATTGCTACTGTGATCACTCATCCCCATAGAAAATCATTGTTTTTAGACAGCAGATCCTTGTTTACACAGAACGATCTGCTGCTCAGAAATAATTATTTAAGTTGTCTGCATCAATGATGCTTTCACCGGATGAACAAATATTTGTTTGATCATCTGCTGATCAGCAGCACCTTTACATAGGGCAATTATTAAGAATGAATATTCCTAGGAATACTTCTTAATTTCAATTGCCCAATGCATCTGCCTGTGTAAATGGACCTTAAAGGGGTTGTCCTTGTACAGTTTTCAAACCAGCACCTGGATCTGAAACCTTTTGTAATTGCATGTAGTTAAAAATTTAGCATAGCCACTGAGTTATTAAATAGAATGTATCTGTATAGCAGTTTGTTTTTTTATCTTATTTCTTTGACCTGCTCATTGAGAAGGTCACACATGCTCAGTTTCATCCTTCAACTGCCTCCTGAGCTGTGATAGGGAGAGCTGAGACACGCCCCCTTAGCTGCAGCAGAAAAGACACTCCCCTTGAGCTGTGTCACGGATGGTGTTGCAGAAAGCTGGAACTTATAAATAAACATCCGACTGGCTTGATCCCAAACTAAGGAGGCCGCCGCGCGCAATTTTAATGAAATTATTATTGTCCGCTGATAGAGACATGATATTGAGAAGAGCAAGAGAATGCACTCCCATTGAATATCAGGGTACTAAATTGCTCTTCTTTCCGGATTTTGCGCGGCAGACCCAGGAAAAAAGAAGAAACTTTATAGAGATAAAGAAACGCTTGGCGGCTAAGGAGATTAAATATTCTCTACAGTATCCAGCGAAACTAAGAGTGATTCATAACGGGACTCTCCTTTTCTTTGAGACACCACAACAAGCGTTAGATTGGATGGACCAAATAGGCATTTGAAATTGTGCACTATCATGATTGATGGGATGGATGGGAGGTGGGGCTAGGTTGGGGGAGAACGGCCGGAGGTTAGAGGTTCGCTGATTAGCTTGGGCGGACCAAGCGAGAGGGGGGGGTGGGAGGGAAGGGGGGGGGAACCCACCTTGCAGGAATGTTTTTTTTTTTTGTTTTTGTTTTTCTGTGATTGATGTCCACTAGAATTGTAGCTTAGAACGTCAGAGGGCTCGGGGAAAGGGTTAAAAGGCAAGCGATTATGGATGCATTAAAAAGATATCTTCCAGCAATTATTTGTATAGTAGAAACTCATCTAACTAATGAAACCTTGTCCCGTCTGACAACGGGATGGCAGTCCCAATCGTATCATTCCACCTTTAGCGGCTCTTCTAGGGGTGTCTCAGTTCTTATTCACAATTCCATAGATTTCATCCTTATAAAATCCCATATAGATGATCAGGGTAGATTCATCTTTCTGCATGGTAAGCTGCATGGCTATAGTTATATCCTCGCTTTTTTTTACATACCTCCGCCATTCTCAATGTACCCACTGCTCCAGTTAGTGCTTTTTTTTGAAAAGAGATCAGAATGTCGCCTAATCCTGATGGGGGATTTTAACGCGGTTATGGACCCCGACAAAGATAGATTTACATCAGACGCAGAAAGGGGGAGGAATTTTTGTAATTCCCTGTTGCCTCAGTTCTGTTCAGAGATGGGAGTGGTGGATATATGGGAACATCTTGGCGGAGGAAAGAGAGTATATTCCTGCCTATTCCATGTCTAGGATTGATCTAGCATTCACCAATGAGAGCAACTTGAGTAACATCCGGAAGATGCGATATGGAGTAAGAACAGTTTCAGATCACTCACCCGTACTAGTTGAGGTTCGCACCGGGGAGAATAAGGACACTAGGGGGCTAGGATTTAAGTTGAATCCATACTGGCTCACTATTATGGACAATCCTCAGTCTATTATATCACTGATATCCTCCTTTTGGGAGGTGAATCTTCCCTCTGCCAACATCAATATAGTATGGGATGCTTTGAAAGCATATCTGAGGGGGGTTTTCATAAGTGAGATTGCTGCAGCAAAGAGAACATTTAAGAAGAAAGAGGAGGAATTGACCAAGATCGCTGCACTTACAACTGAGCGATACACTAGTCACCCCACCGAGTATAACAGGGAAGAGATGCAAAAGGCTAGCTGTTCTCTGGAGAAATATGTAACAGAGAAGGCAAACCATAGGGAATTTTTTAAGGGGCTTAATTATTTTTTCGAGTCTGGACGTCCGGGGAAGCTTTTAGCCAGAATAATTACACAACAAGACAAGAAAAATCAATCTATCATTTCGATTCGTAATGCAGTGGGGGAAACCATAACAGATTTAGAGGGAATTAGGAATACCTTTCTACAATACTTTGCTCAGATATATAGATCCTCTCCTGGTTTGTCGTCTGAACTGGCGATGCGGTTCCTGGAGAAAATCCCACTTTCCACCTTAAATGAAGCTCAAATAGAATACCTGGAAGGGGAGTTGTCTCTTACGGAGCTGCAAGAGGCCCTTGGGTCCATCTCGGGGAACTCATCGCCAGGACTAGATGGCCTTCCATACGAGGTCTATCGTAAGTATAGCGATGTGATTCTCCCCCAGATGTTAGAGGTTCTCTCCCAAGCAATACAGGGAGGGGAACTACCATTCGCTATGATGGAGGCTCTCATTGTTTTAATTCTAAAAAAGGATAAAGACCCGGCAGAATTGAGCTCCTATAGACCAATTTCCTTATTAAACACTGATGCTAAGTTACTATCAAAAGTTCTGGCTAGGAGGCTTTCGCGGGTTATACCCACCATTATCCACCGAGATCAAAATGGCTTCATGCCAAAAAGGGGTACCCACCACAATTTGCATAGGCTATTTATGAATATTCAGTCCCTGGGGTGTGGTGCCCGCTCCATCCTGTCGTTGGATGCTACTAAAGCCTTTGACAGGGTGGAGTGGACTTTTCTCTGGGAGGTAATGAAAAAAATGGGCTTTGGTCCTAGATTCATGGCGATGGTCCAGTTACTCTACAATTCTCCAGCTGCCAGAATTAGGATCATTGATTCGACGACAGAGAGTTTCATTCTAGGAAGAGGCACCCGTCAAGGCTGTCCCCTCTCCCCTCTCTTATTTAATATTTATATTGAACCTTTAGCGGCTATGATAAGACAGGACCCGAAGGTGGTCGGTTTTGGCATAATGGGGAAGCATGACTGTGTATCCCTTTACGCAGATGACATCCTGGTTTTTATTCACCAAACAGACTCCACTCTCCCTCGCATAATGGACCTGGTTGGTCTTTTTTCCGATCCGTCTGGATTGGAGATCAACTGGGAGAAGACCGTTCTCCTCCCTATAGACGAGTTGCGGGGCGAATGGGAAAATCAGTTAACGATCTCTGACTCTATAAAGTACCTAGGGATAACAGTCTCTGCCAAACCTCAGGAATATTTACAACTTAACCTGATTCCCTTGCTGACGAAGTTGAGAGCTAAAATTAAGATATGGCAAAAAATTCTGCCAGCAAGAGCGGACAGAATTTCATTAATAAAAATGGTAGTGCTGCCCCAGGTTCTTTACGTTTTGCGCAACTCGCCTGTATGGATCGCAGATAAGTACTTTAGATTGATAGAGCGGTTGCTCAATGATTTACTATGGGGGAGGAAGCGCGTGAGGCTGAAGTTACTTTACTTTTCCATGCCCTACAATCGAGGAGGTCTCAACCTCCCCTATTTTAGTGGCTATTTTGTGGCCTCCCAACTCTGCCTTTTTAATGACTGGGAAAATAGCCCCTTCTGCAGCAAAGTGGTGAAAGATTCAGGCTTCTCTGATTTTTTTACCGTAATGGAATCTGATTATTTATCAAATTCACTGAGTGGTTACACATTTTTCTGCAGAATGGCTATAAAGACTTGGTTGGCCATAAGGAGTTGGTGCTGAGTTAAGGCATCACTTATCTGCACCCCATTATGGCATAACCCAAAACTTTTCAACTCAAATGACCTAAGCTGTTGCCAGTATTGGAGGACCAAAAATGTTCAGTACCTACATCAAGTAGTCAGTGGTGGACAAATTTTGCCCCTCATGGAATTAAGGGCAAATTTAGGTGAGGTGGCTTGGTATGCATACTTTCAATTGAGGTCAGCACTTTCTAGCACTCTGAATAGTCACTTTTTTATTATAGATACTCCTGTATTTCTACATGACTTAATTTGTAAGAAAACTGACACGAGAATTAAACTATCACATTGTTATAGACATTTAATGGCTAATTTTTTTTTGGATGTTCTTTCTCCAGGACAGAGAGCCTGGTCTTCTCTTCTTTCAGAGGTGGGCCCTCCAAACTGGGAGAACATAGGGGAAAGTTTAAAGTTGGTTTCACATAATTTTAATCACACTGTTGTACAATTTAATATTTTGCACAAAATTTATGTGACACCTATATGGCTACATAGAAGAGGACTTAGGGCCTCCTCTGACTGCCCACGTTGTGGGGATTCCGAGGCAGATCATTTACATCTGTTTTGGGACTGCCCAATGGTGAGTAGGTATTGGAGCTTGGTCCAAAAGAACCTGGCTCGTAAACCTAATATTGTTGTTCCTTTGTCCCCCAGGATATGGGCCCTGGGAGATTTATCGGAGGTTAATTATCAGCCTATAAAACTTCATCTGTTGATCAAGGTTATGTTCTTAGCTAGGCTCCTTATTTCTAGATCATGGTTTTGCTCTTCCGCCCCAGACTGTAATAATTGGCTGGGCTTGGTTGAGAAAGTCAAAAGCTACGAGAAGATTCTGTACAAACAAAGAGGATCCTACTTAAAGTGGAATAATTTATGGAAAGATTGGGACACGGTTAATTAATTAGGACCCTTCTTCTCCCTTTTTTTTTTTTTTTTTCCCTGCAGGGTGGGGGGGGGGGGGGATGGTGGGGTGGGCTGGGGAAAATTCTATTAGTCTGGTCTCTTCTATATGTATTGTATCGGTGAAGAATGTGAAGTTATACTGGAGCACAGGAGTATCTCTAGGAATGTTGGAGGATGGGAGGATTTTCCGCCATTAAATAATAGTTGAAATTTTTTTTTTTTGAGCGGCATATGGGCGGGGGATCAGGGCTCGGGACCTCGGGGCACCTGGGCATCGGGCGCGACTCGGGGTGCGGCTCTTCATGACAGACATGAGGTTCGACTGCAGGCAGTGATACGACACATGTGGTAGGCGTGCTACTATGTGCTCTTTTAATGGGACAGAGTGGATCTCTGGCTGTGTTTTTTATCTACATCCTCTTCAATTGCTGGTGACTGCCGAGCGATACTCGACTTGAGTTCTTTGGCACATGAGATACCAATGTGAATATATGCGAGATACGGTTAATTACGGTACTAATATTTAACTTAACCACATGGGGATGAGGCAGTAAAATATGCGAGTGGGTTTTCTACCACTGTGATAGAGGACTGCTGGACCCCCTTTTCCTATTTTCTGCTCTATGAAATGTTTGTGATTAAAGATCGCCGTAAGCCCGCCTCGTATGGAGCATGTGAGTATCAAGTGATTGGCCACATGAGTGTCAATCCTGCCGATCGTGCTTACCCAGGTCTGGGGGAGGGCGTGCGCGATGCGCGCTCGCTGCTTGGCGGCCGTCTGGGCTGCGGGCCTTTTATCCCTGCACCTTATAGATTATATTACGCTAAATGAGATGCTTTGTCCATCTGCTTTATTAAGCTTTGGATGTCGGGTGAATCCTTCTATCCTCCTCAGTAAGAGATCCTCACTTGATTTTTAAGTGCTCACATAAGTATGGTCACTTGTATGCAATTATTGTTAATCATGTCTATGAATCAGAATTGACGGACTTATGGATTTTATAATATCATAAATGTATTATGGATATAAATTTCCTATTATAATAATAAAATATTTAAAAATAAAAAAAAAGGAGCATATGGGTGAGCCCTATAAAACCTCTAGAGCTCTCCCTGACTGCTAAGCCCATGCAAAGATCTTTATGGTAGAGGATTGCATGCCCACATACCTTATACTATCTGACACCTGAAAACCCTATAATAGTGAGGGGACACGACCACCGGCTCCCTGCACTTAATACGGACGGAGTCAGGGTCACCTACAATCAAGCCAGCAAGTAAACACAAATAAAGGAAACAGACTTATCTGAGGAATCAGGAGAAGGAGCATCCAGCAGTGAACAACTCATCCAGGAAGAAGTATAAACCGCAAAGTGAGGCAGTATGGGAGGGAATATAAAGGGAGGCAATCAGTGTAAATAGATGACAGCTGGGAGAAGGAAAGGAGATGAGAAAGTGAAACCAAAACAAAGAACATCATGCAAGAGGTACAGAAGAACGTCTGTCAGACCTTCTCAGAGAGCTGGCGGTGACAGTACCCCTCCCTCTACGAGTGGACTCCGGACACTCAGAGACCACCTTCTCAGGATGGGACCTATGGAAAGCCCTGATGAGACGAGTGGCCTTAATGTCTGCCACTGGGACCCACATCCTCTCCTCAGGACCATAACCTTCCCAATGAACGAGGTACTGGAGAGAACTGCGGATAATGCGAGAATCCACAATCCTAGAGACCTGAAATTCAAGATTACCACAACAACAATCGGAGGAGGAGGCAAAGAGGAGGGTACAGTGGGTTGGACATACGGTTTTAATAGGGACCTGTCAAAAACATTATGGATCTTCCAAGTCTGAGGAAGATAAAGACGGAAAGCAACGGGATTGATGATGGACAAGATCTTGTAAGGCCCAATAAACTTAGGACCCAACTTCCAGGAAAGAACCTTCAGTTTGATATTCTTTGTAGACAACCACACCAGATCACCCACATTCAGGTCCGGACCAGGCACACGTCTCTTATCCGCCACACGCTTATATCTCTCACTCATCCTCTTCAGATTACCCTGAATCTTTTGCCAAATAAATGACAAAGACGAGGAAAATCTCTCCTCATCAGGTAAACCAGAAGACCCCTCTCCAGAGAATGTCCCAAACTGCGGATGAAACCCATATGCACAAAAAAATGGTGACTTATCAGAGGACTCCTGGCGACGGTTATTTAAAGCAAACTTAGCAAGGGACAAAAAAGAACACCAATCCTCCTGATTCTCTGCCACAAAACAGCGCAGATTCTGATTGACGCGTTCGGTCTGGCCATTCGACTGCTGGTGAAAAGCAGAATAGAACGACAACCGAACCCCCAAGCGAGAACAGAAGGCCTTCCAGAATCTGGAAACAAATTGCGTGCCCCTATCAGAAACGATGTCTGAAGGAATGCCATGCAATTTGACAATGTGATCAACAAATGCTTGCGCCAGCGTCTTACATTTGGTAACCCAGGAAAGGGAATGAAATGCGCCATTTTGCTAAAACGGTCCACTACTACCAGAATCACAGTCTTCCCCGAGGAACGAGGCAGGTCCGTAATGAAGTCCATGGACAGATGCGTCCAAGGACGGGAAGGAATGGGTAACGGGAGGAGAGAACCCGATGGCCGTGAATGAGGGACCTTGGCACGAGCGCAGGTCTCGCAGGCTGCCACAAAACACTCAACCGTCTTACGAAGAGCCGGCCACCAGAATCTCCGAACAATGAGATCCACTGTGGCTCTACTCCCCGGTTGCCCAGCAAGGACAGTATCGTGGTGCTCCTTAAAAACCTTGTGTCGTAAAGCGAGAGGCACAAACAACCTCCCAGGAAGACAAAGATCAGGAGCCTCTGCCTGGGCTGCCTGTACCTCTGCCTCCAAATCAGGATAAAGAGCAGAGACGACCACCCCTTCAGCCAAAATGGGACCCTGGTCTTCAAAGTTCCCCCCTCACGGAAAACAACGTGACAGGGCATCAGCCTTCACATTTTTAACCCCAGGGCGGAACGTGACAACAAAATTAAACCTAGAAAAGAATAAAGACTATCTGGCCTGTCTCGGGTTCAGACGCTTGGCTGATTCCAAGTAGGCCAGATTATTATGGTCGGTAAACACGGTAATAGGGTGTCTGGATCCCTCTAGCCAATGGCGCCATTCCTCAAAAGCTAACTTGATGGCCAACAACTCCCTATCTCCCACATCGTAATTTCTCTCTGCGGAGGAGAGTTTCCTTGAGAAAAAGGCACACAGTCGCCATTTGGCAGGAGAGGGACCCTGAGACAAGACCGCACCCACACCCACCTCAGAAGCGTCCACCTCAACAATGAAAGGTAGAGAGACATCAGGTTGTACCAAGATGGGAGCGGAAGCAAAACTCTCTTTGATAGTAGAAAAGGCCTTAAGCGCATCTACCGACCAGGAGGAAAAATCTACCCCCTTTTTAGTCATATCAGTGAGTGGCTTAACAACAGAGGAATAATTCAAAATAAACTTTCTGTAATAATTGGCAGAACCCAAAAACCGCATCAGCGCCTTCTGATTCTCAGGAAGCTCCCAATCATGCACAGCGCGGACCTTCTCAGGGTCCATGCGAAAACCAGAAGCGGAGAGAAGAAAACCCAAAAATGGAATCTCTGGAACCGCGAACACACATTTTTCCAGTTTAGCGTACAATTTATTCTCCCGCAGAATGAGCAAGACCTGACGTAGGTGGTCCCTATGAGTTTAGAAATCAGGAGACAAAATCAAAATGTCATCTCGATACACCAGTACAAATTTCTCCATTAAATGATAAAAAATGCTGTTCACAAAATGTTGGAAGACGGCTGGAGCATTCATCAAACCAAAGGGCATAACCAAATTCTCAAAATGGCCCTCAGGGGTATTGAAGGCCGTCTTCCATTCGTCCCCTTCCCTGACCCTGACTAGGTTGTATGCCCCTCTTAAATCCAACTTAGAAAAAACTTTAGCCCCAACAATCTGGTTAAACAGGTCCGGGATCAGAGGAAGCGGATAAGGGTCACGAATTGTGATACAGTTCAGCTCCCTGAAATCGAGACATGGTCTTAAAGAACCATCTTTTTTCGTAAAAAAAAAAAAACAGCGGCAACAGGGGACTTCGAGGGTCGGATGTGTCCCTTTCTCAGGCTCTCAGAGACATAAGTACGCATAGCGACTCGGAGAGATTGTATAAACGTGATTTTGGCAGCTTGGCGCCTGGGATGAGATTAATAGGGCAATCGTACTCCCGGTGAGGGGGCAGCTCCTGGACACCACTCTCTGAAAACACATCCGAAAATTCAGAGAGAAAAGATGGTACAGTCTTGGTAGAAAGACACCGTGAGGCAATTCTCTCTGCAAAAGTCACTCCAACCATTTATTTGCCTTTCTTGCAAATCAATGGTGGGGTTATGTTTAGTGAGCCAGGGTAGCCCCAACACTAAAGGAGTAGGTAATCCGCTTAGGACGAAACATGACATATCCTCAACATGAGCATCACCCACAGTCAAACAGATATTGTGAACTATGCCCTTTAACGATTTTTGAGAAAGTGGAGCGGAATCGATAGCAAAAACAGGTATATTCTTTCCCAAAGTGCATACCTGGAAACCATGTGTTATAGCAAATTGATTATCAATGAGATTGACAGCTGCTCCACTATCTACAAAAATCTCACAAACAATGTTCTTGCTATCTAGCGCCACCCTGGCAGGTAGGACAAAACGGGAACTACAAGCAAACGGCAAGCCTTCAATTTCCGCATCAACCTTGCCGATAGTAACAGATGGAAAGTTTTTAGAGGGTTTTTTCTTTTTGTTTCTTTATTACCCTCAGAAAACTCCCTGAATCTCCTAGAGGGGCAAACATTTGCCAAATGATTTATACCCCCACAACAGAAACAAACCCTGGTCTGAGAGCTGAATCCTCTACTTTCAGAGGCAAGCAAACCCAGCTGCATGGCCTCCTGCTCAGAGGGAATTGAGAGAGACTGAGGCCCCTGCGCACTGAATGAGACCGCCCCACTGTCCTTGGACTGAATATGACAGGAAGGAGTGGTCTCTCCTCTCTCTCTAAGACGCCTGTCAATACGAACAGCTAGAGACATGGCATATTCCAACGAGGCTGGTCTCTCATGAAAGGAAAATGCATCTTTCAATCCCTCCGAAAGACCATGGCAAAATTGACTTCGGAGTGCAGCATCATTCCAAGCAGTATCAGCTGCCCATCTCCGAAATTCTGAACAATATATCTCTGCGGACTGTTTACCCTGGCATAAAAGACGCAGTTTAGATTTATCCAGAGCAATACGATCCGGGTCATCATATATCTGCCCCAGGGCTACAAAAAATTCATCCACCGATCGGAGGGGCCGTGCCCCCACTGGCAGCGAAAAGGCCCAAGACTGAGCGTTATCCCTGAGCAGCGAGATGATGATCCCCACCCTCTGCTCCTCATCACCAGAGGAATGGGGAAGTAGGCGAAAATGGAGTTTGCAAGCCTCTCTAAAGCGAACAAAATTCTCACTACACCCGGAGAACGTATCCGGAAGCGAGATCTTAGGCTCGGAACAAACTCCATGAACGCAAGCAGAACCGGTCATCTGAAACTGAGACACAGTTTTACGGAGATCTGCTACCTCCAGTGAAAGACCCTGCATGCGGTCAATCAAGGCTGAAACCGGTTCCATGCTTAAGACGGTTAGGGCGGTTTATAATGTCACGGATGGTGTTGCAGAAAGCTGGAACTTATATACTAAACATCCGATTGGCTTGATCCCAAACTAAGGAGATTATGGGTGAGCCCTATAAAACCCCTAGAGCTCTCCCTGACTGCTAAGCCCATACAAAGATCCTTATGGTAGAGGATTGCATGTCCACGTACCTTATACTATCTGACACCTGAAAACCCTATATTAGTGAGGGGACACGACCACCGACTCCCTGCACTTAATACGGACGGAGTCAGGGTCACCTACAATCAAGCCAGCAAGTAAACACAAATAAAGGAAACAGACTTATCTGAGGAATCAGGAGAAGGAGCATCCAGCAGTGAACAACTCATCCAGGAAGAAGTATAAACCACAAAGTGAGGCAGTATGGGAGGGAATATAAAGGGAGGCAATCAGTGTAAATAGATGATAGCTGGGAGAAGGAAAGGAGATGAGAAAGTGAAACCAAAACAAAGAACATCATGCAAGAGGTACAGAAGAACGTCTGTCAGACCTTCTCAGAGAGCTGGCGGTGACAAGCTGTCAGCTTGATATAAATCTAGCAGAGCAATTAATGGGGAGATCTCTGGATACATGTGAGGTACAGGGCTGGTTCTAGTGTTGTTAGAAAGAGATTGTCATGTACTATATGATATCTGATTTTCATTGTTTACTTTAGTCATGGGATAACCCCTTTAAGGTGATATGATGAAGTTGTACAAATGTAGTCTATACAAAAATACTGTGAGAAGCTATTCACTGCAAGGTCAGCTAAAAAGCAAGCACCTGGTCCAGCTGGAGGTCCAGGGGCTATTCATAGTATTCAGTATATTGGGCAGACTAGATGGGCCAAATGGTTCTTATCTGCCGACACATTCTATGTTTCTATGTTTCTAGGAGGGAAAAGGTTCAAAGTTAAAAATATGCTTAAAGGGATTATCTGATTTAGAAAACCCTCTTTTAAAAGCCGATTGCTGGGGTTAGCTTTTAAAAAGCTGGACCCGGCTTCCTTTAGGATTGTTTTTAGCATGTAGAACGGACAGCACACAAACTGAATACTGACCCGTTATATTCAATGGGCCAATTAAATGTCCAATTTTGCACACTGACCATCTGTCCATACAGAGGAAATTGCAGCATGCACTACTTTAGTAGTTACGTTTTCATGTTAGGCTTGGCCATTCAAGTGAATGGGTCTATGAAAAAAATGGACAGCAAATAGTCTAATGCGCTCCATGATTTCAGTGGCAGAGCACACACAAGTTTTATATCGCTTGTCTGAAGTTTTTTAGTCTGCGGTTTTATCGCTTTTCTGAATTTGCTGCTAAAGGGGTTACCTCATGATTAATGTGAAAAATGAAAATCAGACATCATATGGTACATGACAATCGCTTTCTAACAAAGCTATAACTAGACCTGTACCCTAGAGGAATCCAGTCCTCCCCCCATTCATTATTACAGTTACTCTCCTAGATTTCTGTCAGACTAGCAGCTTAGCCGGTGTGTCCTTTCTCAGGGTCATGCTTTCTCCCTGTAAGGGCTCATGCACACAAATGTATTTTTGGTCTGCATCTGATCTGCATTTTTTTTTTGCCTTTCACTTTAATGGGGCCGCAAAAGACACGTACAGAACACGTGTGCTGTCCATATCCGCACATCTGTTCCGTGCCTACAAAACTATAGAACATGTCCTATTTTTGTCCGCATTATGGACATGGATAGGACTGTTCTATTAGGGGCTGGCCATCGATGCAGAATGTACACGGCCGGTATCCATGTTTTGCGGATCCGCAATTTGCAGACAGCAAAAAAGCCAAAGGTCGTGTGCAGTGGCGTAGTGTGTGTGTGTGGGGGAACGTTGGCCCAGGCGCCAAATTGCAGGGGGCGCCAGGCAGTAAAATTAGGGCGATGGAAGCCTATGGCTCTTGTCCCCTCTGTTATGCTTCATAGGCTTCAGGACACTAAGGGGAGTGTGGACAGGTTTGGGGGGCACAATAATCGGCTTCTCCCGGGTGATTGCAACCCACGATACGACATTGGTTGTGTGCATGAGCCCTGACTGTCACAGCTTCTAACAGTAGATATGGCTGCTGGCAGTTGAAGAATGGAACAGAGCATGTGCAACCACCTCAGTGAGGTGGACATATACATAAAAAAAAAAACAGCAGGTGGCATTATACAGATACATTTTGATGAATAACTCAGTGGCTATACTCTGTTTTTAATTACATGCAATTACAAAAGTATTCAGATCCAGGTGCTGGTTTGAAAACTAGAATATTTTCTCATGGGAAAACCCCTTTAATGCACAGTAATGTCATAGTACAGAGATGACAGCAAATAAATTGATGCCACAGTCAATAAAACCAGTGATGTCACAGTACAATGATAATGTACGCAATAGTCATTTAGCACACGATGATGGATACAGCGCTTTAACTATATCTGATTAAGGTAAATGATGTCACAGCAATAAAATACTCTCATATTGTGTATAGTGAAAATGCACAGTGATGTCACAGTATGGGAGTAATAAAAGAAGAGGGAAATCTATGATAAATATAACAATATAAGGCCTCATGTAATTTGCCATCCCCAATGCATGGGCAACATCCGTGCGGCGGCCGGGACGGATCGTGACCCATTCAACTTGAATGGGTCTGTGATCCATCCGCACCGCCAAAAAATAGAACATGTTCTATTTTTTTTAGGTGCGGAGGCACGGACAGAAACACCACGGAAGCACTCCATAGTGCTTCCGTGGGGTTCCGTGCCTCCATCCTGCACCGCAGCTCTGGATTGCGGACCCATTCAAGTGAATGGGTCCGTATTCCATGATGCGGGGAGCACACGGCCGGTACCCGCTGTTTGTGGGCCGTAATACAGCCACGGCCGGGCAACGACCGTGTGCATGAGGCCTAATATATAAATAATATAAACACATGTAATGTGGTTGCTGCTATGAAAATAAAATGTACGCAGCATGTATCTGCTTTTAGTTACATTTCCTTTAAATTAGTACCCATAGTGGCACCATACATCATATAACCCAATGTATCTGTGATAGACTAGGTGTAAAACGGAAATGTTGGGGTAGACTGATGCTAGCTATAATTTCATGATATCCTTCTATTTATTATGTCTGGTAGCAGTGGCGTCACTGGAACTGACTGGGCCCCGCAGAAAATTTTTGAACGCCTCTCCATCCATTTCTTACATGTATATACTGTATGTCATGTCACTGTATATAATGTCATTGTATAATACTGTTGAGGGGGCCCTGACAATAAACTCTTTCAGTCCTACTGCCGGGCGGGCCCCTTGTGAGCTTGGGCCTGGTAGCAGCTGCCTCCCCTGCTTCCTCTATAGCTACGCCCTTGTCTGATAGCTCTACTATTATGGCCAATAGGTGACCTTGGAGACCCAAAAGCACAAGAGGGTTGGGTGGTAGTATGTGATATGCCAGGGAAGACATATTCTACCTGCATGCTGTTGGCTGTTCAAGAAAATGATGCTTGATTTTCCATCACTGAGATAGCCTAGGATAAGACATTGCACTTTACAAAGGGTTCAGTGTATGATCTTTACATGCAAAGATGGAAACCATGTTGGAACCCAAATGGACCCTGTTCAAAGGCAGCTATGGATATAAGCCACAATGCAGACGTGAACAGAGCCTAAAAGAGCTGATGAATAGTGCCCATTGGAGACAAGTATGGCATGACTTCTACCAAACTGCTTTTCCTCTTCTTTGCTGTCACCACAATGTCAATCCATCAAGACGTCTTGTCTGAAATGTGGTTTCCAGACATGAACTGCCCTTAAAACAAACCACTGGTTTGTTTCAGATCAGGTTGCCTTCACACTTGACAGATTTTTTTTGCAAAAAAGTTTCTGCAAGTGAAAATCTTTTCCATTCACCTTAATGGGGCTTCCAGAAACCCATGTGCTTCCCACCAAAACAACCCCATTCACATGAATGCAACAGACTTTCAGTCGCAGATAATTTTCTGCAACAAAATCTGCAACATGTGAAGGCTCCTTTATACTGATCTTCAGCTCGCTAATGTGTGAGCAGAGTCTGTCATTGACCGACCTTTTTCTATCACCGTATTTTTTAATAAAATAATGTTGTTTTTTTTACATACATCTTTTACAATGTATGATAATGAAACAATATGAGTTGCGGTGACCACTCATTTTCCCCATTACATAATTACCATTTTAATAAGTTTGCAAATAACAAATCAGTTTGAAACAAAGGCCTCATCATCTTTCACCTTCCCCGAGATGCCAAAATCAACAAACATTTCATAGAAATGTCCTCATTACAGAAAGATTTTACTTATCACTGAGCAATTTCTGTAGTCACAAATGACTTTTCTGCCCTTCTTCACACAAATAATCAGTCCTATGTTGGAAGCAATAATGCAGAGTGCGAGTGATATATTGTTATGCATTTCATTATTCCGAGCATCAGGATCGGGGCGTGCTGTGTTTTCTATTGTTGTTATTTTACTGACAGGTACTGATAGGATTTCATTGCAGTTCTTTCCCAATTTACCACAAGTTTATTTCTCATTCACAGGGGATGAGTTTTCCGGTAGACGTTTGGGATTAATATACAGTAAGTGTCAGATTCAAGTATTTTTAATAATGCTAGCACCATGATTTGTTACCTCATAGAGCCAAACTATAAATCTTTGCATTTTCCTCTTAAGTTTCACAAAGGCTGATATGAATGCGTTAGGTTTGTATGATATGTGGTCATTACTAGGCATTATACTGGAGTTACAATATTCTCTAACAGGGCTTTATATCTGAGAAGATGAGGATAAAACCAGAGTGGGGACGTTTTTACAACCAAAACTTTTCTAAAGAAAATATCAACTGCTAAAATAAAGAGGGCCCATTCTGCTGTGAAACTTTCTGGAAGACCACTTTGTTATGAGCAGTGGGTAAGGAACCACTGTGCTAACCAACAGATTTGACTTGGGGCTACCTCTAGGGGTGTTATCCTGGTAATCCCTTGGTCTTCACCGATTAACCTCTGTATAGGGGTCTGGAAGTTGTGAAAGGAAACCACCAAGCCGTTACCTCTTGAAGTAGTCTCTGTACCCACAGCTTACCCACAGAGGTCAGAGACATTTAGAAGAATAGGTGCACTACTGTGGTGGATGCAATCAATAAAATATGACTAAACCCTCACACTGATGTTAAAAATGAGAGACTTTAGCCAATATATCCTTATATGAAGGACATACCGGAGCCCGCGCACCACATCAAGGTATCTCAGGTGGCACGGAACCTAACGCTAACCTACTGTGCCATATGGGCAGTACCAGGGGCCAGTGGGCAAATTACAGAAGCGTAAGGTCCGATTCACAGCAAACAGCTCCCAGTTGCCTCCAGTGTGAGGGAGGAAGCTTTTAGTCCCACCCAGAGCTGACTGATAAGATGCAGGCCTTACTGGTGCACAGAATGCTGCCTATAGATGAAAATCAGGCACATTCAAATTTGGAGTTTATACACCTCCAGACATACATATATAAATTACATAATATAACGTGGTCTCAAAAAGCAGGAAAATGCTCAAATCCATATGCAGTTGTGCATTTATAACCGGGGGAGCAAATCCTGCACTTGTGGTCCGTTGCTAATGGCAATCCCCAGCAAGAAATGCATACAATGGAGGATGTCCGCGGCGGACCACAAGTGCCACATAGACATCCTACACCAGATAGCAAAATGTGTGGATGTAGTTGACTATATCAAATAAACATTTATATCAATTTCCTGCTTTTTGAGACCACTTTATATTATGTAATTTGTATGGGTCAGAGACACCAGCACTGAATACAGAAGGATCAGACAAAACTGTAGTTAGGGACAGGCAGAGGTCAGGGCAGTCAGGGCACGAGCCATCCAGTAAACAGTCTGTGGTCAGGGCCGCCAGGGAAGAAAAAATACGGAGGTCAGACACAGGTCAGATCAGGCAGCAGAAGGACAATATCAAGGAAATGGGCAGAAAGTCAGTACATGGGCAGACAACAGGAAACAAAATACCTTTTCAGGATATCAGCAAACTAGAAAACCTATTGCTCATACACCCTCCCACAGGGAAGATGCCTTCAGTATCTCAAGGCAGCCAGCCAGAGGATGGAGCAGATGTAGATTAGGGTACGCCTGAGCCTTTAAGACCCAGAGGGAAAGCAGGAGATATCTGTAAAGAATAAATAAAGGCAACTGGACTTACTGTAGATTTCTTGAAAACTATAGTAAGTCCAAGAAATCTACGGTAAGTCCAGTTGCCTTGATTTATTCTTTACAGATATACCATGACCTGGATAAATGAGAACTTTCACAGACACACAAGCAGGAGGGACAGATCCTATGTGGAGGGACAGAGCAGGAGGTGAGTCTGCTGGGATTTAGAAATCTGGGACTGATAAGGTAAACATTGGCCACAGGCCACCGCTGTAGCACACTCTGCATAAACACTAAGGGGGTTATTTATTATGGGAAGTACACCACATTTTGCCGTACTTTTGTCGCAGATTTGGTAGCAAAGTGGATTTGCAGACAAATCTGTCACTTTTCCCCGCTCACATCACGTTTCTGAGGTGGCGAAAAAAGGAGGCATGGCTTGGGCTGGAATGGCAGGCCCATTTGATTCATTTTCAACACCTTTTTTTGGCATAAAAAATGACTCCGTTTTGAATCTTTTCTCTTGCTTCCTATCACTGAGCGCTGATGCATTCTCTGATTGAATGCAGCTTCGGGGAGCAATTCACTACTTACTTGAAAATTGAAGAAGGTAAGGGGCTGCTAAGCTGCCAAATGTGGTACTGTATATGTACAGAGCTCAGCCGTTTCATAAGGGCCCTTTTACCCAGATCAAGGATCAGGCCAATAATTTTGAGCTCCGCAGTGGCATTTTTTCCATCTGTGGTGTGTTTTCTGATGTGTTTTCTGATCAAGTAGTGTAATATTGATGCTCTGCACATGCAGCTATCTAATATGCTTTCATTTGTGGTACATTCAGAGTAGCTATTTCCTCATTCTCAGAAGATAGACTTTCACACATGAGCTTATCCACTATTGGTACTCCATATTGGCAGGGGTGGGATTCAAATTTCTAACAGGTTCCCTACTCAGCGGTGAACATGCGGCGTCATGACACATGTTTACATATACATACACCATACAGTATATATGCAACACACATAAATACACCATATATATGGTACACATACATAAATACACCATATATACACTACACACACATACCACCCAATTTTTTTAAAGTCTAAGGAGCTAAACTATGGAATGGAAGCGGTCATTTCCAGCTGATGCCGCCAGAGCGCCAGATCGGGATTCAGCCTATAACACTTTCTCTGATCCGACTGTAATTTTAACAGCTGGATCTGGAGAACCTGAGGAAACTGGCTGAATCCCATGCCTGGCTATAGGCAAGTGTAATAAATGCACACATATCCCTATGTACTGTATATAATGTATCCAGTGACCATTCTGGAGATGCTTGATGCATGTATATCATGTGTGGGCGATTAACCAGACCCCCAATGTTATACTAATTGACATATCAGGAGTGGACCACTAATAGCTAGAAAACCCCTTTAAAGTAGATTTCTATGGGTCGAATATTGAGGTCACAAAGGCAAACATATTCATATGTATTTTTTGTATTTGTCAGTTAACCATTTGGTGTCAAATTCAACCAGATGGTCGGAGTTGCAAAAATGGTGAAGCTTTGCTCATTTCTATTTGTCACCCAGGAACATATAACTAAGGATTAGCTGAATTAAATTTTGCACACGTGGACAGAACATCTTATGAGTTTTGCATAGACTATCTGGAGTGCACGCAGGGGAGTAACTAGAAAAGCCTGGCCCCATAGTAGACTTTTAAATGCACCCCTTGCCCCTCACCAGCAGAAATAATGTGTTATTTTCTTGGTTGGTACAATTTTGGGGATACCAAATATATGTAGCTTTTTTTTTTTTGCATTTTATAAATTTTTGTACAATACCAATATGTGATTTTGTCAAAACCCACCGCTGTCAGAAACTGCTAGGATATCTGTCATGGTTGTTCACTTTGAATGCTATTGACCCATTCACAGTCTAGCTATGTCAAGTGAAGCTAAACCACAAACGGATACCCACCGATGTCCTTTCAGACCATGTGCCAAGAAGACACGTGTCTTTGCAATGCACCGGCCACAGGGGAATAACTTGTGAGGTGACATTGTACCGAGGAATAATAACTGTTAGTTCTTTACTCACAGTTTTGACGCTCCCTGGGCCGGGCTGCAATGGAGGGGAGAATTGTCACGAGGGTGTCGAGGACCACGCCTGACTCCGTTATACCCGGGGTCAGGAAGTCGCAGCGGTTGGCTGCACGCTCTATTTAAGATAGGGCTGTTTTCCTTATGGTAGCTTTCTGGGTTTGCTTAGCAAACCCTTTTGGCTCACTCAGGGATCCGTAGCTCCTTCTCCTCAGCTGTTCCTTGTCCAGCACTCCCAGACCTCCTTATATTCCTCTCTCACACTTCTCTGGTTGCCAGAGATAGAGCTTCCTGCCTGGACATCTATTCTGACCTTCTGGAGCTGTGTTGCTGCGTTCGCTGGTAGTTGGTCCAGAACGCTACCCTCCGGATCCCTGTTGGACCTTTTTGGTTTATTGTGGTCGCCCACCTGGGTGTATGTGTTTGTATGTTTTGTCTGTCCTCTCCCTGGTGTTTCCCTCTTAGTGATAGTGGTGTGGACTAGCGATCCCACCGGCCTGTTCACTATCCAGGGCTCATATTAGGGAAAGCCAGGGTTTAGGCACGTGATCGCCGCACGGGTGAGGAACCCGTCTAGGGACGTCAGGGCAGTCAGGTGCCAGCCGCAAGGTGAGTTAGGGGTCACCACCTTTCCCTCTCCCTTGGGCAGGGCTTTCCCTGTTTTCCTCCCTGTGCGTGACGTCGGTCATTACAAGAATAGCACCAAATTCTCCGGGGTACACTCTTCTACAGGGGACATCGGCCAGCTGCTGACTGAGGTGCCCTTGATGGTGATTGGATTTCTGGGTGTTTGTGCGTCTGGGCCCCTGAATTAGGTAGAATCGTGACGCCAGCACCTTGGTGGTGCAAAATGATGAGTGGTTGTAGTATAGAGATGGAAGAATGAGACAGGGTTCAAATCCAACTCAGAACTTTACTGTAAGCAGGGTTTTGACAGCAATTTACATCCAGATATAAACAGTCTCTCATGTATATGGAGGTTGAATACTGTAATTCCAGTTAACAGGCTATATATGTGGCTATATCTCAGGCTATGGTAGGAGATTGTGTACGCACTGGTATTTAGTCCTGAATCTGGTCCTTTTTCTCCAGCTTATTAATGGTGAGGCTGTCGGTAGCTAATAAATCCTTCACCTTGAATCCAAAGGTCTTTAACCCCTTAAGGACACAGCCTTATTTCACCTTAAGGACAGGCCATTTTTTGCAAATCTGACCAGTGTCACTTTAAGTGGTGATAACTTTGAAATGCTTTGACTTATCCAGGCCATTCTGAGATAGTTTTTTCGTCACATATTGTACTTCATGACACTGGTAAAATTAAGTCAAAATTTTTTATTTTTTTTGCATAAAAAAATACCTAATTTACCAAAAATGTGGATAAATTTGCAAATTTCAAAGTTTCAGTTTCTCTACTTCTGTAATACATAGTAATACCCCCAAAAATTGTGATGACTTTACATTCCCCATATGTCTACTTCATGTTTGAATTATTTTGGGAATGATATTTTATTTTTTGGGGATGTTACAAGGCTTAGAAGTTTAGAAGCAAAAAAACCCAATTTTTAGGGACCACTACAGCTCTGAAGTCACTTTGCGAGGCTTACATAATAGAAACCACCCAAAAATGACCCCATTCTATAAACTACACCCCTCAAGGTATTCAAAACTGATTTTACAAACTTTGTTAACCCTTTAGGTGTTGCACAAGAGTTATTGGCAAATGGGGATGAAATTTGAGAATTTCCTTTTTTTGCCTATTTTTCCATTTTAACCCATTTTTTCCACTAACAAAGCAAGGGTTAACAGCCAAACAAGACTGTATCTTTATTGCCCTGACTCTGCTGTTTACAGAAACACCCCATATGTGTCCGTAAACTACTGTACGGCCACACAGCGGGGCGTAGAGTGAAAGGTGCGCCGTTTGGTTTTTGGAAGGCAGATTTTGCTGGACTGGTTTATTTACACCATGTCCCATTTGAAGCCCCCCTGATGCACCCCTAGAGTAGAAACTCCATAAAAGTGACCCCATTTAAGAAATTACACCCCTCAAGGTATTTAAAACTGATTTTACAAACTTTGTTAACCCTTTAGGTGTTGCACAAGATTTAATGGAAAATAGAGATACAAGTTCAAAATTTCACTTTTTTTGCAGATTTTCCATTTAATTTTTTTTTTCCAGTTACAAAGCAAGGGTTAACCAGCCAAACAAAACTCATAATTTATGGCCCTGATTCTGTAGTTTACAGAAACACCCCATATGTGGTCGTAAACTGCTGTACGGGCACACGGCAGGGCGCAGAAGGAAAGGAATGCCATACGGTTTTTGGAAGGCAGATTTTGCTGGACTGTTTTTTTTGACACCATGTCCCATTTGAAGCCCCCCTGATGCACCCCTAGAGTAGAAACTCCAAAAAAGTGACCCCATTTTAGAAACTACGGGATAGGGTGGCAGTTTTGTTGGTACTAGTTTATGGTACATATGATTTTTGGTTGCTCTATATTACACTTTTTGTGCGGCAAGGTAACAAGAAATTGCTTTTTTGGCACCCTTTTTATTTTGTTATTTACAACATTCATCTGACAGGTTAGATCATGTGGTAATTTTATAGAGCAGGTTGTCACGGACACGGCGATACCTAATATGTATACAATTTTTTGATTTATGTAAGTTTTACACAATGATTTCATTTTTAAAACAAAAAAAAAGTTTTAGTGTCTCCATAGTCTAAGAGCCATAGTTTTTTCAGTTTTTGGGCGAGTATCTTAAGTAGGGTCTCATTTTTTGAGGGATGAGATGACTGTTTGATTGGCACTATTTTGGGGTGCATATGATTTTTTGATCGCTTGCTATTACACTTTTTGTGACATAAGATGACAAAAAATAGCTTTTTTCACACCGTTTTTTTTTTTTTACGGTGGTCATCTGAGGGGTTAGGTCATGTGATATTTTTATAGAGCCGATCGATACGGATGCGGCGAAACCTAATAATTATAAAATTTTTTTATTTATGTAAGTTTTACACAATGATTTCATTTTTGAAACAAAGAAAATCATGTTTTAGTGTTTCCATAGTCTAAGAGCCATAGTTTTTCAGTTTTTGGGCGATTATCTTGGATAGGATATGATTTTTGCGGGATGAGATGACGGTTTGATTGTTACAATTTTGGCGTACATGCGACTTTTTTGATCACTTTTATTACCTTTTTTGGGAAGTAAGGTGGGCAAAATTTCAATTTCATCATAGTTTTTTATTTTTATTTTTTATGGCGTTCACCGTTTGGGTGAAGTAACATGACCGTTTTATAGATCAGGTCATTATGGACGCGGCGATACCAAACATGTGTAGGGAGTTTTATTTTTTCATTTTTAATCAGTGATAAATGTGTTTTGATTTTTACTTTTTTTTCACTTTTTTTCACTTTTTTTTTTACCCAGACCCACTTGGTTCTTGAAGATCTAGTGGGTCTGGTGTCTGTATAATACAGTACAGTACACCATATAGTGTTTTGTACTGTATTTTACTTACACTTTGTCTGAACAGATCTATGCCTTTAGCACAGATCTGTTCAGCACCATGGACAGCAGGATGCCTGAGAAGGCGTCCTGTTGCCATGGGAACCTTCCCCGTCTGCTCAATTGTAGCCACAACTGCGCAGACGGGGAAGGGTAAGGAGGGTGACTGTCTGGGGGCTGTCTGGGGGCTCTCTCCCTCTCCATCTGGGGGCTGCAAAGGCACAGCAGCCCCCCGATGGGAGAGGGAGGGAGCTCCCTGAGCTGTTAACCTTTTCCATACAGCGGTCCGTACGGACCGCGGTATGGAAAGGGTTAAACGGCTGACATCGCATCACAGATGTCAGCCGTTTATAGAAATGTGCTGACACCCTGGTATACCCACTGGCCACCAACGATTTTTCAAGGGGAGGCAGGTGGGGGATCGCGATCCCGCCTGCCGCACCGCCCGCCTCCCGCACCGCCCGGCACCGCCCGCAGCCGCCCACAACCCCCCCTGCACCTCCCACCGGGATAAAATCATTCAGGGGTGAAGGGGGGGGTGAAACATATATATTTTAGGAATACTAAAGTTTCTGATCCCCGTGGTCAGGGACCGCGGGGATCAGAAACTGCAGAAAGCGCAGCAAACCGCAGGTCTGAATTGACCTGCGGTTTGTTGCGATTGCTGACATGGGGGGGGGGTCACGGGACCCCCCCGCGCATTTAGCCGAGGTGCCTGCTCAATGATTTGAGCAGGCACCTTGTTCCAATCACAGCCGGCCGGGCAGCAGTGATCGGAACAACACATGACGTACCGGTACGTCATGTGTCCTTAAGGGGTTAAAGCCTGGTAAAATGGCTATTGTCCTTTGTGATTTTATCCACTCCTTCTCACTTGAGCTGACTTCCACTAACACTGCTAGCAACTGCACTCTCACTCCTACAACTACTACTACTACAAGACCAGGCCTGAACTAAGCTATATATATATATATATATATATATATATATATATATTAGTGCTATCCTGTTAACAGGGATTTTACATAAGGGTGCAATACAGCATAATATAACATACACTCACCTAAAGAATTATTAGGAACACCATACTAATATGGTGTTGGACCCCCTTTTGCCTTCAGAACTGCCTTAATTCTACGTGGCATTGATTCCACAAGGTGCTTATAGCATTCTTTAGAAATGTTGGCCCATATTGATAGGATAGCATCTTGAAGTTGATGGAGATTTGAGGGATGCACATCCAGGGCACGAAGCTCCCATTCCACCACATCCCAAAGATGCTCTATTGGGTTGAGATCTGGTGACTGTGGGGGCCATTTTAGTACAGTGAACTCATTGTCATGTTCAAGAAACCAATTTAAAATGATTCGAGCTTTGTGACATGGTGCATTATCCTGCTGGAAGTAGCCATCAGAGGATGGGTACATGGTGGTCATGAAGGGATGGACATGGTCAGAAACAACATTTAAACGATGCCCAGTTGGCACTAAGGGGCCTAAAGTGTGCCCAGAAAATATCCCCCACACCATTACACCACCACCACCAGCTTACCCAGTGGTAACAAGGCATGATGGATACATGTTCTCATTTTGTTTACGCCAAATTTGGACTCTACCATTTGAATGTCTCAACAGAAATCGAGACTCATCAGACCAGGCAACATTTTTCCAGTCTTCAACTGTCCAATTTTGGTGAGCTCGTGCAAATTGTAGCCTCTTTTTCCTATTTGTAGTGGAGATGAGTGGTACCCGGTGGGGTCTTCTGCTGTTGTAGCCCATCCGCTTCAAGGTTGTGCATGTTGTGGCTTCACAAATGCTTTGCTGCATACCTCGGTTGTAACGAGTGGTTATTTCAGTCAACGTTGCTCTTCTATCAGCTTGAATCAGTCGGCCCATTCTCCTCTGACCTCTAGCATCCACAAGGCATTTTTGCCCACAGGACTGCCGCATACTGGATGTTTTTCCCTTTTCACACCATTCTTTGTAAACCCCAGAAATGTTTGTGGGTGAAAATCCCAGTAACTGAGCAGATTGTGAAATACTCAGACTGGCCCGTCTGGCACCAACAACCATGCCACGCTCAAAATTGCTTAAATCACCTTTCTTTCCTATTCTGACATTCAGTTTGGAGTTCAGGAGATTGTCTTGACCAGGACCACCCCCCTAAATGCATTGAAGCAACTGCCATGTGATTGGTTGACTAGATAATTGCATTAATGAGAAATAGAACAGGTGTTCCTAATAATTCTTTAGGTGAGTGTATAATATAACAACTTTGCAGTACCCACGTACACGAGTGGAACACTGCATCTTTTCTTGATGCAGTTGTGGCTTGAAACCTCCAGCCGTGCACCTACATCACTGCCTCCTATTGAAAACATTGGAAGGTAGACATCATAAGGAGTCTACTGGACTTTTGGCGCAGTGTCCGCATAAACCGCTGTGTGAACAGGCCCTTAATGGTATAATGTACATTTGACCATTTATGTACTCTATATGATTCTTTTTCTGTATACAGTCAATATTTTCCATTCCACTTGTCCTTCCTTCTTGTATAAATCCATGATCTTAGCCCAATATTACACATTATGGAACACCGATCAAGCCTTAAGTGAAGTGTCCCATGATCAAGCGGCTTTTGCTGACATGTCTTTATTGACTTGGAGGTTCCTCTGCTGCTATTGTTAATAACTCTCTGAAGAGCAGTCTGGTCGGATGTAATCTGAAATATTGCTGATCCTGTATACCACAAGGAAACACCTGTTGAACACGCTTGTCTTACTTCAGCATCAGTTGCTCTTTTTTCCTGCCTATTGTTCTTTTTCCATGTGTAAGATTACTCTCGTTCCCATGGTATTTGTTAATCCTACATATGTGTGAATCATCATATTTTATAGCTTCCAGCTACATTAGGAAGACTGAGGATACTTCACTGCGCAGAGCCTTCTGACATTTATGGAGCATACAGAATAGGCTTCCTGCAGTGTGACAAACTGTTGCCAAGACTGATGAGTGAAAGGCAGTAAATATGTCCGGCAATGACACACTACGTGCTGTGTGCTGTACATGTTGCCATCCAATTGCTGCTAAAACGTCCTAAAAAAGGCTATAGTTGGGATTTAACTTGGAACATATGGGCCAAGGACAGACTGAAGTATTTAAGTTGGTCACTGCATCGTTATTATATCTGTGGATCACTTCCTATAAAACCAAATGAATGCCAGCTTGTTACATTGTGATGTCATCTTTGCCTTTGTTAGCTGGAGAAGAGATATAGAGGGTATTTATCAAGCCCAGCATTCCAGATTTCTGGCTTCAAAAAGTCACAAATAGGTGTTTTTCAACCTCTCGGTCTTTGTGCAAACATTTTGCAGCATTTTGCACTTTTACATCACCCACTTCAGTTTGAAAGATGAACATGGTTAGGCAGGCTACTTTCACACTAGCGTTCAGAGCGGGTCCGTCTGATGTCTGCTCAGACGGATCCGCTCCTATAATGCAGACGTTTGTATCCGTTCAGAACGGATCCGTCTGCATTATAGTTAAAAAAAAAAACTAAGTGTGAAAGTAGCCTGAACGGATCCGTCCAGACTTTACATTGAAAGTCAATGGGGGACGGATCAGTTTGAAGATTGAGCCATATTGTGTCATCTTCAAGCGGATCCGTCCCCATTGACTTACATTGTAAGTCTGGACGGATCCGCTTGCCTCCGCACGGCCAGGCGGACACCCGAACGATGCAAGCAGCGTTCAGGTGTCCGCTCGCTGAGCGGAGCGGAGGCTGAACGCCGCCAGACTGATGCATTCTGAGCGGATCCGCGTCCACTGAGAATGCATTAGGGCTGGACGGTTGCGTTCGGGGCTGCTTGTGAGCCCCTTCAAACGGAGCTCACGAGCGGACACCCGAACGCAGGTGTGAAAGTAGCCTTAGCCTGTTGAGATGGTCTAAGCCACATTATCAACTGTGGCTTTTTTTAAAAAATTGTCACAATCTTACTCCAGGAAAAGCCTGGCTTAGAAAGTGGAGTAAGTGGAGTCTCTCCAGATAGAAGTTTTAAAGGTGCACCAAATTTATTAAACATTTTGCAACATTTAATCGATCTGGTGCAAAATATGGCAATGCTGATTCCTGCAAAACTGATATTAAACTTTCCCTTTATGATATGATACGTTCACTTTCACATGTCAGTGGACTGAGGATGCATGCTATCTGTGGTCTCCACAGACTGCTCATGTATCCACTGACTTTATTGTGTGTTTTCCACAGACCGTGGGTCCATGGTGACACCATTTCACAGACCCATATTCTATGGGTCTGTGAAAACCACAGACACAACACACGTGCCATCCATGTTTGTTCATGGTTTTCACAGACTACTGGTAAGAGATACTCTGGTAACAAATTTTCAGCCTAGCCAAGTACATGGAATACGGATGACACACAGAGAGCAAAAAATGGACACACAGACCAAACAGGAATCCTTCACGGACTCATCACAATATCGGTATACTGTAAAAGTATGGAAGATTTAAAAATCGGCTTTGGATATTTTCATAATTAGCTGACAATATTAAGTTCCATTCATCTGAATATTGTTGTTTTCTTAGCAAGAGCATTGATTTCATCACAATGGACAATCCCAGATATTTCTGAAATTAATCTGCCATGTGTCAATTGTGAGGGGTAGCTCTCTTTCACTGGGGTCACGCTCACAGATATCTTCACAGACAACGGATTTTCATGTCCAAACTGTGCTTTGTTGTGGCCCAAGCACAAACATAAACAATACAAAATAAAAGCCTGCCCGTCTGGGCACTACCTAATACATTAACTTGACTTCCTGACTTGCCTACAGAGCAGCGTTCACACATTGTCTCAGGTGTGGCTTTCCCAGCCCAATGTCCATCAGCCTCCTGGCTGTACAGAGCACAGTTCACACACGGTCTCAAGTCCAATGTCTCCTGTGGGGGATTAAGGCTCAGTTGTCACGGATGGTGTACAGGAAACAAGACAATACAATATAAACAATGACTCACTGGATCCACAACTAAGGAAAAAAAGGGAGACCCCTGAATGAGACCTGCCGCTCTCCCTTATTGCTCAGCCTATGCGACCACCCCAAAGGTGGATGGACGCATATCCACGTACCTCAACTATCTTACACCTGAAGACCCTACAATAGTGAGGGGATACGACCACCGGCTCCCTACACAGACACGGAGGGAGTCAGGGTCACCTGGATCCAGAAAACAGAAAATCATAAATACATAAACAGCACTTATCTTGCAGACGACTGTGGACTGAGAACTAGGAACAGCATGCACACACACTCCAGGAAGTTGTATAAGCCGCACACTACTGCATTCTGGGGAGGAACTTAAAGGGCAGCAATCAGTGTCCAACTGCATGACAGCTGAGATAGACTAACGAGATGAGGAACTCAACCAAAACAAAGAAATTCAAGGAGGAGGATCTGTCAGAGCTTCTCAGCTGTCTGGCTGTGACATCAGTAGTCCGCCTGACTATGGCTCTGCGACCCTCCCAGGTGTCGCTTCATCCCCCAACTCTAGGCTATCTCCCAGCCTCGTGGTCCCTCAGCCTAGCCTGGCTAAGACCACACTTACAGAGCCTTCCCAGGCCTCTGCTTTCAAGTCTCTCCCTCCTGATACACTGAGGGTTGTTTATAAGCCCTTGAGTGCCTCCAACTTGTCTCATCTGTGGTGGAATAAGGGTGTGGACCGTACTATCCACCCCTTCTATGCCTCTAAACTGTATGAGACCTGTCACTGTCTCACAGAATATACCATTAAAGGTCATCAATATAAAAAAGGGTGGACACTGACTAGTTTTGCACAGAGCTTCCTTCAATGGTTTTGGTATAGAAATAAAAGTTTTTTGCCATTCACACTCTCTACCTAAGGGTTCATTCACACGTCCGTGGAATGGGACCGCATTTGTTCCGCAATATCCGGAACGGGTGTGGACCCATTCATTCTCAATGGGGCAGGAATGGATTCGGAGAACACATTTCCCGATCTTCTGGTCCGCAGCTCTGGAAAAAAATAGAACAAGTTAGGCCGGACTATAGGTTTACCATAAGGGTAGGCCTTCATGACGAATTTGGTGCCAGGGGCCTGGTAGAGGTACTGTTAATGTGAGGCGGGAAGCGGTGGGGGCGGAATAGTGAAGGTGGAGTTAGGGGGGAGATTATTTAAGGGGGTGTAGCCAGGGGGCCATTTTAGAGTTAGTGGAAAAAGCGGAGAAGCACCTACCATGCAGGCAGTTGAGGAGATGCTGGAGCGGTTGTGGGCGGCTGGGGAGGCCTGTGGACCGGAGTGGTTAAAGGAGCAGCTGGCTGGTGTGCTTCAGGGGGAGACGGCGGGTATAGCTGGCCCGTCGCCATCTGCACAACGGCCGCGGCGGGTCCGGCCGCCGGCGTGCCTTAGCCCCAGTGAGACCCCCAGGGCTCGGCGCAGGCGCAGGAGCCTCCCTAGGGACCCTCCACATGCAGGGGATAGTGGGAGCATCTTGTCCCCGTCCTCTAGAAGTGGGAGGAATCCGGGTGCGCAGCGGAGCCCAGAAGGAGGCAGGGCCACATCTTCCCTGCCTTCACCTGCACCCAGTGTGGGATCTGAAGCTGGGTCGGCGGGTTCCTTGCTCCCCCTAGTGGCAGGAACGTCCGCTCGTCGTGGGAGAGTGTGCAGCGGGAGGACGGAGCCTGTGCCGGTAGTGGCCACTAGAGGGCGCAGGGCTCCAAGGGATCATGGGCAGGTGTCTTCTGGCCTGGGTCTGCAGGAGGAGTCTGTGAGGGATGAAGAATTTGAGAGCGCACCCAGCATGGACGCTGCTTTGGTGCAGACGTCGTGCGGATCCAGCACAGCGGGAACATCCGTGGAGTCGGCGGTGAGGTCCATTCGTCTGGAGTCAGGATCAGCGGCTGATGGGTTCACAGCGCCCAGGCAGCCAGGTGAGAACATGTGGGGTGCTTTACAGAATTTGATTAGTAGCCCGGGGGGTGTGGGGGCTGGGGGAGGTCACGGGGAAATAGTGGGGGGTTTGGGGCAGTTTTTCACGAGTTTGGCGGGTTGGGTTTCAGGTTTGGGGGTGGCAGGTTCGTCTCCGTTACCGGCATGGGGGGGTCGGTGGGGGTTTAGGGGGGGCGCCTGGGGACGGGCAGTCTCGGGGTGTAAGATCGGTGTCGGTTCAGACGCAGGTGGGGGGCGAGGAAGAGAGGCCTAAGGCTAGCGACGCGGCGAAGGGTGAGGTGTATGTGTGTTTTGAGGGGCCGTTGGCGGCGCACTTAAAGCAGGATGTTCGGGAGCGGATATGGCGGGGGGAGTATGTCGAAATTTTATCGCTTCTCCCCTTGGAGCAGTTTAATCTGGATAGGGAACGAGGGGGTGAGGGGAAAAAGGAGGACGATGAAAAGCGCCGACATAGACTCATACCGCGTACGTTTGCCAATTGGTTGCAAGCGTTTGCGATCTTGGCAAGTGTCATTGGGGAAAAGATGCCTGAGTGTTGCTCAGCCTTGTTTTGCTATCTGGATGCGATTGGGGAGGCATACAGGGTATATGGTGGTACTGGGTGGCTTAGGTACGACGAGCAATTCAGACAGAGGAAGGCGGTTAGGCCTAATATTCGGTGGGACCATTAGATATCAGTTTATGGTTGCGGGTGACTGCACCGGGGCGGCAGGGGCAGTCCTTTCGGGGGGATGCGGGAGGGGCACCAGGTCAGTCTACGGTGTCTGCAGCGTCAGCAAGAGGTTTGTGTTTCCTCTTTAATGAGGGGAGCTGCAGGTTTGGCGCAAAATGCAAGTTCAAGCATGAGTGCACAATTTGCGGGGGTACCCACGGGGCTAACCGATGCTTCAGAGGCGGTAAACACAGGGGGTCAGACTCGGCTGCAAAAGGGTCGGACTCCGTTTCGGGTGAAAGGATGGAGTGGTACTTAAATAGGTATCCCAGGCGTGAGGCGGCGGAATAGTTAAAACGTGGGTTTTCGTATTCCGTCGAACCCATTGCCTGTGGTTGTACCGCAAAGAAATTTGCGATCGGCTTTGGAGTTTCCGGAGGTAGTCTCCGAAAAGTTGGCAAAGGAGGTTGCCTTGGGCAGGATGGATGGGCCATTTGAGGGAGTGCCGTTAGCTGGCTTGAGGGTGTTGCCGCTGGGACTAGTGCCTAAAAAAGAGCCGAACAAGTTTCGGCTTATACATCATTTGTCTTTTCCGAAGGGGGCGTCGGTCAATGATGGTATAGATCCGGACATTTGTTCGGTGGTCTATACGTCATTTGATGCGGCTGTGGCATGGGTTAAGAAGCTGGGGCCTGGGACCTTGTTGAAGGCAGACATTGAGGTGGCTTTTCGGTTACTCCCGGTCCACCCGGATAGTTTACATTTGTTGGGTTGCTTTTGGGATAGGGGGTATTTTGTGGACAGATGTCTGCCTATGGGTTATTCCGTGTCATGTGCGTACTTTGAGGCATTTAGTTCATTCTTGGAATGGGTGGTGGTGGATGCGGCCGGATGTTCATCCATTATCCATTACTTGGATGATTTTTTGTGTTTGGGACCGGCGGGCTCGCGGGTTTGTTCTCTTTTGTTGGCTACGTTGCAGTCGGTTTTTGCGCAGTTTGGGGTGCCGTTAGCTGTGGAGAAGACTGTCGGCCCGGCGACGGAATTAAGTTTTTGGGGTATTGTAATTGATACGGAAAGGATGGAATGTCGGCTTCTGGAGGATAAAGTGGTTGATTTGCGGGCGGGAGTCGAGAGGGTGAGACAGTCGGCGAAGGTTCAGTTGCGGGATCTGCAGTCTCTTTTAGGGAAATTGAACTTCGCGTGTAGGATCATGCCTATGGGCCGAGTGTTTTGTCGTCGGTTGGCGGCGGCTACGGCGGGGGTGGTCGCACCACATCATTTTATTAGGTTGGGGCGGGAGTTAAAAAGGGATTTGGAGGTTTGGTTTGGTTTTTTGAGGGATTTTAATGGTAGAACGTTAATGATGGGCGAGGTGGTGGATAGTTTTGACTTTGAATTATTTACAGATGCAGCTGGCGGGGTGGGGTTTGGGGCTTATTGTCATGGCCAGTGGTGTGCGGCTCGTTGGCCGGAGTCTTGGGTGGAGCGGGGGTGGGTCAGGAATTTGTGTCTCCTTGAGCTTTTTCCCATAGTTCTTGCAATGGTGTTGTGGGGGGATAGATTTAGGGACAAGAAGGTGAGGTTTCATTGCGATAACATGGGGGTGGTGCAGGCGATTAATGGTTTGACGGCTTTGTCTCCACCCGTGGTTCGCTTGTTGCAGCATCTTGTGTTGCTTTGTTTATCATTTAATGCATGGGTGGTAGCAGTTCATGTGCTCGGGGCTTCTAACAACATTGCGGATGCTCTTTCTCGTTTGCAGTGGGAGCGATTTCCGCAGTTGGCTCCGGAGGTGGAAGCGGAAGGCCTGGAGTGCTGTGGGGACTATTGGAGGTACTGTAGCGGGATTTTTGCGGGCGTCATTGAGCGAGGGTTCTTGGGCTGCGTATGGGAAGGCTTGGAGGGAATGGGAGCAGTGGTGTTCAGTTTTGGGGATGGGGGTAGATGAGGGGGAGATACCTTTATTGTTGTTCTTGGGGCAGGGTAAGGAGCAGGGTTGGTCGGTGGCGCAGTTGAACAAGTGTGTAGCTGGTCTTGCATTTGGTTTCAAGTTACGGGGCATGGCTGATGTTACGAAGACCTTTTTGGTGAGGCAGGTATTGAAGGGTTGGAGGAGGGGGCAGCGGACGGAGGATCGTAGAAGGCCAGTGTCGTTCTCTTTGCTGTTGAGGATTGGTGGACAGGTCGAGTTGGTTTGTAATTCCGCGGGGGAGGTTAGCTTGTTTCAGTTGGCTTTTTCTTTAGCCTTTTTTGGGGCTTTCCATTTGGGGGAATTGGTGTCTAAGAGCGTCAGGGTTGCGGGGGGTTTGTGTGGGGAGGATGTTGATTTGCTTCAGGACAGGGGGGTGGTCCGGCTGCGGATGTCTAAAACGGATATGGAGGGGAAGGGGCGGTATGTTACTCTTTTTTCAGTCCCAGAGTGCTTGTTGTGTCCAGTTAGATGTTTGAGGGTGTATAGGGAGGGGGTGTTTTTTTATGATGGCCCGCTGCTGAGGCACGGTGATGGATCATTTCTTTCCAGATTTCAATTTGTGGCGGTGTTCAAAAAATGTCTGGTAGGGGCGGGGGTGGACCCAGTAGATTTCACGGGACACTCCTTCAGGATTGGGCAGCAACTGAGGCAGCTAGGTTGGGGTTAAGTAACGAAGTTATTAAAAGGATAGGGCGTTGGGAATCTATCAGGTTCCGGTCATATGTGCGTTTGGGTGGTTTGTAAGGAGTGTTGGTGACCGTGATAGTAATGTGTTTCTTTTGTTTGCGTTTTATTGCAGGCTCCAGTCCGGTGCTAGTTTGGATTATTGGACACTCGTTTGTTTTCTGGGGGGCGTTGAGGGCGGATGTTCGGGAGAACGGACGTCAATTAGGGTTTGGCAGGGATGTCGAGGTTGTAAAGTGGCTAGGATCTAGAGGTATGTTCTAGGGCAGTGTGCTGAGGGAGGTTCATTGGTTTGTGAGGTTAGACAGAGCTCCAGAAATTTTAGTGCTCCATGTTGGGGGCAATGATTTGGGGGAGAGACCGGCAAGAGAATTGATCAGGGATATCAAATTTGATCTCTTACTGCTTTGGTCATTGTTCCCTAAAATGATAACTGTGTGGTCGGATATTGTGCCTAGAAAAACGTGGCAGTAGGCGCGGTCTGTTGAAGGGGTGAACAGGGCTCGTATTAAGGTGAACAGGGCGATTGGACGGTTTGTGGCTAAGAGTGGGGCGGTGGCGGTTAGGCATGTGGATCTTGAGTCAGGCCTTGGGGGGTTTTGGAGAGCGGATGGCGTTCACCTTAATGCGGTTGGGATTGATCTGTGGTCCCTAGGAATACAGGGTGGAATCGAGAGGGCTCTGGAGATGTGGAGGAACGCACAATCATGAGGTTTGAGTGGTCAAGTTGCGCGTTGTTGGCGGGGGGAGGTCCTCGGAGCTGGTGGAATGGGTTGGTGCTTGAGAATGAGAGGGCCTCAATGGTGGGGCTGGACTCTCAGGATTGGGCACTATTGGGTTAATAGGTGAGGGCATCCATCAGTTGGTGGCTCTGAGCTGGGTGTTTACGGCTGGAGGCAAGGTGGATTGTCCAGTTGGTGGTTGTTCTGGATGTATACATGTTGGGGCTTCTAGGACCTCCCTCGTCTGGGGTAATTCATTGTTAACTTATTTGTATTTTTGTTTAATAAATAATGGCTGCTGTGGCCGATTTAAATCCGACTCAAGTCTCTGTGTCTTATTGGTAAGGGGGAGGTTAAAGGGTAAAGGTTTGAGGTATTACAGGGGAAGAATAGTTGATAGGGCCCAGAAGGGTCACCAACAATTTGCTCAAGTAAGGCCGGACTATAGGTTTACCATAAGGGTAGGCCTTCATGACGAATTTGGTGCCAGGGGCCTGGTAGAGGTAGGGTTAATGTGAGGCGGGAAGCGGTGGGGGCGGGATAGTGAAGGTGGAGTTAGGGGGGAGATTATTTAAGGGGGTGTAGCCAGGGGGCCATTTTAGAGTTAGTGGAAGAAGCGCCCGCCCACCCTCCCTTTGAGTAGGTGTTGGGGAGGTAGCAGTGGTAGTGGTAGGGGTTCCATAGGTATGGGGTAATGGTGAGGGTTGTTTGTTATGTATGTCGCGGCAGTCGAGGCGGGGGGAGGTCCTCGGAGCTGGTGGAATGGGTTGGTGCTTGAAAATGAGAGGGCCTCAATGGTGGGGCTGGACTCTCAGGATTGGGCACTCAGTTAATCGGTGAGGGCATCCATCAGTTGGTGGCTCCGAGCTGGGTGTTTACGGCTGGAGGCAAGGTGGATTGTCCAGTTGGTGGTTGTTCTGGATTTATACATGTTGGGGCTTCTAGGACCTCCCTCGTCTGGGGTAATTCATTGTTAACTTATTTGTATTTTTGTTTAATAAATAACGGCTGCTGTGGCCGATTTAAATCCGACTCAAGTCTCTGTGTCTTATTGGTAAGGGGGAGGTTAAAGGGTAAAGGATGGAGGTATTACAGGGGAAGAATAGTTGATAGGGCCCGGAAGGGTCACCAATAATTCGCTCATGTCCTATTCTTGTCCGCAATTGCGGGTGCATTGCGGATCCGCAATACACTACGGACATGTGAATGGACCCTTAGGCTACATGCACACGATTGTATGTGTTTTGCGGTCCGTAAATTGCGGATCCGCTAAAAAAAAAGGATGACATCCGTATGCCATCTTTTTTTTCGGATCCATTATAACAATGCCTAAAACGGACAAGAATAGGACATGTTCTATTTTTTTTGCGGACCTACGGAATGGACATACTGATGCAGACAGCACACGTGTGCTTTTTTTCTGGACCCATTGAAATGACTGGGTCCGCATCCTATCCACAAAAAAAACTGAACTCACACGGAAACAAACAACGTTCATGTGCATGAGGCCTAAATGAAAAAATATATATGCTCAAAAATGCATCAATCATTTTATTAATAATTTTATTAGTTAACTGGTGAGAAACTGGTATTTCGATTCAATTGACATTTGGGACCCTGGGTTCCACTAGGGAAGTATTTAGTTTGGCCATATATATTACTATACTATGTTAGTAGCTTCTTTTTAGAAGCAATGCAAACATGACCCTAGTTACACAATGTACAGCCTCAGTTATCAGTGTGTTAGTAACCAGGCTTGGGATGCCTTTATTAAATGGCAAAGCACCTGTGATAAAAAACACTTCCATCTCATTTCCTTAAAGGGGTTATCTCACCTCATTAGTTTAGGGCTGAAGTTGTTCACTAGCCCTGAACTTAGAACTCAGTACTGTAGAGGGGCAGTGACTGTAAGTATGATTGATTGTACAGGCAAACAGCCCTCGGATGATGTAATCCTGGCTCTTGCCTGTGCGTGCTAGTGAATCATTTTCATTAGCAGCTTCTGCGCTGAGGACCTTTTTTTCAGTTTGTAACAACCAGCTATAGTAAGCATGGTTGGTATGATCTGTCCATCGTTATGCCACCCTTTTCTCCTCTTTGCATCAGCAGTTCAATAGCCTCAAGCTGCCCAATCTGTGTAGAACAGCTCCAGAGCTACTGGTCTACATAAACTATCAGTGCATATACAAGGTAGGCTGGGTGAGAGCTGCTGCTCATTCGTGCCTATACGCACTCCTGTGATCCTGGTCATCAGAGAGGCCAGAGCTTTTTCCCACAGTGTGCAAGCACGGCCACCGCTGCTGGATTGCAGTGAAGGCTGTAACACCTCACAGCAAGCAATCTATGAAGGGGTGGAAAAATGAATTGAAGCAGGGAAAGGAGACAATATTAATAATAAGCATACATTAGTAAGTGGATTATATTAGCTTTTTATACATGATAAATGCTGAAGTGAGACAACCCCTTTAATTAATGCACTTTTTACCAATTTGATCTCAAAGAAGTGCTTAAAAGAGGGATTCACTTACTTTTTCTTACTGCATGTGCTCAATAACAGACATCAACGGTACAACTGTGCATTATCTGATAGATTGTGATTGTAAATAATTGTGACTTAAAGGAGTTGTATCATCTCAGACATTGGAGGCATATCGCTAGGATGTGCCCACAATGTGTGATAGGTGTGGGTCCCACTTCAGGGACCAGCACCTATCTTTAGAACGGAGACAGCAAAGTAAAGGAGGGCGTCCCACACATGTGCGGCCATCCTCCATTTATGGGAGTCCCATTGAAATGAATGGAGAGCACACCGCGCAAGCGCTGCTACCGGTCCATTCACTTATATGGGGCCGACAGAATTAGCTGAGCCAGCACTGGACTATTTTCAGCAGTCCCATAGAAGTGAATACAGGGCGGCCGCACATGTGTGGTGCGCCCTCCTTCACTTTTCAGGCTCCGTTCTAAAGATAGGTGTGGGTCCCAGAGGTGGGACCCGCACCCATCAGACATTGGGGGCATATCCTATCCCCAATGTCTGGTATGATACTGTAACATCCCAGAGTTATGTTACTAAACTCTGTTACCCCGCTACATCCTGTTAAGTGTGTGTATATTGTCATCCTGTGTAATCTAACATTGCATTCTTCATAATGTGCATATTCTAAGCCTGATATACAGTACAGACCAAAAGTTTGGACACACCTTCTCATTCAAAGAGTTTTCTTTATTTTCATGACTATGATGGCATCAAAACTATGAATTAACATATGTGGAATTATATACATAACAAACAAGTGTGAAACAACTGAAAATATGTCATATTCTAGGTTCTTCAAAGTAGCCACCTTTTGCTTTGATTACTGCTTTGCATACTCTTGGCATTCTCTTGATGAGCTTCAAGAGGTAGTCACCTGAAATGGTCTTCCAACAGTCTTGAAGGAGTTCCCAGAGATGCTTAGCACTTGTTGGCCCTTTTGCCTTCACTCTGCGGTCCAGCTCACCCCAAACCATCTCGATTGGGTTCAAGTCCAGTGACTGTTGAGGCCAGGTCATCTGGCGCAGCACCCCATCACTCTCCTTCATGGTCAAATAGCCCTTACTTTCAAAGTTTTCCCAATTTTTCGGCTGACTGACTGACCTTCATTTCTTAAAGTAATGATGGCCACTAGTTTTTATTTACTTAGCTGTTTTTTTCTTGCCATAATACAAATTCTAACAGTCTATTCAGTAGGACTATCAGCTGTGTATCCACCTGACTTCTCCTCAACGCAACTGATGGTCACAACCCCATTTATAAGGCAAGAAATCCCACTTATTAAACCTGACAGGGCACACCTGTGAAGTGAAAACCATTTCAGGGGACTTCCTCTTGAAGCTCATCAAGAGAATGCCTAGAGTGTGAAAGCAGTAATCAAAGCAAAAGGTGGCTACTTTGAAGAACCTAGAATATGACATATTTTCAGTTGTTTCACACTTGTTTGTTATGTATATAATTCCACATGTGTTAATTCATAGTTTTGATGCCTTCAGTGTGAATCTACAATTTTCATAGTCATGAAAATAAAGAAAACTCTTTGAATGAGAAGGTGTGTCCAAACTTTTGGTCTGTACTGTATATGTTTGCTGTATTTTTCATGTACACCAGCAGGTGGCAGCAATGTATTCAGCAGGTCTTAGTTCAGTTTAGTATATCTAGACTGGAATAGTACATTCCAGTTTAGCTCCCCCTCTTTGAGGAGGTGTGGAATGTTCCCACATCCTGCCTCATGGGGAGGGAAGGAAGTTCAGTTAGTGTGCCAGCCACCCCAGCTAGGGGAAGGCTGTGCTAGTAGGAGCTCCCAGAAATAGGGATCCCAAGCCAGGATCTGTCTCGGCTGAGACCAAAGATCACCAACCCCAGACTGAGCCCTCAGCCTCAGTGCTGGTAGGAAGCAAGCAGCACCTCCAGTCCTCCAGGAAGAGCCATTCCCTGTGAGCATAACTGTGAGTACTTATCCAGAGAACAGGAGAAGCCAAATTCCTCCTCAGCTAGTCAGGCCCACGCCAAGCAGAAGATAGAGCAGAAGACAGATTCCTGCCATAATCTCTAGGCATATAGTATAGAAGCAGAAGAGATATTGATCCCTGCCATACATTGCCAGAAACCTGCTGGGACCTAAAGGCTAATGCTGTATCTCGTATGGATTTATGCTGCAACCAGTAAAGACAAGTTGAACTTTATTATAAGTCTGGATCTCATTCATTACCATCAAATTCCTCAATTACTCCTACTAGCAACACTCATTTTATTGCAAGTGAGCCAGGATCCAGGAATCCAGCTGTACCAAGGTAGGAGACACCGTTGACACTACATAGAGACATTATCCCCACTCTGGCATTCCTCACCTGGTACGTGAGTTACAACATCTTAAAGGGCCCTGCAACAGTACCCTGCGCACGCTGCAATTGGCGTCACGAACAAACCATAGACTTATATACACAAGCTCTGACCCACTGCATAATTGGCCACCGTACCACGGTCCTGCTCATTGCAATACAACCTCTTTAAAGCCCTTTTACACAGGCTAATTTTTCAGGCAATTCTCAGGAAGGAAGTGTTTCTTTCCAACAAGCGCCTGCTCGTCAGTGAAGGAGACCTCTGCATTTACATGCAGCAATCTCCTCCAGAGAATGGGAAGGAGCAATCACTAATGCCCTTGTTGTTTGCTGGCGTGTGTACAGGATTATCTGAGTAATCAATGCAGAGGTCCAGGTCATTCCAAAGGGTGACCTTACATTTTCTTATAACTGTATCTACAAACTTCTAACTCCAGGTCTCCCCCAAATGATCCCTAGGTGGTGACACAGAATTTTGTGATGGTTAATGGACATTTATGATTGATGGCATTGTCTAGTTATTTTCTCTCTTCAGTTATTCAAACATTGTAGAGGAAAAGGAGAAATAACAAGCAGCTTACAGTATGAAGTTCTGCCTTCACCTCTATTGAAGGTGTACTGTAGGTTAGTGAGCACATTGGTTTTAGGTTGGCTTCATAAGAGTTGTGTTCTACTTCTAGACCTGGGTTTTACAGAAAAGTTTGACTACACAATTTACTTAATTATTCTTTTGTTTTCTTTACACCAAAGGATGAAGAAGGCACAGGACTAAAGGCCAGGGCCTGCAAGCAAAATCACCATTGACAAGGCTAATATGCTAATGCCTGGAAGTAAAGGAAAACGTACAAAAAATGGCAAAATACAAAAAAAATAAGGAGAAGATGAAGAGAAAATAACTTAATAAGAAAATAAAGAGGACTAAAAAAACAATAAGAAAAACTAAATATCAACATCTACATGAGAGAAAAGAGAACCATCCTGCAGATTATCCTCCAGAGAACAGTCTGACACCGAAGTGCCATCTGACAACAGCAGCAATGTAATACTGCAATAAATACATTGAAAACAGCAATAGTGTCAGCTCACTCACTCCAACATGAGATTTGTAAGAATCTATCAGTGCATCAGGAGTGCAATGAATACGATGGTACAAACATACCGGCGGCCCTGCAGCAGGAGTGTTAGGATGCTGCCACATGTTATAGTGGATTTCCAGCCTGCCCCGCTCCTCCTTCTACACAGACCAGCATCCGGATGTGTGAGGACCTTGTGCTGCTGCTGTGGAGCTCCTGCAGCTGAATGGTGGAGCAGGGAGCGAACGGCTCCCTGCTTTACCAATGCAATCAGCTGTCGGTTCCCCAGGAGCAGTGGGCCCCAGCACTTACCCAGGTATGACGTTGGTAATCATAGCATCAATAAACAGCCTGCAAAAGAGGTAATTAGATGGGTATGACAGACAGCAAGTATGCTCTTTGATTGATGGGAGAGGGGGATATACCATGCACAGAAGTCCATGTTACCCCTACCCCTAGGACTACACAGTAGTTATACAGGGTGAGGAGGACCTACACCTCTCTTTTATCCCTGCAGCATGTCAGCTCCCCCTACTCTCTTCCTCCAAGCTTTAAGACTGGGATTTCAGTGCTAGCCACCATACAGCCAGAGATAGGTCAGGAGTGAGATATGCAAATAATACATAGAAAACACTGCATCCCTTGATAAATATTCTACTTTTTTTTAAACCAGCACCTGAATCTGAATACTTTTGTAATTGCATGTAATGAATTAAAAATTTGGTATAAGCTGCTGAGTTATTCAATATAATGCATCTGTTTAGCACCACCTAATTTCCTTATTTCTCTGTCCACCTCCAAAACTGCTGAGGTGGACGCACATGCTTAGTTTCTTCCTTTCACTGCCACCAGTCATATTTACTGTTAGAAGCTGTTAAATGCAGAGAGCTGCAACATAAAGGATGCCCCACTCCCCTGCCGGAGAAAGAACATGCACCCATGAGCTGCCAGTCTGAAATAAATCTAACAGATCAGGAGATCACTGGATCCATGTGAAGTACAGGGCTGTTTGTAGCTTTGTTAGAGGTTGTCATTCTGTCTGATGTCTGATTTCCAATTTATTTACATTAAGTATTGGCTAACTGCTGTATCTACTATGTAGAAGACAACAAAAATATAAGACATGATTATAGTCAAAAAATGATTAGAGTGGCTTGTGCATAATGTAGAACACATCTGTTAGGATAAGCCGTATGTCGGTGTAAATATTCATTTAGAAATCATACATTTAAATTACTAATTAAAATTGGATTTAAAGGACATCTGTCAGCAGATTGGTACCTATGAAACTGGCTGACCTGTTACATGTGCGGTTGGCAGCTGAAGGCATCTGTGTTGGTCTCATGTCCATATGTGCCCGCATTGCTGAGGAAAATTATGTTTTGATATTTAAAGAGGACCTTTCACCTATTATGACAATGTGAACTAAGTATACAGACATGTAGAGCGGCGCCCGGGGATCTCACTGCACTTACTATTATCCCTGGGCGCCGCTCTGTTCTCCTGCTATGCCCTCCGGTATCTTCGCTCACTCTCACTAAGTTATAGTAGGCGGAGATTTCGGTCACTAAGTTATGGTAGGCAGAGTCTGCCCTTGTTCTGCTGTAGCGCTGGCCAATCTCAGCACAGAGCTCACAGCCTGGGAGGTTCTTTTCTCCCAGGCTGTGAGCTCTGCAATGCGATTGGCCAGTGCTACAGAAGAACAAGGGCAGACTCCGCCTACCATAACTTAGGGAACGGAGATACCGGAGGACATAGCGGGAGAACGGAGCGGCGCCCGGGAATAATAGTAAGTGCAGTGAGATCCCCGGGCGCCGCTCTACATGTCTGTATACTTAGTTCACATTGTCATAATGGGTGAAAGGTCCTCTTTAAATAAGCCTCTCGGAACAACAGCTACAGCTACAGCTCCCTCTCCACTTTGATTGACTTTAGGAGTCAGGGACAGGCATGATCACATTTACACTGCCTGGCCCTGTCAATCAAAGTGGAGAGGGTGCGGCAGTTGCATAGAGAGCAAAGCCTCTAGGTGCAGCGGAACGCCCCCATTGCTTCTACAAGCTTATTTGCATATATTAAAACTTCATTTTTCTCAGCAATGCAGTCACATATGAACATGGGACCAACACAGATGTTTTCATAGGTACAAACCTGCTGACAGATGACCTTTAATGTTATTTTGGACATTGAAGGGTGGTGGATAGCTAATGATATGCTGCATAAAAGTAGTGGGTGCAGGAAAAGTTCCATAACATCCCTTGCAGAGTACCTACAGTCAGGTCCATAAATATTGGGACATCAACACAATTCTAACATTTTTGGCTCTATACACCACCACATTGGATTTGAAATGAAACAAACAAGATGTGCTTTAACTGCAGACTGTAAGCTTTAATATGAGGGTATTTACATCCAAATCAGGTGAACGGTGTAGGAATTACAACAGTTTGCATAAGTGCCTCCCACTTCTTAAGGAACCAAAAGTAATGGGACAGAATAATAATCAATAAATTAAACTTTCACTTTTTAATACTTGGTTGTAAATCCATTGCAGTCAATTACAGTCTGAAGTCTGGAACGTTTAGACATCACCAGACGCTGGGCTTCATCCCTGGTGATGCTCTGCCAGGCCTCTACTGCAACTGTCTTCAGTTTCTGCTTGTTCTTGGGACATTTTCCCTTCAGTTTTGTCTTCAGCAAGTGAAATGCATGCTCAATCGGATTCAGGTCAGGTGATTGACTTGGCCATTGCAGAACATTCCACTTCTTTCCCTTAAAAAACTCTTTGGTTGCTTTTGCAGTATGCTTTGGGTCATCGTCCATCTGCACTGTGAAGCGCCGTCCAATGAGTTCTGAAGCATTTGGCTGAATATGAGCAGATGATATTGCCCGAAACACTTCAGAATTCATCCTGCTGCTTTTGTCAGCAGTCACATCATCAATAAATACAAGAAAACCAGTTCCATTTGCAGCCATACATGCCCACGCCATGACACTACTACCATCATGCTTCACTGATGAGGTGGTATGCTTAGGATCATGAGCAGTTTCTTTCCTTCTCCATACTCTTCTCTTCCCATCACTCTGGTACAAGTTGATCTTGGTCTCATCTGTCCATAGGATGTTGTTCCAGAACCGTGAAGGCTTTTTTAGATGTAATTTGGCAAACTCTAATCTTGCCTTCCTGTTTTTGAGGCTCACCAATGGTTTACATCTTGTGGTGAACCCTCTGTATTCACTCTGGTGAAGTCTTCTCTCGATTGTTGACTTTGACACACATACACCTACCTCCTGGAGAGTGTTCTTGATCTGACCAACTGTTGTGAAGGGTGTTTTCTTCACCAGGGAAACAATTCTTTGGTCATCCACCACAGTTGTTTTCTGTGGTCTTCCAGGTCTTTTGGTGTTGCTGAGCTCACCGATGCGTTCCTTCTTTTTAAGAATGTTCCTAACAGTTGTTTTGGCCTTGCCTAATGTTTTTGCCATCTCTCTGATGGGTATGTTTTGTTTTTTCAGCCTAATGATGGCTTGCTTCACTGATAGTGACATCTCTTTGGATCTCATCTTGAGAGTTGACAGCAACAGATTCCAAATGCAAATAGCACACTTGAAATGAACTCTGGACTTTGAAATGAACTAAGGAACCAAAAGTAATGAGACAATTGGCTTCTCAGCTGGCCATGGAACAGCTGAGAAGCCAATTGTCCCATTACTTTTGGTTCCTTAACAAGTAGGAGGCACATATGCAAACTGTTGTAATTCCTACACCATTCACCTGATTTGGATGTAAATACCCTCAAATTAAAGGTGACAGTCTGCAGTTAAATCACATCTTGTTCGTTTCATTTCAGATAAATTGTGGTGGTATATAGAGCCAAAAATGTTACAATTGTGTCGATGTCCCAATATTTATGGATCTGACTGTATACGTCTGTAGAACTGTAGGCACTCTACGTACTGCCATATGGTGCTCTGTATACTCTGTATTACACAGATATTGTCCAATAGAAGCAGTGCATTTAGTAGATAATTCATATGGATTCCAACGATAAAAAATCCATATGTCTGTTTGAAACTGGAGGCCTATAACTACAGTAGGGTGTCATTGACGTCTATGGGCACCATAGTACAGCTCAGAGCTTCCACAGTGCCGTAATAGGCTTATCTGCACCTTTTCCTGTGAGGAGCAATTCTCATGGACACAGCACAGATATTGCAATCTGCACAGTAATTTGAGAAATGATGGGAAGGTACTATAAAATGTGATATTTTATGGCAGTGAAAAGAAGAGAGTTTTGAGTACAATTGAGCAGAATTGGAGTTTGTGATGAGAATCTGTATGTCCTTTGTTCGGGGACTTCACGATTGCATTCTCTGAAACGGTTCCCAGTATAACATTAGATCTTTATTAAGGCTGGCTACTTTCCAGTGACATTTAATTCTTAAATAATAGTCAATTAGCTGGAGGCAGCGAACCTAAACATTGAGAGCCTCAGTGCTTTACTATCTCTAGTGCTTTCTCAAATTCTATAGCATTGCCCAGCGAGATACAGAAAGTAGACATCATTATTTTTTATTTATATGGAAGATGATCTCTGCTGACATTTAATTGGGCCAGATTGCGTTGCTTAAAGGGGTTGACTCAGTTTGACAACTCTTTCTTAAAGCCAAGTTGCCCCAATGATGAAGTTATCTCCATGAGGCGAGCTGCTGAAACCCCAACTGGTCTTCTCATATTCTAGTGAGCAGTGCAGGCACCGGTTGTGGAGGAAGAGTAATATTACATAAGGCTCACTTACACAAAGCCCCTCATTCACCAATTCTCTATTCTTGCTAATATAGTGTTAATTTGACCTAAACTGCACTTCCAATGGAGGCAACTTCGTAAAATGTAAAACCTTAGCTATGAGAAGGTAAAAGTAAGTCTTAAAGGGAGTTCATTACCAAGAAATCCACTGGTAAATCAGACACAATGAGGGACATTGATCAACTATTGTGGCATAAATAAGTTTCAAATTATGGCACACGCTGTATGCGCTACTTTGCAACCTTCTCACCACTTTTCTGAAGTGGCAGGAAGAGGAGGCAAAGCCCGCAGGATTTACTAAAACTAGAGATGAGCAAAGTATTTGAAAATTGGATTTGGCTGCTTTGCCGAATTTTACAAAAAAGTTATTCATCATGAAGCGCATTTCTTTGTCAGCAGTGGGTGCAATGACAGGAGATGTGCAATGTAATTTTACCCCTCAGAAGCCATGTGATTGCGGCATCTGAAATACATAACATGTAGAGATGAGCGAATCAAAGTTGACGAAAATTAGATTTGCACCGAATCCGAATTTCCTCACGCTTCGTGGTAACGAATCACATTTTTTCACGTGGCTGCTGCACGTCTAAGGACATGGAGCAAGAAACTCTGGGAAGGCGGAATCACCCTTAATGCCATGCATTCAGCCAATCAGCAGCCAGCTAGCCCTGTGATGTCACAGTCCTTTAAATAGCCTCAGCCATCTTGAATTCTGCCATTTTCCAGTGTAATTAAGTGTAGGGAGAGATTTCAGCAGGCGCTAGGGACAGTGATAGAAAAAACTTCATTGTGCCAAAAAAAACGATTTACAAGTGCAGCGAAAGATTATTCAAACTGTAGGGAAAGGATAGGGAGGAATCATTCCACAGCATTTATGTAGAACAGGGTTCATTAGGGGAGGTTATAGGCAGGGTAATAGGAACAATCCTATTATACCTTGTTGCACTGACTGGGGATCCAAATTGCCATTATACAGCTCTGTAATTCTAGCAAACCGTTCTTGTTATTGGTATGCAAGTGCTGTTTGATACAGCCATTAACAGGGTTTATTACAAGGAAATATTTCTGTCTTATTTGCCCTTGTGTGGTGCAGTTATATGTTCTAAAGCATTTATTGGCTTGTATTAATGGGAAAAAAGGGCGTCTATTAGTGGCAAAAGAAAAAATATATTCGCCGTTCAGCGGTTCAGTTATATGTTGGTTGTAAAGTCCTTTTTCTTGTGTATAAGTAGCAAAATAAAAATATAATTGCCGTTCAGCGGTGCAGTTATATGTTCTAAAGCCCTTTTTGCTGTGTATTAGAGGCAAAAGTAAAATATATTTACCGTTCAGCGGTGCAGTTAGATGTTTTAAAGCCTTCTGTGGTGTGTATAAGTGGAAATAAATAAGGGACTATTTGCCGTTCAGCGGTGAAGTTATATGTTCTAAAGCCCTTTTTATCGTGTATTAGTGGGAAAAAAAGGGATTATTAACCGTTGTGTGGTGAAGTGAGAAAATTACAGACTTTTTTAGGGTGTTTTAATTTCCTATTTATTTATTTGATCTAACAGTATTTCAGACAGCGAAGTGCCAGGCCCTGCACAGGGGTGTGGCAGAGGCCTAAATGTTTCTGGCACAGGCACAGGTCGCAGCAGAGTAAGGGGGCGTGGTAGCAGGGGTCACTTTGAGAGTCCTGAGCTCCCGGTGTCATCTAGCGGTCGTGCCTTGACCAGCAACCCAGCGGTTTTTGAATGGTTGACTCAGTCATCCACTTCGTCCCAAGTGACATCAGACACCCCCAGCCAAAAGTCGGTGGATTCATTAGCCCTGTGCCCTCACCTGTCCTCAACCTGCCTCTGTCCTTTTCTGTTCCCTCAGCCAGAGAAGTATTGTGTGTGCTCAGCTCCACTATACAGTTAGGACAAGCTACTAGAAGACAGTCAGCAGCTACTGGTAAGCCAAGATGTGGAGGAGTCACTAGGCGGGCAAGTAGTGATGAGGAGAGTGGTGTGGGAGCTGGTGTGTCGAGCGGTCAGTCTCCTGACCCAGAGACAGTTGAGGAGGACATCAGTGACGTGCAGACAGTACTCAATGATGATGATGTACTGTAGCTGATCGCACTTGGGAGCCGGGTGATGAAAAGGCTTCATCATCTAGAGAAGAGGGTGGCAGCTTACCCATAAGGCAGCGGCGGAGCCAGCAAGTCGCTAGCGTGGCCGAGAGTCAGCAGGGTGGCAGCAGTGGAAGATTGGTAGCCAAAAGTACCCGGGGTAGACCACTCGCTTTGCAGGAGCCTACCTGCCCACGGACTACCGATGCACGGGTACACGGAGGCAGCGGCGGTAGCAGTCAGTGCGTAGTGTTCGGGGTAAAATAACCTACTCAGCGGTGTGGCAGTTTTTTGTTAAGCCACCGTAGGAGGTGAACATGGCTATATGTAGAATCTGTGGGCAGAAGGTGAAGCGTGGCCAGGGTGCCAATGTTGGCACCACGGCCCTGCGTCAACATATGCAGCATCACCATAAAGTGGCCTGGAAGAACCGTGGCTCCGATGTGGTGGTACATCACCCAGTGGCACGCACCCGGTTTCAGGCAGTCAAGGCTCCACCACCTCAGCCTAAGGGAGCTGTCTGTCCTTCCCATCATCTGCTGGTCCTGATGCTCCTGCTCCTCCTCCTTCTCCTCATCAGCCATTCTATCTGCAATCGATCACCGAAGCGATTGCCAAGAGACAACAGTATGCGTGCACACATCCAACGGCACAGAAGCTGAATGTGCTCCTGTTCAAGTTGCTGGTGCTGCAGTCCCTCCCTTTCCAAGTGGTGGACTCTACACATTTCAGAGAACTGATGGCTTGTGCCAAGCCGAGGTGGAGAGTCCCAAGCCGTCATTTGCTTGCCAAAAAGGCAGTACCAGCCCTGCACAAATATGTAGAACAGAAGGTGAGCCGGTAATTGAGCCTGTCAGTGTATTCCAAAGTGCACGGCAGCGCCGACATGTGGAGCTATAACTACGGTCCTTTACGGCCCACTGGGTGAATGTGGTTCCTGCAAAGCCACACCAGCAACTTGGTCAGGTCACCCTGCTTCCGCCTCCACGTTCTTATGCCGTTGGTCCTGCGACAATGTCTGTCTCTGCCTCCTCATCCTCCACTGTGTCCTCAGCCTCCAGTGCAGGGACAAGTCAAACTGACCCTTCATCATACCACATGTGCAGGGCATGGCGGAGTCACACAGGGGAGGAACTGCTCCTTGTCCTTCATCGAGTAATCGAATTCTGGATTTCTCCTCGACAACTGAAAATCGGAAGCATGGTGACCGACAACGGGAAGAACATGGTGTCTGTGCTTCGTCAAGGAGGGCTGAGCCATGCGCCATGCATGGCACACATGTTAAATCTGGTTGTCAAGCGGTTCCTGAAGTCTTCCACCCTTCTGGAAGACATCCTTAAAATGGCCAGGAAACTTTGCATGCAAGCCACTTGTACATCGCAAAGCAGACCCAGAGCGGCATCCCCCAACATAGGCCATGTGTGACACCTGCCATTTGCTCAGGCCCTTTGAGGAGGCCACATTATTTGTCAGGACTACGGGATGAACAACGTCATTCCACTGCTTCATGTCCTGGAACAGATGCTGGTAAATCTGGCTGGTCAGGGGACTGGAGACGTGGTGACTAGATCTCATGGCCAGATGAGCCTTGTGGGGGCTGAACTGGAGGAGGAGGAGGATATTGGAGCACAAGCAATGTGTAGCGAATGAGGAAGACAAGGCAGAGGACCCAGACACATTGTGGCAGTATGCAGTGGATATGCAGGCAGGGATTCTCTCAGAATTGCTTGCACAAATGGCCCGATGAATGCTCACTTGCTTGCGTAGTGACAGCCGAATTGTCACCATTCAGCAGAGGGATGACTTCTGGCTCTCCACCTTGTTGGACCCTCGCTACCGGTCCAAAATGTGGGCCTTTTTTACACCCGCTAAGAGGTAGGAAAAACTGAACTACTATAGAGACATCCTATGTAGTCAGTTGGCTGCTGCCTATCTGCGCCATCGTCTATCCTCTTGCAGGTCTGACCGGGGGGGCCCTCTGCGCTCACATTCCTCTGCCATGACTGCTGTGGCAGGGTGGGGGGGTAGGAGCAGTTCCAGCTCCATCAACAGCAACTTGAGTCTAGAGATGCTGATAAGCAGCTTTCTTTACCCGCCTAGTAAAAAAATACTCACCAGCATCAGCAGCTAGACCTGGAGCAGGAACTGAACTAGCAGGTGGTGGCATACTTGGACAATACCCTGCCACCCCACATTAATGATCCGCTAGACTACAGGGCAGCCAAACTGGATTTGTGGCTGCAACTAGCAGAGTTTGCCCTGGAAAAGCTGTCCTGCCCGGCCAGTAGTGTGGCATGAGAGCGGGTGTTTAGTGCAGCGGGGGCCATAGTTGCCCCAAGAAGAACTCGCCTGTCCACCCAACATGTGGAGAGACTGACCTTTGTCAAGATGAATCAGGGGTGGATCAGCCAGGATTTCCACCCACCAATGCCTGATGCATCAGACTAGATCATCCATGGTGCCACACCAACACTTTGACAAAAGAGATCGGTTTCCTTTGGCTACCTGCCTCAGCTACTATTCTCATGCTGCCACCCGCCTGATGCCACACATCTGATGCCAAGTGCTCCTTCTTTCACCCACCATCTTCAGCTGGTACTGGCATTGCCAGCCACCTCCCTACTCTGTCACCGGGTTACTCTGTAGTCTCCTGATGCTACTGCCACCTCCACACTATGTCACCTTGCCACTCTGTGGTCCCCTGATGCTGTTAATACCTCCACACTATGACACCTTGCCATTCTGTGGTCTTATGAGGCTGCTGCCACCTCCACACTATGTCACCTTGCCAATCTGTGGTATCCTCATGCTTTTGCCACCTCCACACTATGTTACCTTGCCACTCTGTGGTCTCTTTATGCTGCTGCCACCTCCACACAATGTCACTTTGCCACTCTGTGGCTTCCTCATGCTGCTGCCACCTCCACACTATGTCACCTTGCCACTCTGTGGCCTCCTAATGCTTCGGCCACCTCCACACTATGTCACCTTGACACTCTGTGGCCTCCTTATTCTGCTGCCATTTCCACACTATGTCACCTTGCTACTCTGTGGCCTCGTGATGCTGCTGCCACCTCCACACTATGTCATTGTGCCACTTTGTGGTCTCCTCATGCTGCTGCCACCTACACACTGTCATTGTGCCACCCCGTGGCCTCCTGATGCTGCTGCCGCGACCTCTACACTCTGTCATTGTGCCACTCTTTGGCCTCCTGATGCTGCTGCTGCCACCTCCACACTGTCATTGTGCCACCCTGTGGCCTCCTCCTGATGCTGCTGCTGCCGCCACCTCCACGCTTTGTAATTGTGCCACTCTGTGGCCTCCTGATGTTGCTGCTGCCACCTCCACACTGTCATTGTGCCACCCTGTGGCCTCCTCCAGATGCTACTGCTGCCACCTCCACACTCTGTCATTGTGCCACTCTGTGGCCTTCTGCTGCTGCTTCTGCCACCTCCACAATGTCATTGTGCTCTCTGTGGTCTCCTCATGCTGCTTCCACCTCACCACTATGTCATAGGGCCTCTGTGGACTTATCATGCTGTTCCCACCCTCCACACTGCATGACTGGACCACTATTTTGCTTTTCGGCCTGACTGACATTATCATTTATTTGTCCCTTCTTCTGATCTGTCATGCAAGGGATCCTGCCTATATAACAGCTGTAAGGCCTGCATGACATGGTCTCAATTTTGCATCAGAAGCAGGAGTGGGTACAAAACACAGAAGACATGCAAATATTCCATTCACATGTCATCTCGGTTTTGGATACACTCCTGTTTTTTTTTGGCTTTAGCAATACTGATGGATTACTGACCAAATGCTGACCGAGTAAAGGCGGATGCTCCACAGACAGGTTATTTTTTGGCGGGTTATTGTTCTGACGGATCAGAGGAAGGGCAAAATGCTGACACCCTCTCCACTCTGTCGGGGGGCTCTACTTTTATAAGCGTTTAATAGAACAGGTTCTGTAGACATCCATGTGAAATCAGCTGACGATGATGTAAAAGGAGTGTGCTTCTTCTTGGCTCTAACATTGACCTGTAAGGCTGAGTTCATACTTGAGTTATTTGTTCAGTTTTGGCCCCGTGACTGCCCAAATAAGTGAAGTGTGCAGTTCTTCTAAGAGCGACGCCTATCATCTGCATGTTATACTGACTCACAGTATTATTTCACTACCACAGCTGACTCTCTATGCGTGTTACTGCAAGGCACAGTGTTCTACACCACTATAAAGTCTCTCTGAAGCCAGGAAATAGCTGTTTTTAACTCGATTTGCCGTGAATAAATTCGGATCGAACCAAAAAAAAATATTTAATTCAGCGAACTGGCTGAATCAAATTTTTTTTAAATTTGCTCATCTTTAGTTGTGATATATATCCTGTTCATTTGCACTGCAGAAAGAGTTAATAAATACTGAGAGACTTTTGGGACTTTCCACAGTTACCATAAGGTTTAAAGGGATTATCCAACCCCTATAATGCTTGAGCCCCTCATACTGGTCATACCTACCCTGCTCCCTGGCACCTCTGTCGCTTCTGATGCCCAAACAGCCGCCGCTGCATTTCAAAAACAATCCGGTGACAGGAGGGGGCAGCCAATAGCAGGCTATGACAGGAACGAGCCTCCCTAGTATAATGGGTGATGCTTGCTTACTATGAGCGATTTGGCCGATTCCCCGAACTTCGATAAGAAATTAATTAATTAATAAAAAATTTATTTGTCACGAATTCTGATAAATCAGGCCACTCTAATCATATGCATCCCACTTGGTGGCCCAATCTCATTGTGAAGGCTCGTAACTTAAACTGCATGGAGAGTGTATTGCTGTGTGCTAGAGAGTGTATTGTTCTAGTGCACTTATATTCATAGTTAATCCATTCTGTAGGTACTGTGCTGTCAGTATTACAGGTGTAATGTATTGCCCTCTACATCAGTGTGCAGTGCACCAAGATTCATACATAGCTAATGCCTTCTGTTAAACAAAGAGAAAAGCATATAGCACCCTTCAGTTAAGCCAAAAACCTGTGTGCACCCCTGCAGGAGCTGTGTCCAAGTGGCTACTTAGTGGAACAAAATAAAGAAATGGATCATTGAACTTGCCTGTGTCAGTGCCAGTCTAAATGCAAGACAGCTTCCTAGCTGGCCTCCATTTAGACCATTTTCTACTCCTAAAACAGGTGTAGAAAAAGGTGAATGAGATGGGCCTGCCGGCCTGTCCCCTTCCTCGCCCACGCCCACTTATTTAGACCTGCTGTGAGCTGGGAAAAGTCGCAGATTGCAGTGCAAAGTTAATATTTGTTACATCTGTAGTTCGTAAGCCATAATAAAACATCCATAGAAGAAAATAGGGACTTTGGGGGGCAATGTTTTTTTTTTTTATTATCACATTCAGCTAATTTTGGGCTAAAAATAATTGTTTCAATTAGTATTTTTACAATTTTTCCAGCATAACTGTATAAATACAAAGCCTCTGTGTATTTGCAGAGCACCGAGCTTAGGGTACTTTCACACTAGCGTTTTTCTTTTCTGGCACTGAGTTCAGTCCTAGGAGGCTCAATACCGGAAAAGAACTGATCAGTTTTATCCCCATGCATTCTGAATGGAGAGCAATCCGTTCAGGATGCATCAGGATGTCTTCAGTTCAGTCTTTTTGACTGATCAGGACAGAGATAAAACCGCAGCATGCTACGGTTTTATCTCCAGCCCAAAAAACTGAACACTTGCCTGAATGCAGGATCCGGCATTTTTTTTTCCATAGGAATGTATTAGTGCCAGATCCGGCATTCAAAATACCGGAATGCCGGACCCGTCCTTCTGTTCTGCGCATGCGCAGACCAAAAAAAAGGTGAAAAAAATAAATGCTGGATCCGTTTTTCCGGATGACACCGAAAAGATGGATCCGGCATTTCAATGCATTTGTAAGACAGATCAGGATCCTGATCAGTCTTACAAATGCCATCAGTTGTCATACGTTTTAGCTGATCCGGCAGGCAGTTCCGGCGACGGAACTGCTTGACTGATCACTCTGCTGCAAGTGTGAAAGTATCCTTACACTGAGAAACATCATCTGACGGCTGGATCTGTAGCCCTTACTCTTGACAGCTCATAAACACTCATTATAGCTTAATTCTTATCAAACTGATAAGATATGACTGAAATAGGTGTTTATGAGCTGTCAGGAGTTCAGAGATGAGGGATTCACATTAGCTGTCCAATGACGGGACAGTGTAAATGGAAAGCCTGGTGCTCTGCAAATACACAGAAGCTGTGACTGTATACTGTTTTACTGGGAAAAAATGGCAGAAATTTTTTAGCCAAGACCAATTGAAATATTTTTTTTTTAGAACAAAATGAGTAGAATGTAATAATAATAATAATAATTATAATAATAATAATGATAAATGTCACCAAAGCTGTCCATAGCCTTTAAAGTACCTCTATATGCCTTCAAGTTCATTTGCTTGGAATTTACCAGAAGAAAATACTGTACTCCATTTCAGATGGTGCTCTGTTAATATCTTGTGAATATCTAATGTGTAGCAGCAGGCACCAGTTAATGCTTCTATTTTTCAACATTTTAAAATGTTTCACTTTTTTAAAAAACAAAACAAAAACAAATAATATGTTCCACCCTGACTGACTCTCCAGATTATTAATCATCCCACAAAATAAAGCTTTGGTCTGTGTCATACAAACTCGTTCTATTTCCCACCATCTGTTTTCTTTCCTGTCACGTCATTTGGAGAGAAGACCCAAACAGAAATGAAATGCTGCATCCTCTGCTTCCCCTGTCTGATGGCTGATGCTGTTAAATACAGTGATCTTGAAAAAGATTTAACAGGACAGGACAATAGCACGGATCTCCACTCATCCATTGTCCTATATAGTGCTTGAAGACACTTAGGTACAATCCACTTTACGATACATCATCCAACCATTAAATTTGAGATGTAACATGAGTTTACATTCAGTGAAAAAACGTCTTTCTGGAGCTGCCTGATTAGCCCCGAATCACATCCTGTATGTCTGCTTCCTCTCCCTAATCCGCAGACTAAACAGCTGAAAGTTGTAGCCAGTTCAGTTCCTTGCTAACTGTAGGCCAAAAATGTCCCCCTGAGAAACAAACAAGGAACAGGCTGTACAGGAAGGTGAAGAGGTTCACTCAACATAAAGGGAATTAGCACAAGCCAGCTAACTCATCAGAATCGAATACCCAGAGGACAAGTGTGTACTGTCCATTCTGCAGCCCGTGTTGAGTAATTCATGTGTTCTTATTGTTTTAATGGCTACACTAATATCAGCGGGTTATTAAAAAAAATATATATATATTAAGAGTTTTGTACAGTTATATGTAAATAGGTTGCAGTTTTCCATGCAGATTTTATGATTTCCTCTGCTGAAGGTATAAAGATGAACAGGTAGGTTATGGAGTCCGGCAGGACTGTTGCTGAGATGCTTTCTCCTTCTTGTGGTTCTTTTATACAGAACGATTCAAGGGCAGCTATTAGGAACTAACTATTCACATCTGATAATTGCCTGACTGTGAGCAGGAAGTGGGGAGCTACACTTACATGCAGCAATCACCTCCGCTGTATGGGAATGAGTGATTGCTACTATGATCGTTCATCCCCATACAGATTCATTGTTTGTGGGCAGCAGTTCCCTGTTTACATAGGGTGATGTGCTGCCCAGAATTGATGATTTTAGGTGCCATCTGAAAGATACAATTGCAGCAAGCCCCTGTGAAAGCGAGGGCAGAGAAAGGGAGTGGTAGTAGCCGTGATGATGATATGTTACGGTGTACTCGTTCAAGCCGTCGTGGTCGGTGCAGTGAAAGTGAGGCACCTTATATTCCCTCTGGGCTCACCCGTAGCCAGGGCTCCTGCCTGTAGGTAGTTTGGGGATGCCCTTGATGTTAAATGTTCATGTGGGTACAAAGCATTTCTTGAAAATGATGCAATAGCCAGCATGTAGTGTTAGGAGAGTCAGTAAACAGACCAGATTGAAGTTAGCAAAAATCTCTTTTTACTGTGCACCAAATAGGAGTTGAAGTTTAGTACTCAAAACCTGGGGTGCTACAATTTGTTTATTGCTCAGTATTATGTATTTTTCTGTTTGCTTCTGGCCATTGTTCCCAGCAAGCAATGGATGGCAAAGGTTGGCAGGAACAGGGTTAACCACCTTGTTCCTCCCCTCTTGGTAGGGGTGGGCTGGTCCTGCTCCCTGCCAAGAGCGGAGTTTTTGTCCAGAGACAGAGAGGAGAGGAAGCAACCTGCCTTCTTCTCCTAGAAATATTTGTCAGAGATAAGATTCCAGACAGCAGTGATCAGCATCTACAGACACTGCTGTAAGGTGAGGGACTACAGACAACCCCCCCATCACCAAACACCCATTAGGTCAGTATCACCTAAGTATTGTACTTAACTGCAGCCATCCAACCTGCCTCCAGATGGCAGAGAAGAATTGCACTAAAAGCATGCTGCTGTATGTATTTCAAGTTCTATGTTGCACTTAAGGGTACTTTGACACTAGCGGCAGGGGACTCCGGCAGGCTGTTTCGGTGGGTGAACAGCCTGTCGGATCAGTCCTGCCGCTAGTTCACGTGTGCCCCCGTACTGCCGCTCCATCCCCATTATAATGGGGGCGGGGGCGTAGTTCCGGCGGCAGCATGGCAGCGCACGCCGAGAGGCAGCATACAGTACTTTTAGTCCGGCCGCCTCTCGGCGTGCGCTGCTGTGCTGCCGCCGGAACTCCACCCCACTCACGTGAACTACCGGCAGGACGGATCCGACAGGCTGTTTACCTGCCAGAACAGCCTGCCGGAGTCCCCTGCCGCTAGTGTGAAACTAGCCTAATAAAAAAAAGACTTTGTTACCTTTAACTCTGGCCTCATTTTTCAGTTCTATAATTCCAGTGCACCAACCCACAGAGAGCAATGGCCTTAGGGAGTACACTATAACACAAAACTTCACCAGGGCCACTACCACTCCTATCCTCTACATTGACTCCTCAGTTGATTGCTGCAGGAGTACATCCAGCAATTATTTGTACACAGTGCAAATTCCTCTCAGATGTCCAAGCATTTGCTGAGCAAGCAGTTTGTAGCAATAGTCCTCTAATTACTCTTTCTCCAGCTAAAGTCTCTGTATCTGGGATCTAAGGCTAACAACTACAATTTGTCAACAGTGACTGTAGTGTCCTCTATTATGGGGTGTATAGGGGGTTTTCCCCCTTGCAGCAGCAGGGTCTGGAATGCATCAAGCTGGGTTACCTTTCTGACTCTCACGCTGTGGCCATGCAGATCCTCCTTCAAAACTTCCAGCGGAAGGGGCCAGCCCCTACCCTAAGCTGAAGAGAGTGCTGGGCCAGGATAGTTAACTCTGGCCATGCCTACCCCATGCTGGATCATCCTGAATACAAGAATCATTACATTAAAACTACAAACAGTACAAACCAATTGCATATATCCCTTCTTGTACTTGGGTACTGCACAATCACCTGATGAACGAGCATTTGCTTGTTTGATGGGGGATCAGCAGCACATTTATATGGGCCAATTATTGGGAACATGCACTTGTACAACTTATCTGCCTATTTAAAAGGGTATTTAGTCTGACTTTAAAGCAACTTGCAATCTCTTTACTAGGTACAATGTCACTCTTATCCATCGGTTGTGTGTTGTATACCTCAGACCTGGAGGTACTACAGCATTTCAAATAGTTTTGCAATATAATGGTATGTATTTTATTGTATGCTTCTGGCCATTGTTACCAGTAAGTATGTGGATGGCAAAGATTGGCAGAGAACAGGGCTAATCACCTTGCTCCTCACCTCTTGGCAGGAGTGTGTTGTCCTGCTTTCTGACAGGAGGAGTAGTTCCTATCCAGAGACAGAGGAGAAAGGAAGCTGAGTGCAGGGCTCCTGCTCCCAAATAGAATTTCTCCAAGGAGATCTGTTTACGCCAAGATATTAAAATCATTACCATATTTTTAATAATTGTTATGCTGAAAATCACAATTCTCGCTATATATTTATTAAGTTAATCTAAAATGTTGAAAGTAAAAAATAGGCAGGCACTCTATATCTGGTTTCATAGGATATGTATTAGTAGTTAATTAATAAAAAGGTGGATTTGATCTTTTATTAAAATTGGCAATTAAGATGGTGGTCTTGGTTATTTAAAAGCGTGGAATAGGGGAGTAGGGCGTGGGTTGTGACGGTAAATATTCGTACTATGATTGGTTTAAAAGTAATAATCCATGGGAATAAGAACAAAGTAATTGTGCGTGATGTTGAAAAAATTAAGATGGTGTTGAAGGGAATAGTGGTGATAATAATAGGTGAAAAAATATATATAGGTAAAATAAAGTATGGGTATAAATAGGTTAAAATATGGGTAATGGAATAGCAAATGTACCAATCCAAAAAAATAATAAATCCAAAAGTAATAGTCCAAAAAAAATTATATATATATATATATATATACACTCACCTAAAGAATTATTAGGAACACCATACTAATACGGTGTTGGACCCCCTTTTGCCTTCAGAACTGCCTTAATTCTACGTGGCATTGATTAAACAAGGTGCTGATAGCATTCTTTAGAAATGTTGGCCCATATTGATAGGATAGCATCTTGCAGTTGATGGATATTTGAGGGATGCACATCCAGGGCACGAAGCTCCCGTTCCACCACATCCCAAAAATGCTCTATTGGGTTGAGATCTGGTGACTGTGGGGGCCATTTTAGTACAATGAACGCATTGTCATGTTCAAGAAACCAATTTGAAATGATTCGAGCTTTGTGACATGGTGCATTATCCTGCTGGAAGTAAGCCATCAGAGGATGGATACATGTTCTCATTCTGTTTACGCCAATTTCGAACTCTACCATTTGAATGTCTCAACAGAAATCGAGACTCATCAGACCTTTTCACACCAATCTTTGTAAACCCTAGAAATGGTTGTGCGTGAAAATCCCAGTAACTGAGCAGATTGTGAAATACTCAGACCGGCCCGTCTGGCACCAACAACCATGCCACGCTCAAAATTGCTTAAATCACCTTTCTTTCCCATTATGACATTCAGTTTGGAGTTCAGGAGATTGTCTTGACCAGGACCACCCCCCTAAATGCATTGAAGCAACTGCCATGTGATTGGTTGACTAGATAATTGCATTAATGAGAAATAGAACAGGTGTTCCTAATAATTCTTTAGGTGAGTGTGTGTATATATATATATATATATATATATATATATAGATAGTAGTCCAAAAAGAAGGTGGAAATAGTTTGTAGGTGGATTGATTCAATGTCACTTAGTGGTGTTGGGTAATATGGCACTCGTTAATACAGTAGAAGTTATATGCCGGCAGAGGGGATATTGGTACAGTATCCAAAGTTTAGTGTTTGCTTATTGTCGGTGGCGTCCCACGCGGCAACTAGCTTGTACTCACCCCGCGGTCCAATCTCTGCTGTGTGTGAGTGAGGCGGCAGCTGGTGTAATCCTCCAGTGGCCTGCTTCCTCACACTGCGTGTTGCGTGCTCTGTGTAGCTGATTCGGCGTCTCACGTGATCTAGCACGTGATTTCTTAGTTGCCGATCAGCTGATACCTCTCTCGTATGATGTGTTGTTCACATAGGTTTCTTCTGGTGGTGCGGAAATTTTGCAAGGTTCCTTAACAAAGGCGTGGGTATTGGTGGGTAGTCTCAATGATGATGCCAGGTAGCCAGACGCATTTTGAGGTGTTCCGACCTCTTCCTCAGTGGCCATGTTGGATTCATTAGGGCTGCCCTCTTTTATAACCACTTGTCTTGTTGACCCACCAAAACCCGGCCTGGATGTAGCTGACTGGAATTTTGCTCTTTATGTTGCATTGTCATTCCTGAAAACCCAATCCAAAGCTCTCATCCAGCTGAGATTAAAAGGAGATCCTAAATCCTAGAGGAAATCACTACAAAAATTAACCACACGAAAGAAACCATTGACAAACTCCCACAAAATGAAGAATTCACCAATTGGCAAAAAAAAAAAGTCTAGGAACAATAGAACAAGAAATCATTACACATACTAGAACCACCCGAAACAAGATACCTACACACAACACCAACCCGACACACAAAACCAAAGAAGAAGACCATACGAAGAGGACAGGGGGAAAAAAGACAGAAGAAATTACAAAACCTAATTGATGAAGATGAAAACACTGTAGTCAATCTAAGCTCTGCCACACTTACACCAGTACAAATCAACTTACTCAATAGGGGATTAACGTTTGCACCTACAGCCCAACTAAATAAATTCGATAGCTTTATCGGAATTGAAAAATTCATACGTAAATTATGCCTGAAAAAATACTTTCTAAAAAAAACAATATTGAAAAATGATAACCCACCAACTATGTACCAACACACACAATTAAAACAAAAATCAAAAAAGTACCCCAGACAAGAAATAGGACAAGAAATCTCCGCCTTTAGAAAAAGTGTAGAAACAGATCTAAAAAAACTAAAAGAGAAAAGAAAAAGGAGAAACAACCTCAATACACAGGAAATCAAAGCAATAAAGCAACTCCAAAAGAAAGAAAATATCATTATTAGACCAGCTGATAAAGGAAGAGCCACAGTCATTCTAGACCTAGAACAATACAACAAAGAATGCAAGCGACAGCTTTCAGATACAACTACATACACAAAACTAACAAAAGACCCAATTAAAGAATTTAGCAATACATTAAAAGAATACGCCAAAAGAGGTTTGGACGAAGGCCTCCTACAAGAACAAGAATATACATACATAACTACAACCCAGCAACGCTTACCCATCTTCTACTGTATTCCAAAGATACACAAAAATTTAACAAACCCCCCAGGAAGACCCATAATTTCCGGTATAGGATCCTTCACATCTAACCTGTCCCAATACATCGATCAATTATTACAACCAATTGTCAAACAAATCCCATCATATATCAAAGACACCACCCAAATAATCCAGAGATTCGAAAACCAACAATTCGAACCCCATTGGACCCTTGGAACTCGAGACGTCAATTCACTTTACACAATAATAGACCACGACCAAGGAACTGACGCACTGAAGAAACAACTAGAACATAATGGACAACTAAAAGGAACCCAAATCCAATACATAGTGGAAGGAGTCAATTATATACTATCACATAACTACTTCGCATACGAATCAGACTATTATCTCCAAACAAGAGGAACCGCCATGGGTACTAGGTTCGCCCCCAACTATGCCAATCTTTTCATGGCCCAGTGGGAACACCAACATATCACACCCAGACTGGGGGAGGACCTAGTACTCTGGCGGAGGTATATAGACGATATCATATTTATATGGAAAAAAAAACGATAAAGATTTAGAGCTGTTCCTTGAACAAATCAACCAAAACCCAAACAATCTAAAATTCACCTCCAACACCAGCAAGGAACAAATATATTTTCTAGATTTAACAATAAAAATTAAAACTAATCATTTGGAATGCTGTACATTTCAAAAAGAAGTGTCCAAAAACAACTACATACTATACTCGAGTTACTCAACATCCCCACCGGACAGTTCCGACGTATAAAAAGGAATTGCACCACAGACACAGAATTTGAAAAAGAAGCCCAACGGATGAAGGAACAATTCTTAATCAAAAAAATACCTACCCCACCTATTGGACACAACTCTATCCAAAGTGAGAAGTATGGTGAGGGAAGAATTCTTTGAACCACCATCTAAAGAAATAAGAAAAGACAAACAACCTGATTACTTAATAAGAATAATCCTCCCATACAACGCCCAAAAAAAAAAAGTGGAAACAATTATCAAAAACCACTGGCACTACATTCTAAAAGAGAAAATAATCGGTCCCCTCCTAACAAGCACACCACAGATTGTCTACACTAAAGCTCCCAATCTAGCACTAAAAGTAGCACCAACAGTAAAAAACCACACAAAAACACAAAATAAAGAAACCCAACACAATTGATTCAATCTAAAAGGTTTTTACAGATGCGGACATTGCTGCAACTGCAAAAACACCAAATTCCCCCAAAAAAACACTGAAATCTCATCAAGAACAAATAATTTCACCTACCAAATAAACGAATTCCTATCCTGTGATACATCCAACGTAATATACATGATGGAATGCCCCTGCAACAAACAATACATAGGAAGAACCAAAAGATCTCTCAAAAGAAGAATATCAGAACATAGGAACAATATCAAAAACGGATATGAAAATCACTCCCTATCAAACCATTATAAAATATACCACAATAAGGATGCAAATCAACTGACATTTGCTGCCTTTGAAAAAGGGGAAGTCAGTTGGAGAGGGGGTGACCACTTATCAAAAATGTCCAGACAAGAATCCAGGAGAATTTATGACTTCGAAACAATAATACCAGACGGTCTAAATGCAGAACTCGAATTATTCGGATTCCTGTGACCCATTGGCGCTTACCACTCGTTGATGGACAGACGAGGTCCGGCTGTTTTACCAGCACCTTGTCCGTCCCTTGATAGGGGTCTCTCGCCCATAACCTTTACCAAAATGAAGTACCAAAATAAAGACTAAAATAAAGACAAACACTAAATCCGCTAGTATACAGTGAGTCACATACACAATCAGATGCAAATAAGATATCCAGCTTTATTACTCATTATAACTACCACATTTTCAATTTTGGAATACATTATATAACCTATAAAACTAAAGTAGAGACAAAACAAAACATCAGATCAAAAAATGGAGCCAAATAATACAAGTAGACAAAAAAACGCATATATACAAAAAAACGCATAAAAAACGCTCTGAAAACGCACCTGCATTTTATATATCACAGACAACATATCATCAAATCTGAGAGATTCATGAACCCCCTTTTTTGCTAAAGCACCCACAATAGGTATATAACCATTCCCAACCTGAAAAAGCACTACGCTTGCCAAACATCAACTATCCAGACATAATTAAATACTGTCTAAAATAAAAAATTAAAAAATACAGTTCAGAACATCTACCAAAGGACCCAAAATAAACAAATAGAATAGAAAAATCCTGTTTTAAAACAACACCACAATAGAATATAGACAAAACGACACTAACAGGGGAAAACCGCACCAACTTCAAATAAACGCATAGTAAACGCACAATTACATTACAGATGACAATGCAACATAAAGAGAAAAATTCCAGTCAGCAACATCTAGGCCGGGTTTTTGGTGGGTCAACAAAACAAGTGGTTATAAAAGAGGGCAGTCCTAATTAATCCAACATGGCCACTGAGGAAGAGGTCGGAACACCTCGAAACGCGTCTGGCTACCTGGCATCATCCTTGAGACTACCCACCAATACCCATGCCTTCGCTAAGGAACCTTGCAAAATTGCCACACCACCAGAAGAAACCTATGTGACCAACACATCATAAGGTATCAGCTGATCGGCAACGAAGAAATCACGTGCTAGATCACGTGAGACGCCGAATCAGCTACACAGAGCGCGCAACACGCAGCGTGAGGAAGCAGGCCACCGGAGGATTACACCAGCTGCCGCCTCACTCACACACAGCAGAGATTGGACCGTGGGGTGCGTACAAGCTAGTTGCCGTGTGGGACGCCACCGACAATAAGCAAACACTAAACTTTGGATACTGTACCAATAACCCCTCTGCCGGCATATAACATCTGCTGTATTAACGAGTGCCATATTACCCAACACCACTAAGTGACATTGGATCAATCCACCTACAAACTATTTCCACATTCTTTTTGGACTACTATATATATATATATATATATATATATATATATATATATATATATATAAAAAAATTTTGACTATTACTTTTTGGATTTATTATTGTTTTGGATTGTTACATTTGCTATCCTATTATCCATATTTTAACCTATTTAAACCCATACTTTATTTTACCTATATATATTTTTTCACCTATTATTATCACCACTATTCCCTTCAACACCATCTTAATTTTTTCAACATCACGCACAATTACTTTGTTCTTATTCCCATGGATTATTACTTTTAAAGCAATCGTAGTACGAATATTTACCGTCACAAACCACGCCCTACTCCCCTATTCCACGCTTTTAAATAACCAAGACCACCATATTAATTGCCAATTTTAATAAAAGATCAAATCCACCTTTTTATTAATTAACTACTAATAAATATCCTATGAAACCAGATATAGAGTGCCTGCCTATTTTTTTTACTTTCACTATTCCTTTACCTACTAGTGGTTGGGTGAACCGCTACAGACAGAGCACCACCCCAGGGTGAGATCCGGGAGAGCCACTATTATCCTTCTATAATCTAAAATGTTATTGAAACATTTTCTCAGTGTGTATATAAGTTCACCTTATCTGCCTGTAATGTTTCCATCTTTATTCTCATCATTACTCAGTTAAAGGAAATGCGTCATCAGAAAATGACCCATGGTATAATTCGATGTATTATGTTAAACATATGTTTGTAAAAATTTTGGTGATGTTTTTGCATGTCACTGACAAAATAAAAAAATAATGCAGAAATCTTGCAGCTTTCACTCTGGCAAGTGAGCCTCATCATAGCCTGATACTTCTTGTACTGCAGAGATCACATCTCAGTCAGCAATCATCTCATTATCATCACATGCAGGATTAAAATGATGGGTAACTTTTCTATACAGTTTTTATATGACACAGGATCCACTATTCATAATTGGTGATGTAATTGCAGATATACCTCCTCCTTCCCCGTCCAGTGACCTCTATATAGGTCACAGAGCATGGCCAAAACACTGTCCCATAAACGTCAATGAATATCTTCAGTCTATTGTTTCCTACAGTCCATGTGGCAGCTGTAAAGCATATGTTAACAACATCCCAGCAAGATGACTGCCCCATACGCAAGTACAGCAGGGATGTCAAAATTGTGGTTCTACAGCTGTTTTAAAACTACAACTTCTATCATGCCCGGCAGTCTACAGGTACCAGGGCATGCTGGGAGTTGTAGTTTTGCAACAGCTGGAGGGCCACGAGTTTGATATCCCTGATGTACAGAAAATAATTTAAATAACAGACAGAAAAGTAGATTGGTAAAAAAGGATACATGAGATTTACTAAAACTGGTGTAAAGTAGAACTGGCTTAGTTGCTCATAAGAACCAATTAGATTCCACCTTTCATTTTTCAGCATTTCCTTAGAACGAGACAGCTTTGTACCAGTTTTGAAAATCTTCCCCAATTTGTTTCACTAAATGGTTTTAATCAGTACAACTTCTAAAAAGTGATCTCTACAGAACAGGAACATGATACATTCCTTTTAAGAGTATTTAGTGCATGGCTCTCTCATCTTATTTTGGCCCATTAATGCATTTTTCCTGTGAACAATTAAGCCATGGGTATAAAATATTCTTATATGCCTGGTACATAAAGTAAAACACTCGCACTTATGTGCTCGTAGGTTCATACACTGCAGGTAGACTATAAAGTACTGCAATTTTGAGAGTACTATATCAGACCATGATTAAGTCCTTCAGGACTAGTTTTCATTAATTGCAGAATCACTGCCTGCCAGCCAAGCCCCATAGAGTGCATTAACCATTATATTTCTTATTAATTGGATCAATCTGACCTAAATGCTTGATGAGACTTCCATACATGCCCATTACTCTCCCCAGACACTCTCTCCAGCTGACTCCAGCTTTCTTGAGTTAAAAGAAGTCTAATTTTTCTACATGACTTCCATTATTCACCATTATTTTCCAATCTTTCATTGTGATAGACTATTCTAGCAATTAGTACATTGTCGTATTAACATAATGTCACTTCATTGAAGATAACAGCATTCAGCTATTGCATACACTAATTTATGGTGACCTAGGAATAATAAAAAGGCAAACTGCTAAAAAAAAGTGACATGTTCCATACACGATATACATAAACCTTCTAATAGACTAAATACCTGCTTTACCGAGATGATAGTTTTTCAATACCAGCTTTAAAAGTGATGATTAAAAGTTATGTTTTATTGAAAAACTATCATCTGGGTAAAGCTGGTATTTGATCTATTAGGACTTTTATGTATATGGTATAAAATATACCTATACCCAGATAGGGTCAGTTGGTGAATACACAATGCGCCATACACACAACAGACTCGTACTGCTCTTAAACCTTTTTAGCAAATTTGAAAACAGATGCATAAAGAGCCATGGTAAACAAAACGCTAAATCCAAACGTGTCATGGACAAGAAATATTTTCATGCAAAATATTGATGTATTAAAGATGAGCGAATTTATTGAAAGTCGTTAGGGGTCTGATTTGCCGAATTTTTGAAAAAGTTTGATTCAGGTATGAATCAACTATGCTCCAATTGCCCTAAAACTTGGCATATAAACTTCTCTGATCTCCTAGAATGCATATTTTTTCTGGAAAGACTCTAGGGCACGAGACAGAGAGAAACTTAAAAAAGCTAATTTGAACATCTTAGGGTACTTTCACACTAGCAGCAAGGAACTCCGGCAAGCTATTCCGGCGGGTGAACAGCCTGTCGGATCCGTGCTGCCGCTAGTGCACGCGTGCCCCCGTACTATCGCTCTGGCCCCATTGACCATAAAACAAACATGCAAGGAGGCGGCCGGAATAAAACTATGACATGTCGTAGTTTTATTCCCGGCTGCCTCTTGGTATGTTTGCCGTGCTGCCACCGGAACTCCGGCCCGCCCCCATTATAGTGAATGGGGCCGGAGGTGTAGTCCAGGGGAACGCGTGCACTAGCGGCACAATAGATCCGACAGGCTGTTCACCCGCCTGAACAGCCTGCTGGAGTTTCTTGCCGCTAGTGTGAAACTAGCGTTACCCAGAAAACCAGAGGGCATTGCCTGTCCTATAGTACTCTGCACACATACTATGCATACCAGGGAATCTCCACAATGAAAAAGAGTACTCCCCAGAAAACAATACTTAGTGCACCAATCAGTAATATGTAGTCAGACCTGCTAAAATGTTAAGTTGCACGTATTGCGCCAAAATATGCGCATCATTAATTGCCGATATGCGCAATTGCAAATATATTGGAGCACTCTATCTGCATGTAAAGCTATTGTAGTGTTCTGCCATGCCAACCATTTTCTCCAGTCTCAGGAATCTTCTAGCAGCTTGAAAAATATAGCAAATGTGACCCACGCCTGTATTGCGCGCGCAATACGTGCATATTACATTGCCGATTTTCGCAAACAAGAGAATTTATGGCGAATATTCGTGAAATATTGCAAATTCGAATATTGACCCTGCCACTTATCACTAATAATATCGCCCAGAAACCCAGAGTAGCATACGAGGCTCTCTGTTTCTCTAAATCACAAAAATTTGGCTAAGTAAAATCTGAACTTTTTGGGAAAAGCAGGATGAATTCTGAACCCCCTAGAATTGATTTACTCATCCTGCCACAGCGTGATGTGGTGTTAAGATGAGAAATGAGTCTGGTTATGCCATGAGCTGCGTTAGTCAGTGTACATGAGCTGTTTAACACAACCAATTGCAGCACAGCTTTGATTTTGTATTCTGCAGTTAATAAATGAGAGCAGTGCTGGGAATGGTTGCTCTTTGAGACAGTTTTATGAATCTCCCCCGTGACAGTCTCTAGTATTTGTAGCATTTTAAAATAGCTCACACGTGTCTCTACAAGTGCAATACAAATATCATCTATTCCGTTGTGTTCTTTTATCTTTGCCAATTTTACATCAAACACTTGGAATGAATAAACCCTGGCTAGTAGCTCGGAGTTTCCTTATTAAAACACCATAACAAGGTGTCTTAGTTTTGCCTTTCGGATGTTGATGTGAGCGGCTTTGATGTATTAGTCACAAAGCCAGTCGTCACTTGAACAAACATACAATCTACTTCGAGTCTAGTTATCAAATTATCTCTGTCTTAGTATATATATACTGTATATATATATATATATATATATATATATATATATATATATATATTTTTAAAGAATAGAAAAAAAAGTCATGTGCCACGGATGATATTATGATGCTTGCTATTAGATCATGCCCTTTAAAAGGTTGTCTGGGATTTTTTGCTTCTCTGATCAACTGTTCTGCCATATCTCCGGTGCCAGAACTACACAGCTCAGTCCATTGTGTAGTGGAAGAAGCTGGTTACTTCTACTCTTCTCTCAATAACTTCAGTAGGAGCATCACTGGTTACTGCCTCCACTATACACAAAGGACGGACTTTTATTTCCGGTAGTGACTTTTTACTTGACTTTCAAGTTTTGGAACTAGGGCATAACAGCTGATCGGCAAGGGGGGAGGGTGTTCGACCACAGCTGACCAGATATTGATGGCCTATCGTGAGGATGGGCCATCGTTACACAAGGACTAGAAGACCCTTTAGTCCAGGAGTGCACAACACTGCATGCGGCCCCCAGAACCAAGTTTTGTGGCACCCGTCCTGCTGGGCAGAAACACAGCTGATCGTGCGATCAGCTGTGTTTCTGCCCGCGCCGCACGACGATGAATGACAGCTCCTGCACTGTAGCAGGAGCAGGATGAGTCCCCTGCTGGAAGTGATAGTGAGGGAGCCGAGGAAAAGGCAGAACCCCTTTATCAGCGCTTCTGCCTTCTCCTTAGATAAATGAGCGGCTCAATGAGCGGCTTGGGGCAGAGGAGCGCAGAGCTGCAGGGTCAGAAAACCCTGATCAGCTCTGCCTTCTACAAACTCCCATAGGAGGCTGGTTTCCCCTGTAACTGGGGCTACTTTAAATGCCCCAGTTACAGTGGAAATAGTACAAAAAAAGTCTCTCATTGTCTCTTAAACATAAAACATAAAGCATAAAAATAAAAATAGGAAAAAGGAAAAAGTGCAAAATAAAGAGTATTCACTGTCCCCCAACAGTCTTTTTATGAACATTCGGGGAACATATTATGTGGAAAAAAAATATATAAAAAAAAGTTATAAACCAATTATAAAAATTAATACAATAAAATATTAATAAAATACAAATAAAAGTAAAAAAGAAAAGGTGCAAATCAAAGAAAAAAGGGTCAGTGACCCAAAAGGTCTTTTAATGACCTCTTGGGGGACATATCATATAGCAGAAATATATTTAACATTAAGTAAAAAAATATATAATTAATTGATAAAAGAAAAAACACCCACACCGTCTAAAACCGTCACCATCACCGCCCCATTTACATCAAACTATACATGTTATATAACAAAATGGCCTACACAAAATAAAACTAATTATTATATTTTATTTTGGTGTCAGTTTGCATATTTAAAGAATAAGGAGTAATGAGCGAATCGAAGTTGACGAAGTGGAATTCGATCCAAATTTCAGGAAAAATTCGATTTGCACCGAATCCAAATTTACTTACGCTTCATGGTAACGAATCACATTTTTTCCTAAAATGGCTGCTGCACGTGTGAGGACATGGAACAAGGAACTCTGGAAAGCGGGATCACCCATAATGCCATGCATGTAGCCAATCAGCAGCCAGCCAGCCCTGTGCTGTCACAGCCCTTTAAATAGCCTCAGCCATCTTGGATTCTACCATTTTCCAGTGTACTTAGCGCAGGGAGAGACGTCAGCAGGCGCTAGGGACAGTGATAGAAAAAACTTCATTGTGCTAAAAAAACGATTTATAAGTGCAGGGAAAGATTATTCGAGCTGTAGGGAAAGGAAAGGGAGGAATCATTCCACAGCATTTATGTTGAACAGGGTTCAGTAGGGGAGGTTACAGGCTGGGTAATGGGAACAATCCTATTACACCTTGCTGCACTGACTGGGGATTGAAATTGCCATTATACTGCTCTGTAATTCCAGCAAACCGTTCTTGTTATTGGGATGCAAGTGTTGTTTGATACAGCCATTAACAGGGTTTATTACAAGGAAATATTTATACGTCTTATTTGCCCTTGTGTGCTGCAGTTATATGTTTTAAAGCATTTTTTTGGCTTGTATTAGTGGGAAAAAAGGGCTTATTAGCCATTGTGTGGTGAAGTGCAAAATTTACAGCCCTTTTTGCTGTGTACTAGTGGCAAAAGTGAAATATATTTGCCGTTCAGCAGTGCAGTTATATGTTCTAAAGCCCCTTTTGCCATGAATTAGTGGCAAAGTAAAATATATTTGCCGTTAAGCGGTGTAGTTATATGTTCTAAAGCCTTTTTGTTGTGTATTAGTGACAAAATAAAAATATATTTACCGTTCAGCGGTGCAGTTACATGTTCTAAAGCCCTTTTTGTCATGTATTAGTGGCAAAAGTAAAATATATTTTTCCGTTCAGCAGTGAAGTTATATGTTCTAAAGCCTACTGTGGCGTGTGTAAGTGGAAAAAATAAGGGCTTATTTGCCGTTCAGCAGTGAAGTTATATGTTCTAAAGCCCTTTTTGTCGTGTATAAGTGGCAAAAGTAAAATATATTTGCCGTTCAGTGGTGCAGTTATATGTTCTAAAGCCCTTTTTGCCGTGAACTAGTGGCAAAAGTAAAATATGTTTGCAGTTAAGCAGTGCAGTTATATGTTCTAAAGCCTTCTGTGGCATGTAATAGTGGAAAAGAAAAAGGGTATTTTTGCCGTTCAGCGGTGCAGTTATATGTTCTAAAGCCCTTTTTCTTGTGTATTAGTGGCAAAATAAAAATATATTTGCCGTTCAGCGGCTCAGTTATATGTTGTAAAGCCCTTTTTCTTGTGTATTACTGGCAAAATAAATATATATTTGCCATTCAGTAGTGCAGTTATATGTTCTAAAGCCCTTTTTCTTGTGTATTAGTGGCAAAATAAATATATATTTGCCGTTCAGCGGTGCAGTTATATGTTCTAAAGCCCTTTTTGTCATATATTAGTGGCAAAAGTAAAATATATTTGTCGTTCAGTGGAGCAGTTATATGTTATTAAGCCCTTTTTGTTATGTATTAATGGCAAAAGTAAAATATATTTGCTGTTCAGGGGTGCAGTTATATGTTCAGTGACGTCAACACAAACTTACTGCTGACACCCTCTCCACTTTGCCGGGGCGCTCTACTTGTATAAACGTTTAATAGAACAGGTTCTGTAGACATCTATGTGAAATCAGCTGACGACGATGTAAAAGGAGTGCACTTCTTCTTGGCTCTAACATCGACCTATAAGGCTGAGTTCATACTTGAGTTATTTGTTCAGTTTTGGCCCCGTGACTGCCCAAATAAGTGAAGTGTGCAGTTCTTCTAAGAGTGATGCCTGTCATCTGCATGTCATACTGACTCACAGTATTATTTCACTACCACAGCAGACTCTCTATGCATGTTACTGCAAGACACAGTGTTCTACGCCACTATAAAGGCTCTTTGCAGCCAGTAAATAGCTGTTTTTTAACGCGATTCACCGGGAATAAATTTGAATCAAACCGAATTTCTTCAAAAAATTTGGCAAACCGGCAGAATCGAGTTTTTGAAAAATTCACTCACCTCTAGCAGTGATCTTATATGGACCAATAAACCTTGGACCCAACTTCCAAGAAGGTATCTTCAACTTAATGTTTCTTGTGGACAGACACACAGAATCACCCACTCTTAGGTCTGGACCATTCATACGTTTCCTGTCAGCCACACGTTTATATTTGTTGCCCATATTCATCAAGTTATCTTGAATTTTCCCCATATAAATGACAATGACGACGAAAAAAAATTCTCCTCAGGGATACCAGAAATGTTCCAAACCGCGGGTGAAACCCATATGCCCCAAAAAACTATGACTTTCTAGTGGACTCCTGTCTACGATTATTTATGGCAAACTCTGCCAAAGACAAAAAAATGAAGACCACTCCTCCTAGTTCTCAGAGACAAAACATCTCAAGTAAGTCTCCAGACTCTGATTAGTGCACTCCGTCTGTCCATTCGACAGAGGATGAAAAGCCGAAGAAAGGGACAGTTGTACCCCCAGTCGGGTACAGAACGCCTTCCAGAATCTGGAAACAAACTGAGTCCCATGATCCGAGACTACGTCAGAGGGAATGCCATGTAGTTTCACAATGTTGTCAAGAAACACTTGTAGAAGTGTTTTAGCATTAGGTAAGCCCGGCAACGCTATAAAGTGCACCATTTTACTAAAGCGATCAACTACCACCAGAATAACTGTCTTTCCTGAATAATTTGGTAGATCAGTGATAAAATCCATGGATAAGTGAGTCCATGGTCTGGATGGGATGGGCAACGGAAGTAGAGATCTGGAAGGCCGAGTATGTGTCACCTTAGCGTGTGCACAGGTACTACAGGCTGACACATAGTTCTCAACACACTTATGCAACCCTGGCCACCAGAATCTACGAGAGATGAGGTCGGCAGTGGATCTGCTCCCAGGGTGCCCAGTAAGAACCGTACAGTGAAGTTCCCTTGTGACGCAATTCTGATGGCATAAACAGTTTCCCAGAGTGACAAGAATCTGGTGCATCTCCTTGGGCCTCTAACACCTTCACCTCTAGATCAGGGTAAAGAGTGGATATCACCACCCCTTCCGACAGTATAGGACTCGGATTTTCAAAATTCCCACCTCCAGGAAAACTATGTGACAAGGCATCTGCCTTGACGTTCTTACCCCCAGGACAATAGGTGACAGTGAAATTGAATCTGGTGAAAAACAAAGACCATCTGGCCTGCCCCAGGTTCAGACGTTTAGCCGACTCCAGGTAAGCCAGGTTTTTGTGATTAGTGAAAACCGTGATCGGATGAATCGCCCCTTCCAGCCAATGACTCCATTCCTCAAAAGCCATCTTAATGGCCAGTAACTCTCTGTTACCCACATCATAAATTTTTTTTGAGAAAAAGGCACATGGACGCCATTTACCAGGTGATGGGCACTGCAATAAAACTTCTCGTACCCCCACCTCGGACGCGTCCACTTCCACAATGAAAGGTTGTGATACATCCGGCTGCACCAATAGAGGGGCAGAAGAGAAGCAATCCTCAATGGCAAAAAAGGCTCGCAACGCAGAATTAGACCACACTGAAACATCTGTCCCTCTCTAGTCATGTCAGTTAAAGGTTTTACTATTGTCGAATAGTTCTGAATACATTTTCGGTAATAGTTGGTGAACCCCAAAAACAGCATAGGAGCCGTCAGATTATCGGGTCGATCCCAGTCCAATACAGCACGAACTTTCTCTGGATCCATTTGAAATCCCGAAAATGACAGCAGGTAGCCTAAACACTGCACCTCGTGTACAGCAAAAACACACTTCTCCAATTTTGTGTACAATTTATTATCTCTTAGGATCTGTAACACCTGTCTAATGTGATCCTGATGTATCTCCACATCTGAAGAATAAATTATAATGTCATCCAAATACACGACTACAAACCTCCCCACAAGGTGATGGAAAATGTCATTCACAAAATGCTGGAAAACTGCAGGACCATTGGTCAACCCAAAAGGCATGACTAGGTTCTCAAAGTGACCCTCAGGAGTATTAAAAGCTGTCTTCCATTCATCACCTTCCTTGATCCTAACCAGATTATATGCCCCCCTTGGAGAACTTGGAGAACACCTTGGCACCAACAATCTGGTTAAACAAATCGGGAATCAAAGGAAGAGGGTAAGGATCACAGACAGTAATCTGATTGAGTTCACGGAAATCCAGACATGGCCGAAGACCTGCCTTCTTTTTTTTTAACAAAAAAGAACCCTGCTGCCACTGGAGACTTGGAAGGTCTTATGTATCCATTAGCCAAACTCTCAGCAATATACTCTCTCATGGCCAGTGTTTCATGTCCAGAAAGGTTATACAATCTAGATTTTGGCAACTTAGCTCCGGGAGTAAGGTTGATAGGACAATCATATTCCCAATGCGGAGGTAAAACCTGGCATACACTCTCAGAAAATACATCAGCAAAATCAGATATAAAAGAGGGTAATGTCTTAGTAGTTAAAACAGAAAAATATGTATTCAGACAATTATCAATGCAATAATCACCTCAATCCAGAATCTGTCTAGCTTGCCAATCGATGGTTGGATTGTGCTTGCCTAACCACAGTAAACCCAGAACCACCGGAGCATGGAGACCCTCCAACACAAAACGCGAGACAGATTATTGATGAAAGTCACCCACTCTTAATCTGATATCATGCACCACTTGAGATAAACACTTCTGAGTTAAAGGTGCAGAATCAATAGCAAAAATGGAAATATTTTTTCTAATGCACTCAGTGACAACCCATGCATACGGACGAACTGAGCATCAATTAAGTTCACCCCGGCCCCACTGTCGATAAACACCTCAATCCCCACAGTTTTTGACTTTAGCTCCACCTCAGCAGTCAGGAGAAATTTGGTACTACCAGTAAAAGACAAATGCACATTTTCTGACTCTCCTCTCACCCCTCCAAGAGTCAGATGGGAATTAAATGTCCCTCTTTTTTATTTTTCGCCGTTGAATGTATGGACATACTCTGATAAAATGTCCCTTCTGCCTGCAGAAAACACACACTCTTTTCCTATTACCAGTATGCTTAAAAGCGGATCCAGGAGTAGCTCCCACTAATTGCATGGGTTCGTCCCCACTTATAAACCCAGGAGTAGTGATGAACGAACATCAACCGGGACAGTTCGTGAACGCGAACACGCGTTCGCGATCAAATGATCGCGAACCGCAAGTTCGCGGCGGGCCCCATTGACTTTAATAGCAGGCGAACCTGAAAAACCTTCAGCTCATATTTGCAGCCACCAAATACTTACTAGAAGTGCACAAATAGTCCAACAACATGGACAGTGACATACCAGAGGGGGATCATTGGCAAAAATTCCCACAAAAAATATGTATTTTAATCAGTATTTGGCAAGCTAGACAGATTCTGGGTTGAGGTGATTATTGCATTGATAATTGTATTTTAATCAATTTTAAACGTTTACAAGAAATCTACAGTACGTCCAGTTGCCTTGATTTATTTTTCTAAAGATATTTTAATCAGGGGCCATTTTTATGTGTCTTAAAGGGAAACTCTAAAAAATGTGCGCTGCTGGAGCCTAGAAATTTTTTATTTTAGGCCACAGGAGTACAGGCCCCAAAGATTAGGCATTCACCTGACAGAAAAGAACTTGTGATTATGTGGCTGGAGGCAGGGCCGGCTCCAAGTTCATGTGGGCCCTTGGGCGATAAATCCCAGTGCGCCCCCCTGAGGCATTTTTGTACATTTACAGTTGCAAGAAAAAGTATGTGAACCCTTTGGAATGATATGGATTTCTGCACAAATTGGTCATAAAATGTGATCTGATCTTCATCTAAGTCACAACAATAGACAATCACAGTCTGCTTAAACTAATAACACACAAAGAATTAAATGTCACCATGTTTTTATTGAACACACCATGTAAATATTCTCAGTGCAGGTGGAAAAAGTATGTGAATCCCTAGACTAATGACATCTCCAAGACCTAATTGGAGTGAGGTGTCAGCCAACTGGAGTCCATTCAATGAGATAAGATTGGAGGTGTTGGTTACAGCTGCCCTGCCCTATAAAAAACACACACCAGTTCTGGGTTTGCTTTTCACAAGAAGCATTGCCTGATGTGAATGATGCCTCGCACAAAAGAGCTCTCAGAAGACCTACGATTAAGAATTGTTGACTTGCATAAAGCTGGAAAGGGTTATAAAAGTATCTCCAAAAACCTTGCTGTTCATCAGTCCACGGTAAGACAAATTGTCTATAAATGGAGAAAGTTCAGCACTGCTGCTACTCTCCCTAGGAGTGGCCGTCCTGTAAAGATGACTGCAAGAGCACAGCGCAGACTGCTCAATGAGGTGAAGAAGAATCCTAGAGTGTCAGCTAATGACTTGCAAAAGTCTCTGGTATATGCTAACATCCCTGTTAGCGAATCTACGATACGTAAAACACTAAACAAGAATGGATTTCATGGGAGGATGTCACAGAGGAAGCCACTGCTGTCCAAAAAAAACATTGCTGCACGTTTATAGTTTGCACAAGAGCACCTGGATGTTCCACAGCAGTACTTGCAAAATATTCTGTGGACAGATGAAACCAAATTTGAGTTGTTTGGAAGAAACACACAACACTATGTGTTGAGAAAAAGAGGCACAGCACACCAACATCAAAACCTCATCCCAACTGTGAAGTATGGTGGTGGGTGCATCATGGTTTGGGGCTGATTTGCTGGGTCAGGGCCTGGACGGATTGCTATCATCAAAAAAATTAATTCCCAAGTTCATCAAGACATTTTGCAGGAGAACTTAAGGCCATCTGTCCACCAGCTGAAGCTCAACAGAAGATGGATGTTGCAACAGGACAACAACCCAAAGCATAGAAGTAAATCAACAACAGAATGGCTTAAACAGAAGAAAATATGCCTTCTGGAGAGGCCCAGTCAGAGTCCTGACCTCAACCCGATTGAGATGCTGTGGCATGACCTCAAGAAAGCGATTCACACCAGACATCCCAAGAATATTGCTAAACTGAAACAGTTCTGTGAAGAGGAATGGTCAAGAATTACTCCTGACCGTTGTGCACGTCTTATCTGCAACTACAGGAAACGTTTGGTTGAAGTTATTGCTCCCAAAGGAGGTTCAACCAGTTATTAAATCCAAGGGTTCACATACTTTTTCCACCTTCACTGTGAATGTTTACATGGTGTGTTCAATAAAAACATGGTGACATTTAATTCTTTGTGTGTTATTAGTTTAAGCAGACTGTGATTGTCTATTGTTGTGACTTAGATGAAGATCAGATCACATTTTATGACCAATTTGTGCAGAAATCCATATCATTCCAAAGGGTTCACATACTTTTTCTTGCAACTGTACATGTCCTTGTGTGGCTCTCACACAGTATAATGACCACCAGTGTCCCCTATACAGTATAATGACCACTAGTGGCCCTTCACACAGTATAATGACCCCCCCCCCAATGCCACCAAACACAGTATAATGACCCCCAGTGGCCCCAAACACAGTATAATGACCCCACAGTGGCCCTCCATTCAGAATAAAAAAAAACAGTTGCTCCCCATTCAGAATAATGACCCCAAGTGGCCCCCACACGGGGGATTATACTGTACGGAGGGGACACTGGGGGTCATTATACTGTATGGTGGTCACTGGGGGTCATTATATTGAATGGGGGCTCTGGTGGTCATCATACTGAAAGGAGGGTCATTGGGGATCATTATACTAAATGGGGGGCACTGGGGGTCATTATACTGTTTAAGGGGCCCTTACAGTGTAATGACCCCCCCCCCCAGTGGCCTCCTCACATACCTATCATTGCTGGAGCACAGGGGAGCCGGCAGTCTTGTCATTCACTAACCGCAGCTCCTTCTCTCCTCAGGCCCGCTGCAGCAGTGAGACACACGTCATGACGGCACTGCTGGGCCGGGCCTGGAGGAGAGAAGGAGCTGTGCAGTGATGTAGCTAGAACTGACTGGGCCCCACAGAACATTTTAGTATGCTCCCCCGCAACCCCCAGTGGGTTCACATCACGTTTTTCCTATCGGTTTGAGCAGCACTCCACATTTTTGTATCCTGCAGAGTCCAGTAAAAAATGCATACGTTAACGTATATGTTTTTTCTTTACAATGGAACTGTATGGTGAACGGACGCCACTCACTGTATGGCATCAGTCTGAGGCATCTGTTAACGTATACATTTTTGGTATGCATTACATGGATGGCAAAAATGGGATGTGAACCCAGCCTTAGTGTCAGAATAAGCACCAGCACAGAGCGCAACAGTGGGGCTGAGAGGGGAGGCCGTTATGTACTGACAGAGCGCTACCTGGTCCTGGTGGTCAGGGGTGAGGACTGTGTTTCCCAATGATCATTTATCTACTGGGAAATACAGGGCACAGTATAATACACTAGAATCTATATACTATATTAGCCCTACCCCCGAATAATAATACAATTAGGGGATAATTTATTATATAGAAATACGTCTATATTAGGCGTATTTCTTGTGGCGCAAAGGTCCTTAGCACCGCAATCTCCATCTTTTACCCAGTCATTCCAGGTCTAAAAAGGTGGCGTAGGCAGGGAAGGGGATACAGTTATGGCCTTACAGTAACCGAATAACACCGCAATACAGTGACCGGATAAAAGGGTATAAGAGGACACAGTACAGAGAATGACATGGGGCACTGTACAGGGTGTGGTAAGAGGGCACAATGTAGGGTATAAGGGGTCACAGTACGGGGTGGGGGGCACAGTCACATGACCCTATGACGTTAGAAGGTCCTTATTGTGAATGCAGTTCAGACGCCACCATAATGAGAGGCAGAGGAGTGAGACAGGGGCCCGGGGCCCTGGGTGGACAGGAGGGGTGAAAACAGCAAGTAGGTGGAAGGGGCTCTTAGGGGGATTCATACAAGTAGTAGTGGCAGGAGGTCTGTGCAGGGCAGCAACAGGAGATAGGAGGGTGGAACAGGAGCTCTGGATACATGAGGGAGGAAAGGAGACAGAAGTGGATCCATGAGGATGAAATAGGACAGGATATGGGGGGTGCATGTGTCATGGAGGCAAACTGCTTAATGAAGCAGTAAAACAACTAAATAGCTTGAAGCAGCATCCAGCAGCAGCTCGAAGATTTGTCCCCCCCTTCCCCCTCCTGTCCCACAGAGAATAGACAGTCAGAGCAGACTCACTGACTAACTCTGCGTGTCTGAAGCTGGTAAGATAAGCAGCTGCTCTGCTGAATGGACTGAAGAGGTGGCCTGTCTGAAGCTCTGCAGCAGCCGGCCTCGTGTGACTCAGAGGGCCCACCAGAGGGGTACTGCGTAAGTGAAATGACAACAATAAGTGCTTCTATCTGTATTAATGGAAGTGCTCATAGCAGCTCAGTGGGTCCCCTCAGGAGCAGTGGGCCCCGGCATTTGCCCGGGTTTGCCGGGTGCTGACGCTGGCCCTGGTTAGAGGTACATTAGGCTAGTCACTAGCTAAAAATTTTACTGTAGGCCAGTACAGGCCCCAAAAATTAGGCATTCACCTGACAAAAAAGAACTTGTGATGATGTGGCTGGAGGTACATTAGGCGGTCACTAGATAAAATTTTTACTGTAGGTCACTGGAGTACAGGCCTCAAAATTTAGGCTTTCATCTGACAGAAAAGAACTTGTGATTATATGGCTGGAGGTACATTAGGTGGTAGAATATTCGTCATATATTCGCGAATTCATGAATTCGAGATTATTTTCCTGATCGCGAAAAATCTGCAATGTAATATTCGCGTAATGCGCGCGAAATACAGGTGTGGGTCACTATAGCTACATTTTTCAAGCTGCTAGAAGTTTCCTGAGACTGGAGAAAATGGTTGGCACGGCAGACTGACAGCGCTCCACTTTTAGAGAGGAGAAAACCACACCCAGCTGAGACCGCTGGCTGGGTTTTACATCCCTAACCAAAACCTGGCCTGGAACGTGGGGAACAGCCACCCACCCTGCACCTTGGCTGCTCCCAGTAAGAGCCGGCCCAGATCGGCTTTACAGCCACACTAAATAACCAATAGTGTCAGTCAGCACTAGCTGCCGCTGACACTTAAAATTACCGGCTCATACCTCACCGAGTCCAGGAACCTCGGTGACACATATCTTCTGTCAATGACGGCCCAATTCTAAATTGCCTTAATTTTGTTTACCTGAGGTTTAATAATTCCACGCCCAATTACATACCCCAGGTACTTGGTTCTTCTAACCCTATCGCGCACTTTTTTGGGTTAGCGGTTAAGCCAGCCTTCCTAAGGGAGTTCACTACAGCCTGTACTTTAGGTAGGTGACTTTCCCAGTCAGTACTGTGGATAACGATATCGTCCAGGTACGCCGAAGCGTACCGACGATGTGGACGGAGTACAATGTCCATTAGCCTTTGACCAAAGGGTAATACCTTGTACTGATACAGCCCCTCTGGCATGATGAAAGATGTTTTTTCCTTGGCAGCCTCCATCAAGGGTACCTGCCAGTACCCTTTGGTGAGGTCCAACACAGAAAAATACCGGGCTTGGCCTAACTTCTCAATAAGCTCATCTACTCGGGGCATGGGATATGCGTCAAACTTGAACACCTCATTCAGTTTGCGGAAGTCGTTACAGAAGCGTAAATGTCCCATCCAGCTTGGGTATTAAGACTATTGGACTGGCCCATTCACTTTTTGACTCCTAGATGACACCTAGCTGTAGCATTAGCTGCACTTCCTCTGCGATGTCTTGTCGTCGAGCCTCGGGTACCCGGTATGGTTTTAACCAGACTTTTGCCTGAGGCTCAGTGATAATGTCATGTCGGATTATGGAAGTGCATCCAGGAAGGTCCGAAAACACATCTGTGTTCAGACTAAAAAACTCCCTGGCTTCCTGAGCCTGTTTAAAGGAGAGGCTGTCAGCAATTTTCACTGTGGCAGCTGCTTCCCTTGCTTCAGACAGAGGGACCAAATCTGCTTCCCCTAGAAACCCTGGACGTGGGCTGTCTTCTGTACAGGTTTCCCTATCTTTCCAGGGTTTGAGCAGATTCCCATGGTACACCTGCTCCGGCTTTCGCCTCCCTGGCTGGTGTACCTTGTAATCTACCTCTCCAATTTTTTCAAGTACCTCGTAGGGCCCCTGCCACCTAGCTAGGAACTTACTGTCAACGGTTGGTACCAGCACCAATACCCGATTACCCGGGTTAAAGTTCCGGACCCGAGCCTGCCAATTATAGACCCTACTCTGGGCTCGCTGCGCTGCCTCCATATGCTTCCAAACCAGAGGTAACACTGTTTCCATCCTTCCTTGCATCTGGGTGACATACTCAACAACACTTTTGTGCAGGGTAGGTTGTTTTTCCCACACATCTTTGGCCATGTCCAACAGACCGCGAGGGTGTCTGCCGTATAGCAGTTCGAAGGGCGAGAACCCAGTAGAGGCCTGGGGCACCTCTCGCACTGCGAACATGAGATAGGGCAGAATAAGATCCCAGTCCCTCCCATCCTTAGACACCACTCTTTTTAACATATTTTTTAATGTTTGGTTAAACCTCTCCACCAGGCCATCCGTTTGCGGGTGATAGACGGACTTCCGCAGCTGTTTTATGTGGAGCACCTTACAGAGTTCTCTCATGACCTTGGACATAAAAGGGGTCCCTTGGTCAGTCAGAACCTCTTTAGGCAGACCCACTTGGGAAAACATCTCCATTAACTCCTTAGCTATGAGTTTGGCTGATGTATAACGCAGTGGCAACGCCTCCGGGTACCGAGCGGCGTAGTCGAGGATGACCAAGATGTGTTGGTGCCTTCTAGCGGACTTCAGTACTGGGCCTATGAGATTCATAGCGATCTGCTCGAATGGAACCTCAATAATCGGGAGAGGGACCAGCGGACTACGGAAATGTGGCTGGGGTCTGGTTATCTGGCAGGTTGGGCAAGACTTGCAATACTCTTCCACCTCTCTGAACACACTGGGCCAGTAGAACCGCTGTGGAATCCGGTCCTTCATTTTCTGCTGGCCCAGGTGTCCCCCAAGAACATGTTGGTGGGCTAACTCCAACACGAGCTTGCAATACGTCTTGAGCACCACCAGCTGTTCAATATGTTCACCCTGTAGTTGATTTATTGTCACCCCTTGCCTTGTGAATGTGCGGAGATCTGTCAGACTGGCTGCACATGTCTGACTTCTTTGTTTTGATTTGGGATTGAGCTGGATCCACCTTCCCTCAGGTGTACTGGGTTTCATTGTTAGTGAGGATATTTATCCCTCCTTCCCCCAGTGGCCTGTGCGGGTTATAGTTCTTTCCTGGGAGCTCTTGGTTTGTGGTGGATCATCTGCTCCAGCTCTGCTCAAGATAAGTCCTCTCCTTCATTTACCTTTGTGTGTTTTATCTAGGCCTCTAGGGAGACGCTTTCTTCCTCCTGGTTTGAAGAAGCAGGTAGCCTCTTCCCTTTTCCCTGCTGCTTAGGGTTTGCCCAGGGTGTTTAGGTTTTAGCCACTAGGGCATGTGCATATCCACCCTTAGGGTATGTGTAACACCCCAGAGTTGTGTTACTACACGCCTCTACCCCGCTATAATCTTCTAAGAGCCTGTATATTGTCATCTGATGTAATTTATATTATGTCTTCACAAATGTGCATGTAAAACCATGTTAAATACAATTTTTCAATGTAATTTTTCTGGTTACCAGTAGGTGGCAGCAATGCATTGGCCAGGTAAAAGTCCTAGTTTAGTGTATCTAGGCTGGAATGGATTATTCCAGCTTAGCTCCCCCTCTGTGAGCGAAGTAGGCTGTTCCCACATCCTACAGCATGGGTGGAGAAGGAAGTTAGAGTCAGTGTGTAGCCTCCCCCCTGCTAGGGGAAGGCTGTGTGATAGCGTTCAGGAGATCCCCTGCATAGGGAAGACAGCAAGGATTTTGTCTCGGCTGAGACCTGATCACATCCCCAGACTGAACTCCTTCAGCCTCAGCTGGGTGAAGAAGCAGAAAGCTACAAGACAACCTCCAGAGTTCCAGGAAGAAAGCATCCCCTGAGAATCTATCTGTGAGTCAAGTCCAGAGACCTAGGAGAAGCCATTCCTCCTCAGCTTGTCTGTCTTCACAAAGCAGAAGGTACAGAAAAGTGCAGAAGATTAATTCCTGCCACAGTTACAGAGCTACCAAGCAGACATCCTATCCTGCTAGCTCACATTTAAAGTGCGTCTGTAAGTGGATCCATCCCACCTACTCCCCGGGGTAATATGACTTTTGAATCTGAGGCAAGAGAGGAGCCTATGCAGTTGGGCCAGGTTGCCTTTCACTCAGGTGATAGGGATTTTAGGAAGCTGAATAAGCTATGTTACTTCTGTGGAAAAGAAGGTCATTTTGTTTGTGCATGTCCTTTTGTTAAACCTCAAAGCGGTAATGAAAAACTACGGAGGTATTCACATAAAGAGTAAAAAAAAGACTTCCCTGACTCTTGGCAGTCTGAATGGGGAGTCTGAGCAAGCAAATGTGCATTCTCCCTGCAATACCCGTTTCCTCCTGCCTGTCATGGTGGTGCTAGACTCAGGAAATTTTGAATTTGATGCATTTGTTGACAGTGGTGCGGAGGTAAACCTTGTTTATTTTCAGTTCCTCCAAAATCTTGGTTTTAGAACTAGCACTTTAGATAAAGAGATACCAGTGTTTGCTATTGATTCCTCCCCTCTCTCACAAAAGAGTCTTACTCATATCGTTCATGACATTCAGTTAAGGGTGGGTGATTCACATGTTGAGTCCATTTCTTGTTTTGTTATGAAGGGCTTGCCTGCTCCGATGGTTCTGAGTTTACCGTGGTTGATAAAGCATAACCCTACTATTGACTGGCAAACAAAACAAATCAGTAGCTGAAGTGAATTTTGTTCGGACAACTGTCTTTGTGCTTCTATCTCAGGGGTGTCAACTACGGTCCTACCTCAGTTTCTCTCTGATTTTGCGGATGTATTTTCGGAGGGTGGAGCACAGGAGCTGCCTCCACCTTAAGAATATGATTGTCCGGTCAATCTCATCCCTGGAGCTAAACTGTCAAAATCTCGACTATACAACCTTTCCAAACCCGAAAGAGAAGCTATGAAGAAGTATATTGCAGAGAGTTAGGCTAAGGGACATATTAGGCCATCTAAGTCCCCTGTGGCCGCCGGCTTCTTTTTCGTAAAAAAGAAAGACGGATCACTTAGACCGTGTTTAGATTTCCAGGAATTGAATCTCATTATGGTCCGTGATCCGTATCCCCTTCCTTTGATTTCTGATCTATTTGATCAAATTGTCAGAGCCAAGGTGTTCTCCAAGTTGGATTTAAGAGGAGCTTATACAGGGAGTGCAGAATTATTAGGCAAGTTGTATTTTTGAGGATTAATTTTATTATTGAACAACAACCATGTTCTCATTGAACCCAAAAAACTCATTAATATCAAAGCTGAATATTTTTGGAAGTAGTTTTTAGTTTGTTTTTAGTTTTAGCTTTTTTAGGGGGATATCTGTGTGTGCAGGTGACTATTACTGTGCATAATTATTAGGCAACTTAACAAAAAACAAATATATACCTATTTCAATTATTTATTTTTACCAGTGAAACCAATATAACATCTCAACATTCACAAATATACATTTCTGACATTCAAAAACAAAACAAAAACAAATCAGTGACCAATATAGCCACCTTTCTTTGCAAGGACACTCAAAAGCCTGCCATCCATGGATTCTGTCAGTGTTTTGATCTGTTCACCATCAACATTGCGTGCAGCAGCAACCACAGCCTCCCAGACACTGTTCAGAGAGGTGTACTGTTTTCCCTCCTTGTAAATCTCACATTTGATGATGGACCACAGGTTCTCAATGGGGTTCAGATCAGGTGAACAAGGAGGCCATGTCATTAGATTTTCTTCTTTTATACCCTTTCTTGCAAGCCACGCTGTGGAGTACTTGGACGCGTGTGATGGAGCATTGTCCTGCATGAAAATCATGTTTTTCTTGAAGGATGCAGACTTCTTCCTGTACCACTGCTTGAAGAAGGTGTCTTCCAGAAACTGGCAGTAGGACTGGGAGTTGAGCTTGACTCCATCCTCAACCCGAAAAGGCCCCACAAGCTCATCTTTGATGATACCAGCCCAAACCAGTACTCCACCTCCACCTTGCTGGCGTCTGAGTCAGACTGGAGCTCTCTGCCCTTTACCAATCCAGCCACGGGCCCATCCATCTGGCCCATCAAGACTCACTCTCATTTCATCAGTCCATAAAACCTTAGAAAAATCAGTCTTGAGATATTTCTTGGCCCAGTCTTGACGTTTCAGCTTATGTGTCTTGTTCAGTGGTGGTCGTCTTTCAGCCTTTCTTACCTTGGCCATGTCTCTGAGTATTGCACACCTTGTGCTTTTGGGCACTCCAGTGATGTTGCAGCTCTGAAATATGGCCAAACTGGTGGCAAGTGGCATCTTGGCAGCTGCACGCTTGACTTTTCTCAGTTCATGGGCAGTTATTTTGCGCCTTGGTTTTTCCACACGCTTCTTGCGACCCTGTTGACTATTTTGAATGAAACGCTTGATTGTTCGATGATCACGCTTCAGAAGCTTTGCAATTTTAAGAGTGCTGCATCCCTCTGCAAGATATCTCACTATTTTTGACTTTTCTGAGCCTGTCAAGTCCTTCTTTTGACCCATTTTGCCAAAGGAAAGGAAGTTGCCTAATAATTATGCACACCTAATATAGGGTGTTGATGTCATTAGACCACACCCCTTCTCATTACAGAGATGCACATCACCTAATATGCTTAATTGGTAGTAGGCTTTCGAGCCTATACAGCTTGGAGTAAGACAACATGCATAAAGAGGATGATGTGGTCAAAATACTCATTTGCCTAATAATTCTGCACTCCCTGTAATCTGATCAGAATTAAGGAAGGAGATGAGGAGAAAACAGCCTTCAATACACACGAAGGTCATTTCGAGAATCTTGTCATGCCCTTTGGTTTAACTAATACGCCAGCGGTCTCAGGGGCGTAGCTAGAAATGCATGGGCCCCATAGCAAAAGAAATAATGGGCCCCCCCCCCGTGCCATCCACAGATCCCCCTCCCCTAAATAGTGCCATCCACAGATCCCCCTCCCCTAAATAGTGCCATCAACAGATCCCCCTCCCCTAAATAGTGCCATCCACAGATCCCCCTCCCCTAAATAGTGCCATCCACAGATCCCCCTCCCCTAAATAGTGCCATCAACAGATCCCCCTCCCCTAAATAGTGCCATCCACAGATCCCCCTCCCCTAAATAGTGCCATCCACAGATCCCCCTCCCCTAAATAGTGCCATCCACAGATCCCCCTCCCCTAAATAGTGCCATCCACAGATCCCCCTCCCCTAAATAGTGCCATCCACAGATCCCTCTCCCCTAAATAGTGCCATCCACAGATCCCCCTCCCCTAAATAGTGCCATCCACAGATCCCCCTCCCCTAAATAGTGCCATCCACAGATCCCCCTCCCCTAAATAGTGCCATCCACAGATCCCTCTCCCCTAAACAGTGCCATCCACAGATCCTCCTCCCCTAAACAGTGCCATCAACAGATCCCCCTCCCCTAAACAGTGCCATCCACAGATCCCTCTCCCCTAAACAGTGCCGTCCACAGATCCCCCTCCCCTAAATAGTGCCATCCACAGATCCCCCTCCCCTAAATAGTGCCATCCACAGATCCCCCTCCCCTAAATAGTGCCACCCACAGATACCCCTCCCCTAAATAGTGCCATCCACAGATCCCCCTCCCCTAAATAGTGCCATCAACAGATGCCCCTCCCCTAAATAGTGCCATCCACAGATCCCCCTCCCCTAAATAGTGCCATCCACAGATCCCCCTCCCCTAAACAGTGCCATCCACAGATCCCCCTCCCCTAAACAGTGCCATCCACAGATCCCCCTCCCCTAAATAGTGCCATCAACAGATCCCCCTCCCCTAAATAGTGCCATACACAGATCCCCCTCCCCTAAACAGTGCCATCCACAGTATCAGGTGCCTCCCCCCCATGTGCCAGTCAGTATCAGGTGCCAAAGCCCCCCCCCCAGGTGCCAGTATCAGGTCAGGTACCAACCCCCCTCCCCCCATGTGCCAGTATCAAGTGCCCCCCGCTCCCCCCATGGCAGTAACAGTCGGGTATTAAAAAAAAAAAATAAACACTTCTGTGTGCAGCCTCTTCCTGTGTCCCTCCCTGTATTGTGTCCCGCCCTGTATGTCCATATATGGAGTCAGTGCTTGTATTTCAGAAAAGGTTTCTGCTGGGATTCGAACCCACAACCTTCTGTATCAGAGGCAAAGCACCTAACCACAAGACCATAAGAGCCGGCTTGCTGCTGACTGAAAAATTATGAGACTTCTACTGTTATAGCTGGCTAAGTGTACATCTATACACATGACAGCTGCTCATATATAGAGATATAGCAGAGCTGAGTGTGCTGGGATAGCTGTCATATAGAGATATAGCAGTGCTGGGTGTGTTGGGGCAGCTGTCATATGTATAGATGTATAGATGTACTTAGCCAGCTATAATTAGCAAGGGGGCATGAACATTAAGACCGCTGCTGTGAAGGGGGCCCTGAACATTAAGACATCGATATTTAACTAACTTGAAAATAAACTGTCGGGCCCCGAAGCAGCTGCTAGTAGTTACGCCACCTCCTGGCTGCCTGTGTGTAGTGTCTGTGTGTGTTAATAAAAATAAAAAAATAATAAAAAAAACTGAATGCTGTCGGACGGGCCCCCAGTGGCGTAGGGCCCCATAGCCACTGCTATGGTTGCTATGGCCATCCCTACGCCACTGAGCGGTCTTCCAGTGATTTGTCAATAATATTTTCCATCATTTAGTGGGAAGGTTCATTGTTATTTACCTTGATGATATACTAATTTACTCATCCGATTTGGAGACCCATCAGGATCACGTGAGACAGGTGTTGTCGATCCTTCGGGAGAATAAATTGTATGCAAAATTGGAAAAATGTGTATTTCCTGTCCAGGAGCTACCGTTTTTAGGATACTTGCTTTCTGACTCTGGTTTTCATATGGACCCTGAAAAGGTCCGGACGGTACTGGAATGGGACCGGCCTAAAAATCAGAAAGCTTTAATGCGGTTTTTGGGTTTTACCAATTACTACAGAAAATGAATCTTGAATTATTCCACCATTGTAAAACCTTTGACAGATATGACAGAAAAAGGCACCGACTTTTCTGTCTGGTCGGATGAGGCGTTACAGGCCTTTTCTGCTAGTAAGAAATGTTTTGTGTCTGCTCCCATTCTGATGCAACCTGATGTGTCTCAACCGTTTATCGTGGAGGTTGATGCATCAGAAGTGGGGGTCAGAGCAGTTCTGTCACAGGGTCCATCCCCTAGCAAATGGCATTCATGTGCTTTTTTCTCCAAAAAGAAAGAAATTATGATGTAGGATTTAGAGAGTTGCTGGCCATTAAATTGGCCTTTGAGGAATGGCGTCATTGGTTAGAGGGGGATACTCATCCTATTACGGTATATATTGACCACAAGAATTTGGCTTACTTGCAGTCTGCTAAGTGCCTGAATCCTAGACAGGATATGACAAAATCAACAGCAGCCTTGATAATCGATGCTAAGGTACATTTATTGGAGGTATATTTTTTACATGCGACAGTATAACGTTTCGGCAAGGAAATTGCCTTCGTCAGATACTACAGAAAAAAAGAACAATTCAAAATCAAAATTGGACACAAAGAACATAAAAGGTAAAAAAGCATAACCAGTGATCATATAAGAGGATTACATCAGGATCGTTATGGCATGTGCATCACATGAAGCAGAAATATTTAAGACTCAGGTCATTGATTACAGTGTACAAAATCCATAATCTAAGTACATTGATTACAGTATACAAAATACATAATTCAAGTCCTGCATGGAGAGCAGAGGAATCCATATAGGTGGGGTGAGACGGTCACAAAATCTCTTTGGAAGAGTCAATGTGCTAGCTATTCATCCAGTGTTAAGGAATATAGAGGCCCACATAATATGCACAAGCTATTCAGATGTTACTACTACTTACCAATGCCGCAGTCAGAGGAGGAAAGGAACAAGATGAAAGGACGCAGGTGAAGTGTGCATGAGCTGTGCATGCTAAGCCAGAATGGCGTCTGTCGGTATATGGCTTTAATTTCATATTTATAGGGGCAGTGTGGGCTTATGTGGCGCCAAAGAGTGGAGGCAGGCTACAGCTGGAGCTTCCGTACCGGAAGTGTATGCGTTCCAGCTTGACACGCATATCGGCATGCCTAGAAGCAGTCGGCGCTCACAAACCGGAAGTGACGCGCTCAGGCCTCCGCAAACCGGAAGTTGATGCGTTCCAGCGTGGAACGCATCCACCCCAGTGCTATGTGCAGGTGACAGGGATCGCAGCTATGAGGATACGTTTGACAAAATGTGCTATACATGGTCTAATATCGCTACTAAGCATAGAGGGCATAGAGAAAGTGAGATAAGAGAAAATAATAGAGATTGACATAGTAGTGAAATGATCTTAAAGGTACAGTGACCTAAAAGGAGAGATAGAGTGAATGGGCGAAATAAGGAGTAGAAAAGAGGGGGAATAAGGTCATCATAATATAACAGATGTGTTGGACATTATATTCTATCACTACCAGGTAACGTGGTCAGAACAAATCATGAGAAATGGGGAAAGAAAGATAAGCGAATAAAGGAGAATATGAAAAGAGGATAAAACGTACAGTGACCTGAGGAGAGATCAGGTCATATAGAATGAGGATAAGTTGAGAAATAGAAAGAAAGGGACAGCCTAGATAAATTATGAGAGAAAAAAGGATACTCTTCTGCGGCACGGGAGTATTCTAATGGGCCTGGAAAGAAACACAAAAATAATTAATATCAGCGTACTAGTATAATTGTACAGTATACATCTGGTTGTGCAGTATACATATTTGAGTCATTTCAGTAACTGGTAATACAGTAATAGAAATTATATGAAGCTTTGGATCTCATATTCACGGTTGAGACCATGTGGTGAAAGGCTGTCCAGCCTGTGGATCCAATAGGCTTCCCTCATTTTTAGCAGTCGAATACGATCGCCGCCCCTTCGTGGTAGTGGGACATGTTCTAGTACCTGAAATTTTAACTGTGCGATATTATGGCGCATTTGATGGAAGTGGGCTGGAACCGGTAGTAGTAGATTGTTATTTCGAATTTTGGATTTGTGTTGGCAAATGCGTTCTCGTATTTTTTGTGTCGTCTCACCAACGTATATGAGTCCGCACGGGCACTTCAACATGTAGACAACATACTCAGAGTCGCAAGTGAAAAAATTTCTTATTGGGATCGATTCCCCTGTGCGGGGATGTGAGATATGAGATCCCTTTTGTACGTGTGAACACTGCATGCAACGTAAACATGGGAAAGTGCCTTTCTTACGTGTCTTAAGAAATGTTTGTTGGGGGGAGGTCTTGTTAGAACCTTCGTCTGCGTGGACCAAGAGGTCCCGTATATTTTTTGGTCGCTTGTTGCATGGTAAGATAGGTTGACTAAATTCTAAGATGTCAGGATATGCTTTGCCTAGGATAGACCAGTGGCTTCGAATGGTATTAAGAATTTTTTGGGCACATGGATGGTACGTATGAACAAAGGGAATCCTCGGTACCTGGGGCCGAATTTTGATTTTTGGAGTAACATTCTGTCGGGTGGTGCATCTGGGATAACCCCTCTCGTGAAATCTATCTGCCATCTCCCTTAAGCGTATCTCTCTTGTGGGGCTACTGTCACGGCTGTATGTGGGCAACAATAGTTATACACAGTACAGAGCTACTGACTGGACCCAGAACTAGGGAGGATAACGGGTGACCCCTGTCCGACCCTCAACGCTCTCCCTATTCTGCTAAAGCACATGCCCGGATCCAAATGGCGGAAAGAGGCATGCCCACGTGCCTAAGACTAATGACCACTGTAACCCCTACAATAGTGGAAGGGGCACGGCCACCAGTGCCCTACTCAGTATATGGAGGGAACCGTGGCCACCTCAGATCCAGTCAGAAAATAAACAGGAACACAACAATGTCTGCACACTTAGCTGACGGTGTTGCAGCCGCAGAGAAGACGGATCCAAGGACAGGCGGGCAATATCCGGAGTGCTAGCTGCAGCAGAACACAGGTCCAGTGAACTGATAGCTACAAGTGAAGAAACTAAAGCCAGAGCTACAACTGAAGTGAGAACTATAATCCACATCCTATCATAGGAGGAGGGGTGATATAAAGAGAGGAAAATCAAACACATGAAGGACAGCTGTGGTGAAAGAAACCAAAAGTAAACAGAGTAGTGAGAACTCCTCCCAGCTCTAGTAGTGACATCATCACAGGGGTGGAGAAACAGAGCTGTGAGAACGTCCCAAAGCTCTGGTAGTGACAGTACCCCCCCCTCTACGGGTGGACTCCGGACACCCAGGACCCACCTTCTCAGGATGAGCCCTATGAAATGCCCTGATGAGGCGAGTGGCTTTAATGTCCGACACCGGAACCCACATCCTCTCCTCAGGACCATAACCCTTCCAATGAACGAGGTACTGAAGAGAACCGCGGACCATGCGAGAGTCCACAATTCTGGAAACCTCAAACTCCAGATTGCCATCAACCAAAATCGGAGGAGGAGGCAAAGAGGAGGGTACCGTGGGCTGGACATATGGTTTTAAGAGAGATCTGTGAAATACATTATGTATCTTCCAAACCCGTGGAAGATCAAGACGGAAGGCAACAGGATTGATGACTGACAAGATTTTATAAGGCCCAATAAACTTGGGACCCAATTTCCAGGAAGGAACCTTCAACTTAATGTTTCTAGTAGACAACCACACCAGATCACCCACATTCAGGTCCGAACCAGGCACACGTCTCTTATCAGCCACACGCTTATACCTCTCACTCATCTTTTTAAGATTACCCTGAATCTTTTGCCAAATGGTAGACAAAGACGAGGAAAATCTCTCCTCCTCAGGTAAACCAGAAAGAGCCCCTCCCGAGAATGTCCCAAACTGTGGATGGAACCCATATGCACCAAAGAATGGTGACTTATCAGAAGATTCCTGACGACGGTTGTTCAGAGCAAACTCAGCAAGAGGGAGAAATGAACACCAATCCTCCTGGTTCTCTGAAACAAAACAGCGCAAATATGTCTCCAGATTCTGATTGAGGCGCTCAGTCTGACCATTCGACTGCGGATGAAAAGCAGAAGAGAAGGACAGCCGAACCCCCAGGCGAGAACAGAAAGCCTTCCAGAACCTGGACACAAACTGCGTGCCTCTATCGGAAACAATATCAGAGGGAATGCCGTGCAATTTAACAATATGGTCGACAAAAGCTTGCGCCAACGTTTTAGCATTAGGTAAACCAGGGAAAGGTATGAAATGAGCCATCTTGCTAAAACGGTCCACCACCACCAGGATCACCGACTTCCCCGAGGAACGAGGAAGATCCGTGATAAAGTCCATAGACAGGTGTGTCCAAGGACGGGAAGGAATGGGTAACGGGAGAAGGGAACCTGAAGGCCGTGAACGAGGGACCTTAGCGCGAGCGCACGTCTCACAAGCAGCCACAAAACCCTCCACCGACTTACGAAGAGCCGGCCACCAAAATCTCCGAGCAATGAGATCCACCGTGGCTCTACTCCCGGGGTGACCAGCAAGAACCGTATCATGATGCTCCTTAAAGAGTTTGTGACGTAGCTCAGGAGGCACGAACAACTTCCCAGAAGGACAACGGGCAGGTGTCTCAGTCTGGGCAGCCTGGACCTCGGCCTCCAAATCGGAATATAGAGCAGAAACAACTACCCCCTCCGCCAAAATGGGACCCGGGTCCTCGGAGTTTCCTCCTCCCGGAAAACAGCGAGAGAGAGCATCAGCCTTCACATTTTTTATCCCAGGTCGGAATGTAACAACAAAATTGAATCTGGAGAAGAACAGAGACCATCTGGCCTGTCTCGGATTCATACGCCTGGCCGACTCCAAGTATGCCAGATTCTTATGGTCGGTAAAAACGGTGATAGGGTGCCTGGCCCCCTCCAACCAATGGCGCCATTCCTCGAAAGCCAACTTGATGGCCAACAACTCCCTATCGCCCACATCATAGTTTCTCTCTGCCGGGGAGAGTTTTTTAGAGAAAAAGGCACAGGGTCGCCACTTGGCAGGGGAAGGGCCCTGGGACAAAACCGCACCCACACCCACCTCGGAAGCATCCACCTCAACAATAAAAGGTAAGGAAACATCGGGATGCACCAAGACGGGAGCAGACGCAAAATTCTCTTTAATCTTAGAAAAGGCTGCAAGCGCCTCCTCCGACCAAGAGGAAAAATCCGCCCCCTTTTTTGTCATGTCGGTGAGGGGTTTGACAACAGAGGAATAATTCAAAATGAACTTTCTGTAATAGTTCGCAAAACCCAGAAAGCGCATCAATGCCTTCTGATTCTCAGGAAGCTCCCACTCAAGTACAGCACGGACCTTCTCGGGATCCATGCGAAAACCAGAAGCAGAGAGGAGAAAACCCAGAAATTGAATCTCCGATACCATAAAAAGACATTTCTCCAGCTTGGCGTACAATTTATTTTCCCGCAGAATCTGCAGAACCTGAAAAAGATGATCCTGATGGGTCTGAACATCAGGGGAAAAAATCAAAATATCATCAAGATACACCAATACAAATTTCCCCATTAAATGATAGAAAATACTATTAACAAAATGCTGAAAGACGGCCGGAGCATTCATCAGGCCGAAAGGCATAACGAGATTCTCGAAATGCCCGTCAGGGGTATTAAAGGCCGTTTTCCATTCATCCCCCTCTCTGACCCTGACCAAGTTGTACGCGCCTCTCAAATCCAATTTGGAAAACACCTTGGCCCCAACAATTTGATTGAAGAGGTCCGGGATCAGAGGAAGGGGATAGGGATCGCGAATCGTGATACGGTTCAGCTCCCTAAAATCTAGGCAAGGTCTCAGAGAGCCATCTTTCTTTTTAACAAAAAAAAAACCCGCGGCCACAGGTGACTTTGAGGGACGAATATGCCCCTTTTCGAGACTCTCGGAGATGTAAGTTCGCATAGCGATTCTTTCCGGTTGTGAGAGATTGTAGAGGCGTGCTTTTGGCAGCTTGGCGCCGGGAATGAGGTTAATGGGACAGTCAAACTCCCGGTGAGGAGGTAGCTCCTGAACACCGCTCTCGGAAAACACGTCCGAGAAATCAGAGAGAAATGATGGCACCGTTTTAATAGACACCTCTGCAAAAGTCGCTGTGAGACAATTCTCTCTACAAAAGTCACTCCACTCATTTATTTGCCTTCCTTGCCAATCAATAGTGGGGTTATGTCTAGTGAGCCAGGGTAACCCCAAAACTAGAGGAGACGGCAATCCGTTAAGGACAAAACAAGATATATCCTCCACATGAGTGTCACCTACAGCTAGCCGGATATTGTGAACAATGCCTTTCAGAGATCTCTGTGAGAGTGGAGCAGAGTCAATAGCAAAAACAGGTATATCTTTATCTAATGTGCAAACCTGAAAACCATGCATGGCTACAAATTGAGTGTCAATAAGATTGACGGCCGCTCCACTATCGACAAAAATCTCACAAGAAATGACTTTGCTCTCTAGCGCCACCCTGGCAGACAGGAGAAAACGGGAACTGCAGGTCAGAGGAAAAGCATCAAATCCTACATCAACTTTGCCCAAAGTAGCAGATGAAGCAGAACTTGATGATTTACCTTTTGAGATTTTTCTCTTATTATCGCTCTTAGTACGGTTCAAGAATCTCCTAGATGGACAAACATTTGCCAAATGACCTATGCCCCCACAACAAAAACAGACCATACTCTGAGGACTAAATCCTCTTTTATCAGGGGCAAGTCGAGCTAGCTGCATGGGCTCCTCCTCAGAGGGGAGCGAGACAGGATGAGGCCCCTGCACACTGAATGAGTCCGCACCACTTCCCCTAGACTGACAATGGCTGGACAGAGAGGTCTCGTTTCTTTCTCTTAGACGCCTGTCAAGGCGTACCGCCAATGACATGGCAGACTCTAAGGACGTTGGTCTCTCATGGAAAGCAAACGCATCTTTTAATCTCTCCGAGAGACCATGACAGAACTGACTCCGGAGTGCAGCATCATTCCAACCCGAATCAGCTGCCCATCTCCGAAATTCAGAACAATAAAGCTCCGCAGACCGTTTGTTCTGGCATAAAACACGTAGGTTAGATTCGGCCAGAGCAACACGATCCGGGTCATCATAAATCTGCCCCAGGGCCACAAAAAATCCCTCCACGGATCGAAGGGAGGGATCCCCTGATGGCAGCGAAAAAGCCCAAGTCTGAGCATTACCCCTGAGCAGGGAGATGACAATCCTCACCCTCTGCTCTTGATTACCAGAAGAGTGAGGACACAAGCAAAAATGGAGTTTGCATGCCTCTCTGAAACGAACAAAATTCTCACTGCCCCCGGAGAACGTCTCCGGAAGTGAGACCTTTGGCTCGCAACAGACTCCATGAGCCGGAGCAGGGCCCAATGCTTGAAGCTGAGTCATAGATTGACGGAGATCCGCTACTTCCAAAGAAAGACCCTGCATGCGGTCGACCAGGCCAGAAAGCGGATCCATGTCAAAAAAGGACGGTTTGGGTGGATTATAATGTCACGGCTGTATGTGGGCAACAATAGTTATACACAGTACAGAGCTACTGACTGGACCCAGAACTAGGGAGGATAACGGGTGACCCCTGTCCGACCCTCAACGCTCTCCCTATTCTGCTAAAGCACATGCCCGGATCCAAATGGCGGAAAGAGGCATGCCCACGTGCCTAAGACTAATGACCACTGTAACCCCTACAATAGTGGAAGGGGCACGGCCACCAGTGCCCTACTCAGTATATGGAGGGAACCGTGGCCACCTCAGATCCAGTCAGAAAATAAACAGGAACACAACAATGTCTGCACACTTAGCTGACGGTGTTGCAGCCGCAGAGAAGACGGATCCAAGGACAGGCGGGCAATATCCGGAGTGCTAGCTGCAGCAGAACACAGGTCCAGTGAACTGATAGCTACAAGTGAAGAAACTAAAGCCAGAGCTACAACTGAAGTGAGAACTATAATCCACATCCTATCATAGGAGGAGGGGTGATATAAAGAGAGGAAAATCAAACACATGAAGGACAGCTGTGGTGAAAGAAACCAAAAGTAAACAGAGTAGTGAGAACTCCTCCCAGCTCTAGTAGTGACATCATCACAGGGGTGGAGAAACAGAGCTGTGAGAACGTCCCAAAGCTCTGGTAGTGACAGCTACTTTGTACAATTCTATTGATGCGTTGGTACTGTGATCCGGGTAGTGCTTTTATGGTGTTTGGAGAATGGCAGCTGGTGAAATGCAGTAAGTTGTTCCGATCTGTCGGTTTACGATAGAGGTCTGTTGTTAGTTTGCCTGATATGTCACGTGTTATTTTGGTGTCTAAGAAATTGATGGTACACTGATCATAATGAATAGTAAATTGGAGTTCTGGGTAGATGGAATTTAGAAAATCATGGAACTGTAAGAGGGAGTCCAAAGGGCCCCGCCAAATGCAAAAGATGTCATCGATGTACCGTTTCCAAACGGTTACATGTTCGATAAAGAGTTGATTAGAGTAGATATAGGTAGTCTCAAAGTGGTCCATATAGCAATTTGCATAAGGCGGGGCCACATTGGACCCCATCGCGGTCCCTCGCTTCTGCAGAAAGAAAGTGTCCTGAAAAAGAAAGTAGTTATTCGTCAATACCAGTTTAAGGAGGTCCAAGTAGAAATTGAGTGCTGTGGTCTGTGTGTTAGCAGCAGTGAGTAAGTTTTCTACAGCGTGAATGCCTTTGTCATGTTGAATGGATGTATATAAACTGGTTACGTCCCAGGTGGCCAGAAATGACTCAGCAGGTAATGGTTCGAGATTATGGATGATACCTAAAAAGGATTGTGTATCCAGTAAAAATGATCTAGTGTTTTTGACCATGGGTGTGAGGACTTTTTCTAAAAAAATTGACAGAGGTGACAGTACTGAGTCGGTTGATGCAACGATAGGTCTACCTGGGGGTAAATAATAAAAAAAACTGAATGCTGTCGGACGGGCCCCCAGTGGCGTAGGGCCCCATAGCCACTGCTATGGTTGCTATGGCCATCCCTACGCCACTGAGCGGTCTTCCAGTGATTTGTCAATAATATTTTCCATCATTTAGTGGGAAGGTTCATTGTTATTTACCTTGATGATATACTAATTTACTCATCCGATTTGGAGACCCATCAGGATCACGTGAGACAGGTGTTGTCGATCCTTCGGGAGAATAAATTGTATGCAAAATTGGAAAAATGTGTATTTCCTGTCCAGGAGCTACCGTTTTTAGGATACTTGCTTTCTGACTCTGGTTTTCATATGGACCCTGAAAAGGTCCGGACGGTACTGGAATGGGACCGGCCTAAAAATCAGAAAGCTTTAATGCGGTTTTTGGGTTTTACCAATTACTACAGAAAATGAATCTTGAATTATTCCACCATTGTAAAACCTTTGACAGATATGACAGAAAAAGGCACCGACTTTTCTGTCTGGTCGGATGAGGCGTTACAGGCCTTTTCTGCTAGTAAGAAATGTTTTGTGTCTGCTCCCATTCTGATGCAACCTGATGTGTCTCAACCGTTTATCGTGGAGGTTGATGCATCAGAAGTGGGGGTCGGAGCAGTTCTGTCACAGGGTCCATCCCCTAGCAAATGGCATCCATGTGCTTTTTTCTCCAAAAAGAAAGAAATTATGATGTAGGATTTAGAGAGTTGCTGGCCATTAAATTGGCCTTTGAGGAATGGCGTCATTGGTTAGAGGGGGATACTCATCCTATTACGGTATATATTGACCACAAGAATTTGGCTTACTTGCAGTCTGCTAAGTGCCTGAATCCTAGACAGGCTAGATGATCACTGTCTTTTACTAGGTTAAATTTTGTGGTGGTCACCTTTCGCCCTGGGGTTAAAAAAACGTCACGGCAGATGCGTTGTCACATAGTTTTCCTGAGGGGAGTGATTCGTTCCGATTTTGGCTGATGGGGTGGTGGTTCCGCTCTGTACCCCGAGTTGGAGATGGAGGTGATGGGGGGCCCAGGAGGAGGCTCGTGATTCTTGTCTTCAGGACAAGTTGTTTGTTCCTGCTGAACTGCGATACAAGGTGTTCAAGGAACATCATGATACGGTCCTTGTGGGAAATCCTGGAAGCAAATCCACCATAGATCTTAATTCCCGGAGATTCTGGTGGCCAGGGTTGCGCAAGGGTGTGGAGGGTTATGTGACTGCTTGTGAGACCTGTGCATACGCGAAAGTGGCTCACACTCGGCCTTCAGGATCCCTTCTTCCTTTATCCATCCCGTCTCGTCCTTGGACGCATTTGTCCATGGACTTTATTACCGATTTACCAAGTTCCTCTGGGAAAACTGTCATTTTGGTGGTAGTGGACCGCTTCCGTAAGATGGCTCACTTTGTACCGTTGCCTAGCTTGCCCAATGCCAAAACTCTCACTCAGGTTTTTATCAATAACATTGTGAAACTACATGGCATTCCCTCTGATGTGGTGTCTGATAGGGGGACACAATTTGTTTCCAGGTTTTGGAGGGCGTTCTGCTCTCGTCTGGGAATTCAACTGTCTTTTTCTTCGGCTTTTCATCCCCAGTCGAATGGTCAGACAGAGCGCACTAACCAAAACCTGGAGACCTATTTGAGGTGTTTTGTTGCTGAGAACCAGAGTGACTGGTCCTCCTTCTTGTCTCTGGCCGAATTTGCCTTGAATAACCGTAGAGAGGAGTCCACTGATAAGTCGCCATTTTTTGGCGCATATGGTTTTCACCCACACTTTGGTACTTTTTCTGGGATTCCAGAAGAGGAGAGATTCTCTTCCGCCTTGTCATCTATCTGGCGGAAGATCCAAGTTAATTTGGAAAAGATGGGTGAAAGATATAAACGCATGGCTGACAGGAGACATATGACTGGTCCGGACCTGTGTGTGGGTATTTGGTGTGGTTGTCCACTAGAAACATTAAGCTGAAGGTACCATCTTGGAAATTAGGTCCAAGATTTATTGGCCCTTACAAAATGTCTGCGATTGTCAACCCGGTGGCGTTTCGTCTGGATCTTCCGCAGACCTGGAAGATTCTTAATGTGTTTCACAGGTCTTTATTAAAGAAATATGTGGAACCTGTGAAACCATCTCCATTGCCATCTCCCCCTGTCCTGGTGGATGGCAATTTGGAGTTTAAAATCTCTAAGATTCTAGACTCACATGTTTTTCGGGGTTCTCTCAAGTACCTGGTGCACTGGAAGGGATGTGGTCCCGAGGAAAGAATGTGGGTTCCGGCTGCTGATGTCAGTGCTAGCCACCTGGTGAGGGCCTTTTACAGGGCACACCTGGATAAAGTTGGTCCGGGGTGTCCAGAGGTCACCCGTAGAAGGGGGGGGTACTGTCACGCCTTGCCCTATGAATGTGCGGAGATCTGTCAGACTGGCTGCACATGTCTGACTTCTTTGCTTGTTTTGATTTGGGTCTCAGCTGGATCCACCTTCCCTCAGGTGTACTGGGTTTCATTGTTAGTGAGGCTATTTATCCCTCCTTCCCCCAGTGGCCTGTGCGGGTTATAGTTCTTTCCTAGGAGCTCTTGGTTTGTGGTGGCTCATCTGCTCCAGCTCTGCTCAAGATAAGTCCTCTCCTTCATTTCCCTTTGTGTGTTTTATCTGGGCCTCTAGGGAGACGCTTGCTTCCTCCTGAGTTTGAAGAAGCAGGTAGCCTCTTCCCTTTTCCCTGCTGCTTAGGGTTTGCCCAGGGTGTTTAGGGTTTAGGCACGAGGGCATGTGCATATCCACCCTTAGGGTATGCACATGGGCACAGCAGTTTAGGGAAAGCTTTTAGGGATCGCAAGGAGGTGACCCTTTTCTCCCTAGCTTTTGGGCCTAGTCGTTTGTTCTGTTTGTTTTCCCATGTTTGGTTATTTCCCCGCTTATCTACATGTCGTGACATTTATCTCCTGCTGAACCACAAAATGGGGGAACATAGACTCACCCTCAACTATTACCACATTTTCCCAGGCTCGAGACAGAGTCAGGCCCTGGTGCTGTGCTGTACCAAAATTATCCCCAGAGACATTGAGGTCTGCAAGCTCAGAACCCGGCGGCAAGTCCTCCATGTCTCCCACCATCACACTTAGCGGGGTTGTCTCCCCCTCTTCCACCGAAGTGGCAGTCACCCCTACTGCTGGCCCTATAGACTCATGTTCCCAGGGTTCTGGTCTACCCCTGAGCCGGACCACTCTGCTAGGGTTACATCTGTACATAGTGCCGGGAAACTGGAGAAGTCTCTTCCAATTATTAACTCGCACTGTAACTTTGTGGTGACGGCCACCACATACGTCCACCTGCCGGCCACCGTTGACAGAGAGACCAGGGTGGTGGGATAGTCCTTTAAGTCCCCATGAATGCAGACAATGATGACTTTTCAGCCAGTTTACTCGGCAGGCCGCACCAGGGTAGCTGTTACCAGGGACACCAGGCTCCCTGAATCCAGCAGTGCCACCGCCAGAGTGTCCCCCACTTCCACCTGTCACAGATGACTATTATCTACAGTCTCTAAGGTACCTGTGGCGCATTGCTTCCTGGCATACAATGAGTGGTGGTATCCATAGTTGGTATCCATGGGTTCACCCCGATGGGGAGAGTCGGCCCTTATGTGTCCCGGCTCGTGACACCACCAGCAGACCACTGGGGCTGGGTCTGCAGGGGGTACGTTCCTGGCGGGTTTGGCTGGCACCAGCCGCCGGGTCTGGGGTGGAGATTTCTGGGGTTTGACTGGCCCCTTTCCAAAAGAACCCCCGTGCAGATTTCTGGTGGCCTTGTAGCGCTCCACCAGGTCGACCATCTCTAAAGCATTACCAGGAGACACCTGGCCGATCCAGTGCTGGAGAGGGAAAGGCAAAACCCTCCAAAACACAGGATACAGCTATTTTTGCAACCAGTGTAGTAGGTCATAATATTGTGGTCTGGCGGTTTCAGCTGGGTTAAATTCCAACTGATGCACCCGCTGGGCCCGGACCAATACATTCACACCTTTTATAGTCGGGTAGTCGGCCGCTTGATCATCAGGGAGATCGAAAAACACTTGCTGGAGTCCAGACGCCTCACTGGTCTCGGGGTAACTTCTCACTCACGGTCACCTTTTCGAACACCGCCAGATAGGTCTCGACGTCATCCGAGTGGGTGATCTTAGGGATCGCCGCACGGACAGCTTTCCGGGCATCGTGGACATTCTGGGACGCTCCTGCCGCTTGCAACGCCATCACATAGCAACTGCTTAGTTTCCTGCTGCTGCTTGTTAGCCTCCCGCTGCTGCAAATTAGCCTCCACGAGGGCTTTCACGACCGCCTCTATTTTGTCAGGGGACACGGGTCGTAACCTTGCCGGCTTAATATAGGACATGCACTTGTGTCCGGGAGAACAAAAAACTTTTCGGCCTTCGGGCCTGCCTCACTACGTTTGCGCGCATCCTCCACAAATTGTGAGGATTTGCTCTGGTAGACAGGCTAGAGAACGCAGTACAGAGGCAACCACAAAGTCTTTAACTTAAACAGTTCAGCGTTTTATTCGCACATAAAGAAAAACAAAAAGTAACAGTTTGCAGTCTTGGTGTTTGTTCACACCATAAAAAGTTCACAGAACAAAAGCCTTCACCTGGTCAACAGTTTTTCCACCCGCAGTCCACAGCAGGACTGTTTCCCAGCAGGCGTCTCTCAGTGAGATATGGCTTCTTTCACTCCCAGGAAAGTTCTCAGTTCCCAAACACACAGAGACTGACAGCGCTCCACTGTCAGAGAGGAGAAAACCACACCCAGCTGAGACTTCTGGCTGGGTTTTATATCCCTAACCAAAACCTGGACTGGAACGTGGGGAACAGCCACCCACCCTGCACTTTGGCTGCTCCCAGTAAGAGCCGGCCCGGATAGGCTTTACAGCCACACTAAATAACCAATAGTGTCAGTCAGCACTAGCTGCCGCTGACACTTAAAATTACCAGCTCTTACCTCACGAGGCAAGGAACCTTGGTGACACATATCTTCCGTCAATGACGACCCCTTGCGCTTTCCTACAGCAGATAGAGTGCTCCAAAATATTTGCGATTGCGAAGTCAGCACTAATGATGCAAATATTTAGGCGCAATACGTGCAACTTCACATTTTAACAGGTCTGACTACTTATTAGTGATTGGTGCACTAAGTATTGTTGTGTACTTGTGACATCATAGCACTATGTATGTATGTATGTAGCATACATACATACAGCACTAAGTATGTAGCATGTATGTATGGACAGCAGAACCTATCAGCTACACTATATCACTAGCTAACCTACACTGACTATCTCCCACTAACTATCTGTATTATATATATAAGATAACTAACTAACTAACTAACTAATGTTATGACACAGGAAAACAGAGATCACAGCAATAACACTGATGTCTCTCTCAGATCTGCAAAATACTGCATACAAGGATTGCTGGGGAGGTTCTTATATAGTAAGGGGTAGGCAACTTTCCTATTAGTTGCTAGGGATGATTCTAAGTTCAAAGACATTGCAGCCTTCCATTGGCCCACAAGCAAGAAGGGAGGTTACTGATGAAAAAAAAAATCTAGAATATTCGAAATTATGAATATATATCACTATATTCTAAATATTATTGAATTCTCGAAGTGCCGATATTCACGATTAATATTCGCTATTCGAATATGCGCGTTCAACACTAGTGGTCGTCACAGGTGTTGAATTCCTCCGAGATTCATGCCTCATTAATTTTTAGAAATGTGAGGTAGCCCACATTGTCGTGAGCTAGGCAAGTGCGCTTATCGGTCCCGATCCCCCCTGCTGCGCTGAACGTCCTTTTGGATAGGACACTCGACGAGAGGCAAGCCAAGAGTTCCATGGCAAATTGTGCCAGTTCAGGTCACAGGTCAGGCCTGCACACCCAGTAGTCCAGGGGTTCCTCGCTTCTCACAGAATCCACATCGGCAGTTAACCCGATGTAGTCGGACACCTGTCGGTCTAGGCGTTCTCTGAAGCTGGATCTTGAGGGCGGCTGTCGATGCGTTGGCTGCAAGAATAATCTCATATCCAAAGTGACCAACACATCTTCAAACCTCTTCTTGAAGGCACGGTAGGATTGGTACCCGCACCTGTTTCGCTGTGGGTGGAAATTCCTCTGCCAGTGCCCGCAAAAGCAGAATGCAGCATCTTTCGCAGCAAGGCCTGGAAGTGCTGCATTCTGACAGCCCTATGTGATTCTGGTAACATGTCCGCCATTTTGTGTTTGTACCGGGGTCTAAGTACGTTGCCACCCAGTACTGGTCCTTACCCTTTATGCTTTTTATACAAGGGTCCCTCTTCAAACACTGGAGCATGAAGGCCCCCATTTGCACTAAATTGGAAGTGGTGGAACGCCCTGGCTCCTGCTTATCGCCCAGGAGAATTTCGTCCTCGGTCTGCTCCGTCCAGCTACGGACAACACCAGGGATTCCCAAAAAGTTTAAAGTCCCCCTCATAGCCTGCTCTTCTTGCTCCTCCTCCTCCTCCTTCCATCCACCATCCTCCTCTGACTCCTCTCCAGACTCCTGCTGACTTGTCTCAGAAGGAGTAGCCCCCCATGGCAAGTCATTCAGCATTGCGACTTCCTCATATTCCAGCACCTGCTCCTCAACGGCTTGATCAATGACACGACACAATGCTCGCTCCAGAAAGAAGGCGTAAGGTATGATGTAACTGATGGTGCCATGGCTGCGACTGACTAGTTTGGTGATCTCATCAAATGGCCACAGAAGTCTGCATGCGTTGCGCATGAGCAGCCACTGGTGCAGTGAAAAAAAACATGCTCCCCAGAAGCTGTCCTGCTGCAGAGTCACAAATCAGACGTCTGACGGGCAGGTGGTGTCGCCGCTGAACGTCAGCAAGGCGAGCCATGGCCGTGTAACATCTTCTAAAATGGCCAGAGATTTTCCTGGCCTGCGGCAAGACGTCCTGGAACCCGGGGTATTTGGCAAAGAATCGCTGCACGACTAAGTTCAGGACGTGTGCCATGCACGGCACGTGTGTCATTTTGCCCTATTTCAGCACGCTCAGCAGATTGGCACTGATGTCACACACCACTTTACCAACTGTCAAATTGAGCGAGATTAGCCACTGATCGGCCTGTGACCGCAGAGCTGAATGCTCGAATAGTTTCTGGGGAGATTTGGGGGCGCAGTGGAAGAGGAGGTAACAGTGGAAAAGGAGGAGTCAGCCGAGGAGGAGAGAAAGTATGGAGTAGGAGGAGGAGAAGAAGAGGCAGGCCAGGCCTGTAACACCAAATCCACAAGGGAGCCACGGGTTACATGCTTGATGGCCGTCAGAAGGTTCACTCAGTGGGCAGTAAAAGTTATGTACAGGTACCTTCCCTGCCCGTGTTTGCTAGACCATGTGACTGTGGTCAGATGTATCTTGGCACGGACACTGTGTGCCGGAGATATATTCACTTGCCGCTGAACGTGGTCATATAGCTCTAGGATGCCCTTCAGGGAGAAATATTTCCTTCCAGAGACCTTCCATTGCGGTGTGCCAATGGCCACAAATTTTTAAAAGGCCTCCGAGTCCACCAGTTTATCTGGCAGTAGTTGGCGGGCTAGCATTTCCGACAAGCCAGCGGTCAGCCGTTGGGCAAGAGGGTTATCCTGCGTCATCAACTTTTTATGCTCGAACATTTGGGCCATGGAAGCCTGCCTTCTGCCAGATGAACGCGATGATGGCACAGTGGAGGGTGGAGTGGAGGACAAATTTTAGGAGAGAGGGGAAGGAGAAGAGGCAGGACGTGGAGCGCCGGGAGTGTGGCTTTGTGGGTTCTGACAGTGTTGCTCCCACTGGGCTCGGTGATGAGAGTCCAGGTGACTTCTTAAGGCGATCGTCCCTAGGTGAGTGTTGGGCTTACTGCAAATTATGCGTTGACAGCACGGGCTGCAGATGGCAACACTATTGTCAGCAGCTGAGATGTTAAAAAAAAAGCCCACACTGCGGAGCCATGTGCTGGAGTCCTGGGAGTGCCAGAAATGACCGTGCATGGTGGATGGCTCTCTCCAGATACATTTGCCTCCTGTGCCCTGCGAGCTCTGCCTGCTTCTCCTCCCTCTGTGCTGCTCTGTCTCTCCCTCTGAACTCCCCTCCTCTTCCTCTCTTGTGGGCACCCACGTGACGTCCATTGACACCTCATCATAGTCACCTGTACCACCACTGACATTTGAGATTTCGGAGTAGGCAGCAATAGCGGGGAACTCCCTCCTTGGGCTGATCTGGGTCCTGTCGTCAGACCGCTGGGTGGCGGCCGTGGCGGCCGTGGCTGCCTCCTCTTCCTCCTCTGATGTCAAGAATGGCTGCGCATCGGTAAGGTCTGGGAATGGATGGGAAAATAATTCCTCTGACTCGAGTGGAGGGGGTGTGGTGGTGGTGTATTTGGGGGTGCACACAGCAGAGAGTTAGGAGGGTGCAGATACAGAGGATGAGGAGGGTGCAGAAGCGGAAGGGTGAGTGAGCCACTAAACCAACTCTGGTGCACCCTTTGAAGTTATTGCAAACGCCTTATCCAACTACCCACTTAGGCTCCGGCCTGGTGCACCTGCCCGACACCTACCACCCCTGTGGAACAGCCTGACCCTTCCTCTGCCTGTCATTTTCAAAATGACCCTGTGCCTAATTCCATAGAGAAGAGCAGTATTTGTGGAAACAGGTACGGATGTAGCTGGGTTAACACACATGCTTTATAAGACATGTTATATAAACTAAATGCAACTAAATGCTAATTGCTTTTCAATGGCTTTTGTTTCAAGATAATGTGATGAGTTAAGAAATTTGAGTTAAGAGTGTGCGTGTTACCCCTGCTACATCTGTATATCGCAGGCCTCAATCAATATTTGGTGGAAACAAGTATATCGAACCCGTTAATCAGTATTTTGTAGAAGCAAGTATATTGCAGCCCTCAATCAGTATTTTGTGGAAGCAGGTATAACAATCCCCTTAATCAGTATTTTGTGGAATCAGGTATATAGCAGCCCTCAATCAGAATTTTGTGGAAGCAGGTATATCGCAGGCTTCAATCAATATTTGGTGAAAACCGGTATACCGAACTGCTTAGTCAGTATTTTGTAGTGATGAGCGGCAGGGGCAATATTTGAATTTGCGATATTTTGCGAATATTTTGGCGAATATTAGCCATATATTCGAGAATTCATGAATTCATGATCTATAAGCATTATTTTCTTGATTGCGAAAATTCGCATAAAATTCGCCTGAACTGGTATTTTTTTAAAAATTTAATGTTCGCGATTACGAATATATTTTGCGATATTATAAATATTCGCGAATTCTCGAAGTGCCGATATTCGCGATTAAAATTTGCAATTCGAATATTCGTGATCAACACTAGTATTTTGTGGAAGCAGGTATATTGCAGTCCTCAATTAGTATTTTGTGGAAGCAGGTATACCAATCCCCTTAATCAGTATTTTGTGGAAGCAGGTATATCGCAGGCCTCAATCAATATTTGGTGGAAACAGGTATATCAAACCCCTTAATCAGTATTTTGTGGAAGCAGGTATATCACACCCCTCAATTATTTTTTTTGCCACAACAGTTATGTCACACCACCCTGTTTATTTGGGGAAATAGGTACAGCCAGGTCTATAAATATTGGGACATTAACACAATTCTAACATTTTTGGCTCTATACACCACCACAATAGATTTGGAATGAAACGAACAAGATGTGCTTTAACTGCAGACTGTCAGCTTTAATTTAAGGGTATTTACATCCAAATCAGGTGAACGGTGTAGAAATTACAACAGTTTGCATATGTGCCTCACACTTGTTAAGGGACCAAAAGTAATGGAACATTTGGCTTCTCAGCTGTTCCATGGCCATGTGTGTGTTATTCCCTCATTATCCCAATTACAATGAGCAGATAAAAGGTCCAGAGTTAATTTCAAGTGTGCTATTTGCATTTGGAATCTGTTGCTGTCAACTCTCAAGATGAGATCCAAAGAGATGTCACTATCAGTGAAGCAAGCCATCATTAGGCTGAAAAAACAAAACAAACCCATCATAGAGATAGCAAAAACATTAGGCGTGGCCAAAACAACTGTTTGGAACATTCTTAAAAAGAAGGAACGCAGCGGTGAGCTCCGCAACACCAAAAGACCCGGAAGACCACGGAAAACAACTGTGGTGGCTGACCAAAGAATTCTTTCCCTGGTGAAGAAAACACCCTTCATAACAGTTGACCAGATCAAGAACACTCTCCAGGAGGTAGGTGTATGTGTGTCAAAGTCAACAATCAAGAGAAGACTTCACCAGAGTGAATAAAGAGGGTTCACCACAAGATGTCATTGGTGAGCCTCAAAAACCAGGAAGGCCAGATTAGAGTTTGCCAAATGACATCTAAAGAAAGCCTTCACAGTTCCGGAACAACATCCTATGGACAGATGAGACCAAGATCAACTTGGAACAGAGTGATGGGAAGAGAAGAGTATGGAGAAGGAAAGGAACTGCTTATGATCCTAAGCATACCACCTCCTCTGTGAAGCATGGTGGTGGTAGTGTCATGGCGTGGGCATGTATGGCTGCCAATGGAACTGGTTCTCTTGTATTTATTGATGATGTGACTGCTGACAAAAGCAACAGGATGAATTCTGAAGTGTTTCGGGCAATATTATCTGCTCACATTCAGCCAAATGCTTCATTGGCCGGCGCTTCACTGTGTAGATGGACAATGACCCAAAGCATACTGCAAAAGCAACCAAAGAGTTTTTTAAGGGAAAGAAGTGGAATATTATGCAATGGCCAAGTCAGTCATCTGACCTTAATCCGATTGAGCATGCATTTCACTGTCACGGATGGTGTTGCAGAAAACTGGAAGTTATAAATAAACATCCGACTGACTTGATCCCAAACTAAGGAACATATGGGTGAGCCCTATAAAACCCCTAGAGCTCTCCCTGACTGCTTTGCCCATGCAAAGATCTTTATGATAGATAATTGCATGCCCTCGTACCTAGACTGTGTGACACCTGAAAACCCTATAATAGTGAGGGGACACGACCACCGGCTCCCTGCACTTAATACGGAGGGAGTCAGGGTCACCTAGAATCAAGTCAGCACGGAAACACAAAAAAAAGGAAAAGACTTATCTGAGGAACCAGCAGTTGCAGCCTCTGGCAGTGAACACAATCCAGGAAGTAGTATAAACCACAAAGTGAGGCAGTATGGGAGGGAATATAAAGGGAGGCAATCAGTGTAAATAGATGACAGCTGGGAGAAGGAAAAGAGATGACAAAGTGAAACCAAAACAAAGAACATCATGCAAAAGGTACAGAAGAACGTCTACCAGAGCTTCTCAGAGAGCTGGCGGTGACATTCACTTGTTGAAGACAAAACTGAAGGGAAAATGCCCCAAGAACAAGCAGGAACTGAAGACAGTTGCAGTAGAGGCCTTGCAGAGCATCGCCAGGGATGAAACCCAGCGTCTAGCTAGCGTTTGGTGTCCCTAACAGCCTGTCCCTGCTCCACAAAGCAACCTCTCCCTACACTGGCAAAACACAGAATATAAAATGGCTGCCAGATCTGGTTCTTTTATAGGGTGGGGGTGTGTCCATGTGCTGAAACGTCTCAATTGGCTGTCCTGTCCCATCTGATGGATGTGTCATGGGTCAAAGTTTGGCGCAATGCCAAAGAATTTGGCACCAGCGGACATCGCCATATGTTCGCATGTTCGGCGAATTGCGAATGCGCAAAGTTTGCCGCGAAACGACCGCCGGGTGAACCGCAAGGCCATCTCTACCCAGTAGTAGCTTCACCCAAAGTGTCAGAGGAGGACGATACATCATGTGATAGTACGTCCTGCGAGTGGGGGGCCCTAGATCCCTCTCTCAAGCGTCTATCAATGTGTATAGCCAGAGACATAGCAGACTCCAGAGACACTGGGGTTTCATGAAAGGCCAAAGCATCCTTCAGGCTCTCTGATAACCCTTGACAAAACTGGCTACGGAGGGCAGGATCGTTCCACTCCGTTTCTGTAGCCCACCTCCTAAACTCAGAGCAGAAAAAAAACTCAGTGGAACGATCACCCTGACGAAGGCTGCGCAGCTTGGTTTCGGCTAGGGAGGTCTGATCCAGATCATCATAGATCAAACTCAAAGCTTCGAAAAATGTATCTACCGACTGGAAAGACTGCGATCCGGTTGGGAGAGAAAAAGCCCATGACTGCGCATCCCCCTTAAGCAAGGAAATAACTCCACCTACTCACTGTTTCTCATTACCAGATGACCAAAATACAGTTTGCATGCCTCCCTAAACAAAATGAAATTATCACGTGCCCCAGAGAATCTGTCTGGGAGGGCAACTTTAGGCTCCAGATAGGCCTGGTCTCCACCACTACCACCAAGACCAACAGCCTGTGATCTCTGTATCTGCGAGACGGTCATGCAGAGGACAGCTAACTCCAGCTAACTTGCAGCTGACCTGCCAGTGCAGCCATAGGATTCATGGCTGCACACAAACAAAAAATGACGCTTTAACAGTATATAATGTCACACTTCGGTGTGGGAGGGAAACACAACACTGAGCATAGGAGGGAAGGGGGAAACAGGGAATCAGGCCTGAGAACTAGGGAAGGAAGATGGACACCTCCTAGTGAAAACCCTAACCAAAATTCTGACTGACTACCAGTATGAACAGACCTCAAAGGTAGGTGAGTTCATACACAGGAATACCTAGAGTTCTATATAGCCCTATAGGACCCTGGTACTAATGGCAGGGACGAGACTACCTGTTCCTCCAAAAGGAAGGACAAACAGGAGTCTACTTTAGGCCTAATACAAGCAATAGGGAAATGCAACACACAGAACCCAAACAAAATACAAAAAGGGAAAGGAAAGACTTAACTTCAAAGAGGCTATGGAAGTACCAGGAACTCAGCCAAGATCCAGTCACAAACAATCCACAGGCACAGAAGCTATAAACTGCACAGCATAGTGGGAGAAGCAACTATAAATATGGAAGGTTAGATGACCACATAAGCAACACCTGGAGGCAAGGTGTGTGGCCTTTACCAGAAACAACACAGACACCTACTGATACAAAAGGAAAACCTGTCAGATCAAACTACGTGTTGCCAGTCTCTCAGATCTCCTGCCACTCAATGTCACCGGGACGTCCATATACAGGGAGTGCAGAATTATTAGGCAAGTTGTATTTTTGAGGATTAATTTTATTATTGAACAACAACCATGTTCTCAATGAACCCAAAAAACTCATTAATATCAAAGCTGAATATTTTTGGAAGTAGTTTTTAGTTTTAGCTATTTTAGGGGGATATCTGTGTGTGCAGGTGACTATTACTGTGCATAATTATTAGGCAGCTTAACAAAAAACAAATATATACCCATTTCAATTATTTATTTTTACCAGTGAAACCAATATAACATCTCAACATTCACAAATATACATTTCTGACATTCAAAAACAAAACAAAAACAAATCAGTGACCAATATAGCCACCTTTCTTTGCAAGGACACTCAAAAGCCTGCCATCCATGGATTCTGTCAGTGTTTTGATCTGTTCACCATCAACATTGCGTGCAGCAGCAACCACAGCCTCCCAGACATTGTTCAGAGAGGTGTACTGTTTTCCCTCCTTGTAAATCTCACATTTGATGATGGACCACAGGTTCTCAATGGGGTTCAGATCAGGTGAACAAGGAGGCCTTGTCATTAGATTTTCTTCTTTTATACCCTTTCTTGCCAGCCACGCTGTGGAGTACTTGGACGCGTGTGATGGAGCATTGTCCTGCATGAAAATCATGTTTTTCTTGAAGGATGCAGACTTCTTCCTGTACCACTGCTTGAAGAAGGTTTCTTCCAGAAACTGGCAGTAGGACTGGGAGTTGAGCTTGACTCCATCCTCAACCCGAAAAGGCCCCACAAGCTCATCTTTGATGATACCAGCCCAAACCAGTACTCCACCTCCACCTTGCTGGCGTCTGAGTCGGACTGGAGCTCTCTGCCCTTTACCAATCCAGCCACGGGCCCATCCATCTGGCCCATCAAGACTCACTCTCATTTCATCAGTCCATAAAACCTTAGAAAAATCAGTCTTGAGATATTTCTTGGCCCAGTCTTGACGTTTCAGCTTGTGTGTCTTGTTCAGTGGTGGTCGTCTTTCAGCCTTTCTTACCTTGGCCATGTCTCTGAGTATTGCACACCTTGTGCTTTTGGGCACTCCAGTGATGTTGCAGCTCTGAAATATGGCCAAACTGGTGGCAAGTGGCATCTTGGCAGCTGCACGCTTGACTTTTCTCAGTTCATGGGCAGTTATTTTGCGCCTTGGTTTTTCCACACGCTTCTTGCGACCCTGTTGACTATTTTGAATGAAACGCTTGATGATCATGCTTCAGAAGCTTTGCAATTTTAAGAGTGCTGCATCCCTCTGCAAGATATCTCACTATTTTTGACTTTTCTGAGCCTGTCAAGTCCTTCTTTTGACCCATTTTGCCAAAGGAAAGGAAGTTGCCTAATAATTATGCACACCTAATATAGGGTGTTGATGTCATTAGACCACACCCCTTCTCATTACAGAGATGCACATCACCTAATATGCTTAATTTGTAGTAGGCTTTCGAGCCTATACAGCTTGGAGTAAGACAACATGCATAAAGAGAATGATGTGGTCAAAATACTCATTTGCCTAATAATTCTGCACGCAGTGTATATGTCTTGGTACGTCCGTGACATTCTGATGTAATCAGCTCATCCCTCCTTCCTATGTATGTAGGCAGCCATCTTAAATTGTATGTCTATAAACTCACATGTTCTACCCTGTCAAAAATCATCTTTTCATCTACTGTATTGTTCATAACTTTAAGATATCAGCTTGGAAAAAACTTTATATGGATTCTTCTTACATGTCTGATCAGTTGAGTTACATAATTAATATGGTTGAAAATAGACATAAGTAAATAAATTTAATTATTTTAAATTATTTTAGTCTTTCTTCATAACTAAAACCCTTCATGACCCTTATCAGTTTAGTTGCTCTCCTTTGTACTTTTTTCAGCTCCAGGGTATTCTTTCTATGGACTGGAGCCCAGAACTGAACTGCATATTCCAGATGAGGCCGCACCAACGCTTTGTAAAGTGGTAATATTACATCCCTGCCCCTGAGTACATGCCTCGCTTAATGTATGACAATATCCTGGTAGCCTTAGAAGCAGCTGATTGACATTGTATGCTATTATTTAATCTACGATCTACAAGGACACCAAAATCCTTCTCTATAAGTGACTCTCAAAGTGTTACATCCCCTAGGACATTTGATGCACAAAGATTATTACTACCAAAAAGGCACATTGAACCTCATTTGCCAAGTTGATGCCCAATCACTCGGGTGTTCAAGTCAGCTTGTAGTTTATGTACATCTTTCATAGACTGCACAGTACTACATAGCTTAGTGTCATCTGCAAAAATAGAAATGGTGCTATTAATCTCATCCTCGATATCATTAATAAATAAATTAAATAATAGAGGACCCACTGAACCTTGGGGTACACCACTTATAACCTGGGATCATTCTGAATAGGAATCATTGACCACAACTCTCCGGACACGGTCTTTCAGCCAGTTTCCAATCCAATTACAAACTATACTTTCCAAGCCTATAGACCTTATTTTACCTATAAAACGTCTATGAGGGACAGTATCAAAAGCCTTTGCAAAATCCAGAAACACTACATCCACAGCCGCTCCTCTGTCCAGGCTACTACTCACCTCCTCATAAAAACTAATCAGGCTAGTCTGACAACTTCTGTCCTTGGTAAACCCATGCTGGTTATTACTTATGATATTATTTACAGTCACATACTCCTGTACATAGTCCCTTAAGAGTCCTTCAAAATTTTTTGCACAACAGAAGTTAAACTGACTGGTCTATAATTACCTTGCCTTGCGCAAGTCACTTGGCACTGTACCGGTATGTAGAGAATCTTTAAATGTTATAAACAAGGGCACATCGATGACTGAATTGAGCTCTTTAAAAACTAGGTGTAATCCATATGGACCCAGAGCTTTGTTCACATTTACCTTATTTAACTTAGAAGAAAAGACAATCAAAGGGAACCCGCGCTACCTTCTTTAGTAAAACAGAATGTAATCTAGTGTACACTGAGTAACACTCCTTGGAGTGTGCCGCTGCAGGTCTATAGTAGGGAAAAAAATGCCTAAACCCTAAAATGAGTGAGTAAAATCAAAAAGCAATATAATAAACCGCGCTGGCTATCCAGTGTAAATCTACAGGTTTTATACCTAGAACAGGGTATGTATACTCTTAACTTGCCTTTCTACCGTTGACTTTTGAGGATTCCTTACGGAGCTTCCTGGTGCTTGTATTCAGAGGTAGTGGTGACGGCTGTGTCTTCAGGTTTCCTCTTTCAAACGCGCGCGGTCCCGGCCGGTGACTCGTGCGCGTGAGGGAAACCCAGGCTGGTGATCCAGGAGGACGCTGCTTCCGTGTGACGTCACACTGAGTATGGATACTCTCTTAGACCAAAAGACCTCTCCAACGAGTTTCGAAATTACAGAATTTCTTCATCAGGGATGAGTTCTGGTTGATTTCTCGTAGAGTAAATAGGCGTCCGTCTCCATGGTCACCAGTAAACCCTTCACTCCCCGCAACACATTATGACCACATACAGGAATCCTCATTTTAACGTCTCTGCTGTCGCAGTCAAGTAGGGGCTTTGAAGGATAAAGTAATATGGTGTATTATAAATATGAATGCGATTTCAAACTGTATAGATTGTGTGAATCCTAGAGTCATCATTATAAATTTATTTTCAACAGCTATTGTACAGTCATGGGTATTAAGAGAAGGCAAATAATGCAATCTCTTGATTAAGTCCCGCTGGTGCAAGGGTATTCAGATTGAAAATCCACTTTGTTTCATTTCTGGGCATTGTTTTAATAAAGTCTCCGCCTCGTTGGTCAGGCTTAATATGTTCCAGCGCACCAAACGTGGATCCTCTAAAAATTCCTCCATGTTTTTCGGTAAAGTGTCGGGATAGTGGGTGACCGTCAAATTTTTTCTTTAGGTTAGCAATATGTTCCTTTATCCTGGTTTGTAAGGTTCTTTTAGTCCTCCCCACATATAATTTTGTGCATGGGCATTTGATAAAGTAGATCACCCCACTGGTATAACAAGTGAGGTGACCCTCTATCCCAAATGTCCCCTGCGTGCCTTCTATGGTGTTTATTGGTTTTGTCTGACTTGTAATATGGCAGGCTTTGCAGGTTTTGCACGGAAAAAAGCCAGAATTAGGATTATGGGTGGTTGTTTTTATATTTTTCTTTATTGTTTTAACAGACGGAGCTATTAAATTACCCACGTTTTTAGCCTTCTGAAATACAAAACATGGGTATTTAGATATTTTGTCCCCTATTACTTTGTCCTGTTTAAGGATATCCCTGTGACATTTGACAATTCTTTTAAAAACCTTTTCCTTTTCACTATATTGTGTTATAATGGGAATTTTTAGGAGGTCGGTTTCATTCTCTAATTGATCTTTTTGGATATTATCCTCCCTATTGTTTTTTTTATGTATAAGTGACTTCCTATCAATTAGTGCTATTTCTGAGATTTATTTTCTCCAATTCATCAGTCTTATAGCCCTTCTCCTCAAATTTGCTTATTAATACCTTAGCCTCCTTGTCAAACTGCTCCAATAGTGTGCAGTTTCTCCTTAGTCTGATGAATTGACTCCGTGGCACGTTCGTTAGCCAGGTTGGTAGATGGCAACTTTCCAGTGAGATGTAGCTGTTGCTATCGGTCGGTTTTAAATAGGTTTCGGTCAGTATTGTATCATTCTGGATGGAAATTGTGAGATCCAAAAAGGGGATCTGATCTGTGCTGAAGGTTGGGGTGAATTGAAGATAAAACTCATTTTTATTGATTTCCGTTAAAAAATCTTGGAGTGATTCCTGCCCACCCCTCCAAATAAAAACAATATCGTCTATGAAACGATGCCAGAGGACCAGATTTGCGCCGAGCTCGCCACTTGGGTAGATGGTAAGCTCCTCCCACCGTCCCATATATAAATTAGAGAAACTCTGCGCGAATCTGGTCCCCATGGCAGTACCCCATATCTGGAGGAAAAAACTGTCTTCAAACTTAAAATAATTATGTTTTAAAATAAATAAAATGCACTCCCCAATGAACTCGATTTGTTCCAATGGTAGTGCATAGTCTTTCCTTAAAAAATATTCGGCAGCTTCTCTACCCTTCTCATTTTCGATAACAGTGTAGAGTGAGGAAACGTCAAGGGTACCCAAAATATATCTTGGTTTCCATTCCACTCTATCCAAAATATGCTGAGTGTCTTTCAAATACGCTGGAAGTTTTTGAACATGGGGCTGTAGAATCACGTCGACATATTTTGACAGATTTGACTTGAGGCTGCCTATGCCCGAAATTATAGGCCTCCCTGGTGGGTCAGTGGTACTCTTATGAATTTTGGGCAAGTAATAAAATATAGCCATACGTGGGGATCGGATGTTAATAAATTCAGCTTCCTCTTTGGTGATAATACACTTTTTTCTCCCTTTTTGTATCAGCCTGGTCATCTCATGTTTATATTGAAAAATGGGATTTGATTTGAGTGGTTGATAAGTTTTATTGTCCCCCAGGAGTCTCATAGATTCAATATGGTATTGTGAGTAGTCCAATACAACGATACCCCCGCCCTTGTCAGCCGGGCGGATAATGATATCATTGTTACTTTGAAGGGATTTTATGCTTGCTTGTTCGTCACGACTTAGATTGTGTTTTTGTCTTTTTCGGTTTGGTTTTATTTTTCGCAAGTCCCTTAATACTAGATGTTCAAAGGTTTTAAATGCTTCCGAGTATTCATTCAGGGGATTAATACCTTATTTAACTTAGCTTGAACCATATTTACAGTAAGCCAATTGAGTATATTACAGCGCCACATATATCAGCTCCTTTCTCTTCTTTTGTATATACAGAGCTAAAAAAAAACAATTTTGTAACTCTGCCTTTTGCTTATCTTCAGTGAATAAGCCCCTTTACCAATATTTAGGAGACCTACCTGCTCAGACCTTGGTTTTTTAGCATTTCTATTTTTTAAAGAGTTTTTTGGTATTTGTTTTGATCTCTTTTGCCTCTCTGACAAGATTCATGAGTGGGTAGCACTGTTTAATACAGCTATACTGTCTCATAAACCTCACACTTGCTGCCTAGTTTTTGAGTTAGAAAACATACCTTTTAAATGGAATATGTCATCAGAAAATGACCTATTGCTTAAATAATGTTTTTATGTCTAAGATATTTTGAAATTTTTTAATGTTATTTTTAATTTTCCGTTTAAATATCTATCCTGCAGTTTTCGCACTGGCCTTAAAGCCAAATAATAGGCGCCACTTCTTGGTCTGTACAGATCACTTTACTGTAGTTACCTGCTTATCTGTCATTCTAATCCTACCTAGAATTATATCACCTCTGTGTAAAGATAGCACAGGATCCACCATTCACAATAGGTGATTGTCAAAGCTTACAGTATCTATTCTTTCCTTGTACAATGACCTCTGCACAGGTCACAGAGCATGCCTAGAAACTCTCCCATAGAAGTCAATGAGGTCCCCTCCTGACCATTGTGTCTATGGCCCATGTAGCTGGTGTAAAACAATATTTTTAATGCTTTCTAAATGCTGTTAAAAACAGCTCAGGCAAGATGGCCGCCCCTATAATCACATTCAGAAAATAGAATAAGTAAATCTGCAATCAGAAAAGGAAAACCGATTAGAAAGAAAGGAGATGTCATACTATCTGGTTTTAATTGGCAGAAAGAAATGGTCACACATTTCCTTTAAGGAATGTACTGTCTTATAACTTCTATATTATGTTATATTATCTGATGTGCTTTAAACCTGTGTGTATCCTTGAATCCCTCAAGTACCATTAATCCAGATGTCTAAGTCACAAGTTGCTTGGCTTTTGCAGACAGAAGAACACTAAGACGAGGATTTTGTCACTCTGGCCTGTGGCAAATGAGCTAATGAGTGTTTGATAATGAAAGCGTACTCCGCGTAACCTAAATGAGCAGATCTGAACTGGTGCTGCGAGCGAGTTTACTTCAATACAATAAATCAATTGTTCCTCTTCAAGCAGTTAGCGTTTACACTGCTCCATTTTGTTTTTCCTATGGGAAATTAAAAGAAAAAGTTTGTATGCTTCTTGCTAAAGGGATTTATTTAAGGAAAGGCTGTTTTATAGATGCCATTATTCATAAAATATTCATCCAGTATATTATTTAAGACACAAGGGAAGTGATGTTTCACAATGCAAAGTGCTTTTTAAATAAATTACAGGAAAATGTAAGCACTGGGAAGTAGGAATATGTGCTGCTACCATTCGTGTACAGTCCGTGGCCTCACATTGACTTTAATGTGCAGTAATTGTGTTATTTAATAACACAGAAACATTGTGCTGCATTGGCAAGTAAGTAGTCATCTGCATATATATACCATACTCACTAGCTAATGATTAACCAGGAAGCCATCAATAACCCATTGTATGCATCAGTTGCTGGAAAACAGCATCGTAATTTAAAGGGGTTATCCCACGATTAATGTAAAAAATGAAAACCAGACATCATACAGTACATGACAGTCTCTAACAAAGCCCTGTACCTCACATGGATCCAGAGAGCTCCCCATTCATTGCTCTAATTGACTTACTGTATATCAAGCTGGCAGCTCAACGGGAGTGTCTTTTTGGCTGCAGCTCAGGAGGAGTGTCTTTTCTGCTGCAGCTCGCTCCCTATCACACTCCAGGAGGCAGTTGAAGGATCAAACTGAGCATGTGCAGCCTACTCAGGCAGCCGGACAAAGGAATAAGGAAAAGAACAAACAGCAGGTGACACTATACAAATACATTTCTAAGTGGCTATACAAAACTTTTAGAGAAGCTCAGTATTTATTAAAACTATGTAAACAGAAAATAATTTCAATCAATTTAATACATTAAATATAGCAAACAATAATAACAACCGTAGCAACACATTCTAAAGAACTTTACACAAACGTTAATACACAAGCAGTATCAGATTTATATCTCAGGAGCTTGTGTGCACAGATTCAGTGGTGTAATTATACAGTGTCCTCAATGGTCCTTGTACCACATAAGAGGGTATACTGTAAGTCCTATAAATTAAATGACCACAACACTCAGAAATCTATGCAGAAATTTTGGTCGGCACACTTACTAAAGTTGTGAACTGGGGCTCTGTGGTAGGAAGAATTTCAAAATTCACTAATACAATATTCCACTTCATCCAGCAGCACGATCGCCACATGATGTACGCAGCCCTTCTATCCTTGAGGCTGAATTTGTGTTAAATTGCGGGACAGATAAATAAAGAAATACCAAGTTCTGCATAGATTTCTGAATGCCAAGGTCATTTCAGTGACAATTTTCTTCCTACCACAGAGTACTAATCCACAAGTTTAGTCAGTGTGATATAAATGGTACATGATGGTGTCCTGGTGTAGGTCTTGCATTGAGGCCCAGGAGCTTCAAGTCTCACCTTTGCCTGTATAGCTTTAATATCTTTGTCTGTACTTGCAAACTAAAGCAGATCAATGCTATTGCACGTATTAGTAGAATTGATCCTATTGGACAAATACTGAAAATTTAACATCATTGGCCAAGTTGAGGGGGACTGTCTGGTTTCCATACCTTCATCAAGACTTTAGAAGAAGGGATACATTTAATGTGGTTGTTATGGGAGCTGTCTTTGCCCACTGTTGCTTCTCTTTTGCTGGTGGGCACAGTCGCAGCCTTTTTCACCTGTTCCATAGCTCCAGGGCTCTGGCGGGCTGGTGTCACCCTCCCTTCCTGCCTGGTTGTCCAAGCTGCCAAAGTGACAATGTCCTCCCATGCAGGCTGTGGCCTGGTTCCTGCCGGCAAAGCCTCTCACTGCCCGTAGAGCATGTACACTCTCTGGCTCTTAAAGGGCCCATGTGTGCACCCTAATCGTCCCCAGAAAATGTCTGGTTATCCTGCAGTACTTCAGACACTTTCCCAGGTGAGAAGGTGCTGGAGCATTAGGTTCTTGTTTGATAGTTTTCTGCAGGGGTGTGTTATCAGCTTGTTTGCCTGTTCTGTGCACCGACTTCTAGAATTGACCCTTCACTGTCTCTAGCCCGACTCTAGCCTGATCTCCATTCTGACCCCGAACTTCCCATCCTGACCTTAGACTGTTTATCAGAGTGATTGTGCCCTGACCTCAGCATTTCTATAATTAAAGTTGTGCATGATCCTTTGGTTCTCCAGACTGGTTACACTTGACAATTAGCAGTCACTTGAACAGAGACTATTCCAAGAGGCAGCAACCTGGTGGTTACCTTCCAGTGGAGTCTAAATGAAGAGAAGGAATCACTCACAGGAGGGCAGCATGCTCTTCAAACAACAGGTGCCAGGAGTCAGACCCCGGACGATCTGATATTGATGACCTATCCTCCTGAGGATAGGTCATCAATACAAAGAAAGCGAACTACCCCTTTAACGTGAAATTGAGCAGGCCTCAATCATCTGTTTCTATTTATTTTATATCCACATGGTTAGAATGTAATTATTTTTGGTCGGTTCAGTTTAATTAGACCAGCTTATAGGTGACCAGTACACCAAAACACAGAGTAGTGCACCAAATTATCTGTGAGTGATAACAAATTTAGGCCTAAATCCGCTTCCCATAATTTCAATGTCCACACGGTGTCAGTTTTTTGGAGGGTTGTTAAATATATTCAAACCAGCGTATACATGATTAATACACCAATACATTGGGTAGCACACAAAATTAGCTGTGAGTGATAACGAATTTAAGCCTAAATCCGTTTCTCTTAAGGCTAGTTTCACACTAGTGGCAAGGAACTCAGGCAGGCTCAGGGCTCCAGATGGCGACCAAAATGGTCGCCAATGCGACTTAGAATTTACAAATGGCGACAAGACTTTTTAGTCTTGTCGCCATTTGCGACTAGACCCGCCGCCGCAGCTCTGCTCAATACAGCGGCGGCACAGGAGATGATCGTTCTCAGCAGCGCAGGAGGAGTCTCTCCCTCCCCCCTGTACTGCTGCTGCCCCCGCCTCCACCAATAAGAAGAGAGACAGGAGGAGGAGGGGAGGGGCTGTGGCCACTGCGCCACCAATGAAGATAACTGACCTGTAATACAAATACAGGAGGCGGTGCCGGAATCAAATAGCCGGCATCCGACCTCTGTGACAGGGAGCTGCGATCAGCTGCAGTTGAGTTAACCCTTCAGGTGCGGTACCTGAGGGGTTAATTGTAGCTGATCGCAGCCCCCTGTCACAAAGGTCGGGTGCCGGCTATTTGATACCGGCACCCGCCTCCTGTAATTGTATAAGAAACGTTGGTGGCACAGTGCGCCTCCCCCCCCTTCCCCAGTATAAGAAACGTTGGTGGCACAGTGCCCCCCCCCCCCCAGTATAATAAACATTGGTGGCTCAGTGGGAAGTGCCAATGAGGGTTAAAAATAATAAAAGAAAATTTACTCACCTCCTCCAGTTGATCCGTAGCTGCCGGTCTCCTGTACTTACTTCTTTCTTCAGGACCTGTGGTGACGTCACTGAGCTCATCACATGGCCCATTACCATGGTGATGGATCATGTGATGAGCACAGTGATGTCACCACAGGTCCTGAAGAAAGAAGTAAGTACAGGAGACCGGCAGCTACGGATCAACTGGAGGAGGTGAGTAAATTATTTTTTTATTTTTTAACACTTATTGGCACTTCCCACTGCGCCACCAATGTTTATTATATTGGGGTGATGGGGGGGCACACTGCGCCACCAATGTTTATTATATGGGGGGGGGCGCACTGCGCCACCAATGTTTATTATATTGGGGTGATGGGGGGGCGCACTGCGCCACCAATGTTTATTATACTGGAGTGTTGGGGGGGCACACTGCGCCACCAATGTTTATTATATTGGGGTGATGGGGGGGCGCACTGCGCCACCAATGTTTATTATACTGGAGTGTTGGGGGGGCACACTGCGCCACCAAATGTTTATTATATTGGGGTGTTGGGGGGGCACACTGCGCCACCAATGTTTATTATATTGACCTTCTACTAGCAGTCTGTATTCAGAATGCTATTTCCCCTTATAACCATGTTATAAGGGAAAATAATAATCATCGGGTCTCCATCCCAATCATCTCCTAGCAACCGTGCGTGAAAATCGCACCGCATCCGCACTTGCTTGCGATTTTCACGCTTCCCCATTAACTTCTATGGGGCCTGCGTTGCGTGAAAAACGCAGAATATAGAGCATGCTGCGATTCTCACGCAACGCACAAGTGATGTGTGAAAATCACCGCTCATGTGAACAGCCCCATAGAAGTGAATGGGTCCGGATTTAGTGCGGGTGCATTCCGGTATTCTGAATGCCGGATCCGGCACTAATACATTCCTATGGGGAAAAATGCTGGATCCGGCATTCAGGCAAGTCTTCATTTTTTTCGCCGGAGATAAAACCGTAGCATGCTGTGGTTTTATCTTTTGCCTGATCAGTCAAAATGACTGAACTGAAGACATCCTGATGCATCCTGAACGGATTACTCTCCATTCAGAATACATGCGGATATGCCCGATCAGTTCTTTTCCGGTATAGAGCCCCTGTGACGGAACTCTATGCCGGAAAAGAAAAACGCTAGTGTGAAAGTACCCTAAAATATTAAGTTTAAATCCCCCCTTTCCCAATTTTACATATAAAATATATAAACATTAAATAAACATATTACATAGCGCTGCCTCCGAAAAGTCCAAACTATTAAATTATTAAAAAGTATCTCCTATGCGGTGAGCATTCGCCATTTTTTAGTCACCTTGTTACCCCAAAAAATAGCATAGGACTGTTCTATTATGGGCCGAACGTTTCATAAAATGCTAAATGCACTCGGCTTTTTTTGGTGTTTTTTTTTTGCGCGCGGTATTGAGTATCGCAATACTTTTTTATGGTGACGAAAGCGAATCAAAATTTTGGTTTCAAAACAACCCTACGCCGATCTGATCAGCGTAGCGTTGTCACGATAGCAAAATTTTGATTCAGTTTCGATTTGGCGACTAAAAATTAGATTTGGCTCCTAAATTTTTCAGTTCAGGAGCCAATGGCTACTAGGTATTTTTTTTAGTCTGGAGCACTGAGGCTGTTCTGGCGGGTGCTGCCGCTAGTGCACGTGTGCCCCCGGACTACCACTCCGGCCCCATTGACTGTAATGGGGGCGGGCCAGAGTTCCAGCGGCAGCACGGCAAATGTGCCGAGAGGCGGTCGGAATAAAACTCCCCATCCCGTGGGCAAGCAAAGGTGGTAGCCAGCTACTGCAACTGAAATTATTTCCTTATCATGGTCCCCCTTGCGGCAGCCAGGTTGCATCCATGGGCAGCATGGTGCCTTTCACATTGTCATCATCCCTTTCTGCTTCTCCAACTCAGACTCCTCCTTTGCTCCATCATCAGCCATTGATAACAGAATAGGTGGCCAGCAAACAACTCTACATTCTCAGCAGTCCGATGGTGCTCAAGATGAATTCCCACATGACCAAGTTGCTAGCAGAGCAGTTTTTACCGTACCATTTAGTCAATTCTGCTGCCTTTAGGGAGCTAATGGCATGTTCTCAGCCTCACTGGAAGATACCTAGCTGGCATTTTTTCTCCCAAAAAGCCATCCCTGCATTGTACTCTCACGTGGCCAAGAACATGGGCCACTCTGTGCGATTCTCGCTGTGTGGCCAGGTTCATACCACGGTGGACACTTGGAGCAGCTGTTACAGGCAAGGACCATATTTGTCTTTCACGACAATGTTTTATCCAGCATCACCTAGGCAGCACCCTAGCAATGAGGCCAGGTCCTTTTGACCCTCCCAAGATTGTGGCTCCGACACCAGACACTTATCCTCTTCCTTCGCCTCCTCCTCTGTGGACTCTATGGATGCTGGCCTGTCTCTAGCAGCTGTAGGGCACAGGGTCACTCACATTACCCCTCCTTCCTATCACATGTGTCAAGTCAAGTGTTGCCACGCTGTGTTGAAGCTGATCGACCGACAAGCAGCCTCAGCAGCAGAGAGTATGTGCTGCCTCAGGGTGAGGCAGTGGCAGTTCATCTGAGACACCTGTCGGGTGCTGAAGCCCTTTGAAGAGGCCGCAAAGTTTGTCAGCAGGGACAACTGTGGCATGAACACACATATTGATCTTAGAACAGACACTGACACTCATTCAGCAGGGGACAATAGCGGAAGAAGAACATCTAACAGATCTTGCTGTCCTTCCTATAGCTGTTGGGGACACACAAATGGAATATGCCATGAAGGTGGAGAAGGATGATGAGGAACTGCCTCTGCAAGAGGAGAAGTCGGAGGTGGAGGAGCAAGAGGACAATGATGATGATAGTACCCGCCAGGACAAACAATCATCTCAATGAGGGGCAGAATCAGAAATAACTGGCTCCTTGAGAATGCTGGCCAGAATGGTGACCTGTATGCTGGCTTGCTTACGCAGTGACAGGCATATGGTTGGCCTCACTACCAAGGCAAAATGGGGGAATGTTTTCCTCTGGCAGAAAGACAAATTACATTACTACCAGGAAACACTGTGTATGTAGCTTGCCATAATTTGGAGCGATCAGGCGCCTGCTTCCAGCATGTCTCTGTTCTGTCCCCACATGAAGGCGAATGAAGGTGTAACTGATAATGACTTTGTGACTGTCCTACCTTCGTATCCAAGCAGTGGAGCAGACTGGACCGGCAGATGCTCAGGTTAGATGGATCCAGACGTAGACATGAGGATGCAATCAAACGTGGGTTTATTTGATCCAGAGCAGTTACATACGGTGATACAATACAGGAATGCAGTAGATGCTGTGATGTGGATGTCTTTTCTGAGGCTAACTGCTGAGGCTACTGCTGAGGCTACTGCTGGTCAAAAACTGATGCCTTCAGAAGCCAAGGTGTGTGTCTCCAGTCACAAAGAATGCAGCACTGAAAAAGGCTACAGGAAGTGACCAGGCCCAAGGCTGCTAAAACCACGCCCAGAGATAAAACTTTATAGACAACGAACGAGGCGTACAGCATACAAATTCCGGCCAGCAGATGGCAGCAGAGAACAATAGACTTAAACAACATAGGTAAAACAAGAAATAATACAGTGCAGAAATTCAATATGAAAGGAACAGCACACTCCCCGTCTGAAATTCACATTGGGGATTTCACTATGACGAATGTCCATAAAATATAAACAACCTGTAAAAGAAAACATGTTAGAATGCAAACATAGATAGTCCTGTTTTCCAACTTGGAATGGAGAAGATCTGCGAAGCTAGATACAGTCCTGTTCACCCTGCAGGGACGTTCTCGATGGGCAATATTAAAATGAGTTCGTTGATTGGTCTTGAGAACGTTTTGAGCTCGCCTTTCCTGAAGATCTTCAACTCCACCTTCCTAACCTTGCCATCCTTGCTGGGGAAAACCTTTGAAATTAGTCCGATAGGCCACTCAATCCTTTCGGTTTGTTGCCCTTTCATCAATACAAGGTCTCCTTCCTTCAAGTTTGGTTTGTTGTGTTGCCATTTTCTTCTTCCTTGAAGAATACTGAGGTACTCCTTTCGCCACCTGTTCCAGAAGTAATCTGCTAGGTATTGTACACGTTTCCAGTGTTTTTGATAGATGTTGGCATGAGTAAATTTTCCACTAGGTATTAGCGTACTCTCAGTTTTTTGGGTAAGTAGAATAGCCGGAGTCAGTACGGCTGGTGTTTCAGGATCCATAGACACTGGCACAAGGGGTCTTGAGTTGATAATGGCCGAAACTTCGGCAAGAAGGGTGACTAGAGTCTCATGTGTGAGTCTTGACGAGTTTACATCCATCAGCATAGAATTTAAGATGTTGCGTGAGATGCCGATCATTCTCTCCCAGGAGCCTCCCATGTGGGAACTATGAGGAGGATTGAAAATCCAGGTGCAACCCTTTTCCGCCAACTGATCTTGAATGGACTTGGTGTCGATGTTAAGTTCTCTACAAGCTCCGATGAAGTTGCTTCCCTGGTCAGACCTCAATTTGTTTAACTGGTCCTCTGATTGCGAAGAACCGTCTTAAGGCATTGATAAGGCTGGATGTGTCCATAGATTCTATCACCTCTATGTGAACTGCTCGCACACTCATGCAAGTAAATAGTACAGCCCAACGCTTACTGTTTGCGTGACCGCCGCGGGTCCTGCGTGCGGACACCATCCATGGCCCAAAGACATCTAGGCCTACATAGGTGAAAGGCGGCTCTGTGCATAGTCTATCCGCAGGCAAGTCGGCCATTTGTTGGTGTAGTTGTTTACCTCTTGCTTTACGACAGTGCACACATTCATGCAGTACTTGGGCCACACGTTTTTTCATACCTATAATCCAAAGGCCAGCAGACCGTATTTTGCCCTCAGTAATTTGCCTGCCTTGGTGTTCGGCCCTTTCGTGATAGTGTCGGATTAGCAAGACGGTGATATGATGTTTGCTGGGAATGATGAGAGGATTTTGTTCTGCAATTCCCAGGTGGGCTTGATTCAAACGACCACCAACTCTCAGCAAGCCAAAACTGTCGATAAATGGATTTAAGTTGGCAAGAGGACTTTTTAAAGGAATTTGCTGTTTGTTGTACAAGCACTTCCATTTTATGTTGAAATTTTCCTGCTGGACGTGACGTAATATGAGGTACTCACTATGAGAGATGTTCTCAGCAGAGAAGGGTTTATGACAGGCATGCCAACCATGACAATCTTTATCTTGGTGAGTATTATGATAACATCTTGCAATATGCACTAACCTTGCAATAGTTCTGACGAGTTTCATCCAGCTGGAGAAACGTTCAAAGCGCTGACAACCGAAGCTGGCGGTTTGCTTTGTCCCAGTGACTAATGCACTAACTTCAGCGCGGATTTCTGGATCATTATCCGGATCCTGGATGCTGAAAACTTCCTGTACACATTCGTCTGCCTCTCCAAGCAGAATCTCTGGACCTGTAAGCCAAGTAGAGTTAGTAAAGGAACCTATAGACATAGGCCTAGTGGCGTGATCTGCTGGATTAAGTTCGGATGGTACATAGCGCCATTGTTCAGGTTTGGAGGACCTCCTGATTCTCTCTATGCGGTTACTAACGTACACATAAAATCGCTTGGTCCGATTGTGGATGTAACCTAAAACGACCTTACTGTCGGTATAATACTGGACTTCAGCTATGTCGACACCCAGTTCTTGTTGTACGAAATCCGCAATCTCCACTGCCAACACAGTCCCACAGAGTTCCAGTCTGGGAATAGTATGATCGGGCTTGGGGGCTAACTTAGCCTTACCAAAGACGAATCCAACGTGATTTTGGTTGTTGGGTTCTGTCACCTTCAGATAGGCAACCGCTGCGATGGCCTCCGTGGAGGCGTCCGAGAACACGTGGAGTTCTTTCTTTATGCTAGAAAAAAGTGAAGTTTTAATATAGCATCTCAGGATGTGGATCTCATCCAAGGCACACAAAGATCGCTTCCAGGCTTCCCATTTTTGCTCTTTCTCGGAGGGAGGTGGGGTATCCCAATCCTTGACTGTTTCAGAAAACTGTCTCAGTAGAGATTTACCTTGTATGGTGATGGGCGCTACAAATCCCAGCGGATCAAATAGGCTGTTTACCACTGATAGGACGCCTCGTTTTGTGAATGGCTTGTCTGCACAACTTATCTATAAACCGAAAGAGTCAGCTGAGAGATCCCATCTGAGGCCCAAGCTCCTCTGCACAGGTGGACTGTCCAGTCCCAAGTTAATGTCCTTGAATCCTGGTGCATGATCGCCTGATTCGAAGGCCCTCATAACGGCCTGGCTGTTTGAAGCAATTTTGTGTAGTCTAAGTTTAGCTTGGTACAACATACTTTGAGTCCTTTTAAGCAGATCGATAGCCGCTTCTTCAGTCGGTAGTGATTTGAGTCCATCGTCTACGTAGAAGTCCTTTTCTACAAAGTCTCTGGCGTCTTTACCGTACTTGGATTCTCCCTCTAATGCAGTGCGCCGAAGGCCGTAAGTTGCCACGGCAGGTGAAGGGCTGTTTCCAAATACGTGTACCCTCATACGATATTCTGCCATCTCTGCGTTGGTGTCGTTATTCTTGTACCACAGAAACCTGAGGAAATTCCGGTGGTCCTCTCTGACTACGAAACAGTGGAACATCTGTTCAATGTCAGCGGTGATGGCAACGAGCTCTTTTCTGAACCTCATCAGCACTCCAACTAGGTTATTCGTCAGATTAGGACCTGTGAGAAGGACATCATTAAGAGATACACCTTGATGTTTGGCACTTGAGTCGAAAACAACCCTAATTTGATTAGGTTTCCGTGGGTGATACACTCCAAATGAAGGCAAGTACCAGCACTCGTCGTTCTTCCCTAAAGAAGGAGCTGGTTCTGCATGGTTGTTGCGAAATATTTTGTCGATAAAGGCAACAATGTGTTCTCTCATCTCAGGCTTACTGTTCATGGTACGCTGAAGAGAGTTAAATCTAGACAGAGCTTGTTCCCTATTGTTCGGGAGTCTCACCCTGGTAGCTCGGAAGGGTAATGGAGAAACCCAGTGATTGGTTTCGTCTTTAAGGAACTCATTGTCCATTATCTTGATAAATTCTCTGTCCTCTACTGAAAAAGCTACTTTATCATCGTCCTTGCTTGTGTGAAAGACTAATCTTCCCAAGTTGTCAGCAAAGTAGGGAGGAATGTCGTCAGGTGGTTGTATGAGGTCTGGAGGCTTCTCTTTCACCTAGTGTACTGTCTACCAGTGGGTACTGCAGATGATGGTAGGTTAGTCTTTCTAACACTCACGCTGCTCTTAAAGTCTCTGTGTTTATGTACAATACTTTCATACCTTGATGATGGTGTCACTGAGGCTGTAGTATTGAACTCCAGGAAGTCGAGGCTGGGGTCATTCCTCATCTGGGACTGTTCATCGATGAATCTACAGAAATGAATAAATGGGGGAAAAGTAACGTCATGCACTCTTTTGTACCTTGAGACTGATGCCGCCCACTTCTCTTGCAGGCTGTATGGTAACTTCACGACAATTGGGTTCACCCCATGGGCTGTATCAAGGTAGCACAACCCGGACAGACGAGGGTCTCTTTTGGCGAGCTCCAGTTCCATGAGCAAATCACTTAAATCCTGAAGCTTGTGGACATCCTTGAGACTGATCTTGGGGACGTTCTGCAGTCTCCTGAATAGTGCCTTCTCTATTGCTTCTGCACTGCCAAAGGTGCGTTCGAGTCTCTGCCAGGCTGCAGCGAGACCTGCTTCTGCTTGTCCCACATAGACAGTTCTAAGGCTCTTGATGCGATTTGTGGAGCCTGGGCCCAGCCAGTTGATCAAGAGGTCGAGCTCCTGCTCTGCGGTTAGGTTGAGGTTGGCGATGGCGGCTTTGAAGGTTGCCTTCCAGGCTCTGTAGCTCTCCGCACGGTCATCAAATTTTGAGAGACTGGTGTTAATTAGCTCTCTGCTCACCATAAACCTGGCAAACTCAGACATATCTGATTTAACACTGCTTGTTGCCATGACAACTTGTGATGCCCCTGGGGCGTATAGGCTGCGTGGCGTGAAAGGGTGAGATGCTTCCGGGTAGAATGATGTTGCTGCAGGGTTGAGCTGTGGTCTAGCCTCTGTAGATTCTGATGACTGCTGCTTGAGCTGTGGAGGTAGGCCAGGAAACACCTGGTAGCCATCTTGCTGTAATAACTGCCCTTGAGAGAGCGCGTCTGGGCGACTGTTATTGGATTGCTCGGGTGCTGTGGGTGTCACTGGCCCTGCAGGTAGAGCTGACTTGGAGGTTTCAGTGTTGTTGGCTTGGACAGTGCTGCACACTGGGGGTGGTGCAGATAACTGTTTCAGTACGTAGTCACTGGTGCGATCAGCTGGATCGTCTATCTCCTCTGGTGGTAAGCAGACTGAATCAAGGCCTTGGCTCAATGCTTGCTCAAGTAGTCTTACTTTTGCTAATGCGATTTCCTCTTCCCTCTCTGATTCAAGGATCTTTATTCGAGCCTCTGCTTCTGCCCTCTTGGCTTCTGCCCTCTTGGCTTCTGCCTCCGCTTCTGCCCTCTTGGCTTCTGCCTCCGCTTCTGCCCTCTTGGCTTCTGCTTCTGCCCTCGCAAGGACTTCTTTTTCGGTGAAGGAACGCCTCACTTTGGATTGCTCTGCATTTATGCGGGCCTCTAGTAATCTGTCGCTCAGGGCGGAGCTTCTAGAGCATGATGATCTGTAGGACCGCGAGGAATGTTTGGATGAATGCGATCTGTGTGATCTAGTTTCTTGCAAATGAGAGATGCGGAGTTCCACTTTATCTTTAGCGTCCAGCACCATGGCGTCTCTTTGTCTGTCTATTGATTCTGCCTTGCACAATTCTGACGGGGCTTCTTCAATATTAGAGTCTTTTAGAAAGGTTATATACCTTGTGGACAGTCTCTTGTATCTTTCATGGGCTGCGTTCAGCCGCCCGACGGCAACTTGTAAGCTGGTGGCATCGCCTGAGGAGGACTTAAGTCCTGATATGAGGGAGGAAACTCGTTCCCATAGCTCTTCCAGGTTGTCACATAGCTAATCTTTCCTGGTGTGATAATTTTCCGTGATCTTTATAGTTGGTTTGAGAGAGCGCCTTGGTCGCGTGACTTGGTCTGCTGGAAGTGTGGGTTCTACCTCCAGCTCTTCATAATGATCAGTATCAGGTTGAATTTGCTTTGTTTCATCACTGGGGAACTGTACAAGGTCCTTTTCATACATTTTGATTTAAGGTGCGCTGTCTCTTTAACCACCTCAGCCCCCAGTGCTTAAACACCGTGAAAGACCAGGCCACTTTTTACACTTCTGACCTACACTACTTTCACCGTTTATTGCTCGGTCATGCAACTTACCACCCAAATGAATTTTACCTCCTTTTCTTCTCACTAATAGAGCTTTCATTTGGTGGTATTTCATTGCTGCTGACATTTTTACTTTTTTTGTTATTAATCGAAATTTAACGATTTTTTTGCAAAAAAATGACATTTTTCACTTTCAGTTGTAAAATTTTGCAAAAAAAAAGACATCCATATAGAAATTTTGCTCTAAATTTATAGTTCTACATGTCTTTGATAAAAAAAAAATGTTTGGGTAAAAAAAAAATGGTTTGGGTAAAAGTTATAGCGTTTACAAACTATGGTACAAAAATGTGAATTTCCGCTTTTTGAAGCAGCTCTGACTTTCTGAGCACCTGTCATGTTTCCTGAGGTTCTACAATGCCCAGACAGTACAAACACCCCACAAATGACCCCATTTCGGAAAGTACACACCCTAAGGTATTCGCAGATGGGCATAGTGATTTCATAGAACTTTTTATTTTTTGTCACAAGTTAGCGGAAAATGATGATTTTTTTAATATTTTTTTTTCTTACAAAGTCTCATATTCCACTAACTTGTGACAAAAAATAAAAAAACTTCTATGAACTCACTATGCCCATCAGCGAATACCTTGGGGTCTCTTCTTTCCAAAATGGGGTCACTTGTGGGGTAGTTCTACTGCCCTGGCATTCTAGGGGCCCAAATGTGTGGTAAGGAGTTTGAAATCAAATTCAGTAAAAAATGACCTGTGAAATCCGAAAGGTGCTCTTTGGAATATGGGCCCCTTTGCCCACCTAGGCTGCAAAAAAGTGTCACACATCTGGTATCCCCGTACTCAGGAGAAGTTGAGGAATGTGTTTTGGTGTGTCTTTTTACATATACCCATGCTGGGTGAGATAAATATCTTGGTCAAATGACAACTTTGTTTAAAAAAATGGGAAAAGTTGTCTTTTGCCAAGATATTTCTCTCACCCAGCATGGGTATATATAAAATGACACACCAAAACACATTCCCCACCTTCTCCTGAGTACGGAGATACCAGATGTGTGACACTTTTTTGCAGCCTAGGTGGGCAAAGGGGCCCATATTCCAAAGAGCACCTTTCGGATTTCACAGGTCATTTTTTACTGAATTTGATTTCAAACTCCTTACCACACATTTGGGCCCCTAGAATGCCAGGGCAGTATAACTACCCCACAAGTGACCCCATTTTGGAAAGAAGACACCCCAAGGTATTCCGTGAGGGGCATGGCGAGTTCCTAGAATTTTTTATTTTTTGTCACAAGTTAGTGGAAAATTATGATTTTTTTTTTTTTTTTTTCATACAAAGTCTCATATTCCACTAACTTGTGACAAAAAATAAAAACTTCCATGAACTCACTATGCCCATCAGCGAATACCTTGGGGTCTCTTCTTTCCAAAATGGGGTCACTTGTGGGGTAGTTATACTGCTCTGGCATTCTAGGGGCCCAAATGTGTGGTAAGGAGTTTGAAATCAAATTCAGTAAAAAATGACCTGTGAAATCCGAAAGGTGCTCTTTGGAATATGGGCCCCTTTGCCCACCTAGGCTGCAAAAAAGTGTCACACATCTGGTATCCCTGTACTCAGGAGAAGTTGAGGAATGTGTTTTGGGGTGTCTTTTTACATATACCCATGCTGGGTGAGATAAATATCTTGGTCAAATGACAACTTTGTATAAAAAAATGGGAAAAGTTGTCTTTTGCCAAGATATTTCTCTCACCCAGCATGGGTATATATAAAATGACACCCCAAAACACATTCCCCACCTTCTCCCGAGTACGGAGATACCAGATGTGTGACACTTTTTTGCAGCCTAGGTGGGCAAAGGGGCCCATATTCCAAAGAGCACCTTTCGGATTTCACAGGTCATTTTTTACTAAATTTGATTTCAAACTCCTCACCACACATTTGGGCCCCTAGAATGCCAGGGCAGTATAACTACCCCACAAGTGACCCCATTTTGGAAAGAAGAGACCCCAAGGTATTCGCTGATGGGCATAGTGAGTTCATGGAAAAAAATAAATTTTGTCACAAGTTAGTGGAATAGGAGACTTTGTATGAAAAAAAAAAAAAAAAAAAAATCATCATTTTCCACTAACTTGTGACAAAAAATAAAAAATTCTAGGAACTTGCCATGCCCCTCACGGAATACCTTGGGGTGTCTTCTTTCCAAAATGGGGTCACTTGTGGGGTAGTTATACTGCCCTGGCATTTTCCAGGGGCCCTAATGTCTGGTAAGTAGGTAAATGACCTGTGAAATCTGAAAGGTGCTCTTTGGAATGTGGGCCCCTTTGCCCACCTAGGCTGCAAAAAAGTGTCACACATCTGGTATCTCCGTACTCAGGAGAAGGTGGGGAATGTGTTTTGGGGTGTCATTTTACATATACCCATGCTGGGTGAGAGAAATATCTTGGCAAAAGACAACTTTTCCCATTTTTTTTATACAAAGTTGGCATTTGACCAAGATATTTATCTCACCCAGCATGGGTATATGTAAAATGACACCCCAAAACATATTCCCCAACTTCTGCTGAATACGGAGATACCACATGTGTGACACTTTTTTGCAGCCTAGGTGGGCAAAGGGGCCCAAATTCCTTTTAGGAGGGCATTTTTAGACATTTGGATACCAGACTTCTTCTCACGCTTTGGGGCCCCTAAAATGCCAGGGCAGTATAAATACCCCACATGTGACCCCATTTTGGAAAGAAGACACCCCAAGGTATTCAATGAGGGGCATGGCGAGTTCATTGAGAAAAAAAAATTTGGCACAAGTTAGCGGAAATTGATTTTTTGGATTTAGTTCTCACAAAGTCTCCCTTTCCGCTAACTTGGGACAAAAATTTCAATCTTTCATGGACTCAATATGCCCCTCAGCGAATACCTTGGGGTGTCTTCTTTCCAAAATGGTGTTATTTGTGGGGTGTTTGTACTGCCCTGGCATTTGAGGGTCTCCGCAATCATTACATGTATGCCCAGCATTAGGAGTTTCTGCTATTCTCCTTATATTGAGCATACAGGTAATGAGATTTTTTTTTTCCGTTCAGCCTCTGGGCTGAAAGAAAAAAATGAACGGCACAGATTTCTTCATTCGCATCGATCAATGTGGATGAAAAAATCTCTGCCAAAAAAAGAAAAAGGAGGGGAAAGGCGTCTGCCAGGACATAGGAGCTCCGCCCAACATCCATACCCACTTCAGCTCGTATGCCCTGGCAAACCAGATTTCTCCATTCACATCAATCGATGTGGATGAATAAATCATTGCCGGGATTTTTTTTTTTATATATACAAAGTGTTTGCCAAAGTATATGAACACCGCCACCTCCTCAGCTCATATGCCTCGGCAAACATATCTTTTACTGCAGAGGAGAAATCTCGTCTTGCAGCGCCGCATACACCGACTTGCGTGTAATCTGACAGCAGCGCAATGCTTCTGTCCGAATGCACATCAGTGCTGCAGCTGGTCGATCGGTTGGTCCACCTGGAAGGTAAAAAAAACAAAACAAAAAAGAAAAAACCAGGCCGCAAAGCAATAACTTTATTAACTTTAGAACAGAACATATTAACTTTTTTAAACTTTTTAAACTTTTTTACTTACCAGTAATTTTTTTTTTGTTTAGTTTTTTTTACCTTTATAGAACAAACCTCTCCTTCCCCATGGGACAATGTGCAAAGCGCAAATCGCCCAAAGATGTGGCGAAGTACGTTATGCACTTTATCCCAGGTGAAAGGAGAGGTTTGCAGCAGCTGAGAGTAAAAGGGCCCTAATAGCCCTGTGTGCCTGTCCTGTGAGATGCAATCCCTATGCTAGGTGTACCTGTGTGTGGTACTTCCGGAAACACTCTCCATAGCATAGGGCAGGGTGGTCCGGACAGTCAGGACAGAAATAGCGGGTGTCACGCCTTATTCCACTCCTGCTACAGACACGACATCTTTTTCGGGGTGACGGTTGGGTTGAGGTACCAGGAACGACACTGGGGAAATGTCGCTCGTGTAGACGGCTAACTACACTGGGGGATGGGGCCACGGAACCTCCTGGGTAAAGGAGGTTCTCGATGATCTCTTCCTGGAATTTGAGGAAAGATCGTGTTCTCCCAGCCTTACTGTAGAGAACAAAACTATTGTACAGCGCCAATTGAATTAAATATACAGACACCTTCTTATACCAGCGTCTGGTTCTGCGGGAAACTAAATACGGAGACAACATCTGGTCATTGAAGTCCACCCCTCCCATGAGCGCATTATAGTCGTGGACACAGAGGGGCTTTTCAATGACACGGGTTGCTCGCTCAATTTGGATTGTCGTGTCTGCGTGAATGGAGGAGAGCATGTAAACGTCACGCTTGTCTCTCCATTTCACCGCGAGCAGTTCTTCGTTACACAAGGCAGCCCTCTCCCCCCTTGCAAGACGGGTGGTTACAAGCCGTTGGGGGAAGCCCACGCGACTAGTTCGCGCGGTGCCACAGGCGCAAATCCGTTCTAGAAACAAATGCCTAAAGAGGGCCACACTTGTGTAAAAATTGTCCACATAAAGATGGTACCCCTTGCCGAATAAGGGTGACACCAAGTCCCAGACTGTCTTCCCACTGCTCCCCAGGTAGTCAGGGCAACCGACCGGCTCCAGGGTCTGATCTTTTCCCTCATAGACACGAAATTTGTGGGTATAGCCTGTGGCCCTTTCACAGAGCTTATACAATTTGACCCCATACCGGGCACGCTTGCTTGGGATGTACTGTTTGAAGCCAAGGCGCCCGGTAAAATGTATTAGGGACTCGTCTACGCAGATGTTTTGCTCGGGGGTATACAAATCTGCAAATTTCTGGTTGAAATGGTCTATGAGGGGCCGAATTTTGTGGAGCCGGTCAAAAGCTGGGTGGCCTCTGGGACGGGAGGTGGTGTTGTCGCTAAAATGCAGGAAACGAAGGATGGCCTCAAATCGTGCCCTGGACATAGCAGCAGAGAACATGGGCATGTGATGAATCGGGTGCGTTGACCAATATGACCGCAATTCATGCTTTTTTGTCAGGCCCATGTTGAGGAGAAGGCCCAAAAAAATTTTAATTTCAGAAACTTGGACTGGTTTCCATCGGAAAGGCTGGGCATAAAAGCTTCCCGGGTTGGCGGATATAAATTGTGTGGCATACTGGTTGGTCTCTGCCACGACTAAGTCCAAGAGCTCCGCAGTCAAGAACAGCTCAAAAAATCCCAGGGCCGAACCGATTTGAGCCGTCTCAACCCGAACTCCAGACTGGGCGGTGAAAGGGGGAACTACAGGTGCGGCTGAAGTTGGTGACTGCCAATCAGGGTTTGCCAGCACCTCAGGGATTCTAGGGGCTCTACGGGCCTGTCTGCGCGGTGGCTGCGACGGGGTAACTAGTGCACGTGCCACCGTACCAGCTTCAACTGCCCTTCTGGTGCTCGCCACGTCACCATGTTGTACGGCAGTGCTGGTACTAGGTCCAGGGAGGGCTGCGCTGCTGGTGTATGCCTCACCACGTGATCCGGCAGCGACAGCCCCACTCTGCTGCTCTTGAAGCGGATCCTGCATAACCTGTGGTCTAGCGACACGGGGCCGGGTACGCCTGGTGCTGCCAGGGACCTCCACCTCCTCGTCCGAACTTTGGGTCAGAGAGCCACTGCTTTCCACAGGTTCATATTCTGACCCGCTAGATTCGTCAGATGAGGGTTCCCACTCCTCATCCGACTGGGTCAGAATCCTGTAGGCCTCTTCAGAAGAATACCCCCTGTTTGACATTTTGGACTACTAAATTTAGGGGTATTCCCTGAGACTACCCAAGAAAAAAAGCAAGCCTGTCTTACAAAGGGGAGGCTAGCGAAGTACCGGAGGCCGCTGCGGTTGATAAAAAATATCAAAACTGATTTTTTTATCGCCGCAGTGCGTGTAAAATGAATGTGCAGTGATCAAAAAATATATATTTTTTGTCACTGCGGTGGGGCGGGCGTGGGTGAACGCACGTGTGGGCGACCGATCAGGCCTGATCGGGCAAACACTGCGTTTTGGGTGGAGGGCGAACTAAAGTGACACTAATACTATTATAGATCTGACCGTGATCAGTTTTGATCACTTACAGATACTATAAAAGTACAAATGCTGATTAGCGATACGCTATTCAGCGAATAAAAGTGACTGCGGTGCGGTGGGGTGGGCGCTAACTGACGCTAACTACCTAACCAAGGGGCCTAAACTATCCCTAAAACCTAACAGCCAATACTAGTGAAAAAAAAAAAGTGACAGTTTACACTGATCACTTTTTTTCCTTTCACTGGTGATTGACAGGGGCGATCAAAGGGGTGATCAAAGGGTTAATTGGGGTGCAGGGGGGTGATCTGGGGCTACAGTGAAGTGTTTGGTGTACTCACAGTGATGTCTGCTTCTCTGCTGGATCCATCCGACGAAAAGGACCAGCAGAGGAGCAGAGAAGCCATATAACAGATCATATTTACTAATATGATCTGTTATATGGCTTGTGATTGGATTTTTTAAAAATCGCCAGCCTGCCAGCCAATGATCGTTGCTGGCAGGCTGGTGACGAACTTGTTCTTTAACTTTTGCCGGCCCGCGATGCGCATGCGCGGGCCGGCTTGGAGCGAAATCTCGCGTCTCGCGAGATGACGCGTATATGCGTGACTGTGCGCAGCGCTGCCACCTCCGGAACGCGAATCTGCGTACAGCGGTCCGGAGGTGGTTAAGAAATCGAACTTTTGAATTGGGGGCTGAAAATTGCAGTGCGGCTCAGATGAGGCACCCCGATGAGTTTCCCAAAGTCTTTTTAGTGAATTGTGGGGTTTTGGTTTAAGGGAGGCCCCGCGTGCGTGAACAGTTCTTATATCATGCGAGCAAGGGTTAATATAGGATGTAGAAAGTGGCTTGGCGAGTAGTGGAGGACTTCCAGGCGAGAGTATATCTACTGCGGACACGCCGTGCTTCCCCTTAGGCTTATGGGACGTGCACTGTTGCCGGGCAGATTTGCTGGGAGTGGGCCTGTTGCAGGGGAGGTTCCTGAGTGTGGCACTGGGCTCTGAGGGAACCTGCAGCCGGGCATTGGACATTCAGACGGATATTGACTGGGGTATAAAGCTTTAAGGCAGTTTTTGACTGTTCTGTCCCCACATGAAGGCGAATGAAGGTGTAACTGATAATGGCTTTGTGACTGTCCTACCTTCGTATCCAAGCAGTGGAGCAGACCGGACCGGCAGATGCTCAGGTTAGATGGATCCAGACGTAGACATGAGGATGCAATCAAACGTGGGTTTATTTGATCCAGAGCAGTGACATACGGTGATACAATACAGGAATGCAGTAGATGCTGTGATGTGGATGTCTTTCTGAGGCTAACTGCTGAGGCTACTGCTGGTCAAAAACTGATGCCTTCACAAGCCAAGGTGTGTGTCTCCAGTCACAAAGAATGCAGCACTGAAAAAGGCTACAGGAAGTGACCAGGCCCAAGGCTGCAAAACCACGCCCAGAGAAAAAACTTTATAGACAACGAACGAGGCGTGCAGCATACAAATTCCAGCCAGCAGATGGCAGCAGAGAACAATAGACTTAAACAACATAGGTAAAACAAGAAATAATACAGTGCAGAAATTCAATATGAAAGGAACAGCACAGTCTCAAAGGAAACCCCTCTCTGCCTCCCGTAGAGTCACCCCCATCCTGTCGCCGTGAGCAGCAGAAGCTGCAGCAGCAGCAGCAGCCATTTCAGACTCCTCAACATGATGGAGCAGTTTTTCCACGTGCAGCACCAGGCTGAGTTCAATCAGCGAGTAAACAGCTCCTGCTTCAATGCCCAGGCTCAGGCCTTCCTAAACTCTAGCCTGTTTCTGTCGCATACCCTGTTCCCTGACCCCATGGATTTCTGGGCAGGTAGACTGGAACAGTGGCCCAAACTGGCACACCGCACTCTCTGTCTTCTTTCATGCCCAGCCTCTAGTGTCATCTCGGAGATGGTTTTCAGCGCCGCGGGGGGCGTGGTGACACACAAAGGGACCAAATTGTTCTCCCCCAGTGTCCAAAACATCACTTTTGTCAAAATGAACCAAGCCTTGATTTGGAAGGATTTTCACACTGCTCCGGCTGAGGCCGATGAATAGATCTGGTCATGCTGGCAGTGCTCCATCTTGCCACTGTTGCTGCCAGCCTGCCTTCATCATGCCGCCACCACCATCATGCCACTGATGCAACCTGCCAACTGCTGCTGATGCGGTTGCCACCTCCATCATTCCACTTTCACCATCAAGCCACTGCTGCGACCTACCAACCATCATGTTCTATATGACTGCTGTTGCCACTTCCATCATGCCACCCCCACCATGATGCCACTGTTGCGACCTGTCAACCCTCATGTTTCACTGCTGCGATTAGAGATAAGCGAATAAGTGTAATTTGATCCGGATTTCAAGAAAAATTTGATTCACACCGAATCCGAATTTCCTCGGGATTCGTGGTAATGAATCACATTTTTTCCTAAAATGGCTTCTGCACGTGGACATGGAGAAAGGAAACACTGGGAAGGCGGGATCACCCATAATGCCATGCATGCAGCCAATCAGCAGCCAGCCCTAAAGATTGCGGCAGCTATCTTAGATTCTACCATTTACCAGTGTACTTAGTGCAGGGAGAAACGTCTCTAGACAGTGTTAGAAAAAAACGTCATTGTGCTAAAAATGCATTTACAAGTGCAGGGAAAGATTATTCAAGGTGTATGGAAAGGATAGGGAGGGATCATTCCACAGCTTTTATGTTGAAAAGTGTCCAGGAAGGGAGATTACAGCCTGGGTAATAGGAATATTCCTATTACACCTTGCAGCACCAACTGGGCATCCAAATTGCCAATATACAGCTCTGCAATTCCAGCAAAACTTTCTTATTAGGGTGCAAGTGCTGTTTGATACAGGCATTAACAGGGTTTATTACAAGGAAATATTTCTACGTCTTATTTGCCCTTGTGCGGTGCAGTTATATGTTATAAAGCATTTTTTGGCTTGTATTAGAGGGGGAAAAAAGGGCTTATTAGCTGTTGTATGGTGAAGTGCCAAAATTATATCTGCTGTAAAGCCGTTTGTGGCGTGCATTACCCAAAAAAGGAAAAATATATTTGCCGCTCAGCGGTGCAGTTATCTGTTCTAAAGCCTTTTGTGGTCTGTATTAGTGGAAAAAGGAAAAATACTGTATATTTGCCGCTCAGCGGTGCAGTTATCTGTTCTAAAGCCTTTTGTGGCCTGTATTAGAATAAAAAGAAAAAATATATTTGCCAGTCCATGGTGCAGTTATCTGTTGTAAAGCCTTTTGTGGCCTGCATTAGTGGAAAAAAATATATATATTTGCCGATCAGCGGCGCAGTTATATGTTTTAAAGCCCTTTTTTGTGTGTACTAGTGGGGAAAAAGGGCTTATTACCCGTTGTGTGGTGAAGTGAGAAAATTACAGACTTTTTATTTATTTAACTAATCTAACAGTATGTCAGACAGAGAAGTGCCAGGCCCTGCAAAGGGGAGTGGCAGAGGCCTAAATGTTTCTGGCGCAGGCAGAGGTCGCAGCAGATTAATGGGCTGTGGCAGCAGGGGTCACTTCGAGAGGCCTGAGCTCCCAGTGTCAGCTAGCGGTCGTGTCTTGACCAGCAACCCAGCGGTTCTTGAGTGGTTGACTCGATCTTTGATTTTGTCGCAAGTGATATCAGCCACCCCCAGTCAAGACTCAGTTTGTTCGTCAGACACAACCCTATGTTGGCATTGCCCGGGAGCAGGCCCTGTGCCCTCACCTATTCTCAACCTGCCTCTGTCCTTTTCTGTTCCCAGAGCCAGAGAAGTATTGTATGCTGTGAGCTCAGCTTCACTATACAGTGAGGACTAGAAGACAGTCAGCAGCTACTGGCCAGCCAAGATGTGGAGGAGATATCACCGCCACTAGGCGGGCAACTAGTGATGAGGAGAGTGGCGTGGGAGCTGGTGTTGCGAGCGGTCAGGCACCTGACCCAGAGACGGTTGAGGAGGACATCAGTGATGTGCAGACAGTACTCGATGATGATGATGTAGCTGATCGCAATTGGGAGCCGGGTGACAAAGGTCTTTTTTTTTTAAAGTTATATAATAATGTAATATTATAAAATCTGGTGTCTCCATGATAAGGCATCTTTCACACTTGTGTTGTCCGGATCGGTCGTGTACTCCATTTGCCGGAAGTGCCCGCCAGATCCGTAACACCGCAAGTAAACTGAAAGCATTTGAAGACGGATCCGTCTACAAAATGCGTTCAGTGTTACTATGGCACCCAGGACGCTATTAAAGTCCTGGTTGCCATAGTAGTAGTGGGGAGCAGTATACTTACCGTCCGTGCGGCTCCCGGGGCGCTTCAGAGTGACGTCAGAGCGCCCCATGCGCATGGATGACGTGATCCATGCGAGCACGTCATCCATGCACGTGGGGCGCCCTGACATCACTCTGAAGCGCCCCGGGAGCCGCACGGACGGTAAGTATACTGCTCCCCCGCTCCCCACTACACTTAACCATGGCAAACAGGACTTTAGCGTCCTGGCAGCCATGGTAACCATTCAGAAAAAGCTAAACGTCGGATCCGGTAATGCGCCAAAACGACGTTTAGCTTAAGGCCGGATCCGGATTAATGCCTTACAATGGGCATTAATTCCGGATCCGGCCTTGCGGCAAGTGTTCCGGATTTTTGACCGGAGCAAAAAGCGCAGCATGCTGCGGTATTTTCTCCAGCCAAAAAACGTTCCGTTCCGGAACTGAAGACATCCTGATGCATCCTGATGCATCCTGAACGGATTTCTCTCCATTCAGAATGCATGGGGATAATCCTGATCAGGATTCTTCCGGCATAGAGCCCCGACGACGGAACTCTATGCCAGAACAGAACAACGCAAGTGTGAAAGAGCCCTAAATCTGCAGCGTGGGGGCCCCGTGTGGCTTCTACACACTTTCAAAATAATCCTTCAGCCGGGCGAATAGATGCCGGATGACTGGGACGCTCCATGACCTTCCCAGGAGTTTCTGTCGGGAGCAGCGGTTCATTTCTGAGGCGTCCCTATAGTGAGGGGGGAATCCGAAGACCCTCTCCATCTCCGTGCACCACAGGATGTCCTCCTTCCCATCCATGATAACTGGGAACTTCAACCCTGACCAGAATTCCGCAATTTTCGGGCACTCCCAGATCACGTGAATTAGAGTGCCAACTTTTCTATTACATCTAGTATATAACGAGCTGTTAAAAGTCGACACATCCACTCTAGTCTGACTGGGGTTAAATAAACTATGTATCCACTTCACTTGTATCAGCTGATCCCTAGCACTTATGACTGTATTCCTCCAATTATGTATAAGCTCCTTCTCATGCCTATCTTCTAATCTCAGAATATCCTTCTGCCACCTTGTCAATGCCCTGGTCAACGGGGAGGCTAGTTGGGAGATAAGCACTGAATAAAAATAATATACTGGCTTACACAGATCTGTTCGTCTAACTATTTTTTCAATCTCTCTATATTCTAATTTGACTCTGCCACTTCCGAATTGTTCTACACAGGTGTGCCTTAATTGGAAGTATCTAAAGAGGCTATTCCGAGGTATGCCAAATTGTCAAAGGTTTTAAAGATTCAGTCTGAAAACAACTGGGTCATATACTTAATTCCATGCTTTGGCCAGAACTCAAAGTCAGGTAGTGTATCTAATTCCGGTTATTTTGCATTCCTCCATAGTAGCAATACAGGGGACCATCCCTTTCCTCCTCCCCTGTTGCCCCACACCCACACATGTTCTTTCCATATTTTTATTACCACAGTCATATTAGAAGTGGGCCACCTAATTGGATATTTACGCATTCTATACAGAAAATTTGTCAGAGCCTCATATGATCCTAAGATTGCTGCTTCCAGCACTATTGTCGGGTTATTGGCATCCGCCCTTTCCCCCCAGCTTGCATATGTCAATTGGATGGCACAATAATATCTATACATATCCAGCAGAGCCAAACCACCCCTAGTATATGGCTCCTTCAAGGTTTCCCTGGCCAATCTGGGTTGCGTGCTAGCCCAGAGGAATGGAGTCAGTAGTTTGTCGATTGCCACAAAGTGAGTGTCACGGTAGGTAAGATAAGGGAAGGAAACGGGAAACGGCACAGCAAACAAAACAACTGACTAGGCCCCAAAAGCTAGGGAACAAAGGGGTCACCTCCTAGCAATCCCTAAAAGACTTTCCCTACGCTGCTATTCTCAAGTGCATATCTCGATGGTAGATATGCACATGCCCACGTACCTAAGCTGAAACACACTGGACCAAACCCTCAGCAGTAGGGAAAAGGGAAAGAGACTACCAGCTCCTTCAACCACTGAAGGAGCTAGCATCACTCTAGGGGCCTAGTAAAAAAACAGACACAGAAGGGAAAAGGACTTATCTTAAGATGAGTTGGAGCAGACAAAACTTCCAGCACACAAACAATGAAGAACTATAACCCGCAAAGGCTATAGGAAGAGGGAGGAATAAATAGCCTCCCCAATGACCAAACAAACCACACCTGATAGGAGGTGGGATTCTGTTGAAACTCATAACAAAACAAACTGTCAGATTGAGTCACGTGCAGCAACTCTGACAGATCGTCTCAGAACACCCACAGGGCAGGGCGTGACAGTACCCCCCTCTACGGGTGACCTCTGGACTCCCAGGCCCAACTTTATCCGGGTGTTCCCTGTGAAATGCATTAACAAGGCGGCTAGAGTTAACATCGGTAGCCGGAACCCACATTCTTTCCTCGGGACCGTATCCCCTCCAATGCACCAGGTACTGAAAGGAACCCCGAAGAACACGTGAGTTGAGAATTCTGGAGATCTGAAACTCCAGATTACCATCAACCAAAACAGGAGGAGGAGGCAAAGGAGATGGTTCCGCAGGTTCCACATATTTCTTCAACAAGGACCTGTGAAACACATTATGGATCTTCCAGGCCTACAGAAGTTCCAGACGAAACGCCACCGGATTGACAATGGCCGAGATTTTGTAAAGGCCAATAAATCTTGGACCCAATTTCCAAGAGGGTACCTTCAGCTTAATGTTTTTAGTGGACAACCACACCAAATCACCCACACACAGGTCCAGACCAGTCATACGTCTCTTGTCAGCCATCCGTTTATATCTTTCACCCATTTTTTTCAAATTAACTTGAATCTTCCGCCAGATAGATGACAAAGAGGAAGAGAATCTCTAGAATCTCTAGTATCCCAGAAGATTCATTCCCAGAAAAAGTACCAAACTGAGGGTGAAAACCATATGCGCCAAAAAATGGTGACTTATCAGTTGACTCCTGCCTACGGTTGTTCAAGGCAAACTCAGCTAAAGACAATAACGAGGACCACTCATCCTGATTCTCAGTGACAAAACACCTCAAATAGGTCTCCAGGTTTTGGTTAGTGCGCTAAGTTTGACCATTCGACTGAGGATGGAAAGCCAAAGAGAAAAACAACTGAATACCCAGATGAGAAAAAAACGCCCTCTAAAACCTGGAAACAATTTGCGTCCCCCTATCAGACACCACATCAGAGGGAATGCCATGTAATTTTACAATGTTATCAATAAAAACCTGAGCGAGAGTTTTCGCATTGGGCAAACCTGATAATGGTACAAAGTGAGCCATCTTGTGAAGCGGTCCACTACCACCAAAATCACAGTTTTCCCAGAGGAATTCGGCAAATCAGTAATGAAGTCCATGGACAAATGCGTCCAAGTTCGAGATGGGATGGACAAAGGATAAAGGGATCCTGATGGCCGAGTGTGTGCCACCTTCGCGCGTGCACAGGTCTCACAAGCTGCTACATAAACTCTCAACACTTTTACCCAACTCAGGCAACCAGAATCTCTGGGAAATAAGATCTACAGTGGATCTACTTCCAGGATGTCCCGCAAGGACAGTATCATGATGCTCCTTGAACACTTTGTATCGCAGTTCAGAAGGAACAAACAACTTCCCTGGAGGACAAGAATCAGGAGCCTCCTCTTGAGCCCCCAACACTTCTGTCTCCAGCTCGGGGTAAAGAGTGGAAACCACCACCCCATCAGCCAAAATCAGAGCGGGATCCTACGAATCCCCCCCCCGGAAAGCTACATGGCAACGCATCCGCTTTGACGTTTTTAATCCCAGGGCGATAGGTGACCACAAAATTGAACCTGGTAAAAAACAATGACCATCTAGCCTGCCTAGGATTTAAACACTTTGCAGATTGCAGGTAGGCCAGATTCTTATGGTCAGTAAATACCGTAATCGGATAGGTAGCCCCTTCTAGCCAATGGCGCCACTCTTCAAAGGCCAATTTGATGGCCAACAACTCTCTATTCCCAACATCATAATTTCTCTCGGCAGCCGAGAGTTTCTTGGAGAAAAAAGCACACGGGCGCCATTTGCTAGGAGAGGGACCCTGCGACAAGACTGCTTTGACTCCCACTTATGACGCGTCAACCTCCACAATGAAGGGTTGAGACACATCAGGTTGCATCAGAATGGACACATAAGCAAAACATTTCTTAATAGCAGAAAAAGCCTGTAATGCCTCATCCTACCAAACAGAGAAGTCAGCGCCCTTCCTAGTCATATCTGTCAAAGGTTTGACAATGGTGGAATAATTCAGGATGAACTTTCTGTAGTAATTAGTAAATCCTAAAAACCGCATCAGGGCTTTCTGATTCTCCAGTCGATCCCATTCCAGTACCGCACTGACCTTTTCGGGATCCATACGGAAACCGGAGGCAGAAAGCAAGTACCCCAAAAAACGGCAGCTCCTGAACAGCAAACACACATTTTTCCAATTTAGCATATAATTTATTCTCCCGAAGGATCAATAACACTTGTCTCAAATGATCGTGATGAGTCTTCATATCGGAAGAATAAATTAGCATGTCATTGAGGTAAATAACCACGAACCTCCCCACCAAATCATGAAAAATGTAATTGATAAAGCGCTGAAAGACTGCTGGAGCATTAGTTAAACCAAAGGGCATGACTAGGTTCTCGAAGTGACCCTCGGGGTATTGAAGGCAGTTTTCCACTCATCTCCTTCCCTGATTCTGATCAGATTATAAGCTCCTCTTAAATCCAATTTAGAAAACACCTTAGTTAGCACCAACAATCTGATCAAAAAGATCCGGAATCAAGGGAAGGGAATAAGGATCACGGACTGTAATGAGATTCAGTTCCCGGAAATCTAGGCACGGTCTAAGGGATCAGTCCTTCTTCTTTACGAAAAAGAAGCCAGCGGCCATAGGAGACTTAGATGATCTTATATGTCCCTTTGCCAAACTCTCGGCAATGTACTCCCACATAGCTACTCTTTCGGGTTGAGAAAGATTATATAACCGAGATTTTGGCAATTTTGCTCCGGGTATAAGATTGACTGGACAATCATACTTCCGGTGAGGGGGAAACTCCTGAGCTCCGCCCTCCGAGAATACGTCCGAAAAATCGGAAAGAAACTGAGGCAACACCTTAGTGACCACCCCCCGAAATAGAGGCACTAAGACAGTTGTCCATACAAAATACACTCCAATTCCTGATTTGTCTTGTTTGCCATTCAATGGTAGGGTTATGTTTTATCAACCATGGTAAACCCAGAACCATCGGAGCAGGCAAACCTTTTATAACAAAACAAGAAATGAACTCAACAAGAGAATCACCCACCTTCAAATGAACATCCTGAACAATATGAGCTAGACATCTTTGCGTGAGGGGGGCGGAATCTATAGCAAACACAGGTATCTCTTAGCTTAATGCGGTAGTTTTAAAGCCATGACTCTGAACAAACTGAAAATCAATAAGATTAACCCCTGCGCCACTGTCAACAAATACCTTTAACTTAAAACTTCCAGAGTCTAGCGCCACCATGGCTGGCAGGAGGAATCGGGTACTGCGGGTAGGATACAAATATGCCTGCTCTGACTCCCCATTCACACTACCAAGAGTAAGGGAGGTTTTTTTTTCTTTGAAGGGATCCCCTATTTGTTTTTCATTACCACTTCGAGGTTTAATAAAAGGGTACACATTAACGAAATGACCTTCTTTACCACAGAAGAAACACAGTTTATTCAGCTTCCTAAAATTCCTATTACCAGAGCAAGAAGTAACCTGACCCAATTGCATAGGCTCCTCTTCAGCCCCTAATTCAGGTGTCAGAGTACCCCGAGGGACAGGAGGGACTGATTCCCCACCAGGCAGCACCCCCTGTCCGAAGGGAATCTTGCATCTCTCCCTAAGACGCCTATCAATCCGTACGGCCAAAGACATGGCCGCCTCCAAGGAATCAGGTTTTTCATGAAATGCAAGGGCATCTTTTAATCTTTCAGATAGCCCCTGACAGAACTGACTACGGAGTGCAGGATCATTCCACTCCGAGTCAGTCGCCCATCTTCTAAATTCAGCACAATACGACTCAGCAGTACGTTCTCCCTGGCACAATCTACGCAACTTAGATTCAGCCATAGAGACCCGGTCAGGCTCATCATAAATCAGACCCACGGCTCCGAAAAATTCATCCACCAACCGGAGGGACTGAGAACCGGTCGGCAGAGAAAAAGCCCAGGACTAAGCGTCACCTTTTAACAGAGAAATAATAATCCCAACTCTCTGGTTTTCGTCTCCAGATGAAATCGGACGCAGACGAAAATACAATTTATAGGACTCCCTGAACCGGACAAAGTTATCACTTCCCCTGGAGAGTGACCTTAGGTTCCAGGCAGACCTCGTTTCCTCCGGCGGCACCAGACGCCAAAGTACTCTGACACTGTGCAACCGAATTGCAGAGGTCAGCTACCTCCAAAGACAATCCCTGCACGCGATCAACCAAAGCATCAATAGTTTCCATTTTGCAAAAAATAACGGTAGGGCAGGTTATAAAGTCACAGTAGGTAAGATAAGGGAAGGAAACAGGAAATGGCAAAGCAAACAAAACAACTGACTAGGCCCCAAAAGCTAGGGAACAAAGGGGTCACCTCCTAGCAATCCCTAAAAGACTTTCCCTACGCTGCTATGCCCATGTGCATATCTCGTTGGTAGATATGCACATGCCCACGTACCTAAGCTAAAACACACTGGACCAAACCCTCAGCTGTAGGGAAAAGGGAAAGAGACTACCAGCTCCTTCAACCACCAAAGGAGCTAGCGTCACTCTAGGGGCCTAGTAAAAAACAGACACAGAAGGGAAAAGGACTTATCTTAAGATGAGTTGGAGCAGACAATCCACCAAAATTTCCAGCACACAAACAAGGAAGAACTATAACCCGCAAAGGCTATAGGGAAAGGGAGGAATAAATAGCTTCCCCAATGACCAAATGAACCACACCTGATAGGAGGTGGGATTCTGTTCAAACCCAAAACAAAACAAACTGTCAGATCGAGTGACGTGCAGCAACTCTGACAGATCGTCTTAGAACACCCACAGGGCAGGGCAGGACAGTGAGATTTCTGAAGAACAACTGGCGCCGCCCTATATACATATAGAAGTTTAGGTACAATTATCATTTTGAAAATGTTAATATGCCCTACTAAAGATAGAGGAAGCGTCTCCCATGCTTTCAGTTTTCGGTTAATGTATTCCATGGTCGGTAATATGTTATGTGGGATGAATTGCTGTATATCTTTATGCATTATAATTCCCAAATATTTAAAGTGGTCAACCACCAATAACTTGGACCTGGGCGATACCGGACTCCCTTTCTCTCCGTCAACCAGATTGAGCACCGACTTGGCCCAATTAACCTTCAGACCGGAGAATCCCCCATAGTCATTCACTGCCTCCAAAAGCGCTTCTAGCGACCCACCTGTAGAAATGTCCCGAATAGTTCGCCGGCGAATAGTTCCCGGCGAACATAGCTTGTTCGCGTTCGCCGCGGCGGGCGAACATATGCGATGTTCGGTCCGCCCCCTATACATCATCATTGAGTAAACTTTGACCCTGTACCTCACAGTCAGCAGACACATTCCAGCCAATCAGCAGCAGACCCTCCCTCCCAGACCCTCCCACCTCCTGGACAGCATCTATTTTAGATTCATTCGGAAGCTGCATTCTTAGTGAGAGGAGGGACAGTGCTGCTGCTGCTGATCTAATAGGGAAAGCGTTAGCTAGGGCAGTGTTCTGTGTCCACAGACTCATCTGCTGTAAGGACAGCGTCCTGACAGCACCCCAAAAAGCCCTTTTCAGGGCTGGTACATCAGTCTGCTTTTTTTTTTTAGATTTATATATAGTGCAGTTGCCTGCCCGTGTTGTGTGAGAGGCTGCAGGCTCTGTCACAGACAGTACTGTGTGCACACCATTCATACAGGGTGTGACAGAAAATACCTTGCAGATAAAAAAAAATCTATTTCTTATTTCTCTGTGATATAATAGCAGTTGCAAGCCAGTGAGTGACTGTCTGGCCTACAGACAGTACTGTTTGCACACCATTCATACAGGGTGTCACTCACACATACCTTTTAGATAAAAAAAATTCAATTTAATATTTTTCTGTGATCTAATCCCAGTTGCAAGCCAGTGTGTGTCTGGCCCACAGACTGTAAAGTGGCCACTGGCTAGCCCACCACTCATACCGTTACAGGGTGTCACTCACTCACAAATACCTTTTAGATAAAAAAAAATTCAATTTAATATTTTTCTGTGATATAATCCCAGTTGCAAGCCAGTGTGTGTCTGGCCCACAGACTGTACTATATACACCAATATATGACTCACAAAAGTGAGTACTCGTGCCAAGCCTGCACGTAAGATGAAACACCAAAGAAAAAAGGCCAGCACAGAAATGAATATATAATTAATCTTTATTATGGTCTCAATCCAGGACCGGAGGTAAAAATACAGATAAAATACAATACTGTGATGAATGAAGGACACACAGGAAGAAAAAACCAACACCACTGGTAATGAACATATAAATGAAGGATATATATATATGTCAATAGATATCAAGGCTAATAAAATCGTATAGATACAAAATGGTATATGGGTGAAAAAAAGCCAGATATCTATAATGCAGGCAAAGTCATGGATAGTATAGCCGGATGCAAAATCCAAAAAACAGTACAAGAGTAGATAAAGTGCAAAGTGCCAAAATGCAAGTACATAAATCAGATTAATAAAACATCCGTATAAAGACTAATGACATAAAATACCTGAGTGGTGAACTGGATAACCCCAACGCACGTTTCGCGTTAGATTCTTCAGGGGACAAGGTGTGTGTGTATAGATGGCAATGAGACGGCTTTATATAGCTAAGATATTAGCTGGAATGAAGGACAGCTGGGCAAAGCAAGTGTGGCCACACTAGGAAGTGAGACGAATGCGCTCCAAGCTGGAACGCATCGCCTCACTTCCGGTAAGCAAGTGGAACGCAAATGCGTCCTGGAACGCAAACGTCACTTCCGGTATATCGAACCAGGGAGGAGGAGCAGGTACGGACCCAGAGGAAGATATATGTGATAATGGGGAGGTGAATAACCAGTGAAAACCGGTAACATAGTGATAACATGATGATACATGATAATACATATGTGTCCAAAATAAGCTTATAGTAGTTAAGCAAAGCGGAGCGCTACCTGGGCATGGAAAGCAAAAAAGCGATCACAAGCCACACGGAGCGCATCAGAGATGCGACATAAGTGCAGTGCAAACAATAATATGTTACATATAGAAATATAAAAACCCATATAAATACAGGTAATAGTGAAAACATATATATAATTATATATACAGAATCATGAAAATATATACATGGTAAGCATTGGCAGCAAGTGAAAACACAAGTGTGTGTACGCAAGTGCATCAATATTTAAAAAACGAACATATACAAAACCAAGTACAGTATAAATAGGTAAAAAGGGGGAGACCATTCAACTAAATATATATAGAGTGATTGGTGATGACTGTATATAAAGTCCATATGGATCCTTCTCCAAGGATAAAGGGAGGGTAGGGGAAAGGGGGGGGGGAAGAGGAAAAGAAAAGGGGGGGGAGGAAAATAGAGGGAAGAAAAGGGAAAGGGGAGGGAAGGGATGAAAATCCGGTAAAATAGACGGTGGCCACACCTGAATGATTAACAGAGAAAACACAATTAAAAACAGATAATAAAAGAATAAAAACTGTGAATGTGCAACTACACAGCATTCTGGCCCAAAATAATGTCTGACAAGGGAGCCCTAAAAGCATCTAAGCGTTGGAGAGGCACCGACCGGGTGCCCGTCCAAAGCGAGAAAATATATGGACTTTATATGGACTTTATATACAGTCATCACCAATCACTCTATATATATTTGGAACTCTGGGACACCACAGTGGAAGGTACCCGGCAATCCCAAACCTCTACTCAGTGATTGAAAAGGAAGTCATGGCATCTCTGGCATACAGTGTTGGGGCAAGGGTCCATCTGACCACTGATACCTGGTCTGCAAAGCACGGTCAGGGCAGGTATATCACGTACACTGCGCATTGGGTCAACCTCCTGACGGCTGCCAAGCATGGAATGCGTGGCTCTGCAGCGGAGTTGGTGACACCGCCACGACTTGCAGGCAGGCCTCCTGCCACCTCCTCTACTCCTCCTACTCCATCCTCTTCCATAACCTCCTCGGCTGAGTCCTCTTCTGCTGCAGCGTCTGGCTGCACATCAACTGAATCCCCCCAGCTCCCCAGGGGCTATTCCACATCCCGGATACGACAGTGTAACGCTGTCTTGGGGTACCCAGGCTTACAGAACGTCCTCAAGCAGGCCAGCAAGGTGTGTGGCCATTTCAGGCGTTCCTACACGGCCATGGCGCACTTTTCAGACATTCAGCGCCGAAACAACATGCCAGTGAGGCGCTTGATTTGCGACATCCCGACACATTGGAATTCAACACTTCTAATGTTCGACCGCCTGCTCCAACAAGAAAAAGTATTTGTATGACCTGGGTGCTAGGACAGCCTCTGCGGAGCTGGGAATTTTTTTGCCACGTTACTGGACGCTCATGCGCAATGCCTGTAGGCTCATGCGTCCTTTTGAGGAGGTGACAAACCTAGTCAGTCGCACCGAAGGCACCATCAGCGACCTCATCCCATTTGTTTTCTTCCTGGAGCGTGCCCTGCGAAGAGTGCTGGATCAGGCTGTAGATGAGCGTGAAGAGGAAGAGGAAGAGTTGTGGTCACCATCACCACCAGAAACAGCCTTGTCATCATCGCTTGCCGGACCTGCAGAGTATGAGGAAGAGGAGTCACAGGAGGAATGGGGCTTTGAGGAGGAGGAGGAAGACCAACCACAGCAGGCATCCCAGGGTGCTCGTTGTTGTCACCTATCTGGGACCCGTGGTGTTGTACGTGGCTGGGGGGAAGAACAGACCGTCAATGACATCAGTGAGGACGAGGAACGGGAAATGAGTAGCTCGGCATCCAACCTTGTGCAAATAGGGTCTTTCATGCTGTCATGTCTGTTGAGGGACCCTCGTATAAAAAGAATGAAGTTGAACGACCTGTACTGGGTGGCCACACTACTAGACCCCCGGTATAAGCAGAAAGTGGCGGAAATGTTACCAAATTACCGAAAGTCAGAAAGGATGCAGCAGTTCAAAACCAAACTAAAAAATATGCTTTACACAGCTTATAAGGGGGATGTCACAGCACAACGGGAATCTAACTGGGGAAGAGGTGAAAGTAATCCTCCAACTACCACGACCACGGCGGCAAGGACAGGACGCTTTACAGATGTGTTGTTGATGGAGGACATGCGGAGCTTTTTCAGTCCTACACATTGCCATAGCCCTTCGGGATCCAGCCTTAGAGAACGACTCGACCGACAGGTAGCAGACTACCTCGCCTTAACTGCAGATATCGACACTCTGAGGAGCGATGAAACCCCCTTGATTACTGGGTGTGCAGGCTTGACCTGTGTCCTGAGCTATCCCATTTTGCGATAGAACTTCTGGCCTGCCCCGCTTCAAGTGTCCTGTCAGAAAGGACCTTCAGTGCAGCAGGAGGCATTGTCACTGACAAAAGAAGTCGCCTCGGTCAAAAAAGTGTTGATTACCTCACCTTCATTAAGATGAATGAGGCATGGATCCCGAAGGGACTGACAGTGGGGGATATGTTTGACTAACAAAAGGCCTGATGACATGCCTTGGCCTCAAAATGGTCCCCACGCTGCTGTATTTAATGTCTGCATACCGGATGACTTTCGTGAATTCTCCGCCACCAACTAGGGTTCAAGCCACAATGTTTAAGTCACCTTTCTGCCTTGAAAACATCAATTTTTCCGGCTGCTGCTACAACAGCGCTGTAACAATACCATTATTTTTCAGGCATGTGTGCATGCCTAATTTTTCTGGCCTCTGGTGCTGCACTGTGGCTGCAAAAACAAAACAAAAAAAAAAAGGCACATACAAGTGTCAATTCCCCTTCGTGATCGTTACCTTGTTGTCGTGAAGGGGCTTGCGTATCACAATGAAGCGATCATCACCTCTATGAGTGTGTTGGCAATGTTGCCACACCCCAGATGATAAGGCCGTTGCTTCATTATGATCAGACCAAAAGCGATCGGCTGGATAATTTTTCATAGAAAAAACATTAATGTTTTTTTTTTTAAGTTGTATGGGCTTTTAATACATAAAATAAAAAAATCATAATAAAGTTTTTTAATAGTTTATTAGAAATAATGCAGACAATTTAAAAAATCCCCATCAATTCCAATACAAAGCAAGTACAAAGCTCAGAACTAAATTATTGCAGGATGTCATAATGGTTCGTTAATTCGACAATGGTTAATCAATTCTACACACGTCCCCGGATAGGGGACGTAACAGGGATTAAACTGATAGGAATAGTACTAGTTAAAACACCACTCATATAGGGTGTCACAGCACATTGCTCCGTGCACGCGCAGTACCCCAACTTGGGAGTAAGAGGACCGACCAAGCTGCTTTTTCCATCTCCCGGTTCCTAAAGGTACCTGGCCTAAAAAAATTTTCACAAAAGGCAATCCCTAATATGGGACATAACAGGGATTAAACTGATGAGAATAGTACTACAGAAAATACTACTCATATCGGGTGTGAGAGTAAATTGCACGGCGCTGATGCAGTGACCGTGGCATGGATTCAAACAAAGGGGAGGGAGCCAGCGTTTTTTTAACCATCTCCTCGTTCGAAAAATCAATTTAATAAATGGACTCCAGATTGGGGATGTAACAGGGTTTAAACTGATGAGAAGAGAGAACTACAGAAAATACCACTCATATCGGGTGTGACAGTAAATTGCACGGCGCAGACGCAGTGACCGTGGATTCAAACAAAGGGGAGGGAGCCAGCGTTTTTTTAACCATCTCCCCATTCAAAAAATCTATTTAATAAATGGACCCCAGATTGGGGACGTAACAGGGATTAAACTGATGAGAAGAGCGAACTACAGAAAATACCACTCATATCGGGTGTGAGAGTAAATTGCACGGCGCAGACACAGTGACCGTGGAGTGGATTCAAACAAAGGGGAGGGAGCCAGCGTTTTTTTAACCATCTCCCCGTTCGAAACATCAATTTAATAAATGGACCCCAGATTGGGGACGTAACAGGGATTAAATTGATGAGAAGAGAGAACTACAGAAAATACTACTCATATCGGGTGTGAGAGTAAATTGCATGGCACAGACGCTGTGACCGTGGCATGGATTCAAACAAAGGGGAGGGAGCCAGCATTTTTTTAACCATCTCCCCGTTCGAAAAATCAATTTAATAAATGGACCCCAGATTGGGGACGTAACAGGGATTAAACTGATGAGAAGAGAGATCTACAAAAAATACCACTCATATCGGGTGTGAGAGTAAATTGCACGGCGCAGACGCAGTGACCGTGGATTCAAACAAAGAGGAGGGAGCCAGCGTTTTTTTAACCATCTCCCCGTTCAAAAAATCTATTCAATTCACCTTTCGGGGACCCTTGGTGTTGTACGTGGCTGGGTGGAGGAAGAAACCTTCAATGACATCAACGGGACATGGCTAGCTTGGTATCCAACCTTGTGCAAATGGGTTGCTTGCGGTGCATTAAAAGGGGAGTTTGGTCTGTCAATGTCTGTGAAGCGGGAGTAACCCTTACACTACCTGATCGATACAACATCATATCATTTATGCCCTTTATGGATTAAAACCCAACTCTGCATCAACTATGTAATTTTCCATGGGAGTTTTGCCATGGATCCCCCTCCAGCATGCCACAGTCTAGGTGTTAGTCCCCTTGAAACAACTTTTCCATCACTACTGTGGCTAGAAAGAGTCCCTGTGGGTTTTAAAATTCGCCTGCCTATTGAAGTCTATGGCGGTTCGCCTGGTTCGCCCGTTCGCGAACATTTGCAGAAATTCACGTTCACCGTTCGCGAACGGAAAATTTTATGTTCGCGACATCTCTACCCACCTGTGTCTCCCAAGTATGCCAGCATGTCATCTGCGTATAAGGATAACTTCTCAGTTATCCCTGCGATGTTCCAACCTTCTATACGATTACAGCTATTTAAGAAACATGACAGAGGTTCCATTACCAATGCAAATATCAGTGGGGATAGAGGGCATCCCTGCCGTGTGCCTCTATTTATGGGGAATGGCTCTGACAGATATCCATTAACTCTGATGCTGTGGGTCGTTAGTATAAGAGTCGCACCCATTGCAAAAAGTTACTCACAGTATTATTTCACTACCAAAGCAGACTCCCTATGGCACAGTGTTCTACACCACTATAAAGGCTCTCTGCAGCCAGGAAATAGCTGTATTTTAACGTAATTCATCGCAAATAAATTCGGATCGAGACCAATTTTTTTTTCAAATTCGCTCATATCTAGCTGTGATCTGCCAATCATCATGTTCTGTGCGGCTGCTTCTATCATGCCACCACCGCCATCATGCCACTGCTTACTGACCATCATCTTTCGTAAGTCTGCTGCTGCCTCCATCATACTGTTGCCTGTCTGCCAACATGTACCACATGGATTCTGCTGTAGTCGCTCCCTTGGGGAGGAAGAGGAGTAAAAATTCATAACAAAAGAGTCCTAGGAGGCTAGAGTGGGTTATATATCAGTTTTCAGGGCAATTAGAGCAACTTTGGTTCGTCTCTAATTGATTCGGGTCCGAAACGAACTTAAAAAAAAACAAAAACGGTGAAACTGAACCAAACAGAATCTCGAGTGGTTCGCTCATCTTTACTTGATAGGTATGAAAGCTTTCAATAACACGCTTTATGTTAAAGGGAACCTGTCATCAACGTTATGCTGCCCATACTAACGGCAGAATAAAGTAGAGACAGGTGAGTGGATTTCAGCGGTCTGTCATTTATAAGTTAAAACTAAGTGGTTGCCGAGAACCAACATCGCAATCATTGCAGACTGGGCCTGGAAAAGAGTCACGGCCACCTGAGAAGAGTCCTGGTTATTCATGAATTCCTGCTCTCCCTCCCACCTGCTGATGACTGACTGGCTTGTACCGAGTTTTCTTCCTTTCTCTCTAGGAGAGAACTGCCAATCATCAGCCGATGGGTGACAGAGCAGGAGATTATGAATAACCATGACTCTTCTCAGGTAGATTTGACTCTATTCAAGGCCTGTGCTGCAATGATTATGATGCTGGTTCTTCACTTACTTTTAGCTCATGACTGACACACCGCTGAAATCAGCATTTCTGTCACTATTTTATGCTGCCTTCAGTGAGGTCAGCATAAAGTTGATGACAGGTTCCCTTTAAATGAGCTTCAATGCCTCTGAGTTGCAGAACCTATTAACTTTAAAATAGTCATATTATAAAATGCATGAAAAGGCTGACATCAACCAAATAATTTGTAATACCTTGATTTTCTCTATTGGCCCAAAAAATCCCTCCATCTGTCTAAGGCCTCTTTCACACGGGCGTCGCGTGTGAGGGCCGGATAGGATGCGGGTGCGCCGTGGGAAAATGCGTGATCAGCGCGAGTGCAAAGTGTTTTAATGCGTTTTGCAGCGCGTGAGAAAAATCGGCATGTTTGGTACCCAGACCCGAACCCAGACTTCTACACAGAAGTTTGAGTTTGCGTTAGGTGTTGTGTAGATTTTATTATTTTCCCTTATAACATGGTTATATGGGAAAATAATAGCATTCTTATTACAGAATGCTTAGTAAAATAGGGATGGAGGGGTTAAAAATAAAAAATTAAACTCACCTCATCTTCTTGGTGATGGATCATGTGATGGACCATGTGATAAGCGCAGTGACGTTACCAAAGGTCCTTTTCCTCCCAGTACATCAAAGAAGAAGAAAGAAGAGAAGCCGGGCTGCCGAACAAGTGGATGAGGTGAGTTTAATTTTTATTTTTTATTTTTAACCCCTCCATCTCTAATTTACTTAGCACTCTGTATTAAGAATGCTATTATTTTCCCTTATAACCATGTTCACCCATTCACTTCTATAGGGCCTGCGTTGCGTGAAAAACTCACAATATAGAGCATGCTGCGATTTTCCTGCAACGTGATGCGTTAAAATCATCACTCATGTGCACAGCCCCATAGAAATGAATGGGTCTGGATTAAGTGCAATGTGTTCACCTCACGCATTGCACCCGCAAGGAAAACTTGCTTGTGTGAAAGAGGCCTAAGGGCTCATGCACACGACAGTATGTATTTTGCAGTCTGCAAAAAATGGATCCGCAAAAAATACTAGATATCATGTGGTAGGCACATGGTCATAATAATACAGCCAAAGTGTGTTAGGCAACACCATCTGTAGTGCCTGGAGCAGGGTCTGAAAATGCAACAGCTAATACCAGCCAGAGACTGTGAAAAATATTGGATAATTACAGTTTTCTGTCTGTCAGAGCAGTTCCCATGTTTCCATTTCACAGACAACCTTCAAGGAGGTCACATATATTACAGCAATAACAAAGCTCTTATTATAGCTGTTACAACGAAAATTATGATCAATCTTCTAGTGATAGTCAAATTTTTTTCTTCTTCCAAATTACTGAGCTAATTACATTTCTTACTGGCATGTAGACATATTTTGTACAAAATTTTTAAAAATGTAATATATATTTGGCCCCTCTCGGACACCATGGTCCTGAAAGGTGACAACTAGCCCCCTGGGACGCCTGCTGTGGTTGGTCTTCCACCTCCTCAAAACCACCTTCCTCCTCTGACTCCTCTTCTTCAGACTCCTCTCTCTGCATTGCCGAAGGTCCAGCAATCGACGACGACAAGGCTGCTTCTGGTGGTGATGGTGACCACAACTCTTCCTCTTCATGCTCATCTACGGCCTGATCCAGCACTCTTCGCAGGGCACGCTCCAGAAAAAACGCATATGGGATGAGGTCGATGATGTTGCCTTGAGCGTTCAGTAACGCGGCCAAAAAATACCCAGCTCCGCAGAGGCTGTCCTCTTTTTTTTTTTTATTTAAAAAAATCTGTTCTTACCAGTTTAATCTCTGTTTTGTCCCCTATCAGGGGCTGGTGTATTGAATAGATTTTAGGAACCGGGAGATGGAAAAAGATGCTTGGTCGGTCCTCTTACTTCCAATTTGGGGCACTTCGCATGCGCCGTGCAATGTACTGTGCCATCAGATATGAGTGGTGTGTTAAGTAGTACTATTCCTATCAGTTTAATCCCTGTTACGTCCCCTATTATTATTATTATTATTATAATAATTAGGTGTGTTAAGTAGTACTATTCCTATCAGTTTAATCCCTGTTACGTCCCCTATCAGGGGCCGGTGTATGAAATAGATTTTAGGAACCGGGAGATGGAAAAAGATGCTTGGTTGGTCCTCCTAATTCCAATTTGGGGCACTGCGTGTGCGCCGTGCAATGTACTGTGCCACCAGATATGAGTGGTGTGTTAAGTAGTACTATTCCTATGAGTTTAATCCCTGTTACGTCCCCTATCAGGGGACGTATATGGAATAGATTTTAGACAACCGCAAAGAGTTGTCAATAGTTGACACACTCATGACATAAATTTTATTTCTCTATGCGTCAATCTTGGTGTAGTGATGACTGTGCTCGTGCGCACGTTTGGGAGATTGCAGGCGATGGGGGTTTTTCAAAATCTATGGTCGTGCTGACTGAGGTAGTTCAGTGACAGTTAAGTGACCCAGAAAACAATGATTCTGCAGTGTGGGCCCATTGTTGGCCTAGTAGGCTTTAATGATCACAAAGAAAATTAATGTTTTTTCTATGCAAAATTATCCAGCCGATCGCTTTTGGTCTGTTCACAATGAAGCAACGACCTTATCATCTGGGGTGTGCCAACATTGCCATTGCCAACACACTCATAGAGGTGGTCGCTTCATTGTGAGGGGGGCAGGCCAGAAGTTCTATCGCAAATTGGGATAGCTCAGGCCACAGGTCAAGCCTGCACACCGAGTAGTCAAGGGGTTCATCGCTCCTCAGAGTGTCGATATCTGCAGTTAAGGTGAGGTAGTCTGCTACCTGTCGGTCAAGTCGTTCTCTGAGGGTGGACCCCGATGGGCTGTGGCGATGCGTAGGACTTAAAAAGCTCTGCATGTCCTCCATCAACTTCACGTCTGTAAAGCGTCCTGTCCTTGCCGGCGTGGTCGGAGGATTACTTTCACCTCTTCCCCTGTTAGATTCCCGTTGTGCTGTGACATCACCCTTATACGCTGTGTAAAGCATACTTTTTAATTTATTTTGGAACTGCTGCATCCTTTTCGACTTGCGGTAATTCGGTAACATTTCAGGCACTTTCTGCTTATACCGGGGGTCTAGTAGCGTGGCCACCCAGTACAGGTCGTTCTCCTTCAGCCTTTTTATACGAGGATCCCTCAACAGGCACAACAGCATGAAAGACCCCTTTTGCACAAGGTTGGATGCTGAGCTACTCATGTCCCGTTCCTCGTCCTCAGTGATCTCACTGAAAGTATGTTCTTCCCCCCAGCCACGTACAACACCACGGGTACCAGATAGGTAACAATGAGCACCCTGGGATGCCTGCTGTGGTTGGTCCTCCTCCTCCTCAAAGCCACATTCCTCCTCTGACTCCTCTTCCTCACACTCCTCTTCCAGCGTTGCTGCAGGTCCAGCAAGCGATGCTGATAAGGCTGTTTCTGGTGGTGATGGTGACCACAACTCTTCCTCTTCACGCTCATCTACGGCCTGATCCAGCACTCTTCGCAGGGCACGCTCCATGAAGAAAACAAATGGGATGATGTCGCTGATGGTGCCTTCGGTGCGACTGACTAGGTTTGTCACCTCCTTAAAAGGACGCATGAGCCTACAGGCATTGCACATGAGCGTCCAGTAACGTGGCCAAAAAATTCCCAGCCCTGCAGAGGCTGTCCTAGCACCCCAGTCATACAAATAATCTTTGATGGCTTTTTCTTGTTGGAGCAGGCGGTCAAACATTAGGAGTGTTGAATTCCAATGTGTCGGGCTGTCGCAAATCAAGCGCCTCACTGGCATGTTGTTTCGCCGCTGGATATCTGAAAAGTGCGCCATGGCCGTGTAGGAACGCCTGAAATGGCCACACACCTTCCTGGCCTGTTTGAGGACGTCCTGTAAGCCTGGGTACTTATGCACAAACCGTTGTACAATCACATTCAACACATGTGCCATGCACGGCACATGTGTCAACTTGCCCAAATTCAATGCCGCCAACAAATTGCTTCCGTTGTCACACACCACTTTGCCGATCTCCAGTTGGTGCGGAGTCAGCCATTGATCCACCTGTGCATTCAGGGTGGACAGGAGTGCTGGTCCGGTGTGACTCTTTGCTTTCAGGCAAGTCAACCCCAAGACGGCGTGACACTGTTGTATCCGGGATGTGGAATAGCCCCTGGGGAGCTGGGGGGGGGGCAGTTGATGTGGAGCAAGATGCAGCAGCAGAAGAGGACTCAGCCGAGGAGGTTATGGAAGAGGATGGAGTAGGAGGAGAAGAGGAGGTGGCAGCAGGCCTGCCTGCAAGTCGTGGCGGTGTCACCAACTCCTCTGCAGAGCCACGCATTACATGCTTGGCAGCCGTCAGCAGGTTTACCCAATGCGCAGTGTAGGTGATATACCTGCCCTGACCATGCTTTGCAGACCAGGTATCAGTGGTCAGATGGACCCTTGCCCCAACACTGTGTGCCAGACATGCCATCACTTCCTTTTGCACAATCGAGTACAGGTTGGGGATTGCCTTTTGTGTAAAGAAATTTCGGCCGGGTACCTTCCACTGCGGTGTCCCAATAGCTTCAAATTTTTGGAAGGCATCAGACTCCACCAGCTTGTATGGTAAAAGCTGGCGGGCTAAGAGTTTCGACAAGCCAGCTGTCAGACGCCGGGCAAGGGGGTGACTTTGTGACATTGGCTTCTTACACTCAAACATGTCCTTGACAGACACCTGACTGTGGGCAGATGAGCAGGAACTGCTCAAGGCGAGAGACGGAGTGGCGGATGGTTGAGAGGGGGCAAGGAGGACAGCAATGGTTGATGTGGCTGAAGATGCTGGACCAGGAGGAGGATGGCGGCTTTGAGTTTGTGTGCTGCTTGTACTCATGTGTTGATCCCATAGGCGTTTGTGATTTGAGATCATGTGCCTTCGCAAAGCAGTTGTACCTAGGTGGGTGTTGGACTTCCCATGACTCAATTTCTTTTGGCACAGGTTGCAAATGGCATCGCTGTTGTCAGAGGCAGACACACAAAAAAAATGCCAGAGTGATGATCTCTGCAATGACGGCATTCTGGTGGTGGCAACAGCATGCGTTGATTGGCGTGCTGTCTGGCTGACCCCGGGTGCCGATGCATGCTGTCTGACTGTGCCACTAGCTCCTTGCGACGACCTCCCCCTGCTTCCAACTCATCTCCTTCTCCTCTCTGTCTCCCCATCTGAACTTTCCCCCTGTTCTTCTTCTCTTCGAGCGGGCAACCACGTGACATCCACGGACACATTGTCATCATCAACCGCTTCACTTGTATCTGACAACTCAGCAAAGGAAGCAGCAGCGGGTACAACATCATGATCACATTGTACGTCCATGTGTGTAATGCTGCCTGACTGAGACATATCCCTGTTATCTACATCCTCTGGCAATAATGGTTGCGCATCACTCATTTCTTCCAAATGATGTGTAAGTAACTCCTCTGACAGATCAAGTGAAGCAGCTGTGGTGCTAGTGTTGGTGGTGGCGGCAGGCGGGCGAGTGGTAACTTGAGAGGTGCCCGAAGCTGAGCTGGAGGAGGATGGTGCGTCAAGGTTCCGAGCGGAAGCTGTAGAAGATTGGGTGTCCTGTGTTAGCCAGTCAACTATGTCCTCAGAACTTTTCGAGTTCAGGGTACGTGACCTCTGAACACTGGGCATTATTCTAGGGCCAAAGGGAATCACAGCACCACGACCACGACGGCCCCTGCGGGGTGGCCTGCCTCTGTACTATGCGTGCAAGCTACTGTGACACCAGATATGAGTGGCACTGTGCACTGGCAGAAGTTGGCAGAGTAGATGCTGTAGGCCTGACACACACGATTGCAGACAACTAACTGCTATTCAATCTATTACAGTCAAAATTTTTGTTATAAAAAAAAAATTTAATCTACTGTGACACCAGATATGAGTTGCGCTGGTGACACTATGCACTTGCAGGGCCTGAAACACACACACACACACACACACACACACGTGCAGGCAACTGACTGCTATTTATTCAAAGTCAAAATTGTTTTGTTTTTTTAAATGTAATCTACTGTAACACCAGATATGAGTTGCGCTGGTGACACTATTCACTTGCAGGGCCTGAAACACACACACGCGTGCAGGCAACTGACTGCTATTTATTCACAGTCAAATTTTTTATTATTTTTTTTAAATGCAAGCTACTGTGACACCAGATATGAGTGGTGGCACTGGGCAAGTGGGCACAGTATACGCTGTGAGCCTGACACACACGCTGGCAGGCAACTGCAATTATATTACACAGGGAAAAAAAAAAAAGAAAAGCAGACTGATGTTCTAGCCCTAAAAAGGGCTTTTTGGGGTGCTGTCCTTACAGCAGAGATCAGATGAGTCTTTCAGGACTGTAGTGGACACTGAATACACTAGCCTAGCTATCGATTTCCCTACTAAATCAGCAGCAGCACTGTCCCTCCTCTACTCTCACTAAGAATGCAGCTTCCGAATGAATCTAAAATGGATGCTGTCCAGGAGGTGGGAGGGTCTGGGAGGGAGGGTATGATGCTGATTGGCTGGAATGTGTCTGCTGACTGTGAGGTACAGGGTCAAAGTTTACTCAATGATGACAAATAGGGGCAGACCGAACATCGCATATGTTCGCCCGCCGCGGCGAACGTGAACAAGCTATGTTCGCCGGCGAATAGTTCGGGACATCTCTAATCTCCAATAGAGTATGATGCAAAATAGTTTTCTTGTGCAAAACTCTATTCACAAACATCATGGCTTTTCATATCTGCAACTGCCCTATCTTCTGGCCATTGTAATCCAATGGGTGAAATCTATGGGTAAATTCAAATCAAAATAGGATTTTTATCATTTCAAAGAATATTTGATATATTATGCAGGAATGTAGACTAAGGCTTCATGCACATTGTGATGATATGACTCCTTACAAGCTCTTAGGGCGGTTTACAATGGCGTTATTGAATTGTTAAAAGGTTCTGTTATAACAGAGTTATACTGGAAAATAACGGGAATACTAGGACGGAATGCAAAACAGAAGCCTTTAACCCTTTGGCTACCTTTTTGTTTTCATTTTTCTTCTCTATTTTCCATGAGCCATAACTTTTTTATTTTTCCGGTCACATAGCTGTATGAGGGCTTATTATTTGCTGGACAAGTTGTACTTTCTAATGCCACCATTAATTATGGCATAAAATGTTGTGGGAAGTGATAAAAAAAAAATTACAAATGGGGTGGAATTGGAATAAAAAAGCGCAATCCCTTCACCGTTTTACGTTTTTTTTCCCCCACAGCATTTTGTTTACGGCAAAACTGACCCATGCCCTTCATTCCCTGGGTCAGTACGATTACAACGATACCCCATATGTATAGGTTCTTTATGTCTAAATAGTGTAAAAATACATTTAAACTGATAACATATATTTTTTTTTATATCACCATATTCTGCTGTTTAGGGGCTCATTTTTGGTGGAACAATCTGTACTTTAAATTTATACCATTTTGGAGTATGCGTAACTTTTTTATCACATTTTCTTAAAAAAATTTGGGTAAGAGAAGCAATGGAATAATGGCAAATCAGCCATTTTGACCCTTTTTTCAGTTACGCCATTCGCCGTATTGGATTTTTTTTTTTCTATTTTAATAGTATGTTCATTTTTGATCGCGGTGATACCCATGATGTTTATATTTATTGTTATTTAGGTTTTTTTTATTATACGGAAAAGGGGGGTGATTTAAACTTTTATATATTTAGTTTTTTTTATATATTGTTAAAACATTTTTTTTTATTCTTGTAATCATTATGTGCCTCATATATGAGCTTTTATTTTTAATTTTAGTTTATCAGGAATTTATTATTAGCTTATTTTGCTCACTTTTGCTCATTTCTTATCCTGGCCTGCCATCTGGTGGCCAAAATAGGAATTGCAGTTTGAATACTGTTAGCCTACTCAGTAAGGCTACCAGTATTCAGCGCAACTACCTATGCCCAGATTGGACACATGCATTTGCGCATTTAGGTGCCGTGATCTCACGGCATCTAAAGCATTTAATTACCGCGTTCGACATTATTGCAGGTCACGGTAATTAGCCGCAGAGATCTGCCGGCCATGACGCCTGCTGCACGTGGGAGCGGGCGTCATGTTTACACATCTCACCAGTGCCGTACATGTACGGCGCTGGTAGCCTAAGGGTTAAGGGGCATTCCGTTTTGCTCCGTCCTAATTCATATCTATAGAGGCACATAACGGTTCTATTTAGTTCCATTATACATGATGGAAAACAATAGTCCTGTCAAATGCCTCTTAAATGCTTCCTTCCTAGAATTCCGTTATATTTAGGGTTGAGCGAACCCAAACTGTAAAGTTCGGGTTCGTACCGAACTTTTGGATTTTTGGACCCCGGTCCCGAACCCGAACTTTAGTAAAAGTTTGGGTTCGAGTTTGGTGTTCGGCGAGTTAATGGTGCTTTTTGAAAGGCTGCAGAGCAGCCAATCAACAAGCGTTTAACTCGTGTGCCCTTAGAAGCCATCACAGCCATGCCTACTAATGGCATGGCTGTGATTGGCCAGTGCAGCACGTGACCGAGCCTCTATATAAGCTGGAGTCACGTAGCGCTGCACGTTACTCTGCTGTTGCTAGTGTAGGGAGAGGATGCTGCTGCTGTGAGGGAGAGAATAGGAAAGAATCTGTTATCAGAAGTATTTAGATGTTGTATTTAGATATAGTATTTAGATGATGACTATCCACTAGATCCTTACCAGATTTTGCAAGAAACCTTAATCAGCAAAATGATGTAACCCACATGGGTATATAAGGAGGCAGTATGGGATTTCAGAAATAAGCTACTGAGGAAGAGGTGGGCAACCTCGAAACGCGTCTAGCAGGAGTTGATGAGATCCCCATATTGGAAGAAATCCTATGGAAATACTACTTAATATTTAGCTGGCTATCACAAAAAGACAAACAACGAGACGTACAATAGTATATGAATAGAGGTTGGTACCGCCTCCTGAATACGTAACGAGCCTAAATCACGTGAATTGAACAGCTTCCAGGTCACGTGGGACGCTACGAACACGTGAGACGCCCAATCCAAACCGGAAGAAAGTTACGGACATCTGAGCCACAGCACCGACGGATACAACTAATAGATGCACGCTATCGGGTGAAGGAAGAGGGGTAAGTGTACTGACCTAAGGTGGGACGCCACCTCGGTCAGATTCATCAAGAACTGATCAGCTAGCAGTGAGTATCTATAACTAACTGCATGTATACACAATAACCCCCTATAAGGACTAACACCCATAGCGATTGGAACTAGTATCCCACAGTGGTGATTGTGATCCTATGATGCCAGATAATATATGCAAAATTAGTGACAATGTACAATTAAGACTAACAAACTACTCACCATTGAATGAACCACTGGCAATAAACAGAAAGTATTGCCAGTATATTGGAATTCAACAATAGGATCCTATCAAGCGCACCTTATTAAGCAATATCAGAAGATATATCATCGATTACTCCTTTTTTCACAAGAGATATCATTTATGATTTTATCATCTTTTTATACATTAGTGTTTATTTTATTTTTTATATATATATATATATATATATATATATATATATATAGATTTATGTTATGTGAATAAATAAATATGTTGTATCCACTATATATGTCCAGATATTGAGTTCCCACTATATCTACAACTCTCTTTAAACAAATCTGTGATTAGGGTGAATCACTTACTAGTGAGAGCACCTATCTGTGTAAGCAGGAAGGGTGAGCCGCTATTTACTTACCTGTTATCAGAAGTGCTTGTTAACTCAGCGATCTACAGTGATTTTGTTTTGTGGGTGCAGTGCAACATTTTTTTTACCCTGCCCTGAGCCCAGTGACACAGAAAAAGAGCTTTTATCCGTCTGTTAGTTAGGTGGGCGTTGGCGGCCATTTTGTGCAAGTTCAGGGCACCAGCACAGCATATGTGCATTTGTGACAGTCAAATACAAGATTTAAAGGGAACTTGTCACCGGGATTTTGTGTATAGAGCTGAGGACATAGGTTGCTAGATGGCCGCTAGCACATCCACAATACCCAGTCCCCATAGCTCTGTGTGCTTTTATTGTGTAAAAAAAAAACGATTTGATACATATGCAAATTAACCTGAGAGGAGTCAGAACTTGAAAATATGACTCTTCTCTGGTCACACAAGTAAGATATGACTTTGTTAATTTGCATATGTATCAAATCGGTTTTTTTACACAATAAAAGCACAGAGAGCTATGGGAACTAGGTATTGCGGATGTGCTAGTGGGCATCTAACAACTCATGTCCTCAGCTCTATACCCAAAATCACGGTGACAGGTTCCCTTTAAATTCTGCAGTTATATTCTGGGTTTAAAAAAACACCCATTTTTTGCAAGACCCTAAATCTGGGGCCTTTACTGCATTTGTCACAGTGAAATACAAGCTTTAAATACTGCAATTATATTCTGGGTTTAAAAAAACATCCTTTTTTTGCAAGACCCTACATCTGGGGCCTTTGCTGCATTTGTAACAGTGAAATACAATAGTTAATTTCTAACAATAATTAGTTTTCCCTTAGTCCTAACAGCAGCACAGATGGGGTTAACCACCCCCTGTGGACTGGTAGGACCGGAGGAATTTTTAATGAGCCCAAGTAATAAACTAATAAAACACTTAAAGGGAACCTGTCACCAGTTTTATGGTGTCCTAACTAAGGGCAACATAAATAAGTGACTGATTCCCTTAGCAAAATGCTGGGTCACTTTCTTTAATTGACCCAGTCAATCTGCCAACATCTTGTATTGAAAAGCTCCAGCTCATAATGATGAGTTCTGAATATTCATGAGCTCCTGACTCTCCCCACCTACCTGCTGCTGATTGACAGTTATTTTCCATATGAATCAGCAGCAGGTGGGCAGGGGAGTGGCTATAGCTCTGAATTAAAAAACACGCTGGACTCTATGACATCACGCTGGACTCGCCTCATGTGGCATCTTTGTGTGTATATTATGAGGTAACCATCTGTCACACCAGTAAGTGAATACATCTATGGTACTTTTTAATAGTTCATGATTGTATATAATTAGTTAGATTATAATCAAATATCCACATGACAGGTTCCCTTTAAGTATCCCCTATAAAGGAGGGAATCATCTCCAGCCCACTGTGTTATAGCAAGAAGAAAACTAGCCTTACTAGGGTGGTACATTTGTGTGCTGCTGTTAGGACTAAGGGAAAACAAATTATCGTTAGAAATTAACGATTCCCTTTTGTCCTACCAGCAGCATAGATGGGGAGATAACAAGAAGAACCCCTAGGGAGGGCCCTCATGCCTGGCAGAATCAAGTATAGTCTGCCCAAAGGCCGAGTATTCAGCTAATCTGGCATCCAGTCTATAAATGGGAGATGAATGTTGATTCAGAGCTCCAGGAGGCAGAATTGCAAATCATGTCAAGTGGAAGAAGACTCCCCTTTGCAAAAGAAGTAGCTACAGCCCTGGTGGAATGGGCCTTCACAAACCCCAGAGGGTCTAGAGATTGGGAGACAAAGGATTCCCTAATAGCCTGCTTAATCCATCGACTGATGAACGGTTTCGATGCCTTACGGCCTTTAAACTTACTGGCAAACAGGATTAGAAGATTTTCATCTCTCCTGAACTCCTTTGATCTATCCACATAGATCCGGAGGCATCTCGAGACGTCCAGAGGATGTCTAACAGGTTCCTCAGAGGAGGTAGAAGGTGTAGAAAGAACCGGGAGGGATATCACCTGGTTGATATTCTGGAACGAAGGAACCTTAGGTCTAAAGTATGGTAGAAATCTTAGAAGGACCCGGTCTTGCAAAAAGATGTGCAGCACGCCAGACCTGCAGGGTATTGCGATAGTGAGGTCACGGTTATGGGCAATCGAGGGTTACTCACTTTTTGGAGGACCCTGGGCAGGCATGCGGCAGTGAAGGAGAGGTAGACACAAGTTCCTCTGGGGCACACTCTGGATGTAGGGACCAGACCTGATGGTGTGTGAGGTGCCCTGGATGTTGCAGGTATTTTGAGTGCCTGAGGCAAGGTCCCTTTAAGGATCGTGATGCCAGTGCCTGTAACGGTGGCACACCGATTTGTAGGAGTAGTAATGGAGTACACAGGTGGTAAACCAAACGTTGCTTTACTTTAGGAAACAGTCCAACTTTATACAGACAGTTGCAGTAGGTGATAATGATGCAGTTCTTTATAATACAAATGCACAGCAGGTTTACTTCACAGCACAGCAGGTTTCAATCTTGCAAGATACTTGGAGGGTATACAGTTAATGCTTTGCAGTACAATGCTGCTCTATCCCCACAGCTATTCTAGCTGGCTGGATCCCAAGGCCCGGATGCCTAATTGCTAGCTTGAATCCTTGGTATATCAATTCCTTCCTCCAGTATTGGCACTTGCTTTAATTATTACAGTACCTTTGCTGATTAGCTGGATTCTCTGCTGAATTAAATAGATGACTGAAGGTTTCTCCCAGGAGGTACATCTCTTCTATTGGGGTAATCTTCTGAGTTAACTGAGGCTCACTTTATCTACAGGCAGGCTAGAGTTCTTCACTAGCCTCCTGGTAGTAGCTAGCAGCCAGGGCTATCAAGCTGCATGTCAGGAGGAGGCCCTCAGCATATCTCTGGCTGGTGCCTTCTCACTTCTGTCTCCACAGACTCCTGACTATGACCTAACTCCTCCCTGTCTGGGCCTGAACATTTATACTAGGGGCTCCCTATCTCCCTCTAGTGTCTAGGATGCCTAACTACACCCTAATAGGCCTGCTATGCATGACACAGGGGAAACATTGCATATAAAAGCACATAGAAAATACATTAAAGTACATAGTTAAATGTAATATTACTGTCCCTTGTGAGCAGAAGTAACACGTGAACCAATTGACCCTTGTGTAGTGCACACGCCTACCTAGTGGGACACTACAGATGGTATAGGGCTCGTGTGCTGAGAGACCCTCTTCTCTGAAGTCACTGCAAGGAGAAAAACAAGTTTCCATGTGATGAACTTGAAATCTACCTCCTCCAAAGGCTTAAAGGGGGGAGATGCTAACCCCTTGAGAACTACTGATAAGTCCCATTGAGGAATGGGTCTCAGTACTGTAGGCTTTAATCTTTTAGCTCCTTTGAGGAACCTTTTGATGAGCGGGTCCTGAGAAAAAAAACCTGTTGAGGCAAGCTGAGATGGCTGAAACTTGAACCCTCAGAGTAGATGGAGCAAGGCCCTTGTCAAGGCTGTCTTGCAGGAACTGAAGGATGGCAGAGAGGGGTGGATATGCAGATGCCACCTCCTTTGAGGTACACTAGGATGAGAATATCCTCATAATCTGTGAGTAGGCTCTCTTGGTAGAGTCCGCTCTTGAATGAGACAGCGTTCTCAGGACCGACTCTAAAAGCCCTTCTATTCTGGGAAGGGATCAACCTCCAGGCTTTAAAGGTTGAACCTGTGCAGATCTTAGCAGAGGTGAGTGTCCCACGACACCAGGGATTGCTGAGGGGGGAGACTCCAATAGTGCCCTCGACTCATTTGGGTGAGCTGGGTAAACCAGGATCTCTTTGGCCAAAACGGTATGATGGCCATCACCGAGGCCTGATCCTGATGGATTATGATCAATACACTAGGAATCATGGAAAATGGAGGGAAGATGTAAGTCAGCCTAAGCTTCCAGGATATTGACAGATCATCTATCGCCAGGGGGTTGTCCTCCCTGTAAAGGGAACAAAACCTTTCCACCTTGGCGTTGAACCTTGTTGCCATAAGATCCACCTCTGGCATCCCCCACTTGAGGACTATCTGCTTGAATATCTCTGGATGTAAAGACTACTCCACCATTGGAAGACCGCGGCTCAGCCGATCCGCTATCATATTGAGGGAGCCTCGAATGTGGATTGCAGATAAGTGGGAAAGGTTTGACTCTGCCCAATACAGAATCACCCCGATCTCTGATAGGAGGGGAATTGATCTTGTGCCTCTCTACTTGTTGATGTAAAGTACCGCAGTCATACTGTCTGACTAGACTTTGACCGCTTTGCCCCAGATCTGATGGGCGAAGTGAAGGAGGGCTAGCCAGATAGCACGAATCTCGCGGAGATTGGATGAGAGAAGCTGCTCCTGAGGAGACCAGGTACCGTGGACTGGAGTGTCGTCTAGGTGAGAGCCCCAGCCTACTTGGGACGCATCTGTTGTCAATATGATCCAGGTTAGCTGGGTCATAGACTTCCAGTCTGAAAGATTGAACCACCATCTGAGGGAATGCCGAGTTCGCCAGGACAGGGAGCACAGGGAATTTAGCCCGGAAGAGCTGCCATTCCTTTTGGAGAGGACCTCTGACTGTAGCGGCCGGAGGTGCCATAGAGCCCAAGGGACTGCTTCCGCAGACGCTGACATGAGCCCCAGCATCTTCATGAGGGTCCGAACTGGGATTTGCCGAAGAACGGATAGGAACTCTGCCGTGTTCTGTATTCGGGATCTTCTTTCTGGAGTCAACTGGAGAGACATCCTGACTGAGTCGATTATGAAGCCTAGATATCTTACCGAAGTCGACGGGCTCACGTTCGACTTCTGCCAGTTGATGATCCAACCCAGGCAGAACAGAAAGGAGATTACTACATGAAGATGGTGGGTCAGGACCGCTAGAGAAGAGGCTTTTAAAAGCCAATCGTCCAGATAAGGAATGATGGTCAGTCCTTGAAGTCTTAGAGCCGCCACCACAGAAACCACCACCTTGGTGAAAGTGTGAGGGGCAGAAGAAATGCCAAAAGGAAGGGCAACAAACTGAAGCTATATGATGACCCCCGAAACCTGGACCACGATTCTGAGATATTTCCTGGAAGCAGGATGAATCGGGATGTGCAGATACGCATCCTTAAGGTCCAGGGTTGTCATCACGTCTCCAAGATTGAGAACGTGAGCCACTGACCTGATGGTCTCCATACGAAACCTCACCTTCCTTATATATCGATTGAAATATCTCAGATCGATAATCATCCGGAGATCCTCTGAAGTTTTGGGAACTAGAAAAACTGGTGAGTAGATCCCTAAGCCCCGTTTCCCTGCCGGAACCTCCTCCAGAGCCCCCTTGCGGATGTAGTCCTGAATGTAAGCCTCCAGAACCGACTGCTTGGCAACTGTAAGAGCTTGGTCCTGATAAACCTGTCCAGAGGAAGAGCAATAAGAATGATTAAATACCCCTCAGAGATGACGTTCAGGACCCAGGGATCCGAAGTCTTCGGATCCAAATGTCCTTGAAGTGGGAGAGACGACCCCCGACGGGAAGATGAGGCAGAGGAGTGAGGATGTTTTTTGGCAGGATGGCAGGATTAACGGGAGTCATCCAAGAGCCTCAAGGAGGCCCGTAGTCAGGAGGTGGATCTTTTATCCTTGGTTCCTTCGCAAGAGAGCCTCGAACCTCTTTGCTGCGCTCCCCAGTCCCTTTGGGCTCTTGTCTGCTGGCCAGACCTACCACAACAGTTCTGTCTGCCCCGCCCTCGAAAGAACTGCTGGGGAAGGCTCTTTCCCTTCTTATCCGACAGGCCTTCCATCATCTTATCTAGCTCCAAGCCGAACAAATGGTTGGGCTCAAAGGGAAGGCCACATAAATTATATTTAGAGGAGTTGTCAGCGACCCAAGGCTTAAGCCACAAAGGCCTACGGGCCGCTGACACAAGGGCCATGGATTTGGCCGCTGATTTCAGCTGCAGCTGCGCGGTATCACACAGAAAATCCATTGCCAGGTTAATAGTCTTGAAAGCAACCAGAATGTCATCCCGAGACACCTTCTGATCCACATCCGTCTGAATCTGGTTTAGGCGTTTCCGGAGGAACTTAGAGACCTCAGTAGCAGCAATGGCTGCAGAAGCGGAAGCTGCGGCTGCTGTATAACCTCTCCTCAGTGTGCACTCCGCTCTCCTGTCAAGGGGATCCTGCAGACTAGACCCATCGTCTGCTGGAATCAGAGTGCGTTTGGACAATTTGGCAATAGCCATGTCCACCTTGGGAATGGTACCCCACGACTCCACCAAGGATTTAGCAATCGGGAACATGGTTTTAAACTTTTTGGTTAGAACCGGACCTTTCTTAGGCTTCTTCCACTCTGTACGCATGACAGAGAGGAGGGTCTCATCCGCTTTAAAGACACAAAGTGCCCAACTAGCGGGATTGGAAGGCTCCCCCGGGTCAACATCATGGTCCCCCGACCTGATGGACTTAAGTAATGTTTGTATCTTTTCAGGAGGAAAGAAATATGAAGTAAGCTCCTCCTCATCCGAGGAGGAAGAAACGAAGGAGACCACAAAAGGTCTCTCCACAGGAGACGAGGACTCCATAGGGGTCTGAGCAGGAAGCCTTTCATCAAACAGGCTTATGACTCCCTTGATAGACCCATCCACATAGGTCTTCACCCATTGATACATGTCCTGGATCGTAGGTTTACTAGCAGGTTGGACCCTCGGATGGCAGCTGTCACACCTGGAGTAGGGACAGGTATCCTCCAAAAGAGTGCTACAGTCGTAGCAGGATAAATGCTTCCTCTCGGAACCCGCCTTTCTGCCTTCCGAATCCCGCGGAGAAGACATCACTGTGGGAAAAAAAAGACAAGTAAAACATTTGTAAAAAGCCCAAAATGTTAAGGAGAAAAGGTAAAAAGGCAGACCAGCGGAAGCTGAAAATGAGGACCAGAAGAAAAAAGGCACCAATAAGTGGAGAAACACTGACTCATAGGACTCTGGGAGCTAGTTTGAGAAGCATGTGCAGCCAGAGACCGAACTGGTGCACAATGCTTCCTTAAATAGGGGAGGGATAGGCCCAGAAACAAAAACCCTGCCACAGAGGGAAAAACTCCAGAAAACTAAATAAAAGTTTCCCCCCCCCAAACAAGAAATCACTCCAAATCCTCCCACAGGAGGAAAAAAACGCCAAGAGCAACCTAAAATCCTATGCAAACGCAAAATCGTGTCGCAAGGAAGCCCCGGAAGTGACGTCAGAGCACTCCAACGTCACTTCCGGAAGATGGCGGCACCCAGCGGCCACAAGAAAACTGGACTTAGGACGCTGCCAAATCCACCGCAACGAAGCGCAGCGAAGCGCAGCCAGCAGCAGGTAAGCTGCCGGTCAGGTTGTTAAGGGCAACAAAAGGGCAAAAGCCCGCAGAAAACTGAAAAAGATCCCCCTAGCCCACCTATCCGGGAGGACAGAAAAAAAAACTGTGGGCTGGAGGGGATTCCCTCCTTTATAGGGGATATTTAAGTGTTTTATTAGTTTATTACTTGGGCTCATAAAAAATTCCGCCAGTCCTACCAGTCCACAGGGGGTGGTTTAACCCCATCAGTGCTGCTGGTAGGACGTAAGGGAAGCTTTAAATACTGTAATTATTTACTGGGTTTAAAAAAAAAACACCAATTTTTTGCAAGATAATACATTTTTGGTTGTTTGCTGAATTTGTGACAGTCAAATACGAACTTTAAATACTGCAGTAATATTCTGGGTTTAAAAAGACACCCATTTTTTGCAATACCTTACATCTGGGGCCTTTGCTGCATTTGTCACAGTGAAATACAAGCTTTAAAGGGCTTTTGTCACCCCACTAAAGTCATATTTTTTTTTGGGCTAGTTAAATTACTTATCCTGCGATATATGAAAATATAATGGTGTTACTTTGATTCAGCAGTTTCTTCTAAAAACGAACTTTTATAATATGTAAATTAGGTCTCTACCAGCAAGTAGGGCGGCTACTTGCTGGTAGCAGCTGCAGAAAACCGCCCCCTCGTCGTGTTGATTGACAGGGCCAGCCAGGATCTCCTCCTCCGGCCAGCCCTGTCGGCATTTTAAAAATCGCGCGCCTGTGTTCATTCTGCGCAGGCGCTCTGAGATGAGGAGGCTCGCCTCCTCAGAACTCCCTCAGTGAGACTGCGCCGATGACGTCTTCTATTTCGGTGATGTCTTCGCGCAGGCGCCATGAGGGAGTTCTGAGGAGGCGAGCCTCCTCATCTCAGAGCGCCTGTGCAGAATGAACACAGGCGCGCGATTTTTAAAATGCCGACAGGGCTGGCCGGAGGAGGAGATCCCGGCTGGCCCTGTCAATCAACACGGCGAGGGGGCGGTTTTCTGCAGCTGCTACCAGCAAGTAGCCGCCCTACTTGCTGGTAGAGACCTAATTTTCATATTATAAAAGTTCGTTTTTAGAAGAAACTGCTGAATCAAAGTAAGTAACACCATTATATTTTCATATATCGCAGGATAAGTTTTTTTTTTTTGGGCTAGTTAAATTAAAGACTTTAGTGGGATGACAGAAGCCCTTTATCTACTGCAATTATATTCTAGGTTTAAAAAAAAAACACCCATTTTTTGCAAGACCCTACATCTGGGGCCATTGCAGCATTTGTCACAGTGAAATACAAGCTTTAAATACTGCAATATATACTGGGTTTAGAAAAACTCCAATTTTTTTGCAAGATAATACATTTTGGGTCCTTTGCTGAATTTGTGACAGTGAAATACAAGCTTTAAATACTGCAATTATATTCTGGGTTAAAAAAAAAAAAAAACACCCATTTTTGGCAAGACCCTACATCTGGGGCCTTTGCTGCATTTCTGACAGTGAAATACAAGCTTTAAATACTGCAATTATATACTGGGTTTAAAAAACACCCTTTTTTTGCAAGATAATACATTTTGGGTCCTTTGCTGCATTTGTCTCAGTGAAATACAAGCTTTAAATACTGCAATTATATTCTCGGTTTAAAAAAACACCCATTTTTGGTAAGACCCTACATCTGGGGCCTTTTCTACATTTCTGACAGTGAAATACAAGCTTTAAATACTGCAATTATGTATATACTGGGCTTAAAAAAACACCCATTTTGGGCAAGATAATACATTTTCGGCCTTTGCTGCATTTCTTATATTCCAATTAAAGTGTTAGATACTGCTGTTATATTCTAGGTTTAAAAAAACACCAATTTTTGCAATACCCTACATCTAGGGCCTTTGCTGCATTTGTCACAGTGAAATACAAGCTTTAAATACTGCAATTATATTCTGGGTTTAAAAAAAAAACACCCATTTTGGGCAAGATAAATTTGCGGCCTTTGAGGCATTTCTGGCAGTCCAATACAAGTGATAGATACTGCTGTTATATTCTGGGTTTAAAAAAACACATATTTTGGGCAAGATAATAAATTTGCGGCCTTTGCTGCATCTCTGGCAGTTCAAAACACCCATTTTGGGCAAGGCCCTACATTTGGGGCCTTTGCTGCATTTGTAACAGTCAAATACAACCAGTCAATACTGCAGTTACATTGTTGGTTGACAAATTAACATCTTTTGGGACCGTGAAGTGATTGTATAAAATTTGCCTGTCACACTGTTGTGTGACCTCAAGACATTTTTCCTCTTTCTGACACCGGCACAGCCTTACTCTCAGTGAACTTAATTGTTGACTATTGGCAGTTACATTGTCACCTGACATAAACCATCTGTTAGATTGGTGGGTGAACGCAAAGAATTAGGAGGGGGTCAAATAAGGGACGTGGCCCCAGTCGTGGTGCTGCTGGTGGAGCTTCTGTTGCAGGGAGAGGATGTGGTCGATCTGTGCTAGCTACACGCACAAGTGAAACACCTTACTCAGGTAGGCGACAGAACCTTTAGCGTTATTTGGTAGTGCCGAATGCGGCTCTACGAATGGTGAGGCCAGAACAAGTACAGGCGATAGTAGATTGGGGTGGCTGACAGTGCTTCCAGTTCCTTCGCATTGTCTCCCACCTAGTCCCCTGCTGAAAGATGAGAGTTGGCACCTACAGCCCATGGCCATTTGTCTTTCAACTCACCCCCTTGCAAATCAGGCAAGCAGTCTGAGCCCCAAGTCATGCAGCAGTCTCCTATGCTTTTTGATGACTCTGCCGGCAGCGTTTCCGTGGGCCATCAACATAGCCCTGCACCAGAAGTGGAGGAGATTGAGTGCACTGATGTCCAACCACTTATGTTTCAGGATGAGGACATTGGAAGACCACCGCAGCACGTCTCTGATGATGACAAAACACAGGTGCCAACTACTGCGCCTTTCTGCAGTATGCAGATCGACAAGGAGGGCAGGGGTAAAGAGTGGGTGAAAGATGATGTGGAGGATGATGAGATACTAGACCCCCTTGTGGAATCAAGGTCATGCGAGTGACCTGTGTAGTTCGGAGGAAAAGGCGGTCGTCGCACAGAGGCACCAGCACAGCAAAAGAGGGAGCAGGGTGCAAAAGCCTCTGTTACATTCTTGGGTGACATTTTACCATTTTTGCCGTGAATAAACCCCTGCCCTGCCTAGGTGACAGGGACCTAATTTTTGTAAGATCGTCTGTTCAATTGGTGGGTGACATGAACACAGTTTTGCCATGAATAAACCCCTGCTCTGCAGAGTTGACAGGGACAATTTTTTTTTTAAATAGTCTGTTCCATTGGTGGGTGACATTAACCCATTTTCGCCAATGAAAACCCCCTGCTCTGCATAGGTGACAGGGAATTTAATTTCTAAAATTCGTCTTTAATTGACGAGTGCCACCTTCTTTCATTCGATCCTTCCGCTTTAACAACTTGTCCCACATTTCCGCTCAATCACATTTCAGCTATTGACCTCCCTTGGATGTGGTATACCTTTCTCATGCTCCCTCTCTGGCGCAAAAGTTGATAGAGCAGATATCCAATTGGATCGTGGACATCACGGGGATGTGCGACATGGTGGAGCAGTATGTTTGCACACGCCTACACGTACTGACTGATGGGTCTGCCCCCTTCAACTTCTGGGTCCCCAAATTGGGCACATGGCCTGAGCTTGCCCTTTACACCTTGGAGGTGCTGGCCTGCCCTGCAGCCAGTGTATTGTCTAAACGTTTGTTTAGCACGGCTGGAGGGGGTTATAACAGGTTATATTTCCCAATGTTTTGAGGTCTACCCAAATTTAAACAAAAAAATATATAATAAAATAAAAAACAAAAAAAACAGTGTTGGCTACCTCCTCCACCGCTGCTTCCACCTACACTGCCACATCCACCGCCTCCTCAACCTCCTTTTCCATATGGACCTCGTTCATTTTGCTGCCATTTGCAGTCCTCTAGCCCTTTCCATTACTTTTTTAGAGCCATTTTAGTGCTCAAAAGTTCGGGTCCCCATTGACTTCAATGGGGTTCGGGGTCAAGTTCGGATCCTGAACTCGAACTTTTTTGTGAAGTTTGGCCGAGCCCATCGAACCCGAACATCCAGGTGTCCGCTCAACTCTAGTTATATTCTGTAATAACTGTGTTATAACGGGACCTATAATGGAATTCAATAACGCCAATGTGAACCCACCCTTAGTTGTATGGAATAGTAATATGGCACCATAAAAATCTGCGGGGCCGTACTGTACTTCCATATGCCTCAGATTCCACATAGAATTGGACAGAAAAAAAAACTTGTATTGAAAGCTATAAAACACAGATATTCTCCCAAAGAAAAACATTACTTTTGTAAGAGAATATCTTCTCCATAATGAGGTTCTGTATGGGGGAAGTATATGGTGTTCTCTGGAATATCAAGTATGTCTGTCATTATAAAGGGTCCTGCACAAGGTTTTGCAATTTACATGAAGTCTTGGAAAATAAAATTTGTTAAAATAAGATTTAAAAGGGATTATCCAGGTTTTTCAAACTGATAGCTAATATATTTAATAATAATATTAAATTGGTGGCCATCTCATCAATCAAAAGTTTGAAAGGGTTGCAGCACTCCTGCCAATGCCATGTCCCTTCATTGTTTAAACTACTCCGTACTACATACGGGTGCCTTACAAGCATAGGTTTTTATTGGGGTGTTTTCAGCCATTTTGGTGATTTTGCAGCAATTTTTTCAACTGTATTTTTGCTGCATTTTTACAGTAAAAACACCAGATGGTAGGTGAAGGTCTATGGGGAATATGAAAAGTGCTTTTTTAGTACCAGTGTTTTTCTTAATGTGGTGCCATTACGTGTCTTTCTGAATACTTTAATGCAGTAGAACACCAATAGAACCATATGGAATAATTGTAAATTATCAAATTTCATCACACTAGAAATAATCAGTGTAATATAAGTTAATTTTATTAGTATTAGTCCAGCAATTAAGGATAGGGTATTTATAAGTGGGTCAAACGGAGAATAACATGCAAGTCCAGCTAGAAAATTAACCCTTCTAAAGAAAAATAATACTTTTAATAATTATATAATCATGACGTATACTGTTTATCTAATGTAGGTTGATCCACAGAGAGACTGGGTAAGCTGGTTATGGGTGGGGGGGCTCTCCCTAGTTACATACCCTAAGCTATACCCTCTGCCCAGGGACGGCCCCTAATGGTGGGGACTCCCTGTCCTCGAGCCTATGGCTACCAGCTCCTATAAAACCCTAATTCGGTGTCAGCTGGTAGATTAAAGCCTCAAAGTGGACTCCTACATGGACAGACGGACAAGACAAAACACCAATAGTGTGCCCAATGTATACAACCCTAGTGATGTATGAACACCAAGAGGTACAAGGTGCACTTGACTAACTATTAAAAGACACCCTCTTAGGTTAATGTTTGATATCACGAACAGATTATACAGTAAATTATACAGTTTACTGTATAATATGTTCGTTATATCAAACATTAACCTAAGAGGGTGTCTTTTAATAGTTAGTCAAGGGCACCTTGTACCTCTTGGTGTTCATACATCACTAGGGTTGTATACATTGGGCACACTATTGGTGTTTGTCTTGTCCGTCTGTCCATGTAGGAGTCCACTTTGAGGCTTTAATCTACCAGCTGACACCGAATTAGGGTTTTATAGGAGCTGGTAGCCATAGGCTCGAAGACAGGGAGTCCCCACCATTAGGGGCAGTCCCTGGGCAGAGGGTATAGCTTAGGGTATGTAACTAGGGAGAGTCTCCCCACCCATAACCAGCTTACCCAGTCTCTCTGTGGATCAACCTACATTAGATAAACAGTATACGTCATGATTGTATAATTATTAAAAGTATTATTTTTCTTTAGAAGGGTTAATTTTCTAGCTGGACTTACATAATTTTATTAGTACATTTGACAATAGTTATAGGCAATAATTAAATATTTCAAAATACAGTTAAAACCATCTCATGTTAATAATGATGGTCAGAAGGCAGAGAGTATATAGCATAATGGAATTTGTGGTCATGGCTACGGCCAAGAGGTATCCGAAGAACCCTAGGGAGAGAAACAACGGGAACAACCTAACCCAGCTAGGCGCGTCTTAGCTGACCTGACTAAATGGCTTGTTGGGTGCCCTAAGCCATGATCGTGGGTAGGCCTATAAGTGGGCAAAAACCAAGCCAAGTAGGGTAGAAAAGGAATTCGAATGGCATGTGCAAACTAATCCCCAAGCCAACTGCAAGGCGTCAGGGATCTAGAGCGAAAATTCGGGGTATATGAGGCAAGACCAGTAGGAGACCTACAACCCATCTTGTGGATGACAAGGCCAGAGACATGATGCTCAATATTGCGGATACTGCCCCAAAGCAGAATGGAGGACCGGGAATACGTTGTGAAATGGATCATAAAAACCAACTGAAACTTGTAAATTTTGGTTCTAGTGCGAGTACTGGCAATGCCCTAGCCTCAGGAGATCGTGGGACCGCAACCTAACTGCCTAGACTATGCAGGAATGAGGGACAAAAAGAACCATGTAGATAGGAAGAGAATCCTTGAATAGTTCCCCAGACAACAGCTATGTGCTAGGCGTGGTCCGCGCGTTGTTCTACTGTGTGCCCCTTAAGAAAATTGTTTTTACGCTTGAGACGTGAAGACCGACCTACTATCTGAATCTTCTACCGTGAGGAAATGCTGGACCTTATCCAAAATCCGATTCAACGTGGTTGTAGGGAGTCTGAGGTTAGTGCGGCAAGAAGCTACGAAGCCATAATATACAAGATTCTGTCTATGCCCTCCCATGAGTGAGGGAATGCAATGCAATGAAGCTACCGGCGAAAATGAATTCCTGGTCGTGGTAAAAAGGCAAAGACTTTGCGCGGGGACCTGGTTGACAAGATATGATCGACTACGATCAGAGACTGACATGTTAGAGGGAATTGCCCTACTTGTTCTTCCTCTGGCTGGCAGGACCTGAACGAAAGCATGAACAATTAAAGAAAGACGAAATATCTGCGTAAGACATGACAATGATGCTGTAGGGCGAACTGGACCAGTTTGCGGTCAAAACATAAAGTGAGCAATCAACATGGATTATTAGGAAATTAGGGAAGCAGGTATGTATGCGATACATAGGGGCCAAATCAGCCCAGATGCACAACCAACCAGGCAATCAGCCCAGCAGGACTGAAAACAGTCATCGGGCCCCCGAAGCCATGGGGCCAAAGCGGTCATCGGGCCCCCGAAGCCATGGGGCCAAAGCGGTCATCGGGCCCCCGAAGCCATGGGGCCAAAGCGGTCATCGGGCCCCCAAAGCCATGGGGCCAAAGCGGTCATCGGGCCCCCGAAGCCATGGGGCCAAAGCGGTCATCGGGCCCCCGAAGCCATGGGGCCAAAGCGGTCATCGGGCCCCCGAAGCCATGGGGCCAAAGCGGTCATCGGGCCCCCGAAGCCATGGGGCCAAAGCGGTCATCGGGCCCCCGAAGCCATGGGGCCAAAGCTGTCATCGGGCCCCCGAAGCCATGGGGCCCAAGCTGTCATCGGGCCGAGTTTTTTTTTTTTTTTTATAATTATAGCTATAAAAAGTGACCTGAATAAGGTGCAGGTGAAATTAAACCATGAGCCTGACCGATGTGGCAGGCGATACCTAAGATAAACTACGTGGCCTGAATAACATGCAAGGCGAAATATAGTTAGGAACAAGACCTGACAGACGTGGAAGGTGACCCCAATATGAGTTCAACTGCATGACCTGAAAAGACAAAAGGGAAACATGACAGAAAATGGAGATAATAACGGACATAAACTAAAATTAAACCTGAATAAAATAAGCTGGCAAGCAGGTAAAGATATGAGTCATTCAAAAGCATAGCTGCACAGGTGGACAGACAACAATTGGTCGGACCACTGAAGCCATGGGGCCGAAGCAACCACCAGGGGCCCATGGGGCCGGGCAGCCGCCAGGATGCGAACCTTAGAATTAAGGACGGCTGGGGAAAAGATTGGGGCTTAACCCAACGGGTTTAGTAATCAACCGGGACTCGATAACCTAGAAAGACAAAGACATGGGGTAAAGCTTCTTAATGAAATGAGGCTGAAATGAACCGCAAGTACTAATCTGTAAAATATAAATGAACAAAGGAAAACTTCTGAAAAGTGTGCCATGGAAAATAGTATCAGATGGCCGTATGACCTACCAATGTCGATGACAATTGTGAAATCCTCTAAGCCAAGAGCCATGCGTGAGAGTCCCCCATGGCGGGAGCCATGAGTGACAGCCTCTTATGGCGGGAGCCATGCGTGAGAGCCTCTTATGGCAAAACAAGTATCAGATGACCGTGCGAACTACGAATGACGATGCCAGTTGTGAGGTCCTATAAGCGAAGAGCCACTCGTGCGAGCCTCTTATGATTTTATTATATATATATATATATATATATATATATATATATATATAGAGATTTTTTTTTTTAATAAACCACTTAAGCAGCACCAGAATGCCTTGGGGACGCGCATAACCATGACCCCCTCCAACAGCAAACCTGGAACACTAACCAGCCTACAACCATGTCGTACCCCCTAACAAACAAAACATGAAAAAACGGTCATGGGGCCCCCAGAGCCATGAGGCCAGATCAGTCATAGGGCCCCCGAAGACAGAGGGATGACGTTGAGGTGACGATAAGTAATTAAAACGTAAGCCGGACCTGATGGCATATGAAGCGACTTGAATGATTGGATTGGCTAGAAGGTGGCCTAAGGAAGATGACTGCCAACAGGCATTAAAAATATAGTCATTAGTAATCCGAAGCACGTGCATACATAAAACACTAACCACCGCGAACCATAAACGTAAACATGAAATTGAAACAGAAATGGGAGAAAAAACAAGAGCCTGAGGCATTGCAAGTTCGCTAAGAGAAGTCTCTTATCGTGACAAACAAATAAACAGCTTGTGAAAACATAGCAGGAAACTTACTGGCCCACTGACCTCTGCTGAGGAGCTGTTTGGTGAACTGGGGCAGGAGACCAATCTGAGTGAATACGAACCAGAAGTAAAAGGAGACCAGTCTGAGTGAATATCAACCAGGATTAAAACAGAAAGTAGGCCTATGAAATGTAACAGACCACCGAGGAAGGGAACGTAAGCCTGAAAAGAACGCAGTTATGTTTGTCGGGAGAGAGGTACCAGAGCGGTGGGTGCAGACTGCCCCGGTGAGATTGAGCAAAACCATGACGTAGCAATGAACAGGAGAATGCAGCTTTGAGTGGGAGCAGAGTACAACACATGATGTAACAACAAATGGGTGAATGCAGCTTTGGATGTGAGTGGTACCTAAAAAACATGGTATGGGCGCAGCTCTGAGTATGGGTAGCGCATGAAAAGCATGGTATAAAGCAGACGTATAAATGCAACCTGAAAGTGAGCAGAATATTGACGTGATGCAAAAGCAGACACAGCTCTAGTAGTGAAAGGAGTATAGGACAAGATGTGAAAGCAGACATGCGGACGCAGCTTTGGATGTGAACAGAATATTAACTTGATGTGACAGCAGACATGGAAAGTGGCTTTGGTGAGTGGGGTATATGACCTGGTGTAGCAGTAGAAGTGTGAACACAACTTTGGGTATAAGCAGAGCATGAAATTTGGTATAAACGCAGCTCTAGTTGTGAGTGGAGCAAGGTGGGAACAGAGCATGAAAACGGAGTAACAGTAGCAGCTATGGCTGTAAGCCGAGTATACACATGTAATAACAGGCGTGTAATACGGATCCGGCTGTCGGCTGGGGACGGAATGAGATGTAACAGCCAACAGGTGAATGCAGCTTGAATGTGAGACCAATCTGAGTGAATACGAACCAAGAGTAGAAAAGTGCAGGACAGTAAGGACGTGCAGATGCAGCATAAGACATGAAATAAAAGCCGAAAGTGTAAATGCCGCTCAAGATAACAGCAGAGCATGAAAGTGCGGCAGGGTTTTTAAGTACATGGAGCAGTGAAATACATGAAGTCTAAAGATGGTGGTAGCGGGGGGAGGGGGAGACACGTGGCAAGGAACAGCTACAGCAAGAGACCTAGACAATAACAGCTGCGTCCGATCTCCAAACATGACATCACGTGCAGCCCGAGTAACTTTCTTTACAGCAAACCGGCTGAAGTAACTTTTCATACGAGACGAACGAAGCGAAGTGAAACTTGTAAGATTTATAGGAACTAACTCCTATTACCAACAAACAAAGTTGAAAAGAAAATAGAAGTATTTAGGCCCAACGAGCAAACCTGAGGTAGCAGATTCTGAGGCAAAGCCTCCCGTTTGCTAGCAAAGTCGGTTCCGACCGGCCGAGGAGAGACGGCCTCGGCCCAACCTACTTAACATAGTATGGCGCGTGCATGCTACTGTAGCAGAGAGCAAAATAACAAGCTCCATGCTGCAAAGAAAGAATCCTACCACCAGAGAAGCTAGTTTGCTAATGACACCCAGCAGCAGCTGTGCACCTGAGAACCCATGCCTGTGGGTGAGGCTGTGGCTTGTATATGAAGAGCCTCCGCCCCTCCCACAAATGCAGGCTGACTAATTAGCCTTACTAGCATAAAATGTAACGCTACATTATAATATACAATTGAAGTGATTAAACATGATTGCTGCAAAAAAATTATATCTAAGTGATATATAAGTGAAAAGTATAATCACAGCAAAACCAACCAAAAAGTAGACCTACTAAATACCGGACCACCACCACATGCTGACGCGCATTTCACTGTCAGCTTCCTCGGGGGGTGGGGTGAAGCCTTGGAAAATAAAATTTGTTAAGATAAGATTTTAAGGGATTATCCAGGTTTTTAAAACTGATAGCTAATATATTTAATAATAATATTAAATTGGTGGTTTGAAGGGGTTTCACCACTCATACCAATGCTATGCTACTCCATTGTTTAAACTAATCCATACTGTATGAGGGTGCTTTAATAGTTTTTTTTTCCAGCCATTTTGTTTTTTTGCAGCAACTTTCTTAGGCTACTTTCACACCTGCGTTTAGGTCGGATCCGTCTGGTATTTGCCCAGACGGATCCGCACCTATAATGCAAACGTTTAGATCCGTTCAGAACGGATCCGTTTGCATTACCATGAACAAAAAAAGAAAAAAAGAAAATTTTTATTTTTTTTTTTGTTCATGATAATGCAAACGGATCCGTTTTGACTTTACATTGAAAGTCAATGGGGGACGGATCCGTTTGAAAATTGAGCCATACTGTGTCAACTTCAAACGGATCCGTCCCCATTGACTTACATTGTAAGTCTGGACGGATCCGTTTGCCTCCGCACGGCCAGGCGGACACCTGAACGCTGAAAGCTGCGTTCAGGTGTCCGCCTGCTGAGCGGAGCGGAGGACAAACGGAGCCAGACTGATGCATTCTGAGCGGATCCGCATCCATTCAGAATGCATTAGGGCTGGACGGATCCGTTCGGGGCCGCTTGTGAGCCCCTTCAAACGGAACTCACAAGCGGAGCCCCGAACGCTAGTGTGAAAGTAGCCTCAACTGTATTTTTTTGCTGTATTTTTGCAGTAAAAACACCATCCACAGATGTTAGCTGAAGGTCTATGGAAAATATGAAGCACAGAACACACAAGTGCTTTTTTGGTACTGGTGGTGTTTCTTGGCTTTCTGACTTCTTTTCAAAAAAGCAGCATGCTAGGGATCTTGGAGGTTTTTCACAAGTTTTTTACATCACCTTCTGTATAGGGAAAAAGTCTGGAAGAAAATGCTAGGGGTAAGACAAACTGGCTAAGGTTAACTAATGTGTCTGACCAAAAATCTGTCTACTATGGTGTCGCAATTTGGCGCATGTAGGGTTTCTACACTCTTTTTCCAACATGATTTACAAGGTGCGGGGCTTAGCAGAAAGTGACAGAGCTTGTTGGGAAAGAGGACGGGGCCTAAGAGGCTACATTGTGCATCAAAATTGCACCAGAATTCAGGTGTGAAAATCTGTCTCAATCTGTCTTTCCGTTCCGCAAAATGGGGTTCCGTTGTTCCGTGATCCGTTTCCGTTTTTGTTTCCGTGTGTCTTCCTTTATTTTTGGAGGATCACCAGACATAAAGGAAAGTAAAATAAAATCTAAGACAGGTTTGCCATGCAAATGATAGGGAAAAAACGGACGCGGACGCGGATGACAATCTTGTCTGCCTCCGTGTTTTTTAGCGGTCCCATTGACTTGAATGGGTCCGTGAACCGTTTTCCATGAAAATAATAGGACAGGTTATATTTTTTTGACGGACTGGAACCACGGATCACGGACGCGGATGACAAACGGTGCATCAGTCGAGTCTTCAACGGACCCATTGAAAGTCAATGGGTCCGCAGAAAATCACGAAAAACGGAACAACGGACACGGAATAAAACAACGGTCGTGTGCATGAGGCCTAAGTCATCTAATAGTTGGTATACAGTCAGAGAAAAGTGTCTGTCCCTACATCACATTATCATCCAGCCTGAGCCCCTGTCTAAGCTTAAATCATCTTTAAGATTAATGAATATGGAACACTATGTGCAAAAAATGCCCTAAAAACCACCACTAAAATGGCAAAAAGCTTTGTGCCTACTCTGCTGTTTCTTCACAGGTAAAAAAAAATACTAGAATTAAATTCCTCTGTGTAAGGACCCTCATTTTGTACTGACCAACTATATATTGAAAACATCCTTTTCTGCCTAAAATTTCACATAAAACTAAGGCCTCATGCAGATGAACGTATTTTTATTCCGTGTCTGTTCAGTTTTTTTTTGCCAACCGGAACCATTCATTTTTTTGCCAACCGGAACCATTCATTTCAAAGCGTCCGCAAAAAAAAACGGAAGTTACTCAGTGTGTATTCCGTTTCCGTATGTCCATATTTCCATTCCGCAAAAAAATAGAACATGTCCTATTATTGTCCGCATTATGGACAAGGATAGGACTGCTCTATTGGGGCCAGATGTTCTGTAAAATACGGAATGCACACGGATGTCATCTGTTTTTTTTTGCGGACCGCAAAATACATACGGTCATGTGCATGAGGCCTAATAAAGGATTATGTTGGAGTTATTTGAAAAAAAAAAAAAACACTTAAAAGTTTAGGTTTATATGATTTTTCTCCAATAACATGCAAATTATTATCCAGAAATAATGAGCATAATTTTTTGAAGTTCATTTTTAGAGGGCATTATGCAACAAATATGCAACATATTTAGCAAAGCAAATGTGTTAGGAGAGACCCCCTCCCTTTATCAATTAATATGCAATTGCACATATTTATAGCCAGGTGTGTACACAGCTTGTGTGATTTGTCATAATGCCAGAAAACATTACTTGTTTAGACATTAGTAAAAGAAGCCTTTTTCTGTCTTACTTGGATAAAGTCTTACAACCCAAATAATATATATATATATACACACACACAGACATTAATTTATATATATTCCAACATGCATGAATAATTTTCACACATTGTTATGTAAAGCTGTTTGTATAAGGCCCGTTTCACACTAGCGAGTTTTCCGCTCTGTGTACATGAGTGTTGTTTTTCACGCATCAGTTCTGCGTTGCGTAAAAATTGCAGCATGTTCTATAGGCCTCATGCACACGACTGTTGTGTGCATCCGCGGCCGTTGTTCCGTTTTCCGTTTTTTTTCGCGGACCCATTGACTTTCAATGGGTCCATGGAAAAATTGGAAAATGCACCGTTTGGCTTCCGCGTCCGTGATCCGTTTTTCCAGTCCGTGAAAAAAATAGGACCTGTCCTATTTTTTTCACGGACAATGGTTCACGGACCCATTCAAGTCAATGGGTCCGTGAAAAATCACGGATGCACACAAGATAGTCATCCGCGTCCGTGATCCGTGTCCATGATCCGTGTCCGTTTTTCCTATCATTTTCAATGCAAACTTTTTTTTTTTCACTTTTCATGTCCGTGGATTCTCCAAAAATCAAGGAAGACCCACGGAAGAAAAAACGGACACGGATCACGGAACTACGGAACCCATTTTTGCGGACCGCAAAAAAAAAAACGGTCGTGTGCATGAGGCCATATTCTGCGTTTTTCACGCAGCCCTGGCCCCAAAGGCCTCTTTCACACGGGCGTTGCGGGAAAATGTGCGGGGGCGTTACGGGAACACCCGCGATTTTTCCGCGCGAGTGCAAAAGATTGTAATGCGTTTTGCACTCGCGTGAGAAAAATCGCGCATGTTTGGTACCCAAACCCGAACTTCTTCACAGAAGTTCGGGCTTGGGATCGGTGTTCTGTAGATTTAATTATTTTCCCTTATAACATGGTTATAAGGGAAAATAATAGCATTCTGAATACAGAATGCATAGTAAAACAGCGCTGGAGGGGTTAAAAAAAATAAAAATAATTTAACTCACCTTAATCCACTTGCTGGCGCTGCCGGCATCTCGTCTGTCTCCTTCTTTGCTGAACAGGACCTGTGGTGAGCATTCATTCCAGGACCTTTGATGACATCACTCCGGTCATCACATGATTCATCACCATGGTAAAAGATCATGTGACGTACCATGTGATGACCAGAGTGACGTCATCAAAGGTCCTGTAACTGTACTTAATGCTCACCACAGGTCCTATTCAACAAAGGAGACAGAAGGAGATGCCGGGCTACGCGATCAAGTGGACTAAGGTGAGTTAAATTATTTTATTTATTTTTTTAACCCCTCCAGCGCTGTTTTCCTATGCATTCTGTATTCAGAATGCCATTATTTTCCCTTATAACCATGTTATAAGGGAAAATAATAATGATCGGGTCTCCATCCCGATCGTCTCCTAACAACCGTGCTTGAAAATCATACCACATCCGCACTTGCTTGCGGATGCTTGCGATTTTCACGCAACCCCATTCACTTCTATGGGGCCTGCGTTGCGTGAAAAATGCACAAAGAGGATCATGCTGCGATTTTCACGCAACGCACAAGTGATGCGTGAAAATCACCGCTCATATGAACAGCCCCATAGAAATGAATGGGTCAGTATTCAGTGCGGGTGCAATGCATTCACCTCCCGCATCGCATCCGCGCGGGAATACTCGCTCGTGTGAAAGGGGCCATAGAAGTGCAAGAAAGTGCGGGTGCGATGCGTTTTTCACTGATGGTTGCTAAGAGATGTTCAGTTTCAGTTGTTCAGTTTTTTATCACGCGCGTGAAAAACGCATCAAAACGCATTGCACCCGCGCGGAAAAAACTGAACAACTGAATACAATCACAGACAAAACTGACTGAACTTGCTTGCAAAATAGTGCGAGTTTCACTGAACGCACCCTGAACGCATCCGGACCTAATTCGTCACGCTCGTGTGAAAGAGGCCTAAGGGCTGCTATCAGGGCAATACTGGTGGTACTGCCATCAGGAGGTGACTGACTGGGCTGGGGGCTGTGCTTATTAGTGATGTCGCGAACATAAAATTTTCAGTTCGCGAACAGCGAACGCGAACTTCCGCAAATGTTCGCGAACTGGCGAACCGGGCGAACCGCCATAGACTTCAATAGACAGGCGAATTTTAAAACCCACAGGGACTCTTTCTGGCCACAATAGTGATGAGAAAGTTGTTTCAAGGGGTCTAACACCTGGACTGTGGCATGCCGGAGGGGGATCTATGGCAAAACTCCCATGGAAAATTACGTAGTGGACGCAGAGTCGGGTTTTAATCCATAAAGGGCATAAATCAACTAACATTCCTAAATTGTTTGGAATAACGTGCTTTAAAACATCCAGTGTGTGTATACGATCAGGTATGATGTTGTATCGATCAGGTAGTGTAAGGGTTACGCCCGCATCACAGACATTGACAGACCAAACTCCCCTTTTAATGCACCGCAAACAGTTCATTTGCACAACCGCAAACTCCCCATTTGCACAAGGTTGGATACCAAGCTAGCCACGTCCCGGTGATGTCATTGAAGGTTTCTTCCTCCACCCAGCCACGTACAACACCAAGGGTCCCCGAAAGGTCAATTGAATTGATTTTTCGAACGGGGAGATGGTTAAAAAAACGCTGGCTCCCTCCCCTTTGTTTTTATCCACGGTGACTGCGTCTGCGCCGTGCAATTTACTGTCACACCCGATATGAGTGGTATTTTCTGTAGTACTATTCTCATCAGTTTAATCCCTCTAACGTCCCCGACTCCCCAATCTGGGGGCCATTTATTAAACAGATTTTTCGGACGGGGAGATGGTTAAAAAAACGCTGGCTCCCTCCACTCTGTTTTAATCCACGGTGACTGCGTCTGCGCCGTGCAATTTACTGTCACACCCGATATGAGTGGTATTTTCTGTAGTACTATTCTCATCAGTTTAATCCCTCTAACGTCCCCAATCTGGGTGCCATTTATTGAATAGATTTTTCGAACGGGGAGATGGTTAAAAAAAACCTGGCTCCCTCCACTCTGTTTTAAACCACGGTGACTGCGTCTGCGCCGTGCAATTTACTGTCACACCCGATATGAGTGGTATTTTCTGTAGTACTATTCTCATCAGTTTAATCCCTCTAACGTCCCCAATCTGGGTGCCATTTATTGAATAGATTTTTCGAACGGGGAGATGGTTAAAAAAACGCAGGCTCCCTCCACTCTGTTTTAAACCACGGTGACTGCATCTGCGCCGTGCAATTTACTGTCACACCCGATATGAGTGGTATTTTCTGTAGTACTATTCTCATCAGTTTAATCCCTCTAACATCCCCAATCTGGGGGCCATTTATTAAATAGATTTTTTGAACGGGGAGATGGTTAAAAAAACGCTGGCTCCCTCCACCGATATGAGTGGTATTTTCTGTAGTATTATTCTCATCAGTTTAATCCCTGTTACGTCCCATATCAGGAATTGCCTTTTATGAAAAAAAATTTAGGCCGGGTACCTTCGACTGCCTTCACAGTGACAGACCAAACTCTCATACACTAAACTGAATTGATTTCAGGAACCGGGAGATGGAAAAAGCAGCTTGGTCGGTCCTCTTACTCCCAAATTGGGGCACTGCGCGTGCACAGAGCAATGTGCTGTGACACCCTATATGAGTGGTGTCTTAACTAGTACTATTGCTATCAGTTTAATCCCTGTTACGGACCCTATCCGGTCGAATTGATTAACCATTGTCGAATCCCCCATTGACATCCCCCTTATAAGCTGTGTAAAGCATATTTTTTAGTTTGGTTTTGAACTGCTGCATCCTTTCCGACTTTTGGTAATTTGGTAACATTTCTGCCACTTTCTGCTTATACCGGGGGTCTAGTAGCGTGGCCACCCGATCGCTTTTGGTCTGACCATAATGAAGCAACGGCCTTATCATCTGGGGTGTGGCAACATTGCCAACACACTTTTATAGAGGTGATGATGATTGCTTCATTGTGATACGCAAGCCCCTTCACCACAACAAGGTAACGATCACGAAGGGGAATTGACACTTGTATGTGCCTTTTTTTTTTGGTTTGTTTTTGCAGTCACAGTGCTGCACCATAGGACAGAAAAATTAGGCATGTACACATGCCTGAAAAATAATGGCACTGTTGCAGACGCTATTGTAGCAGCGGCCGGAAAAATTTATGTTTTCCAGGCAGAAAAGTGACTAAAACATTACGGCTTGAACCCTAGTTGGTGGTGGAGAATTCACGAAAGTCATCCGGTATGCAGACATTAAATACAGCAGCGTGGGGACCATTTTGAGGCCAAGGCATGTAATCAGGCCTTTTGTTAGTCAAACGTATCCCCCACTGTCAGTCCCTTCGGGATCCATGCCTCATTCATCTTTATGAAGGTGAGGTAATCAACACTTTTTTGACCGAGGCGACTTCTCTTGTCAGTGACAATGCCTCCTGCTGCACTGAAGCTCCTTTCTGACAGGACACTTGAAGCAGGGCAGGCCAGAAGTTCTATCGCAAACTGGGATAGCTCAGGCCACAGGTCAAGCCTGCACACCCAGTAGTGAAGGGGTTCATTGCTCCTCAGAGTGTCGATATCTGCTGTTAAGGCGAGGTAGTCTGCTACCTGTCGGTCGAGTCGTTCTCTAAGGCTGGATCCCGAAGGGCTGTGGCGATGAGTAGGACTGAAAAAGCTCCGCATGTCCTCCATCAACAACACATCTGTAAATCGTCCAGTCCTTGCCGCCGTGGTAGGAGGAGGATTACACTCACCTCTTCCCCTGTTAGATTCCCGTTGTGCTGTGACATCTCCCTTATAAGCTGTGTAAAGCATATTTTTTAGTTTGGTTTTGAACTGCTGCATCCTTTCCGACTTTCGGTAATTTGGTAACATTTCTGCCACTTTCTGCTTATACCGGGGGTCTAGTAGCGTGGTCACCCAGTACAGATCGTTCTCCTTTATCCTTTTTATACGTGGGTCCCTCAACAGACATGACAGCATGAAAGACCCCATTTGAACAAGGTTGGATGCAGAGCTTCTCATTTCCCGTTCCTCGTCCTCACTGATGTCATTGACGGTCTGTTCTTCCCCCCAGCCACGTACAACACCATGGGTCCCAGATAGGTGACAACAACGAGCACCCTGGGGTGCCTGCTGTGGTTGGTCTTCCTCCTCCTCAAAGCCGCCACATTCCTCCTCTGACTCCTCTTCCTCATACTCCTCTTCCAGCGTTGCTGCAGGTCCGGCAAGCGATGATGACAAGGCTGTTTCTGGTGGTGATGGTGACCACAACTCTTCCTCTTCCTCTTCACGCTCATCTACAGCCTGATCCAGAACTCTTCGCAGGGCACGCTCCAGGAAGAAAACAAATGGGATGAGGTCGCTGATGGTGCCTTCGGTGCGACTGACTAGGTTTGTCACCTCCTCAAAAGGACGCATAAGCCTACAGGCATTGCGCATGAGTGTCCAGTAACGTGGCAAAAAGATTCCCAGCTCCGCAGAGGCTGTCCTAGCACCCCGGTCATACAAATACTCGTTGACGGCTTTTTCTTGTTGGAGCAGGCGGTCGAACATTAGGAGTGTTGAATTCCAACGTGTCGGGCTGTCGCATATCAAGCGCCTCACTGGCATGTTGTTTCGCCGCTGAATATCGGAAAAGTGCGCCATGGCCGTGTAGGAACGCCTGAAATGGCCACACACCTTCCTGGCCTGCTTGAGGACGTCCTGTAAGCCTGGGTACTTAGACACAAAACGTTGTACGATGAGATTCAACACATGTGCCATGCACGGCACATGTGACAACTTGCCCAAATTTAATGCCGCCAACAGATTGCTTCCATTGTCACACACCACTTTGCCGATCTCCAGTTGGTGCGGGGTCAGCCACTGATCCACCTGTGCGTTCAGGGCGGACAGGAGTGCTGGTCCTGTGTGGCTCTCTGCTTTCAGGCAAGTCAACCCCAAGATAGCGTTACACTGTCGTATCCGGGATGTGGAATAGCCCCTGGGGAGCTGGGGGGAATCAGTTGATGTGCAGCCAGACGCCGCAGCAGAAGAGGACTCAGCCGAGGAGGAAATTAAAGAGGATGGAGTAGGAGTAGAGGAGGTGGCAGTAGGTCTGCCTGCAAGTCGTGGTGGTGTCACCAACTCCGCTGCAGAGCCACGCATTCCATGCTTGTCAGCCGTCAGCAGGTTGACCCAATGCGCAGTATACGTGATATACCTGCCCTGACCGTGCTTTGCAGACCAGGTATCAGTGGTCAGATGGACCCTTGCCCCAACACTGTATGCCAGAGATGCCATGACTTCCTTTTCAATGACATGGTAGAGGTTTGGGATTGCCTTTTTTGAAAAAAAATTTCGTCCGGGTACCTTCCACTGTGGTGTCCCAATAGCGACAAATTTTTTGAAGGCCTCAGACTCTACCAGCTGGTATGGTAAAAGCTGGCGGGCTAAGAGTTCCGTCAAGCCAGCTGTCAGTCGCCGGGCAAGGGGGTGACTTTGTGACATTGGCTTCTTATGCTCAAACATGTCCTTGACAGACACCTGACTGTGGGCAGATGAGCAGGAACTGCTGAAGGTGAGAGATGGAGTGGCGGGTGGTTGAGAGGGGGCAGGGAGGACAGCAGTGGTTGACGTGGCTGAAGATGCAGGACCAGGAGGAGCATGGTGGCTTTGAGTTTGTGTGCTGCTTGTACTCATGTGTTGATCCCATAGGCGTTTGTGATGTGAGATCATGTGCCTTCGCAAAGCAGTTGTACCTAGGTGGGTGTTGGACTTCCCACGACTCAGTTTCTTTTGGCACAGGTTGCAAATGGCATTGCTTTTATCAGAGGCAGACACACAAAAAAAATGCCACACTGCTGAGCTTTGCAATGACGGCATTCTAGTGGTGGCAACAGCATGCGTTGACTGGCGTGCTGTCTGGCTGACCCCAGGTGCCGATACATGCTGTCTGACTGTGCCACTAACTCCTTGCGACGACCTCCCCCTGCTTCCAACTCGTCTCCTCATTCTCTCTGTCTCCCCTTCAGAACTTTCCCCCTCTTCTTCTCTTCGAGCAGGCACCCACGTGGCATCCGTGGACACATCGTCATCATCAACCGCTTCACTTGTATCTGACACCTCAGCAAAGGAAGCAGCAGCGGGTACAACATCATCATCATCACACTGTACGTCCATGTGTGTAATCCTGCCTGACTGAGACATATCCCCGTAATCTACATCATCTGGCAATAATGGTTGCGCATCACTAATTGCATCCAACTGATGTGTAAATAACTCCTCTGACGGATCAAGTGAAGTGGCTGTGGTGGCTGTGGTGGTAGTGGCGACGGGCGGGTGCGTGGTAACTTGAGAGCAGGTGACCGAAGCTGAGTTGGAGGAGGATGGTGCGTCAAGGTTCTTAGCGGAAGCTGTTGAAGATTGGGTGTCCTGTCTAAGCCAGTCAACTACGTCCTCTGAATTTTTCGGGTTCAGGGTACGTGGCCTCTGAAAACTGGGCATTATTCCAGGGACAGTGGAAATCACAGCACCACGACCACGACGGCCCCTGCGGGGTGGCCTGCCTCTGCCTGTCATTTTTTTTTTAGATAAGTGGTACTACGCGTGCTAGGTACTGTGCCACCCGGTATGAGTGGTTGGCACTGGCAGTGGGCACACTACAGTCTGTGGAAGTGGGCCTGACACACACTGGCAGCAGGCAAGCAACTGAATTTAGACTACTGTCTAAAAATTAAATGCCTTATTTATCGGCAAGCTACTGTGCCACCCGGTATCAGTGGTTGGCACTGGCAGTGGGCACACTACAGTCAGTGGAAGAGGGCCTGACACACACTGGCAGCAGGCAAGCAACTGAAATTACACTAAAGTGTAAAAATTAAATGCCTTATTTATCGGCAAGCTACTGTGCCACCCGGTATGAATGGTTGGCACTGGCAGTGGGCACACTACAGTCAGTGGAAGAGGGCCTGACACACACTGGCAGCAGGCAAGCAACTGAATTTAGACTACTGTCTAAAAATTAAATGCCTTATTTATCGGCAAGCTACTGTGCCACCCGGTATCAGTGGTTGGCACTGGCAGTGGGCACACTACAGTCAGTGGAAGCGGGCCTGACACACACTGGCAGCAGGCAAGCAACTGAAATTACACTAAAGTGTAAAAATTAAATGCCTTATTTATCGACAAGCTACTGTGCCACCCGGTATCAGTGGTTGGCACTGGCAGTGGGCACACTACAGTCAGTGGAAGCGGGCCTGACACACACTGGCAGCAGGCAAGCAACTGAATTTAGACTACTGTCTAAAAATTAAATGCCTTATTTATCGGCAAGCTACTGTGCCACCCGGTATCAGTGGTTGGCACTGGCAGTGGGCACACTACAGTCAGTAGAAGCGGGCCTGACACACACTGGCAGCAGGCAAGCAACTGAAATTACACTAAAGTGTAAAAATTAAATGCCTTATTTATCGGCAAGCTACTGTGCCACCCGGTATGAGTGGTTGGCACTGGCAGTGGGCACACTACAGTCAGTGGAAGAGGGCCTGACACACTGACTGGCAGCAGGCAAGCAACTGAATTTAGACTACTGTCTAAAAATTAAATGCCTTATTTATCGGCAAGCTACTGTGCCACCCGGTATCAGTGGTTGGCACTGGCAGTGGGCACACTACAGTCAGTGGAAGCGGGCCTGACACACACTGGCAGCAGGCAAGCAACTGAAATTACACTAAAGTGTAAAAATTAAATGCCTTATTTATCGGCAAGCTGCTGTGCCACCCGGTATCAGTGGTTGGCACTGGCAGTGGGCACACTACAGTCAGTAGAAGCGGGCCTGACACACACTGGCAGCAGGCAAGCAACTGAAATTACACTAAAGTGTAAAAATTAAATGCCTTATTTATCGGCAAGCTACTGTGCCACCCGGTATGAGTGGTTGGCACTGGCAGTGGGCACACTACAGTCAGTGGAAGAGGGCCTGACACACTGACTGGCAGCAGGCAAGCAACTGAATTTAGACTACTGTCTAAAAATTAAATGCCTTATTTATCGGCAAGCTACTGTGCCACCCGGTATCAGTGGTTGGCACTGGCAGTGGGCACACTACAGTCAGTGGAAGCGGGCCTGACACACACTGGCAGCAGGCAAGCAACTGAAATTACACTAAAGTGTAAAAATTAAATGCCTTATTTATCGGCAAGCTACTGTGCCACCCGGTATCAGTGGTTGGCACTGGCAGTGGGCACACTACAGTCAGTAGAAGCGGGCCTGACACACACTGGCAGCAGGCAAGCAACTGAAATTACACTAAAGTGTAAAAATGAAATGCCTTATTTATCGGCAAGCTACTGTGCCACCCGGTATGAGTGGTTGGCACTGGCAGTGGGCACACTACAGTCAGTGGAAGAGGGCCTGACACACTGACTGGCAGCAGGCAAGCAACTGAATTTAGACTACTGTCTAAAAATTAAATGCCTTATTTATCGGCAAGCTACTGTGCCACCCGGTATCAGTGGTTGGCACTGGCAGTGGGCACACTACAGTCAGTGGAAGCGGGCCTGACACACACTGGCAGCAGGCAAGCAACTGAAATTACACTAAAGTGTAAAAATTAAATGCCTTATTTATCGGCAAGCTACTGTGCCACCCGGTATGAGTGGTTGGCACTGGCAGTGGGCACACTACAGTCAGTGGAAGAGGGCCTGACACACACTGGCAGCAGGCAAGCAACTGAATTTAGACTACTGTCTAAAAATTAAATGCCTTATTTATCGGCAAGCTACTGTGCCACCCGGTATCAGTGGTTGGCACTGGCAGTGGGCACACTACAGTCAGTGGAAGCGGGCCTGACACACACTGGCAGCAGGCAAGCAACTGAATTTAGACTACTGTCTAAAAATTAAATGCCTTATTTATCGGCAAGCTACTGTGCCACCCGGTATCAGTGGTTGGCACTGGCAGTGGGCACACTACAGTCAGTTGAAGTCGGCCTGACACACACTAGCAGCAGGCAAGCAGCTGAAATTACACTAAAGTGTAAAAATTAAATGCCTTTTTTATGCAAAGTCCTGTGCCAGCCGGTATGAGTGGTGGGCACTGGCAGTGGGCACACTACAGTCAGTGGAAGTCAGCCTGACACACACTGGCAGGCAACTAACCTTAGATTAAAGTGTAAAAATTAAGTGCCTTTTTTTAAGCAAAGTCCTGTGCCACACGGAATGACAGGGGTGAGCACTGGCAGTGGGCACACTACAGTCTGTGGGCCTGCAGCTCCTCACACACAGGCAGGCCAGGCAACTGCAATATGTATATAAAGGAAAAAAAAAAAGCAGACTAATGTTGCAGCCCTAAAAAGGGCTTTTTGGGGTGCTGTCAGGACGCTGTCCTTACAGCAGAGATCAGATGAGTCTTTCAGGACTGGAGTGGACACTGAATTCACTAGCCTAGCTATCGATTTCCCAATTAAATCAGCAGCAGTTACAGTCTCCCTCCTCTCACTAAGACTGCAGCTTCAGAATGAATCTAAAATGGATGCTGTGCAGGAGGTGGGAGGGTCTGGGAGGGAGGGTATGCTGCTGATTGGCTGGAATGTGTCTGCTGACTGTGAGGTACAGGGTCAAAGTTTGCTCAATGATGATGTATAGGGGGCGGACCGAACATCGCATGTGTTCGCCCGGCAGAGGCGAACGCGAACAAGCTATGTTCGCCGGGAACTGTTCGCCGTCGGATAGTTCGGGCCATCTCTAGTGCTTATGTCTGCACTCACTAATGAGGCCATACACTGTCACTGTACTTCATGCTGAGCCCCTGTCAGAGTGCTCATCACATCTGCTCGGTCCGGCATCTTCTTATCTATGAGGCTCCAGTGCTGGACTACCAGTAGTACTGAAGCGGGTGAGGGGAGCCTGACTAACATCCGTCAGGCTCTGCCCACTCACATCATTAGTGAACACTAGTGATGGGCATTCAACTCTTTTTAGCGAGCTTGATCAGTTGGCTCAACTCACCAAAAAGACCTGCTTTTTTCGGCTCTCAAAAGTCTCTTCTTTTAGTGGAACTAATGAATTTTATTATTATGAGACATTTAGCAATATTTTTATTGGCATGCTGTATATTGTGACGTACAGCAAATACAACAGAAATAATAATGTGAAAACAGAAGCATTAAGGGGGAATTAAGGTAGATCCTATGCCATTTTATTATAGATAATTAGACAGCTGAAGAAGGTCCATATGGACCGAAATGCCTAGGTCAAGCGTCAATACCAAGAGTGGTTATGCATTATGGATTATTTTCAAGTTTGTAACTGGATCATGAACTTTGTTCTTTAATGTATCCATAAACTATCCTAAATTGCAAAAGAATAATACATAATACTGATACTGTTCATGGCTCTGGCTTCAGAAACTGCATCAAGAAATCTGAACATGGAAATCCAGCCTAAGGCCAGGTTTATAATTTCATTTTTAGCAGGTGAAGCATTAAATAAATGTGTTATACCTAAAAAAAAAAAATACAAAAGACGGGCAATTATCCCCTTTGCAAAAATCATGGCAATCACAGTAAAATGCATGTGGTTTTAATATTGCGCTTTTGTGGTGTGTTTTTTTAATGCAACAAAAAATGCTGCATATAAACCTGGTGGCATTGTAGTGGCCTTGTAGGATAAACAATGCAGAAAATGAAAACCAGATATCATATAGCAAATGACAATCTCTTTGTAACAAAGCTAGAACCAACCCTGTACCTCATATTGATCCAAAGATCTCCCCATTCATTGCTCCGCTACACTTATATCAAGCTGACAGCTCAAGGGGAGTGTGTTTTCTGCTGCAGCTAAAAGCGTGTGTCCTTTCTGCTGCAGCTAAAAGCGTGTGTCCTTTCTGCTGCAGCTCTCCTCCTTTCAGAACTCTGGAGGCAGTAGAAGGATAAAACTGAGCATGTGCGGCCACCTCAGTGAGCCGGACAAAGACATAAGAAAAATAACAAACAGCAGGTGGCACTATACAGATACATTTTTTTGAATAACTCAGTAAGTATATTGAGTATTTAATTACATGCAATTACAAAAGTATTTAGATCCAGGTGCTGGTTTGAAAACTGTAGAATATTTTTCGTGGGACACATGTGTAATCTATAATACATTGAATTCAATATGTAATCCAATGTATAATTCAAAATTAAAGGACGTACCCGCATTTCTCACAGTGCAGTTTCTCCTGTACATAGATTGCATTTCACATAATAAACAGCAGGAATTATTGTAATGAAGTGTATTTCTGTGTAAGTAGCTGGCGCAATGACAGGGGATTGGTGATTGCGCTGCCCCCCAGCCCCCTTCATTGAATCCTTTAGATGCCGCGTTCATCGCTAATCGCAGCATCTGATATAAAAATTGAGGCCTTTCAGGGGTTAAAAAAAAATACTGTACTTATCCATTTGAGCGTGGCCATCTTGATTAAAGATCCTGCACTAAATCTCACACAGTGTGTGATGACATCATGCTGGTCAGCATGGTGACGTCATATGTCACCGCGCACAAGATTTCAACTGGGATCTACAGTCAAGATGGCCACGGCAGCCTCTTCACGCTCAAATAGATGAGGTGAGTACATATATAATTTTTTACGCCATTTCAGGGAAAATTGATTTACTTACCATGAAGCATGAGAAAAGTCAGCTTAGGGGCAAATCGAATTTTCACTGAAATTTTGATTGAAGTCAGGATATTTCGATTAGCTCAACCCTACTGATCAGTGAAAGTTAGCTAGGACCACTACAATTGAAAGCCCTATTAGACTGCACAATTTCAGGCTAATTATTATTCCTGATCATTTGCCAGTAAAATCGAGCAGCTTGCTCATTGGCTGATTAGCATCTTTCATCAGGTTGCAAGATGCTCGATAATCGGCAGCACATCTCCCTGTGCAATCAGGGTTTGTGCTGCCAATCATGCGTAGAAGAGAATGAGGGATGAACGACTACAGGAGCGATCATTCCCCTCTCATTCAAAGTTTGCATCTGTCTTTGTATTCAGGCAGGTGCAAACGAGCGCCGATGGATGATTATCATCCATTAGTGTTCTCACTGCCCAAAGATTGGGCAGTGTAATACCACCTTAAGTGAATGGGGTACAGCCTAAACAAGATGAATATAAAATGTGCATGGACAATATTGAAGGGCTTCTACATGTTCAAAGTCCCATAGCGATCTGCCATAATTTATATTTGGAAGCACACCTCTTTATTTGATCAGACAGGATCCACCATGATTTACAGCATCACGCTATTTTGTAATTACAAAGTAAGAAGAGACACAAAGGCCCACATTTACGAAAGTGAGTGCACTTAGATTCTGACATAAATTGTGTACAATTTGGTGCAACTAGATTTAGAGAAATTATCTGTGCTTATCCTGACAAGGGGGCATATCTAAAAGAGAAAGGGGTATGGCTTCACAGAACAGGGTGTGGGCTTCTATGCAACATTTAGTGCCAAAATTCTACCACAATTCTGGTGTAAAATTGTGGCTCAAACTAATGTAATGACCCAGAGTGCCATTACTACTCCGATAAGAAAACTATTAAAGTATACAAATATACCGGGAAAATGGATCTTTCACACAATGATCCATAAAGTTGGGATTTATGCAACTAATAGTTTGTATATAGTCAGAGAAAAGTGTCTGTCCCTGCACCACATTTATCATTCATCCTGAGCATCTGTGATAAATCTGGTGCAGGTCTAGACAACCTGTCTAAGCTTATACCATCTATAGAGTTAGTAAAACTGCCCCAATAAGGCTAAAAGATCCATCAGCAATAAAGCAGAAAAACCTGGAAAAATGTGCTGTTATTTTATTTAATTAAATTTTTTACAACATTGCAAATTGTAATCAAAGTTGAAATACTTGACAGTGACTAATCTGTCATCATACTAAATGTTCAGGTCAAGCTTTATAAAACCATATTGATGGGCAGTTATGTGTGTGTTCACAAATTGCATGCTAAAAAGGAAACTTATAAACACAACTTTAAAGCATTATTTCATTTACTAAAGTGCACTCAAAATAATTGAGATAGTTTTATGAGCTGTGAAATATACCATGTGCTGTAGCTAACTCAGTTATCAAATCCACTACATCAATAAGCATGTATTAGGCTGGTGTCACAAATAGGCTATTTTCTGGATTTTTGGGAGATTTTTTTGTTTTATGCTACCTTTTTAGCCAAACTCCCTTTTTAGTTCATAAAATTTCATGGACTGCAATAGTATTCTATCTCAGCCTATGGTACTAGCAATCAACAGCTCATATCTTCAAGTCCCCTAAGGGTATTAAGATTTAAAGTAAGCATGTTTTTGAAAGAATGAACAAAGCACAAAATTATAAAAAATTCAAATGACATATCCAATTTTACATTTAAATATGTAAAAAAAAAAACTATATGACTTGTAAAAATAAATATAATAGTGTCCAGCCATCTAAAAATGTCCAACACTATTAAAATATTAACATATTCTTTCACCGTGAATACCATAACAGAAAAATAAAAAAAAAACACATTAATTTCCTTTTTTCGGTAAAAAGTGTTACAAATGAAAACGACAACTCAAAAAAAATCCCTCACACAGCTCTGTAGACAAAAACATAAGTAATGACTGAGTGTCAGAATATGGTGATGCAAAAAAAGTGTTACTTTTTCAAAGGCTTTTTTTTTAAGTAGTAAAACAAGATGAAGCTATTTAAAGTGGTATAGCCATAATCCTACTGATAGGCAGAATAAGCACATCATGTAATTTTAGCGCATAGTGAACTCCATAAAAACAAAAAACAAAAAACTATGACATAAATGCTTTTTTTTTAACTTCACCCGACAAATATTTTTTTCTGTTATTCAATACAAGATATAGTGAATTAAATGGTGTCATTATAAAACACAACCTGTCCCAAAAAATAAGCCCTTTTAAGGATGTATAAATAGAAAATAAAAATAAAAAGATGGGTCTTGGAAAGCGAGGAGAAAAAAATATAGCATTATAACAAAAATTGGCAAAGTCCTCAAGGTAATAAATAAGTACAAACTTTTTATCCTAAATGTGTAAAAGTTTCTCACCACATTGAGTACCCTAGATGCATGTAATTAACTGTTACCAGAAATCCACTGTGTCACTGAATTTCCCTATATTTTAACACAAGCTGTCCCCGGCATCTTGCCATGTACATGTCATGTGACCTTCAAAACAAACAGCAAGCATATGCATGCAACAAAGTAATGTTCTGATCCCCTTATATTACTTAAAACATTGAAGAAACTTCTCACAGAAGCTTTGGTACGTTAAAGTCTTTCTCTCTGGAAATGTAATCTTAGACCGTTGAATAAATTGGAATCTAAGGGGGCTTTGGGTAAAAATTCCATCTCAGGATACAAGTGGCTTTAAAATTGCAAATAATCAGGTTTTGGTTTTAACCTGAGAAGGTAGGGTGGGTGCAAACAGTGCACAACTGGGATAAAAGGTCGAGTCTGTTAGAGACAGAAAGTCCTTAAGGTAGGATCTACTGTGCAAAACACACAACACTGAGATAAAACAGGGCCAGTCTCTTACCATAGGCTCTGAGCTCCATAATTTTTTATTTTTTTTGTTTAGGCCTGGAGACTATATCCTGCCTCTGGATCCTATATGGTAGGGCAGGAGTCAGCTGTATCTGCTGACTGACACTGCTCAACTCCAGGATCCTCTTTAGTGTTTGTGGAGGCTTGCAGTTCGGGTTGAGAAAGTGCAGGTTGGACTTCTTTCGATAGCATTGTTAGCTTCCCAGGGCAGCAGTACAGTATAGCTCCACAGGTATTAATTGCAATGAGTTGAGCGTCTGGCTGCAGTTCAGGGATATGTAGTGTGGTGTCAGTAGTGGCATCACTAACTGTGGTGTTGACTCTTGAGTAGCAGGTGGTTTCTGGTTGTCATTCTGCTTCTCAGCTATAGATGGTGAAGAGGGCTCGGATGATTGTGAGTTGTTAATAGGTTAACTGGGATCTGTAGTAGCCACTGCTGGTGGTGATACATTAGCGGCTGCTTTCTCCATGGCTACAGTGGTTGTGATCAAACAGTGCTGAATTTCAGGTCTGGCTTTCTCACCTTCTTCATGGGGTCACTTTGCTTTGCTGGCAAGCCAGTGCAGCATATTTAACTTTTTAGGATTCATTTTGAAAGTACACATTCAAGCCACATTATTATGACCAATTTTAAGTCACATGCTGTGAGCTGGCTTGGTGGGTATATAAGGTGTGTGATAGGCTGTCTGCACACATATCCTTAATGGGTAAAAGGAGTTGCAAAAAGGGATGATTATTGGCATTCAGGCAAAGTGTAGCAGTATTTCTAAAACTGTGCAATTTTTGAACTGTTGACATGCAACTGATTCAGTTCCCCAGACCTGGGGGTATCTGCAATTTTGTTATGTATTATATTGTTTCAGATTTCTGCCATGTACTCCAGTTAATTAGATATAGCTTGCAATGGTTGGTAGGAACAGGTCTAACCACCATGTTTGTACCCTCTTGGTGGGAGTGGGCTGATCCTACTTCCTGCCAGAAGAGAGAGCTCGAGTCCAGACAGAGAGGAGATAGGAAGCACATGCTGTGCTTCACTATCCCAAATGTGGTAGCCTTGTAGTATTTGTAGGTTTTTTGTATTAGTTTGAACTTGGGATTTGGTGGGCTTGTCCTACTTGCTCCACTTGGCTCCGTTTGTTGGACATTATTTATTTTTCAACATTTTTAATGCTTTGACTTATTCTTACTATTTTACTTTGCAGCTGCCTAGCGATATTCATTAGGATAGTTATATGAAAACCAATTATAGACCCAGATAAAACTTGGATATAGGCTAATCTTACGTGGCTGGAAATGGCAGCACAATTATGATCGTGCCTATGTGTTGTTTTTGTGTTTTATTCATTTACCCATCTGTAGAAACATTTTCCTTCTGTGCTCTTCATCTGTAAAATTGCATTAGACTAGCAATTTTCAGAGGAGCTGCACTTGTTAATGAGAAGTATCCCTTGGTGTTAGATACAAATGTAATTCTTTCTAGTGTTCTAGTAACACATTGAATTTGCAGTTGACACTCACAGAGACATAAATAATGCAACTCGTTAACAGAACGCCATTGCGGAATACCTGCAGGCCACATTACTGCAGCACACAGCTATTTCTATACCTAGACGTTCCCTATAAATGCCAGAGCCAGAGCTACAAGCCAAAGGCGGTTAAAGTGTAATCCATATCCTTTACTGCATTAAACCGGGATTAGTGTACACTGGAGAGAACAGAACGGAGCCACACAAAATAAGGCCATTTTTTCAAAGTCCATTTCAATTTTAGTGAACAGAGAACTTTTCTGACCTTTTTTTCCTCATCTCTAGGTTATTATAATTAGTGTTGAGCGAATCGAAGTATCCGAAGTGGACTTCGATCCAAATTTCAGAAACAAATTTGATTTGCCACAAAGCTGAATTTCCTCGCACTTACTAGTAATAAATACATTTTTCCTAAAATGGGGCTGAAAATAAAAAAAAGTATACTCACCTCATCCACTTGCTCGAGGAGAGGCCGTCCACTCCCGTCTTGATTGAAGAAAACCTGCTAAAGGACTTGAGGTGAGGGTCATGACCTCACCACATGATCACGCTGGTTGCATGTGGTGAGCAATTGGATGAGGTAAGTATACTTTTTTAACCCCTGATTAACCCCTGAACAGCTTACTGTGAGTCATAGATGCCGACATCAGTGTTGAATGCAGCATCTGAGAGGTTAAATGACGGAGGTCATTCCCCGTCATTGTGCCCGCTCCATACAATGAAATGGAAAGTGATTCATGACAAAGTAATTCATAACAAATCAAATTTCTTGTTAAAGTTCGGCAAAGCAGCCAAATTGAATTTTTGAAAACTTTGCTTATCTCCAATTCTAATGTTATCTGCGATATTGGCATACCACTTGCATATGAAGTACAAGATTTCTAGTGATAATCAGTTGCAATAGCAACTATATGGGTAATATGAAACCCACCCATTTTAGGGATGTACACTATCCGGAGATTCTGGCTACCTTACCTCCATAATCCATTTAAAAAATCTTTCCACTGAGTATTTTACTGAAAATCCCCATGCTGATTCTGTAGCAGATTTAGCTGTGGATTTGCTACAAATTTCACCTCTTGCACTGCACAAGGGCAAAATTTCGGGATATATACACAACATTAGTGATGGACGAACATCTGCCGGGACGGTTCGCGAACGCGATCAAATGTTCGCGAACCGCAAGTTCGCGGCGGGTCCCATTCATTTTAATGGCACGCGAATCTGAAAAACCTTCAGCTCATATTTGCAGCCAAGAAATAATTACTAGAAGTGCACCAATAGTCCCACAACATGGACAGTGACGTACCAGATGTATTGTTCGAATTTGCGATCTCCATTCATAATTTTTTTCAATGTGAAATCGGCAATATAATTTTCGCGGATGCGCACGTGCAAATGCACTATACAGTACCCAAATGCACTATATAGAAAGTATATTGGTATATAACACCCCGCTTCAATCAGTTTTTTTTGGGGGGCTACTGGTATATCACACCAGTAGAAATTATTTGTTCCAATAACGCTTGTCCCTCTATATACCTGCAGTATCGCAGCAGAACCGCACACAACTGCCGCACAATACAAATGCACTATAATATACTTTCTAACATAGAAAGTATATTATAACATTGTACAAGGAAGGCAATCCATTAGAATATACATAATGATAAAACGTAACTTTTAATAATGTTACTATGAGGGTCCATTCACACGTCTGTAAGTGTTTTGCAAAACACGGACACCGGCAATGTGCATTCCGCAATTTGTGGACCGCACATCGCTGGCACTATAATAGAAAATGCCTAATCTTGTCTGCAATTGCGAACAAGAATAGGCATGTCCCCTTGTCACAGTCCAGGGTATAAAAAGATGATGGGAGAGATCTCTGTACTCAGTAATCTTTTTTTCTAAACTAAATAACCCTAATTTTGATCATCTTTCTGGGTCATGTAGTCCATCCATTCCAGTTATTACTTTACTTGCCCCACTCTGAACCTGTTCTAGCTCTACTATGTCTTTTTTGTTCACAGGAGCCCAGAATTGTACACAATACTCCATGTATGGCCTTGGTCAGACAGGCCACATTTAACGGGGGGAAAGGGGGGGGAGTTATTGTGACAGTCTATCTGACAGTTCATTTTTCTCAGTGAATACAGTGGAGAAAAAAATTATTTTATAGATTCAGTTCTTCCTCATCACTGTCTGCAACCCCTCCCTCATCACTCTGTAAGAGGCCAACAATTTCAGGCTTAAACTTTTTACCATTCATATAATTGAAGAACATTTTAGGGTTAGTTTTATTCTCTTTGGCAATGAGTGTCTCTGTCAAGGGCAAGGACCTATAGGGATGGCACAATATAGAGCCATAAGAATAGATGATCAAGAATTGTTATTACATGAGGAATGCATGAAGCTATTAAAAAGGCATGTCAGGAGTGGTGATAGGGGCTCTTTAAGGAATGACCTGGAGAGTTGTATCATTCAACCTGTACACTGCTGTGCACATTACAGACATAATTGCATAATTCACTTGGACTGGTTTTCTAACTCCTACCCCATATACTGACCATTGCACTCATCCAAACAGCTAACATCATGGGCACTTCAGCTACCATCAGGCAGGAGCTCCAGAATGAGGGTGTGCCCTGAGGGAAGAAAGGGTGTCCTCTCCTTGGGCTGCACTGGCCTTAGGGAGCAGCTGTGAGAGGACAGCCATTTTAATACATTGTGATATAACGAGTCACTACCACTTACATTCTTCACTCCGGTTCTTTAAGGGATCAATGGAATTGTGGCTCATCTGACATCAGTGGGGGATAGATTAAGACTGGTGTGTTTATCCAACTGTCATATGTCTCTGTTCAATAAGATTGCAATAATGACATTAAATGAGGGAACTGTCATTAAAGTGTAACCGTCATGTTTTCATAAAAAAAAAATATTTTAGCATATGTTACTGCTGCAGCAGCATTATGCATAAAGCATTCTTTAGTTTGTTCACATACTACAGTTTTCCTTTAGTTTTCCCATTAGTGACAGCCGTTTAAACATTTACAATATGAGGACCTTCTCAAGGTGGCTCCTCTGCCAGTTCTCTGAGGCCAAAACTGCTTTCCCTCACTTCCCATACACACTTGCTGTAACCAGCAGCTCCCTGCCAGTCAATCAGACTGGATTACTGAGATACACGCCTCTTCACTCTGAAGCCTAATGCAGGCATGCAGTGTGAAGGACCGCCCCTCTGTCTATCTCTCTTCTTAGCCGGAGACAGACAAGCCCTAGCAACTATCTTTTAAGGGAGCAGTGGAAAGGGACAGAGGACATTAATGAAAGCTGTTATTATAAGGTAATTACATATCTTTTGACAATCATTGACAGACTAACTCAGGTATAAATGCCTAGCTCTAATAAACTAGCAAATAATAAAAAAATATATGACAGTTACACTTTAAGGTAGCATTAAAGAAGTAGGCTTCATAAAACATTATGGCAGCTTTCTTTCCTGGAAACACAGTAAACCCTATAATACAGCTATGATCTCGAGGCTCATTGTCACTTGCAGTAAACTGAACCCGTGTTTTGAATAATATTTAGATACAGGGGCGTAGCTAGAAATGCATGGGCCCCATAGCAAAAAAAAATTATGGGCCCCCCCCCCCCTCTGTGCCATCCACAGATCCCCCCTCCCCTAAATAGTGCCATCCACAGATCCCCCTCCCCTAAATAGTGCCATCAACAGATCCCCCTCCCCTAAATAGTGCCATCAACAGATCCCCCTCCCCTAAATAGTGCCATACACAGATCCCCCCTCCCCTAAATAGTGCCATCCACAGATCCCCCCTCCCCTAAATAGTGCCATCCACAGATCCCCCCTCCCCTAAATAGTGCCATCCACAGATCCCCCCTCCCCTAAATAGTGCCATCCACAGATCCCCCCTCCCCTAAATAGTGCCATCCACAGATCCCCCTCCCCTAAATAGTGCCATCCACAGATCCCCCCTCCCCTAAATAGTGCCATCCACAGATCCCCCTCCCCTAAATAGTGCCATCAACAGATCCCCCTCCCCTAAATAGTGCCATACACAGATCCCCCCTCCCCTAAATAGTGCCATCCACAGATCCCCCCTCCCCTAAATAGTGCCATCCACAGATCCCCCCTCCCCTAAATAGTGCCATCCACAGATCCCCCTCCCCTAAATAGTGCCATCCACAGATCCCCCCTCCCCTAAATAGTGCCATCCACAGATCCCCCTCCCCTAAATAGTGCCATACACAGATCCCTCTCCCCTAAATAGTGCCATCCACAGATCCCTCTCCCCTAAATAGTGCCATCCACAGATCCCCCTCCCCTAAATAGTGCCATACACAGATCCCTCTCCCCTAAATAGTGCCATCCACAGATCCCTCTCCCCTAAATGGTGCCATCCACAGATCCCCCTCCCCTAAATAGTGCCATACACAGATCCCCCTCCCCTAAATAGTGCCATCAACAGATCCCCCCTCCCCTAAATAGTGCCATCCACAGATCCCCCCCTCCCCTAAATAGTGCCATCAACAGATCCCCCCTCCCCTAAATAGTGCCATCCACAGATCCCCCCTCCCCTAAATAGTGCCATCAACAGATCCCTCTCCCCTAAATAGTGCCATCCACAGATCCCTCTCCCCTAAATAGTGCCATCCACAGATCCCTCTCCCCTAAATAGTGCCATCCACAGATCCCCCCTCCCCTAAATAGTGCCATCCACAGATCCCCCCTCCCCTAAATAGTGCCATCCACAGATCCCTCTCCCCTAAATAGTGCCATCCACAGATCCCTCTCCCCTAAATAGTGCCATCCACAGATCCCCCCTCCCCTAAATAGTGCCATCCACAGTGCCATCCACACTCCCCTAAATAGTGCCATACACAGATCCCCCTCCCCTGAACAGTGCCATCCACAGTATCAGGTGCCTCTCTCTCCCCCCCCCCCCATGTGCCAGTATCAGGTGCCAAACCCCCCCCCACCCAGGTGCCAGTATCAGGTCAGGTGCCAACCCCCCTCCCCCCATGTGCCAGTATCAAGTGCCCCCCCCCCCCCCGCTCCCCCCATGGCAGTAACAGTCGGGTATTAAAAAAAAAAAAAAAATAAACACTTCTACTTACCTCCATGTCAGCGATGCGATGCAGCCTCTTCCTGTGTCCCGCCCTGTATGTCCATATATGGAGTCACTGCTTGTATTTCAGAAAAGATTTCTGCTGGGATTCGAACCCACGACCTTCTGTATCAGAGGCAGAGCACCTACCCTCAAGACCATAACAGCTGCCTTGCTGCTGACTGAAAAATTATGAGACTTCTACTGTTATAGCTGGCTAAGTGTACATCTATACACATAGCTGCTCATATATAGAGATATAGCAGAGCTGAGTGTGCTGGGATAGCTGTCATATAGAGATATAGCAGTGCTGGGTGTGTTGGGGCAGCTGTCATGTGTATAGATGTACACTTAGCCAGCTATAACAGTAGAAGTGTCAAATTTTTTCAGTCAGTTGCAATGCCTTCTTTATGGCTGTGAGGGTTAATGCTTTGCCTCTGATACACTGATACATTGGAGGTTGTGGGTTCGAATCCCAGACACATCAGGAGACTTTAGTATATACAGTAAGATTAGAGCACATTAGCGAGGGAACATTAAGACCGCTGCTGTGAAGGGGCCCTGAACAGTAAGACATCGATATTTAACTAACTTGAAAATAAACTGTCGGGCCCCGAAGCAGCTGCTTCCCCGGTAGTTACGCCACCTCCTGGCTGCCTGTGTGTAGTGTCTGTGTGTGTTAATAATAAAAAATAAAAATAAAAAATTTGAATGCGGTCGGACGGGCCCCCTAGTGGCGTAGGGCCCCATAGCCACTGCTATGGTTGCTATGGCGATCCCTACGCCACTGTTTAGATACCTCCGTTTTTTTTATTTACTGGCATAGATAGTCACTACAAGATTTTAAAATGCTTCTCTTTTTGCCAATTACACATTATTTATTTCTCTGCCCAGTATAGTAAAACTACTTAAAATAACAATTTCCTTACAACTGAGAACATTTTTGTACATGTTGGTAACTTGACTTTCTGAATAAAAATGCACCAGTCTAACAGGAATTTTATAATGTACTTATGACTTGGAAACTTTGCAATTACCTGTTAATTCTTAATTCATGGTTGGGCTGCAGAAGTAAGGTGGGTGGTCAACTTGTGGTAAGATCATGAAAGTAGAGGCCAGGAATATGTGTGCAACTAAATGGGTACAGAAGCTTGGGGCTTAATAAAAATATGATGAATGTTTCACTGAATAAGAAGCAGTGTATTGGAATATGGCAGCCTGGTGTACCCTTCCTAGATTCTTTTCTTTTCTTTTTTTTAACAGTTCCTATCCTAGAATTTTTTCATAGCTTGTACTTCTCACTGGATAACTTTTAAGCCTATATTAAAAACAATGCTACTGCTAAGATCCAGCCGAAAGTCTTTAAGATTCTAAACCGCACACCTCTATAATTACAGATATTATTTGAAGTGACACATAAGATGCACCTACATGTATACAATCAAAAGAATATTCCCTTATCCATTGTACCCATCTCATCCTATCCTCTTATTGGAATTCTATGCATGCAAGGCCCTAAGGGCTTGATTTCAGCTTGATATCTCCCTTATAATTTTTTTTTGAAATAGCTGATACCTGCTTAGATGAATGGTAAAGTTCCATTCCATTAATAAAGAGGGACAGGATAAAGCCTGTGTATCATACCTGTCAGGACCTTCAGCTGACAATATTAGACTGATTCAGCTACATAATCATCATCAATTCTACAGTCATGAGAAAAAAAAAGTACACCCTCTTTGAGGTCTATTGTTTTATCAGGACAGAACAAAATTTGGTAAATACAACCTCAGGATGAACAACACCCCATGAAAATTATACAGCATCATTATTTATTTAACAAAAAATAGGGCAAAATGCAGAAGCTAAATATCACGTCTGTAATGAAAGGTAACAGATGTGCGGCGCAGAGGGTAGGGAAGGGGAGTACTCTTTCACAAGATAGAGGGAGGAGTGGTGACCCCTAATTCACCTAGCACTGGCACCTGGCTGCCCTGACGTCCCTAGACAAGCTGCTAACCCGTACACCGATCACGTGCCTCGTCCCTAGCTTACCCTGAAATAAGCCCTAGGTAGTGAGTAGGGCGGTGGGAGCACTAGTCCTCACCAATGACATCTAGGGTAACAACAGGGAAAAGACACACACCACAAACAATCCCAGAAGGGAGACAACAAATAGGAGAGAAACGGAGATCCGACAGCACCAGTTCCAACAGCTCCACAGCAACTCCAACTCCACCAGAGGTCACAATAGAAGATCTGGAAGGAAAGTCTATATCTGGCAACAAGGGAAGCAGAAAGGGAGAATATATAGTAGCTGGGAGTTGCTGACAGAGAAGAGCTGAAAGGAAAAGCTACAGATTCCTAAATGGGACAAAAAGGATTGCAAACCTAAGCAGGAGAACCTGGACTGGAATCCATTCCCACCACTAGGTCATAGAGCGATCTCTTGAAACCGAGCGAGTAGCCACCCGCTGCAACCTTCTGACCCCAGGCACAACAGGGTCAGCGATAGGTCGTTACACCCTCGTGACAGTACCCCCCTTTCTACGAGGGGCCACCGGACACTCAGGACCAAGTTTCTCCGGATGAGAAATGTGAAAAGAACGAATTAACCTGCTGGCCATGTGACATAGTGTGGAGATGGCAGCAGCAGCAGGATACCACAGAGTCGCAAGGTGACATAGTGTGGAGATGGCAGCAGCATGCGGAGGCCACAGAGTGGCAAGGTGACATAGTTTGGAGGTGGCGGCAGCATCAGAAGGCCACAGAGTGGCAAAGTGACAAAGTGTGGATATGGCAGCAGCAGGATACCACAGAGTGGACCGGTTGACATAGTGTGGAGATGGAAGCAGCATGAGGAGGCAACAGAGTGGCAAGGTGACATAGTGTGGATATGGCAGTAGCAGCAGCATGAGGAGACCACAGAGTGGCAAGGTGACGTAGTGTGGACATGGCAGCAGCATGAGTAGACCACAGAGTGGCAAGGTGACATAGTTTGGAGATGGCAACAGCAGCAGGATACCACAGAGTGGCAAGGTGACATAATGAGGAGATGGCAGTAGCAGCAGCATCAGGAGACCACAGAGTGGCAAGGTGACATAGTGTGGATATGGCAGCAGCAGCTGCATCAGGAGACCACAAATTGACCTGGTAACAGAGTGGGGCAGTGGGTGGCAATACCAGTACCCGCTGACGAAAGTGGGTGCAAGAAGGAGTGCAGTGACCGGGTCCGCAGGGGAAACGCTTGAGGCTACGATGGGTCGATAAAGGTAGTAGTTCATGTGCTCACGGTTAGCAGAGCCTCCCTGGGTTGGCGTGCAGTGATGAGGAAGACAGCACTAAATCCTCTGGGGCACTCTCTATTGCATGGAACACCAGCCAGATGGAAGTTGAGGTGCCCTTGATGGTGTAGTTGTTTAATGTTCTTTGGTGGCTGGGCCCCTGTGTTCGTGACACCAGCACCGTGCAAATGTTGAGTGTAGTAGTAGCAATGAAGAGTCAGTTGTTGTAAAACAATTCAAACATTTACTTGAATCAATAGTCTCAAGGCAGATGTTACAGTCCATGAATAAAGTGCATTCATATGGCATAAGTGATAACTCAGAAATAAGTTCAATTATATTCCACTTATCAGGTTTAGGCAATTGTCAGTTGAGGAGATTTCTTTAAGGCTGAAAATTTACAGGCAAGACTTCTTATAATAGTTCTAAATTTAATCTATAGCACTCTGGTACTAAATATGCTGTTTTCTACTTATCTTGAGCTATCCAATAAGGGAGTTCTCCCTCATTGCAGGCATCAGTCTTCTGCTACAGTATTTGCAGGATGCTCTCCTGAAGTAATCAGGTTTTTAAGTTTCCACTATACCGCGGAAGGCTTCTAGTGAATAAGGACAATTCTGTACACTAATTATCCATTCGTGTCCAGGCACTCGGAAAGTTACTCTCAGGCACTTGTGCTGATGAGGTCAATAAGCTAGATTCAGCTATAACCCTCACTAGGCTTGCTTCATATTTAGACACAGACTCACTGTCTGGTGGTTAGTCGCTGTGGTTGTCTTCTCCAGGCTTGATCAGGGCCCAGAGGAAAGGAAAACAGCTACATGTTGATTTAGGCCTGTTTCTCTCCTCCGTGAACTTGCTTTCCTCCTCTCACTAACTACTTCACTTCAACTAACTTTATTAACACACCCAGGGCTGCCATCAGAAATTTTGGGGCCCCTAACACAGCTCAAGTCCTGCCCCCCCCCCCCAGGCGAAAGCTAATTTTGCCGCCCCCCTTGGCTCAGCCCATTGACCGCACCCTTTAATCCGCCCCTTTTTGTCGGCCACCTATCTAATGCAACATTTTACTTGACCAGCTAATTTTAGATATTCTAGATATTTTTAGTAGTCATCTGTGTCATTTTGGCCTCAAAACATTACATGGCTCCCTACACTACATTATATTATTGACAACTGTAAGTTTTTACCTTGACTGGTGGTGGCCTAGGTGTGTTTATCAGCAGGTCTGCTCCAGTCACTGTTATGAGGGGATCTATGGATGGCACTGTATAAGGCATCTGTGGATGACACACTGTTATGGTGGATCTGTGGATGACACACTGTTATGAGGGATCTGTGGTTGACACTGTTATGGGGGATCTGTGGATGACACTGTTATGGGGGATCTGTGGATGACACTGTTATGGGGGATCTGTGGATGCTACTGTTATGGAGAGGGATCTGTGGATGGCACTGTTATGGAGGGGGGTCTGTGGATGACACTGTTATGGGGGCTCTGTGGATGACACGGTTATGGGGGATCTGTGGATGACACATACCGTATATAGCATCTTATGCTATATGTGTCATCCACAGATTGACCCCATGATAGTGTCATCCACAGATCCCCCTCCATAACAGTGTCATCCACAGATCCCCCCATAAGTGTCATCCACAGATCCCCCCCATAACAGTGCCATCCACAGATCCCCCATAACAGTGTCATCCACAGATCCACCCCATGACAGTGTCTTCCACAGATCCCCCTCCATAACAGTGTTCTGTGGATGACACTATTATGGGGGATCTGTGGATGACACTGTTATGGGGGATCTGTGGATGACACTGTTATGGGGGATCTGTGGATTACACTGTTATGGGGGATCTGTGGATGGCACTGTTTTGGGAGGGATCTGTGGATGACACTTATGGGGGGGGATCTGTGGATGACACTGTTATGGAGGGGGATCTGTGGATGACACTGTTATGGAGGGGGATCTGTGGATGACACATACCGTATATAGCATCTTATGCTATGTTTCATCCATGGATCCCCCTCCATAACAGTGTCATCCACAGATCCCCCCCATAAGTGTCATCCACAGATCCCCCCCATAAGTGTCATCCACAGACCCCCCATAACAGTGCCATCCACAGTATAGATTCCCCATAACAGTGTCATCCACGGATCCCCCTCCTATAACAGTGCCGCCATCCATAGATCCCCCTCCCCGCCGCTCACAGTAGTATACATTTATAAACTGTAATCCGTATCCTGCAGACAGTAACTTTAAATCAGCGCTCATCTCTTTACTACCTTACATTCAGCTCCCTCCAGTAACAGGCAGTGAGGCGGCAACGCTCACTCACTAACGTCACTCGCCTGCGCCGCCTAGTGGGAGCAGCAGGCGCGTCAGTGAGTGAGCGCCGCCCGCACTGCCTGTTACCGGAGCTGAGTCAGTGTAAGATAGTAAAGATATGAGCGCTGATTTAAAGTTAACACACTGACACAAAAAAAAAAAAGGCTCGGGACCAGCCGGGCCCCCCCTGGGTCCAGGCCCCTTACTGGGGTATCGGCTTTACCACCCCCCCCACCCCATGGCGGCCCTGAACACACCTCAAGCTATATATATTATGTGGTGCCAGCACCACCTAGGGGCGAATGGGCGAAATGACATTGCCAGCCTGATAATGTGAAATACCATACATTAGATAAATACATAAATAAGCAGATGTTTGAAGTGTCCCTTTCACACAAATGTGGGACACTGCAGGAACACTTGGCATCAGATGTGTGGCATCAGGCGGGTTGCAGCATCAGAGTAGTAGCTGAGGCAGGTAGTCAGAAGAAACCAGTCTCTTTTATCAAAGTGTTGGTGTGGCACCATGGATGATCTAGTCTGATGCATCAGGAATTGGTGGTTAGAAATCCTGGCTGATCCACGCCTGATTCATCTTGACAAAGTTCAGTCTCAAGGTTGAGGTCCTGCTCCAGGTCTACCTGCTGCTGCTGCTGGTGAGTAGTTTTTTCACTATGTGGGTGAAGAAAGCTACTCATCAGGCTGCTGCTGATGGAGCTGGTACTGCTCCTGCCAGCCAACCCCGCCATGGCAATGGAACATGAGCGCAGAGCGCCCCCCCGGTGAGACCTGCGAGAGGATGGACGATGGCGCAGATAGGCAGCGGCCAACTGACTTTTACCATATATAACTGCAGCGATGAAAGCTGCATGAAATTTGTTTTTCCACCAAAATAATTCACAAAAGATTTTACTGCATATAAGTGCAGCGCTTAACTCTGAATACAATTTTTTTCCCACCGAAATAAGTCAGAAGAGATTTTACCGCACATAAGTGCAGCGCTTAATGCTGCATACATTTTTTTTCCCACCAAAATAAGTCACAAAAGATTTTAACGCATAAAAGTGCAGCGCTGAACGCTGAATAAAATTACTTTTTCCACCAAAATACTTTAATAAAGATTTTACCACATATAACGGAGCACGAAAATGGAAAGGGTCTTCAGATTCTGCCCGCACTATACGGACGTCTCAGAAATGAACCGCTGCTCCAGACAGCAGCTCCTGGGGAGGTCATGGAGCGTCCCGGTCATCCGGCATCTATTAGTTACGCTAAAGAATTATTTTGAAAGTGTGTAGAAGCCAAACGGGGCCCCCATGCTGCAAATTTATCATGGATACATCACGGAAATTTAACCGCATATAACCTGTGACAGTGAGAGGTTTTGTCTGGGAAAACAGGTATTTTCCTCCCAGCATGTGCCAGATGAGGTCCGGATTTTAAGTGCCAGTTCGGGTTTTGACAGCACCTGGCTAATCTTAAATAGGCAGCTGGGTTCAGAAGCCGTGTCTCTGTGTTGGGATCTGGGAGCTTTGTGTCTGGATGAAGGCTTGCTACCTGTTTGCCGTGAAAACAGGTTGGTGCTGCTATGGTCAAGGACTTTTTGAGGCAGAATTGCCGCATGGTGTGAATTACAACCAACACCGCAAGGTGACTTTTTGTTTGATTATAACTGCTTGGTTTGTCACTTGCCTAAAGTGTGAATAAAACACTGAACTGTTTGATCGAAAGAACTTGTTGTTGCCTCTATACTGCGTCTGCTAATCCTGTCTACCAGAGCGAAACCCCACAATTGGTGGAGGATGCGGCATAAGCAGTGAGGCTGGCATGAACGCCGATTATTATTTTTTTGGTTTCTGCATTTTCAGGCACGGTTGTATATCGTACATTAAACCAGCTGTATTACAACCAGTGGCCCACGACAAAATGGAGGCTGTTGTGAAGGCCCTCATGGAGGCTAATCTGCAGCAGCGAGAGACAAACCTGCAGCAACGCAAGGCTAATAAGCAGCAGCAGGAGACTAACCAGTTGCTGCTACAACACGTGATGGCTTTTCAGATAGCAGGAGCAACCCCGAATGTCCACAATGCCCGGAAAGCAGTCCGTGCCACGATTCCAAAGATGACCCCAGCAGACGACATCGAAACCTACCTGGCGATGTACGAGAAAGTGGAAATCAGGGAAAAGCTACTCTGTGACCAGTAGGCTGAGGTCGTCGCTCCGTTCCTGGCATCCAATTCCCAGCGGGTGTATTTCGACTTGCTGGATGATCAAGCGGCTAACTACCAGAATGTCAAGGGTGAGATTCGGGCAAGACTGGGGGTGAATGTGTTAGTGTGGGCCCAGCGGGTGCATCAGTGGGGGTTCAACCCGGCTGAGCCTGCAAGACCCCAGTATTATAACTTCACCTCTTGCAAAAATGGCTACAGCCTGACGTGCTGAGTCCCACTGCTATGCTGGATAGTCTGTTGGCCGATTTGTTCTGGAGGGCTTCGCCATACCCTCTCTAGCACTGGATCGGTCAGGTGTCTCCTGGCAAAGCTCTTGAGATGGTGGACCTGGTGGAACGCTATTAAGCTACCAGGAATATAAAGGAGAGTTCTGTCAGGAGGAGGGTTGGCAAACCCTGGAAATCTCCACCCCAGGCCCAGAGATTTGAACCGATAAAACCCGCCTGGGATGTACCTACAGCAGTCAACTGCCAACTCCTGGACAGTCTGTGGTGCGACGTGACGTTGGTGGATAGAGCGAGACATGATGTCCCAGATGTGCTCAATTGGATTCAGGTCTGGGAAACGGGCGGGCCAGTCCATAGCATCAATGCCTTCGTCTTGCAGGAACTGCTGACACACTCCAGCCACATGAGGTCTAGCATTGTTTTGCATTAGGAGGAACCCAGGGCCAACCGCATCAGCATATGGTCTCACAAGGGGTCTGAGGATCTCATCTCGGTACCTAATGGCAGTTAGGCTACCTCTGGCGAGCACATGGAGGGCTGTGCAGCCCTCCAAAGAAATGCCACCCCACACCATTACTGACCCAATGCCAAACCGGTCATGCTGGAGGATGTTACAGGCAGCAGAACATTCTCCACGGCGTCTCCAGACTCTGTCACGTCTGTCACATGTGCTTAGTGTGAACCTGCTTTCATCTGTGAAGAGCACAGGGCACCAGTGGCTAATTTGCCAATCTTGGTGTTCTCTGGCAAATGCCAAACGTCCTGCACGGTGTTGGGCTGTCTCTTTCTGACCGTTTGAGCAGACACATGCACATTTGTGGCCTGCTGGAGGTCATTTTGCAGGGCTCTGGCAGTGCTCCTCCTGTTCCTCCTTGCACAAAGGCGGAGGTAGCGGTCCTGCTGCTGGGTTGTTGCCCTCCTACGGCCTCCTCCACGTCTCCTGATGTACTGGCCTGTCTCCTGGTAGCGCCTCCATGCTCTGGACACTACGCTGACAGACACAGCAAACCTTCTTGCCACAGCTCGCATTGATGTGCCATCCTGGATAAGCTGCACTACATGAGCCACTTGTGTGGGTTGTAGACTCCGTCTCATGCTACCACTAGAGTGAAAGCAACGCCAGCATTCAAAAGTGACAAAAACATCAGCGAGGAAGCATAGGAACTGAGAAGTGGTCTGTGTTCACCACCTGCAGAACCACTCCTTTTTTGGGGGTGTCTTGCTAATTGCCTATAATTTCCACCTGTTGTCTATCCCATTTGCACAACAGCATGTGAAATTGATTGTCACTCAGTGTTGCTTCCTAAGTGGACAGTTTGATTTCACAGAAGTGTGATTGACTTGGAGTTACATTGTGTTGTTTAAGTGTTCCCTTTATTTTTTTGAGCAGTGTATATATATATATATATATATATGTATATATATATATTACAGGGCCCCTGTATATATATCCATGTTGCCCCCTTTGTATATATTCCATTTGTCCCCTGTGTATATATTCCATTTTCTGCCTCCGCTGTATATATATTCCATTTTGCCCGCTGTCCTAGGGGGACACATATCTGGCCATAACTGCAGTGAGGGGGCACATATCTGGACATAACTACTGTAAGGGGGACACATATCTGGACATAACTACTACTGTGAGGGGGACACATATCTGGGCATAACTACTGTGAGGGGAACACATATCTGGGCATTACTACTGTGAGGGGGATACATCTGGCCATAACTACTGTAAGGGGGGCATATATCTGGCCATAACTACTGTGAGGGGCCACAAGGAGGACATAACTATTTTGAAGGGACCATAAGGCGGGCTTAATTACTGTGAGGGGCCACAAGGTGGGCATTAGTACTTTGTAGTAGCACTTAGGGGAAATGTATGCTATACATTGGCATGGCTCAGTGTTACAGGCCAGCACAGCGCCCCCTGCTGGTGATTTCACAGGGGCAGTCACCATCCCATGTGATTATTCTTTTTTTCTCTATCACCACAGGGACCTTGTTCTGGATCCAGCGGACATCACGCCGACGCCAGCGACACCCTGGATGAGGTAGGACCAGATTTTATTAGTTAGGACTGGGTGAGGGTAGTCATGCATTGGGCTCAGGGCTCTTTCACATGAGCAGATCCTGTGCGGGTAATCCGCTGTGTGAAAGAGTCAAGCCCTGTACTGGACAGCGGAGACACGGACCAGTAACATGATTGATAATGCTCTTTGCCTCTCTGTGATCTATTTGCTACAAAATCACAGTGACAACTTTATCTCACTGTGATTTTGTAGTAAAAAGGTCACAGAGAGGCACAGAGCATTATTAATCCCAATCCAGGGGGCCCAAGTAAATTCTTGCGACGGGTTGGGGGGGGGACAGGGAGGGGGCCCCATGGATCAGTTTCACACTGGGGCCCCATGGATTTTGTGTACGCCACTGAGCCTGGCCATGTAAAGGCTGACTGTCCCCATCGGGTTGAGCGCATGGACACTAACTATGGCTACTGTCACTCGCTATATGCCAGGAGGCTGTGTGCAACAGGTGCCCCAGAGTCTCTAGATCATTTGTGCCAGGTGGAAGTGGGAGACACTCTGGCGGAGGCTCTGCTGGACTCAGGGAGTCTTGTGACCCTAGTAAGGGCTACTCTGGTGCGGTCCCCTGAGTATACTGGCTGGAAAGTCTGGGTGATGTGCATCCACAGAGACTTAAAGACTACCCCACCGCGCTGGTGTCTCTAACTACGGTGGCCGGTAGATGTACCCACAAGACGTCCGTTTACCAACAGCTACAGACGTCCGTTTACCATCTGCAAACGGACTGTCTGGTAGAAAGGTTTAACCAAACATAAAAAAATCTATTTAACAGGGTGGTGGCTAAAGATGGGAAAGACTGGAACCTCCTTCTGCCCTATCTCATGTTCGCAGTGCGAGAGGTACCCCAGGACTCTGCTGGGTTCTCGCCCTTCGAACTGCTATATGGCAGACACCCTCGCGGTCTCTTGGACGTGGAAAAAGAGGCATGGGCACAACAACCCACTCCACATAAAAGTGTCATTAAGTACGAAATAGGCTAGTAAATGCTTTTGCCACAAATAACTGCAACAGTAAAGTGCGTATATATATTTTTTCTGTACTGAAATAGGAAACTAAACGCTTTTGCCACAAATAACTGCAACGGTGAAGTGCGCATATATTTTTCTTTTTGTACTGAAATAGGCCAGCAAACGCTTTTGCCACAAATATGTGTACCAGTGAAGTGCATATATATTTTTCTTTCTGTACTGAAATAGGCCACTAAATGCTTTTGCCACAAATAACTGCACCAGTGAAGTGCGTATAATTTTTCTTTCTGTACTGAAATAGGCCACTAAATGCTTTCAACACATAAAACCGCCGAAGTGAACTGAGAATATATTTTTCTTAATGTACTGAAATAGGCCACTAAACCCTTTTGCCACAAATAACTGCACCAGTAAAGTGCATATATTTTTTCCTTTCTGTACTGAAATAGGCCACTAAACGCTTTTGCCAGAAATAAATGCACCAGTGAAGTGCATATATATTTTTCTTTCTGTACTGAAATAGGCCGCTAAACGCTTTTGCCACAAATAACTGCATCGGTGAAGTGCATATAATTTTTATTTCTGTACTGAAATAGGCCACTAAATGCTTTCAACACATAAAACCGCAAAGTGAACTGAGAATATCTTTTTCTTTCTGTATTGAAATAGGCGACTAAATGCTTTTGCCACAAATAACTGCACCGGTGAAGTGCATATAATTTTTCATTCTGTACTGAAGTAGGCCAGTAAAAGTTTTTAGCAGAAATAAATGCACCAGTGAAGTGTGTATCGATTTTTCTTTCTGTACTGAAATAGGCCACTAAACCCTTTTGCCGCAAATAACTGCACCAGTGAAGTGTATATATTTTTTTCTTTCTGTACTGAAATTGGCCACTAAACGCTTTTGCCAGAAATAAATGCACCAGTGAAGTGCGTATATACACTGCTCCAAAAAATAAAGGGAACACAAAAATAACACATCCTAGATCTGAATTAATTAAATATTCTTCTGAAATACTTTGTTCTTTACATAGTTGAATGTGCTGACAACAAAATCACACAAAAATTAAAAATGGAAATCAAATTTTTCAACCCATGAAGGTCTGGATTTGGAGTCACACTCAAAATTAAAGTGGAAAAACACACTACAGGCTGATCCAACTTTGATGTAATGTCCTTAAAACAAGTCAAAATGAGGCTCAGTAGTGTGTGTGGCCTCCACGTGCCTGTATGACCTCCCTACAACGCCTGTGCATGCTCCTGATGAGGTGGCGGACGGTCTCCTGAGGGATCTCCTCCCAGACCTGGACTAAAGCATCTGCCAACTCCTGGACAGTCTGTGGTGCAACGTGACGTTGGTAGATAGAGCGAGACATGATGTGTATTTTTATTTCTATAATGAAATAGGCCACTAAATGCTTTTGCCACAAATAACTGCACCAGTGAAGTGTGTATAATTTTTCTTTCTGTATTGAAATAGGCCACTAAATGCTTTCAACACATAGATTCTGCCTATTTCAGTACAGAAAGAAAAATCGATACGCACTTCACCGGTGCATTTATTTCTGCTAAAAGCGTTTACTGGCCTACTTCAGTACAAATAGAAAAATATATTCTCAGTTCACTTTGGCGGTTATATGTGTTAAAATCGTTTACTGGCCTATTTCAGTACAAAAAGAAAAATATATGCGCACTTAACTATTGCACTTTTTTGTGGAGAAAGCGTTTAGTGGCCTATTTCAATACAGAAATAAAAATATATTCTCAGTTCACTTCGGCGGTTTTATGTGTTGAAAGCATTTAGTGGCTTATTTCAGTACAGAAACAAAAATTATACGCACTTCACCGCTGCAGTTATTTGTGACAAAAGCGTTTAGTGGCCTATTTCACTACAGAAAGAAAAATATATACGCACTTCACTTCTGCAGTTATATGTGTTGAAAACATTTAGTAGCCTATTTCAATACAGAAAGAAAAATGATACGCACTTCACTGGTGCAGTTATTTGTGGCAAAAGCATTTAGTGGCCTATTTCAGTACTGAAAGAAAAATCTATATGCACTTCACTTGTGCATTTATTTCTGGTAAAAGCGTTTACTAGCCTATTTCAGTACAAATAGAAAAATATATTCTCAGTTCACTTCGGCGGTTATATGTGTTGAAAGAGTTTACTGGCCTATTTCAGTACAAAAAGAAAAATATATGCGCACTTCACTGTTGCAGTTATTTGTGGCGAAAGCGTTTAGTGGCCTATTGCAATACAGAAAGAAAAATATATTCTCAGTTCACTTCGGCGGCTATATATGTGTTGAAAGCGTTTAGTGGCCTATTTCAGTACAAAAAATATATATTCTCAGTTCATGTCGGCGGTTATATGTGTTGAAAGTGTTTACTGGCCTATTTCAGTACAAAAAGAAAAATATATTCTCAGTTCACGTCGGCGGTTATTTGTGTTGAAAGCGTTTTGTGACCTATTTCAGTACAAAAATAAAAATATATTCTCAATTAACGCCGGCAGTTATTTGTGGCAAAAGCGTTTAGTGGCCTATTTCCGTACAGAAAGAAAAATCTATACGCACTTCACTGGTGCATTTATTTCTGGCAAAAGCATTTACTGGCCTACTTCAGTACAAATAGAAAAATATATTCTCAGTTCACTTTGGTGGTTATATGTGTTGAAATCGTTTACTGGCCTATTTCAGTACAAAAAGAAAAATATATGCGCACTTCACTGTTGCAGTTATTTGTGGCGAAAGCATTTAGTGGCCTATTTCAATACAGTAAGAAAAATATATTCTCAGTTCACTTCGGCGGTTTTATGTGTTGAAAGCGTTTAGTGGCTTATTTCAGTACAGAAAGAAAAATTATATGCACTTCACCGGTTATTTGTGGCAAAAGCATTTAGTGGCCTATTTCTGTACAGAAAGAAAAATATATACGCACTTCACTGGTGCATTTATTTCTGGCAAAAGCGTTTAGTGGCCTATTTCAGTACAGAAAGGAAAAATATATACATACTTTACTGGTGCAGTTTTTGTGGCAAAAGCGTTTAGTGGCCTATTTCAGTACAAAAAGAAAAAAATATACGCACTTCACTGGTGCATTTATTTCTGGCAAAAGCGTTTAGTGGCCTATTTCAGTACAGAAAGAAAAATATATACGCATTTTACTGGTGCAGTTATTTTTGGCAAAAGCGTTTAGTGGCCTATTTCAGTACAGAAAGAAAAAAATATATGCACTTCAATGGTGCACTTATTTGTGGCAAAAGCGTTTAGTGGACTATTTCAATACTGAAACAAAAATATATACTCACTTTACTGGTGCAGTTATTTGTGGCAAAAGCGTTTAGTGGCCTATTTCAGTACAGAAAGAAAAATCGATACACACTTTACTGGTGCTTTTATTTCTGCTGAAAGCGTTTACTGGCCAACTTCAGTACAAATAGAAAAATATATTCTCAGTTCACTTCCCTGTTGCAGTTATTTGTGGCAAAAGTGTTTAGTGGCCTATTTCAATACAGAAAGAAAAATATATTCTCAATTCACTTTGGCGGTTTTGTGTTGAAAGCGTTTAGTGGCTTATTTCAGTACAGAAAGAAAAATTATACCCTCTTCACCGGTGCAGTTATTTGTGGCAAAAGCGTTTACTGGCCTATTTCAGTACAGAAAGAAAAATATATACGCACTTCACTTGTGCTTTTATTTGTGGCAAAAGCATTTGCTGGCCTATATCAGTACGGAAAGAAAAAAATATACGCACTTCACTTGTGCATTTATTTCTGGTAAAAGATTTTACTAGCCTATTTCAGTACAAATAGAAAAATATATTCTCAGTTTACTTCCTCGGTTATATGTGTTGAAAGCATTTAGTAGCCTATTTCAATACAGAAAGAAAAATTATACGCACTTCACTGGTGCTTTTATTTGTGGCAAAAGCATTTAGTGGCCTATTTCAGTACAGAAAGAAAAATCTATACACACTTCACTGGTGCATTTATTTCTGGTAAAAGCGTTTACTAGCCTATTTCAGTACAAATAGAAAAATATATTCTCAGTTCACTTCGGCGGTTATATGTGTTGAAAGCATTTACTGGTCTATTTCAGTACAAAAAGAAAAATATATGCGCACTTCACTGTTGCAGTTATTTGTGGCGAAAGCGTTTAGTGGCCTATTTCAATACAGAAAGAAAAATATATTCTCAGTTCACTTATGTGTTGAAAGCGTTTAGTGGCCTATTTCAGTATAAAAAATATATATATTCTCAGTTCACGTCGGCTGTTATATGTGTTGAAAGCGTTTTGTGACCTATTTCAGTACAAAAAGAAAAATATATTCTCAGTTCACGTCGTCGGTTATTTGTGTTGAAAGCGTTTTGTGGCCTATTTCAGTACAAAAATAAAAATATATTCTCAATTAACGCCGGCGGTTATATGTGTTGAAAATGTTTAGTGGCCTATTTCAGTACAAAAAGAAAAATATTTTCTCAGTTCACGTCGGCGGTTATATGTGTTGAAAGCATGGCTGGGCGTCAGCAGGGTTGCAGCAGTGGGAGGTCGGGAGCCAAACATGCCTGGGGTAGACCACCTGCTTCTCAGCAGTCTACCTGCCCAGGAAGCAGTGGTGCAGGGGTTCACGGAAGCAGCACCGGTAGCAGTTAGTCAGTGTGGACTGTTGGGGTAAAATCATCTACTCGGCGGTGTGGAAGTTTTTTGTTAAGCCGCCGGAGGAGGTTAACACGGCCATATGTAGAATATGTGGGCTGAAGGTGAAGTGTGGCCAGGGTGCCATTGTTGGCCCCACAGCCCTGCGTCAACTTATGCAGTGTCACCATTTGTGGTATCCTGATGCTGCTGCCATCTCCACATTATGCCACCTTGTCACTCTGTAGTATCCTGCTGCTGCTGCTACTGCCATCTCCACACTATGTCACCTTGTCACTCTGTAGTATCCTGCTGCTGCTACTGCCATCTACACACTATGTCACCTTGCCACTCTGTGGTATCCTGATGCTGCTGCTGCTACTACCATATCCACACTATGTCACCTTGCCACTCTGTGGCCTCCTCCTGATGCTGCTGCTGCCACCTCCACACTCTGTCATTGTACCACTCTGTGGTCTCCTCATGCTGCTGCCAACTCCAGACTCTGTCATTGTGCCACTCAGTGGCCTCCTCATACTGCTGCCACCTCCAGACTCTGCCATTGTGTCACTCTGTTGCCTCCTTCTGATGCTGCTGCCGCCAAGTCCACACTTTGTCATTGGGCCGCTGTGTGGTCTCCTCTTGCTACCGCCACCTCCAGACTCGGTCATTGTGCCACTCAGTGTACTCCTCATACTGCTTCCAACTCCAGACTCTGTAATTGTGCCACTTGGTGGACTCCTCATATGGCTGCCACCTCCAAAATCGGTCATTGTGCCACTCGGTGGCCTCTTCCTGCTGCTGCTGCAACCTCCACACTCTGTCATTGGGCCACTTTGTATTCTCCAACTCCAGACTTGATCATTGTACCACTTAGTGGCCTCCTCATACTGTTGCCAACTCCAGACTTTGTCAGTGTGCCACTTGGTGGCCTCCTCATACTGCTGACACCTCCACACTTTGTCGTGGTGCCACTCTGTGGCCTCCTCATGATGCTGACAACTCCAGACCCTGTCAGTGTGGCCACCTCATACTGATGCTACCTCCAGACTTTGTAACTGTACCACTCTGTGGCCTCCTCATACTGCTTCCAACTCCAGACTTGGTCATTGTGCCACTCGGTGGCCTCCTCATACTGCTGACACCTCCACACTTTGTCGTGGTGCCACTGTGTGGTCTCCTCATGCTGCTGCCACCTCCACAATCTCTCGTTGTTGTGCTACTCTGGCCTCCTCATGTTGCTGACACCTCCACACTTTGTCTTCGTGCCACTCTGTGGCCTACCCATGCTTCTGCCAACTCCAGACCCTGTCATTGTGCCACTCGGTGGCCTCCTCATACTGCGGCCAACTCCAGACTTGGTCATTGTACCAATCTGTGGTCTCCTTATACTGCTGCCAACTCCAGAATCGGTCATTGTGTTACTTAGTGGCCTCCTCATACTGCTGCCAACTCCAGACTTTGTCAGTGTGCCACTCGGTGGCCTCCTCATACTGCTGAAACCTCCACACTTTGTCATGGTGCCACTCTGTGGCCTCCTCATGCTGCTGCCACCTCTACAATCTCTTGTCGTCGTGCTACTCTGGCCTCCTCATGCTGCTGACACCTCCACACTTTGTCTTCGTGCCACTCTGTGGCCTATTTATGCTGCTGCCACCTCCACAATCTCTTGTCGTCATGCTACTCTGTGGCCTCCTCATGCTGCTGCCACCTCCACAATCTTTCGTAGTCGTGCCACTCTGTAGCCTCCTGATGCTCCTGCCACCTCCAGACTCTGTCATTGGGCCACTCTGTGGTCTCTTCATGCTGCTTCCACCTCATCACTATGTCATAGGTCCACTCTGTGGACTTCTCATGCTGTTCACACCCTCCCCACTTCATGACTGGGCCACTAATTTGCCTTTTCGCATGGCTGACATCATCATTTATTTCACCCTTCTTCTGATCTGTCAGAAGTAAGGAAAAATGAGACGCACAATGGATCCTGTCTGTGTAGCAGCTGTAAGGCCTGTATGGTCCCATCAGAATTGGCTTATGATTTGGTAGCCAAAAGCAGGAGTGGGTACAAAACACAGAAGACATGCAAATTAGAGTTGAGCGGACACCTGGATGTTTCGATGGGTTCGGCCGAACTTCACAAAAAAGTTCGAGTTCGGGACCCGAACTTCACCCCGAAGCCTATTGAAGTCAATGGGGACCCAAACTTTTGGGCACTAAAATGGCTCTAAAATGGCAGCAAAATGTGGTTAAGAGCATGGCAAGTGCTCTGCAAACAAATATGGATAGGGAAATGACTTAAAATGACATAAAATACGCAAAAATAAAAAATAATAATCCTGATCTTGGATGACGAGGTCCATATGGAGTAGGAGGTTGAGGAGGCGGTGTAGGTGGAAGCGGCGGTGGAGGATGAGGAGGTAGTCTACACTGCTTTTTAGTTTTATTTTTTATTTATTTATTTTTTTGTTTAAATTAGGGTACACCCCAAAACATTGGGAAATATAACCTGTGATAACCTCCTCCAGCCATGCTAAACAAACGTTCAGACAATACACTGGTTGCAGGGCAGGCCAGCACCTCCAAGGCGTAAAGGACAAGCTCAGGCCATGTGCCCAATTTGGAGACCCAGAAGTTAAAGGGGGCAGACCCATCAGTCAGTATGTGTAGGCGTGTGCACACATACTGCTCCACCATGTCGCACATCCCTGTGATGTCTACGATCCAATTGGATATCTGCTCTATCAACTTTCGATGTTCTTTTATGCGCCTACCATGTTGATCACAATTAGCGGCGAATCAGGGTTCCACCCCGGAGAGGGAGAGTGAGAAAGAGAGACCACATCCAAGGGAGGTCAATGGCTGCAATGTGATCAAACTGAAATGTGGGACAAATTATTGAAGCCGAAGCTTTCAAGTAAAGGAGGGGGCACGCGGCAACTACCCACTCCCGACTCGGGGAGGTAGTGACGATTAATAACAATACAGGACTCTTAAGATGCCCTGTTATTGGAATGATTAATAAAAAAATATAGGGAATGTCACTGGGGTATTTTGGATTTGGAAACGTTAGATAGGAGAGGCCTTGCTGCCGCTTTGTTAACTCTAGAAAACTTCTGCCTGATCATAAGTCCCCGTGACGTCCACGATCCATTTGGATATTTTCTCTATCAACTTTTGATGTTCTTTTCTGCGCCTACCATGTTGATCACGCTTAACAGCGAATCAGGGTTCCACGCTGGAGAGGGAGCGTGAGAAAGAGATACCACATCCAAGGCAGGTCAATGACTCCAATGTGATCGAGCAGAAATGTGGAACAAGTTGTTAAAGTTGAAGCATTGAATGAAAGGAGGGGGCGCCCGTCAATTAAAAACGAATTTTAGAAATTTAATTCTCTGTCACCTATGCAGAGCAGGGTTTTTTTATCGCCAGAAATGGGTTAATGTCACCCACCAATGGAACAGATGATTTTTAAAAATTTCTGGCTCTGTCACCTATGCAGAGCACGGGTTTATTCACGGCAAAAATGGTAAAATGTCACCCAAGAATGTAACAGATGAATTAGTGAAATGTATTTCCTTGTCCACTAGGTAGAGCAGGGGTATATCACAGCCAAATATTGGCCAATGTCAACCGACAATGTAACAGAAAAATTTGTGAAATTTATTAACCTGTCTACTAGGTAGAGCAGGGGTATATCACAGCCAAAAATTGGTGAATTTCACCCGAAAATGTAACAGAAAAATTTGTGACATGACATAATATAAAATATGTACAAATAAAAAAAAAAAATCTTGATGGAGGTCCATATAGAGTAGGCGGTTGAGGAGGCGGTGGATGTAGCGGTGTAGGTGGAAGCGGCGGTGGAGGAGGACGAGGTAGCGAACACAAGTTTTTGGTTTTAATTCTTATTATTTTTTTAAATTAGGGTACACCTCAAAAGAGTGGGAAATATCAAAATTACAACAATGAGCAATTGCGCTGTAGTATTATAACAATGGCTGGGTAAGGGCGGTATACATGTCTATTCTGCACAAGGTACGGACAAGTCCTGTGGGATCCACGCCTGGTTCATTTTAATGAACGTGAGCTTGTCCACATTGGCTGTGCACAGGCGGCTGCACTTGTCTGTGATAACGCCCCCTGCCGTGCTAAACACACGTTGATACAATACACTGGGTGCAGAGTAGGCCAGCACTTCCAAGGCGTAAAGGGCATGCTCAGGCAATGTGCTCAATTTGGAGACCCAGAAGTTGAAGGGGGCAGACCCATCAGTCAGTATGTGTAGGCGTGTGCACACATACTGCTCCACCATGTCGCACATCCCTGTGATGTCTACGATCCAATTGGATATCTGCTCTATCAACTTTCGATGTTCTTTTATGCGCCTAACATGTTGATCACAATTAGCGGCGAATCAGGGTTCCACCCCGGAGAGGGAGAGTGAGAAAGAGAGACCACATCCAAGGGAGGTCAATGGCTGCAATGTGATCAAACTGAAATGTGGGACAAATTATTGAAGCCGAAGCTTTCAAGTAAAGGAGGGGGCACGCGGCAACTACCCACTCCCGACTCGGGGAGGTAGTGACGATTAATAACAATACAGGACTCTTAAGATGCCCTGTTATTGGAATGATTAATAAAAAAATATAGGGAATGTCACTGGGGTATTTTGGATTTGGAAACGTTAGATAGGAGAGGCCTTGCTGCCGCTTTGTTAACTCTAGAAAACTTCTGCCTGATCATAAGTCCCCGTGACGCCCACGATCCATTTGGATATTTTCTCTATCAACTTTTGATGTTCTTTTCTGCGCCTACCATGTTGATCACGCTTAACAGCGAATCAGGGTTCCACGCTGGAGAGGGAGCGTGAGAAAGAGATACCACATCCAAGGCAGGTCAATGACTCCAATGTGATCGAGCAGAAATGTGGAACAAGTTGTTAAAGTTGAAGCATTGAATGAAAGGAGGGGGCGCCCGTCAATTAAAAACGAATTTTAGAAATTTAATTCTCTGTCACCTATGCAGAGCAGGGTTTTTTTATCGCCAGAAATGGGTTAATGTCACCCACCAATGGAACAGATGATTTTTAAAAATTTCTGGCTCTGTCACCTATGCAGAGCACGGGTTTATTCACGGCAAAAATGGTAAAATGTCACCCAAGAATGTAACAGATGAATTAGTGAAATGTATTTCCTTGTCCACTAGGTAGAGCAGGGGTATATCACAGCCAAATATTGGTCAATGTCAACCGACAATGTAACAGAAAAATTTGTGAAATTTATTAACCTGTCTACTAGGTAGAGCAGGGGTATATCACAGCCAAAAATTGGTGAATTTCACCCGAAAATGTAACAGAAAAATTTGTGACATGACATAATATAAAATATGTACAAATAAAAAAAAAAAATCTTGATGGAGGTCCATATAGAGTAGGCGGTTGAGGAGGCGGTGGATGTAGCGGTGTAGGTGGAAGCGGCGGTGGAGGAGGACGAGGTAGCGAACACAAGTTTTTGGTTTTAATTCTTATTATTTTTTTAAATTAGGGTACACCTCAAAAGAGTGGGAAATATCAAAATTACAACAATGAGCAATTGCGCTGTAGTATTATAACAATGGCTGGGTAAGGGCGGTATACATGTCTATTCTGCACAAGGTACGGACAAGTCCTGTGGGATCCACGCCTGGTTCATTTTAATGAACGTGAGCTTGTCCACATTGGCTGTGCACAGGCGGCTGCACTTGTCTGTGATAACGCCCCCTGCCGTGCTAAACACACGTTGATACAATACACTGGGTGCAGAGTAGGCCAGCACCTCCAAGGCGTAAAGGGCATGCTCAGGCAATGTGCTCAATTTGGAGACCCAGAAGTTGAAGGGGACAGACCCATCATTCAGTACATGTAGGCGTGTGCACACATATTGCTCCACCATGTTGCTGAAATGCTGCCTCCTGCTAAGACGTTCCATATCAGCTGGGGGTGCTGGTTGTTGTGGCGTGCTGACAAAGCGTTTCCACATTTCGGCCATAATAACCCTGCCTTCTGAGGTGCTGGTGGTGCCCCAGCTGCATTGGCGACCTCTTCCTCCTCTGCCTTCGCCTTGTGCTTCCACTGTGCCCTTGCTGTCAGGTGGGAATGCCACCAGCAGCGCGTCTACCAGCGTGCGCTTGTACTCGCGCATCTTACGATTATGCTCCAGTGATGGAATTAAGGACGGTGTTCTGGTTCTGGCCAAGCTGCCAGTTCGGTTGATGTACTGCTCCAAATTAATTAATGTACGTGCACGGAGAGATCAAACTGAGACAACCCACAGCTCGGAGTTAACACAGTATCTCTGGTTTATTTCTGAAAACAGCAGACAATTCATAGGTTTTACGACAGGGAGAAGTGGGAGGGGGGGGGGGGAAAAGATAAAGTATATCTTTTCTATTGGCTATGAACTCTATACTTTTCTGTAACCTTGATGGCCAGAGGGAATTCCTCCCCCCTCCCCCCTTGCTCGTGGGTGAAACCGTTACTTCTTCTTTCTTTGTAACTGCTTGCTTGAGCTGAACGGAAACCACAAAGAAACACATGATAAAACACAAAGTAAGATTCTAGTTTATAGGTGTTGGCTGAATGCCTGGCCGCCATCTTAGCTAAACATAGTCCTCAACAAGCAAGTATCCATTTTGTATCAATAGTCCATAACAGTCCCCCCTTGGAAACTTGATTGTAGACTTTCCCTTCGCCTAGCGAATACCCTGGGCATACCATTCGTATCCTCTTCACCCGCAGTGGGGACAACCTACCCCTTATAGGTAGGCTCCCGTTTGCTCGGACTTGTGGTAATACCCTGGGATTCATCTCACCCTATCTCAGCCAGGCGTCATTGTGAGGAGGGGGAGCTGTGTTGAACGATGTTTCCTTCTGTCCTTCCTCATCGTAGAGGAGCATAATAGGTCGTTCATCAGTTTTCTTCATTCTTTTTGAAAAGCGGGTCACACAAATAAGAACAAGCTTAATCACTACATATATCACCAATATTATTAGGGCTACCTGCAATATTACTTAGACAATTCCCATGAGCAAACCCCCAATACCTTTGAACCAGTTATTGGGGTTAAGGGAAGAGAAGATATCAGACCACCATGTATCTTTATCAGCTTTATGTGCATCCAGCCATTTATCTCTTAAATCCGCCATCTTCTCTATATCCACCTTAACTTGCAAATTACCCTGCGGGTCTATGTAATGGCAACAAGAGGGTCCCACAATCTGGCACATACCTCCATCTTTAGCTGTAACATAATCTAGAACTAATGTGTGTTGGTTGGTGACAATGATTAACTGGTTTTGCACAATGTTTGAGGTATTCATAAGTCTCATCACCTCCCATATTTGGTCATCCAGGTAGTCTGTTGCTACTACCAGATGATCCCACATCTGCATTATCATGGGATATATGAAGATGGAACTAACAATTTTGTTGGTAATGCTCATCTCTACTACATGTGGCTTGCCATTTGGTCTGGGTGTGTTATCTTTGGCCCTACGATACAAGGTGTGTTTAGGTACTGCATTTATGTCAATTTCAGAGTGTGGTACTATAAAGGTAGCAGGAGTAAGCCTGGCGATGGTGCACAGTCCTGTGACATTCTCGGATAACCATTTGTATGCTTTGTGTCCACAAACTAAGTATATGTCGTCTGGAACTGCTACTGCTGTGCCATTGAATAATCGGGTAATTAGTTTGGCTAATTGTGTCCCTTTCGCCAACTCATATCCTTTTGACTGACTTTCGGTGTCGTTAGCTAATATACCTGTCCGGAGATCCTGTACAGTACGGTTGTTACAGGGCAGATCCTTTCCGTTCTCAGCATCTACACCAATACACTGCACGTGGCTGTCTGTTTTTGAATCATTGCAACCTGAGTGTATGTGTGGACTAAATGTCATACCTTTGGTTTGTACTTGGAGACAATAACAGTGTGTCCAGCTAGGAAAACATGTGACATTAGCCCAGTGTCCCTCTTGCCAAGGAGTAGAGCTATAATCTACCGAGGGTCCTGATCTGTTTATCATGAGCCATGGGGCATCTGCCCACCCTGCAACAGGTAAGGCTACTTCCCTGTCCTTGTTTGTACTGGATTTAACTTGGTGTATACTAGTGAGAAAGATGGTAGAATTAGACAGGTCAATCAGTTCAGAATGGTCCAGGGGTATTGCAAAATAAGGCATACTGGTTGAACTCACGGGACTGTGGGTACAGATCCAACAATCTCTCAGAGTTTCAGTCTCCTTCAACCCCTGGACTAAAATTTGATGGTGCCGTATCAGTGAATTGTCCCATTCATCACCCAGTGGCGTGAATACTGCAGATATGCCCACTGTCAGAGTCATGATCAGTATGTGAATCCTCATGGCTTATGGTTCCTGGGACGGTGGGACAGCCTTCACTCTTTTACAATGTGAAGCGTGGATCCAGGTGGGTCTCCCTTCGAGTTTCACAGAGGTTGGGGTGGTCAGCAACACCTGGTAAGGTCCCTCGTATCGTGGTTCGAGGGTGCTTCTGACGTGTTTCTTGACCACCACCCACTCTCCAGGTTTGAGAGTGTGGCTTCCCTCCAGGGAGTTAGGATCTGGAATGGAAGAGAAAACTTGTGCATGTATATTAGACAATTGCTTGCTCAAGGCTATCATATATTTTGCAACAGATTCATAATGCATTTGTAACTGTTGTGGGAAATACTGTCCCATTCTTGGCCCTGTTCCAAATAGGATCTCATATGGGGTTAGTTTGTGTGGGGGGCTTGGTGTATGCCTAACTGAAAAGAGGGTTATAGGCAAACACTGAACCCAATTAAGCCCTGTCTCCCTGGTCATCTTCAGCATTTTAGATTTTAACACCCCGTTCAATCTTTCGACTTTGCCGCTGCTTTGGGGCCTGTATGGGGTATGATACGCCAGGTGTGACCCTACCATCTTCCAGACCTCTTGGGTTAGACTAGCAGTGAATGGTGGGCCCTGATCACTCTCAATGACCTCAGGTACTCCGAACCTACAGACAAGCTCCTGCATCAGTTTTTTTGCAGTAGTGGTTGCTGTCTGGTTTCGGACGGGGTAGGCTTCTGGCCACCCAGAGAACAAGTCTATCACTACTAGCACATATTGAAACCCTTGGCACATTGGCATCTGGATATGATCGATTTGTATCCTCTGAAAGGGATATAAGGCTTTCGGGAGACATTTTCTGGGAGTGGGCTCGGTTCTGCCGGGGTTACACTCTGCACAGATGAGACACGCTTGAGTATGTCTCACCAGGACAGGGGTTATCCCTGGGGCCACCCATATTTTGTCAATTAGTTCTTTCATGATGGTTTTGGATTGGTGGGTGGGCCCATGTCACGGATGGTGTACAGGAAACAAGATAATACAATACAAACAATGACTCACTGGACCCACAACTAAGGAACAAAAGGGAGACCCCTGCAATCGACCTGCCTCTCTCCCTTATTGCTCAGCCTATGCGACCACCCCAAAGGTGGATGGGCGCATATCCACGTACCTCGGCTATCTTAGACCTGAAGGCCCTACAATAGTGAGGGGACACGACCACCGGCTCCCTACACAGACACGGAGGGAGTCAGGGTCACCTGGATCCAGAAAACAGAAAATCATAAATACATAAACAGAACTTATCTTGCAGACGACTGTGGACAGGGAACTGGGACAGCATGCACACACACTCCAGGAAGTTGTATCAGCCGCACACTACTGCCTTATGGGTAGGAATTTAAAGGGAAGTAATCAGTCCGACTGCATGACAGCTGAGATAGACTAACGAGGTGAGGAACAGAAACCAAAACAAAGAAACTCAAGGAGGAGGATCTGGACGGCTCCTGTCAGAGCTTCTCAGCTGTCTGGTTGTGACAGTACCCCTCCCTCTAGGAGTGGACTCCGGACACTCAGGGCCCACCTTCTCAGGATGGGACCTATGGAAAGCCCTGATGAGACGAGAGGCCTTAATGTCCGTCACTGGGACCCACATCCTCTCCTCAGGACCATAACCCTCCCAATGAACGAGGTACTGGAGGGAACCGCGGACAAGACGAGAATCCACAATCCTAGAGACCTGAAATTCAAGATTTCCATCAACAATAATCGGAGGAGGAGGCAAAGGCGAGGGTACAATAGGTTGAACATAAGGTTTCAATAAGGACTTATGGAAAACATTATGGATCTTCCAAGTCTGAGGAAGATCAAGACGGTAGGCAACAGGATTGATGACAGACAGGATCTTGTAAGGCCCAATAAACCTAGGACCCAACTTCCAGGAGGGAACCTTCAATTTGATATTCTTGGTAGACAGCCACACCAAATCACCAACATTCAGGTCCGGACCAGGCACACGTCTCTTATCCGCCACACGCTTATATCTCTCACTCATGTTCTTTAGATTATCCTGAATCTTTTGCCAAATAGATGACAAAGACGAGGAGAATCTGTCCTCATCAGGCAAACCAGAAGAGCCCTCTCCAGAGAAAGTCCCAAACTGCGGATGAAACCCATATGCACCAAAAAATGGTGACTTATCAGAGGACTCCTGACGACGGTTATTTAAAGCAAACTCAGCAAGGGACAAAAAAGAACACCAATCCTCCTGATTCTCCGCCACAAAACAGCGCAGATATGTCTCCAGATTCTGATTGACACGCTCTGTCTGGCCATTCGACTGCGGATGGAAAGCAGAAGAGAATGACAAGCGAACCCCCAAGCGAGAACAGAAGGCCTTCCAGAATCTGGAAACAAACTGCGTGCCCCTATCAGAGACTATGTCTGAAGGAATCCCATGCAATTTGACAATGTGGTCAACAAATGCTTGCGCCAGCGTCTTAGCATTGGGCAAACCAGGAAAAGGGATAAAATGCACCATTTTGCTAAAACGGTCCACCACCACCAGAATCACAGACTTCCCCGAGGAACGAGGGAAGTCCGTTATGAAGTCCATGGACAGATGTGTCCAAGGACGGGAAGGAATGGGCAAAGGAAGGAGAGGACCTGATGGCCGTGATTGAGGGACCTTGGCACGAGCGCAAGTCTCGCAAGCTGCCACAAAACCCTCAACCGACTTACGAAGCGCAGGCCACCAGAATCTCCGGGCAATGAGATCCAGTGTGGCTCTTGTCCCCGGGTGCCCAGCAAGGACCGTATCGTGGTGTTCTTTAAAAATCTTGTGTCTCAAAGTGAGAGGCACAAACAACCTCCCAGGAGGACAAAGATCAGGAGCTTCTGACTGAGCTGCCTGCACCTCTGCCTCCAATTCAGGAAAAAGAGCAGAGACCACCACACCTTCAGCCAAAATGGGACCCGGGTCTTCAAAATTCCCACCTCCCGGGAAACAACGTGATAGGGCATCTGCCTTCACATTCTTAACCCCAGGGCGGAACGTAACAACAAAATTAAACCTTGAAAAGAACAAAGACCATCTGGCCTGTCTCGGGTTCAGACGCTTGGCTGACTCCAAGTAGGCCAGATTTTTATGGTCAATAAACACGGTAATAGGGTGTCTGGCTCCCTCTAGCCAATGGCGCCATTCCTCAAAAGCCAACTTGATGGCCAACAATTCCCTATCTCCCACATCATAATTTCTCTCTGCGGAGGAGAGCTTCTTTGAGAAAAGGGCACACGGTTGCCATTTGGCAGGAGAGGAACCCTGAGACAAGACCGCACCCACCCCTACCTCAGAAGCATCAACCTCAACTATGAAGGGTAACGAAACATCAGGTTGTACTAGGATGGGAGCGGAAGCAAAACTCTCCTTGATATTAGAAAAGACCTTACGCGCCTCTACCGACCAGGAAGAAAAATCTACCCCCTTTCTGGTCATATCAGTGAGTGGTTTAACAACAGAGGAATAATTCAAAATAAATTTCCTGTAATAATTAGCAAAGCCCAAAAAACGCATCAGCGCCTTCTGATTCTCAGGAAGCTCCCACTCAAGCACAGCGCGAACCTTCTCGGGGTCCATGCGAAAACCAGAAGCGGAGACAAGAAACCCCAGAAATTGGATCTCTGGAACCGCAAACACACATTTTTCCAGTTTCGCGTATAATTTATTCTCCCGCAGGATGAGTAAGACCTGACATAAGTGTTCCTTATGAGTCTTGAAATCAGGAGAAAAAATCAAAATGTCATCCAAATACACTAATACAAATTTTCCCATTAAATGATAAAAAATGCTGTTGACGAAATGCTGAAAAACGGCTGGGGCATTCATCAAACCAAAAGGCATAACTAAATTCTCAAAATAGCCCTCAGGGGTATTGAAAGCCGTCTTCCATTCGTCTCCTTCTCTGACCCTAACCAGGTTGTATGCCCCTCTTAGGTCTAATTTGGAAAAGACTTTCGCCCCAACAACCTGGTTAAACAAGTCCGGGATCAGAGGAAGCGGATAAGGATCACGAATAGTGATACTGTTCAGCTCCCTGAAATCCAGACAAGGTCTTAAAGAACCATCTTTTTTCTTAACAAAGAAAAAACCAGCGGCAACAGGTGACTTCGAGGGTCGTATGTGTCCTTTTCTCAGACTCTCAGAGATATAAGCACGCATAGCGACCCTCTCAGGTTGGGAAAGATTGTATAAACGAGATTTAGGCAGCTTGGCGCCTGGGATGAGATCAATAGGGCAATCATACTCCCTGTGCGGAGGTAAACCCTGAACTCCACTCTCAGAGAAGACATCCAAAAATTCAGAGAGGAAAGGTGGTACAGTTTTAGTAGAAACCTCAGAAATAGATGTTATGAGGCAATTCTCTCTGCAAAAGTTACTCCAACCATTTATTTGCCTCGCTTGCCAATCAATGGTGGGGTTATGTTTAGTGAGCCAGGGTAGCCCCAACACTAGAGGAGTAGGCAAACCGCTAAGGACGAAACATGACACATCCTCAACATGAGCATCATTCACAATTAAACGGATATTGTGAACTATGCCCTTTAATGATTTCTGAGAAAGTGGAGCTGAATCAATAGCAAAAACAGGAATATCTCTTCCCAAAGTGCATACCTGGAAACCATGAGTTATTGCAAATTGATTATCAATGAGGTTGACAGCTGCTCCACTATCCACAAAAATCTCACAAAAAATGCTCTTGCTCTCTAGCGCCACCCTAGCAGGCAGGACAAAACGGGAACTACAAGCAAAAGGAAAACCTTCAATTTCCGCCTCAACCCTGCCAATAGTAACAGACGGAACATTCTTAAAAGATTTCTTCCTTTTTGTCTCTTTATTACTCCCAGAAAACTGCCTGAATCTCCTAGAGGGACAAACATTTGCCAGATGATTTATACCTCCACAACAAAAGCAAACCCTCCCCTGCGGGCTGAATCTTCTATTGTCAGAAGCAATCAACCCCAGCTGCATGGGCTCCTGCTCAGAAGGGGCTGACAGCGACTGAGACCCCTGTGCACAGAATGAGACCGCTGCACTGTCCCGGGACTGAGTATGACAGAAGGGAGAGATCTCTCCTCTCTCTCTAAGACGCCTGTCAATACGAACAGCCTGAGACATAGCAGAATTCAAGGAGGTAGGTCTTTCATGAAAGGCAAATGCATCTCTCAATCCCTCTGAAAGACCATAGCAAAATTGACTTCGGAGTGCAGCATCATTCCAACCCGTATCTGCTGCCCATCTCCGAAATTCTGAGCAGTAAATCTCTGCGGATTGTTTACCCTGGCATAACAGACGTAGTTTAGACTCAGCCAGAGCAATACGATCCGGATCATCATATATCTGACCCAGGGCTAAAAATAATTCATCCACTGAACGGAGGGGCCGTGCCCCCTCCGGCAGCGAAAAGGCCCAGGACTGAGCGTTACCCCTGAGCAGCGATATAATGATACCCACTCTTCGTTCTTCATCACCAGAAGAATGGGGAAGAAGGCGAAAATGGAGTTTGCAAGCCTCTCTAAAACGTACAAAATTCTCACTACCCCCGGAAAACGTATCCGGGAGCGAAATCTTAGGCTCAGCACAAACTCCATGAACGCAAGCTGAACCGGTCACTTGAAACTGAGAAAAAGTCTTACGGAGATCAGCTACCTCCAAAGCAAGACCCTGAAAGCGTTCAGCCAAAAGTGTAACCGGATCCATGCTTGAGACGGTTTTGGCGGCTGATAATGTCACGGATGGTGTACAGGAAACAAGATAATACAATACAAACAATGACTCACTGGACCCACAACTAAGGAACAAAAGGGAGACCCCTGCAATCGACCTGCCGCTCTCCCTTATTGCTCAGCCTATGCGACCACCCCAAAGGTGGATGGGCGCATATCCACGTACCTCGGCTATCTTAGACCTGAAGGCCCTACAATAGTGAGGGGACACGACCACCGGCTCCCTACACAGACACGGAGGGAGTCAGGGTCACCTGGATCCAGAAAACAGAAAATCATAAATACATAAACAGAACTTATCTTGCAGACGACTGTGGACAGGGAACTGGGACAGCATGCACACACACTCCAGGAAGTTGTATCAGCCGCACACTACTGCCTTATGGGTAGTAATTTAAAGGGAAGTAATCAGTCCGACTGCATGACAGCTGAGATAGACTAACGAGGTGAGGAACAGAAACCAAAACAAAGAAACTCAAGGAGGAGGATCTGGACGGCTCCTGTCAGAGCTTCTCAGCTGTCTGGTTGTGACAGCCCATGGGCCACTGAGGCTATTAGGGGATAAAGAGCTCTGGGTAGGCAGACTCTCTTTCCTTGTGTCCAGAGTCCAGATTCTTCTTCGAGGGCTGATTCTTTCAGCCAGATTTCCTTTTCCCTGGGAGTGGCCTGTTTCTGCATTTGTTTCAGTAGGTCCCATGTGATTTCTTCTTGTTCCAGGTCTTCCTGTGTTATCATAATCTGGTCTGACTGGACTCTTTCCTCTTTCACTGCTGCTTCCTTGGCCGCTTGGTCAGCTAGGGCGTTTCCTCTGGCCTCAGGGGTGTCAGCTCGAGTATGGGCCTTTACTTTGATCACTGCCACTTGGTTGGGCAGGAGTACTGCTGCCATTAGGGCTGCTACTGCTGCAGCATTCTTAATCGGGGTTCCTGCAGCTGTGATGTAATCCCGGGCCTTCCATATTAGTCCAAAGTCATGAACCACTCCAAAGGCATATCTAGAATCTGTGTAGATATTGGCGGTAGAGTCTTTTGCCATGAGGCAGGCTTCAGTGAGGGCAATGAGTTCAGCTTCTTGTGCTTACTGGTCTGGGCGCAATTGTCTTGCACACAGCACTTTATGCTCACTTGTGACTGCCATGCCTGTATGGAACTTCCCCTTGTCATCGGCGTACCTTGAGCCGTCCACAAAGAGAATCCAATGAGGGTTTGTCAGAGGAGTGTCTTGGACTGATGGTGGTGTCCCTACTTCAGCTTCCATCATTGTGATGCAATCATGTTCTTGTTCCTTGTAAAGAGAGTCGGTTGAGGCCCATAGTTCTTCTTTCTGAAGATCCTCTTCAGCATGTAGATCAATAAAATCTTCAGAATCTCCATTATACTCCCCCCTTGGAAGAGGAAGGAGTGCAGCAGGATTGAGGATGTGGCACCTCTGAATGGTGACATTATCTGGCAGAAGCAAACTACACTGAAGCCGGAGGTGGCGCTGTGCAGTGAGGTGTTTAGGTTGAGTCTGCTGGAGGATGGCAGAAATGTCATGGGGAGCCAGAATAGTGAGGGGATGACCCAGCACAACGTCAGATGTGACGTTTAGAAGAGAGCTGGCAGCATGGATAGCTCTGACACAAGAAGGGGCAGCTCTGGCTACCGGGTCAAGACGCTTAGAATAGTAACCCAAGGGCCGATTGCGGCCACCATGAGTGTGAGTGAGGACTCCAGTGGCGTGACCTTGGCGTTCCATGACATACAGCCGGAAAGGAAGGTTGTAGTTGGGGATGCCAAGAGCAGGGGCAGATGCAATGGCGGCCTTCAATGACTGAAAAGCTTCTCCGGCCTCCATTGTCATCTGGAAAGGAGTAGCAGCATTACGAGGTATACAGTCATATAAGGGCTGCATGAGGACAGAAGCATCAGATATCCAAGGCCTGCAGTAGGAGATGAGTCCCAGAAAGGTTTGCAGCTGATGAGGAGTGTCCGGGAGTTGGATGTCAGAGATAGCCTTCTTCCTCGCCTCAGTTAGGTGCTTGTGACCTTGAGAGATGCAATGACCTAGGAAGACAACTTTGGGGAGACACAGTTGTAGTTTGGCTTGTGAGACTCGACATCCAGCAGAGGCTAAAAACTGGAGAAGTGAGACAGATTTTGTCATGCAGATTTGGGGAGAAACCGCACAGAGGAGAAGGTCATCCACATACTGGAGGAGTTCCACATCCGGGTGATCTGCTTGCCAGGGTTGCAGAACAGAGGACATAGCCTTGCTGAAGCAGGAAGGGCTGTTTTGAGCCCCTTGAGGCATAACAGTCCAGGTGTACTGTTTGCCTGCATGTGTGAAAGCAAAAAGAAACTGACATTTCTCATGTAAGGGAACAGAAAAGAATGCATTGGCCAGATCAATGACAGTGAAAGTAGTGGCAGTGGGTGGAATGCCAGCAAGGAGTGTGTGCGGATTGGGGACAATAGGTGTCTCAAGAACAGTAGCCTCATTGACAGCTCGGAGGTCCTGCACCATGCGGTACGTTGGAGGCTGTCCTTTCTCCCTTTTCTTCCGTACTGGGTAAAGGGGTGAGTTACAGGTAGAAGTAGTGATCTTGATTGCCCCATTCTGCAGGAGGGCCTGCACCTGGAGGGTAATAGCATCCTGTTGTGAGATAGAAAGCGGATATTGCGCTTTGTATGGCAGAACCTTGGGATCCTTCAGGGTCACAGTGACCGGTGGGACATTGAGGCGTCCGATATCATGGGGTCCTTTGGTCCAGAGAGTATCGGGGATGAGGTGCAAAATGGTTTGCAGCGAATCCCCTTGTTCATATGAGTCAGCGTCCTGAAGTGTGGTTAATGCCATAAGGAGGCAAGTATCTTCCGGGTGTAGGGCTGTACCGAGGGTGACTGTTCCATCCTCTTTGAACTGCATGTTAGCCTGGATTTTCTGAAGAAAATCAGAGCCTAACAGATTGAAGGGGCATGTTTGGCTGACAACAAACTGCGACATGACTCCTGCAGGGAGGTGGAGTTGGGGGGTTTTAGTCCGGGAGAATCTAGGGGAAGTGACTGTGAGTGGCTTGGTCACGGAGTTATGTTGCACAACCCCCTCTAGTCCAGAACAAGGTAATTGAATGTCAGTGAGCCAAGAATGAGGTACGGCAGTCTCACATAATACACAGCGGGCTGCACCAGTGTCCACAAGAAATGAAAGTTCCTTCCCTGCAACCTCGAGAGTCACTCGAGGGGTGGGACCGGTAGGAGGGGTAGAGACTGTCATATATGGAATGTCCCCTCCCTGCACTGGTTTGCCAGCGTCCTATTGCGATGAAGGGAGCTGAGTGCCCCCCTGTCGCCGTTGATTGGCTGGCCACAGATGTTTGCTACGGCAGTGCCGTTTTATGTGTCCGGGCTTGCCGCACCCATAACAGACATAAGGGGGTGGGTGTTCTCCACCATCTTTTCCTGACATTACGGCTATCACAGCAGCACGGGTTTTCTTTGTGTTACTCTCTAGACCCTTTGCAATCTGCTCCAACATATCTAGTGTCAAGGATTTCCACTCGGGGCGACAGGTCACAAGGGCTTTGTTTATCTCTGGTCGTAGACCATCGACAAACGAGCGGGCCAAGAGTCTGAGATGAACAGGCTCATTCTGACTAAAACCCATGTCTTTGTAATTTTGTTTAATCCTCTGAGCAAATTTCTCGACAGTTTCAACTTTTTCCTGTGTCATATCCTGTAATGTCGTGGATTGGTCTGCTAATCTTGCTTTCGCCCATTTCTGTAGTTGTTCTATAAAGAATTCTCCAGACTCATGATCCCGGGGGTCAAAGTTAGCACCTTTAAGTTCAGGGATGTGGATTTGATCCATTATCAGTGTGGAGTATTCACCTGTCTTGTTTTCCACTATACTTTGCAGGTCCGACCATGTGCACCCATAGGTTTGATGCACTTGGGACAGTTTCCTGAAAAAGGGCATGGGATGGATCTCAGGGTCAGGCAGTAAATTCACTATGGTGAATAACTGTTGTGGGGTGAAAGACACATATTTTGGTGGTCCCTGTGGCCGGTTAAGTGCTAGGGCTTCTTTCAGTGTCTCAAGGTTTCCCTGCTCAATTTTCTGTAAGTTCTTTTGTAACTCTGTAATCTGACCCTGCAGTATTTGATCTTGTGAACGTCGTGATGGGCGCACGACCATGGGCACAGTCCACTGTGGTGCCAGGGATAAAGTTGGCGGATCACCGTAGTCTGTCGGGGTACCCCGCGAAGGAGTCTGCATATTACCCGGTGCATTTTGTATGCCCATTGTGGATTCTGCAGCACCGTCTGCATCCCCCTGTTCTGCTTCATCAGGTTGCCCCCCTACCATTATAGGAGTAAGGGTGGCAGGTGAGTGGGGTAGCATGAATGTACCGTCCGGGTTAACCATGGGGTACAAGGTAGTAGGAAGGGGCAAGGGTGACATAGGAGTGACGGGGGCGTCCGGACCGAATGATATTAAAGGTCCGTTTATGGGCGTTGCCTGGGGACAAGATGGCGCTGTAGCTATAACGGGAAGTGATGGGACGTGCCGGGGAGTAGTTACCAAGGTGTGGTTTTGTGGGTGGGGAACCCCACAGGGAAGGCACGTATCACGGGAGGAGGGATTCTGTTGACCACATGTTTTGCAGGTCCACCCACCTGCTTTCTTCCCGGCGCCATTATAGGGTGGTGGCAAGTCATGTATCAATGCAACACCAGGCTTACAGAAATATCTCTGTCTTTTCTCATCAAAATTTAGTTCCCCCCCGGTCTGTTCAAATTCTTTACTACAGTCCAACCACACACGGACCATGTCTGTCAATTTATCATCTTCTAACTTCCCCCTCTTCTCATTTAACAACACTTGCCAGGTGGCACTACATAGGATGCCTCCTTTACAGACACTATAACTCTTCTCCAACTTAGTTAATCCTTTTATGAAACGTTTGCCTCTCCTGTCCGCCACGTACTGTTCAGGTGAACAGTAGCCCTTCGGGACACTTTCCTCATTTCCCATTATCTCTCGTACCTACTGAAGCCGCCTAAAGACCTCTGTATAGAGTAATCACTGGACGTGAAGACCTTTGAGTCCCGGTCAGCACACTCTGGGCTACCGCGAACCGCTCTCCACCCATCTGTGATCGTCCCCTTTATGGAGATTCGAGTCAGACACCGGGCTGAACTCCGATACAGGCACACAGGAAAACTCTGTGTCTCAGTCAGTGATACTTGTCAACAGGGTCTTCACAACTTATAGGCACAACACAGTACATCAAGACTTTAAAAAAACATATGGGGTTCTTACTTTCATGCCCTCGAGGATGTCCCAGACTGCTTCCGCACCCCTCCCTCAGACGAACACCAAGAGGCTACACCAGGGGACACTTTATGGGCAAGATGACTCAATTTTCTTACCTCATATCACGGTTTACGATCCCGGTGTCCGTTAGTGCGCCTCTCCTCGTCTGGTCTCTGGGGGTACGGGAACAGAGGGTCCAATCCTTGAGCCCCACGTTGGGTGCCAAAATTGTTCTGGTTCTGGCCAAGCTGCCAGTTCGGTTGATGTACTGCTCCAAATTAATTAATGTATGTGCACGGAGAGATCAAACTGAGACAACCCACAGCTCGGAGTTAACACAGTATCTCTGGTTTATTTCTGAAAACAGCAGACAATTCATAGGTTTTACGACAGGGACAAGTGGGAGGGGGGGGGGGTGAAAAGATAAAGTATATCTTTTCTATTGGCTACGAACTCTATACTTTTCTGTAACCTTGACGGCCAGAGGGAATTCCTCCCCCCTCCCCCCTTGCTCGTGGGTGAAACCGTTACTTCTTCTTTCTTTGTAACTGCTTGTTTGAGCTGAACGGAAACCACAAAGAAACACATGATAAAACACAAAGTAAGATTCTAGTTTATAGGTGTTGGCTGAATGCCTGGCCGCCATCTTAGCTAAACATAGTCCTCAACAAGCAAGTATCCATTTTGTATCAATAGTCCATAACAACGGCACATTGTCCTTGTAACGGGGATCCAGCAGCGTGGCCACCCAGTAATCAGCACGTTAGAATGTGGGCAACTCGGCGGTCGTTGCAGAGACACTGCAGCATGTAATAGCTCATGTCTGCCAGACTGCCCAGAGGCAATGACAAGCTGTCCTCTGTGGGAGGTGTATCTTCTGTGTCCTCTGTATCCCCCAGCCACACACCAGTGATGGCCATGAGCTGGTTTGGGTGCCACCCTGCTGTGAACACGGTTCCTCCTCCTCCATCTCCTCATCCTCATCCTCCGCCTCGTCATCCTCCAGAACTGTGTCCTGGCTGAACAATTGTGTACCTGGCGTTTGTGGGTGCAGGAACCCACCCTCGGAGTCACTTGTGAATGACTGGCCTGAAACCCTATGAAATGATCCCTCTTCCTCCTCCTCCTCCTGTGCCACATCCTCTTCCATCATCGACAGAAAAAAAAATTCAAGGAGGCATAGAAGTGGGATAGTAACGCTGAGAACAGTGTTATTGCCACTGGCCATATTGGTGGAGTACTTGAAACAGCGCAACATGGAACACAGGTCTCGCATGGAGGCCCAGTCATTGGTGGTGAAGTGGTGCTGTTCCGCAAAGCGACTCACCCGTGAGTGCTGCAGCTGAAAGTCCACTATCGCCTGCTGCTGCTCGCACGGTCTAGCCAGCATGTGCAAGGTGGTGTTCCACCTTGTGAGCACGTCGCATATGAGGCGGTGAGCAGGAAAGCCAAAGTTATGCTGCAGCGCTGACATGCGAGCAGCAGCAGGGTGAGAATGCTGAAAGCTCGCACAGACGGCCCACACTTTCTGCAGTAGCTCTGACATATCGGGGTAATTTTTAAGGAACCTCTGCACCACCAAATTCAGCACATGCACCAGGCAAGGGATGTGCATCAAACCGGGTAGTCGCAGAGCTGCTAAGAGATTTTGCCCATTATCGCACACCACCAGGCCGGGCTTGAGGCTCACTGGCACCAACCACTCATCGGTCTGTTGTTCCATGCCCGTCCACAGCTCCTGCGTGGTGTGGGGTTTGTCCCCCAAACAGATACGTTTTAAAACTGCCTGCTGTCGTTTACCCCTGGCTGTGCTGAAGTTGGTGGTGAAGGTGTTACACTGACCGGATGAGGAGGCGGTAGAGGATGATGAAGCGGAGTAGGAGGAGGAAGCAACAGGAGGCAAAGAGAAGCGCCCTGCAATCCTTGGTGGTGGAAGGACATGCTCCAAACTGCTATCCGCCTCAGGCCCAGCCGCCACTGCATTTACCCAGTGTGCTGTTAGGGAGATATAATGTCCCTGACCGTGCTTACTGGTCCACGTATCCGTAGTTAGGTGGACATTGCCACAGATGGCGTTGCGCAGTGCACACCTGATTTTGTCCCCTACTTGGTTGTGCAGGGAAGGGATGGCTCGCCTGGAAAAGTAGTGGCGGCTGGGCACTACGTACTGTGGGACAGCCACCGCCATAAGTCTTTTAAAACTCTCCGTCTCCACCAGACGGAATGACAGCATTTCAAAGGACAGTAATTTTGAAATGCTGGCATTCAGGGCCAGGGATCGCAGGTGGGTAGGGGGGTGCTTCCTCTTCCGCTCCAATGTTTGGGAGATGGAGAGCTGAACGCTTCTGTGGGACAATGTGGAGATGATTGGTGACCCAGGTGGTGGTGTTGCTGGCAGATCCTCTGTTTGCGGGGTGGCAGGTGCCACTGTCACTCTAGAGGTGGATGAAGAGGCTGAGACTGCAGCAGAAGAGGAAGCAGGAGTAGCCAGCGACCTTTCGTTGTTTTTGAGGTGTCTACTCCTCTGCAGCTCGTGCTTTGCACTTAGATGCCTGGTCATGCAGGTTGTGCTCAGGTTGAGAACGTTTATGCCTCACTTCAGGCTCCGATTGCACAGCGTGCAAACCACTCGTGTCTTGTCGTCAGCACATTGTCTGAAGAAGTGCCACACCAAGGAATTCCTTGGAGCTGGCTTTGGTATGCTCGGTCCCTTGCTGAGTTGGGCAGCAGCAGGCGTACGGTCTAGGGGACGGCCGCTCCGCTTTTGCACCCTGCTCCCTCTTCTGCTGTGCTGGTGGCTCTGTGCGACCACCGCCTCTTCCTCCGAACTACATAGGTCACTTGCATTACCTTGATTCCATGTGGGGTCGAGGACTTCATCGTCCTCCACATCATCTTCCACCCAGTTTTCACCCCTGCCCTCCTTGTCGGTCTGCACACTGCAGAAAGCCACAACAGTTCGCACCTGTGTTTCGTCATCATCCGAGACGTGCTGCGGTTGTCCTCCTATGTACTTATCTTGATTGGTCATCGGTGCACTCAATCTCTTCCACTTCTGGGGCAGGGCTATGTGGATGGCCCGGGGAAACCCTACTAGCAGAGTCATCAAAAAGCAGAAGAGATTGCTGCATGACTTGGGGCTCAGACTGCTTGGCTGATTTGCAAGGGGTGAGGTGAAAGACTGATGGACATCGGCTGCAGGTGCCAACTGTGGTCTTTCAGCAGGAGACTGGGTGGGAGACAATGTGAAGGAAAAGGAACTGGAGGCACTGTCAGCAACCCAATCTACTATCGCCTGTACTTGTTCTGGCCTCAGGATTCGTAGAGCCGCACTAGGCCCGACCAAATAACGCTGAAGGTTCTGTCGCCTACTGTCACCTAAGGAAGGTGTTTCACTTGTGCGTGTAGCTGGCACAGATTGACCACGTCCTCTCCCTGCAACAGGAGCTCCAACAGCAGCACCCCGACTGGGGCCACGTCCCTTATTCGACTCTCTCCTCATTCTCTGCAAATTTAGGATCTTGCCCAAAATGGGTGTTTTTTTAATAACAGAATATAACAGCAGTATCTAACACGTGTATTTCACACTGACAGATGCAGCAAAGGCCGCAAATTTTGTATTTTGCCCAAAATGGATGTTTTTTTTAAATAGCAGAATATAACAGCAGTATCTAACGTATGTATTTCACACTGACAAATGCAGCAAAGGCTGCAAATTTAGTATTTTGCCCAAAAAGGGTGTTTTTTAAAACCCAGAAAATGATTGCAGTATTTCAAGCTTATATTTCACACTGACAAATGCAGCATAGGCCTCAGATGTAGGGTATTGACAAAAATGGGTGCTTTTTTAAACCCAGAAAATGATTGCAGTATTTCAAGCTTGTATTTAACAATGACAGATGCAGCAAACGGCGCAAATTTAGTATTTTAAAATATTTAGATACTTTGGAGAGAGTTCAGAGAAGAGCTACTAAACTAGTACATGGATTGTAGGATAAAACTTACCAGGAAAGATTAAAGGACCTTAACATGTATAGCTTGGAAGAAAGACGAGACAGAGGGGATATGATAGAAACTTTTAAATACATAAAGTACTGTTGAGCGGGAGGTGCCATATTCAATTTCGACGAAATTCGCGAATATTCGCTTGAATATTCGTCTCATATTCGTCGAAATCGAATATTTGTCATTATTCTAGTTATCGCGATTAATATGCGATTTAAATAATCACGTATTGCGATTTTAACTTAAGGTAACTTTCCTATTGGTTTGATATCTAGAATTTCGCGTTTTAGCTCCATATTCGTCAACTTCGCTAATTCTAGCAATCAAATAGGAAAGTTGACTATAGAGACAGCTAAGTTTAATTTGCTATGCGATTATATTACTTTGCTTTTTTAAAAATAAATAAAATAATTTTAATACTTGATAATTATTATAATTATTCTATTTATTTAAAAAAAAGCAAAGTAATATAATCGCATAGCGAATTAAACTTAGCTGTCTCTAGTCAACTTTCCTATTTGATTGCTAGAATTAGCGAAGTTGACGAATATGGAGCTAAAACGAAGATGGAGAATACTTCATTATCTTCGTTTTTGAGGAATATGACGAATACATTCGTCATATTCGTCATCTTCGCTAATTCTACCAAGCCAACCATAGTAAACCAGGTCTAAGTTGAAATCGCAATGTGATTACTTCAAGTTATATTAATCGAATTGCGATTTCAACTTAGAGTTGTGTTTCTAATGGGTCTGCTTGCTAGAATTAACAAAGTTAACGAATATGGAATATAGCAGTGCTAAGTTGAAATCGCAATTCGATTAATTCAAGTTATAATAATCGAATTGCGATTTCAACTTAATTCTCACATCCGACAGTACATTCTAGTATGGAGGCGATCCCATGGTGCTGAGGACCCTTTATGAGCATGGAAGTCGGCAGAAGCGGCAACGGGCACTGACTGGAGCAGCCAGGAAGCCAGGAATCCTCAGGACAGGTAAGAACTACTTTTGGGAAGTGGGAAAGAAAAAAATATAACAATAAAAAAAAAACACGAATATTCGAAATAGCAAATTTATAGTGCTATATTCGAAATATTCGCGAATTAGTGAAGTGCCGATATTCGCTAAAAAAATTTGCTATTCGAATATTCGCGCTCAACACTAACATAAAGGAAATCAACAAGGTAAAAGAGGAGAGAATATTTAAAAGAAGAAAAACTGCTACAAGAGGACATAGTTTTAAATTAGAGGGGCAACGGTTTAAAAGTAATATCAGGAAGTATTACTTTACTGAGAGAGTAGTGGATGCAAGGAATAGCCTTCCTGCAGAAGTGGTAGCTGCAAATACAGTGAAGGAGTTTAAGCATGCATGGGATACACATACGGCCATCCTTCATATAAGGTAGGGCCAGGGGCTATTCATAGTATTCAGTATATTGGGCAGACTAGATGGGCCAAATGGTTCTTATCTGCCGACACATTCTATGTTTATATGTTTCTACACGCATTTAATAGAACAGGTTCTGTAGACATCTATGAGGAATCAGCTGATGACGGTGTAAAAGGAGTGCGCTTCTTCTTGGCGCTAACATAGACCTGTAAGGCTGAGTTCACTCTTGAGTTATTTGGTCAGTTTTGGCCCCGTGACTGCCCTAATAAGTGAAGTGTGCAGTGATTCTAAGAGCGACGCCTCTCATCTGCATGTCATACGGACTCACAGTATTATTTCACCACCAAAGCAGACTCCCTATGTGCGTTACTACAAGGTACAGTGTTCTACACCACTATAAAGGCTCTCAGCAGCCAGGAAATAGCCTTTTTTTAACATAATTTGCCACGAATATATTCGGATTGAACAGAATTTTTCCCAAAAAATTAGGCTAACCGGCGAATCAAAATGTAGAAAAATTTGCTTATCTCTAGTTATGACCACCCTGCAATCCATCAGTGGTGGTCGTGATTGCACATTATAAGAAAAAGTGCTGGCCTCGCTGGTGGCGGAGACTGTGGGAGCGCACATAGGATAGTGCATTTTCTTATAGTGTGCAAGCACGACCACCACTGATGGATTGCATGGTGGATGTAACCATGTAATCCAGCAGTGTATAATCTGATGGAAAAATGAATCAAGCCAGCAAAGGAAACAATACGGACAATAACAATACTTAGTAAGTGCCTTGTATTAACTTTTTCTACATAATAAATGCAATTTCCTGAAGTCAGACAACCCCTCTAACCGCCTCCGGACCGCCTAACGCAGGATTGCGTTCTGGAGGCGGCTGGCTAAGGCACACTCACGCGCCGGCGCATCATCTCGCGAGAGGCGAGATTTCCTGTGAACGCGCGCACACAGGCGCGCACGTTCACAGGAACTGCAGGTAATCGAGTGGATCTGCAGCCTGCCAGCGGCGATCATTCACTGGCAGGCTGTAGATCCGATTTTTTTAACCCCTTAAAGGTATATTTGACGCTGTTTTGATAACAGCGTCTAATATACCTGCTACCTGGTCCTCTGGTGGTCCCTTTTGTTTGGATCGACCACCAGAGGACACAGGCAGCTCTGTAAAGTAGCACCAAACACCACTACACTACACCCCCCCTGTCACTTATTAACCCCTTATTAACCCCTGATCACCCCATATAGACTCCCTGATCACCCCCCTGTCATCCTGTAAGGCTCCATTCATAGCGGACATTCAGACAATTGCGGACAAGAATAGGACATGTTCTATAGGCTCTACAAAAAAACGCAGTGTTCGCCCGATCAGGCCTGATCTTGTGCGCACACCGCAGTGACAGAAATATTTTTTTTCTGATCACTGCAAAAACACTGTAATATCGCTGCGGCGCTATAAAAATCACTTTTGAGGGGCATGGCGAGTTCATAGAAGATTTTTTTTTTTGTCACAAGTTAGCGGAAATTGATTTTTTATTATTTTTTTCTTACAAAGTCTCATATTCCACTAACTTGTGACAAAAAATAAAATCTCACATGAACTCACCATACCCTTCACGTAATCCAAATGCGTAAAATTTTTTAGACATTTATATTCCAGACTTCTTCTCACGCTTTAGGGCCCCTAAAATGCCAGGGCAGTATAAATACCCCACAAGTGACCCCATTTCGAAAAGATTGAACTTTTTGTCACAAGTTAGCGGAAAGGGAGACTTTGTGAGAAAAAACAAAAAAAAATCTATTTCCGCTAACTTGTGCCAAAAAACAAAACTTCTATGAACTCGCCATGCCCCTCACGGAATACCTTGGGGTGTCTTCTTTCCAAAATGGGGTCACATGTGGGGTATTTATACTGTCCTGGCATTTTAAGGGCCCTAAAGCGTGAGAAGAAGTCTGGAATCCAAATGTCTAAAAATGCCCTCCTAAAAGGAATTTGGGCCCCTTTGCGCACCTAGGCTGCAAAAAAGTGTCACACATGTGGTATCGCCGTACTCAGGAGAAGTTGGGCAATGTGTTTTGGGGTGTCTTTTTTCATATACCCATGCTGGGTGAGATAAAAATCTCTGTCAAATGCCAACTTTATATAAAAATGGGAAAAGTTGTCTTTTAGAGAGATATTTCTCTCACCCAGCATGGGTATATGTAAAAAGACACCCCAAAACACATTGCCCAACTTCTCCTGAGTACGGCGATACCACATGTGTGACACTTTTTTGCAGCCAAGGTGGGCAAAGGGGCCCAAATTCCAAAGAGCACCTTTAGGATTTCACAGGGCATTTTTTACACATTTTGATTTTTTGTCACAAGTTAGTGGAATATGAGACTTTGTAAGGAAAAAAAAAATAATCATCATTTTCCGCTAACTTGTGCCAAAAAAATAAAATTCTAGGAACTCGCCATGCCCCTCACAGAATACCTTGGGGTGTCTTCTTTCCAAAATGGGGTCACTTGTGGGGTAGTTATACTGCCCTGGCATTTTAGGGGCCCTAAGGCGTGAGAAGTAGTTTGAAATCAAAATGTGTAAAAAATGCCCTGTGAAATCCTAAAGGTGCTCTTTGGAATTTGGGCCCCTTTGCCCACCTAGGCTGCAAAAATGTGTCACACATGTGGTATCGCCATACTCAGGAGAAGTTGGGCAATGTGTTTTCGGGTGTCTTTTTACATATACCCATGCTGGGTGAGAGAAATATCTCTCTAAAAGACAACTTTTCCCATTTTTTTATACAAAGTTGACATTTGACAGAGATATTTATCTCACCCAGCATGGGCATGTGTAAAAAGAAACCCCAAAACACATTGCCCAACTTCTCCTGAGTACGGCGATACCACATGTGTGACACTTTTTTGCAGCCAAGGTGGGCAAAGAGGCCCAAATTCCAAAGAGCACCTTTAGGATTTCACAGGGCATTTTTTACTCATTTAGATTTCAAACTACTTCTCACGCATTAGGGCCCCTAAAATGCCAGGGCAGTATAACTACCCCACAAGTGACCCCATTTTGGAAAGAAGACACCGCAAGGTATTTCGTGATGAGCATAGTGAGCTAATGGAAGTTTTTATTTTTTGTCACAAGATAGTGGAATATGAGACTTTGTAAGAAAAAAAAAAATCATCATTTTCCGCTAACTTGTGACAAAAAATAAAAAGTTCTATGAACTCACCATGCCCATCAGCGAATACCTTAGGGTGTCTACTTTCTGAAATGGGGTCATTTGTGGGGTGTTTATACTGTCTGGCCATTGTAGAACCTCAGGAAACATGACAGGTGCTCAGAAAGTCAGAGCTGCTTCAAAGTGCGGAAATTCAAATTTTTTTACCATAGTTTGTAAACGCTATAACTTTTACCCAAACCATTTTTTTAATCCCAAATTTTTTTTTTTATCAAAGACATGTAGAACAATACATTTAGAGAAAAATTAATATAGAAATGTAGTTTTTTTAAAAAAAAATTACAACTGAAAGTGAAAAATTTCATTTTTTTGCAAAAATTTTGGTAAATTTCGATTAATAACAAAAAAAGTAAAAATGTCAGCACCAATGAAATACCACCAAATGAAAGCTCTATTAGTGAGAGGAAAAGGAGGTAAAATTCATTTGGGTGGTAAGTTGTATGACCGAGCAATAAACCGTGAAATTACTGTAGTGCAGAATTGTAAAAAGTGGTCTTGTCATTAAGGAGGTTTAAGCTAGGGGAGCTGAGGTGGGTTAAAGGGGTTTTCCGAGAGTCTGACACCCGAGACCTGCGCCAATCAGCTGTTTGAGAAGGCAGCGGTGCTTGCAGCAGCACCACAGCCTTCTCCAGCTTTGCCTAAGCCATGTGACATGTGACATCTTCATCGGTCACATGGCCTAGACGCAGCTCAGCCCCATTGAAGTGAATAGGACTGAGCTGTGATACCAAGCACAAGCACTATACCCCATCATCTTTTAAAAAATGTCCATATTTGGACATATGTCAAATGTTAGAACAACATCAATATCTTTACTCCTTTGTCATAGGTCCTATTCGGGCAATCTGACATCATGTAGCTGAGTCTCCCACTTGAAACTCCCCTCTAAGAGACAGAACAGAAAACAGCTGTCTTCTCTGGTAGACTGTCCCGTCCATTCATTCTATATAGTCCTGTCATGCTACACTTTCCCTTCAGCAGAAAAGGCAGGGCAAATATATAGTCAGAGGTGGCTTCCAGGAGCTGGACCCACTATGATCAGCTAATCACTGGGTTGCTGTTTCTAGAAAAGGCAATGTCTTCATGAGAAAGCCCCTTTAACTTACAAGATCCCACTTCAGCAATAAACTAGGAGTCAGACTAATAAGTTGGCAATTACATCTCATAACTCAATTAAAGATGTTTAATTTGTACTGCTTGTACTGCTTGGGATCCTATGAGAAATTCAATACACTACATAGAAAGGGGTTCCAAATATACAAGTTTTTTCATATTATTTCACTAAGATGGCTTCATGGTCATGTTCCATGAGAAAGGAGATGATTAAAGTCTTCAAGGAGCTAATGAAGAACGTGTGTATAACAGTCTAATTTCTCAATTCCCAGGTATCTGAAGGTCATTGCGTCTGATCAATCATATGATTAAAATGCATTTCTCATACCCTTGGTTTTAGAGAATATCAGTCACTACCAGATAATACTGACAGAGAGCGACCTGCGGGTCATGAGAAATTAAACCGGAAAGCGCATTATTGAACACTGCCTTCTTCACCGCGTAAACACATTACATCTATTCTCTCAGATAACTGTCATTTTTCTTTACCGCTGTCAAAGTTCCCATTGATTTTTCCACACTATCCCACGTACTCTGTATGGATTCATTGTTGTAGCTTTCATGCTTATAGCAATCATCAAATGCTTCCATGCAAACAATATCATTGGAAAGGGTCTGCTTTCATTTTTGACTATACTATAAGTGATGTATGTACAATGTGTCAGTGGTAATTTATGATAACGAGCAAACATTTAAACTTAAAGTGAACTTCTCATGAAAAAATATTCTACATTTTGCAAAAAGAACATGGATCTATTGTAAATACTTTTGTAATTGCATGCATTTAAACGTTTAATAAAACCACTGAGTGATTTAATAAAATCTATTTGTACGCGCCATCTACTGTTTGTTCTTTTGTTTATTTCTCTGTCCAGCTAAATGAAGTGGTCGCACATGCTAAATTCCACGCTTCAACTGCCATCAGCCATTATCTACTGTTAGAAGCAATGACAGTTACAGGGAGAGAGCTACAGCAGAAAGAACATGCCCCAGGAGCTGTGATAGGGAGACAACTGCAGCAGAAAGGGTATGTCCTTAAGCTGCCAGATTGCAATAAACCTAGCATAGCGATTGGAGCAATGAATGGTAGTGTTGATCGAGCACCAAAGTGCTCGGGTGCTCAGGCCGAACACCTCGGGATGCTTCGGTGTTCTACCAAGCACCTGAGCACAATGGAAGTCATTGGGAGAATCCGAGCATTAAACCAGGCACCCCCTTGCTCTGAAGAGGGGAGAGTGTCTGGTTCTTAGGAAAAGGTCAGAAATTGATGGAAACACCACTGAAATGGTTCGGGAACAGCATGGGGAGGATGTCTGAATGCACCTGTGCCATCCCAGGGTATGACTTGCTCCCAGCTTCCACAACGTTCACCCAGTGTGCCGTCAGGGAAATGTAGCATCCCTGGCCGAATGCACTTGTCCATGTGTCCGCGGTTAAGTGGACCTTCCCAGTAGCTGCGTTGTTCAGGGCATGTGTGATGTTACGGGACACATGTTGGTGTAAGGCGGGCACGGCACACTTTGAAAAATAGTGGCGGCTGGGGACTGCGTAATGTGGGACGGCCACCAACAGCAGGCTGCGGAAGGCCTCAGTGTTCACAAGCCTAAATGGCAACATTTCCAGGGCCAGTAATTTGGAAAGCTGCACATTTAGTGCTATTGCCTGCGGGTGGGTGGCTGGGTATTTGCGCTTGCGTTCAAAGGCCTGGGGTAAGGACGTTTGGACGCTGCACTGGGACATGGAAGTGGATGTGGTTGCTGATGGTGCTTGCGAAGGTCCAGGTGCAGGGCGGGAGGCATCCGTGCCTGCGCCTTCGACAGGCGATTGGCCAGCACGTAACACAGGGGAAGAGGAGGTAGTGGTGTGACCCGCAGACACAGATTGGGGACCCAGGCGTTTGTCTTACTTATTAAGGTGCTTGGATGCCATGTGGTGGATCATGCTGATGGTGGTGAGGTTGCTAGTGTTCACGCCCCAGCTCATTTTGGTACGGCACAGGTTACAAACTACTATTCTTTTGTCGTCCGCACTTTCCTCAAAAAAGCGCCATCCTGTGGAATACATACCCCTTGGCACGGGAGATTTCCGCAAGAGGGTGCTCCATGGAACAGTTGCGAGCCTGTTTGGTGTGGCCCGCCTTCTCCCTTTTGCCACCCCACTGCCTCTTCCAGCCTGTTTCGGTGCTGCAGATCCCTCCCCCTTTGTACTGCTGTCCTCGCTCGGCTTTCCACCTTCCCAGGTTGGGTCAGTGACTTCATCGTCCACCACCTCCTCTTCCACTTCCTCAATCTGCTCATCCTCCTGACTTGTTGACCTAACCACAACCTCAGTGATTGACAACTGTGTCTCATCCTCTTCATCAACCTCTTGAGACAGTAATTGCCAGGAGGATCAGGGTGAGGATTGTGTTGAGCAGACTCTTGGCTTCTGAGACTGGACTTGGTGGAAGACAGGGTGGTGCTTAACTGACTGGAAGCATTATCTGCTCTAATCCAACCGACCACCTGACTTCAAGAGTAGTGTCCTGCCGTTCCCTTTCAGGGCCGCCCATCTTTAACGCCGGGCAAAAGGACCAGGAAGCAGTGAAGGCTTTGTACTCACCGCTTCCTGGTCCTCTGTAGGTAACGCTTGAAGTTAAAATATACCATCGGATTGGAGAAAACTCTGATCCGATGGTATATTCTAAATCCGAGGCATTCCCATGGTGATGGGGACGCTGCATCATTGGAGGGCAGTGCGCCCTCCCCCTCCCTCCCCGGTATTCTGGTATTATTAAAATCATTGGTGGGCAGTGCACACTCCCCCCGCCCTTCGCCGTATTAAAATCATTGGTGGGCAGTGCGCTTCCCCCCGCCCTTCCCAGTATTAAAATGATTGGTGGGCAGTGCGCCCTCGCTCCCCATCCCCCAGTTTTAAAATAATTGGTGGGCAGTGCGCCCTACCCCCCCATCATTGGTGGCAGCGGCAGTTCCGATCGGAGTCCCAGCAGTGTAAAGCTGGGGCTCCGATCGGTTACCATGGCAGCCAGGATGCTACTGAAGTCCTGTCTGCCATGGTCAGTTACTCTGCAGCAATATACTTACATGCGCTGTGGCTGTCCGGTTGCTCCTTCTTCTTGTAACTCACAGGTCTGTGCGGCGCATTGCTATAAGCATAAGCAATGCACCGCACAGACCTGTGAGTTACAAGAAGAAGGAGCACCAGGCGGCCACAGCGCATGTAAGTATGCTGCTGACTAACTGACCATGGCGTCCAGACAGGATTTCCAGTAGCGTCCTGGCTGCCATGGCAACCGATCGGGACTGCCGCTGCCACCAATGATGGGGGAGGGCGCACTGCCCACCAATGATTTTATTACTGGGAGGGTTGGGGGAGGGCGCACTGCCCACAAATGATTTTAATACCGGGGAGGGGGAGGAGGGCGCACTGCCCACCAATGATTTATTTTTATTTTTATTAACTTTCTTTATTAAAGTTCCAATATTAACAATCAGTTTTATAAAAACATATAAATCTTAATATTTTTTCAAGCAAAATACCCTCCCAATCCCCTCCTATGATGCGTCCTCCCTTCACAACCTCCCCCCCCGTAACCAGACAGAGGAGAGATGGAGAAGGCTGGAGAAAACGGATGACGCTCTAGGGATTCCAATCTCCCCAGATTCTAAGCCATTTTGTCTCAATATTTCTATATATCTCTTATTAGTATTTATCAAGTTTAACTATGTATTCATACTTGGGGCATCTCGCGCAAACCAAGAACGTGCTATTAGGAGTCTGGCCAGAAATATTATCTTAAACAAAAGATTTTTTTTATATTGCTGACAATCCACCTTGGCAAGATCACCTAATACCCAACATTCAGACGTAAAAGGAATCCGCACATTCAATTTTCCCTCTATGTATTCATGAATAGTCCCCCAATATTGTTTCAGCTCTGCACAGAACCAAAACATATGCAAATAATCTGCGTCAGGAATATCACACCTAGGGCAGTTGGAATCGCTCCTAATACCACATCTCTTAAGCCAAAAAGGTGTAACGTAAAGTCTATGTAAAATATTGAACTGCACCACAACGTGATTTTAATACCAGGGAGGGGGGGGGGAGGGTGCACTACCCACCAATGATTTTAATACCGGGGAGGGCACACTGCCCACCAATGATTTTAATACCGGGGAGTGGGGGGAGGGTGCACTGCCCACCAATGATTTTAATACCGGGGGGGCGCACTGCCCACCAATGATTTTAATACCGGGGAGGGCGCACTGGGGGCTGATGGAGAGGCTACTGGGAGCTGGTGAGTGGCACTGGGGGCTGATGGAGATGCACTGACTGGGGGCTGATGGAGAGGCACTGACTGGGGGGCCGCTGTTGAGAGGCACTGGGAGCTGATGGAGAGGCACTGGGGGTGTCACAGATGAAGTTGCAAACAGAGGAGGAGGCAAAGAGGAGGGTATCGTGGGTTGGACATAAGGTTTTAATAGGGACTTGTGAAAAACATTATGGATCTTCCAAGTCTGAGGAACATCAAGACGGAAGGCAACGGGATTGATGATGGACAAGATATTGTAAGGCCCAATAAACTTAGGACCCAACTTCCAGGAGGGAACCTTCAGTTTGATATTCTTTGTAGACAACCACACCAGATCACCCACATTCAGGTCCGGACCAGGCACACGTCTCTTATCCGCCACATGCTTATATCTCTCACTCCTCCTCTTCAGAAGACCCCTCTCCAGATAATGTCCCAAACTGCGGATGAAACCCATATGCACCAAAAAATGGTGTCTTATCAGAGGACTCCTGGCGACGGTTATTTAAAGCAAACTCAGTAAGGGACAAAAAAGAATACCAATCCTCCTGATTCTCCGCCACAAAACAGCGCAGATATGTCTCCAGATTCTGATTGACGCGTTCGGTTTGACCATTCGACTGCGGGTGAAAAGCAGAAGAGAACGACAACCGAACCCCCAAGCGAGAACAGAAGGCCTTCCAGAATCTGGAAACAAATTGCATGCCCCTATCAGAAACGATGTCTGAAGGAATGCCATGCAATTGAACAATGTGATCAACAAACGCTTGTGCCAGCGTCTTAGCATTGGGAAAGGGAATGAAATGTGCCATTTTGCTAAAAGGGTCCACTACTACCAGAATCACAGTCTTGAATTACAGAACTGCAGAACGAAAACCAGATGAAAGTCATATAATGGCAATAAATAGTGTTATTTCTCATGTACACACAGCAGCTCTGAAAAATTACTGTATAAAATCTTAGGGTTACATCGTGATCTGCCGAGCTGAATCCTCTACTATCAGAGGCAAGCAAACCCAGCTGCATGGCCTCCTCCTCAGAGGGGATTGAGACAGACTGAGACCCCTGCGCACTTAATGAGACAGCCCCACTGTCCTTGGGCTGAATATGACAGGAAAGAGTAGTCTCCTCTCTCTCTGTAAGACGTCTGTCAATACGAACAGCTAGAGACATGGCAGACTGTAACAACGCTGGTCTCTCATGAAAAGCGAATGCATCTTTCAATTTTTCCGAAAGACCATGGCAAAATTGACTTCGGAGTGCAGCATCATTCCAACCAGTATCAGCTGCCCATCTCTTCAGAACAATATATCTCTGCGGACTGTTTACCCTGGCATAAAAGATTCAGCCAGAGCAATACGATCCAGGTCTTCATATATCTGCCCCAGGGCTACAAAAAATTCTGCGAAAAGGCCCAAGACTGAGCGTTACCCCTGAGCAGCAAGATGATGATCCCCACCCTCTGCTCCTCATCACCAGAGGAATGGGAAGTAGGCGAAAATTTAGTTTGCAAGCCTCTTTAAAGTGAACAAAATTCTCACTACCCCCGGAGAACGTATCCGGAAGCGAGATCTTAGGCTCGGAACAAACTCCATGAACGCCAGCAGAATCGGTCACCTGAAACTGAGACACAGTTTTACGGAGATCTGCTACCTCCAGCGAAAGACCTTGCTACCTCACAGCTCCTGCACTCACCCGGCTCCGATGGTCGTATAGCACTTCCTGTGTATACAGCGATCTAGAAGGCAGGAACACCTGGGTACTGTCCCTGCCTTCTCTAAGGGTTGCCCTGCTGACAGTGGGCAACCCGATCTGCAGCTGCACGATTAGTGTGCAGCTGCGATCTCTGAATGGACGTTTTAAAACGTCCTTTCAGAGATAGAGAACCACCTTCCGGACGGTTTTTAGACTATGGGCGGACAGGAGGTGGTTAAAAGTGGTTATCTCCTATAGATGTGACAATGGTTTAGCGCATTTCCATCCAGTGTTATATGAATCCCTAGTAAATGCAATGGCCCATACTCTTCCTTTGTGTGTTTCTGATTATGAGTGTTGTTTAGGGTTTCACAAATAAATCTGCTTAGTGAAGAATTACTTTGTCATGAAGCACATTTCTTTGTAACTAGCGGACACAATGACGGAGAACGGAGATTGCACTGCCCCCATCATTGAACCCCTTAGATGCCACGTTCATCGCTGATCGCGGCATCTGAGAATATTAGTGTGGGCTTTCAGGGGTTAATCCATAAAAATTAAAAAAATACTACTCACCTTCAGTGATGACCAGTTCGCAGTGTTCGCCAGCGAACACATGCGGGCTGCCATCTTGACTCACAAGTCCGGCGATGCACAGGTAAGCCCTTACCTGTGCCGGGAGCTAGTCTGAAATCAAATGCGGTCACCCGAAGCAGGCAGTTCCGAGAACAGCCGCCGGGGGCCTTCATCGGGCTGTTCTCGGAACTGCCTGCTCCCGATGACCGCATTTGTTTCAGACCGGCTCCCGGCACAGGCACAGGTAAGGGCTTATCTGTGCATCGCCGGACTTGTGAGTCAAGATGGCAGTCCGCATGTGTTCGCTGGCAAACACTGTGAACTGGCCATCACTGCTCACCTTATCCATTTGAGCATTAGGCAAAATATTGCAAGGGGCATGGTGACGTTGTCACGCTGGCCGACATAGTGACGTCATACTGTACGTCACCCTGTACGAGATTTCCCATTGGACCTTCAATCAAACAACTGAAAACAAAACTGACCCTATCTAGGGATGGGTAGAACACTAAGTGAACCCTACAGTGATGTCATGTTAGGCTAATATAGCCTACTTGCCCCAGATAACAGCTGAAAATAAATAAAATCTAACCTTTTTTTACTGCATCTAAAATAGTAATACTGTAAGGCTACTTTCACACTACCGTTCAGAGCGGGTCCGTCTGATGTCTGCTCAGATGGATCCGCTCCTATAATGCAGACGTTTGGATCCGTTCAGAACGGATCCGTCTGCATTATAGTTTAAAAAAAATTCTAAGTGTGAAAGTAGCCTGAACGGATCCGTCCAGACTTTACATTGAAAGTCAATGGGGGACGGATCCGTTTGAAGATTGAGCCATATTGTGTCATCTTCAAACGGATCCGTCCCCATTGACTTACATTGTAAGTCTGGACGGATCCGCTTGCCTCCGCACGGCCAGGCGGACACCCGAACGCTGCAAGCAGCGTTCAGGTGTCCGCTTGCTGAGCGGAGCGGAGGCTGAACGCTGCCAGACTGATGCATTCTGAGCGGATCCGCGTCCACTCAGAATGCATTAGGGCAGTACGGATGCGTTCGGGGCCGCTTGTGAGCCCCTTCAAACGGAGCTCAAAAGCGGACACCGAATGCTAGTGTGAAAGTAGCCTAATACTGTGAGTGCGTGCTCATTTAAAAATGATCTTCAATCAAGATGGCCACATTGGCCTCTTCGTGCTCAAATGGATGAGGTGAGTATGTATTTTTTTACCACCTTTTCAGGGAAAATTTATTTATTACCACGAAGGACAAGGAAATTTGGCTTCGCAGCAAATTGAATTTAGCCTGAAATTCGGATCAAAAGTCCACTTTGGATAGTTTGATTTTCTAAACCCTACTGAGACTTTTAGCAACCTTTTACTCACGTTTGGCTCACACACAGAGTCAAAATTTCTGTGTGTCCCCAGTGTAAGGGATCGCTCTCTCTCAGGGGTCGCCAATAGAGATGAGCGAATTTCCTATTTTGAAATTCGTTCACACTTGATTTACTGGTAAAAGGGGAATCGTGTTATGGATTCCGTTACGGGACGGATCTGTTATGCGGCCCATAGACTTCTATTATGACGGAATGAATAACGGAATGCATCTAAAGGCATTCTGTTATGCATTCCATCATAGAATTGCGTTATGGTCTGTGGTAACGGAATCCATAACGCAATTCACCTTTTATTAGTAAACGATTATTCATAACAGGAAATTCGCTCATCTCTAGTTGCCAATGACAGACTTCTCATCAAATAGGAGGTTTTCGAGCTCAAACAGTGCTTTATTTGTCACACAACACATCACATTTCCAAGTTTGGCCTCACTTGGCACCATGCTTCACCTCACAATGTGTTACATCAACACAAAACAACAAACGCTTGTCCGGCTAGGCACTCACTATACAGAGGTCCCCTGTCACGGATGTTCCCGCAACAGGTGGCAGGAGATCAGTGAGACTGGCAACACGTGGTTTGATCTGACATGTTTTCCGTTTGGATCCAATGACGTCTGTGTTGTTTCTGGTGCTTGCCACACCTTCTTTCCCCAGGTGTGGCTATTATGGTCATTTAACGTTCTCTATTTATTGTTGTTTCTCCCACTATGCTATGCGGTTTATAGCTTCTGTTGGAGTTGTGGGTTGTGGATAGCTGGTGTGTGGATCTCGGCTCAGTACCTGGTGCTGCCATAGCCACTTAAAGTTAAGTGTTTTCTTTCCCTTTTGCATTTTGTTTGGGTTTTTTGTGTGTCTTGCATTTCCCTGTAATTTGTATTAAGGCCTGAGGGAGACTCCTGTTCGTCCTTCCTTTTGAAGGAACATGTTGTCTCAGTCCTGACATTAGTACCAGGGTCCTATAGGGTGAGTTAGGACACTAGGTATTCCACTAGGTATTCCAGTGTATGAACTCACCTACTTTTGGGGTCTGTTCATACTGGTAGTTAGTAAGGACTTTGATTAGTGTTTTACTAGGAGGTATCCATGTCCTTTCCCTAATTTCCACCCAGACAGCTGAGAAGCTCTGACAGGAGCCTTTCAGATCCTAGTCCTTGAATTTCTTTGTTTTGGTTGAGTTCCTCATCTCGTTAGTCTATCTCAGCTGTCATGCAGTTGGACTGATTGCTGCCCTTTAAGTTCCTCCCCAGAATGCAGTACTGTGCGGCTTATACAACTTCCTGGAGTGTGTGTGCATGCTGTTCCTAGTTCTCAGTCCACAGTCCCTAGTCGTCTGCAAGATAAGTGCTGTTTATGTATTTATGATTTTCTGTTTTCTGTATCCAGGTGACCCTTACTCCCTCCGTGTCTGTGTAGGGAGCCGGTGGTCGTATCCCCTCACTATTGTAGGGTCTTCAGGTGTAAGATAGTCGAGGTACGTGGATATGCGCCCATCCACCTTTGGGGTGGTCGCATAGGCTGAGCAATAAGGGAGAGCGGCAGGTCTCATGCAGGGGTCTCCCTTTTGTTCCTTAGTTGTGGATCCAGTGAGTCATTGTTTATATTGTATTGTCTTGTTTCCTGTACACCATCCGTGACATTATAAGCCGCCAAAACCGTCTCAAGCATGGATCCGGTTTCACTTTTGGCTGAACGCCTCCAGGGTCTTTCATTGGAGGTAGCTGATCTCCGTAGGATTTTTTCTCAGTTTCAAGTGACCGGTTCAGCTTGCGTTCATGGAGTTTGTGCTGAGCCTAAGATCTCGCTCCCGGATACGTTCTATGGGGGTAGTGAGAATTTTGTGCGTTTTAAAGAGGCTTGCAAACTCCATTTTCGCCTTCTTCCCCATTCCTCTGGTGATGAAGAACGGAGGGTGGGGATCATTGTATCGCTGCTCAGGGGTAACGCTCAGTCTTGGGCCTTTTCGCTACCGGAGGGGGCACGGCCCCTCCGCTCAGTGGATGAATTCTTTTTAGCCCTGGGTCAGATATATGATGATCCGTATCGTATTGCTCTGGCTGAGTCTAGACCAGACCTGGGCAAACTACGGCCCGCGGGCCGTATACGGCCCGGCGGACCTTTTAATCCGGCCCCCGGCATTTTTGTTGCCGCCGCCGCCGGCCCTGTAACAGCACGGAGTCACTGTCCGGAGTGAGGAGGGGGCGGGGCCCGCGGCCGCTCTGCGCTCCGCTCTGCTGCCTGGCCTGCCTGTCTCTTTAACAGAGCAGACCAGTGGCTGCTGGAGCGTGATGCAGCTGCCGCACAGGCAGAAAGAGGAAGGAGGCGGAGCCCCAGCCAGCAGCCACAGCCAAAGCCAAGCAACTAACAGAACTTACAGGTATTTGGTGGGGGTGGGGGTGGGGGGGGGCTCATATAGGACAGGGGGACAGTGTGTGCTTTCCTGCCTGCTACTACATCACCCCCCCCCCCAGGGATTGTGGGGGTCATTAAGGGTTGGACTTGCTGCTGATGTTGAGTGTGCCAGTGTGTGTGTGTCCGTCCCTGTGTGTGTGTGTCTGTCCCTTTGTGTGTGTGTGTGTGTGTGTCCGTCCCTGTGTGTGTGTCTGTCCCTTTGTGTGTGTGTGTCTATCCCTGTGTGTGTGTGTTTGTCCCTTTGTGTGTGTGTGTGTGTCCATCCCTGTGTGTGTGTGTTTGTCCCTTTGTGTGTGTGTCCCCGTCCCTGTGTGTGTCCGTCCGTGTGTGTCTGTCCCTTTGTGTGTGTCCGTCCCTTTGTGTGTGTGTGAGTGTGTCTGTCCCTTTGTGTGTGTCCCCGTCCCTGTGTGTATGTCTCTCCCTGTGTGTATCACCTTGCCCACAGTGTTCCTATGTCTTGACGCAGCTGCTTCAGAACGTTCTGTGCGGGGAAGAAGATGGAAGAGGAGGCAGCGCCAGCATGGAGTCTGTGCGATAGACACAGGGAGGCACACTAAGGACGAAGGTAACACTTCCACATGATCTACACTAGTGTTATCTGTGGTTTTACATAGGACTGCAGGTAACACTACTACATTATTTAGCACTAGTGTTATCTGTGGTTTTACATAGGACTGCAGGTAACACTACCACAAGGTTAGCTCACACAGGGCGCCTGAACACCTAAGGCCGGCCCTGGCTGCGCACCCCAGCGCCAAGGGATGACGTCACTGATGTAATATGCCTCTTATATGTGGAGAGCGGTGATGTCACAGATGTAATATATTACTTATAAGTGATATATTACATCAGTGACATCACCACTCTCCACACATAAGTAATATATTACATCAGTGACATCACTGCTGTCCACATATACCGGTAAGTAATACATTACATCAGTGACATCACCGCTCATCACATATATGTGGAGAGCGGTGATGTCACTGATGTAATATATCGCCTATATGTGGACAGCGGTGATGTCACTGATGTAATATAACATTATATGTGGAGAGCGGTGATGTCACTGATGTAAAATATCACTTATATGTGGAGAGCGGTGATGTCACTGATGTAATATAACATTCTATGTGGAGAGTGTTCATGTCACTGATGCAATACAGCGCTCCAGATGGCGACCAAAATGGTCGCCAATGCGCCTTAAAATTTGCAGATGGCGACAAGACTTGTCATAGGCTACAGGCCTGAGGTCTATTTGGTAGTGAAATCCCAGCGCAGGCAGGCATGATGATGTCATCACGCCCGCCTGTGCCAGGACGCGGTGATTTTATGCAGTATTGAGTTTAGCCTTTTGGCCCGGCCCTCCAAAATATTTTCAGTTTCTCATGTGGCCCCATCGAAAAAATAATTGCCCACCCCTGGTCTAGACTATGTCTGTTATGCCAGGGTAAACAATCCGCAGAGATATACTGCTCAGAATTTCGGAGATGGGCAGCTGATACTGGTTGGAATGATGCTGCACTCCGAAGTCAATTTTGCCAGGGTCTTTCAGAGGGATTGAAAGATGCATTTGCCTTTCATGAGAGGCCAATCTCCTTGGACTCTGCTATGTCTCAGGCCGTTCGTATTTACAGGCGTCTTAGAGAGAGAGGAGAGATCTCTCCTTCCTGTCATACTCAGTCCCGGGACAGTGCAGCGTTCTCATTCTGTGCGCAGGGGTGTCACTGTCAGCCCCTTCTGAGCAGGAACCCATGCAGCTGGGGTTGATTGCCTCAGACAATAGAAGATTCAGCCCGCATGGGAGGGTTTGTTTTTGTTGTGGAGGTATAAATCATTTGGCAAATGTTTGTCCCTCTAGGAGATTCAGGCAGTTTTCTGGGAGTAATAAAGAGACAAAAAGGAAAAAATCTTTTAAAAATGTTCCGTCTGTTACTATTGGCAGGGTTGAGGCGGAAATTGAAGGTTTTCCGTTTGCTTGTAGTTCCCGTTTTGTCCTACCTGCTAGGGTGGCGCTAGAGAGCAAGAGCATTTTTTGTGAGATTTTTGTGGATAGTGGAGCAGCTGTCAATCTCATTGATAATCAATTTGCAATAACTCATGGTTTCCAGGTATGCACTTTGGGAAAGGATATTCCTGTCTTTGCTATTGATTCCGCTCCACTTTCTCAGAAATCATTAAAGGGCATAGTTCACAATATCCGTTTAATTGTGAGTGATGCTCATGTTGAGGATGTGTCATGTTTCGTCCTTAGCGGTTTGCCTACTCCTCTAGTGTTGGGACTACCCTGGCTCACTAAACATAACCCCACCATTGATTGGCAAGCGAGGCAAATAAATGGTTGGAGTGACTTTTGCAGAGAGAATTGCCTCATGACATCTGTTTCTGAGGTTTCTACTAAGACTGTACCACCTTTCCTCTCTGAATTTTCGGATGTCTTCTCTGAGAGTGGAGTTCAGGATTTGCCTCCGCACAGGGAGTATGATTGCCCTATTAATCTCATCCCAGGCGCCAAGCTGCCTAAATCTCGTTTATACAATCTCTCCCAACCTGAGAGGGTCGCTATGCGTGCTTATATCTCTGAGAGTCTGAGAAAAGGACACATACGACCCTCAAAGTCACCTGTTGCCGCTGGCTTTTTCTTTGTTAAGAAAAAAGATGGTTCTTTAAGACCTTGTCTGGATTTCAGGGAGCTGAACAGTATCACTATTCGTGATCCTTATCCGCTTCCTCTGATCCCGGACCTGTTTAACCAGGTTGTTGGGGCTAAAGTCTTTTCCAAATTAGACCTAAGAGGGGCATACAACCTGGTCAGGGTCAGAGAAGGAGACGAATGGAAGACGGCTTTCAATACCCCTGAGGGCCATTTTGAGAATTTGGTTATGCCTTTTGGTTTGATGAATGCCCCAGCCGTTTTTCAGCATTTCGTGAACAGCATTTTTTATCATTTAACGGGAAAATTTGTATTAGTGTATTTGGATGACATTTTGATTTTTTCTCCTGATTTCAAGACTCATAAGGAACACTTACGTCAGGTCTTGCTCATTCTGCGGGAGAATAAATTATACGCAAAACTGGAAAAATGTGTGTTTGCAGTTCCAGAAATTAAATTTCTGGGGTTTCTTCTCTCCGCTTCTGGTTTTCGCATGGACCCCGAGAAGGTCCGCGCTGTGCTTGAGTGGGAGCTTCCTGAGAATCAGAAGGCGCTGATGCGTTTTTTGGGCTTTGCCAATTATTACAGGAAATTTATTTTGAATTATTCCTCTGTTGTTAAACCACTCACTGATATGACCAGAAAGGGGGTAGATTTTTCTTCCTGGTCGGTAGAGGCGCGTAAGGCCTTTTCTAATATCAAGGAGAGTTTTGCTTCCGCTCCCATCCTGGTACAACCTGATATTTCGTTACCCTTCATAGTTGAGGTTGATGCTTCTGAGGTAGGGGTGGGTGCGGTCTTGTCTCAGGGTTCCTCTCCTGCCAAATGGCAACCGTGTGCCTTTTTCTCAAAGAAACTCTCCTCCGCAGAGAGAAATTATGATGTGGGAGATAGGGAATTGTTGGCCATCAAGTTGGCTTTTGAGGAATGGCGCCATTGGCTAGAGGGAGCCAGACACCCTATTACCGTGTTTACTGACTGAGCGTCTGAACCCGAGACAGGCCAGATGGTCTTTGTTCTTTTCAAGGTTTAATTTTGTTGTCACGTTCCGCCCTGGGGTTAAGAATGTGAAGGCAGATGCCCTGTCACGTTGTTTTCCGGGAGGTGGGAATTTTGAAGACCCGGGTCCCATTTTGGCTGAAGGTGTGGTGGTCTCTGCTCTTTTTCCTGAATTGAAGGCAGAGGTGCAGGCAGCCCAGTCAGAAGCTCCTGATCTTTGTCCTCCTGGGAGGTTGTTTGTGCCTCTCGCTTTGAGACACAAGATTTTTAAAGAACACCACGATACGGTCCTTGCTGGGCACCCGGGGGCAAGAGCCACACTGGATCTCATCGCTCGGAGATTCTGGTGGCCTGCGCTTCGTAAGTCGGTTGAGGGTTTTGTGGCAGCTTGCGAGACTTGCGCTCGTGCCAAAGTCCCTCATTCACGGCCATCAGGTCCTCTCCTCCCTTTGCCCATTCCTTCCCGTCCTTGGACACATCTGTCCATGGACTTCATAACGGACTTGCCTCGTTCTTTGGGGAAGACTGTGATTCTGGTGGTGGTGGACCGTTTTAGCAAAATGGTGCATTTTATCCCTTTTCCTGGTTTGCCCAATGCTAAGACGCTGGCGCAGGCATTTATTGACCACATTGTCAAATTGCATGGTATTCCTTCAGACATAGTCTCTGATAGGGGCACGCAGTTTGTTTCCAGATTCTGGAAGGCTTTCTGTTCTCGCTTGGGGGTTCGGTTGTCATTCTCTTCTGCTTTCCACCCGCAGTCGAATGGCCAGACGGAGCGCGTCAATCAGAATCTGGAGACATATCTGCGCTGTTTTGTGGCGGAGAATCAGGAGGATTGGTGTTCTTTTTTGTCCCTTGCTGAGTTTGCTTTAAATAACCGTCGTCAGGAGTCCTCTGATAAGTCACCATTTTTTGGTGCATATGAGTTTCATCCGCAGTTTGGGACTTTCTCGGGAGAGGGGTCTTCTGGTTTACCTGATAAGGACAGATTCTCCTCGTCTTTGTCATCTATTTGGCAAAAGATTCAGGATAATCTAAAGAGCATGAGTGAGAGATATAAGCGTGTGGCAAATAAGAGACGTGTGCCTGGTCCTGACCTGAATGTTGGTGATCTGGTGTGGTTGTCTACCAAGAATATCAAATTGAAGGTTCCCTCCTGGAAGTTGGGTCCTAGGTTTATTGGGCCTTACAAGATCCTGTCTGTCATCAATCCTGTTGCCTACCGTCTTGATCTTCCTCAGACTTGGAAGATCCATAATGTTTTTCATAAGTCCTTATTGAAACCTTATGTTCAACCTATTGTACCCTCGCCTTTGCCTCCTCCTCCGATTATGGTTGATGGAAATCTTGAATTTCAGGTCTCTAGGATTGTGGATTCTCGTCTTGTCCGCGGTTCCCTCCAGTACCTCGTTCATTGGGAGGGTTATGGTCCTGAGGAGAGGATGTGGGTCCCAGTGACGGACATTAAGGCCTCTCGTCTCATCAGGGCTTTCCATAGGTCCCATCCTGAGAAGGTGGGCTCTGAGTGTCCGGAGTCCACTCGTAGAGGGAGGGGTACTGTCACAGCCAGATAGCTGAGAAGCTCTGACAGGAGCCTTTCAGATCCTCCTCCTTGAATTTCTTTGTTTTGGTTGAGTTCCTCATCTCGTTAGTCTATCTCAGCTGTCATGCAGTTGGACTGATTGCTGAACTTTAAGTTCCTCCCCAGAATGCAGTAGTGTGCGGCTTATACAACTTCCTGGAGTGTGTGTGCATGCTGTTCCTAGTTCTCAGTCCACAGTCCCCAGTCGTCTGCAAGATAAGTGCTGTTTATGTATTTATGATTTTCTGTTTTCTGTATCCAGGTGACCCTGACTCCCTCCGTGTCTGTGTAGGGAGCCGGTGGTCGTATCCCCTCACCATTGTAGGGTCTTCAGGTGTAAGATAGTCGAGGTACGTGGATATGCGCCCATCCACCTTTGGGGTGGTCGCATAGGCTGAGCAATAAGGGAGAGCGGCAGGTCTCATGCAGGGGTCTCCCTTTTGTTCCTTAGTTGTGGATCCAGTGAGTCATTGTTTATATTGTATTGTCTTGTTTCCTGTACATCATCCGTGACATTTCCCTCCTATGTTTGGTGTGGTGTTTCCCTCCCACACCTTAACTCACCTCTAAGACGCAGTTCACACTGTGGTATTCAGCTTCAGTCCGACAGCCTCCTAGCTGTCAACCAGTGCAACCCACCAGTCCTCGTGGTGGAAGCAGGCAGATACCTTGAGGGGATATGGTGCAGCAGTCCTCTTGACTCTGACCGTGCGACACCTCTCTTAGTTAGGCATTGCTGGGTCCCCCAAAACTCAGGCTTCCTTAGCCATTCTCTCTCAACTCAGGCTTCCCCAGCCTTTTGACCCCCCCCCCCCCAGCCCTCCTAACTGGAGCCACGTGTAGCCTCTGCAGGCTTCCTCTCCAAAACTCTCAGGCTTCCTCAGCCTTGTGGCCCCCAGCCCTACTGGATGGAGCCAAACAGACCCTCTCCAGGACTGTTCCCTGGGGGGCCTAACTCCTCCTCCCACACTCTGAGGATTGCTTTATCCCCAAGTGATTATCACACCTGGTCTCACCTCAGACCAGGTAATTGTGGGGAAAACACAGCAAATCTTAAACATACATCCTCCTCTAATAGCTATGAGGCCTGTCACTGCCTCACACCAGGCAGAGAGAGACAGACTGACCTCCGGGTCTATTATATCCACACCCTCTGTGCTGCTTCATTCATTATACTTCACATAGGAGAGGAATCTTGGAGAAATATACCTTTCTTCCACCACCAATCCTGCATTGGTATCACTATATAAATATATATATATATATATATATATGTACACTCACCTAAAGAATTATTAGGAACACCTGTTCTATTTCTCATTAATGCAATTATCTAGTCAACCAATCACATGGCAGTTGCTTCAATGCATTTAGGGGTGTGGTCCTGGTCAAGACAATCTCCTGAACGCCAAACTGAATGTCAGAATGGGAAAGAAAGGTGATTTAAGCAATTTTGAGCGTGGCATGGTTGTAGGTGCCAGACGGGCTGGTCTGAGTATTTCACAATCTGCTCAGTTACTGGTATTTTCACGCACAACCATTTCTAGGGTTTACAAAGAATGGTGTGAAAAGGGAAAAACATCCAGTATGCGGCAGTCCTGTGGGCGAAAAAAATGCCTTGTGGATGCTAGAGGTCAGAGGAGAATGGGCCGACTGATTCAAGCTGATAGAAGAGCAACGTTGACTGAAATAACCACTCGTTACAACCGAGGTATGCAGCAAAGCATTTGTGAAGCCACAACACGCACAACCTTGAGGAGGATGGGCTACAGCAGCAGAAGACCCCACCGGGTACCACTCATCTCCACTACAAATAGAAAAAAGAGGCTACAATTTGCACGAGCTCACAAAAATTGGACTGTTAAAGACTGGAAAAATGTTGTCTGGTCTGATGAGTCTCGATTTCTGTTGAGACATTCAAATGGTAGAGTCCGAATTTGACGTAAACAGAATGAGAACATGTATCCAACCTCTGATGGCTACTTCCAGCAGGATAATGCACCATGTCACAAAGCTCGAATCATTTCAAATTGGTTTCTTGAACATGACAATGAGTTCACTGTACTAAAATGGCCCCCACAGTCACCAGATCTCAACCCAATAGAGCATCTTTGGGATGTGGTGGAACGGGAGCTTCGTGCCCTGGATGTGCATCCCTCAAATCTCCATCAACTGCAAGATGCTATCCTATCAATATGGGCCAACATTTCTAAAGAATGCTATCAGCACCTTGTTGAATCAATGCCACGTAGAATTAAGGCAGTTCTGAAGGCAAAAGGGGGTCCAACATCGTATTAGTATGGTGTTCCTAATAATTCTTTAGGTGAGTGTATATATATATATATATTATTTTTTTTTAAGTAAGATTCATATAAGATATTCCACCACTTCTCTAGTATGATGGTATTCTATCCTTAAAGGGACACTGACAGGCCAAATCAGCATATATAGTTAGATATATGACATTACAGGTCTTATAGAGTCTTTTAAAAGCATATAAGTATCCCCCCTGTCCACCTTATAAAGAGCGAAATATAAAGTTTTATAACCTGCTTCTACGGTCAGCAATCTGCCCAAGGGGCGGCGTTTCATGTGAAAATGCGCCCAGCCAGCCTTCCCAACTGCCGTTCTTAAGCCCCGCCCAGCTCATCATTATTCACTTCGCTGGGCGGCGGCTAGAACTCTCCCCAGTCCCGATCCTGCGCATGGGCAATTCAATCCTCTGGGCATCGTTCATGCCCAATCTTCTGCGCCTGCGCCCCGCCGTGGTTAGATCGCGCATGCGTACACACACAGCCTGCCTGCGTCTTGGAGGCAGCTGCAGCCTCAGCCATGCACTGTTCAGAGCAGCGCTTCAGAGCGCTGCTCACTCACATCGTCAAAGGGGTTAATAGTGCGTCCCAGAGGATTGAATTGCCCATGCGCAGGATCGGGACTGGGGAGAGTTCTAGCCGCCGCCCAGCGAAGTGAATAATGATGAGCTGGGCGGGGCTTAAGAACGGCAGTTGGGAAGGCTGGCTGGGCACATTTTCACATGAAACGCCGCCCCTTGGGCAGATTGCTGACCGTAGAAGCAGGTTATAAAACTTTATATTTCGCTCTTTATAAGGTGGACAGGGGGGATACTTATATGCTTTTAAAAGACTCTATAAGACCTGTAATGTCATATATCTAACTATATATGCTGATTTGGCCTGTCAGTGTCCCTTTAAAGCATTGCACATAGAAGGGTCCCAGTACATGTCAAAGGGGAACTGTTATATTGTACATGCAGTCCGATATACACTGCGTGCAGAATTATTAGGCAAATGAGTATTTTGACCACATCATCCTCTTTATGCATGTTGTCTTACTCCAAGCTGTATAGGCTCGAAAGCCTACTACCAATTAAGCATATTAGGTGATGTGCATCTCTGTAATGAGAAGGGGTGTGGTCTAATGACATCAACACCCTATATTAGGTGTGCATAATTATTAGGCAACTTCCTTTCCTTTGGCAAAATGGGTCAAAAGAAGGACTTGACAGGCTCAGAAAAGTCAAAAATAGTGAGATATCTTGCAGAGGGATGCAGCACTCTTAAAATTGCAAAGCTTCTGAAGCGTGATCATCGAACATTCAAGCGTTTCATTCAAAATAGTCAACAGGGTCGCAAGAAGCGTGTGGAAAAACCAAGGCGCAAAATAACTGCCCATGAACTGAGAAAAGTCAAGCGTGCAGCTGCCAAGATGCCACTTGCCACCAGTTTGGCCATATTTCAGAGCTGCAACATCACTGGAGTGCCCAAAAGCACAAGGTGTGCAATACTCAGAGACATGGCCAAGGTAAGAAAGGCTGAAAGACGACCACCACTGAACAAGACACACAAGCTGAAACGTCAAGACTGGGCCAAGAAATATCTCAAGACTAATTTTTCTAAGGTTTTATGGACTGATGAAATGAGAGTGAGTCTTGATGGGCCAGATGGATGGGCCCGTGGCTGGATTGGTAAAGGGCAGAGAGCTCCAGTCCGACTCAGACGCCAGCAAGGTGGAGGTGGAGTACTGGTTTGGGCTGGTATCATCAAAGATGAGCTTGTGGGGCCTTTTCGGGTTGAGGATGGAGTCAAGCTCAACTCCCAGTCCTACTGCCAGTTTCTGGAAGACACCTTCTTCAAGCAGTGGTACAGGAAGAAGTCTGCATCCTTCAAGAAAAACATGATTTTCATGCAGGACAATGCTCCATCACACGCGTCCAAGTACTCCACAGCGTGGCTGGCAAGAAAGGGTATAAAAGAAGAAAATCTAATGACATGGCCTCCTTGTTCACCTGATCTGAACCCCATTGAGAACCTGTGGTCCATCATCAAATGTGAGATTTACAAGGAGGGAAAACAGTACACCTCTCTGAACAGTGTCTGGGAGGCTGTGGTTGCTGCTGCAAGCAATGATGATGGTGAACAGATCAAAACACTGACATAATCCATGGATGGCAGGCTTTTGAGTGTCCTTGCAAAGAAAGGTGGCTATATTGGTCACTGATTTGTTTTTGTTTTGTTTTTGAATGTCAGAAATGTATATTTGTGAATGTTGAGATGTTATATTGGTTTCACTGGTAAAAATAAATAATTGAAATGGGTATATATTTGTTTTTTGTTAAGTTGCCTAATAATTATGCACAGTAATAGTCACCTGCACACACAGATATCCCCCTAAAATTACTAAAACTAAAAACAAACTAAAACCTACTTCCAAAAATATTCAGCTTTGATATTAATGAGTTTTTTGGGTTCATTGAGAACATGGTTGTTGTTCAATAATAAAATTAATCCTCAAAAATACAACTTGCCTAATAATTCTGCACTCCCTGTATGTCAGAGAAGGAGAAGATTCAGTATAACTTCTATTTCATTCAGTTACTGCTAAGCAGAGCTTAGGAGTCCAGAAGGAAGTCCTATCAGTGATTGACAGTCTACCCTCTAAAAGAGTGCATTTAAAGATAGCTGTTAATCAGTGCATAGGACCACACACTGAACCAGAGAGAACAGGGATTTCAATGAATAAATTACAAGTTACACTGAATCTATTCCCAGAAAACCATATATTGATTTTCTCGTCTCCTCCTGCTGCCTGCAGATTGGATACCAATTTCAATGACACAGGTTCCCTTTAATCACCTCCCGACCGCCTAACGCACGGATGCGTCCGGAAGGTGGTTGATTCATTCCTCCTGGACGCATCCGTGCGTCATCACGCGCGACGCGAGATTTCGGTCAGAGCCGGCCCGCGCATGCGCATCGCGGGCCGGCAAAAGTTAAAGGACAAGTTCGTCACCAGCCTGCCAGCAACGATCATTGGCTGGCAGGCTGGCGATTTTCAAAAAAACGAATCACAAGCCATATAACAGATCATATTAGTAAATATGATCTGTTATATGGCTTGTCTGCTCCTCTGCTGGTCCTTTTCGTCGGTTGGATCCAGCAGAGGAGCAGGCTTCACAGTGAGTAGCACCAACAGTACACTTTAGCCCCAGATCACCCCCTGCACCCCAATTAACCCTTTGATCACCCCTTTGATCGCCCCTGTCAATCACTAGTGAAAGGAAAAAAGTGATCAGTGTAAACTGTCACATTTTTTTTCCCACTGGTATTGACTGTTAGGTTTTAGGGATAGTTTAGGCCCCTTGGTTAGGTAGTTTAGCGTGAGTTAGCGCCCAGCCCACCGCACCGCAGTCACTTATTCGCTGTTTAGCGTATCGCTAATCAGCATTTGTACTTTTATAGTATCTGTAAGTGATCAAAACTGATCACGGTCAGATCTATAATTGTATTAGTGTCACCTTAGCTCGCCCTCCACCCAAAACGCAGTGTTTGCCCGATCAGGCCTGATCGGTCGCCCACACGTGCGTTCACCCACGCCCGCCCCACCGCAGTGACAAAAAAATATTTTTTTTTTATCACTGCACATTCACTTTACATGCGCTGCGGCGATAAAAAAATCTGTTTTGATATTTTTTATCAACCGCAGCGGCCTCCGGTACTTCGCTAGCCTCCCATTTGTAAGACAGGCTTGCTTTTTTTCTTGGGTAGTCTCAGGGAATACCCCTAAATTTAGTTGCCCAAATGTCAAACAAGGGGTATTCTTCTGAAGAGGCCTACAGGATTCTGACCCAGTCGGATGAGGAGTGGGAACCCTCATCTGATGAATCTAGCGGGTCAGAATATGAACCTGTAGAAAGCAGTGGCTCTCTGACCCAAAGTTCGGACGAGGAGGCTGAGGTCCCTGATAGCACCAGGCGTACCCGGCCCCGTGTCGCTAGACCACAGGTTGCGCAGGATCCGCTTCAAGAGCAGCAGAGTGGGGCTGGCGCTGTCGGATCACGTGGTGAGGCATACACCAGCAGCGCAGCCTTTCCTGGACCTAGTACCAGCACTGCCGTACAACATGGTGAAGTAGCGAGCACCAGAAGGGCAGTTGAAGCTGGTACGGTGGCACGTGCAGTAGTTACCCCATCGCAGCCACCGCACAGACAGGCCCGTAGAGCCCCTAGAATCCCTGAGGTGCTGGCAAACCCTGATTGGCAGTCACCAACTTCAGCCGCACCTGTAGTTCCCCCTTTCACCGCCCAGTCTGGAGTTCGGGTTGAGACGGCTCAGATCGGTTCGGCCCTGGGATTTTTTGAGCTGTTCTGGACTGCGGAGCTCTTAGACTTAGTTGTGGCAGAAACAAATCGGTATGCCACACAATTTATAACCGCCAACCCGGGAAGCTTTTATGCCCAGCCTTTCCGATGGAAACCAGTCCAAGTTTCCGAAATTAAAATTTTTCTGGGCCTTCTCCTCAACATGGGTCTAACAAAAAAGCATGAATTGCGGTCATATTGGTCCACGAACCCAATTCATCACATGCCCATGTTCTCTGCTGCTATGTCCAGGACACGATTTGAGACCATCCTGCGTTTCCTGCATTTTAGCGACAACACCACCTCCCGTCCCAGAGGCCACCCAGCTTTTGACCGGCTCCACAAAATTCGGCCCCGCATAGACCATTTCAACCAGAAATTTGCAGATTTGTATACCCCAGAGCAAAACATCTGCATAGACAAGTCCCTAATACATTTTACCGGGCGCCTTGGCTTCAAACAATACATCCCAAGCAAGCGTGCCCGGTATGGGGTCAAATTGTATAAGCTCTGTGAAAGGGCCACAGGCTATACCCACAAATTTCGTGTCTATGAGGGAAAAGATCAGACCCTGGAGCCGGTCGGTTGCCCTGACTACCTGGGGAGCAGTGGGAAGACAGTCTGGGACTTGGTGTCACCCTTATTCGGCAAGGGGTACCATCTTTATGTGGACAATTTCTACACAAGTGTGGCCCTCTTTAGGCATTTGTTTCTAGAACAGATTTGCGCCTGTGGCACCGTGCGACCTAGTCGCCAGGGCTTCTCCCAAAGGCTCGTTACCACCCGTCTTGCAAGGGGGGAGAGGGCTGCCTTGTGTAACGAAGAACTGCTCTCGGTGAAATGGAGAGACAAGCGTGACTGTCACAACCAGACAGCTGAGAAGCTCTGACAGAAGCCTTTCAGAAACTCCTCCTTGAGTTTTCTTTGTTTTGGTTTTCAGTTCCTCATCTCGTTAGCCTCTCTCAGCTGTCATGTGTTTGGACTGATTGCATCCCTTTAAATTCCTCCCCATAATGCAATAGTGTGCGGCTTATACAACTTCCTGGAGTGTGTGTGCATGCTGTTCCTATTGCCCAGTCTTCTACAAAGATAAGTGCTGTACTTTTATTTGTGATTTTCTGTTTGCTGGATCTCAGTTGACCCTGACTCCCTCCGTGTCTAGTGTAGGGAGCCGGTGGTCGTGTCCCCTCACTATTGTAGGGTGTTCAGGTGGTAGATAGTCGAGGTACGTGGATATGCGACCATCCACCTTTGGGGTGTTCGCATAGGCTGAGCAGTCAGGGAGAGTGACAGGTCTCATGCAGGGGTCTCCCTTTTGTTCCTTAGTTTTGGATCCAGTAAGTCATAGATTCTTTTGCTTTGTCTTGTTTCCTGTACACCATCCATGACATTATAAGACGCCAAAACCGTCTCAAGCATGGATCCGGTTTCACTTTTGGCTGAACGCTTCCAGGGTCTGTTATTGGAGGTAGCTGATCTCCGTAAGACTTTTTCTCAGTTTCAAGTGACCGGTTCAGCTTGCGTTCATGGAATTTGTTCTGAGCCTAAGATATCGCTCCCGGATACGTTCTCCGGGGGTAGTGAGAATTTGGTGCGTTTTAGAGAGGCTTGCAAACTCCATTTTTGCCTTCTTCCCCATTCCTCTGGTGATGAGGAACGGAGGGTGGGGATCATTATATCGCTGCTCAGGGGTAACGCTCAGTCCTGGGCCTTTTCGCTGCCGGAGGGGGCACGGCCCCTCCGCTCAGTGGATGAATTCTTTTTAGACCAGGGTCAGATATATGATGATCCGGATCGTATTGCTCTGGCTGAGTCTAGACTACGTCTGTTATGCCAGGGTAAACAATCCGCAGAGATATACTGCTCAGAATTTCGGAGATGGGCAGCTGATACTGGTTGGAATGATGCTGCACTCCGAAGTCAATTTTGCCATGGTCTTTCAGAGGGATTGAAAGATGCATTTTCCTTTCATGAGAGGCCTATCTCCTTGGACTCTGCTATGTCTCAGGCCGTTCGTATTGACAGGCATCTTAGAGAGAGAGGAGAGATCTCTCCTTCCTGTCATACTCAGTCCCGGGACAGTGCAGCGGTCTCATTCTGTGCGCAGGGGTCTCAGTCGCTGTCAGCCCCTTCTGAGCAGGAGCCCATGCAGCTGGGGTTGATTGCCTCTGACAATAGAAGATTCAGCCCGCATGGGAGGGTTTGTTTTTGTTGTGGAGGTATAAATCATTTGGTAAATGTTTGTCCCTCTAGGAGATACAGGCAGTTTTCTGGGAGTAATAAAGAAACAAAAATGAAAAAATCTTTTAAAAATGTTCCGTCTGTAACTATTGGCAGGGTTGAGGCGGAAATTCAAGGTTTTCCGTTTGCTTGTAGTTCCCGTTTTTTCCTACCTGCTAGGGTGGCGCTAGAGAGCAAGAGCATTTTTTGTGAGATTTTTGTGGATAGTGGAGCAGCTGTCAATCTCATTAATAATCAATTTGCAATAACTCATGGTTTCCAGGTATGCACTTTGGGAAAGGATATTCCTGTTTTTGCTATTGATTCCGCTCCACTTTCTCAGAAATCATTAAAGGGCATAGTTCACAATATCCGTTTAATTATGAGTGATGCTCATGTTGAGGATGTGTCATGTTTCGTCCTTAGCGGTTTGCCTACTCCTCTAGTGTTGGGGCTACCCTGGCTCACTAAACATAACCCCACCATTGATTGGCAAGCGAGGCAAATAAATGGTTGGAGTGACTTTTGCAGAGAGAATTGCCTCACAACATCTGTTTCTGAGGTTTCTACTAAGACTGTACCACCTTTCCTCTATGAATTTTCGGATGTCTTCTCTGAGAGTGGAGTTCAGGATTTGCCCCCGCACAGGGAGTACGATTGCCCTATTAATCTCATCCCAGGCGCCAAGCTGCCTAAATCTCGTTTATACAATCTTTCCCAACCTGAGAGGGTCGCTATGCGTGCTTATATCTCTGAGAGTCTGAGAAAAGGACACATACGACCCTCGAAGTCACCTGTTGCCGCTGGTTTTTTCTTTGTTAAGAAGAAAGATGGTTCTTTAAGACCTTGTCTGGATTTCAGGGAGCTGAACAGTATCACTATTTGTGACCCTTATCCGCTTAATCTGATCCCGGACCTGTTTAACCAGGTTGTTGGGGCTAAAGTCTTATCCAAATTAGACCTAAGAGGGGCATACAACTTGGTCAGGGTCAGAGAAGGAGACGAATGGAAGACGGCCTTCAATACCCCTGAGGGCCATTTTGAGAATTTGGTTATGCCTTTTGGTTTGATGAATGCCCCAGCCGTTTTTCAGCATTTCGTGAACAGCATTTTTTTATCATTTAATGGGAAAATTTGTATTAGTGTATTTGGATGACATTTTGATTTTTTCTCCTGATTTCAAAACTCATAAGGAACACTTACGTCAGGTCTTGCTCATCCTGCGGGAGAATAAATTATACGCGAAACTGGAAAAATGTGTGTTTGCGGTTCCAGAGGTTCAATTTCTGGGGTTTCTTCTCTCCGCTTCTGGTTTTCGCATGGATCCCGAGAAGGTCCGCGCTGTGCTTGAGTGGGAGCTTCCTGAGAATCAGAAGGCGCTGATGCATTTTTTGGGCTTTGCCAATTATTACAGGAAGTTTATTTTGAATTATTCCTCTGTTGTTAAACCACTCACTGATATGACCAGAAAGGGGGTAGATTTTTCTTCCTGGTCGGTAGAGGCGCGTAAGGCCTTTTCTAATATCAAGGAGAGTTTTGCTTCGCTCCCATCCTGGTACAACCTGATATTTCTTTACCCTTCATAGTTGAGGTTGATGCTTCAGAGGTAGGTGTGGGTGCAGTCTTGTCTCAGGGTTCCTCTCCTGCCAAATGGCGACCGTGTGCCTTTTTCTCAAAGAAACTCTCCTCCGCAGAGAGAAATTACGATGTGGGAGATAGGGAATTGTTGGCCATCAAGTTGGCTTTTGAGGAATGGCGCCATTGGCTAGAGGGAGCCAGACACCCTATTACCGTGTTTACTGACCATAAAAATCTGGCCTACTTGGAGTCAGCCAAGCGTCTGAACCCGAGACAGGCCAGATGGTCTTTGTTCTTTTCAAGGTTTAATTTTGTTGTCACGTTCCGCCCTGGGGTTAAGAATGTGAAGGCAGATGCCCTGTCACGTTGTTTTCCGGGAGGTGGGAATTTTGAAGACCCGGGTCCCATTTTGGCTGAAGGTGTGGTGGTCTCTGCTCTTTTTCCTGAATTGGAGGCAGAGGTGCAGGCAGCCCAGTCGGAGGCTCCTGATCTTTGTCCTCCTGGGAGGTTGTTTGTCCATGGACTTCATAACGGACCTGCCTCGTTCCTCGGGGAAGACTGTGATTCTGGTGGTGGTGGACCGTTTTAGCAAAATGGTGCATTTCATCCCTTTTCCTGGTTTGCCCAATGCTAAGACGCTGGCGCAGGCATTTATTGATCACATTGTCAAATTGCATGGTATTCCTTCAGACATAGTCTCTGATAGGGGCACGCAGTTTGTTTCCAGATTCTGGAAGGCTTTCTGTTCTCGCTTGGGGGTTCGGTTGTCATTCTCTTCTGCTTTCCACCCGCAGTCGAATGGCCAGACAGAGCGCGTCAATCACAATCTGGAGACATATCTGCGCTGTTTTGTGGCAGAAAATCAGGAGGATTGGTGTTCTTTTTTGTCCCTTGCTGAGTTTGCTTTAAATAACCGTCGTCAGGAGTCCTCTGATAAGTCACCATTTTTTTGGTGCATATGGGTTTCATCCGCAGTTTGGGACTTTCTCGGGAGAGGGGTCTTCTGGTTTACCTGATGAGGACAGATTCTCCTCGTCTTTGTCATCTATTTGGCAAAAGATTCAGGATAATCTAAAGAGCATGAGTGAGAGATATAAGCGTGTGGCGGATAAGAGACGTGTGCCTGGTCCTGACCTGAATGTTGGTGATCTGGTGTGGTTGTCTACCAAGAATATCAAATTGAAGGTTCCCTCCTGGAAGTTGGGTCCTAGGTTTATTGGGCCTTACAAGATCCTGTCTGTCATCAATCCTGTTGCCTACCGTTATGATCTTCCTCAGACTTGGAAGATCCATAATGTTTTTCATTAGTCCTTATTGAAACCTTATGTTCAACCCATTGTACCCTCGCCTTTGCCTCCTCCTCCGATTATGGTTGATGGGAATCTTGAATTTCAGGTCTCTAGGATTGTGGATTCTCGTCTTGTCCGCGGTTCTCTCCAGTACCTCGTTCATTGGGAGGGTTATGGTCCTGAGGAGAGGATGTGGGTCCCAGTGACAGACATTAAGGCCACTCGTCTCATCAGGGCTTTCCATAGGTCCCATCCTGAGAAGGTGGGCTCTGAGTGTCCGGAGTCCACTCGTAGAGGGAGGGGTACTGTCACAACCAGACAGCTGAGAAGCTCTGACAGAAGCCTTTCAGAACCTCCTCCTTGAGTTTTCTTTGTTTTGGTTTTCAGTTCCTCATCTCGTTAGCCTCTCTCAGCTGTCATGTGTTTGGACTGATTGCATCCCTTTAAATTCCTCCCCATAATGCAATAGTGTGCGGCTTATACAACTTCCTGGAGTGTGTGTGCATGCTGTTCCTATTGCCCAGTCTTCTACAAAGATAAGTGCTGTACTTTTATTTGTGATTTTCTGTTTGCTGGATCTCAGTTGACCCTGACTCCCTCCGTGTCTAGTGTAGGGAGCCGGTGGTCGTGTCCCCTCACTATTGTAGGGTGTTCAGGTGGTAGATAGTCGAGGTACGTGGATATGCGACCATCCACCTTTGGGGTGTTCGCATAGGCTGAGCAGTCAGGGAGAGTGACAGGTCTCATGCAGGGGTCTCCCTTTTGTTCCTTAGTTTTGGATCCAGTGAGTCATAGATTCTTTTGCTTTGTCTTGTTTCCTGTACACCATCCGTGACAGTGACGTTTACATGCTCTCCTCCATTCACGCAGACACGACAATCCAAATTGAGCGAGCAACCCGTGTCATTGAAAAGCCCCTCTCAGTCCACGACTATAATTTGCTCATGGGAGGGGTGGACTTCAATGACCAGATGTTGTCTCCGTATTTAGTTTCCCGACGCACCAGATGCTGGTATAAGAAGGTGTCTGTATATTTGATTCAATTGGCTGCATATAATAGTTTTGTTCTCTACAGTAAGGCTGGGAGAACAGGATCCTTCCTCAAATTTTAGGAAGAGATCATCGAGAACCTCCTGTATCCAGAAGGTTCCGTGGCCCCATCCACCAGTGTAGTTAGCCGTCTACACGAGCGACATTTCCCCAATGTCGCTGCCGGTACCTCAACCCAACCGTCACCCCGAAAAAGATGTCGTGTCTGTAGCAGGAATGGAATAAGGCGTGACACCCGCTATTTCTGTCCTGACTGTCCTGACCACCCTGCCCTATGCTTAGGGGAGTGTTTCCGGAAGTACCACACACAGGTACACCTAGCATAGGGATCACATCTCACCAGGACAGGCACACAGGGCTATTAGGGCCCATTCACTCACAGCTGCTGCAAACGTCTCCTTTCACCTGGGACAAAGTGCATAACGCACTTCGCCATATCTTTGGGCGATTTGCGCTTTGCACATTGTCCCATGGGGAAGGAGAGGTTTGTTCTATAAAGGTAAAAAAAGAAAAAGAAAAAAGAAAAAACCACCAGTAAGCAAAAAGGTTAATGTTCAGTTCAAAAAGTTAAAGTTTATATGTTCTGTTCCAAAGTTAATGAAATGATTGCGTTGCGACCTGTTTTTTTTTTTTTTTTTTTTTTTACCTTCCAGGTGGACCAACCGATCGACTAGCTGCAGCACTGATGTGCATTCTGACAGAAGCATTGCGCTGCTGTCAGATTACACACAAGTCGGTGTATGCGGCGCTGCAAGACGAGATTTCTCCTCTGCAGTAAAAGATACGTTTGCTGAGGAATATGAGCTGAGGAGGTGGCGGTGTTCATATGCTTTGGCAAACACTTTGTATATATATATAAAAAAAAAAAAAAATCCCGGCAATGATTTATTCATCCACATCGATTGATGTGAATGGATAAATCTGGTTTGCCAGGGCATACGAGCTAAGTGGGTATGGATGTTGGGCGGAGCTCCTATGTCCTGGCAGACGCCTTTCCCCTCCTTTTTCTTTTTTTGGCAGAGATTTTTTCATCCACATTGATCGATGCAAATTAAGAAATCTGTGCCGTTCATTTTTTTCTTTCAGCCCAGAAGCTGAATGGAAAAAAAAAATCTCATTACCCGTATGCTCAATATAAGGAGAATAGCAGAAACTCCTAATGCTGGCCATACATGTAATGATTGCGGAGACCCTCAAATGCCAGGGCAGTACAAACACCCCACAACTGACCCCATTTTGGAAAGAAGACACCCCAAGGTATTCGCTGAGGGGCATATTGAGTCCATGAAAGATTAAAATTTTTGTCCCAAGTTAGCGGAAAGTGAGACTTTGTGAGAAAAAAAAAAAAAAAAAACAATTTCCGCAAACTTATGCCCAAATTTTTTTTTTCAATGAACTCGCCAGGCCCCTCATTGAATAACTTGGGGTGTCTTCTTTCCAAAATGGGGTCACATGTGGGGTATTTATACTGCCCTGGCTTTTTAGGGGCCCTAAAGCGTGAGAAGAAGTCTGGGATCCAAATGTCTAAAAATGCCCTCCTAAAAGGAATTTGGGCACCTTTGCTCATCTAGGCTGCAAAAAAGTGTCACACATGTGGTATCGCCGTACTCAGGAGAAGTTGGGCAATGTGTTTTGGGGTGTCATTTTACATATACCCATGCTGGGTGAGATAAATATCTTGGTCAAATGCCAACTTTGTATAAAAAAATGGGAAACGTTGTGTTTTACCAAGATATTTCTCTCACCCAGCATGGGTATATGTAAAATGACACCCCAAAACACATTCCCCAACTTCTCCTGAGTACGGAGATACCACATGTGTGACACTTTTTTGCAGCCTAGGTGGGCAAAGGGGCCCACATTCCAAAGAGCACCTTTCGGATTTCACCGGTCATTTTTTACACATTTTGATTTCAAACTTCTTACCACACATTTGGGCCCCTAGAATGCCAGGGCAGTATAACTACCCCACAAGTGACCCCCTTTTGGAAAGAAGACACCCCAAGGTATTCCGTGAGGGGCATGGCGAGTTCCTAGAATTTTTTATTTTTTGTCACAGGTTAGCGGAAAATGATGATTTTTTTTTTTCTTACAAAGTCTCATATTCCACTAACTTGTGACAAAAAATAAAAAATTCCATGAACTCACTCTGCCCATCAGCGAATACCTTGGGGTGTCTTCTTTCCAAAATGGGGTCACTTGTGGGATAGTTATACTGCCCTGGCATTCTAGGGGCCCAAATGAGTGGTAAGAAGTTTGAAATCAAAATGTGTAAAAAAATGACCGGTGAAATCCGAAAGGTGCTCTTTGGAATGTGGGCCCCCTTGCCCACCTAAGCTGCAAAAAAGTGTCACACATGTGGTATCTCCGTACTCAGGAGAAGTTGGGGAATGTGTTTTGGGGTGTCATTTTACATATACCCATGCTGGGTGAGAGAAATATCTTGGTCAAATGCCAACTTTGTATAAAAAAATGGGAAAAGTTGTCTTTTACCAAGATATTTCTCTCACCCAGCATGGGTATATGTAAAATGACACCCCAAAACACATTCCCCAACTTCTCCTGAGTACGGAGATACCACATGTGTGACACTTTTTTGCAGCCTAGGTGGGCAAAGGGGCCCACATTCCAAAGAGCACCTTTCGGATTTCACCGGTCATTTTTTACACATTTTGATTTCAAACTTCTTACCACACATTTGGGCCCCTAGAATGCCAGGGCAGTATAACTACCCCACAAGTGACCCCATTTTGGAAAGAAGACACCCCAAGGTATTCCGTGAGGGGCATGGCGAGTTCCTAGAATTTTTTATTTTTTGTCACAAGTTAGCGGAAAATGATGATTTTTTTTTTCTTACAAAGTCTCATATTCCACTAACTTGTGACAAAAAATAAAAAATTCCATGAACTCACTCTGCCCATCAGCGAATACCTTGGGGTGTCTTCTTTCCAAAATGGGGTCACTTGTGGGGTAGTTATACTGCCCTGGCATTCTAGGGGCCCAAATGTGTGGTAAGAAGTTTGAAATCAAAATGTCACGATACTGGTGTAACAGAACTGGAAACCGATGGCCAGGACTTGGGAGCAGAGTATATATAGTACGGATGTAGCAGAAACCACAGAAGGTCAGGTCAGGCGGCAAGCAGGTACGAAGGTCCAAGGACAGTCTGGGTCGGCAACAGGAGGTAGCAGGGAGAACCGCTAGGGCACAGAACACACGGAGGAGTGAGTTCCAGCAAGAGGATTGCAGACTAAAAGCCAAACACAATACTCTAGCAAAGACAGGAAGGTCTGGCCAGTTTAAAAAGGAACAGGAACAGGAAGTGAGATGGCAACCAGGAAACACACAATCCACCATCTTGACTGAGGGCAAACTCGAGGGCAAAGTAAACTATATCAGGGTGGTTTCTGACACAGAAACAGGAAGTAAGATGGCAACCAGGAAACACATAATCCACCATCTTGACTGAGGGCAAGCTTGAGGGCAAAGTAAACTATATCAGGGTGGTTTCTGACATTACTCCCACCTCAACAGCGGCCTCTGGACGGGACCTGACTTGGTCTTCCAGGATGTGTTTGATGGAATTGTCTAATCATTCGAGGAGCATTGATGTTGTTTATTGGTTCCCAGGAATTTTCTTCAGGTCCGTACCCCTGCCATTTGATAAGGTACTGTAGCTGATTCCTGAAAATCCTAGAGTCCAGAATCTCTTCTACCACGAACTGCTCCTGTCCATCTATCTCCAATGCTTCGGGAGGAGGAAGGGTACGTTCAGGAAACGGATTGGGCAGTGCAGCCTTAAGTAAGGACACGTGGAAGACAGGATGTATCCTCATGGATCGTGGGAGTTTAAGTCGAACGGCCACTGGGCTGATTATGCCCATGATTTTATAGGGCCCAATAAACTTCTGTCCCAGCTTTGGTGAGGGGACCTTAATTTTTAAATTCCTCGTAGAAAGCCATACCTTGTCGCCCACTCTGAACATTGGTGCTGGTCTACGGAATTTATCGGCGGCCCTCTTATAATTCTCCTGAGCACTCTCTAAGGTCTCTCTTAGTAGTTGCAAATTTTGTTGAAGTATGGAAATTCTTTCCGCCACTGCTGGTATAGGCGAAGTAACAGGAAATTTGGGGAGAATGTTCGGATGGTACCCCAGATTTGCAAAGAAGGGGGTCTGTCTGGTTGATGCATTTTGGGAATTATTGTAAGAAAATTCAGCAACTGGAAGAAGGTCAACCCAGTCATCCTGTAAGTGACAGATGTAACATCGAAGGTATTGTTCCAAAGTCTGGTTTGTGCGTTCGGTCTGTCCACTAGACTGAGGATGAAAGGCGGTTGATAGATTGATATCGATTTCCAAAGATGTGCAAAAACTGCGCCAGAACTTTGAAGTAAACTGTACTCCACGATCCGAGACAACTTCATCTGGCACCCCATGTAGACGAAACACATTTTGTATTATAAGGTCTGCAGTTTCTTTAGCAGATGGTAGGCCCTTACATGCAATGAAGTGTGCAGCCTTAGTGAGACGGTCTACCACTACTAAGATTGTATTCTGTCCCTTGGATGTAGGTAGATCCACAATAAAGTCCATGGAAATGGAGCCCCAAGGACGGGAGGGGACCGGCAAGGGCTGTAATAACCCTACTGGGAGAGAGCGTGGAGTCTTGCATCTAGCACAGGTATCACATGACAGGACATATTTTTTCACATCCTGTCGAGAATTAGGCCACCAAAAGAAACGAGATAAAAATTCCTGATTCTTCTGCACACCCCTGTGACCTGCAACCTTAGAGTCATGGACTAGTCTTAGAACCTTAAGTCTTATAACCTCGGGTATATATAACTGTTGTCCATGAGTCCATACCCTGTTTTTGTATATTAATTGCAGATCATCGGGTGGTTCTGCCAGGAGGGAGTCAGTGACATAGGCTTCTTTGATTTCTTCAAGTAAGTCTTTATTAAGGATTACCCCCACGAATCTAGATTCTGGAATGATGGTTTTAGGTGGAGTCGTAGACACAGCATCATTGGAAAAAATTCTGGATAAGGCATCTGCCTTGCCATTCCGAGAACCCGGCCTGTATGAAATCACAAAGTTGAATTGGTTTAAAAAAAGAGTCCAACGGGCCTGGCGAGGAGATAGACATTTGGCTGATCTGACGAACTCCAAGTTGCGATGGTCGGTGAGAACTATTATTGGCTGGGAGGCTCCTTGAAGGTGATGTCTCCATTCTTTAAAGGCTGCTATAATAGCCAGTAGTTCTTTGTTTCCCACGTCGTAGTTTTTCTCAGCCGGAGATAGACGTTGGGAGAAGAAAGCGCAAGGATGTAACAACCCCTTGTCTCCTGTTCTCTGTGATAAAATGGCTCCTATAACAGAATCTGAAGCATCTACTTCTACGATGAACGCCAGTTCCGGGTTGGGGTGAACCAATACAGGGGCTGTGGTGAACCTGGTCTTTAATAAACAAAAGGATTCTTGTGCTTCAGGTGACCAAACAAATTCCTTTTTTGTTTTCCTGGTTAGTTGTGTAATTGGGGTGACTATTGTTGAAATTTTTTTGATAAAGCGTCTGTAAAAATTGGCAAAGCCTATGAAGCGTTGGACCTCTTTTAAGTTACTGGGGACAGGCCAGTCCACTATAGCTCTAATCTTGTTGGGGTCCATGTGTAACCCTTGGGGTGAAATTATGTAGCCAAGAAATTGGATTTCAGTTCGATGAAACTCACACTTTTCAAGTTTGATATATAATTTATTTTTCCTAAGACGTTCCAGAACGAGTCTTACATGTTGCTGATGTTCTTCTGTTGAGTTAGAGAAGATCAGAATGTCATCCAGATAGACGACTACAAATTGGTCCAGAAGATCCCTGAAAATGTCGTTGGCCAGGTGTTGAAAGGTGGCTGGAGCGTTGCAAAGACCAAAAGGCATGACGAGATATTCGTAGTGTCCGTACCGTGATCTAAATGCTGTCTTCCATTCATCTCCCGATCTGATACGGACCAAGTTATAGGCGCCTCGTAGGTCTAACTTTGAGAAAATTTTGGCGTGACGTACTCTCTCCAATAATTCTGGGATTAGTGGTAGGGGGTAGCGATTCTTAATTGTGATTTTATTGAGTTCGCGGTAGTCAATACATGGTCTTAGAGACCCATCCTTCTTTTTGACAAAGAATATGGGAGCCCCTGCTGGTGAGGAGGAGGGACGGATAAACCCTTTAGCCAGATTCTCTTCTATATATTCCTTGAGGGCCTTCAGTTCCGGACCTGCCAAGGGGTAGATATTCCCGAAGGGGATGGAAGCACCAGGGAGAAATTCTATGGGACAGTCATAGGGTCGATGTGGGGGAAGTTTGTCTGCCTTTTGTTTATCACCAACGTCCATAAAATCCTGATATATGAGGGGTACCATCCACTGTTTCCATAATCATAGGTGAGAGTTTTTTATGAATCTTTACTCCATGTCTCCTTGCAAAGGAATAGTCCATAAAATTGCCACCAGCCCCGGAATCCACCATAGCAGAGGTGGATATCCACTGGGAATTAATTGAAAATTTGATGGGGAGGAAACAATGAGAGTTTCTGTTTTCCTTCTTAATACGAGGGGCCACTGAAGAGATGGAGCGGATGGTTGTTTCTTCCAATGATTCCGCTTCAGATGTCACAGAGTCTTCATCTGAGAGATCGGGGTCTGTAATGGCTGCCACCAGTTTTCGAGGACGTCTGGGACAATTAATCAGAAAGTGGTCGGCTCTTCCACAATACAGACATAAGTTCTCTCGGAGTCTATGTTCCTTGCGATCAATATTTTCGCGTTTTAAGATGGAGTCTATTTGCATTGGCTCGCTTTCTGATTCCTTGTAGCTTCTTTTTGGAATTTCTTTTGAAGTGGGGGTAGACGAAGAAAGTGCCTGCTTCGTAGTATAGTTCAGTGTGGCCCATTTTTCTTGGCCTCGTTCAGCTAGTCGTGTATCAACTCGGATGCAGTGGTTGATAAAAGCATCAAGCTCTAAGGGGGCCTCTGCACGGGCCAGCTCGTCTTTTAGGGAACTACACAGTCCTTTCTTGAAAAAAGATAATTTTGCTGCATCATTCCAGTTAGTGTCGACGGACCATCTTTTAAAGTCCATAGCATATTCCGTGACGGGACGTCTGCCCTGACGCAAGGCTAGTAAGGCTGCCTCTGCTGTAGCACCTCGGTTAGGGTCATCGAACATCTGGCTCATGGCCCCAAGGAAATCCTCCAGATTGTTTAGTCGGGCATCCCCGGTTTCGATCAACGGATTCGCCCAGGCGATAGCCTTGTGTGTTAGTAGCATAATGATGCATAGCACTTTAGATCGATCAGTAGAAAACTGGGAGGAGTTTGCGTCAAAGTAGAGGCGACACTGATTGATAAACCCCCGGAATTTGTCGCGGTCCACGCCAAATCGGAATGGAGGTAATTTAGGAGTTGATGTAGGAGATGGTGCAGGAGCTGCATTCTCCACCTGTGTTATGCGATCAGCCAGTGCTTGCACTGTATCACGGAGTTCGTGGATTGTTTGTCCATAAAACTGAATGCTGGGGCCGGTCTGACTCTCAAAGGCATTGTATTTCTTCTTTAAGGATTGCAAATCCGCGTGCATACTAGATACCGCAGTCTGCAACTGCTTAATACGGGTCTCTACAGATCCAGTCCCGGCGGAATCCATGGTGGCTAGAGTATTCTGTCACGATACTGGTGTAACAGAACTGGAAACCGATGGCCAGGACTTGGGAGCAGAGTATATATAGTACGGATGTAGCAGAACCCACGTTGTTGTGCCCCGCACAGATGAGGCAGAGTCTGTAGACGAGAACCGAGGTCAGGATTAGCAGAAGTCAGGGCAGGCGGCAAGCTGGCAGGAAAGGGAGACGAGCAGAAGGTCAGGTCAGGCGGCAAGCAGGTACGAAGGTCCAAGGACAGTCCGGGTCGGCAACAGGAGGTAGCAGGGAGAACCGCTAGGGCACAGAACACACGGAGGAGTGAGTTCCAGCAAGAGGATTGCAGACTAAAAGCCAAACACAATACTCTAGCAAAGACAGGAAGGTCTGGCCAGTTTAAAAAGGAACAGGAACAGGAAGTGAGATGGCAACCAGGAAACACACAATCCACCATCTTGACTGAGGGCAAACTCGAGGGCAAAGTAAACTATATCAGGGTGGTTTCTGACACAGAAACAGGAAGTAAGATGGCAACCAGGAAACACATAATCCACCATCTTGACTGAGGGCAAGCTTGAGGGCAAAGTAAACTATATCAGGGTGGTTTCTGACACAAAATGTGTAAAAAATGACCGGTGAAATCCGAAAGGTGCTCTTTGGAATGTGGGCCCCTTTTCCCACCTAAGCTGCAAAAAAGTGTCACACATGTGGTATCTCCGTACTCAGGAGAAGTTGGGGAATGTGTTTTGGGGTGTCATTTTACATATACCCATGCTGGGTGAGAGAAATATCTTGGCAAAAGACAACTTTTCCCATTTTTTTATACAAAGTTGGCATTTGACCAAGATATTTATCTCACCCAGCATGGGTATATGTAAAATGACACCCCAAAACACATTCCCCAACTTCTCCTGAGTACGGAGATACCACATGTGTGACACTTTTTTGCAGCCTAGGTGGGCAAAGGGGCCCACATTCCAAAGAGCACCTTTCGGATTTCACCGGTCATTTTTTACACATTTTGATTTCAAACTTCTTACCACACATTTGGGCCCCTAGAATGCCAGGGCAGTATAACTACCCCACAATTGACCCCATTTTGGAAAGAAGACACCCCAAGGTATTCGCTGATGGGCATAGTGAGTTCATAGAAGTTTTTATTGTTTGTCACAAGTTAGTGGAATATGAGACTTTGTAAGAAAAAAAATAAAAAATCATCATTTTCCACTAACTTGTGACAAAAAATAAAAAGTTCTATGAACTCACTATGCCCATCAGCGAATACCTTAGGGTGTCTTCTTTCCGAAATGGGGTCATTTGTGGGGTGTTTGTACTGTCTGGGCATTGTAGAACCTCAGGAAACATGACAGGTGCTCAGAAAGTCAGAGCTGCTTCAAAAAGCGGAAATTCACATTTTTGTACCATAGTTTGTAAACGCTATAACTTTTACCCAAACCATTTTTTTTTTACCCAAACATTTTTTTTTTATCAAAGACATGTAGAACAATAAATTTAGAGCAAAATTTATATATGGATGTAGTTTTTTTTGCAAAATTTTACAACTGAAAGTGAAAAATGTCATTTTTTTGCAAAAAAATCGTTAAATTTCGATTAATAACAAAAAAAGTAAAAATGTCAGCAGCAATGAAATACCACCAAATGAAAGCTCTATTAGTGAGAAGAAAAGGAGGTAAAATTCATTTGGGTGGTAAGTTGCATGACCGAGCAATAAACGGTGAAAGTAGTGTAGGTCAGAAGTGTAAAAAGTGGCCTGGTCATTAAGGGTGTTTAAGCTATAGGGGCTGAGGTGGTTAAGTAGCATCTGAGTTCTCGTAATACCCTAGTAAGTGCAAATACAACTTAAAAAACAAACTGCAGCATGCTCCACTGTATATTTAGAGGTAATCTCCACTAGAAGCATATACCGCTTGCAGTAAACTTTTTAACTCTCCCCCATATTAAGACCACCGATATACTAGTCTGGGAACTAAGGTCTATACTAGTCTGGGAACTAAGGTCTATAATACCGCTGTAATACAAAACTTTGTGTCAGGGGCGTAGCTGAAGGGGGTGCAGAGGTAGCAGTCGCTACCGGGACCAGGAGCCTGAGGGGGCCCAAAGACCCTTGTGCCACACAAGAAAACACCAATATTATAGAAATTGTATGCTGGTCAAGTTACATCTCTGGCTGAAGGGAAGTGGTTAGGTCAAGAATTCGGCATGGGGGAAGGGGTGCCGTTAGAATTTTTGCCTCGGGTAGCACGAAGGCAATGTGCTTCCTGCCCCTGCAAACGAGGGAAGGGGGGCCCAAGCTGAACTCTTGCACCAGGGCCCATGAGCCTTTAGCTACGCCCCTGCTCTGTGTATTATGTGCTGGAGAATATAGCCCACAATGTACAACACAATGTACAGCACAATGAGTAATGCACCCTATCAAGAAATGCAGTGGCGTACATATAGCAATCTGCTATACTTGACCAGGCCATATACTGTACATGTAGCTGAAGGTTGAAGAAGCTAATTATCAGAGATATACAAATAGAAGGATGACAGCAGAAAAAGACCACATGGTCCATCTAGTCTGCCATTCAGCTGCTTCGCTGAACTTCAACAAGAAAGCCGAACCAGTTTCCATTGTATGGAGGGGGTGCAATGATGGGCAACGGCGATTGTGATGCCCCCGTCATTTAACCCCTCAGATGCCAATGTTGATAGCGGCTCTTGTGACTCACATTCAGCTGGGTTAATCAGGGGGGGGGGGGGAACGTATACTCATCTCATCCACTTGATCCCGGAGAAGCTGTCCGCTCCTATTTTGACTAAAGAAAACCCATCAAAGGACTTGCGTCGAGTGTGATGACGTCACCACGCGATCACACTGGCCCTGCGCGATCAGTGATGACAAAGCACAAGAAAATTTGTGACAAATCAAATTTTTCCTGAAATTCTGATCGAAGTCCACTTCAGATACTTCAATTCCATATAACACTAATTATTACTTATCTGAGGATAGACATGCAATTATCCCAAATTCTCTTAATTTTATCTGAAATTAGTAAAATGTAATCATAAAAAATTGGCCTGAAGGTGTCCATAGCCTTTAAGGGCTCATCCACATATTTTGCATTTGTGTCCAATCCCCAGTTTTTGAGGATAGCACACTAACCTATTCATCCCTATGGTTCCACTAAAAAGGAAAAAAACGGACAGCACACGGATGTTCATTCTGCAAATTATGGAACATGTCCTATTTTTGTCCATATTGCAGGTGAGAATAGTCATTAATAGTGAAAAGACTGAGAAAAATGTGAAGTCCCAGTGGACGGTGTCCGTATTCTGCAGATACGTGGTTTAAAGACTGCAATAGGGGCACGGTCATGTGCATGAGGCCTAATGGTGTAGACTAAGTATGGAATGCAGCCACATATCTGCAGTAGCTCTCTAGACTAAACCAACATATTTACCACTAAAAGCCCCTGCAAAACATTTTGCTAATGATTCAGCATTTTCAGGGGATTGGGGCTCCTGTAGCCGTCCATGGTGAGTTGAAGTATATGTAACCTCCAGTGATGTCCCAGTTTGTCCTCACGGAAAATTCAACTCACCAATAAATGGGGCAGTAGTCCTGGATCCCCTTAAAGATGAGGATTCATTGGTGAAACATGTCAGAGAGCTTCCATAGTCCTAGTGCTAAATATGTTAATGTGGTTCGGAGTGTGACTGCAGATGAGTAGTAAATCTTCCCTCTCACTCTTATGCTATGTGATTAGTGTACTATATCATGGATAGAGTTGAGCGAACCCGAACTGTAAAGTTCGGGTTCGTACCGAACTTTAGGGTTTTCGTCACCCGGACCCGAACATTTACGTAAAAGTTTGGGTTCGGTGTTCGGCGATTCTTATGGTGCTTTTTGAAAGGCTGCACAGCAGCCAATCAACAAGCGTCATACTACTTTCCCCAAAAGGCCATCACAGTAATGCCTACTATTGGCATGGCTGTGATTGGCCAATTGCAGCATGTGACCCAGCCTCTATTTAAGCTGGAGTCACATAGCGCCACCCGTCACTCTGCTCGGATTAGTGTAGGGAGAGGCTGCAGCTGCTGTGAGGGAGAGATCAGGGAGAAATCTTATCAAGAACTGTTTTTTGTACTCAGCGATCTACAGCAAAAGTGTTTTGTGGGTGCAGTGCACAATTTTTTTTAAGCCTGCACTGAGCCAACTACTGCTGAAAACTAACTTTTTTTCTTCAGTTAGTCAATATCAATACATGATCGGCAGCCATATAATGCAACGATAGTGCACCAGCACAGGCTATCTGTATGTCTGCAAGTCCAGAAATACAGCTTTGCATACTGGGGTGAAAAAAGCCTCTGATATACTGCACATCTGGGATTGGACAAGCATATGTGACTGTCACATTTAGGCCAGAAATACAGCTTTTTGGTTAGGGTGAAAAAACCCTCTAATATACTGCACATATGGGATTAGACAAGCATAAGTGACTGTCACATTTAGGACAGAAATACAGCTTTTTGGTTAGGGTGAAAAAAAGCCTCTAATATATTGCACATCTGGGATTACACGTGCATAAGTGACTGTCATATTTAGGCCATAAATACGGCTTTGGCATACTGGGGTGAAAAAACCCTCTGATATACTGCACATCTGGGATTATAGGTGCATAAGTGAGTGTCACATTTAGGCCACAAATGCCGCTGTCATATAGAGTAAAAAAAAATAAAAAATTTAGTGCAATACCCTACATCGGGTTTTTATTGGCGGTTATTTATTTTTAACAGACTTAGCCACTTTTTACTTTGCTTTGTAAACGCTAACTATGAGGAAAACATCTAATAAGGGACGTGGTCATGGTCGTAGTGGTGGTGTTGGTGGAGCCTCTGTTGCAGGGAGAGGACGTGGCCGTTCTGCCACAGCTACACGTCCTACTGAACCTACTACCTCAGGTCCCAGTAGCCGCCAGAATCTACAGCGATATTTGGTCGGGCCTAATGCCGTTATAAGGATGGTAAGGCCTGAGAAAGTACAGGCGCTAGTCAATTGGGTGGCCGACAGTGGATCCAGCACGTTCACATTATCTCCCACCCAGTCTTCTGCAGAAAGCGCACAGGTGGCGCCTGAAACCCATGCCCATCAGTCTGTCACATCACCCCCGTGCATATCGGGGAACCTGTCTGAGCCTCAAGTCATGCAGCAGTCTCTTATGCTGTTTGAAGACTCTGCTGGCAGGGTTTCCCAAGGGCATCCACCTAGCCCTTCCCCAGGGGTGGAAGACATAGAATGCACTGACGCACAACCACTTATGTTTCCTGATGAGGACATGGGAATACCACCTCAGCACGTCTCTGATGATGACAAAACACAGATGCCAACTGCTGCGTCTTTCTGCAGTGTGCAGACCGAAAAGGAGGTCAGGGAGGAAGACTGGGTGGAAGACGATGCAGGGGACGATGAGGTCCTAGACCCCACATGGAATGAAGGTCGTGCCACTGACTTTCAGAGTTCGGAGGGAGAGGCAGTGGTGAGACCGAGCCAACAGCGTAGCAAAAGTAGGAGCAGGGTGCAAAAGCAGAGCAGCCGTCGCCAAAACAGTTCGCCTGCTACTGGTCACCGTCACCAGGGACCAAGCACACCAAAGGCAGCTTCAAGGAGTTCCCTGGCATGGCACTTCTTCACACAATGTGCTGACTCAAGACTCGAGTGGTTTGCACGCTGTGCCATCAGAGCCTGAAGCGAGGCATTAACAATCTGAACCTTAGCATGACCAGGCATCTACATGCGAGACACGGGCTGCAGTGGAGTAAGCACCTTCAAAGAAAGAAAGGGCTCAGGCCCCTCCTGATCCCTCTTTTGCTGCTGCCTCGGCCTCTTCCTCTGCCTCTGGAGGAACGTTGGCACCTGCCGCCCAGCAAACAGAGGATGTGCCACCAACAACACCACCTCAGTCACCAAGCATCTCCACCATGTCACACGGAAGCGTTCAGCTCTCCATCTCACAAACCTTTGTGAGAAAGCGTAAATTCCCACCTAGTCACCCTCGATCCCTGGCCCTGAATGCCAGCATTTCTAAACTGCTGGCCTTTGAAATGCTGTCATTCAGGCTGGTGGAGACTGACAGCTTCAAACAGATCATGTCGCTTGCTGTCCCACAGTATGTCGTTCCCAGCCGCCACTACTTCTCCAGGAGAGCCGTGCTCTCCCTGCACAACCAAGTATCGGATAAAATCAAGTGTGCACTGCGCAACGCCATCTGTGGCAAGGTCCACCTAACCACAGATACGTGGACCAATAAGCACAGCCAGGGACGCTATATCTCCCTAACTGCACACTGGGTAAATGTAGTGGCGGCTGGGCCCCAGGCGGAGAGCTCTTTGGCGCACGTCCTTCCACCGCCAAGGATCGCAGGGCATCATTATTTGCCTCCTGTTGCCTCCTCTTCCTACTCGGCTTCCTCCTCCTCTTCTACCACTTCCTCATCCGGTCAGCGACAGACCTTCACCACAAACTTCAGCACAGCCAGGGGTAAACGTCAGCAGGCCGTTCTGAAACTAATGTGTTTGGGGGACAGGCCCCACACCGTGCAGGAGTTGTGGTGGGGTATAGAACAACAGACCGACGAGTGGTTGCTGCCAGTGAGCCTCAAGCCCGGCCTGGTGGTGTGCGATAATGGGCAAAATCTCGTTGCAGCTCTGGGACTAGCCGGTTTGACGCAGATCCCTTGCCTGGCGCATGTGCTGAATTTGGTGGTGCAGAAATTCATTCACAACTACCTTGACATGTCTGAGCTGCTGCATAAAGTGCGGGCCGTCTGTTCGCGCTTCCGGCGTTCACACCCTGCCGCTGCTCGCCTGTCTGCGCTACAGCGTAACTTCGGCCTTCCCGCTCACCGCCTCATATGCGACGTGCCCACCAGGTGGAACTCCACCTTGCACATGCTGGACAGACTGTGCGAGCAGCAGCAGGCCATAGTGGAGTTTCAGCTGCAGCACGCACGGGTCAGTCGCACTGCGGAACAGCACCACTTCACCACCAATGACTGGGCCTCCATGCGAGACCTGTGTGCCCTGTTGCGCTGTTTCGAGTACTCCACCAACATGGCCAGTGGCGATGATGCTGTTATCAGCGTTACAATACCACTTCTATGTCTCCTTGAGAAAACACTTAGGGCGATGATAGAAGAGGATGTGGCCCAGGACGAGGAGGAGGAAGAGGGGTCATCTCTAACACTTTCAGGCCAGTCTTTTAGAAGTGGCTCAGAAAGAGGATTTTTGCAACAGCAGAGGCCAGGTACAAATTTGGCCAGCCAGGGCCCTCTACTGGAGGACGAGGAGGATGAGGGATGAAGCATGTTCACAGCGGGGTGGCATCCAACGCAGCTTGGGCCCATCACTGGTGCGTGGCTGGGGGGATACGGAGGACGCAGACGATACGCCTCCCACAGAGGACAGCTTATCCTTACCTCTGGGCAGCCTGGCACACATGAGCGACTACATGCTGCAGTGCCTGCGCAACGACTGCAGAGTTGCCCACATTTTAACGTGTGCTGACTACTGGGTGGCCACCCTGCTGGATCCCCGTTACAAAGACAATGTGCCGTCCTTAATTCCCTTACTGGAGCGTGATCGGAAGATGCGCGACTACAGGCGCACGCTGTTAGACGCGCTCCTGAGAGCATTCACGACTGACGCCGGGGAACAAGTGGAAGCACAAGGCGAAGGCAGGGGAGGAGGAAGAGGTCGCCAACGCAGCTGTGTCAGCGCCAGCACCTCAGAAGGCAGGGTTAGCATGGCTGACATGTGGAAAACCTTTGTCACCTCGCCGCAACAACCGGCCTCAACTGCTGATATGGAGCGTGTTAGCAGGAGGCAGCATTTGAACAACATGGTGGAACAGTACCTGTGCACACGACTACACGTACTGACTGATGGTTCTGCCCCATTCAACTTCTGGGTCTCCAAATTGTCCACATGGCCAGAGCTTGCCCTGTATGCCTTGGAGGTGCTGGCCTGCCCTACAGCCAGTGTACTCTCTGAACGTGTATTTAGCACGGCAGGAGGCATCATTACAGACAGACGCAGCCGCCTATCCACAGCCAACGTGGACAAGCTCACGTTCATTAAAATGAACCAGGCTTGGATCCCACAAGACTTGTCTGTACCTTGTGCAGAATAGACATTTATACCACCATCAAACATACATTCTTGTACTCAAGTCAAGTGCAATGATTCTTTGTTTTCTTATTTTTTTTATTTGTCCCAATATTTTGGGGGCTACCTACCCCAATAAAAAAATAAAAAAACATTGTTTGCTACCTCCTCCTCCTCCATTGCTGCCTCCCCCTACAACACCACATTCACCGCCTCCTCAACCTCCGACTCCATATCCACCTCCTTCTCTGAGTTGCAGGTTAATAATTTGTAATTTTTAGTTATTTTATTTCATTTTAAGTTATTTCCCTATCCACATTTGTTTGCAGAGCAGTTGCCATGCTCTTAAGCACATTTTAATGCCTTTTACATCCCTCTAGCCTTTTCAAGGACTATTTTAGAGCCATTTTAATTAAAAAAAGTGCAAATTTTAGTGCCCTAAATTAAAAAAAAATCTTATTTTCAATTGTCGGGTGACATTTTACAATTTTTGGCAGATACAAACCCCTGCTGTGCCTGGGTGACAGGGGCCTAAATCTCTCAAAATCCTCTGTTCTATTGCTGGGTGACATGAACCCCCTTTTGCCGTGAATGAACCCCTGCTGTGCCTGGGTGACAGGGGCCTAAATCTCTCAAAATCGTCTGTTCTATTGCTGGGTGACATGAACCCCCTTTTGCCGTGAATGAACCCCTGCTGTGCCTGGGTGACAGGGGCCTAAATCTCTCAAAATCGTCTGTTCTATTGCTGGGTGACAAGAACCCCCTTTTGCTGTGAATGAACCCCTGCTGTGCCTGGGTGACGGGCCTAAATCTCTCAAAATCCTCGGTTGTTTTGCTGGGTGACAAGAACCCCCTTTTGCCGTGAATTAACCCCTGCTGTGCCTGGGTGACAGGGGCCTAAATCTCTCAAAATCGTCTGTTCTATTGCTGGGTGACATGCTCCCCCTTTTGCCGTGAATGAACCCCTGCTGTGCCTGGGTGACAGGGGCCTAAATCTCTCAATATCCTCTGTTGTATTGCTGGGTGACAAGAACCCCCTTTTGCCGTAAATGAACCCCTGCTGTGCCTGGGTGACAGGGGCCTAAATCCCTCAAAATCCTCTGTTCTATTGCTGGGTGACAAGAACCCCCTTTTGCCGTGAATGAACCCCTGCTGTGCCTGGGTGACAGGGGCTTAAATCTCTCAAAATCCTCTGTTGTATTGCAGGGTGACAAAAAAAACCTTTTGCCTTGAATGAACCCCTGCTGTGCCTGGGTGACAGGGGCCTAAATCTCTCAAAATCCTCTGTTGTATTGCTGGGTGACAAGAACCTCCTTTTGCCGTGAATGAACCCCTGCTGTGCCTGGGTGACAGGGGCCTAAATCTCTCAAAATCCTCGGTTCTATTGCTGGGGGAAATGAACCCCCTTTTGCCGTGAATGAACCCCTGCTGTGCCTGGGTGACAGGGGCCAAAATCTCTCAAAATCCTCTGTTCTATTGCTGGGTGACATGAACCCCCTTTTGCCGTGAATGAACCCCTGCTCTGCATTGCTGACAGGGAACTAAATTTAGTGAAAACCTCTGTTACTGATCGGAAGATGCGCGACTACAAGCGCACGCTGATGATAGCATTCCCACCTGACAGTGGGGGCACAGTGGAAGCACAAGGCGAAGGCAGAGGAGGAGGAAGAGGTCGCCAACGCAGCTGGGGCACCACCAGCACCTGAGAAGGCAGGGTTAGCATGGCCAAAATGTGGAAAAGCTTTGTCAGCCTTGGAGGTGCTGACCTGCCCTGCAGCCAGTTTATAGTGTGAACGTGTGTTTAGCACGACAGAGAGCATTATCACAGGCCGCAGCCAATGTGGACAAGCTTACATTTATTAAAATGAACCAGGCATGGATCCCCCAGAACTTGTCCGTACCTTGTGCAGAATAGACATTTATACCAGCCTCAACCATCCATTCTTGTACTCAAGTGCACTTATTCTTTGTTTTATTTTGTTATATGTCCCAATATTTTGGGGGATACCCCAATTGAAAAATAAAAAATAACACAAATCAGTGTTGGCTACCTATTCCTCCTTCACCGCCGCTTCCACCTACACCGCCACGTCAACCTACAGCGCCACATCCACCGCCTCCTCAACCTCCTACTCCTAGATTGTTATTTTAAATTTTTTGGTATTTTATGTTATTTTAAGTCATTTCCATATCCACATTTGTTTGCAGAACAGTTGTCATGCTCTTAAGCACATTTTGATGCCTTTTGCAGCCCTCTAGCCCTTTCCGGGACTATTTTAGAGCCATTTTAGTGCCCAAAAGTTCGGGTCCCCATTGACTTCACTGGGGTTCGGGTTCAGGGTCAAGTTCGGGTCCCGAACCCGAACTTTTTTTTTCAAGTTCGGCCGAACTTGCCGAATCCGAACATCCACTCTAATCATGATTTTTAATACTATGATAGACACCAGCAGCATTGCAGTACAGACTGTTACATTTTTTATGAATGAGAGTACTGAGAGAATACACATCTCTGCCCGGAGGAAGCATCCGCAACTTTTAACAATATTGTTTGAGTTTACAATACAATATAGAATAAAAGATACGTTTTTATATGTAGAGCAGACTAAAAGTTTTAGATCCCTTAGGTCAAATTGATAAAAGGTAATTTTGTTATTACTAGAGATGAGTGAAGTTTTGAAAAATTCGATTCTGCAGCTTCGCCAAAGTTTGACAAGAATTTTGATTCGTTACAAATTAATTTGTCACGAATCATTATGTTAAAACACTATTCAGTCTATCAATCAATGGGACCATTTTTAACGGCCGCTTAGACAACTGTGCACAGTCTAATGGTAATACGCTAGTGCAATATGGCCTTTTGGGTTTAAAAAAAAAAAAACATTCACCACATCCACTTGCTCATGCAGAGGCAGTCCGCTCCTCTCTTGATTGAAAAAGACCTGCCTAAGGACCTGTACTGAGCGTGATGACGTCACCATGTTGTCAATACCAGAGCTTTGGGACGTTCTCACAGCTCTGTTTCTCCACCCCTGTGATGATGTCACTACTAGAGCTGGGAGGAGTTCTCACTGCTCTGTTTACTTTTGGTTTCCTTCCTCCCAGCTGTTCCTCATGCGTTTGATTTCCCTCTCTTTATATCACCCCTCCTCCTATTGTAGGGCGTGGATTATAGTTCTCATTTCAGTTGTAGCTCTTGCTTTAGTATCTTCACTTGTAGCTATCAGTTCACTGGACCTGTGTTCTGCTGCAGCAAGCACTCCGGATATTGCCAGCTGTCCTTGGATCCATCTTCTCTGCGGCTGCAACACCTTTAGCTAAGTGTACAGACATTGTTGTGTACCAGATCATTTTCTGACTGGATCTGAGGTGGCCACGGTTCCCTCCATATACTGAGTAGGGCACCGGTGGCCGTGCCCCTTCCACTATTGTAGGGGTTACAGTGGTCATTAGTCTTAGGTACGTGGGCATGCCTCGTTCCGCCATTTGGATCCGGGCATGTGCTTAGCAGCATAGGGAGAGCTTTGAGGGTCTGACAGGGGTCACCCTTTATCCTCCCTAGTTTGGGTCCGGTCAGTAGCTCTTTTACTGTGTATACTACTGTTGCTCACATACAGCCGTGACATTATAATCCACCAAAACCGTCCTTTTTTGACATGGATCCGCTTTCTGGCCTGGTTGACCGCATGCAGGGTCTTTCTTTGGAAGTAGCGGATCTCTGTCAATCTATGACTCAGCTTCAAGCATTGGGCTCTGCTCCGGCTCATGGAGTCTGTTGCGAGCCAAAGGTCTCACTTCCGGAAACGTTCTCCGGGGGCAGTGAGAATTTTGTTCGCTTCAGAGAGGCATGCAAACTCCATTTTTGCTTGTGTCCCCACTCCTCTGGTAATGAGCAGCAGAGGGTGAGGATTGTCATCTCCCTGCTCAGGGGTAATGCTCAGACTTGGGCTTTTTCGCTGCCATCAGGGGATCCCTCCCTTCGATCCGTGGAAAGATTTTTTGTGGCCCTGGGGCAGATTTATGATGACCCGGATCGTGTTGCTCTGGCCGAATCTAACTTACGTGTTCTATGCCAGAACAAACTGTCTGCGGAGCTTTATTGTTCTGAATTTCGGAGATGGGCGGCTGATTCGGGTTGGAATGATGCTGCACTCCGGAGTCAGTTCTGTCATGGTCTCTCAGAGAGATTGAAAGATGCGTTTGCTTTCCATGAGAGACCAACGTCCTTAGAGTCTGCCATGTTATTGGCGGTACGCCTTGACAGGCGTCTAAGAGAAAGAAACGAGACCTCTCTGTCCAGCCATTGTCAGTCTAGGGGCAGTGGTGCGGACTCATTCAGTGTGCAGGGGCCTCATCCTGTCTCGCTCCCTTCTGAGGAGGAGCCCATGCAGCTAGGTCGACTTGCCCCTGATAAAAGAGGATTTAGTCCTCAGAGTATGGTGTGTTTTTGTTGTGGGGGCATAGGTCATTTGGCAAATGTTTGTCCGTCTAGGAGATTCTTGAACTGTACTAAGAGCGATAATAAGAGAAAAACCTCAAAAGGTAGATCTTCAAATTCTGCTTCATCTGCTACTTTGGGCAAAGTTGATGTAGGAATTGATGCTTTTCCTCTGACCTGCAGTTCCCGTTTTCTCCTGTCTGCCAGGGTGGCGCTAGAGAGCAAAGTCATTTCTTGTGAGATTTTTGTCGATAGTGGAGCGGCCGTCAATCTTATTGACACTCAATTTGTAGCCATGCATGGTTTTCAGGTTTGCACATTAGAAAAGGATATACCTGTTTTTGCTATTGACTCTGCTCCACTCTCACAGAGATCTCTGAAGGGCATTGTTCACAATATCCGGCTAGCTGTAGGTGACACTCATGTGGAGGAAATATCTTGTTTTGTCCTTAACGGATTGCCTTCTCCTCTAGTTTTGGGGTTACCCTGGCTCACTAGACATAACCCCACTATTGATTGGCAAGGAAGGCAAATAAATGAGTGGAGTGACTTTTGTAGAGAGAATTGTCTCACAGCGACTTTTGCAGAGGTGTCTACTAAAACTGTGCCATCATTTCTCTCTGATTTCTCGGACGTGTTTTCCGAGAGCGGTGTTCAGGAGCTACCTCCTCACCGGGAGTTTGACTGTCCCATTAACCTCATTCCCGGCGCCAAGCTGCCAAAAGCACGCCTCTACAATCTCTCACAACCGGAAAGAATCGCAATGCGAACTTATATCTCCGAGAGTCTCGAGAAGGGGCATATTCGTCCCTCAAAGTCACCTGTGGCCGCGGGTTTTTTTTTTGTTAAAAAAAAAGATGGCTCTCTGAGACCTTGCCTAGATTTTAGGGAGCTGAACCGTATCACGATTCGCGATCCCTATCCCCTTCCTCTGATCCCGGACCTCTTCAACCAAATTGTTGGGGCCAAGGTGTTTTCCAAATTGGATTTGAGAGGCGCGTACAACCTGGTCAGGGTCAGAGAGGGGGATGAATGGAAAACGGCCTTTAATACCCCTAACGGGCATTTCGAGAATCTCGTTATGCCTTTCGGCCTGATGAATGCTCCGGCCGTCTTTCAGCATTTTGTTAATAGTATTTTCTACCATTTAATGGGGAAATTTGTATTGGTGTATCTTGATGATATTTTGATTTTTTCCCCTGATGTTCAGACCCATCAGGATCATCTTTTTCAGGTTCTGCAGATTCTGCGGGAAAATAAATTGTACGCCAAGCTGGAGAAATGTCTTTTTATGGTATCGGAGATTTAATTTCTGTGTTTTCTCCTCTCTGCTTCTGGTTTTCGCATGGATCCGGAGAAGGTCCATGCTGTACTTGAGTGGGAGCTTCCTGAGAATCAGAAGGCATTGATGCGCTTTCTGGGTTTTGCGAACTATTACAGAAAGTTCATTTTGAATTATTCCTCTGTTGTCAAACCCCTTACTGACATGACAAAAAAGGGGGCGGGTTTTTCCTCTTGGTCGGAGGAGGCGCTTGCAGCCTTTTCTAAGATTAAAGAGAGTTTTGCGTCTGCTCCCGTCTTGGTGCATCCCGATGTTTCCTTACCTTTTATTGTTGAGGTGGATGCTTCTGAGGTGGGTGTGGGTGCGGTTTTGTCCCAGGGCCCTTCTCCTGCCAAATGGCGACCCTATGCCTTTTTCTCTAAAAAACTCTCCCCGGCAGAGAGAAACTATGATGTGGGAGATAGGGAGTTGTTGGCCATCAAGTTGGCTTTCGAGGAATGGCGCCATTGGTTGGAGGGGGCCAGGCACCCTATCACCGTTTTTACCGACCATAAGAATCTGGCATACTTGGAGTCGGCCAGGCGTATGAATCCGAGACAGGCCAGATGGTCTCTGTTCTTCTCCAGATTCAATTTTGTTGTTACATTTCGACCTGGGATAAAAAATGTGAAGGCTGATGCTCTCTCTCGCTGTTTTCCGGGAGGAGGAAACTCCGAGGACCCGGGTCCCATTTTGGCGGAGGGGGTAGTTGTTTCTGCTCTATATTCCGATTTGGAGGCCGAGGTCCAGGCTTCCCAGACTGAGACACCTGCCCGTTGTCCTTCTGGGAAGTTGTTCGTGCCTCCTGAGCTACGTCACAAACTCTTTAAGGAGCATCATGATACGGTTCTTGCTGGTCACCCCGGGAGTAGAGCCACGGTAGATCTCATTGCTCGGAGATTTTGGTGGCCGGCTCTTCGTAAGTCGGTGGAGGGCTTTGTGGCTGCTTGTGAGACATGCGCTCGCGCTAAGGTCCCTCGTTCACGGCCTTCAGGTTCCCTTCTCCCGTTACCCATACCTTCCCGTCCTTGGACACACCTGTCCATGGACTTTATCACGGATCTTCCTCGTTCCTCGGGGAAGTCGGTGATCCTGGTGGTGGTGGACCGTTTTAGCAAGATGGCTCATTTCGTACCTTTCCCTGGTTTACCCAATGCTAAAACGTTGGCACAAGCTTTTGTCGACCATATTGTTAAATTGCACGGCATTCCCTCTGATATTGTTTCCGATAGAGGCACGCAGTTTGTGTCCAGGTTCTGGAAGGCTTTCTGTTCTCGCCTGGGGGTTCGGCTGTCCTTCTCTTCTGCTTTTCACCCGCAGTCGAATGGTCAGACTGAGCGCCTCAATCAGAATCTGGAGACATATTTGCGCTGTTTTGTGGCAGAGAACCAGGAGGATTGGTGTTCATTTCTCCCTCTTGCTGAGTTTGCTCTGAACAACCGTCGTCAGGAATCTTCTGATAAGTCACCATTCTTTGGTGCATATGGGTTCCATCCGCAGTTTGGGACATTCTCGGGAGGGGCTCTTTCTGGTTTACCTGAGGAGGAGAGATTTTCCTCGTCTTTGTCTACCATTTGGCAAAAGATTCAGAGTAATCTTAAAAAGATGAGTGAGAAGTATAACCGTGTGGCTGATAAGAGACGTGTGCCTGGTCCGGACCTGAATGTGGGTGATCTGGTGTGGTTGTCTACAAGAAATATTAAACTGAAGGTTCCCTCCTGGAAATTGGGTCCCAAGTTTATTGGGCCTTATAAAATCTTGTCAGTCATCAATCCTGTTGCCTTCCGTCTTGATCTTCCACGGGTTTGGAAGATACATAATGTATTTCACAGATCTCTCTTAAAACCATATGTCCAGCCCACGGTACCCTCCTCTTTGCCTCCTCCTCCGATTTTGGTTGATGGCAATCTGGAGTTTGAGGTTTCCAGAATTGTGGACTCTCGCATTGTCCGCGGTTCTCTTCAGTACCTCGTTCATTGGAAGGGTTATGGTCCTGAGGAGAGGATGTGGGTTCCGGTGTCGGACATTAAAGCCACTCGCCTCATCAGGGCATTTCATAGGGCTCATCCTGAGAAGGTGGGTCCTGGGTGTCCGGAGTCCACCCGTAGAGGGGGGGGTACTGTCACTACCAGAGCTTTGGGACGTTCTCACAGCTCTGTTTCTCCACCCCTGTGATGATGTCACTACTAGAGCTGGGAGGAGTTCTCACTGCTCTGTTTACTTTTGGTTTCCTTCCTCCCAGCTGTTCCTCATGCGTTTGATTTCCCTCTCTTTATATCACCCCTCCTCCTATTGTAGGGCATGGATTATAGTTCTCATTTCAGTTGTAGCTCTTGCTTTAGTATCTTCACTTGTAGCTATCAGTTCACTGGACCTGTGTTCTGCTGCAGCAAGCACTCCGGATATTGCCAGCTGTCCTTGGATCCGTCTTCTCTGCGGCTGCAACACCTTCAGCTAAGTGTACAGACATTGTTGTGTACCAGATCATTTTCTGACTGGATCTGAGGTGGCCACGGTTCCCTCCATATACTGAGTAGGGCACCGGTGGCCGTGCCCCTTCCACTATTGTAGGGGTTACAGTGGTCATTAGTCTTAGGTACGTGGGCATGCCTCGTTCCGCCATTTGGATCCGGGCATGTGCTTAGCAGCATAGGGAGAGCTTTGAGGGTCTGACAGGGGTCACCCTTTATCCTCCCTAGTTTGGGTCCGGTCAGTAGCTCTTTTACTGTGTATACTACTGTTGCTCACATACAGCCGTGACACATGTGCTCCCAGCATGATCACGCTGGGAGCGCGCTGTGATGTCATTACACTCAGAGCATGTCCTTCGGCAGGTATTTTTTAATCAAGAGAGGAGCTGACTGCCTCTGCATGAGCAAGTGTATGAAGTGAGTATTTTTGTTTTTTTCCCATTCTTTCTAAGACCACTCCAGCCACCATTTTAGGAAAAATGATTCGTTACCAAGAAGCACGAGGAAATTCAGCTTTATTTAGAAACTAATTTTTCCAAAAATTCTGACCACATTTTACTTCCTCTTTCGCTTGCACAACACTATTTATGACTCTAACCAATCTACAGGGTCATTGTCTGTGTAGATACATGGTTGCGCTGGTAAAACTGGTAAATGGCTCAGAGCCATTTTTCAATAATGCCATCTGTAGTGCTAGGAGATGTTAATGATCAGCTCTGGTGCCCAAGTTAATCTCCCTGGGTCTGACCTGAGCAGAAAAAGGAGGTCGTAAAGTGATTTTTACTGTATCTGATCCCATCTTTTACTATAGTGTGCCAAAATACTCATGGAGAACCTCCTTAATTCTTAAGTGAAAAACTCCTAAACATTCAAAACAATTCAGGTGTGTCTTCATTATAAATGTGCGCTCCCAGCAGCTCTGAGATTATACATTACGAGAGAACTTAAAGAGAATGTCTTCTCCAAAACATCCCACAAATTAGAGTAAGAAGTGTATATTGAAAGTGATGCTGAGTCCGGTAATGTAATTTTCATCTTCATACCCACTTGCATTCTGACGCCATTCTCCGACAAACCAGCAGTAAAATGCATTGAAAGGATTCCTCTTTGAGTCCTCTCCATTATGTGCATGAGAACCAGAGACCTCAGTTGAGCTCCCATTCAAGTGAATGGGAGCTGGGCTTCAGTACACCAGCGACACAGACTCCACAGTGAACAGTGCCTTCTGCTTCCTTCCACAAACTGTTAGCTTCCAGGGCTGTGGCAGCCTGAAACAGTTGATACGCATTGAAATGGGGTGTCGGATTCCCCCCCATCCCAATCTGATATTGATGACCTATCCTAAGGATAGGCCATCAGAATGTGTAGCCCAGAAAACCCCCTTAAGGCTTTTTACCACTTTAAGTCTTAAAAGGATTAATTCATGAAGGCAACTCTTATTTACACGTCCTATTATAGAGACGTAGTCACCCACTTATCTCCATAATTTGGCTCAATTTCTGATCATTTGTGAGAATTCCTGTGCATTTTCCTTAGCAAATCTCTCCCTTTGGTCTCTGAGACTTAATGGTGCTTCCTGGACGAATATGCATCAAATAACCTTTTAACTCTAAGAACTCTCATTAGTTCTTAAGACTGAGTAAGGGCTAACACTTAACTTAGTCTTGTGAATACAGTAGGAATGAATGGCTGCTTGCGATAGCCTAAGGGGAAACATAATTAAAGTACATAAACAGTAAAGAAGTAATAAAGCCCAGAATAATAAGCCTAGCTATAAAATACACATATGCACACACATATATTTGTCATCTGAATGGACTTAGTGAGCGTGTAATTTATGTGAATATATTCTTTACTTGACTAGCCATTCCTATACTTGCTTGCATTGTGTCATGTTGTTTTTGGCTAGGGTCGAGGCCGTATGTAACTACAGTATTAATCGTGGTTGACAAATGGCCCTGTAGGTGTTGTAACTGTGGGGTACGAGGTGAGTTGTTTTACTAGCCACACGTTATGTATTAACCACTAGTGCAATATTCGGTGTAACTTCGTGCTTACAAGCCTTACATTGTTAAGGTCGCACTTGTTAGAAGTATGTGTGTCATGCCACCAACACTTGGATAGCCTCATACTTCATGTTTTGCGGAAGGTTAATACTGTTGTATGTATTATTAAGTAGGATTTGTAGGTAAAGGGGAGTGTAATCAAGAGGAAAATGAAATGCCCAGAGTCTGGGCAGATTTAGTTAAATTCTGATATTCAGACAAATGTAATCTGTATGATGAAGTATACATTGTAAATGGTTACAGATATAATTAGACATGAGTTAGCACCCAAAATGTGTTTTAGGTCCAATTTGGTCGAATTGGCCATCACATTAGATTGAACGTCACATCTTAAAAGGGTTGTCCGGGTTCAGAGCTGAACCCAGACATACCTCCATTTTCACCCCGGCAGCCCCCCTGACATGAGCATCGGAGCAAATCATGCTCCGATGCTCTCCTTTGCCCTGCGCTAAATTTCGCAGGGCAAAGGCATTTTTTTTAGATCTGGTGACGTACCGGGCTCTCCATGGGGCTGCCAGGAACCCCGGTGACATCACCGGCCAGTAAAATGGCTAGGGCAGCGCTAAAGCCCGCCCATCAAGGCCGGTGATGTCACCGAACACACTGCCGGGCGGAACTTTCCACCCGGCAGTGTGTTATTGAAAACAAAAGAGCCCGTGCCGTGCGCGATTTAGCTGTCAACATCAGGGGGCTGCCTGGGTGAAAATAAGGGTATGTCTGGGTTCAGCTCTGACAACCCCTTTAAGTATAAGACGGCAAACCGTGTCTACACAAACCATTAGAATGCATTTGCACAACAAAGAACTACGAGCCAGACGTCCAACTACTGGTGTTCCATTGAGCTCATGCCACCACTCTCAAAGGCTATCATGGTGCACAGCAAGATGGCAATGGAGACTGCAATGGAAGACTATGCTCTTCAGTTCCGCTTTTGTCTCAGATGCCGTGATAGCCAGAGGTTGGTCTGGAAACCATGTGAGCAATGCCACGAAGAGGCCTTCCAAAAGAACGTCACATCGGTCCAACTTCCAGGATTATGGTGTGTGGTGGCATAATATACAGTAGCTGAACCCCTCTAGTCTTCATTTCAGGTGCACTTAACAGTTCAATGATTGCTTTGGTTGTGGAACTAGTAGTACAACTATTTGTCTAAAGTGTCCCAGGAGCTGTTTCTTAATAGGACAACAGCTGCAAGTTGCTTGTGCGACTAAGAGCAGCCTGCGTGGCCAAAACATACTACAATGGGCTGTGGCATCTCAGGACTTGTTTCCCACCGAGCCCATCTGGGACATCATTGGTATGCAATTGCAAAGCAAGATGATTTGCATGCCCAAGTGCATTCATGGTAGCAGAACATTCCTCAGACAACTATTAATACCTCATTGATAGCATGCCAAGGCATGTAGATGCGTGTATTTCTGCATGTGGTGCTCATTAGAGATGAGCGAATTTTGGATTCGGCCAGTTTGCCAGTTCGATCTGAATTTATTTGCAGCGTATCGTGTAAAAACTGGCTATTTCCTGGCTATTTCCTGGCTATTTCCTGGCTGTATAGTGGTGTAGAAGACTGTGCCTTGCAGTAACACGCATAGGGAGTCTGCTGTGGTAGTGAAATAATACTGTGAGTCAGTATGACATGCAGATGACAGGCGTCGCTCTTAGAATCACTGCACACTTCACTTATTTGGGCAGTTACAGGGCCAAAACTGACCAAATAACTTAAGTGTGAACCCAGCCCTACAGGTCAATGTTAGTGTCAAGAATAAGCGCATTCCTTTTACACCGTCGTCAGCTGATTCCACATAGATGTCTACAGAACCTGTTTTATTAAACGCGTATACAAGTAGAGCACCCCCGACAGAGTGGAGAGGGTGTCAGTAGTACGTTTGTGTTGACTTCACTGATTATTTTGCCCTTCCTCTGATCGGTGAGAAAAATAACCCCCAAAAAACAGATCCTGTCTGTAAAGCATCTGCCTGCACTTGGTCAGCATTTGTTCAGTAATCCATCAGTATTGCTAATGCCCCAAAAAACAGGAGTGGATCCAAAACAGAGATGACAGAGTCAACCATTCAAGAACCGCTGGGTTGCTGATCGAGACACAACTGCTAGATGACACTGGGAGCTCAGGCCTCTCGCTGCGACTCCTGCTGCCATGCCCGCTTACTCTGCTGCAACCTGTGCCTGCGCCAGAAACATTTAGGCCTCTGCCACTCCCCTGTCTTTGTCTGACATACTGTTAGATAAAAACAAATCAAATAAAAAAAAAACAAAGAAGTCCGTAATTTTCTCACTTCACCACACAACGACTAATAAGCCCTTTTTCCCCCACTAATACACACAAATAAGGGCTTTATAACATATAACTGCACTGCTGAACGGTAAAAAGGCCCTTAATTTTTTCCACTTATACACGCCACAAAAGGCGTTAAAACATATAACAGCACAGCTGAACGGCAAATACTGTATATTTTAATTTTGCCACTAATACACAGCAAAAAGGGCTTTAGAACATATAACTGCACCACTGAATGGCAAATATATTTTTATTTTTCCACTTATACACACCACAAAAGTTTTTAGAACATATAACTGCACCACTGAACGTCAAATACTGTATATTTTAATTTTGCCACTAATACACAGCAAAAAGGGTTTAGAACATATAACTGCACCACTGAATGGCAAATATATTTTTCTTTTTCCACTTATGCACTCCACAAAAGGCTTTAGAACATATAACTGCACCACTGAACAGCAAATATATGCTTCTTTTTCCACTTAGACACGCCACAAAAGGCTTTAGAACATATAACTGCACCGCTTAACGGCAAATAATGTATATTTTAATTTTGCCACTAATATATGGCAAAAAGGGCTTTAGAACATATAACTGCACCACTGAACGGCAAATATATATATATTTTTGTCACTAATACACGACAAAAAGGGCTGTAATTTTTGCACTTCACCACACAACAGCTAATAAGCCCTTTTTTTCCCCACTAATACAAGCCAAAAAAATATTTTGAACATATAACTGCACCGCACAAGGACAAATAAGACGTAGAAATATTTCCTTGTAAGAAATATACTTTCTTCACCCGCATGGTGAAGAAGCTACTCACCATCAGCTAGACATAGAGCAGAACCTGAACCAGCAGGTGGATTACATACTTGGAGTGCACCCTGCCATCTGTCATCGAAGATCCGTTGGACTACTGGGCAGCCAAACTGGATTTGCGGCCGCAACTGGTCAAGTTTGCCCTGGAAAAGCTGTCCTTCCCGGCCAGTAGTGTGGCATCAGAGTGGGTGTTTAGTGCAGCGGGGGCCATAGTTACCCCAAGGACAACTCGCCTGTCCCCCATAAAATGTGGAGAGACTGACCTTTGTCAAGATGAATCAGGCGTTGATCAGCCAGGATTTCCACTGCTTTAGATAGATCATCCATGCTGCCTTACCCAAACCTTGACAAAAGAGACCGGTTTCTTCTGGCTACCTGCCTCAGCTACTATTTTGATGCTGCCACCTGCCTTATGCCACACATCTAATGCCAAGTGCTCCTTCTTACACCCACCATCGTCAGCGGGTATTGGTATTGCCACCCAGCTCCCCACTCTGTCACCGGGTCACTCTGTGGTCTCGTCATGCTGCTGCTGCTGCCGCCTCCACACTATGTCAACTTGCCACTCTGTGGTCTCCTCATGCTGCTGCCACCTCCAAACTCTGTCACCTTGCCACTCTGTGACCTCTTCATGCTGCTGCTGCCACCTCCACACTCTGTCATTGTGCCACTGTGTGGCCTCCTCATGCTGCTGCTGCTACCTTAACACTATGTCACCTTGCCACTCTGTGGCCTCCTCATGCTGCTGCTGCCACCTACTCACTCTGTCATTGTGCCATCATGCTGCTGCTGCCTCAACACTATGTCACCTTGCCACTCTGTGGCCTCCTCATACTGCTACTGCCACCACCACACTCTGTCATTGTGCCACTCTGTGGCCTCCTCATGCTGCTGCTGCTTCCACCTCACCACTATGTCATTGGGCCACTCTGTGGACTTCTCAAGCTGTTCTCCCACCCTCCCCACTCCATGACAGTGCCACTCTTTTGCCTTTTTGGCCTGGATGACATCACTATTTATTTAACCCTTCTTCTGATCTGTCAGAAGGAAGGAAAAATGAGACGCACAACAGATCCTGTCTGTGTAGCAGCTCTAAGGCCTGCATGGTCCCATCAGAATTGGCTTATGATTTGGTATCCAAAAGTAGGAGTGGGTACAAAACACAGAAGACATGCAAATATTCCATTCACGTGTCATCTCTGCTTTGGATCCACCCCTGTTTTTTTTTGGCATTAGCAATACTGATGGATTACTGACCAAATGCTGACCGAGTGAAGGTGGATGCTCAACAGACAGGATCCGTTTTTTGGGGGTTATTTTTCTGACGGATCAGAGGAAGGGCAAAATAATCAGTGACGTCAACACAAACTTACCGCTGACACCCTCTCCACTCTGTCGGCAGGCTCTACTTGTATAAGCGTTTAATAGAACAGCTTCTGTAGACATCTATGTGGAGTCATTCTTTTTTTTTTTTTTTTTTTTTTAATTATCTTTTTATTTTCATTTTAAAAGCATAGACAGGTAGACAAGTTGACATCACTTATCATTTTTTTCCAACTGCTTAACATTTACAAAAGACTATTTGTTATCAATAATCTTAGAGTATAGAGAACATAAGCAAATGATGGTACAATTATATAATACCGTATCCAATTGTATAGGATTGTGCATAGAATAAAAAAGAAAAAAAAATCAGCAGTAAAAGTAATCCTAACTTAGGTAAGTAAGAAGAAAAAAATAAATAAATGACACAAACAATGGGGGAATTGACATAGACACGACACAAGAGGAAAGGAAGTAAAACGTAGATGCCATTCATTCACTGGTTAAGCTCATGAACGTTGTCCCATAACTGCCATATTTTGTTGAACCTTTCCATACTATTAGTTAGACCAGCTGATAGATATTCCATCCTTCTAACCTCGGTGATATTGGTAAGAAGGTCTAGCTGGGTGGGGGAAGTTGTTTTCTTCCAGAATCTAGCTATAAGACGTCTGGCTGCGGTCAGAATGTGTAAAGTAAGAAATAAAACATGTCTCCTCAATGATATCGACGGCATATTTAACAAATAAAAGAAAGGGTCTAGTGGGAATCTGATATTGAGCAGACTGAAAAGAACCTCCTGTACCATATGCCAATAAGACTGAATCAGGGGGCACTCCCAGAAAATATGTATATGAGAACCTTCTCCTGTAGCACATCTCCAACATCTATCTGAGATGTTAGGGTTAAGGTGCCTCAATAGTTTTGGGGTGTGATACCAAAACATAAGTATCTTGTAAGAGTTTTCCTTATGTGTAACGCAGGAGGAGGTCTTTGCAGTCCTTTCCCAAATCAGCTTCCATTCAGCAGGCGACACATAACGACCAAGGATAGATTCCCATTTAATCATATAAGGATGTTTCACAGTTGAAGACGACAATATACCATAAATCTCTGAAATGAGACCCCTAGTGGTGCTTGACAACTTGCATAATTTCTCAAATGTAGAAGGGGTGGAGACAGTCGAGGATTTAAAGAGGCTAGAAAGCAGATGCTGAAGTTGTAGATATTGATATCCAGAAGATTCAGATAACTTAAAGGACATTCTTAACCTATCCAGTGGCAATAAACTGAGTGTTTTATGGTCAGTTATATCCACAAAGCGAAATAATTTATTGGAGAACCAAGGCTTAAGAAAAGAGGCGTGCATACCCATCGGGAACAGGGGATTAAATAAGAAGGAAGTCATTGAAGACTTTTCAGGTGCTAGAGAGAATTTACGATTACAACTACGCCAAATATTATATGTATGAGTGATTGGACCTAACATTTCCGGAACCAACGTGTTCGGAAGTGGTGTCCATAAAAGTGAATTGGGATGTATAGGGGCTAACCATAATTTTTCTATTTCTAGCCACCTGGAATAAGCATATAAATTAGACCATGCCGGGAGCCTTCTGAGATGTGTGGCCCAATAATACCTCGTAACATCTGGAGCTGCCAGACCACCTTGAGTTTTGAGTGCCGTGAGAGTTGCACATCCAATCCGATGCCTCTTCCCATTCCATATAAAATTTAGCATACTTGTCTGAAAGGTCCTTAGGTCCTTTAGAGGAACAGGGATCGGTAGTGTTTCAAACAAATATAAAAGTTTAGGCAAAATTGTCATTTTGACTGCTGCTATGCGACCTAATAAGGAAATGGGAAGAGACATCCACCTGGTCATGAGCATCTTTAGTTCACGGAAAGTATTTGGAAAATTTTGACCATATAGTGAACCATATGTCGGAGTTAGGCTAATTCCAAGATAACGCAGCTTTGTGTCTTGCCATCTAAAGCGAAAGTTAGTTTTTAGTATAGTTAAATCATCTAGGGAGAAGTTGAGAGATAAGGCTTCAGTCTTAGCAGTATTAACCTTGTAACCCGATAACCTGCCGTAGGTTTCCAGAAGGCGAAAGAGGTTAGGAAGTGAGATGTGTGGATTTGTCAATGTAAGCAAGATATCATCAGCGAACAAGGACAATTTGAACTCTACTTTATTCACCAAAACTCCACGGATATCAGGGTGAGCCCTAATGGCTGCTGCGAGGGGCTCAATGCAAAGGACAAAAATTAATGGGGACAATGGACAGCCCTGACGTGTACCATTATATATGGGGAAGATCGGAGATTGTGCATGAGGCATTTTTACTGTAGCTGTAGGCTGGGCATATAGGACTTTCAGGGCATTAAGAAATGGTCCGGCAATGCCAAAGGCCCCCAGGGCGGAGAACATAAACGGCCAATTTAATCGATCAAACGCCTTTTCGGCGTCGAGGCTTAGCAAAAGTGCTATGTCTTTACGCTTATTAACGATTTCCACTAAATCAATAGTTCGCCTAGTGTTGTCTCCTCCCTGACGATCCCTGACAAAACCCACCTGGTCCTTGTGCACTAAATGGGGGAGCCAAATGGAAAGGCGATTAGCTAAAGTTTTGGTAAATATTTTGAGGTCCGAATTAAGAAGGGCTATAGGTCTATAATTGGCACATTCTAGTGGGTCCTTTCCGGGTTTTGGGATTACTGTAATGTACGAATGTGAAAGCGATGGAGGTATTGGGGATCCCTGCAAGAAAGAGTTAAATAATAGTATCATTTGGGGCATCAGGATATCCGAAAAGGTTTTGTAGTATACATACGGCAGGCCATCAGGTCCCGGGGACTTGTTATTGGGAAGCTGCTTCAGTACCTCTTGCAATTCCTCTGACGTTATAGGGGCATTTAATGAAGAAATAGCTTCCTCTGATAGTTTAGGTAGTTTGCATTGCGTCAAGAAGTTATCAAAAAGTTGTTGACGCTTTTCATGATCCATTGGCGTCTGTTGTGGTATAGAGTAAAGCGATGTGTAAAACTTTTGAAAAAGTTCCGATATAACAACAGGATCATATACTAATGTACCATCAGATGACCTCATAACTGTCGGATTTCCCACTAAGTTGGACTCGCGCAGCTGACGTGCCAAAAGGGTATGTGATTTATTGCCCCATGCATAGAACCTTTGCCTGGAGTACAATAAAAGTTTTTCAGTCTTGTGGCATATAATATCCCTTAATCTGTCCCTAAGAACCACTATACGGCGAAGCAGGTGTCGTGAACGGCGCGAGCCCAACTTACCTTCCAAATCCTTAAGCTGAGCAGTGAGAATGACCTGTTGTTGAATCCGGTCCTTCTTTAGTTTAGAACCCATAGCAATACAATTGCCTCTAAAAACCGCTTTATGCGCTTCCCACAACGTAGAAACCAAGGAGACGGAAGACTGATTTAGGGCAAAGTATTCTGTTAAGCTATCTCTAAGTTCCTGTCTAAGTGGTAGACTATTTAAAAAAGTCTCATTTAGGCGCCAATGGCACTTTTTTACATGATAACCCGAAGTTTTTAGGGTGATGGTGATCGGGGCATGGTCTGACCATGTGATATGGCCAAGGTCAGCCTCCTTTAGCATTCGGAGGATTGGAACATTTCCAAAAAAATAATCTATCCTAGAGTGGGTGCTATGTGGGTGAGAGAAAAAAGTGTATGATTTTGCTGAAGGATAATTAACTCTCCAGAGGTCATAAAGAGAATAGCGTCGAATGAGACGCCTAAAAAGACATGACAATCTGCGTTGTTTACGCGAAGGGGCGGCGCTATTTAAGGGCAGCCTATCCATATGCTCAGAGAGAGAGATGTTGAAATCTCCTCCCACGATCATAGGGGAAGGTAGGTACTGGGATAGTTTAAAAAATACCTTATTCAAAAAAGGAATTTGGGCCGTGTTAGGGGAGTATAAGTTACATAGTATAATCGATTGGCCCCTAAGTGTAGCCTTGAGTATAATATACCTTCCTTCCACATCAGAGATGCAAGTTTCTACATTTATTGGACAATGAGTAGCTAAAAGGATGGCTACACCCGCCACTTTTTTCCCTGACGTTGCAGAATAAACTCTGGGAAATGATCTTTGTGCAAATTTAAAGGTGCCCTGCTGATCAAAATGAGTCTCCTGTAGAAAGACTATATCTGCTTTTTGCGATCTACACTCATTAATTGCTAACCTTCTTTTAGTGTTGGAATTAAGGCCCTTCACATTCAATGACATACATTTAACCATCATAAGTAGACTTGAAAAGGAATACTTGCAATATTCATGTCGATCTGCCGAGACCACAACATGTGCATATTCACCACTTCATGTAGTAGGAGACGAGTATACCATGAACATCTAGCTGTAAAAAACATAAATGGGGAACACAAAAGGGAAGACGGGGAAGACACAAGACAATATACAATTAAAGAACAAAACCTTAAGGTGATGGTAACATTGGACCAAATTGTCCAGATAGGGATCAGTGAACCACATTGAGAGCGGTTTGGTTCATTTTGTAACCATCTCATAATCCCTAAAAACAAAAGGGATAAAGAGAGGGTCAAAGTACTCATCCCATATGAGAAGGCATGACTGAGCGCCCCCAAAAAAGCCGTCCATAAAGGATAACTGATTAATAGGTAAAACAGTGTTATCAATAAGGAAACCACATAGATTCTTGAAACACTAAACATGGTTTCTGAGCCAAAAAAGCAAGAACGCCGCATAGTAGCGGAAGAAAAAACAGGAGACGTGCAATATATAACACTACACAGTACATTACTCAAGGAGGTGCATCACGGGACCCCATATGAGGCAAGGAATCTTGTGGAGGTGATCTTCTTCTTTTCTGTCGCACAGTCTGCCAGACTGGATCCAGAGCAGGATTCGGATCTTGAATTTCCCAATCTGCAATAGAAGGCACCTCAATATCTAGAGCTGAGCAGAAGGCTAGGAGATCCGCATGCTGACGTAGAATAGATGTCCTGCCATTTTTGGATGCTATTAGGGCAAACGGGAAACCCCATCTATATGGAATCTTCTTTTCTCTCAAGAGATTCAATAAAGGTTGTAGAACTCTTCGTTTTTGAAGTGTCCACCAGGAAAGATCCTGATACAGTTGGACGGTCTGGCCCTTAAAATCGACGGTTTTCATAGCTCTGGCCTTGGCCATTATGTTTTCTTTCAGCTGAAAATCATGCACACAGCAAATGATGTCTCTCGGCTGTGCTGCTGAGGATTTAGGACGAAGCGCTCTATGAGCGCGATCAAGCTTGATGTCTTGTGGTGGCTGAGACCCCAAGATAGTGTTGAAAAGTTCAGACAGCATGACTGGTATGTTTTCATCTGCGTCTGGTTCAGGCAAACCTCTAATACGGATATTATTTCTGCGTCCCCTATTATCTAAGTCTTCTAAATGACGAGTATTTTCTCTGATTACTTGGGACTGGGAGGTTATAATTGAGTGCAGGTTAGCAACACTTCTGCGTGTATCGTCATGATCCATCTCCATAGAGTCCATGCGGCCAGACAACTGCTTAAAATCTTGCCTAAGTGCTGATATTTCTGATTTACAGGCACTCCTGACTTCAGCAATCAATATTTTAAAGTCAGCTTTGGTGGGTAAGTGCTGCAATGATTGGTGCAATAGTGCCGAAGATTGCGTGGAAGGCACAGACCCTTCATCTCCCTCATCCATCGAGTCAGATAAACGGTCCCATGTAGCTGCTCCTCCATCCCCTGCTGTATGGTGGCTTGGTTCATGAGGATCCCCAGGGGGTTCACTCCAATCACGCCGTCGTTGCGAAGGTGTGGCCGACTGCCTAGTGTTTTTAAGCGCTTGTTTAGGCGGCATAATGGCGGCGTACTCAGTCTCGTGTTCAAGCCTTATGGCTGGAACGGCGAAACACCCCGACGATCTGGGGTAAATGCCTTCGCTGACGGTGATAAAGCTGTAGGATTTAGTCTCTGGGAAAGTTCGCCCTCTTCTCTCGGAAGCGTAAGATCTTTTTGCAGTGCCGCGGACTCACACTCACCCGAGGTGGATGACACAGGTAGGCCGCACTCCGTAGACGTCTTCCCCGAGGCTCGACACAGGTAAGAATCCAATGTATTCTTTGGTTTAGCAGGGGTCTGGGAGTTGCTAGGATGTTTAAGCTGCAGTTTTCTCCCCATGTACTGTAATGAAAAAGCCTAAAAGTCTCCCTCTCATAGATCAAGCGGCGGAGCTCAGCGTTCAGGCGGCCATTCCTGCAGACGCCCAGGCCATGCCCCCTAGCTCAAGCGTTTTAAGCCATAATCAGAATGCTGGACATAGCTCCTGCAATAATTGCACTAAGGACAATTAGGACACTGTCTCTTTAAATCTGATAGTTTAGTAATATGCAGTACTGTGATGACTGATGACCCACTCGATGTAGCAGGAATCACTCTGACAAGTTACTGTGGATTACACAGTGGATCGGAACGTGGGTGACACTGAGGGTACCTTGAATCTTGAACAGGTAAGTGTCCTCTCCGTTGCCAAGCGATCCGGTGCCCAGACAAAATGGCGCTTTCTCAATGATGGTCGCTTCAGGCGCGATGTCACTCCGGCTGCCTGTGTTCACCGGTACCGCATATAAATCCCGGCACAAGTACAGCTCCTGATCCGCCGCCGAGCCTATATAGATGTATCCTTCGGCAGACGGTGAAGCCCAGGAAACGGTCGCGCCGGGCCGAATCTAGACCGCGGTTGTGCCTCACTACTAGGCCGCAGTAGTAATTCCGGCCAGGGTCGGGTGAGTGACTCAAGAGACGTCTCAAATTGAAGGTGGTCGCGAGTACAGACACAGGATGGTTGAAATGGGGTCTTTAAAGCCCTGAAAGATGGTAGATGGGCTATGATTGTAAAACTCTCAGCAGAGCTGCACTGAGAGACGTCTTCCTCCCTTCACGGCTAGCCACGCCCCCTCGTGGAGTCATTCTTGACGCTAGCATCAACCTGTAAGGCTGAGTTCATACTTGAGTTATTTGGTCAGTTTTGGCCCCATAACTGCCCAAATAAGTGAAGTGTGCAGTTATTCTAAGAGCGATGCTTGTCATCTGCATGTCATACTGACTCACAGTATTGTTTCACTACCCTATCAGACTCCCTATTATTATTATTATTTATTATTAAAGCGCCATTCATTCCATAGCGCTGTACATATGAAAAGGGGTATACATACATACATAATACAGACAATTGCACTTAGCATAAACGAGACGAGTTACAAACTGGTACAGAAGGAGAGAAGACCCTGCCCGTGAGGGCTTACAATCTACATGATGCATGTTACTGCAAGGAACAGTGTTCTACACCACTATACAGGCTCTCTGCAGCCAGGAAATAACAGTTATTTAACGCGATTCAACGCAAATAAATTCAGATCAAATCGAATCTTTTTGGAAAATTCGGCAAACCGGCCGAATCATTATTTTTTTTTTATTTGCTCATCTCTATTGAGGACCTATTGTCAGGATAGGTCATCAATATCTGATTGGTGGAGATGAGGCGATGCTTCAGGCAAGTTTTGACAGTACGCCTCATCTCCTGTAGTAGCATAGTATAATTACAAGCACTCATTCCATTCACTTGAATGGAGCTTGTACTTGTATTACACTGCACTTCTAAGGCAACGTGCAGTGTCATGAAGAATAAGTAGCACTTGCATGGAGCACTGCCATACATTCTTCCTTGCAAAAGTCTTCCAGTTCTGTGAGATTCCTGGACCATCTTTAATGCACTGCTCTTTGAAGTCTATCCACAGATTTTCAATTATGTTCCACTCAGATATTAGGGGACTGTAAGAGCCATGGTAAAAAATTCAACCTGCACCTTTTATGGATTGTGGATTTTGAGGTGTGTTTAGGATCATTATCCATTTGTAGAAGCCATCCTCTTTTCAACTTCCGCTTTTTGACATTTGGTGTCTTTGCTTCCAGAATTTGCTGGAATTTTATTGATTCCATTCTTCCCTCTACCCATGAAATGTTCTCCTTGCCTTTGGCTGCAACACATCCTGAAAGCACAATTGATCCAAACCCATGCTTAAAGATTGGAGAGGTGTTATTTTCATAAAATTTTGTGCCCTTTTTTTCCAAACATCCCTCTGCTCATTGTGGCCAAAGAGTTCTATTTTTACCTCATTGGTCCACAGTACTTATTTCCAAATTACATCAGGTTCATTTAGATTTTCTTTTGCAAACTTCTGACAATTAATTTTGGGATGAGGTTTTCTTCTGATGAGACCATATTTGTGCAGGTGTCACTGAACACAGAACAATGTATCACAACTTCGGAGTCTGCTAAATCTTCCTGAATGTCTTTTGCTGTCAAGCAGGGGTTATAATTTGCCTTTCTAGAAATCTAACGAGCTGCTGTCTCTGACATTTTTCTTAGTCTTCCAGATCTTCTCTTGACCTCTACTGATCCTGTTAACTGCCATTTATTAATTACATTTCAAACTGAGGAAATGGCAACCTGAAAATGCTTTGCTATCTTTTTATATGCTTCTCCTGCTTTGTGGGCATTTTTATTTATAGTGTTAGGAACCCATGGCTGCATTTTTTTGGGACAAGGTTAGAGGAGTCTGGGTATTTATAAAGCTTTGAAATTTGCATCACCTAGCCTTTCCTAACAACGATTGTGAACAAGCCTTAACTGTTACAGGACATTTAAAGTAACTTAATTTTTGAAAAACTGCATTAAGACTGCAAGCTGTGACCCAACCAGAACCTATACCTATACATATATCCAGAGTTTTAATTTACCTTGAAATCTAGCTCCTCTATGAGCCTGCAGCACACTGAGAGTATAATGGTGCCTGATCTTCCCTCACAAAACTAAGAAGGACTACAATCTCCACAATCCCTAGCTTCCCTGCTGTGAGAGTTGATGTTTATTGATTGGATGCCTGATATTACAGTCCAGTCACGCCTCCTCTACTCAATAATCACCAGCACACTAACACTTCCTTTGTTTTACAAGACATACAGCTAGAGAACTGATAGCAACACACTGAGCATGCTCGACCTAACAAAGGCTCAGAACTACAGGTCCATGCCATAATAATTTAGGAGGAAACACAGTGGGTAGCCGAGGAGGAAAACTACTTTTATAACTACTGAATGATAAATATGTGAAATTTATATTATATTAGGTAATTATTGATGATAAAAAATTTATACAGTATAGGTGGCTCACTTCTAGTGGTAGAATTATAGCTGTGCTCAGTCCGAGGAAGCTAACCCAAAAGCTTCAGATTTGTAAAATAGAAAAAGAAATAAATGGACAGCACTCGCAACAGGTCGGGTATGTGGATGTAGTTTATTAGATTATAAAGGTAAGGGGAATTTAAAAAATGTCAATTGGTAGTTGACAATGTTAGATGGTATTAACATATAGTATTCTGGCTAGTTTGTGTAGTTTAGGTAGATCTTATGGTGTGTGTATTCTTTAGAAGATGGGTGACTAAATGATAGTGGTAATAATAATAATCTGTGACTAAATAAATAAATAGTCAATAAATAAATAATAAGTGACAAGGTACTGATTCCTATAAAATATATATAGATATATAGAAAAATATATTTAGGGTTTAATAACCGTGGAGTTGTAAGTAGATCTTCATATATATAAAAAATTAAAAAATAAAATATAAAAAATAAAAATGTCAATAAATAAAAAATATAAAATATAGGTGTTAAGTCTTAATTAGTCAGTGTCCATCTGTGATTAGGTGTCCACAATAAAGTTCATATAGTCCAGATAAAATCAATAAATAAAGTCCATAAAGAGTTCATAAAAACTGTCCAAAAAAGATCACAGAATTCATATGGTTCAAAAAGTTATTCAAAGGTAGTTCAAATAGTGGATGGATCCAAGTGTATGCAGAAATATCTTTGTGAATAAATCTTTCCTATGTCTGCTCTGCTTAAATAATCCTGCCTAAAAGAACACGTGGCACGCCGACCGCCAAAAAAAATCTCACTACCCGGAAGTGACGTCACCGGAGGAGAAGAAAGCGCGCGACGGCAAGATCTCTGTAATCCACGTGCACAGCGAGGACGCCGCCGACTTGCTGGACGGCAGGAAAAGCACAGAAGAAGAGTGGTAACGTACCCTTGTGCTATTTGCTTTCCAGGTGTAGATTCAGCATCTAATGTTAATGCAAACCTAAATGCAGGAGCAGACATAGGAAAGATTTATTCACAAAGATATATCTGAATCCATCACCATTGTGACCTCATTCTATTAGTCCAAGCGATCACTTGGATCGATCCACTATTTGAACTACCTTTGAATAACTTTTTGAACCATATGAATTCTGTGATCTTTTTTGGACAGTTTTTATGAACTCTTTATGGACTTTATTTATTGATTTTATCTGGACTATATGAACTTTATTGTGGACACCTAATCACAGATGGTCACTGACTAATTAAGACCTAACACCTATATTTTTTATTTTTTATTTATTGACATTTTTATTTTTTATATTTAATTTTTTATATATATGAAGATCTACTTACAACTCCACGGTTATTAAACCCTAAATATATTTTTCTATATATCTATATATATTTTATAGGAATCAGTACCTTGTCACTTATTATTAATTTATTGACTATTTATTTATTTAGTCACAGATTATTATTATTACCACTATCATTTAGTCACCCATCTTCTAAAGAATACACACACCATAAGAGCTACCTAAACTACACAAACTAGCCAGAATACTATATGTTAATACCATCTAACATTGTCAACTACCAATTGACATTTTTAAAATTCCCCTTACCTTTATAATCTAATAAACTACATCCACATACCCGACCTGTTGCGAGTGCCGTCCAATTATTGATGATGTATTAGTCTAAAACATAAGTTATATTTATGGTAATCGGAATACCTCTTTAAGGGTTTTATATATAATATAAATTTAGAAATAGAAAGGATGGGCAGCACTCCAAAATATAAAATATGAAAAAACTTTATTTACCCCAGTGGGAAATGCGCGACGTTTTGGCTCGGCTCCAAACCAGAACCTTTCTCAAGCAGTGTGTGAGGACAAAATGCCAACAATATATAATGGCAAACCCATTCATTGTCATTTACAAAATCAGTGCAATTAAATCACAATAAAGTAAAAAATGATAAAATTGTGCATCATATCAAATATACAACAAATTACTAATGTGTACCAATGCAGTATAATATATATTTCCTTAAAACTGTGTACATAATTATAAATAATAAAGAGGAAATGATCATACATAGTTGATTACTTCAATTATCAAAATCGGTGCCATATGTGCATAATAAAAATAAGTGCTTACTATAAAATATTGCAACAGGTGGGCAACAGGTGTTTTTTCATTTTAATATAAATTTAGATAGATAGATAGATATACACACACATACATGTAACAAAATGTTTGTGTCCCTGGAGATCATCCTGTTCTCCCTTCCTTCACCTCACTATTCGGTCTGACAGTAAGAGAGCTGGCTGCAACAGGAACCTCCGCCCCCACTCTACTTGCGGTAAGACACAAAGATTATTTAACCCCTTCACGACCGCAATCCGTATATATACGTGATAGCTGCACATACCCCGTGCAGCTACCACGTGTATAGATGTCATGGCAGCTCTTTAATCCAAGCGCTGCAAAGCGCTTGGATTAAAGCTCCTGCCCCTGTCCTGCTGCTGTCACGGACAGCATACAGTTCAGTAATGCCGGCAAGGGACCAATCAGAGTGGCCCCTTGCTGGCAATCGATCCGATTGGTTAGTCTGTGCAGACTAACCAATCGGATGGCGGCAGTGAAAAAATGCCGGTTTCAGAGCCTGAAATCAGGTAGTGTCTTCGTGCCCCCCCACTGATCTGTGCCCCTCCAAGCCCCCCCTTGTGTCCGCCTGCCCCTGAAGCTCTCTCCACATTCAAGCAGCCTGCCCAGTGCCCTGATGCGGTCCGCCCCTCCCCGCCCCATACATTCCTCCTGCCCCCATTTCGTGCTGCCTGACCTCCCTCAATGTTGGCCGTGACATCCCGCCGCCCCACCCCCTCCGCCTTCCAGCGCTGCCCCCGATGCGGTTCGGTCCCCCTGCCGTGTGTAATGGCGGCGGCTCCATTCCTGAGCCGCCGCCATCAGCAGAGAGTGTCATCTCTATGCTGACACTTTGCTGTAACCCCATAGATGCCGCGGCAGCGGCATCCATGAGGTTAATAGAGGGAGGGGGCTCCCTCTCTCCACCATCAGGGGTGTCGCGCTGCGATGGCAGCGCCCGATGGTTACCATGGCAACCGGACGCTTTGCTAAAGCGTCCGCTGTTGCCACCTACAGGGCATCTGATTGTATTATACTTTGCAATGCAAGAGCATTGCAAAGTATAGTACAGCCATCAGCCCCACTGGATCTTCAAGATCCAAGAGGGACTTGATAAAAAAAAAGTGAAAATAATAAAAGTAAAAATAAATAAATAAATAAAAATGTAAAATTAAAAAAATTGCCTTTTACTATAAAAACTGAAAAAAAATAATACACACTTTAGGTATTACCGTGTCCGTAATGACCGTCTCTATAAATATATCACATGATAGACCCCGTCCGATAAACACCATAAAAAAATATAAACTGTGTAAAAAAAGCCATTTTTGTCACCTTACATCACAAAAAATGCAACAGCAAGCGATCAAAAAGGCTTATGACCCCAAAATAGTACCAATCAAACCGTCACCTCATCCCGCAAAAAATGATACCCTTTTTAAGACAATCACACAGAAAAATAAAAAAGCTATGGCTCTCAGACTATGGAGACACTAAAACATCATTTTTTTGGTTTCAGAAATGCTATTATTGTGTAAAACTTAAATAAATAAGAAAAAGTATACATATTAGGTATTGCCACGTCCGTAACTATCTTCTCTATAAAACTGTCACATGACCTAACCCTTCAGATAAACGCTGTAAAAATAAATAAATAAAAACTATTCCAAAACAGCCAAACCCCATGAAGTGTAATAATGAATGATCAAAAAATCCTATGTACCCAAAAATGGTACCAATAAAAACCTCAACTCTTTCTGCAAAAAACGAGCCTCTGCACAAGACGATCGGCAGAACAATAAGAAACATATGGCATTCAGAAAATGGACACACAAAAACATAATTTCTTTTTCAAAATTGCTTTATTATGTAAAACTGAAACAAACAAACAAAGAAAGTAGGCATATTTGATATCATTGCGTTCGTAACAACCTGATCTATAAAAATAGCACATGATCTACCCTGCGAGATGAATGTTGTAAAAAAAAATATATAAACTGTGCCAAAACAGCCATTTTTCAGTTACCTTGCCTCACAAAAAACTTAATATAGAGCAATTAAAAATCATATGTACCCCAAAATAGTACCAATAAAACTGGCACCTTATCCCCTAGTTTCCAAAATAGGGTCACTTTTTGGGAGTTTCTACTGTAAGGGTGCATCAGGGGGGCTTTAAATGGGTGGGACATGGCATCTAAAACCAATTTAGCAAAATCTGCCTTCCAAAAACCATACGGCGTTCCTTTCCTTCTGCGCCCTGCCGTGCGCCCTTACATCAGTTTACGACCACATGTGGGGTGTTTCTGTAAACCGCAGAATCAGGGTAATAAATGTTGAGTTTTGTTTGGCTGTTAACCCTCAATGTGTTAAAGAAATTTTTTTAATAAAATGGAAAATCTGCCAAAATAGTAAAATTTTGAAATTTCATCTCCATTATCCTTTAATTCTTGTGGAACACCTAAAGGGTTAACAAAGTTTGTAAAATCAGTTTTGAGTAACTTGAGGAGTGCAGTTTCTACAATGGCGTCATTTATGGGGGGGTTTCCACTATGTAAGCCCCACAAAGTGACTTCAGACCTGAACTGGTCCTTAAAAAGTGGGTTTAAAAAATGTAATGACATTTCCAAAATAATGCCAACATAAAGTAGACATATGGGAAATGTTAAGTAATAAATATTTTATTAAGTATGACTTTCTGTTTAGAAGTAAAGTAGATATACCAGCTCACTATTTTTGCGGTTGAGATGTATCCGCGTGCTCGGTGTCTTGGTTTTTCAACCTCCTTAAGCAGGTACAGAGAAATAATGGAAAGATTCAGACTCCAGCACTCACTTTTTTTGAAGTGTCAAGTTCCCCGTCTTTATTTAGCAACGAATAAGAATCTTTCGAAACACGTCAACAGCCTACACCAGAGAGAATTTGAGTCCTGTATTGTCTGTGCACAATTGCTAAATAAAGACGGAGAACTTGACACTTCAAAAACTGAGTGCTGGAGTCTGAATCTTTCCATAATTTTTCTGTTTAGAAGCAGTGAAATAGAAATGTAGAAAATTGTGTTTTTTTCAAAATTTTTGATAAATTTGGGATTTTTTCATAAATAAAGGTGAAATATATTGACTCAAATTTATGACTATCATGAATTACAATATGTGACGAGAAAACACTCTCAGAATGGCTTGGATAAATAAAAGTGTTCCAAAGCAATTGCCACATAAAGTGACGCATGTCAGATTTGTAAATTTTGACCTGGACACTGGGGCATCAATGACCCTTGGTCATGAAAGGGTTAAACTCTATTTACTAAGCCCTGCCCTGTCACCTGTTCATCATCCAGAAATTGAACAGATGAGCAGGCAATTAACCCATTTGGTTATCTTCAAAAACATAAAATTGTTTGTTTCAGGAACATGCAGAAAATCTTGCATACTGACAAACAGTATGGTAAACTTTATTTTCTGTTTATTTTCTAGGTGTAGTGTTAGTGCCCTCCCTGATCATTGAAGTATGTTTCACAAAAATGTGTAACTATAATGCACAGGTGTTTGGGTATTCTGATTCACCATTAAATTCAAGCTTCACTGCTTCTTTGACATTATAGAAAATCATTTGACTGTAGTTTCTGCAGAAGAGGATTCACTGTATGCACTTAGCACTTTATTAAACTGCAAATGTCAGTTTCTGAGCTCAGGATGTGATTAATTTTCTGCTACTCACAAACGTTCTTTCTCCCACAGGTGCCTCAGGGAAAATGAACTAATTTGACACATAGGAAGCTTTCTGTCTAGTTCTTAATTATACCTGGGAGTCAGCATAGGATGAGCCATTATTAAAAGGTAATAACTGATATTTTATTACAGGGTTATGACTTTCAGATGGAACAAAAAATCTTAGAGAACACATTTTATGTCCCATGACGTGTGTACACCTGTACTAGCAGACTAGCAAATTTTAAGTAAGAAAGTGATGAAAAATGTATTGGGAAATTCATATAATTTTTACTACACTTTGGGGGTCATTTATTAAGACCAAAGTTCAAGACACCGGTCTTAATAATTAGTGATGGACAAACATCAGCCGGAGCGGTTTGCAAGTACAGGCCCCAAAAATGAGGCATTCATCTGACAGAAAAGAACTTGTGATTATGTGGCTGGGGGTACATTAGGCGGTCACTGGCTAAAAATTTTACGTCGGCCAGTACAGGCCCCAAAAATTAGGCATTCACCTGACAGAAAAGAACTTGTGATGTTGTGGCTAGAGGTACATTAGGCAGTAACTGGATACAAATTTTTACTGTAAGCCAGTACAGGCCCCAAAATTAGGCATTCACCTGACAGAAAAGAACTTGTGATGTTGTGGCTGGAGGTACGTTAGGCAGTCACTGGATACAAATTTTACTGTAAGCCAATACAGGCCCCAAAATTAGGCATTCACCTGACAGAAAAGGCCTTTTACAGGGAGTGCAGAATTATTAGGCAAGTTGTATTTTTGAGGATTAATTTTATTATTGAACAACAACCATGGGGATACCGACGAAAAGGACCAGGAGAGGAGCAGACAAGCCATATAACAGATCATATTTACTAATATGATCTGTTATATGGCTTGTGATTCGTTTTTTTGAAAATCGCCAGCCTGCCAGCCAATGATCGTTGCTGGCAGGCTGGTGACGAACTTGTCCTTTAACTTTTGCCGGCCCGCGATGCGCATGCGCGGGCCGGCTCTGACCGAAATCTCGCATCTCGCGTGATGACGCACGGATGCGTCCAGGAGGAATGAATCAACCACCACCCGGACGCATCCGTGCGTTAGGCGGTCGGGAGGTGGTTAAAGGGAACCTGTGTCATTGAAATTGGTATCCAATCTGCAGGCAGCAGGAGGAGACGAGAAAATCAATATACGGTTTTCTGGGAATAGATTCAGTGTAACTTGTAATTTATTCATTGAAATCCCTGTTCTCTCTGGTTCAGTGTGTGGTCCTATGCACTGATTAACAGCTATCTTTAAATGCACTCTTTTAGAGGGTAGACTGTCAATTACTGATAGGACTTCCTTCTGGACTCCTAAGCTCTGCTTAGCAGTAACTGAATGAAATAGAAGTTATACTGAATCTTCTCCTTCTCTGACATACAGGGAGTGCAGAATTATTAGGCAAGTTGTATTTTTGAGGATTCATTTTATTATTGAACAACAACCATGTTCTCAATGAACCCAAAAAACTCATTAATATCAAAGCTGAATATTTTTGGAAGTAGTTTTTAGTTTGTTTTTAGTTTTAGTAATTTTAGGGGGATATCTGTGTGTGCAGGTGACTATTACTGTGCATAATTATTAGGCAACTTAACAAAAAACAAATATATACCCATTTCAATTATTTATTTTTACCAGTGAAACCAATATAACATCTCAACATTCACAAATATACATTTCTGACATTCAAAAACAAAACAAAAACAAATCAGTGACCAATATAGCCACCTTTCTTTGCAAGGACACTCAAAAGCCTGCCATCCATGGATTCTGTCAGTGTTTTGATCTGTTCACCATCAACATTGCGTGCAGCAGCAACCACAGCCTCCCAGACACTGTTCAGAGAGGTGTACTGTTTTCCCTCCTTGTAAATCTCACATTTGATGATGGACCACAGGTTCTCAATGGGGTTCAGATCAGGTGAACAAGGAGGCCATGTCATTAGATTTTCTTCTTTTATACCCTTTCTTGCCAGCCACGCTGTGGAGTACTTGGACGCGTGTGATGGAGCATTGTCCTGCATGAAAATCATGTTTTTCTTGAAGGATGCAGACTTCTTCCTGTACCACTGCTTGAAGAAGGTGTCTTCCAGAAACTGGCAGTAGGACTGGGAGTTGAGCTTGACTCCATCCTCAACCCGAAAAGGCCCCACAAGCTCATCTTTGATGATACCAGCCCAAACCAGTACTCCACCTTGCTGGCGTCTGAGTCGGACTGGAGCTCTCTGCCCTTTACCAATCCAGCCACGGGCCCATCCATCTGGCCCATCAAGACTCACTCTCATTTCATCAGTCCATAAAACCTTAGAAAAATCAGTCTTGAGATATTTCTTGGCCCAGTCTTGACGTTTCAGCTTGTGTGTCTTGTTCAGTGGTGGTCGTCTTTCAGCCTTTCTTACCTTGGCCATGTCTCTGAGTATTGCACACCTTGTGCTTTTGGGCACTCCAGTGATGTTGCAGCTCTGAAATATGGCCAAACTGGTGGCAAGTGGCATCTTGGCAGCTGCTCGCTTGACTTTTCTCAGTTCATGGGCAGTTATTTTGCGCCTTGGTTTTTCCACACGCTTCTTGCGACCCTGTTGACTATTTTGAATAAAACGCTTGATTGTTCAATGATCACGCTTCAGAAGCTTTGCAATTTTAAGAGTGCTGCATCCCTCTGCAAGATATCTCACTATTTTTGACTTTTCTGAGCCTGTCAAGTCCTTCTTTTGACCCATTTTGCCAAAGGAAAGGAAGTTGCCTAATAATTATGCACACCTGATATAGGGTGTTGATGTCATTAGACCACACCCCTTCTCATTACAGAGATGCACATCACCTAATATGCTTAATTGGTAGTAGGCTTTTGAGCCTATACAGCTTGGAGTAAGACAACATGCATAAAGAGGATGATGTGGTCAAAATACTAATTTGCCTAATAATTCTGCACGCAGTGTATATACTTAAGGCAAGGACCATTCTTTATTCTGAGTGATTGCGGATATGTGTGGGCTGGCATGAGGAAATTCAATTACACGTGGTCATCACAGGTGTTGAATTCCTCCGAGATCAATGCCTCATTCATTTTTAGAAACGTGAGGTAGTCCACACTGTCGTGAACTAGGCGAGTGCGGTTATTGGTCACGATCCCCCCTGCTGCGCTGAACATCCTTTTCGAACAGGACACTCGGCGAGGGGCAAGCCAAGAGTTCCATGGCAAATTGTGCCAGCTCTGGCCACAGGTCAAGCCTGCACCCCCAGTAGTCAAGGGGTTTCTCGCTTCTCAGAGCGTCCACACCAGCCGTTAACCCGATGTAATCGGACACCTATCGGTGTAGGCGTTCCCTGAGGCTGAGTCCGGAGGGCGACTGTCATTGGCGTCGCTACAGGGGGGCAAGGGGGGGAAATTGCCCCTCCTAGGTTATTCCTTACCCCTCCATGTGTCCCCCCCGCTGATTCCCGCTGATTCCCCGCAGCCGCCACACTGTGAATAAAAATACCTGCGTGCTGCCAGAGGGCGGCAGCTAAGTAATCGACATAGGGGTGGAGGCAGAGCTGTGCGGGTGCGTGCAAGTGCAGGCTGGGAGTGGTCCCGTCTGGGCGGCACACAGCAGAGTTGACATGGAAGGAAGAGCCGCCTGAATCTGCGTACATGCCGCCCCGCGAGCCTGCTAGTGAGGTGAGGGCAGCGGTGGCGTGACAGTGAAAGTGTAGTGTTCATTTAAGGTGCTCAGCTGCTCGCTCCAATCCGGATTAACTACAAGAACTCTGCCCTCCCTGGCTGGCTGAAACTCTAGTAGGTCACCCTAACATAATAAGTTATATTACAGTATAACGCATATACTTATATTTTGCATTCCATCTGGCCATTCCGTTATATTCTGTTTGAAACTGAACCTATAACAGAATGGCATAACGCAGATGTGAACCCACCCTTAGGAATAGATTGTTTCTGAATACTCAAGCGTACTGAGGAAGAAAGGAAAACTCTTTAAAGCTTGTCTTTTAAGTATTAGGTTAGTACAATAAAAAGGTATCCCCGCATAACGCAATACTTCCGTATTTTATCTTATTTATTTATATATACTTAATTTTTTTTCAGTAGTATGATTAAGTGGTGAAAATTATTAGTGCCCCCCCATTTTTGACTGTGGTATCTTATGTGCCCCCCTATATATTGTTCCTAGAGTCGCCACTGTCGATGGATTGGCTGCAAGAATGATCTCATATCCGAAGTGACCAACACAACTTCAAACCACCCTCTTCTTGCAGGGCGGTAGCATTGGTACCCACACCTGTTTCGCTGTGGGTAGAAATTCCTCTGCCAGCGCCCGCAACAGCAGAATGCAGCATCTCTCGCAGCAAGGCCTGGAAATGCTGCATTCTGACAGCCCTCTGTGATGCTGGTAATATTCAGGGCCGGCGCCACTCATAAGCAAAGTAGGCCACCTCGTAGAGCGAACTGTTGCTGGGGACGCCGCTCTGGCCGTGACGTAGTAGTTGCTGCAGCAACGCGGAGTAGGAAGTGGCCGGTAACCTTCACTCGGGGCCGGGATCAGCGGAGGAGAAGATCGGGAGGCGCAAGGAGCGCCCATGGTGCTGGTAAAAGAGTTGTAAGTCGCGGGATGGGGGCTGTATAAGGATGTGCTGTCCTGGGGGAGGGAGAGCGGGGAATGAATGAGATGAGAGCAGCCAGGAGGAGGTGATGATGGAATTAGTGCTGGCAGGATGTGTGAGAGGCTGGGACGGAGCTGGGTTATGGGATAGAGAGATGACATACAGGTGACAGATGTCTATACATACCACGGGGGCCTATAGATCAGACTGAGGATGTATATACATAGCATGGGATCCTATAGATCAGACTGAGGATGTATGTACATAACATGGGATCCTATAGATCACAGCTGAGGATGTGAGGACAAAAAAGGGGTGGGTTAAAGGGCGTGGTCAAGGGGGTGGCAAAATTAGCTTTTGCCTAGGGTGGCAAAAATCCTTGCACCAGTCCTGGTAATATGTCAGCCATTTTGTGTTGGTACCGGGGGGCTAAGTACGTTGCCAGCCAGTACTGGTCCTTGCCCTTTATGCTTTTTATACAGGGGTCCCTCTTCAAACACTGGAGCATAAAGGCCCCAATTTGCACTAAATTGGAAGCAGTGGAGCGCCCTGGATCCTGCTCATCACCCAGGAGAATTTCGTCCTCAGTCTCCTCCTCCCAGCAACGGACAACACCAACGATCACCGGAAAGTTTAAAGTCCCCCTCAAAGCATGCTCTTCTTGCTCCTCGTCTGCCCTGGCACATCCTCCTTCTGACTCCTCTTGAGACTCCTGTTGACTTGTTTCAGATGGAGTAGCCCCCCTGGGAATTCATTCAGCATTGCGACTTCCTCATCTTCCTGCTCCTGCTCCTCGACGGCTTGATCTATGACACAACACAATGCACGCTCCAGAAAGAAGGCGTAAGGTACGATGTCACTGATGGCGCCCTGGCTGTGACTGACCAGTTTGGTGATCTCATCAAATGGCCGCAGAAGTCTGCATGCGTCATGCATGAGCAGCCACTGGCGCGGTGAAAAGAAACCAAGCTCCCCAGAACCTGTCCTGCTGCAGAGTTCATACAGGTAGTCGTTAACTGCACGTTGCTGCTGGAGCAGCCTATCAAGCATATACAAGGTGGAGTTCCAGCGCGTCGGGCTGTCTGACAGGTAAGTGGTGTAGCCGCTGAACATCAGCAAGGCGAGCCATGGCCGTGTAAGATCTTCTAAAATGGCCAGAGATTTTCCTGGCCTGCCGCAAGACTTCCTGGACCCCGGGGTATTTGGTAACGAATCGCTGCACGACTAAGTTCAGGACGTCAAATTGAGTGGGGTTAGCCACTGATCGGCCTGTGACCGCAAAGCTGAAAGAAGTGCAGGACTGGTGTGGCTCTTGGCTTCCAGGCACAACAGCCGCAGCACAGCATGGCAACGTCTCACCTGGGATGTTGAATAGGTTCTGGGGACCTTGGGGGGGCGCAGTGGTAGAGGCGGTAGCAGTGGAAAAGGAGAAGTCAGCCGAGGATGAGACGGAGGATGGAGTAGGAGGAGGAGAATAAGAGGCAAGCCTGCATGCAATCCTTGGCGGTAACACCAAATCCACACGAGAGCCACGGGTTACATGCTTGACGGCCATCAGAAGGTTCACCCAGTGGGCAGTAAAAGTTATGTAACTTCCCTGCCCATGTTTGCTAGACCACGTGTCTGTGGTCAGATGTATCTTGACACCAACACTGTGTGCCAGAGATATATTCACTTGCCGCTGAACGTGACCATATAGCTCTAGGATACCCTTCTGTGAGAAATATTTCCTTCCGGGGACCTTACATTGCGGTGCGCCAATGGCCACAAATTTTCTAAAGGCCTCCGAGTTCAACAGTTTGCATGGCAGTAGTTGGTGTGCTAGCAGTTCCGACAAGAGGGTTACCCGGCGTCATCAACTTTTTACGCTCGAACATTTGGGCCTTGGAAGCAGTGGCGTACCGCCAATATAGGCAGACCACGCAGCTGCTATGGGGCCCGTGGCAGGGGGGGCCCGGAGTGCATGGAAGGCCCCGCCCCCTACGTTTGCAGACTCAGTTTTTATATCGTGATCGGGATTCCTATCCGGCATTGCCATAGGCCCACAGCAGGATTTTCTTGTGTTGACTCCCGGGCCCTGCTTCCCCTCTGCTCAGGGCCCCCTCCCTCATTGTGTACACAACTCACTCTGATGTTCCTCTCTGCGTGACCCAGCCAGTGACATCCAGCATAGACCTTTCTCTTCTGTCTGCTGGGCACTGCACTGGCCAATCATCATTTAGCAATACAAAGCTCCTGCTGCTGATTGGTTAGTGCATCGCTCGCAGCAGGCAGAACTGTGCAGGTGGGCACGGGCGGCAGTTGTATACCACGCTCACACGCTGCCTGCCTCAGGCAGCCACCCATTGGACCGGAGAAGAGAACGGACTCCAACAGCGCTGCCCCCAAGGTCGGTGCCGGGGCTCACTCTGCATTGTCCAGGTGGGCATTCTGCTGTATAGTTGTATGACCTCACCTGCAATGCATTATGGGTCATCTATGACTGACTGATCTTCGTCGTAATACCTGCTGTCCTCGGTCCCTGTGCCCAGCAGGGTGTGAAGTCTCTAGTCCGAGGTAGCAGGGTAGGGTTGAAAAAATGTACTGGCTGGCAGTGTAATAGGGCACGTGCCTGGCAGTGTTGAAGGGGGCACTGTTTTCAAGCACTGCAAGGGGGTCAGTATGGGCACTGTAAAAGAATAAGGAGTCAATGTGGATGGCATTGTAAGGGATAGATGACACTGCAACAAGGCAATGTGGATGGCACTGTAAGGGAAGGGTTGCACTATAGTGAGGCAATGTGGATGGCACTGTGAAGGATGGATGACACTGCAGCAAGGCAACATAGATGGTATAGCAAGAAATGGATGGCACTGTAATGAGGCAATGTGGATGGCACTGTAAGGGAAGGATGGAACTGTAACAGGTTGTTGTTTAGGGGCATCACAGTGGTGGATTTGATGGGCCCAGCAGGCAGCAACACTTGCCCCTGTGGTGTGCCAGTGCCACCTGACCAAAGTCAGCACAGCAGTGAGTGTCAGTGACTCTTTAAAAAAAAGTTCATGGGGGGAAGACAGAGGACAGCAGCAAGCAGAGTTCCTGTTGAAAGGACACAGTTCTGTAGGCTCATTATTATATAGAGGACTCAGGACAGTGTGCTCCAGCACACTAAGGGTGCATTCACACAACTGTGCCGTGTTTTACAGTCTGCAAATTGCGATCCGCAAAACATGGATACCGGCCATGTGTGTTCTGCATTTTGTAGAACGCACAGCGCCGGCACTATATTTTTTTTGCAGGGCCACAGAACAATGGATGCAGACAGCTCACGGCCCCATCTTTTGCAGCCCCATTGAAATAAATGGGTCCGCACTCGTTCTGCAAAATTGCAGAATGGATATGGTCGTGTGAATGAGCCCTAAGCATCAGCAGCAAGGAGATTCAATGTGGAATAGCCCAAGGGTGGGTGGAGTTAGGGGGGCCCAAATCAGATTCTTGCTATGGGGCCCAATGATTTCTATGTACGCCCCTGCTTGGAAGCCTGCCTTCTGCCAGATGAACGCAATGACGGCACGGTGGAAGGTGGAGTGGAGGACAAATGGGAGGAGAGAGGAGAAGGAGAAGAAGAAGAGGCAGGACGTGGAGCGCCGGGAGTGTGGCTTTGTGTGTTCTTACGGCGTTGCTCCCTCTGGGCTCGGTGATGGGAGGCCAGGTGCCTTCTTAAGTGAGTGAGTGTTGGGCTTACCATGACTTATGCGTTGACAGAACAGGCTGCAGATGGCAACACTATTGTCATCAGCTGAGACGTTAAAAAAAAGCCCACACTGCAGAGCCATGTGCCGGCGTCCTGGGAGCGCCAGAAGTGACCGTGCATGGTGGATGGCTCGCTCCAGATACATTTGCAATCTGCTTTTTGCCTCCTGTGCCCTGCGAGCTCTGCCTGCTTCTCCTCCCTCTCTGCTGCTCTGTCTCTCCCTCTGAACTCCCCTCCTCTTCCTCTCTTGTGGGCACCCACGTGATGTCCATCGACACGTCATAATAGAAAGTAGATCAGGAACTATTCCTTAGGATAGAGTGGTAGCTATATGAAGAAAAAGTGACTGCAAATATAAGCAGTAAATTATCAGCAAACAAATACTGATTGCTGCCAAGCACAAGTGCACTTTAATTTTAAGACATTTCCTTTTCTTTTTTTGTCTTCCCGTATACATTTTTAAAGAATAGAAAATAAATGTTATATTTTAAAATAGACCGCAAACGGGAATCCATTAGCCATCTGGCTATCTGAATCGAAAGAATATAAGACTGGCACTCACTGAATTGCAATTTCTCTTTTTTATTGGTCACATAGGGTACAACTGTGATGCTTTTTGGCTCTAGTAATGAGCCTTTCTCAAACAGACATTACAAAATGAAATACCAAAAGCTTAAATAGTCCGCTAAATGCAGGATATGACGTCAGGTTACCATAGAAATCATATACACAAAGCATCGGAAGCAAATATCACCAGTAAATTCTCAGGGTAAATAACATATAATTAAATATAAGTATGAAATGCTACTTGTAGACAAATCAATAGTTATATTCAACAATTGAAAGCAATATAATTCAAGAATGTTTTGAAACAAAGAGGAGAGCGAGGGAACAAAATACACTTTCTATGACTTGACCGATAGACAATCACATTTTCTTTAAAAACTATGGAAAAAGAAACAATGTTAAACACCAAAGATGGAATATTTGTACCAAAGAAACTCTACATACATTAAAGGAAACTATACAGATCAATCTCCCGGTTTAACCCCTTGGGTTCCAGGGTCTGCAGTCTGTGAATCCAAAAGGCCACTCGTTTTTTAAGGGATTTAACCCTATCACCACCTCTGCGTGGGCAAGGCACATGCTCTATTATCTGAAAGCACAGTTGCGAAATGTTATGTCGGCATTTGTCAAAGTGGTAAGGTATGGAAGTAATAAATTATTTTTCTTTATAGTAGATTTATGTTTACAAAAGAGGTCTTTCATTCTAGTGGATGTTTCTCCAACATAATTCAGTCCGCACGGGCATTTCACTAAGTAGATGACAAAATTGCTGTTGCACATAAAGAAGCCATTAATAGAAAATCTCTCACCTGTATAAGACACGTCATCATCGTCACCTTCACCATCACTGACATTTGAGATCTCGGAGTAGGCAGCAACAGCGAGGACCTCCCTCCTTGGGCTGATCTGGGTACTGTCGTCAGACCGCTGTGTGGCGGCCGTTGCTACCTCCTCTTCCTCATCCGATGTCAAGAATGACTGCGCATCGGTAAGGTCTGGGAATGGATGGGAAAATAATTCCTCTGACTCGAGTAGAGCGGCTATGGTGGTGGTGGTGTATTTGGGGGTGCACACAGCAGGGTGAGGAGGATGCAGATACAGAGGATGAGGAGGGTGTAGAAGCAGAAGGGTGAGTGAGCCACTCAACCAACTCTAGTTCACCCTTTGAAGTAATCACACACGCCTTCTCCAACTTTTTACTTAGGTTCTGGCTTGGTGCACCTGCCTGACCCCTACTACCCCTGCGAAATGGCCTGCCTATTCCTCTGTCTGTCATTTTCAAAATGACCCTGTGCCTAAGTCCCTAAAGAAGAGCAGTATTTGTGAAAGCAGGTATATTGCAGGCCTCAATGAATATTTGGTGGAAACTGGTATATCAAACCCCTTAATTAGTATTTCATGGAATCAGGTATATCGAACCCCTTAATCAGTATTTTGTGGAAGCAGGCGGGCACAGCCAAGTCCTCCCCACCCCCCGTTGCTCTGGAGACGAGGACACAGCGCATATCCTCGCTCCAATCTCAACGCAGGGCGCCAGCGGCACTGAGGAGGAGGAGCGCAAAGCCGGCGTCCTATGACAGTACTGCGCTGTACTTGGTAAGCAGAGAGAAGGCTGTAGTACTACTGCAAGCGCCGCTGCCTTCTCAAACATTTGATCGGCGTGGATCACCGATCAGATACTGATGTCCTATCCAGGGGATAGGTCATCAGTAAAAAACTTTTGTAAAGCCCTTTTAAAATCGATTTGCACATCTCTATGTGCCACACATCAGTTTTAATTTATAGAAGATCAACCTTCCATATATATTCACTATAAGCGTATTTAGAATTGGCAAAATAGGCCTGTAAAATACTTTTGGTATTATTTATCTAAAAATTCACAGAAGCAATTACCAGTATGTAGAAATGAGCAGCACCAATGCCAATGCTATTCTCATCTCAGATTTTGTAGGCATATATAGCAATGGAGCACCATTCGTACAAACAGTAGAATGAATACCTATTCCAATTTTGGGTGCAACACTTTGGCCGAGACACCCCTCATCAACCTACTAGAAAACTGGTGGATACAGGTGACAGCTAAATGAATGTTTTGAAAAATATTGTCTATCAAGTGGTTTCAGCCTATCGTGCTCTTGAGGAGCTTGCACATAATGAGCCTGCAACTATATATTTATTTGTCCACCCTTCCTTTTGTGATGCTTGGTCACTGGATTATGGGATCAGAGTTGCTGCCTACACACACTGAATTCTACATTCAAGATTCTGGATATAATTATTGTATTCTAAAACGCAAGTCAGAGGTTGCTTGGGGGGGATTTAAAAATAATTAAATTATGTGGGATTTCATGTACAGTGCTGCCCATAATTATTCATACCCCTGGCAAATTTTGACTTAAAGTTACTTTTATTCAACCAGCAAGTAATTTTTTGACGGGAAATGACATAGGTGTCTCCCAAAAGATAATAAGACGATGTTATTGTGGGGAAAAAAAAACATTTCTCAGCTTTTATTTACATTTGAGCAAAAAGTGTCCAGTCCAAAATTATTATACCCTTCACAAACTGTCACAGTCTGTGGGAAAATTCTTTACCATTCCAAATAGTCCAAGCTGTTCTAAAGCATCCTAATTACCCTGATTAATTGGGAACAGCTGTTTTAATCAACTCAACAGGTGAAAAACAGCAGCTCTCTGCAGTTGGTTTGTGGACAGTCATGGCTAAGACAAAGGAGCTCAGTGAGGACCTGCGGCTGCGCATTGTGGCTGCTCACAAGTCAGGAAAGGGCTACAAGGCCATTTCTAAATGTTTTCAAGTTCCAGTGGCTACAGTGAAAAGTATTATTAAAAAATACAAGATGTTCCGCACTGTGGAAAATCTCAGAGGACGTGGTCGGAAGCCAAAAGTGACACCTGTACTGGCCAGGAGGATAGTTAGAGAGGTAAAAAAGAATCCAAGGATCACCACCAAGGCCATCCTGGTGAATCTGTGCTCTGCTGTTGGCAATGTCTCAAGATAGACAATCCAATGGACACTGCACACTACTGGGTTCCACGGATGCAGACCAAGGAGTACGCCACTTCTCCAGATAAGGCACACAAAAGCTCGCTTGGCCTTTGCAAAAGCTCATCTGGACAAAGAAGAAGACTTCTGGTCTTTTGTGTTATGGTCAGATGGAACAAAAATTTAATAGTTTGGTCACAATGATGTTTCCTTCATTTGGCGTAAAAAAGGAGAGGCCTTCAACCCAAAGAACACCATCCCCACTGTCAAACACGGTGGTGGGAACCTAATGATTTGGGGGTGTTTTTCAGCCAAAGGACCAGGGAACCTAATCACAGTAAACGGCACCATGAAAAAAGAGCAATACATGAGGATTCTCAACGACAACATCAGGCAGTCTGCAGAGAAACTTGGCCTTGGGCACCAGTGGACATTTCAGCATGACAACACACAGCAAAAGTGGTGAAGAAATGGTTAGCAGACAACAACATTAACGTTTTGGAGTGGCCCAGCCAGAGTCCAGACTTGAATCCAATTGAGAATCTGTGGAGGGAGCTAAAGATCAGGGTGATGGCAAGAAGACCCTCCAACCTGAAAGATTTGGAGCTCATTGCTAAAGATGAATGGGCAAAAATACCTGTGGAGACATGCAAAAAGCTGGTCTGCAATTATAGGAAGCGTTTGATTGCTGTAATAGCCAATAAAGGCTTTTCTATTGATTATTGAGAAGGGTATGAATAGTTTTGGACTGGACACTTTTTGCTCAAATGTAAATAAAAGCTGAGAAATGTTTTTTTTTTCCACAATAATGCCTCTTGTACATCGTCTTATTATCTTTTGGGAGACATCTATGTCATTTCCCATAAAAAAATTACTTGCTGGTTGAATAAAAGTAACTTTAAGTCAAAATTTGCCAGGGGTATGAATAATTATGGGCAGGACTGTATCTGCTGGAGGTATCTTCAAAAATGAATAATGGAATGACAGTACTTGCCCCTTAAAAATTATATTTATAGGCCTGTTTCCATATTCAAGCCTGAGATAAAGATATATTGGAACCGTGTAAACCTTGGTAGCTATGTGTGAGGTCAGCCTGCCAAAGCGGCTTTAAGTCACAGTAATAATGCAGCAGAATGAAGGCCTCATTGTAAAAACTCACATGTGTGAGTGAACTTGAGCCACATGTCCTGTGAGCAGAACCTCTGGAGTATTTCAGGAATTTCAACTATTTTGTTCCATGTCAACTTTGATCTTCAGTTTTCCATGATCACTTACTGCTGGAAGTACAGTTTTATGGCAAAATAATTTCCTCTCATCCTTGTCAAGCCCTGTCACTAGCATTAATGCTGTTTGATTGCTTTCTGCCGCAGTAAAAAGAGCACTTGCATTAGACAGGCATTACTATACGCTGAGAATATACAATATTAAATGGTCTGGAAAAGATGAAACCATGAAAAAGCCATCAGACTTTATTGAGAGCTGGACTTTACGGATCACAGGAAAATAACATTTATGAGACAATAATTTTATATAATTTTATTATTTAACCCTTAGCAGCATTAAAGGGTGATGTACGAACATATTTTAATACAATAATTAAAAGTAATACTCCAGCACATATTGTATAAGGCTAACTCATGAGAAATTTGTTACACCTCAGCTCATCCATGAACCCTTTCATTATAGCAGCCACAATGGCCTTTGGTTAAGTGACACCTTGTGTGCAATTTCATTTGGCACTCTCCATTAGAAGATATGAGACCAGCTAATTATATGAGCTACACTACAGTAGTGTTATTCCTCCAGTCTGCTGTGAAATACCTTTGTTCAAATGAACAGAATATTGATTACAATAGGATTCTAAGGTAATCTGAGTTTGGTTCAAACAAAGCATTGTAGGTCCAAATACTTGGCATAGTGTATGGGTGATAAAATGCACTAATATTATAGGACTCTCCATTTTAAAGTGCACAAAGACAGTATTATTATTATAATTTATTTGAAAGCGCCATTAATTCTATGGCACAGTACTTCTAAGAAGGGTTACACATGCATAATATAAAACAATACAATAAGCATGAAACTCTTAGGCTACGTCTACACGACGACATTTGTCGCGCGACAATAAATCGCGCGACAGATAGGGCACAACTACACTGCAACATTTGTAGCGCAACATTTTGTTGCACTAATGTCGCGCGACAATTTTTATAATGGCAGTCTATGGTGTCGCACTGCAACATACAACATGCTGCAACTGCGATGCAACAGTCGCAGAAAAATCCATCTCAAATTCATTTTCTGCGACTGTTGTGTCGCAGTCGCAGCATGTTGCATGTTGCAGTGCGACACCATAGACTGCCATTATAAAAATTGTCACGCGACATTAGTGCAACAAAATGTCGCGCGACAAATGTCGTTGTGTAGACGTAGCTTAACCCAACTGGCACAGAGTGGGAGAGGACCCTGCCCACCAGAGCTTACAGTCTACAAGGGAAGCGGAAAGACACAGTAGGTGAAGGTAAAAAGCTGCTTATTTGGTACCATACTGATTGCAGGTAATAGGCTTGGCTGAAGGGGTCGTTTTTTCAGGTTGCTTTTGAAGGTCTGGATGTTGGGGGGAGTCTGATGTGCTGGTGAGTTCCGGAGTAGGGGAGATACACAAGAGAAATCTTGTATATGATTGTGTGAAAAACAGATGAGAAGAGAACAAAGAAGGGGATCCCGTGAGGATCATAGATTATGTGTGAGGATGTATCTGGAAATCAGGTTAGAGATTTAAGGAGGGGACAGATTATGGTACATATTATACGTAGTTGTTAGTGTTTTGAACTGAATTCGCTGAGCAACGAGGAGCCAGTTAAAGGCTTGGCAGAGGGCAGTGACAGAGGAGAAACACAGGGAGAGGTGGATTAAATGAACCTGTGAGATTGGGGAGAGCATGGTGCTGTTAACTGTAATAGATAGTTATGGTAGGGGGGCTGAGTGACATCAGGGAAAAATGATGAATTCTGTTTTCTCCATGTAGAGTTTTAAGAAATGAGAGGAGAAGAATGAAGGTATTTAGAGAAGAAGGTTTTAGCGCTTAGAAGGAGGTCAGCGGAAGCGGTCAGGTAAAAGGATAGAAGGGATGGGAAGGCAAATAGTACATATTAGTAAAGGGATAGTGGGATACTGAAATATTTTGAGGCATATGGATGAGATAATGGAGACTACAAAAAGAAGAAGAATTTGTTGTTAAAATTTTGATAAAATAGATGACAGGATGTGTATTGGTCCTACCTTCTGTTCACTTGTGGTTCAATTTCTGGTATAATTCCTGCTGTGCAATTATTATAGTTGCACTTACAAGTAGTTGAATGACCAGATATCCTAGATTTATACAGGTCATAATTGCTAATGAATGATACCAGGTGTAAGCAAAAGGTGGCAGGAGGAGCCTTAGGCCTAATCAGGACAGAGTCAAAGTTGCAAGCAAATACAGATATATACAGATTGCCTCTATACACAGCAGGAATACACAGGCATAATAAACAGACAGAGGGGTGTGAATGTGGGTCATCACAGTGTGATAGTAGACCTTTAGTTGGTTCAAAGGTGGACAGCTAAAGTATATGGAATAAGTGTACTACAGTATTGAAAAAACGGTAAGGTGATCAAAGTTCATGCCCCAAAATAAATTCAAACACCAAAATAAATACAGATTGTAACGGATCTCCTGGCACCCCGACGGGGTACCTCCGTTGATGGATGCTCCTAGTGCTTCCCGAGGACTCCAAGCACTCCACTCGACACCGTAACCACCACAGGAACCAGGAACAGCTCTTACAAAAGCTAGTAGTTATAGCCAGGGGAGTATAGCAAATCTTCAGCGTATAGCAATTCCCAGTGTCGATCAGTTACCCAAACACCAGCCTCAACATGATGAAGGGTAAAACAGGAACTCTTTTATTGAACACACAAGCATTGACTTGTATACATTTTCCAACAAGGGTACCACCCCCTTGGACCTGGTTGAGAACTGAGGACATAACATAGCAGCCAATCCTTTACAGTTTTAAATACAAAAACTATACATTCAACAAACACAATGGCATTGTCTGTGGCGCAATTAACAATCACAATGGCATAGACTGTGACGCACTCAATAACAGAATAGGCATTGTCTTTGACGCAATCAATAAAATACAATTACCAAAACACAATGGGCTCTGCCTGTGATACAATTACCAAACATAATGGGCTAACGTAATCACTCACAGGCAGAAAACACACATTTTTCCCCAAAATACTGTACAGAAAACACCTCAAAACCCCACATACCCCCATAATTTATACATCCATGGATAGCTCTGATCTGGGTGAACAACATATCCAAAAATCACCCAGATTCTCCGGGGATAGTTTTTGTACTGCCCAACACCAGGACCCAACCCTATCCCGAACCTGGGAAAATGTATTACTAGTGGATGGTGAATCACAACAACAAGGGGCAGAGTCTGTGTTCCCCCGTTTTGTGGTTCATCAGGGTATGTTATACCGGGTAAACCAGCTGCAACGTGAATCCATTGAACAGTTGGTGGTGCCCCAGGCTTATCACAAACTCGTGTTAGAGTTAGCCCCCACCAGCATGTTCTCGCGGGTCATCTGGAAATACAGAAGACACAGGACCGGATACTACAACGGTTTTACTGGCCCAGTGTGTTTAAAGGGATTCTGCGCACTTCGCTCAACGAAGCCGCTGCCAGGAGTCCGCTGCGCATCAGGCTGAGCCTAGTGCGCAGGCGCCGGATCTAGCAGAGGGACGGGAGGATTGCGGAGGCGGGGCTGAGGTGAGGAAGGCGGCGCTGGGCACCAGACGGCGAGGGGTGCGGGCGGGCACCATGGGTTAACATAAAACCCCTTGGGCACCTTAGGTAGGTGAGTGACAGCTTATAAAAACCATTTTTTTGGGCTAATAGAGCCACAAGCAGGTTTAATAAGGGCAGTTTAGGATTCATGTTATTAGTACGGACCTGGCCATATGTTTAGCTTATAGGGCTCAAATCTCATGACAGAATCCCTTTAAGGAGGTGGAAGAATTCTGTGAGTCTTGCCCGACCTGCCAGGCAACTAGCCCCCAGCACCTTTTCCGCAGTCCCTTGGTACCTCTCCCGATCATCGAGGTGCCGTTTGAGCGAATCGCTTTGGACCTCATAGGCCCAGTACTGAAGTCCGCTAGAGGACACCAACACATCTTGGTCGTCCTGGACTACGCCACTCGGGACCCGGTGCAACTGCGACATACATCGTCGAAGCTTATTGCTAAGGAGCTAATGGAGTTGTTCTCCCGAGTGGGGCTACCTAAAGAGGTTCTGACTGACCAGGGGACCCCTTTTATGTCTAAGGTCATGAGGTAACTCTGTAAGTTGCTGCATATCAGACAGTTATGGACGTCCATGTACCATCCGCAAACGGACGGTATGGTGGAAAGGTTTAACAAAACTCTAAAAACCATGTTAAAAAGGGTGGTGTCTAAAGATGGGAAGGATTGGGAACTTCTTCTGCCCTATCTCATGTTCGCTGTACAAGAGGTACCCCACGCCTCTACTGGGTTCTCACCCTTTGAATTGCTTTATGGCAGACATCCTTGTGGTTAGGGTTGAGCGAACCCGAACTGTAAAGTTCGGGTTCGTACCGAACTTTACGGTGTTCGGCACCCGAACCCGAACCCGAACATTTCAGTAAAAGTTTGGGTTCGGGTTCGGGTTCGGTGTTCGGGTAATATTAATATACCATCGAATCTGAGTTTTCTCCAATCCGATGGTATATTTTAACTTGAATCGTCCCCATCACCATGGGAACGCCTCTATGTTAGAATATACCATCGGATTTGAGTTAGATAGTGAAAACTCAGATCCGACAGTATATTCTAACACAGAGGCATTCCCTTAGTGATGGGGACGCTTCAAGTTAGAATATACTGGGAACTGTGGACATAACGGCCCCCTGCTGCCTGGCAGCACCTGATCTCTTACAGGGGGGCTGAGATCCGCACAATTAACCCCTCAGGTGCCACACCTGAGGGATTAATTGTGCGGATCACAGCCCCCTGTAAGAGATCAGGTGCTGCCAGGCAGCAGGGGGCCAGACCCCCCTCCCTCCTCAGTATTAAAATCATTGGTGGCCAGTGCGGACCCCCCTCCCTCCCCAGTATTAAAATCATTGGTGGCCAGTGCGGCCCCCCTCCCTCCCTCCCCAGTATTAAAATCATTGGTGGCCAGTGCAGCCCCCCCCCACTATTAAAATCATTGGTGGCTAGTGCGGCACCTGTTGCGGCACCTGAGGGGTTAATTGTGCGGATCACAGCCCCCTGTAAGAGATCGGGTGCTGCCAGGCAGCAGGGGCAGTTATGTACACAGTTCTTAGTATATTCTAACTTGAAGCGTCCCCATCACCATGGGAAGGCCTCTGTGTTAGAATATACTGTCGGATCTGAGTTTTCACAATCGTGAAAACTCAGATCTGAAAAAACTAATACTATTATTTTCCGTTATAACCATGTTATAACGGAAAATAATAAAGTGAAGTTCAGGTCCCCATTGACTTCAATGGGGTTCGGGTCCAAGTTCGGATCAAGTTCGGGTCCCGAACCCGAACTTTTTTTTAAAGTTTGGCCGAACTCCCCGAACCCGAACATCTAGGTGTTCGCTCAACTCTACACGTGGTATGTTGGACGTGGCTAAAGAGGCGTGGGAGCAGCAACCCACTCCGCATAAAAGTGTCTTGGAGTATGTAATCAATATGCAACAGCGGATAGAGACCATTTTGCCTTTTGTCAGTGAGCATATAGAGGCCGCTCAGCGAGCTCAGAGTCGGATGTATAATCGGCAGGCTCGGGTCCGGAATTTTAACCTGGGTGATCGGGTTCTGGTTCTGGTACTGGCCGTGGACAGTAAGTTCCTGGCTAGGTGGGAGGGCCCTACGAGGTACTCGAGAAAGTTGCAGAGGTAAATTACAAGGTACACCAGCCAGGGCGGTCGGAAGCCGGAGCAGGTTTACCATGTTAATTTACTTAAACCTTGGAAAGATAGGGAGACCTGTTCTGAAGACAGCCCGCGGCCGGGTTTTCTAGGGGCAGAGGTTCCGGCTCCTATGTCTGAGACAAGGGAAACGGTTGCCACAGTAAAAATTGCTGACAGCCTCTCCTCTAAACAGGCTCAGGAGACCAGTGAGTTCATTAGTCGGAACACGGATGTGTTCTCAGACCTCCCCTGACACACTTCCGTATTCCAACATGACATTGTCACTGAGCCTCAGGCAAAAGTCCGGATAAAGCCATACTGGGTACCCGAGGCTCGGCGACAAGCCATCTCGGAGGAAATGCAGCTCATGCTGCAGCTAGACGTCATCGAGGAATCTAAAAGTGATTGGGCCAGTCCTGTAGTCTTAATACCCAAGCCGGACGGGACGTTACGGTCTTGTAACGATTTTCGTAAGCTGAACGAAATATCTAAATTCGATGCATATCCCATGCCTCGGGTGAATAAGATTATTGAAAGGTTAGGCCAAGCCCGGTATTTTTCTGTTTTGGACCTCACCAAATGGTACTGGCAGGTACCCTTGACGGAGGCTGCCAAGGAGAAAACTGCCTTCATTACACCAGAGGGGCTGTACCAATATAAGGTGTTACCCTTTGGTCTGCATGGTGCCCCTGCCACTTTTCAACGTCTAATGGACATTGTGCTTCGTCCACATCGGCGATACGCCTCGGCTTACCTGGATGATATTGTCATTCACAGTACCGACTAAGAAAGTTACCTGCCCAAAGTACAGGCCGTAGTGGACTCCCTTCGAAAGGCTGGTCTAACAGCTAACCCAAAAAAAAGTGCGATAGGGTTAGAGGAGACCAAATACCTAGGGTATGTCATTGGGTGCGGAGTCATCAAACCCCAAGTAAACAAAATAGAGGCGATAAGGAATTGGCCCCGACCTGTCACCTGTATGCAAGTAAAGTCATTCCTGGGAATGGTGGCCTATTATATAAGGTTTGTTTCCCATTTTGCCACTTTAGCAACTCCATTGACAGGGCTTTTGAAGCGACGGAAGTCTGTGATGGTCCCCTGGAATGACCAGGCGGAAGAGGTTTTCTCCGCTTTGAAGTTGGCCCTGTGTGGGTCCCCGGTTTTGGTGACGTCCGACTTCAAAAGGGAGTTTATAGTACAGACCAATGCCTCCGAAGTAGGCCTTGGTGCTGTACTGTCTCAGGAAGTCAATGGGGAGGAGCATCCCATTGTTTTCCTCAGCCGTAGGCTCACTCCAGCCGAGACCCGGTACAGTATAGTGGAGAGAGAGTGCCTGGCCATCAAGTGGGCACTTGAGTCTCTCCGCTATTATATGTTGGGGAGAAAGTTCCGTCTGGTGACCGACCACTCTCCGGGTACACTGTCTGGCGTGTGTTCACCCCCTCAGGGTTGAACAAAGGGGGGGTATGTGACATAGCAAGGGGTTTTGTTTGGGAAGACAGGTATTTTCCTTCCAACATGGGCGGCTGGGCTGATTTCCAGGCAGGTGAGATCAAATACCGGATCGGTGTTTAAGTGCCGGTCTGGGTTTTGGCAGCACCTGGCTGTGCTTTAATTAGGCAGCTGGGCTCAGAATCAAGGTCTTTATCTTGGGATCTGAGGCATGGTGCCGTACTAGAGGGCTGAGAGCCGCATGCGGGGAAACAGGCTCCCTAAAGCCCCTAAAGCCTGTTGTGGACGCTGAAAGAACCTGCCAACAAGCTGACAGAGAGGGCGGACACTAGAGGTAGGCTGGCATGAGGGGTTTTGGGTGCCAGGGCCGGGCGAGTAAGGGTTAAGATGAGTGAGTGGGGGCGGGAGTTGGAGAGGGAGGGGTGGAAGTAATAAAAGGGGGCGGGCGCATGCGGAACGGCGCCATTTTACAGGAAGAACAGGAGAGAGGACATCTTCGGTTCTATTCACCATGTCCGAGGTGGATGATGTCCTGGCGAGGCTGCGGGCCGCGGCGGAGGCCCGTGGTTCAGGCTGGCTACAGGAACAGGTAGGCGGCTTGTTGCAGGGGGAGGCGGCGGGTGCAGTTTGCCCGCCGCCAAGCGATAAACGGCCGTGGCGGGTTAGGCCGCCGGCGCGCCTGATAGCAGAGGACACCCCCAGAGTCCAGCGCCGTGTAAGGAGCCCCTCTAGGGACCCTCCGGGCCGTGGACGACATTCTCAGCCCCTTCCTAAGTCCTCCAGGCTCGGGAGGAATCCAGGCAGACGGCGGGACTCAGTGAAGGAGTGAAGGGAGGGGGGTGGCCCCCTCCACCGCGTGCAGCTGCAGACGGCAGGGATACTGGACCGGGTACTGCGGGCTCCTCTCCTCAGTCCATGGGGGGGAGGCCCGCTCGGCGCGGGAGAGCAAGCGGCGCCAGGAAATACGAGGCTGTGCATCGGGAGGCGGAGCAGGTGCACAGGCCCCTTCCAGATGACGGACAGCCCATGGCTGGTCCTGGGGCAGGTTCCGGTGTGCTGGTTTCTGGGTCAGAGCAGTACGCGTCCAGCCCTGAAGGTGCTGGGACGCCGGGCAACAGTGAAGGTTCTTCGCCGGCGAGAGAGTCCATGATGATGCGGTCGGAGGCGGAGCGGCGGGAATCCGGATCGACAGCTGCGGGGTTCACAGCGCCCGGGTAGCCGGATGAGGCAACTCTGGGGACACTAATTTCATTAATACAAGGTGTAGGTGTGGGGGTCAGTGGGGGTGGTTAGTCCGAGTTAATTGGTGGTTTGGGGTGGTTGCTGTGCGGGCTGGCTAAAATGGGGTCCGGGTCGGCGGGGCAGGGCCTTTGCAAGCGTGGGGAGGAGGATTGGGGGTGAGGCGGTGGCGGGTGGATCTGGGCAGGCATCGGGGGGTCGGGGCCCGGGGGGGCGACGAGCGGGATGGGTGTGGAGGGGGTTTCAGTACAAACGCAAGCGGGCGGCGAGGAAGATAGGCCGAGGGTGGATGATGCGGCGAGGGGTGAGGTATATGTTTGCTTTGAGGGCCCTTTGGGGGCGCATTTAAAGCAGGAGTTGAGGGACATGATTTGGAAGGGGGAATATGTAGATATTTTCTCGTTTCTCCCATTGGAACGCTTTAACTTGGATGTTGCTAGGAAGGATGTGGGGAAGAAAGAGGAGGAAGAGAAGAGGCGTTATAGGCTGAACCCCCGTACCTTTAGTAATTGGCTTCAGGCGTTTGCTATTTTGGCGAGTGTGATTGGCGAGAAGGCGCCGGATAGTTGTTCTCTTTTTTGCTACATGGATGCGATAGGGGAGGCTTATAGGGTTTATGGGGGGTCTGGGTGGTTGCGATACGACAAGCAGTTTCATCAGAGGAAGGCGGTCCGCTCCAGCATGCGGTGGGACCATAAAGATATAGGGTTGTGAATGAGGGTGATGGCGCCAGGGAGACAGGGGCAGCTTTTTCGTGCGGAGCAGGGGGGGAGGGGCGGGGCAGTCAGGTTTTGCGGCAGCTTCGGCCAAGGGCTTTTTATTCAACGAGGGGAGTTGTAAGTTCGGTCAAAAATTTAAGTTTAAGCATGAATGCTCGGTGTGTGGGGGAAGTCACGGGGCCAGTCGTTGCTTCCGGGGGCCAAGGTCAAGGGGCGGTGAGGCGGTTGGAAAAGGGGCGGACGCCAGTTCGGGTGGGCGTGATGGGACAGTATTTAAGTAGATACCCGGATAAGGAGGGGGCAGAGTTTTTAAGGAGGGGATTTGAGGAGGGGTTTGTGATTCCGTCTTGTCCTGCGGAAACTGGAGGCGGGAGGTTTAAGAATTTGAGGTCGGCTTTGATGCACCCGGAGGTGGTGACTCAGAAATAGGCTAAAGAGGTGATTTTGGGGAGGATGGATGGGCCTTTTGAGGAGTTACCTTTGGGGGACTTGCGGGTCTCTCCTCTGGGGGTAGTTCCGAAAAAGGAGCCGAATGCTTTCCGCCTGATTCACCATTTGTCGTTCCCGAAGGGGGCTTCGGTGAATGATGGGATTGATCCGGAGTTATGATTGGTGGTATACACATCCTTTGACACGGCGGTTGGTTGGGGCCGGGTACCCTGTTGGCGAAGACGGACATTGAGGCGGCGTTTCGTCTTTTGCCGGTTCATCCGGATAGTTTACATTTGTTGGGTTGTTTTTGGGACGGGGGTTATTTTGTTGACAGGTGTTTGCCAATGGGGTGTTCTGTCTCTTGCGCGTATTTTGAGAAATTTAGCTCCTTTTTTATTTTGTTTTGGAGTCGTGCTAGATCCGCCTCCCTTCAGGTGCACTGGGTGGGGTCATTGGTTTAAATCACACTCAATCCCAGTGTTCCGTGCGGGTTATAGAAATCAGTCTGGCCTTGGAAGCAAGGAAGGAAGGATTGTCTGTTCCGGCTCAGATAAGATAAGTTTGGTTTCTGTTTTTGTGGTTGCTGTCTAGGCTGTTTGTGTTACGTCTGTCCCCTCCAGGTTCTGAGGGAGCAGGCTGCCCTATTCCCCTTTCACCATCTCAGGGATTCTAGGGTATTTGCAGCCCAGGCGCGAGGACACATTATTCCCACCTTAAGGGTCTGAATGTGGGCTGAGCAGTATAGGGAGAGCTGTTAGGGATTTGCTAGGAGGTGACCTTACCCCAGCTTCTCGCCTAGAAACTTGTTGCTTGATTTATCTGTGTATCTGAGATCCTGTCCGCCGTGACATCATAACCCGCCAATACTTTGACTGTCATTGCTCAGCGGTTTTGTGATGGCGTCAATTGATGCGCTAGTTGACCGCATGCAGGGATTATGCCTATAGGTTGTGAATCTGCGTAATTCGGTCACACGGTGTCAGAATGCTCTGGCATCAGGTGCAGGTCAAATTTGTGGGGAGCCTAAAGTCGCTCTTCCTGATAGATTTGCAGGGGGTACGGATGACTTTGTCCGTTTTAGAGAGTTATGCAAATTGTATTTTCGGCTGCGTCCATCGTCGTCAGGTGATGAAAGTCAGAGGATTGGTATAATAATTTCTCTGCTTAAAGGGGACGTGCAATGCTGGGCCTTTTCTCTGCCGCCTGGTTCTCGGGCCCTCCGGTCGGTGGAAGAATTTTTTAAGGCCCTGGGATTAATCTACGATGACCCAGATCGGGTCTCGATGGCGGAATCGAAATTATGTAATTTATTACAGGGTGAACATACTGCGGAGGCTTACTGTGTTGAGTTTAGGAGATGGGCTACCGAGTCAGAGTGGAATGACCCCGTGTTACGTAGTCAGTTTTGTCATGGGTTATCCGAGAGATTGAAAGATGCCCTTGCTTTTCATGAGTACCCAGATTCTTTGGAGAATGCAATGTCTTTGGCAGTACGGTTAGATAGACGTATTAGAGAGAGGGGTAGGGCTCCCTCCGTGCAAGGGATCCCTTCTGTGAGTGGTTTCGTCTCTACTGCTTCCCAGGGTGATGTTACAGGTAACTCTGGGGTAGGGGAGGAACCCATGCAGCTGGGTCAGGTTTCTTTCCGTTCTGGTAGTAGAGACTTTAGGAAATTGCATAAACTATGTTACTACTGTGGGAAAAGTGGTCATTTTATTTTTGCTTGTCCTTTTGTTAAACCGCATGTTGATGAGAAAAATAAAAATAAAAACTTTCCTGACTCTTGGTAGCGTGAATTGTGTGGTGGAGCAAGCAGGTAAGCAAGCTCCCTGTAATACCCGTTTTCTCCTTCCAGCTATGGTGGCGCTAGACTCAAGAGAATTTTTTGTTGAAGTATTCCTTGACTGTGGTAACATAGTAACATAGTAACATAGTAACATAGTACATAAGGCCGAAAAAAGACATTTGTCCATCCAGTTCGGCCTGTTATCCTGCAAGTTGATCCAGAGGAAGGCAAAAAACCCTGTGAGGTAGAAGCCAATTTTCTCCACTTTAGGGGAATAAAAAATTCCTTCCCGACTCCAATCAGGCAATCAGCCCTGGATCAACGACCCCTCTCTAGTAGCTATAGCCTGTAATATTATTACGCTCCAGAAACACATCCAGGCCCCTCTTGAATTCCTTTATTGTACTCACCATCACCACCTCCTCAGGCAGAGAGTTCCATAGTCTCACTGCTCTTACCGTAAAGAATCCTCTTCTATGTTTGTGTACAAACCTTCTTTCCTCCAGACGCAGAGGATGTCCCCTCGTCACAGTCACAGTCCTGGGGATAAATAGCTGATGGGATAGATCTCTGTACTGACCCCTGATATATTTATACATATTAATTAGATCTCCCCTCAGTCGTCTTTTTTCTAAAGTGAATAACCCTAATTTTGATAATCTTTCAGGGTACTGTAGTTGCCCCATTCCAGTTATTACTTTAGTTGCCCTCCTCTGAACCCTCTCTAGCTCTGCTATGTCTGCCTTGTTTACAGGAGCCCAGAACTGTACACAGTACTCCATGTGTGGTCTGACTAGCGATTTGTAAAGTGGTAGGACTATGTTCATATCACGGGAATCTATGCCCCTTTTGATGCAACCCATTATCTTGTTGGCCTTGGCAGCAGCTGCCTGACACTGGTTTTTGCTGCTTAGCTTTCTGTTTATTAAAATTCCTAGATCCTTTTCCATGTCAGTGTTACCGAGTGTTTTACCATTTAGTATGTACGGGTGACTTGATTTTTCCTTCCCATGTGCATAACCTTACATTTATCAGTGTTAAACCTCATCTGCCACTTATCTGCCCAAGCCTCCAATCTATCCAGATCCCTCTGTAGTAGTATACTGTCCTCATCAGTGTAAATTACTTTACACAGTTTAGTGTCATCTGCGAAAATTGATACTTTACTATGCAAGCCTTCTACAAGATCATTAATAAATATATTGAAGAGAATAGGGCCCAATACTGACCCCTGAGGTACTCCGCTAGTGACAGTGACCCAATCTGAGTGTGTACCGTTAATAACCACCCTCTGTTTTCTATCACTCAGCCAGTTACTTACCCACATACAGATGTTTTCTCCCAGTCCGAGCATTCTCATTTTATATACTAACCTTTTATGCGGTACAGTGTCAAATGCTTTGGAGAAGTCCAGATATACGACATCCATTGATTCGCCACTGTCAAGTCTAGAACTTACCTCCTCATAGAAACTGATTAAATTAGTTTGACATGACCGATCCCTCACGAAGCCATGCTGATATGGCGTTATTTGCTTATTTCCGTTGAGATGCTCTAATATAGCATCTCTCAGAAAACCTTCAAACAGTTTACCCACAACAGATGTTAAACTTACCGGCCTATAGTTTCCAGGCTCTGTTTTTGGCCCCTTTTTGAATATTGGCACCACATATGCCACGCGCCAATCCTGTGGGACATTCCCTGTCAGTATAGAGTCTGCAAATATCAGAAATAAGGGTCTGGCTATGACATTACTTAATTCCTTTAGGATACGGGGGTGTATGCCATCCGGTCCTGGCGATTTGTCTATTTTAATCTTTTTAAGCCGCTGATGTACTTCTTCCTGGGTCAGACAGGACACCTTTAATGGGGAATTTATTTTTGCATTCTGCATGTCATCTGACAATTTATTTTCCTCAGTGAATACATTGGAGAAAAAAATATTTAACAGCTTTGCTTTCTCCTCGTCGCTCTCTGCGACTCCCCCCTCATTACTCTTTAAAGGGCCAACACCTTCAGCTTTATACTTTTTAACATTTATATAATTGAAGAACATTTTAGGGTTAGTTTTACTCTCTTTGGCAATTAATCTCTCGGTCTCTAGTTTGGCCGCTTTTATTTGTTTTTTACATGTTCTATTTTTTTCCTTATAGTTTTTCAGTGCTTCCGTGCAACCCTCCTGTTTTAGTGTTTTATATGCTTTCTTTTTGTCATTTATTGCTTTCTTTACAGTTCTGTTTATCCACATTGGTTTCTTTTTGTTCCTTAACCTTTTATTACCATACGGTATGTACCTCTCACAATGAGTTTTTAGGATGTTTTTAAAGATATCCCATTTTGTGTCTGTATTTGTGAGGACTTTGTCCCAGTTAGTTTGGCCTATGGCCTCTCTTAGTTGGCTAAATTTAGCTTTTTTGAAGTTTGGTATTTTTGTTCCTCCCTGCAGAAACGCTCTTTTGAATGATAATTGGAAGGTTATTACTTTATGGTCACTATTTCCCAGGTGTCCCCCGACCTGCACGTCTGTTGTTCTGTCAGGTCTATTGGTTAATACTAAGTCCAGTATGGCCGTCCCTCTAGTCGGGTCCTGAACCAGTTGGGAGAGGTAATTGTCTTTGGTTATAGCCACGAACCTATTTCCCTTATGAGATATACAAGTTTCAGTTTCCCAGTCTATATCTGGGTAGTTGAAGTCCCCCATAATAACCACCTCATTATGATTTGCCGCCTCGTCTATCTCGTTTAGTAGTAGATTTTCTGTGGACTCTGGTATATTAGGTGGTTTATAGTAAACTCCTATTAGTAATTTATTGTTGTTTTTAGCTCCATGTATCTCTACCCATAGTGACTCCACATGTTCATGTCCCTCACTTATATCTTCTCGGACTGTGGGCTTTAGACAGGACTTTATATAAAGGCAGACACCTCCCCCTCTCCGGTTTTGACGATCCTTTCTAAACAGACTGTAACCTTGTACATTAACTGCCCAGTCATAGCTATCATCCAGCCATGTCTCAGTTATTCCCACTATGTCATAGTCCTCCTCACACATCACTAATTCCAGTTCACCAGTTTTATTAGTCAGGCTTCTGGCATTAGTAAACATACATTTGAGAGGTTTATGTATATTTTTTACCCTACACCTTTCCTTCTGAATTGTTCTAGTCCCTCCTTCCATTCCTCCCCCATTCTTATTACCTTGCCCCCGGTCTCTATCTGCACTATCTTCCCCTCCTATAACGTAATTACCCTCCCCCCCAGTCCCTAGTTTAAACACTCCTCCAACCTTCTAGCCATCTTTCTCCCCAGCACAGCTGCCCCTTCCCCATTGAGGTGCAGCCCGTCCCTACGATAGAGCCTGTTGCCGATAGAAAAATCGGCCCAGTTCTCCAGGAACCCAAACCCCTCCTTCCTACACCAGTTCTTGAGCCACTTGTTAATCTCCCTAATCTCCCATTGCCTTTCTTGTGTGGCTCGTGGTACAGGCAGTATTTCGGAAAATACTACCTTTGAGGTCCTTGCCCTCAGCTTTTGACCTAAATCCCTGAAATCATTTTTAAGGACTCTCCACCTACCTCTAACTTTGTCATTGGTTCCGATATGGACCATGACCGCTGGATCGTCTCCAGCCCCTCCCAGTAATCTGTCAACCCTATCCGCGATGTGTCGAACTCTAGAGCCAGGAAGACAGCACACTGTTCGGCGATCACGGTCTTTGTGACAGATTTCCCTATCTGTTCCCCTAATAATGGAGTCTCCCACTACCAGCACCTGTCTGGCCTGCCCTGCTCTCCTGGTTCCCTGCTTACTGGAGCTGACATTCCCCTGACTGGCAGAGGAAGTGTCTGGCTGCAGCAGTGCCGTCCCCGGACTGACATCCCCCTCATCTGCCAAACGTGCAAACTTGTTGGGGTGTGTCAGATCAGGGCTAGCCTCCCTGGCACTCTTCCCTCTACCCCGCTTTCTAACTTTTACCCAGCTAGCTACCTCACTTTCCTCAGCCTCCTCTCTGTCACCCTCCCCCTCATCTACCCCAAAGAGTGCTTGCTCGGTGAGAAGCAAACTCTTTTGCAAATTATCAATGCCTCTCAGTGTTGCAACTTGCCCATTTAGAGACTCGACCTGCGATTCCAAACGGGTAATTTGCTCACATCTAGAACAAAGATATACACCCTTGAACTCCTGTTCCAGGACTGCATACATCATGCAAGATGTGCACTGGACTGCATTGTAAATTGTGCAACACATACCAAATGGGGATTACAACAGTAAAAAAGTAAAACAGTATAAATGATTTAGATTTAGACCCTGTCTGCTGTAGTTGAAGGACCACGTAAAATTAAGCCAACAACACACAAGGAAATTATATCCAACCTTAGTTTCCTGCTCCTTTTCTTAAACTCCTTATTTTTTAACTCCACTTAATAAGAAGCCACTTAGTAGAGCAAGCCTCAGAAAGAGCAGGCTCTGAAGAGTATAAGTGGCTCAATTTATAGCACCTGGTTGCCCCGGGCACTCGCCTTAATTAAGGTGCTGGGGTAAACCTTATTGACTTTCTTTTTCTTCAAAATCTGGGCCTGAGTACTTGCACTTTATAAAGAGAGAGTCCGGTTTTTGCAATTGATTCTTCCCCTCTGTCTCAAAGGAGTCTCACTCATATTGCTCATGGTATTCACTTAAGGGTGGGTGATTCACATGTTGAGATTATGTCTTGTTTTGTGATGAAGGATTTGCTGGCTCCTATAGTTTTGGGGTTACCATGGTTGACTAAACATAACCCAATTATAGATTGGCAAGCAAGACAAATAATTGGTTGGAGTGAATTTTGTTCGGATAATTGTCTTGGCACATCTATCTCTGGTGTGTCCACTACGGCTTTACCTCAGTATCTCTCTGATTTTGCGGATGTCTTTTCGGAGGTTGGGGCTCAGGAATTGCCCCCTCATCGTGACTATGATTGTCCAGTTAATCTCATCCCAGGGGCTAAGTTGCCAAAGTCTCGACTTTACAATCTTTCTCAACCCGAAAGAGAGGTCATGCGAAAGTATATCGCCGAGAGTTTGGCAAAAGGTCATAATAGGCCATCTAAGTCTCCGGTGGCACTAGGTTTGTTCTTTGTAAAAAAGAAGGATGGATCGCTGAGACCTTGTTTGGATTTCCGGGAATTTAACCGTATTACGGTCCGGGATCCGTATCCCCTACCTTTGATCTCCGACATTTTTGATCAGATTGTTGGAGCCAAGGTGTTCTCCAAGTTGGATTTGAGAAGGGCCTACAATCTAATCAGAATCAAGGAAGGGGATGAAAGGAGAAAGGCCTTCAATACGCACGAGGGTCATTTTGAGAATCTGGTTATGCCTTTTGGGTTAACGAACGCGCCAGCGGTATTTCAGTGATTCGTCAATGACATTTTCCATCATTTGGTGGGGAGGTTCGTGGTGATTTACTTGGATGACATTTTAATTTACTCTCCTGATCTGAAGACCCATCAGGATAATGTGAGACAGGTTTTGACGATCCTTCGGGAAAATAAATTATATGCCAAATTGGAGAAATGTGTGTTTTCGGTGCAGGAGCTTCCGTTTTTGGGATATCTGCTTTCTAACTCTGGATTTCGTATGGACCCCGAAAAGGTCCGTGCGGTTCTGGAATGGGACCGACCAGAGAATCAGAAAGCTTTGATGCGGTTTTAGGGGTTTACTAATTATTATAGAAAATTTATTTCGAACTATTCTACCATTGTAAGACCTCTCACTGATATGACTAAGAAGGGCGCCGACGTCTCTGTCTGGTCGGATGAGGCATTGCAGGCCTTTTTCGGCTATTAAGGAGTGTTTTGCGTTTGTTCCCATTCTGGTGCAGCCCGATGTGTCTCAGCCATTCGTGGTGGAGGTTGATGCATCAGAGGTGGGGGTTGGAGCGGTGCTGTTGCAGGGTTCATCTCCTGGCAAATGGGTCCCGTGTGCTTTTTTCTCCAAGAATCTCTCGGTCGCCGAGAAGAATTATGATGTAGGAGATAGAGAGTTGCTGGCCATCAAGTTGGCCTTTGAGGAATGGCGTCACTGGTTGGAGGGGGCGTCTCACCCCGTTACAGTATATACAGATCATAAGAATTTGGCTTACCTGCAATCTGCCAAGCGTCTGAACCCTAGACAGGCCAGATGGTCACTGTTTTTTTACCAGGTTCAATTTTGTGGTTACCTTTCGCCCGGGGGTTAAGAACGTCAAGGCAGATGCCTTGTCTCGCAGCTTTCCTGGGGGAGGTGATTCAGAGGATCCTGCTCCAATTTTGGCTGATGGGGTGGTGGTCTCCGCTCTGTACCCCGAATTGGAGATGGAGGTGTTGGGAGCCCATGAGGGGGCTCCTGGTTCTTGTCCCCCAGGGAGGTTGTTTGTTCCTGAAGGTCTGCGATACAAGGTATTCAAGGAACATCACAAAACTGTCCTTGCTGGACATCCTGGGGTTATGTCCACCTGTGACCTGGTGTCCCGGAGGTTCTGGTGGTCAGGGTTACGTAAGAGCATTGAGGAGTACGTTGCAGCTTGTGAAACCTGTGCTCGGTCAAAGGTTGTTCATACTCGACCGGCTGGTTCAATTCTTCCTTTGTCTATTCCGTCTCGTCCTTGGACGCACTTGTCTATGGACTTTATTACGGATCTGCCAAGTTCCTCCGGGAGAACAGTAATTTTGGTGGTACTTGACCGTTTTAGTAAAATGGCTCACTTTATATCATTAACTAGTCTGCCTAATGCCAAGACTCTTGCGCAGATTTTTGTTGATAATATTGTGAAATTGCATTGTATTCCTTCGGATGTGGTTTCTGATAGGGGCACGCAGTTTGTTTTTCAGGTTTTGGAGGGCGTTCTGCTCTCGGCTTGGCATTCAACTTTCGTTCTCTTCGGCTTTTCATCCGCAGTCGAATGGACAGACAGAGCGTACTAATCAAAACCTGGAGACCTATTTGAGGTGCTTTGTGGCTGAGAATCAAGAGGACTGGTCCTCATTCTTGTCCCTAGCAGAATTTGCTTTGAATAACCGTAGGCAGGAGTCCACGGGTAAGTCGCCATTTTTTGGCGCATACGGTTTTCATCCTCAGTTTGGTACCTTTTCTGGGACTAGTTCCTCTGGGATGCCAGAGGAGGAGAGATTTTCTTCTGCCTTGTCTTCTATCTGGCGGAGGATCCAAGTGAATTTGGAGAAGATGGGTGAGAGGTATAAGCGAATGGCTGACAAGAGACGTGTGACTGGTCCGGACCTGTGTGTGGGTGATCTGGTGTGGTTGTCCACTAAAAATATTAAACTGAGAGTATTATCTTGGAAACTGGGTCCAAGATTTATTGGTCCGTACAAAATATCTGCGGTGATCAATCCAGTAGCGTTTCGGCTGGATCTTCCGCAGACTTGGAGGATCCATGATGTGTTCCACAGGTCTTTACTGAAAAAATACGTGAAACCGGTGGAACCATCGCCATTGCCCCCTCCTCTTGTTCTGGTCAATGGAAATTTGGAGTTCGAGATCTCCAGGGTTCTCGACTCTAGAGTTCTTCGGGGTTCCCTTCAGTACCTGGTACACTGGAGGAGATACGGCCCTGAGGAGAGGATGTGGGTTCCGGCGCTGGATGTCAGTGCCAGCCGACTGGTGAGGGCTTTTCACAGATCTCACCTGGATAAGGTTGGTCCGGGGTGTCCGGAGGTCACCCGTAGAAGGGGGGGTACTGTCATGCCCTGCTCTGACTATGTGCGGAGGTCGGCCAGATTAGCAGCACATGTTTAGTTTTCTGTTTTGTTTTGGAGTCGTGCTAGATCCGCCTCCCTTCAGGTGCACTGGGTGGGGTCATTGGTTTAAATCACACTCAATCCCAGTGTTCCGTGCGGGTTATAGAAATCAGTCTGGCCTTGGAAGCAAGGAAGGAAGGATTGTCTGTTCCGGCTCAGATAAGATAAGTTTGGTTTCTGTTTTTGTGGTTTGCTGTCTAGGCTGTTTGTGTTACGTCTGTCCCCTCCAGGTTCTGAGGGAGCAGGCTGCCCAATTCCCCTTTCACCATCTCAGGGATTCTAGGGTATTTTCAGCCCAGGCATGAGGACACATTATTCCCACCTTAAGGGTCTGAATGTGGGCTGAGCAGTATAGGGAGAGCTGTTAGGGATTTGCTAGGAGGTGACCTTACCCCAGCTTCTCGCCTAGAAACTTGTTGCTTGGTTTATCTTTGTATCTGAGATCCTGTCCGCCGTGACAATTCCAGGGTGTGCGGGTTATTGTTGGCATCGTTGCAGTCAGTGTTTGAATCGTTTGGTGTGCCATTGTCGGCGGAGAAGACGGTCGGACCCACTAAGGAGCTGTATTTCTTGGGTATAGTGCTAGATACGGTTCGGATGGAGTGTAGGCTACCTGAGGACAAATTGGTAGATCTGAAGGCCGCAGTGAGGTCGGCGAGGGGTGGGCCGAAGATTCGTTTAAAGGAGTTACAATCTTTTGTTGGGGAAGTTGAATTTCGCTTGTAGAATTATTCCGATGGGCCGGATATTTTGTAGGAGACTAGCAGGTGTGGTGTCGGGTCACCATTTTATTCGGCGAGGAAAGGAGTTGAGGAGAGACTTGGAGGTTTGGGTTTTTGGGGCAGTTTAATGGTAGGGCGTTGGTCATGGGGGAGGTTGTTGAGAGTTGTGAGTTGTTCTCGGACGCAGCTGGGGGTGTGGGTTTTGGTGTGTACTGTGAGGGACAGTGGTGCGCGGGTAAGTGGCCAGAGGGGTGGTTTGTGAGGGGATGGGTAAGGAATGTGGCTTTGCTTGAATTGTTCCCTATAGTGCTGGCGGTGGTGCTGTGGGGTGACAAGTTCAGGGACAAAAAGGTGAGGTGGCATTGTGATAACTTGGGTGTTGTGCAGGCGGTCAATAGTCTTACGGCATCTTCCCCTCCTGTGGTTAGGCTGTTGCAGCATTTGGTGCTGATGTGTTTGCCTCTGAACACGTGGGTTGTGGCGGTGCATGTGCCGGGGGTTGCTAATGGAGTGGCTGATTCTCTTTCTCGTTTGCAGTTGGAGCGTTTTTGTCAGCTGGCGCCGGAGGCAGAGAAGGTGGGGTTGGAGTGCCCGGTTTGGCTCTGGGATCTCTTTGAAGTACTATAGCGGGTTTGTTTAGGCAGTCGTTGAGTGAGGGTACCTGGTTGGACTATGGTAAAGCGTGGCGTTCTTGGGAGCTGTGGTGTGCGAGTTTGGGAGTGGAGGTTGATGGTGGGGAGGCCCCGTTGGTATTGTTTTTGGGGCATATTGTGGAGGAGGGTTGGTCGGTGGCAAGAGTTAACCATTGTTTGGCTGGATTGGTTTTTGGTTTTAGATTGAGGGGCTTTCCGGATGTTACGAAAACTTTTTTGGTAAAGCAGGTGCTGAAGGGTTTTCGGCGGGGAGGTCGGGTGGCTGACGGTAGGAGGCCGGTTTCCTTTGATTTGTTGTTAAGGGTGGGGGTTTGTGTTGATTCGGTTTGTAGATCGGCTAGTGAGGCTCGCCTGTTTAGACTGGCTTTTTCGTTGGCCTTTTTTGGGGCTTTCCCATTGGGGGAGTTGGTGAGTAAGAGTATAGTTAGTTCGGGGGGTTTGGGGGGTGAGGATGTTGTTTTGTATGAGGATAGGGTAGTGGTGCAAATTAGGGTATCTAAGACGGATAGGGAGGGCAAGGGTTGTAGTCTGTCATTGTTTGCTGTCGCAGGGTGCTTAGTTTGCCCGGTCAGTTGTTTGAGGGAGTATAGGGCGGGGGCTAGCTGGGGGGGGGGGGAGGGTCCTTTGTTGAGGCATGAGGATGGTTCGTTTTTGTCTAGATTCCAGTTTGTGGCAGTGTTCAAAAAATGTCTGGCAGCGTTGGGAATAGACTCCAGAGGTTTCACAGGTCATTCCTTCCGGATTGGGGTGGCGACTGAGGCTGCAAGAATGGGTCTGGGGGACGAAGTGATTAAGAAGATTGGGAGGTGGGAATCGGTTTGTTTCAAGTCATACGTGCGTTTGGGGGGTTTATGAGTTTGTGTTATTACGTGCGTTTGGTGGGTTTGTGAGTTTGTGTTATGGGTGCCGATTTTGTCTGTGTTTTATTTTTTGTCTCTTCTTGTTGCAGGTGGTGAGGCGGCGTTAGTCTGGATCCTGGGGCATTCGTTTGTTTTTTGGGGGGCTCTGCGGGCCGATGTACGGCCCAACGGACGGCAGTTAGCGATTAGTAGGGAGGAGGCAGTGGTGAGATGGATTGGGCATAGAGGGATGTTGTAGGGGAGTGTGATGGGGGAGGTACATCGGCATGCGCGGCTGGATAGGTCCCCGGATATCCTGGTGCTGCATGTGGGGGGCAATGATTTGGAGGTGGGGTCATGTCGGGAATTAATCAAGGATATAAAATTCGACTTGTTGCGGTTGTGGTCGTTGTTCCCGGGGATGATAACTGTTTGGTCGGACATAGTGTATCGGCAGTCGTGGCGGGAGGCCAGGTCGGTTGAGAGAGTGAATAAGGCACGGATAAAAGTGAATAGGGCGGTAGGTAAGTTTGTGGCCAGGAATGGGGCGGTGGTGGTTAGGCATGTGGATTTGGAAGCGGGTACCGGAGGATTTTGGAGGGCCGACGGGGTTCATTTGAACACGGTGGGAATTGATTTGTGGTCCTTGGGCCTGCAGGGTGGCATTGAGAGGGCGCTAGGTATGTGGAGGAACGCGCAGGCTTGAGGAAGGAGTCAAGCTGCGTGTTGTTGGCGGGGGAAGGTCATAGAAGCTGGTGGTCTTGGATGGTGTGGAAAATGGGATGGCCTCCAGAAGTGGGGCTGGACTCTCATAGTTAGGGCATTTTGGTTCGTTCAGAGAGGCGTCCATCAGTTGGTGTCTCCGAGCTGGAGTTTTGCGGCTGGAGGCAAGATGGAAGTGCCGGGTTGGCGTGTTTTTATACACTGCTCAAAAAAATAAAGGGAACACAAAAATAACACATCCTAGATCTGAATTAATTAAATATTCTTCTGAAATACTTTGTTCTTTACATAGTTGAATGTGCTGACAACAAAATCACACAAAAATAAAAAAATGGAAATCAAATTTTTCAACCCATGGAGGTCTGGATTTGGAGTCACACTCAAAATTAAAGTGGAAAAACACACTACAGGCTGATCCAACTTTGATGTAATGTCCTTAAAACAAGTCAAAATGAGGCTCAGTAGTGTGTGTGGCCTCCACGTGCCTGTATGACCTCCCTACAACGCCTGTGCATGCTCCTGATGAGGTGGCGGACGGTCTCCTGAGGAATCTCCTCCGAGACCTGGACTAAATCATCTGCCAACTCCTGGACAGTCTGTGGTGCAACATGACGTTGGTGGATAGAGCGAGACATGATGTCCCAGATGTGCTCAATTGTATTCAGGTCTGGGGAACGGGCGGGCCAGTCCATAGCATCAATGCCTTCGTCTTGCAGGAACTGCTGACACACTTCAGCCACATGAGGTCTAGCATTGTCTTGCATTAGGAGGAACCCAGGGCCAACTGCACCAGCATATAGTCTCACAAGGGGTCTGAGGATCTCATCTCGGTACCTAATGGCAGTCAGGCTACCTCTGGCGAGCACATGGAGGGCTGTGCGGCCCTTCAAAGAAATGCCACCCCACACCATTACTGACCCAATGCCAAACCGGTCATGCTGGAGGATGTTGCAGGCATCAGAACATTCTCCACGGGTTCTCCAGACTCTGTCACGTCTGTCACATGTGCTCAGTGTGAACCTGCTTTCATCTGTGAAGAGCACAGGGCGCCAGTGGCGAATTTGCCAATCTTGGTGTTCTCTGGCAAATGCCAAACGTCCTGCACGGTGTTGGGCTGTAAGCACAACCCCCACCTGTGGACGTCGGGCCCTCATATCACCCTCATGGAGTCTGTTTCTGACCGTTTGAGCAGACACATGCACATTTGTGGCCTGCTGGAGGTCATTTTGCAGGGATCTGGCAGTGCTTCTCCTGTTCCTCCTTGCACAAAGGCGGAGGTAGCGGTCCTGCTGCCGGGTTGTTGCCCTCCTACGGCCTCCTCCGCGTCTCCTGATGTACTGGCCTGTTTCCTGGTAGCGCCTCCATGCTCTGGACACTACGCTGACAGACACAGCAAACCTTCTTGCCACAGCTCTCATTGATGTGCCATCCTGGATAAGCTGCACTACCTGAGCCACTTGTGTGGGTTGTAGACTCCGTCTCATGCTACCACTAGAGTGAAAACACCACCAGCATTCAAAAGTGACCAAAACATCAGCCAGGAAGCATAGGAACTGAGAAGGGGTCTGTGGTCACCACCTGCAGAACCACTTCTTTATTGGGGGTGTCTTGCTAATTGCCTATAATTTCCACCTGTTGTCTATCCCATTTGCACAACAGCATGTGAAATTTATTGTCACTCAGTGTTGCTTCCTAAGTGGACAGTTTGATTTCACAGAAGTGTGATTGACTTGGAGTTACATTGTGTTGTTTAAGTGTTCCCTTTATTTTTTTGAGCAGTGTACATACAGTACAGACCAAAAGTTTGGACACACCTTCTCATTCAAAGAGTTTTCTTTATTTTCATGACTATGAAAATTGTAGATTCACACTGAAGGCATCAAAACTATGAATTAACACATGTGGAATTATATACATAACAAACAAGTGTGAAACAACTGAAAATATGTCATATTCTAGGTTCTTCAAAGTAGCCACCTTTTGCTTTGATTACTGCTTTGCACACTCTTGGCATTATCTTGATGAGCTTCAAGAGGTAGTCCTCTGAAATGGTTTTCACTTCACAGGTGTGCCCTGTCAGGTTTAATAAGTGGGATTTCTTGCCTTATAAATGGGGTTGGGACCATCAGTGGCGTTGAGGAGAAGTCAGGTGGATACACAGCTGATAGTCCTATTGAATAGACTGTTAGAATTTGTATTATGGCAAGAAAAAAGCAGCTAAGTAAAGAAAAACGAGTGGCCATCATTGTGACGCGATGTCACGTCCCTGTCCGGATCTTATTAAAAAAATGACTGTCAGTTTAGCAAAAATTAACCACATCTATTCTAGGAACAGGACGTCCATATATGGTCGTTCCTGTAGCCCTTTGGAGACCACAGACTCTAATCACCCCCTGCTGAGATCACCTCACACCTTGGAAAGCTTCTAAGGACAGGCCCCAGCCCATGCGTCTCCTGCCCACCTTTGAAACCATGAAAGCTAAACACATGCTAGTTGGCCCTTCCTTGCAGCCTGCTCAATTTACACATCAGAAGCAGAGATAGCTGGGAGGGGGGAGCGCATAGGAGAGACATGTGAACCGTGCTCTGAGAACCCCAAAAAGCATATTGGGGCTATATGGAGTTATGACCCAAAAATGTAGGTACCCTCAAAGTGCACCTCTCACCCAGAGGAACCAGGAGAGTCCAAACTTGGCAGCTCTGGGGTCTTCCCAGACTGGGAAATGGGTTACTAGTCACCTGGAGGGGAGAGAGGTGTGGTGTCACCCATAGAATCGTCCATAAATTCATGGGGGACCCCGCACAAGTGCCCGGTTTTTCATATTTATTACACTGGCAAAGTTATGGGCCTCTTTTGTAAAATTAGGGAAGAGTGGCCTGGCCGGCAGCAGGGAGGGGCGAACAAGCCCTCCCAAAACCCTCCTGCCGGAACACCCACCGTGCAGCCCTTGGCCAGCGATTGGCTGGGCCAACCCCCCTTACCCTCCCACAGAATGGGGCATAAAGGTCAGTGCGCAATGGGAGAGGGAGCTTTTTGCCCTGTGGTCACATCGCCGATAGGCTGTCCGTTGGAACGTAAGTTTGTGCCTGGATTGGAAGACCCCAGAGCTGCCAAGTTTGGACTCTCCTGGTTCCTCTGGGTGAGAGGTGCACTTTGAGGGTACCTACATTTTTGGGTCATAACTCCATATAGCCCCAATATGCTTTTTGGGGTTCTCAGAGCACGGTTCACATGTCTCTCCTATGCGCTCCCCCCTCCCAGCTATCTCTGCTTCTGATGTGTAAATTGAGCAGGCTGCAAGGAAGGGCCAACTAGCATGTGTTTAGCTTTCATGGTTTCAAAGGTGGGCAGGAGACGCATGGGCTGGGGCCTGTCCTTAGAAGCTTTCCAAGGTGTGAGGTGATCTCAGCAGGGGGTGATTAGAGTCTGTGGTCTCCAAAGGGCTACAGGAACGACCATATATGGACGTCCTGTTCCTAGATTAGATGTGGTTAATTTTTGCTAAACTGACAGTCATTTTTTTAATAAGATCCGGACAGGGACGTGACATCGCGTCACAATGATGGCCACTCGTTTTTCTTTACTTAGCTGCTTTTTTCTTGCCATAATACAAATTCTAACAGTCTATTCAATAGGACTATCAGCTGTGTATCCACCTGACTTCTCCACCTGACAGTGAAAAAAAAAAGAAAAAGTGAAGTAAATGTCCCCCAGAGGTCTTGTATGACTTTATGGAGGACGAAAAGTGTAAAATAAAAAAAATAAAAATAAAAGGTTGAAAATAAAAAAATAAAAAAAAGTTTCACATGTAAAAAAAAAGGAATGTAAAAAGTAAGGAATGAAAAAAAAAAGTTAAAAATAGAAAAAATAAAAAAAAGTATACATATTAGGTATCGCCGCGTCCGTATAAACCAGCTCTATAAAAATATCACATGACCTAACCCCTCGGGTGAACACCGTAAAAAAAAAAAAAAAAAACTGTGTCAAAACAAGCAATTTTTGTCACCTTGCATCACAAAAGGTGCAACACCAAGTGATCAAAAACGCGTATGTCCCACAAAATAGTACCAATAAAACCGTCACCTCTTCTCGCAAAAAATGAGCCCCTACATAAGAAAATCTCTCAAAAAATAAAAAAACTATAGCTCTTAGAACATGGAGACACTAAAACATTTTTTTGGTTACAAAAATGCTATTATTGTGTTAAAGTGAAACAAATAAAAAAAAGTATACATATTAGGTATTGCCGCGTCCGTAAAAACCAGCTCTATAAAAATATCACATGACCTAACCCCTCGGGTGAACACCGTAAAAAAAAAAAAAAAAAACTGTGTCAAAACAAGCAATTTTTGTCACCTTGCATCACAAAAGGTGCAACACCAAGTGATCAAAAACGCGTATGTCCCACAAAATAGTACCAATAAAACCGTCACCTCATCCCGCAAAAAATGAGCCCCTACATAAGAAAATCTCTCAAAAAATAAAAAAACTATAGCTCTCAGAACATGGACACATTAAAACATAATTTTTTTGTTTCAAAAATGCTATTATTGTGTAAAACTTTAATAAATGAGAAAAAGTATACATATTAGGTATCGCCACGTCCGTAACAATCTGCTCTATAAAAATGTCACTTGACTGAACCCCTCAGGTGAACGCTGTAAAAATAAATAAATAGAAACTGTGCTAAAACAACCAATTTTTTGGTCACCTTGCCCCATAAAGTGTTATAATGAATGATCAAAAAATCATATGTACCCAAAAATAGTACTAATAAAACTGGCACCTTATCCCCTAGTTTCCAAAATGGGGTCACTTCTTGGGAGTTTCTACTGTAAGGGTGCATCAGGGGGCTTCAAATGGGACATGGCATCTAAAAACCATGTGGAGTTCCTTTTCTTCTGCGCCCTGCCGTGTGCCCATACAGCAGTTTATGACCACATGTGGGGTGTTTCTGTAAACCGCAGAATCTGGGTAATAAATATTGAGTTTTGTTTGGCTGTTAACCATCGATGTGTTAAAGAAAAAAATTGATTCAAATGGAAAATCTGCCCAAAAAGTGAAATTTAAAAATTTGATCTCCATTTTCCTTTAATTCTTGTGGAACGCCTAAAGAGTAAACAAAGTTTGTAAAATCGGTTTTGAATACCTTGAGGGGTGTAGTTTCTACAATGGGGTCATTTATGGGGGTATCCACTATGTAGGCCCCACAAAGTGACTTCAGACCTGAACTGGTCCTTATAAAGTGGATTTTGGCAATTTTCTTAAAAATTGGAAGAATTCCTTCTAAACTTCTAAGCCTTCTAACGTCCTAAAAAAATAAAATGACATTTCCAAAATGATGCCAACATAAAGTAGACATATGGGGAATGTTAAATAATAAATATTTTATGAGGTATCACTTTCTGTTTTAAAAGCAGAGAAATTGAAATTTAGAAAATTGCGAATTTTTCAAATTTTTGGGTAAATTTGGGATTTTTTCATAAATAAAGGTGAAATATTTTGACTCAAATTGTTTGACTATCATGAAGTACAATGTGTCACGAGAAAACAATCTCTGAATGACTTGGATAAATAAAGGCGTTCCAAAGTTATTACCACATAAAGTGAGATATGTCAGTTTTGCAAAATTTGGCCTGGTCAGGAAGGGGGCAAAGGGCCCAGATGGGAAGTGGTTAAGAAAACCAACAGGGCTGATTTATTATTGAAAATATGCTAATTTTTTTAGGTACACTTTGCATGCATGCTTTGCATCACATTTACAAACTGTTTTACACACTTTTCTACAGGGGGCATGGCTACGTAGGAAAGAGGAGTGACATAAATGTGCTGAAGTTTTGGAGCATTTCTGGAGTAAAACTATGGCAACTTATAGGTTGGGTAAACTGCGACTAGACAGTTTTTTGGGGAAAGGACAAATTGTTGGCGCATGGACAGAATTCTCACACAAATCTGATGTAAGATTTAAAATAATCCAAATAGGTCCATTTGCCAGAATAGTAAATTTGTCTAACATTATGACTGTGATTCGTATTCTTAGACATTTTAAAGTGCGACACTACTAGTAAATGCGCACCAATATTTTGTGGTTTGGTTCATTACCTAATTAAGTTAAATGGAATATGTCACCAGGAAATTCACTGTTAAATCAGGTATAAAGACTTGAAGGGCTACCAGAGCTAAATGTAAAGATACAGTACCTTTCACTTAGAGGCCCATTGCTACATTCTAGAGAAAAAGTGATTCATATCCATATGCAAATGATCAGGTATGTGCACCAAGGGCAGACCCAAGCCACTCTGTGCACTCTTGCTCCTCCTGCTTCTTCCCTCTCCTTCTTGAAGGACAGGGCCCAGTTCCTGCATTGTAATCCTGCCTGGCCTGATCATACAACCAAGACATATTCTAATCTTCTGGAAATAATCAATATGACTCAGTTTACATGTTCATTATTTTTTTATCTAGTATTTGAAACCAAAACCAATTGGATCATAAATGTAAAGAATAAGAGACAGATACTTTCTCACCACTTTTTTTTTTTTAATCCATTCATTCAAAAACTGGGGGGGGGGGGGGGGAGTGTAAGCTCATCCTCAAGGTTCCCATTGATGACTCTAATGAGAGATTGTGAAAGCCGGCTCAGTAGGTCATCAGTTTCTGATAAGTGGAGGTCTGACATCCAAGACCCCTGCCGATAAGCTGTTTGAGAAGGCACTGGAGTTCCTGTGAGTGCCGTGGCCTTCTCTCTGCTTTTCCTAGGTCAGTGACAACATTCGCTCATTGGTCATGTAGCCTAGGAGCAGCTCAGCACCATTCAAGTGAATGGGGCTGAGTGCAATACCAATCACAGCCGCTATACAATGTATGGCACTGTGCTTGGTGAGCTAACCAATCAGATACTGATGACCTATCCGAAGGATAGGCCATCAGTAGTAAAATGTCAGAAAACCCTTTTAACTCTTCATTATGCAAAGACTAAGCAGATAACCTTTATAATTTGACTCGGGTACCTATTTCACTCTCCAAGCATGGATAGCATGAGTTCAGCAAACACTATGACACTGTACAGTGTTAAATAATAGAAAACTCCAGCGATGTGCGGTGCAAAAAGAAAGTTTTTTTTAATTGGAAATGCGGTAATTTTACACGTGACGTTTCGTCCATACACACAGGCCTTCATCAGACTGTAATATACAGGAAAACAAAAAACAAAGTTACTAATTATATCTAGGTAAGTATATTACATGGTAAGTGGTATCACACATAACTTAATATAGAAATGATAATGCATAATTGAAAATTCATGATCAAGATTGTTTCCTGTGTAGTCCATCCAGGAATTCTGTGATTAAGGCCATTCAGACATATCTCTCAATCCAAAAGTCAAGGTAAAGACATATCTCTTAATGCAAAAGTCAAGGTAAAGTAAATCTATACGTGTGATGTCATACAGAGGAATAAAGGACGAAAATATTTTTTTAAAAGACTAATTTTTTTTTTTATATAAAAGGGAGTCATCAGAAGGTCAAGAAAATCAAAAAGATCAAAAAGAGAGACCAAGTGGTATAAGCTATCTGGCATATCAGATATAGATTATATATGAGATCACACCAATATTGACCTGCGCCATATGGCATAACATAAATTCCAAGAGCCGTTGAATGTATATCCTGTTGCACGGCATGATGTAGAGTCTATCCATATAATGAAGGCGTATGTGTATGGCCGAAACGTCACGTGTAAAATTGCCGCATTTCCAGTTAAAAAAAACTCTCTTTTTGCACCGCACATCGCTGGAGTTTTCTATTATTTGATACAACGGGGTGGGAACCCGACATCCAGTAGCGGTAGAATCAAACAGAGTGCCACGACGTTATCATTGATACACTGTACAGTGTTAGTAATTCCAGAGTGGTACCAGTAACAGTAGCAAGTGAAGACAGAGGCAGAATTGGGTGCTGTACCCGGACAGAAATGTTACTATATACTGTGGATATAAAAAGTCTACACACCCATGTTAAAATGTCAGGTTTCTGTCATGTAAAAAAGATAAATCATTTGAGAACTTTTTCCACCTTTAATGTGACCTATAAACTGTACCACTCAATTGAAAAACAAACTGAAATCTTTCAGGTGGAGGGAAAAAAAAAAGAAAAAGAAAATAATGTGGTTGCATAAGTGTGCACACCCTCTTATAACTGGGGATGTAGCTGTGTTCAGAATTAAGCAATCACATTCAAAATCCTGTTAAATAGGAGTCAGCATACACCTGCCATCATTTAAAGTGCCTCTGATTAACCCCAAATAAATTTCAGCTGCTCTAGTTGGTCTTTCCTGAAATTTTCTTAGTCGCATCCCACAGCAAAAGCCATGGTCCGCAGAGAGCTTCCAAAGCATCAGAGGGATCTCATTGTTAAAAGATATCAGTCAGAAGGGTACAAAAGAATTTCCAAGGCATTAGATATACCATGGAACACAGTGAAGACAGTCATCATCAAGTGGAGAAAATATGGCACAACAATGACATTACCAAGAACTGGACGTCCCTCCAAAATGGATGAAAAGACGAGAAGAAAACTGGTCTGGGAGGCTACCATGAGGCCTACAGCAACATTAAAGGAGCTGCAGGAATATCTGACAAGTACTGGCTGTGTGGTATATGTGACAACAATCTCCCGTATTCTTCATATGTCTGGGCTATGGGGTAGAGTGGCAAGACGAAAGCCTTTTCTTACAAAGAAAAACATCCAAGCCAGGCTACATTTTGCAAAAACACAACCTGAATCTGATTGAAAATCTGTGGGGTGATCTGAAGAGGGCTATGCACAGGAGATGCCCTCGCAATCTGGCAGATTTGGAGTGTTTTTGCAAAGAAGAGTGGGCAAATCCAGTGGCGTAGCGTGGGTTGCCAGCACCCGGGGCAAGCCAAAAATTGTTCACCCTGTCGGATCCATCCTGCCGCTATTTCGCAGTGCCGCCGCTCCGTCCCCATTGACTATAATGGGGACGGGGGCGGAGCGCCGGCGCAGCACTAAAAGGTCAGACATGCAGTACTTTCAGTCCGGCGGCCTTTCGCCGTGCTGTGCCGGAGCTCAATGGGGATGGAGCGGCGGTCCGGCGAAATTGCGGCAGGACAGATCCGACAGGGTGAACAGCCTGTCGGATCTGTCCTGCCGCTAGTGTGAAAGTAGCCTTAGGGTCCATTCACACGTCCGCAATTTCGTTCCGCATTTTGCGGGAACAGAATTGCGGACCCATTAATTTCTATGGGGCAGCACAATGTGCTGCCCAGATACGGAATTGCGGACCCATGACTTCCGGGTCCGCAATTCCGTTAAGAACATGTCCTATTCTTGTCCACAATTGCGGACAAGAACAGGCATATTCTATTTGTGGCAGGGGCTGAGGTGTACATTGGCGTGGAGTCGGGAGGGATGCCAATCACCCTCCATGATCCATCTGGCTGAACTGTGCCCAAAGCCAGTGCGGGGTAGGCCTGAATAAGTGGGCCACCCAAGAGAGTGGGATGAAAGAAAGAAGGGTCGGGAGGGTGGGGCCTGAAGCGACCGTCCACAGGGTGAGGTCGCGTGAGAATAAATAGTCAGCAGCCCCGCCCACAAATACAGGCTGTAACCAGCCTTAATACTTGTGGCAGGGGTTGAGGTGTACATTGGCGTGGAGTCGGGAGGGATGCCAATCACCCTCCATGATCCATCTGGCTGAACTGTGCCCAAAGCCAGTGCGAGGTAGGCCTGAATAAGTGGGCAAAAAGACTACCCACGCTGTAGGAGGGAAATAGTTAATTGAACCGAACGACACGGGAGGTATCAAGGGCCTGAGTGATTCAGGCAGGAGCTGGGCTGTTAAATGACCTGAGTGCTTCGGGAAGGCACTGGGTATTTAGTAAAGTGACGGTCCAGGATGACAGTGGAAGAGCAGGCTTGGGTGATCCAGATGAGAGAGGCCACGTAGGCCTGGGCGATCTAGGATGAGAGAGGCAACGTGGGCCTGGGCGAACCAGGATGACTGAGGTAGAGCGAGCCTGGGCGATCCAGGATGACAGGAACAGAGCGGGCCTGGGCGATCCAGGAACAGTAACAGTGCAAGCCTGGGCGATCCAGGATGACGGGAGCAGAGCGAGCCTGGGCGATCCAGGATGACGGGAGCAGAGCGAGCCTGGGCGAACCAGGATGACAGGAGCAGAGCGAGCCTGGGCGAACCAGGATGACAGGAGCAAAGCGAGCCTGGGCGAACCAGGATGACAGGAGCAGAGCGAGCCTGGGCAGTCCAGGACGACAGGCGCAGAGCGAGCCTGGGCGATCCAGTACGACAGAACGAGCCAGGGCGATCCTGGATGACAGGGGTAGAGCGAGCCTGGGCGAACCAGGATGATAGAGACAGAGCGAACCTGGGCCAGCCAGGATAACCCAGACAGAGAGAACCTGGGCGATCCAGGAAGACAGAGGCAGAGCGAGCCTGGGCGATCCAGGACGACCGAGGCAGTGTGAGCCTGGATGATCCTGGATGGCAGAGGCAGAGCGAGCCTGGGCGAACCAGGATGACAGAGACCGGGCGAGCAAGGGGACCTCAGATGACGTGAGAGGATGTCAAGAAGCAGGGAAGACAGACAGAAGACATATGCACGATACCTGAAGAATTCGGGAAGCTGATGAGCAGCTACTTGGCTGATCGGGAGGACTGAATATCAGACAGTGCCGCAGCCCTGTCTATATAAGAAAGATGCCCAAAATGGTACATTAGGAACCGGAAAATAGCATAGCAACAAAACCCCACAACTAAGACAACATTCATGGAGTTAGCTACACTAGAGGGGATAACTTATGTTGCATCTAGTAGCAGCAGTGGAGGGTGCAGTTTCTGGCCCCAGTCGAGGAGGCATAGAGCGATTGTGCAGCACTTGATTGGCACTGTGAGTATAGGGGTCCACTGGAGGTTCCAACTAAAACTTAACCTGGGCTAGTGGTAGTATAGGTGACGGGAATCAGAGCAGCAGTCCCTGACCCCGCAGCAGAGTCCGCAAGGCAGCACCCTACAGATCACGCCGGTGTCCGGACTCCCCGCTGCATTCATGAAGCCCCTTTTTTTATCTCGTTTTCTGTTCCCAGGAATAGAAGCTCTGGCATACGCTCCCACCCCACTGTCTCCACACTTGAACCCCCCCCTCTAGCAGAAGCAGGACCAGCCCACTCCCACCGGAATGGAAAAACATACCGGCCAGCCCCGTGCCCGCCAACTGATGCCAACCATGGCTTCCCGGCAGAATGTACTGAAAAATAAATAAAAATAGAAAACAATACATGCGATTATACCTAATTACAGTTGAAGATACCCCCAGGTCCGGCGTACTGAAGAACTACTTGTACCAATTAGATTTATTATTTTAATAAACACCGCTTTGGGAGAGTGGACGGGGAGCAAGGAAAGATGACAGAGGCAGAACGGGCCTGGGCGATCCAGGATGACAGAGGCTGAACGGGCCTGGGCGATCCAGGATGACAGAGGCTGAACGGGCCTGGGCGATCCAGGATGACAGAGGCTGAACGGGCCTGGGCGATCCAGGATGACAGAGGCTGAACGGGCCTGGGCGATCCAGGATGACAGAGGCTGAACGGGCCTGGGCGATCCAGGATGACAGAGGCTGAACGGGCCTGGGCGATCCAGGATGACAGAGGCTGAACGGGCCTGGGCGATCCAGGATGACAGAGGCTGAACGGGCCTGGGCGATCCAGGATGACAGAGGCTGAACGGGCCTGGGCGATCCAGGATGACAGAGGCTGAACGGGCCTGGGCGATCCAGGATGACAGAGGCTGAACGGGCCTGGGCGATCCAGGATGACAGAGGCTGAACGGGCCTGGGCGATCCAGGATGACAGAGGCTGAACGGGCCTGGGCGATCCAGGATGACAGAGGCTGAACGGGCCTGGGCGATCCAGGATGACAGAGGCTGAACGGGCCTGGGCGATCCAGGATGACAGAGGCTGAACGGGCCTGGGCGATCCAGGATGACAGAGGCTGAACGGGCCTGGGCGATCCAGGATGACAGAGGCTGAACGGGCCTGGGCGATCCAGGATGACAGAGGTTGAACGGGCCTGGGCGAACCAGGATGACAGAGGCAGAACAAGCCTGGGAGATCCAGGATGATAGAGACAGAGTGTACCTGGGGGATCCAGGATGACCGAGACGGAACGAGCCTGGGCGATCCATGGAGACTGGCTGAACGGGCAGACTGGATATCAGGCGGTACTGCAGCCCTGTTCATTTTGGAAAAAATTAACAGCACCTAGGAAAAGACAAAAAGCTCATAAAGACAGCCCAGAGCTCGTAATGGCACATAAAACAACCGGAAAACAACAACTCCACCTGAGAAAGGAAGGGGCCCGGTTAGGGGTTATCCCGCCCACCCCCATACATGCGTCAGAGCGGTATAACACGCGGTGCCACACGCATGAGCACTGGAGGGCGGCGCGGGACAGCTGTGCCAGGTACCCGGGCATGAAGGGAGGCACAAAACCGCGAAGCCGTGTAATGTGCCCAGAAGGGTGGCACAAAATAACGGCACTGAACACGTGTGCACAGGAGGGCAGCCTCACACTACTGCGCTATCAATAAGTGCACAGGAGGGCGGGATGACATGCGGTGTGGTGAACCTGTGCACGGGAGAGCGGCATACCAGGTGTCACAGACATGGCATAAGAGGGCAGCACAAGACGGCCGTGCCGTATAAAATGCGGTGCGATGCACATGCCTGCTTGGTAGAACATTTAACACTGGACAGGCAGGTGCACTTACATAACCCCATTCTCTTGAAAAATTGCAATGTCACCCAAACAGCAGTAACCTACCCATCATCATCGCAGAGAAATGCAGAGTCAGCCAGTGCCGCAATCCGGGCAGGGACGCGAATCACAGCAGCCCAGCGGAACGGTCCGCCCCACCTGAAGTGCTGTGGATGCCGGTTCCGCCGAACCCCAGCCGTGGACAGAGAAACATACCGGTTGAGAGGAGGCTCCCCCGCAGCTATACAACACCTATGATATAAGCAGAGTAGACTTTGGAGTGAGGCCCAGGCCCAGGCCCAGGCCATAAAGCTCTTCTACAGGGAAGTCTCCTGGCCGCCCCGGCTGCCCCTACGGTAGGAGAAGTGACAGAGGTCTGCACATGGGGGAGAAGGGAGTTAGCTGACAACCCACCTCAAAGGCATCTTCCCACGTTGCACTATCCCTACAACACATTCTCCAGTGCTGGTATAAGTGCACAAAACATCATGTATAGACTGATGTAATTATTTTAATGCTGTGATATTCACAGGGGCTTGGAAAGGCCTGGCTTGCATTTGCCCATCGTATGTCCTTTCATCCACAGAAGACATTTGTTTCTGCAGTGAGCAGAATATGATGGCGTCTAAAGAACCCTGAAAAGTATATGGATAGTTGCCACACATATTAATGCAATGTGAAAATATAACATGAGATATAGTGATGAAATAATGCAATGCCTGAAGCCATTACAGATTACATAGTGATGGTGGGGGGCTGCGCCCAGCGGGACGGTCCGCCCCACCTGAAGTGCCTTGGAAGCCGGTCCGCCGAACCCCAGCCGCGGACAAGAGAAGCATACCTGATGCGAGGAGGCTCCCCCCGGAGCTGGAGGGGAGAGGACGCCCGGCCGGGAGCCGGCCGAACGCTGCCCCCAGCTGAGGAAGCCTGGAGAGCCGAGACCTACCCGGAAGTGACGCGGCATCGAACCGGAAGTGACGGAACGGACCGAGGAAAGCCTGCCTGAAGCGACCGTCCACAGGGTGAGGTCGCGTGAGAATAAATAGTCAGCAGCCCCGCCCACAAATACAGGCTGTAACCAGCCTTAATACTAGTGCCGGCAATGTGCGGTCCGCAAAATGCGGCAGGCGAGGCTGCACTTGTGTTCTCCCTCGGGGCGCCCCCTCCATCTCACCCTCCCCTGTCTGACCTGATTCGTTCGTCCTCCCCTGTGTCTGACCTGCCTGCTGCCCCCGCCGCTGCCAATAAGAAGAGAGACAGGAGGAGGAGGGGAGGGGCTGTGGCCACTGCGCCACCAATGAAGATAACTGACCTGAAATACAAATACAGGAGGCGGGTGCCGGAATCAAATAGCCGGCACCCGACCTCTGTGACAGGGAGCTGCGATCAGCTGCAGTTGAGTTAACCCTTCAGGTGCGGTACCTGAGGGGTTAACTGCCGCTGATCGCAGCTCCCTGTCACAAAGGTCGGGTGCCGGCTATTTGATTCCGGCACCCGCCTCCTGTATTTGTATAAGAAACGTTGGTGGCACAGTGCGCCCCCCCCCCCAACACCCCAGTATAAGAAACATTGGTGGCTCAGTGGGAAGTGCCAATGAGGGTTAAAAAATAATTAAAAAAATTAACTCACCTCCTCCAGTTGATCGCGTAGCTGCCGGTCTCCTGTTTCTTCAGGACCTGTGGTGACGTCACTGAGCTGATCACATGGTCCATTACCATGGTGATGGATCATGTGATGTATCATGTGATGAGCACAGTGATGTCACCACAGGTCCTTTGACAGGTCCTGAAGAAAGAACAGGAGACGATCAATTGGAGGAGGTGAGTTAATTATTTTTTTATTTTTTAACCCTCATTGGCACTGCCCACTGCGCCACCAATGTTTATTATATTGAGGGGGGACGCACTGCACCACCAATGTTTATTATATTGGGGGGCGCACTGCGCTCATGTTTATTATATTGGGGGGGTGCACTGCGCCAATGTTTATTATATTGGGGGGGGCGCACTGCGCCACCAATGTTTATTATACTGGGGTGTTGGGGGGCGTACTGCGCCACCAATGTTTATTATATTGGGGGGGCCCACTGCGCCACCAATGTTTATTATACTGGGGTGTTGGGGGGGGGGCGCACTGCGCCACCAATGTTTATCATACTGGGGTGTTGGGAGGGGCGCACTGCGCCACCAATGTTTATTATATTGGGGGGGGCGCACTGCGCCACCAATGTTTATTATACTGGGGTGTTGGGGGGAGCGCACTGCACCACCAATGTTTATTATACTGGGGTGTTGGGGGGGGGCGCACTGCGCCACCAATGTTTATTATATTGGGGGGGGCCACTGCGCCACCAATGTTTATTATACTGGGGTGTTGGGGGGGCGCACTGCACCACCAATGTTTATCATGCTGGGGTGTTGGGAGGGGCGCACTGCGCCACCAATGTTTATTATATTGGGGGGGGGCGCACTGCGCACAACGACGGGTTAGGGAAATTTCACAGCAGAGTGCGCATGCGCTGGGAGCCTCGCCGGCGGTTAGGGTAGGGAAAAATTATGGGCCAGTGCACAGGTGCGGTGATCGGATGGATGTTCTCAGCTGGACACCGGCCGACACTGCGCATGCGCTGGGAGCCTCACCAGCGGTTAGGGTAGGGAAAAAGCACTGGCCCGTACGTAATTATTCCCTTCCCTAACCGCTGGTGAGGCTCCCGGTGCATGCGCAGTGTCGGCCAGTGTCCAGCTGAGAACATCCATCCGATCACTGCGCCTGCGCACTGGCCCATAGTTTTTCCCTACCCTAACCGCCGGCGAGGCTCCTGGCGCATGCGCACTCTGCTGTGAAATTTCCCTAACCTGTCGTTGTGCGCCTGCGTGGCGCTGCACACCTCCTCACGTCATGTCCGGTGCGACCAGAAGTGACGAAGGTAGGGAAATCTCACGAAGTAGGGAAGTATAACATTACACCGGCCTTTGGGGTGTGCGGGCTGGTAACTACCATATTTTTCGCTTTATAAGACGCACTTTTTCCCCCCCAAAAGTGGGGGGAAAATGGCAGTGCGTCTTATAAAGCGAACACTGCCATGTTTACTTTGGTCACGCTGATACATCGCAAGCCGCGATGTATCAGAGGGGTGGGAGGAGGGGACGGAGGCTGGCAACACTCGCAGCGGGGCCCGATGCAGTCACTGTACTGTAATACATCGGACCCCGCTCACGGTAATTATCACATGTAAAGTCTATAATCTTCAAGCAGTGTCTCTGCTTTAAACTAGGGCAATCCTCTGTAGTGCAACTCACTATGAAAGCGGCAGGCAGAGCGGCAGCGTAACCTCGCGATTCTCACTCATTCATGGGAAGGAAGTGGGAGGAGCATTAATGAGTGAGAATCGCGAGGTTACGCTGCCGCTCTGCCTGCCGCTTTCATAGTGAGTTGCACTACAGAGGATTGCCCTAGTTTAAAGCAGAGACACTGCTTGAAGATTATAGACTTTACATATGAAAACGGCTTCATTACGCTCTGCTTTCTTCTATACCAGTACTCACTATGAAAGCAGCGGTCCTGCCGGCGCGTGACGTCACTCACTCGGTCATGCTCCTCCCACTTCATTAATGAAGCTGGCAGGAGCGTGACTGACTGAGTGAGTGACGTCACGTGCTGGCCGGACTGCTGCTTTCATAGTGAGTACTGGTATAGAAGAAAGCAGAGCCATTAAAAGATTTTACATATAAAGTCTACTGTGTGCCCTGTGGTGTAATGGGGGTCACTATTCACACAGGTACAATATACTGTGACACATATAATACTGTGACCAGCATAAGATCATCTTATGCTGGTCACAGTATCAGATGTGTCACAGTATATTGTCCCTGTGTGAATAGTGACCCCCATTACATAAGATGCTATATATGATGCTACATCCCCCGTAGTAGTGCGTCACCCACAGGTCCCCCCATAACAGTGCGTCATCCACAGGTCCCCCCATAACAGTGCGTCACCCACAGGTCCCCCCATAACAGTGCGTCACCCACAGGTCCCCCCATAACAGTGCGTCACCCACAGGTCCCCCCATAACAGTGCGTCACCCACAGGTCCCCCCATAACAGTGCATCACCCACAGGTCCCCCCATAACAGTGCGTCATCCACAGACCACCATTAGTTCAAAACCCCTCCAAAAGCACACCTTTTGGTTAAAATTTTTTTTTTCTTATTTTCCTCCTCAAAAATCTAGGTGCGTCTTATCATCAGGTGCGTCTTATAAAGCGAAAAATACGGTACTTGGTTGGATAGTCAGCCAGCCTATGCCATGATGCCAGCAACAAGCAGTGTTTTGGTTTTTTTTGGGGGGGGGGGGCCACAAGGTTAGCTCGCACAGGGCGCCTGAACACCTAAGGCCGGCCCTGGCCATGCGAGCCAGTCCAAGCAGGACCGTGGCAGTCAGGCGGTGCTGGTGAAGGATGGCCAGAGACAGTACTGTCTCTGGGATGCCATCTGCCCATCTCTGCTGTCCACTCCATATACCAGGGTAGGCCTGGTATATGGGCAGCAGAGATGGGCAGAAACTGCAGATGGCATCCCAGAGAGGCATACTGTCTCTCTGTCAGTGTCCCTGGGCTGGTCATCCTTCACCAGCACCCTGACTGCCATGATGCCATCTACTTGGCAGCCTTGGCCTGGCTCTCATGGCACTGGCACAGTGGCACTTCACTAGTTCACTCATATATTACCCCTAACGCCTACCCTCAGCCCATGCCAACATACACACTGTGACTGACCTAATTCACTCAGGGTGTAACATAGTAACATAGTAACATAGTAACATAGTACATAAGGCCGAAAAAAGACATTTGTCCATCCAGTTCGGCCTGTTATCCTGCAAGTTGATCCAGAGGAAGGCAAAAAACCCTGTGAGGTAGAAGCCAATTTTCTCCACTTTAGGGGAATAAAAAATTTCTTCCCGACTCCAATCAGAATAACTCCCTGGATCAACGACCCCTCTCTAGTAGCTATAGCCTGTAATATTATTACGCTCTAGAAACACATCCAGGCCCCTCTTGAATTCCTTTATTGTACTCACCATCACCACCTCCTCAGGCAGAGAGTTCCATAGTCTCACTGCTCTTACCGTAAAGAATCCTCTTCTATGTTTGTGTACAAATCTTCTTTCCTCCAGACGCAGAGGATGTCCCCTCGTCACAGTCACAGTCCTGGGGATAAATAGATGATGGGATAGATCTCTGTACTGACCCCTGATATATTTATACATATTAATTAGATCTCCCCTCAGTCGTCTTTTTTCTAAAGTGAATAACCCTAATTTTGATAATCTTTCAGGGTACTGTAGTTGCCCCATTCCAGTTATTACTTTAGTTGCCCTCCTCTGAACCCTCTCTAGCTCTGCTATGTCTGCCTTGTTTACAGGAGCCCAGAACTGTACACAGTACTCCATGTGTGGTCTGACTAGCGATTTGTAAAGTGGTAGGACTATGTTCATATCACGGGAATCTATGCCCCTTTTGATGCAACCCATTATCTTGTTGGCCTTGGCAGCAGCTGCCTGACACTGGTTTTTGCTGTTTAGTTTGCTGTTTATTAAAATTCCTAGATCCTTTTCCATGTCAGTGTTACCGAGTGTTTTACCATTTAGTATGTACGGGTGACTTGCATTTTTCCTTCCCATGTGCATAACCTTACATTTATCAGTGTTAAACCTCATCTGCCACTTATCTGCCCAAGCCTCCAATCTATCCAGATCCCTCTGTAGTAGTATACTGTCCTCTTCAGTGTAAATTACTTTACACAGTTTAGTGTCATCTGCGAAAATTGATACTTTACTATGCAAGCCTTCTACAAGATCATTAATAAATATATTGAAGAGAATAGGGCCCAATACTGACCCCTGAGGTACCCCACTAGTGACAGTGACCCAATCTGAATGTGTACCGTTAATAACCACCCTCTGTTTTCTATCACTCAGCCAGTTACTTACCCACATACAGATGTTTTCTCCCAGTCCGAGCATTCTCATTTTATATACTAACCTTTTATGCGGTACAGTGTCAAATGCTTTGGAGAAGTCCAGATATACGACATCCATTGATTCGCCGCTGTCAAGTCTAGAACTTACCTCCTCATAGAAACTGATTAAATTAGTTTGACATGACCGATCCCTCACGAAGCCATGCTGATATGGCGTTATTTGCTTATTTCCGTTGAGATGCTCTAATATAGCATCTCTCAGAAAACCTTCAAACAGTTTACCCACAACAGATGTTAAACTTACCGGCCTATAGTTTCCAGGCTCTGTTTTTGGCCCCTTTTTGAATATTGGCACCACATATGCCACGCGCCAATCCTGTGGGACATTCCCTGTCAGTATAGAGTCTGCAAATATCAGAAATAAGGGTCTGGCTATGACATTACTTAATTCCTTTAGGATACGGGGGTGTATGCCATCCGGTCCTGGCGATTTGTCTATTTTAATCTTTTTAAGCCGCTGATGTACTTCTTCCTGGGTCAGACAGGACACTTTTAATGGGGAATTTATTTTTGCATTCTGCATGTCATCTGACAATTTATTTTCCTCAGTGAATACATTGGAGAAAAAAATATTTAACAGCTTTGCTTTCTCCTCGTCGCTCTCTGCGACTCCCCCCTCATTACTCTTTAAAGGGCCAACACCTTCAGCTTTATACTTTTTAACATTTATATAATTGAAGAACATTTTAGGGTTGGTTTTACTCTCTTTGGCAATTAATCTCTCGGTCTCTAGTTTGGCCGCTTTTATTTGTTTTTTACATGTTCTATTTTTTTCCTTATAGTTTTTCAGTGCTTCCGTGCTACCCTCCTGTTTTAGTGTTTTATATGCTTTCTTTTTGTCATTTATTGCTTTCTTTACAGTTCTATTTATCCACATTGGTTTCTTTTTGTTCCTTAACCTTTTATTACCATACAGTAGGTGTTTGTGATATTGTGCTTTTAGCACGACAGCGTCGCGCTGATACTCGGCGACATGGTGCCGAGATCTCGCACTCACTGGAATAGTGACAGCACATCCCAGCAAGCGCGTCATAGAAGCGACGGGAGATCCGACTTGGATTCCCGCCAATTCTACACGTGTGCGGCGTTTGTTATGAATCCTGAGGGGGAAGTCCCCGCCGGATTTTAAATAAAAATCCGGCATGGGTCCCCACCTCAGGAGCATACCGGGCCCTTAGGTCTGTTATGGGTTGTAAGGAGAGCCCCCCCTACGCCGAAAAAAACGGCGTAGGGGGTCCCCCTACAATCCATACCAGACCCGTATCCAAAGCACGCTACCCGGCCAGCCAGGAAGGGAGTGGGGACGAGCGAGCGCCCCCCCCCCCCTCCTGAGCCGTACCAGGCTGCATGCCCTCAACATGGGGGGGTTGGGTGCTCTGGGGCAGGGGGCGGGAGGCTTATGCGGAATGCGGGCGGGGTATGGGGTATGCGGGCGGGAGGCTTATCGGAATATGGGAGCCCCCTTTAATAAGGGGACCCCCAGATACCGGCCCCCCACCCTAAGTGAATGAGTATGGGGTACATCGTACCCCTACCCATTCACCTGCAAGAAAAGTGGTAAAAACACAAATAAACCACACAGTGTATTAAAATATTTTATTTTTCTGCTCCGGAGGCCGCCCCCTGTCTTCTTTATTAGCTCTTTTACCAGGGGGGGCTCTTCTTCTTCCGCTATCCCGACGGGTCTTCACCGCTATCCGGGGGGTCTTCTCAACTCTCCGGGGTTCTCCTTCTGTCTTCGCCGCTCTCCGTTGTTGACTCGGCGCACCCCGGTTCTTCGTCTCGCGAGATCTCGGATTTTAAATAAAAATTTAGCGAGACGAAGAACCGGGGTGCGCCGAGTCAACAACGGAGAGCGGCGAAGACAGAAGGAGAACCCCGGTTCTTCGTCTCGCTAAATTTTTATTTAAAATCCGAGATCTCGCGAGACGAAGAACCGGGGTGCGCCGAGTCAACAACGGAGAGCGGCGAAGACAGAAGGAGAACCCCGGTTCTTCGTCTCGCTAAATTTTTATTTAAAATCCGAGATCTCGCGAGACGAAGAACCGGGGTGCGCCGAGTCAACAACGGAGAGCGGCGAAGACAGAAGGAGAACCCCGGAGAGTTGAGAAGACCCCCCGGATAGCGGAGAAGACCCGTCGGGATAGCGGAAGAAGAAGAGCCCCCCCTGGTAAAAGAGCTAATAAAGAAGACAGGGGGCGGCCTCCGGAGCAGAAAAATAAAATATTTTAATACACTGTGTGGTTTATTTGTGTTTTTACCACTTTTCTTGCAGGTGAATGGGTAGGGGTACGATGTACCCCATACTCATTCACTTAGGGTGGGGGGCCGGTATCTGGGGGCCCCCTTATTAAAGGGGGCTTCCAGATTCCGATAAGCCTCCCGCCCGCATACCCCGACAACCAACGGCCAGGGTTGTCGGGAAGGGGCCCTGTCCTCATCAACATGGGGACAGGGTGCTCTGAGGTGGGGGGGCCGCAGTGCGCCCCCTGCCCCAGAGCACCCAACCCCCCCATGTTGAGGGCATGCAGCCTGGTACGGCTCAGGAGGGGGGGGGGGGGGGCGCTCGCTCGTCCCCACTCCCTTCCTGGCTGGCCGGGTAGCGTGCTTTGGATACGGGTCTGGTATGGATTGTAGGGGGGGCTCTCCTTACAACCCATAACAGACCTAAGGGCCCGGTATGCTCCTGAGGGGGGGACCCATGCCGGATTTTTATTTAAAATCCGGCGGGGACTTCCCCCTCAGAATTCATAACAAACGCCGCACACGTGTAGAATTGGCGGGAATCCAAGTCGGATCTCCCGTCGCTTCTATGACGGCTCTGTCTCCATCGCGGCAAGCCAGCTCGGCGCTGGCTCCCGCGATGGGGCTCGTAGGTGCTCAATCTCGCCGAGAAAGAGAGCGAGATTGACACAAAATCGGGTTCACCTACTGTACGGTATGTACCTCTGACAATGAGTTTTTAGGATGTTTTTAAAGATATCCCATTTTGTGTCTGTATTTGTGAGGACTTTGTCCCAGTTAGTTTGGCCTATGGCCTCTCTTAGTTGGCTAAATTTAGCTTTTTTGAAGTTTGGTATTTTTGTTCCTCCCTGTAGAAACGCTCTTTTGAATGATAATTGGAAGGTTATTACTTTATGGTCACTATTTCCCAGGTGTCCCCCGACCTGCACGTCTGTTGTTCTGTCAGGTCTATTGGTTAATATTAAGTCCAGTATGGCCGTCCCTCTAGTCGGGTCCTGAACCAGTTGGGAGAGGTAATTGTCTTTGGTTATAGCCACGAACCTGTTTCCCTTATGAGATATACAAGTTTCAGTTTCCCAGTCTATATCTGGGTAGTTGAAGTCCCCCATAATAACCACCTCATTATGATTTGCCGCCTCGTCTATCTCGTTTAGTAGTAGATTTTCTGTGGACTCTGGTATATTAGGTGGTTTATAGTAAACTCCTATTAGTAATTTATTGTTGTTTTTAGCTCCATGTATCTCTACCCATAGTGACTCCACATGTTCATGTCCCTTACTTATATATTCTCGGACTGTGGGCTTTAGACAGGACTTTATATAAAGGCAGACCCCTCCCCCTCTCCGGTTTTGACGATCCTTTCTAAACAGACTGTAACCTTGTACATTAACTGCCCAGTCATAGCTATCATCCAGCCATTTCTCAGTTATTCCCACTATGTCATAGTCCTCCTCACACATCACTAATTCCAGTTCACCAGTTTTATTAGTCAGGCTTCTGGCATTAGTATACATACATTTGAGAGGTTTATGTATATTTTTTACCCTACACCTTTCCTTCTGAATTGTTCTAGTCCCTCCTTCCATTCCTCCCCCATTCTTATTACCTTGCCCCCGGTCTCTATCTGCACTATCTTCCCCTCCTATAACGTAATTACCCTCCCCCCCAGTCCCTAGTTTAAACACTCCTCCAACCTTCTAGCCATCTTTCTCCCCAGCACAGCTGCCCCTTCCCCATTGAGGTGCAGCCCGTCCCTACGATAGAGAAAAATCGGCCCAGTTCTCCAGGAACCCAAACCCCTCCATCCTACACCAGTTCTTGAGCCACTTGTTAATCTCCCTAATCTCCCATTGCCTTTCTTGTGTGGCTCGTGGTACAGGCAGTATTTCGGAAAATACTACCTTAGAGGTCCTTGCCCTCAGCTTTTGACCTAAATCCCTGAAATCATTTTTAAGGACTCTCCACCTACCTCTAACTTTGTCATTGGTTCCGATATGGACCATGACCGCTGGATCGTCTCCAGCCCCTCCCAGTAATCTGTCAACCCGATCCGCGATGTGTCGAACTCTAGCGCCAGGAAGACAGCACACTGTTCGGCGATCACGGTCTTTGTGACAGATTTCCCTATCTGTTCCCCTAATAATGGAGTCTCCCACTACCAGCACCTGTCTGGCCTGCCCTGCTCTCCTGGTTCCCTGCTTACTGGAGCTGACATTCCCCTGACTGGCAGAGGAAGTGTCTGGCTGCAGCAGTGCCGTCCCCGGACTGACATCCCCCTCATCTGCCAAACGTGCAAACTTGTTGGGGTGTGTCAGATCAGGGCTAGCCTCCCTGGCACTCTTCCCTCTACCCCTCTTTCTAACTTTTACCCAGCTAGCTACCTCACTTTCCTCAGCCTCCTCTCTGTCACCCTCCCCCTCATCTACCCCAAAGAGTGCTTGCTCGGTGAGAAGCAAACTCTTTTGCAAATTATCAATGCCTCTCAGTGTTGCAACTTGCCCATTTAGAGACTCGATCTGCGATTCCAAACGGGTAATTTGCTCACATCTAGAACAAAGATATACACCCTCGAACGGCTGTTCCAGGACTGCATACATCATGCAAGATGTGCACTGGACTGCGTTGTAAATTGTGCAACACATACTAAATGGGGATTACAACAGTAAAAAAGTAAAACAGTATAAATGATTTAGATTTAGACCCTGTCTGCTGTAGTTGAAGGACCACGTAAAATTAAGCCAACAACACACCTTAGTTTCCAAACTCCTTTTCTTAAACTCCTTATTTTTTAACTCCACTTAATAAGAAGCCACTTAGTAGAGCAAGCCTCAGAAAGAGCAGGCTCTGAAGAGTATAAGTGGCTCAATTTATAGCACCTGGTTGCCCCAGGCACTCGCCTTAATTAAGCAGAGAAAAAAAAAAAAAAACGATTTTAAATGCAAGTACAAAAATACAAACACTTAACTTTCAATGATCTCTGCTGCAATCCACACTCAGCCACCTGCAATCACTCCCACAAAACCACACACAGCTCTAGAACTCCTTATTTTTTAACTCCACTTAATAAGAAGCCACTTAGTAGAGCAAGCCTCAGAAAGAGCAGGCTCTGAAGAGTATAAGTGGCTCAATTTATAGCACCTGGTTGCCCCAGGCACTCGCCTTAATTAACCACCTCCGGACCGCTGTACGCACAGACGCGTCCTGGAGGTGGTTGTTTCATTCCGAGTGGACGCGCCGGCGCGTCTTCTCGCGAGACGCGAGATTTCGGTCACAGCCGGCCCGCGCATGCGCATCGCGGGCCGGCAAAAGTTCGAGGAGAGTTGCATCAGCAACCTGCCAGCCAATGATCGTCGCTGGCAGGTTGCTGATTTTTAAAAAATCGAATCACAAACCAGATAACAGATCATATTAGTAAATATGATCTGTTATATGGCTTCTCTGCTCCTGTGCTGGTCCTTTTCGTCGGTTGGATCCAGCACAGGAGCAGACTTCACAGTGAGTACACCAAACAGCACACCTTAGCCCCAGATCACCCCCTTGCACCCCAATTAACCCTTTGATCACCCCTTTGATCGCCCCTGTCAATCACTAGTGAAAGGAAAAAAAGTGATCAGTGTAAACTGTCACTTTTTTTTTTTCACTGGTATTGGCTGTTAGGTTTTAGGGATAGTTTAGGCCCCTTGGTTAGGTAGTTAGCGTCAGTTAGCGCCCACCCCACCGCACCGCAGTCACTTTTATTCGCTGATTAGCGTATCGCTAATCAGCATTTGTACTTTTATAGTATCTGTAAGTGATCAAAACTGATCACGGTCAGATCTATAATAGTATTAGTGTCACTTTAGTTCGCCCTCCACCCAAAACGCAGTGTTTGCCCGATCAGGCCTGATCGGTCGCCCACACGTGCGTTCACCCACGCCCGCCCCACCGCAGTGACAAAAAATTATTATTTTTTGATCACTGCACATTCACTTTACACGCACTGCGGCGATAAAAAAATCAGTTTTGATATTTTTTATCAACCGCAGCGGCCTCCGGTACTTCGCTAGCCTCCCCTTTGTAAGACAGGTTTGCTTTTTTTCTTGTGTAGTCTCAGGGAATACCCCTAAATTTAGTAGTCCAAAATGTCAAACAGGGGGTATTCTTCTGAAGAGGCCTACAGGATTCTGACCCAGTCGGATGAGGAGTGGGAACCCTCATCTGACGAATCTAGCGGGTCAGAATATGAACCTGTAGAAAGCAGTGGCTCTCTGACCCAAAGTTCGGACGAGGAGGTTGAGGTCCCTGGCAGCACCAGGCGTACCCGGCCCCGTGTCGCTAGACCACAGGTTACGCAGGATCCGCTTCAAGAGCAGCAGAGTGGGGCTGTCGCTGCCGGATCACGTGGTGAGGCATACACCAGCAGCGCAGCCCTTCCTGGACCTAGTACCAGCACTGCCGTACAACCTGGTGAAGTAGCGAGCACCAGAAGGGCAGTTGAAGCTGGTACGGTGGCACGTGCAGTAGTTACCCCGTCGCAGCCACCGCGCAGACAGGCCCGTAGACCCCCTAGAGTCCCTGAGGTGCTGGCAAACCCTGATTGGCAGTCACCAACTTCAGCCGCACCTGTAGTTCCCCCTTTCACCGCCCAGTCTGGAGTTCGGGTTGAGACGGCTCAAATCGCTTCGGCCCTGGGATTTTTTGAGCTGTTCTTGACTGCGGAGCTCTTGGACTTAGTCGTGGCAGAGACCAACCAATATGCCACACAATTTATAACCGCAAACCCGGAAAGCTATTATGCCCAGCCTTTCCGGTGGAAACCAGTCCAAGTTTCCGAACTTAAAATTTTTCTGGGCCTTCTCCTCAACATGGGCCTGACAAAAAAGCATGAATTGCGGTCATATTGGTCCACGAACCCAATTCATCACATGCCCATGTTCTCTGCTGCTATGTCCAGGACACGATTTGAGACCATCCTGCGTTTTCTGCATTTTAGCGACAACACCACCTCCCGTCCCAGAGGCCACCCAGCTTTTGACCGGCTCCACAAAATTCGGCCCCTCATAGACCATTTCAACCAGAAATTTGCAGATTTGTATACCCCTGAGCAAAACATCTGCGTAGACGAGTCCCTAATACATTTTACCGGGCGCCTTGGCTTCAAACAATACATCCCAAGCAAGCGTGCCCGGTATGGGGTCAAATTGTATAAGCTCTGTGAAAGGGCCACAGGCTATACCCACAAATTTCGGATCTATGAGGGAAAAGATCAGACCCTGGAGCCGGTCGGTTGCCCTGACTACCTGGGGAGCAGTGGGAAGACAGTTTGGGACTTGGTGTCACCCTTATTCGGCAAGGGGTACCATCTTTATGTGGACAATTTTTACACAAGTGTGGCCCTCTTTAGGCATTTGTTTCTAGAACGGATTTGCGCCTGTGGCACCGCGCGAACTAGTCGCGTGGGCTTCCCCCAACGGCTTGTAACCACCCGTCTTGCAAGGGGGGAGAGGGCTGCCTTGTGTAACGAAGAACTGCTCGCGGTGAAATGGAGAGACAAGTGTGACGTTTACATGCTCTCCTCCATTCACGCAGACACGACAATCCAAATTGAAAGGGCAACCCGTGTCATTGAAAAGCCCCTCTCAGTCCACGACTATAATGCGCTCATGGGAGGGGTGGACTTCAATGACCAGATGTTGGCTCCCTATTTAGTTTCCCGCAGAACCAGACGCTGGTATAAGAAGGTGTCTGTATATTTAATTCAATTGGCGCTGTACAATAGTTTTGTTCTCTACAGTAAGGCTGGGAGAACAGGATCCTTCCTCAAATTCCAGGAAGAGATCATCGCGAACCTCCTTTACCCAGGAGGTTCCGTGGCCCCATCCACCAGTGTAGTTAGCCGTCTACACGAGCGACATTTCCCCAGTGTCGTTGCTGGTACCTCAACCCAACCGCCACCCCGAAAAAAATGTCGTGTCTGTAGCAGGAGTGGAATAAGGCGTGACACCCGCTATTTCTGTCCTGACTGCCCTGACCACCCTGCCCTATGCTTAGGTGAGTGTTTCCGGAAGTACCACACACAGGTACACCTAGCATAGGGATTGCATCTCACAGAACAGGCACACAGGGCTATTAGGGCCCTTTTACTCACAGCTGCTGCAAACCTCTCCTTTCACCTGGGATAAAGTGCATAACGTACTTCGCCACATCTTTGGGCGATTTGCGCTTTGCACATTGTCCCATGGGGAAGGAGAGGTTTGTTCTATAAAGGTAAAAAAAACTAAACAAAAAAAAAATTACCGGTAAGTAAAAAAGTTACAAAAGTTAAAAAAAGTTAATATGTTCTGTTCTAAAGTTAATAAAGTTATTGCTTTGCGGCCTGGTTTTTTCTTTTTTGTTTTGTTTTTTTTTACCTTTCAGGTGGACCAACCGATCGACTAGCTGCAGCACTGATGTGCATTCGGACAGAAGCATTGTGCTGCTGTCAGATTACACGCAAGTCGGTGTATGCGGCGCTGCAAGACGAGATTTCTCCTCTGCAGTAAAAGATACGTTTGCCGAGGCATATGAGCTGAGGAGGTGGCGGTGTTCATATACTTTGGCAAACACTTTGTATATATAAAAAAAAAAATCCCGGCAATGATTTATTCATCCACATCGATTGATGTGAATGGAGAAATCGGGTTTGCCAGGGCATACGAGCTAAGTGGGCATGGATGTTGGGCGGAGCTCCTATGTCCTGGCAGACGCCTTTCCCCTCCTTTTTCTTTTTTTGGCAGAGATTTTTTCATCCACATTGATTGATGCGAATGAAGAAATCTGTGCCGTTCATTTTTTTCTTTCAGCCCAGAGGCTGAACGGAAAAAAAAAATCTCATTACCCGTATGCTCAATATAAGGAGAATAGCAGAAACTCCTAATGCTGGGCATACATGTAATGATTGCGGAGACCCTCAAATGCCAGGGCAGTACAAACACCCCACAAATAACACCATTTTGGAAAGAAGACACCCCAAGGTATTCGCTGAGGGGCATATTGAGTCCATGAAAGATTGAAATTTTTGTCCCAAGTTAGCGGAAAGGGAGACTTTGTGAGAAAAAAAATAAAAAAATCAATTTCCGCTAACTTGTGCCAAAATTTTTTTTTTTCTATGAACTCGCCATGCCCCTCATTGAATACCTTGGGGTGTCTTCTTTCCAAAATGGGGTCACATGTGGGGTATTTATACTGCCCTGGCATTTTAGGGGCCCCAAAGCGTGAGAAGAAGTCTGGTATCCAAATGTCTAAAAATGCCCTCCTAAAAGGAATTTGGGCCCCTTTGCCCACCTAGGCTGCAAAAAAGTGTCACACATGTGGTATCTCCGTATTCAGTAGAAGTTGGTGAATGTGTTTTGGGGTGTCATTTTACATATACCCATGCTGGGTGAGATAAATATCTTGGTCAAATGCCAACTTTGTATAAAAAAATGGGAAAAGTTGTCTTTTGCCAAGATATTTCTCTCACCCAGCATGGGTATATGTAAAATGACACCACAAAACACATTCCTCAACTTCTCCCGAGTACGGCGATACCAGATGTGTGACACTTTTTTGCAGCCTAGGTGGGCAAAGGGGCCCACATTCCAAAGAGCACCTTTCGGATTTCACAGGTCATTTACCTACTTACCACACATTAGGGCCCCTGGAAAATGCCAGGGCAGTATAACTACCCCACAAGTGACCCTATTTTGGAAAGAAGACACCCCAAGGTATTCCGTGAGGGGCATGGCGAGTTCCTAGAATTTTTTATTTTTTGTCACAAGTTAGTGGAAAATTATGATTTTTTTCTTTTTTTTTTTTTTACATACAAAGTCTCATATTCCACTAACTTGTGACAAAAAATAAAAACTTCCATGAACTCGCCATGCCCATCAGTGAATACCTTGGGGTGTCTTCTTTCCAAAATGGGGTCACTTGTGGGGTAGTTATACTGCCCTGGCATTCTAGGGGCCCAAATGTGTGGTAAGGAGTTTGAAATCAAATTCTGTAAAAAATGACGAGTGAAATCCGAAAGGTGCTCTTTGGAATATGGGCCCCTTTGCCCACCTAGGCTGCAAAAAAGTGTCACACATCTGGTATCTCCGTACTCAGTAGAAGTTGGGGAATGTGTTTTGGGGTGTCATTTTACATATACCCATGCTGGGTGAGAGAAATATCTTGGCAAAAGACAACTTTTCCCATTTTTTTATACAAAGTTGGCATTTGACCAAGATATTTCTCTCACCCAGCATGGGTATATGTAAAAAGACACCCCAAAACACATTCCCCAACTTCTACTGAATACGGAGATACCAGATGTGTGACACTTTTTTGCAGCCTAGGTGGGCAAAGGGGCCCATATTCCAAAGAGCACCTTTCGGATTTTACTCGTCATTTTTTACAGAATTTGATTTCAAACTCCTTACCACACATTTGGGCCCCTAGAATACCAGGGCAGTAGAACTACCCCACAAGTGACCCCATTTTGGAAAGAAGAGACCCCAAGGTATTCGCTGATGGGCATAGTGAGTTCATAGAACTTTTTATTTTTTGTCACAAGTTAGTGGAATATGAGACTTTGTAATAAAAAAAAAAAAAAAAAAAAAAAATCATCATTTTCCGCTAACTTGTGACAAAAAATAAAAAGTTCTATGAACTCACTATGCCCATCAGTGAATACCTTAGGGTGTGTACTTTCCGAAATGGGGTCATTTGTGGGGTGTTTGTACTGTCTGGCCATTGTAGAACCTCAGGAAACATGACAGGTGCTCAGAAAGTCAGAGCTGCTTCAAAAAGCGGAAATTCACATTTTTGTACCATAGTTTGTAAACGCTATAACTTTTACCCAAACCATTTTTTTTTTACCCAAACATTTTTTTTTTATCAAAGACATGTAGGACAATAAATTTAGAGCAAAATTTATATATGGATCTTGTTTTTTTTGCAAAATTTTACAACTGAAAGTGAAAAATGTCATTTTTTTGCAAAAAAATCGTTAAATTTCGATTAATAACAAAAAAAGTAAAAATGTCAGCAGCAATGAAATACCACCAAATGAAAGCTCTATTAGTGAGAAGAAAAGGAGGCAAAATTCATTTGGGTGGTAAGTTGCATGACCGAGCAATAAATGGTGAAAGTAGTGTAGGTCAGAAGTGTAAAAAGTGGCCTGGTCTTTCAGGGTGTTTAAGCACTGGGGGCTGAGGTGGTTAAGCAGAGAAAAAAAAAAAAAACGATTTTAAATGCAAGTACAAAAATACAAACACTTAACTTTCAATGATCTCTGCTGCAATCCACACTCAGCCACCTGCAATCACTCCCACAAAACCACACACAGCTCTAGAACTCCTTATTTTTTAACTCCACTTAATAAGAAGCCACTTAGTAGAGCAAGCCTCAGAAAGAGCAGGCTCTGAAGAGTATAAGTGGCTCAATTTATAGCACCTGGTTGCCCCAGGCACTCGCCTTAATTAAGCAGAGAAAGAAAAAAAAAACGATTTTAAATGCAAGTACAAAAATACAAACACTTAACTTTCAATGATCTCTGCTGCAATCCACACTCAGCCACCTGCAATCACTCCCACAAAACCACACACAGCTCTAGAACTCCTTATTTTTTAACTCCACTTAATAAGAAGCCACTTAGTAGAGCAAGCCTCAGAAAGAGCAGGCTCTGAAGAGTATAAGTGGCTCAATTTATAGCACCTGGTTGCCCCAGGCACTCGCCTTAATTAAGCAGAGAAAAAAAAAAAAAACGATTTTAAATGCAAGTACAAAAATACAAACACTTAACTTTCAATGATCTCTGCTGCAATCCACACTCAGCCACCTGCAATCACTCCCACAAAACCACACACAGCTCTAGAACTCCTTATTTTTTAACTCCACTTAATAAGAAGCCACTTAGTAGAGCAAGCCTCAGAAAGAGCAGGCTCTGAAGAGTATAAGTGGCTCAATTTATAGCACCTGGTTGCCCCAGGCACTCGCCTTAATTAAGCAGAGAAAAAAAAAAAAAAAACGATTTTAAATGCAAGTACAAAAATACAAACACTTAACTTTCAATGATCTCTGCTGCAATCCACACTCAGCCACCTGCAATCACTCCCACAAAACCACACACAGCTCTAGAACTCCTTATTTTTTAACTCCACTTAATAAGAAGCCACTTAGTAGAGCAAGCCTCAGAAAGAGCAGGCTCTGAAGAGTATAAGTGGCTCAATTTATAGCACCTGGTTGCCCCAGGCACTCGCCTTAATTAAGCAGAGAAAAAAAAAAAAAAAAAAACGATTTTAAATGCAAGTACAAAAATACAAACACTTAACTTTCAATGATCTCTGCTGCAATCCACACTCAGCCACCTGCAATCACTCCCACAAAACCACACACAGCTCTAGAACTCCTTATTTTTTAACTCCACTTAATAAGAAGCCACTTAGTAGAGCAAGCCTCAGAAAGAGCAGGCTCTGAAGAGTATAAGTGGCTCAATTTATAGCACCTGGTTGCCCCAGGCACTCGCCTTAATTAAGCAGAAAAAAAAAAAAAAAAAAAACGATTTTAAATGCAAGTACAAAAATACAAACACTTAACTTTCAATGATCTCTGCTGCAATCCACACTCAGCCACCTGCAATCACTCCCACAAAACCACACACAGCTCTAGAACTCCTTATTTTTTAACTCCACTTAATAAGAAGCCACTTAGTAGAGCAAGCCTCAGAAAGAGCAGGCTCTGAAGAGTATAAGTGGCTCAATTTATAGCACCTGGTTGCCCCAGGCACTCGCCTTAATTAAGGGTGGGACTGGGAATGACACTGACTGCAGTGTCACGTACTCTGTCAGGGTTGCTTTCAGGCTGCCTGTCTGGACTCTGGATAAACTCTCTGACCTGACCGCTACAAGTACTGAAGCAGGGACAGTGCGGCCGCCATCTTCTGCTTCTATCTTCTTGCTCTGGCTCCTGGCTCCGCACTGTCTTTCCTGCCTGGAAGGTGGGCGGAGCCTATCAGTGTGATCGTACTGCGCCCCTCCTCCTCACTCTGCTGTGTGAAGAAAAAAACACAGCATCAGCCATTTAAGATTTTGTTGTTGCAGCGGACAGCGCCCCCCTGCAGTGTGGCGCCCGGGGCAACGGCCCCCCCGGCCCCCCCCCCCCACGCTACGCCCCTGGGCAAATCATGCCAAGTCTAAATGTGCCATGCTGATAGACTCATACCCAAAAAGACTGAGTGCTGTAATAAAATAAAATCAAAAGGTGCTTCAACAAAGTATTAGTTTAAGGGTGTGCTCATTTTTTTTACATCACAGAAACCTGACATTTTAACAGGGGTGTGTAGACTTTTTATATCCACTGTATATATATCCTATGTGGCAGTAGATAGGAGAGGTTAACACACTTTTAAAAGTGCTGGATTGGGAATGGCCCCTGCAGGTTTATTCTGACCTTCCCATTAGACCTCAGTGTGCACTATTTTGACCCCTGGAGCAACATATTGTACACAGTAAAATGCACTTGACCTGTGGGGAATGTACTGGAGATTAATTGCAGAATAACAGACTCAGCACAAATCTATCCAGCATACATAGACCACAGCTACAAATGTATAATTCTGTCCGGATAGAAGTAATATAAATTTGAAAAATGGAGAAGACATTTGGACTAAGGGGTGATAAATAGCAAAAAGTAATGTTACGCCTGGACACCTACTACATTCTTACTGTTAATTTTTTTCTCAATTGCTTCTTATTTGAAGCATAAAATTCATGGAACATTATACCTTCTGTATTACATATTGTTCATATTTTACATTTTTGTATGCATTTTCATCTGGAATTCTGCATCATTGATACACTGTAGAAGGCAAAGCTGCACAGCATATACAATATGATACCTGAGAAATGACAATTCTAGTATCATACTATGCTGAGACCAATTTGCAGCTTGGCATGCCACAATGTGGATACTTACCATGGATACTTACAATTGTACATCAAAACAATATACCAGCATATTTACATGGTTAATTTCACCTTAGACATTTTGGTATATCCACAACATATTCCAGAAATGTCTGATAGATGTGGGTGCCACCTCTATGACTTACACCCACCTCTAGAACAGGTGTCCCGTGACCCCGATTTTGACTGGTGAGTCAACTGCCAGCTGCCAGCCGTACATTAAAATATAAGGGTGGTCATGCATATGCCCAGCTTTCTCCATTTACTTCTATGGGAGTTACAGCAACTAAAGAAATAGCATGAAAGTCTCTATCCAAGATTCCAACATAAGTAAATAGATAGAGTTGTGGATAGAGATTAGCGATTCGATTCTGCTCTACCTGAATTGAAAGTGCTTCCATTGGCCTGAAAACTTGTGCATGACACTCTGAGGTCTTCTAGGACTTTTTTTTTGTCAAACCTCTCACTTTTTAAATCTTTTATAAAAATGTTCTTTCTCTCTTCCTCTCCAAAATTTATTGATGAATGAATCTGTCAAAAAAATAGATTCAGGTCTACCCAAATCAAAAGTGCTCCAATTGGCCTAAAAATTGGTATATGATATTCAGAGGTCTCCTATGACTCTGTCTCTTTCCCCTTTTTTTAAGCTCTTCAACCCAATGACACTGACATATATTGCTATGGGTAAATGCATGGTTGAAGGTGCTAACAAAGAGCCTGTTTAAAAACACACTGGGCCGTCAGATTTGTCATGTTTTTTTAAATTAAAACCAGTCCAAAAGTTGTCCTTTATTGGGGGTTATCAGTGTTATTGCTGATAACAGTGTTATCAGAAAGAAACAGTGGCTTGTTCTGAACAAGCAGTACGAAAATTGTGACTCAATGGGAGCAGATGTCTGCCTGTGTTTATATAAACACACATAGTAGTATCAAAAGAAGAAGAAGTCTTTTTTTCTGAATAAGTGGTCAAAAGATGATTCCTTAATGGAAGCATATGCCTGCCTGTGTTCATACATACACTAGTATCAAAAGTAGAAGTGGCTTGTTCTGAAGTGTAACTGTCATGTTCTTTTTTCTAATGTGTAGGGACAGAGATAGGAAACATTTTCTATGGTTTATTTAGAGTTGTACATTTATAGTGGAAAACACCCAGAAACATTCCTTAGCAGCGCTCTCTTAAATGAGCGTTGCTAAGACATATCCATCTCCCTAATAAAGTATAATGCAGCACTGACTGGGACAGATGGGCTGGGCTGAGAGCTGCTGGGTTACTTCCCTCACTGCTCCCTCAAATGCATTGACAATAGCGAGTGCTTACTGCTCGCTGACATGTATCTCCTGATCTAAACAAGCATCCAAAAATTCTCTTTTTTTTTAAGCAACAGCATTACAATGTGGATGTGGAAGGGTTAAGCTGTGTAGGGATAATAGTGGCACCAATAGTAGTGGCAGCAGTAGCAGCACAGACAAGGCAGAAAATGTGCGGCTGTGTAGGGGTAGTAATATTAGTAAAAAGGAAGTAGATGAGGGGTTGTGTTGAGGTAATGGTAGTGCCAGTAGCAGCTGGGGCAACATCATAAGCAACCATACAGGACAGAATGTGATGGCAGGCAGACAGCGGCAGTAGCATGTTCAGGCTGGCATGCAGATTTGCATCACCCTGATGGGGCACATAAAAAAAAAACTGTGCCATTATTTTCATTAGACTGAACTGATTGAAAAGACAGCAGGAGGTGGCTGACTCAGCAGGGGGTAGAGCCAAGTGGGCAGGCATCTGCCCACCAAAAGCTGTGGCAAACTGTCTACACAGTATATCCTGGTAATAAAGAAATGTGGCCCTTCCAGGAACAGGAAAACATTCCATTTTGCATCTATAGTGAGGGTCTAAATGCATGATTATCCAGTATTCGTTACATTGCTTGATGGCAAGGATATACCTGTCATTACCTAAGCAAGTAAGCATACAGCTTGACATGTTCACCAGTGTCCCTGAGACCTAGTTCTTTCCAGCTCCATCCCCCACTGCAGTGATTGATCATCATGGCCAGTATTATCATCTTCACCAGACTCATCATCGTGCACCATCAACTCTTCTACCTCCTGCTTCTCCTCCTTCTCCTCCAGTGGTAGCTCCTCATTCTCCACTTCCTTTTCCCCCTCCATTGGAATTTGCCAGTCCCCAACAACTACAGAGCGGCCAGCAAGATATGGGACTTGTTCTTCTTCAAATCAATTCAACAGATTTTTAGTTGCAGAAATTTCTGCAACTATATCTGCAGCATGCGGAGGCACCCTTAGTGTACTGAAAACTAAAAGTCTGGGCGTTGTTTTGCACGATTTATGAGAAGCGAATGATGAAAAGTTCATTTGGCAGAATAAGTTTTGTGAACTTCGTGACAAATCCAATTAATTTAGAATCAATTTTTACAGTCAACTTATTTATTAGATTTTATAAATTATATGAACTGTGTGCAAATTGATATTAGCATCAGTTACATCTTGTCAATAGACTGGAGGTATGCAGGTGAAACATGGGCGATCTGAAATTGTATGTTTCCCTATAGATTATCACTGCATTTCTGGAAAAAAAAAGGTTTACATACAGTTAAGAAAACAAAGAAGTAGTCATTTAACCTCATGAACATGACCGTATGTATTTTTTGGTCCAGAAAATTGACAAAAATATGACGATTTCTATATTTTTGCACGACAGACATGCAGACATACGGATGCAGACAGCACATAGTGTGTTATCCGCATTTTTTTGCGGCCCCATTGAAATGAATGGGTCCGCATGCAAAGCGCTAGGTCGAAAATAAGTTGCTTAATCATGCTCTCCTGCTGTCCAACTAGCATACGTGTATGAAGAGAGGTTTTGCAGTGCTTTGTGCAGCCACCATGATTTCAAAATGAACATTTAATTAAAGGTATTGAAATTTTACTTTTGGGGTGTCGGTATTTTCTTTCAAATTAGCTATTTTTACATTCCGTCATAATACAAGTCTATGGGCAGCATAACGGATCCGTCCTGGTTTCCGTTATGCAGGACTGGACTCCTGCATAATGGATCCGTTATGCTGCCCATAGATTTGTATTATGAAGGATCACAACGGAATGCCTCTTAAAGGCTTCCGTTTTGACTTCCGTCTTATGGATTCCGTTATTTTCCGTTATAACCATGTTATAACGAAAAGCCATAACGGAATACATAACGCTGATGTGAACCCCCCCTTAGTGGTCGCTATATGTAGCCAGTTTTTAATATACTGTATGAAGGGGAGGCAGAGGATTTAGAGAAATAAATATATCACCAGTTCGCAATAATGCTATGCAGCAGGTCCGAAAAGTGATGTGGGTTCAATCACGTTATAAACAGGTACAATATATAGGGTTCGGACCGCGCTTCTGGTCCAGGTCAGTATGCAAGTTCTTTAATCCTTCTCACTTCCTCGTTTGCAGAGAGAGCCTGAGGGCTGCAAATACCCCTCAAGTAGATATCCTGCAACCAATGGAATTATAATAGTGTAAATCCGTATGTAACAATAACCTGCATTGCACTGATTGTACTCACACACTGCGTATCACACAAGGCGTAAATGTAATCTCTCCGTGGTAGGTTGCTCTTATTCTGTCGAAACAGCCACGTTTCCATACAATCTGGTTCAGTCCCCACACGGACTCAAATGGTATATACCACAGACAAATCTGTATTTCTTTTCTTCAGATTCCTGGAAGTATTCTGTGGACAAGAATGGCTTCTGCAATAGTGAAGCTCCGTAATACTTCTTTAAAACTTTTTATTTGTCCATACTCACAAGACAACTTTCTTAAAACAGCTTTTAAAACACATAAAATTCCCAGCGTCTGCTGCTTCTGCCCGACCCGGGTTTCACTCCTAGAGCTTCGTCAGGGGCACACTTGTTTTCTCCCTCCCCCACCTTCTTATTCCTTCCTTGCAACTAATCAGGAATCAGGTGTGTTCTTCCACAGTATTTTCCTATCCTGCTATTAACCCTATACTGGACTCTCCTCATCCCCAGGGGAAAGAAGACGCATGTAGTTACGTCCCCATTCACATGAGCATGCTTTTTAGTATAACGTTTTTTCACTAATTCAATACAGCCTGCAGGTCAAAATCTACATTTAGACCTCCCGGCTGTAGTGTACCTAATTCGTATATCCACTTGTTTTCCTGCCTATTGATTTTTTCCAAAAGACTGCCTCCCCTCCAATGGTTTTGTACGGATTCCACTCCCATAAACTTTAGACCCTCTGGGTTTTTTTGGTGGTATTTTTTATAATGGGCCGATACTCCATGACTTTCAAGACCTTTTTTTATATTTCTTATGTGTTCCTGTATGCGGACTTTTAGAGGTCTAATAGTCCGTCCAACATACTGGAGGCCACAAGGGCACTCCAGTACATATACAACCCCTTTACTATGACAAGTCATCTCACCTACTACTTCTAATTTTTTATCTTTATTGGTGCTTTTGATTAGCGTACTCTTTTGTAATTTTTCTGTTCTTTTTCTGTTCTTGCATGGAATGCAAAAACCACACCAATTAAAGCTATTTTTCGTTTTTTTATTTTTATATTTACTTTCAGAACGATTGGCGCTGTGTACCAATTTATTTTTTAGGTTGGGAGCCTTTTTATAGATGACTGTCGGTTGCTCAGGAATAACACGTCCCAAAATTGGGTCATTTTTTAAAATCGACCAGTTTTTTCTGATTGCGTTTTTCAGTTCACCAGAACACTGTGTGAACTGGGTTATAAATGAAAAGCGAAAATCCATGGTCTTCTCTATTTTTTTAGGTTTACTATTGGGAGTTTTCTCTTGCTGTTCTGTTATATCTTTTATACACCTCTCCAGGTCTTCATTTTTATAGCCCTTTTCAACAAAGCGCTCCTTTATTACATTGCTCTGTTTTTTAAAAATCGCCGAATCAGTGCAGTTGCGGTGGATTCGCTGGACCTGTCCCTTCGGTACATTAGGTAACCAAGGGGCATAGTGACAGCTCGTTAAATCTATATAGCCGTTTACATCAGTTGGTTTAAAAAAGGTCTTGGTTTTGAGCCGTCCTTCTTCGGCATATATAGTAAGGTCCAGGAAATCCACAGCAACTGCACTGATCGTACTGGTAAAGCTAAGATTCCATTCTTTATTTTCCAAATTGGCAATGAAGATCTCAAGTAGGTTCTTTTCCCCTTCCCATATCACCAGGCAATCGTCTATATATCTTTTCCAGGTTTTTAGGGATCCCCTTTTACTGGATTTTTTTAGCTCGGGGTCAATGAACTGCTTTTCCCACCTGGTCATGAAGATGTTACCGAAACTGTAAAACTGATCCTTGAACCAGAAGTAGTTATGTTCTAAACAGAATTCAACACATCGTACTATAAAGTCCGCTTGTGTCCTAGTCATGTCAGGGTCACTGTACAGGGTTTCTCTTATTGCTTGCAATCCTAGTTTTTTCGGGATGATGGTGTATAGGGACGACACATCGATGGTGGCCATCCATGTATTGTCCCCAATTCCCTGTAATTCCTTTATTATTTCAACCACACTCCCGCTATTTTTCAAATAGGAAGGTGCTGTTGGTACATACTTTTGCAGGAAATTATCTATATACTCCGTCAATCTACTAGTAAGAGAATTGATCCCCGAAACTATCGGTCTCCCGGGGGGATTTGTAATACTCTTATGTATTTTCGGCAGTATATAGATAATTGGGGTCATTGGTTCTTTTATATTTAAATAATCCATCTCTTTTTTGCTCAGGATGCCTTTTTCACCACCATATTTCACCAGAGTTTGTAATTTGTTTTTATATTCTAGGAGGGGGTCTTTTTTCAGCACGGTATAGGTCTTATTATCATCCAACTGTCTTAGGACCTCTGCTTCGTAGTCCTCAATATTCATAACTACTACTTTATCCGCAGGTTTTATTATTATATCTGAATTTTCCTGTAACGTTTTTAGTGCATCTTTTTCTTTTTTGGTTAGATTGCCCCTTTTCTTTTTTGCATCTATTTTTTCCAATTCATTCAAGATGCTTCTCTTAAAGGCATCTATACATTCATTATTTCTGTTTTTCGGATAAAATTTTGACTTATCTTTTAATTTTGTATGTATATATTCCTGTTTCTCTTCTATATTATTCTGGTTATTAGTTGACTCCTTTCCTGCGAAAAATTTGGCTATATTCAACTTCCTGATATACTTATGGATGTCTACAAAGGCATCAAATTTATTTAAACTTTTCGATGGCGCGAATTTTAACCCTTTTCTAAGTACCGCTTTTTCGGGTTCCGACAAGGTGTGTCTGCTGAGATTAAATATCCCATCATTCACACCTTGCTTTTTTTGTTCGCGGATTTTGTGTTTTTTCCCCCCTCTTTTTCCTCTGTGAACCTTCTCTTTTGCGGTGTATTTATATTCGGTGTGGTTGTATTTATTTTTTCTTTTACTTTCTCGAGTTTTTCTTGTTCCTCCCTCTGTACACCCTTGATCGCTTGGTGTGGAAAATTCTGTTGATCTAACTTCCTCTCTTTTTGTACTTTAACTCTAGGCTCTTCCCCCCTTTCCATAGGTCTTGCCCTATTAACCTGCCTATCTATAATATCCTCTTTTACAAATTTATAAGGATTACTGTTATATCGCCCATATTGTTGGTATGGTTTCCTTACATTAGGCCATTGGTAATGGTTGGCATTCCTCCCATACCCATTGTTATTTCCGCCATACTGTTGCATGCCCCATGAATCAGTGGGTCGATCCCCATAATGTTCCTTTCTTCTGCTGACATCCCATTCCCCCCACTGTTGTCCGGGATAACCATTAGTTCTCATGTTGACACTATATTTCCTTTCCTCTACTCCTCTCTGCTCACCCATTTCCAAATAATTGGTCTTCCCATTTGCTTCTGACCTGAATCTCCATTTATATATTTTCTTATTCTCGTATTCCTCACATGTTTTGCGATATTTTTTCTGTTTTTTTTCTTCTTCTTTTTTTTTTTTTCCTTTTATTTCTTTGTCTACTACTGTAATATTAACTTGACATTTTTCACTTTGCTTAATGTATTCTTTATTTGTTTTGAAGGGTTTTAGTTTTTCTTGTAATTTTTCTATATTCTGTCCTATATTTTTTTAGTTTTTGTCTACGTATTTTTATAATGAATTCCATGGCTTTAAAGCCACAGAAATCCATTAGTTTTTCCCAATCATCTATGTCCTTAGGATCTTCTGTATTCAGGGGGAGCTGCCATCGTAAACCCTCTGGGATCTTACCCTCCGCAAGATATTTCTCCAAGGATAAGACTTCCCAGGTGGTTCTGATCTCTTTACACAAATCTTTTTCTAGTTCTACGAACAATCCCCCCATCATTTTTTCTTCCTTCATTCCTTCATTTACAGTAAATATACTTTCAACATCGCATACCATATTGGCTCTAAAATCGAAAATATCCATAATTGCTGGACTCGGCGTGTGTCCCACCAAGATACAATAAAGAAATAAATATATCACCAGTCCGCAATAATGCTATGCAGCAGGTCCGAAAAGTGATGTGGGTTCAATCACGTTATAAACAGGTACAATATATAGGCTTCGGACCGTGCTTCTGGTCCAGGTCAGTATGCAAGTTCTTTAATCCTTCTCACTTCCTCGTTTGCAGAGAGAGCCTGAGGGCTGCAAATATCCCTCAAGTAGATATCCTGCAACCAATGGAATTATAATAGTGTAAATCCGTATGTAACAATAACCTGCATTGCACTGATTGTACTCACACACTGCGTATCACACAAGGCGTAAATGTAATCTCTCCGTGGTAGGTTGCTCTTATTCTGTCGAAACAGCCATTGTTCGTAGAACTAGAAAAAGATTTGTGTAAAGAGATCAGAACCACCTGGGAAGTCTTATCCTTGGAGAAATATCTTGCGGAGGGTAAGATCCCAGAGGGTTTACGATGGCAGCTCCCCCTGAATACAGAAGATCCTAAGGACATAGATGATTGGGAAAAACTAATGGATTTCTGTGGCTTTAAAGCCATGGAATTCATTATAAAAATACGTAGACAAAAACTAAAAAATATAGGACAGAATATAGAAAAATTACAAGAAAAACTAAAACCCTTCAAAACAAATAAAGAATACATTAAGCAAAGTGAAAAATGTCAAGTTAATATTACAGTAGTAGACAAAGAAATAAAAGAAAAAAAACAGAAAAAATATCGCAAAACATGTGAGGAATACGAGAATAAGAAAATATATAAATGGAGATTCAGGTCAGAAGCAAATGGGAAGACCAATTATTTGGAAATGGGTGAGCAGAGAGGAGTAGAGGAAAGGAAATATAGTGTCAACATGAGAACTAATGGTTATCCCGGACAACAGTGGGGGGAATGGGATGTCAGCAGAAGAAAGGAACATTATGGGGATCGACCCACTGATTCATGGGGCATGCAACAGTATGGCGGAAATAACAATGGGTATGGGAGGAATGCCAACCATTACCAATGGCCTAATGTAAGGAAACCATACCAACAATATGGGCGATATAACAGTAATCCTTATAAATTTGTAAAAGAGGATATTATAGATAGGCAGGTTAATAGGGCAAGACCTATGGAAAGGGGGGAAGAGCCTAGAGTTAAAGTACAAGAAGAGAGGAAGTTAGATCAACAGAATTTTCCACACCAAGCGATCAAGGGTGTACAGAGGGAGGAACAAGAAAAACTCGAGAAAGTAAAAGAAAAAATAAATACAACCACACCGAATATAAATACACCGCAAAAGAGAAGGTTCACAGAGGAAAAAGAGGGGGGAAAAAACACAAAATCCGCGAACAAAAAAAGCAAGGTGTGAATGATGGGATATTTAATCTCAGCAGACACACCTTGTCGGAACCCGAAAAAGCGGTACTTAGAAAAGAGTTAAAATTCGCGCCATCGAAATTTGATGCCTTTGTAGACATCCATAAGTATATCAGGAAGTTGAATATAGCCAAATTTTTCGCAGGAAAGGAGTCAACTAATAACCAGAATAATATAGAAGAGAAACAGGAATATATACATACAAAATTAAAAGATAAGTCAAAATTTTATCCGAAAAACAGAAATAATGAATGTATAGATGCCTTTAAGAGAAGCATCTTGAATGAATTGGAAAAAATAGATGCAAAAAAGAAAAGGGGCAATCTAACCAAAAAAGAAAAAGATGCACTAAAAACGTTACAGGAAAATTCAGATATAATAATAAAACCTGCGGATAAAGTAGTAGTTATGAATATTGAGGACTACGAAGCAGAGGTCCTAAGACAGTTGGATGATAATAAGACCTATACCGTGCTGAAAAAAGACCCCCTCCTAGAATATAAAAACAAATTACAAACTCTGGTGAAATATGGTGGTGAAAAAGGCATCCTGAGCAAAAAAGAGATGGATTATTTAAATATAAAAGAACCAATGACCCCAATTATCTATATACTGCCGAAAATACATAAGAGTATTACAAATCCCCCCGGGAGACCGATAGTTTCAGGGATCAATTCTCTTACTAGTAGATTGACGGAGTATATAGATAATTTCCTGCAAAAGTATGTACCAACAGCACCTTCCTATTTGAAAAATAGCGGGAGTGTGGTTGAAATAATAAAGGAATTACAGGGAATTGGGGACAATACATGGATGGCCACCATCGATGTGTCGTCCCTATACACCATCATCCCGAAAAAACTAGGATTGCAAGCAATAAGAGAAACCCTGTACAGTGACCCTGACATGACTAGGACACAAGCGGACTTTATAGTACGATGTGTTGAATTCTGTTTAGAACATAACTACTTCTGGTTCAAGGATCAGTTTTACCTACAGAAGGTCGGGACGGCGATGGGGGCGAAATTCGCCCCCAGTTTCGGTAACATCTTCATGACCAGGTGGGAAAAGCAGTTCATTGACCCCGAGCTAAAAAAATCCAGTAAAAGGGGATCCCTAAAAACCTGGAAAAGATATATAGACGATTGCCTGGTGATATGGGAAGGGGAAAAGAACCTACTTGAGATCTTCATTGCCAATTTGGAAAATAAAGAATGGAATCTTAGCTTTACCAGTACGATCAGTGCAGTTGCTGTGGATTTCCTGGACCTTACTATATATGCCGAAGAAGGACGGCTCAAAACCAAGACCTTTTTTAAACCAACTGATGTAAACGGCTATATAGATTTAACGAGCTGTCACTATGCCCCTTGGTTACTTAATGTACCGAAGGGACAGGTCCAGCGAATCCACCGCAACTGCACTGATTCGGCGATTTTTAAAAAACAGAGCAATGTAATAAAGGAGCGCTTTGTTGAAAAGGGCTATAAAAATGAAGACCTGGAGAGGTGTATAAAAGATATAACAGAACAGCAAGAGAAAACTCCCAATAGTAAACCTAAAAAAATAGAGAAGACCATGGATTTTCGCTTTTCATTTATAACCCAGTTCACACAGTGTTCTGGTGAACTGAAAAACGCAATCAGAAAAAACTGGTCGATTTTAAAAAATGACCCAATTTTGGGACGTGTTATTCCTGAGCAACCGACAGTCATCTATAAAAAGGCTCCCAACCTAAAAAATAAATTGGTACACAGCGCCAATCGTTCTGAAAGTAAATATAAAAATAAAAAAACGAAAAATGGCTTTAATTGGTGTGGTTTTTGCATTCCATGCAAGAACAGAAAAAGAACAGAAAAATTACAAAAGAGTACGCTAATCAAAAGCACCAATAAAGATAAAAAATTAGAAGTAGTAGGTGAGATGACTTGTCATAGTAAAGGGGTTGTGTATGTACTGGAGTGCCCTTGTGGCCTCCAGTATGTTGGACGGACTATTAGACCTCTAAAAGTCTGCATACAGGAACACATAAGAAATATAAAAAAAGGTCTTGAAAGTCATGGAGTATCGGCCCATTATAAAAAATACCACCAAAAAAACCCAGAGGGTCTAAAGTTTATGGGAGTGGAATCCGTACAAAACCATTGGAGGGGAGGCAGTCTTTTGGAAAAAATCAATAGGCAGGAAACCAAGTGGATATACGAATTAGGTACACTACAGCCGGGAGGTCTAAATGTAGATTTTGACCTGCAGGCTGTATTGAATTAGTGAAAAAACGTTATACTAAAAAGCATGCTCATGTGAATGGGGACGTAACTACATGCGTCTTCTTTCCCCTGGGGATGAGGAGAGTCCAGTATAGGGTTAATAGCAGGATAGGAAAATACTGTGGAAGAACACACCTGATTCCTGATTAGTTGCAAGGAAGGAATAAGAAGGTGGGGGAGGGAGAAAACAAGTGTGCCCCTGACGAAGCTCTAGGAGTGAAACCCGGGTCGGGCAGAAGCAGCAGACGCTGGGAATTTTATGTGTTTTAAAAGCTGTTTTAAGAAAGTTGTCTTGTGAGTATGGACAAATAAAAAGTTTTAAAGAAGTATTACGGAGCTTCACTATTGCAGAAGCCATTCTTGTCCACAGAATACTTCCAGGAATCTGAAGAAAAGAAATACAGATTTGTCTGTGGTATATACCATTTGAGTCCGTGTGGGGACTGAACCAGATTGTATGGAAACGTGGCTGTTTCGACAGAATAAGAGCAACCTACCACGGAGAGATTACATTTACGCCTTGTGTGATACGCAGTGTGTGAGTACAATCAGTGCAATGCAGGTTATTGTTACATACGGATTTACACTATTATAATTCCATTGGTTGCAGGATATCTACTTGAGGGATATTTGCAGCCCTCAGGCTCTCTCTGCAAACGAGGAAGTGAGAAGGATTAAAGAACTTGCATACTGACCTGGACCAGAAGCGCGGTCCGAACCCTATATATTGTACCAGAGGATTTAGAGAAGCATAATGGAGGATTTATAATGTATTTATTCCTGTTATCTTGTGAGAATACTTTGAGACAAATACTGTTCAGAAAGAAAACCCTATTAATAAAGTAGTTTTTACAACAGAGAATTTGGGGAAAATGGGCAACAGCATGACTTTTTTATTAAAACATTCCTCCAACAATATAAACAAATCTCACTGGTGGGTCCTTACTAAGTTGCTATGGGGCGCTATGATATCTAGGGGTTAAAAAAATCGCATCTACAGCCTGCCAGCGAACGATCGCTGCTGGCAGGCTGAAGATCCACTCGCTTACCTTCCAAAGAATGAGCTTTGCTTTAGGCCTCATGCACACGAACGTATTTTTTTGCGGTCCGCAAAAACGGGTCCCGTTTTCCCGTGATCCGTGACCGTTTTTTCGTCCGTGGGTCTTCCTTGATTTTTGGAGGATCCACGGACATGAAAAAAAAGTCTTTTTGGTGTCCGCCTGGCCGTGCAGAGCCAAACGGATCCGTCCTGAATTACAATGCAAGTCAATGGGGACGGATCCGTTTGTCGTTGACACAATATGGTGCCATTTCAAACGGATCCGTCCCCATTGACTTTCAATGTAAAGTCTGGAGTCCCTTTTATACCATCGGATCAGAGTTTTCTCCAATCCGATGGTATATTTTAACTTGAAGCGTCCCCATCACCATGGGAACGCCTCTATGTTAGAATATACTGTCGGATATGAGTTAGATCGTGAAACCTCATTTCCGACAGTATATTCTAACAGAGGCGTTCCCATGGTGATGGGGACGCTTCTAGTTAGAATATACTACAAACTGTGTACATGACTGCCCCCTGCTGCCTAGCAGCATCCGATCTCTTACAGGGGGCCGTGATCAGCACAATTAACCCCTCAGGTGCCGCACCTGAAGGGGTTAATTGTACTATCATATCCCCCTGTAAGAGATCAGGGCTGCCAGGCAGCAGGGGGCAGACCCCTCCCCAGTTTGAATATCATTGGTGGCCAGTGCGGCCCCCCCTTCCTCCCTCTATTGTAATAAATCGTTGGTGGCACAGTGTGCGCCCCCCCGCCCCCCCCCCTTCCTCCCTCTATTGTAATAAATCGTTGGTGGCACAGTGTGCGCCCCCCCGCCCCCCCCTTCCTCCCTCTATTGTAATAAATCGTTGGTGGCACAGTGTGCGCCCCCCCGCCCCCCCCCCTTTCCTCCCTCTATTGTAATAAATCGTTGGTGGCACAGTGTGCGCCCCCCACCCCCCCCCCCCCCCTCCCTCTATAGCATTAACAACATTGGTGGCCAGTGTGCGGCCTCCCATCCCCCCCCCCCCCCGATCATTGGTGGCAGCGGGTTACTAGCAATAGTACAATAGTAAAAGATTCATACTTACCTGGGAGCTGCGATGTTCGTGTCCGGCCGGGAGCTCCTCCTACTGGTAAGTGACAGTTCATTTAGCAATGCGCCGCACAGACCTGAGGCTGTCACTTACCAGTAGGTGGAGCTCCCGGCCGGACACGAACATCGCAGCAGCCGGTAAGTATGAATCTTCTACTATTGTACTATTGCTATGTAACCATGGCAACCAGGACTGTAGTAGCGTCCTGGTTGCCATGGTTACCGATCGGAGCCCCAGCGATTAAACTGGGACTCCGATCGGAACTCCGCTGCCACCAATGATGATGGGGGGGGGAGATGGGAGGCCGCACACTGGCCACCAATGTTGTTAATGCTATAGAGGGAGGGGGGGCCGATGGGGGGCGCACACTGTGCCACCAACGAATTATTACAATAGAGGGAGGGAGGGGGGGGGCGCACACTGTGCCACCAAAGAATAATTACAATAGAGGGGGGGGGGGCCGCACTGGCCATCAATGATATTCAAACTGGGGAGGGGGGGGGGTCTGCCCCCTGCTGCCTGGCAGCCCTGATCTCTTACAGGGGGATATGATAGTACAGTTAACCCTTTCAGGTGCCGCACCTGAAGGGGTTAATTGTGCTGATCACGGCCCCCTGTAAGAGATCGGGTGCTGCCAGGCAGCAGGGGGCAGTCTTGTACACAGTTTGTAGTGTATTCTAACTAGAAGCGTCCCCATCACCATGGGAACGCTTCTGTTTTAGAATATACTGTCGGTTCTGAGTTTTCACGAAGTGAAAACTCAGCTTTGAAAAAGCTTTATGCAGACGGATCTTCGGATCCGTCTGTATAAAAACTAACCTACGGCCACGGATCACGGACACGGATGCCAATCTTGTGTGCATCCGTGTTCTTTCACGGACCCATTGACTTGAATGGGTCTGTGAACCGTTGGCCGTGAAAAAAATAGGACAGGTCATATTTTTTTCACGCCATGAAACACGGATCACGGATGCGGCTGCAAAACGGTGCATTTTCCGTTTTTTCCACGGACCCATTGAAAGTCAATGGGTCCGCGAAAAAAGACGGAAAACGGCACAACGGCCACGGGTGCACACAACGGTCGTGTGCAGGAGGCCTAAATGTATCTAAAGATATATAACAAGTGTTCTCTTGTCAACCCATTGGGATTCTTAGCAACCAAATATTTTAATATGAATTAATTCAGGTAGGACAAGTGTATGCTAATCAGCTTTGCCTCATGCCATCCACTCTAGGCATTTTAAAGTCACCTATAAAAAGACTGAGGCTAAAGATGCACATTCTTGAATTACAATTAGCTCCTTGCTATTCATATTACTTTGGTACAGTTTTATCACATGCTTGCCTCTGGAGCAACTTTTATTGGCATATAAAACGGTGTGTGGTGAAGAAGAAAAACACAGAGGGCACGAAGCCTGACTCTGAACTGCTGCAATGTGCCTGATACTAGATCCCGCCACACATCCTCCTGCTCTGTGCCCTTTCTGGTAGCACAATTATTTGTGAGCTTTTAGATCTCCTTTCTCTTGTCTTGCCACATAATAAATCAACCAATTTCAGCAGAGAGCAGTAAAACTGTCAGCTTTGAAGCTGTAACTTTAGAAGCCCCAATCTTTCAGCAATAACAAGCATGTCCACTTATTTTGTGTTCTGTTTCCTTTGACCAATCCTTTTTTTGTTGCTTTGTGGTTCTTTAACAAGTAGATTTTGAAGCCCAGATGTTTTAGAGAAACGTGCTAAATGACTGATGCTTTATGTTTCCATCCCACCCACGTAGCTGCTACATCAGGCAACCTGAGGTATGAAGGTCTCTCCAGACAATACTGCTCACTAGGGACACATCGGTGATCACGAGAGCAGACTTTCCTAGTGTAAAAGTTATATTTCTGTGCTTAGTTTGTATGGATTTTATGTATAGAAGTTAAAAGTAAAACACAAATTGAAAATAGCGATAGAATTAATATGGCGCCAACATATTTTACAATGTGTCTACAGATGGGCAGGATTATATCAGCTCACTGCTTGTTACTCACAAGGATCTCCAAAAGTGGAGGTAGTTTGAGTGTTGAAAACATTGAGCTGGACCCCAACTGAAAAATATATCCAAATTTTGAATAAATGAATCCAACATTCGCAAGTACAAAAACCACACATATTTCTATATTGAAAACATGAAAATATCCAAAAATAATTTAAGAAAGGGTTGGATTAAAAGGAACAACTATTTTGGGGCCTGCATGGCATTAAAGGTCTCCTTCATCCACTTGCGCTAATGTAATTTAGCAGGCTGTTCCGGCAGAAGAACAACCTTCCAGAGATGTCCGGATCTGGCCTAGCTGGATACTGCCGTTCACCATTGACTTTAATATGAACTGTCGGGGATCCGGTCACTAGCTAGTAGAAAGTTTGGGATTCGACCAGATAAAAACTGTTGTGTGCAGCGATTTTGTCCGGTCAAATCCGTCATTTATCCTGCCACTATCCGGCTATGGCAGAACTTCGGCAAGCTGTTTCTCTGCCAGATCAGCATGGCAGATTGATTTAGTACTAGCGTGAAACAAGCTTTATTCAGTGATCAACATGCTTATTTACGGTGCTAGTAACCAATCAAATAATTATTGCTATCATTACAAAATTGCCATTCTACACCCTATAACATACATATACATAATAGAGATATAAACTCAGATATATGTTCAGAAAATTTTACTGAAAACACATCAAATCCATAATTCAATTGAAACCTTTATTGTATTACCGTACGAGTCTCGTATATTGAAATCCAAAATGTTTACTGCGTTTATAGCCATAAACATTATTCTACCTCTAGTGCAGAATTATTATTAACCCCTTACTGACAGAGATTTCATGTTTTTGTTTAAGATTTTTCCTCTTCCTCCTTTCAAGAGCCCTTACTTCTTTTATGTACTCTGAACATAGCGGTATGACAGTTTGCAAGTTACCTATTTTAATAGCACCATTTAATGCACCATGTAATGCATTGAAAATCAATAAAAAAATATAGAAATTGGGGTGGAAAAACAAAACAAAAATTCCACCATTGCTTTGGGGTTTCATTTTACAGTGTTCACTCTGCATTATAAATGACATACTAACTTTATTCTGTCAGAATAATTAGGGCAATACAACATTAATGTAATTTTTGTTATGTTTTGCTACTGTTAAAAATCCTTTTTTTATCTCTCCCCATGTGCCAGTACCCATAGCTTTTTGCCAGATTTCTCCATTGATGGAGCTGCATGAGGACTTGTTTTTTGCCAGACAAGCTGTTGGTACCCTTTGGGGTAGGCATAGATTTTTGATCACTTTTTATAAAAAAAAATTAGGAGGAGCTGTGTTTTTTTCTAAATTAATGTAATACAGTATTTAAATAGTTCAGACTTTTACATACATGGCAATGCCAATTATGCTCTCTTTTTATTGTTTGAATGTTTTATGTCCTAAATGGAAGTTTTAATATTTGTGGTTAAATGCGCATGTGCCGTCTCCTTTCTCTCTTCCTGTCCGCTGCTACTGCTGTCTATGGCAAAGACCATAGACGATAGCAGCAGCGGATAGGAAGAGAGAAGGGAGATGACATGTGCGCACTGCATGCGTTGTCTCTTCATACAGCTTATTGTCAGGGGTGCCGGGTGTCGGACCCCTGCCGATCTGATACTAATGACATATCCTTAGAATAGATCATGAATAGTAAAAGCCCAGACAACCCCTTTAACTTTCTTCAAGTTTTTTGGGTTCCCCTATGGGGCTGAACATGTGACTACGTGTACAATCCACTGCAATCCTTTTTGTGCTTGTAATATTATCCTATTACATTCTTCGTCTAGAAGTTTTTAATAGAAACAATAAGATGGCAGGCTTCAGGGACTTCATTAATTGCTATGATACCCCTTGTGCACTGTGAGTGTGTCACCAGGGTGATCAGGGGCCAGAGAGTGTACCCTCTCTTTAACTGCTCATTAGTAGCAGCTATTATTGACTTATGGTTTAACCAGCCATTGCACTCAGGTGTCAGCTTTATAAAGCAGCTTTCACCTGCAGTGTCCCAGAAGAAGTCAGAGATGCAAATTCCAGAGTTGGGTTATCTACTTAGGGTACCATAATGCATTTTGAATGCTACACATAAGAGCATATTTTACTCTTGTGAGAAAAAGTGTTTAGCTATGCTGACTAGCTTGTGTTAAATTTTAAAGATCTCTGGTCTGGATGCAAGAGGTGGAGTCTGGGGTTATGCTGAGAATTTGCTGCACAAGGAACTGCAAGGTCAAGCAGAATTGCAGCAGACAATTTAGTGTCTACTGCCTCCTTCAAGGTGTTGGGTGTCAGTAAACCTCTGTAGAATATGTGGACTGCCATGCTATACTGTTTAAATTGGCAAAATGTAATTTCTCCATTTGTCACGGACGTACCAATATATACGCACTTTCCAGCGACAGGTGTCAGGAGATTTGCGAGACTGGCAACACGTGGTTTGATCTGACATGTTTTCATTTTGGTTCAAATGATGTCTGTGTTGTTTCTGGTGCTTGGCACACCTTTTTCCCCAGGTGTAGCTATTTTGGTTATTTTACCGTCTCTATTTATTGTTGTTTCTCCCACTATGCTATGCGGTATATAACTTCTGTTGGACTTGTGGTTAGCTTGTGTTTGATTCTTGGCTGAGTTCCTGGTGCTACCAAAGCTTCATTGAAGATAAATGTTTCCTTTCCCTTTTGTATTTTGTTTATATATATGTGTGTGTGTGTGTTGCCTTTCCCTGTTGTTTGTCATTAGGCCTGAGGGAGACTCCTGTTCGTCCTTCCCTTTGGAGGAACAGGTAGACTCAGTCCTGACATTAGTTCCAGGGTCCTATAGGGTGAGATAGGATTCTAGGTATCCTGTGTATGAACTTGCCTACCTTTGGGGCCTGTTCATACTGGTAGTCTGTCATGACTGGAGTTTTCTCTAGGAGGTGTCCATATTCCCTCCCTAGTGACACCATGGTGGTTGAAATATTTATTTAGTATTCGTTTTGCCAGAAGGTTGTAAGGGGATCAGACCTTGCTGACAGAATTGTTTGGTCATGAGTGTCAGTAAGGTCTGATCCCCTTACAACCTTCTGTCAAAATTAATACTAAATAAATATTTCAACCACCATGGAGAAATTACATTTTACCAATTTAAACAGTTTAGCATGACAGTCCACATATTCTACAGAGGTTTACTGCGCCCCCCCCCCCCCCCCCCAACACCTTGGAGGAGGCAGTAGACACTGAATTGTCTGCTGCAATTCTGCTTGACCTTGCAGTTCCATGTGTGGCAAATTCTCAGTATAACTGCAGACTCTACATCTTGTATTCAGACCAGACCCCTTTAAAATTTAACACAAGCTAGTCAGCAGAGCTAAACACTTTATTAATCTCACAAGAGTAAAATATGGCTCCCCACACCTACAGTAGGACAAAGGAAAGAATCAGACGGATACAGTTGTCACTGGGAAACAGTGGCTTTACTTATCTCACTGGATGCAGCAAGTTTGGTAGTTACAGAGTGCTCACTGGAGGCAGCTAGCTTAGTGGTTAGTCTCTCAATTAGGGCATATGCTTAGTTAGGGCAACAGATTAATTTGATATATTGTCTCTTTAGGTGGCAACACATAAGAATAACATAGTACCTTAAAGATGCAATAACTCACTCTCTCTTTGGTTTTCATATGCCCTGAGGTGCCCCTTTATGACTAGTACCAACCACCTCCATTTGCTAGCTAGCTACACTTGGGAATATTGCATTTTTTAAAAGCAACAGCCTCACATCTCATTTTTAATTCTGCTTGCCTGCTACTGACAGAAGGCCTGCTATTTATGATCTGTTAGACATGTGCACTCATTACAGCTTAATGAATTAAGACCCAAAAGGCACATAAGTAACACTTTATGATATACCATGTTGAATATGTAATGCAAAGTGTTTATGCAATTTATGCAAAACAGGTGACACTTTTCAGTGTGGAGAATCAAAGAAAACATAACACATAAATAGTGGCATAACAATGAAGACTTCAGTGTCACATCAGTCTAACATCAACTAGGTGTAGTGGGCACTGCAACAGGGTCACATGGTAAACCAGGGCAACTGCTCTCTTTCTAAGGATTGTGGGATAGGTCTTGCAACAGGAAAATTACCTTCACCCTTTCCGTCATCCGCCGCACTTGTACAGTGGATGTCAGGTCTTTAAAGATGGTGCCCGCTCCGGAGAAGAGTGAGCGCCATAGCAACTGGATGACTGCTGTTTCACATAGCAGACACCCGTGGCTAATGTCCACGATCAGCGGTAATGCCAATCATGGACATGTAACCCCTCAGATGCCATGGTCGAATGTGACTACGGCATCTGAGAGGAAGGTGATTCATGTAAATAATTAGCCAGAGCCTGTACTAGGCTTCTAGGCTCATTACTTGCATATTACAATTCAGGCCAGCAGGTGGCAACACTGAATTGTAATATAGAAATTTCTGTATAGGATAATGGAAAAAATTCCATTACTCTATATAAATTGCAATTTAATGATTGTATTTTGGGGTCCACTTTATGGTTTGGTCTGGCTCTGAATCCCTGTTCAAGGAGTTTGCAGAATATTTGAACATGGTGAATAACATGAATATGAGGTTTACCCACAATTTTGGAGGTTCCAAATTGAAATTCTTAGATGTGATGGTGTTGGAGAGAGGGGAGAGTTGGTCACCAAGGGTTATCGCAAGCCAATGGCTATCAACTTTCTGTTACATTTCTCAAGTTATCACCCAGAGAGTGTCAAGAAAGCAGTCCCTTATGGACAATTTGTCAGATTGAGAAGAATTAATAAGACAGAGGAGAGCTTTAGGAAGCAATCCTTAGACCTAAAGAAACGTCTTTTGGCTAGGGGTTACCCCATGAATCTGTTAAATGATGCATTACAGAAAGCTATGTCAATACACAGGGCTGCAGCACTCTAAGGAAATACAAAAATCAAGAGACAGATATTCAGAAGCGCTTTGTTTTTTCTTTTAAGTATAGTCCTATGGCAGACTGTATCCAGAAAGTGATAAGGGAGAATTGGGAAATAGTGGAGAAAGATGAAAGTCTAAAAGGGATAAAAGGATCTAGCCCCTTAGTAGCCTTTAGGAAATGCCATAATTTAAAAGACAAACTGGTCAGAAGTCGCTTTGTAGAGCCAAAGCCAATTATGTGGTTGAGGGATTGGACACCTATTGGGAATCGCCGTTGCGGAAATTGCTCTCATTGCAAGTACAATCCCCAATGGGGTTTATTAAGCTTTGGAGGTTTGCGACACAGAGTAAACACCCGGATTACATGTAAGAGTAAATATGTTGTATAACTCATTTCATGTATATGTGGTAGATTCTATATAGGTAAGACTATCAGGAACATGAATGAAAGATTTAGGGAACACCACGATTAATAGAACATGTGAGATCAGAGCACAATAGCAACACCAAGGTTTTGAGATTTGCAGGGATTGAGTCAGTATGTAATCCACCACAAGGAGGCGATAGACATTGCGAGCTCTTGAGAAGGGAGGCTAGATGGATATTGGAATCCGGAGCTATGGGCCCATTAGGCCTAAATGATAGAAATGACTCTGTTTTTCGATTTTATGTTTTGGTTATAACATTTGTTTTTATGTATAGCACCGAACCACTGGTGACGTCACTAGTATGTGCCCCGCAGAGGCTCTGTTGCATAAAGATGATATCTGTACGTCAGAACGTCAGTATCCTGAGGAAGCGCTGAAAAGTGAAACGGCCGTCGCCATGAGTCACCGCCTACATTATGTCGATCCGCCCCATGCCTGTATCGATGTGAAAACTACGAAATAAACCAATCTTTTTGGTGAGTGCCGCTCATGCATTTATTCTTCTATGGAATATGTGTATAAGGGCTTAGGAGCAGAGCACCGCCGTTTAAGGCCCCTTTCACACAGGCGAGATTTCCGTGCGGGTGCAATGCGTGAGGTGAACGCATTGCACCCGCACTGAATCCGGACCCATTCATTTCCATGGGGCTTGCACACGAGCGGTGATTTTCACGCATCACTTGTGCCTTGCGTGAAAATCGCAGCATGCTCTATATTCTGCGTTTTTCACGCAACGCAGGCCCCATAGAAGTGAATGGGGCCGCGTGAAAATCGCAAGCATCCACAAGCAAGTGCGGATGCCGTGCGATTTTCACGCATGGTTGCTAGGTGACAATCGGGCTGGGGACCCGATCTGTATTATTTTCCCTTATAATATGGTTATAAGGGAAAATAATAGCATTCTGAATACAGAATGCATAGTACAATACCGCTGGAGGGGTTAAAAATTATGTAATGTAATGTTGAGCTGCCAGCTAAGGACCTGTGGTGATGTCACATCAAATGTTCCAATCACATGGCCCCTCACCATGGTGATGAACCATGTGATTGGACCATGTGATGAGCACAGTGACGTCATCAAATGTCCTATTCCTGTGCACAGCAAAGAAGAAGACAGAAGAGAAGCCGGGCTGCGCGATCAAGTGGATTAAGGTGAGTTAAATATATATATATTTTTTTTAACCTTTCCAGCCTTATTGTACTATGCATTCTGTATTAAGAATGCTATTATTTTCCCTTATAACCATGTTATAAGGGAAAATAATACAATCTACAGAACACCTAATCCAAACCCGAACTTTTGTGAAGAAGTTCAGGTCTGGGTACCAAAAATGCAGATTTTTCTCACGTGCGTGCAAAAGGCATTACATTGTTTTGCACTCGCGTGGAAAAATCACGCATTTTCCCTCAACCCACCCGCATCTTATCCGGGCAAAAAACATGACGCCCATGTGAAAGAGGCCTAATAGTGGGAGAGGAGACCAGACTCAATAATTGAGATTTGTTAAACAAGGGAGTTTGGGCAGTGCCACCCCGTCTGTATTCTGACATTCGTTTGCATATTTGCCGTTTAAAGAGGACCTTTCACCGATTATTACACTGTGAACTAAGTATACAGACATGGAGAGCGGCGCCCGGGGATCTCACTGCACTTACTATTATCCCCGGGCGCCGCTCCGTTCTCCTGCTATGCCCTCCGGTATCTCTGGTCACAAAGTTATGGTAGGCGGAGTCTGCCCTTGTTCTGCTGTAGCGCTGGCCAATCGCATTGCAGAGCTCACAGCCTGGGAGAAAAGAACCTCCCAGGCTGTGAGCTCTGCGCTGCGATTGGCCAGCGCTACAGCAGAACAAGGGCAGACTCCGCCTACCATAACTTAGTGACTGAAATCTCCGCCTACTATAACTTAGTGAGCAGAGATACCGGAGGGCATAACAGGAGAACGGAGCGGCGCCCGGGGATAATAGTAAGTGCAGTGAGATCCCCGGGCGCCGCTCTACATGTCTGTATAGTTAGTTCACATTGTCATAATGGGTGAAAGGTCCTTTTTAAGGTTGTACTTATCTGTTGAAAAGCCTTTTGTGTAAAAATATAAAAAAATTCGGGCCTATTTGCAGTTCAGCGGTGCAGTGAGATATTTTACATACTAGTTTGCCGTGTATTTTTCACGGTGAGGTTCACCGTGCCGTGTGATGCCGTTCAGGCTGGCTGCACGCTTTTAGTACTGGCTGCGGGTGATTCCGTGCAGCGGGTTGCTTTTGGCTGCGTGCTGGCTGCGGTATCTGGTGTGAACCTGCCCGTGTACGTATGTATCCCTTTGACTGTGTCTGTAGTTCTGTTCACTGTTCCTGGTTGCCATGGGCAATGCCCGGTTCTGTTCTTGTATGTTCTGTTCTGAGCTCTGATCTCTGATGCTGATGTGGTTAACTCCCCTGTCTGCTGTGCCTGGGTGTGGTTTGGCAGGTGCACTTGTTTAGCACCTATTTTTCCCTGTGTGTCCTGTTCCTGGGGTCAGTTTTGGTTTAGTTGTTCTGTCTGTCAGTTTATCCTGTTCCGTTCTTGGTGTAGCTCCTTGCTGCTGACCTCAGGGATCACATTATTGTATTCTGCATCTTGTTTATGCCATGTTCTGGTCGTCTGTATCTGCTCTGTTCTGGTGTATTTTGATATTTGTTCCTGTTCTGTTCCTTGCTAGCCTAGCAGTGCTTCTGCGTCCGTTGTCATGTCTGTATTCCTGTAGAGCCTAGCAGAGCTTATCTACGTCTGAGCCTAGCAGAGATTATCTGCGTCTGTTCCATGTCCTGTTATTGTCTGTCTGGCAGTCCTTACTGCTTCTGTTATTCCGTTCATGTCTGCTTCTGTTCTTGTTTTATGTCTGCCTCCGGAAGGGGGTCCCTGGCTTCCCCGGAGGGGGAACCACCATCCATGTGCAGCTCTGCCTGGGGCCGCTTAGCTTCTATCACTTGTGGAGCAGGTAACTTCTTCTTGTTTTGTATTTCCTGTCTGTAGTACCTGCATCTGCATCTGTATCTGTATCAGTATCGCTGTCTCTGCTGGTACCTTTCTTGATACCTTCGGTCTGCTGGTACCATTGTTGGTATCTTCTGGTCTGCTGGACCAGCTGCCACTGACTCGGTTTACGCTCTGGAGTTTGCCCTGGCAACTACCGTGGCTCAAGTCTATCCTCACCACCAGAGACGCTAGTGAAGACCTGGTGTTGCTTAGCTACGCCCCTCTAGAATATTGCCAGTCAGTGGCACAGTGGGTACGCACCCGTTGGTTCATTAAAGTATTACTGGCGAAATAAAAATATATTTGCTGTTTAACCACCTCCGGACCGCCTAACGCAGGATCGCGTTCCGGAGGTGGCAGCGCTGCGCACAGTCACGCATATACGCGTCATCTCGCGATGGCCGAGATTTCCTGTGAACGCGCGCACACAGGCGCGCGCGCTCACAGGAACGGAAGGTAAGAGAGTTGATCTCCAGCCTGCCAGCGGCGATCGTTCGCTGGCAGGCTGGAGATGTGTTTTTTTTAACCCCTAACAGGTATATTAGACGCTGTTTTGATAACAGTGTCTAATATACCTGCTACCTGGTCCTCTGGTGGTCCCCTTTGTTTGGATCGACCACCAGAGGACACAGGTAGCTCAGTAAAGTAGCACCAAGCACCACTACACTACACTACACCCCCCCCCCCCGTCACTTATTAACCCCTTATTAGCCCCTGATCACCCCTGATCACCCCATATAGACTCCCTGATCACCCCCCTGTCATTGATTACCCCCCTGTCATTGATCACCCCCCTGTAAAGCTCCATTCAGATGTCCGCATGATTTTTACGGATCCACTGATAGATGGATCGGATCCGCAAAACGCATACGGACGTCTGAATGAAGCCTTACAGGGGCGTGATCAATGACTGTGGTGATCACCCCATATAGACTCCCTGATCACCCCCCTGTCATTGATTACCCCCCTGTCATTGATTACCCCCCTGTAAAGCTCCATTCAGACGTCCGCATGATTTTTACGGATCCACTGATAGATGGATCGGATCCGCAAAACGCATCCGGACGTCTGAATGAAGCCTTACAGGGGCATGATCAATGACTATGGTGATCACCCCATATAGACTCCCTGATCACCCCCCTGTAAAGCTCCATTCAGATGTCCGCATGATTTTTCCGGATGCACTGATAGATGGATCCGATCCGCAAAACGCATCCGGACGTCTGAATGAAGCCTTACAGGGGCATGATCAATGACTGTGGTGATCACCCCATATAGACTCCCTGATCACCCCCCTGTAAAGCTCCATTCAGATGTCCGCATGATTTTTACGGATGCACTGATAGATGGATCCGATCCGCAAAACGCATCCGGACGTCTGAATGAAGCCTTACAGGGGCATGATCAATGACTGTGGTGATCACCCCCCTGTCATTAATTACCCCCCTGTAAAGCTCCATTCAGATGTCCGCATGATTTTTACGGATGCACTGATAGATGGATCCGATCCGCAAAACGCATCCGGACGTCTGAATAAAGCCTTACAGGGGCATGATCAATGACTGTGGTGATCACCCCCCTGTCATTGATTACCCCCCTGTAAAGCTCCATTCAGATGTCCGCATGATTTTTACGGATCCACTGATAGATGGATCCGATCCGCAAAACGCATCCGGACGTCTGAATGAAGCCTTACAGGGGCATGATCAATGACTGTGGTGATCACCCCCCTGTCATTGATCAACCCCCTGTAAAGCTCCATTCAGATGTCCGCATGATTTTTACGGATGCACTGATAGATGGATCGGATCCGCAAAACGCATCCGGACGTCTGAATGAAGCCTTACAGGGGCGTGATCAATGACTGTGGTGATCACCCCATATAGACTCCCTGATCACCCCCCTGTCATTGATTACCCCCCTGTCATTGATTACCCCCCTGTAAAGCTCCATTCAGACGTCCGCATGATTTTTACGGATCCACTGATAGATGGATCGGATCCGCAAAACGCATCCGGACGTCTGAATGAAGCCTTACAGGGGCGTGATCAATGACTGTGGTGATCACCCCATATAGACTCCCTGATCACCCCCCTGTCATTGATTACCCCCCTGTAAAGCTCCATTCAGATGTCCGCATGATTTTTACGGATGCACTGATAGATGGATCGGATCCGCAAAACGCATACGGACGTCTGAATGAAGCCTTACAGGGGCGTGATCAATGACTGTGGTGATCACCCCATATAGACTCCCTGATCACCCCCCTGTCATTGATTACCCCCCTGTCATTGATTACCCCCCTGTAAAGCTCCATTCAGACGTCCGCATGATTTTTACGGATCCACTGATAGATGGATCGGATCCGCAAAACGCATATGGACGTCTGAATGAAGCCTTACACGGGCGTGATCAATGACTGTGGTTATCACCCCATATAGACTCCCTGATCACCCCCCTGTCATTGATCACCCCCCTGTCATTGATCACCCCCCTGTCATTGATCACCCCTCTGTAAGGCTCCATTCAGACATTTTTTTGGCCCAAGTTAGCGGAATTTTTTTTTTTTTTCTTACAAAGTCTCATATTCCACTAACTTGTGTCAAAAAATAAAATCTCACATGAACTCACCATACCCCTCACGGAAACCAAATGCGTAAAATTTTTTAGACATTTATATTCCAGACTTCTTCTCACGCTTTAGGGCCCCTAGAATGCCAGGGCAGTATAAATACCCCACATGTGACCCCATTTCGGAAAGAAGACACCCCCAGGTATTCCGTGAGGGGCATATTGAGTCCATGAAAGATTGAAATTTTTGTCCCAAGTTAGCGGAACGGGAGACTTTGTGAGAAAAAAATTAAAAATATCAATTTCCGCTAACTTGTGCCAAAAAAAAAAACATTCTATGAACTCGCCATGCCCCTCATTGAATACCTTGGGGTGTCTTCTTTCCAAAATGGGGTCACATGTGGGGTATTTATACTGCCCTGGCATTCTAGGGGCCCCAAAGCGTGAGAAGAAGTCTGGTATCCAAATGTCTAAAAATGCCCTCCTAAAAGGAATTTGGGCCCCTTTGCGCATCTAGGCTGCAAAAAAGTGTCACACATCTGGTATCGCCGTACTCAGGAGAAGGTGGGGAATGTGTTTTGGGGTGTCATTTTACATATACCCATGCTGGGTGAGAGAAATATTTTGGTCAAATGCCAACTTTGTATAAAAAAATGGGAAAAGTTGTCTTTTGCCAAGATATTTCTCTCACCCAGCAAGGGTATATGTAAAATGACACCCCAGAACACATTCCCCAACTTCTCCTGAATACGGCGATACCACATGTGTGACACTTTTTTGCAGCCTAGGTGGGCAAAGGGGCCCACATTCCAAAGAGCACCTTTAGGATTTCACAGGTCATTTACCTACTTACCACACATTAGGGCCCCTGGAAAATGCCAGGGCAGTATAACTACCCCACAAGTGACCCCATTTTGGAAAGAAGACACCCCAAGGTATTCCGTGAGGGGCATGGCGAGTTCCTAGAATTTTTTATTTTTTGTCACAAGTTAGTGGAAAATGATGTTTTTTTTTTTTTTTTTCATACAAAGTCTCATATTCCACTAACTTGTGACAAAAAATAAAAACTTCCATGAACTCACTATGCCCATCAGCGAATACCTTGGGGTCTCTTCTTTCCAAAATGGGGTCACTTGTGGGGTAGTTATACTGCCCTGGCATTCTAGGGGCCCAAATGTGTGGTAAGGAGTTTGAAATCAAATTCTGTAAAAAATGACCTGTGAAATCCGAAAGGTGCTCTTTGGAATATGGGCCCCTTTGCCCACCTAGGCTGCAAAAAAGTGTCACACATCTGGTATCTCCGTACTCAGGAGAAGGTGGGGAATGTGTTTTGGGGTGTTATTTTACATATACCCATGCTGGGTGAGAGAAATATCTTGGCAAAAGACAACTTTTCCCATTTTTTTATACAAAGTTGGCATTTGACCAAGATATTTATCTCACCCAGCATGGGTATATGTAAAATGACATCACAAAACACATTCCCCACCTTCTCCTGAGTACGGAGATACCAGATGTGTGACACTTTTTTGCAGCCTAGGTGGGCAAAGGGGCCCATATTCCAAAGAGCACCTTTCGGATTTCACAGGTCATTTTTTACAGAATTTGATTTCAAACTCCTTACCACACATTTGGGCCCCTAGAATGCCAGGGCAGTATAACTACCCCACAAGTGACCCCATTTTGGAAAGAAGAGACCCCAAGGTATTCGCTGATGGGCATAGTGAGTTCATGGAAGTTTTTATTTTTTGTCACAAGTTAGTGGAATATGAGACTTTGTATGAAAAAAAAAAAAAAAAAAATCATCATTTTCCACTAACTTGTGACAAAAAATAAAAAATTCTAGGAACTTGCCATGCCCCTCACGGAATACCTTGGGGTGTCTTCTTTCCAAAATGGGGTCACTTGTGGGGTAGTTATACTGCCCTGGCATTCTAGGGGCCCAAATGTGTGGTAAGGAGTTTGAAATCAAATTCTGTCAAAAATGACCTGTGAAATCCGAAAGGTGCTCTTTGGAATATGGGCCCCTTTGCCCACCTAGGCTGCAAAAAAGTGTCACACATCTGGTATTGCCGTACTCAGGAGAAGGTGGGGAATGTGTTTTGGGGTGTCATTTTACATATACCCATGCTGGGTGAGAGAAATATCTTGGCAAAAGACAACTTTTCCCATTTTTTTATACAAAGTTGGCATTTGACCAAGATATTTATCTCACCCAGCATGGGTATATGTAAAAAGACACCCCAAAACACATTCCCCACCTTCTCCTGAGTACGGAGATACCAGATGTGTGACACTTTTTTGCAGCCTAGGTGGGCAAAGGGGCCCATATTCCAAAGAGCACCTTTCGGATTTCACAGGTCATTTTTTACAGAATTTGATTTCAAACTCCTTACCACACATTTGGGCCCCTAAAATGCCAGTTAAGGTTGTACTTATCTGTTGAAAAGCCTTTTGTATAAAAACATTAGGGCATATTTGCCGTTCAGCGGTGCAGTGAGATATTTTACAGCCCAGTTTGTTGCGTATTACTGGCGAAATACAACTATATTTGCCTTTCATCTTTGTACTTATCTGTTGAAAAGCCTTTTGTGTAAAAATATTTAAAAATTAGGGCCTAATTGCCGTTCAGCGGTGCAGTTATATGCAGTGAAGCACTTTTTTGGGGGGGCTCTGTATAGGGGCATTTTATACTGGGACACATTATGGTGGGTATTATGGAGAAGGGGGAGAGGGGTACTATGGGGGCACTAGGAAGGGGTATTTTATACTTGCAAATTATGGGGGAAACTGAGTGCATCTACTGGGGCACTATATATGGGGCATTTTTTACTGGTACATTATGGGGGGCACTAGGAGGAAGGGGGCAGAGGAGCTCTGTGGGGGCATTTACTGGGGGCACTATATAGGGGTATTTTATACTGGCACATTATGGGGGCACTATGGGGACATTAGCTCAACTGGGGGCATTAAAAGGCGGGATTTTTGCACATTATAAGGAGAATTATTGCTACTGGGGGGCATTATGGTGGGCTTTATTACTACTGGGGGTCTAGGGGGAACATGATTACTAGTATGGGCACTATGGGAGCATTATTATGATTGGGGCACAGTGGGGACATGTTGGGGGCACTGTAGAAGCACCATTACTACCATGTGTGATCTAGCAGAGAATTATTCCTATTGGTGGGACTTTTGGGAGCGCTATTACTGTTGGGGGTACCTTGGTACAGTATCAGCTTACAGCAATTATTTTTTGGGGATGTTATGTTTACACTATTAGTGTCAGGGGCACTATTTGCTGGGCGCAGTTATTTAAGGGCACTGTGTGCCAATATTAAAGGGCACTATCTGCATGGTACAAGTTTTACCAGGGGGTTTCTCTGTTTCTGCAGTATAATATTGGGGAGCACGGCAGGCAGAGTATTGGGGATGGTAGGATGATTTGTCCAGAAGATGGGAGGATGATGGAAAAGTAGTAAACTAAGATTTTTTTTAACGTCAAATTGCAGAGAGGAGAAATGGCTGAAAAATGGTGGTCTGGTCTGAAGGTCTTAAAGGAGAAGATAAGGAAAGAGGGAAGGAACAGCTACATCAAAGGAGACATCACTGAATGTAAGAGGTATGGGGCGCTGTATTACCCTGTATGTTCTGTAGTGATGGGAGGGTGGATATAGAATTTGTCCCACACTGCCTCAGCCCGGCCCCAGACTTCAGGTCACACTGTGTGTGTTCTAAAATCTGGGGCTCACACACATCTACTACATTATCTGTACACAGAGAGTTACCACCGTGTTATCTGTGGTGTTACATAGGACTGCAGGTTATATCTACTACATTGTCTGTATAAAAAAAGGGGTGTGGCCACAGGTTGAGGGGGGGGGCGCAATACTTTGCTTGCCCTGGGTACTGGCAACCCACGCTACGCCACTGCTCAGGACCTTATGTGGCTAGCAGCGATGTGGATCGGGTATGACGTGTCTAGATCAGTGTCGGCCATAGAGCTTGGTTTCTCTGTGCCCGTCGAACCTCGCATGGACATTTCTTATGCTATCCACACAGAGGACTTCAAGACTTTGAAGAATGCAAAAGTCAGGGTGGCTTCCCTGTCCACTAATACGGAATTGGTGCACTAATTAATATGACTCAGCCAGTCACCATATAACAGAATGATTATTTTAAAATGATAGGCACTCTACATCTGGGATCAATTTGAATAAGTAATATTTATTTATTAAAAAACCCATCATATATACATATTGTTAAAACTAATTAAAAACACAAAAAAAAAAACACCAAAGATCCGTATAGAAAGTAGAAGGAATCTCTCCACCTGGGATGTGAACACATTTATGGATATGGCAGGCTTGACAAATTCCATATAAATCATGTGTGATCGAATCTCTATCGGAGACCCCACTCCAAGTTTTGTGCCATCATTCACTTCATCTATATGAGTAATTCACATAATAAATATTTGATACACCACCTATGGGTACCTAGCAGTGGTTATTCAGATTATGCAATTGCTGATCTTAAAACGGTCGACCGCACAATTTCCAAGATGTTATAATAATATTCTTAATTGGTAGTATCCTGGAATAATAATATACCTGATACTGGAGTGTCGTATCTCAGTGTTAATAGAAATGTGTCACGCAATGTAGCAGGACACATAGCACAAATTGTCAGCACAAATCCATTATTTCTATCTGTTCCGTTCAACTGGCAACATTTGTATTAATGTGCACCACTTTTTGTATTGCCCAAACTCCGTTATTGCTTAGTACATAAAAGCGCTTAGCTCAACTGTCCATCTATATGCCGATAATAGAGAGTTCAGTCCCTGTTAGTCTTACATGCAGTCGTGCACTGTGACTGTTTTGTTACTCACAGTTTGATGTGAAGGAGCGGAGACTGGTGCCTGCCGTGGCATCCCACGTGGTAATCGGCACAGATGAGTCTTACCTCCGTATCCTCCTCCTGATGGTGAGTCGTACAGTCGCGCTGACTTCTTGTGTGGGCTGGGAGACCGGTCGGCGTTCCACGTGTTGAATGGACACCTCACCGGCTATGTTGGGATCCTCCCCATTTGTTCTTCATCAAATGAAATTCTGGAGCGCTCCATATGTTATAGATTTAAAAGTCCTCGTGGGGGTACTGGGACATGAGGCTATTCCCTACCAGACGCTTTTCGGAGATTAACTCCTTCTTCAGTGGCTAAATCCTTCATCTTATCAGTACCCTTAAATTCCTCTCATCATATACGTCATATAGTTGGATGGAAAAAATGGAGTGGCTCTTCCGTAATTATATCCATATTTTTGTTATAACTGTGCATAGACATCCCTTCAGATTACTTGAGTAGATACAGTTGTTATTATATAATGCTATTGCTTCATCATGCCCATAAGCGCATATCAATCGCATGCGTTTTGCATGCGGTTTTTTATAAAACTATTCAGGAGCAAATATTATTAATTTATTCAATACAGTAATCCCATAGCGATAGTGTGTTTATCCCATATCCTAAACTTATAGGGAAAGTGATGAATAAAAATAAACCATTGCTATTTAAACTTCCCGAGTGTGTTCCCAAAAAAATATATATTCCAAACTCATATTTGCGGTTATTATGCGTTTTTTTACCAACACTTTTTATTTGATGTAAATCATATTTTATTTTATTAATATATTCACCTATGTATTATATAGGATAAGAGCAATTACATTTCAACTTTTACTTTCCCTTTTCTTGTTACAGATGTATATTTGTAGATAGATGACACGTAAGACTTCAAGACTTTATGGAATTATATTCATAAATCAAAGGACGAGGTCACGTTGGAGGAAGTGGACAATTTATTTCTATGTCTTTACTCGCATTTCTTCAGACACTTTAGAATCCACTTATCAGCAACCGCCACAGAATGAGCTGAAATCGGCTTGTTTGCTGGACCTTCCTCCAGTTATCAGCCATAACCCCATTCATTTCTTCATCCATATGCATTACCATCGTGGTCACCCCGACACTGGTCGTCAATCCATTCTTGTTGATGAAGCACTTTGTTTTTCCAGTTTGTCTTTTAAATCTTGTGGTTTTGCCCCTTCTGCGTTGTATTTTATGTGTGTTAACCCCTTAGTGACCACCAATACGCCTTTTTACTGACGTAAACAAAGGGGGTTTTAGCTAAACGGCTTGCTTTAATCAATCATTACATGTACTTAAAATGGTGCATTAAAAACTATAACTTGTCCTGCAAAAAATAAGACCTTATACAAGTACATTTATGAAAAAACAAAAAAGTTCTAGCTCTTGGAATGCAATTTTTTTTAAATGTGCGGGGTCACTAAATCCTGTTTGTTAAATAAACATGTTTTTTCTCCCCCGTTCAAAAAATATATAATTGGTTGTGATTTGGTAGCCCAAAGCAGGAGTGGGTACAAAACACAAAAGACATGCAACTATTTCATTCACGTGTCATCTCTGTTTTGGATCCGCTCCTGTTGTTTAACTGATGGATTACTGACCAAATGCTGACCATGTGAAGGTGGATTCTCAAAAGACAGGGTCCAGTTTTTGGGTGTTGTTCTTATGACGGATCAGACGAAGGGCAAAATAATCTGTGACGTCAACACAAACTTACAGCTGACACTCTCTTCACTGTCATGGGGGCTCTACTTGTATAAGCGTGTAACAGGCCTTGTTGGGTGATGTGAAAATAAAAATCTGGGATCTGGAAGATAGATTGTCTAAAATGGATGATGATAAGGTCACAGCCTTCAAGGCCAGACTGCAGGCCAATTTAGAGAGTTATGAGAAAGAAGTCATGACTGGCAAGAAAAGCAAATTCCAGAGGGATAAATCAGACGTTGAATGCAAACAAGCATACAAATGGAAACATGCTGGCAATTCACGGAATGTGAGTCGGGGACGGTCGTATACCCATAACCCCAGTAACCGCAGTGATAATATGGTACCAAGTACCAATGGTTTTATCAGTAATGCCTGTGACTTTTTTTATCAGAGACAAGCGACGAAGGCGTACTAGGTGAGGATTACGCAAATCCAAGAAAGAGGACATTTGTACAGCAGAGGGGCAACGGCCATTATCTTACCACTCGCAAAAGACGACCTCAACACTGATGGGTGCTTCAGCTGAAAGCCCCCCCACTGATGAGGACGCCATGAGGATCATTAACCTCTCCACGCACACACTTACGCAAACGGAAAGGTCTGTGCTGGTAAGAGGTTTATCTTTTTCTCCCATGAACACATTGAACAAGTTCGAATTTATAAAAGATGTTTATCTATTTTGCAGACAATTGTGCTTCAGAGCATTATATGCTCAACCTTCACTAGTACAACAACTACCTGAGGATGAAAGGGGAGTTTTTATGGATCTCATGGACCTGCTCAAAGAAAATGAATGCGAGACAAGTAGGCGTCAATTTACGCCGCATAAACCGTCTATCATCACCCCTACGCTTAGTCTTTTTCCTAATATTAATCAGTTTTTTCAGGCCATGATAGTGGATATCAGAAAATTACAACCCAATAGAATTCACAATAAAAATTGGTCTAATGAAGAGGCAGCAGCTATTAGGAATCTACAACGCAATCCGGCCTTTGTCATCAAGGAGGCGGACAAAGGAGGTAATATTGTACTGTGGGAAACTGACCTCTACATCATGGAGGCCAGAAGACAATTGAGTAATCGTCACTTCTATACTCCATTACCCACAGATCCAACTCAAACCATGAACAAAATGGAGAGACTCTTTACCTCTGCATGGCAATTCAACATCATTACCAAAAAAGAAAAAGAGTTTTTGGAAGTCAAACATCCAACGGTTCCCACCTTTTACATGCTCCCTAAGGTGCATAAGGATTTAGCTGACCCTCCGGGGCGTCCAATTGTAGCAGGAATAGGAGGGTTATGTGAACAGGCCTGTATTTATCTTGATTTCTTCCTACAGCCCTTCGTACTAGGCCTTCAGTCGTACCTCAGAGATTCCATGCAGTTGGAAGAGATCCAACTTCCCCCTGGCACATTGATGTTGACCTGTGATGGTGAGTCCCTTTACTCAAACATTTCACACACTGATGGTGTTCAAGCGATCCAATATTTCTTTCAAAGATCCCTTTCTGGAGATCCGGCACATCATACATTTCTGGTGAGCCTTCTTGAATTCATTTTGCACCATAATTACTTTGTGTTTGATCGGGTATTTTATAGGCAAGTCTCGGGGACCGCAATGGGGGCTCGTTGTGCGCCCTCCTACGCCAACCTTTTTTTAGGTTGGTGGGAGGAGACACACGTGTACCCCACCCACTTGTATGGTGAACATGTCATTGCATAGTATCATTACATTGACGATCTTCTCATTTTCTGGTGAGGTACAGTTGAGCAATGTACAGATTTGTCACCATGTTGAATACCAACCCATTTAACATTTCATTTACTCACAGGATCTCGGATACTACTGCTGACCAGGGCATATGTACGTCGTTATTCCGCAAGGAAACGGCAACAAACATTTTAAAAGCTTCCATCCGGCCCATCTGCGGAAGGGGATCCCTAAGGGGTAGTTTTTGAGACTACGCCGCAACTGTACGACCATGTCGGGCTTCAGTGAAGCTTCCAGGGACCTGACGACTAGATTTCGAGCACGTGGTGTAATGCCCTGCTCTGACTATGTGCGGAGGTCGACCAGAATAGCAGCACATGTTTAGTTTTGTTTTGTTTTGGAGTCGTGCTGGACCCGCCTCCCATCAGGTGCACTGGGTGGGGTCATTGGTTTAAATAGCACTCTAGTCCAGTGTTCTGAGCGGGTTATAGAAATCAGTCTGGCCTTGGAAGCAAGGAAGGAAGGTTGTCTGTTCCAGCTCAGAAAGATAAGTGTGGTTTCAGTTTTTGTTGATTGCTGTCTAGGTTGTGTTTGTGTCATCTTTCCCATCCAGGTTCTGTGCGAGCAGGCTGCTCCTTTTCCCCTTTTCACCATCTCAGGGAATCTAGGGTGTTTTAGCCCAGGCACGTGGACACTTCATTTCTACCATCAAGGTCTGAATGTGGGCTGAGCAGTGCAGGGAAAGAGGTCAGGGTTTAGCTAGGAGGTGACCCTTCCCCTGCTTCTCGCCTAGAGCCTGGTCGCTGGTTTATCTGTGTGTCTGAGTTCCCCGTCCGCCGTAACATTATAACCCGCCATACTGTGACTGCCATTACTCAGCGATTTTGTGATGGCGTCAATTGATGCACTGGTTGACCGCATGCAGGGATTATCCATAGAGGTTGCGGATCTGCATAGTTCGGTCACACCGTGTCAGAATGCCCTGGCATCAGGTGCAGATCAAATTTGTGTGGAGCCAAAAGTGGCTCTTCCTAATCGATTTGCAGGGGGTACAGATGACTTTATCCGTTTTAGAGAGTCTTGCAAATTTGATTTTCGGCTGCATCCATCGTCGTCAGGTGATGAGAGTCAGAGGATAGGTATAATCATTTCTCTGCTTAAAGGGGACGTGCAATCCTGGGCCTTTTCTCTGCCGCCCGGTTCTCGGGCCCCCCGGTCAGTGGAGGAATTTTTTAAGGCCCTGGGATTAATCTACAATGAGCCAGATCGGGTCTCAATGGCGGAATCGAGATTACGTAATTTATTTCAGGGTGAACATACTGCAGAGGCTTACTGTGTTGAGTTTAGGAGATGGGCTACCGAATCAGAGTGGAATGATCCCGCATTACGTAGTCAGTTTTGTCAGGGGTTATCGGAGAGATTGAAAGATGCCCTTGCTTTTCATGAGTACCCAGATTCTTTGGACAATGCAATGTCTTTAGCAGTGCGGTTAGATAGACGTATTAGAAAAAGGTGTAGGGCTCCCTCCGCGCTAGGGATCCCTTCTGTGAGTGGTTTCATCTCTACTGCTTCCCAGGGTGATGTTACAGGTAGCTCTGGGGTAGCGGAGGAACCCATGCAGCTGGGTCAGGTTTCTTGCCGTTCTGATAGTAGAGACTTTAGGAACTTGAACAAACTGTGTTACTACTGTGGGAAAAGTGGTCATTTTATTTGGTGGCATGAATGGTGTGGTGGAGCAGGCAGGTATGCAAGCTCCCTGCAGTTCCCGTTTTCTCCTGGCGCTAGAGTCAAGAAAGATTTTTGTTGAAGTATTCCTTGACTGTGGTGCTGGGGTAAACCTAATTGACTCTCTTTTTCTTCAAAATCTGGGTCTAAGTACTTGCACTTTAGAAAAAGAGATTCGGGTTTTTGCAATTGATTCTTTCCCTCTTTCTCAAAGGAGTCTTACTCACATTGTTCATGGTATTCACTTAAGGTTGGGTGATTCACATGTTGAGATTATGTCTTGTTTTGTCAGAAAGGATTTGCCAGCTCCTATAGTTTTGGGGTTACCATGGTTGACTAAACATAACCCAATTATAGATTGGCAAGCGAGACAAATCATTGGTTGGAGTGAGTTTTGTTCGGATAATTGTCTTGGCACATCTATCGCTGGTGTGTCCACTACGGCTTTACCGCAGTATCTCTCAGATTTTGCGGATGTCTTTTCGGAGGGTGGGGCTCAGGAATTGCCCCCTCATCGTAACATAGTAACATAGTACATAAGGCCGAAAAAAGACATTTGTCCATCCAGTTCGGCCTGTTATCCTGCAAGTTGATCCAGAGGAAGGCAAAAAAAAACTGTGAGGTAGAAGCCAATTTTCCTCACTTTAGGGGATTAAAAATTCCTTCCCGACTCCAATCAGGCAATCAGAATAACTCCCTGGATCAACGACCCCTCTCTAGTAGCTATAGCCTGTAATATTATTATGCTCCAGAAACACATCCAGGCCCCTCTTGAATTCCTTTATTGTACTCACCATCACCACATCCTCAGGCAGAGAGTTCCATAGTCTCACTGCTCTTACCGTAAAGAATCCTTTTCTATGTTTGTGTACAAACCTTCTTTCCTCCAGACGCAGAGGATGTCCCCTCGTCACAGTTACAGTCCTGGGGATAAATAGATGATGGGATAGATCTCTGTACTGACCCCTGATATATTTATACATAGTAATTAGATCTCCCCTCAGTCTTCTTTTTTCTAACTTGAATAACCCTAATTTTGATAATCTTTCAGGGTACTGTAGTTGCCCCATTCCAGTTATTACTTTAGTTGCCCTCCTCTGGACCCTCTCCAGCTCTGCTATGTCTGCCTTGTTCACTGGAGCCCAGAACTGTACACAGTACTCCATGTGTGGTCTGACTAATGATTTGTAAAGTAGTAGGAATATGTTCTCATCACGGGCATCTATGCCCCTTCTGATGCAACCCATTATCTTATTGGCCTTGGCAGCAGCTGCCTGACACTGTTTTTTGCAGCTTAGTTTTCTGTTTATTAAAATTCCTAGATCCTTTTCCATGTCAGTATTACCGAGTGTTTTACCATTTAGTATGTACGGGTGACTTGCATTATTTCTTCCCGTGTGCATAACCTTACATTTGTCAGTGTTAAACCTCATCTGCCACGTATCTGCCCAAGCCTCCAATCTATCCAGATCCCTCTGTAGTAGTATACTGTCCTCTTCAGTGTTAATTACTTTACACAGTTTAGTGTCATCTGCGAAAATTGATATTTTACTATGCAAGCCTTCTACAAGATCATTAATAAATATATTGAAGAGAATAGGGCCCAATACTGACCCCTGAGGTACTCCACTAGTGACAGTGACCCAATCTGAGTATGTACCGTTAATAACCACCCTTTGTTTTCTATCATTGAGCCAATTACTTACCCACTTACAGACGTTTTCTCCCAGTCCGAGCATTCTCATTTTATATACTAACCTTTTATGTGGTACAGTTTCAAATGCTTTGGAGAAGTCCAGATACACGACATCCATTGATTCGCCGCTGTCAAGTCTAGAACTTACCTCCTCATAGAAACTGATTAAATTAGTTTGACATGACCGATCCCTCACGAAGCCATGCTGATATGGCGTTATTTGCTTATTTCCGTTAAGATGCTCTAACATAGCATCTCTCAGAAAACCTTCAAACAGTTTACCCACAACAGATGTTAAACTTACCGGCCTATAGTTTCCAGGCTCTGTTTTTGGACCCTTTTTGAATATTGGCACCACATTTGCCATGCGCCAATCCTGTGGAACATTCCCTGTCAGTATAGAGTCCGCAAATATCAGAAATAAGGGTCTGGCTATGACATTACTTAATTCCCTTAGGATACGGGGGTGTATGCCATCCGGTCCTGGCGATTTGTCTATTTTGATCTTTTTAGGTCGCTGTTGTACTTCTTCCTGGGTCAGACTGGACACTTTTAATGGGGAATTTATTTCAACATTCAGCATTTTATCTGACAGTTTATATTCCTCAGTGAATACACTGGAGAAAAAAATATTTAACAGCTTTGCTTTCTCCTCGTTGCTCTCTGCGAATCCCCCCTCATTACTCTTTAAAGGGCCGACACCTTCAGATTTATATTTTTTAACATGTATATAATTGAAGAACATTTTAGCGTTAGTTTTACTCTCTTTGGCAATTAATCTCTCGGTCTCTAGTTTGGCCGCTTTTATTTGTTTTTTACATGTTCTGTTTTTTTCTTATAGTTTTTCAGTGCTTCCGTGCCACCCTCCTGTTTTAGTGTTTTATATGCTTTCTTTTTGTCATTTATTGCTTTCTTTACAGTTCTGTTTATCCACATTGGTTTCTTTTTGTTCCTTAACCTTTTATTCCCATACGGTATGTACCTCTCACAATGAGATTTTAGGATGTTTTTAAAGATATCCCATTTTGTGGCTGTATTTTAATTTTTGAGGACTTTGTCCTAGTTAGTTAGGCCTATGGCCTCTCTTAGTTGGCTAAATTTAGCTTTTTTGAAGTTTGGTATTTTTGTTCCTCCCTGTAGAAACGCTCTTTTGAATGATAATTGGAAGGTTATTACTTTATGGTCACTATTTCCCAGGTGTCCCCCAACCTGCACGTCTGTTGTTCTGTCAGGTCTATTGGTTAATACTAAGTCCAGTATGGCCGTCCCTCTAGTCGGGTCCTGAACCAGTTGGGAGAGGTAATTGTCTTTAGTTATTGCCAAGAATCTGTTTCCTTTATGAGATATACAAGTTTCAGTTTCCCAGTCTATATCTGGGTAGTTGAAGTCCCCCATAATAAGCACCTCATTATGATTTGCCGCCTTGTCTATCTCATTTAGTAGTATATTTTCTGTGGACTCTGGTATATTAGGTGGTTTATAGTAAACTCCTATTAGTAATTTATTGTTGTTTTTAGCTCCATGTATCTCTACCCACAGTGACTCCACATGTTCATGTCCCTCACTTATATCTTCACGGAATGTGGGCTTTAGACAGGACTTTACATAAAGACAAACCCCTCCCCCTCTCCGGTTCTGACGATCCTTTCTAAACAGACTGTAACCTTGTACATTAACCGCCCAGTCATAGCTATCATCCAGCCATGTCTCAGTTATTCCCACTATGTCATAGTCCTCCTCACACATCACTAATTCCAGTTCACCAGTTTTATTAGTCAGGCTTCTGGCATTAGTATACATACATTTGAGAGGTTTATGTATATTTTTTACCCTACACCTTTCCTTCTGAACTGTTCTAGTCCCTCCTTCCATTCCTCCCTCAGTCCCACTACCTTGCCCCCGGTCTCTATCTGCACTATCTTCCCCTTCTATAGTGTAATTACCCTCCCCCCCAGTCCCTAGTTTAAACACTCCTCCAACCTTCTAGCCATCTTCTTCCCCAACACAGCTGCCCCTTCCCCATTGAGGTGCAGCCCGTCCCTACGATAGAGCCTGCAGCTGACAGAGAAGTCGGCCCAGTTCTCCAGGAACCCAAACCCCTCCATCCTACACCAGTTATTGAGCCACTTGTTAATTTCCCTAATCTCCCGCTGCCTTTCTTGTGTGGCCCGTGGTACAGGTAGTATTTCGGAAAATACTACCTTTGAGGTCCTTGCCCTAAGCTTTTGACCTAAATCCCTGAAATAATTTTTAAGGATCCTCCACCTACCCCTACCTATGATTGTCCAGTTAATCTCATCCCAGGGGCTAAGTTGCCAAAGTCTCGGCTTTACAACCTTTCTCAACCCGAAAGAGAGGTCATGCGAAAGTATATCGCCGAGAGTTTGGCAAAAGGTAATATTAGGCCATCTAAGTCTCCGGTGGCAGTAGGCTTGTTCTTTGTAAAAAAAAAAGGATGGATCGCTGAGACCGTGTTTGGATTTCCGGGAATTGAACCGTATTACAGTCCGGGATCCATATCCCCTGCCTTTGATCTCTGACCTTTTTGATCAGATTGTTGGAGCCAAGGTGTTCTCCAAGTTGGATTTGAGAGGGGCCTACAATCTGATCAGAATCAAGGAGGGGGATGAGTGGAAAACGGCCTTCAATACACACGAGGGTCATTTTGAGAATCTGGTTATGCCTTTTGGGTTGACGAACGCGCCAGCAGTATTTCAGCGATTCGTCAATGACATTTTCCATCATTTGGTGGGGAGATTCGTGGTGGTTTATTTGGATGACATTTTAATTTACTCTCCTGATCTGAAGACCCATCAGGATCATGTGAGACAGGTCTTGACGATCCTTCGGGAGAATAAATTATATGCTAAATTGGAGAAATGTTTGTTTTCGGTGCAGGAGCTTCCGTTCTTGAAATATCTGCTTTCTGACTCTGGTTTTCGTATGGACCCCGAAAAGGTCCGGGCGGTTCTGGAGTGGGACCGACCAGAGAATCAGAAAGCTTTGATGAGGTTCCTGGGGTTCACTAATTATTATAGAAAATTTATTTCGAACTATTCTACCATTGTAAGACCTCTCACTGATATGACTAAGAAGGGCGCCGACGTCTCTGTCTTGTCAGATGAGGCATTGCAGGCCTTTTCGGCTATTAAGGAGCGTTTTGCGTCTGCTCCCATTCTGATGCAGCCCGATGTGTCTCAGCCATTCGTAGTGGAGGTTGATGCATCTGAAGTGGGGGTTGGAGCGGTGCTGTCGCAGGGTCCATCTCCTGGCAAATGGGTCCCGTGTGCCTTTTTCTCCAAGAAGCTCTCGGTCGCCGAGAGGAATTATGATGTTGGAGATAGAGAGTTGCTGGCTATCAAGTTGGCCTTTGAGGAATGGCGTCACTGGTTGGAGGGGGCGTCTCACCCCGTTACGGTATATACAGACCATAAGAATTTAGCTTACTTGCAATCTGCCAAGCGTCTGAACCCTAGACAGGCCAGATGGTCACTGTTTTTTACCAGGTTCAATTTTGTGGTTACCTTTCGCCCGGGGGTTAAGAACGTCAAGGCCGATGCCTTGTCTCGCAGCTTTCCTGGGGGAGGTGATTCAGAGGATCCAGCTCCGATTTTTGTTGATGGGGTGGTGGTCTCCGCTCTGTACCCCGAATTGGAGATGGAGGTGTTGGGAGCTCAGGAGGGGGCTCCTGGTTCTTGTCCCCCAGGGAGGTTGTTTGTTTCTGAAGGCCTGCGATACAAGGTATTTAAGGAACATCACGATACTGTCCTTGCTGGACATCCTGGTGGTAAGTCCACCTGTGATCTGGTGTCTCGGAGGTTCTGGTGGCCAGGGTTACGTAAGAGCATTGAAGATTACGTGGCAGCTTGTGAGACCTGTGCTCGGTCAAAGGTTGCTCATACTCGACCGGCTGGTTCACTTCTTCCATTGTCTATTCCGTCTCGTCCTTGGACGTACTTGTCTATGGACTTTATTACGGATCTGCTGAGTTCCTCCGGGAGAACAGTAATTTTGGTGGTAGTTGACCTTTTCAGTAAAATGTCTCACTTTATATCTTTAACTAGTCTGCCTAATGCCAAGACTCTTGCGCAGATTTTTGTGGATAATATTGTGAAATTGCACGGTATTCCTTCGGATGTGGTCTCTGATAGGGGCACGCAGTTTGTCTCCAGGTTTTGGAGGGCGTTCTGTTCTCGGCTGGGCATTCAACTTTCGTTCTCTTCGGCTTTTCATCCGCAGTCGAATGGACAGACAGAGCGTACTAATCAAAACCTGGAGACCTACTTGAGGTGCTTTGTGGCTGAGAATCAGGAGGACTGGTCCTCATTCTTGTCCCTAGCAGAATTTGCTTTGAATAACCGTAGGCAGGAGTCCACGGGTAAGTCGTCATTTTTTGGTGCATACGGTTTTCATCCTCAGTTTGGTACCTTTTCTGAGACTGGTTCCTCTGGGATGCCAGAGGAGGAGAGATTTTCTTTTGCCTTGTCCTCTATCTGGCGGAGGATCTAAGGGAATTTGGAGAAGATGGGTGAGAGGTATAAGCGAATGGCTGACAAGAGACGTGTGACTGGTCCGGACCTGTGTGTGGGTGATCTGGTGTGGTTGTCCACTAAAAATATTAAATTAAGAGTGCCATCTTGGAAACTGGGTCCAAGATTTATCGGTCCGTACAAAATATCTGCGGTGATTAATCCAGTAGCGTTTCGGCTGGATCTTCCGCAGACTTGGAGGATCCATGATGTGTTCCACAGGTCTTTACTAAAAAAATAAGTGAAACCGGTGGAACCATCGCCATTGCCTCCTCCTTCCGTTCTGGTCGATGGAAATTTGGAGTCCGTGATCTCCAGGGTTCTCGACTCTAGAGTTCTTCGGGGTTCCCTTCAGTACCTGGTACACTGGAGGGGATACGGCCCTGAGGAGAGGACGTGGGTTCCGGCGCTAGATGTCAGTGCCAACCGATTGTAAGGGCTTTTCATAGGTCCCATCCGGATAAGGTTGGTCCGGGGTGTCCGGAGGTCACCCGTAGAAGGGGGGGCACTGTCATGCCCTGCTCTGACTATGTGCGGAGGTCGGCCAGAATAGCAGCACGTGTTTAGTTTTGTTTTGGAGTCGTGCTGGACCCGCCTCCTATCAGGTGCACTGGGTGGGGTCATTGGTTTAAATAGCACTCTAGTCCAGTGTTCTGAGCGGGTTATAGAAATCAGTCTGGTCTTGGAAGCAAGGAAGGAAGGTTGTCTATTCCAGCTCAGAAAGATAAATGTGGTTTCAGTTTTTGTTGATTGCTGTCTAGGTTGTGTTTGTGTCATCTTTCCCATCCAGGTTCTGTGCGAGCAGGCTGCTCCTTTTCCCCTTTTCACCATCTCAGGGAATCTAGGGTGTTTTAGCCCAGGCACGTGGACACTTCATTCCTACCATCAAGGTCTGAATGTGGGCTGAGCAGTGCAGGGCAAGAGGTCAGGGTTTAGCTAGGAGGTGACCCTTCCCCTGCTTCTCGCATAGAGCCTGGTCGTTGGTTTATCTGTGTGTCTGAGTTCCCCGTCCACCGTGACACGTGGTTACCCCAAAAAAGTGATATCAGGAGCTTTTGAAATGGCAAAGGTGGCTGATCACTCTGAATTGTTCGAACCTAAACCAAAACTTTGGAGCACCCAGGTACATCTTATTACCAGATACAACAACCAATGGTGCGACCTGTATACAACACTAAATGCACATTGGCACCTGCTATTAGCGGATTCAAAGATACACGATTATGTCAACCCAAGTCCGAAGATCATTGCATGAAGAGCTCCAAATTTACGGGACAAACTGCCATGTAGCCATTTTTAGAGGCCCACACAGGGCATAGGGAGGGGTATCAGACTGCGTGGGACATATCCGTGTGGAAATTGCAACATCTGTCAATATATTATCTGTACTGATTCCTTTTTCACCCGTAGGCATCCAGATGGGATCTCCCTTGGATATTACATCAACTGCCGGTCACGTAATGCGGTTTATGCACTTATTTGGGAATGTGAGAAAATCTACGTTGGCCAGACTGGTCAGGAAGTACGGAAACGCATTCAACAGCACCTATCAAACATTGCCTTGGCTCGACGAGATCGGACCCAAGCCAGGAAACCTCTAACCTCAGTAGCTGCGCACTTTCTAGATTGCCATCAATGCATAACATCTGGACTCAGGATCGTGGGTCTTGATTTGGCACGCACAAATCTGAGGGGAGGCTCGGCCACTTCTCAGTTACTACGTTTAGAATCCAAATGGATTTTTACTCTGGATACGGTGGCTCCCCATGAACTAAATGAAGAACTTACATTCACTGGTTTCTACAGCACTTAGTCCCTTTGGGGCTACCAGAACCGTTTGTGAAGGGCTATGCATATATTGCACATAGTTATTATTTGATCAGGGATTCATTGTTAGGGGCCAATCATTGTTCATGAGGCATATAATCATGTAAGGTCTATACATATTATATATATATATATATATATATATATATATATATATATACAGTGGGGGAAATAATTATTTGACCCCTCACTGATTTTGTAAGTTTGTCCAATGACAAAGAAATGAAAAGTCTCAGAACAGTATCATTTCAATGGTAGGTTTATTGTAACAGTGGCAGATAGCACATCAAAAGGAAAATCGAAAAAATAACTTTAAATAAAAGATAGCAACTGATTTGCATTTCATTGAGTGAAATAAGTATTTGAACCCCTACCAACCATGAAGAGTTCTGGCTCCCACAGAGTGGTTAGACACTTCTACTCAATTAGTCACCCTCATTAAGGACACCTGTCTTAACTAGTCACCTGTATAAAAGACACCTGTCCACAGAATCAATCAATCAAGCAGACTCCAAACTCTCCAACATGGGAAAGACCAAAAAGCTGTCCAAGGATGTCAGAGACAAAATTGTAGACCTGCACAAGGCTGGAATGGGCTACAAAACCATTAGCAAGAAGCTGGGAGAGAAGGTGACAACTGTTGGTGCGATTGTTCGAAAATGGAAGGAGCACAAAATGACCATCAATCGACCTCGCTCTGGGGCTCCACGCAAGATCTCACCTCGTGGGGTGTCAATGGTTCTGAGAAAGGTGAAAAAGCATCCTAGAACTACACGGGAGGAGTTAGTTAATGACCTCAAATTAGCAGGGACCACAGTCACCAAGAAAACCATTGGAAACACATTACACCGCAATGGATTAAAATCCTGCAGGGCTCGCAAGGTCCCCCTGCTCAGGAAGGCACATGTGCAGGCCCGTCTGAAGTTTGCCAATGAACACCTGAATGATTCAGAGAGTGACTGGGAGAAGGTGCTGTGGTCTGATGAGACCAAAATAGAGCTCTTTGGCATTAACTCAACTCGCTGTGTTTGGAGGAAGAAAAATGCTGCCTATGACCCCCAAAACACCGTCCCCACCGTCAAGCATGGGGGTGGAAACATTTTGCTTTGGGGGTGTTTTTCTGCTAAGGGCACAGGACACCTTATTCGCATAAACGGGAAAATGGACGGAGCCATGTATCGTGAAATCCTGAGCGACAACCTCCTTCCCTCTGCCAGGAAACTGAAAATGGGTCGTGGATGGGTGTTCCAGCACGACAATGACCCAAAACATACAGCAAAGGCAACAAAGGAGTGGCTCAAGAAGAAGCACATTAAGGTCATGGAGTGGCCTAGTCAGTCTCCGGACCTTAATCCAATCGAAAACCTATGGAGGGAGCTCAAGCTCAGAGTTGCACAGAGACAGCCTCGAAACCTTAGGGATTTAGAGATGATCTGCAAAGAGGAGTGGACCAACATTCCTCCTAAAATGTGCGCAAACTTGGTCATCAATTACAAGAAACGTTTGACCTCTGTGCTTGCAAACAAGGGTTTTTCCACCAAGTATTAAGTCTTTTTTTGTTAGTGGGTTCAAATACTTATTTCACTCAATGAAATGCAAATCAGTTGCTATCTTTTATTTAAAGTTATTTTTTCGATTTTCCTTTTGATGTGCTATCTGCCACTGTTACAATAAACCTACCATTGAAATGATACTGTTCTGAGACTTTTCATTTCTTTGTCATTGGACAAACTTACAAAATCAGTGAGGGGTCAAATAATTATTTCCCCCACTGTATATATATATTATTAATTCTCATATATAGTGTACAATGGGGGTCTCTATAATAATAAGCATATATTTTATTTGGCATTCATGGGCATTATCGCTCATTAGTGCGGTCATTACACAGGGTGTCTGCATATATAGTCCCAGTGCTGGTTTTCGCAACATAGCAGCACAACAGGGTTGGGTCCTAGTTCACATTATCACTGTTATAATTCATATGTAATAATTATGTCATAATTTATATGTAATAATCATGTGTTGAATTTTCATTAGGTCTTATTCACTTTGAGCACTTTCACTCCTTTCCCTCTCATATTTCATAATTTAATACTTTTATCCTATTGCACTTCTTATGTATTATTATTATTTTCATGAATCTTTTATGAATTCCTCATGCATTCTTATTGATCATTGTCATTTATTGTTTCATTATCAATTAACAATTTTGTTATTATTTTTTGATATATTTATCTAAATTGCTGCTATATTGCTGTTGCATATCCCTATATATACACTGCGTGCAGAATTATTAGGCAAATGAGTATTTTGACCACATCATCCTCTTTATGCATGTTGTCTTACTCCAAGCTGTATAGGCTCGAAAGCCTACTACCAATTAAGCATATTAGGTGATGTGCATCTCTGTAATGAGAAGGGGTGTGGTCTAATGACATCAACACCCTATATTAGGTGTGCATAATTATTAGGCAACTTCCTTTCCTTTGGCAAAATGGGTCAAAAGAAGGACTTGACAGGCTCAGAAAAGTCAAAAATAGTGAGATATCTTGCAGAGGGATGCAGCACTCTTAAAATTGCAAAGCTTCTGAAGCGTGATCATCGAACAATCAAGCGTTTCATTCAAAATAGTCAACAGGGTCGCAAGAAGCGTGTGGAAAAACCAAGGCGCAAAATAACTGCCCATGAACTGAGAAAAGTCAAGCGTGCAGCTGCCAAGATGCCACTTGCCACCAGTTTGGCCATATTTCAGAGCTGCAACATCACGGGAGTGCCCAAAAGCACAAGGTGTGCAATACTCAGAGACATGGCCAAGGTAAGAAAGGCTGAAAGACGACCACCACTGAACAAGACACACAAGCTGAAACGTCAAGACTGGGCCAAGAAATATCTCAAGACTGATTTTTCTAAGGTTTTATGGACTGATGAAATGAGAGTGAGTCTTGATGGGCCAGATGGATGGGCCCGTGGCTGGATTGGTAAAGGGCAGAGAGCTCCAGTCCGACTCAGACGCCAGCAAGGTGGAGGTGGAGTACTGGTTTGGGCTGGTATCATCAAAGATGAGCTTGTGGGGCCTTTTCGGGTTGAGGATGGAGTCAAGCTCAACTCCCAGTCCTACTGCCAGTTTCTGGAAGACACCTTCTTCAAGCAGTGGTACAGGAAGAAGTCTGCATCCTTCAAGAAAAACATGATTTTCATGCAGGACAATGCTCCATCACACGCGTCCAAGTACTCCACAGCGTGGCTGGCAAGAAAGGGTATAAAAGAAGAAAATCTAATGACATGGCCTCCTTGTTCACCTGATATGAACCCCATTGAGAACCTGTGGTCCATCATCAAATGTGAGATTTACAAGGAGGGAAAACAGTACACCTCTCTGAACAGTGTCTGGGAGGCTGTGGTTGCTGCTGCACGCAATGTTGATGGTGAACAGATCAAAACACTGACAGAATCCATGGATGGCAGGCTTTTGAGTGTCCTTGCAAAGAAAGGTGGCTATATTGGTCACTGATTTGTTTTTGTTTTGTTTTTGAATGTCAGAAATGTATATTTGTGAATGTTGAGATGTTATATTGGTTTCACTGGTAAAAATAAATAATTGAAATGGGTATATATTTGTTTTTTGTTAAGTTGCCTAATAATTATGCACAGTAATAGTCACCTGCACACACAGATATCCCCCTAAAATAGCTAAAACTAAAAACAAACTAAAAACTACTTCCAAAAATATTCAGCTTTGATATTAATGAGTTTTTTGGGTTCATTGAGAACATGGTTGTTGTTCAATAATAAAATTAATCCTCAAAAGTACAACTTGCCTAATAATTCTGCACTCCCTGTATATCTGTTTTGTACATATATACTTTACATTCTATAGTGTATATTGGCCTCTATATAGTACATTGGCCTTCATAGCGGTGATTTGCATTGGTGGAACGCATATTGCGTTCCATTTCTGCTTTTTCATTTCCGGTCATGTGATCCCTTAATTTCCAGTCTTCGCTATGCTGCTCGCCTCATGATATGCAGTTACACCTCCACATCTCCATTGCACAGGTGAATTTTATCATGCCTTATTGATTGCTTCCATTTCTTGTATATATGTGACACACTGATATTGGGCTCATTACCCTTGAGGAAGCTGGACTGCGCCGGCGATACACGTTGGGCGTCTCTCATCTATCCAGGTCCACTGCACCAGCTGCCCACACAGGTTTTGGCTCTTGTTACCCGACCCTATTGTGGTCTGCCTTCATTCATTAGACATTGGCCTTACTTTATTAGACATTTTCTATATGTTGTTTATAGGTGTATAGCTGGTTTTATTGTATGTTCCTATTCAGTGGACGTTCAGTGGACTCTGTATGTGTCGGTGATATTTATTTATTTTTACACCGACACATTGCTTATATTGTAGACAATTTTTAAATGTGTGTTTGTTGGTGTGTCTAATAAACTTTATATATTTTATTACCCGTTCATTGTCGGATGTGCATGCATAGGGTGGTTCTTGTGACTCTCTCTTGGGTCAGGTGTAGTCTGTACCATTTTTTACCACCCTTTTGCATTCTCAGGATTATTTATATTTATTGGTATGCCCCCCATTTTCAAATTCAGAACAAGTTCTGTGGACATCTATGTGGAATCAGCTGGTGACGGTGTAAAAGGAGTGCGCTTCTTCTTGGCACTAACATTGACCTGTAAGGCTGAGTTCATACTAGAGTTATTTGGTCAGTTTTGGCCCCGTGACTGCCCAGATAAGTGAAGTGTGCAGTTATTTTATGTGCGACGTCTGTCATCTGCATGTCATATGGACTCACAATATTATTTCACTACCACAGCAGACTCTCTATGCGTGTTACTGCAAGGCACAGTGTTCTACACCACTATACAGGCTCTGTGCAGCCAGGAAATAGCTGTTTTTTAACGTCATTCGGCACAAATTTATTCGGATCGAACCACATTTTTTCCAAAAAAATTAGTCGGACTAGCGAATCAAATTTTTTTCAAATTCGCTCATCTCTAGTTCCTTATTCACAAAATAAATAGCATATCTGCAAAGATACTTTATCATATATTGTAAAATATTGTACACACAGTAGGTTGTCCTTATACTGTATATGAGTTTATAAACCTGACCTAAGTCACTCATTCTAGTCCTCACCATTTACTACACAGTAAATGGGACAGATACAAACACACTATGTAAATGTTTAATTAATTTTAAAGAATGCAAATGCAGAGCATTTGTTTAGAGAGAACATTGGATATAATTACACTATGTGCAAATGCAATTACTGTATTTTCCCTTAAGCCAAACTGATTTAGGTCACTGTGATACAATTTATTTTACTTAGGGAAATATAAACCTTCAGGCAACCATTACATGTTGAAAAAAGGAACATCATTCAGTCCGTAAAAGCAGAATGTGGACCAGAAGTAGGATGGACAGTGTCAGATATCAATAAAAACAGAAATACAGTATACAGTAAGTTACAGTGACACAGGAGACAGTGTTAGGACAGTGAGTACAGAGCACTGCATCCACAGTCCCTATACGTTGTCCATGCAATACCGTCCAGGCAGAATACTATAGAGCTCTTTTATGCTTTCTAAAATTTAAAGGGGTTATCCAAGCCCTATAATGTCCCCCCAAATGCCCAGTCCCATCACACAGGTTATAGTTACCTCGCTCCCCGACACCTGCGTCGCTCTTGACGCCCGCACAGTCGCCGCTGCATCTCCCCGCTGCGCGGATCATAACATCCGTCGACAGAGATGGGGGGGGGGATTTAGCCAATAGCAGGCCGCGACAGGAACGAGCCTCCCTAGTGTCACCTGCGAGTGAGGTAAGTATAACCTGTATGAGGGGCCCAGGTATTTTGGGGGACATTATAGAGGTTGGATAACCCCTTTAAGAAAGGTCAAAAATTATCCCTAGAAGGAAAATGGCTTGTTTTTAATAAACAGTCCAAAATGTATCCATTTTGGGACAGCAGCAACAGGGTTGGTGTTATTTTAAAGAAAATATACTATATATCAACCTATTTTTTTGCAAACATTGTCAAAAAAATTATCCTTTTTTGGGAGCAGTTTCAAGTTTGCTATACTGTGCAAGGTAGGGTTCCTCGCAGCAGCAGTACAGGATGGAATATAATTGACAAGGCAGCTGCATAAAGGTAGTAGTTACTTCACCAGCAGTACAGTTTACAGTATCTCTCACATTTTTGAAAATATTTTATTATATCTTTTCATGGTATAACACTGAAGATATGACACTTTGATACAATGTAAAATAGTCAGTGTACGGCTTGTGTAAATTTGGTGTGCCCTCAAAATAACTCAACACACAGCTATTAATGTCTAAACCGCTGGCAACAAAAGTGAGTACATCCCTAAGTGAAAATGGCCAAATTGCGCCCAAAGTGTCAGTTTTTTGTGTGTGGCTACCATTATTTTCCAGCATTGCCTTAATTCTCTTTGGCATGGAGTTCACTAGATCTTCATAGGTTGCCACTGGAATCCTCTTCCACTCCTCCATGATGACATCTCGGAGCTGGTGGATGTTAGAGAACTTGTGCTCCTCCACCTTCCGTTTGAGGATGCCCAATAGATGCTCAATAGGGTTTAGTTCTGGAGACATGCTTGGCCAGTCCAGCACCTTTACCCTCAGTTTCTTCAACAAGACAGTGGTGTGTTTGGTGGCGATTATCATGTTGGAATACTGCCCTGTGGCCCAGCTTCTGAAGGGAGGGGATCATGCTCTGCTTCAGTATGTCACAGGACATATTGGCATTCATGGTTCCCTCAATAAACTGTAGCTCCCCACAGCCAGCAGCACTTTGTAGCCCCAAACCATGACACTCCCACTGGCGTGCTTGACTGTAGGCAAAACACAATTGTCTTTGTACTACTCACCTGATTGCTCCCACACACACTTGACACGATCGGAACCAAATAAGTTTATTTTGGTCTCATCAGACCACAGGACATGGTTCCAGTAATCCATGTCCTTAGTCTACTTTTCTTCAGCAAACTGTTTGTGGGCTTTCTTGTGCATCATCTTTAGAAGAGGCTTCCTTCTGGGATGATAGTCATGTAGACCAATTTGAAACAGTGTGCAGCGTATGGTCTGAGCACTGACAGGCTAACCCCCCACCACTTTAACCTCTGCAGCAATGCTGGCAGCACTCTTACTTCTATTTTGAAAAGACAACCTCTGGATATGACGCTTAGAATGTGCACTCAACTTCTTTGGTCGACCTTGGCGAGGCCTGTTCTGAGTGAAACCTGTCTTGTTAAACCACTGTACGGTCTTGGCCACTGTGCTGCAGCTCAGTTTCAGGGTGTTGGCAATCTTCTTATAACCTAGAGCAACAATTCTTATTTTCAGATCCTCAGAGAGTTCTTTGCCATGTTGAACTTCCAGTAACCAGTATGAGAGAGTGTGAGAGCGATAACACCAAATTTAGCACACTGCTCCCCATTCACACCTGAGACCTTGTAACACTGAGTCAATTGACACCGGGCAGGGAAAATGGCTAATTGGGCACAATTTGGCCATTTTCAGTTGGATAGATTCCACTACAACATACGGTCTTAACACAGACTAGTACATCAGGCATCACACTATCAGCACCAGGAATAAAACAGTAAAAGCTTTGTTATGATTGTGAGTTTTGTAATGAAGATTGTGGTGATTCACATTAATAATAAATTGAGTTGTATAGCTTTAAATACTGCAACTTTAACTAGCATCATTTTGCTGTTCTATGATTGTGAATTATGTGATGAAGATTGGGCTGATTAACATTAATAATACGTTGATTAGCATAGTAGTGTTGAGAAAAGTGAAGCATTCAAAGTGGCATTCAGTTCAGTCCAAAGTTTAGGAAAACGTCCATTCTAAACTAATCCAAATTTCTTCATGCTTTAGGCTACAGGCACACAAATGTATTTTGTTTCCGTGTCCGTTCCGTTTTTTTTTTGCAGATAGGAGGCGGACCCATTCATTTAATGGGTCCACAAAAAATATGGACAGCACACCGTGTGCTGTCCGCATCAATATGTCCCTTCCATAGCCCAGCAAAAAAAATAGAACATGTCCTATTCTTGTCCATTTTGCAGACAAGGATAGGCATTGTTACAATGGAAGGGCAAAAAAATGGATGACATACGGACGTCATCATTTTTTTTTTGCGTACCGCAAAACACATACATTCGTGTGTATGTAGTCTTAGGGTAAGTGTAGAGGAGACAAGCCCAGGAACACAAAATCACCAGTTTTCGCCATTGTCCTGTGAGCTGAGCATAGGGAGAGACGTGACAAGCGCTAATGTGCTAGGGACAGTGTTGCTGCAAACAGTTTTCAAGAACAATATTGGAAAGGGAGACTGCAGGGAGAATGTATCAAGTGTGCATAACTGTACAGTGCACCAACATTCATAGTTAATCCATTCTGTGAGGAATACAGTAACTGTGCCTCAGTATTAAAGGCGGGTGTAATATATCGCCTTGTGCATCACTGTCAAGTGCACCGACATTCATAGTTAATCCGTTCTGTTAGGGATACAGTTACTGTGCCTCAGTATTAAAGGCAGGTGTAACATATCGCCGTGTGCATGACTGTCAAGTAAACTGACATTCATAGTTAATCCTTTCTGCCAGTGATACAGTTACGATGCTTCAGTATTAAAGGCGGGTGTAATATATCGCCTTGTGCATCACTGTCATAGTAAATTTGTTCTGTTAATGAAACAATAACTGTGTCAGTAATAAAGGCAGGTATAATATATTGCCGTGTGCATCACTGTCAAGTGCACCAACATTCATAGTTTTTCTGTTCTGTTACGGATACAGTTACTGTGCCTCAGTATTAAAAGGCAGGTGTAACATATTTCCGTGTGCATCACTGTGCAGTGCACCAACATTCATTGCTAATCCGTACTGTTGGCGAAACAGTGACTGTGCGTCAGTATTAAAGACAAGTGTAATATATCGCTGTCTACCTCACTGTGCAGTGCACTGACATTTATAATTATCCATTGTGTTAGGGAAACAGATTATTAACCGTGACATTTGTTTCAAGCTTCAACTACTCTTTCAGTAAAATGTTATTACCAGACATTGCTCCTGATCTTACCCCCAGCTAATTTCAGATTGTGCCCCCTTGTTCTTGTGCTTAGCTTCTTATTGAGAACAGAAATTCCCTCCTGAACCTTATTTAAACCTTTAACATATGTATAGATTTCGATCATGTCTCCCTTTCCCTTCTTTCCTCAAAGCTATAAAAATTGTTGTTAACCCCTTCACGACTGCAATCCGTCTATATACGTGATAGCTGCACATACCCCGTGCAGCTACCACGTGTATAGACGTCAGGCTGCAAAGCGCTTGGATTAAAGCTTCTGCCCCTGGACTGCTGCTGTCACGGACAGCATACAGTCTAGTAATGCCGGCAAGGGACCAATCAGAGTGGTCCCTTGCCGGCAATCGATCCGATTGGTTAGTCTGTGCAGACTAGCCAATCGGATCGCGGCAGTGTTGAAATGCCGGTTTCAGGCTCTGATCTGCGCTCTGCAGATCAGAGCCTGAAATCAGGTAATGTGTAATAAGGCCCCCAATCTGTGCCCCCGATCTTTGCCCCCTTCCTGTGCGCCTCCAACCCCCCCACCCCTCCTGTGAGCCCGGCCTCCGATGCGATCCCCGCCCCCCCATCAATTTTTTGTACTCCTGATGCAGTCCGCCCCCTCCCCCCCATGCATGCATCAGACCCCCAAATGTGCCCCCTCCTGCTGGCCATTCCCCCCCTTTACAGCGCTGCCCCATGGGGTTAATAGAAAGAGGGGGCTCCCTCTCTCAACCATCGGGGCTGCTGCACTGTGATGGCAGCGCCCGATGGTTGCCATGGCAACCGGACGCTTTACAAAAGCGCCCGGTATTGCCATCTACAGGACATTTGATAGTATTGTACTTTGCAATGCAAAAGCATTGCAAAGTATAGTACAGCCATCAGCCCCACTTGATCTTCAAGATCCAAGTGGGACTTGATAAAAAAAAAAGTGAAAATAATAAAAGTAAGAATAAATAAATAAAAATGTAATAAAAAAAAAAAAATTGCCTTATTCCTATAAAAAATGAAAAAGAAAAAAAAAACTAGACATTCTTATAATTACAGTCTTTATAAATATATCACATGATCGACCCCGTGCGATAAACACCATAGAAAATAAAAATAAAAACTGTGTCAAAAAAGCCATTTTTGTCACCTTACACCACAAAAAGTTCAACACCGAGCGATCAAAAAGGCGTATGTCCCAAAAAATGGTACCAATAAAACCGTCACCTCATCCCGCAAAAAATGAGACCCTACATAAGAAAATCGCTAAAAAAAAAAAAAAAAAATATAGCTCTCACGGAGACACTAAAACATCAATTTTTTATTTCAAATATGCCATTATTGTGTTAAGTGAAATAAAATAAAAAAGTGTACATATTAGGTATTGGCACGTCCGTAACAACATGCTCGATAAAAATATCACATGACCTAACCCCTCAGGTGAACACCGTAAACAATAAAAAATAAAAACAGTGCCAAAAAGCTATTTATTTCACCTTACATCACAAAAAGTGCAACACCAAGCGATCAAAAAGGCATATGACCCCAAAAATAGTACCAATAAATCTGGCACCTTATCCCCCAGTTTCCAAAATAGGGTCACTTTTTGGGAGTTTCTACTCTAGGGATGCATCAGGGGGGCTTTAAATGGGACATGGCATCTAACAACCAGTCCAGCAAAATCTGTCTTCCAAAAACCATACGGCGCTCCTTTTCTTCTGCGCCCTGCCGTGCGCCCTTACATCAGTTGACCACATGTTTCTGTAAACCGCAGAATCAGGGTAATAAATATTGAGTTTTGTTTGGCTATTAACCCTCAATGTGTTAAAGAAAAAAATTTAATAAAATGGAAAATCTGCCAAAAAAGTAAAATTTAGAAATTTATTCTCCATTTTCCTTTAATTCTTGTGGAACACCTAAAGGGTTAACAAAGTTTGTAATATCAGTTTTGAGTAACTTGAGGGGTGTAGTTTCTACAATGGGGTCGTTTATGGGGGTATCCACTAGACCCACAAAGTGACTTCAGATCTGAACTGGTCCTTAAAAAGTGGGTTTTAGAAATTTTCTTAAAAATTTAAAGAATTGCTTCTAAACTTCTAAGCCTTCTAAAGTCCTAAAAAAATAAAATGACATTTCCAAAATGATGCCAACATAAAGTAGACATATGGGGAATGTTAAGTAAAAAATGTTTTATGAGGAATCACTTTCTGTTTTAAAAGCAGAGAAATTTAAATTTATAAAATTGCGAATTTTTCAAACTTTTTGGTAAATTTGGGATTTTTTCATAAATAAAGATGAAATATATTGACTCAAATTTATGACTATCATGAAGTAGAATGTGTCATGAGAAAATAATCTCAGAATGGTTTGGATAAATAAAAGTGTTCCAAAGTTATTACCACATAAAGTGACGCATGTCAGATTTATAAAATTTGACCTGGACACTGGGGCATCAATGACCCTTGGTCATGAAAGGGTTAAAGTTTATCCTGGTATGTTTTATGGTTAAATGAAACCTGTCATCAACTTTATGCTGATCATACGGCAGAATAAAGCAGACACAGGTGAGTTGATTTCTCCCTTTCTCTCTAGGAGAGAACTGCCAATCATCAGCAGATGGGTGAGAGAGCAAGAGATTATGAATAACCAGGACTCTTCTCAAGTAGATTTGACTCTTCTCAAGGTCTGGGCTGCAATGATTATGATGCTAATTCTCTGCAACCACTAACTTTTAGCTTATGAGTGACACACTGCTGAAATCAGCATTTCTGTGACTATTTTATGCTGCCCTCAGTGTGGTCAGCATAAAGTTGATGACAGATTCCCTTTAACCCCTTAAGGACCCTCACTGTACACGTACGGCGCTGGTGGACGTGACTTAAGGACCAGTGCTGTACATGTATGGCGGGCTGATCGGGGGTGCAGGAGCTGCGCCCTCCCGATCAGCGGCACGGACCCCGCAGTCACTGACAGCCGGGCCCCTGCTGCATATGCCAGCATCAGTAAAAACACTTATGCCAGCATGTTAACCCCTTGTATGCCTCGGTCAAAGCTAACCACGGCATGCAGAGGGTTCGCGGAGGGTATGGGTGCCCTCCGCTTTCTCATCGGGTCCCTGTGCTGCATCGGAGCTTGCCTTCTACGGAAGCCTGTGAGATCCAGCCCCTAGGCTGCATTACAATACAGGTTGTATTGTAATGCATTAAAGAGGGGATCAGAAGAGGGGATCAGAAGTTGGGAACAGAGTCCCAGAGTAGGACAAACAAAAAGTGTTTTTCATGATAAAAAAAAATTAAGTTTCAAGTAAAAAAATAAATAAAAAAATTCCCAAAATAAAACATTAAATTGTAAAGACAAGTAGAAAAAAAAGAAAACCAGACATATTGGGTATTACTGCGTCCGTAATGACCGGCTATACAATAATATCTCATTATCCACCCCCTCGCCTGAACGCCGATTATTGATTTCCTCCAATCAGGTACAGAAATAGGGAGAAGGGGGTGTATGTACAAGGCCGAGCACTGCGTCATCCTGATCACGCCCACTGAGCGCATGAGTTATCCTATAAACACAGCAAAATACGCGGGATTGTCTAGATGTGTAGTTCCGGTCATGTGACCACACCCTGTGACCCGTCACAAGGCCGGTCACATGATTAAACACATGACTCATGCGCCGTGGAGAAATCTCCACTAATTCAATGAGCCTGTGTCCTAAAGGGGGACGGACAGACCTGCAGGTCAGTGTGTTGCTGAGATCGATACCAACCAATCCCCAGCAAAGCGATCCCAGCTGAGTACTGGGTCTATATTGTGGATAGCAACTCTGTGATTTAATTCCCTTGGATAAAGCTAAGGCGAAACGTACGTCAGGGAGTCGTCCTTCCTCTCCCTCCCCCCCTATATGTGATTTGGCAATTTGTGAGATGAGTATGAGATTTATATAATTTTCTAATACTGACTGGTCATTGACGATTGTACTGTATTCTATATCACTAGCACTTTATCATGCATTACCTTGTTGGTGTGCATATATAATTATCTTTATATGCGATTTTGCACATGTAATACAGGCTGACAGTATCTGCTGACAGATGTTGGCTCTACAGTTCTCACCCGCTGATTTTGTGATGTGTCTTTGTGATATTTTGTCTTGATATGATTATGTGTAATAAAGCTTATTTTTCTATATTATATGTGTGGTTTAGTTGGGTTGGTATACAGAGCTATTATGGTTCCACACATGACATACTTGCTTAGGTTCATAGCTGTTATATTTATTTGGAGTTCAAAAATCATATGTACCCTAAAATAGTACTGACAAAACTGCCACCTTTTCTAGTAGTTTCCAAAATGGGGTCGCTTTTTGGGAGTTTCTACTCTAGAGATGCATCTGGGGGTCTTCAAATATGACATGGCAACTTAGAATTATCCCAGTGAAATCTGCCTTCCAAAAACCATATAGCATTCCTTTCCTTCTGCGCCCTGCCGTGTGCCCGTGCAGCAGTTTATGACCACATATGGGGTGTTTCTGTAAACTAGAGAATCAGGGTAATAAATATTGAGTTTTTTTGGGATGTTAACCCTTGCTTTGTTAGCGGGGAAAAAATTGCTTAAAATGGAAAATCTGACAAAAAAGTGTAATTTTGAAAATTCCAATTGTTGTGGAACACCTAAAGGGTTAAAAAAGTTTGTAAAATCTGTTTTGACTACCTTGAGGGGTGTAGTTTCTAAAATGGGGCCATAAATGGGTGGTTTCTATTATTTAAGCCTCACAAAATGACTTCAGACCTGAACTGGTCCTTAAAAATTGGGTTTTGCAAATTTTCTTACAAATTCTAAGATTTGCTTCTAAACTTCTAAGCCTTCTAATGTCCCAAAAAAAAAGAAATGTCATTTACAAAATGATCCACACATGAAGTGTACATATGGGAAATGTAAAGTAATAACTATTTTAGGAGGTATCACTATCTGTTTTAAAATTTGTGGTATTTTTTTTATGAATAAAAATGTAATATTTTGACTCAAATTTACCACTGTCATGAAGTACAATATATGACAATCTCAGAATGTCTTGGATAAGTAAAAGCGTTTTAAAGTTATCACCACATAAAGTGACACATGTCAGATTTGCAAAAAATGGCCTGGTCCTTAAGGTGAAAAATGGCAGGGTCCTGAAGGGGTTAAGACTAGAGATGAGCGAAGTTTTGAAAAATTAAATTCGGCAGCTTCACCAAAGTTTAACAAGAAATTCAATTTGTTATGAATTAATTAGTCAGGAATCCCTATGTTAAAACCCCAATTGGCATACCAATCAATGGGACCATTTTTAACGGCTGCTTAGACAGAAGTACATCCGTCTAACGGCCGTTAAAAATTATAATACACTAGTGCAATATGACCTTTTGGGTTTAAAGAAAAGAAAATGCCTTACCTTGCGCAGAGGCAGTCCGCTCCTCAATTGAAAAAAAACCTGCTGAAGGACTTGCGCTGAGCGTGATGACATCACCGCAAACTCCCAGCATAAACACGTGGTTCATCAGTGACAACGTTACTATGTGATCACACTATGAGCACGTGGTGACGTCAACACGCTCAGCGCAGGTCCTTTGGCAGGACTTTTTTTTAATCACGACAGGAGCGTACTGCCTCTCTGCGAGCAAGTGGATGAGGGTTTTTTTTTTTTTTCTCGTTCTTCTCTAGCAGCTACTATTTTAGGAAAAATGATTAGTTATCATGAAGCATGAGGAAATTTGGGTTAGTTTAGAATCTAATTTTTCCTAAAATTCCACTTCAGATGCTTCTCTTCGCTTCACTGGTTAAGACCTTCCACCATTTTTGTAGCACATCTCTGCACCCTTTCCATTTTACCTAAGTCTTTTTGTAGGTGGGGTCTACAGAACTAGAGTATTCCAGATTCGGTCTCACTAGCACTTTATACAGCAGGATCACAATCTCTCTCTTCCTACTGGTTATACTTCTAGCTATAAAGTCAAGCATCCTACTTGCTTTACCTGCTTTCTGTCTACACTGTGCCCTCAGTTTGAAGCAGTCTGATATCAGAATGACTAAATCCTTCTCTTCTGAAGTCCTTACTAACAGAGCTGCCAATGCGATATTCAGGCTGAGGGCTCCTTCTCCCCAGGTGCATTATTATACATTTGGAAACATTGAACTACAGTTTTCATTGTTTGGAGTCTGGACCATTTATCTAGTGAAGCTAAATCTTCTTCCATGTTACAAACCCTTCCAGTAGTATTAACCCTATTACACACATTGGCAAAAATACTGCTGCTTACCTACAAACTTTCTCCTATGCTACCTACAAAAAAATGAAAAAGAATAGGACCCAGAACTGATCCTTGACGTACACCACTTGTAACTCATCTCTCCTCAGAATGTACTCCACTAACAACAACTCACTGGTCTGTAGTTTCCAGCTTCCTTTCTGCTACCCTTCTTATGGAGGGGAACAACATTGGTTATTCTCTAATCTTCAGGACCATCACCTGTTAAGAGGAGCAGCCGTCACAGACTGGTGTTCTTTAAGGACTCTAGGATGGATTGCATCTGGTCTCTTGGCCTTGTTTGACTTTAAAGACTATGTACAACTTCGGGAGGAATTTTTTTTAAATGATTGCATTTTATCATTTGGGGCTAAATATAATTTTTTGAATTGGTTTTCTAATTTTTCAACTGGCATGCCAAATTTTGCCTATAAGATCAACCTCCAAAAACATTGGCGCTTCACTTTTCACTGAGACTGCCCTGCCCATACATGTCACAATTCTGAAAGCTATGTATTGTATTGAATACTATGATACTGCGCTTTGTGACATAATGAGATTAATATTAATGTACAGGTATCACAGGGAGCACGAGCAGGAGCATCAGCGCACGAATAGGAGTCTTCATTGCAGGTATACTGGTTAAGCCAGCTAAATACTTGTACACTGATATACACCCATTTGCTAGATAGAGCTCATCTGTGATACCTGTACATTAATATTAATCTCATTATGTCCCAAAGCGCAGTATCATAGTATTCAATACAATACATTGCCTCCTCTTGTGCGGCAGACTTTGTGGTTCTGCCGCGATACCGCTGCTGTTACACATAGTATTCACGGAGCGCCTCTGAAGCAATTCCTCTATTTAATTCTGAAAGCTGCCTACTGAAAATAGTGACCAAAAGTAACTATACAAATGGTCATTAACAGACTTATCCCCATCAACATAGTTATTTTCCCCATTTCTAATTTTTGTAATCCCACAGTTTTTCTTCTTTCTATCACTAATATACCTGAAGATTTTTTTTATCTCCTTTCTTAAAATATTTGCCAATTTATTTTTCTGTCTATTCCTTAGAAGCTTTAAAAGTATGACAATTCTTAAGAAAACAGTTATGAGTGGCACTGCTGACCTTCCCACCTTTTTTTTCAACCCTGGAAAACGTCACTTTTTGCGCACTGGATGTTCTAATATGCTACCTGATGGTGCTCTGCCCACAACGGTATAGTTACAACAGATAATGAGAATAATATTCAGGTGGCACTCACCATTCGGTGCAACAGTTTTTTTTAATCCTCCAAAATTGATCGCTGAGTACATCAAAAGCTGAATACATAGAAGCTGTAGGTGGATACATCAGTGGCTGAATAGTATGTTTGGCCTCATTCTGTCTGGAAAAGCATGGTCTGATTTTAGGGTAATAAAGGCAGCTTTGACAAAAATGAAAGGGATATGTATACCTTTAAAAATCTGATAAAATCAAAATTTTCCAAGGTCCTACTTTCAGAGGATTTTTGAGTTATAAAGCCAGCTAGCAGTTATATGCGAAACACAGCAGATTGCGCTGGTTAGATTGTGTTTAAATCTGTGTAGCGGTCCTGCAATATAAAAAAAAAATGATGTATTGTACCAGTATATAGTCAACCCAATAATGCCTACAAGGAATAATCATTTCAACATGTGTCGGCTGTTCCAGTGATGGTGCGCTGGCACTATAGTGTCAAAGGACTTATAAAATAAAGTCATTGTAACTTCATGGGCATTTGCCACTTTAATTTCACTTAGCTCAGGAAAATGTTGCCGGTTTCAGCATTTATGTGGAATTGTGGTCCAAAGCCTTAGAAACTGTTGCCATATACAATGCAAATAAAGAACTCCAAAATGAAAAGGGGCCGTCAGTCATTGTTCTGTTCTGTTATATGAGCATATTAGTAATGTACATGATTGCATTATTGTCATGACATATTCCTACTTTATGAATGAGGAACTCCAGATGGCAGTATTATGTAACATGCAGCATGTGCAAGCACAAACTAACTGGCTGCTAAACAACTACAGTACCTGTAATTCATCAGAATTGTGGGTTGTCTGCAAGTATGTTCTAAATAACAGTTCTATTATGTAGTGTTATCAGAATCAGTAAATGCACTTATGTTATAGAATGCCCTGGCATGTGCAGCGAGCGCCTCCCAACAGGGCCCTTTAAGAGGGAAAAAAGTTACTTGTTTTGTTGTGATGCCAGTTGCAATGAAGCAAAAAGGGCACAGGGCCCCTTTTAGTGATATGGTAGATGGTACCCAAGGTACTAATGCCAGAGTGGTGTAGGGTGGCCTAAATGTCTCTTAATGGTGTTGCACATGTCACGGTGCTCCTACCTGGATATGCTTGGCCCTAGGCATTGGCTCCGCAGCAATAAAAAGGGGGGTTGTTGATGAAGGGGATCATGAAATAAATTGAGTCCATACCTTGTGTTGAAGTCGATAACAGCTTTACTTGCATAAACGTTCATCAGGATACAATCTTCCAACTTTACCAACAGGCTTTGGCATAAATTCTGGCAGGCAAACACACTCGACCCTGCTACATCAGTTGCTCTCTGGCTCTGCTGTGCTAACAGGCTTAAATAGGAATCTTTTCCTTTCTGCTGTACTTAACTTGGTAGACTGGTCTGTCTCTAGTTTTATCCAGGGAACACTTTAGGCTTCAGGCTTTGGCCTCCACATCCAGCTGAGCTGAAGGTGGTCAAGCTGGCCTATGCAAGGCTCGTCCAACAGGGACGGGCTCCTGCTGCCTTCCCCTAATAGGGGGTACTCTATACTGACTGCTAACTAGCTATTCTCCTCCCTAGAGGCAGAGAATAGAATGGAAAGAAGGTTCCATTCTACAGTTGGAAGAAAAAGTATGTGAACCCTTTGGAATGATATGGATTTCTGCACAAATTGGTCATAAAATGTGATCTGATCTTCATCTAAGTCACAACAATAGTGTAATGGTCACGTCCACACACACACAGGGGGAAGGATAGTGACCACTGCGCTCCACCCTCACCCCTGGCCCTGCCTACTTGCCTCATGAGTCCTGATGACAGGGGACAACTGGACGACAGTCCCTAACTTAGGATACGTGCAGGGAAGACAGACAAGACAAAATACGGAACATGAACGGACCGGGTCAGAACCAAGAGAGCTACGCAGTACAAAGGGTTAAGCAAAGAATGGTCAGGAGAAGCCGGGGTCAAATACCAGGAGAGTAGAGAAGTACAAGAGGAGTCCTAAGAGAGTAGTCAGGTGGGAGCCGAGGTCACAATACCAGGACGGATGCGCAGTACAGGAGGAGCAGGCAAAAGGATCGTCAGGGAACGGAATCAGGTGAGTAGTCAGTAGTCCAACAAATAGCCAGGAACCTAGAAATTAACAGGCAACCTGTGGCTAGCAGGCTGCCTGTATTTATAGTGGGGAGTGAGGGTCATGTGATGTGGCCAGCGTCACATGACCGACAGTCCAACCAGTTGAGCACCGAGTGATCAGCTCGGCGCTCAAGGCAGACTTAGGAGCAGGGAGCCACCCAGCAGTAAAGCCGCCCTGGGAATGAGGTCAAACACAGATCCTAATTCCCAAAGCTAAGCAACAGTTCTGCGGGCAATGGGGGACCGAGTGCACCTTCGGAACCCCGTTACAAATAGACCATCACAGTCTGCCTAAACTAATAACACACAAAGAATTAAATGTTACCATATTTTTATTGAACACACCATGTAAACATTCACAGTGCAGGTGGAAAAAGTATGTGAACCCCTAGACTAATGACATCTCCAAAAGCTAATTGGAGTGAGGTGTCAACTGGAGTCCAATCAATGAGATGAGATTGGAGGTGTTGGTTACAGCTGCCCTGACCTATAAAAAACACACACCCGTTCTGAGTTTGCTTTTCACAAGAAGCATTGCCTGATGTGAATGATGCCTCGCACAAATAAGCTCTCAGAAGACCTACGATAAAGAATTTTTGACTTGCATAAAGCTGGAAAGGGTTATAAAAGTATCTCCAAAAGCCTTGCTGTTCATCAGTCCACGGTAAGACAAATTGTCTATAAATGGAGAAAGTTCAGCACTGCTGCTACTCTCCCTAGGAGTGGCCGTCCTGTAAAGATGACTGCAAGAGCACATCACAAACTGCTCAATGAGGTGAAGAAGAATCCTAGAGTGTCAGCTAAAGACTTACAAAAGTCTCTGGCATATGCTAACATCCCTGTTAGCGAATCTACAATGCGTGAAACACTAAACAAGAATAAATTTAATGGGAGGATACCACAGAGGAAGCCACTGCTGTAAAAAAAAAACATTGCTGCACGTTTACAGTTTGCACAAGAGAACCTGGATGTTCCACAGCAGTACTGGCAAAATATTCTTTGGACAGATGAAACCAAAGTTGAGTTGTTTGGAAGAACCACACAACACTATGTGTGGAGAAAAAGAGGCACAGCACACCAACATCAAAACCTCATCCCAACTGTGAAGTATGGTGGTGGGGGCATCATGGTTTGGGGCTGCTTTTCTGTGTCAGGGCCTGAAAGGATTTCTATCATCGAAGGAAAAATGAATTCCCAAGTTTATCAAGACATTTTGCAGGAGAACTTAAGGCCATCTGTCCACCAGCTGAAGCTCAACAGAAGATGGGTGTTGCAACAGGACAACGACCCAAAGCATAGAAGTAAATCAACAACAGAATGGCTTAAACAGAAGAAAATGCCTTCTGGAGTGGCCCAGTCAGAGTCCTGACCTCAACCTGATTGAGATGCTGTGGCATGACCTCAAGAAAGCGATTCACACCAGACATCCCAAGAATATTGCTGAACTGAAACAGTTCTGTAAAGAGGAATGGTCAAGAATTACTCCTGACCGCTGTGCACGTCTGATCTGCAACTACAGGAAACGTTTGGTTCAAGTTTTTGCTGCCAAAGGAGGTTCAACCAGTTATTAAATCCAAGGGTTCACATACTTTTTCCACCTGCACTGTGAATGTTTACATGGTGTGTTCAATAAAAACATGGTAACATTTAATTCTTTGTGTGTTATTAGTTTAAGCAGACTGTGATTGTCTATTGTTGTGACTTAGATGAAGATCAGATCACATTTTAATGACCAATTTGTGCAGAAATCCATATCATTCCAAAGGGTTCACATACTTTTTCTTGCAACTGTATATAAGGTAGCTCTGCCATTTATGCCGCCATCTGCTGGTGGACCGGGCACATTACACTTAAACATAACAGTTACAAGGAAATGGTAATAAATATTTTGCAGGCCCTGGAAATCAATACACAGGGTGACATTAGGTTAACCATAGGAGATAGTAGAGTGGTGCCGAAGATGATAATGCACCCCTGTGGCATTAAATACCCCCTTACTTAAGAAGCAAGCCGCCCTCGGTTTGTGCTCACGGTATATATATATATATACGCATATGCTCCAAGGGTACCTGGGAAAAACAAAGTGCTGCATGAAAATACATACATAGACTAACATATAAGACGGCTACCTATGGGCTCCTGCCTGAGTACGGCATCTATGCATGGTTTTCCCTCTCGCAGAAAACCAATAAACCAAATAAATATACTCATTTACTGCACTAAGCGCTCAATACTCCACGACGTGGCCATAGTCGTATATGGAGCGTGGGGGTGTCATATACTGTAATCCCTCCACATGTCATGATACGCCCACAAACAGAAGGGTGGCTTCATCCTGTTTTCCCTTCCTAGCACCAAGGTCTAGTAGTGCTTTACGCTTCGTTACCTTGATGACTGACCAGGTAGCTGCACACATTGTCCTCCTAGGCTTGGCTAAGCACAAGACCTGGGGATATAAATAACCTTGGCTAAGCACAAGACCTTGAAACATATAACTTAGGAGGATTAGGCCATGCTCTCCAATCTCTCCAGACACGTATTAGCAGTGAGTTACCCTTGACAATCTTAGATCTGCTTGTGACTTACCACTTGGTTCCCCCTGTGTAGTAATACAATACAATGCCTAGGCTAGCTAACACAAGGTAACTTAAGAACCATTAGTCCTCAGAGGCAGTCCATAACGAGCAGTAGTGATGTTAGACTTGCTTGTGACGTATATTAACGTCCTCAGAGGCAGTCCTAATAAAACAAAGAAGTAAGGTGCTGACTATCTGGCTAACAGTATAATTACACCAAAGTCCATACAAAAATGCATAGGTCACATTGTGGCACCTGCAAAAGAACACACACAATGGGCAATATACTTGAATGTTGCTGAAAATTCAAAAGGTTAGTGCAAAGATAGTGCAAAAATTGAATGCAAATATATAAGGCACATATTCAATGAAATAAACTAGTGCAATGATGTCATAAAATCACATTTGAGTCAATTTTTTTAATACTTGTAGGTAAAGTGCACTGAACTGGAACTAAAGTGCAATAAAAGTCCTTTGTTATCCATTGGAAATAAGGTGACGTCAGCATCTGTAATCCAAATGAGGTAACATTGGTAATCCACATGAGATAGTAAAGTTATTTGTAATCCACATGGTTAGAAGAATAGCAGCACATATTATGGGAACTCTTTTGGCAAAAGGGGTCCCAATTAACCTGAAAAGGGGGAAAAATGAATTTGTGTGCAACCGTACGCAACCTGGATGGATTTTACTGTTGGGAGGAGTCCTTACTAACATGGCCATCCAGGTGAGGACTAAAAACAAGGGCAAACACAACAATAAAACGCTGCCAACAGGCCCTCACCCTTCAGGTCCAGTCCACAAAGTGGCTCCCAAATGTCAGTAATCCTTTAGTTGAAGGAAATGCTCTTCAGAGGAAGGACTTCCAATCTTCCTCGCTACTGGAGCTGCTGGAACAACTCATTAAAGGTCAGTCCTGCCTTTTGTAGTCCATGTGTGCAGCCATGGTCGTGCTCTGGTGACACCTGCTGTCACTTCTGGGTAATGTCCGGGTGGTGGTGCTCCGCATTGCCGCTGTTACTCGCTATTTTACAGGGGCGGATGCTCAGCCATTCCAAAGGGGACAAGAATAGTCCTCCCCTCTGGGTGGTGAATCTTGGGCTGCCCTCCTCATAGCTGCCTCCATCTTCCAGGGCAGCTGGTATGTTACCACTGTAACATCGTAACAGAAGTAGTGGACACGCATCCTTGATGCTGGAGGGGTGTTGGTGGCGCTGGTAGTCCGGCGATGAGCGGCTCTGGCTCTGCCTGGGGTCGCACTCGAAAACGGGGCACATCATCATCTGCCTCTTGGAGACAGCGCACTCGGCTGGTAATATTTGGGTCATCCGGCCATTCTCCGTGTGCTGTCAGGGGCACTAAGGGTTTTAAAAGTCAGACTACCGCTACCGCAAACGGACCTTGAAGGGACTGCATCGGAGTGTACTCTACCGTGTCACCTCTGTAGAGGCTGTGGCAGGTCTGCGGAAGGTAGTGACTAGAGATGAGCGAATTTTTAAAAAATTTGATTCGGCCATTTCGCCAAATTTCTTGAAAAAATTTGCTTTGATCCGAACTTATTTGCGGAGAATTGCGTTAAAAAACTGCTATTTCCTGGCTGCTGAGAGCCTATATAGTGGTGTAGAATAGGGTTGAGAAAACCTGAACTGCAAAGTTTGGGTTTGTACCAAACTTTGCGAGTTCAGGTACCAGGACCCGAACTTTTTCACTGAAGTTCGGGTTCGGTGTTCGAGTGATTTTATTATTTTCCGTTATAACATGGTTATAACAAAAAATAATATCATTCTTAAGTCAGAATGCTAAATAAAATGGGCATGGAGGGGTTAAAAATAATAAAAAAAACTCATCCACTTGATCGCACACCCTTCATTTAGCAGGACCTCGCAACATGGTGAGCATGGTGACGTCATCGCAGGTACTTTCGCAGGTCTTGAAGAAAGAAGACCTGCGCGACCAAGGCTGCATGATCAAGTGGATAAGGTGAGTTATTTAACTCAAGTATGAACTCAACCTTACAGGTCGATGTTAGTGACAAGAAGTGGCGCACTCCTTTTACACCATCACCAGCTGATTCCACATAGATGTTATCTGAACCTGTTCTATTAAATGCGTACACAAGTAGAGCCCCCCCGGACACAGTCACTGATTAATTTGCCCTTCCTCTGATCCGTTAGAACAATAACCCACAAAAAACAGATCCTGCCTGTGGAGCACTCGGTCAGCATTTGCTCAATAATCCATTAGTATTGCTAATGCCAAAAGAAACAGGAGTGGATGTAAAACAGAGATGACACGTGAATGGAATATTTGCATGTCTTCTGTGTTTTCTACCCCCTCCTGCTTTTGGCTACCAAATCACAAGCCAATTCTGATGGGACCATACAGACCTTAGAGCTCCTACACAGACAGGACCCGTTGTGCGTCTCATTTATCCTTCCTTCTGACAGATCAGAAGAAAGGTCAAATAAATGATGATGTCAACCAGGCCGAAAGGCAAAATAGTGGTACAGTCATGAAGTGGGGAGGGTGGGAACAGCATGAGAAGCAGGGGCGTAGCTAGAAATGCATGGGCCCCATAGCAAAAAAAAATTATGGGCCCCCCCCCCCTCTGTGCCATCCACAGATCCCCCTCCCCTAAATAGTGCCATCCACAGATCCCCCTCCCCTAAATAGTGCCATCAACAGATCCCCCTCCCCTAAATAGTGCCATACACAGATCCCCCCTCCCCTAAATAGTGCCATCCACAGATCCCCCCTCCCCTAAATAGTGCCATCCACAGATCCCCCCTCCCCTAAATAGTGCCATCCACAGATCCCCCCTCCCCTAAATAGTGCCATCCACAGATCCCCCTCCCCTAAATAGTGCCATACACAGATCCCCCTCCCCTAAATAGTGCCATCAACAGATCCCCCCTCCCCTAAATAGTGCCATCCACAGATCCCCCTCCCCTAAACAGTGCCATACACAGATCCCTCTCCCCTAAATAGTGCCATCAACAGATCCCTCTCCCCTAAATAGTGCCATCCACAGATCCCCCTCCCCTAAATAGTGCCATCCACAGATCACCCTCCCCTAAATAGTGCCATGCACAGATCCCCCCTCCCCTAAATAGTGCCATACACAGATCCCACCTCCCCTAAATAGTGCCATCCACAGATCCCCCCTCCCCTAAATAGTGCCATCCACAGATCCCCCCTCCCCTAAATAGTGCCATCCACAGATCCCCCTGCCCTAAATAGTGCCATCCACAGATCCCCCCTCCCCTAAATAGTGCCATCCACAGTTCCCCCTGCCCTAAATAGTGCCATCCACAGATCCCCCTCCCCAAAATAGTGCCATCCACAGATCCCCCTCCCCTAAATAGTGCCATCAACAGATCCCCCCTCCCCTAAATAGTGCCATCCACAGATCCCCCTCCCCTAAACAGTGCCATACACAGATCCCTCTCCCCTAAATAGTGCCATCCACAGATCCCTCTCCCCTAAATAGTGCCATCCACAGATCCCTCTCCCCTAAATAGTGCCATCCACAGAACCCCCTCCCCTAAATAGTGCCATACACAGATCCCCCTCCCCTAAATAGTGCCATACACAGATCCCCCTCCCCTAAATAGTGCCATCAACAGATCCCCCCTCCCCTAAATAGTGCCATCCACAGATCCCCCCCTCCCCTAAATAGTGCCATCAACAGATCCCCCCTCCCCTAAATAGTGCCATCCACAGATCCCTCTCCCCTAAATAGTGCCATCCACTGATCCCTCTCCCCTAAATAGTGCCATCCACAGATCCCTCTCCCCTAAATAGTGCCATCCACAGATCCCCCCTCCCCTAAATAGTGCCATCCACAGTGCCATCCACACTCCCCTAAATAGTGCCATCCACAGATCCCCCTCCCCTGAACAGTGCCATCCACAGTATCAGGTGCCTCTCTCTCCCCCACCCCCTTGTGCCAGTATCAGGTGCAAACCCCCCCCCCCCAGGTGCCAGTATCAGGTCAGGTGCCAACCCCCCTCCCCCCATGTGCCAGTATCAAGTGCCCCCCCCCGCTCCCCCCATGGCAGTAACAGTCGGGTATTAAAAAAAAAAAAATAAACACTTCTACTTACCTCCATGTCAGCGATGCGATGCAGCCTCTTCCTGTATGTCCATATATGGAGTCACTGCTTGTATTTCAGAAAAGGTTTCTGCTGGGATTCGAACCCACGACCTTCTGTATCAGAGGCAGAGCACCTAACCTCAAGACCATAACAGCTGCCTTGCTGCTGACTGAAAAATTATGAGACTTCTACTGTTATAGCTGGCTAAGTGTACATCTATACACATGACAGCTGCTCATATATAGAGATATAGCAGAGCTGAGTGTGCTGGGATAGCTGTCATATAGAGATATAGCAGTGCTGGGTGTGTTGGGGCAGCTGTCATGTGTATAGATGTACACTTAGCCAGCTATAACAGTAGAAGTGTCAAATTTTTTCAGTCAGTTGCAATGCCTTCTTTATGGCTGTGAGGGTTAATGCTTTGCCACTGATACATTGGAGGTTGTGGGTTCGAATCCCAGACACATCAGGAGACTTTAGTATATACAGTAAGATTAGAGCACATTAGCGAGGGGGCCTGAACATTAAGACCGCTGCTGTGAAGGGGCCCTGAACAGTAAGACATCGATATTTAACTAACTTGAAAATAAACTGTCGGGCCCCGAAGCAGCTGCTTCCCCGGTAGTTACGCCACCTCCTGGCTGCCTGTGTGTAGTGTCTGTGTGTGTTAATAAAAAAAAATAAAAAAAATTTGAATGCGGTCGGACGGGCCCCCTAGTGGCGTAGGGCCCCATAGCCGTTGCTATGGCGATCCCTACGCCACTGATGAGAAGTCCACAGAGTAGAACTATGACATAGTGGTGAGGTGGAAGCAGCGTGAGGAAGACCACAGAGTGGCCCAATGACAGAGTCGGGATTTGGCAGCAGTATGAGGAGGCGCCACTGAGTAGCACAGTGACAGAGTCTGGAGTTTACAGCAGTATGAGGAGGTCACCGAATGGCACAATGACAGAGTCTGGAGGTGGAGGCAGTATGAGGAGGTTGTCATTGTTTTCATGTACTTTTTGTATATTTGTTGCTTCATAATATATATTTTCCTCACACCTTCAGACATCACACGACATCATTCGGTCCATACAGCAAAAGGAGTTTTTCAGTCACCCATCATTTTTACTGAAAAAATTACTTTAAAAGAGTGGCACAATGACAGAATCTGTAGATAGCAGTAGTATGATGAGGCCACCGAGTGGCAAGGTGACATAGTTTGGAGGTGAAGGCAGCATCAGGAGACTACAGAATGGCAAGGTGACATAGTGTGGAGATGGCAACAGCATGAGGAGACCACAGAGTGGCAAGGTGACATAGTTTGGAGGTGGCCGCAGCTTCAGGAGGCCACAGATCTGTTTGCACCAGCGGCTAATTGACTCCCCCCAGCGAGTGAGCTCGCAGTGGATCCCAGATCAGTTTGCACCTTGCACCAACTGAGAAGCACTTTATCCAGATTGAACTTCCAGCACCTACCTCAAATATAAGAGACTTCCTCCTGCCAGAGCCTATCTCCCAGGAATCCCAAGAACACTACTCTGGGTGGAGCCCCGACAGAGACACTGTGGGTGTGGCCTGGTTAGGTACCCTTATTAACCCGGCCCCACTGCGCCAGCCCAGCGGCTAATTGACTCCCCCCAGCGGGTGAGCGGGCAGTGGATCCCAGATCTGTTTGCACCTTGCACCAACTGAGAATCACTTTATCCAGATTGAACTTCCAGCACCTACCTCAAATATGAGACTTCCTCCTGCCAGAGCCTATCTCCCAGGAATCCCAAGAACACCACTCTGGGCGGAGCCCCGACAGAGACACTGTGGGTGTGGCCTGGTTAGGTACCCTTATTAACCCGGCCCCACTGCACCAGCCCAGCAGTTAATTGACTCCCCCCAGTGGGTGAGCGGGCAGTGGATCCCAGATCTGTTTGCACCTTGCACCAACTGAGAAGCACTTGATCCAGATTGAACTTCCAGCACCTACCTCAAATATAAAAGACTTCCTCCTGCCAGAGCCTATCTCCCAGGAATCCCAAGAACACCACTCTGGACGGAGCCCCGACAGAGACACTGTGGGTGTGGCCTGGTTAGGTACCCTAATTAACCCGGCCCCACTGCGCCAGCGCAGCGGCTAATTGACTCCCCCCAGCGGGTGAGCGGGCAGTGGATCCCAGATCTGTTTGCACCTTGCACCTTGATCCAACTGAGAAGCACATTATCCAGATTGAACTTCCAGCACCTACCTCAAATATAAAAGACTTCCTCCTGCCAGAGCCTATCTCCCAGGAATCCCAAGAACACCACTCTGGGCGGAGCCCCGACAGAGACACTGTGGGTGTGGCCTGGTTAGGTACCCTTATTAACCCGGCCCCACTGCACCAGCCCAGCAGCTAATTGACTCCCCCCAGTGGGTGAGCGGGCAGTGGATCCCAGATCTGTTTGCACCTTGCACCAACTGAGAAGCACTTGATCCAGATTGAACTTCCAGCACCTACCTCAAATATAAAAGACTTCCTCCTGCCAGAGCCTATCTCCCAGGAATCCCAAGAACACCACTCTGGACGGAGCCCCGACAGAGACACTGTGGGTGTGGCCTGGTTAGGTACCCTAATTAACCCGGCCCCACTGCGCCAGCGCAGCGGCTAATTGACTCCCCCCAGCGGGTGAGCGGGCAGTGGATCCCAGATCTGTTTGCACCTTGCACCTTGCACCAACTGAGAAGCACATTATCCAGATTGAACTTCCAGCACCTACCTCAAATATAAAAGACTTCCTCCTGCCAGAGCCTATCTCCCAGGAATCCCAAGAACACCACTCTGGGCGGAGCCCCGACAGAGACACTGTGGGTGTGGCCTGGTTAGGTACCCTTATTAACCCGGCCCCACTGCGCCAGCGCAGAGGCTAATTGACTCCCCCCAGCAGGTGAGCGGGCAGTGGATACCAGATCTGTTTGCACCTTGCACCAACTGAGAAGCACTTTATCCAGATTGAACTTCCAGCACCTACCTCAAATATAAAAGACTTCCTCCTGCCAGAGCCTATCTCCCAGGAATCCCAAGAACACCACTCTGGGCGGAGCCCCGACAGAGACACTGTGGGTGTGGCCTGGTTAGGTACCCTTATTAACCCGGCCCCACTGCACCAGCCCAGCAGCTAATTGACTCCCCCCAGTGGGTGAGCGGGCAGTGGATCCCAGATCTGTTTGCACCTTGCACCAACTGAGAAGCACTTGATCCAGATTGAACTTCCAGCACCTACCTCAAATATAAAAGACTTCCTCCTGCCAGAGCCTATCTCCCAGGAATCCCAAGAACACCACTCTGGACGGAGCCCCGACAGAGACACTGTGGGTGTGGCCTGGTTAGGTACCCTAATTAACCCGGCCCCACTGCGCCAGCGCAGCGGCTAATTGACTCCCCCCAGCGGGTGAGCGGGCAGTGGATCCCAGATCTGTTTGCACCTTGCACCTTGCACCAACTGAGAAGCACATTATCCAGATTGAACTTCCAGCACCTACCTCAAATATAAAAGACTTCCTCCTGCCAGAGCCTATCTCCCAGGAATCCCAAGAACACCACTCTGGGCGGAGCCCCGACAGAGACACTGTGGGTGTGGCCTGGTTAGGTACCCTTATTAACCCGGCCCCACTGCGCCAGCGCAGAGGCTAATTGACTCCCCCCAGCGGGTGAGCGGGCAGTGGATACCAGATCTGTTTGCACCTTGCACCAACTGAGAAGCACTTTATCCAGATTGAACTTCCAGCACCTACCTCAAATATGAGACTTCCTCCTGCCAGAGCCTATCTCCCAGGAATCCCAAGAACACCACTCTGGGCGGAGCCCCGACAGAGACATTGTGGGTGTGGCCTGGTTAGGTACCCTTATTAACCCGGCCCCACTGTGCCAGCGCAGCGGCTAATTGACTCCCCCCAGCGGGTGAGTGGGCAGTGGATCCCAGATCTGTGTGCACCTTGCACCTTGCACCAACTGAGAAACACTTTATCCAGATTGAACTTCCAGCACCTACCTTAAATATAAGAGACTTCCTCCTGCCAGAGCCTATCTCCCAGAAATCCCAAGAACACCACTCTGGGCGGAGCCCCGACAGAGACACTGTGGCTGTGGCCTGGTTAGGTACCCTTATTAAGGCAAGCCCTTATTAAGGCAAGCCCGTCTGTGCCCATCCGGGCACGGACGGGCACGGATGGATTATTAGACTAACTAACATTGACGGTGCGCCCTTGGCCGTCACCAAGATTCCTCCATTATTGGGAAACACTCGCCTGGCCTGATCGGAGAACTTGGGTAACATAATTGACATTTTAATGTCTTTGTCTGTTATAATGTACTAATTACTTTTGTAATTACTTTTGTAGTTTTAATTTTTATTATGACTTTTACAGTAATTTTATTCCAATAACTGATTTTTTAGGATGGTTATCGATATGATGATGTACACACGTTATGAGCTAATTGCTCTGAATGGGGCCACATTGTCACTTTTGCCTGCACAAACAATGAGGAAATTGACCACACATCATTTGTGGAAATCCGCCATCTTGCCAAAAACCCATAGGCATTTAAGAAGAAGGAAAAGCTTCCCAAAAACGATTACACCTTCGGGGCCGATTCCAACTCAGAACCAGCATTTGCTGAAAGGGGCACTTCTAAACTGCCGTTCTGCAATTAAGAATGCATCCAACACTTACGATTAGATTTTATCTAATAATCTAGACTATTTGTGCCTAACTGAAACGTGGTTTTCGGAGGGGGTGGATCCTATGTTGGATGAATTGGTCCCCCCCTTGTACAAAATTCTTCACATAGACGGACCACTAGAGGTGGAGGTGTTGCAATGGTCTTTCGTGAGCATCTAATGATGACAGCCCTTAAGAATGGCCCAATTTTCAAAACTTTCGAACACCTAGCTATCAAATGCCAGAAGAGTCCAGAAGAGGCCTTCTAAATCTATATTGTCTACCACCCCCCAGATTTAAAAACAGGATTTGATGATGAACTGCTGGAATTGGCCACATCAGCCTTCCTAGATAGTCAGAAGAACATCATTGTGGGCGACATAAATTGCTGGGCCGATGATGTGTCCAACATCCAAACCCAGCAATTATTAACATCCCTTGAGACCATTGGCTTCATGCAGGAGGTGACCTCCCCGACTCACAGGGGCGGCCACATGCTGGACTGGATTCTGACATCCGGGGTGGAGATACAGGTCCAATCCATACATGATCTGGTGTCGACTGATCATAAAAATATACTTTTTACTCAAACTATCCCCCCTTTAAAAAAAAGCTCCCCATTTTCCAGTGAGAGATAAGACTCTCACCCAACAAAGAAATTAGAAAATTCTTAATTTGGGGGAATTTGGCAATAGCTTTAAGGAGAATCTGAATATAGATTTATTCTGCTCCATAGAATCCACGGAAGCAAAGCTAACAGCTTTTAATGATTGTATAGAGGCTACACTAAACACCTTAGCACCTATAAAACATAAACAGAATACTCGTCCCCCTAATAAAAACCCGCCTTGGTTCACTGCTGAATTTAGAGAGGATAAAAAAAACTACCAGAGCCCTTGAAAAGGCCTGGAGAAAAAATCCCATAGAAGACACCAAAATTAAATACAAAATAAGTATGAGAAATACAGAGATAATATTAAAAATACCAAAAGATCATACTACTCAAATAAAATAGGCAATGCGGCTAACAACTCCAGAGAACTTTTCAAAGTGGGTAAAGAACTAGCCAATCCTAGATGTAAGATTGCAATGACAGAGCACTCTCAAGCACTGTGCCAGCAATTGGCCAACTACTTTGCTGAAAAAATCCAGAAACTTAGGGACAATATCCCAACGGTTCATAGGACGGACGAGACACTTTCTTCTTCACTCTCAACCTTACCCTATTCCCTCACAGAATTTCAGCCCATCTCTGAGGAGAGAACGATTGAAATCATTGGAGCTCTTAGATCCTTCTCCTTGCCTCTAGATCCATACCCGGCGGCCGAGGTGAAGTATACCGCGGTTGCAATGGCACCATACATTCGAGACATTATAAATAGTTCCTTTTCCAGCGGTCAGGTGCCGGCTATTCTGAAGCAGGCAGTGGTAACACCCCTGCCTAAGAAACCGGCACTACCTGTGACCGATCTGAGTAACCTTAGACCGATTTCGGGACTGCCATTCGCTGCAAAGATAGGCGAGAGGGAGGTTGTTGCACAACTACAGGGATATCTGGAGGCCAATCACATTCTTGACGACTTCCAGTCGGGATTCCGACCCGGAAGGGGTACTGAGACCGCTCTGGTCAATGTCCAGGACGATCTACTGATGGCATTAGACCAGAACGACTCCTAGTCCTTCTGGACCTATCATCCGCTTTTGACACTATTGACCATCAAGTGTTACTGAACCGGTTGAAAGTGGTAGCCGGATTAGATAGAAAGACCTTCGCATGGATGGGCTCATTTCTCCAGGACAGGGTACAATGAGTGAAGCTGGGGGTATTTCACTCAGCCGATCTCCCACTGACCTGTGGAGTACCATAAGGCTCCGCACTATCTCCAGTCTTGTTCAACATCTATCTGAGACCATTGGCCGACATCATCAGGAGCCACAATCTTCAGTTTCATGTTTATGCGGATAATACACAACTGTACTTTAGGCTTGCCAAAGGAACAGTTGATCAAGTCAATCTGTCCGGATGTCTCTTGGAGATCGATCACTGGATGAGTGCTAATCATCTAAAGCTTAATGGCACCAAAACTGAATGTACAGTCAGGTCCATAAATATTGGGACATCAACACAATTCTAACATTTTTGGCTCTATACACCACCACAATGGATTTAAAATGAAACGAACAAGATGTGCTTTAACTGCAGACTGTCAGCTTTAATTTGAGGGTATTTACATCCAAATCAGGTGAACGGTGTAGGAATTACAACAGTTTGCATATGTGCCCCCCACTTGTTAAGGAACTAAAAGTAATGGGACAATTGGCTTCTCAGCTGTTCCATGGCCAGGTGTGTTTTATTCCCACATTATCCCAATTACAATGAGCAGATAAAAGGTCCAGAGTCATTTAAAGTGTGCTATTTGCATTTGGAATCTGTTGCTGTCAACTCTCAAGATGAGATCCAAAGAGCTGTCACTATCAGTGAAGCAAGCCATCATTAGGCTGAAAAAACAAAACAAACCCATCAGAGAGATAGCAAAAACCTTAGGCGAGGCCAAAACAACTGTTTGGAACATTCTTAAAAAGAAGGAACGCACCGGTGAGCTCAGCAACACTAAAAGACCCGGAAGACCATGGAAAACAACTGTGGTGGATGAGCGAAGAATTATTTCCCTGGTGAAGAAAACACTCTTCACAACAGTTGGCCAGATCAAAAACACTCTCCAGGAGGTAGGTATATGTGTGTCAAAGTCAAAAATCAAGAGAAGACTTCACCAGAGTGAATACAGAGGGTTCACCACAAGATGTAAACCATTGGTGAGCCTCAAAAACAGAAAGGCCAGATTAGAGTTTGCCAAACGACATCTAAAAAAGCCTTCACAGTTCTGGAACAACATCCTATGGACAGATGAGACCAAGAACAACTTGTACCAGAGTGATGGGAAGAGAAGAGTATGGAGAAGGAAAGGAACTGCTTATGGTCCTAAGCATACCACCTCATCAGTGAAGCATGGTGGTGGTAGTGTCATGGCATGGGCATGTATGGCTGCCAATGGAACTGGTTCTCTTGTATTTATTGATGATGTGACTGCTGACAAAAGCATCAGGATAAATTCTGAAGTGTTTTGAGCAATATTATCTGCTGATATTCAGCCAAATGCTTCAGAACTCATTGGAAGGAGCTTCACAGTGCAAATGGACAATGACCCAAAGCATACTGCAAAAGCAACCAAAGAGTTTTTTAAGGGAGAGAAGTGGAATGTTAAGCAATGGCCAAGTCACTCACCTGACCTGAATCCGATTGAGCATGCATTTCACTTGCTGGTTGATGTCCCAATATTTATGGACCTGACTGTATTACATTCAGTGACCAGAAAATTACACCCTCAGCACCCCAATGGCCATTGTCCTTTGGACCTGTCCCTGAGACAACCATCCAGGTCAGGGACTTGGGAGTGGTCTTGGAGTCCAGATTAACCCTGGCTCCTCAGATAAATCAGGTGGTTAGTACCTGCCACTACCAGCTGAAACTTCTGAGGAGGATCTTAAAATACATCGAATCCCCTCTCAGGAAAGCCTTGGTCGGAGCAGCTATCAGCAGTCGGTTAGACTATTGTAATGACTTGTACATGGGACTCCCTAAGAAGAACTTGCATAGACTTCAACTTGTGCAGAATGCTGCAGCAAGGCTACTAACGGGTGTTGCCCGCCGAGAACATATCACTCCCTCTCTTAATGCCTTGCTCTGGCTCCCCGTCCAACAACGGGTGATGTTCAAGATTGGATGCTTCATGCATAGGGTATTCCATTGTGTGGGGCCCTTGTACCTGCGATGTAAATTCATGAGGTACGCCCCGTTGAGGACATTGAGGTCTAGTAACTCTGCGAATTTTAACATCTCGCAATTTAACAAGATCAGAGGTAGATCCTTTTTGGCTCGAGGGGCCAGATTTTGGAACCACCTATCTCTGGCCCTGAAAATGATTCCCAGTCTTCTCTCATTCAGATGTGCACTGAAAACCTTACTTTTCAAACAGGCGTTTGATTTCTTATATAACACTTATTTTTGGTTCATATAATCTTGGGGGTTTTCCTAAATCTTAGTCTATAAATTCACGGTTGGTAATATCCCTTCTATTTTAAAGATACCTTTTCCTCACGTTTATTAATTTTGTTCTTTTCACATTCTCTATATCTAGTCCGAACTCTTTGAACCTTCAGATCCCCCTACCTTCCCTCCCTTTTTCTTGATTCTCCATTTGATAAGTGCTAGGAAATTGGTCTCTGGAATAGGTGCCTTATTCTCTAGGCCTTTGCGGCCCACGGCAAAGTGTCATGCCTTATTCTTTTTCCTCCCTTGTTGAATCAGCCAGCTAAGTGCATCGAGGCCCTAAGGGTAAGACTGCGTGTACACAAGACTATACATCATCATCATCATCATCATCATCATCACAGAGTGGAAATGTGACATAGTGTGGATATGGCAGCAGCAGCAGGATACCACAGCGTGGCAAGGTGACATAGTGTGGAGATGGCAGCAGCAGCATCAGGAGATCACAGAGTGGCAAGGTGACATAGTGTGGAGATGGAAGCAGCTTGAGGAGACCACAGAGTGGCAAGGTGATATAGTGTTTATATGGCAGCAGCAGCATCAGGAGACCACAAAGTGGCAAGATGACATAGTGTGCAGATGGCAGCAGCATGAGGAGACCACAGAGTGGCAAGATGACATAGTTTGGAGGTGGCGGCAGCATCAGCAGGCCACAGAGTGGCAAGGTGACATAGTGTGGATATGGAAGCAGCAGGATACCACATAGTGTCAAGGTGACATAGTGTGGAGATGGCACCAGCATGAGGAGACCACAGAGTGGCAAGGTGACATAATGTGAAGATGACAGTAGCAGCAGCAGCATCAGGAGACCACATAGCGGCAAGGTGACATAGTTTGGAGGTGGAGGCAGCATCAGGAGGCCACAATTTTTACTGCATATAAGTGCAGAGCTTAACGCTAAATACAATTTTTTTTCGACCAAAATAATTCACAAAAGATTTTACCGCATATAAGTGCAGCACTTAACACTGAATACAATTTTTTTTTTCCACCGAAATAAGTCACAAAAGATTTTACCGCATATAAGTGGAGCGGTTAACGCTGAATACAATTTTTTTTTCCACCGAAATAAGTCACAAAAGATTTTACCACATATAACTGCAGCGCTGAATGCTGAATGAAATTAGTTTTTCCACCGAAATAAGTCACAAAAGATTTTACCGCACATAAGTGTGGCGCTGAACGCTGAATAAAGTTTATTTTTCCACCAAAATACTTAAATACAGATTTTACCACATATAACGGAGCACGGAGATGGAAAGGGTCTTCGCATTCCCCCCGCACTATACGGACGTCTCAGAAATGAACTGCTGCTCCCGACAGCAGCTCCTGGGGAAGTCATGGAGTGTCCCAGTCATCCTGCATCTATTCACTCCACTGAAGGATTATTTTGAAAGTGTGTAGAAGCCAAACGGGGCCCCCACGCAGCAAATTTATCATGGAGACATCATGGAGATTTAACCGTATATAACCTGTGACACAGTGAGAGGTTTTGTCTGGGAAAACAGGTATTTTCCTCCCAGCATGTGCTGCTGGGCTGATTTACAGCCAGGTGAGGTCAAATACCAGACCGGATTTTAGAAGCCACACGGGGCCCCCACGCTGCAGATTTATGATAAAGATATCATGTAAATGTAACCATATATAACCACAGTGCTGACCGCTGAATACATTTTTTTTTTAGACCAAAATACTTTAATAAAGATTTTACCACATATAACCACTGCACTGACTGACTTCTTCCGCTGCTACTTCCGTGAACCCCTGCTACTTCCCTGGTAGGTAGGCTGCTGCAAAGCAGGTGCTCTACCCCGGGCACGTTTGGCTCCCGACCTCCCACTGCTGCCACCCTGCTGAATCCCAGCCATGCTTTCAACACATATAACTGAGAATGTATTTTTCTGTTTGTACTGAAATAGGCCACTAAATGCTTTCAACACATCTAACCGCTGCCGACATGAACTGAGAATGCATTTTTCTGTTTGTAGTGAAATAGGCCACTAAACGCTATTAACACATATGACCGCTGCCGGCGTGAACTGAGAATGTATTTTTCTGTTTGTACTGAAATAGGCTACTAAACGCTTTCAACACATCTAACCGCTACCGATGTGAACTGAGGATGCATTTTTCTGTTTGTACTGAAATAGGCCAATAAACGCCTTCAACACATAACCGCCGCTGACGTGAACTGAGAATGTATTTTTCTGTTTGTACTGAAATAGGCCACTAAAAACTTTCAACACATATAACCGCCACCGACGTGAACTGAGAATGCATTTTTCTGTTTGTCCTGAAATAGGCCACTAAACGCTTTAAACACATATTACCGCCGCTGATGTGAACTGAGAATGTATTTTTCTTTTTTTTACTGTAATACACCCCTATACGCTTTCACCAGAAATAACTGCAACAGTGCAGTGCGTATATATTTTTCTTATTTTACTGAAATACGCCCCTATACGCTTTCACTAGAAAATAACTGCAACAGAGCAGTGCATATATATTTTTCTTATTTTACTGAAATACGCCCCTATACGCTTTCACCAGAAATAACTGCAACAGTGCAGTGCGTATATATTTGTCTTTTATTACTGAAATACGCCCCTATACGCTTTCAACAGAAATAATTGCAACAGTGCAGTGCGCGTATATATATTTTTTTACTGTAATACTCCCCTATCTGCTTTTAACAGAAATAACTGCAACAGTGCAGTGCGTATATTTTTCTTTTTTTAATGAAATACTCCCCTATACACTTTTATCAGAAATAACTGCAGAAGTGACCTGAGAATATATATTTCTTGTTGGAATGAAATAGGCTACTATACTCTTTAACCAGAAAACAATTAAATAGTTCAGTGTGTATATATATATATTTTTTTACTGAAATACGCCCCTATATGCTTTCACCAGAAATTACTGCAACAGTGCAGTGCGTATATATTAGTCTTATTTTACTGAAATACGCCCCTATACGCTTTCACCAGAAATAACTGCAACAGTGCAGTGCGTATATATTTTTCCTTGTTACTGAAATATGCCCCTATGCACTTTCAACAGAAATTACTGCAGAAGTGAAATGCGTATATATTTTTCTTGTAGTACTGAATAAGATACTAAGACATAAGCCTCTAAAGGCTTTTCAACATAACACTTGCAGCCCAATAACAAAAAGCTTGAATGACAGAGCTGTCTAATGACTATTTGGATCCCTAAATAATCGTTCCGTGCACTTATAAATCACTTTCCTATCAATGTCCCTAGCGCCTTCTGATGTCTCTCCCTGCACTAAGATGCTGTGAAATGATTCCTCCCTATCCTTTCCCTGCACTTATAAATTGTTTTTTCTGTCTTTTTTTTCTTTCCACAATCGTTTTTCCAATAGCTGTCTCTAGCGCCTTCACACGTCTGTCCCTGCACTCTGAATGCTGGAGAATGGCAGAATCTAAAATGGCTGCCGTATTTATAGGGCTGTGACATCACAGGGCTGGCTGGCTGTTGATTGGCTGCATGCAGGCATGTCAATCAGGGTGATCCCGCCTTCCCAGAGTTCCTTGCCCCAATGTCCTCAGTCTTCACATGTGTAGCCGCCATTTTAGGAAAAATGAGATTCGTTACCACGCAGCGTGAGGAAATTCGCATTCGTTGCGAATCTAAGCGAATTGCACTTCATCAGCTTCGATTCGATCATCTCTAGTAGGGACGCTTCAAGGAGCGCCTATTGACGTACAATTCCCGCCCAGTCTTGTTATCTTGGAAAAATTCAGACCCCCGTTCAACCGAGAACCACACTATGCTCCCAGTCCTCCTTTTAAAGATCAGGTCCATGGTCCGAGGCCGGTCCCATACTCTGACGGCCCGGTCCTCTATTGCTCTGCGGTAATCCCACATAGTTTGTGCGCGGACCGTAATCTCTCTTGGCACTATGGGATTGAGACCCTCAAATGTACCTTGGTTTCTGGGAGGCGGAGTGGGAACTCTGACTGCCTCCGCCATGCCAGTTGGCACTGGGAATGCCCAAGGTATCTTCTGAGACGGTCATTGTACTTGCCAGACAATAAATCTCCTCGTCACCCCACACAAGGCCACCCCAGTTTGGCTGACGAGGGTGCGCCATCTTGTCTCCTCTTCGTCTAGCACAAATTGGAGATGAAGGAGGGGCTTCCAGGGAGGAGCATCCACTTCCTCTCTTTACACGGTGCGATCGCTCCCAATGGGCAAGGCTAGACTTTTCCGCTCTAGCTGGGGGCATTCCTTAATCTTCCCGCTCTGGCTGGGCAAGAAGACACAGTGCTATGGCATTAAAAAAATGGCAGATTAACCCTTCGGATGCTGGTTTTGCGTTTTGCCGCTCCTCAGTAAATGCATTAAAGTCACAGATTTATCTTGTCCGCATCCTGTTCGTGACACCAAAATTTGAACGGACGCCTTCCCCTAGGGCCCTTTAAAAGGGAAAAAAGTTACTTGTTTTGTCGTGAGAACAGTTGCAATGAAGTAACAAGGGCACAGTGTTCCTTCTAGTGAATCTGTGGGTGGTACCCAGGTGTAGGAATGCCAGAGGGGTGTAGGGCAGCCTATAATGTCCTTTAATGGTGTTGCACGTGTCACTGTGCTCCTACATGGATATGCTGGAACTTGTCCAGACCTTGTGATGAAGTTGATAACTGCTTTACTTTTCATTAAAGGCTTCTCCAAACAGTTTACAGACTTTATCTTGGTTCCCAGCAGGCGTTGGCATTAACGGTGGCAGGCAAACAATCTCAACTCTGCTACGTCAGTTACTCTCTGGCTCTGTGCTGACAGGATAACTATAGAACTCAGCTTCTTCTTTATGCTGTACTTCACCTTCTGTGGGCTGGTTTGTCTTTAACTTTGTCCAGGGAACACTTTACTCCTGGTTTCTGAGGCTTCAGGCTTCTGCCTCCATGTCCAGCTGAGATGAAGTTGCTCTAGCTGGTCCAGACAGGGCTCGTCCAGGAGGGATGGGCTCCTGCTGCACACTTGGCAGGGGATAAACTAGACCTTCCCCTAGAAGGGGGTAAACTGAACTGACTCTTCACTAGCTAAACTCCTCCCTCTCTTAGAGAGAGCTAGAATGGGAAGAAGGGTTCAATTTTAGGAAAGGTAGCTCTGCCATTTATGCTGCCACCTGCTGGTGAACCAGGCACATTACGCTTAAACAGTTGCAAGGAAATGGAAATACACATTTTACAGGCCTGGAAATCAATACACAGGGTGACATTAGGTAGTCCTTTATGAGTTTGCAAAAAAAATAAAAATAAAGGTTTGTTTGTATTCTGTAAACATGGATACACATACATTTGCATCGAAAATCTGTAAAATCAAGGCAGAATGAAGTTTCTACTTAATGTGATTTACAATGCTGCTTTATTTTTGTGTTTATTCTAGATCAATTTGAGCAATAAAAATACTGGTTGCAAAACTGGATTTACAGAGGTAGCAGGCGTTAAAAAAGTTGTCTCATCTCCCCTTTACTAAGGCAAGATGAGACACAATCCTGACCACCAACCGGCCAGGAAAGAGCAGAGCACGCCGGAGCTCGCTGTTTCGGTAGGTCTCATTGTGGTGAATGGTAGCAGAGCAACCAATGCTGTTCCACCAACTCAGAAACACCATAGTTTGCTATGCTATGCTGTTTCCATGTGCTGCAGTGGGAGCTACTGAAACAGCGAGCACTAGGCCTTCTGGTGGTCATGACTGTGTCTCATCTCGCCTTAATAACAGTTAGATGAGACAACCCCTTTAAAGTAATTCCTTGTGCATTAACACACAAGCTTATCGAGTTGGCTTGCGCCAGGTTCACATCACCATTTAGTTTTCCATTATTCTGATCTGTTAGAAAAGACTAAAAAGTGGATCCTGCATTTTAAGCATCCGTTATGCTCAGTTATGCACATTTTACATCTGTTTTATTCATTTTCCTCAGAGTTCCGTTATTTTAGAAAAAAATGTCCTGCATAAAGTATAGAGGCTCATTTGCATATAGTAAAACATCATTTTTCTCAGCAATGCGGACACATATGAACATGGGACCAACACAGATGCCTTCAGCTGCCAAGTGCACATGTAACAGGTCAGCCAGATGTTCTTTAACAATGTCAAAAGCTTGCTACACTGTCTGGTTACTGAAGATACGGTACATTGTTGGGTTAACATATAATAACGTGTCCTCAAGATAGATAATAAAGTATTACCATGGCACTTAAACTTTTAATATTTTTTTAATTAATGCATTGAAGTTCAAATTCGCAAGTTTTTTAGCAACCGCCACCAATATAAATTGGAGTGCAGGTGTCACTGCCTTCTTTCTATCCTCAGGATAGATTATCAATATCCAATCTGTGGGGGGTCTGACCTGTTACCTGTAGCTGCTGGTGCCAGCACTACCACTTTGAATGGAGCCAGAAGCACAACTCCATTCAAAATGTAATGGCCAAGATAGGTTTCTGTGTTTCAGCTGCCTTTTGACCACCACATTTTTAACAAAGCTGTGCTTCTGGCACCTTTCAAAGTGGTAGTTCCTGTGCCAGCAGCTGCAGGGAACAGTTGATGGATGAGGGTACTGGGTGTGAGACCCCCCCTGATCTGATATTAATGACCTATCCTGAGGCTAAGTCATCAATATCAGGAACCTGGACTGCTGTTTTCTTTTGAGATTCTGGGGTTTCAAGTCATGCTGCAACCTTCAGTTTAATGCCTGCACCGTTATACAATGATCTTTGATTGCACCATGTAGACCCAACCTAAATCTTGGGACACCAAATCAAAGTAACTTACAAAGAAGTTTAATATATTTGCTACCATTTATTTCTTGTATAAAAATATTTTAAAAATCCCAATTTTACTAAATGTAATTGTTCAATTCAATCCTTTACTAACATTATCTGTATTCATATACCTAAATTGAAGTTCTTTTCAAAGAAATTTTAATTTTGTGAGCAGAGAGAGCAGCCATAAAACACAGCATTATTCCATTACACTGATATAAGGCACTGCCATTCTTCTTGTAGCTGAGCAGAATGATATACGTCCCTGTCTACATTGTCTTTAATAGTCTGTATTGTGGCTTTACGTCAACTGACGGGAATTATATTGTACAGAGAAGCAATTCAACTGGAAAAACACTTTAGTTTAAGGGAATATTTCCGCCATTGTTCTTTCCCAGCTCCATGCTCTCTAATTGGAAATCCTCTGTGCTAGTAGATTAGTGTTAAATCTATTCCATGATGAATGATCTGCCTGCCACTGGGCCACCATTGCACCTTTAGCCCGTGCGTTAAATGACTACACATTTTACCTTCATGAAGACCAGGGATAGACATGGAGAGCTGTTTACTTATGGTAATTACTTGTCAGACGTATACATCACTGACTGCCAATGGAAATTGATTGCTTGGCTGATGTCCCATGTGAAAACGCTGATGAATTTTTGCTGACAGCTAATCCTCATTCAGTTGGAGTAAGGACATGGAGATCAAGATTTGAGAGAGCTATAATAGTCACAGGCAATTCATAACACAGGTCTGCGACTAAAAAGCTATTTGATTATTTTCATCTAATTTCCATGTATTTTGGTGTGCTGAAAACAAATAAAATATTGAAAAAACTCCTAGACGTCATGATTTGCCACAAAATGCTAAATTGTCTTCAAATTTATAAAATTTAAAAAAAAAATGGTATTTTTTTTATATTATGGGTTTTTAATCAAATTTAAAGTCCAAATTACTATTAATTAACAGTGAGGGTCAGTTCGCAGTGTTCGCCAGTGAGAACAGCCACCGAGGGCCTTCATCGGGCTGTTCTCGGAACTGCCTGCTCCCGGTGACCGCATTTGATTTCAGACCGGCTCCCAGCACAGGCACAGGTAAGGGCTTACCTGTGCATCGCCGGACAGGTGAGTCAAGATGGCAGCCCGAATGTGCTCGCTGGCGAACACTGCGAACTGACCATCACTGTTAATTAATTCACATAAGTGCATTTAAGATATAGAAATATCCCAAAAAACTTAGGCTATTTTCACACTTGCGGCAGGACGGATCCGACATGCTGTTCACCATGTCGGATCCGTCCTGCGGCTATTTCGCCGTGCCCCCGGGCCGCCGCTCCGTCCCCATTGACTATAATGGGGACGGGGGCGGAGCTCCGGCGCAGCACGGCGGAGCACAGCGAAAGCCGCCGGCCCAAAAAAACTGACATGCAGTAATTTTAGTCCGGCGGCCTTTCGCCGTGCACCGCCGTGCTGCGCCAGAGCTCCGCCCCGTCCCCATTATAGTCAATGGGGACGGAGCGGTGGCCCGGGGGCACGGCGAAATAGCCGCAGGACGGATCCGACATGGTGAACAGCATGTCGGATCCGTCCTGCCGCAAGTGTGAAACTAGCCTTAAAGGGGTTGTCCGAGTTATGTAAAAAAAAATATAGCACTATAAATCTGATGGTCAGCAATATATACATAAGCTAAGCAAGTTTTAGGGGGAAAAAATTATATTTCCTCATTTCCCTAGTTCTCTTCTTGGCCCTTTGTTGTTATTTGCAGGTAAACAATCTCTGCCCCTCCCCCCTTTCAAAGGGGGTGAAAACAAGTGCTGCTCTGAGTGACATGTCTGACTACTGGGATACTCAGTAGCATGCTGTATGTGTAAGCCTCAGCCCTGAGTCTGTGCTTCTAAAGGTAGAAGGGGTTAATCTTTCCTGAAAATCTGACTTTGAAGATGATACAAGACCAAAATAGTTTTCTCAGGAGGAGATGAATGATTTGGTAAGAGACTTGAATCTTCCCAAAGATGCCACTGAGTTATTCGGATCAAGGCTGAAAAGCAGCAATTTATTGTTGCCAGCAGTGTCATCTTCATAGTTCAGACATCGTGAAAAGGAGTTCATTCCTTACTTCGCCCAGGAAGAAAAGTTGGTTTATTGCATCAATGTCGAAGGTCTGATGGGTCAATTTAAAATCCAATATGATTCAGAGCAATGGCGTCTTTTTATAGCTTCTTCAAAAAGAAGTCTCAAAGCAGTTTTACTCCACAATGGTGGTTTTTAAGCTTCCATACCTGTAGGTCATTCCGTACACTTGAAGGAAACCTATGAGAACTTGGAATTGGTTCCTTGTAAACTTAAATATGAAGATCATGGTTGGCAAGTGTGTGGGGACTTGAAGGTCTTCTGCATGCTGCTCGGGCAACAAGCTGGGTATACCAAATACCCTTGTTTTCTGTGTCTATGGGACAGTTGAGACCGACAAAATCACTGGACATCGAAGAGTTGGCAGCCGAGGTGCTAACCGTTGGTGAAAAAAATGAAAAAATGTCCTCCGAGAAATTTTGGTACCTTCCCATAAAGTTCTTCTACCACCTCTCCACATAAAATTGGGATTGATGAAGCAATTCGTAAAATCACTTCCAACAGATGGAGAATGCTTCAAATACTTGGTCACCAAGTTTCCAGGCCTGTCGGAGGCAAAATTGAAGGAAGGTGTGTTCATCGGACCAGACATTAGAGTTTGTCAATACCATCAAGAGTTTGTCAATACCATGACGGATCCTAAAAAAGAAGGGTGGATTGCATTTAAAGAAGTCATACAGAAATTTTTAGGCACTAATAAAGATCCTCATTACAAAAAGATCTTCGGACGAATGCTGAAAGTATTTCAAGCTTTAGGTTGCCTGATGAGTTTGAAAGTGCATTTCCTCCAATCCCACCTTGACTACTTTCCTGAAAATTTGGGAGCTGTGAGTGAGGAACAAGGTGAACGATTCCACCAAGACATTAAAGAGATGGAAAGGAGATACCAGGGAAAATTGAGCATTACAATGATGGCAGACTACTGTTGGATGCTTGAGAGAGACATTCCAGATGCTACTCACAAGCGTAAATGTACCAAGAGGAGCCTCACAGGGAAGAAGAATTGAGTTTAGTAAGTGTAGGTGAGCTCATTTCAGTTAAAAAAGGAAAAATTGTAATAAAACTTTTATAACTTTGATAAGTCTATTTCCATTTATTTTGAGGTATTGCCTTATTTAATATAGTTACCTAAATTGTCAGGAAACGTGATGTCCTATGTAGGGATGAGCGAACCCGAACTGTATAGTTCGGGTTCGTACCGAATTTTGGGGTGTCCGTGACACGGACCCGAACCCGAACATTTTCGTAAAAGACTGGGTTCGGTGTTCGGCGCTTTCTTGGCGCTTTTTGAAAGGCTGCAAAGCAGCCAATCAACAAGCGTCATACTACTTGCCCCAAGAGGCCATCACAGCCTTGCCTACTATTGGCATGGCTGTGATTGGCCAGTGCAGCATGTGACCCAGCCTCTATATAAGCTTGGGTCACGTTGCGCTGCACGTCACTCTGCTGATTCAAGCATAGGGAGAGGTTGCAGCTGCGACGTTAGGACGAGATTAGGCAGATTAACTCCTCCAAAAGACTTCATTCTGTGATCGATCTGCAGCTGTGGATCATTGAAGTGCTAATATTGACTTGCTCACTTTTTTGAGGCTGCCCAGAGCGTTTTTAGATCACTTTTTTTCTGGGGTGATCGGCGGCCATTTTGTGACTTGTGGTGCGCCAGCACAAGCTATCACCAAGTGTATTTAACCATCAATAGAGTGGTTATTTTTTGCTATATCCTACATCAGCTGCAGGCTGAGCCTGTGTCACCGAAGTGCATTTAACCATCAACAGTCTGGTTATTTTTTGGCCATATACTACATCAGCTGCAGGCTGAGCCTGTGTCACCTAAGTGCATTTAACCATAAACAGTCTGGTTATTTTTTGGCCCTATACTACATCTGGTGCAGGCTGAGCCTGTGTCACCCAAGTGCATTTAACCATCAACAGTGTGGTTATTTTTTGGCCATATACTACATCAGGGGCAATTTGAGCCTGTCACCCAGCGCCTAAAAAATAGACCTGACATTTCTATTCAACCAAATCTGTACTGTTTTAGCTGGTCAAGTTATTTGTAGTGACCGTAAAAGCACACTTTTTGTTCTGGGTTGAAAAACTATTCCCAAATTTGCCATTCTCAAAATAACTAGTTTCTGGTATATGAGGCCTACTTGAAATCTATCCCAAAAAGGATATCTTACATTGAAGGTGCTGATAGTGTCATTCAGAAAAACCTAAGACACACGCTACCGTGCAGATAGAAGTCTGATTCTGTGATTAAACCTATACCTGTCACACAGCGCAAAAAAAAAAACAGGCCTGACATTTCTATTCAACCAAATCTGTACTGTTTTAGCTGGTCAAGTTATTTGTAGTGACCGTAAAAGCACACTTTTTGTTCTGGGTTGAAAAACTATTCCCAAATTTGCCATTCTCAAAATAACTAGTTTCTGGTATATGAGGCCTACTTGAAATCTATCCCAAAAAGGATATCTTACATTGAAGGTGCTGATAGTGTCATTCAGAAAAACCTAAGACACACGCTACCGTGCAGATAGAAGTCTGATTCTGTGATTAAACCTATACCTGTCACATAGCGCAAAAAAAAAACAGGCCTGACATTTCTATTCAACCAAATCTGTACTGTTTTAGCTGGTCAAGTTATTTGTAGTGACCGTAAAAGCACACTTTTTGTTCTGGGTTGAAAAACTATTCCCAAATTTGCCATTCTCAAAATAACTAGTTTCTGGTATATGAGGCCTACTTGAAATCTATCCCAAAAAGGATATCTTACATTGAAGGTGCTGATAGTGTCATTCAGAAAAACCTAAGACACACGCTACCGTGCAGATAGAAGTCTGATTCTGTGATTAAACCTATACCTGTCACATAGCGCAAAAAAAAAACAGGCCTGACATTTCTATTCAACCAAATCTGTACTGTTTTAGCTGGTCAAGTTATTTGTAGTGACCGTAAAAGCAGACTTTTTGTTCTGGGTTGAAAAACTATTCCCAAATTTGCCATTCTCAAAATAACTAGTTTCTGGTATATGAGGCCTACTTGAAATCTATCCCAAAAAGGATATCTTACATTGAAGGTGCTGATAGTGTCATTCAGAAAAACCTAAGACACACGCTACCGTGCAGATAGAAGTCTGATTCTGTGATTAAACCTATACCTGTCACATAGCGCAAAAAAAAACAGGCCTGACATTTCTATTCAACCAAATCTGTACTGTTTTAGCTGGTCAAGTTATTTGTAGTGACCGTAAAAGCAGACTTTTTGTTCTGGGTTGAAAAACTATTCCCAAATTTGCCATTCTCAAAATAACTAGTTTCTGGTATTTGAGGCCTACTTGAAATCTATCCCAAAAAGGATATCCTACATTGAAGGTGCTGATAGTGTCATTCAGAAAAACCTAAGACACACGCTACCGTGCAGATAGAAGTCTGATTCTGTGATTAAACCTATACCTGTCACATAGCGCAAAAAAAAACCAGGCCTGACATTTCTATTCAACCAAATCTGTACTGTTTTGGCTGGTCAAGTTATTTGTAGTGACCGTAAAAGCAGACTTTTTGTTCTGGGTTGAAAAACTATTCCCAAATTTGCCATTCTCAAAATAACTAGTTTCTGCTATATGAGGCCTACTTGAAATCTATCCCAAAAAGGATATCTTACATTGAAGGTGCTGATAGTGTCATTCAGATAAACCTAAGACACACGCTACCGTGCAGATAGAAGTCTGATTCTGTGATTAAACCTATACCTGTCACATAGCGCAAAGAAAAACCAGGCCTGACATTTCTATTCAACCAAATCTGTACTGTTTTAGCTGGTCAAGTTATTTGTAGTGACCGTAAAAGCAGACTTTTTGTTCTGGGTTGAAAAACTATTCCCAAATTTGCCATTCTCAAAATAACTAGTTTCTGCTATATGAGGCCTACTTGAAATCTATCCCAAAAAGGATATCTTACATTGAAGGTGCTGATAGTGTCATTCAGAAAAACCTAAGACACACGCTAGCGTGCAGATAGAAGTCTGATTCTGTGATTAAACCTATACCTGTCACACAGCGCAAAAAAAAACAGGCCTGACATTTCTATTCAACCAAATCTGTACTGTTTTATCTGGTCAAGTTATTTGTAGTGACCGTAAAAGCACATTTTTTGTTCTGGGTTGAAAAACTATTCCCAAATTTGCCATTCTCAAAATTGTGGTGAACGGGAACAATGAGGAAAACATCTAATAAGGGACGCGGACGTGGACATGGTCGTGGTGGTGTTAGTGGACCCTCTGGTGCTGGGAGAGGACGTGGCCGTTCTGCCAACTACAACCAACTACCTCAGGTCCCAGTAGCCAGCAGAATTTACAGCGATATTTGGTGGGGCCCAATGCCGTTCTAAGGATGGTAAGGCCTGAGCAGGTACAGGCATTAGTCAATTGGGTGGCCGACAGTGGATCCAGCACGTTCACATTATCTCCCACCCAGTCTTCTGCAGAAAGCGCACAGATGGCGCATGAAAACCAAGCCCATCGGTCTGTCACATCACCCCCATGCATATCAGGGAAACTGTCTGAGCCTCAAGTTATGCAGCAGTCTCTTATGCTGATTGAAGACTCTGCTGCCAGGGTTTCCCAAGGGCATCCACCTAGCCCTTCCCCAGGGGTGGAAGAGATAGAATGCACTAACGCACAACCACTTATTTTTCCTGATGATGAGGACATGGGAATACCACCTCAGCACGTCTCTGATGATGACGAAACACAGGTGCCAACTGCTGCGTCTTTCTGCAGTGTGCAGACTGAACAGGAGGTCAGGGATCAAGACTGGGTGGAAGACGATGCAGGGGACGATGAGGTCCTAGACCCCACATGGAATGAAGGTAGTGCCACTGACTTTCACAGTTCGGAGGAAGAGGCAGTGGTGAGACCGAGCCAACAGCGTAGCAAAAGAGGGAGCAGTGGGCAAAATCAGAACACCCGCCGCCAAGAGACTCCGCCTGCTACTGACCGCCGCCATCTGGGACCGAGCACCCCAAAGGCAGCTTCAAGGAGTTCCCTGGCATGGCACTTCTTCAAACAATGTGCTGACGACAAGACCCGAGTGGTTTGCACGCTGTGCTATCAGAGCCTGAAGCGAGGCATTAACGTTCTGAACCTTAGCACAACCTGCATGACCAGGCACCTGCATGCAAAGCATGAACTGCAGTGGAGTAAACACCTTAAAAACAAGGAAGTCACTCAGGCTCCCCCTGCTACCTCTTCTGCTGCTGCCGCCTCGGCCTCTTCTGCTGCTGCTGCCGCCGCCTCGGCCTCTTCCTCTGCCTCTGGAGGAACGTTGGCAACTGCCGCCCAGCAAACATGGGATGTACCACCAACACCACCACCTGCGTCACCAAGCATCTCAACCATGTCACACGGCAGCGTTCAGCTCTCCATCTCACAAACATTTGAGAGAAAGCGTAAATTCCCACCTAGCCACCCTCGATCCCTGGCCCTGAATGCCAGCATTTCTAAACTACTGGCCTATGAAATGCTGTCATTTAGGCTGGTGGACACACACAGCTTCAAACAGCTCATGTCACTTGCTGTCCCACAGTATGTTGTTCCCAGCCGCCACTACTTCTCCAAGAGAGCCGTGCCTTCCCTGCACAAACAAGTGTCCGATAAAATCAAGTGTGCACTGCGCAACGCCATCTGTGGCAAGGTCCACCTAACCACAGATACGTGGACCAGTAAGCACGGCCAGGGACGCTATATCTCCCTAACTGCACACTGGGTAAATGTAGTGGCGGCTGGGCCCCAGGCGGAGAGCTGTTTGGCGCACGTCCTTCCGCCGCCAAGGATCGCAGGGCAACATTCTTTGCCTCCTGTCTCCTCCTCCTACTCAGCTTCCTCCTCCTCTTCTTCCACCTGCTCATCCAGTCAGCCACACACCTTCACCACCAACTTCAGCACAGCCCGGGGTAAACGTCAGCAGGCCATTCTGAAACTCATATGTTTGGGGGACAGGCCCCACACCGCACAGGAGTTGTGGCGGGGTATAGAACAACAGACCGACGAGTGGTTGCTGCCGGTGAGCCTCAAGCCCGGCCTGGTGGTGTGCGATAATGGGCGAAATCTCGTTGCAGCTCTGGGACTAGCCGGTTTGACGCACATCCCTTGCCTGGCGCATGTGCTGAATTTGGTGGTGCAGAAGTTCATTCGCAACTACCCCGACATGTCAGAGCTGCTGCATAAAGTGCGGGCCGTCTGTTCGCGCTTCCGGCGTTCACACCCTGCCGCTGCTCGCCTGTCTGCGCTACAGCGTAACTTCGGCCTTCCCGCTCACCGCCTCATATGCGACGTACCCACCAGGTGGAACTCCACCTTGCATATGCTGGACAGACTGTGCGAGCAGCAGCAGGCCATAGTGGAGTTTCAGCTGCAGCACGCACGGGTCAGTCGCACTGCGGATCAGACACACTTCACCACCAATGACTGGGCCTCCATGCGAGACCTGTGTGCCCTGTTGCATTGTTTCGAGTACTCCACCAACATGGCCAGTGGCGATGACGCCGTTATCAGCGTTACAATACCACTTCTATGTCTCCTTGAGAAAATACTTAGGGCGATGATGGAAGAGGAGGTGGCCCAGGAGGAAGAGGAGGAACAGGGGTCATTTTTAGCACTTTCAGGCCAGTCTCTTCGAAGTGACTCAGAGGGAGGCTTTTCAACACCAGAGGCCAGGTACAAATGTGGCCAGACAGGGCCCACTACTGGAGGACGAGGAGGACGAGGATGAGGAGGAGGTGGAGGAGGATGAGGATGAAGCATGTTCACAGCGGGGTGGCACCCAAAGCAGCTCGGGCCCATCACTGGTGCGTGGCTGGGGGGAAACTCAGGACGATGACGATACGCCTCCCACAGAGGACAGCTTGTCCTTACCTCTGGGCAGCCTGGCACACATGAGCGACTACATGCTGCAGTGCCTGCGCAACGACAGCAGAGTTGCCCACATTTTAACGTGTGCGGACTACTGGGTTGCCACCCTGCTGGATCCCCGGTACAAAGACAATGTGCCCACCTTACTTCCTACACTGGAGCATGATAGGAAGATGCGCGAGTACAAGCGCACGTTGGTAGACGCGCTACTGAGAGCATTCCCAAATGTCACAGGGGAACCAGTGGAAGCCCAAGGCGAAGGCAGAGGAGGAGCAAGAGGTCGCCAACGCAGCTGTGTCACGGCCAGCTCCTCTGAGGGCAGGGTTAGCATGGCAGAGATGTGGAAAAGTTTTGTCACCACGCCACAGCTAACTGCACCACCACCTGATACGGAACGTGTTAGCAGGAGGCAACATTTCACTAACATGGTGGAACAGTACCTGTGCACACCCCTCCACGTACTGACTGATGGTTCGGCCCCATTCAACTTCTGGGTCTCCAAATTGTCCACGTGGCCAGAGCTAGCCTTTTATGCCTTGGAGGTGCTGGCCTGCCCGGCGGCCAGCGTTTTGTCTGAACGTGTATTCAGCACGGCAGGGGGCGTCATTACAGACAAACGCAGCCGCCTGTCTACAGCCAATATGGACAAGCTGACGTTCATAAAAATGAACCAGGCATGGATCCCACAGGACCTGTCCATCCCTTGTGCAGATTAGTTATTAACTACCTCCCCTTAACAATATATTATTCTACTCCAGGGCACTTCCTCATTCAATACTATTTTTAATTTCATTTTACCATTATATTGCGGGGCAACCCAAAGTTGAATGAACCTCTCCTCTGTCTGGGTGCCGGGGCCTAAATGTGTGACAGTGGCCTGTTCCAGTGGTGGGTGACGTGAAGCCTGATTCTCTGCTATGACATGAAGACTTATTCTGTGCTGACATGAAGCCAGATTCTCTGTTACGCGACCTCTCTCCTCTGCCTGGGTGCCTGGGCCTAAATATGTGACAGTGGCCTGTTCCAGTGGTGGGTGACGTGAAGCCTGATTCTCTGCTATGACATGAAGACAGATTCTGCGCTGACATAAGGCCAGATTCTCTGTTACGGGACCTCTCTCCTCTGCCTGGGTGCCTGGGCCTAAATGTGTGACAGTGGCCTGTTCCAGTGGTGGGTGACGTGAAGCCTGATTCTCTGCTATGACATGAAGACAGATTCTGCGCTGACATAAGGCCAGATTCTCTGTTACGGGACCTCTCTCCTCTGTCTGGGTGCCGGGGCCTAAATATGTGACAGTGGCCTCTTCCAGTGGTGGGTGACATGAAGCCAGATTCTCTGCTATGGCATGAAGAGACTGATTCTCTGCTGACATGAAGCCAGATTCTTTGCTATGGCATGAAGAGACTGATTCTCTGCTGACGTGAAGCCAGATTCTCTGCTATGGGACCTATGTCCAATTGATATTGGGTCATTTTTATTTTTTTAATTTTTATTTTAATTCATTTCCCTATCCACATTTGTTTGCAGGGGATTTACCTACATGTTGCTGCCTTTTGCAGCCCTCTAGCTCTTTCCTGGGCTGTTTTACAGCCTTTTTAGTGCCCAAAAGTTTGGGTCCCCATTGACTTCAATGGGGTTCGGGTTCGGGACGAAGTTCGGTTTGGGTTCGGATCCCGAACCCGAACATTTCCGGGAAGTTCGGCCGAACTTCTCGAACCCGAACATTCAGGTGTTCGCTCAACTCTAGTCCTATGTCAAAATGGAGGTCATTTTCGGATTCAGCGCACCAAAAACATAAAGATTGCGTGGAATAACCAAAACAGCTCTTGAAAATATTTTTTTGCAGACCCGGGTTGCTCAGTGCTATACTCAGGATTGGTCATCAATAGCTCAGCACTGCACAAGTTCTTTAAATTTGTTTTCCCTAAAAACAATGAAAGAGCTTTTGACTTAGTTTGTACTATGTATAAGAAGCAACATTCACATTCATACCCACATCATGGCGACTATTTTTTAGTTATGTTTGTGCAGTATATGTGTGCACATTGATGCAAACGGTGAGTTAGGCTACTTTCACACTGGCGTTTTGGTTTCTGTTTGTGAGATCCGTTCAGGGCTCTCACAAGCGGTCCAAAATGGATCAGTTTTGCCCTTAATGCATTCTGAATGGATAAAGATTCGCTCAGAATGCATCAGTTTGGCTCTGTTCCGCCTCCATTCCTTGCAGCGTTTTGGTGTCTGTCTAACGAAACTGAGCCAAACGGATCCATCCTGACACACAATGTAAGTCAATGGGGAGGGATCCGTTTTCACTGACACAATATGTCACAATAGAAAACGGATCCATCCCCTTTGACTTTCAATGGTGTTCAAGACGGATCCCTTTTAGCTGCAAGTACTAGCTTCAAGTACTACATTAAGTACTAGTAAAGAGATATTGCAGGAGATAGTCAGGAGGTAGGCTGGAAGGTGGAAACAATACAAAAAAAAAGGTAAGATTTGTTTGATTTAAAGTTACAAATTTTTATTTTTATTTTTTTATTTTTTATTTTTCTCCTCTTTAAAATGGCAGACTTGGTTCAGTGCAGGAATTGTTGTGCATTTATTTCATGTTCCACTCTTTGGAGATTCGGATGCTGTCAGATCTGTAGACAGTTCTCCTTACTGCAGCAGGAAATTGCATTTTTGAAAGCTGAAATATTTAAATTATCTGTTAAACAAACTCCAGCTAGGACTGCTGCAATGCAGCTGCCACAGAGGACCCCCAGAAATGGCAGATGGGTTACTGTAGGTTCTGGAAGTCTTAGAGTGGTGGATAGAAGACATGTCCCACAGTCGGTGGTTCTCCATAATTCATTTGCAGCACTCTCAGAATGTAAGGACAACATGGATATGGACTCAAGCACAGAGGGTGTGAAACCATCGACTCCTATGTCTAATGTATGCAACAAAAAAGATAAAGTGAAGTCTCAAAGGAAGCAGCTGTTGCTGGGTGATTCAATCATAAGAAGTGTGGAGCTTAAAGAAAATGGTTTTGTGAGATGTCTCCCTGGGGCTACTGCTAGAAGAGATAGAAGACGTATTATTAATATTGTTAAGCAAGCAAAGCAGGAAGGGGACGTGGATGTTCTTGTCCATCTAGGGACAAATGACCTGGCTTGCAATGAAGTGTCAGAGGTGAAAAAAACTTTTATCACACTTGGTAATGACGTACAGGATTTTGCATCCAGCATTTCATTTTCTGAAGTTCTGCCTGTGCATAATGTTCAGAATGATAGGCAGAGGCGCATAAAGGAGTTCAACATATGGCTTGGTAAATGGTGTCAAGAGCGAGGATTTGGCTTTGTTTCTCATGATAGCTCTACTTGGAATAGAAAGGAATTGTACAAAAAAGATGGTTTGCATCTTTCTCTCAAAGGAACAAATGTACTTAGTGAACAACTCCAAGAATTTGCGGAAGAGTATTTAAACTAGGAAGGGGGGGGGGCAAAAGAGTGAAAATAAAAGAGTCCAATTGCCCCCCGAAACAATGCCAGAACAGGTCAGAAGCACAGAGGTTAAGAAATGATAAGCTCAGAGTCCTGTCTACAAATGCTCGCAGTTTAGGTAAAAAAATCAATGAACTTGGGTCAATAATGGAATCTGAGAATGTAGATTTAGTGGCTGTTACGGAGACATGGTTTAATGAAAGAAATGACTGGGACATAACCATACCAGGGTACTCTTTATACAGAAGAGACAGAGAAGGCAAGAAAGGAGGAGGAGTGGCCCTGTATGTGAAAGATAGCATTAAATCTAACCTAATACAAGTTGGTGAGGCCAACATAGAGTCAGTTTGGGTTACGTTGCAGTTTTCTAACCATGCAGTAACTCGTGTAGGTGTGATATATAGACCACCTGGTCAAGTTAAAGAACTAGATGATCTACTAGTTGAAGAAATAGCTAAAATGACAATGAAAGGAGAAGTTATCATTATGGGAGATTTCAATCTTCCAGATATAAACTGGAAAACCAAAATAGCAAGTTCTACCAGGAGTACAGATATTCTAAATTCCCTACTGGGGTTATCTCTACAACAAGTGGCTGAGGAGCCAACCCGGAGGGAGGCCATTTTGGATTTGGTATTCACAAACGGGGATTCGGTATATGATGTCATTGTAGGCGAAACCTTGGGATCTAGTGATCACCAGTCAGTGTGGTTTAATATAAGAACTGTGAAAGAGTCCCACCACACAAAAACAAAAGTTTTAGATTTTAGAAAAACAGACTTTTCAAAAATGAAATTAGTCATAAATGAGTCCTTATCAGACTGGAACGGATTACATGGAGTCCAGGAGAAATGGGACTACTTAAAAGGTGCATTATTGAAGGCAACAGAAAATTGCATTAGACTTGTCAGTAAAAACAAAAAAAGGAGGAGACCACTGTGGTACTCAGCAGAAGTGGCCCAAATCATTAAAAATAAAAAGCTAGCATTTTGTAATTATAAAAAAACCCAGAGCAATGAAGATAAGGAAATCTACAAGATTAGGCAGAGAGAGGCCAAGCAAGTTATAAGAACTTCTAAAGCGCAGGCAGAAGAAAAACTAGCTCAGTCTATGAAAAAAGGGGATAAGACATTCTTCAGATATATAAATGAAAAAAGGAAATTAAAACAAGGAATAACTAAATTAAAAACAAAGGACGGAAGGTATGTAGAAGAGAATAAAGGGCTAGCCGACTGCCTTAATGAATACTTCTGTTCAGTTTTTACAAAAGAAAAAGGAGAAGGACCTCCACTAGAAAGAATGACTAATAAATCGTTTGATGCATGTATCTTTACAGAGGAAGATGTTCTAAGTTTGCTGTCTAAGGTGAAGACAAATAAGTCACAGGGGCCTGATGAGATACACCCAAAATTATTAAAAGAGCTTAGTGGTGAGCTGGCAAAACCGTTAACAGATTTATTTAACCAATCATTAGTAACAGGAGTCGTCCCGGAAGATTGGAAATTGGCTAATGTCGTGCCCATTCACAAGAAAGGTAGTAGGGAGGAATCGAGCAACTATAGACCAGTGAGTCTGACATCAATAGTAGGCAAATTAATGGAAACCCTATTAAAGGATAGGATTGTGGAACATCTAAAATCCCATGGATTGCAAGATGAAAAACAACATGGGTTTACTTCAGGGAGATCATGTCAAACAAATCTTATAGATTTTTTTGACTGGGTGAATAAAATAATAGACGGTGGAGGTGCAGTAGACATCGCATATCTAGATTTTAGTAAGGCTTTTGACACTGTCCCACATAGAAGACTTATCAATAAACTGCAGTCATTGAGCATGGACTCCCATATTGTTGAGTGGATTAGGCAGTGGCTGAGTGACAGACAACAGAGGGTGGTAGTCAATGGAGAACATTCAAAACAAGGTCATGTTACCAGTGGGGTTCCACAGGGATCTGTACTGGGACCGATTTTGTTTAATATCTTCATAAGTGATATTGCAAAAGGCCTCGCTGGTAAGGTTTGTCTTTTTGCTGATGACACAAAGATAGGTAACAGGGTTGATGTTCCTGGAGGGAAACGCCAAATGGAAAAGGATTTAGGAAAACTAGAAGAATGGTCAGAACTCTGGCAACTGAAATTTAATGTGGATAAGTGCAAGATAATGCACCTGGGGCGTAAAAACCCAAGGGCAGAATATAGAATATTTGACACAGTCCTGACCTCAGTATCTGAGGAAAGGGATTTAGGAGTAATTATTTCAGAAGACTTAAAGGTGGGAAGACAATGTAATAGAGCAGCACGAAATGCCAGCAGAATGCTTGGATGTATAGGGAGAGGTATAAGCAGTAGAAAGAGTGAAGTGCTTATGCCGCTGTACAGAACACTGGTGAGACCTCACTTGGAGTATTGTGCGCAGTACTGGAGGCCATATCTCCAGAAGGATATAGATACTCTAGAGAGAGTTCAGAGAAGAGCTACTAAACTAGTACATGGATTGCAGGATAAAACTTACCAGGAAAGGTTAAAGGACATTAATATGTATAGCTTGGAAGAAAGAAGAGACAGAGGGGATATGATAGAAACTTTTAAATACATAAAGGGAATCAACTCGGTAAAGGAGGAGAGCATATTTAAAAGAAGAAAAACTACCACAAGAGGACACAGTTTTAAATTAGAGGGGCAAAGGTTTAAAAGTAATATAAGGAAGTATTACTTTACCGAGAGAGTAGTGGATGCATGGAATAGCCTTCCTGCAGAAGTGGTAGCTGCAAATACAGTGAAGGGGTTTAAGCATGCATGGGATAGGCATAAGGCCATCCTTCATATAAGATAGGGCCGGGGGCTATCCATAGTATTCAGTATATTGGGCAGACTAGATGGGCCAAATGGTTCTTATCTGCCGACACATTCTATGTTTCTATGTTTCTATGTTACAGATAATACAAACGGATACGTTCAGAAAGGATGCATGCGGTTGTATTATCGGAACGGATGCGTTTGTGCAGATGCATGACGGATCAGCACCAAACGCGATTGTGAAAGTTCTACACAATGGGCCTATGAATACACATCACAGGGACAGGGCACAGACAGCAAACTGAGTCTCAAATTTGGAGGTTTTTTTTAAGGATGACGTCAAGGAAATATACAGTACAGTATTTTATGGACTGGTTAGTTTTGTGGTAGACTTCTGCTGCTTTGCTGTTATTTATTGCTGACTTGCTGAGCACCCTGGAGACTGGGAGTTCTGGATTGTTTGGACAATATAAACTGTGACTGCCGGTGTACATCTATTGCTATCAAATTCTGGGTTGAATTTGGGTCTATTTCTATTCGGCTTGATTTGGACAAATCATTCAACAGATGCAATTCAAGTCGATTCTATCCAAATAAAACTGCTCTATATGGACTGAAAATTTCTGTACGGCACTTCTCATATTTTCATTTTCTCTCTCTTCGAAACCTGAATCGAATGACCAAAAAATCGGATTCTGATGAAACTTGAATTTTTACAATATTGATATCGAATTTGATTTACTATAAATTGATTTGATCATCTTTACAAATAACCCCCTTGATCTGTTTATATATTTGTATATGTGCAGTGATTACAGCAATCTAAAGGGGTTTTCCCTAGATTCTGATATTGATGGGCTGTTCTCAGGAAAGGTGATCAATATCAGATCGGCGGGACTACAACTCCACCGCCGATCAAATGTTTGAAAGAGTTTGTTGTGCTGACCAAAGAGCCATGACCTCCTCAAATGGCTGAACGCTGGGGGTTCCAGGTGTCTAACCCCTACGGATCTGAAATTGATCACCTATCCGGAGAATAGGTCATTAATATCACAATCTTTTAACTACATGAACATTTACATATTCTCTGTAGATGAAGGATGGGTTCACAGAATCATTTGTGGGACCCCATTTCTACAATGTTATAAGTTTCGACCTCTATTCATGAAGGACAACAGATTCCAAAGCCTGTATAACACTGCTTTCATATGAATGCTCATACAGCATCATTTTGTAGTGTAATACTGCCGCCGATTTCCTGATGAACAAAAAAATGCTCGAACTTCGGGCAATCTAAATCTTTTGACATGTTAAAAAATGAATGTTTGCAGGCGGCAGATCGTGGTGTCTAATCACGATCTGCTGTCGGCAAACCACTATACAGCAAGGGGACGAGCGATGGCATAGCGATCTCTCCTCCCCATGCTGTGAAGGAGATTACTGCATGTAATAGCAGCGGCCGCGAGTGAGCAAGCGATTGCCGGGAGGGAACGGTTCCCTCCCAACAATCATCTGCTGCATCGGGCTGTGTAATACATCCTTAAGGTCTTGGACCTCACTGATTGTGTTGCATAGCTCAATTCTAGGGCTTTTGGAGATAGAGGGGTAATTAGAATCTACAGGGTCTATAGCAATGTGATGAATGGACCACAACACTGGTGACAGTAAACAGTAATAGGGCAAAAGCAGCAGCATAACTACAAAAAATTATGAAAAACGAAAATAACTGCAGTGACATCCATTGCATGATGGACACCAATGGGTACCTGGCCGATCTGATTAACTGTAATGGGTTTGTTGGGTTTCCATCACAGTGTCCATCATTTTTCCACAAAAACAATTATTTTTTTCTAACTGAGCCTCCAGCGAAGAAGTGAACATAAGCTTAGGCCTATTGCACACGACGGTATGGCTTTTTCAGTATTTTGCGGTCCGCAAAAAAAGGATCCGCAAAAAATAAGGATGACGTCCATTTGCATTCCGTTTTTTCGGGAATGGAACAGCTGGCCCCTGATAGAACAGTACTATCCTTATCCGTTATGCAGACATTGATAGGACATGTTCTATCTTTGAACGGAACGGAAAAACGGAAATACGGACCCATTGAAATAAATTTTTCCGTATACGGACCATATACAAAATGCAAAAAAACGGAACGTAAACGGAAAAAAAACTTTTGTGTGCAAGAGGCCTTAGTGTTATCTTAATGTGCAAAAGTGGGAAAAAACATACTAAATTTTACACCCTGTACTCTTCTTAACCACGTTAAGGACCCGACTAGAGGGCTGGCCATACTGGACTTAGTATTAACCAATAGGCCTGACAGAACAACAGACGTGCAGGTTGGTGGACACCTGGGAAATAGTGACCATAAAGTAATAACCTTCCAATTATCATTCAAAAGAGCTTTTCTACAGGGAGGAACAAAAATACAAAGCTAAATTTAGCCAACTAAGAGAGGCCATAGGCCTAACTAACTGGGACAAAGTCCTCAAAAAAAAAATACAGCCACAAAATGGGATATCTTTAAAAACATCCTAAAATCTCATTGTGAGAGGTACATACCGTATGATAATAAAAGGTTAAGGAACAAAAAGAAACCAATGTGGATAAATAGAACTGTAAAGAAAGCAATAAATGACAAAAAGAAAGCATCTAAATCACTAAAACAGGAGGGTAGCACGGAAGCACTGAAAAACTATAAGGAAAAAAATAGAACATGTAAAAAACAAATAAAAGCAGCCAAACTGGAGACCAAGAGATTTATTGTCAAAGACAGTAAAACTAACCCTAAAATGTTCTTCAATTATATAAATGTTAAAAAGTATAAATCTGAAGGTGTCGGCCCTTTAAAGAGTAATGAGGGGGGAGTCGCAGAGAGCGACAAGGAGAAAGCAAAGCTGTTAAATATTTTTTTCTCCAATGTATTCACTGAGGAAAATAAACTGTCAGATGACATGCAGAATGTAAAAATAAATTCCCCATTAAAAGTGTCCTGTCTGACCCAGGAAGAAGTACATCAGCGACTTAAAAAGATTAAAATAGACAAATCGCCAGGACCGGATGGCATACACCCCCGTATCCTAAGGGAATGAACGGTACACACTCAGATTGGGTCACTGTCACTAGTGGGGTACCTCAGGGGTCAGTATTGGGCCCTATTCTCTTCAATATATGTATTAATGATCTTGTAGAAGGCTTGCATAGTAAAGTATCAATTTTCGCAGATGACACTAAATTGTGTAAAGTAATTTACACTGAAGAGGACAGTATACTACTACAGAGGGATCTGGATAGATTGGAGGCTTGGGCAGATAAGTGGCAGATGAGGTTTAACACTGACAAATGTAAAGTTATGCACATGGGAAGGAATAATGCAAGTCACCCGTACATACTAAATGGTAAAACACTCGGTAACACTGACATGGAAAAGGATCTAGGAATTTTAATAAACATCAAACTAAGCTGCAAAAACCAGTGTCAGGCAGCTGCTGCCAAGGCCAATAAGATAATGGGTTGCATCAGAAGGGGCATAGATGCCCGTGATAAGAACATAGTCCTACCACTTTACAAATCGCTAGTCAGACCACACATGGAGTACTGTGTACAGTTCTGGGCTCCTGTAAACAAGGCAGACATAGCAGAGCTGGAGAAGGTCCAGAGGAGGGCAACTAAAGTAATAACTGGAATGGGGCCACTGCAGTACCCTGAAATATTATCAAAATTATGGTTATTCACTTTAGAAAAAAGACGACTGAGGGGAGATCTAAGTACTATGTATAAATATATCAGGGGTCAGTACAGAGATCTATCCCATCATCTATTTATGCCCAGGACTGTGACTGTGACGAGGGGACATCCTCTGCGTCTGGAGGAAAGAAGGTTTGTACACAAACATAGAAAAGGATTCTTTACGGTAAGAGCAGTGAGACTATGGAACTCTTTGCCTGAGGAGGTGGTGATGGTGAGTACAATAAAGGAATTCAAGAGGGGCCTGGAGGTATTTCTGGAGTGTAATAATATTACAGGCTATAGCTACTAGAGAGGGGTCGTTGATCCAGGGAGTTATTCTGATTGCCTGATTGGAGTCGGGAAGGAATTTTTTATTCCCCTAAAGTGGGGAAAATTGGCTTCTACCTCACAGTTTTTTTTTTTTTTGCCTTCCTCTGGATCAACTTGCAGGATAACAGGCCGAACTGGATGGACAAATGTCTTTTTTCGGCCTTATGTACTATGTTACTATGTTACTATACACGCCGATAATTTCTAGTCTTTTATAGCATTTGTAATTGCTTTGTCTTTGCAGTAGATATGACCCAAGAATGGATTACGTTAATACAGTAATTGCTGTATAAATATACACTGAACCATATGCAAAACAGTATCATTTATTGTGCATAATACTTTACAGCACCAAGAAGGCAGATACTGTAAGTCACAGGCTAATTACCGGTTCACTAGACCCTACAGTTTGCTTGTGCTGCAGTTATTATGTTACAGCAATTTGAGATCTTGTCAGACTATTATTAAATACTTTTCTACAAATGGCTTAATAGATTCTGGGTGAATAATGTGTCTGATAGTTTAGTAAATAAAGCATAACTAGGAAGCGCTGTAATTGCATCATGACCGCTCTGTGTTAGCAGGTCAGAGAGCAATCTCTGTCTCCCATTTATTAACAATTGGTAACATAATCCATGATGTAATCTTTAATAGGATATTCCTCTAATGTCTGAGCGCTCCAGATGTTCAGCACATGCCGACTAACAGACCACCCAGGTTAATATTATGAATAGTGTTGATTGAGCACCAAAGTGCTCGGGTGCTCGAGTTGAACACCTTGGGATGCTCGGGTGCTCTACCTGCACCTGACCACAATGGAAGTCAATGGAAGAACCCAAGCATTAAACCAGGCACTCCCTGCTCTGAAGAGGGGAGGGTGTCTGGTTCATAGGAAAAGGTCAGAAATTGATGGAAACACCACCGAAATGGTTCGGGAACAGCAATGTATGGATGCATCTTGTACTCCCAGGTCACTTCTGGGAACGATGTTGTCCGAGTAGTACGCCACTTTTACAGACTGACAATAATACGCACAAAACCGAAGATAAAATGGATTTTAGAGGAAAGATTTTTAGGAAACATTCTTTACTGTATATTTACTTGTATATAAAGTGCAAGTGCTGTTAACTGAAAAATCTTTGGTCATGAGACCGTACTTGCTATAAAAGTGTATCACTGCCTAAATGTACGGTTAAAAGGAAATCGTTATTAGAAAATTTGTAAAATCACTAAGCTAATATGCCCTTACTAGGACTAGGCAGAAAAGGACAAGCGCCACTTGTGGAGCTGTGTAGAAGATTATCCACAGTCCCACTGGCACTACAGGTGGTCAGAGCAGTAGGTATGCTGATAGATTATCGCAATACCTATGTACCTGACGGTACTGCTGTATCTCTGCCCTAAACCACTTCCCAAAGGTAAATTAGTAGTAGTTAATAAATTCACTGGACCTTGTGCATCCACAAGTGAATACTACTAATACTCTCAGTGTCAGATGCTCCTTGTCTATTCTGGATAAAATCACCAGGTCCCACAACAAGGTAGCCGTCTAGACACTATACCCCTATGTCAGGTTGAGGCTTTAAATCAAGTATTAGCCCCCTTAGCCTGACTAGAGATATGCCAGGAGTGCCAGGGAGAAGAATACGACAGTGTCACAGCCAGGCATCTATTAGAGACAGAACGCTGTTATGCCTGACTAGTGGACTATCACTCCCTGCACTACTAAGCAGCCGCTACACTCGGTGTCAGATTCGAATGCCCTACATGCACTCTACGCGTTTCTGTGCCCCTATCAACGGGACACTTCATCAGGAGCACCAGGCAAAGCAAGAAGAGTCATTTTCTGACAATCACTTGAGTGAACATGGAGTCGGCGGTGAACGCTGCACGTGTATATCACAGCATTAGCGGCGCTATGATGGCCGTGAGCGCGTCGCCGACTTAAACTCTTTTTATAAGGGAGCGCTTGGGAAGAGGGGAGTGGGCGCTGTACACAGCAGCCAATCAGAGGAGGGGGGCGTGGCAGAATTTCGCTCTTACGGCCGGGCTCCCGATCGTGCTCCTACATTCTATGTGATGCGACCTATATCCCATAAGGTTAGTATGGGGGATCTGTAGGCGACTTTGAAACCCCCTCAGAGTGACAGAGAATATCGAGAGTGGCAGACATAATAAAAAGGCCTGTGTAAGCAAAAGAAGATAAATTAAAACACCCACATTATGATGGCTAATGATGTTGGAGAGCATATAGTCACGGGCCAATAATTCAAATAAAATGAATAAGGTTTGGCTGATGGTACCTCATGTATTCTTCATAAGGGAAAGACAATACATGAATATACAGGCATAGCCAACATGGGGGGGGGGGGGGGGAGTGAACGCTAGCACCATAAATGCTAAATTATTCTACAAAGCAGGAAAAGTTGCTGCGTTCATTTAGTCCTCTTGGAAACTCTGTATCCAACCGGAAAATCCATTGGAGCTCCTTTCTCAAGAGTCTATTGTCCAGATCTCCTCCTCGTGGCGTCTGCCTGATATGTTCAATCCCTTGAAATCTCATAGAGTTGGTATTCCCTGCATGCATCTCGTTCATGTGTCTGGAAATCGGGGTATCTTTGTTATTACGCACATGATTAAGATGTTCCCCTATTCTGCGCCTAAATTCACAAATTGTTATTCCAACATACTGTGAACCACAGGTACATGTCATAAGGTATACCACCGCTGTTGTCCTACAATTGATGAATGATTTTATCTCATAAGTTTGCTGGGTTACAGAGCTACGAAAAGTTCTCCCCAGCTGTATTGACCCGCATGCAACACATCCACTGCATCTAAAGGTACCTGTTGGTTTTGGGGGCAGCCAAGTCCATTGTGGCGGAGAGGAGAGAAAACTGTGAACCACCCGATCCCTGACATTCCTGCCTCTCTGATAGGTTATTGACGGAGACTCTTCAACCAAATCACTGACAAGCTAATAGTGGTATACGTTCCACCATCAAAAATATAAATCACTATAGTAAGGAAGCCTATAGGGATTAGATAAAACTAATACTTTATTAAATCTGCAAAAATTATGTGAGGAAAGGAAACCTACTGACTATATAAAATTCGGAGTGACCAGATCTATCCACAATTCCTGAGGCGGATCGAGGTATCAATTAGAAAACCACGATTAGCGGTACCGTTCAGGTGTGGATAAGGTCATCAAGAAATCCACTTCAGGTGCACTACTGATGGTTGCAAAACTACGCCAGCCGGCTGTAGTACTATGACACAACCAAAAGTGTGCACCGTGGCACGGACAAGGTGCTCAGCTCAAACACCCAGTCTAGATGGCCCTGGACTAAATTAACAAACTAATCCATTGATAAACATCTACTCATTGGATCCGACCGGAATCAAGAACCACCCGTTCTCAGATATGAACCAGATGTCTGAAGGTCGGCCCAGAGAAGAGTATGGAAAAGGAAATGAACTGCTCATAAGCATACCACCTCATCAGTGAATCATGGTGGTGGTAGTGTCATGGCGTGGGCATGTATGGCTGCCAATGGAAATAGTTCTCTTGTATTTATTGATGATGTGACTGCTGACAAAAGCAGCAGGATGAATTCTGAAGTGTTTCGGGCAATATTATCTGCTCATATTCAGCCAAATGCTTCAGAACTCATTGGACGGTGCTTCACAGTGCAGATGGACAATGACCCAAAGCATACTGCAAAAGCAACCAAAGAGTTTTTTAAGGGAAAGAAGTGGAATGTTATGCAATGGCCAAGTCAATCACCTGACCTGAATCCGATTGAGCATGCATTTCACTTGCTGAAGACAGAACTGAAGGGAAAATGCCCCAAGAACAAGCAGGAACTGAAGACAGTTGCAGTAGAGGCCTGGCAGAGCATCACCAGGAATGAAACCCATTGTCTGGTGATGTCTATGCGTTCCAGACTTCAGGCTGTATTTGACTGCAAAGGATTTGCGACCAAGTATTAAAAAGTGAAAGTTTGATTTATGATTATTATTCTGTCCCATTACTTTTGGTCGCTTAACAAGTGGGAGGCACATATGCAAACTGTTGTAATTCCTACACCATTCACCTGATTTGGATGTAAATACCCTTGAATTAAAGCTGACAGTCTGCAGTTAAAGCACATCTTGTTCGTTTCATTTCAAATCCATTGTGGTAGTGTATAGAGCCAAAAATCTTAGAATCGTGTCGCTGTCCCAATATTTATGGACCTGACTGTATTTGTTTTTTAGAATCGTCATTTTTTTCCATCTGAAGTGAACACGACTATTCGCTGTTGTGAGATTGTGAAAACTCAGATCCGATGGTATATTCTAACCCGAGGCGTTCCCATGGTGATGGGGACGCTCCATGCGCACGGCAAAGGGCACTGACTGGTGCTGGCTGAAAGCCTAGGGAGCCTGGACAGATAAGAACTGTTTTTTGGGGAACCAGACACCCTAAGCAGGGAGGAATCATGTGTACTACTCACTTCAGATGGATGATGAAAAATGACGAATATTTGAAAAACGAATACATAGCAATATATTCTAAATATTTGCGAATTATCAAAGTGGCGATATTCGCAATTAAAATTCATTATTCGAATATTTGTGCTGAACACTAGTAGTAAATAGCTTTATTACAAAAAAAATTTTTTTCCACAGAAAGCTATTTATATCTACAGGTGAAACACGAAAAATTTGAATATGGTGCAAAAGTTCATTTATTTCTGTAATGCAACTTAAAAGGTGAAACTAATATATGAGATAGACTCGTTACATGCAAAGCGAGATATTTCAAGTCTTTATTTGTTATAATTTGGAGGATTATGGCTTACATTTTATGAAAACCCCAAAGTCACAATCTCAGAAAATTAGAATATTACGTGAAATCAATAAAAAAAGGATATTAAATAGAAAAATGTAGGACCTCTGAAGTATAATCATGCATATGTACTCAGTACTTAGTTTGGGCTCCTTTTGCATCAATTACTGCCTCAATGCGGCATGGCATGGATGCTATCAGCCTATGGCACTGCAGAGGTGTTATGGAAGACCAGGATGCTTCAATAGCAGCCTTCAGCTCTTCTGCATTGTTCGGTCTCATGTCTCTCATCTTTCTTTTTGCAATGTCCCAAAAATTCTCTATGGGGTACAGGTCAGACGAGTTTGCTGGCCAATCAAGCACAGTAATACCATGGTCATTGAACCAGGTTTTGGTACTTTTGGAAGTGTGGACAGGTGCCAAGTCCTGCTGGAAAAAGAAGTGACCATCTCCATAAAGCTTGTCTGCAGAAGGAAGCATGAAGTGCTTCAAAATCTCCTGGTAGATGGCTGCATTGACTCTGGACTTAATCAAGCACAGTGGACCAACACCAGCAGATGACATGGCTCACCAAATCAACACAGACTGTGGAAACGTCACACTGGACTTCAAGCATCTTGTATTGTGTGCCTCTCCATTCTTCCTCCAGACTCTGGGTCCTTGGTTTCAAAATGAGATGCAAAAGTTGCTCTCATGAGAAAAGAGGACTTTGGACCACGGAGCAACTGACCAGTTCTTTTTTTCTTTAGCCCTGGTAAGACGCTTCAGACATTGTTTGTTGTTCTGGAGAGGCTTGACAAGAGGAATACGACATTTAAAGTCCAAGTCCAGGATCCGTCTGTGTGTGGTGGCTCTTGATGCACTAAATCCAGCCTCAGTCCACTCCTTGTGAAAGTCCCCAACACTTTTGAATGGCCTTTTCCTGACAATCCTCTCCAAGCTAGACTTTATTTTTTTATAGGGGAATCAGCTTGGAGGGGCAATTGCCCCCTGAAGCGACGCCACTGCCACCAGCCAAGAGTCAGTCGGTTCATCAGACACAACCCTTAGTTGGCATGGCCAGGGAGCAGGCCCTGTGCCCTCACCTGTCCTCAACCTGCCTCTGTCCTCTTCTATTCCCTCAGCCAGACAAGTATTATATGCTGTGGGCTCCGCTCCACTGTGCAGCGAGGATGAGCTACTAGAGGACAGTCAGCAGCTGCTGGCCAGCCAAGATGTGGAGGAGACATCTGCCGCGTCCTCCGGTAGGCGGGGAAGGAGTGATGAGGAGAGTGGCATGGGAGTTGGTGTTGGGGGCGGTCAGGCTCCTGGCTCAGAGACCGTTGAGGAGGACATCAGTGACGTGCAGACAGTACTCAATGATTATGTAGCCGATCGCAATTGAGAGCCGGGTGACAAAGGGGCTTCATTATCATCGGGAGAAGAGGGTGGCAGCTTGCGCATGAGCCAGCGTGTGAGCCAGCAAGTCGGAAGTGTGGCCGGGAATCAGCAGGATGGCAGCAGTGGGAGGTCGGGAGCCAAATGTGCCAGGGGTAGACCACCCACTTCACAGGAGCCTACCTGCCCGGAAAGTAGTGGTGCAGGGGTTCATGGAGGCAGCGGCGGTGGTAGTCAGTCAGTGCGGAGTGTTAGGGGTAAAATCACCCACTCGGCAGTGTGGCAGTTTTTTGTTAAGCCACTGGAGTAGGTGAACATGGCCACTTGCCGAATCTGTGGGAAGAAGGTGAAGCATGGCCAGGGTGAAAATGTTGGCACCACAGGCCTGCATCACCATATGCAGCATCACCATAATGTGGCCCAGGAGAACCGTGATTTCGATGTGGTGGTCCAGCCTGCTGCAGCAACCGCTGTATCACCCAGTGGCATGCACCCGATTTCAGGCGGTCAAGGCTTCACCACCTCAGCCGAAGAGAGCTGTCTCCTGCTCCTCGTCAAGCATTTTTTCAGCAGTTGATTACCGAAGCGATTGGCAAGAGAAAGCTATACGCGCAGTAGCTGAACGTGCTCCTGGCCAACTTGCTGGTGCTGCAGTCCCTCCCTTTCCAAGTGGAGGACTCTGCACCTTTCAGAGAACTGATGGCTTTTTCCGAGCCAAGGTGGAGAGTCCCAAGCTGTCATTTCTTTGCCAAAAAGGCACTACCAACCCTGCACAAATATGTAAAACAGAAGGTGGGCCAGTCCTTGAGCCTGTCGGTGTCTGCCAAAGTGCACAGCAATGCTGATGTGTGGAGCTGTAACTACAGGCAAGGACAATATATGTCCTTTACGGCCCACTGGGTAAATGTGTTTCCTGCCCATCCACCCAACTTGGCCAGGTGACGCCGCTTCAGCCTCCACGTTCTCACGTCGTTGGTCCTGCATCAATGTCCGCCTTATTATCCTCCACCGTGTCCTCAGCCTCCACTGCAGGGACAATTCACAGTTCCCCTCCAGTATACCACATTTGCAGGCCACAGTGGTGTCACGCTGTTATACAACTCGTTTGCCTGGGCGAACGGAGTCACACAGAGGAGGAACTTCTCTGCGTGCTTAATCAAGAAATCGAATCCTAGCTTTCTCCGCGACAACTCAAAATCTTAACCATGGTGACCGATAGTGTTGGTCGAGCACCAAAATGCTTGTGTGCTCTAGTAGAACACTTTGCGATGCTCGGGTGCTCTACAGAGCACCTGAGCACAATTTAAGTCAATGGGAGAACCCGAGCATTAAAACAGGTACCCCCTGCTCTGAAGAGGGGAGGGGGTGGAGACTCTAGTTCAGCTTAGGAATCCCTGCTCTGACTCCATATATAGCTATGTCCATACATGGAGTCAGTGCTTTGGGACACCCAGTGTATTCAAATCTAATTTAGTCTCTATTTCTGAAAAGTTTCTGGTGGGATTTGAACTCACAGCCTTGTACATTACATCCAAGAACCTTAACCACTACACTATAGAGCTGCATGGCCAGTTATAAAAAAAAAAAAAAAAAATATGAGACTTCTGCTGTTTAGAAATACTTACTAGTAGTAAGTATTCCTATACAGCAGAAGTCTCATATTTTATTTTATTTTTTCAGTACCTGGCAATGCAGCTCTATAGTGTAGTAGTTAAGGTTCTTTGCCGTAATATAGGAGGTTGTGAGTTCAAATCCCGTAAAAAAAAATCTGAAACAGAGGCTACATTTAATTTAAAACGTTTTTATCCACATTTACATATATTATTATATATTAAGAACGGGGCTTGACAAATTTCCTTGGAATCTAGGAGCCAGCTAAAAAAGTTAGGAGCCAGGCGGAGCTGCGTCATAAAGCCCCCAGTAGGTGCCCCCATAGTGCTTCCCCCCCACTTCTCCATAGAGCCCCCCAATAATGCTGTATACCATGTTACATATACCGTCGCTCCGTCCCCGGACCCTATTGACTATAATGGGGACGGGGGTGGAGCTCCGGCGCAGCATGGCAGTTCGCGGTGAGAGGCCGCCGGACTAAAAAGTTGGACATGCAGTACTTTTACCATGCACTGCCGTGCTGCGCCAGAGCTCTGCCCCCATTATAGTCAATGGGGACAGAGCTGCGGTCCGGCGAAACAGCGGAAGGACGGATCTGACAGGGTGAACCGCCTGCCAGATCCATCCTGCCGCAAGTGTGAAAGTAGCCTTAGTTCTATAGCTACTGAATGAGACAGAAGAAGGGATGCCTTTAACATATAGATCTCCTTGAGAAGCCAATTTGATCCTAAAGGGTTAATTCACACTGTAATCTAAACTGTGTCCTGTCACTGTCTTATCACTGCTGCAAAAGCATCAGCACAGCCTCAGTGTAACCTGTTCTTTTAACTCAAAGAATCGAATGAGTCACTAACTAAGTCGGATTAGATTCTTTTAACCTGTGACTCATTCGATTCTTTCTTACTTAGACTCCCTCCTGTACTTGTGTCAGTGACTCAGAGCTGCTAGTGCTTGCCTTGCCTCAGCTCTGATTGGTTGGTGGGCGGGGAGGGGCTGGCAGAAGCAGCTTCCACTCTAGGATCAGATTACACTCCTCCCGAGTCCCTCCCCTCCCTGCTGCCAGCGTCTCTGCTATTGTGTGCTGTGACGGAGCTGACTCAGACTGAGGAGCCGTTTCACACGGTGCTGCCTCCGGACAGAACGGCAGCTCCGCACCCATCGCCCGGGCACCTTTGAAAACGGGCTGACAAATACCCAAGCGCCAGGACTAAATTCCTGGTCGCCATGGCGACCTGGCGCCTGGGATTTGTCGAGCCCTGATTTAGAATATATAATATATTATAATATATGTAAATATATTATGTCTAAAACATCAGTAGTAGTTTGCCACATAGTATGCATTCATATATATCAGAAGTATGAATATATATATATATATATATTAACTTTTTTGTAATTACACATTTATTTTGTGTCATACATTTTTTACAATTACAAAAAAATATATAAAATATATACATTTAATTTAGCCACTAATTTTGAAGTTTCTGGCAGGATTTGAACTCACTATTTTCTACATTGCAGCCATGATCCTTAACCACTCCACTATAGAGTTGCATGGCCAGTTACTAAAAAAAAAAAATGAGACTTCTGCTGTATAGGAATACTTACCGTACTACTAGTAAGTATTCCTATACAGCAGAGGTCTCGTATTTAATTTTTATTATGTAGCTGGACATGCAGCTCTATAGTGTAGTGGTTAAGGTTATTGGCTGTAATGTACAAGGTTGTGAGTTAAAATCCTGCCAGGAAATTTTCAGAAATAGAGGCTAAATTTGATTTAAATACACTGACTCGAACTGGTGTTCGACCGACAACGGGAAGAACATGATGTCGGTGCTGCGTCAAGTAGGGCTGAGCCATGCGCCCTGCATGGCGCATGTGTTCAATCTGGTTGTCAAGCGTTCCTGAAGTCTTCCACCCATCTGCATGACATCCTAAAAATGGCCAGGACACTTTGCATGCACTTCATACACCTCTTACACCGCCAAGCACACCCTCCTTGACCTGCAGCGGCAGAACAGCATTTCCCAACATAGGCTGATATGCAACGTTTCCACCCATTGGAATTCCACCCTCCATATGTTGTACCGACTATACGAACAGAGAAAGACCATAAACGTTTTCTTGATGATACAGGAGGACAGAGGTACTCCCCTGTGAAACTTCGATGTTAGCTAGTGGCAGCTCATGAGAGACACCTGCTGTTTGCTCAGGCCCTTTGAGGATGCCACGTTATTTGTCAGTTGCCAGGACTATGGGATGAGCAACGGCATTCCACTGCTTTATATCCTGGAACAGATGCTGGTAAATCTGGCTGGACAGGGGACTGGAGATGTGGAGCCTACATCTCACAGCCACATGAGCCCTGTGGGGGCTGAACTGGAGGGGGAGGAGGACATTAGAGCACAATCAATGTGTAGTGAAATGGGTGGTATTTCTACACAGGTGACAGGAGGGCAGGAGCAGGAGCAGCTGGAGTGAGATGAGGACGACAAGGCAGATAACCCAGGAACACAGTGGCAGTATGCAGTGCAGATGGAGGCAGGGAGTCCGTCTGAGTCACTTGCTCAAATGCCCCACTGCCTGCTCACTTGCTTGGGTAGTGACAGCCGAATTGTCGCCATTCAGTAGAGGGATGAATTCTGGCTCAACACCTTGTTGGACCCTTGCTACCAGTCCAAAATGAGGGCCTTTTTTACACTAGCTGAGAGGGAGGACAAACTGAATTACTATAGAGACATCCTATGTAGTCAGTTGCTGCCTATGTGCGCCATCGCCCATCCTCTCGCAGGTCTGACCAGGGGGGCCCTCTGCGCTCATGTTTCACTGCCATGGCTGCTGTGGCAGGGTGGGGGGATAGGAGCAGTACCAGCTCCATCAGCAGAAACTTAAGTCTTGAGTCGCTGATGAGCAGCTTTCTTCACCCGCCTAGTGAAGAAACTACTCACCAGCAGCTAGACCTGGAGCAGAACCTGAACCAGCAGGTGGTGGCATACTTGGACAGCATCCTGCCACCCCACATTGAAGATCCGCTGGACTACTGGGCAGCCAAACTGGATTTGTGTCCGCAACTGGCCGAATTTGCTCTGGAAAAGCTGTCCTGGCATCAGAGCGGGTGTTTAGTGCGGCGGGGGCCATAGTTACCCCAAGAAGAACTCACCTGTCCACCCAAAATGTGGACTGACCTGTGTCAAGATGAATTAGGCGTGGATCAGGAAGGATTTTCAAACACCAATGCCTGATGCATCAGACTACTTAATCCATGGTGCCACTTTGACAAAAGAGACCGGTTTCTTCTGGCTACCTTCCTCAGCTACTATTCAGATGCTGCCACCTGCCTGATGCCACACATCTGATGCCAAGTGCTCCTTCTTACATCCACCATCAGCGGTTACTGTTATTGCCACCCACCTACCCACTCTGTCACCGGGTCACTCTTTGGTCTCCTGATGCTGCTGCCACCTCACTATTCAGGTCTCCTAATGCTGCTGCTGCAACCTCCACATTCTGTCATTGTGCCACTCTGTGATCTCCTCATGCTGATCTCAGCTTGCCATTCTGTGGTCTCCTCTCGCTAATGTCACCTTGCCTCGTCATGCTGCTGCCAACTCACAACTCTGTCTCTGGGCCACTCTGTGGACTCCTCATGCTGCTGCCACCTCCACACCATGTCATTGTTCCACTCTGTGGCCTCCTCATGCTGCTTCACCTCCACACTCTGTCATTGTGCCACTCTGTTGGGTCCTCATGCTGCTTCTGCTGACACCTCCACACTCTCTCATTGTGCCACTCTGTGGCCTGCTCATGCTGCTGCTGCTGTCACCTCCACACTATGTCACCTTGCCACTCTGTGGTCTTCTCATGCTGCTGCCAACTCACAACTCTGTCTCTCAGCCACTCTCTGGTCTCCTCATGCTGCTGCTAACTCAACACTATGTCACTGGGCCACTTTGTGGTCTCCTCATGCTGATGCTACCTCAACACTATGTCACTGGGCCACTCTGTAGTCTCCTCATGCTGCTTCCACCTCACCACTATGTCATTGGACCACTCTGTGGACTTATCATGCTGTTTCCACCCTCCCCACTTCATGAGTGGCCACTATTTTGCCTTTTTGACCTAGTTGACACTATCATTTATTTGACCCTTTTGCTGATCTGTCAGAAGGAAGGAAAAATGAGACGCAAAATGGATCCTGTCAATGTAGCAGCTGTAAGGCCTGTATGGTCCCATCAGAATTGGCTTATGATTTGGCAGCCAAAAGCAGGAGTGGGTACAAAACACAGAAGATATGCAAATATTCCATTTACGTGTCATCTCTGTTTTGGATCCACTCCTATTTTTTTGGGGCTTTAGCAATACTGATGGATTACTGACCAAATGCTGACCGAGTAAAGGTGGATGCCTAACAGACAGGATCCGTTTTTTGGGGGCTATTGTTCTGACGGATCAAAAGAAGGGCAAAATAATCAGTGACGTGAACACAACCTTACTGCTGACACCCTTTCCACTCTGTCGGGGGCTCTACTTGTATAAGCTTTTAATAGAACAGGTTCTGTAGACATCTATGTGGAATCAGCTGACGAGGGTGTAAAAGGAGTACGCTTCTTCTTGACGCTAACATCGACCTGTAAGGCTTAATTCACACTTGAGTTATTTGGTCAGTTTTGCCCCCTTTACTGCCCAAATAAGTGAAATATGCATTGATTCTAAGAGCGACTCCTGTCATGTGCGTGTCATACTGACATACTGACTCATACAGTATTGTTTCACTACCCCAGCAAACTCCCTATGTGTGTTTCTGCAAGGCACATCGTTCTACACCACTATACAGGCTCTCTGCGACCAGGAAATAGCTGTTTTTAACGTGATTCACCACAAATAAATTCGGATCGAATCTTTTTGGAAAATTCGTTGAACCGGCTGAATAGAATTTTTGAGAAATTCGCTCATCTCTAATCGCCGAGCCTGTAGAAGTTATGTGTGCATGAATTGCATATGGCTTTTAATCTCAGATTGTCAGTGGATAGATCATGAATATTAATTACTGGATAAACCTTTTAACCAGGGTCGTCGCTGGGGGGAGTGGGGGGAGGGCAATACAAGTGATAAGCAACAATAAAATCCAAATTTCATAAAGAGATATATAAATAATTCATGATTACGTAATTGATTATGTGATGTAATACTTAGTGCAATATATATAATTGATGAATGGAAAGTGAATAGATAAAAAAAAAATGCATATATAACAAAATAATAAAAAAAAAAAAATACCCCACCCCCTAAAAAAGTATAAGAAAAATAAAAAGTGATGAATTTAAAGAGCCTCTGTCAGCATGATCAACGTTATTAAACTAGGCATATTGCCTGGTAGGGATCATCATGCTTATTAAAATGATACCTTTCTTTTGTCTGTATGGTAAACAACTGCAGAGATATGTGTTTTATTCATATGCAAATGAGAAAGTTGGAGCACAAGGGGGCAGGAGCACTGCTTTTGTAACACCCCTGTGCTCTGCACACTCTCCCTTCCCCTTGATCCCCGATCCAATATTGATCCCAGATTTGATATCAGATATTGATGAGCTAACCTGCTGATAGGTCATCAATATAACAATAGAAAACAATCCCTTTGATTTCCAAGGTAACTGCTGCATTCATATCCCATATATGTTCCCATGCTCTAACTCTCAGTTCTCTTGGTTATGTATTTTAGTCCACATGGACATATTGCAAGTTTTTATAGGATTTTGCAATTATCAATAAAGATTTATTTTTGTATTTTGGCATTTAGGCTTTGTTATTTATATACCAATAATTATATAGGTGTTCTATTTTATGTTGGGGATTCTTGGTTTATAGCATTATAACTAATATATAGATGCTCATTCTGTGTGTCAGGTCATGCCTTAGGCTTGACTTTTCAGGCAGCTACCTATGACAGTGCTCGGAGCCAAACAGAGCTCTGCAATTTCACCATGGGGGCATGATCGTAGAGCACAGGGAGAACCCTCCTTCTGTCTAACCCTACAAATATGCAGTCCCTATTGATAGAGGCATCTCATCTGTGGTGTTAAATGACCAGGATCAGAGTCATCTCTGTTCCTGGTATCTGTCAGTAGGTGTCAGCTGTATAATACAGGCAGCACCTTCTGCACATGAAGAGCGCTTAGTAAGTGAACCCACTCCATAAATTCTCTTAACGCTCATGATGCACGTGTATGGCACGTATGGTAAAGGGTTAATCTGTGCACTAAAGAATAAATAGCTTTTAATGAACTGACAAGTCTTCATCTTTTTTCCTTTCTGTCTTTCCATCTGTTTATTTTTATTTTGTGCTCACATTTGTGTATGATTATGATGTGCACACAGTGGCCTGTGGCTGCTGTCCTTGTGAGATGGTACAATCATCTGCTCACCCCATGTGCTTCTATTTACCAGATTTGCCATTGTCATTTCTTCCTTCTTCAAATAAACTTACATCATGTATGCCCCTGTTGTATATTTGTGAGTCAGATGAGACTGAAAATTAGTAGGGGCCTAATTCTGTATAAACTCTGGGCAGGCAGGGTGATGATTGAGCAGAAGCAATGTCATGACGTCAAATAGCAGATTCTCTGCCACACGTATACTACTTTAGATGCTGAGGAACAGGCTTGTTAATTTCAGCTATTACAAAGCACAGTAGTAGCAGGTATTTAACCACAATCCTTCATAGTCTTTCTGACTAAAACCATGCAGATGTATCTTTTTAGGAGATGTAATATCCAGCTGGTGTAGGTGGCTCGTGGATGGAGATGGGCTCACTGAGGCACACAAATTTAGGCTTTATTAAATTGCAGCAAATCGGCGGGAGTGTGGAGAGGAGGATGAGGTGGTGTTGGTAGTAGTAGTAGTACTTATGGCAGCTGGGTCCTCCTCCCTTACCCCCAAGGCGGCATAGTGATGAGGGAGCCACAAATAGGAGCAGCAAGTTGTTTCTCCAAAGGGTACACCCTGGTTGGAGTCTCCTGGCCGATGGAAGGAATCGGTGCCCTTGATGTTGAGGAGTGAAATGACAGGCAGGCAGGATACCAGAGACGATTTGAACAAGGTAACTTACAGTCTCCCCTGAATAGTAGGTTAACAACACTTCCACAGAAGATGAAGGCACAAATCTTAGCATCTTCAAGGTCCCTCTGAGATGCAAATTCTCACATATGGAGATGCAATTCCTTACATATGGGACCAGCTAAGGCTACTTTCACACTAGCGTTCGGGGCTGCGCTTGTGAGCTCCGTTTGAAGGCTCTCACAAGCGGCCCCGAACGCATCCGTACTGCCCCAATGCATTCTGAGTGGATGTGGTCTGGCGGCGTTCAGCCTCCGCTCCGCTCAGCAGGCGGACACCCGAACGCTGCTTGCAGCGTTCGGGTGTCCGCCTGGCCGTGCGGAGGCAAACGGATTCGTCCAGACTTACAATGTAAGTCAATGGGGACGGATCCGTTTGAAGTTGACACAATATGGCTCAATTTTCAAACTGATCCGTCCCCCATTGACTTTCAATGTATAGTCTGGACGGATCCGTCTGAACAACTTTCACACTTAGAATTTTTTCTAAACTATAATGCAGACGGATCTGTTCTGAACGGATCCAAACGTCTGCATTATAGGAGCGGATACGTCTGTGCAGACACCAGACGGATCATCTCTGAACGCTAGTGTGAAAGTAGCCTAAGGAGTGCACATAAATCCAAAATCTTCTCTGCAGTTCCTTTAGAGGTGCAGATCCCACAACACTGCACTGCCAGCTGCAAACCGATATGAATAGGAGCTGGAAGCTTTTAAATATAATTAAATGCTGTGGGGTCTATTAGCCATAGTTGTGCATTACCCTCATAAAACCTTGCACCCCATCTTCACTTCTGGGGAGCGTTTTTATCAGGAATGGATATCACAGTTATTGAGAAGTGAGCTCTGCAATGTTGGCACATGACTGCTGGGTGATCAGAAGAGATATTCCAGAAACTGAATACAAGAGACAAACAAAACAATGTCATATTTTAAGCATGAACGTACATCTTCTTTCTAATAAAAGAGAACCTCACTGTACTCAATGAGGGAGATTTATCAAGACTGGTATTGCCACACTCCAGTCTTGATCCCCCTGCACAGAAGTGAGATGCACTTAAAGGGGTTTTCCCGTTTCAGACAATGTGGGCATATCACTAGGATATGCCCCCATTGTCTGATAGGTGTGGGTCCCACCTCTGGGACTTGCACCTACACCAAGAACAAAGCCCCGAAAGTTGTGGAGGGCGCACTGCGCATGCGCAGCCACCCTCCATTAATTTGTATGCGGGCACCAAAAATAGCCGAGCGTTGGCCCAGCTTTTTATGTCAGCCCCATAGAAATGAATGGGAGCAGCAGTTGCGCAAGCACAGTGTGCGCTCCCATTTACTACTATGGGTAGTGCGCTCCGACCACCACCTTCTCTGCTCGGTTCTCGGTGTAGACATGAGTTATAACTTACGCCAGTTTCTGGTACAAGTTATAATAGAACTGATGCAGCACACTAGGCTCTGCCTTCTTCCAATAAGCCCACCCCTTTCCTTGCCACTTTAGAAAAATGGACAGAAGCTCAAAAAGTCACAAATTATGTTGTGTGTCAAATTTGCGACTCTTCAACACCACACTTTTAAAGCCCAGCTCCGTACATCATATAGTGGCTGTTCTTGGTATTGAAGCTCATCCCCTATGACTTGAATGAGGCTGAGCTGCAACTAGGCTCACAGAGTGCCCCACCTCTTCTAACAGATGATCACCGGCGGAAGATGGACCCCCACCGATCTGATATTGAAGACTTATCCTGATGATAGGTCATCAATATTAATTCCAAAGTAACCCCTTTAAAAGCAATTATACATTACTATACCTTAGTCTCCACTTTTGATCATCATTAAATTACACTAACGCAGTACCTTCCTACTTCTGCTGCACACTTCTCTTCCAGTAGCTTTACATGCAAAGAGATCTATACAGTTTTAGAAGGCGACTATGTAAGACATGATTCTGTCATAACTTGCAAGATATTTCATTCAGTCCTGACTTCTTTATGAATGAGATTTTTTCTTTTATTCTATGTAAGAAATATTCTATTGTTTAGTCCAGTGCCGCAGTCATCAGTCAAGGGCGAGAGCATAAACCCAATAGTTCTGACACATTAAGCAGCTGATAAACCTTTCATCAACAAGCCTGAAATCAGAAAATAATAAATGATGCTGTACTTTTGTGTACTGTACAATGTGTGGTCCTGACAGTGAATTGTGTCTTGACGTGAGAACACAGCCAATAATAATCTAATATTTCTCTCCTTACCCAGCGCTGAAAGATCCATTCAGTACTTCAGGTTTTAACACATTTTGTTGTGTTGGCTGCCTTTTCATGAAAACTAATTGCTACACATTCAGATAATTGAAGTCAGGTTTTACTATGTCACCTATTGTTGCTAGTAGGTTATTTTCTATGATGGATTTGTGTGTTAAGCTTTTCTGCTTCACTAATGAAGCCTTGTTTTAAAACAGGTGTTCAGTTTTCTTTGATATGATCTGTACACACAATTTTTTTTATTGATTACTGTATCTAATGTCACTGTAGAATATTTGTGTACACAAGCATTTGAATGATCAAGTTTTTAGAATATTATATTGTTGGTCTATCATTGCACCCACAAGTCACACTGATCAGCCATATGTATGTGTGCTGGAGTGCTGCGGCCTCTCATCTTCTACGGCTGTGTCTGGTACGGCTGTAAACCAAGGATAAAGCAGGGGTGTGAGTTGCAAAATAAGTCAATGACAAACCCAAAAATGTGCTAGAGAACCATCCTTTACCACGGTACCAGCCTAGGTGGGAGACACTGGGCAGAGCAAGAATAAACCACTTCTCCTTAGTAGAGGTCCTGTGGTTTTGTGTTACAGCACAGGCAGAACTTAAAAAGAGTTTTCTGAGATTTTCATACTGATGACCTATCCTCAGGATAGGTCATCAGTATCTGATTGGTGGGGGATCAGCTCTTTGAGAAGGCACCTGCTCTCCCTTACATTATATGGCAGCTGTGCATGGTATCACGCCCGGCCCCATTCACTTCAATGGGGCTGAGCTGCGCCTAGGCCACCGATGAACATGTGATCACTGGGCCTAGGGAAAGTCGTGGAATTCACAGCGCCGTTGCCTTCTCAAACAGCTGATCGGCTGTGGTCCTGGGTGTTGGACCTCCACCGATCACATACTGATGTCCTATCTAGAGGATAGATCATCAGTAGTAAAATCTCGAAAAATCCCTTTAAGTGCAACAATCATACAAGATGGTAATAGTAATACTGGTGACAGTGGCTCCACATTATTAGACTCTTTCAGTTCAAATGACTATATTTTCTCTGATATTAAAGGAGTTGTGCCACTAAAATAAAGGCATCGCTGTTATATCAGTTTCTGCAAAACCACCATTTATCAAAACTGCTCTCAGGCATGATGGGACAGCAGACACAAGGCATACCAGGAAGTAGGATTCAAGCATGGGGGATAAGAGAAAACTACAAATAAGGTAAATGTGAAGAAAAAAAAAAGTGCTAGAATAATTGATGAAAATATACTTTAGAGAGAAAAGTAGTTTATGACACAACCCCTTAAAGCTATGAGGATCAGATGGGGCCCTCACTTAGGAACTGGCATCTCCTTCTACCTTCAGGTCTCTCCTTCTCACTCAGAGCTCACTGCTTTCTACTAGGGGCTGTTGCTCTGATCAAGGCATACACTTGTAACAGACAGGAACCACAAACGTATTTAAAGTAAATGATTATAGAGGCTCACCCACATGCGAGAAGGGATAGGTGCTTTTGTCGGATTTGACACACCCAGTCAAAAAAACAAGTGTACGGAACAATGGATAAAGAGTGACAGGCACTCTGTTATACATGGGTCCTGGAGAGTTAGTGGTTCCTTGCACTCAACTTCTGGAACCACACCAAGAGAGAATGTGTATACATAAATATATATTTATTAAATGGTGGATATAATAAAGAATCCCCCCATTAAGGAAAGTAAGGCTATTGCGAGACTGAGGAGACCTGGACATTACCATAAGAATAATGAATTGCCAAATTAAGAAAGTACTGCCATACGGAAGACATTATGACCGCGTGCAGCAAACATTTCAATTGGCGCGAAAATTCGAATTGGAACTAACAGCCCTTGAGACCGGAATCCCAAAGGAAAGTACGCCGAGTCGAGGGCTCACCGTCCAGTGTAAAGATCTCCCGGTAAGACTACGAATATCCTATATAAGCGATCGCTTTGCAACTAAATACAGCGGGACGCCGCTGCTATGCTTATTAGCAGCCTAATATCGTCTGCTAATACACGCTTGAAACTCTGGGCACCATCATACACATGTGTTAAAAAACCATTCCGCAAGCCGACTATCATATTCGGCAGTTTGCGATCATCTCTATTACAAAAACTTTGCATTGACTACTTATTCATGTATATAAGAGACTGGTCATAATCGGAAGCAAACGATTATTTATCGAATATTTACCCATTCATTTTTTCAAATATTCGACATGTGCAAAAACACATCCAGTTACCATTAGTGGACAATAAGATTTTTACGAATATTTATATTAATATTTATCCGATTATTATTAAATATCCGAATTTATCTTTTTTAAAATACTCACACATTGAGATCTATATTTATGCTGTTTTTATTTTAGGTTTTATCTACCGCTGAACTATCACCACTTTCATCAATAATTTATCCTCTGCTGTTTTAAATATTGTTGAATTTTATTATACATTACACATTGTCCATTTTATTGTATTTCATGTTAATTAAAGATCCCTTTACTTTAGAGAGTGCCCCACTTCTATTTCTTTATTATATCCACATTTATCAGACTGGGTGTAGTCTGTTAGTGGGAGCACCTCTGTTGGATCTCTACCCCATTCTAGTGCGACATTACTTTATATTTATCATTTATTAAATGGTATAGCCTAAAAGATCTCTTAAAGGGAACCTGTCACCTGGATTTTGGGTATAGAGCTGAGGACATGGGTTGCTAGATAACCACTAGCACATCCGCAATACCCAATCCCCATAGCTCTCTGTGCCTTTATTATGGAAAGAAACCGACTTTATACATATGCAAATTAACATTAAAGAGTCATATCTTACTTGTGTGACCAGAGAAGAGTCATATTTTTAAGCTCTGACTCATCTCAGGTTAATTTGTATATGTATCAAATCGGTTTTTATACACAATAAAAGCACACAGAGCTATGGGTATTGGGGATGTGCTAGCGGCCATCTAGCAGCCCATGTCCTCAGCTCTAAACCCAAAATCCCGGTGACTGGTTCCCTTTAAGACTAGGTAAAACAATGTATCGAAATCAAGTATAAACGTGGAGTAAAACAATGTATAAAAAACATAAAAACAATGTATCAAAATCAATTAAAAACAATATATCTTAATGTATGCGTATAGATTGGTAGATGGCCTAAGTACAGTACACCTATAATGTTCCTGCAATGTAAAATAGTACCCCTGCAACATATAAGGTGGAATCATAGACGTGGTTTCAATTGTTCAAGCTAAAAACAGTGCAGTCCGCATAAGAATATTCCAATATCATAAGGTATAAATCCCCATAGTTGGTTCCCCTTTGCAAAAGGTTGCTTTATATCATCCTATCATCCGGATAGGTGTGGAGTAGTTTATACCAATACAAAGCAATTTATTGAAGGAGACTGTGCTGCAATTGAACAGGCATCCCTGTTTCCAGCCGTCCATCCTCTTTAGCCAGGTTTAACCAACTTACCTGCAATCAGTCAAGGTGTACTCTATATATATATATATATATATATATATATATATATATCCTAAGAAGTATTGGCATACAGTTGACTGCAAGCATGTAATAGCACTGACGTATATAAACTACTCCACACCTATAAGCAGTCTAGACATAACTGAATATCCTATAGGAATCCACTCTCTGGACAGTTAAAGAGGACCTATGATGTCCTCACAGAAGTTCAACAGGCTGCATACCTTGGAAGCCAAATGATTGCTGACACTGGTGATGGTTTTCTTTAACATATAGCTTCTTTGTTCTTCTCATTCTGCTGTTGCTGCTTTTCATCTCGGTGTCTGATAGCAGTAAGTTGTAGGGTGGCCGTTCCAAGTACTCAGTGTCAATGCAACATAACCTCAGGCACTGACACTGAGCAATGGAGACCACCCATCTCACAAATTACTGCTATTGGGAGCTGAAACTAATGCCACCAATAATCGGTGAAATGGGAAAAGCTAGAAGTAAAAGAAAATTATTGGTGGAGTTAGTGATGATTCAACTGCAAAGTTATGCAGCCCCCTGAGCCAACAGACTGTACAACAATGTCTTGAGTGTCCTTATAAACTTAGCTGCTCCATAACATGCTGCCCTGTGTAGCAGCCTTTGCTCCTGACTCTGTTCCTTAACTGGTAACTGGTTACAATTTCACCTTGACTGTTCCTTTCTGTGTATGTGCAGGCAGCAAGAACCTAAGGAGCCGGTGGAAAGGATGGGAGTGGTAGTGGCCCTGATGAGATGTTGTGTCAAGGTGTACTCCCTCAGGCTGTCGCTCCCTGGGGTTCGGTGTAGTGAAAAAGATAGTTTAAAGAATCAGGCCAAAATGACAGTATAACAGTCTCTCTTAGTACAAAATATAACATATGGCCCATCCAGCAGCAATAAAAATTAAGTGCATTTTCTTGGCATGCTCCTGATGAGGCTGCGGATGTTCTCCTGAGGGATGTCCTCCCACACCTGGATTAAAGCATCAGTCAACTCCTGTATAGTCTGTGGTGCAATGTGGCATTGGTGGATTTTAATGAGACGTGATGTCCCAGATGTGCTCAATTGGATTCAGGTCTGGGGAACGGGCGGGCCAGTCCATAGCATCAATGCCTTCATCATGCAGGAACTGCTGACACACTTCAGCCACATGAGGCCTAGCATTGTCATGCATCAGAAAGAACCCAGGGCCCACTGCACCTGCATATGGTCTCACAATGGGTCTGAGAATCTCATCCCGGTACCTAATGGCAGTCACGGTACCTCTGGCTAGCACATGGAGGGCTGTGCGGCCCTCCAAAGAAATGCCTCCTCACACCATTACTGACCCACGGCCAAAACGGTCATGCTGGAGGATGTTGCAGGTATCAGAATGTTCTCCACAGCGTCTCCTAACTCTGTCACATGTGCTTAGTGCGAACCTGCTCTCATATGTGAAGAGCACAGGGCTCCAATGTCAAATCTGACAATCTGCCTCAGAAGTTGTTCATAGCTTTAGATATTTCCCTACTAGCTAAGGGGCCTAGGCCAGCCTTGAAAAAAATCAAACAGCATTATCCCTCCTCCACCAAACTCTACAGTTGGCACACTGCAGTCAGGCAAATAACATTCTCTTGGCAATCGCCACTCCCAGACTGCTTCATCAGAATTGCAGATAGAGAATTTGATTGGTGTGGGTCTGGAACGCCCATCAGTGTTTTAGAATGTTCTTGTTTTTACCTGTACAGTGTGCTGTTCCTTTCATATTGAATTTCTGCACTGTATTATTTCTTGTTTTACCTATGTTGTTTTAATCTATTGTTCTCTGTTGCCATCTGCTGGCCGGAATTTGTATGCTGCACGCTTCGTTCGTTGTCTATAAAGTTTTCTCTGGGCGTGGTTTTAGCAGCCTTGGGCCTGGTCACTTCCTGTAGCCTTTTTCAGTGCTGCATCCTTTGTGACTGGAGACACACACCTCGGCTTGTGAAGGCATCAGTTTTTGACCAGCAGTTGCCTCAGCAGTTAGCCTCAGGAAAGACATCTACATCACAGCATCTACTGTATTCCTGTATTGCATCACTGTATGTCACTGCTCTGGATCAAATAAACCCACGTTTGATTGCATCCTCGTGTCTACGTCTGGATCCATCTAACCTGAGCATCTGCCGGTCCGGTCTGCTCCACTGCTTGGATACGAAGGTAGGCCAGTCACAAAGTCATTATCAGTTACACCTTCAATCGCCTTCATGTGGGGACAGAACAGTCAAAAACTGCCTTAAAGCCTTATACCCCAATCAATATCCGTCTGAATGTCCAATGCCGGCTACAGGTTCCCTCAGAGCCCAGGGCCACACTCAGGAACCTCCCCTGCAACAGGCCCACTCCCAGCAAATCTGCCCAGCAACAGTGCACGTCCCATAAGCCTAAGGGGAAGCACGGCGTGTCCGCAGTAGATATACTCTCGCCTGGAAGTCCTCCACTACTCGCCAAGCCACTTTCTACATCCTATATTAACCCTTGCTCGCATGATATAAGAACTGTTCACGCACGCGGGGCCTCCCTTATACCAAAACCCCGCAATTCACTCAAAACACCTTGGGAAACTCATCGGGGTGCCTCATCTGAGCCGCACTGCAATTTTCAGCCCCCAATTCAAAAGTTCATTTTCTTAAAGAGACAGCGCACCTTAAATCAAAATGGCCGAAAAGGACCTCGTACAGTTCCCCAGTGATCAAATAAAGCAAATGCAACCTGATACTGATCATTATGAAGAGCTGGAGGTAGAACCCACACTTCCAGCAGACCAAGTCACGCGACCAAGGCGCTCTCTCAAACCAACTATAAAGATCACAGAAAACTATCACACCATGAAAGATGAGCTATGTGACAACTTGGAAGAGCTATGGGGACGAGTTTCCTCCCTCATATCAGGACTTAAGTCCTCCTCAGGCGACACCACCAGTTTACAAGTTGCCGTCGGGCGGCTGAATGCAGCCCATGAAAGATACAAGAGACTGTCCACAAGGTATATAACCTTTCTAAAAGACTCTAATATTGAAGAAGCCCCATCAGAATTGTGCAAGGCAGAATCAATAGACAGACAAAGAGACGCCATGGTGCTGGATGCTAAAGATAAAGTGGAACTCCGCATCTCTCATTTGCAAGAAACCAGATCACACAGATCGCATTCATCCAAACATTCCTCGCGGTCCTACAGATCATCATGCTCTAGAAGCTCCACCCTGAGCGACAGATTACTAGAGGCCCGCATAAATGCAGAGCAATCCAAAGTGAGACGTTCCTTCACCGAAAAAGAAGTCCTTGCGAGGGCAGAAGCACAGACAGCAGCCAAGAGGGCTGAAGCGGAGGCAGAAGCCAAGAGGGCAGAAGCAGAGGCGGCGGCCAAGAGGGCTGAAGCGGAGGCAGAAGCCAAGAGGGCAGAAGCAGAGGCTCGAATAAAGATCCTTGAATCAGAGAGGGAAGAGGAAATTGCATTAGCAAAAGTAAGACTACTTGAGCAAGCATTGAGCCAAGGCCTTGATTCAGTCTGCTTACCACCAGAGGAGATAGACGATCCAGCTGATCGCACCAGCGACTACATACTGAAACAGTTATCTGCACCACCCCCAGTGTGCAGTACTGTCCAAGCCAACAACACTGAAACCTCCAAGTCAGCTCTACCTGCAGGGCCAGCGACACCCACAGCACCCGAGCAATCCAATAACAGTTGCCCAGACGCGCTCTCTCAAGGGCAGTTATTACAGCAAGATGGCTACCAGGTGTTTGCTGGCCTACCTCCACAGCTCAAGCAGCAGTCATCAGAATCTACAGAGGCTAGACCACAGCTCAACCCTGCAGCAACATCATTCTACCCGGAAGCATCTCACCCTTTCACGCCACGCAGCCTATACGCCCCAGGGGCATCACAAGTTGTCATGGCAACAAGCAGTGAGAAATCAGATATGTCTGAGTTTGCCAGGTTTATGGTGAGCAGAGAGCTAATTAACACCAGTCTTTCAAAATTTGATGACCGTGCGGAGAGCTACAGAGCCTGGAAGGCAACCTTCAAAGCCGCCATCGCCAACCTCAACCTAACCGCAGAGCAGGAGCTCGACCTCTTGATCAACTGGCTGGGCCCAGGCTCCACAAATCGCATCAAGAGCCTTAGAACTGTCTATGTGGGACAAGCAGAAGCAGGTCTCGCTGCAGCCTGGCAGAGACTCGAACGCACCTTTGGCAGTGCAGAAGCAATAGAGAAGGCACTATTCAGGAGACTGCAGAACGTCCCCAAGATCAGTCTCAAGGATGTCCATAAGCTTCAGGATTTAAGTGATTTGCTCATGGAACTGGAGCTCGCCAAAAGAGACCCTCGTCTGTCCGGGCTGTGCTACCTGGATACAGCCCATGGGGTGAACCCAATTGTCGTAAAGCTACCATACAGCCTGCAAGAGAAGTGGGCGGCATCAGTCTCAAGGTACAAAAGAGTGCATGACGTCACTTTTCCCCCATTTATTCATTTCTGTAGGTTCATCGATGAACAGTCCCAGATGAGGAATGACCCCAGCCTCGACTTCCTGGAGTTCAATACTACAGCCTCAGTGACACCATCATCAAGGTATGAAAGTATTGTACATAAACACAGAGACTTTAAGAGCAGCGTGAATGTTAGAAAGACTAACCTACCATCATCTGCAGTACCCACTGGTAGACAGTACACTACCTCATCAGGAGACAAGGCCTTCAATCGTGAATGTCCCATTCATAAAAAACCACACTCACTGAACAAATGCAGAGGATTTAGATCCAAAACAATACAGGAGCGCAGGAAAGTCCTGACCGAGCTTGGGGTATGTTTCAAGTGCTGCGCTTCATTGGAGCACATGGCTAAGGACTGCAAATCCATTATCAAGTGTGAGGAGTGTCATAGTGATAGACATGCCTCAGCTATGCACCCAACTCCACTCACAAGGGATTCACCTGCTGCCGTCACCACCAGTCCTGCTCAAAGTCATGGCGGGGAGCCCCAGAACCACGCTAACACAGCCACTTCTGTTTCCTGCTCATGCTTGGACGTATGTGGGGAGGGCCAGAGTGAGAAATGTTGTGCCCGCATATGCCTAATCAAGGTCTACCCGGAGGGGCTACCAGAAAAGGCAGTAAAAATGTATGCCATCATTGACGACCAAAGCAACCGTTCCCTAGCAGGACCTAAATTCTTTGAAGCCTTTGGAATAAAGGGACCATCAGAACCCTACATCTTAAACACCTGCTCGGGTCGCATAGAGACTAGCGGCAGGAGGGCACAAGGATTCATCGCTTGTTCCGTCAGTGGAAATACGGAAATACCTCTACCGACGCTGATCGAATGCGATCAAATACCCAACCATAGGGATGAAATTCCTACCCCGGAAGCTGCATTTCACCATCCACACCTAAGGCACCTAGCCAACGTTATCCCACCTATGGACAACAACGCCGAGATTCTACTCCTGCTTGGCAGAGACAATCTAAGGGTACACAAGGTGCGTCAACAGTGTAATGGTCCCGACTATGCACCATACGCCCAGAGACTGGACTTGGGATGGGTAGTCATAGGAAATGTATGCTTGGATCAACCAAAAATCCGCTCATTCAAAACGTACGTGCGTGGAGATGGACGCACAACTTGCATTAAGCCTTGCCCTCATCACTATGAGGTGAAAGAGAAGCCTCCAGACCTCATACAACCACCTGACGACATTCCCTACTTTGCTGACAACTTGGGAAGATTAGTCTTTCATACCAGCAAGGACGATGATAAAGTAGCTTTGTCAGTAGAGGACAGAGAATTTATCAAGATAATGGACAATGAGTTCCTTAAAGACGAAACCAATCACTGGGTTTCTCCATTACCCTTCCGAGCTACCAGGGTGAGACTCCCGAACAATAGGGAACAAGCTCTGTCTAGATTTAACTCTCTTCAGCGTACCATGAACAGTAAGCCTGAGATGAGAGAACACATCGTTGCCTTTATCGACAAAATATTCCGCAACAACCATGCAGAACCAGCTCCATCCTTAGGGAAGAACGACGAGTGCTGGTACTTGCCTTCATTTGGAGTGTATCACCCACGGAAACCTAATCAAATTAGGGTTGTTTTCGACTCAAGTGCCAAACATCAAGGTGTATCTCTTAATGATGTCCTTCTAACAGGTCCTAATCTGACGAATAACCTAGTTGGAGTGCTGATGAGGTTCAGAAAAGAGCTCGTTGCCATCACCGCCGACATTGAACAGATGTTCCACTGTTTCGTAGTCAGAGAGGACCACCGGAATTTCCTCAGGTTTCTGTGGTACAAGAATAACGACACCAACGCAGAGATGGCAGAATATCGTATGAGGGTACACGTATTTGGAAACAGCCCTTCACCTGCCGTGGCAACTTACGGCCTTCGGCGAACTGCCTTAGAGGGAGAATCCGAGTACGGTAAAGACGCCAGAGACTTTGTAGAAAAGGACTTCTACGTAGACGATGGACTCAAATCACTACCGACTGAAGAAGCGGCTATCGATCTGCTCAAAAGGACTCAAAGTATGTTGTACCAAGCTAAACTTAGACTACACAAAATTGCTTCAAACAGCCTGGCCGTTATGAGGGCCTTCGAATCAGGCGATCATGCACCAGGATTCAAGGACATTAACTTGGGACTGGACAGTCCACCTGTGCAGAGGAGCTTGGGCCTCAGATGGGATCTCTCGGCTGACTCCTTCGGTTTTCAGATAAGTTGTGCAGACAAGCCATTCACAAAACGAGGCGTCCTATCAGTGGTAAACAGCCTATTTGATCCGCTGGGATTTGTAGCGCCCATCACCATACAAGGTAAATCTCTACTGAGACAGTTTTCTGAAACAGTCAAGGATTGGGATACCCCACTTCCCTCCGAGAAAGAGCAAAAATGGGAAGCCTGGAAGCGATCCTTGTGTGCCTTGGATGAGATCCACATCCCGAGATGCTATATTAAAACTTCACTTTCCTCTAGCATAAAGAAAGAACTCCACGTGTTCTCGGACGCCTCCACGGAGGCCATCGCAGCGGTTGCCTATCTGAAAGTGACAGAACCTAACAACCAAAACCACATTGGATTCGTCTTTGGTAAGGCTAAGTTAGCCCCCAAGCCCGATCATACTATTCCCAGACTGGAACTTTGTGGGACTGTGTTGGCAGTTGAGATTGCGGATTTCATACAACAAGAACTGGGTGTCGACATAGCTGAAGTCCAGTATTACACCGACAGTAAGGTCGTTTTAGGTTACATCCACAATCGGACCAAGCGATTCTATGTGTACGTTAGTAACCGCATAGAGAGAATCAGGAGGTCCTCCAAACCTGAACAATGGCACTACGTACCATCCGAACTTAATCCAGCAGATCACGCCACTAGGCCTATGTCTATAGGTTCCTTTATTAACTCTACTTGGCTTACAGGTCCAGAGTTTCTGCTTGAAGAGGCGGACGAATGTGTACAGGAAGTTTTCAGCATCCAGGATCCGGATAATGATCCAGAAATCCGCGCTGAAGTTAGTGCATTAGTCACTGGAACAAAGCAAACCGCCAGCTTCGGTTGTCAGCGCTTTGAACGTTTCTCCAGCTGGATGAGACTCGTCAGAACTATTGCAAGGTTAGTGCACATTGCAAGATGTTATCATAATACTCACCAAGATAAAGATTGTCATGGTTGGCATGCCTGTCATAAACCCTTCTCTGCTGAGGACATCTCTCATAGTGAGTACCTCATATTACGTCACGTCCAGCAGGAAAATTTCAACATAGAATGGAAGTGCTTGTACAACAAACAGCAGATTCCTTTAAAAAGCCCTCTTGCCAACTTAAATCCAGTTATCGACAGTTTTGGCTTGCTAAGAGTTGGTGGTCGTTTGAATCAAGCCCACCTGGGAATTGCAGCACAAAATCCTCTCATCATTCCCAGCAAACATCATATCACCGTCTTGCTAATCCGACACTACCACGAAAGGGCCGAACACCAAGGCAGGCAAATTACTGAGGGCAAAATACGGTCTGCTGGCCTTTGGATTATAGGTATGAAAAAACGCGTGGCCCAAGTATTGCATGAATGTGTGCACTGTCGTAAAGCAAGAGGAAAACAACTACATCAACAAATGGCCGACTTGCCTGCGGACAGACTATGTACAGAGCCGCCTTTCACCTATGTTGGCCTAGATGTCTTTGGGCCATGGATGGTATCCGCACGCAGGACTCGCGGCGGTCACGCAAACAGTAAGCGTTGGGCTGTACTATTTACTTGCATGAGTGTGCGAGCAGTTCACATAGAGGTGATAGAATCTATGGACACATCCAGCCTTATCAATGCCTTAAGACGGTTCTTCGCAATCAGAGGACCAGTAAAACAATTGAGGTCTGACCAGGGAAGCAACTTCATCGGAGCTTGTAGAGAACTTAACATCGACACCAAGTCCATTCAAGATCAGTTGGCGGAAAAAGGTTGCACCTGGATTTTCAATCCTCCTCATAGTTCCCACATGGGGGGCTCCTGGGAGAGAATGATCGGCGTCTCGCGCAACATCTTAAATTCTATGCTGATGGATGTAAACTCGTCAAGACTCACACATGAGACTCTAGTCACCCTTCTTGCCGAAGTTTCGGCTATTATCAACTCAAGACCCCTTGTGCCAGTGTCTATGGATCCTGAAACACCTGCCATACTGACTCCGGCTATTCTACTTACCCAAAAGACTGAGAGTACGCTAACACCTAGTGGAGAATTTACTCATGCTAACATCTACCAAAAACACTGGAAACGTGTACAATATCTAGCAGATTACTTCTGGAACAGGTGGCGAAAGGAGTACCTCAGTATTCTTCAAGGAAGAAGAAAATGGCAACACAACAAACCAAACTTGAAGGAAGGGGACCTTGTATTGATGAAAGAGCAACAAACCGAAAGGATTGACTGGCCTATCGGACTAATTTCAAAGGTTTTCCCTAGCAAGGATGGCAAGGTCCGGAAGGTGGAGTTGAAGATCTTCAGGAAAGGCGAGCTTAAAACGTTCTCAAGACCAATCAACGAACTCATTTTAATATTACCCGTCGAGAACGTCCCTGCAGGGTGAACAGGACTATCTATGTTTGCATTCTAACATGTTTTTCTTTTTACAGGTTGTTTATATTTTATGGACATTCGTCATAGTGAAATCCCCTAAGTGAATTTCAGACGGGGAGTGTGCTGTTCCTTTCATATTGAATTTCTGCACTGTATTATTTCTTGTTTTACCTATGTTGTTTTAATCTATTGTTCTCTGTTGCCATCTGCTGGCCGGAATTTGTATGCTGCACGCTTCGTTCGTTGTCTATAAAGTTTTCTCTGGGCGTGGTTTTAGCAGCCTTGGGCCTGGTCACTTCCTGTAGCCTTTTTCAGTGCTGCATCCTTTGTGACTGGAGACACACACCTCGGCTTGTGAAGGCATCAGTTTTTGACCAGCAGTTGCCTCAGCAGTTAGCCTCAGGAAAGACATCTACATCACAGCATCTACTGTATTCCTGTATTGCATCACTGTATGTCACTGCTCTGGATCAAATAAACCCACGTTTGATTGCATCCTCGTGTCTACGTCTGGATCCATCTAACCTGAGCATCTGCCGGTCCGGTCTGCTCCACTGCTTGGATACGAAGGTAGGCCAGTCACAAAGTCATTATCAGTTACACCTTCAATCGCCTTCATGTGGGGACAGAACATACAGTTCAACAGAAAACTACAGAAAGGGTCATTTCATTTGAATGGGCTTGTGCCACAATTGTATGCACAGCCAATGTTCCACAAGAAACATTTATACTTACCATAAAAAATACTTTCTTTGGCACCATCCCAAATTTTTTTTTTTTAATTATAAAAGTCAAATGCCAATCAATAGATGAATAACTGGAAAATTTAGAAAAATATAAATGTTACATTAAAAGAAATAGAAAAAGTAATAAATATACATGCCATCAAGAATAAAGTCCTAAATCCCTTAAGTAGTGACCCGGTGGTTTACTGCTAATTGGAGTTATGTGACTTTTCTATATATAAAAGGAATAATAGGAATAGCTCACTCCTATGCGATTAGGGCCAGGTGCTCTAGTCCAGGAAACTGTATCACCCGTACAGGAAAAGTATTAGAAATAAATAAATGGACTGGACTGGCACTCTGTATGTATGGCGTGATAAGGATAAAATACAATAAAATACAATTAAATGTGGATAAGAAATATATAAATACAATATGAAGTGATCACACAATTTAATAACAATAAAATATATCACTACAATGATGGACACTGCACAACAATATAAAACACTGCAAATGACAATAAATTAATATTGGAAAATTGTTCCTTCATATATAAGTCCTTCAATGGAAATAGAAGGAGCAGGTATAATGTCCTTTCTCTCAGGTACTGTATGATGAGAGGTACCGCTTGTATGCAGTGTGTGGTTTAGTCCATGATTTAGAAAAGACTATGCAAGGAAAGGGTTTCCAGAGATGGCTTTTTGGTTGTAATCCAAATTCAATGGATAAAGTGCTGTATGCTCTCAGGTAACAATGGTCTTACCTTGGCCCAGATGATTTTCAAAGGTACCGCGTACCGGATTATACACGATTCCGTTTTGTATAGAAGGACGCCGAGGTAGCGAGGTCTGTGGCGTACTACTGGCTGGTTCCGTAGTAGAGACGAGTGACCGGACTGTTCGTGTCTCAGGACGTCGGCGTCTCACGTGACCTATGACGTACCTCTAGTCTGTGATTGTATCAGATTATCGCGGGAGGTGAACTCGGCGATTTCTGTATGGAAGAATTCTTTCTTGGAGCGCTCCAAATTTTGAAGAAATATTCACAGACTTGATGTCATCTGTGAAAAGGCCTTAGACGAAATGGGAGCTATCAGCTGGTTACACCAAACGCGTTTCGGGGACCTCTTACCCCTTCTTCAGTGGCAGCTGATCTCCCAATCTTAGATTGGCTTTATATAAGTCCATCAGAGAAATCCAAAAAGCGGTCTGGATTCAAAATTCAGCAGAAAAATCCAGTTCTTAATAAGAAGTTTTGTATGCGGTTTTTGTGCGTTATTTTACTGCTTTTGCGTTTTTTCAATATATCATGCGCAATGTTTAATCTAATCAATCTAGAAAGAAAATAAAAGTTGCAGCTACACTTGTTTTTGATAAAATATACAAAATACTCCGAGACACGGAGAACAACAATTCACAACACCGATACACCAACAACACCATTTAGATCAAAGAAAACACGGAGAGGACGGAGGAAGACACAAGGATTACAGAAGAGATTATTAGATAAGAATGACAACATTATTAATTTAAGTGATGCAGATCTCACACAAACACAAATCTCACTTTTAAACAAAGGGCTTAAATTTGCCCCATCTGCGAAATTGAACAAATTCGATACCTACATTGGTATACAAAAATTTATAAAAAATATTTGTCTAAAAAAATATTTTTTAAAAAATCCCTTGGTTCCACAAACATATACAATGGAAAAATTCCCACATACTGCTCTTAAAAACAAGTCAAAAAATTTTCCTAGAAAAGAAATAGGTCCTGAAATGGCAGGTTTTCAAAAATGTGTGGAGATGGATTTAAGGAAGCTAAAAGAAAAACAAATATATAATAATAATCTATCGAAAAAAGAAGTTTTGGCAATAAGGGAACTCCAAGATAAAAAAGAAATCACTATACACCCTGCAGACAAGGGGGGCGCTATAGTGATTCTGAATACCCGAGATTACAATAGAGAATGCCTAAGACATCTATCTGATGTTGATACTTACAAGATACTTAAAGGAGATCCAACTACCTCCTTTAGAGAAAAATTGTTAGAATATAGCACAAAAGGATTACACTCAGAAATTCTGAATAAGACAGAATTTAATTTTATTATGGGAACACCAGGTAGACTTCCGGTACTATATTGCCTACCAAAAGTCCATAAGAACGCCACCTGTCCGCCAGGTCGTCCCATAATATCTGGTATTGGATCTTTAACCGCGAACCTGTCAAAATATATAGATTCGTGGCTACAACCGTTAGTTAAAAAAACAAAATCGTACCTGAAAGACACGACTGAAACTATTGAAATATTGGAGAAATTAAAAGTTGAAGATGACTGGATTTTAGCTACCCTGGATATAAAATCACTATACACAGTGATCAACCATGATCAAGGCATTCATGCCCTTAAAGTTCAATTAGAAAAAGAAAATTTTAAACAGGAACAATTAGATTTTATTACGGAAGGAGTTAGACATATATTAGAACATAATTATTTCTTTTTTGAAAATAATTATTACCTACAGATTACGGGGACCGCCATGGGCACCAGGTTTGCCCCCAGTTATGCAAATTTATTTTTGGCATATTGGGAAAATGTATTTATTGATCCCAATATAGGGGGCAACCTGGTGCTCTGGCGTAGATATATTGATGACGTCATCCTGATCTGCAGAGGGAACGAAACTAGTTTACATTCCTTCATTTTAGAACTTAATAATAATATCTATAATTTGAGCTTTACAGCGAATATAAATCAATCAGTAACTGAATTCCTGGATTTGAATATAACTAAAAAGGAAGACAAATATATATGCTGTACTTTTCAGAAAACAACTGCGAAAAACGGCTATATATTGTATTCAAGCTGCCATTTGCCCCAATGGTTGATAAATGTTCCCTTTAGACAATTTCGTCGTTTAAAAAGAAATTGTACTGAGGAGTCACAATATCAGAAGGAGGCTGAATTATTGAAAGATAAATTCATAGAGAAAAAATATCCTATAGATATCTTGGAAACAGCATCTCAGAGGGTAAATAAAATATCGAGAGAAACCTTCTTCACAAAAGATTCCAAAGACTCTGAGGAGTGTACAAACAACACAAAAAATGGTAAACGAACGGATTTTAGGATTGTATTACCTTTCTCCACTCAATACAAAAATATCGAACGGATAATTAACAAATATTGGCACTTATTAACACAAGACAAAATAATTGGTCCACTATTACCAACAAAGGCACTTATCACCTTTACACGAGCACAGAATTTAGGTCTTAAAATTGCACCTTCAATAAAACATAATCCTAAAAAACCTTCGTTAAGTGGAAATTGGATGAGCCTCAAGGGATTTTATAGATGCGGTAAATGTCAAGGATGCAAAACAACAAAATTCCCTAAAGAAAAGACTGAAATTAAGTCATCACAAAATAATTTCTCCATGACCTTTAAAAATTTTCTAAGCTGTGATTCCTCTAGTGTAGTGTATTTAATCCAATGTCCATGTGGAAAACTGTACATTGAATGGACAAAACGATGCCTAAAAATAAGAATAAGCGAACACCTGCGCAATATTAGGAACGGATATTTGAAACACTCTTTATCAAAACATTTTAAAGAGGTCCACAATAAAGACCCCAAGGGTATGTTCTTCATGGCATTACAAAAAATTGACACACATTGGCGAGGTGGCAAACATGTAGAAAAGATGTCCAGGGCTGAGTCACGATTGATCTTTGATTTTGGGAGCCTGATCCCGATGGGCCTAAATGCCGATTTAGAAATTTTCGGTTTTTTATAGATATGGGCTGCATGTCCGCTTTCCGACGGAGAGCCTCAGGTTGCTGTTTACCAGCACTGAGTCTCTCCCTTGGAATCGGACATGCATCCTTTTAACATCATACAACATTTTATGATCTGGCAACATTTTATCTTCATGCAATATTTTAATAGCCGTTGGTAGTCATAATATATCTTATATGAAATAAATGTATCTGAAATATGTTCTGTTTATTTATATATTTTATATGATGTTTTATTGTATAAATACATTGTTTTTAGCTAGTATTTTGTATATTTTATCAAAAACAAGTGTAGCTGCAACTTTTATTTTCTTTCTAGATTGATTAGATTAAACATTGCGAATGATATATTGAAAAAACGCAAAAGCAGTAAAATAACGCACAAAAACCGCATACAAAACTTCTTATTAAGAACTGGATTTTTCTGCTGAATTTTGAATCCAGACCGCTTTTTGGATTTCTCTGATGGACTTATATAAAGCCAATCTAAGATTGGGAGATCAGCTGCCACTGAAGAAGGGGTAAGAGGTCCCCGAAACGCGTTTGGCGTAACCAGCTGATAGCTCCCATTTCGTCTAAGGCCTTTTCACAGATGACATCAAGTCTGTGAATATTTCTTCAAAATTTGGAGCGCTCCAAGAAAGAATTCTTCCATACAGAAATCGCCGAGTTCACCTCCCGCGATAATCTGATACAATCACAGACTAGAGGTACTTCATAGGTCACGTGAGACGCCGACGTCCAGAGACACGAACAGTCCGGTCACTCGTCTCTACTACGGAACCAGCCAGTAGTACGCCACAGACCTCGCTACCTCGGCGTCCTTCTATACAAAACGGAATCGTGTATAATCCGGTACGCGGTACCTTTGAAAATCATCTGGGCCAAGGTAAGACCATTGTTACCTGAGAGCATACAGCACTTTATCCATTGAATTTGGATTACAACCAAAAAGCCATCTCTGGAAACCCTTTCCTTGCATAGTCTTTTCTAAATCATGGACTAAACCACACACTGCATACAAGCGGTACCTCTCATCATACAGTACCTGAGAGAAAGGACATTATACCTGCTCCTTCTATTTCCATTCAAGGACTTATATATGAAGGAACAATTTTCCAATATTAATTTATTGTCATTTGCAGTGTTTTATATTGTTGTGCAGTGTCCATCATTGTAATGATATATTTTATTGTTATTAAATTGTGTGATCACTTCATATTGTATTTATATATTTCTTATCCACATTTAATTGTATTTTATTGTATTTTATCCTTATCACGCCATACATACAGAGTGCCAGTCCAGTCCATTTATTTATTTCTAATACTTTTCTATATATATTGTATCCCACAGACTGTGTATGGGAGAAAGAGTTAATTTTCCTGGCCCTAGACTTAGTTGACGGGGTAAGTTGGGCAGTATCTTTCTCCCCTCTCTCCATTCAGGACACATGAATGTTTGGCCAAGGGAAAGGATCATGAGAGATACAGTAGCTGTTGGCCGAACTATCTAATGTGCATGATCAGCCTGTTTTTTACCTTATCTACGTGTCCTTCTTTTGTCAAGTTACAAATGCAAACCAACAATAGGTCAATAGAAACCTCAATATATCCTTGAGTAATGATTTCTATGCTGCTGTTTCAGGCGGTTGCTGAAGTGCAGTCATGTCTCTTGAAACCTGGCAAGTCATTATAGAGTTGCAATGTCTTGAAGAGGTTCCCTTGTGATTTGAGCTCTACAGTATATGGATAGACATTATATTACTGGAAAATCCAATAACTGACTAAACACATTGGTAGCAACATTTTATGGCCTAAATATAATAGAGTTTAGAGGTAACGCCTCGTTTGAGTTTACAAGAAACATGTGATATCTTTGAGATCTGAAGTACTGCTCTCCTTCCTTCAATGGGAGCACACATGTTTAGGCAGCTTTATGTTCAGATCACAAATCAACTGTGTTTTGGTTGATACAATTGTGAAACTGACAGATCACAAACTCTAAAAATTAGTAGTATCTCCTATCAGATTCTCTTTGTTATGGTAGTTTAATAACCACCTCTCCAGAGGGCAATAAAGCATCAGTCAAGGGACAGATATGTAGTGAATATAATAAATCTCATATGGTTCATTAGATGTACTTCTGGAGCATTGGAAACAAGGATTTCAAGAAAATGGAGGCAGTACAGAAATTATAATTTTTTTTTTTTTTTTAGTCTTCCCGTTATTATATTTTTCTCCTATGTCATTATCTTCTTATTACTAGCTGAATGACCTGGATTCACATGGGTATATTTCATCTATTTAATTTAATGTTTGTGTGTGTCGTTAAAAGATATCGACAGTATCCACTAAAACAGTGACATCTACAGCACCCCGCCCCCTTAACAGTGACCTCCACAGCACCCCACCCCTTAACACTGACCCCCCCACAGTGCCACATCTCCTTAAAATGGGACATCCAGCAGCAGCCAACAGCAGCCCACCCCCTTAACTTTGAACTTCATAGCAGCCTGCCCCTTTAACAGTGAGTTCCACAGCACCCCACCCCCTTGACAGTGACCTCTACAGAACCCACCCCTTTACACTGACCATAGGTTACAGTCCTCTTAACTGTGACCTCCACCATTCACGGCCCCCCCTGAACAGAGACATCCACAGAGACTGCCCCTTTAACAGTGACTGCCACAGTACGCCGCTCCCTTAACAGTGACCTCAAAGTACCCCGCTACCTTTACAGTGACCTCACAGTAACCCGCTGCCCCTTTAATAGTGGCCTCCACAGTCCCCTCCTCCCTTAACAGTGACCTCCACAGTGCCCGCCCCTTTAACAGTGACCTCCACAGCGGCCGCCCCTTTATTAGTGACCTCCACAGTACCCCGTCTTCTTAACAGTGATTTACACAACAACCCAACCTCCACAGAGCTCCGTTCCCTTAAAATGTGACCTCCACAACACCCTGCCCCCTTAACAGTGACCTCTACAGCACCCGCCCCTTAACACTGAACTCCATAGCGGACCGTCCCCGTAACTATGATGTCCACTGTTCCCTTCCCCCTTAACAGAGACCTCCACAGCACCCGCCCCTTTTAACAGTGACCTCCACAGCATCCTGTCCCCTTAACAGTGACATCCACAGCGACCCGACCCTTTAACAGTGACCTCCACAGCAGCGGCCCCTTTATTAGTGACCTCCACAGTACCCCGTCTCCTTAACAGTGATTTCCACAAGACCCCACCCCCTTAACATTGACCTCTACAGCAATCTGCCCCTTAACACTGACCTGACCCCCATAGCGGACGGTCCCCTTAATTGTGACCTCTACAACAGCCTGCCCCTAGGGTAGCCAGAGGTGCGGTTTTAGGCAGAACAGTCTGGCTTTCAGACTCCCTGTCCTCTGTCTGGCGCAGGGCCTGCACGGATACAGGGATGTCCTTTTGAACAGCTCACTCTCAGACAGCAGCACTGTGGTGTCTGAGCGTGAGCTGCAGGGAAAAAGTCACCCTCCCTCCCACCCCTGCAGCAGACAGAAGTTGATTTTCACCTTCATTTTTTCAATCCCCGTCGGCTGCGGAGTGGGAGGGGCATGACCTAATGTTTTGGGTGTGGCTTAGTGGGGCTTGGGGGCGGGTTTTTAAGACCATCTTTTGAGGGTGGCCTGAATGGCAACCCTACCTGCCCCCTCTGCTCCCTTAATAGTGTCATCCACAGCACCCTTCTCTTTAAAGGAAATCTGTCACCAGGATAATCGCTATTGAAGTAAAGCAATAGCCTAATAGCACTTAGTACCTTATTTCCAGATGTGCCTTTGTTTCAGCAATAGATGTTTTCTATCTTCTGAAGATCCAGTTTATTTGGTATGCAAATAAGCCAGTAAGGTGTCCAGATGGGGCGTCACTCTTGCAGGAAGGCTCCAGGCTTTATATATTAGATTATTCTATTACTATGAGATTTGAGATCATTATATATAAAGGGGTAAAGAGAAAGTCCTTGCCGCAGGAGAATATCCGATGCAGCGCAGGGCAAGGGGGAGCATCGGAGCATTTTTTGCTTCACTCATTCATAGTAAATCAGTGAAGGGGAGCTTATGTTAATGAACCTGGACAAACAATTGCTGTTCTTGCCTGCAAGCTCCTGCAAGTTATTTGACAGTAAACACAGAATATTAATCAGCTCTGGCATATTCACTTCTCCAACCACAACGCTTTCCTGCCCTACAGGCGGGAGCACTTCTTCTGCCATCTGCTGTACCTCCTTTTCCACATCATCTAATATCGATGAGAATATGTAATCAGGAACATCCAGCTCCTCCTCTCTCTGCATCTTGCTGGAGACTTTGAAGGATGACTTGGAAGAAGTAATGCCAGCAAAATATGAGGATGCTCATTATTAAGTCCTGGCCCCACTATTGGTTGGCACGCTAGCAGTGATATAATAAAGAGCTCCAGCTTATTGGTATTGAATTACATATCTTAGTTTACAGATGATGTAGGAATAAGTAAACGTAGGAATACATAAATAAAACTGACGCAGCATAAGTCTCCCTGCAGTCTCCCTCTCCAATATTTTAACACTGTCCCTAGAGCATGAGCGCTTGCCACGTCTCTCCCTATCCTTAACTCATACGACAATGGTGGAGACTGCGTGGGATGAAGGTTTTATAGGGCTGTGACATCACAGGGGATGGCTATCTGCGGATTGGCTGGCTGAACAGCATTATTGGATGATCTTTAGAGATGAGCGAATCGAAGCTGACAAAGTGGAATTCAATCCAAATTTCCGGAAAAATTTGATTCACAACGAATGCGAATTTCCTTGTGCTTCGTGGTAACGAATCGCTATTTTTTCTAAAATGGCAGCTACAGGTGTGAGGACTGAGGACATGGGGCAAGAAACTCTTGAAAAGTGGGATCACCCAGATTGACATGCATGCATGCAGCTAATCATCAGTCAGCCAGCCCTGTGATGTCACAGCCCTATAAATACGGCGGCCATCTGAGAGCCAGACATTTTCCAGCGTTCTGAGTGCACTGACAGATGTGAGAAGGCGCTAGGGACAGTAATAGCAAAAACCTCATTGTGAAAAATAACTGAAAAAACTATTTATAAGTGCAGGAAAAGGATAGGGAGGAATCATTTCGCAGCATCTTAGTGCAGGGAGAGACGTCAGAAGGCGCAAGGGACAGTGCCAGAAAAGTGATTTACAAGTGCAGGGAAAGAATAGGGAGGAATCATTTCGCAGCATCTTAGTGCAGGGAGAGACGTCTGAAGACGCTTGGGACAGTGCTAGAAAAACCTCATTGTGAAAAAAAAAATGTGATTTACAAGTGCAAGGAAACATTATTTTGGGATCCAAATAGCCATTATACAGCTCTGACATTCTAGCAATTTGTTCTTGATATTGGGGTGCAAGTGCTATGTTGAAAAGCATTAAGTGGCTTATATCTGTGGAAAAATAAAAATATATACGCATTTCACTTCTGCAGTTATTTGTGTTGAAAGAGTTTAATGGCCTATTTCAGTACAAAAAAAGAAAAAAAAAATTAGCATTTCACTTCTGCAGTTATATGTGCAATTGTCTGTATTATGTATGCAATTGTCTGTATTATGTATGTGCACAGCTTATCATATGTACAGCGCTATGGAATGAATGGCGCTTTAATAATAAATAATAATAATAATAATAAAGGGTTCAGTGTCCTATTTCAGTACAAAAATGAAAAAATATACGCACTTCACTGTTGCATTTATTGGTGAAAGAGTTGTGGCCTATTTTAGTACAGAATGAAAAACATATACGCACTTTACTGGTGAATTTATTTCGGCTAATCAGAGTTTACTGACAAATCACTGAAAAAAACGGATACACAACATCCTGCACGATACAATAGTAAATATGCGGATCTGCACGGCTACATTTATAAAGTCGCAGAAAATAATGCACTATAATAATAGATGCAAACATAACATATGGACTAAGCCCTCGCTCTAATGATAAAATCTGAGACTCTTAGCCAATACATTTTGATCAAAATACATCTGTGCCCAACTACCCAGTGCCAAGGTGGTCTCAGGTCAGGCAGGTCCGACGCTAAACCTAACTATGCCATTATTCATCTATTTTGAAAACAAAACAAAAACAAAATTTATAAAAGCGTTTAGTGGCTTATTTCATTATACAAAGAAAAAATATATACGTACTTCACTGGTGCACTTATTTGTGGCAAAAGTGTTTAGTGGCCTATTTCATTACAGAAATAATAATATATACGCACTTCACTGGTGCATTTATTGCTGCTAAAAGCGTTTACTGGCCTATTTCAGTACAAAAAGAAAAATATATTCTCAGTTCACGTCGGCGGTTATATGTGTTGAAAGCATGGCTGGGAGTCAGCAGGGTGGCAGCAGTGGGAGGTCAGGAGCCAAACGTGCCCGGGACAGACCACCTGCTTCGCAGCAGCCTACCTACCCGGGAAGTAGTGGTGCAGGGGTTTACGGAAGTAGTGGCGGTAGCAGTCAGTCGGCGGTAATATGTGTTATTTTGTATTTCAGTACAAAAATAAAAATACATTCTCAGTTCACGTCGGCGGCGGTTATAAGTTTTGAAAGTGTTTAGTGGACTATTTCAGTTCAAAAAGCAAAAAATATTCTCAGTTCACGTCGGTGGTTATATGTGTTGAAAGCATGGCTGGGAGTCAGCAGGGTGGCAGCAGTGGGAGGTCGGGAGCCAAACGTGCCCGGGGTAGACCACCTGCTTTGCAGCAGCCTACCTACCAGGGAAGTAGTCATGCAGGGGTTCACGTAAGTAGTGGCGGTAGCAGTCAGTCGGCGGTAATATGTGTTATTTTGTATTTCAGTACAAAAATAAAAATACATTCTCAGTTCACGTCGGCAGCGGTTATAAGTTTTGAAAGTGTTTAGTGGACTATTTCAGTTCAAAAAGCAAAAAATATTCTCAGTTCACGTCGGTGGTTATATGTGTTGAAAGCATGGCTGGGAGTCAGCAGGGTGGCAGCAGTGGGAGGTCGGGAGCCAAACGTGCCCGGGGTAGACCACCTGCTTTGCAGCAGCCTACCTACCAGGGAAGTAGTCATGCAGGGGTTCACGTAAGTAGTGGCGGTAGCAGTCAGTCAGTGCGGCGGATATATGTGTTATTTTGTATTTCAGTACAAAAATAAAAATATATTCTCAGTTCACGTCGGCGGCGGTTATATGTCTTAAAAGCGTTTAGTGGCCTATTTCAGTACAAAAAGGAAAAATACGCATTTCACTTCTGCAGTTATATGTGGTGAAAGCATTCAGTGTCCTATTTCAGTACAAAAATACAAAAATATATACGCACTTCACTGGTGCATTTATTTCTGCTTAAAGCGTTCACTGGCCTTTTTCAGTACAAAAAGATAAATATATCCGCATTTCACTGCAGTTATTATTTCAGTACAAAAACAAAATATATTCAGCGTTCACATTTGCAGTTATATGTGGTAAAACCTTTAGTGACGTATTTCGGTTCAAAAACAAAATATATTCAGCGTTCAGTGCTGCAGTAATATTTGTGGTAAAATCTTTATTGACGTATTTCGGTCGAAAAACTAAATTTATTCAGCGGTTAGCACTGCAGTTATATGCAGCTAAATATCCATGATGTCTCCATGATAAATCTGCAGCATGGGGGCCCCGTGTGGCTTGTACACACTTTCAAAATAATCCTTCAGCGGGGTGAATAGATGCCTGATGACCGGGACGCTGCATGACCTTCCCAGTAGCTGCTGTCGGGAGCAGCGGTTCATTTCTGAGATGTCCGTATAGTGCGGGGGGAATCCGAAGACCCTCTCCATCTCTGTGCTCCATTATATGTGGCAACATCTTTATTGACATATTTCGGTCGAAGTTATATGTGGTAAAACCTTTTGGGACGTATTTCGATCGAAAAACAAATTTTATTCAGCGTTCAGCGCTGCAGTTATATGCGGTAAAATCTTTATTGACATATTTCCATCGAAAAACAAAATGTATTCAGCGGTCAGCGCTGCGGTTATATGCGGTAAAATCTTTATAGAAGTATTTCGGTCAAAAAAACTAAATCTTTTCAGCGGTCAGCGCTGCGGTTATATGCGTAAAATCTTTAGTGATGTATCTTGATGAACTTTGCGACTCTTCCGGCCTCAAAGCTATCTTGACGCTTTGTCTTCTCATTTTCTTTAGCTACTAGAGGCCTGTTCATGCCATGCAGGTTCCCCCAGAAGTATCAGGGTCGATGAGCTCTTGCATCAATCTTGACAGGATTCGTCTCCAGGTGGAGAGAAATTTTTTTTTGGAATGCTTTCTCCATGGTAACCACGCCGTTGAATAAACAGAAGACTGGAGGATTCTCTTCTGTCTTAGGCAACACTTAATTTTTATTATAAAAATTTTTAAATATTGAATATTAAATTGAACCAAAACTTGATTAAAATTATAAGAACTCCCAATCTTCAAGGGAAATTCATGGACAATCAATTTGCCAAGCCCTTTGTGCCAGAGAACGTGTATTATTAAATTGTGTTTTAAACAACACTTTATAAAGTTGAGAAATTTTAACCTTCTGTTCTGTTCCATATTCCCTATAAATGAATAGCCGAAGCAGCCACTCTGTGGCCTCCTCATGCTGCTGCCATCTCCACAATCTCTCGTCGTCGTGCCACTCTCTGGCCCCCTCATGCTGCTGCCACCTCCGCAATCTCTTGTCGTCATGCCACTCTGTGGCCTCCTCATGCTCTGCTGCCATCTCCACACTATGTCACGTTGCCACTCTGTAGCTTCCTGATTCTGCCGCCACCTCCACACTATGTCACCTTGCCACTCTGTGGTCTCCTGATGCTGCCGCCACCTCCACACTCGGTCATTGTGCGACCCTGTGGCCTCCTCCTGATGCTGCTGCCGCCGCCACCTCCACACTCTGTCATTGTGCCACCCTGTGGCCTTCTCCTGATGCTGCTACTGCTGCCCCCTCCAGACTCTGTCATTGTGCGACTCGCTGGCCTCCTCATACTGCTGCCACCTCCAGACTCTGTTATTGTGCCACTTGGTGGCCTTCTCCTGATGCTGCTACTGCTGCTGCTGCCACATCCAGACTCTGTCATTGTGCCACTCTGTGGCCTTCTACTGATGCTGCTGCTCCCACCACCTCCAGACTCTGTCTTTGTGCCACTTGATGGCTTTCACCTGATGCTGCCACTGCCACCTCCAGCCTCTGTCATTGTGCCACTCGGTGGCCTCCTCATACTGCTGCCACCTCCACACTCTGTCATTGTGCCACTCAGTGGCCTCCTCATACTGCTGCCACCTCTAGACTCTGTCATTGTGCCACTCGGTGGCCTCCTCATACTGCTGCCACCTGCAGACTGTCATTGTGCCACTTGGTGGCCTTCTCCTGATGCTGCTACTGCAGCTGCCGCCACTTCCAGACTCTGTCATTGTGCCACTCTGTGGCCTCCTACTGATGTTGCTGCTGCCGCCACCTCCAGACTCTGTCATTGTGCCAATCAGTGGCCTCCTCATACTGCTGCCACCTCCACACTCTGTCAATGTTCTACTCGGTGGCCTTCTCCTGATGCTGCTACTGCTGCTGCCACCACCTCCAAACTCTGTCATTGTGCCACTCTGAGGCCTCCTGATGCTGCCGCAACCTCCACACTGTCATTGTGCCACTCTGTGGTCTCCTGGTGCTGCTGCAACCTCCAGACTCTTTCATTGGGCCACTCTGTGGTCTCCTCATGCTGTTCCCACCCTCCCCACTTCATGACTTGGCCACTATTTGGCCTTTTGGCCTGGCTGACATCAATTGTTTGACCCTTCTTCTGATTTGTCAGAAGGAAAAATGAGATGCACAACGGATCCTGTCTGTGTAGCAGCTGTAAGGCCTGTATGGTCCCATCAGAATTGGCTTATGATTTGGTAGCCAAAAGTAGGAGTGGGTACAAAACAGAGAAGATATGCAAATATTCCATTCATGTGTCATCTCTGTTTTAGATCCGGTCCTGTTTTTTTTGGCATTAGCAATACTGATAGATTATTGAGCAAATGCTGACCGAGTGAAGGCGTATGCTCCAGAGAAAGGATCCGTTTTTTGTGCGTTATTGTTCTGACGGATCAGAGGAGGGGCAAATTAATCATTGATATCAACACAAACTTAATGCTGACACCCTCTCCACTCTTTCGGGGGACGGGAGGGTGGCTCTACTTGTATAAGCGTTTAATAGAACAGGTTCTGTAGACATCTCTGTGGAATCAGCTGGCGACAGTGTAAAAGGAGTGTGCTTCTTCTTGGCGCTAACATCGAGCTGTAAGGCTGAATTCATACTTTAGTTATTTGGTCAGTTTTGGCCCCATGACTGCCCTAATAAGTGAAGTGTGCAGTGATTCTAAGAGCGACGCCTGTCACCTGCGTGTCATACGGACTCACAGTATTATTTCACTACCAAAGCAGACTCCCTATGCGTGTTACTGCAAGGCACAGTGTTCAACACCACTATAAAGGCTCTCAGCAGCCAGGAAATAGACGTTTTTTTTAACGTAATTCACCGCGAATATATTCGGATCGAACTGAATTTTTCTAAAAAAAATTCGGACAACGTGCGAATAAAATTTTTGAAAAATTCGCTCATCTCTAGTGATCTTACGTTACCGGACTTCTTACTTTCACTTTGTAATACGTGCAGCCACCATTTTAGGAAAAACTAATTTGTTACCACGAAGCATGAGGAAATTCGGATTCGTGAGGAGATTCCACTTTGAATGCTTTGCTTTGCTCAACATTAGCTATTCTATAGGGTGCCTTCACACACAGGATTTTTTTGCCATTTTTATGCACTGCACTTTTGCATTTTCGTAGCACTTTTTGTACCTACATTAGTTGTTGATATATATATATATCTTTTTTTTTTTTTTTTTTTTTGCTATGGCCATTTTTTTCTTTATCAAGTGGCATTATTTTTAGTCTTTTCAATTGAAAAACATAATAGCTTGTTGTAGCTCTGTCTTTTGTTGTCCATTTTTGCATCTCTTTCACTACAGGGGGAAAAAATGCAATTCTCAGCCTTTTAGAAAAAACACCAATAAAGGTCGGTCGACATGGCGACATGCGTTGCATGACAAAAAAGGCTACACACTTGTAGCAATGTTGTGCATCATTTTTCGGAATGACAGTCAATGGTCTCACAATGCCACATGCTCTGCCGTGGTAGGATTTTTTGCAACTATCGCATCACAGTTGCCGCATGTCACATTGCAATGTCACATGACAATTTTGCAACATGAAGTCGTGCGAAACGTGTAGCCAGACCCTAAAAAGGCCACAAACCTGCCCCCCAAAAATGCAGGTGCCCTAAAAATTGTATATCTGAGTTTTACTGGTAAAAATAAATAAATACTAGTGTAGAATTCATGTTTTAAGGACCCTTAGGTTTCTATCCATGCATTGCTATGATGAAGTACAGATCTGAAGTTGCTGTGTGGGCGTACAAGAAGTGTAGTTGTTTCAGTTTTTTCCTATTAAAGCTCAACTTGCTCTTTTCAACACGGTTCTTTCCAGATGGTTAATAGCTGTATGATACGCCAGAATAAGACATTAGCAAACATATTGCTACACTGTTTGTGAGCAGTTAAGGAGAGATATTGCAGCACAGGGAGATTGTATCAGCACTGAATGAAATAAAAACTTCACTAATATGAGTCTGCAGGCAACGTCTGATCTAGATAAAGATGGTCTCTTACACATACGCTTTTTATTGATTAAACTTTAGGCAGATATTAAAGTCCCACACTTTGGAAAATAGTTAATGTGCGCACAAAGCATGCAGAAATGTTTATTTCTTGTTTAAACAATTAGCTAATGGACGTGTATATAAAACCTGCAGGAAATGCCTTCAACAAATATGTATTATGTCCATTAAGCCGGAGCTATTCTTGTTTCTAGAAGAAAAATGTCAGTCTACATTATTCAACAACTTTTTGACTTCCTAATGTGACCTCTTTTAAGCTAGCCATAGATGTAATGAATATGTTGGTTTGTAGTGGCTCACCCTACTATTGCATATGGAGTGGGTGCCCCAACTGATATAGACACACCCCGTCTATACAAAAGGATCAATGTAGAGTATAGAGTAGTTGTGCACACCTCATTTGGAATAATACAACTAACGCATAGAGAAGTATATTGATTAAAATTTTTATCCAATAGTTATATGGCAGTATATAAGGCGTCTCAGAGACACTCAAAGGCAGACCAGGGTCAGGTAAGCCAATGGGTGTCTCAGATAGTCCCCATATGATTATAAACCTCTAACCATTCAGAAAGAGTATTATAATTGATAATATTGTAAATATAAAAAGTATATATATGTAAAATGTGGTAATTATCTTCAAACGGGTATGGTCACCAATCAGAATTCATCAATATAGTGATCAGAATTCATCCACAATTCAGCCAAGTGAGAATAGTATCCACAATGGGACCACAAGATAATAAAATTAAAAACAAACGTGAACAATATAAACGTGAAAAATATATAATCATGAGACCACCTAAATATTTTAATCAATTCATATCGTGAGTCCACCTTTAAAGAATTGTAACGTGAGTCCACCTTTAAAAATGAAAATAAATAAATAAAGTGAGTCCACCTATAAAGATAAAACGTTCATTTAGATATAGGATGTTTCCACCTATGTATGGAGAGTTCCACCTGTAAGGTAAAAAGAAAAAGAGAGGGAGGATTCCACCTCTATATGATAGAAAATTGTGTGTACAGATCCTTCATCCACAGCGGAATTGCACTAGTAAAAATATATTAAAAAGTTCAACCACTATAAAAAACGGCAATAGCTATTGCAGTAAATGGCTGATTCCAATTGTGTAACAAGCTATCGCCACAGTGTTGAAATGAGGTATCATATCCTGGAATACATTAGTAGTTGTTGCAACTTTCAGCGGTTCCTGCAATTGTAAGTAATCGGACTAGGAGGCAATGTCCTTACTTACAGTTTGATGACTCGACTGGAACACAGCCTGGCAGTATCGCAGTACAGCGGAGGGTCAGCCGATATACTACGTGTCTGCCGCGGGTGATATTTTTGTAGTCTTGGAGCAGTAAGTTAATGCTGATTATGTCTGTGGCCGCGGCGTCCCACAAGCCTACAGCGCTGACTATGTCCTGATCTTCCGGCGTCTCCTTCTGGTCAGGAGTAGTTACCAGAGTTGCAGGGTCCAAATGCTCATGGTGTTGGATACCGCTTGAATAATAGAAGTTAGAGCGCTCTAACAACGAACCTCAAAATGATGAATAGCGTCTGGAGGTCCTCACCATATGCGTTTCAGAGATCTCTGTCTCCTTCCTCAGTGGTAGACGCTATTCATCAATTTGAGGTTCGTTGTTAGAGCGCTCTAACTTCTATTATTCAAGCGGTATCCAACACCATGAGCATTTGGACCCTGCAACTCTGGTAACTACTCCTGACCAGAAGGAGACGCCGGAAGATCAGGACATCGTCAGCACTGTAGTCATCGAAACGGAACAGACTGGATCTGTCACTAAAAACAATGTAAGTCAATGGTGACAAATTTGTCACCCATTGAATTTCAATGTATTTAGTAACTGATCTGGTTTGTTCCGTTTCGAATTCACACAACCGCATTCTAATGGATGCATACTGATTTGTAATTAAAATGAAACCATTTTGGTCAGGTTTTGAGATCCTTTGCCGGATCTCAAAACCTGAAACCAAAGTACATATGAATAGCATAAAAAATTAATGTCAAAAATCACTTTTCATTATATTTCAACAGAAATAATAATAATAATAATACTGTATACTGTATATATAATATATTTTGGCTTTATAAGACGCACCTAAGATTTAGATAAGACCCCCAATATTCATCAGACTTCAAATCAGACCCCCAAATCAGACCCCCATTCCTCATTAGACTTCAGATCAGACCCCCATCAAACCTCGGATCAGACTCCCTCTCATTATTAGACCTCAGATCAGACCCCCAAATCAGAACCCTATTCAGTACTAGATCTCAGATCAGACTCTAATCAGACTTAAGATCCGACCCCCATTCATTATTAGATCTCAGATTAAACCCCCCATCAGGCATCAGATTAGACTCACATTTCTCGTTAGACCTCAGATCAGACCCCCATCAGACATGAAATAAATAAATTAACTTACTTCTCCTGCCACTCTACAGATCCAGCGGCTTTTTCTGCACTCTCTGATATTCTCCAGGTGCATCCCTGCACTTTGACCTGATGTTGCATAGCATTAGGTCATAGTGCATGCACCCGGAAAAGACCAGGGAACATTAAGTACAGCCAGCACCAGGAGCTTTGTATTCACTGCTCACCAGTCGTATTGTGTAATGGAAGGGCTCACTAGTATTTGCTCTATAAGACTCAAAAAATGGACGTCTTATGGAGCAAAAATACGGTAAGTTATATTATAATAATATAAAATATAAATATTACTAGTAACAATAATATATATATGTAAGACTAAGCAACACCAAAAAATAATAACATTTCTCCTGCATATAACAAACCCTCAGACAGCCATATTAATAAAAAAGTAAAAATTCAAAAGTTAGGGCTACTGAAATGCACAGAGGCAAATAACGAAAATGTTGCTGGTCTTTCTGGCCTTTTCAGACCTACTGATAAAAGGTTAAGAACTTAGCTTTTTTTTTCTGTTCCTCTTGCCCTTCCCCCTCCCTTTTGTGTTTCTCTGTATTCTACACATGCTGTTGCATCTATGGGTTTGCACAGAAGTAACTCTATTTTCTATTATCATAAAAAAAAAAAAAAGTATTGTAGATTACAGAAAAACTGCAGAACATATGCATGTGCTAATCTGCCTTTTATGTTACATTTATTGAAGTTTATTTTTAAGAAATGTATTTATTCAGCTCTTTTGCACTACATACTGTATGTCCTCCACTCATGTATAGTAATGTTATTCTCCAAGCTCTGGAGGGAATGCTGTTACATTTACCTTGACATCTACGACCGCATGTCATCCTTCTTCTATGTAATAATCAATATTTATTCGGGCTGCTTCTCTCTGTCTCAGTGGTATATGAATGGTAATATTTTTCTTCGTGGCCCAGGTTACTGTCCATCTTTGTCAAACCTTCTTTACTTCCAGACAGACCTGACTCCTACGCATTGTTCTGCCGTAGCTGGATCTTGACTTGTTTCTATGGCGACCGTGTATTGGGAACATAGTCTGAGCACTTATCCTAAAGCTAAAGCTTTGTGTGGATGATATTTTACAATCTCCCAATCTGTACTTGTAATAATGTACAACGTCGTAGAAGAAACGCTGGAAAAGTCTCTGGAAATTGCAGTTCAATGTACTGACACAGACAGTGGATTTTCTGCATGCAAGATTAGCTCTTTGCTTTCATTTTAATGCTAGTTAAAGTCTAGATTTTGTCAGGAATGGTTTCAATTACATTTTTACTGTAATGTAGAATAAAATTGGAAGGTGTTTACAGTGGAATCTAAATTATGAGAAATAGTAAAAACAATTGTTTAAACCCTATGTGATCAAGGGTTGTTGATCCAATAATTTGTCTCTGTTTGTAGTACCCAGTACTTCAATTTATACACTGCTCAAAAAAAATAAAGGGAACACTTAAACAACACAATGTAACTCCAAGTCAATCACACTTCTGTGAAATCAAACTGTCCACTTAGGAAGCAACACTGAGTGACAATGAATTTCACATGCTGTTGTGCAAATGGGATAGACAACAGGTGGAAATTATAGGCAATTAGCAAGACACCCCCAATAAAGGAGTGGTTCTGCAGGTGGTGACCACAGACCACTTCTCAGTTCCTATGCTTCCTGGCTGATGTTTTGGTCACTTTTGAATGCTGGCGGTGCTTTCACAAGTGTCTCAGGTAGTGCAGCTTATCCAGGATGGCACATCAATGTGAGCTGTGGCAAGAAGGTTTGCTGTGTCTGTCAGCGTAGTGTCCAGAGCATGGAGGCGCTACCAGGAGACAGGCCAGTACATCAGGAGACGTGGAGGAGGCCGTAGGAGGGCAACAACCCAGCAGCAGGACCGCTACCTCCGCCTTTGTGCAAGGAGGAACAGGAGGAGCACTGCCAGAGCCCTGCAAAATGACCTCCAGCAGGCCACAAATGTGCATGTGTCTGCTCAAACGGTCAGAAACAGACTTCATGAGGGTGATATGAGGGCCCAACGTCCACAGGTGGGGGTTGTGCTTACAGCCCAACACCGTGCAGGACGTTTGACATTTGCCAGAGAACACCAAGATTGGCAGATTCGCCACTGGCGCCCTGTGCTCTTCACAGATGAAAGCAGGTTCACACTGAGCACATGTGACAGACGTGACAGAGTCTGGAGACGCCGTGGAGAACGTTCTGCTGCCTGCAACATCCTCCAGCATGACCGGTTTGGCATTGGGTCAGTAATGGTGTGGGGTGGCATTTCTTTGGAGGGCCGCACAGCCCTCCATGTGCTCGCCAGGGGTAGCCTGACTGCCATTAGGTACCGAGATGAGATCCTCAGACCCCTTGTGAGACCATATGCTGGTGCGGTTGGCCCTGGGTTCCTCCTAATGCAAGACAATGCTAGACCTCATGTGGCTGGAGTGTGTCAGCAGTTCCTGCAAGACGAAGGCATTGATGCTATGGACTGGCCCGCCCGTTCCCCAGACCTGAATCCAATTGAGCACATCTGGGACTTCATGTCTTGCTCTATCCACCAACGTCACGTTGCACCACAGACTGTCCAGGAGTTGGCAGATGCTTTAGTCCAGGTCTGGGAGGAGATCCCTCAGGAGACCGTCCGCCACCTCATCAGGAGCATGCACAGGCGTTGTAGAGAGGTCATACAGGCACGTGGAGGCCACACACACTACTGAGCCTCATGTTGACTTGTTTTAAGGACATTACATCAAAGTTGGATCAGCCTGTAGTGTGTTTTTCCACTTTAATTTTGAGTGTGACTCCAAATCCAGACCTCCATGGGTTGAAAAATTTGATTTCCATTTTTTTATTTTTGTGTGATTTTGTTGTCAGCACATTCAACTATGTAAAGAACAAAGTATTTCAGAAGAATATTTAATTAATTCAGATCTAGGATGTGTTATTTTTGCGTTCCCTTTATTTTTTTGAGCAGTGTATTACTAAGCATTAAGCATTTTATTGTTTATTTCTGGATGTAGCTGCCAGCAAGGAATGGTTGGCAAGGAACAGGGCTACCCACCATGTTCCTCTCCCCTTGGTAGCGGTGGGCTGGCCCTGCTCAAGTTCCTGGCAAGAGACAGAGAGGAGAGGAAGCAATCTTCAGAGCTCCTGCTCCTAATACAGATTTTCCCGAGAGAACCAAACCAATATCCCTCAAGTAAATCCTTGAAATTCCAGACAGCATTGTAAACTGCTACCATCAGCATCGAATACACTGCTGCAAAGTGTGGGATTACAGCCAAGTCACCCCAACACCAAACAATTACTAGGCTAGTATCACCTACTCTGTAAGTGCTGAATTCCCACCAGCCAACCTGACTCCATATTCTTACTAGTGCCAGAGAAGATTTGCACTAAAAGTTTGCTACTACTGTATGCATTTAAAGTTCATGGCCACTACCTGTCATGACCCTTGGCTAGGTCGTGACTCTGTGTCTGCACGTGCGGTTGCCTTTGGCAACGTGGTTTGCATGTGAGGCACTTTTCCTTGGATGTGGTGTTTCCCCATTTTGGTATGCACGGGGTTAAGGTTTGTCTGCTAGGTGTGGTGGGTGTGACCTCAGGCCTCCTTATATGTTGGTGTGGTGGAGAATGAGGTCAGTTTGATTTTGTTGTCAGTCTGTGTTGGAGCTCTGCTCCCTGGCTGAATGTCTTGGTCTGTGTGAGCCACCCTTATTTATTATTTTGTTTACCTTGCATTGTCTGTGTGTCCCCTCCGGTGTGTTTCTGTCACTCCTCCCCTCCACCTGTTGTATGTAGTAAAGGGTGTGGGTCTTGCCTGGAGTTTGATTGTGGTGTGTTGCTCCGGAAGGGGCTTGCTTTCCCGGAGGGGTTTAAGCGAAGACAAGACTGTGGGTTTCCCAGCCTGGAGCCTCCTTCCATCACAGCTGCGGCAGGAAAGTATGGATAGCCGTGTTATGTTGCTGTGTAACTTACCTGCAGTACTGTTTATCCCATGGTCTTGCATCCTGTCTGCTACTGGGTGAAGGATGAATGGGTGGTGAAGGATGAATGGGTGGTCTCTGCTCTGTCATCAGGCCTAGGGCATAGCAGGGATAGCAGGGTCCTAGGTTGGTGAGCATGAGCCCCCTTACCTTCTGAGGCGGCTCATGCACTAGGAGTCTAGGGAGAGCTCAGGGTTACTTTAGGAGGTGAACTGCTCCCTGTTCCCTGCTATCTGGCATTGCAGCCACTGTCATTGCACGGTGGGGGGTTATCCCTATTCCCCGCCGTGACACTACCATTCCCATCCTCTACACTGGCTCCTCGGGGGCTCACTGCATATTCATATATGAATAATAATCTTTATTTACATAGTGCCACCATATTCTGCAGCACTTTACAATTCAGAGGGTTCATATACAAAACAGAAGACATCACATGACTTCACAATGGATTCTAATGGCACCAAACAGATGTCATTGACATGTCAGAGTTCTGGTGTGATTTTCATCATTTTTGCACCTAGAACAGTGAAGTATACAGCACTTTTCTTACCATCAGATGTGACTGGATAGCGAAGGTGCCACCAACAACAACCACACTGTCTAGCTTGTAACGGCGGTGCAACGAGAACGTGATTGCTGGGTGGATAGGGGAAGCTGGTTATGAAGGGACGCTTTCTGACTATTTTGGGGGAAGGAATGGTGAACCTGAAAGTGATTGCTGGGGATGATAAGGAACAAGCTTTCTGACTACTTTGGGGGGGTGCGGTGGGGATGGCGAGTCAGAATGTGATTAGTCTGTGGGGGGGGGTGAAATCTAGGTGTGATTGGTGCAGCTCTGATTATTATTATGAGGGTGACCAGTATTAGTGTTGAGCGCGAATATTCGAATTACAAATTTTTAGCGCAAATATCGCCACTTTGAGAATTCGCAATTATATAGAATATGGTGCTATATATTCATATTCGCGAATAGTGTTGATCGCGAATATTCTAATCGCAAATTTATTGCGAATGTATCGCGAATATCGGCACTTAGCAACATCCCTAGCAACCAATAGGAAAGTTGCCTACCCCTTAGTGTTGATCGTGAATATTGTAATCGCAAACTTTTTATCGCAAATATATTACATTGGCGATTTTCGCAATCAAGAAAATAATGAGTGGAGATGTGAATTTATGGCGAATATTCGGCCAAAAATTCGCAAAATATCGCAAATTCTAATATTGCCGTCGCCGCTCATCACTAACCAGTATATGGGGCACCAATGTATGTAGGACAGTGGTGGGGGATGGCAGCCCTCAGTCACTTAAAATGAGTGAGAGCTTCTGTCCCCCACTGTCAGTAAGTGTATGGTTGGTCGGTGGGTCCCCCATATACTCGTTTCCCATATACTGGTCCCATAGTCAGATTCTGAGTAGCAATGACAAGCTTTACTATTTGTAGATTGTAAACCTTTTTAATCCATGCAGGTCAGGCAGTGGTGTTGAGAATTTTGGGTCATAGCTAGTAAATACCTGGTTTATGTCACATATTTGAGTGATATTACTTTCTGTATGGCTCGGCACACTGAGCGCTTCAGCTCAGAGTTATTTTTTTTTTAATCGGCCCTCCATACAGAAAAGTCTGCCGACCCCTGCTAAAGAGAATCCACAACCACTGGCTAAAAACTCTTAAAACCTTTTCCCTAATCTCCAGCTGAGGACTGACATTCATTAAAAGGGTTCTTCGAGATTTTGATATTGATGGCTCATGCTCAGGGCAAGTCATCATTATCAGATTGTTAGGGGTCAAACTCCTGAAGCCCTCACTGATTATCTGTTTAAAGAGGCTGCAGTACTCCTCAATTAGAATTGAGGCCAAAAAGTTCAATCTTGGTTTCATCAGACTAGGGAAACTTTCATGTGTCTTTAAATGAGGAGAGGCTTCTTCTCGTCACTCTGCCATAAAGCCCAGATTGGAGGAGGAATGCTGATGGTTGATCTTCTGGAATCACAGGATTTTTTGAGCTCAGCCAGAGTGATCATTGGGTTCTTGGCTACTTCTCTTACCAAGCCCTTCTCCCCCAGATTGCTTAGTTTGGTAGGGCGGCCAGCTCTAGAAAAAGTCCTGGCTATTCTAAATATGTTCCATTTAGGTGCTCTGGACTGATGAGTCAAGCTTTGAAACATTTTGCTGTAACAGAAGGCAGCTTTTTTGCCAAAGAGCTGAAGAGTGATGCAATAATGAGTGTCTTCAGAAAACAGTGAAGCATGGCAGAGGTTCTTTGCAAGTTGGGGATTTGGTCAGGATTGATGGTGTTGTCAATGCTGAGAAATACAACAGCACTTATTGAAAATGTTCTATCATCAAGGAGTTGTCTGATTGGCTCCAAATTTATTCTGCAACAGGAAAACGACCACAAACACACAGCCAATGTCATAAAGAACTAGCTTCAGCGTAAAGAGGAACAAGGAGCCCTGAAATTGATGATATGGCCTCATCAGAGACCTGATCTTAACAGAGAAAGATTTGAGCAAGCCTACATCCATATCTCTAAGAAGTTTGTGCAATACCCCAGATAGGGTATCTGCAGTTTTTTATTATATATTATACTGTCATATTATGTTTATTGTATCTGCTGTATGCTTCAGAATGATAAGGTATGGTTGGCATTAGAAATGGAATGTACCATTATATTCCTCCCATCTTGCCGGGAGGGGGAGCTGTAGAGAGTTCTAGGCAGAGCTAGCAAGGCTATTGAGGAGACACAGAGCACATCCATCAGATCCTGCTCCATAGGGCCTTAGGACCAAAAATTGGCTAGTCTGTGAGGAATTAATGTAGATTAGTTATGTGGAAGGCACACTATCATAGGGCGTGGCATCGAAATGTAGATTCACTAAATGGATACAGCATATATTTAATACCATTTATTTAATAAACAATTGTAAATTAAAATTAATAAATTATAAAAAAATAAAAAAATAAAAAAATATATATATATAGAACAAGGAAGGACACCGCAGCACATCCGTAGGTGAAAAATAGTGGATCTTTATTTACCCTTGCGACGTTTCAGTCCACTTGCTGGGACTATTATCAAGCCCTTGATAATAGTCCCAGCAAGTGGACTGAAACGTCGCAAGGGTGAATAAAGATCCACTATTTTTCACCTACGGATGTGCTGCGGTGTCCTTCCTTGTTCTATATCATACACCTTGGTAAGGTGTTTCCACCACTGCGTGTCACTAGGTGTGCTGCCCTGATTCTACATAGTCTATATATATATATATATATATATATATATATATATAAAAAAAAATGATACATTTCCCTAGCTATTGTCAGGGATCATCTCTTTTCAGGGGGTCACACTCACAGATATCTTCGCAGACACGGATATAGTGTCCAAACTCTTGCTTTATTTCAGACACTTCAGTAAAGCACAGGTTACGAAGTCGTAGCTTCAACTTATCACGTGTGACATCCACACAAAATAACAACCTTGCCCGGCAAGGCTCTAACTAAACACATAAACGTATTCTTGACTCACCTAGAGAGCCCTGTTCACACATGGAACACAAGTGCGGCTTTCCTCAGCCATACAGTCCAGCAACCTCCAGGCTGTGACACTTCAGTACCTTTTGGGGGATTGTGGCCCAGTAGTCCTCCCGACTCTGTCCTTGTGATCCTTGTTTTACAGGCGTCACCGCGTCCCTATCACCTAGCCTCGTGGCCCCTCAGCCAACCCAGCTGAGACCACTCACAGAGAGCCTCTGCTCCAGGATCACACACACTTCCCCCAGACTGACATACTGGGAGGTGCTTTATGCCGGCCTGATTACAGCAGGCCTCACCTGCGATCACCTCAGGTAGAAGGGAATGCGCGTGCCGGAAGGGTGTGGATTGGCGGATCCCACTGCCAAACCTACCCGCTAATCCTATTAAAATCCATCCCAGAATTGATTAAAAAAACTGTCTCAGCGAACTATGCTTTGCTGAGACTACTGCAACTCTCTGGATTTTAGTTGTCTCACCCATCTGAGGTACCTGAGTGGGACATACTGTACATGCCTTCCAGCACTGTTCACATTACCACACTATCTAAATTAATCCCAATGATTATTCATAGAATATCATGATTTCAACATTATTGATTTACATTACAATGGTCAAAAAAGTGCAGATGCGGCTCTTTACCACTACCCCTGACGCCATCAAACACCATCGCTCCAGCTATAGAGGCACGCCATATATCTCTACTAATTGAGGAAGCCGTAAGAGACCGCGACAGATTGAGAAACAACCCCCGACCACGTGGGACGCCACGTGGGACGCAAGCAGAAGTGGCCGCAGCAAGACAGCCCTATACTAAAATAATCTCGAGGCAATACTAGCTAAAGTTAATTGGGGCATGTAATAGAAAATATCCTTATGCAGTGGTAATGTAGAAACAATATATTTATTATTTAATAAGCACTATTTACCAATGGAAACATAATCATTATACTAAAGCAGAGACGTTGGCCATTGTAAGAGAGACATTGATTTATTCAAATACTATATACAAAGAACTATATAAGTGACTGCTAATATACCAACATTAGAGAGTGACAAACAGACCTATCGTATTCATTTATATGGAATCCAATATTATTGATATATAAGTTAACTATAAGGAGGACTCTTTTTATCCATTTTTCATATTTTAGTATTACATTTTTTTTTTTGTATTTGCATTTTTTACATTTTATTATTTTTTTATTATCAATATATCTCAATACATAGATTTGTGATGAATTCTCCCAAACATAGTGTTTGGGATTAATTATGCATCTGCACTTAATGACAATTGTAATGTATATCAATAATGCTAAAATCATGATATTCTAAGAATAATCATTGGGATTAATTTAGATAGCTAGGGAAATTTATCAGTTTTTTTTATATATATATTTTTATAATTTATTAATTTTAATTTACAATTGTTTATGAAATAAATTATATTAAATATATGCTGTATCCATTTAGTGAATCTACATTTCCATGCCACGCCTGATAATAGTGTGCCTTCCACATAACTAATGTACATTAATCCAGTCATTAAAGCAGCAGTGGGTGTGGCCAGGATAGTGCACCTTATTCCAGACCCCCGGGAGGGTAAGCCACTGTGATACAACTATTATTATAGTCTGTGAGGAACACTGCAACGGAAAGATAGGAGGGTCCAAGGGCTGCAGAAACCCATCAACGCTATGGTGTTATGGTGGGTTCACATCACGTTTTTGCCATCCAAAAAAGATATATGTTAATGGATGCCTCAGACAGATGCCATACACTGGCATCTGTTCACCATAGATTTCCATTGTAAAAAAACATATTTTTACAACGTATCTCTTAAACAGATCGTAAAAACATAATGTGAACCCACCCAACCAGACAGCAGAGTAACCAGCTCCCACAGCTTTACAGTCACTGCTGCAAGGTGAAGGAGAACAAGTTAAGACACGCATCACCGTAGCCAATTCAGACAAACCTGAAAGCCTGCATTAAAGGTGCCAGTTATGAAGAGGAATCAGGAGACAGAGAGTTTGTCAACTAGCATACACCTAAGTGCCATTAATTGCCATCTTGCCCGGCACCATACCTCATCATCTGGGAATAGAGACATTGCACCTTGTACAGATGACAGCTGGATGAACCTTAACTTATCCTTCCACTCATCCTGCACTCAGTAAAGAAAAACGCTTGCTGTTCTGCCTGATTCCTTTGACATAACCTCACCGAACCCCAGGGAGGACACCATGACACAAAATCCCATCCCATCCCAATAGATGGCACTGTTTGAGTCATGAACAGCACCATCTATTGGTTTCATAGTCTTATGAGAAGACTATTAGTTTTGTCATAAAACTATGAAACCAATAGATGGCGCTGTTCATGAGTAGTGTAGATCGCGAATTTTCCATGCAAATGGTTTTTCAGCTGAATAACAAGGCAGATTCTGCTTATTTGCATGTGTTTCCCATATGCCCATGTTTATGCAAATGAGTTTTTACATGACAAAACTGTATACAAAGGTTATTGAATATTATGTTAGGACAATCAGAAAACATTTTGTCACCCTAATGATATTGATCTAGGTGCGCAGGTCCACCCAAGCCATCCAACAGTTATGAAGCAACTTTGAGGCTTACTGGCTCTCAGTCAGATGAGAGCTGGTTTGGAATGTCTAATAGTGCACAAGGTTGCCATTGTAAGGTATGCTGACTCAGCCTGTCATCTGTTTCATGGATAGATTGATGGCTTGCATATACCTGGCTTTTGGCATATAGCCTTTGTGTGGTTGTCTATTGTATGTCGTAGATAATAGGAGTCCAAGACACATCCAGCCATCCTCTTTATGCTGTTTCCAAACCATTTTGATGGGGTTTCCATCAATTTCTAACCTTTTTTTCAGGAAAGACCAACTAGAGCAGCTGAACTTTATTTGGGGTTAATCAGAGGCACTTTAAATGATGGCAGGTGTATGCTGACTCCTATTTAACATGATTTTGAATGTGATTGCTTAATTCTGAACACAGTTACATCCCCAGTTATAAGAGGGTGTGCACACTTATGCAACCACATTATTTTAGTTTTTTTAGTTTTCTTGCCTCCACCTAATAGATTTCAGTTTGTTTTTCAATTGAGTGATTCAGTTTATAGGTCACATTAAAGGTGGAAAAAGTTCTGAAATGATTTATCTTTGTCTCTTTTTTTACATCACAGAAACCTGACATTTTAACAGGGGTGTGTAGACTTTTTATATCCACTGTATATATTCATATTTACTTCAATAAAACATCAATAACCTTTATGTATCCAAGTCAGTGTGGCAGGACTTTCATCTATTTGCTGACAGAAGTGCTCTTGATAAAACATCTTCATTAAATTTCCTGCAATGTTATTCTGTTCGGTGTTTGAGAAAATGTATCTGGCAGCAAAATTTCATGTTGCTAAATTGGTTTTTAAAATGCTGTCCCACGGTGCCTCATGACTCATATTTATATGACTGCCTTTTGCAGGGGATAAAACTGGTTGGATTTGAAAATTGTCACAAGGCTTCTAATCACATTAACATTTGGCTAGGCTATACACTATTTCAAAATAACGTCTAGGGAGATGCATAGCTACATTACCATAACTTAGATAGGACATTTTTATATGATATTTTGCAATTACAATTTTCTTATCCCTTGTTTATATAATATTGAAAACTAATGTGGAATTTAGATGAAGATATTCCAACACAGTACGGTTGATCTTGAACCCCACAAGCCTCATAAAACATTAGGTATTAGACATTTTTAGAGGGGTTTGCCCACAAAAAAAATATGCATTTTTCAAACCAGCATCTGAATACTCTTGTAATTGCATCCATTTAAAATTTTAGAATAGAATTCAATGTTATCTATTGATATAGCGCCAGTCTCTTAACATCTCAGAGGTTCAACTGCCAGATAGCAGAGATCTAAGTGTACAGATATACACCATTTTTATATGATACTTTTTGTGGCGGTTATCTGGCACAGATTCTGTTGCACGCCATGTTGCGGCAGAATCTGCGACTTGTTCTCCACTCACGCCAGGTCTAAAATAGGTGGCGTGGGCGGTGAAGGGGACGGGCCTGTCTCATTCATCATTTTCTACGCCTGGTTTAGGTGTAGAAAATGGTCTAAATGTAAGACAGTAAGGAGGCTGTCTTACATTTAGAATCGGCAGGGAACATGCCGAAGTTACATAGAGTCTGGTGCCTCCTCATTAGTGTTGATCGCGAATATTCAAATTTTTTATTGCGAATATCGGCACCTCGAGAATTTGTGAAGATCTAGAATATAGTGCTATATCTTCGGAATCGCAAATATTCTAGATTTTTTTTCATCAGTACCCTCATTGCTTCCTGCTTGTAGGCCAATGAAAAGGCTGCAATATATTTGTCTGAGCTTAGCAACATCCCTAGCAACCAATAGGAAAGTTGCCTACCCCTTACTATATAGGAAATTCCCCAGCAGCCATTTTCAGCTGTTTTTTGCAGTTCTGAGATATAGAGCAGTGTCATTGCTGTGCTCTGTGCTTTGCAGACTCATCTGGATCCTTAATCAATTACATTAGATATATATAATACAGATAGCTAGTGGGTGATAGTCAGTGTAGGTTAGATAGTGATATGGTGTAGCTGATAGGTTCCAGTGCAGGGTGTTAGGTAGTGTGATAGAAATTACTGTGCTGCGATAGGGATTAGTGTCTTTGTCTTTCGTCTTTGAAAAAAAAAAGTCATTTGCTGTCTGTTTTTCTATGCTGTGATAGGGATTACTGTGCTGTGATAGGGAAAGTTGCTGCCAACGATTTTCTCCAGTCTCAGGAAACTTCTAGCAGCTTGAAAAATGTAGCAAAAGTGAGCCACGCCTGTATTGCGCATGCAATACGCGCATATTGCATTGCCAATTTTTGCAATCAAGAAAATAATGACTGGAGATCACGAATTCTAGAATTTGCGAATTTATGGCGAATATTAGGCCAAAAATTTGCGAAATATGGCGAAAACAAATATTGCCTATGCTGCTCATCACTACTCCTCATAACTCCGGCAGATCCACCACCAATGCAGGGGCTAAAATGCCGGTTTTAATAAATGCAATATAACAAAAACAAAGACAGGTGCACTCTGCGGTCTTACTAATCCCTCAAACTGGTGTTAAAATTGAGAGATTAGCAAACATGTCCTACGTGAGGACATGTCTGAGCCCGAGCACCGCGCCAAGGTTTCTCAAGTAGCTCGGGACCTAACGCTAAACCTACCTGGGCCGTATGGGCAATACCAGGAGCCAGTGGGCGAATTACAGGAGCGCAAGGTCCGACTCAAAGCAATCTCCCAGTAACCTCCAGCATGTGACCATGCATACAATGGGAGGAGGCAGAGAGCTCTGAGCCCCACCCAAGACTGGCTGATATAGCCCGGGCCTCACATGTGCACCAGAATGCTGCCTGTAGATGGAAATAAAGGCACATTCAGACTAGGAGTTTCTACACCTCCAAAAAATTCATTTGTAGTTTATTTTAATAAATGCACCCTACAAGTTTTGCTGAATCTGTCCCCATAAAACTATATATTAATCTGCTCAGCTCCTCCTGCTCTATACCATGCTGCTTGCAGATTGCACTGCATTTTGTAGTGCCAGGACCTCTTAAAACCTCTCAAGTAGGGATGAGCGAACTTATGTTTTCAAGCTCGGCGTACAAGGTTCGGGTTCAGGTTATCTAAATATTCCGTTATGTATTCTACTACCACGGACCATAACTTATTTTCATTTTTTTTCCTCTCTACATTACAATATTCATAAAGCATTAAAAATGAAATAAAATTCTGTTTGGACAACCACAATTTAAATTATATTCCAAGGTATGCGACATAGATTTGAAACAATGTTTTCTGAATTAGGAAACATCAACATTTTTGCTGGATGAACATGAATTGTAAATGTCTTATAATTACTGCAATTACTTTGATAAGCTAGGTGTGGCTCAGAGGTATAGGTGGAAAATGAAAAAAATTAATACATTTATAAGCATGCTGGAATGTATTACAGGGCCTACAGCAGGCACACTCATTTGGGTTGTTTTTATACACAAGACTTTTATGATTTTTTTTTAACATATACTATCTGTCTCCCTTCCTTTGGCCTCATGCACAAGACCGTATTTTTTTGCGGTCCGCAAAACGGGGTTCCGTTTTTCCGTGATCCGTGACCGTTTTTTCGTCCGTGGGTCTTCCTTGATTTTTGGAGGATCCACGGACATGAAAAAAAAGTCGTTTTGGTGTCCGCCTGGCCGTGCGGAGCCAAACGGATCCGTCCTGAATTACAATGCAAGTCAATGGGGACGGATCCGTTTGACGTTGACACAATATGGTGCAATTTCAAACGGATCCGTCCCCCATTGACTTTCAATGTAAAGTCAGGAGTTAATATACCATCGGATCGGAGTTTTCTCCAATCCGATGGTATATTTTAACTTGAAGCGTCCCCATCACCATGGGAACGCCTCTATGTTAGAATATACTGTCGGATTTGAGTTACATCGTGAAACTCAAATCCGACAGTATATTCTAACACAGAGGCGTTTCCATGGTGATGGGGACGCTTCAGGTTAGAATATACTAACAGAACTGTGTACATGACTGCCCCCTGCTGCCTGGCAGGTGCTGCCAGGCAGCAGGGGGCAGCCCACTGGCCACCAATGAGTTAACTACAGGGGAGGGGAGGGGCCGCACTGGCCACCAATGAGTTAACTACAGGGGAGGGGAGGGGCGGCCGCACTGGCCACCAATGTGTTAACTACAGGGGGGGGGGGGCTGCCCCCTGCTGCCTGGCAGCACCTACCAGGCAGCAGGGGGCAGTCATGTACACAGTTCTGTTAGTATATTCTAACCTGAAGCGTCCCCATCACCATGGGAACGCCTCTGTGTTAGAATATACTGTCGGATTTGAGTTTTCACAAAGTGAAAACTCATCTCTGAAAAAGCTTTTATGCAGACGGATCTTCGGATCCGTCTGTATAAAAACTAACCTACGGCCACGGATCACGGACACGGATGCCAATCTTGTGTGCATCCGTGTTCTTTCACGGACCCATTGACTTGAATGGGTCCGTGAACCGTTGGCCGTGAAAAAAATAGGACAGGTCTTATTTTTTTCACGGCCAGGAAACACGGCTCACGGATGCGGCTGCCAAACGGTGCATTTTCCGATTTTTCCACGGACCCATTGAAAGTCAATGGGTCCGCGAAAAAAAACGGAAAACGGCACAACGGCCACGGATGCACACAACGGTCGTGTGCATGAGGCCTTTCACTTACACAGACATGCATACAAGTTTTTTGGTAGGAGCACCATAATAACTATAAGAACAGTGCATGCTACCAACATTCACATGATAAGGGACCGCTGTGAATTTCAATGCACCGAATTTCAGTGTATTTTTACTTGCAAGTCTGCTTAAATTCCTTGGCTTTTGATTTGGCCATACATGCAAGAAAGTCTCTCCATGAAGTGCAGTATATCACTGGTCATAAGTGAGGGACTAGATGGCATCTAAGAAGGTATAAAGATTGGAATACTCTTTTATGAAGTATATCATCTAGATGTGAAACAATTTTCAAAAATGTGTTTTGGGTCTAATTCGGTTGAACTGCCTGCCAGGTTCCATCTAGTCCAAATAAAATCAGCATAACTCAAAAGTGCCTCCTGAAAAGTCATGTATGACACTCTGCTGTCACCTAGGACCATACAACCCCCTTCTAGATCTTTAACACCAAGACGCCATCAGTAATGTCAAAGTGACAGCAATATACAGTATATGGTTATGGGTAAATGTATGGTAGTCTATTTTTTTATTAAAAAATGTCCCATTTACTTTATTATTTGTGTTTGCAGAGTGTTGTTGCATTGTTTGTTTTTATTCTTGTAAAAACTTCACATACTAACTGTAACGACTGTGCCTTCCATATTCAGTGCCTGTGTGAACCATCTGCAAAACTGCCTCAGAATAGTAGTGTGAATTTGTTGCACTAAAACCTCCCCTTTTATTGTACCACTCTGCCACCTGTATCTGCAACACACTGCATTACCTGCCCATCCGTTGAACCCCTGCCTTGCACCCACAAAACCACTTACCCCAAGGGCACCTACAGTCAGGTCCATAAATATTGGGACAACAACACAATTCTAGCATTTTTGGCTCTATACACCACCACAATGGATTTGAAATAAAACAAACAAGATGTGCTTTAACTGCAGACTGTCAGCGTTAATTTGAGGGTATTTACATACAAATCAGGTGAACGGTGTAGGAATTACAACAGTTTGCATATGTGCCTCTTGTTAAGGGACCAAAAGTAATAGCACAGAATAATCATCATAAATCAAACTTTCACTTTTTAATACTTGGTTGAAAATCCTTTGCAGTCAATTACAGCCTGAAGTCTGGAACGCATAGACATCACCAGATGCTGGGTTTCATCCCTGGTGATGCTCTGCCAGGCCTATACTGCAAATGTCTTCAGTTCCTGCTTGTTCTTGGGGCATTTTCCCTTCAGTTTTGTCTTCAGCAAGTGAAATGCATGCTTAATCGGATTCAGGTCAGGTGATTGGCTTGGCCATTGCATAACATTCCACTTCTTTCCCTTAAAAAAGTCTTTGGTTGCTTTTGCATTATGCTTTGGGTCATTGTCCATCTACACTGTGAAGCACCGTCCAATGAGTTCTGAAGCATTTGGCTGAATATGAGCAGATAATATTGCCCAAAACACTTCAGAATTCATCCTGCTGCTTTTGTCAGCAGTCACATCATCAATAATACAAGAGAACCAGTTCCATTGACAGCCATACATGCCCACGCCATGACACTACCACCACCATGCTTCACTGATGAGGTGATATGCTTAGGATCATGAGCAGTTCCTTTCCTTCTCCATACTCTTCTCTTCCCAATACTCTGATACAAGTTGATCTTGGTCTCATCTGTCCATAGGATGTTGTTCCAGAACTGTGAAGGCTTTTTTTAGATGTCGTTTGGCAAACTCTAATCTGGCCTTCCTGTTTTTGAGGCTCACTAATGGTTTACATCTTGTGGTGAACCCTCTGTATTCACTCTGGTGAAGTCTTCTCTTGATTGTTAACTTTGACACACATACACCTACCTCCTGGAGAGTGTTCTTGATCTGGCCAACTGTTGTGAAGGGTGTTTTCTTCACCAGGGAAAGAATTCTTCGGTTATCCACCACAGTTGTTTTCCGTGGTATTCCGGGTCTTTTGGTGTTGCTGAGCTCACCGGTGCGTTCCTTCTTTTTAAGAATGTTCCAAACAATTGTTTTGGCCACGCCTAATGTTTTTGCTATCTCTCTGATTTTTTTTCAGCCTAATGATGGCTTGCTTCACTGATAGTGACAGCTCTTTGGATCTCATCTTGAGAGTTGACAGCAACAGATTCCAAATGCAAATAGCACACTTTAAATGAACTCTGGACCTTTTATCTGCTCATTGTAATTGGGATAATGAGGGAATAACACACACATGGCCATGGAACAGCTGAGAAGCCAATTGTCCCATTACATTTAGTTCCTTAACAAGTGGGAGGCACATATGCAAACTGTTGTAATTCCTACACCGTTCACCTGATTTTGATGTAAATACCCTCAAATTAAAGCTGATAGTCTGCAGTTAAAGTACATCTTGTTTTTTTAATTTCAAACCCATTGTGGTGGTGTATAGAGCCAAAAATGTTAGAATTGTGTCGATGTCCCAATATTTATGGGCCTGATTGTATATTATCATCAGGCAGAAGTCCCTGAAGTCAGAGTGTGCCTCGAGAGAAGAAAGGATGCTCCCTCTCATCAATGCTCAGCCCAAGAAGGCTTATACTCAGTCCGAGAGTACCAGAGTGAAAGCTACCACCATAATTACAAATATTGCTCCCATCCTTTTCACCTCTCCTGCGGCTCACTTTTCTTTCTGCTGTGAAATTATATTTGGCATTAGCAGATAATTAGTTTAAGAATTATTCCCACAAAATACTAATTACGTAGGCTTTATGATATCTTTAATGATAACAATATAACAAAATAATTGCAAAGACAGGTGCACTCTGCGGTCTTACTAAACCCTCAAACTGATTTTAAAATTGAGAGATTAGCCAACATGTCCAACGGTGTAGGACATGTCTGAGCCCGAGCACCCCACCAAGGTTTCTCAAGTAGCTCGGGACCTAACACTCACCTACCTGTGCCTATGTGGGCAATACCAGGAGCCAGTGGGCAAATTACAGGAGCATGAGGCCGACTCACAAACAACTCACCAGTTACCTCCAGCATGTAACCATGCTAGCAATGGGAGGAGGGAGGAGTCTGCGAGTCCCACTAAAGAGTGGCTGATAAGGCCCAGGCCTCACAGGTGCACCTAAATGTAGCCTGTAGATGGAAAACAGGCACATTTAAATTGGAGTTTATACACCTCCAGGCATCTCTATATATACAAACTGAAAAGAATGGCGTGGTATTAAACAAGCAGGAAGTGCTCAAACCCACATGCAGTTGTGCATATATACAGGGGAGCAAATCCTGCACTTGAGAAACCTTGGCGCGGTGCTCGGGCTCAGACATGTCCCACACCTTAGGACAAGTTGGCTAATCTCTCAATTTTAAAATCAGTTTGAGGGTTTAGTAAGACCGCAGAGTGCACCTGTCTTTGCTATTATTTTGTTATATTGATTATCACATCCACATAATTGCTATCTTATGTAGGATGTCTATTGTGGTACTTGTGGTTCGATGCGGTCATCCTCCACTGTATGCATTTTTGCTGGGGATCGTCATTAGCAATGGGCCACAAGTGCAGGATTTGCTCCCCTGTATATATATGCACAACTGCATGTGGGTTTGAGCACTTCCTGCTTGTTTAATACCACGCCATTCTTTTCAGTTTGTATATCTTTAATGATAGAAAACATTGCATTCAATTGGAGTAATGCCGACTTATAAAAACAGAATACATTAGTGATAATTAATACGTTTTTTCAGAATACAATATTGATAGTCTATCTTAACCCCTTAAGGACTCAGCCCTATTTCACCTTAAGGACTTGGTCATTTTTTGCAAATCTGACCAGTGTCACTTTAAGTGCTGATAACTTTAAAACGCTTTGACTTACCCAGGCCATTCTGAGATTTTTTTTTTCCGTCACATACTGTACTTCATGACACTGGTAAAATGAAGTCCAAAAATTTTTTTTTATAAAAAAAAAATACAAAATTTACCAAAAATTGGTAAAAAATTGCAAATTTCCAAGTTTCAATTTCTCTACTTCTATAATACATAGTAATACCTCAAAAATAGTTATTACTTTACATTCCCCATATGTCTACTTCATGTTTGGATCATTTTGGGAATGATATTTTATTTTTTGGGGATGTTACAAGACTTAGAGGTTTAGAAGCAAATCTTGAAATTTTTCTAAAATTTTCAAAAACCCAATTTTTAGGGACCAGTTCAGGACTGAAGTCACTTTGCGAGGCTTACATAATAGAAACCACCCAAAAATGACCCCATTCTATAAACTACACCATTAAGGTATTCAAAACTGATTTTACAAACTTTGTTAACCCTTTAGGTGTTCCACAAGAATTAATGGAAAATAGAGATACAATTTCAAAATTTCACTTTTTTGGCAGATTTTCAATTTTAATATTTTTTTTCCAGTTACAAAGCAAGGGTTAAAAGCCAAACCAAACTCAATATTTATGGCCCTGATTCTATAGTTTACAGAAACACCCCATATGTGGTCGTAAACCGCTGTATGGGCACACGGCAGGGCGCAGAGGGAAAGGAATGCCATACAGTTTTTTGGAAGGCACGTTTTGCTGGACTGTTTTTTTTGACACCATGTCCCATTTGAAGCCCCCTGATGCAACCCTAGAGTAGAAACTCCATAAAAGTGACCCCATCTAAGAAACCACAACCCTCAAGGTATTCAAAACAGATTTTACAAACGTTGTTAACCCTTTAGGTGTTCCACAAGAGTTATTGGCAAATGGAGATGAAATTTGTGAATTTCAATTTTTGTGCAAATTTTCCATTTTAATCCATTTTTCCCAGTAACAAAGCAAGGTTTAACAGCCAAACAAATCTCAATATTTATGGCCCTGATTCTGTAGTTTACAGAAACACCCCATAAGTCGTCGTAAACCGCTGTACGGGCACACGGCAGGGCACAGAAGGAAAGGAATGCCATACGTTTTTTTGAAGGCAGGTTTTGCTGGACTGGTTTTTTTGACACCATGTCCCATTTTAAGCCCCCCTGATGCAACCCTAGAGTAGAAACTCCATAAAAGTGACCCCATCTAAGAAACTACACCCCTCAAGGTATTCAAAACAGATTGTACAAACGTCGTTAACCCTTTTGGTGTTCCACAAGAGTTATTGGCAAATGGAGAAGAAATTTCAGCATTTCAATTTCTTGCCAAATTTTCTATTTTAATCCATGTTTCCAGTAACAAAGCAAGGGTTAACAGCAAAACAAAACTCAATATTTATGGCCCTGATTCTGTAGTTTACAGAAACACCCCATAAGTGGCCGTAAACTGCTGTACGGGCACACGGCAGGGCGCAGAAGGAAAGGAATGCCATACGTTTTTTGGAAGGCAGATTTTTCTGGACTGTTTTTTTTTTACACCATGTCCCATTTGAAGCCCCCTGATGCGCCCCTAGAGTAGAAACTCCAAAAAAGTGACCTCATTTTAGAAACTACGTGATAGGGTGGCAGTATTGTTCGTACTAGTTTAAGATACATATGATTTTTGCTTGCTCTATATTACACTTTTTGTGAGGCAAGGTAACAAGAAATAGCTGTTTTGGCACTGTTTTTATTTTTTGTTATTTACAACATTTATCTGACAGGTTAGATCATGTGATATTTTTATAGACCAGGTTGTCACGGATGCGGCAATACCTAATATGTATACTTTTTTTATTTTTGTAAGTTTTACACAATGATTTCTTTTTTTAAACAAAAAAAATCATGTTTTAGTGTTTCCGTAGTCTGAGAGCCATAATTTTTTCAGTTTTTGGGCGATTACCTTGGGTAGGGTATGATTTTTGCGGGATGAGATGATGGTTTTATTGGCACTATTTTGGGGTGCGTGTGACTTTTTGATCGCTTGCTATTACACTTTTTGTGATGTAAGGTGACAAAAAATTGATTTTTTTACACCGTTTTTATTTTTATTTTTTTACGGTATTCATCTGAGGGGTTAGGTCATGTGCTATTTTTATAGAGCAAGTTATTACGGACGCTGCGATACCTAATATGTATACTTTTTTAATTTATGTAAGGTTTACACAGTGATTTCATTTTTGAAGCAAAAAAAATCATGTTTTAGTGTTTCCATAGTATGAGAGCCATAATTTTTTCAGTTTTTGGGCAATTACCTTGGGTAGGGCATGATTTTTTGCGGAATGAGATGACGGTTTTATTGGCACTATTTTGGGGTGCGTGTGACTTTTTGATCGCTTGCTATTACACTTTTTGTGATGTAAGGTGACAAAAAATGGTTTATTTAGCACAGTTTTTATTTTTTATTTTTTACGGTGTTCATCTGAGGGGTTCGGTCATGTGATATTTTTATAGAGCCGGTCGATACAGACGCGGTGATACCTAATATGTATACTGTTTTTTATTTATGTAAGTTTTACACAATAACAGCTTTTTTGCAGTTTTTATTTAAAATTTTTTACGGTGTTCATCTGAGGGGTTAGGTCATGTGATATATTTATAGAGTCGGCCTATACGGACGCGGCAATACCTAATATGTATACTTTTTTTTAACTTTATTTGGGGAAAATTACGTTTTTGTTTATTTTTACTTGAAACTTTAAATTTTTTAGGGGGAAAACTTTATTTTTTACACTTTATTTTCACAAAATTTTTTGTCCCACTTTGGGACTTCAACTTTTTGGGGTCTAATCCCTTTTACAATGCATTCCAATACTTCTACTTCTATGCCATCGGGTCCCACCTACAGCCGCATGGGGATCCGATGGTACCGCCGCCCGCCGGATAAGGTAAAACCGCAAACCGCAGGTCTGAATTGACCTGCGGTTTGCGGCGATTGCCAATGCGGGGGGGGGTCACATGACCCCCCCCCGGCGTTGTGACAGGATGCCCGCTGAATGATTTCAATGTAATTTTAAACTTAGGACGTACCGGTACGCCCTGGGTCCTTAAGGACTCAACAAAAATGGCGTACCGTTACGTCCTAAGTCCTTAAGGGGTTAAGGTATTGCAGTCCCTCAAAAAGCCTTTACTTGTATTATTTTTTTATTTTTTTTATTTAAATACTTTCAAATATTCCCTTGTATAAAGAATACATTCACCAAACTGTAAGTAGCAAAACTTAGGACATGATTAGGACAAGTTTTGTCATTTTTTGCTTTTTATGAAAATATGTCATTAGCAATGGCATACCTATGGAGGCACACCGATGTTTAACTTTGTTCCTGACATAAATTCACAGAATTTTCCTGCAGCCATCACTAGGGGGAGCTCAATGCATACAGCTTCCATTAAGTTCAATGCAAGTGTTATAACTTCCTATGTACTGAGCTCCTCCTACTGGTGACTGGAGGCAGTCAGTTTTGTAATATACTATCTAAAGAGAAGTAAGGCATTACAGCTGTTTAGAGATCTATCAGTGTATTTATGCCAGTCATCTAGTGTAAATACAGGTAGAAATATGGTGTTTAGATTGAGCTCCATATTTATGAAGCATATTTTACACTTTTCCAACAGAGATGTTGGAGGGGGAGAGACTATATTTATTTTAAATTTCTTTCACTTAATTAAAAAAAACATAAAATCTTAAAAAATCTAGGGAATCATGGTTTGTCTTCCAGATTGCTATGGGGTGTTTGATGCACATGTACTGGGAAAATGGGTGGAGCAGGGGGCACACTCTAAGTTTTTCTATAGGGTCCTATGATATATGTTTATGCCCCAGGACACTGACAAACATCCAACAAAATAAGTCATTAATCTTTAAGACATGAAAGATATCACATAATATTGTATTTTTGCCCTATAAGATGCACCTTTCCCCCCCAAAGTGAGGGGAAAACTTTAGTGCATCTTATGGGATGAATACTAATGGAACCCTCATTAGTACAGGAGGACCGGGAATGGTGAACTCAGCTATCTGTGCTCTGTACTCACCGCTTCCTGGTCTTCCTCAGCCACATGCTGTGCTGTGACTCGCAATACAGCGTGAAGATGTGAACGCATTCTGTGACCTCACTCGGAGTCAGGGCACAGCACAGCATCGCAGGAAGACCAGGAAGAGCGTTGGATCTCAGGAGTGGTGTCAGCATCCGGACCAGGAGAGGTAAGTTAATTTATCTATTTTTTTTTGTCTGCTCTAAGGTTTGATTAACATGGGAGTCTGATCTGAGGTCTGAGTGGTAGTCGTAGAAACATTGGCTAATCTGAGGTCTGGTTGGGGGTCATAATAACATTGGGGGTCTGATCTGAGGTCTAACTCATTTTTTTAATTTACATTGGGGGACGGATCTGGTCTGATTGAGGGTCTTATTCACATTGGGGGTCTGATCTGAGGTCTGATTAACATAGGGTTTTTGTTTGGGACTCTAAGATGAGGTCTGATTACCAATGGGGGTTTAATCTGAGGTCTAATGAAATTTTTTTCTTTTCTTATTTTCCTCCTCTAAAACTGCATCTTATGGGCAGGTGCGTCTTGTATGGTAAATGGTCCAATAAGTATACAGGTTGTGGGTTATTCTGAGATACACCCTTGTTTTGACCTGTCCATACAGGATCCACCAACAGTCCAATGTGTATGAGGACCTCCTGATTGTTCTCCAATGGAATATGTTAAAAGAAACGAAGATCTGGCAGAATGCATTTTAATATGTCCGATCCTTTATTCTCCCAGAAGATAAACAACTGTGTATGCAGCAAAATGTGCATTTTTATGAGGCATTTGGAGGAGATAACTGTCGCTGATTGGAATTGAATATGTATGGGCAGCTTTAGAAGCTAACTGGCTTAGTTGTATGATTTCAGAGTATGACAGGAAGAAGGAATACCTGCAGAATGCCTGCATTTATACATTGAGAGACCAAACAAAATCCATGCTGACGAGTCAAACCGTCCCTCACAACAGCACAATGTACAACATAATATCAATGTTACAGTTGGACTTCAAAACAATTGTGTGTTCTCCATGCCAACATCCATAAGTAAAAGATATCCTGTTTTAACAATAGCATCATTTATATATCCTGGCATCAGTACTGACTTGAGGCTACTTATATTCCTCTACATGTCACAGCCTGAATAATGACAGGGCATCCAGCGGTTTCCATATGTGCTCAACCTTCAGGTTTCCCATTCCCAGCTATATAATAATATACAATACATTGAGAGACATTACATTTTGCAATCTGCAAAGACAATTGGCACAGCAGTAAGCATTGTTTAAGACATCAGTTATAGCATGTCTTCTCTCAACCTCAGCCGCAATGGAGTAGCCAAGGGTGTCCACTTCCTGCTCAACCGTTTCAGATACAGCTGCTCTCTATTCTCTTAACTCATTACTTTTGTGTGTAGTTAAAGGAGTTGTCCGGGTTCAGTGCTTAACCTGGACTTATCCCCATCTTCACCCCTCCGGTCCCTCTGACATGAGCATCGGAGCATTTCATGCTTCTATGCTCTACTTTGCCCTGTGCTGTATCAAACAGTAGAGATGGCCCGAACTATCCGACGGCGAACAGTTCCCGGCGAACATAGCTTGTTCGCGTTCGCCTCTGCCGGGCGAACACATGCGATGTTCGGTCCGCCCCCTATACATCATCATTGAGCAAACTTTGACCCTGTACCTCACAGTCAGCAGACACATTCCAGCCAATCAGCAGCATACCCTCCCTCCCAGACCCTCCCACCTCCTGCACAGCATCCATTTTAGATTCATTCTGAAGCTGCAGTCTTAGTGAGAGGAGGGAGACTGTAACTGCTGCTGATTTAATTGGGAAATCGATAGCTAGGCTAGTGAATTCAGTGTCCACTCCAGTCCTGAAAGACTCATCTGATCTCTGCTGTAAGGACAGCGTCCTGACAGCACCCCAAAAAGCCCTTTTTAGGGCTGCAACATTAGTCTGCTTTTTTTTTTTCCTTTATATACATATTGCAGTTGCCTGGCCTGCCTGTGTGTGAGGAGCTGCAGGCCCACAGACTGTAGTGTGCCCACTGCCAGTGCTCACCCCTGTCATTCCGTGTGGCACAGGACTTTGCTTAAAAAAAGGCACTTAATTTTTACACTTTAATCTAAGGTTAGTTGCCTGCCAGTGTGTGTCAGGCTGACTTCCACTGACTGTAGTGTGCCCACTGCCAGTGCCCACCACTCATACCGGCTGGCACAGGACTTTGCATAAAAAAGGCATTTAATTTTTACACTTTAGTGTAATTTCAGCTGCTTGCCTGCTGCTAGTGTGTGTCAGGCCGACTTCAACTGACTGTAGTGTGCCCACTGCCAGTGCCCACCCCTGTCATCCCGTGTGGCACAGGACTTTGCTTAAAAAAAAGGCACTTCATTTTTACACTTTAATCTAAGGTTAGTTGCCTGCCAGTGTGTGTCAGGCCGACTTCAACTGACTGTAGTGTGCCCACTGCCAGTGCCCACCCCTGTCATCCCGAGTGGCACAGGACTTTGCTTAAAAAATAGGCACTTAATTTTTACACTTTAATCTAAGGTTAGTTGCCTGCCAGTGTGTGTCAGGCTGACTTCCACTGACTGTAGTGTGCCCACTGCCAGTGCCCACCACTCATACCGGCTGGCACAGGACTTTGCTTAAAAAAGGCATTTAATTTTTACACTTTAATGTAATTTCAGCTGCTTGCCTGCTGCTAGTGTGTGTCAGGCCGACTTCAACTGACTGTAGTGTGCCCACTGCCAGTGCCCACCCCTGTCATACCGAGTGGCACAGGACTTTGCTTAAAAAATAGGCACTTAATTTTTACACTTTAATCTAAGGTTAGTTGCCTGCCAGTGTGTGTCAGGCTGACTTCCACTGACTGTAGTGTGCCCACTGCCAGTGCCCACCACTCATACCGGCTGGCACAGGACTTTGCTTAAAAAAGGCATTTAATTTTTACACTTTAATGTAATTTCAGCTGCTTGCCTGCTGCTAGTGTGTGTCAGGCCGACTTCAACTGACTGTAGTGTGCCCACTGCCAGTGCCCACCCCTGTCATACCGAGTGGCACAGGACTTTGCTTAAAAAATAGGCACTTAATTTTTACACTTTAATCTAAGGTTAGTTGCCTGCCAGTGTGTGTCAGGCTGACTTCCACTGACTGTAGTGTGCCCACTGCCAGTGCCCACCACTCATACCGGCTGGCACAGGACTTTGCATAAAAAAGGCATTTAATTTTTACACTTTAGTGTAATTTCAGCTGCTTGCCTGCTGCTAGTGTGTGTCAGGCCGACTTCAACTGACTGTAGTGTGCCCACTGCCAGTGCCCACCCCTGTCATACCGAGTGGCACAGGACTTTGCTTAAAAAATAGGCACTTAATTTTTACACTTTAATCTAAGGTTAGTTGCCTGCCAGTGTGTGTCAGGCTGACTTCCACTGACTGTAGTGTGCCCACTGCCAGTGCCCACCACTCATACCGGCTGGCACAGGACTTTGCTTAAAAAAGGCATTTAATTTTTACACTTTAATGTAATTTCAGCTGCTTGCCTGCTGCTAGTGTGTGTCAGGCCGACTTCAACTGACTGTAGTGTGCCCACTGCCAGTGCCCACCCCTGTCATACCGAGTGGCACAGGACTTTGCTTAAAAAATAGGCACTTAATTTTTACACTTTAATCTAAGGTTAGTTGCCTGCCAGTGTGTGTCAGGCTGACTTCCACTGACTGTAGTGTGCCCACTGCCAGTGCCCACCACTCATACCGGCTGGCACAGGACTTTGCATAAAAAAGGCATTTAATTTTTACACTTTAGTGTAATTTCAGCTGCTTGCCTGCTGCTAGTGTGTGTCAGGCCGACTTCAACTGACTGTAGTGTGCCCACTGCCAGTGCCAACCACTGATACCGGGTGGCACAGTAGCTTGCCGATAAATAAGGCATTTAATTTTTAGACAGTAGTCTAAATTCAGTTGCTTGCCTGCTGCCAGTGTGTGTCAGGCCCGCTTCCACTGACTGTAGTGTGCCCACTGCCAGTGCCAACCACTGATACCGGGTGGCACAGTAGCTTGCCGATAAATAAGGCATTTAATTTTTAGACAGTAGTCTAAATTCAGTTGCTTGCCTGCTGCCAGTGTGTGTCAGGCCCTCTTCCACTGACTGTAGTGTGCCCACTGCCAGTGCCAACCACTGATACCGGGTGGCACAGTAGCTTGCCGATAAATAAGGCATTTAATTTTTACACTTTAGTGTAATTTCAGTTGCTTGCCTGCTGCCAGTGTGTGTCAGGCCCGCTTCCACTGACTGTAGTGTGCCCACTGCCAGTGCCAACCACTGATACCGGGTGGCACAGTAGCTTGCCGATAAATAAGGCATTTAATTTTTAGACAGTAGTCTAAATTCAGTTGCTTGCCTGCTGCCAGTCAGTGTGTCAGGCCCTCTTCCACTGACTGTAGTGTGCCCACTGCCAGTGCCAACCACTCATACCGGGTGGCACAGTAGCTTGCCGATAAATAAGGCATTTAATTTTTACACTTTAGTGTAATTTCAGTTGCTTGCCTGCTGCCAGTGTGTGTCAGGCCCGCTTCTACTGACTGTAGTGTGCCCACTGCCAGTGCCAACCACTGATACCGGGTGGCACAGTAGCTTGCCGATAAATAAGGCATTTAATTTTTACACTTTAGTGTAATTTCAGTTGCTTGCCTGCTGCCAGTGTGTGTCAGGCCCGCTTCCACTGACTGTAGTGTGCCCACTGCCAGTGCCAACCACTGATACCGGGTGGCACAGTAGCTTGCCGATAAATAAGGCATTTAATTTTTAGACAGTAGTCTAAATTCAGTTGCTTGCCTGCTGCCATTCAGTGTGTCAGGCCCTCTTCCACTGACTGTAGTGTGCCCACTGCCAGTGCCAACCACTCATACCGGGTGGCACAGTAGCTTGCCGATAAATAAGGCATTTAATTTTTACACTTTAGTGTAATTTCAGTTGCTTGCCTGCTGCCAGTGTGTGTCAGGCCCGCTTCTACTGACTGTAGTGTGCCCACTGCCAGTGCCAACCACTCATACCGGGTGGCACAGTAGCTTGCCGATAAATAAGGCATTTAATTTTTACACTTTAGTGTAATTTCAGTTGCTTGCCTGCTGCCAGTGTGTGTCAGGCCCGCTTCTACTGACTGTAGTGTGCCCACTGCCAGTGCCAACCACTGATACCGGGTGGCACAGTAGCTTGCCGATAAATAAGGCATTTAATTTTTAGACAGTAGTCTAAATTCAGTTGCTTGCCTGCTGCCAGTGTGTGTCAGGCCCGCTTCCACTGACTGTAGTGTGCCCACTGCCAGTGCCAACCACTGATACCGGGTGGCACAGTAGCTTGTCGATAAATAAGGCATTTAATTTTTACACTTTAGTGTAATTTCAGTTGCTTGCCTGCTGCCAGTGTGTGTCAGGCCCGCTTCTACTGACTGTAGTGTGCCCACTGCCAGTGCCAACCACTCATACCGGGTGGCACAGTAGCTTGCCGATAAATAAGGCATTTAATTTTTACACTTTAGTGTAATTTCAGTTGCTTGCCTGCTGCCAGTGTGTGTCAGGCCCGCTTCTACTGACTGTAGTGTGCCCACTGCCAGTGCCAACCACTGATACCGGGTGGCACAGTAGCTTGCCGATAAATAAGGCATTTAATTTTTAGACAGTAGTCTAAATTCAGTTGCTTGCCTGCTGCCAGTGTGTGTCAGGCCCGCTTCCACTGACTGTAGTGTGCCCACTGCCAGTGCCAACCACTGATACCGGGTGGCACAGTAGCTTGTCGATAAATAAGGCATTTAATTTTTACACTTTAGTGTAATTTCAGTTGCTTGCCTGCTGCCAGTGTGTGTCAGGCCCGCTTCCACTGACTGTAGTGTGCCCACTGCCAGTGCCAACCACTGATACCGGGTGGCACAGTAGCTTGCCGATAAATAAGGCATTTAATTTTTAGACAGTAGTCTAAATTCAGTTGCTTGCCTGCTGCCAGTGTGTGTCAGGCCCTCTTCCACTGACTGTAGTGTGCCCACTGCCAGTGCCAACCATTCATACCGGGTGGCACAGTAGCTTGCCGATAAATAAGGCATTTAATTTTTACACTTTAGTGTAATTTCAGTTGCTTGCCTGCTGCCAGTGTGTGTCAGGCCCTCTTCCACTGACTGTAGTGTGCCCACTGCCAGTGCCAACCACTGATACCGGGTGGCACAGTAGCTTGCCGATAAATAAGGCATTTAATTTTTAGACAGTAGTCTAAATTCAGTTGCTTGCCTGCTGCCAGTGTGTGTCAGGCCCACTTCCACAGACTGTAGTGTGCCCACTGCCAGTGCCAACCACTCATACCGGGTGGCACAGTACCTAGCACGCGTAGTACCACTTATCTAAAAAAAAAATGACAGGCAGAGGCAGGCCACCCCGCAGGGGCCGTCGTGGTCGTGGTGCTGTGATTTCCACTGTCCCTGGAATAATGCCCAGTTTTCAGAGGCCACGTACCCTGAACCCGAAAAATTCAGAGGACGTAGTTGACTGGCTTAGACAGGACACCCAATCTTCAACAGCTTCCGCTAAGAACCTTGACGCACCATCCTCCTCCAACTCAGCTTCGGTCACCTGCTCTCAAGTTACCACGCACCCGCCCGTCGCCACTACCACCACAGCCACCACAGCCGCTTCACTTGATCCGTCAGAGGAGTTATTTACACATCAGTTGGATGCAATTAGTGATGCGCAACCATTATTGCCAGATGATGTAGATTACGGGGATATGTCTCAGTCAGGCAGGATTACACACATGGACGTACAGTGTGATGATGATGATGTTGTACCCGCTGCTGCTTCCTTTGCTGAGGTGTCAGATACAAGTGAAGCGGTTGATGATGACGATGTGTCCACGGATGCCACGTGGGTGCCTGCTCGAAGAGAAGAAGAGGGGGAAAGTTCTGAAGGGGAGACAGAGAGAATGAGGAGACGAGTTGGAAGCAGGGGGAGGTCGTCGCAAGGAGTTAGTGGCACAGTCAGACAGCATGTATCGGCACCTGGGGTCAGCCAGACAGCACGCCAGTCAACGCATGCTGTTGCCACCACTAGAATGCCGTCATTGCAAAGCTCAGCAGTGTGGCATTTTTTTTGTGTGTCTGCCTCTGATAAAAGCAATGCCATTTGCAACCTGTGCCAAAAGAAACTGAGTCGTGGGAAGTCCAACACCCACCTTGGTACAACTGCTTTGCGAAGGCACATGATCTCACATCACAAACGCCTATGGGATCAACACATGAGTACAAGCAGCACACAAACTCAAAGCCACCATGCTCCTCCTGGTCCTGCATCTTCAGCCACGTCAACCACTGCTGTCCTCCCTGCCCCCTCTCAACCACCCGCCACTCCATCTCTCACCTTCAGCAGTTCCTGCTCATCTGCCCACAGTCAGGTGTCTGTCAAGGACATGTTTGAGCATAAGAAGCCAATGTCACAAAGTCACCCCCTTGCCCGGCGACTGACAGCTGGCTTGACGGAACTCTTAGCCCGCCAGCTTTTACCATACCAGCTGGTAGAGTCTGAGGCCTTCAAAAAATTTGTCGCTATTGGGACACCACAGTGGAAGGTACCCGGACGAAATTTTTTTTCAAAAAAGGCAATCCCAAACCTCTACCATGTCATTGAAAAGGAAGTCATGGCATCTCTGGCATACAGTGTTGGGGCAAGGGTCCATCTGACCACTGATACCTGGTCTGCAAAGCACGGTCAGGGCAGGTATATCACGTATACTGCGCATTGGGTCAACCTGCTGACGGCTGACAAGCATGGAATGCGTGGCTCTGCAGCGGAGTTGGTGACACCACCACGACTTGCAGGCAGACCTACTGCCACCTCCTCTACTCCTACTCCATCCTCTTTAATTTCCTCCTCGGCTGAGTCCTCTTCTGCTGCGGCGTCTGGCTGCACATCAACTGATTCCCCCCAGCTCCCCAGGGGCTATTCCACATCCCGGATACGACAGTGTAACGCTATCTTGGGGTTGACTTGCCTGAAAGCAGAGAGCCACACAGGACCAGCACTCCTGTCCGCCCTGAACGCACAGGTGGATCAGTGGCTGACCCCGCACCAACTGGAGATCGGCAAAGTGGTGTGTGACAATGGAAGCAATCTGTTGGCGGCATTAAATTTGGGCAAGTTGTCACATGTGCCGTGCATGGCACATGTGTTGAATCTCATCGTACAACGTTTTGTGTCTAAGTACCCAGGCTTACAGGACGTCCTCAAGCAGGCCAGGAAGGTGTGTGGCCATTTCAGGCGTTCCTACACGGCCATGGCGCACTTTTCCGATATTCAGCGGCGAAACAACATGCCAGTGAGGCGCTTGATATGCGACAGCCCGACACGTTGGAATTCAACACTCCTAATGTTCGACCGCCTGCTCCAACAAGAAAAAGCCGTCAACGAGTATTTGTATGACCGGGGTGCTAGGACAGCCTCTGCGGAGCTGGGAATCTTTTTGCCACGTTACTGGACACTCATGCGCAATGCCTGTAGGCTTATGCGTCCTTTTGAGGAGGTGACAAACCTAGTCAGTCGCACCGAAGCCACCATCAGCGACCTCATCCCATTTGTTTTCTTCCTGGAGCGTGCCCTGCGAAGAGTTCTGGATCAGGCTGTAGATGAGCGTGAAGAGGAAGAGGAAGAGTTGTGGTCACCATCACCACCAGAAACAGCCTTGTCATCATCGCTTGCCGGACCTGCAGCAACGCTGGAAGAGGAGTATGAGGAAGAGGAGTCAGAGGAGGAATGTGGCGGCTTTGAGGAGGAGGAAGACCAACCACAGCAGGCACCCCAGGGTGCTCGTTGTTGTCACCTATCTGGGACCCATGGTGTTGTACGCGGCTGGGGGGAAGAACAGACCGTCAATGACATCAGTGAGGACGAGGAACGGGAAATGAGAAGCTCTGCATCCAACCTTGTTCAAATGGGGTCTTTCATGCTGTCATGTCTGTTGAGGGACCCACGTATAAAAAGGATAAAGGAGAACGATCTGTACTGGGTGACCACGCTACTAGACCCCCGGTATAAGCAGAAAGTGGCAGAAATGTTACAAAATTACCGAAAGTCGGAAAGGATGCAGCAGTTCAAAACCAAACTAAAAAATATGCTTTACACAGCTTATAAGGGAGATGTCACAGCACAACGGGAATCTAACAGGGGAAGAGGTGAGTGTAATCCTCCTCCTACCACGGCGGCAAGGACTGGACGATTTACAGATGTGTTGTTGATGGAGGACATGCGGAGCTTTTTCAGTCCTACTCATCGCCACAGCCCTTCGGGATCCAGCCTTAGAGAACGACTCGACCGACAGGTAGCAGACTACCTCGCCTTAACAGCAGATATCGACACTCTGAGGAGCAATGAACCCCTTCACTACTGGGTGTGCAGGCTTGACCTGTGGCCTGAGCTATCCCAGTTTGCGATAGAACTTCTGGCCTGCCCTGCTTCAAGTGTCCTGTCAGAAAGGAGCTTCAGTGCAGCAGGAGGCATTGTCACTGACAAGAGAAGTCGCCTCGGTCAAAAAAGTGTTGATTACCTCACCTTCATAAAGATGAATGAGGCATGGATCCCGAAGGGACTGACAGTGGGGGATACGTTTGACTAACAAAAGGCCTGATTACATGCCTTGGCCTCAAAATGGTCCCCACGCTGCTGTATTTAATGTCTGCATACCGGATGACTTTCGTGAATTCTCCACCACCAACTAGGGTTCAAGCCGTAATGTTTTAGTCACTTTTCTGCCTGGAAAACATAAATTTTTCCGGCCGCTGCTACAATAGCGTCTGCAACAGTGCCATTATTTTTCAGGCATGTGTACATGCCTAATTTTTCTGTCCTATGGTGCAGCACTGTGGCTGCAAAAACAAACCAAAAAAAAAAGGCACATACAAGTGTCAATTCCCCTTCGTGATCGTTACCTTGTTGTGGTGAAGGGGCTTGCGTATCACAATGAAGCAATCATCATCACCTCTATAAAAGTGTGTTGGCAATGTTGCCACACCCCAGATGATAAGGCCGTTGCTTCATTATGGTCAGACCAAAAGCGATCGGGTGGCCACGCTACTAGACCCCCGGTATAAGCAGAAAGTGGCAGAAATGTTACCAAATTACCAAAAGTCGGAAAGGATGCAGCAGTTCAAAACCAAACTAAAAAATATGCTTTACACAGCTTATAAGGGGGATGTCAATGGGGGATTCGACAATGGTTAATCAATTCGACCGGATAGGGTCCGTAACAGGGATTAAACTGATAGCAATAGTACTAGTTAAGACACCACTCATATAGGGTGTCACAGCACATTGCTCTGTGCACGCGCAGTGCCCCAATTTGGGAGTAAGAGGACCGACCAAGCTGCTTTTTCCATCTCCCGGTTCCTGAAATCAATTCAGTTTAGTGTATGAGAGTTTGGTCTGTCACTGTGAAGGCAGTCGAAGGTACCCGGCCTAAATTTTTTTTCATAAAAGGCAATTCCTGATATGGGACGTAACAGGGATTAAACTGATGAGAATAATACTACAGAAAATACCACTCATATCGGTGGAGGGAGCCAGCGTTTTTTTAACCATCTCCCCGTTCAAAAAATCTATTTAATAAATGGCCCCCAGATTGGGGATGTTAGAGGGATTAAACTGATGAGAATAGTACTACAGAAAATACCACTCATATCGGGTGTGACAGTAAATTGCACGGCGCAGATGCAGTCACCGTGGTTTAAAACAGAGTGGAGGGAGCCAGCGTTTTTTTAACCATCTCCCCGTTCGAAAAATCTATTCAATAAATGGCACCCAGATTGGGGACGTTAGAGGGATTAAACTGATGAGAATAGTACTACAGAAAATACCACTCATATCGGGTGTGACAGTAAATTGCACGGCGCAGACGCAGTCACCGTGGTTTAAAACAGAGTGGAGGGAGCCAGTTTTTTTTTAACCATCTCCCCGTTCGAAAAATCTATTCAATAAATGGCACCCAGATTGGGGACGTTAGAGGGATTAAACTGATGAGAATAGTACTACAGAAAATACCACTCATATCGGGTGTGACAGTAAATTGCACGGCGCAGACGCAGTCACCGTGGATTAAAACAGAGTGGAGGGAGCCAGCGTTTTTTTAACCATCTCCCCGTCCGAAAAATCTGTTTAATAAATGGCCCCCAGATTGGGGAGTCGGGGACGTTAGAGGGATTAAACTGATGAGAATAGTACTACAGAAAATACCACTCATATCGGGTGTGACAGTAAATTGCACGGCGCAGACGCAGTCACCGTGGATAAAAACAAAGGGGAGGGAGCCAGCGTTTTTTTAACCATCTCCCCGTTCGAAAAATCAATTCAATTGACCTTTCGGGGACCCTTGGTGTTGTACGTGGCTGGGTGGAGGAAGAAACCTTCAATGACATCACCGGGACGTGGCTAGCTTGGTATCCAACCTTGTGCAAATGGGGAGTTTGCGGTTGTGCAAATGAACTGTTTGCGGTGCATTAAAAGGGGAGTTTGGTCTGTCAATGTCTGTGATGCGGGCGTAACCCTTACACTACCTGATCGATACAACATCATACCTGATCGTATACACACACTGGATGTTTTAAAGCACGTTATTCCAAACAATTTAGGAATGTTAGTTGATTTATGCCCTTTATGGATTAAAACCCGACTCTGCGTCCACTACGTAATTTTCCATGGGAGTTTTGCCATAGATCCCCCTCCGGCATGCCACAGTCCAGGTGTTAGACCCCTTGAAACAACTTTCTCATCACTATTGTGGCCAGAAAGAGTCCCTGTGGGTTTTAAAATTCGCCTGTCTATTGAAGTCTATGGCGGTTCGCCCGGTTCGCCAGTTCGCGAACATTTGCGAAAGTTCGCGTTCGCTGTTCGCGAACTGAAAATTTTATGTTCGCGACATCACTATCAAACAGGGCAAGGGCATTTTTCTTTAGGTTATTACACTGCTAGGCGGAGGTTTTCACCTTTCCCCATGGACAGCCCGGTATGTCACTGGATCTCTAAAAAATGCCTTTGCCCTGCTCGATTCAGTGCAGGGCAAAGGAGAGCATCGGAGCATCAAATACTTCTATGCTCATGTCAGGGGGTCTAGAGAGATGAAGAGGAGGAAATGTCCGGGTTCAGCACTGAACCTAGACAAGCCCTTTAAGGAAGAAAACCTCAAAATATTCTACAGTAAAGTTGAATTTGCAAAAATATGGCTAAAGGGGTTATCCTGGCTACAGAAATGAATGACCTATCCTTCAGATAGGTCATAGAGGATCTGAAACAAGGCATCTCCACTGATCAGAGATAACAAGCACTGTGGTTTTACAGTGCAAGAATAATCCAATCAGTGATGTCACAGTACAGGCATAATAACTAGGGTTGAAGACTTCAATCCCAATTTTTGGGAAAATTCGATTTGCCGCGAAGCCGAATTTCCTCGTGCTTGGTGGTAGCGAATCGATTTTCCCTGAATGACTGTAAAAAAAATAAATCATACCTCATCCATTTGCTCACGACAGGCTGGCTGCCGCCATCTTGATTGAAGATCTCGCACGAAATCCTGTGCGCGGTGACGTATGACATCACCATGCCGGCCAACATGATGATGTCATCATGGGCTACGTGAGATTTCGCACTAGATTTTCAATCAAGATGGCAGCGGCCGGCTCTTCACTAGCAAATGGATGAGGTAAGTATGATTTATTTGATTTTATTTATATTTTACACTCCGTTATCACTGTCAGATGCCTCGATCAGCTATGAATGCAGCATCTAAAAGGTACAATGACGGGGAGCGGCGCAATCGAAAGAAATAACTTCACCACGAATAGGGATGAGTGAACTTGTGTTTTACAAATTCGAGTTCTGGGTTCGGGTTTTATTAAAAGAGGCATTCCGTTTTGCATTCCCTTATAGTAGAAGTCTACTGGCCGCATAACGGATCCGTCTGGTTTCCATTATGCAGGAGTCCCCTCCTTCTCTCACACTTTATCCTGACATTCTACGCAGTCAGGACAGTGCAGTGCGGCACCCGGGGGAAGACCAGGAGGAGTTAAGTACCAGCAGCACTAGCAGCTCTTCATTTCCTGGCGACTCTTGCATACTAGTGAGCACTTCCCCTGCCAAAGTGGAAAATACAGAAATAAAAAGAAAACATAAATGAACAGCAAGAAAGGCAGAGGAAGTGACGTCTCGGAGCCAGTGAACCCAGTGTTCAAGTGATGCAGTGTCGATGCTGGATCAGGAATAATAAATACAGTGATGTCACAGTACAGGAATAATAAACAAAATGATCTCACAGTGCAAAGAATAAACACAGTGGTGACACAGTACTGGGATAATAAATACAGTGATGTCACCATGGGTGTAGCTATAGGGAGTGCAGAGGTATAAGTCACTACCGGGCCCAGGCGCCTGAGGGAGCCCAAAGACCATTGTGCCTCATAAGAAGATACCAGTATTATAGAAAGTGCATGCTGGTCAAGTTACACCTCTGGCTGGAGGGAAGATGTAAGGTTAAGAATTTGGCAATAGGGGAGGGGAGTGGGGGGGGTTTCCATTTACATTTTTGCTATGCCTGCTACCCTGTAGTTACACCTATCACCTATGTGCCTGATCATAATGGGGATAGAACTTAAGAGAATAGTTTATTGTCAAAAATAAAAAAAATAAGAAAAGAAATGTGCTCCAGAAGCCAAATGTTCTGAATTTTAAGCTCCGATAAATCAGCCTGTGAAGGCAACGAATCCATGCAGGGAGGTGTGATTACTAATAGCGAGACATTCAGGGTCACCTACTGCTTGGTGACATATTCATATTAACTATTGTCCTTTTCAAGAAAACCAGTATGTCAAACTGTCAGAGAACATTGATAAATCTCCTTTTTGTTCTGTGGGGTGATAATTATACAATCCGGCTATCTAATAAATAAAATCCATATCCTGAACAAATTTGCAACTGACAATTATAAATGCAAGAATACAGAAAATAACAAGAGAATAATGTAACTAGAAAGCCAGCATGCATAATATGTAGAGCACAGAATGTAAAATATTACTAGAATTAGAAGTGCTTGACTTTTTCTTCTTAAAGGGGTTGTTTGGGATTCGTATATTGATGGCCTATCCTCAGGATAGGTAATCACTATCTGATAGATGAAGGGTCGTGTAACGCACCTAGTTGATCAGTTAGGATCTCAACTGCGGAAGCAATGGACATGCACTATTATCCCACTGCCCTTGTTCTTGGCTGTGGGATTCGCGGTTACTCAGTATGTACCCCAGGTCTCTCTTTCAGTCTTGGGCGGAGAGTTTGGGGTAACAAAATCATTTACCGCTATCCATCTATTTAGTATTACTGCTGGAGAGGAAGGTCTCCCAGTATTACAGGAGTCACAAGTTAGTATAAGCTTGTGCACAGTTCAGAGTTAGTATCTAGTATGCAATAGGTTCAGGGTTAGTATATAGCATGTTCTCAGTTTAGTATATTGTATGCCATAGGTTCAGAGCATGTCCACAGTTTAGTATATAGTATGCAGTAGGTTCAGAACATGTCCACAGTTTAGTATATAGTATGCAGTAGGTTCAGAGTTACTATAGCATGTCCACAGTTTAGTATATAGTATGCAGTAGGTTCAGAGCATGTCCACAGTTTAGTATATATTATGCAGTAGGTTCAGAGTTAGTGTAGCATGTCCACAGTTTAGTATATAGTATGCAGTAGGTTCAGAGCATGTCCACAGTTTAGTATATAGTATGCAGTAGGTTCAGAGTTGGTTTGGGAGTATCGTCTCACACCAGTCAGGAACGACCCCACTCAGAGTTCCAGGACATTAATCAGAGCAGGTAACAGGCATATACTTGCGGTTAGTTGGTCCTGGCTAGGAAGCCAGCAGTGGGGAAGCCAGTGGCAAGAAGGTAGACAGTCCTTCACGCTGTTGTTAGGAATCCAGGTCTGGATATGTGGACAGAGTCCTCAGATGCAGTGGAGCTAGCAGGGTGCGCACTCCATTAGTGGAAAACCCTGCTTAGCACCTGTCTTCTATTTAAGGGCCGGACGGTAAGTGAGCGGAGTCACAGGAGGGCCCAGCAGCCACTGCGTTCCATGCTGGAGCGCAAGCCAGCGTAACAACACAGGCGGTCGCTGCGTTCCACGCTGGAACGCAAGCCAGCGTATCATCGCAGACGGCCGGTGCGTTCCACGCTGGAGCGCAAGTCAGCGTATCGTCACAGGGAGCCGCTGTGATCCAGGCTGTACTGTTACAGTACCCCCCCCTTAAGGGACCCCTCCGGGGTACCCCACTAGGAGAGGGTCGGTTGGGAAATCTTCTATGGAACAATCTTTGGAGTCTGGGAGCATGAACGTTTTGCACATCTTCCCAAGAGTCATCCTGGGGACCATACCCCTTCCATCTAATGAGATACTGGATCTTCCCCCGTCTTCTTCTGGAATCAATGAGCTGCTCAACTTAAAATTCTTCTTCTCCTTGGACCTCTATCGGAGGCAAGGGTCGAGGATCACTTGATGGGAACGGCCTAGATCTAAACGGCTTCAGTAGTGACACGTGGAATGGGGGATGTACTTGTAATCGCGGAGGAAGGGTGAGTCTCACCGTGTTGGGGTTAATAATCCTTTCTATCGGAAAAGGACCCAGGAATTGTCTTCCCAATTTCTTGAAAGGTACCCCCAACCGAATGTTTTTTGTTGATAACCAAACCGAGTCCCCGACCTGGTAGAGGGGACTTTCTCTCCTACGACGGTCATAGTAACACTTCTGTCTTTCTTTTGCCCGTTGAAGGTTGTCTTTTAGCGTCTTAAGGGTAGTTTGCAAAGTGGTCAGATAATCGTCTGTGGCTGGAACGTTTGTGGGAAGGCTGGTTTGAGGAAGAGACCTAGGGTGAAATCCGTAATTAGCAAAGAATGGAGTATGTAATGTGGAGGAATTCGTAGAATTATTATAGGCGAATTCAGCGAGAGGAAGTAGGCCCTCCCAGTCATCCTGGAGAAATGAGCAGTGACATCTGAGATACTGTTCCAGACACTGATTCACCCTTTCAGTCTGCCCATTAGTTTGGGGGTGATAGGCGGTAGACATTCTGTGGTCGTGTAAGTTATCGGAATACACTAGTATATCATCAAGATAGATGATTACACATACGTCCAGTAGATCCCTAAAGATGTCGTTAATAAAATTTTGGAATGTGGCAGGGGCGTTGCACAACCCGAAGGGCATCACTGTATACTCGAAGAGACCATACCGAGTGCGGAAAGCTGTCTTCCATTCATCACTTTTTCTGATCCTAATTAAGTTGTATGCGCCTCTCAAATCCAGCTTGGTGTAGATTGTTGCTGTTTGTAATCTTTCTATGAGTTCGGATATTAGTGGCAAGGGGTACCGATTTTGGATTGTTACTTTGTTCAAGGCTCTGTAATCTATAATGGGCCTTAGGCTTGAGTCTTTGTTTCTCACAAAGAACATCCCTGCTGCTGCCGGGGAGGTTGAAGGCTGAATAAAACCTTTTCGTAAGTTCTCTTCTAGGTACTGTTTGAGGTGAACAAGTTCTGGTTGTGCCAATGGATAAATTCTACCCGTGGGTATCTCACTAGCCGGCAGCAAGTCTATGGGGCAACCTGAATACCTCAGCAAAGTCTGCGTATTGGCTGGGGACCTGGTTCACTCCCACGTGCATGAGAGATTTGAGAGGAAAGCAGGTCTCCATACAATAAGGTGACGTAAACTGAACTCTCCCCTGTTTCCATAGGAGGGTTGGCTGGTGTATTTGCAACCATGGCAACCCAAGAATCACGGGAAACAATGGAGAGTGTATGATATCAAAGGATAAGAATTCTGTGTGGTTATTTTCACATGTCACCATGAGGGGTTGAGTCTGACTGTGGATAGGACTAGAAGTGGTACCGTCAATGAAACTCACGGATATCGGAACGTTTTTTCTCATGTGGGGAATTTTATTTTGCTCAACCAGATGCATATCGATAAAATTCCCCGAAGCTCCCGTGTCCACCATGGCTTCAACGATAATCCGGTTTTGGTCCCACTGTAAGGTGAGAGACGTGTATATGTAACCACCAGTACTATTTTTTGTACTGCCTAAGGTACAAGACGTGCCGCTCTTACCTTCGCACTTCTTACGTATCGCGGGGCATCCGTCAACGGTATGGTCAGCAGACGCACAATATAAACAGAGGTTGAGGTTACGTCTCCTGGCTTTCTCTCTCTCGGTCAGAGGACCTCGGATCGCCCCAATCTCCATCATCTCTACAGCAGGACCCTGGCTGGACGGTCTTGGGTTGGGTGTGAAGCCTGAGACTCTCTCGGCTCTGCGTTCCCTCAGCCGTCTGTCAATGGTGGTGGCCTTCTGCATCAAGGCATTAAGTGTAAGTGGTAATTCTCCTCGGGCTAATTCGTCCTTCAGGGCCTCGGAAAGACCTAGGCGAAACTGATTCCTAAGGGTGAGGTCATTCCATTCAGTCTCCCGGGCCCAGCGAGTGTATTCCGCAATAAAGTCCTCTACAGGTCGTCTCCCTTGTTTAAGGCTGCGTATAGCGGTCTCAGCGGTCAGCTGTTTACTATGGTCCTCGTAGAGAAGGGCCATTTTTTCCAAGGAACAGAGGGAAGGATTCCAGGACTGGGTCTTCTTTTTCTAAATAAGTATTGGCCCATGCTCTGGGCTCCCCCCTGAGGTATGAGATCATGGTAAGTACTTTTGTTCTGTCAGTTGGGTAAGTCCGGTGCTGCAGCTTAAACATTAGTTTGCACGCGTTCAGGAAATCCCTGAACTGCCTACGGTCACCCGCGAATATCTCAGGTGGGCTGACCTTGGGTTCTGGTCCATCACGGCGGTGTCCTGGCCCCTGAGTGACAAGTTGCCGTATTGCCTGGTTTTCTAGCTGGAGATGTTGTATAGTCACATTGAGGGTCTCCACCCTCTTAGTGAGGGTGACGAGGTGACCTGCAACCTCCGCTGGAGAGTTTGGGGTAACAAAATCATTTACCGCTATCCATCTATTTAGTATTACTGCTGGAGAGGAAGGTCTCCCAGTATTACAGGAGTCACAAGTTAGTATAAGCTTGTGCACAGTTCAGAGTTAGTATCTAGTATGCAATAGGTTCAGGGTTAGTATATAGCATGTCCTAAGTTTAGTATATTGTATGCCATAGTTCAGAGCATGTCCACAGTTTAGTATATAGTATGCAGTAGGTTCAGAACATGTCCACAGTTTAGTATATAGTATGCAGTATGTTCAGAGTTACTATAGCATGTCCACAGTTTAGTATATAGTATGCAGTAGGTTCAGAGCATGTCCACAGTTTAGTATATATTATGCAGTAGGTTCAGAGTTAGTATAGCATGTCCACAGTTTAGTATATAGTATGCAGTAGGTTCAGAGCATGTCCACAGTTTAGTATATAGTATGCAGTAGGTTCAGAGTTGGTTTGGGAGTATCGTCTCGCACCAGTCAGGAACCACCCCACTCAGAGTTCCAGGACATTAATCAGAGCAGGTAACAGGCATATACTTGCGGTTAGTTGGTCCTGGCTAGGAAGCCAGCAGTGGGGAAGCCAGTGGCAAGAAGGTAGACAGTCCTTCACGCTGTTGTTAGGGATCCAGGTCTGGTTATGTGGACAGAGTCCTCAGATGCAGTGGAGCTAGCAGGGTGCGCACTCCATTAGTGGAACACCCTGCTTAGCACCTGTCTTCTATTTAAGGGCCGGACGGTAAGTGGGCAGAGTCACAGGAGGGCCCAGCAGCCACTGCGTTCCACGCTGGAGCGCAAGCCAGCGTATCATCGCAGACGGCCGGTGCGTTCCACGCTGGAGCGCAAGTCAGCGTATCGTCACAGGGAGCCTGTCACGGGGTTCCGAAGGTGCACTCGGTCCCCCATCGCCCGCAGACCTGTTGCTTAGCTTTGGGAATGAGGATCTGTGTTTGACCTCATTCCCAGGGTGGCTTTACTAGCTGGGTGGCTCCCTGCTCCTAAGTCTGCCTTGAGCGCCGAGCTGCTCACTCGGTGCTCGACTGGTTGGTCTGTCGGTCATGTGATGCTGGCCACGTCACATGACCCTCACTCCCCACTATAAATACAGGCGGCCTGCTGGCTACAGGTTGCCTGTTAATTTCTAGGTTCCTGGCTATTTGTTGGACTACTGAAATCATTTCTTCATTTGAAAAATTAAAAAAGGCATTCAGTAGTGCTCCCATTCTGATCCAGCCTGATCAGGAGAAACCTTTTATTGTGGAGGTGGATGCGTCCGAGGACGGCGCAGGAGCAGTCCTTTCACAAGGTCCTGCTAGCCTCACTAATCTGAGACCATGTGCCTTCTTCTCCAGGAAATTCTCTCCCACGGAGAGAAACTACGACATAGGGAATAGGGAGCTGCTGGCCATTAAATGGGCATTTGAGGAGTGGAGGCATTTTCTGGAGGGGGCAAGGCATTGTGTAACTGTTGTCATTGACCATAAAAACCTTATGTTTCTCGAGTCTGCTAAGAGGTTGAATCCCCGTCAAGCCAGATGGGCTCTGTTTTTTACTCGTTTTGATTTTTCCATCACGTTCAGGCCGGGAAGTGAAAATGTGAAGGCGGACGCATTATCTCAGAGCTTCCAGGCTTTTCAACCTACTGAGGTACCACCTGAATCCATCCTACCAGCAAAAATCTTCTTAGCAGCTCTTACCCAGGATATCTCGGCTTGCATTAGGTCGGAACAACATCTGGCACCGGTATCCACCCCAACAGATAAGTTGTTTGTTCCCGTACAATTTCGTCTCCAGCTGTTGGGTGAGTGTCACGATTCTGCCTTTTGTGGACATCCGGGTATTGAGGGCACTAAGGATCTGGTTTCTAGATCTTATTGGTGGCCCACTCTAACTAGGGATGTCAAGTCCTATGTGTCAGCCTGTGTGGTTTGTGCCAGGTCCAAGACACCTAGGACTCGCCCTGCTGGTAACCTACGACCCCTACCCATTCCCAGTAGACCCTGGTCCCATATCTCGATGGACTTTATAACTGACTTACCGCCGGCGGAGGGTAAGACTGTAGTGTGGGTAGTGGTGGATAGGTTTAGCAAGATGGTCCATTTCATTCCCCTGTCTAAACTCCCGAATGCCAAAACCCTGGCGTCTATTTTTGTGAAAGAAATTGTTCGATTGCATGGTATCCCGGAAAATATTGTTTCTGACAGGGGTGTGCAGTTTGTGTCCAAATTCTGGAGGGCCTTCTGTCAAAAATGTAAAATTTCATTGTCTTTTTCCTCTGCCTACCACCCTGAGAGTAATGGGCAGACTGAACGCCTTAATCAGTCTGTCGAACAATTCCTGAGGTTGTATGTTGCTGATGACCAGCAATTATGGGTGAAATTTCTTCCATTGGCTGAATTTGCTTTGAATAACCGTGTCAATTCTTCCGCTGGGGTCTCCCCTTTCTTTTGTAACCATGGTTTTCATCCCCGTTTTCATTCTGGGTCGTCCGTCTCCTCCTCTAACCCTGAAGCGGATAAACTCTCCTCCGAACTGTGCACAGTTTGGGCCCGGGTTCAATCGAACCTAGAAAAGGCTCAATGTTCTCAGAAACTCAAGGCCGATAGGAGACGTTCAAGGGGGGTAAACTTTCAGGTTGGGGATAAAGTATGGTTGTCCTCCAAGAATCTATCTCTCAAGGTAACTTCTAAAAAATTTGCTCCTCGTTTTATTGGACCATATAAGATCACAGAAGTGATTAACCCGGTATCTTTTAGGTTGGAGCTGCCCGAGTCATTCCACATTCATAATGTGTTCCATAAATCTCTGCTTAAAAAATATTTTGAACCGGTAGTACCATCAAAAGCCTCGCCTCCGCCGGTTCTTGTTAATGATGCTGTCGAGTATGTGGTGTCTAAAATAGTGGCTGTCCGGAAGGTGCGTAATTCCTTGCAGTACCTGATTCACTGGAAGGGGTATGGACCTGAAGAGAGATCTTGGGTACCTGCCAGGGAGGTTCATGCTCCTAGACTTGTTCGTAAATTTCATTTAGAACACCCTGAAAAGCCATCGCCTGAAGTCTTGGGTCCGGTGGCCCCTCGTAAAAGGGGGGTACTGTCACGGGGTTCCGAAGGTGCACTCGGTCCCCCATCGCCCGCAGACCTGTTGCTTAGCTTTGGGAATGAGGATCTGTGTTTGACCTCATTCCCAGGGCGGCTTTACTAGCTGGGTGGCTCCCTGCTCCTAAGTCTGCCTTGAGCGCCGAGCTGATCACTCGGTGCTCGACTGGTTGGTCTGTCGGTCATGTGACGCTGGCCACGTCACATGACCCTCACTCCCCACTATAAATACAGGCGGCCTGCTGGCTACAGGTTGCCTGTTAATTTCTAGGTTCCTGGCTATTTGTTGGACTGCTGAATACTTACCTGATCCTGTTCCTTGACCATCCTTTTGCCTGATCCTCCTGTACTGCGCATCCGTCCTGGTATTGTGACCTCGGCTCCCACCTGACTATTCTCTTAGGACTCCTCTTGTACTTCTCTGCTCTCCTGGTATTTGACCCCGGCTTCTCCTGACCATTCTTTGCTTAATCCTTTGTACTTTGTAGCTTTCCTGGTATTGACTCGGTCCGTTCACGTCCTGTTGTTTGTCTGTCTGTCATCCCTGCACTTATTCCAAGTTAGGGATTGCCGTCCAGTTGTCCCCTGTCATTAGGACTCGCGAGGCAAGTAGGCAGGGCCAGGGGTAAGGGTGGAGCGCAGTGGTCACTTCCCTCCCCCCCTGTGTGTGTGTGTGTACGCGACCGTTACACAGCCGCTGTGATCCAGGCTGTACTGTTACAGGTCGACACCAACAGATTATCTAACCAATATCTGTACAATCAGACCAATAGTTGATGTGTATAACAAAAGATCTTATTCACTTTAAAGGGGTTTTCCATCAATATCTGATCGTGGGGGGGGGGGGGGGGGTTCGACATCCGGCACCCGATTAACTGTTCTGCAGCAGTTCTGGTGCTAAAAGTCAGTTCTCTACCCAATGTATGTAGTAGACAGAGCTTAATAGGAGTGTGTAGTATGCAATGCTTATTGGCAGGGAGTCAGGCAGGGTGTCAGACCCCTGCTGATCAGATAATGACCTGAAGAAAGGTCATCAATATAAAAGGACTAGAAAACATCTTTAAGGAGCCTGAGTTGCAATACCATACACAGCGTATGGACAATAGTGGTTCTGTTTCTGTTTTGTGACTTTCATTGATTATTTATTTCACAGGAATTATATATTGGCAACATATTCTGCAGTGCTCCACAGAGATTGTTATAATTTACATCAGTACATGTTCCCATTGGGGCTAACGGTTCTTTTGGAGGGAGATACCTGATTACCTGAAATGAGTGCTGGGTATATAGTCAGTTGTTTAGACTTGTAAGATAGGTGTTTGTAATGATAAGTTGTGTAATGATCACATTTTTTTCTACTGTGATCATTCGTGCTGTTTCTATCTTTACTTCTCTTCTGCTGAAAGGCTATGGACACCTTCGGGGCAATTTTTATGATTGCATTTTACTCATTTACTGCTAAAAAAAAAAATATTTCAGTTGGTCTACAACAGTTTTGTGATACATGCTGTTAAAAAACTGTCTATTTTAAGACTGTCTCTCCTGTATTATGTCAGCTGATGGCTCATGTAAAGCCTCATCTCTGTCTCCTGACCTCATTAACTCTCATTTAAGCCATATTCTGAAAACTTTTAAACTTTGAAAACTTTTTAAGACCTACTGAAAAAATTATTTTAGCCCAAAATAAGTAAAATGCAATCTTAAAAAAATTGCCCTGAAGGTGTCCATAGAATTAAAAAATGACAGAGAGTTTCCTGAGTGTCTAAAAAATTGAATAAACTGCTGTAAAGCAATAATTTTATGTGAGCATAAAAGACGAGATCAATAACAAAGAAGCAAGTTTTTTCGATCATCTCTTGATCACTTCAGGTTTACACTGGACAATCTCAGATGCACACCAGTTTCTTAGGGAACCAATTAACCTAAAAGTCCATTTTGGAGTGCGGAGAACCTAGAGCAAAACCATACAAACTCCATGTAGATCTTGTGTAGTGCCCTGGAGTAGGGGAACTGTGAGGTCTGGACATTTGTGGGCATTTACCTGTTTCCCCTATGCAAAGTTATAAACTTCTTACTTTATTTCACTTCAAAGGGTTAACATATACTGTTTATTACTGTGTTACTGCAGTTTATATCCATGTTGTGATATGTATTCTGTTCATTTGCCCTGAATTTTCAAGGCTCTGTGGAAAGGGTTAATGAATACTGAGAGACTTTTGGGAATTTGAGTAATAAGCTGGTAATTTTCCACAGCTATCATAGGTTTTAATGTTTTGGAGGGAAAAAGTCAGGAGTAGTTTACCATCAAAACCAGATAGACTGACTTTTTGAATGTCTGGTTTAGCTTGTTGTTATGTCTGGAAACCTATTTTTGTCTGGAAAAACTGCTGTGTCATTTCCATTGAGTATTATTGAAGCTCTAATGTAAGTCTATTAGAGACAGTAAGTGTTACAATGTATCTGTTTGTGCTGAGCTTCTTCATTTCACCCCTCCCACTAGAAGGTTCTAGTTTAGCAGTAAATGGTATATAAGGAGAGCAGTCAGAGCCCCTAGTATGCTGCAGTTAGTGAACAGTGCTTGAAAGAGGAGACTCTGCCAGACTACTGAGTGACCGGAAGAAGACGATGCTGAGAAGGGGATAATCTGCCACAGACCCTGGATCACCAGCCTTGGACCAGAGTACCATCTTTTTGAACAGAGAGAGAGACAGCTAGCTCAGGACTTTCCTCAGCATCAAACCCTTCTTCTGCCAGGGAGGAGACTGGAGAAGCCCGTCCTATGCCTCACCTATATTGTTTTTCACCTGAATTCCTCCAGTAAAGCAGCACCCTGGTTTACTGCAGACCCTGACTCTCTAAACTTTTTTCCCATTGGGGTGCACCATGTTTTACCATCCCTTCCGGAGAGCAGTAACTTGTGGTGACACCTCAACAGTGTCTGGGGACCCAGCGTGGCGTTGGGGGCCACCCCAAACCCGGCCACTGCACTTTTCCTTGGTCAAATTTTAACCCAGGGCACCAGTGCTGCAGGGCAATAATACAAACCACTAAGCCACTGTGTAGCTAGACATACACTCTAGAAAGTAAAAAAGAAGCAGTCCCATTTTCTAAGCTCAGATAACCCTAACTTTTCAGAGAACATTTCTAGTAATCCTCTCATTCCCTCAATTTTAGAATATGCAAAAAAAATTATAATTTTGCATCAACTTAGCTTCAAAGTCATTACTTGGAAAGGGAGTATTAGCTCACAGCCTGAGACCTTGAATAATCAGTAGAAAGAGTAACAGAACATGTCCAGTGTTATATGACAGGGTGCCTATGAAGGAATCGCTGAAGCTTTAGTAATTCACCCAAAATTTCACAGCACTCCACATATTTGCAATTGTTAATACACATATTTAATAAATGCACATATCTAAATGTCTGTAGTAACAATTAGAGACTACCACAACCTAACCTTTATGAACTTTATCAAAACTGATGTAAAGGAAAACTGGATTAGTTGCCCATAGCAACCAATCAGATTCCATTTCATTTTTAAGAGCTACTTTGAAGAATGAAAAGATCAATCTGATTGTGTGGCCATTTAAGGGTCTGTATTCTAGGAAGCAGAGAAGACAGGAGTCAGCAAGTGTTCATTACTAACATTGTGGTATTTAACCCCTTCTTCGCACAGTCTTTTTTTTTATTTTTATTTACTCTTTTTGATCCCACTCTTCTTGAAGGGTGGCCCTCAAGTCATTGAGGTTCTGGGGTACAGAGTTACGAACCTCTTCAATGGGATTTAGATCCGGCCACTCCATTTGAATATGTAAAGATACAAATAGGGAGAAGGGAGCGCCACATGTGCGGTGTCAGTTATTAAACTGTGGTTTTTAATAAAACACATATGTGCTTACCATATCGCGTTGTGAAGAGTCACAACGGCTGCAAATAGCTTTTCTCGTTATTTATGATCCCGACCAGTAGGAGGTTTTATCCTTTGCGGCAGCTATGGTCCTCTGTGTAGCTCCAAGGCAAACAACAGGCTCGACAGGTAACTGGATTTTTATTTATTTTTTTCGGAACACTGTAGGCGCTGCCAGGATATGGATTAAAGGAACATCAGGAGCAATGCAGTAAATTCACGATAATCTTTATTCAAAGGGTTGTCAATGCGTTTCTGGGAAGGAGCGTCCCCTTCATCAGGACAGTAATGGTAAGACATGCAAAGGGAAGCTTTAAAAAGGCACATTTTTGGCAGGCTGATTGAGGAGTGGGGGAGGGGAGGTACACAGGTGTGTTTTACATAATTAACTCAGTCTGCAGTTAGTATTGTAGGGTAGTTTGCTGATGGTGGACAATAATAGAGGTACAATAAGGATACAAATGCTGATAAAATAAAACAAAATAAATATACAGGTAGTGATAAAGGTACAGTGCAGATAAAATGAACTAAAATCAAATAAACTGAAATTCGACAATACAATAGAAAGTAAGGCCTCATGCACACGACCGTTGTGTGCATCCGTGGCCGTTGTTCAGTTTTCCGTGATTTTCTGCGGACCCATTGACTTTCAATGGGTCCGTTGAAAACTCAGAAAATGCACCATTGTTCATCCGCGGCCGTGATCAGTGTTTCCTGTCCGTCAAAAAAATAGGACCTGTCCTATTTTTTTGACGGACAACGGTTCACGGACCCATTCAAGTCAATGGGTCCGTGAAAAAACACGGATGCACACAAGATTGGCATCCGCGTCCGTGATCCGTGGCCGTAGGCTACTTTCACACAGAAGGATCGCAGATCCGTCTGCATAAAAGCTTTTTCAGAGCTGAGTTTTCACTTCGTGAAAACTCAGATCCGACAGTATATTCTAACACAGAGGCGTTCCCATAGTGATGGGGACGCTTCAAGTTAGAATATACTAAGAACTGTGTACATGACTGCCCCCTGCTGCCTGGCAGCACCCGATCTCTTATAGGGGGCTGTGATCCGCACAATTAACCCCTCAGGTGCCGCACCTGAGGGGTTAATTGTGCGTATCATAGCCCCCTGTAAGAGATCAGGTGCTGCCAGGCAGGAGGGGGCACACCCTCCTCCCTCCCCAGTTTTAAATTCATTGGTGGCCAGTGTGCCCCCCCTCCCTCCTCTGTATTACTGTACATTCATTGGTGGCCAGTGGGCCCCCCCTCCCTCCCCTGTATTACTGTACATTCATTGGCGGCCAGTGGACCCCCCCTCCCTCCCCTGTATTACTGTACATTCATTGGTGGCCAGTGTGGCCCCCCCTCCCTCCCCCTCCTAATTACAATCCCCCCCCCTATCATTGGTGGCAGCGGAGAGTTCCGATCGGAGTCCCAGTTCGCTGGGGCTCCGATCGGTAACCATGGCAACCAGGACGCTACTGCAGTCCTGGTTGCCATGGTTACTTAACAATTTTTAGAAGCATTATACTTACCTGTGATGTCTGTGACCGGCCGGGTGCTCCTCCTACTGGTAAGTGACAGGTTTGTTCTATAAGCTATGCGCCGCACAGACCTTTCACTTACCAGTAGGAGGAGCGCCCGGCCGGTCACAGACAGCGAAGGTAAGTATAATGCTTCTAAAATTGCTAAGTAACCATGGCAACCAGGACTGCAGTAGCGTCCTGGTTGCTATCGTTACCGATCAGAGTCATAGCGATTAAACTGGGACTCCGATCGGAACTCTCCGCTGCCACCAATGATGGGGGGGATTTTAATTAGGAGGGGGAGGGAGTGGGGCCGCACTGGCCACCAATGAATCTACAGTAATACAGGGGAGGGAGGGGGGGGGCCCACTGGCCACCAATGAATGTACAGTAATAGAGGGGAGGGAGGGGGGGCCCACTGGCCACCAATGAATGTACAGTAATACAGGGGAGGGAGGGGGGGCCCACTGGCCACCAATGAATGTACAATAATACAGGGGAGGGAGGGGGGCCGCACTGGCCACCAATGAATGTACAGTAATACAGGGGAGGGAGGGGGGCCGCACTGGCAACCAATGAATTTAAAACTGGGGAGGGAGGAGGGTGTGCCCCCTCCTGCCTGGCAGCACCTGATCTCTTACAGGGGGCTATGATACGCACAATTTACCCCTCAGGTGTGGCACCTGAGGGGTTAATTGTGCGGATCACAGTCCTCTGTAAGAGATCGGGTGCTGCCAGGCAGCAGGGGGCAGTCATGTACACAGTTCGTAGTATATTCTAACTTGAAGCGTCCCCATCACTATGGGAACGCCTCTGTGTTAGAATATACTGTCGGATATGAGTTTTTTCACGATCTAACTCAAATCCAATGGTATATTCTAACATAGAGGCGTTCCCATGGTGATGGGGACGCTTCAAGTTAAAATATACCATCGGATTGGAGAAAACTCAGATCCGATGGTATAATAGGGACTCCTGACTTTACATTGAAAGTCAATGGGGGACGGATCCGTTTGAAATTGCACCATATTGTGTCAACGTCAAACGGATCCGTCCCCATTGACTTGCATTGTAAATCAGGATGGATCCGTTTGGCTCCGCACGGCCAGGCGGACACCAAAACGACTTTTTCCTTCATGTCCGTGGATCCTCCAAAAATCAAGGAAGACCCACGGAAGAAAAAACGGACACGGATCACGAACCTACGGACCCCGTTTTTGCGGACCGCAAAAAAAAACGGTCGTGTGCATGAGGCCTAAATCGGATATGTACATGAATAAAGTACGCACATCAATACTCGTGGATTGGCTAGTGGTATTGCATATCCACGGACTCTTGTGCCTCCTTACTTGAATAAATGAATCCATCAATATGGATTACTTACATATTCCATTAAATCCATATTAAACCGTGTGTTAAATTGTAGTAATTTGGTAGTCGGTATGGAATTAGGCAATATACAGTGGATATAAAAAGTCTACACACCTCTGTTAAAATGTCAGGTTTCTGTGATGTAAAAAAATGAGACAACGATAAATCATTTCAGAACTTTTTCCACAAGGAAAAGGTTTGTCTTGTGTGTGATAGTGAAGCAGCAGAGACAGCGGGGAGTGTTGCATTTGTAACTCCCTAATTTTTGGGTGCCTTTGGGATCGTGTCCCTTCTGGTGGTGCTTGGATTTGCTTGGCGCCAATAAATTTTTAATGGTGGGGGCGCGTCTGTATGTAATTTTAGGTTTATTCGGGAGATATTTTTTAAGGTGTGCGTCTTGTAGTAAAATGTGCCAATGTTTATGTTGAACTTGTAGAATGACGGAGTTTGATCTGCTGAATTGTGTGATAAAGTGGATATCTTTTGGGGCTTTTTGTTCTTTTTTGCTCGATTCTAGGCATTCTGTTTGTGTTATTTGGAAGCTCTTTTTATATGCGTCTTGTATGATATTGTTGGGGCATTTTTTTCCGTTAAATCTTTTTTCTAATATCTTTGATTGTGTGACAAAATCCTTACGATTGGTACAGTTTCGCCTGAACCATTTATACTGGCTGTATGGTATATTTTTTTTGTGGTGGAAGATGGTATAATGAACGTAACTATTAGTGTCGACAGTTTTGAAGAAGGTTTTTGTCATTAGGGTGTTTTCTTGATTAGTGATAACAATGTAACAATGTCTAACAATTCTATCATTTCCTTGCTAAATTTTGGGGTAAAAGTGATACCCCAATCTGTGTGGTTTAGGCTATTGCAGAACTGTAGAGCCGACTCCTCGTCCCCGTCCCAGATAATAAGCAGATCATCTATATATCTTCTGAAGTGGATAATGTTATCCTTAATAGTGATGGACGAACATGGGCCAGAACGTTTTGTGAACGCGAGTTCGCAATCAAATGTTCACAAACCGTGCATTTGCGGCGGGCTCCTTTGACCTTAATCGCAGGTGAACCTGAAAAACCTTCAGGTCATATTTGCAGCCACCAAATACTTACTAGAAGTGCACAAATCGTCCCACAACATGGACAGTGACATAGCAGAGGGGGATCATTGGCAAAAATTCCAACAAAAAATGTGTATTTTAATCAGGGGCCATTTTTATGCATCTTAATGGAAAATTCTCAAAAATGTGACCTGCTGGAGCCTAGAACATTTAATTTTAGGCCACGGGAGTACAGGCCCCAAAAATTTGGCATTTACCCGACAGAAAATAACTTGTGATGATGTGGCTGGAGGTACATTAGGCGGTCACTGGATACAATTTTTACTGCAGGCCACTGCAGTACAGGCCCCAAAAATTAGGCATTCACCCGACAGAAAAAACTTGTGATCATGTGGCTAGAGGTACATTATGCGGTCACTGGATAGAAATTTTACTGTAGGCCAGTACAGGCCCTAAAAATTAGGCATTCACCTGACAGAAAAGAACTTGTGATGATGTGGCCAGAGGCAGGGGTGTCGCTGGGTTAAAACATTCGGGGCCTGGGCCCCGGATGTTTTGTCCCATGCCCCGAATGTCCTGCCTGCCTGCTAGATACAACTGTATTGCCGTACACAGAACGGCAATACAATTGAATCTAATACACTGGGAAGAGATGAAGGACCTGTGGTGACATCACAGGTCATGTGATCAGCAAAACAGGCTGTGATAGGATGACCTGGATGATGTCACCATCATGTGACCAGTGCAGGATTGGACCGGAGTGAAGAGGAGAAGGAGCCTAATGGTGATGTCTGTACATGAGAAAAGGTAAGTGAAGGGAGAGGCAGAGCAATGCTGGGAGTTGTAGTTATTTAACTGGGATGTATGTTAGGGCTGAAGGGAGGGATGTTATTGACATGGAACTGTGTGCTTGAGGTGGCTGGGGGAGGGAGTGATGTTATTTACATGGGACTGTATGTTGAAAGTGGATGGTGGGGGGGAATTATGTTTATGTGCATGGGACTTAATGTTTAGGCTACGTTCATTCTAAAAGGGAATTACTATTGGTGGGACTTTGAGGAGCACTATTACTATGGAGGGCAGTAATGTTTCTTCAGGATAGTATTTGGGGGTATTGGGGGAGGGCAGGGGCATAACTAAAGGCTCATGGGCCCCGGTGCAAGAGTTCAGCTTGGGCCCCCCTTCCCTCAGGGCTTTGTGTGTCTTCTTATGCGACACAAGTGTCTTTGGGCCCCTTCAGGCTCCTGGGCCCGGTAGTGACTGTTACCTCTGCACCCCCTATAGCTACACCCCTGGGGGGGGGGGGCACAGCAAGCAGCAGGATAACACTGTGAGGACTCCAGTTGGGAGATGATGATAGAATGTGAGGAAGCTAAGATGTCTGTGTGTCACACTCTGCAGAGACGAGGCGGCTGAGAGAAGTTGTCCAGACCGAGTAGAGAAGATGAGCAGAGAAGATGATGACAGAGAGGAGACGTCACCTGGAGGCCCTGGATGTGACAGGTAAGTGCTGCTGTATAGCAAGTACAGCAAAGTGCGGGGGGGGACATATTTATTGGGGCTTGTGCCCCAGATCTTTTGAGACCCTAGCAACGCCCCTGGCCAGAGGTACATTAGGCAGTCAATGGATACAAATTTTACTGTCGGCCAGTACAGGCACCAAAAATTAGGCATTTACCTGACAGAAAAGAACTTGTGAAGATATGGCAGGAGGTACATTAGGCGGTCACTGGATACAAATTTTACTGTAGGCCAGTACAGGCCCAAAAAATTAGGCATTCACCTGACAGAAAAGAACTTGTGATGATGTGGCTGGAAGTACATTAGGCGGTCACTGGATACAAATTTTACTGTAGGCCACTGGAGTACAGGCCCCAAAAATTAGGCATTCACCTGACAGAAAAGAACTTGTGATGATGTGGCTAGAGGTACATTAAGCGGTCACTGGATAAAAATTTTACTGTAGGCCACTGGAGTACATGCCCCAAAAACTAGGCATTCACCAGACAGAAAAGTACTTGTGATGATGTGCGTGGAGGTACATTAGGCGGTCACTGGATAATAATTTTATTTTAGGCCACTGGAGTACAGGCCCCAAAAATTAGGCATTCACCTGACAGAAAAGAACTTGTAATGATTGGCTGGAGGTACATTAGGCGGTCACAGGATACAAATTTTACTGTCAGCCAGTACAGGCCCCAAAAATAAGGCATTCACCTGACAGAAAAGGTCTTTTATGCTGCTGTATATACATAAGACAAGGACCATTCTTTGTTCTGTGTTGTGACGAATATGTGTGGGCTGGCATGAGGAAATTCAATTACATGTGGTCATCACAGGTGTTGAATTCCTTAGAGATCCATGCCTCATTCATTTTTAGAAATGCGAGGTAGTCCACACTGTCGGGAGCTTATTGGTCACGATCCCCTCTGCTGAGATGAACGTCCTTTCGGACAGGACACTCGACGAGGGGCAAGCCAAGAGTTCCATGGCAAATTGTGCCAGCTCTGGCCACAGGTCAAGCCTGTACACCCAGTAGTCCAGGGCTTTTTTGCTTCTCAGAGCGTCCACATCCGCCGTTAACCCAATGTAGATGGACACCTGTCGGTCTAGGCGTTCCCTGAGGCTGGATCCGGAGGGTGACTGTTGATGGGCTGGCTGCAAGAATGATCTCTTATCCGAAGTGACCAACACATCTTCTTGCAGGCACGGTAGGATTGGTACCCTCACCTGTTTCTCTGAGGGTGGAAATTCCTCTGCCAGCGCCCGCAACAGAAGAATGCAGCATCTCTCTCTGCAAGGCCTGGAAATGCTGCATTCTGCCAGCCCTCTGTGATGCTGGTAACATGTCCGCCATTTTGTGTTTGTACTGGGGATCTAAGTACGTTGCCACCCAGTACTGGTGCTTGCCCTTTATGCTTTTTATACGGGGGTCCCTCTTCAAACACTGGAGCATGAAGGCCCCTATTTGCACTAATTTGGAAGCGGTGATGCGCCCTGGGCTCATGCTTATCGCCTAGGAGAATGTCGTCCTCGGTCTCCTCCTTCCAGCTACGGACAATACCAGGGATCCCCAAAAAGTTTAAAGTCCCCTCAAAGCCTGCTCTTCTTGCTCCTCCTCCTCATCACCCCAGGTAGCATCTTACTCTAACTCCTCTTCAGACTCCTGTTGACTTGTCTCAGATGGAGTAGCCCCCCCTGGGAATTCATTCAGCATTGCGACTTCCTCATCTTCCTGCTCCTGCTCCTCGACAGCTTGATCAATGACACGACGCAATGCACGCTCCAGAAAGAAGGCGTAAGGTACAATGTCACTGATGGCGCCCTGGCTACAACTGACCAGTTTGGTGATCTCATCAAATGGCCGCAGAAGCCTGCATGCGTCACGCATGAACAGCCACTGGCGTAGTGAAAAGAAACCAAGCTCCCCAGAACCTATCCTGCCGCAGAGTTCGTACAGGTAGTCATTAATGGCATGATGCTGCTGGAGCAGCCTATCAAGCATATACAAGATGGAGTTCCAGCGCGTCGGGCAGTCACAAATTAGATGTCTGACGGGCAGATGGTATTGCCATGGCCGTGTAAGATCTTCTAAAATGGCCAGAGATTTTCCTGGCCTGCCGCAAGGCGTCTTGGGCCCCGGGGTATTTGGCTTTGTGGGTTCTGACACCATTGCTCCCACTGGGCTTCGGTGATGGGAGACCTGGTGCCTTCTTAAGGCGGTAGTCCCTATGTTAGTTTTGGGCTTACCGCAACTTATGCGTTGACAGCACAGGCTGCAGCTGGCAGCACTATTATCAGCAGCTGACATGTTAAAAAAAGCCCACACTGCAGAGCCATGTGCTGGCATCCTGGGAGCACCAGAAGTGACCGTGCATGGTGGATGGCTCGCTCCAGATACATTTGCAGTCTGCTTTTTGCCTCTTATGCCCTGCGAGCTCTGCCTGCTTCCCCTCCGTCTCCTCCCTATCTGCTGCTCCGTCTCTCCCTCTGAACTCCCCTCCTCTTCCTCTCTTGTGTGCACCTACGTGACGTCCATCGACACGTCATCATCATCGTCACCTTCACCACCACTGACATTTAAGATCTCAGAGTAGGCAGCAACAGCAGGGACCTCCCTTCTTGGGCTGATCTGGGTACGGTTGTCAGACTGCTGGGTGGCGGCCGTTGCTACCTCCTCTTCCTCATCCGATGTCAAGAATGGCTGCGCATCGGTAAGGTCTGGGAATGGATGGGAAAATAATTCCTCTGACTCAAGTGGAGGGGCTATGGTGGTGGTGGTGTCTTTGGGGGTGCACACAGCAGAAAGTGAAGAGGGTGCAGATGCAGAGGATGAGGAGGGTGCAGAAGCGTAAGGCTAAATGAGCCACTCATCCAACTCTGGTGCATCCTTTGAAGTAATCGCACCCGTCTTCTCCAACTTTCCACTTAGGCTCCGGCCTGGTGCACCTGCCCGACCCCTACCACCCCTGCGGAATGGCCTGCCTCTTTCTCTGCCTGTCATTTTTAAAATGACCCTGTGCCTAAGTCTTTAGAGAATAGCAGTATTTGTGGAATCAGGTATATCGCAGGCCTCAATCAATATTTGGTGGAAATAGGTATATCAAACTCCTTAATCAGTATTTTGTGAAAGCAGGTATATCGCAGGCCTCAATCAACATTTTGTGGAAGCAAGTGTATCAAACCCCTTAATCAGTATTTTGTGGAAGCAGGTATTTTGCAGGCCTAAATCAATATTTGGTGGAAGCAGGTATATCAATCCCCTTAAACAGTATTTTGTGGAAGAAGGCATATTGCAGCCCTCAATTAATATTTTGTGGAAGCAGGTATATCAATCCCCTTAATCAGTACTTTGTGGAAGCAGATATATCGCAGCCCTCAATCAGCATTTTGTGGAAGCAGGTATATCAATCCACTTAATCAGTATTTTGTGGAAGCAGGTATATCGCAGACCTCAATCAGTATTTTGTGGAAGCAGGTATATCAAACCACTTAATCAGTATTTTGTGGAAGCAGGTATATCGCAGCCCTCAATCAGTATTTTGTGGAAACAGGTATATCTCAGGCCTCAATCAATATTTTGTGGAAGCAGGTATGTCAAACCCCTTAATCAGAATTTTGTGGAAGCAGGTATCTCGTAGGCCTCAATCAATATTTGGTGGAAGCAGGTATATCAATCCCCTTAATCAGAATTTTGTGGAAGCAGGTATATAGCAGCCCTCAATCAGTATTTTGTGGAAGCAGGTATATCAATCCCCTTAATCAGTATTTTGTGGAAGCAGGTATATCGCAGGCCTCAATCAATATTTTGTGGAAGCAGGTATATCAAACCCCTTAATCAGTATTTTGTGGAAACAGGTATCTCGCAGGCCTCAATCAATATTTGGCGGAAACAGATATATTGAACCCCTTAATCAGTATTTTGTGGAAGCTGGTATATTGCAGCCCTCAATCAGTATTTTGTGGAAGCAGGTATATCAATCCCCTTAATCAGTATTTTGTGGAAGCAGGTATATCGCAGGCCTCAATCAATATTTGGTGCAAGCAGGTATATCAAACCCCTTAATCAGTATTTTGTGGAAGCAGGTGTATAGCACCTCTCAATTAATATTTGGTGGAAGCAGGTATATTGAACCCCTTAATCAGTATTTTGTGGACGCAGGTATATCACACTCCTCAATTTATTTTTTTTGCCACAACACTTATATCACACCACCCTGTTTATTTTGGGCAAAAGGTATATCGCAGCCCTCAATCAGTATTTTGTGGAAGAAGGTATATCACACCCCTCAATCAGTTTTTGGGGGGCAACAGGTATATCACACCCGTTGCAAATAGTTGTTCCACCAAAATAATCATCAAAAAGATGAAAGACAATGTGTGGAAATATACTCAATAATACCAAAAAAACTAGAGCACACATGTATAATCATGACATATTTTATTAAATGACATCATAAAAGACAACATTTATATGAATAATTAAAGTATGAATAAATAAATAGCAGCAATGTAGTAAACGCTGCGAATAAGCAGCTCCCCGGTAGTTACACAAGGTAGAAAATCCCCCCTCAGGAATAATCATTATGGCTTAATAGCACATTGCATGAAAAGACATAAACGGACTCCTCAAAGACCAAAGGAGGAAGTCTGTACCAAATAATACAGGTAAAAACCACAAGGGTTACCTAAGCCAAAAAAGGTGGTGAAGGCATAAATAGCATCACAAGCAAAAATGCTTATAATACAACCCATATACGGCCAAATAACAACAAATACCTGATAAAATGGAGTAGGGGGAACAACCTGAACCTCTAGGGAGCGCACCCGACGTGCATTTCACTCCGCTTTTTCAAGGGGCGTGTCTAACCTGCCTTCCTGGACTTCTTAAATACCCCTGTAATTGGTGCATCTAGCCACTCACGTCCCGCGATATGTGGAAGCACAGGCGCCATCACCTCCGCCCATCCCATCTTACCAAGATGGGAGATGAAATCTTGCGTGAGCTACATACGCTCACTTTACCGTACTGATCACATGATCGGAGTGAGCAGTTGATCACATGATCGGAATGGGCTACTGCTATTACATCAATGCCTATAATACAGCCAGGTGGCCATAGCAACCGATGATGTCAGAATGACAGCACCAAATGGTCCTCCTCTTAAACGTTACTCCAAAACACCCTGCTCTGATCAATCACCACTTCTCATTGACCTTCAGGCAACTGTGCTAGACAACCAACCAAATTCAGCGACTGAGACTCTATCTGCTGACATCAATGATCTCACTTTATACCTTATCCCCACACCCACCAAGTTCCACCCACCCATCAACATGCAACCTCATCCACTTTCTCCACTAAAAATATAGTTGTCGACAATACCGGTTCAGCGTCTTGTACTTTGGTGCCTTTTTTATGTACGGCAAATACGAACCCCAAAATCACCCAGTATTACAAACTCACAACAGGATAAAGAAAAAAAGACTATAAGGAAAAAGGGGAGGCATACAGAAAACAAAAACTGGAAAAATACCAATGAGTTCCACCACCACCACCCCAACCACAGAGGACAATTGTGACTCTACGATTAAGATTTCTCATCTCTCTAACCATAAACTCACACCCTAAGAAATTTAACTCCTACAGAAAGGTCTCTCCTTCTGCCCCTACAATAGGGTAAACCCCATGGAACTATACATTGACATATAGAAATTCAGGAGAAATCTTACGCTCAGAATACACTTTGAGATAGAACAGATCAAATATGTTCCAGACAAGACCATAGAAAACAATCTAGACAGCCCCGAAAGCATATAGGCACTTGGATGTCAGACGCAAATCCAATTTCTTCCCTGTACAAAGTCAGGGACACATTATTCCCACATTCTTTGAATTAATCTCACAGGAATAAAAAGTAGAAACAAACGATATAAAAAAATTAGATTACAAAGGAAACTTAAGTAAAAGAGAGATAGCAGCCCTCAATAACTTAAAAAAGAACAGTAACTACATAATCATACGCCCAGCTGAAAAAGGTGGTGTAATTGTAATACAGAACGTCCAAGACTACCAAAAAGAAGCCAAAAACATCCTAGGTGATACCCGATACTATGAGAAAACCATGGAAGACCCCTTCCCAGAGCTAACAAAAAAATTAAACTCACTAATCAAACAAGCCTTCACAAACCAATACATAAACAAAAAAGAGAAAAACTTCCTAACGTCAAGAATTCCATGTACCCCATACTTTTACCACTTACCGAAAATACACAAAAATACCACACATCCGCCTGGGCGCCCCATAGTATCCAATACTAAGTGCGCCACAAGCAATTAATCACAATACCTTGACCTGTTCCTACAACCATATGTAAAACAATTACCCAGTTATTTACATGATTCCAGCCAACTCATCCGTGAATTACAAACAATATAATAGTCACCCAGTTATGGCCTCCTCACACTCAATGTAACTGCTCTATACTCTAATATACTCACGATTTAGGCAGTGGCATTGCTAGGGCTGGTGTCACCCGGTGCAGTAGAAAATGGTGTCACCCCCCCCCAGGACACCCCCCCTGAAGCAATAATTTTTTTACCATATATGGGGGCTATGGGGTTGCTACTGATGTAGGGGGGCATCTGTTAGCTCAGCAGACACCCACCACCCCAAAGCTTAGAGCCCCAGCACCTCCTTTCCCCCCTGGCAGCAGCTCACCTAGGTCAGGTGCACCCCACTTTGGCTGGCTGGCTGACCGAGACACCAAATGCTGTTCAATTTCTTCTAGTGACCGCTTCTTCGCGTGGTCATCATGTTCTGACCTGTGCGGACGAGTTACGTAGGGGACGTCCATTAACCCCTTACGGACACATGACGTACCGCTACAGCATGTTTCCCGAGTCCTTAAGGACACATGACGTAACGGTACGTCATGTGTTGTTCCGATCACCAAATCATTGAGCAGGCACCTCGGCTAAATGTTCGGGGGGGCCCCGTGACTCCCCGTGTCGGCGATCGCCGCAAACTGCAGGTCAATTCAGACCTGCAGTTTGCGGTTTTTACCTAGTGCGGCGGTGGTGTCATCGGGTCCCCATGGGGCTGTGGGGGGACCCGATGGCATGGAAGGCAGCGCAATGCCTTCCTGAGGCATCTGCGCTGCCTTCCGGTAAAGAGCCTGTGAGATCCAGCCCCCTGGATCTCACAGGCCCCGGAAGCTGTATGAGCAATACACACAGTATTACTCATACAGCCAATGCATTCCAATACAGAAGTATTGGAAGGCATTGTAAAGGAATATACCCCCAAAAGTTCAAGTCCCAAAGTGGGACAAAAAATAAAGTGAAAAAAAAGTTTAAAAAATAAAGTTTTCACCCAAAAAATTAAAAGTTTCAAGTAAAAATAAACAAAAACGTCATTTTCCCCAAATAAAGTAAAAAAAAATTGGTAAAAAATAAGGGGAAAAAAAAAGTATACATATTAGGTATCGCCGTGTCCGTTTAGACCGGCTCTATAAACATATCACATGACCTAACCTCTCAGATGAACACCGTAAAAAATAAAAAATAAAAACTGTGCTAAATAAACCATTTTTTTGTCACCTTACATCACAAAAAGTACAACAGCAAGCGATAAAAAAGGTGTTTGCCCACCAAAATAGTACCAATCTAACCGTCACCTCATCCCGCTAAAAATGAGCCCCTACCTGAGACAATCGCCCAAAAAATAAAAAAAACTATGGCTCTCAGAATATGGAGACACTAAAACATCATTTTTTTTAAAAAGCTGTTATTGTGTAAAACTTACATAAATAAAAAAAAGTATACATATTAGGTATCACCGCGTCCGTATTGACCGGCTCTATAAAAATATCACATGACCTAACCTCTCAGATGAACACCGTAAAAAATAAAAAATAAAAACTGTGCTAAATAAACCATTTTTTGACCTTACATCACAAAAAGTGTAATAGCAAGCGATCAAAAAGTCATATGCACCCCAAAATAGTGCCAATCAAACCATCATCTCATCCCGCAAAAAAGGAGACCCTACCTAAGATAATCACCCATAAACTGAAAAAACTATGGCTCTCAGAATATGGAGACACTAAAACATGATTTTTTTTTTGCTTAAAAAATGAAATCATTGTGTAAAACTTACATAAATAAAAAAAAAGTATACATATTAGGTATTGCCGCGTCCGTATCGACCAGCTCTATAAAAATATCACATGACCTAACCCCTCAGATGAACACTGTAAAAAAATAAAAATAAAAACTGTGCTAAATAAACCATTTTTTGTCACCTTACATCACAAAAAGTTTAATAACAAGCGATCAAAAAGTCACACGCACCCCAAAATAGTGCCAATAAAACCGTCATCTCATCCCGCAAAAATCATACCCTACCCAAGGTAATCTCCCAAAAACTGAAAAAATTATGGCTCTCAGACTATGGAAACACTAAAACATGATTTTTTTTTTGCTTAAATAATAAAGTATACATATTAGGTATCGCCGCATCCGTGACAACCTGGTCTATAAAAATATCACATGATCTAACCTGTCAGATGAATTTTGTAAATAACAAAAAATAAAAACGGTGCCAAAACAGCTATTTATTGTTACCTTGCCTCACAAAAAAGTGTAATATAGAGCAACCAAAAATTATATGTACCCTAAACTAGTACCAACAATACTACCACCCTATCCCGTATTTTCTAAAATGGTGCCACTTTTTTGGAGCTTCTACTCTAGGGGTGCATCAGGGGGGCTTCAAATGGGACATGGTGTCAAAAAAAACAGTCCAGAAAAATCTGCCTTCCAAAAACCGTATGGCATTCCTTTCCTTCTGCGCCCTGCCGTGTGCCCGTACAGCTGTTTATGACCACATATGGGGTGTTTCTGTAAACTACAGAATCAGGGCCATAAATATTGAGTTTTGTTTGGCTTTTAACCCTTTCTTTGTTACTGGGAAAAATGGATTAAAATGGAAAATTTGCCCAAAAATTTTAATTCTGAAATTTCATCTCCATTTGCCAATAACTCTTGTGGAACACCTAAAGGGCTAACAACGTTTTTAAAATCAGTTTTGAATACCTTGAGGGATGTAGTTTCTTAGATGGGGTCACTTTTATGGAGTTTCTACTCTAGGGGTGCATCAGGGGGCTTCAAATGGGCCATGGTGTCAAAAAAAACAGTCCAGCAAAACCTGTCTTCCAAAAACCGTATGGCATTCCTTTCCTTCTGCGCCCTGCCGTGTGCCCGTACAGCGGTTTACGACCACATATGGGGTGTTTCTGTAAACTACAGAATCAGGGCCATAAATATTGAGTTTGGTTTGGCTGTTCACACTTGCTTTGTAACTGGAAAAAAATTATTAAAATGGAAAATCTGCCAAAAAAGTGAAATTTTGAAATTGTATCTATTTTCCATTAATTCTTGTCGAACACTTAAAGGGTTAACAAAGTTTGTAAAATCAGTTTTGAATACCTTGAGGGGTGTAGTTTATAGAATGGGGTCATTTTTGGGTGGTTTCTATTATGTAAGCCTCGCAAAGTGACCTCAGACCTGAACTGGTCCCTAAAAATTGGGTCTTTGAAAATTTCTGAAAAATTTCAAGATTTGCTTCTAAACTTCTAAGCCTTGTAACATCCCCAAAAATAAAATATCATTCCTAAAATGATCCAAACATGAAGTAGACATATGGGGAATGTAAAGTAATAACTATTTTTGGAGGTATTACTATGTATTATGGAAGTAGAGAAAATGAAACTTGGAAATTTGCAATTTTTTACAAATTTTTGGTAAATTTGGTATTTTTTTTATAAATAAAAATGAATTTATTTGACTTCATTTTACCATTGTCATGAAGTACAATATGTGCCGAAATGGCCTGGATAAGTCAAAGCGTTTTAAAGTTATCAGCACTTAAAGTGACACTGGTCAGATTTGCAAAAAATGGCCTGGTCCTTAAGGTGAAATAGGGCTGAGGGGCGGGGTCCGCCCTGCCGCCGCGAAGCCGCTGACGTCCCTTCACATCCTTCACTGAGCCTGCCGACTGACCCAAGCGGTAACGGGGGGAGGGGGTTTGGATAGTAAACAGACCGCTGACGTGGGGTGGTGGCTATACAGACAGATCGCCGATGGGGGGTGGGGGGGATAGCAGTCAGATCGCTTACCGGGCAGTGGCCGATCCAGAGACTGGTCTCGGGAGGGGCACATTCAGATTATTTTCTGTCCGCCGCCACAAAACAATGGCGCTTATAGAACAGACTACACAGTGTAGAAGTATACTGTATATTGTGTGGCACAGTGTATGCTATATGTGTATAACAAACATATTTCACATGAAAACTTACAATTACTTGGCTCGGCCCTTGGGGATCTCACACACCACTTCAACACTTTGGCTGGGGAGCTCGGCGGAGCTGATGTGTTTTATCCTAATGAGAAAGATTTCATAATAAACATTTGGAGAAGGGGCAGTGGGGTCGCAGAGCAGGGAGAGGCTGGTGCTGCTACTAAGGGGCTTATACCATGGGGAAGTAATACAGCCCACCATAATGCCCCCCCAGTAGAAATAATTCTCCTTATAATGTGACAGTGCAAAAAATACCCCCTTGTAATGCCCCCAGTTGAGCTAATGTCCCCATAGTGCCCCCATAATGTGCCAGTATAAAATACCCCCATATAGTGCCCCCAGTAAATGGCCCCATAGTGCTCCTCTCCCCCCTTCCTCCTAGTGCCCCCCATAATGTACCAGTATAAAATGCCCCATATATAGTGTCCCAGTAGATGCCCTCAGTGTCTCCCATAATTTGCAAGTATAAAATACCCCTTCATAGTGCCCCCCATAGATGACTCCATAGTACTCCTCTCCCCCCTTCCCCATAGTACCCACTGTTATGTGTCCCAGTATAAAATGCTACTGTACAGAGCCCTCCATATAAAATACCCCTTCTTTGTGGCCTCAGTAGATGCCCCTATCGTGCCCACCAATAATGTGCCAGTAATAAGTGCCCCCAATAATGTGCCAGTAATAAGTGCCCCCATAGATGCCCCCCAATAATGTGCCAGTAAAATGTGCCCCTATAGATGCCCCCCAATCATGTGCCAGTAACAAGATCCTCCCTAATCATGTGCCAGTAACAAGAGCACCCCCCATCATGTGCCAGTAACAAGAGCACCCCCCATCATGTGCCAGTAATAAGAGCACCCTCCCATCATGTGCCAGTAACAAGAGCCCCCCCAATCATGTGCCAGTAACATGAGCCCCCCCATCATGTGCCAGTAACAAGAGCCCCTTATCATGTGCTAGTAACAAGAGCCCCCCATCATGTGCCAGTAACAAGAGCCCCCCAATCATGTCCCAGTAACAAGAGCCCCCCCATCATGTGCCAGTAACAAGAGCCCCCCAATCATGTGCCAGTAACAAGAACCCCCCCATCATGTGCCAGTAACAAGAGCCCCCCCATCATGTGCCAGTAACAAGAGCCCCCCATCATGTGCCAGTAATAAATAAAAGTTATACTTCCCTCCATGTCAGCGATGCGATGCAGGCCTTTTCCGGCCTGTGTCCCACGCTGTACGGCTCAGGCGACGCGATGACGTCATTGCTCCGCCTGCAGCGGCCTCTGATAGGCTGCCGGCCTAGTGCTGGCAGCCTATCAGAGGAACAGGGAAGAGACACTCCTCTCTCTCCCCTGCCCCGCACAGCCATCTCTATCGCTGTCCTGAGGACGGCGATACAGATGACTATGGAGATGATCGCTTCCACAATGGAAGCACTCATCTCCCTGTGCCCTGCCGCCACCGCCATCAGACTGGTGTCACCCCATCACTGGTGTCACCCGGTGTGGCCCGCACCCCCCTCGCAACGCCACTGCATTTAGGTATCAGTTGCATAAGGAGGAACACCTTCCAAAAAGATAAATTCCTCAAACCACAACAGATAGACTTCCTATGTGAAGGAGTAGTAAGAGGGTATATGTTTCGTCAAACTAAAAGTGACAGGTACCACGCCCCCTTTTATACAGATAACCCCGCCCCTTTTAAATTGATTGATATTGTTTGATATAAAGTTTATATCGCTTGATATAAAGTTTATATCGCTTGATATTATTTTTATATCGCTTGATATTGTTTGATATAAAGATTATATCGCTTGATATTAATTTTATATCGCTTGATATTGCTTGATATATATATATATATATAGTATTCGTCCATTAAGGTCTTACCACTTCTGACAGCTTCTTACTACAGATGGCAACACCCCCCCAGACATTCTTCTCAGATTACTGTTAGGGCTAAACCAGGAAGTTGAACTTTCTTAGAGAAGCAGGACAGCTTACTACAGATTTTGAAATCGAATGTCCGGCAGTTACAAATTAAAAATAAATAAATTTGCTGTTAAATTTATATTGATTCTTACTACATTTGTATTTGGCCATTAAGGTCTTATCACGTCTTCCAGATTCTTACTACAGATGGCAACATCCCCCAGACATTCTTCTCAGATTACTGTTAGGACTAAAAGAGGACATTGTGGTTTTTTGAAAGCCTCCTGGCAGCTTACTACAAATGGTGAAATCTAATGTCATAATCTAATGTCAGGCAGTTTCCAAATGAATACAAAAGCACAAGTTTTTTGTTTTTTTTTTATATAAAAGCCAACCACTTATTTATACAGTTTGTTAAGTTTCATTTGATAAAAATCTTTTGGGATATGCCCATTTCTAACACTTTGATACATTTTTTTTATATAAAATTAAGATTTGGACATAAAAAGGCCTATAATAAACATATAAATTATTATAAAACATAATCTAACTTTTTGAAAGACAGCAACTACTTAATGTGTAAACACAAGGTTTTGGTATAAAAGCCAACCACTTATTTATACAGCTTGATAAGTTTCATTTTGTTAAAAAATCTTTTTGGCTATACCCATTTATAACAGTTGATAAGTTTTTGATATAAAATTACGATTTGGGCACAAAAAGGCCTATAATAAACATATAAATTCTTATAAAACATAATCTAACTATTTGTGAAACAGCAACTAATGAATGTGCTAATAGTTGCAACATTTTGTGGTTTACAACAGGACCCCCAGCCTATATAAACATGACACATTCTGGGCATGGTTAGCACAGAGATACGCAGTCACATACAGGCATAGGTCCCTAAGGCATTAAACACATCAAAAGGTAAGCACCATTTGGCTGTTGTGCTTTTAAATCTTTTTACTATTTATTGAATATGAATTATGGTATCTGTATCTATGTAACTGATGATTTATAGGGTCGTAATGCGTCACTAACTAAATGTCTTTTTCTTTTACATCCGACAAATGTTGCTATATATATATATACTTATATCTTAATGTTTGTCTTTAAATTTCAGCCAAAAGAAAAGAAAGCAACAAAGCCAGAGTCAATAAAGAGAACCGGCCGAGGCTTTGTTAGAACTCCAAAACATCACAATTAAAATTTTGTACCATAATAGGGGGCAGTGGCGTTATTATCACACAGCCCACACAGCTAAAGAAAAGACCGTCTATATATTGCACCATGATAAGCATTATTATGGCATAAAAAATCTAAAAGCCTTTATCGGTTTCGACTATTTTTGCGACGTTTGTTGTACTGTATACAAACATAAATATCGACAGGGGTGTATGCAGTTTTGTAAAGCGTGCCAGAGCCCGAATTGTGTTGAACAGTCTAATAACACACGTTGCCCGATATGTAGGACGTATTGCCGCTCAGAGGCTTGTTTTGAAACACATAGAAACGGGGCACTTAGTGATAAAGCTCTTTGTAGGAAAAAAACTTTTTGCGGCTTTTGTTACAAATATATAGACTGCGGCGATGAGCACAAATGTAACGTGTTAAAATGCACCATCTGCGGCGGGCAGGTTGACAAATTTGACGACCATGTTTGTTACATGCAGCCATACAACCCCAAAAAAATGACTGACAAGTATATCTTTTACGATTTTGAATGCATGCAAGAAACAGGCGTGCACATACCCAATTTCATTTACGCAACCACACTATACGCCCCAAACTCCTGGCAATTTAGCGGAAAATCCTGTACACGGGACTTTGTGCGATTTTTTGCAGACGGTAAGTTTTCGGGTTACACGTTTATAGCGCACAATGCAGGACGCTACGACGCTTATTTTGTTTTACAGGAGTTGATTAATGAAAAATTTAAAATTGATATTATAAATCAAGGAGGCCGGGTAATGTGCGTTACCCTGAAGGACTTAAAAATTAGATTCATAGACTCGCTGAATTTCATGCCTATGAAGCTCAGCAAGATGCCCGAGGCTATGGGTTTTTCAGGCGCCAAGGGTCACTTCCCGCATTTTTTCAACACGGCCGAAAATCAAAACTACATAGGCGGCCTACCGGCCGCTAGGTGTTACGGCATCGAATACATGATGCCCTGTGAGCAAAAAGAATTCACAGATTGGTACGAGAAACATAAAAATGACACCTTTAATTTTCAGGAGGAGTTAAAAGCTTACTGTAAGCAGGATGTGGAGGTTTTGAGAAGGGCCTGTGAGTGTTACAGGGACACGATTATGGCTATGACGGAACAAAAAGTTCTGCAATACATTAAACGTGAAAAGAAATACAGAACGGTCACTAAATGTATTGATCCGCTCCAACTTATCACATTGGCATCCGTGTGCATGGCTATGTATCGGTTTAAATTTCTACCCAAAAATACCATAGCGATTGTCCCGGCAGATAATTACCACAAGACCCAGAAACGCTTTTCAACACCCGCTATACAGTGGCTCATGTACCTTGAACATGCTGAAGGCATTTCTATACAACACGCGTTAAAGGGAGGTGAAAAAAAGGTCGGTAAATATTTTTTGGACGGGTATGCTTTTGTTAACGGTAAACACACTGCTTTTGAATTTCAGGGCTGTTTTTATCACGGGTGTCCTGTGTGCTATAACGATCAGGACAGCAACGAACTTACTAAAACGTCCTACGGGCAGCTATACCAATCTTTCCTAGTCAGGAAAAGCCGACTACAGAGACAAGGCTTTACGGTCCGTGTCCTGTGGGAACACGAGTGGCGGGAAATGATTGCAAACGATTCGGGGGTCAAAGACTTTCTGTTTAAAATGAAATTCCCGACTCCTTTGGATCCTCGTGACGCGCTTTACGGCGGGCGCACTAACGCCATTAAACTTTATCACAAGGTGCAGGCCGATAAAACAGTGCATTATTACGATTTCACCAGTCTGTATCCTTTTGTTAATAAAACTAAGACGTACCCTGTACGACACCCAAAAATCATTTATGATCATTTTGGATACATCAAAAAATACTTTGGTATTGCCCGAGTTAAAGTGTACCCGCCCAGAGATTTATTTTTTCCGGTCCTGCCTGTAAAGCTAAATGAAAAACTAATGTTTCCTCTATGTTACACCTGTGCCTTGAACTGTCTGAAAGACATTTGCACCCACACAGATGATGAGCGTTCCCTAACCGGTACATGGTGCACCATAGAACTAGTTTTAGCTGTTGAAAAAAGTTACAGGATTGCCGAGATCTACGAGATCTGGCATTTTCCGAACACAACAGACGATCTGTTCGCCCCGTACATCAAATTACATCTCAGAGATAAACGGGAGGCTTCCGGTTATCCCAGTTGGTGTAAAACGGGTTCTGAAAAAACGGCTTACATAGCGGCATTTTAAAAAAAAGAAGATGTCTGCTTGCGTTCTGATAAGATAGCTGTAAACCCAGCAAAAAGACAAATTTCAAAACTGTTCCTAAACTCTTTGTGGGGTAAGTTTGGACAGCGTTCTAACTTGTCACGTACCAGCATAGTCACGGACCCTGACGAACTTTTCAAACTAGCTTTTGTGCCGTACTACGACCTTTCCGAGGTTAATTTCATCGATGACGATACGGCGTTAGTCAATTGGCGCTATGTAAAAGAGCGCTACACCCACAACAAAAACACAAACATTTTTATAGCCTGTTTTACAACCGCCTATGCCAGACTCGAATTATACAAGCTCCTAAACAGGCTGCAGGAACGTTGCCTTTATCACGACACAGACTCCGTCATATTCGTGAGTAAGGGGGCTGCATGGTCGCCACCCTTGGGTGACTTTCTCGGTGAACTAACTAGTGAAATACCCGACGACGCCCACATTACCGAGTTTGTATCCGCTGGCCCAAAGACTTACGGCTACAAACTTAACAACGGTAAAACCGTATTGAAGGTTAAGGGTATAACACTCAATGTTGCTAACACACGGCTTGTTAATTTTGACAGTTTAAAAGACCTTGTGTTGGATTACTCACACAACACCGACCCCGAGACGCAGAAAACAATAGGTATCGAACAAGACGGCATTTTCAGAAATAGGAAGCGTTTGACCATAGAGACAAGACCGTTACGTAAAACACAAAAGTGCGTCTACACAAAGAGACAGCTGACGGCTGACTTTACAACGCTGCCTTTTGGCTATTAAACATGCCTGCGCATTTTCAACACCCTTTTTCATGTATCCTAGCAGGACCCTCAAATTCCGGAAAGAGTTTTTTTGTTAAAAATGTATTAATGCATCAGGATACGTTAATGTCGCACAAACCTGATAATGTCATTTGGTTTTACGCATGTTGGCAGAAATTGTATGATGAACTAACCCGTTTGTTTACAAATATCAGGTTTATCGAGGGGGTCCCACAAAATTTTACAGACGCTGAGCTATTTTCAATGGATAAGGTAAATTTGGCGGTTGTTGATGATCTTATGGAGGCGGCTTGTGAAAATCTTGAAATACAAAACGCATTCACCAAATATGTACACCACAGAAATTTGAGCATTATGTATCTCGTTCAAAACGTTTTTTGTCAGGGTAAGAAAAGCCGAACCATAAATTTAAACACTAAATACATGGTCCTTTTTAAGAACCCTCGTGATAAATTACAGGTTATTACGTTGGCTCGGCAGATGTACCCCGGTAAAACACGTTTCTTTTTAGAAGCTTTTGAAGATGCTACACACAAGCCTTACGGCTATTTACTTGTAGATTTAAGATCTGACACGCCTGAGGACCTGCGACTCAGAACCGGTCTGTTCCCACCAGCTCTGCCGGTGGCTTATGTGTGCAAACAGAAGCTCTAAAATGAGGTATCTCACATCTTTACGGTTATTTTTGTTAGCTGCGCTGGTGCTGTAAGGATGTCGAACAGGATCCGGCGTAATTGGGGTCTTTTAAAAGCATTAGTCAAAACAAAACTGAAGGCCCGAAAATCAATATTATGTAATGCCAGTAATGATTTGATATCGGCTATTGGCGAGATAGCGCTCAACATCCTTAAAGGAAAGATACCTCTTAAAGAGCGCCAAAAAAATATATTGAAAAAATGGCGTCGGGCTATAAAGAAATTAAGCGATAAAAAGTACTCCATTAAAGGAAAGAAGCGCATTGTGAACCAGAGCGGCGGTTTTATAGGAGCTTTGCTCGGTTTTGCAATACCTTTAATCACTAGCCTGATAGCTAATACAGCGGGTGGCTCATAATGCAGTATGCAGAGAAAATGTTCCTGGTTTCAAAAAATGAAATGGACAGGCTTAAAAATTCGTCCGTAGATGCAACAGATATACGCCAAACAGCCATACGGCGATTAGATGATGAGATTAGCGAAATACTACACAGAAATGACCTTTCAGATGATGAAAAAATTAAAAATAAGAGATACACAGTCGTGTTACAGAGGTACTTAATGCTCAACAAACAGTCCGGTAAAGAAATGCCTGGTATAACCCTGATTACGCAGCCGCAAACCGATCAACAACAATTGTCAAATGCAACCTCAATCAGCACAGATACTAACGAGATACTTGATAGTATTAACACACGTTATAGAAAAAATGCAGAACTATTGTTAAGTAAACTGTACCGCGCTGGTAATAAGCCGTACTGGAACGCTATGGGTGAGTTCATTTACAAAGAACAAACTGTAACCGGTTCCAACATTATTGACCTGATTCGAACAGCTACCCAGAGTCATGGGCTGCCTAAGATTAAACCTCACGGTTGGGACTATTTTATGGAAACTATCGCACAGCTGAACACCCCGTCAATGGTTATCGGTAATACAAGAACAAGAGAACTTTTCGATAATTTGAAAAAACGGGCGCTGAGTGAGCCCTTTGACGAGGCTCGAAGCCCTTTTACCCCTCCGGTGTTAACATCGCCTACTGTGTCGACCCGGGGCTCATTATTACCTAAAAAGAGGCTCCCGCCCTTGTTGCAAGCTGTTTGGTTAACGTTGTAAATTTTCTTACTTTGACGATTGTATATAAACTTTCTTTGTATTAAACAGCTTATAATGTTTTTATTTGTTTTACATAAATTTTTACTTTGCATGTATATAAAATTTATTTGTGTGTAATGTCTTATAATGTTTTATTTATGCTACATAAACTGTTTTAAATAAAAATGTAGTCTGTTTTTCTTTTTACAATAAATATAATAGCTTGATTATTTAAAATTGTATAAACAGTTAGGACGTGTTGTTGAGTAGACGCTGATTAAAACACAGCTAAAATGCCTGCAAAAAGCAAAATATTGCGAAAGCAATACTACACGGCAAAAGCGGTCGGCTCTTATGGGGGCGTTGAATCCTTATTCAGAGAAGTACGGAAATTTGGAATAAGAAAAGACTCTGTAAAAAACTGGTTGAGCAACGAGGATACTTATACATTGTACAAACCTGTTAAAAAATCCTTTACAAGAAACAAGGTTATGGTGTCTGATATCGATGCTCAATGGCAGGCAGATCTTGTGTCGATGATGGATTTTTCTAAAGAAAATAATGGTGTAAAATACCTGCTGACGGTCGTTGATATTCTATCTAAATATGCCTGGGTGTCGGGCCTTTCAAATAAGTCCGGCGCTACCGTGGCTACCGCTTTTGAGCAGATATTTAAGTTAAGCGGCCGAACCCCCCGAAAGCTCCAGACTGATCGGGGCCGTGAGTTTATAAACAAACCTATGAGGCGTCTTTGTGAAACCTATAAAATACATCATTTTTTAACTACAAACGCTGTTAAGGCTGCGTTGGTCGAGCGTTTTAATAGAACGCTGAAAACTAAAATGTGGCGCTATCTTAGAGAACAAAACACGTACAGGTACATTGACAAGTTACAAGACTTGGTGTATAGTTATAACCACACATACCACAGAACTATAAGGCGGCGCCCCGTCGATGTGACAAAAGAGAACTCTTTAACCGTTTGGAAAAATATCTACGGGTGTTACGATACTATTAAAAAAGTTAAACCGTTATTAAAAATAGGTGACCACGTCAGAATTGTGTGTTATAAGGGGGTTTTTACAAAGGAGTATGAACAAACCTATACGGACGAGATATTTAAAATTCACGCTGTAAACACTCGGGGCCTCCGACCCCTTTATAAGTTGAAAGACCTGTCCGATGAGCTCATTGAAGGCTCATTCTACCCGGAGGAAGTCCAAAAAGTAACTCTCGACAAGCTACGAGTTTACAGGCTAGAAAAAATACTGAAAAAGAAGAAAGTTTGTGGTAAAACGCTGTGTTTTGTAAAGTGGATAGGTTACCCCGACAAGTTTAACTCTTGGGTACCTGAAAAACAGTTGATGCGTCTGTAAACTATGGAGGACGGATCGTTTTTTATCACGCTGCCCTGCAACGCCTCTGCCAAACTTTATCCCGAAAACAGCATCGCCGATTACACCACTAAGTTAGCAAAAGCGGTGCATCTTCGCGGCCCTTACGAAGTGGCTTTAGTGGAGATTCAGTATCCACATACGTGGGAAACCTTTGGCCCCGGAGATGGTGTATTCTACGTCGCACAGCGCTCCGAGTCGATTAGTGAGCTTTTTGTTAAATCGGGTTATTACGCCAATATGCACGATCTCATCAAAGCCATTAATAGCAAACTTGAATCTATAAAAATACCTCCCGATCAACTGCGTCTAAGATACGACGATATTGACAGAACCGTTTATGTACTGAATTCACCAGCCTACAAGTTCATGCCTTGTGTGAAGTTGGGGAATATTTTGGGGCTGACGGGGCATTCGCAAGCGCCGTCGCTCAAGAATGTAGACACCGAGCACATCACTCTCCGCTACAAAGGACCCGGCTTACCTGTTTTAGAACATCATGTTGGCGGTATAAAGGGGCTTGCTCTAGTTTCATCAAAAGAGAAAAAAAAATTATTCCGATATTAAAGCTGGTTTTTATACATTATTTGTTTGTACCGATATCGTTCAACATCAACTTGTTGGCGATAGTTACGTACAACTTTTAAGAACTGTCGAGTTAGGCGGTAAAAATGGTGATATAGTCACGCAAAAGTATCACCGGCCTGACTATATACCTGTTTGTAAACATCATTTTGACACGGTCACAATATCGATACTCACGGATCAGGCTAAATCTGTTAAATTCAAATACGGTAAGACTATTGTGCGATTACACTTTAGACCGCGCGCTGTGACGACGCATTAAAATGTTGTCCCAGAGAGTGTACGGTGACCCAGACGCATATACGCATTATTACATAACGCAAGCTGGTCATGGCTTGGACGGATTTCACGGTACTGAATTCATGCATGGTTCTGGACTCGCCGGGTTATTTAGGGGTCTGTTCCGACGTGTCGTTCCCCTATTTAAGAAAGGTGTGGAGCTTGTAAAACCGCACGTGAAAACAGCCGCCCGTAACATTGCAAAAGACGTTGTCACTACGGCCTCGACCGCCTTTATGGATCGTATAAATAGGTCGGCGCAGCGCCAGGAGGGCTCTGGTGTCGTACAAATACGTAAAAAAACGCGTAAAAGAAAACGTGAACGCGCTGCCATTGTCTTACCAACTTTTATGAATAAAGTAGCAAAACCTAAGAGATGTCGCCGCCAGAAAACAAGAAGTCGTTCACCGAGTGACATCTTCTAGTCACCCGCTATGGCTTTCGTGCATGACGCCTCCGCCGAGTACGCCAAATCAGAGTTGGATATCTTTCAAATACTGCCTACCCAAACAAGCATTGAAAAATCGCTTTATGTAGAGGTACAGCCAATCGCAGCAATCACTGACAATGCCCCTTTGGAATTCTACATCACGGGCAGCGGTGAATATTATTACGATCTTTATAACACCTTGTTACACGTTGTTTGCAAAATCGTTAGTCCTGATAACACACCCATACCCGAAGGCTCCCGCGTTGCGCTTATTAACTACCCTGAAGTGAGTCTTTTTAATCAACTGGATATAACGCTCGGCGACACGTTGATTTCAAGAAGCGACAACCTTTATACGTATAGAGCGTATATAGAGTCCCTAATAAATTATAATTCACAAACTTTAGCGTCCCAATTTACAGCCGGTTTATTCTATAAAGACACAGCGGGGCATCATGATGACCGGGTTATCGATGGGCGTAATGACGGCTTCAGCAGGAGAGCAAAGTATTCAGCCCGATCTAAGAGTGTTGAATTAATGGGCCCCATTTACGCCGATATATTTAATCAACCGAAGCTAATACTGAACGGTTTAGACCTAAAGATAAAATTGACCAGAAACAAAGACACTTTCTGCCTTATGTCGGCCGAGGCGGCCCATTTTAAAGTCCAAATACAGCACGCTTCCCTGTTTGTCAAAAGAGTACAAGTATCGCCCGCTGTAAGAATCGGTCACAGTCGCGCTCTGTTAACAGCTAACGCGAAGTACTCGATCGATCGGGCTTAAAGTGTATAGCGTCCCCGCCGGTACTCACATTTGCAATCACGAGAATCTTTTCCTCGGAAACCTACCAAAAACAGTAATACTATCGTTTGTGGATAACGAATCATTTTCCGGGAGTTAAGAAAAAAAAATCCTTTGTGCTTCAACCACTATAATGTGAATTATGCAGCCTTATATTTGGATGGTCAACAGATACCGGCAAAACCTTTTCAACCTAACTTCCAAGACGAATCAGCTGTTCGTGAATATATGTCCCTAGTACATATTTCGGGGAAACACAAGGCCGACAACGCTGTATCCGTCGATCGACACGAGTTCTTGAACGGTTACACTTTGTTCGCTTTTGATTTATCGCCGGATCAAGAGCCCGGCGGTCATTTCTCTCTAGTAAAAACTGGCAATCTGAGAGCTGAAATTAGATTTGCCGAGCCGATTGCAAACACAATTAATATGATTGTATATTCAGATCATGAAAATATTATTGAAATAAATAATCGTCGGGAGGTATTATATGATTTTCAATAAAAATGAATAATTATGAAATTGCCTGTGTTATTAAAGCTGATATTAACGCCAGGCGCATATTTAAAGGTGTATTCCCATGTGATTTATTACCTGGGGGTAAAATCATCGACAGGCCCGCGGCCTACATTGTAAATACGGATAATTCATCTCAGCGGGGGAAGCATTGGATTTTAATTATAGTATACCCGAATGATATATCTTATTTTTTTGATAGTTATGGTTTATCCCCCGCAAATGAAATATTTCCTGGCGACTTTATGCAGTTTTTATATAAAAATTCTAAGACAATAAGATATAAAAACAGACAAATACAAGACGCCGTTAGTTCCGTCTGCGGCCATTACTGTATCTATATCTTACAATGTCTCGCTAAAGGAATATCTTTTGAAAATGTTTTAAAAATGTTCACTAACGATTTTAGAAAAAATGACCGTATTGTGCGATCATTTGTAACAAAACGCATGAAACGCTTATGTATACGATGCTGTAATTACAATCAAACGTGTCTGTCCCTACGTGATTGTTGCAAATAAGGAAATAAATAAAGCTTTTTAACCGAATTATATTCGTCATCGTTTTATTTTAATACTATTATATTAAATTAATATCAGGTGCTATAAATTTTAATATCAAACACGATAAATTTTAATATCAAACACGATAAATTTTTAAATCAAACACGATAAATTTTAATAGCACACACTATAAATTTTAATAGCACACACTATAAATTTTAATAGCTAGCGCTATAAATTTAATATCAAACACTATAAATTTTAATAGCAAACACTATAAATTTAATATCAAGCAATATCAAGCGATATAAAATTAATATCAAGCGATATAATCTTTATATCAAACAATATCAAGCGATATAAAAATAATATCAAGCGATATAAACTTTATATCAAGTGATATAAACTTTATATCAAACAATATCAATCAATATAAAAGGGGCGGGGTTATCTGTATAAAAGGGGGCGTGGTACCTGTCACTTTTAGTTTGACGAAACATATACCCTCTTACTACTTAAAGGTCTCCTATTTATCCTGAAAAACAACTACTTTATATATAATAATAACATTTACCACCAATGCACTGGGACCGCTATGGGGACGCGAGTAGCGCCATCCTTCGCAAACCTCTTTATGGGCGAATATGATGAGATACACATTTGGGGCCACCAAACCTTTAAGGACAACATCATCCACTTCAGAAGATATATAGATGATTATCTGGGATGGGGACGAGGAGTCGGCTCTACAGTTCTGCAATAGCCTAAACTACACAGATTGGGGTATCACTTTTACCCCAAAATTTAGCAAGGAAATTATAGAATTTTTAGACATCGTTATGACTAATCAAGAAAACACCCTAATGACAAAAACCTTCTTCAAAACTGTCAACACTAATAGTTGCACTCATTATACCAGCTTCCACCACAAAAAATGGCTTAAAAATATACCATACAGCCAGTATAAACGGATCAGGCGAAACTGTACCAATTATAAGGATTTTGTTGCACAATCAAAGATATTCGAAAAAAGATTTAATGAAAAACAATACGCCACCAATATCATACAAGACGTGTATAAAAAGAGCTTGCAATTAACACAAACAGAATGCCTAGAACCAGGCAAAAAAGAACAAAAAGCCCCGAAAGATATCCACTTTATCACACAATTCAGCACAACAAAACCTCCTTTGACATCAGACATCACCTGACTTGTCAATCCTCATACGTAATCTAAATGATTGAATGCAAATGCGGTCCCAATATGCAGGGCGTACAACCCAGGAACTACATTGCCATCTGAATCAACACCCACACAACATACAAAAACTCTACGCAAAACACAGCCTATCAAGGCACTGTGCCAATTCTCCGGAAAAAGAAAGACATACTATCAAGATCACCCCGATAGATTTTATACCACCCAACCCATACAACAGATTTGATACTCTTTAGAAGCGGGAGATCTATTGGATCTACCAGCTAAAAACACTCACCCTGCATGGTCTTCACAAAATTAATGAGATTATAATATAGAAACTATGGAACCAACAATATGGAGTGGATAGAAACTTATAATATAAATATAAATAAAATAAATACTATGAAACTAATAAGGGGAGGATGATGTGTATATGTATATATATATATATATATATATATATATATATATATATTTGTGTGTGTGTGTATTGTGACACAGTGAGAGGTTTTGTCTGGGAAAACAATGTATTTTCCTCCCAGCATGTGCTGCTGGGCTGATTTACAGCCAGGTGAGGTCAAATACCAGACCGGATTTTAAGTGCCGGTCCGGGTTTTGACAGCACCTGGCTGTTCTTAAATAGGCAGCTGGGCTCAGAAGGCGTGTCTCTGTGTTGGGATCTAGGAGCCTTGTGTCTGGATGAAGGCTTGCTACCTGTTTGCCGTGAAAACATGTTGGTGCTGCTATGGTCAAGAACTGTTTGAGGCAGAATTGCTGCATGGTGTGAATTACCACCAACACCGCAAGGTGACTTTTTGTTTTATTATGACTGCTTGTTTTGTCACTTGCCTTAAGTGTAAATAAAACACTGAACTGTTTGATCCAAAACACTTGTTGCCTCTATACTGCATCCTCTAATCCTGTCTACCAGAGCAAAATCCCACAATTGGTGGAGGATGCGCGCATCAGCAGTGAATGCCGATTTTTTTTTTGGTTTCTGAATTTTTCAGGCATAGTTGTATGTCGTACATTAAACCAGCGGTATTACAACCAGTGCCCAATGGAGGCTGTTGTAAAGGCCGTCATGGAGGCTAATCTGCAGCAGCGAGAGACAAACCTGCAGCAACGCAAGGCTAATTAGCAGCAGCAGGAGACTAACCAGTTGCTGCTACAACACATGATGGCTTTGCAGACAGCAGGAGCAACCCCGAGCATCCACGATGCCCGGTAAGCAGTCCATGCCGCTATTCCTAAGATGACCCCCACAAACAACATTAAAACCTACCTGGCGATGTATGAGAAAGTGGAAATCAGGGAAAAGCTATGCTGTGACCAGTGAGCTGAGGTCATCGCTCCGTTCCTGGCATCCGATTCCCAGCTGGTGTATTTCGACTTGCCAGCTGACTACCAGAATGTCAAGGGTGAGATTGTGGCAAGACCGGGGGTGAATGTGTTAGTCCGGGCCCAGCACGTGCATCAGTGGGGGTTTAACCCGGCTGAGCCTGCAAGACCCCAGTATTATAACTTACTTCACCTCTTGCAAAAATGCCTACAGCCTGACGTGCTGAGTCCCACTGCTATGCTGGATCGTCTGTTAGGCAATATGTTCTGGAGGGCTTTTCCATACCCTCTCCAGCACTGGATCGGTCAGGTGTCTCCTGGCAATGCCTTTTAGGTGGTGGACCTGGTGGAATGCTATGAAGCTAACAGGAATCTAAAGGAGGGTTCTTTCGGGAGGGGGGTTGGCAAACCCCGGAAATCTCCACCCCAGGCCCGTAGATTTGAGCCAATAAAACCCGCCGGGGATGTACCCACGGCAAACCTGGCTCCAATAGTCTGCTGGCGGTGTCAGGAGCCTGTCCATGTAAGGGCTGACTGACCCCATCTGGTTGAGCCCATGAACGCTAACTATGGCTACCGTCAGTTGCTATATGCCAGGAGGCTGTGTGCAACAGGTACCCCAGAGTCTCTAGATTATTTGTGCCAGGTGGAAGTGGGAGACACTCCAGCGGAGGCTCTGCTGGACTCAGGGAGTCTGTTGACCCTAGTAAGGGCTAACCTGGTGCGGTACCCTGAGTATACTGTCCGGAAAGTCGGGGTGATGTGCATCCATGGAGATTTAAAAGACTACCCCACAGCGCTGGTGTCTCTAACTACGGTGGCCGGTAGATGGACCCATGAGGTGGCTGTCGCCACAAACCTACATTATGAAGTCATAATAGACAGAGACTTCCCGGGCTTACCGGCACTGTTGCCTGCTATGAGAGTGACTGATGCCCATGAGACAGGGGTAACCCTAGCAGAGTGGCCCGGCTTAGGGGGGAGACCAGAACCCTTGGAACCTGTGACCGAAGGGCCAGCGGTAGGGGTGACCGCTACTTCGGTGGAAGAGGGGGAGACAACCCAGCTAAGTGTGATGGTGGGAGATGTGGAGAACTTGCCGCGGGGTCCTGAATTGGAAGACCTCAATGTCTCTGGGGATAATTTCGGTACCGCCCAACATTGGGACCCAACCCTATCCCGCTCCTTGGAAAATATGTTAATAGTAGATGGTGAACCACAACAATCTGGGGCAGAGTCAGTGTTTCCCCGTTTTGTGGTTCATCAGGATATGTTGTATCGGGAAAACAAACTACGGGGTGAAACTATAGAACAATTGGTGGTCCCCATGGCTTATAACAAACTTGTGTTAGATCTAGCCCACCAACACGTTCTCAGGGGTCACCTGTGGCTGCAGAAAACTCGGGATTGTATTGTACAGTGGTTTTACTAGCCCAGCATAGTCAAAGAAGTGGAAGAGTTTTGTAAGTCTTGCCCAACCTGCCAGATAACTAGCCCCCAGCCACATTTCTGTAGTCCCCTAGTACCTCTCCCGATTATCGAAGTACCGTTTGACCAAATAGCTATGGATCTCATAGGCCCAGTACCGAAGTCTGCCAGAGGGCATCAACACATCTTAGTCATTCTAGACTACGCCACTCGGTACCCGGAGGCGGTGCCACTGCGACATACCTCGGCCAAACTCATAGCTAAGGAATTAATGGAGATGTTTTCCCGAGTGGGACTACCTAAAGAGGTTCTGACCGACCAAGGTACCCTTTTTGTGTCCAAGGCGATGAGGGAACTCTGTAGGTTGCTGCACATAAAACAGCTAATCCTGTCTACCAGAGCAAAACCCCACAGTATATATACACTCACCTAAAGAATTATTAGGAACACCTGTTCTATTTCTCATTAATGCAATTATCTAGTCAACCAATCACATGGCAGTTGCTTCAATGCATTTAGGGGTGTGTTCCTGGTCAAGACAATCTCCTGAACTTCAAACTGAATGTCACAATGGGAAAGAAAGGTGATTTAAGCAATTTTGAGCGTGGCATGGTTGTTGGTGCCAGACGGGCCGGTCTGAGTATTTCAGAATCTGCTCAGTTACTGGGATTTTCACGCACAACCATTTCTAGGGTTTACAAAGAATGGTGTGAAAAGGGAAAAACATCCAGTATGCGGCAGTCCCGTGGGCGAAAATGCCTTGTGGATGCTAGAGGTCAGAGGAGAATGGGCCGACTGATTCAAGCTGATAGAAGAGCAACGTTGACTGAAATAACCACTCGTTACAACCGAGGTATGCAGCAAAGCATTTGTGAAGCCACAACACGCACAACCTTGAGGCGGATGGGCTACAACAGCAGAAGACCACACCGGGTACCACTCATCTCCACTACAAATAGGAAAAAGAGGCTACAATTTACACGAGCTAACCAAAATTGGACTGTTGAAGACTGGAAAAATGTTGCCTGGTCTGATGAGTCTCGATTTCTGTTGAGACATTCAAATGGTAGAGTCCGAATTTGGCGTAAACAGAATGAGAACATGTATCCATCATGCCTTGTTACCACTGTGCAAGCTGGTGGTGGTGGTGTAATGGTGTGGGGGATGTTTTCTGGGCACACTTTAGGCCCCTTAGTGCCAATTGGGCATCGTTTAAATGCCACGAGCTACCTGAGCATTGTTTCTGACCATGTCCATCCCTTCATGACCACCATGTACCCATCCTCTGATGGCTACTTCCAGCAGGTTTCTTGAACATGAGAATGAGTTCACTGTACTAAAATGGCCCCCACAGTCACCAGATCTCAACCCAATAGAGCATCTTTGGGATGTGGTGGAACGGGAGCTTCGTGCCTTGGATGTGCATCCCTCAAATCTCCATCAACTGCAAGATGCTATCCTATCAATATGGGACAACATTTCTAAAGAATGATATCAGCACCTTGTTGAATCAATGCCACGTAGAATTAAGGCAGTTCTGAAGGCAAAAGGGGGTCCAACACCGTATTATAGTATGGTGTTCCTAATAATTCTTTAGGTGAGTGTGTATATATATATATATATATATATATATATATATAAATGTATATTGCCTAATTCCTTACTGACTACCCAATTACTACAATCCAACACATAATATGGATTTAATGGAATATCGAAGTAATCCATATCGATGGATTCATATATCCAAGTAATGAGGCACAAGAGTCCGTGGATTTGCAATACCACTAGCCAATCCATGAGTATTGATGTGTGTACTTTATTCATGTACATATCCGATTTACTTTATATTGTATTGTCGAATTTTAGTTTATTTGATTTTAGTTTGTTTTATCTGCACTGTACCTTTATCACTACCTGTATATTTATTTTATTTTATCAGCATTTTTATCCTTATTGTACCTTTATTATTGTCCACCATCAGCAAACTACCCTACAATACTAACTGCAGACAGTTAATTATGTAAAACACACCTGTGTACCTCCCCTCCCCCCTTCCCCACTCCTCAATCAGCCCGCCAAAAATGTGCATTTTTAAAGTTTCCTTGTGCATGTCTTACCATTACTGTCCTGATGAAGGGGACGCTCCATCCCAGAAACGAGTTGACAACCCTGTCAATAAAGATTATCGGGAATCTACCGCATTGCTCCTGATGTTCCTTTAATCCAAATCCTGGCAGCGCCTACAGTGATCCGAAAATAATTTTTTTCCAGTTACCTGCCACTCCATTTGAGGTACTCCAGTCTCCAGCAGTCATTCCCTAAAGATGCGACCTCGATGAGCTTCCGCATTGTCGTCCGTGAAGATTAAATTATGCCTGTGTTGTTCATGCAGAGGCACAATGACTGGATTAATGTCACTGTACCATTCACAAAGCGTAGGGCAGTTCTGTATTGACTAGACACACCTGCCTAAACTGTAACACCACCACCACCAAAGGTTTATCTGGTGACAACAGTGTCTGATCCATAACGCTCTCCTTGACGTCTCCAACATCGATGGCGGCCATCATTTCTGCTCAGCGTGAATCGACTTTCATCAGTGAACAGCACTGAGGCCCACTGGTCCCTCGTCCAGCGTAGATGCTCCCCGGCCCATGCAAGACGATGATGTCTGTGTCTGGAGGTGTGGTCAGGTACCCTTGCAGGTTGTCTAGCTCGCAGACCACGCTAATGTAAATGGTTTTGAATGGTCTCACATGACACTTGTGTGCCTCTCACCTCCCTTAAATGCGCCTAAAGTTGTGTGGCATTCATCATCCGGTTCCGCAGGGCATTGTTCACAATGAAGCAGTCATCTGTGTGGGATGTGGCCAAAAGACGTCCACGTCTATGACTTTCTGTGACTTTTCCAGTCTCTCTGTTTCTCTATTGCAACCTGCTGATGACACTCAGTGGGCACTTCTGCCTGAGAACATCCTGCTTGAGGCCTCGCAATGGCGAGGTACTAGTGATCAATTCTTAGGTGTCATCTTGGTCTCATAATGTCAAAATGTGAGCAGCATGATGAGGGGGACTGTTTAAATACAGATTCTAATTGAACCAGGAAATTGAGCGATTTACCTGTTGTGAATTTTGCATTAAGCCTCTTGTTAGAGAACAGCAAGTTGTACAAAAAGTACTGAAATACTAAACAGTTGGACGTGTGCATTAAAAAGTTTAGAGAAGGTCACATCAAGTTCACCTGTAAAGGTTAGAGTGCATTTTATTTCATTTTTATATTAATGGTGAGAAAGAGGAATAAAATGGAATTGCACAATAGTTTTACAGGTTTTGTTTTTACAGCATTCATCGTATAGTAAAAATTACATCTCGCCTATATTCTGCAGGTCAACTAACTAACATTTACTTACAGATATATGCCAATTTTTGTCATTTATCTGGAGTAGATTGCGGTGCAAAGGTTATTTGCTCCGCAATCTGCGACTTTTCCCCGCTCACACCAGGTCTAAAAATGGAGGCGTGGTTGGGCAGGAAGGGGGGCGGGCTGGCAGGCCCATCTCCTTTATAATTTTCTGAGAAAATGGTCTAAATGTAAGCCAGCAAGGTAGCTGGTGTACATTTAGAGAGGCGGTGGATACGCCGTCAAAATGTACGTTCTCAATAAATGACCCCCCCACACACAATCTTTTTTATTTTGATACTTAAAAAAAAAACTTAGAAAAAATGTCTTTGCATCTCCATATTCTGATACCCAACACATTTTTGTATTTCTGTCTATGGAGCTGTGTGAGGGCTCTTTCTACAGGGCGAGATTATTGATACAGGCGTAGTTTTATTGATACAGTTTGGAGTATGTTTTAACTTTTGATCAATTTTTATTAAATTGTTTTGGGAGGAGATTTGACTTTTTTTTTCTCCCCATTACGAAAGTTCACCGTATGGAATAAATACATTTGTGTTTTAATAGTTCTGGCATTTTTGGATACAATGATACCAATTATGTTTTTTATTTCATTTATTTTGCCTTTCTTTTAACTCTATTTTTAGCCCCCCTCCCCCCAGGGGGTTTGTGATTCCTTATAGCATTGCCTCCTACGGCTCCTAAGATCTCTTCACAGTGAGGCCTTTGAGCATCATAGGAAGCACTCTCCCTACAAATGACCTCTCGCAGACTGTGGTTGTAATTGACCAGGGAATATGAGTGGTTAAATGACATTGTCAGTCGGTGCCTGCTTTGTTAAACAGCAGTTGCCCACCATCTATGGTGCCTGCTCAGCTCTGAGCGACCGCCATCTTTAAGATAAAATGTCCGCTTGAATGGACAGGCCAGTTTTTTTTTCTGCCAGAGCGTGAGTCAGTGTGAGCAGGGACTCTCCAGTCTGGCTAATTGAGAAGGGCTGTGATTTCATATGGATAATATCAGTTCATTAAGTTGAGGGTCCTTTTTAAGTGATCTAACCTAAAGATTAGAGCATAATTTTAAAGTACTCCTGAATAACATCCTTATGGATGAGAGCAATTTGAAACATTTCCAGTTTGATAATGGGTTCTTTTGAAGTTTCAAATTACCTTTGACAGATCTGTAAATAATCAGCAGTTGCCTTGTTATAGTGTCTTTTGAAAAATATATAGGTGGATATAAAAAAAGACTTTGTAATATATTATATATCAGGTAAAGATGATTTCTTCTGCTCCCCCTCCACTTCAGTATCTCTTAGTTCACTGCTCAGATCTGTCTTCAGTGAAAACAGGCTGCTGGCTCACTAAAGGATCAGATTATATGAAAGTCTATGGAGAGGGGAGAAAATGGGAAGGATTGCTGGAAACAGGCAAAAGCAGAAAAAAAAAGACTTGGAAGCTGAATGGTTTCTATGGGCTACTGCCCAACTTTTCCTTTGCAGCAGTTTTGATAAATCTCCCCTATAGTCTATAGTATGCTGATGATACAGTTAAATGTACCATAAAACATATTTTACATTTGTTAAACCAGCACCTTGATCTGAATACTTGTAAATGCTTGTAATTAAACATTTTGCATAGCCACTGACTTATTCAATATAAAGTATGCTAATAGTGCCACCTGCTGTTTATTCTTTTCCTTATTTCTCTGTCCACTTTTCTGAGGTGGACACACATGCTCAGTTCCATCCTTCAACTGCCACCAACTGTTTCTATTGTAACAAGATGTGGCAGGGAAAGAGCTGCAGCAGCAAGGACACTCCCTCTGAGCTGCCGGTCTGAAGAGAGTGTCGCAGAACAATTGGAGCAATGAATGAGGAGATCTATGGCTCTATGTGAGTTACAGGGCTGGATCTATCTTTGTTAAAGAGAATGTCCTGACTATATGATTTTCATTTTTTACATCAATCATGGCATAACCACTTTATGTAGGAAATAAATGTTTACTCATCAGTCTCCAGATATTATTTCCCATTGTAATCTGCAGATTATTACTTTAGGCTCCGTTCACACTGGCCTTTGTCTGCCTATTATTGTGTTCAGTTGTACAGAAATACTGTATGTTTTAAAATACTTACATTACACCCATTAGTTTCTTTGGGGACCCAGCACCGAACTGCTTTAGGATGTTCACCAGATCAGCATTTGATGAGCATTTATTAGTTAAAGATCCAGTGCAAGTGAATTTCATATCTTAAACCATATTCACATATTGTGGAAAAGACTTGCACTGACTTTTTGTTTGTGCCACGGAAAGAAAAAAATTGCACATTCTTCTTGTATATTCCACATGGAAAACCTGCAAATGTAATGACAATAGACCTACAGTAATCCTCTTTTGGATCTGCAGCACATCTCTGGAAGAATCTGAGGGTTGCTCTTGGATTTTTGTAGTGTAAAATATATGTTGGATTTAATCCTGCATAAGATCTAAAATCTTATCACATCAATCAACGTAAGACGTTTATATGTCTACCATTATTAAGATGAAATAGCTTAATAGCTATGTACTGTATGTATTTCTCTACTTTATCAAAAAACCCTAAAACTGTTGGGGAAACAGAATAAAATATCCTTTTATATTTCTTACTTCATATCTATACTTTGTATTGTAAAGATGCCAGCAGCACAAAATAGGCATCAATTACAGAAGTCAACCTTGTCAATGGGCTGCTTTTGATTTGTAACTCAATGTGTATGTATGTATGTATCAGTGATCAATGTGGTGCTAACATTTCCTTATCGATCCTGCCCGGATAGGGTGTGTTTGAAACTTTGCCTAGTGCACAGGACTTTGGGGGTTGGGGGTTGGGGGTGGGGGACATATGAGATGTGTATTTATTATATGCAATATTGAAATTTAATTGTCTTCATACTACATCTAAAAGTTGATGGCCTACAAGGTGGTACTTGACTGCCGGCTCCATAATGTTTGCCTTCCTTGTGATGTGAGATTATGCAGAGATATTGACAGTAAACAGAAGACAGAGTGGTTATGACTGTGAAAATAAGGACACTAAACTGATTCTCGTTAGGGCAGAAAAAAGTGAGTTTATTTTACATAGAAGCTAGATGACTTGGTGAATTAAAAGCGCTTCAAACATGGGCTAGTTTACAGTATTACTTCAGAATTCTGGCATCAAAAAGTCACAAAATAGGGTTTTTACGACTTTTTGGGCTGATTTGCTTCAAAGTTTAGCATTTTTACACCACTCACTTCAGTTTAGGAAAGTGGCTGGGTTTAGCTATGTTAATTAGTTTCACTCCAGATTGAAAAAAAAGTTGTAATTGAGAGTAACAAAAATGGTTAGTACCCAAGGTATATTAAATCTGACAATATTTATTATAAAAAATATATAAAAAGGATCAATATAAAAATAAAATAATATCGATCAATGGTAGATCCAAGTAGCCCAATATAAAAAAAACTTCTAAGAAATCATAAAGGGCACATAAATGTTCTCAATATGAATGTTGTTTCAGTATATACTGTCACAATAGACTCCAATGTAAACAATTGGTGATGGCCTTGCGGTTCGCCCGGTGGTCGGTTCGCGGCAAACTTTGCTCGTTCGCGATTCGCTGAACATGTGAACAAATGGCGATATTCGCGCCCGCCATATTCTTTTACATTGTGAAGAATTTTGACCCATGACACATCCATCAGGTGGTACAGGACAGCCAATTAAAAAGTTTCAGCACATGAACATGTCCCCTACCTTAGAAATTGACCCGATCCGGCGGCCATTTTACATTCAGTCTTTTGTCAGTGTAGGGAAAGGTTGCTGTGTGGAGCAGGGACAGACTGTTAGGGACAAAAACGCTTTCAAATAGGTCCACAAAAGTCCTTTTAAGGACTAGTATAGGTGTGCTATTGATAGGTGTGCAGTACAGAGGGGTGTAATACACTTATAATATACTTTCTAACATAGAAAGCATATGATAGTGGATTTGTATTGTGCAGCAGTGGTGAGCAGTTCTGCAGCTACACAGAGTGACAAATGCAATTATAAAAAATAATTATAACTGGTGTGATATACCAGTCGCCCCCCCAAAAAAAACTGATATGTAAAATGGCTTCCTGTCTGTAGGTAATGTTTTCATGTTAACGCAGTGCTACATACAGCCAGGTCCATAAATATTAGGACATCGACACAATTCTAAAATTTTTGGCTCTATACACCACCACAATGGATTTAAAATGAAAAGAAAAAGATGTGCTTTAACTGCAGACTGTAAGCTTTAATTTGAGGGTATTTACATCCAAATCAGGTGAACGGTGTAGGAATTACAACAGTTTGCATATGTACCTCCCACTTGTTAAGGAACCAAAAGTAATGAGACAGAATAATAATCATAAATCAAACTTTCACTTTTTAATACTTGGTTGCAAATCCTTTGCAGGCAATCACAGCCTGAAGTTTGGAACGCATAGACATCACCAGACGCTGGGTTTCATCCCTGGAGATGCTCTGCCAGGCGTCTACTGCAACTGTTCCACCACAGTTGTTTTCCCTGGTCTTCCGGGTCTTTTGGTGTTGCTGAGCTCACCGACGCATTCCTTCTTTTTAAGAATGTTCCAAACAGTTGTTTTGGCCAGGCCTAATGTTTCTGCTATCTCTCTGATGGGTTTGTTTTGTTTTTTCAGCCTAATGATGGCTTGCTTCACTGGGCAGAAATCGGGCAGAAATATAAAAAAAAACTTTTAGCTGTCAGGAAATTGCGATACAAAGACAGTTTCTTTTTAAAGGTTTTATTTTAAGTAAGTGAGGGTGGGGCCTGTTAAAAATTTGCTGTGGGGCCCAGTAGGTTCTAGCTACGCCCCTGTAGGTATCAAAGTGCGTGGTATTCGGCTTACCTCAATAATTTATTTATGCTCTTCCAAAAGATCACACCACTTATCCTTGTGAAAAAACTTTTTAAAAATCAAATTCCATGCAAACAGGTTTAGGTCTTTGACTGCTGTAAAAAAATCTAACTTATGTTCAGGAACAAAACTCAGACCCAGACCAAGGACATCCAATTGTGTTTGCGTCAATTTCACATCTGACAGATTAATTACCTGTTATACCTTATTTTATTTGTAGATCGATATGGGGTATCCTCTTTTTCGTTTTCTGCCAAATCAGGTGGAGTATGGTATTACATTGCCTTCTTGGCTCCCTCCTTCAGTGTCAATAGATACATACGAGAAGGTCGATGCACTCCTACCACGTGGTTCCCTGAGACCCGATTTTGCTGTAAATCATTTAAACCCCTCTAAAATTTCATAACATCACGTTCTTTGATCTGTCTTTCCAATACACTGCAGGAATCCTCAATATCTCTTCATCGGTCTCTAGTGTCTGGTTCAGTTGTGCCTCCATTGATGTTATTTCTTTGTCTAACTCATCAAGTGTACTTTCATTTGCCATTATGAGAAGTTTCACAAAGTTGACTGAGCAGCTGTTACACATTTCTTTCCACTTGGTGTTAAATTGTTCATTTTCCAGACCGAATGATGGGAAGATTTGAATCCTCAACCCCCGGGGGAGTAGGTTTTTTAAAATGTAGTGTTCCATAGACGTTTTGTTCCACCATGTGCGTAGACATTTATACAGTAGAGATTTCAAAGTACCTTTTAATTCCTTTAACCCCTTTGGGACACAGCATTATTTCACCTTAAGGACCAGGCCATTTTTTGCAAATCTGACCAGTGTCACTTTAAGTGGTGATAACTTTAAAACGTTTTGACTTATCCAGGCCATTCTGAGATTGTTTTTTTTCGTCACATATTGTACTTCATGACACTGGTAAAATGAAGTTAAAAAAAATAATCTTTATTTATAAAAAATACCAAATTGACAAAAAAATTTGTAAAAAATTTCAAATTTCCAAGTTTCAATTTCTCTACTTCTATAATACATAGTAATATCTCCTAAAATAGTTATTACTTTACATTCCCCATGTCTAATTCATGTTTGGATTATTTTGGGAATGATATTTTATTTTTTGGGGATGTTACAAGGCTTAGAAGTTTAGAAGCAAATCTTGAAATTTTTCAGAAGTTTTCAAAAACCCAATTTTTAGGGACCAGTTCAGGTCTGAAGTCACTTTGCGAGGCTTACATACCGTATATACTCGAGTATAAGACGAGTTTTTTGGCACATATTTTTGTGCTCAAAAAGCCTCCTCGTCTTATACTCGAGTCTAGGTCTTAGCTCCGGTAATACAGGCAGTGTGGGGGGCGGCGCTCACTCACTGACGTCACGCGCCTGCGCTGCCTAGTGGGAGAAGGCGCGTGACGTCAGTGAGTGAGCGCCGCTCCCCGCACTGCCTGTATTACCGGAGCAAAGACAAAGTAAGATAACCACAGTTAAAGGTTATTAATTAGTTTAAATATACTGCTGTGAGCGCCGGGGAGGGGGATCTGTGGATGGCACTGTAGGGGGATCTGTGGATGGCACTGTAGGGGGATCTGTGGATGGGACTGTAGGGGGATCTGTGGATGGCACTGTAGGGGGATCTGTGGATGGCACTGTAGGGGGATCTGTGGATGGCACTGTAGGGGGATCTGTGGATGGCACTGTAGGGGGATCTGTGGATGGCACTGTAGGGGGATCTGTGGATGGCACTGTTTAGGGGGGAGATCTGTGGATGGCTCCCTGTATTTAATGCAGAGTGTGTGTGTATATAATGCACACTCTCTGCATTAAATACAGGGAGTCACCCTCTTGCAGATGTGTGTATATAATGTAGAGTGTGTGCATTATATACACATACACTCTGCATTATAGCTGCATTTCCCACCCTAGTCTTATACTCGAGTCAATAATTTTTCCCTTTTTTTTGGGGTAAAATTAGGGGCTCGGCTTATACTCGGGTCGGCTTATACTCGAGTATATACGGTAATAGAAATCACCCAAAAATTACCACATTCTAGAAACTGCACCCCTCAAGGTATTCAAAACTGATTTTACTAACTTTGTTAACCCTTTAGGTGTTCCACAAGAATTAATGGAAAATACAGATACAATTTCAAAATTTCCCTTTTTTGGCAGATTTTCCATTTTAATAATTTTTTTCCAGTTACAAAGCAAGGGTTAACAGCCAAACCAAACTCAATATTTATGGCCCTGATTCTGTAGCTTACAGAAACACCCGATATGTGGTCGTTAACCGCTGTACGGGCACACGGCAGGGCGCAGAAGGAAAGGAATGTCATACGGTTTTTGGGAGGCAGGTTTTGCTGGACTGTTTTTTTTGACACCATGTCCCATTTGAAGCCCCCCTGATGCACCCCTAGAGTAGAAACTCCATAAAAGTGACCCCATCTAAGAAACTACACCCCTCAAGGTATTCAAAACTGATTTTACAAACGTTGTTAACCCTTTAGGTGTTCCACAAGAGTTATTGGCAAATAGAGATGAAATTTCAGAATTAAATTTTTTTGGCAAATGTACCATTTTAATCCATTTTTCCCAGTAACAAAGCAAGGTTTAACAGCCAAACAAAACTCAATATTTATTGCTTGGATATTGTATTTTATAGAAACGCCTCATATGTGGTCGTAAACTGCTGTACGGGCACATGGTAGGGCGCAGAAGGAAAGGAATGCCATATGGTTTTTGGAAGGCAGGTTTTGCTGGACTGTTTTTTTTTGACACCATGTCCCATTTGAAGCCCCCCTGATGCACCCCTAGAGTAGAAAATCCCAAAAAGTGACCCCATTTTAGAAACTACGGTATAGGTTGGCAGTATTGTTGGTACTAGTTTAGGGTACATATAATTTTTGGTTGCTCTATATTACACTTTTTGTGAGGCAATGTAACAAGAAATAGCTGTTTTGGCACCGTTTTTTTTTTTCTTATTTACAACATTCATCTGACAGGTTAGATCATGTGATATTTTTATAGACCAGGTTGTCACGGATGCGGCGATACCTAATATCCTAATATGTATACTTTTTTAATTTATGTAAGTCTTACACAATGATTTCTTTTTTGAAACAAAAAAAAACATGTTTTAGTGTTTCCATAGTCTGAGAGCCATCATTTTTTCAGTTTTTGGGCGATTACCTTGGGTAGGGTATGATTTTTGCGGGATGAGATGACAGTTTTATTGGCACTATTTTGGGGTGCGTGTGACTTTTTGATCGCTTGCTATTACACTTTTTGTGATGTAAGGTGACAAAAAATGGTTTATTTAGCACAGTTTTTATTTTAATTTTTTTACGGTGTTCATCTGAGGGGTTAGGTCATGTGATCTTTTTATAGAGCTGGTCGATACGGACGCGGCGATACCTAATATGTATACTTTTTTTTTATTTATGTAAGTTTTACACAATGATTTCATTTTTGAAGCAAAAAAAAATCATGTTTTAGTGTTTCCATAGTCTGAGAGCCATAATTTTTTCAGTTTTTGGGCGATTACCTTGTAGGGTATGATTTTTGCGGGATGAGATGACGGTTTTATTGGCACTATTTTGGGGTGCATATGACATTTTGATCGCTTGCTATTACACTTTTTGTGATGTAAGGTGACAAAAAATGGTTTATTTAGCAGAGTTTTTATTTAAAAATTTTTACGGTGTTCATCTGAGGGGTTAGGTCATGTGATATTTTTATAGAGCCAGTCGATACGGACGCGGCGATACCTAATATGTATAATTTTTTTTTATTTATGTAAGTTTTACACAATAATATCATTTTTGAAACAAAATAAAAATGATGTTTTAGTGTCTCCATATTCTGAGCCATAGTTTTTTTTAGTTTTTAGGCGATTGTCTCAGGTAGGGTTACATTTTTTGTGTGATGAGATGACGGTTTGATTGGCACTATTTTGGGGGGCAAACGCCTTTTTGATCGCTTGCTGTTGTACTTTTTGTGATGTAAGGTGACAAAAAAATTGTTTATTTAGCACAGTTTTTATTTTTTATGGTGTTCATCTGAGGGGTTAGGTCATGTGATATGTTTATAGATCCAGTCTATACGGACGCGGCGATACCTAATAAGTATACTCCCCCCCCTATTTTTTACCAATTTTTTTTAACTTTATTTGGGGAAAATTACGTTTGTTTATTTTTACTTGAAACTTTTAATTTTTTTTGGGGAAAACTTAATTTTTTCAACTTTATTTTTCACTCTATTTTTTGTCCGACTTTGGGACTTGAACTTTTGGGGGTCTAATCCCTTTACAATGCATTCCAATACTTCTGTATTGGAAAGCATTGGCTGTGTGAGTAATACAGTGTGTATTACTCATACAGCTTCCGGCCTGTGAGATCCAGGGGGCTGGATCTCACAGGCTCGTCACCGGAAGGCAGCGCCTTCCATGCCATCGGGTCCCCCCTACAGCCGCATGGGGACCCGATGGCACCGCCTGCCGCTGCCGCAAACCGCAGGTCTGGATTGACCTGCGGTTTTCGGCGATCGCCAACACGGAGGGGGGGGGTCACGGGACCCCACCGCGCATTTAGCCAAGGTGCCTTCTCAATGATTTGAGCAGGCACCTTTCTCTGATCATCGCCCGCCGGTGATCGGAAATACACATGACGTACCGGACCGATACGTCATGTGTCCTTAAGTACCAGGACAACATGCTGTACTGGTACGTCATGTGTCCTGAAGAGGTTAAGTTTCTTTGTTCCATATTCTGTAAATTGTTGCCACCGCCAAAAGCTTCTTCAGCCTGGGTTTTCCATGCTGTTTTACGGGCCCAGAAATCCATCTTTCTGGATAGACAAACTTCTGCAACAAACAAACAACATCTTTGCAGGTATACTAACCCCAATAAACAATAGGGCTCCCTAATATTCATGCACTAGGTATGTGGAATGCCAATAGAAACACCTATAATAAATATAACGCAGTGCTACATAAGTACAAAAGTATATAATCGTTTATTAATTCAAATAAGTTTAAAATGATGAATAGTAGATAGCGGTAGCAAACAGATACAGACAAAAAAAAAAATACACTGTCTATAGTTACATCATAAACTCCTGGAATGATGGTGACATAAACAATACCCTGAGTCTAAAGTATCTCATATAGCATAATAAAGTGCATAGTGCAAGGCATGACAACCATACTAGTACATAAAGATCAGGAAAGTAACACAATGACACAGTGAGCCAATCATCCAGTATCAAGTAACATAAGAGTAATTACCGACCAGTGTGATCATATACCCCGCGTTTCGCATCTCCCTTCTTCAGGGGATAGTGTGCAAGTGAACACCTCACATATTTATACCCGAATACTCAATACGATTAGAAACAGGTGAATAACTACCTTAGGAATCAAAAGCAGATTGTGTTGAGCGGCGCGCGTTCCACGCTGGAACGCATAGGGTCACCTCCTGTTTCGAATGGGACTCGTGTCCTGATGCCCTTAGCTAGTCCTGCGTAAACATAATAAATAGCCCGGTGATATAACCTAAACCCACTCTGCACATAGCAGAGTCACGCTGGATACATGGAGTATGCAAAATATTTTACATATAAAAATCAAGCATCCCCGCGATGCGTACCACTGTGGAATGCATGGCAGAAATATCAGGCGCATGCTCCACAGCACAGGCACATCACGGAAGAGCAAGAAATGAGGAGCCACTTCCTCACTAAGGCCAAGTGGAGGAAGTCACAGAGCGCTCCAACATGGAACGCATAGCAAGTCCGGTGCATCCATTAGCATTCCACCCTGGAACGCACCTCATACCAGGCTAATACAGAAAACTGACAGGCCTGAGGGGCATAACAGGCACATAATAAGACTGCATAAAGAAATCTATTTTTCCAAATTAGCCACAGAATACATAAATATTAACAGGGCATAGACAAAAAAATAGCAATATATATGTGAAAAAAAACTAATATTGAATGGTGAATAATGATGTCAGTGATAAATAAATAAATCAAGTGAAAAAGTGCAAATGTGCAAGTGCCATAAGTGAAAACATGATTTTATAAGCATCATTGTTCATAAATGAGTGAAATATAAAAAGAAGAAAAAAATTATAATAATATATATGTATATATATTGCAATCTAGTATGTATATCAAAAATATCCCCTTGATAATGTCAATTGATGAACACCCTATGTAAGAAAAAAATAATATATATATACACAATAGCATAAAGAATCTCTTAAAACCGTATTAGTATTTTTTCTTTATTCTGTACATGTCCACTAAAATGTGTGGCCCAGATGTATAAGGTATTCAAGTTTAAAGCAGTCCCTTATGTGGACATCTCCCTTCTCTAGCTCATTCTTCTTGATTCCTTTAAAAGGGATCCATTTCGCATACGTAGTGCATGAATATTAGGGATGCCTATTGTTTTTTTGGGTTAGCATACCTGCAAAGACGTTGTTTGTTTCAAAAGTGTGTCTATCCAGAAAGATGGATTTCCTGGCCCGTGAAGCAGCATGGGAAACCCAGGCTGAAGAAGCTTTTGGTGGTGGCAACAATTATGTAAAAAATATGGAACAAAGAAACTTAAAGAAATTAAAAGGTACTTAGAAATGTCTATTGCATAAACGTCTACGCACATGGTGGAACAAAACATCCATGTAACACTACATTTTAAAAAAAACGAATCCCCCGGGAGTTGAGAATTCAAATATTCCCTTCATTCGGTCTGGAAAATGACCAATTTAACGCCAAGTGGGAAGAAATGTGTAACAGCTGCTCAGTCAACTTTATGAAGTTTCTCATAATGGCAAATGAAAGTACACTTGATGAGTTAGACAAAGAAATAACATCAATGGAGGCACAACTGAACCAGACACTAGAGACCAATGAAGTTGAGAGCTTCAGAAGAGATATTGAGGATTCCTGCAGTGTATGGGAAAGACAGATCAAAGAACGTAAAGTTAAGAAATTTCTGAGGTATTTAAATGATTTAGAGCAAAATCGGGTATACGGATGGAAGAGAGGTCTCAGGAAACCACGTGGTAGGAGTGCATCGAACTCCTCGTATGTATCTACTGACACTGAAGAAGGAAGCCAAGAAGGCAATGTAATACCATACTCCACCTGATTGGGTAGAAAACGAAAAAGAGGATACCCCATATCGATCTACAAATAAAAGAAATGTTTGCACAGGGGAGGCTCAAAATCAGCAGCTACAGGTAATTAATCTGTCAGATGTGAAATTGACGCAAACACAATTGGATGTCCTTGGTCTGGGTCTGAGTTTTGTTCCTGAACATAAGTTAGATTTTTTTTACAGCGGTCAAAGACCTAAACCCGTTTGCACGGAATTTGATTTTAATTTTTATTTTTTTTACAAGGATGAAGGGGCTTTGGTGACTTACACAGACGATGAATGCAGAGCAATAAGAACACTCTGTGATCTTTTGGAAGAGCAGGAACAAAGTATTGAGGTAAGCCGAATACCACGCACATTGATACCTAGGTCAAAAAAATTTCCCCCGATGACACCATATCCTAATATCAATATTTTTGTTAAATTAGTAGCAGAGGATATGAGTAAGATCTCTGGAGAAATTACAAAAGACAATTTGAATAGGAAACAACGGAAGGCCCTGAGGGAATTAAGCCAGTTACCAGGAGTCATCAAACCTGCCGTTAAAGGTGGAAATGTTGTTATCTGGCCTACATTACTATACGAAAAGGAAGCTTTCCGGCAATTGAGGGGACAGAAGTGCTATAAGAAGTTAACATACAATCCATTGGTGAACTGTTGAAAATCTTACAAGAACCCTGTGATGAAGGTGTCATCTCTCAGAAAGAATTAAAATGTCTATGGGTTCAAAATTCGACCACAGCGACCTTCTATATGCTGCCAAAAGTCCATAAAAACAAAAAGAATCCACCTGGACGTCCCATTGTTTCAGGTACAAATAATTTCTGTGAGCCGATTTGTAAACTCATTGATTATGTGTTGAGACCGTTCGTTGAGTCTCCCCTCGTATTTGAACAACACAGGAGATGCCCTGCGAAAGTTTGAAGGGTTGCAACTAGAGGATGATATGGTCATTGTGATCTGCGACGTGGAATCGTTATATACTTCAGTACGACAGTAAGATGGGATACGGGCTGCCTCCTATTTCATCAAAATGTCAAATATTGATAGTGAGTATGGGACCTTTATACTCAACTTGTTAGATTTTACGCTGAGCCATAATTTTTTCTGCTTTAAGAACTCCTTCTACCTACAGCTCCAGGGAACAGCTATGGGAGCGGCGTGTGCGCTGGCTTACGCCAATCTGTCCCTGTGGGAGAGGAGGATCTTTCTCACTGAGCCATGTGAGGTACTTATGTGGAACCGATACATTGACAACGTCCTGATGATATGGCAGGGGACGACAGAAGAGTTGGGTTACTTCATAGAATCATTGAATGATAACAATCTGAATATCAAATTGACCTACAAAGTATGTAGGAATAACATGGATTTCTTGGATATCCTATTACAGGTTGATGAAAGGGGTTCCATTTACACTGACATTTTTTTGGAAATCAGCTGCGGTAAACAGTTTCCACCACGCAAGCTCTTCACACCCAAAGAAACTTATTGAGGGGATCCCAATAGGTCAATTCTTCAGACTGCAAAGGCTGTGCTCCCGTGAAGATACTTTTGAGGTGCGTGCAAGTGAGTTGAGTGATCGCTTTCGGGCCAGAGGGTATAACAACGCATCCCTGAGAAAGGGGTATATGCGGGCCAAGGACTCTAAAAGGGATGCATTGTTGCAACCTCACCCATTGAGAAAAAGAATGGAAAGTTATTTGAATAATTAACAGGGAATGTCACTGGGGTATTTTGGGTTTGGAAACATTAGACAGGAGAGGCCCTGATGGCGCTTTGTTGACTCTAGATAACTTCTGCCTGATCGCACGTCCCTGTGACGTCCACGATCCAATTGGATATCTTCTCTGTCAACTTTCAATGTTCTTTTCTGCGCCTACCATGGTGATCACGGGTAGCGGCGAAACAGGGTTCCACGCCGGAGAGGGAGCATGAGAAAGGGATACCACATCCAAGGGAGGTCAATGGCTGCAATGTGATCGAGCTGAAATGTAGGACAAGTTATTAAAGCGAAAGGATCGAATGAAAGGAGGGGGCGCGAGTCAATTAAAGATGCATTTTAGAAATTTAAGTCCCTGTCACCTATGCAGAGCAGGGGTTTTTCATCGGCAAAAATGGGTTAATGTCACACACTAATGGAACAGATGATTTTTGAAAATTTCGGGCCCTGTCAACTATGCAGAGCAGGGGTTTATTCACGGCAAAACTGGTAAAATGTCATCCACCAATTGAACAGACAATTTTACAAAAATTAGGTACCTGTCAGCTATGCAGAGAAGGGGTTTGTATACGGCAAAAAATTTTAAAGTATCACCTGAGAATGTAACAGAGGATTTTTTCAAATTTAGGCTCCTGTCACCTATGCAGAGCAGGGGTTTATTCACGGCAAAAATGGTAAAATGTCACCCAAGAATGTAACAGACGCTTTTGCACCCTGCTCCCTCTTTTGCTGTGCTGGTGCCTCTGTGCGACCACCTCCTCTTCCTCCGACCTAGACAGGTCACTCTCATGACCTTGATTCCATGTGGGGTCTAGTACCTCATCATCCTCCACATCATCTTCCACCCACTCTTTACCCCTGCCCTTCTTGTCGGTCTGCAGACTGCAGAAAGCCACAGCAGTTGGCACCTGTTTCGTCATCATCAGAGACGTGCTGCGTTGGTCTTCCCATGTCCTCATCCTGAAACATAAGTGGTTAGGCAGCAGTGCACTCAATCTCTTCCACTTCTGGTGCTGGGCTATGTGGATGTCCAACGGAAACCCTGCCAGCAGAGTCATCAAAAAGCATAAGAGACTGCTGCATGACTTGGGGCTCAGACTGCTTGCCTGATTTGCAAGGGGGTGAGTTGAAAGACAAATGGCCATGGGCTGTAGGTGCCAACTCTGATCTTTCAGCAGGAGACTGGGTGGGAGACAATGTGAAGGAACTGGATGCACTGTCAGCCACCCAATATACTATTGTCTGTACTTGTTTAGGCCTCACCATTCGTAGAGCCGTATTCGGCCCTACCAAATAATGCTGAAGGTTCTGTCGCCGGCAGATTTTGCTGAACTGGTTTTTTGACACCATGTCCCATTTGAGGCCCCACTGATGCACCCCTAGAGTAGAAACACCAAAAAAGTGACACCATTTTGGAAACTTTGAGATAAGGTGGCAGTTTTGTTGGTACTATTTTAGGGTGCATATGAATTTTGGTTGCTCTATATTACACTTTTTGTGAGGCAAGGTAACAAAAAATAGCTGTTTTGGCACCGTTTTTATTTTTTCTTAATTACAATGTTCATCTGACAGGTAAGATCATGTGGTATTTTTATAGAGCAGGTTGTTACGGACGCGACAATGTTAAATATGTTTTTTGGTTGTTTGTTTCAGTTTTACACAAAGCATTTTTGAAAAAAATCATGTTTTAGTGTATGCATATTTTGAGAGACATAGCTTTTTTTTTTTTTGGGCGATTGTCTTAGGTAGGATATCATTTTTTGCGGTATAAGATAACTGTTTGAATGGTACTATTTTATGGTGCATATTAATTTTTGATCACTTGGTATTACACTTTTTGTGATGTAAGGTGACAAAAAAAATGCCTTTTTTGACACTCTTTTAATTAAAATTTTTTACGTTATTCACATGAATTGTTAGGTCATGTGTTTTTTTTATAGAGCAGGTTGTTACGGACGTGGCAATACCTAATATGTATACTTTTTTATTTATGTAAGTTTTACACAATGATATCATTTTTAAAACAAAATAAAATCATGTTTTAGTGTCTCCATAGTCTGAGAGCCATAGTTTTTCTATTTTTTAGGCGATTGTCTTAGGTAGGGTCTCATTTTTTGTGGGATGAGATGACTGTTTTATTGGTATAATTTTGGGGTGCGTATGTCATTTTGATCGCTTGCTATTGCACTTTGTGATGCAAGGTGACATAAAATGGCTTTTTTTACATTGTTTTTCTTTTTTTTTTAAGGTGTTCACCTGAGGGGTTAGTTCATGTGATATTTTTATACAGCAGGTTCTTACGGATGCGGCGATACCTAATATGTATACTTTTTTTTTTAGGTTTTACACAAAAAGCATTTTTGAAACAAAAAAAAATCATGTTTTGTGTCTCCATATTCTGAGAGTCATATTTTTTTTTATATTTTAGGCGATTGTCTTAGGTTGTGGCTAATTTTTTGCGGGATGAGGTGACGGTTAGATTTGTACAATTTTGGGTGGAATACGCCTTTTTGATCGCTTGGTGTTGCACTTTTAGTGATGTAAGGTGACAAAAAATGTTTTTTTCAGCACAGTTTTTATTTTATTTTTTCGGCGATGTTCACCTGAGGGGTTAGATCATGTGATATTTTTGAAACAAAAAAAAAATCATATTTTAGTGTCTTCATAGTCTGAGAGCCATTATTTTATATTTTGGGCGATTGTCTTAGGTAGGGTATCATTTTTGCGGGATGAGATGATGGTTTGATTGGTACTATTTTGTGGTTCTTATGACTTTTTGATCGCTTTCTATTACACTTTTTGTGATGTAAGGTGACCAAAAAATGGCTTTTTGACACTTTTATTTTTTAACCGTGTTCACCTGAGTGGTTAAGTCATGTAATATTTTTATAGAGCAGGTCATTCCGGATGCGGCAATATCTAATATGTCTACTTTTTTTTTTTTTTTTTTTTTTTTTACATTTAACAGCATTTTTGAAACAAAGAAAATCATGTTTTAGTGTCTTCATAGTCTGAGAGCCATAGTTTTTTTTTTTTGGGCGATTGTCTTAGGTAGGAGCTCATTTTTTGCGGGATGAGGTGACGGTTTGATTGGTACTATTTTTGGGGACAAAAGCCTTTTTGATCGCTTAATGTTGCACTTTTAGTGATGTAAGGTGACCAAAAATGATTTTTTTAGCACAGTTTTTATTTAATTTTTTAGATGGTGTTCACCTGAGGGGTTAGGTCATGTGCGATTTTTATAGAGCCGGTCGATACAAACGCAGCGATACCTAATATGTCTACTTTTTTTCCCTATTTTTTTTTACTTGAAACTTTCAATTGTTTTGTAAAACTTAATTATTTTTACTTTTTTTTTACACTTTATTTTTTGTCCTACTCTGGGACTTCAACTTTTGGGTGTCTGATCCCCTTTACGATGCATCACAATACTTCTGTATTGTGATGCATTGGCTGTAAGTGTATTACAGACTGTAATACACCTAGGCCCCTTTCACACGGGCGAGATTTCCACACTGAATCCGGACCCATTAATTTCTATGGAGCTGTGCACATGAGCAGTGATTTTCACGCATCATTTGTGCATTGCGTGAAAATAACAGCATGCTCCTCTTTGTGCATTTTCCACGCAACGCAGGCCCCATAGAAGTGAATGGGGCTGCGTGAAAATCGCAAGCATCCGCAAGCAAGTGCAGATGCGGTGCGATTTTCACGCATGGTTGCTAGGAGACGATCGGGATGGAGACCCGATCATTATTATTTTCCCTTATAACATGAAAATAATAGCATTCTTAATACAGAATGCATAGTAGAATAGGGCTGGAGGGGTTAAAAAAATAATAATAATAATTTAACTCACCTTAATCCACTTGTTCGCGCAGCCCGGCTTCTCTTCTGTCTTCATCTTTGCTGTGCACAGGAAAAGGACCTGTGGTGACGTCACTACGCTCATCACATGGTCCATCACATGATCCATTACCATGGTAAAAGATCATGTGATGGACCATGTGATGAGCGCAGTGACATCATCAAAGGTCCTATTCCTCAAAGAAGAAAACAGAAGAGAAGCCGGGCTGCGCGAGCAAGTGGATTAAGGTGAGTTAATTATATATTTTTTAACCCCTCCAGCCCTATTGTACTATGCATTCCGTATTAAGAATGCTATTATTTTCCCTTATAACCATGTTATAAGGGAAAATAATACAATCTACACAACCCCGATCCCAAATCCGAACTTCTGTAAAGAAGTTCGGGTTTGGGTACCAAACATGGCAATTTTTCTCACTCGCGTGCAAAACGCATTACAATGTTTTGCACTCGCGCGGAAAAATCGTGCATTTTCCCGCAACGCACCCGCATCTTATCCGGGCCAAAAAAATGACGAGGAAAAGGACCTGTGGTGACGTCACTACGCTCATCACATCGTCCGTCACATGATCCATCAGCATGGTAAAAGATCATGTGATGGACCATGTGATGAGCGCAGTGACGTCATCAAAGGTTCTATTCCTCAAAGAAGAAGACAGAAGAGAAGCCGGGCTGCGCGAGCAAGTGAATTAAAGTGAGTTAAATTATTTTATTTTTTTTAACCCCTCCAGCCCTAATGTACTATGCTGTCACGGATGTAGTAGGGGAGAACACCAAAAGACAATCAGGAAGGAAGGGGAAAGACACAAGGCCTCACCGCTAGGGAAGGAAAAGGGTCACCACTTACAAAACCCTGCTCCTGGCCCTAACTCCTATCCGTATGGGCACCTCTCGATGGTAGAGATACCCATACACGGGAACCTAGAAAACCCTGGTGACCCTCAGATGCCCTAAAGATAATGACAGAGCAGAGACCACCTGTCCCTTCCCTGGTAAAGGAACTAGCGTCTCACTGAGGCCTAGTAAACAACCGGGGGGGGGAAATACAAAACACGACAAGCGGAATACTTAACTTCAGAGGATGAAGGATGAACAAGACTTCAACACAAACCACACTCCAGCTCTTCCAAGACCAAATGAAGCTATCCCAAGCAAGGAGTGATGGGAAAAGTCAGACTAAATAGGGCGTGGTAGAGGTCACATGATCCACACCTGACCAGGAGTTGTGGACATACCAGCAACACACAGACAAAGTGAAACCAAAAGAGGCGGTCAGATCACTAAGGCATAGATAATCTTTCAGACCTTCTGGGACCTGTCACAGATGTGACAGTACCCCCCCTTCTACGGGTGATCTCCGGGCACCCAGGACTGACCTTATCAGGATGAGCTCTGTAGAATGCTCTCACCAGACGACTAGCATTAACATCGGTCGCTGGAACCCACATCCTCTCCTCTGGTCCGTACCCTCTCCAATGAACGAGATACTGGAGGGATCTCCGGAGAACTCGGGAGTCCATAATCCTGCTGATCTGAAATTCTAAATTGCCGTCCACCATGACAGGAGTGGGAGGCAAGGAGGACAGCTCAACAGGTTTGACACATTTCTTTAGCAACGATTTATGAAATATGTTATGGATTTTCAATGCCTGAGGAAGTTCAAGACGGAAGGCTACAGGGTTAACAATGGCAGTGATCTTATATTGACCAATAAATCTTGGGCCCAACTTCCAAGAAGGTACCTTAAGTTTAATGTTTCTTGTAGACAACCACACAGAATCACCCACTCTCAGGTCTGGACCACTCATACGTCTCCTGTCAGCCACACGCTTATACCTGTTGCCCATCTTTTTCAGGTTATTTTGGATTTTCCGCCAAATAGAAGACAAAGAAGAGGAAAATCTTTCCTCCTCAGGAATGCCGGAATTTTGAGCACCAGAAAATGTACCAAATAGTGGATGGAACCCATATGCCCCAAAAAACAGCGACTTATCAGTGGATTCCTGTCTACGGTTATTTATAGCAAACTCAGCTAACGAGAAAACTGAAGACCACTCTTCCTGATTCTCTGAAACAAAACATCTCAAGTAAGTCTCCAGATTCTGATTAGTGCGCTCCGTCTGTCCGTTCGACTGAGGATGAAAAGCCGAAGAGAAGGACAATTGTACACCCAGACGAGTACAGAACGCTTTCCAGAATCTGGAAACAAACTGAGTCCCTCTATCGGACACCACATCAGAGGGAATGCCATGTAGTTTCACGATGTTGTCGACAAACACCTGTGCAAGAGTTTTAGCATTGGGTAGACTAGGTAATGCAATAAAGTGTGCCATTTTACTAAAACGATCTACAACCACCAGAATCACAGTTTTTCCCGAAGAATTCGGTAAACCGTGATAAAAGGGGTCCAAGGTCTGGACGGGATGGGCAATGGAAGCAGAGATCCGGAAGGCCGCGTATGTGTCACCTTAGCACGTGCACAGGTACCACAGGCTGACACATAGTCCTCAACACACTTACGCAACCCCGGCCACCAAAATCTGCGAGAGATGAGATCGATAGTCGATCTGCTCCCAGGGTGCCCAGCAAGCACCGTACAGTGATGTTCCTCGAACACCTTGTGACGTAATTCGGAGGGAACAAACAACTTCCCCGGAGGACAAGAGTCTGGAGCATCCTCCTGTGCCTCCAACACCTTGGCCTCAAGATCAGGATAAAGAGCGGATATGACTACCCCTTAAGATAAAATGGGACTAGGGTCATTAGACTCACCCCCCCCCCCCCCCCCCAAGGAAAGCTATGCGACAAAGCATCTGCCTTGACGTTCTTAACCCCAGGGCGGTAAGTGACGATGAAGTTAAATCTGGTGAAAAACAATGACCATCTGGCCTGCCTTGGGTTTAGTCGCTTAACCGACTCCAGGTATGCCAGATTCTTGTGATCCGTAATTACTGTAATAGGGTGAATTGCTCCTTCCAACCAATGCCGCCATTCCTTGAACGCCAACTTAATGGCCAGCAATTCCCTATTCCCCACATCATAATTCCTTTCTGCAGTAGAGAGTTTTTTAGAGAAAAATGCACATAGGCGCCATTTACTAGGTGAAGGACCTTGCGACAAGATTGCTAAGTCACGTCCGGTTGCATCAGAATACGGGTCGAAGCAAAACAATCTTTCACAGCAGAAAAGGCCTGTAATGCTGCATCAGACCAGAAAGAAATATCCACACCTTTCCTAGTCATGTCTGTTAAAGGTTTAACCACCGATGAATAGTTCAAGATAAATTTACAGTAGTAGTTGGTAAACCCCAAAAACCGCATAAGCGCTTTCAGATTTTCGGGTCGATCCCAGTCCAACACGGCATGGACCTTCTCGGGATCCATACGAAAACCTGAGGATGAGAGCAGGTAACCCAGAAATTGCACTTCCTGTACAGCAAATACACACTTTTCTATCTTAGCATACAACTTATTCTCTCTTAGGATCTGTAACATCTGTCTCACATGATCCTGATGAGTCTCTATATCAGGCGAATAAATTAGTATGTCATCAAGGTATACAACGACAAACCTCCCCACCAGATGATGAAAGATGTCATTGACAAAGTGTTGAAAAACCGCAGGAGCATTGGTTAACCCAAAGGGCATGACCAGGTTTTCAAAATGACCCTCAGGGGTATTAAATGCGGTCTTCCACTCATCCCCCTCCTTGATCCTTACCAGATTATATGCCCCCCTCAGATCCAACTTAGAGAACACCTTGGCACCGACAATCTGACTAAACAAATCCGGAATCAAAGGAAGGGGGTAAGGATCATGGACGGTAATACGATTGAGCTCACGGAAGTCCAGGCATGGTCTCAGGGTACCATCTTTTTTCTTCACAAAGAAAAACCCAGCAGCCACTGGGAACTTGGATTGTCTAATATGTCCCTTTGCCAAACTCTCGGTAATATACTCTCGCATGGCCTTTCTTTCGGGTTCTGAAGGATTATACAACAGAGATTTGGGCAATTTAGCTCCGGGAATAAGATTGACGGGACAGTCATACTCCTGATGTGGAGGCAACTCCTGATTACCACTCTCAGAGAAAACATCAGAACATTCTGAAATGAACGAGGGTACAGTTTTAGTGGTCACCATAGAGAACGGGTACTACCAGTAAAATACAAATGTAGGTTTTCTTGCTTCCCATCCACACCACCAATAGTAATTTGAGGATTAAAAGATTTTTTCTTTTTGTTTACACCTTGATGCTGCAAGTACGGACAAATGTTCACAAAATGTCCCTTCTTGCCACAATAAAAGCAGACTCCTTTCACATGACTCAAGCTTTTGCCAGGAGTAGCTCCTCCTAACTGCATAGGCTCATCACAAGGCGCAACTACCAGTGTCTCTCCACCATAAGTGTCAAAAGAAGCAGTACCCTTATTGGACTGTACGTCCTGAAGGTGAGGACCCCTAGATCTCTCCCTCAGGCGTCTATCTAGACCTACAGCAAGGGACATAGCTGCCTCCAATGACACAGGATTTTCATGAAAGGCCAACGCGTCCTGCAGTCTCTCAGAGAGACCCTGACAGAATTGGCTGCGGAGAGCAGGATCGTTCCACTCAGTATCGGTAGCCCATCTCCTAAATTCAGAGGAATAGGTCTCCGCGGAACGATCTCCCTGCCGCAAACTCCGTAACTTGGTCTCGGCCTGATAGATCCGATCCGGGTCATCGTAGATGAGACCCAGGGCTCTAAAGAATTCATCTACCGACCGGAGGGACAGTGATCCGGTCGGCAGAGAAAAAGCCCAAGATTGGGCGTCCTCTTTAAGCAATGAAATAATCATACCCACATGTTGACACTCATCCCCAGAAGAGTATGGACGCAGCTTAAAGTATAATTTACATGTCTCCCTGAACCGGATGAAATTGTCACTACCCCCGGAAAACCTGTCCGGGAGAGCCACCTTCGGTTCAGGACAGGCCTGGGACCCACCACCGGAACCAGCAGCCTGTGGACTCTGAATCTGCAAGACAGTTGCGCGGAGGTCTGCTACCTGGAGAAATTAAATACCAACCAAATAGGGCTCTATTTCACGTCGGAAATCCACCGCAAAACTATTACTTTTCTGGATGTCACCTTGGAACGAGATGAAAACAATTATATTAAAACAATTATATTAAAACCACGCTATTTAGAAAGAAAACCTCCACCAATAGTCTCCTCAGATGGGAGAGTTTCCACCCCAAATCCCTAAAAAAGGGCATCCCTAAAGGCCAGTTTTTGAGGGTACGATGAAATTGTTCGGACCCTGATACCTTCACACGTGAAGCTTCCAAACTATTTGATCGCTTTAGGGATAGGGGATACCCCAGTCAATGTCTGTATGAGGCCTGGAACTGGGCTAAATCGAGGGATCGGTCCTCCTTATTACAAGCTAAAAAGAAAACAATGAATAGTCAAGAGCCAATTAGAATCTCAACAGGTAAGTGACATCCTGAGTCGGTATTGGTCTTTAATTAAAACAGACCCAGATCTAACCAGGGTGCTACCAGAAAATCCCTCTATTACATTCAGACGAGGTCGAAGTATAGGGGACACACTGGTTCATAGCCATTTTGATCCTCCGGAAACCAGTACACGGCTGTCTAATAGACAAGTAGGCACTTTTAAATGTGGTAAGTGCAAAGCCTGTAATTTTATCTCCCCAGGTAACACCTTTAAAAATAGTTCCAACGACAAAATCTTCCCCATTCGCAGTTTTGCCAATTGCAATACTACTGCAATGGTATACTTGGCCACGTGTATTTGCGGCCTAAAATACGTAGGGAAGACTAAGAGGATGTTCAAAACAAGAATACTAGAACATATAGGGGACATCCAAAATAGACATGATAAACCCATCTCCCACCATGTATGGGCCAATCATACAGGAGCCACGGAAGTGGTCCGGTTCTCTACGATCGAAGTCCTCAAATCCACAACCAGAAAAGGTGATGTAGATAAACTCTTAAAACAGAAAGAGTCCAACTGGATATTTAGACTCAACACCACAGTACCGGCAGGACTAAATGAACACATTGACTGTGCGTGTTTTTTGTAAAGAGGTCATATTTATCTCAAACTGGGAATTGTTACACCAGAGGTATCATGCCTAAAATTATACAAGAAGTATTTATCTTCCTTCTTATTATTGATATATACTAATTAATTTTTGTGGACCCAAACAAATCGGGGTATTTAATATAATATATAGAAATCAAGGGACCAGCCACCAACAATCAACAACTACTGTGAGCACAATACATTACACTGAGGCAGCCTCTCCAAAAAACAATAATAATAAAGATAACAATGGAGATAAATATATAGACACTGTAGGTCAAATCCATGTCTATACAGGCTTTGGAATAGAGCCATTAAAATAAAATATTGGATATAACAAATACTTTCTTGTATATCGCCACCTCCGGTGCTTCATATATACAGCCTCATTGAAATATAATATAAACTAAATAGTTGTCAACCAACCATATATACCTAATTATTGCCAAACATTTAGGAAATGGGACCTGGTTTCCAGGGACGCTGTTTATCCTTCCATGGCCGCGTTAATGCGGTCATGTGATTACTTTTAACAGCGACGTCATAGCTAGCAGCAGACTTGGTATCCAGGAACGCTCCCACTGGTCACGTGACCGCACTAGATGCGGTCATGTGATCACTTTACCACCTACGTCATACCCAGAAGCTGTGCTTAAATAAGAGCGCCGAGATAACCCAGGTGCTGCCTCGTCTTATCTGGACGGTAGGCACGCCGGGACCACATATCTGTAAGGATTTATTATTTCGGATGACCAATTCACCTTCTTCATCACCGGGAACATTGGCAGAACCATGACCGCGGGCTATGCAACATAAGTTACCATCTTTATTGTATCCTTTGACGGACTCTATCATCCGGCGATCCATTCTTATATGAATGTCTGGCATTGGTGCAAATCCACCATTTGTTATCACACTTAACCTCAATATACAGCTTATCTGTCCTCGATCTGTAGACTGAATATCTCCATAAACGAGGAGGACTCATGTCACATGGACACAAATACTTGACTACTATATTTATCTATGGTTGCAGTAACATTGTGCGGTTGGCTAACCTATGCGCCTCTTCCTAATATAATTGGTGGTGTTTTTACCTGGTCCCTTATCCCGGTCTGTTGCTATATACACCTTGCTATATACATCTTATATATATCTTGTATATTTATTGTATCACTTACTATATCTGGCTCTAGATAGTGACCACTACACTTAGGAGAACAAGACACATCATCGCTCCTTGTCTCTCCTCTTGTATGTCATTACTTTTGGTATAGGTTACTTCTGTTACTCTTTGGTTTTTGTCCCCTGAGGAGCCCTACACCAACCGGGCGAAATGCGTTGGGACGCTCAGGGCAGTAGTGCCAAGCTGACACTCTACCCACTGTGTACCACATTTTCTTTTGTATTATATTTATGGGTGGTTTATTCACCACCACACGGTTTCTTTTGGGGGGGGGGTGTTCTCTAGATAATATTTATTGTTTTTGGTATATCTATTAGAGCAGTCCTGGTATCCTGCTAGGAATTATCCCATCTGTCACCTGTCCTAGGGTCAGTTAGGGAATAGCAGGAGGTACGAGACACGGGATCGGCCTTATCAGGGCGGCTATTCCGTTTATAGGCAGGGTATTTTCTAATAGGGAAAGCATTAGGGATATTGCCCCACATAGGTGATTATTTGGCTGCCCGCCCTGCCTCCAAGGACATAAGTGACACATAGATTTACATCTTGTTTTTTGCTTATCTTTATTTTCTTGCTAAAGGGTCCACTATATTAATATTTATTATTAAAAGTTATGTTTTAGAATTAATGTTTTTTTCTGTGAAATTCTGTTTACTTACTGACCTAATTCTGCTATAATCCCCCGAACATAGTTATGTTCATTCTGTGAAGTTTCTGCTACCTCCAAAGTCAGATTCTGCATCTGTTCGACCAGTGCAGACATAGTATCCATAGCTGCACAGATCAGAACAAAAATGGCGGTATGGGCTTGGGATAATGTCACGGATGTAGTAGGGGAGAACACAAAAACCCAATCAGGAAGGAAGGGGAAAGACACTAGGCCTCACCGCTAGGAAAGGAAAAGGGTCACCACCTACAAAACCCTGCTCCTGGCCCTAACTCCTATCCGTATGGGCACCTCTCGATGGTAGAGATAGCCATACACGGGAACCTAGAAAACCCTGGTGACCCTCAGATGCCCTAAAGATAATCCCTGGGGAAGGAACTAGCGTCTCACTGAGGCCTAGTAATCAACCGGGGAGGGGGGGAATACAAAACACAACAAACGGAAAACTTAACTTCAGAGGATGAAGGATGAACAGGACTTCAACACGAACCACACTCCAGCTCTTCCAAGACCAAATGAAGCTATCCCAAGCAAGGAGTGATGGGAAAAGTCAGACTAAATAGGGCGTGGTAGAGGTCACATGATCCACACCTGACCAGGAGGTGTGGACATACCAGCAACACACAGACAAAGTGAAACCAAAAGAGGCGGTCAGATCACTAATGCATAGATAATCTTTCAGACCTTCTGAGACCTGTCACAGAAGTGACATATGCATTCAGTATTAAGAATGCTATTATTTTCCCTTATAACCATGTTATAAGGGAAAATAATACAATCTACACAACCCGGATCCCAAACCCGAACTTCTGTGAAGAAGTTCGGGTTTGGGTACCAAACATGGCGATCTTTCTCACGCGGGTGCAAAACGCATTACAATGTTTTGCACTCGCACAGAAAAATCACGCATTTTCCCGCAACGCACCCACATCTTATCCGGGCCAAAAACATGACGCCCGTGTGAAAGAGGCCTTACAGACTGCTTGTCTGTGAGATCCAGGGGGCTGGATCTCACATGCTCTTCCGGAAGGCAGCCACGATGCCTAAGTAAGGCATCGGATTGGCTTCCCTGCCATCGGGTACCCGTCACAGCATTGCGGGAACCCGATCGAAGCTCCGATCCCAGCATGGACATCACATGTGCCGCAGTCAACGCTGACCGTGACACAGCAAGTTTTAAGGATCCGGCATCTGTGTTTTCACCGATGCCGGCGCATACAGCAGGGGTCTGACTATCAGTGACTGCCAGACCCCTGCCACTGATCGGGCAGGCGCAGCTCCTGCACCTGCCCGATCAGCGTGCCGTACATTTACGGCGCTGGGCATTAAGTCATGTCTGGTTGCGCCGTACATGTACGGTGCAGGTCGTTAAGGGGTTAATTATAGTAGTAATCATATTCATCTGCAGAATGAAGTTAACATGTCATTTTTATAACATAGGGAAAAACATTCAAACAAAACCCACAGAACTGCATTTTATTCCAATTTCACCCCAATTTTTTCCAGTTTTCCACTACATAGTATGCAAGATTAGTTAGTGGGAAGTACAACTTGTCCCACAAACAACAAGCCCTCATATGGCTAGGTGAATGAAAAAAAAAAGGTTTGGCTCCTGGAAGGTGGTCTATTACAAAAATAAAGCGAAAAAGCTGAATTTTTGAGTCAAGAAAGGTTAGACAGCACATTAAATGCTTTTATGTGGTCACAGATCTAAAACAGTACTTTTGGGGAGTTCATTATACTTATTTATAATATATTAAAATAATATTTATCAAAATAATTGTATTAGCTGGATAACAGTTAGAAAGCGGGGTAGAGGGAAGGTTGCAGATGAGGGCAGTGGCGTATCTATCACAAGGCAAACAAGGCATTTGCCTTAGGGCGGCACTTGCCAATGGGGCGGCAAAATGCCTTGTTTGCATCTGTCCCATCCGTCTTATATGTTGCCGCCGGTATACTCAGAAGATCCGATGGTATATTCTAACCCACAAGCGTTCCCATGGTGACGGGGACGCTTGCCTGGGGGTTAGAATATACCATCGGATCTGAGTTTTCACGAGCTCAGTGAGATCGTAAAAACTCAAATCCGATGGTATATTCTAACCCCCAGGTGTTCCCATGGTGACAGGGGGTTAGAATATACAGGGCCACGCCGCTCACAGGAGAACATTTATAAACTAAACAGTAACTTTAACTTTAATCATCAATGATCTCTTTACTGGATATCTTACTCTGTCTTAGCTCCGGTAACATCAGGCAGTGCGGGCGGGCGGCGCTCACTCACTGACGTCACGCGCCTGCGCCGCCTAGTGGGAGAAGCAGGCGCGTGACGTCAGTGAGTGAACGCTGCCTGCTGTTACCAGAGCTAAGACAGAGTAAGATATCTAGTAAAGAGATTAGCAATGATTAAAGTTAATGATTAGTTTATAAATGTTCTCCTGTTAGCGTCGGGAAGGGGGATCTGTTAATGGCACTATTTAGGGGAGGGGGGATCTGTGGATGGCACTATTTAGGGGAGGGAGGATCTGTGGATGGCACTATTTAGGGAAGGGGGATCTGTGGATGGCACTGTTTAGGGGGGAGATCTGTGGATGGCACTATTTATGGGAGAGGGATCTGTGGATGCCACTGTTTAGGGGAGGGGGATCTGTGGATGGCACTGTTTAGGGGAGGGGGATCTGTGGATGGCACTGTTTAGGGGAGGGGGATCTGTGGATGGCACTGTTTAGGGGAGGGGGATCTGTGGATGGCACTGTTTAGGGGGGAGATCTGTGGATGGCACTGTTTAGGGGGGAGATCTGTGGATGGCACTATTTATGGGAGGGGGATCTTTGGATGGCACTGTTTAGGGGAGGGGGATCTGTGGATGGCACTGTTTAGGGGAGGGGGATCTGTGGATGGCACTGTTTAGGGGTGGGGTATCTGTGGATGGCACTGTTTAGGGGGGAGATCTGTGGTTGGCACTGTTTAGGGGAGGGGGATCCGTGGATGGAATTGTTTAGGGGAGGGGGATCTGTGGATGCCACTGTTTAGGGGAGGGGGATCCGTGGATGGCACTGTTTAGGGGAGGGGATCTGTGGATGGCACATAGGAAGGGGTGGGGTTTAGAGAGAAAGGGGTTTGGCCTTGATAGGAAGGGGTGGGTCAAATGTATATTAGGGGGGTGCCCGAGTTTAGTCTCGCCTAGGGCAGCACAAAACCAAGATACACCACTGGATGAGGGGGATGTCAGTTCAGAGAGAGCACTGCTGCAGGGGGACACTTCCTCTGCCAGTCAGGGGAATGTCAGCTCCAGTAAGCAGGGGACCAGGAGAGCAGGGCAGGCCAGACAGGTGCTGGTAGTGGGAGACTCCATTATTAGATGTACAGATAGGGTGATCTGCCCCAAAGAGCGGGGCCATCAAATTTTCTTCCTGGCACTCGAGTTAGACAAATCGGGTTGACAGATTACTGGTAGGGGCTGGTGAAGACCCAGTAGTTATGGTCCACATTGGAACCAATGACAAAGTTAGAGGTAGGTGGAGTGTCCTTAAAAATGATTTTAGGGATTTAGGTCACAAGCTTAGGGCAAGGACTGTCTGTTGTCTTCCTGGCGCTCAAGTTCGACATATCACGGATTGGGTTGACAGATTACTTGGAGGGGCTTGTGAAGACCAAGTAGTCATTTTCCACATTGGAACCAATGACAAAGTTAGAGGTAGGTGGAGCGTCATTAAAAATGATTTTAGGGATTTAGGTCACAAGCTTATGGCAAGGACCTCAAAGGTAGTGTTTTCCAAAATATTACCTGTACCACGAGCCACACATGAAAAGCAGCGGGAAGTAGGGAGGTTAACAAGTGGCTCAAGAACTGGTGTAGGAAGGAGGAGTTTGGGTACCTGGAGAACTAGACCGACTTCTCTGTCGGCTACAGGCTCTACCGTAGGGATGGGCTGCACCTCAATAGGGAAGGGGCAGCTGTGTTGGGGGAGAAGATGGGTTGAAGGTTGGAGGAGTGTAAAATAGGGACTGGGGGAGGGTAATTACATTATAGGATGGGAAGATAGTGCAGATAGAGATCAGGGCTGAGGTAATGAAACTGGGGGAGGAATGGAAGGAGGGACTAGAACAGTTCAGAAGGAAAGGTGTAGGGTAAAAAATATACATAAACCTCTTAATTGTATGTATACTAATGCCAGAAGTCTGACTAATAAAACTGGTGAACTGGAATTAGTGATGTGTGAGGAGGACTATGACATAGTTGGAATAACTGAGACATGGCTGGATGATAGCTATGACTGGGCAGTTAATGTACAAGGTTACAGTCTGTTTAGAAAGGATTGTCAAAACCAGAGTGGGGGAGGGGGTCTACCTTTATGCAAAGTCCTGTCTAAAGCCCACACTCCGGGAAGATATAAGTGAGGGACATGAACATGTGGAGTCACTGTGGGTAGAAATACATGGAGGCAAAAACAATTATAAATTACTAATAGGAGTTTATTATAAGTCATCTAATATAACAGAGCCCAGAGAAATCTACTACTAAAGGAGATAGACGAGGTGGCAGATCATAATGAGGTTGTTATTATGGGGGACTTCAACTACTCAGATATAGACTGGGAAACCGAAAGCTGTAAAACTCATAACAGGTTATTGGCAATAACCAAAGACAATTACCTCTCCCAACTGGTTCAGGACCCTACTAGAGGGACGGCCAGACTGGACTTAGTATTAACCAATAGACCTGACAGAACAACAGATGTGCAGGTTGGGGGACACCTGGGAAATAGTGATCCTAAACTCAAATTTTGAGAGGTACATAATTATGGGAATAAAAGGGTAAGGAACAAGAAAAAAAAAACTATGTAGATAAATAGAAATGTAAAGGAAGCAATAAATGACAAAAAGATGAAAATATTTTAAATCACTAAAACAGGAGGGTAGCGAGGAAGAATTGGAAAACTATAAGGAAAAAAACTGAGTATGTAAAAGACAAATAAAAGCAGCCAAACTAGAGACCGAGAGATTAATTGCCAAAAAGATTAAATGGTAAGTAATGGTAAGTAACTGTGTACAGTTCTGGTCTCCTGCGAACAAGGCAGACATAGCAGAGCTGAAGAGGGTTCAGAGGAGGGCAACTAAAGTAATAACTGGAATGGGTGGACTACAGTACCAGAAAGATTATACAAATTAGTGTTGTTCACTTTAGAAAAAAGACGACTGAGGGGAGATCTAATTACTATGTATAAATATATCAGGGGTCAGTACAGAGATCTATCCCATCATCTATTTATCCCCAGGACTGTGACTGTGACGAGGGGACATCCTCTGCGTCTGGAGGAAAGAAGGTTTGTACACAAACATAGAAGAGGATTCTTTACGGTAAGAGCAGTGAGACTATGGAACTCTCTGCCTGAGGAGGTGGTGATGGTAAGTACAATAAAAGAGGTCAAGAGGGGCCTGGAGGTATTTCTGGAGTGTAATAATATTACAGGTTATAGTTACTAGAGAGGGGTCATTGATTCAGGGAGTTAACCCTTAGGGCTCGTTCACACGAACGTATTTTGCGTTCCGTATACGGGCCATTTTCTGCGTTCCGCATACGGTCCGTATACGGAACCATTCATTTCAACGGGTCCGCAAAAGATGTGGACAGCACTCTGTGTGTTGTCCGCATCCGTTGCTCTGTCCCGATTTGCGGACAAGAATAGGCATTTCTATAATGGGCCTCCTGTTTAGTTGCGGAAGGCACATGGCCGGCATCCATTTTTTGCGGATCCGCAATTTGCGGACCGCAAAAAGCGCACGGTCGTGTGAACAAGCCCTTAATATGTGTTTTGGATTAAATCCAGCGAGGAGTTGTTTCAGCACTCTGCAGATCTTTACAGGCAATCTGTAATTTCTTTTAACACCATTAGAAACACAAAAAAGAGCAGTTCTGCTGAATGGATGGATGGAGCGGTATTATTACAATGTGACCATATAGCTGCTGATGAATTGCCATGTCCTGCTGAGAACAGGAATGTTATGTTTCTGAAGTTCCATTTAAACCTCATTGTAAGGAGAAGCTTATTTCAGTATCTTTATGCTCGACATACGGCGTGTGAGCAGATTAAGGCAGCAACCAAGCGAGATATACATGCTCCATGGAGTAAAACTGGAGCAGCTCAGACAGCTAAGAGGATTATGGATACAAAGGAGACGATGCTCCTGTTCTGTCACAAGGAATCACTCTTTCACTTCCAAGTTTTCTCGGTTGAGATCCATGTAATCTCCTCCAGCAATTACATGCCCTATCCTCAACCCATTCTTACAACCATTAACCTGATATGACTGCGAGTATCAGCAAGGTTTAGCAAATGATATGAAAAAGTGATATGTCTATTTAAAGCCAAGCTCATTTATTGGGCTCAAGGGTTAAAGTAGCAAAATAGACTATGAGGGGTTTGAATTGTGAGAGGTTGGCATGGGTAGGGACCGTAGGGTCAAACATTGGACAGTGGCAGGGCACAAGACTGCTATTGGTTCCAAGGAAGAGGGAAGAGGCTCAGATTGAATTGCTTCCGGGGTTTGCTGATGTGTTGTTATAGAAGTTACCTTCAGCTGCCACTAGGGGGAGCTCATTGCTTACAGATTTTTAAAGCTCCTACAGATATTGGCTGTATAAATGTATAATGTTAGCTCCCCCTAGAGGTGGCTGCATGAAGCCAAAATTATTTCAATGAATAGAGCTCCTCTTATTCATGTTTTATTCAATAAATTAGCACAGATACTTGAAGCTAAAACTGGTGGATATTGCAGTTTTACTGTTAAGTACTATGATTTCTGACTGCAGCTCAGTGTTTTTCAAAGGAGGTCCGAGAATGAATGCTATTGGGAACACATCCAGTTTTTGTCTGCATCATTTCAATGGGCACTATGACTGAGTTTTTTTCAGCTAGAAGGGGGCTGACTGACATGGCATACACAACTCTGTCACATAATTAAGTGATGAGATATCTGTACATCATTCCCTATAAAGCCAAGCTCACAGTTATTAAACATACTCACCTCATTCATTTTCCTTGCAGAGAAGCCTTCGCTGCCATCTTGATTGAAGAAACTGTCGTTATCCAAATGGCTTAAAACTGATTTGGTTTATTTTTATTAATTATGTCATTATTCTCTATGACTATTTTTTATGGGTGTCTGTTCACATTATGTCACTGAAAACCATTTGCGTTTTTCATGTATTTCTGTGCTTTCTTGCATATTCTCTATAGGCACAGTCCACTGTTCCAAGCCAGATTTTCCAAAGTGTTGTTCTCCATGCATGCCTTGCATTTCTGCATTTAAACTCATTTTATCTTTTATGTATTATGCCATGACTGAGAGCTCTCCTCTGCCCGAAACCAGTCGGCACAATGTTTTTAACTTGTTTATGTCCTGAAGTGAAATAAAGACATTTTGTGGGTCATTTATTAAGACCGGTGTTTTAGATGCTGGTCTTAATAACCCCTATATCTGGCGGTAGAACGGCCTCTCCATAACTTCGGCGCATCCAGCATTAGTCTAAGGCCTTATGCACACAAACATATTTTCTTTCCGTGTCCCTTCCGTTTTTTTTGCGGACCATATACGGAACCATTCATTTCAATGGGTCAGCAAAAAAACGGAAGTTACTTAATGTGCATTCCGTTTCCGTATGTCCGTTCCGCAAACAATAGAACATGTCCTATTATTGTCCACAATATGGACAAGGATAGGACTGTTCTATAAGGGGGCAGCTTTTCCATTCCGCAAAATACGGAATGCACACAGACATCATCCATATTTTTTGAGGATCCGTTTTTTGTGGACCTCAAAATACATATGGTCGTCTGCATGAGGCCTAAATGTAGTACAGCTTCCTAGCTGCCTTACATTTAGACCATTTTCTAAAACAGGCTTAGAAAAATATTAATGAGATGGGTCTGCCAGCCCATCCCCTTCCCCGCCCATTTTTTTTAAACCTGCCCTGAGCGGGGAAAAGTATTTCAGGATAATAAATGGCCCCCTTCTTGCTTATCCTGCAAGCGCTGAGCAGACTACACTTCAGACAATGTGTTTATCCTGGGACCCAGACATGTGTTTGTGAACCACACCACTTATAGAGGTGAGCTGATTCTATCCTATGTCCTTACCACTATTAGATACTGATATCCTATTTTGGGGTAATTCGCACGAACGTGTCCCTTTGCGGGAATCACGCTCCCTTTGCGGTCTGGACTACAGAAGCACACACCATTATCAAGATTGATACAGCTGTGTGCCTCTGCCTGACCTTTTAGTAATTGAATCATACTGACATAAAGCTATCAGTATGATTCTGTTACAGAAAGGTCAGGCAGAGGCATACAGCATAGGTCAGGCAGAGGCACACAATCATTATAATGCCGTGCACTTCCTAAGTCCAGAACGCACGGTCCCTCTCTCACACAGAGCGTGATTATCGCAAGGGACACACTTGTGTGAAAGAGCCCTTAGAGGATAGGTCATCAGTAAAAAGCTCTCAGAAAACCCCTTTGAATCTATTCTAATCCGTCTTGTACTCTGTGAGGACTAAGGAATCCAGCAGTCAGAAAGTAACATTTAAAAAGGGTTAATAGTAGGAAATCACCATCAATGTACAATTTGAAAAATTTGTTTATGTACAGAAAGAAAACTGCCAGAATCAATGGAGGAACCATTGGGAATGTGCAGCCAGGTAAAGCAAACAATAGTTTTGTCATTATTGCTGCACAAATACTTTCTAACTAATATACTGCCAGAATAAATAATGACACACCTTTAATTTATCAAATTTATGAATTGTGTAAATTCTCAGGCGTTTATAAAAACATTCACAAAATCCGGTAGATTATTGGATTCTATAAACTCTACTAGCAAATGCATAAAGCACTTAAAGGAAATGTGTCACCAAAAATGTTGTCTGTCAGTTAAAGGGATTCTGTCACCAGATTTAACCCTATTAAGCTAGCTGACATTAGCAATGTGCTGACATTAGCGATGTGCTAATGTCAGCTAAACCTAACTAGCCTATTCCTACTTTTATCTATGCCCCGTTACGCCAGAAATCTAACTTTTATAATATGCTAATAAGCCTCTAGGAGCGGGGGGGGGGGGGGTTGTTCCTGCTCCTAGAGGCTCCGTTCTTCCACCTTTGTCGCCTCCCTCCAAGTCCTGATTGACAGGGCCAGGCAGCGTTCGTATCTGCCTGCCAGCCCTGTGCTCTGGTTAAATCTCGTGCCGTTCAGTATTCAGCGCAGGCGCGGTGAGGAAGCTGGCAGCCTGCGAGCGCCTTTCCCTAACCGTGCCTATGCCGTTCAGTACTGAACGGCGCGAGATTTCACCAGAGCACAGGGCTGGCAGACAGATGAAAGCGCTGCCTGGCCCTGTCAATCAGGACTTGGAGGCGACAAAGGTGGGAGAACGGAGCCTCTAGGAGCAGGAACAATGCCCCCCCTGCTCCTAGAGGCTACATAGCATATTATAAAAGTTCGATTTCTGGCGTAACGGGGGGATAGATAAAAGTAGGAATAAGCTAGTTAGGTTTAGCTGACATTAGCACATCGCTAATATCAGCACATCGCTAATGTCAGCTAGCTTAATCTGGTGACAGAAGCCCTTTAAAGGGATTCTGTCACCTCGTTTTAGCTTATAGAGCTGCAGACATGCACGGCTAGATCGCTGCAGGCATGTCCGCAATATACCTGTCCCATAGTGCCGGTATAGTGTTCCTTCCCTGTGCTGGCATCAGCCTCAGGGAAGGAACTGCGCATGCGCGATCTCGCGCATCGCGAGATTACGGCAATCTAACTGTGAGCAAGGAGGAGATTCGGAGGATGCAGGTGGTGCTGGGCTTCTTCACAGGGGGGCGTGGCTGGGCTTCAAGAAGGTTAGTGCAGCCCCTTGGACTCCTTACCATGGTAATTTACATATCTATAAAATTATTTTTTAAACACAATGAAAGGACACAGAGCTATGGGACAGGTGTATTGCGGACATGCTAGCAGCGATCTAGCCGTGCATGTCCGCAGCTCTATAGGCTAAAACGAGGTGACAGAAAACCAGATAGTAGAACATATTCATTTTTCTAATCCGTTTTATTTTTTCATTACAGATTTCTTTATTGTATTTCCTGAACATTGCTTTACGGCAGCCCCATGAGCCATACACACAATGGTCTGGAGAGGACCTCATTGACTATGGGAGAGTTCTCTTGGCATGCTCTGTGACCTGTGCAGAGGTCATTGTACAATGGAAGACAATCACCTATTGTGAATGGTGGATCCTGTCTTATCTATACACAGAGGTGATAGCACTACAGGCAAGATTCTAATGACAGATAAACTGGTAACTGTAGTAAATTGATCAGTACAGAAAAGTTTTTTTTGTTTAAATATAGATATTGACATGGAAAACTGAAAATAACACCATCAAAAATTTTATAAAAATATGTTAAAGGGGTTGTCTCTCCTTCATAATCCCCTTTCAGTCTATTCCTTCCCCTCCAATAAGCATTTCTTCAATATATTTATATTATCTAAACAGGATGTAAATCCTGTTATTGACATATTTATACCCCGATTTTACATGCTCGTCTCTAGGGGTTATGGCCACTCTCTAGGGCAGTGGTGGCGAACCTATGGCACGGGTGCCAGAGGTGGCACTCAGAGCCCTCTCTGTGGGCACCCACACCCTGAAAAAAGTCTAAGGCATGCCAGTATGCCTAACATTTTTTCTGCCATTCATCAGCGCAGACGCGCTATGAACAGCACAGGCAGCACACAGAATGTAGGCAGGCTATCATAGATAAATGATAAAGTACATAAAATATATATTATATTGGACTGTGGTATTCAGGGTAAATTGTCATGTTGGTACTTTGCGATAAATAAGTGGGTTTTGGGTTGCAGTTTGGGCACTCTGTCTGTAAAAGGTTCGCCATCACTGCTCTAGGGGTTATTGACACCTCTTCTATGTTAGTAGCGGTGGCCGTGCAAGCGCTGTTACCGCCGAGTCTTCTGCTCCTCTCTGGCTGCCGAGGTGGCTGGGTTTTTACAGGAGCGAGTGCGCGCAGACAATAGTGCATGCGCATTCACTTCCGGCCCCGGCCACCTTGCAGGGATGATTATCACTGTTACAGGGCGTTCGCTACGGATGGGAGAGCATAATAATGACATGATCAGTGGGGGAGGGGGGGAAACATAATATAGACATGAATAATGGAGGAGGGGGCTAATACAGCTGAGCAGAAAGGACATAAAACTACATTGCAGGGAGGCAGTGACAGGGAAAATAGAAAATAGGCAGAGTAAACTGTGTGTTGATGACAGGAGGGGGGAACTTTTACACAGCACACAGAACAGATGGTGACAAGCAACTTACCATTGGATGTCACGATCTGCTCTGCTGTTCTGCTGCTCTTCCAGAGGATGAAACATAATATCCTAGTAAACTGTGTGTTGATGAGAGGAGGGGGAACTTTTACACAGCACATAGAACAGATCGTGACAAGCAACTTACCATTGGATGTCATGATCTGTTCTGCTGTTCTGCTGCTCTTCCAGAGGCTGAAACAAAATCTTGTAGTAAACTGTGTGTTGATGACAGGAGGGGGGAACTTTTACACAGCACACAGAACAGATGGTGACAAGCAACTTACCATTGGATGTCACAATCTGCTCTGCTGTTCTGCTGCTCTTCCAGAGGATGAAACATAATATCCTAGTAAACTGTGTGTTGATGAGAGGAGGGGGAACTTTTACACAGCACATAGAACAGATCGTGACAAGCAACTTACCATTGGATGTCATGATCTGTTCTGCTGTTCTGCTGCTCTTCCAGAGGCTGAAACAAAATCTCGTAGTAAACTGTGTGTTGATGACAGGAGGGGGGAACTTTTACACAGCACACAGAACAGATGGTGACAAGCAACTTACCATTGGATGTCACGATCTGCTCTGCTGTTCTGCTGCTCTTCCAGAGGATGAAACATAATATCCTAGTAAACTGTGTGTTGATGAGAGGAGGGGGAACTTTTACACAGCACATAGAACAGATCGTGACAAGCAACTTACCATTGGATGTCATGATCTGTTCTGCTGTTCTGCTGCTCTTCCAGAGGCTGAAACAAAATCTCGTAGTAAACTGTGTGTTGATGACAGGAGGGGGAACTTTTTCACATCACACAGAAAAGATCGTGACAAGCAACTTACCATTGGATGTCACAATCTGCTCTGCAGCTGTGCAGCTCTCCCTGAGGCTGAATCTCCTCTGACAGCCTCGGGAGCGAGCACGCACAGACAAGGGGAGGAGTTACTTCCTCCCTGCCAGGCTTGCCTTGCTTTGCATCAGAGACTTCAGCTTCACCCCCAGCAAGCAGGGAAGAGAGGTGAGACAACCCCTTTAAACATCAAAACGTGATATAAACAATAGGTAATTTTTTTTATGACACATTTTTTTAAACGGGTTGTCCCATGAAAAATCTTCAGTATTTTTAAACCAGCACCTAGATTTGAATGTTTTTGGCATTATGTGTAACTACAAATCTATATATTTAACCCCTTAAGGACAAAAAAAAGTAAAAAAAAAAAAGAGGGGTTTCATAATAAAATAAAAAAATCCCAAAAGAAAACACATAAAAATTGTAAAAAAAATTGCCGCGTCCGTAACAACCCACTCTATAAAAATATCACATGATCCACCCCTTTCACCTGAGCGCCGTAGAAAAAAATAAAATAAAAACTGCTAAAACAACTATTTTTTGTCACCTTACATCACAAAAAGTGCAACACCAAGCGATCAAAAAGGTGCATGCCCCGCAAAATAGTTTCAATCAAACTGTCACCTCATACCACAAAAAATGAGATACTACCTAAGACAAGAGCCCAAAAAATAAAAAAGTAATGGCACTCACAATATGGAGACACTAAAACATGATTTTTTTGTTTCAAAAAGGCTTTTATTGTGTTAAAAGTGAAAACAAAAAAACAAAAAAAAGTTTACATATTAGGAATCACCATGTCTGTAACAACCAGGTCTATTAAAATATCACATGACCTAACCCCTCAGGTGAACACCGTAAAAAAAATATATAAAAGCCATTTTTTGTCAACTTACATCACAAAAAGTGTAATGCCAAGTCAAAAAGTCATATGCACCCTAAAATAGTACCAACCAAACCTTCAATCTCATACCAAAAAAAAATGAGCCCCTACATAAGACAGTCTCCAAAAAATAAAAAATAAACTATGGCTTTCAAAATATGGAGACACAAAAAAAAATCTAAAAAAATAAATAAAATGCTTTTATTGTGTTAAAAGTGAAAAAAAATAAGTAGACATATTAGGAATCACCATGTCCGTAACAACCAGGTCTATTAGAATATCACATGACCTAACCCCTCAGGTGAACACCGTAAAGAAAATATATAAAAGCCATTTTTTGTCAACTTACATCACAAAAAGTGTAATGCCAACCTGTCAGTTGAACATTGTAAAAAAACAAAAAATAAAAACGGTGCCAAAGCAGGTATTTTTTGTTACTTACCTCACAAAAAGTGTAATATAGAGCAACCAAAATTCATATGTACCCTAAAATAGTACCAACAAAACTGCCACCTTGTCCCGTAGTTTTCAAAATTGGGGTCACTTTTTTGGAGTTTCTACTCTAGGGGTGCATCAGGGGGTCTTAAAATGTGACATGGTAACTTAAAATTATCCTATTGAAATCTGCCCTCCAAAAACCATATGGCGTTCCATTCCTTCTGCGCCTTGCCGTGTGCCGTACAGCAGTTTACAACCACATATGGGGTGTTTCTGTAAAATGCAGAATCAGGGTTATAAATATTGAGTTTTGGCTGTTAACCCTTGCTTTGTTACTGGAAAAAAATATATTAAAATGGAAAATCTGCCAAAAAAGTGAAATTCTGAAATTTCATCTCCATTTTCCTTTAATTCTTGTGGGACACCTAAATGGTTAACAAAGTTTGTAAAATTAGTTTTGAATAACTTGAGGGGTGTAATTTCTAAAATGGGGCTATTTATGGGTGGTTTCTATTATGTAAGCCCCACAAAATGACTTGAACTGGTCTTAAAAATTAGGTTTTGGAAATTTTCTTAACATTTTTAAGATTTGCTTCTAAAGTCCTAAGCCTTCTAACGTCCCCAAAAAAGAAAATGTAATTTACAAAATGATCCAAACATGAAGTAGACATATGGGAAATGTAAATTAATAACTATTTTAGTAGGTATTACTACCTGTTTTAAAAGCAGAAAATTAGAAATTTTGAAAAATTTTCAATTTTTTTAGTAAATTTGGTATTTTAGTTATAAATAAAAATGAAATATTTTGACTCAAATTTACCACTGTCATAAAGTACAATATGTGACGAGAAAACTGTCTCAGAATGGCTTGGATAAGTAAAAGCCTTTTAAAGTTATCACCACATAAAGTGACACATGTCAGATATGCAAAAAATGGCCTGGTCCTTAAGGTGAAAAATGTCTGGGTCCTGAAGTGGTTAAAGCTCTACTCTTTCTGGGCAGTTATTTTGTGAACAAAACAATAAATTTGCTCAGCTCCTCCTGCTCTATAACATGCTGCCTGGAAGCTCAACTCCTGGGACCTCCACTAATTATCATAATGAAAGTGCCCTGGCTCTCAAGTGAGCCCCTCAATGTTTGACCAGGCACTACATTGGCTTGGCTGCATGTATGGCTTTGGCTGGTACTACAGTGAAGACACTCAGCCAATCACTTATTGAAAACACATTTGATTCTATCAAAACTGAGCTTTGCATTATTTATTACTCTTTCTGTTATTTTTAAACTTTACATTTACCATTATGCCAGTGGTTCTCAACCTTTCTAAAGCCGTGACCCCTTAATACAGTTCCTCCTGTTGTGGTGACCCCCAACCATTACATTTTTTTCCTTGCTACGTCATAACTAATTTTGCTACTGTTATGATGACCCACCAAAAACACGCACAGACACCAATACATCAAATGTTAATTCAAATACACAAGTATTCATTCATAACCACAGAACTTTAGCATAAATACAAAATATTTGTAAACCAAATAAATAACTTTAAAATAATAAACAACAAATACCCCCTAAAAAATAAATCAGTGGTGCGCACAGTACCCCCCCAAAAAATATAAAAATAAATCAGTGGTGCTCAGGGTACCCCTCAAATAAATAAATCAGTGGTGCTTCAAGTCCCCCCCAAATAAACAAATCAGAAGTGCTCAGGGTCCCCCAAATAAATAAATCAGCGGTGCTTCATGTCCCCCAAATAAATTAAGCCTTGCTCAGCCAAATAATTAAAATAAAATTAGCCAGGCTCAGTCAGGCTCAATTAAATCATTGGTGGCAGTGGTGCTCAGCGGCGGTGTCATTAACGAAAAAACTCGGACCTCAGCAGACAGGCGGGCCGACTTACCCGTCCAGACGTCAGGCTCCTTCAAGCACAGGCAGTGATAGGACATCACTTCCTGTGCACGAGGATAAGGGGCCGTTGTGCGGGCGACCCACAATAGGAAGCCTCAGGCGACCCCCCGGAAAGGGCCGATCGACCCCCAAAGCGGTCGCGACCCCTAGGTTGAGAACCGCTGCATTATGCAGATGACATCTAGGTGTAAACAGCCAGGTTCTCACCCTGCCCCCAATTAAAGGGGTGTCTCAGTTCAGCAAATTGCATCTGTCATGTATAGAAAGTTAATACAAGGCACTTACTAATGACCACCCTGCAATCCATTATTGTTGTCCATGCTTGCACACTATAGGAAAAGCTCTGGCCCTTCTGGTGGCTGGGACCGTGGGAGTACGCACAGGCCGGCATTTTTTCCTATAGCATGCAAGCATGGCCACCACTTCTGGATTACAGGGTGGTCATAACCATGGAACCAAGAAGTGTAGATTGAGATTAAAAAATTAATCAAGACAGCAAAGGAAGCCATATGGATAATAACAATACATTAGGAAGAGCCTTGTATTAACGTTATCTATTCTACATGATCAATTTTGGAAACTTGCTTGGAGCTTGTTATTACACTAAATGGTCTTTGTAGTGTCTTTCTTTACAACGAGGCAAGCAAACAGTATTAAGAGATTAGCTTCTGGATGCTGAAGCCGGAAGTCACTAATTAAACTACTGTAGGTGATGATGCAAATAAGAAATTATGAGTTATGAGTTGTTTCCCAAGAAGAATTAAACTTACAGATATATCAATGACGTTACTTAAGAAAATATTATGTACCGGTAAGCTTATTTGCTTTGTTGTACAGTACCTTTACTATCAGAAAATCTATCATTTATATTACAGAAAACTGTACAGCACCTGAAGGGTTTGACTGAGGTCATAAAATTGCTAGTCTATCCTTGGGATACATCAATATCTGATCAGCAGGGGTTTGGCTTTCGGCATCTCCACCGATCATCTGTGCGAAGAGCTCCCTGCAGTTGTGCCAGTGCTGCAGCCTCTTCGATGTTTACTTTTGGTCCATACACCAGAACTCCGTATCCTACGTAGCAGATGTTCTATGTACTTCAGAGTTGTCCCATTCAGGTTAATAGGATGCAGGGTGTTTTTGTGTAAGGACCAGGGGCATTACTAAGTTAAAGCATTCGGGGCCTGGGCCTCTGCCGTTTTGTCCCAGGCCCTGTGATGTCATGTGACCAGTAAAACAAGCAGTGGTTAAGAAGATGATGTCACCATCATGTGACCAGTGCAGGAGAGGAGGGCAGTGAAGAGGAGAAGTCCTGGGGGAGGAAGCTGTGGTGATGTCTGTACATGAGAAGAGGTAAGTGAAGGGAGAGACAGAGCAATGCTGGGAGTTGTGGTTATATAACTTGGACTGTATGTTAGGGCTGAAGGGAGGGAAGTTATTTACATGGGACTGAATGTTGGAGAGGGCTGGGGAGGGGGTAATGTTATTTACATGAGAATGTATGTTGATGGCAGCTGTGGGAGGGAGTGATGTTATTTACATGGGACTGAATGTTCGAGGGGGCTGGGGAGGGGGTAGTGTTATTTACATGGGACTGTATATTGGAGGGGGCTATAGACAGAGAGGGATGATATTTACATGGGACTGTATATTGGAGGTCTTGGTTATAGTCTATTAGCATTTCATTTCCATTGTGCTATTAAACTGTCTTTTGTGTCACTGAAAATGCACATATTTTATTCTGTTTTATTCTGTGCATTGATATTCATAACCAAATCCCACAGAAGCCCTCAGATGTAGAAATATTATCATTGCTCTCAGCATGGCGTCTATGTACTGTACAACTTACTTTGCCAAATGAAGTCTACACATGGTGACAGTTGGGAACGAGAATGTAATCAATGAGCGGTGGCAGAGTTTCAGAGAGAGTCATGCCTAGCACATGATAGCCTCCGAGGGAACGAGTATCTGAGAGACAGATCTGTCCACAGTGATCAAGTTCTGCCAGAATAAAAAGCGCAGCAACAGATGCCTCAGCAGAAGTGATAGGGCCAGGGAGAATCAATTACATGTCCTGTGGAGAGCTTGTCATGTATATTAGATAAAGCTTTAAATGGCTCTGCACAGGGAAAAGGTCACTATATTAAAGGCCTTTTGTAACCTTGTCTTAATGACGCGGGTGTTTGTTTTTAGATGAAAAGCGATATTCTTGCTGATGATGCTGGTTGACGGCTTTTATAATTCATTGAAAAACGAGAAAAGGATTAAACAGATAGGTACTTCTTAAATAATATGTAAATGAATGAAGTAATTATTGGCGGACAATAAGCATTTCTTTTATGCCATTTTCTCTGCAAGCTCATGGGTCCAAAATAGAGTCAACAGAATATAGGGGGTCATTTATTAAAGGGGTTATGTCTCTTCAGCAAATAGCATGTATCCTATAGAGATAGTTAATACAAGCCACCTACTAATGTATTGTGATTGTCCATATTGTCTCCTTTGCTGGCTAGATTCATTTTCCCATCACATTTATGCACTCCTTGTTTCTATGGTTATGACCACCCTGCAATCCAGCAGTGGTGGTCGTGTTTGCACACTGTAGAAAAAAGAGCCAGTCTATGCACACTCCCATGGTCCCGGCCACGAGAGAGGCCTCGCTGTTTTACATTTAGACCATTTTCTATGCCTAAACCAGGCGTAGAAAATGGTAAATGAGACGCCCACTTTTTTAGACCGTGGGTGAGCGGGGAAAAGTTGCAGAACCTTTGCGCCGCAATCTGTGCCAGAAATACGCCTAATGTAGGCGGATTTCTGGTTTGTAAATGGACTTCATAGTTAGAGATGAGCAAATTTCATATTTTTAAATTCGTTCACACTTCGTTTGTTGGTTAAAAGTTGAATTGCGTTATGGATTCCGTTACCGCGGACCATAACGCAATTCTATGATGGAATGCATAATGGAATGCATTTAGAGGCATTCCGTTATTCATTACGTCATAATAGAAGTTTATGGGCTGCAAAACGTATTCATCCCATTTCCGTTATGCAGGGGTGTTGGACCCCCATTGGTTTTGGCACCAACTTCCAGCACCGGAACTACTTTGAAACTGCTGATTGGTGGGAGAGCAGGGTGTCAGACATTCACAGATCAAATATTGATGACCTATCCTAAGGATATAGCTACAGAGTGGACACTCTCTTTAAGGCCACAATTAGGTATCCTAAAAGGGTGTTCAAAAGCCTTTAGAAAGCAAGCAAGCCATAGATACAGATAATGAAGTGTCAGGGATAGACTTAAGGGCCGTTTACACAGGCCGAGAATCATATAGATAATCGCTAATGATCGTTCATTGTAACACTCGTTAGCAATGATCTGGCGGTTTAAATGTACCGCCAATTACTGAATGAAAGAGTGATACGCTAATTCGTTGGATAATTGGATCGTCTGTGTGAAAACACAAATTCTCATTTCTCGACAGCAGATCGTGCTGTGTAAACATGATCTGCTGCTGGAAAACAACGAGTCGTTATGGGGAAGAGCGATGGCATTAGCAATCAGTCCTCCCCATCTCTGATGGAGATCGCTGCATGTAAATGCAGCAGCCTCCTATACTAGCGAGCAGCAGATTGTCAGGAAGATACGCTTCCCTCCCAACAATCTGCTGGTGCATTGTCCAGTGTAAAGGGACCTTAAGACTAGTGTTGAGCACTAATATTCAAAAAGGTAATTTTTACCTCGAACATCGCAACTTTGAGAATTCGCGAATATTTAGAATATAGTGCTATATATTCGTTATATTGAATATTTGTCATTTTTTCCATCTAAACACATGAGTTCTCTCTGCTTCTTGCTTTTGGGCCAATGAGTCATTGGAAAAAAACACAGAAATATAGTGGCAATTCTGGAGGAGCTGCTTAACCCCTAACACTGTAGCGTGTTTTTCATTGGGGGAGCACCCCTACCGCATGTGGACCACAGCAAACGACTATCCCCAGCAAAAAAATGCATACAATGGAGGATGTCGGCGCGGTCCATATGCACCACAAAGGCATCCTACACAAAACGGAGCATTGTGCGGATAAAAATATAATCATATAAATCACAGAAAAAATGCACCAAACGGATATGCCACTGACTATACTGGCTAGTCATAAATGCAGATATTAAAAGCTGAGACTTTTGCCAATATATTCCGCACAATGCTCCGTTTTGTGTAGGATGCCTTTGTGGTGCATATGGACCGCGCCGACATCCTCCATTGTATGCATTTTTTGCTGGGGATAGTCGTTTGCTGCGGTCCACATGCGGTGGAGCTGCTCCCCCAATGAAAAACACGCTACAGTGTTAGGGGTTGAGCAGCTCCTCCAGAATTGCCACTATATTTCTGTGTTTTTGTCTTGTTTTATATGTAGTGTATGTGCCTTTACCTGGCATTCAAACACTCTTTTGCACCTGGTAACCTCCATCACATGGTCTGATATGGGTGTGGCTTACAGTCTGGCTTTGTTCACATTGCACTAGTTGTCCTGCTATGCGGTTGTGTGGAAGCTTGGCTGTGAGCTGGATTACATCACCTTCAGACCTTTTTCACACCATAGTTAGCGTAGTGGTAGGAACCTTTGCCATGCTGAGTGACCGTGACGTGGTGCATGATGGGCTCCGATATTTTCCTGACAGGAATATATTGGCAAAAGTCTCAGCTTTTAATATCTGCATTTATGACTAGCCAGTATAGTCAGTGGCATATCCGTTTGGTGCAATGAGTCATTGGCCCACAAGCAACTTAAGCAGGGAGGAATCATGACTTCAGATGGAAAAAAATGACGAATATTCTGAAAAACAAATATATAGCACTATATTCAATATAGTGCTATATATTAGTTTTTTAGAATATTCGTAATTTTTTTCTCCATATGAAGTGAACAGTGTTCACTCCAGATGGAAAATTATTAAGAATATTCAAAAAAACTAATATATAGCACAATATTGAATATAGTGCTATATATTTGTTTTCTAGAATTTTCTTAATTTTTTTTCCCATCTGAAGTGAACAGTGTTTAGTGTTCCCTTCAAATGGTAAAAAATTAAGAATATTCAAAAAAACTAATATATAGCACTATATTCAATATAGTGCTAAATATTTGTTTTTGACCCACGTCTTGCCAATTTTTGAGTAAAAAAAAAGAATGTAGAATATAACAAATATTCAAATTTGTGAATATTCGACAAATATTCTACAAAATATTCGCAAAATATCACGAATTCGAATATGACCCCTGCCGCTCACTACTTAAGACTAAAGTCCACCCTATTACCATAATTCACGTAACATTTGAATGACACGGTCCTTGATACACTGGGTACACTGGGTCTTTTTCACTAGTTTTAAGCCAAGAATAAAGTTTGAGATCTAATAGCTCTTCTTTGCATTTTTATTCTGCAACATATGCTCAAACAGTTTTTTCTAATTTTACTTCATATGCCAGAAATAATATGAAAGGCCCACTGCTAAGGCCAGTAATTGGAGTATTCTTTTCCTATTGATTCTGGCATGTCGAGACAGGAAGTGCAGAGCAGCAGGGACCGCAGCAGCACCGGAATCCAATGTCAGGGAATGGGTAGAAGTGAGTATAGCTTCTGGCCCAATTTATTTTTTTAAATCTCCGCAGAACACCCTTTAAGAAATTGTTTTTCGAAAGTTACAAAATTTGTAAACTCATGTAAGATACTAAAAAAGATGTTGAATAATGACCCCTTTAATGTACATACTGTAAATGTATTTCCTGTAGCTGCTAGTGATTGTGCAGAGATGGAGATTGATACCATACTCCTTTCCTACAAATGATGTGAAGTTTTGCTGGCCTCACCACTAAAATAAGAAAATGGAAACTATTGCTATGATAGCCTCAGATCCTTCAGAGGCACCAAGGCTACCACAGAGAATAAACAGCTCCCCTGATCTCTGCGCAGAGATGCTGAAAGCTGCCTCAGATGCCATGGGGAAAACTGAGGAGTTAAATGTCTGCAATCGGGATTATGACTGATCGCACACAGTAGCTTCCAGTGTCTGCTGTATGGTGTCTGATAGCAGAATGTGTTGTTCACTTTCGGGGAGCCTTTCTGGGAGACCCCACACACACATCTCTGGAACACACATACCTACCTCACTCCAGTCTCTGCATGTCACTGGTTCATGTATTGCATAGGGTACACATCACTGCTAAGGCCAGTAATTGGCAGCAGCCATGTGACCTGCATCTGACAAAAAAAGGGGGGGGGGGGGGTGTCTGGCAGAAAGTTCCCCTTTCTCCCCCTGAAGGTGATCAACCCCTTTAATACAGATTGAAATTTCTAACCACCCAGATATTTGCAACACATATGTATTTCTCAGTGCAGGGCTGGATTACTACCTTACAGCTCATCCACTATCTCCTGCATCTCCTTGCTCCAATGTTCAAATATCTTATATAATATATCGAGGTAAGAGGTGGTAGTGCAGTGACCCACTAAGCCACTGCTAGTGATTGGATATGTCATATTAATGTTTTCTACAGTTTTCTACTTTGTTATAATCTGTAGGGTGAATAGGAGGGATAATTCCTGCCCCTTAGTTCCTGGGGAACTTAGTTTCTACGGAAGTGCGAAGCCTAACCCCTTGGGCTTGGTCTCTCCAGTAGAAATCCAGTTAGTCTAGGGTAGTTCAGTCTAAGGAAGGAGTGAGTGCAGAAGCAGCTAACTCCAGTCCTGCAAGCACCTTTAGGCAAGTTTGGGACACAGGATGAACTCCAGATAAATGCCAGAGTTGGTTTGCTGATAAGAACCTTTAAGAAGGCCGAGCAGCCAAAAAGCAGGGCATGCATGCATCAGACTGTAAGGGTAAATCATGTACAACCCAATTGCAAACAAGATCGGCCCCCATGTAAAATGTAAATAAATGTAAACAAAAACAAAATGCAATGATTTGCAACTCTCATAGACCCATATTTTATTCACAATGGATCATAATGTAGAACACATATGAGATGTTGAAAGTAAGACATTTTACCATTTGATGAAAAAAGTTACTCTTTTAGAACTTGATGGCAGCAACACATCTTAATGAAGTTGGGACAGGGCCATGTGTACCATTGTGTAGCACCCCCTTTTTTTATTAACAGTCTGTAAACGTCTAGGAAGTGAGGAGATCAATTGCTGGAGTTTTGACAGAGAAATGTCCCATTGTTGTCTGATATATGATTCTAGCTGTTTAACAGTCCTAGAGCTTCTTTGCACCAAATTTTTTCTATTGGTAAAAGGTCTGGACTGCAGGCGGGACAGTTCAGCACCCGGGCTCTTCTTCTGTGAAGCCATGTGCATCATCTTGCTGAAGTGTGCAAGGCCTTCCCTGAAAGAGACGTTGTCTAGATGGGAGCATAGGTTGTCCTAAAATTTCAAAAAATTTTGATTCATCTGACCGCAGGACAGTTCAGTTTTTTTCTTTCAAGTCCATTTTAAATTAGTTTTGACCCAGAGAAGGCAACAGCGTTTCTGGATCGTGTTGGTATATGGCTTCATATTTGCATGATATACAGTGGATCTAAAAAGTCTACACACCCCTGTTAAAATGTCAGGTTTCTGTGATTTAAAAAAATGAGACAAAGATAAATCATTTCAGAACTTTTTCCACCTTTAGTGTGACCTATAAACTGTACAACTCAATTGAAAAACAAACTGAAATCTTCTAGGTAGAGGGAATAAAAAATATAAAAATAAAATAATATGGTTGCATAAGTGTGCACACCCATAAACTAATACTTTGTTGAAGCACCTTTTGATTTGATTACAGCACTCCATCTTTTTGGGTATGAGTCTATCAGCATGGCACATTTTGACTTGGCAAGATTTGACCCACTCTTCTTTGCAAAAACACTCCAAATCTATCAGATTGTGAGGGCATCTCCTGTGCACAACCCTCTATAGATCACCCCACAGATTTTCAATCGGATTCAGGTCTGGGCTCTGGCTGGGCCATTCCAAAACTTTAATCTTCTTCTGGTGAAGCCATTCCTTTGTTGATTTGGATGTATGCTTTGGGTCGTTGTCCTGCTGAAAGATGAAGCGCCTTTTCATGTTCAGCTTTCTAGTAGAAGCCTAAAGGTTTTGTGCCAATATTGACTGGTATATGGAACTGTTCATAATTCCCTCTAGCTTAACTAAGGCCCCAGTTCCAGCTGAAGAAATACAGCCCCAAAGCATGATGCTGCCACCACCATGCTTCACTGTGGGTATGGTGTTCTTTTGGTAATGTGCAGTGTTGTTTTTGCGCCAAACATATCTTTTGGAATTATAGCCTTGGTTTCATCAGACCATAACACCTTTTCCCACATGCGTTTTGGGAGACTTCAGGTGTGTTTTTGCTAAATGTAGCCTGGCTTGGATGTTTTTCTTCGTAAGAAAAGGCTTTCGTCTTGCCACTCTACCCCATAGCCCAGACATATGAAGAATACGGGAGATTGTTGTCACATATACCACACAGCCAGTACTTGCCAGATATTCCTGCAGCTTCTTTAATGTTGCTGTAGGCCTCTTGGTAGCCTCCTAGACCAGTTTTCTTCTCGTCTTTTCATCAATTTTGGAGGGACGTCCAGTCTTTGGTAATGTCACTGTTGTGCCATATTTTCTCCACTTGATGATGACTGTCTTCACTGTGTTCCATGGTATATCTAATGCCTTGGAAATTCTTTTGTACCCTTCTCCTGACTGATACCTTTTAACAATGAGATTCCTCTGATGCTTTGGAAGCTCTCGGGGGACCATGGCTTTTGCTGTGGGATGCGACTAAGAAAATTTCAGGAAAGACCAACTAGAGCAGCTGAACTTTATTTGGGGTTAATCAGAGGCAGGTGTATGCTGACTCTTATTTAACATGATTTTAATGTGATTGCTTAATTCTGAACCCAGCTACCAACACAGTTATAAGAGGGTGCGCACACTTATGCAACCACCTTATTTTAGTTTTTTTTGTTTTCTTCCCTCCACCTAAAAGATTTCAGTTTGTTTTTCAATTGAGTTGTACAGTTTATAGGTCACATTAAAGGTAGAAAAAGTAGAATTTTTATATCCACTGCAACTTGAATTTATCTGTGTTCACATTTGTTATAGTGTTTCTGAGCCCACGCAGTAATTTCCAGTACAGAATCATTCCTGTTTTTAATACAGTGCCGCCTGACGGCCCATATATCACAAGCATCCAATATTGACTGCTGGTCTGCTCCCTTGTGCACATGGATTTCTCCAGATTCTCTGATGAATCTTTTGATGATATTATGTACTGTCAATGGTAGGATATTCAAAGTCTTCACAATTTTACGTTGAGGAACATTTTTCTGAAATTGTTCCACAATTTTTAGATGCAGATTTTTGCACCTTGGTGAACTTCTGCACATCTTTGCTTGTGAGAGACTACCTCTCTAACATGATCTTTTTATACCAAGTAATGTGACTTAGGCTACTTTCACTCTCGCGTTTTGGGCGGATCCGTCATGGATCTGCAAAAACTGATCTGTTACAATTATACAACCGCATGCATCCATCATGAATGGATCCGTTTGTATTATCTGTAAGGCTACTTTCACACTAGCGCTCGGGGCTCCGCTTGTGAGTTCCGTTTGAAGGGTCTCACAAGCGGCCCCGAACGGATATTATCTGTAAAGCTACTTTCACACCTGCGTTAGGTGCGGATCCGTCTGGTATCTGCACAGACGGATCCGCACCTATAATGCAAACGGTTAGATCCGTTCAGAACGGATCCGTTTGCATTACCATGAACAAAAAAAAAATTTTTTTTTTTTTTGTTCATGATAATGCAAACGGATCAGTTTTGACTTTGCATTGAAAGTCAATGGGGGACGGATCCGTTTGAAAATTGAGCCATATTGTGTCATCTTCAAACGGATCCGTCCCCATTGACTTAGGCTACTTTCACACTAGCGTTCGGGGCTCCGCTTGTGAGTTCCGTTTGAAGGCTCTCACAAGCGGCCCCGAACGGATCCGTCCAGCCCTAATGCATTCTGAGTGGATGCGGATCCGCTCTGAATGCATCAGTTTGGCACCGTTTGTCCTCCGCTCCGCTCAGCAGGCGGACACCTGAACACAGCTTGCAGCGTTCGGGTGTCCGCCTGGCCGTGCGGAGGCAAACGGATCCGTCCAGACTTACAATGTAAGTCAATGGGGACGGATCCGTTTGAAGTTGACACAATATGGCTCAATTTTCAAACGGATCCGTCCCCCATTGACTTTCAATGTAAAGTCAAAACGGATCCGTTTGCATTATCATGAACAAAAAAAAATAATTTTTTTTTTTTTTTTCGTTCATGGTAATGCAAACGGATCCGTTCTGAACGGATCTAAGCGTTTGCATTATAGGTGCGGATCCGTCTGTGCAGATACCAGACGGATCCGCACCTAACGCAGGTGTGAAAGTAGCCTTAGGCTACTTTCACACTAGCGTTCGGGTGTCCGCTCGTGTGCACCGTTTGAAGGGGCTCACGAGCGGCCCCGAACGCATCCGTCTGGCCCCAATGCATTCTCAGTGGAGGCGGATCCACTGAGAATGCATCCGCCTGCCAGCGCTCAGCCTCCGCTCCGCTCAGTGAGCGGACACCTGAACGCTGCTTGCAGCGTTCGGGTGTCCGCCTGGCCGTGCGGAGGCAAACGGATCCGTCCAGACTTACAATGTAAGTCAATGGGGGCGGATCTGCTTGAAGATGACACCATATGGCTCAATCTTCAAGCGGATCCGTTCCCCATTGACTTTCAATGTAAAGTCTGAACGGATCCGCTCAGACAACTTTCACACTTAGAAAATTTTCTAAGTTTTAATGCAGACGCATCCGTTCTGAACGGATGCGAACGTCTGCATTATCGGAGCGGATCCGTCTGATGAAACATCAGACGGATCCGCTCCGAACGCTAGTGTGAAAGTAGCCTTACATTGTAAGTCTGGACGGATCCGTTTGCCTCTGCACGGCCAGGCGGACACCCGAACGCTGCAAGCTGCGTTCAGGTGTCCGCCTGCTGAGCGGAGCGGAGGACAAACGGTGCCAAACTGATGCATTCTGAGCGGATCCGCATCCACTCAGAATACATTAGGGCTGGACGGATCCGTTCGGGGCCGCTTGTGAGAGCCTTCAAACGGAACTCACAAGCGGAGCCCCGAACGGTAGTGTGAAAGTAGCCTAAGTCAATGGGGACGGATCCGTTTGAAGTTGACACAGTATGGCTCAATTTTCAAATGGATCCGTCCCCCATTGACTTTCAATGTAAAGTCAAAACTGATCCGTTTGCATTATCATGAACAAAAAAAAAAAAAAAAAATTTTTTTTTTTGTTTTTGTTCATGGTAATGCAAACGGATCCGTTCTGAACGGATCTAAGCGTTTGCATAATAGATGCGGATCCGTCTGTGCAGATACCAGACGGATCCGCACCTAACGCAAGTGTGAAAGTAGCCTAACATAGCCAAGATGGATCCGTCATGAACTCTATTGAAAGTTTACTATTGAACTCTATTGAATGGATCCGTTTTCTATTGTGCCAGAGAAAACTGTTTGGCTCAGTTTCGTCAAGCGGTCAGCAAAACGCTGCAGGCAAAGTTTTGGTGTCCGCCTCCAGAGCGGAATGGAGATGGATCGGAGGCAAAGTGATGCATTCTGAGCGGATCCTTTTACATTCAGAATGCATTAGGGCAAAACTGATCCGTTTTAGACCGCTTGTCAGAGCCCATGATGGATCTCACAAACGGAAAGCCAAAACGAGAGTGTGAAAGTAGCCTTAGTTGCAAATTCCTCCTGCAGCTGTTTTTTATTAATACCACTTACTTCTCCAGCCTTGTGTTGCCCCTAACCCAGCTTTTTTTGAGATGTGTTACTGCCATAAAGCTCTAAATGAGTTTTTTTCATGGTAAAATATTTCACTTTTAACATCTGATCTGTGTTCTATGATCTATTGTGAATAAAATATGGGTCTATTAGATTTGCATGTCACTGCATTCTGTTTTTATCTACATTTATTTATATTTTACTTAGCGTACCAACTTTGTGTGAATTGGGGTTGTATAAGGCTTTGGACTTCACAGATGAAAGGCTTTGATTGGGATGAAAGGCTTCCACCCCCCAGTCATATTACTGTGGCAGCTTGCAAGTGTTGCTTTTGGGTTTGCAATTCACAGTAGGAATTACAAACATGCACTTTTATAAGTAAGTGCATCTCTAAAGAGAGCTCTGAAGATAAGCCATTATTCAGCCCAAAACCTACTGGAACTGTTAAAGGGGTTGTCCAGGTTCAGAGCTGAACCCAGACATAACCCCTTCTTCACCCCTCCAGCCCATTCGAGTTGAGCATCTGAGCGTTTCATGCTCCGATGCTCTGCCTTGCCCTGCATTGCGCAGGACAAGTGCTTTTTGTTTACATTTTTACATTGCTAGGTGAAGGCTTCCGCCTAGCAGTGTTTCCGGAGCAGAGCCTACCCATTAGTGCCGGTGACGTCACTGGAAACACTGCTAGGTGGAATCTTCCACCTAGCAGATCCTGGTATGCCACCAGATCTATACAGAGCAGGGCAAGGTAGAGCAATGGAGTATGAAATTCTCAGATGCTCAACTCATAGGGGCTGACTGGGTGAAGAAGGGGTTCATCTCTGAACCCAGACAACCCCTTTAAGGTTTGTGCATTATGACTAAGGATGCGCCAAGCATCTGAAATGCCTAACTGTGGTTTTCCTGTGTGTCTGTTTGTACCATGAAGATGTTGTAGAGCTCCAATAGAAACTCAAGAATTTTTATTCTACTTTTCTGGCTGTGATTTCTGTTTCTGCTCTTGCCTCTGTCTTGTTCCACACCATCCTGTGCTGGATCTGCACCCGATAGTGTATATTTTTGCTGTTAAGGTTTGTGCCTCCATCTTGCGAAAAATTGTCTGAACATTTTCTGTTTAGTAAAGACTTTAGCCCAGGTTTACTAATGTTTTGTGCACCAGAAATTTGTCTAAAAGTGCTGTAAAATGGTGCAATTTGGCACATCTAGGGCTTTACAGGAAAGGTGTGAGCGTAAGATACACCTTTTTGCACCAAAATTGTGCCATATTTTTGGCATAAAATCTGTCTCTGCACCAGATTTATCAACCTGAGCCACTGTTATAAATCTGGTCCAGGCCTAGACAGCCTGTCTAAGCTACCGCCATCTACAGGATTAGTAAATCCTTTGTGTCTATATTAAACTGTAACCTTTATCCTGTCTGTCTTCTATCTTTGTACCGCACCACTGAAACACCAAGGGTACTCCACCTTCCATCATACTGGATACTACAACCAGGGTGTGCCCTTGGGGGAAATGACAACCAGGTGCCTTCCCTCTTTACTGCACTGCCCTGGAAGTAAAGGAGAAGGACATTGCTACTGTGAGTCCCACCAACACCACTACCACTCCCATCCTCATCCCTCCACCCTCCACTGTGGCTTGTTACAGTACCCACCTGCTGTACTCTGCCTACCTTTATTAGAAAGTATTATTTTTTTTCCCACAGCTTTGTGAGTTTAATGACTGTCTCAAAACTGATCAACATCTTGTGTGGTATCCGAAAATACAACTTCTTGCCTTCACATGCCAAAAACTGAGAGCCAGGTACCAGATTTCTGTATTGTAGCTGTATCTCCCACACTTTCGCAACTGAGAACATACATTTTAATATTTCCTTTGCAGCTGTAACGCTCTATTAATTGCTAGTTTGGGCACAATACTTTCAGTTATGAGTATTTCCTTACATCTTACCACATTCCCATAACTGCTATGTATGAGCTTGGGAAAAATATGATAAGGAAGTAATTTATCATGCATATGATTCTATTCACTGAAATATGGATCATGTATGCCAAATCAAGCATGAACCAACCTGAACAGAATTACACAGAGAATTTAGCGCACTGAGACAAACACAGGTTTTTAGAGATGAGCTTAGGTGGAGCTTAACATAACATTAATCTTTAGTCTTTGACACTTCCCTTCACATTCTATTCTAAAAGTGACAAACCTTTACAGCAGACTGACATTGAGCTGTAAGAATCCTGTTCTCTAAAACAACCATTTTTGTAGTTCAGCCAAAATAATTATTTTTTAGCAATTATTTTAATTTTTTTGTGGCTCATTGGTTAGCACTTGACGTCTTCCAGCCCTTTCACCCTGGGTTCAAATCAGACAATATCTGCATGAGGTTTGCATTTTTCCTTCTGTTTTGCATGGTTCTCCACAGGTTCTCCTTTTCCCTCCAACACTAGTCTGAGGATAATCTATGTGTGATGTGTATGTTTTAAATAGGGGATATACACTCACCTAAAGAACTATTAGGAACACCTGTTCTATTTCTCATTAATGCAATTATCTAGTCAACCAATCACATGGCAGTTGCTTCAATGCATTTAGGGGGGTGGACCTGGTCAAGACAATCTCCTGAACTCCAAACTGAATGTCAGAATGGGAAAGAAAGGTGATTTAAGCAATTTTGAGCGTGGCATGGTTGTTGGTGCCAGACGGGCCGGTCTGAGTATTTCACAATCTGCTCAGTTACTGGGATTTTCACGCACAACCATTTCTAGGGTTTACAAAGAATGGTGTGAAAAGGGAAAAACATCCAGTATGCGGCAGTCCTGTGGGCAAAAATGCCTTGTGGATGCTAGAGGTCAGAGGGGAATGGGCCGACTGATTCAAGCTGATAGAAGAGCAACGTTGACTGAAATAACCACTCGTTACAACCAAGGTATGCAGCAAAGCTTTTGTGAAGCCACAACATGCACAACCTTAAGGCGGATGGGCTACAACAGCAGAAGACCCCACCGGGTACCACTCATCTCCACTACAAATAGGAAAAAGAGGCTACAATTTGCACGAGCTCACCAAAATTGGACTGCTGAAGACTGGAAAAATGTTGCCTGGTCTGATGAGTCTCGATTTCTGTTGAGACATTCAAATGGTAGAGTCCGAATTTGGCGTAAACAGAATGAGAACATGTATCCATCATGCCTTGTTACCACTGTGCAGGCTGGTGGTGGTGGTGTAATGGTGTGGGGGATGTTTTCTGGGTACACTTTAGGCCCCTTAGTGCCAATTGGGCATCGTTTAAATGCCACGGGCTACCTGAGCATTGTTTCTGACCATGTCCATCTCTTCATGACCACCATGTATCCATCCTCTGATGGCTACTTCCAGCAGGATAATGCACCATGTCACAAAGCTTGAATCATTTCAAATAGGTTTCTTGAACATGACAATGAGTTCACTGTACTAAAATGGCCCCCACAGTCACCAGATCTCAACCCAATAGAGCATCTTTGGGATGTGGTGGAACGGGAGCTTCGTGCCCTGGATGTGCATCCCTCAAATCTCCATCAACTGCAAGATGCTATCCTATCAATATGGACCAACATTTCTAAAGAATGCTATCAGCACCTTGTTGAATCAATGCCATGTAGAATTAAGACAGTTCTGAAGGCAAAAGGGGGTCCAACACCGTATTAGTATGGTGTTCCTAATAATTCTTTAGGTGAGTGTAGATTGAAACTGTGGAAACACTAAACTACAACATAAACTTTAGTTTGTAAAATATTTTATTGCAGAAAGAATAAAAAGTGGTTTTCTGAAAGTTTAATGTTGATGGCCTATGGTAAAGATTGGTCATCAATATCTGATCGATGGGCATCCCACTTCTCACCGCCACACCGATCACTTGTTTGAAAAGCGACATCACATTTATTGCTCACATGGTCTGGGCGCAGCTTAGCCATCAATATTTTCTACCCGGAAAACACCTTTAATAGATACATAATAAACTTACACAAACTGAAGCAATATAGTCTTAGAGTCTATAGTATTACAAGCACTATCAGACGTAACACAGAACATGCCAACATCACCAACATAAGGTCAGAATAATGTGTACAATGCACATTAGATCTACGTTGGCCGAATGTGCCGATTTAAGTGGGTTCGACTGATTATTTAATTTGTATGGGGTTTACCAACTTGACCTCAGCAGCAAGTGTCAGGGGATATATTGATTAGGCAAGTTAGATTTTAACTACCTGATTCTTTTTGTTTTCAGGGAATAAGTTGCTGCCTGAAGTCTGACAGCTTCTTTCACCTCTCTTCCCATTCACTCCATATCCATGCTTGGCCAAGCGTGCTTATGTATGGGAGAATCAGGAGTGATAGCAGTTGACTGAATAATGCCTCATTCACGCGTCAGTGTTTTGGTCAGTGATTTCCATCAGTGATTTTGAGCCAAAGCCAAGCGGAACAGGTGAAGATCTTTCCCTTATACCTTATGTCTGTGGAAGCTCCAATCCTGGTTTTGGCTCACCATCACTGATGGAAATCACTGACCAATTCACTGATGTGTGAATGAGGCTTAAGTGTTTAGCTGACAATTATCTTAAGTGTATGGCCTGCTTTATTATCCATCTGTTACAGGTTATGGTTTATTTTAGTGATACCACAATTTCAGTGATATGTTGATTTATTGATATGGTCATGATTTGCTGTTTTTAATATGTTTTAATCTGTGATGGTGATGTAGATTATGAGCCCTTTCAGAAACAGGGACTTTAGGGTATTTTCACACTAGCGTTATTCTTTTCCGGTATTGAAATCCGGTAAAGGGTCTCAATACCAGAAAAAAACGCATCAGTTTTGTCCTAATGCATTCTGAATGGAAAGCAATCAGTTTAGTATGCGTCAGGATCTCTTCCGTTCCGTCCCTTGTACGGTATTTGACCGGACAAAATCCTGGAAGAATACCGCACTTGCCGGATCCGGCAATAATTTCCATAGAGATGTATTAATGCTGGATCCGGTACCAAGTGTTCCGGAAATTGCCGCATCGCTGGATCCGGTTTTGCAGGGCTTTTGATCTTTGAAAAATTTAAATACCAGATCCGTTATTCCGGATGATACCGGATGAGGCGGATCCGGTATTTCACCCTTCCCGTTTGTATACAGCTTGCCGGAACTGCCTGCCAGAATCAAAAAACGCTAGTGTGAAAGTACCCTAAGTCAGTCTCTGTACAGCATTACAGAATGTGTTGGCACTATGTAAGCAGCAGGAAATGTATAAATTATATCTCAGATTTTTCCTCCCTTTACCACTCATGGAGTACTTCTTCATTTTGTCAAAATATTTGTCTATATTAGAGATGAGTGAGTTTCTTGAAATTCGCTTAGGGTCCAATTCGTTGAATCAGTCAAAAAATGTCATATGTTTATGAATCGATTCTACCCTAAACAAAAGTGTTCCAATTGGCTTTAAAATTTGCAAGTGACACTCTGAGGTCTTCTAGGACTCATATTATTTTCTCTTTAGTCTTGTTTTTTTTTTTGCTCGCCCCCCCCATTGACACCATGACAGCAATAGTAAATAATGTCAGAGTGACAATAACATATAGCTATGAGTAAACGCATGTTAGACGGAGTTAAGAAACAGTCTGTTTAAAAAAAAAACACGTCCTAGCATTTGTTATGCTTTTTAAAATTATAAACGTTCTGAAAATTGTTACTTATTGGGGGCAGATGCATGCCAGTGTTTAGACACACACGGTAGTATCAGAAAAAACTTTTCAAGTGCCCAAAAATTCTCCCTTTTTTTGGGAGCAGCAGAAGTGCAGTGCGGAACCTCACAAACAAGGCAGAAGATGTGCAGCCATTTAGAGATAGTAGTAGAAGCAGCATCAGCAGCAGCTACAGTCCCGTATGGAACTTCATAGACAGACAGTGGTGGTTACATTATTGGTATGGCAATAAATAGACACTGTCAACAATGGCAGATCTATTCATTGTCGTTAGTCTGAGATTTATGGAAATCATCAATGGATCCATGTGTCTACCGTATTTTGGGGGGAAAGTGCCCCTGCGTCTTATGGGGCGAATGCTGGCAATTTACATTGCAGTCTGCGATTGTATTAGTGAGGAGGGAGGAGGGGCTGTAGTAGGCGGGAAGGGCGGCGGGCAGTGCAGGCACTGTACTCTGTCCCCGCCGCTCAGTATGTACTGTATTATACGTAGTGTTAATCATTATATCTAAACGGAATAATGATGCGCTCCTCCTGCTCCCCCTGTGCTTACCGGTACACATGTCACGCTCCTGTAGTAAGCACTAGCAGCTAGCAGGCAGGCCTTTATTCATAAAGTAGGCGGAGCAGGCACGTGACCTCAGTGAGTTACGGCCGCCCGGCCTGCCTGCTAGCTGCTAGTGCTTACTACAGGAGCTTGACATGTGTACCGGTAAGCACAGGGGGAGCGCATCATTATTCAGTTTAGATATTATGATTAACACTACAAATAATACAGTACATACTGAGCGGCGGGGACAGAGTACAGTGCCTGCACTGCCCGCCGCTCTCCCCGCCTACTACAGTCCCTCCCTAGGAATCTGTGGATGGGATAATGATGATGGGGGGGGGGGTCTGTGGATGACATTATGATGGTGGGGGGATCTGTGGATGGCATTATGATGGTGGGGGGGTCTGTGGATGGCATTATAATGGGGGGATCTGTGGATGGGACTGTTATGGGGGGATCTGTGGATGACACATATAGCAGTGCCATCCACAGATCCACCACCCTATAACAGTGCCATCCACAGATCCCCCCCATCATAATGCCATCCACAGATCCCCCCACCATCATAATTCCATCCACAGACCCCCCATCATAATGCCATCCACAGCTCCCCCATAACAGTGCCATCCACAGATCCGCCACATAACAGTGCCATCCACAAATTCCCCACCCCATAACAGTGCATCATCCACAGATCCCCCATAATAGTGTCATGCACAGACCGCCATTAGTTCAAACCCACCAAAAGAACACCTTTTGGTTAAAAATAATTTTTTTTTTCCTCCTCAAAAACCTAGGTGCGTCTTATGGGCCGGTGCATCTTATAGGGCGAAAAATACGGTAATTCATTTTGACACTTTAATGTTTTGGACACTTGCACGGGATAAATTTGCCCGCTTGGGTGTGAAGATGCCACCTGCCTCACTGAATACCCTCTTTGACAGTATGCCAAAGGCTGGACAAGAGAGTACTTCAGTAGCAAAGTGGGCCAGTTCCAGCCAATCTGTGACCCAAGAAGTCCATGGGGTCATTTTTCTAAGACAACTAAAGATGCCCTTTTCGGAAAAAGAATTTGTTACCACGAAGCGCGAGGAAATTCGGCATTGTTTGGAATTACATTTTTCCAAAAATTCGGGCCGAATTCTACTTTGGATGCTTCGCTTCACTCAACATTGATGATGACAATGACAAGGACACTGTACTGGTTGTGGATGTGGCCTGGCTGCCACAAAGAAGTCCGTGAGAAGGAAGACAGTCTTGTTCCAAATGCTGGCCAGTTCCATTTTCCCACAGGATCCAGTGATTCCACCTCATGTGCTCCAATAGAGTCCTGGCATCTATGTTTGTAGGTTAATGCCCACTGCTTATTTTTATCCTGCCGATCTTACACACAACAGTGGCTTTGTCCTTTGGGCTCTTGGAGAAAAACCCACCATACGAAAGATACTTGCACAGAGCTAGCCTAGGTCTGGCACGTTTTGAGCCTGCGCCCACAGTATCAGCTGCATCACCAGTTCTCAAGCTGACCACAACAGAAGCAGATCTGGCCCTGACAGGTTCTGGCCGTATGTTGTATCCACTCTTAATTGCTGCTGCAGCCACTGCCCTCCTCCTCTGATGCCACGTGCACCCTGATCTGGCCCCAGGTCCTGTCCAACACACAGTCATCATCACCACTTTTGTTATTGTGGCCTCCTTGGATGCCTCTTGATTCTCTTCTCTGTATTAATCTCAATTGCCACTGTTGCCATGGCTGCCACTGCCCCTACCACCACCACTGTGTCTACAAGTGCCACTACTACTACCATGAACACAACTATGCATCAGGTTCAGGTCCCCCACTTCCGCCTAAACCTCCTCCTCATGGCAGTCCAAACGCTGATGCTTCTCACACAAGTGATCAACAGGAAGACTGGAGTATCTACCATAGCACTTGTTGCCTCTTCTTAGGAAAAAAAGGCATCTCTGTAGCATGGGGCACTGAAAACAGAGATGATGTAAGTAAAAAGCTTCTCTGGGGCTACAAGATGGAGACACAGGAGTAATGTGCTGAGCCCTAATTCACAGACATGGGTGTCAGACTCAGAGGTGACATCAACATCATCCTGCTGTGACTGGGATGGGAAGTGAGCCATCCAGTCCACAATATCATTAACTTTATCCTCAATAATAATATGTCACCTACCAGAAACGAGTGAGAATTATGGCCTGCTGCTGCTGCTACTACTACTACTACTACTACTAGCTGGACGGCTGGTGCTGCTACTGCTGCTTTTACTACTACAGCCATCCACATTCTGACACTCGGAAGGCATAGGTTTTTCAATTAAAAATCTCCCTCCCTTTCTACGAACACACTACACACTGGTATTGATAATTTACAGTGGGACCTTGAGTCCAATGCATTAAATTTAACGGCTATGTACACTGTTGGGGGCAATTTTGCAGAGCTGAGATGCTCTATTAGCAGGATCTGAATTTTCTGCCTCTTCCATCAGGCAGGGAGCTGATGGGCTCCTTATCTCTGCTCTCAGACTTTATAAACATTCATTAAAGCTCAATCCTTATCTTATTGATACGAATGTGGTTTAAATATGTGTTTAGAGGTAAGGGTTATTAGATGACTAGCGCAAAGTAAAAGTGAAAGTAGGATTCACGCAGCTAGGAAAACAGTTAACCCTTTCTGACAATTACCTCCAAATGTGTACATAGCCTTTAATGGGTATATTAACACAACAGTATAATGCTTTGAAATTAAATGCTTTATTAACCCAATAGTAGAATGCATTAAATGTATCTGGTATATTAATGCAACAGTATAATGTGTTACATTTATGTGGTATATTAACGCAACAATGTAATGTGTTAAATCTGCTACTTATGCAACCAGTATAACGCATTACACTTATATGGTATATTAACGCAACAGTATAATGCATTAAATTTAACAGGCATATTTACGCAATAGCATAATGCGTTGAACTTGTATATTAACTCAGCAGTACAATGCTGTGAGTTAAAGTAATACATTAGCGCTGTAATACAAGGTGTTGAACTCTGCACAATTTTAAATGGTAGCAAAATGGCAGCTTGTTCTTAGAAAAAAGGAGCATTTGCGCAGTGTAGCCAGGTAAATGTGTGGAGTGCCTGGGAGTGGAGAAGAAAAGGACGGGAGTAGTGGTAGTCGCAATGATGTGGCAGTAGTACTCACAGTAGCAGTCCTCACTCTGACACTCCTTGGGTCATGCAGTGATGAAAGGGACACATCCTGGGTTTGGAGGGGTCTCCTGTCTGCTCATGGTTGGGAGTTAGCATCGCTAATGTCAGTCAGCTACATAACGGTATTTCTGGTGGTAGAAACCCTTTAAATAGGGCGCTAGTGGAGTCATGTGACGTGGCCAGCATCACATGACTCCTGAGTTCCAATACAGCCGAGCGCCGAGTGATCAGCTCGGCACTCAGCCCAAGTGTGGTTACCACGGGAACGGGCGACACCATGCGTGCTGATGACACGAACACTCCTCGGCCGTCCCCGCCTCCTGGAACCACGCACAGAGCGCATCATGACAGTACCCCCCTTCCACGCGGGGCCATCTGACCCAAGGCCCCAAGCGACAGCTTCTCAGGATGTTCCACATGGAATTTCTTAACAAGTCTAGAGGCATGAACATCCTTAGAACGTTTCTTATTTGATTGTTTGATTGTTTTGAGCTTTTTCTAGGTTCGACTGAACCCGAGCCCAAACTGTGCACAGTTGTGACGAGACCTTATCCGCCTCGGGGTTAGATGAGGAGACGGATGACCCAGAATGAAAATGAGGATGGAAACCGTAATTACAAAAGAATGGGGAGACACCAGCGGAGGAATTAACATGGTTGTTTATCGCAAATTCTGCCAAAGGAAGGTACTTAAACCATAATTGTTGATCATCGGAGACGTATGACCTGAGAAACTGTTCCACAGACTGATTAAGTCGTTCCATATGCCCGTTACTCTCAGGATGATAGGCAGACGATGAGATTTGGCACCTCTGACAGAAGGCTCTCCAAAATCTAGACACAAACTGGACACCCCTATCAGATACAATGTTCTCGGGAATACCATGCAAACGTACGATTTGTTCTACAAATACAGAGGCCAGAGTCTTAGCATTAGGAAGCTTAGCAAGAGGAACAAAATGTACCATCTTGCTGAACCTATCGACCACTACCCAAACCACAGTTTTAACTTCCGCAGGTGGAAGATCCGTGATGAAATCCATAGAAATATGAGACTAGGGTCTACTGGAAATGGGTATGGGTCGCAGGGCCAGTTCTAGGGGTTTTAGACTTGGCACACACTTCGCTGGCCAACATATAGGACTTGACATCCTTGAATAGGGTGGGCCACCAGTAAGACCTTGATACCAGCTCTTTAGTACACTCGATACCAGGATGTCCACACAAAACAGAATCATGACACTCACTCAACAGCCGGAGATGGAATTGTTCGGGGACAAACAACTTATCTGTTGGTGTGGGTGCCGGGGCCAGATGTTGTTCTGCCTTAATAAGAGCCGTAAGATCTTGGGACACGGCTGCTAAAAATACATTAGCTGGCAATATGGTTTTAGGCGGTGCGTCCGTAGGCTGAAACGCACAAAAACTCTGAGATAGAGCATCTGCCTTCACGTTCTTACTTCCTGGCCTGAAAGTGATGGAGAAATTAAAATGTGTATAAAACAATGCCCATCTGGATTGACAGGAATTCAACCTCTTAGCAGACTCAAGAAACCCCCGTCTTGGTTGATTTACCGGAAGGTTTCTTGGAGCACTGGTTAATCCAATGGTCTGAGTCTCCACAATAGAAACAAGCCCCCCGTCGGTGACGCTGATCTCTACAAGTCATCCCGACCTGCATGGGTTCCTCAGAAGAGATATCGGCTCTGCTCATAGGACAGACCTCTGGCTGGACCACCTCCTGGGGAAAAAGCAAACTTTCCTGCAGTCTCTCCCTAACACGTCTGTCAAGTTGAACAGCGAGTATCATAGTCTCCTCCAATGTCTCAGAAAGCTGGTAGTTTACTAACAGGTCTTTAAGATTCTCGGACAAACGTGACCTGAACTAGCTTTTAAGGGCTGGTTCATTCCAGCCAGAGGGAACACACCATCTTCTGAACTGGGTGCAATACTCTTCTGCAGGTTGATCTCCCTGTACTAAAGCTTTAAGAGCGGTTTCAGCTACCATGGCCCTGTCAGGTTCATCATACAAGATTCCCAGAGCCTGAAAGAACCCCTCGACTGAACTGATAGCACTAGCGTCGGAAGGCAAGGAAAAAGCCCAATACTGGGGGTCCCCCTGTAATCGGGAGATAACTATGCCCACTCGTTGGCTCTCAGAGCCGGATGACAAAGAGTGTAATCTGAAATAAAGCTTACAGTTCTCTTTGAAAGAAAGAAAGAAACTTTTTACGGTCACCAGAAAATGGTTACGGAAGCTTAATCTGAGGCTCCATATGATGACTAGATGAATGCAGGGTGGAGGCACTCTGTCCTGACTCATGTAAATAGAGTTTCTCCCCCAATTCCTGAACCATCTGAGTCAAATTAGAAACATGCTCCGTCAGGGTAACCTAAGGATTCATGGTAACAGTGGTAATTTGGCCTGTTATTATGTCACACACACAGGGGGTGGGGAAGTGACCACTGAGCTCAACCCGCGCCCCTGTCCCTGCCTACTTGCCTCGTAAGTCCTAGTGACAAGGGACAACTGGTCGACAAGCCCTTAGCTAGGATAAGTGCAGGGAAGACAGACAAAAAATGCAACAGAAAGGTCAAACGAGCCGAGTCAGAAACTAAGTGAGCAGCAAGGTAGCAGAGGAGCAAGCGGAGGATCGTCAGGAGAAGCCAAAGTCAAAACCAGGAGGGAACACCAAGACCAAGGGATGAGACAGACGGGTAGTTCAACACGAGCAGGAGACAAACAAACCAGGTAAGCATAATCGCAGGAAGGACCTCAATAACAGGCAATCAGATTGTCTGTTTAAATAGGGCGCTAGTGGAGTCATGTGACGTGGCCAGCATCACATGACTCCTGAGTTCCAATACAGCTGAGCGCTGAGTGATCAGCTCGGTACTCAGCCCCAGTGTGGTTGCAGCATATAGCAGGAGGTGTGGTGGCCTCCTTATCATGCTATCAGAAATGTGATTTGAAGCTTCTAGGCCTTGAAGCAAAATCAGTTTTGGGGCCTTAGAAGTATTATGTAATTTATTTACTTGGTCTCATACTCCTCATATAGGGCAGAGATGTCTTTTGGGACCTTTTGAGGGCTCAGGTCAGACCACAATCTTTCCACCTCCTATAGTTACACCCCTGCCAGAACTTCACTAAGCATGGCATTTTATCATTCCCCATATCGTTTTAATATGTCCCTTATTTCATTTAGTTAAAGGGGTTTTCTGGGATTTTAATATTGATGATCTATCCTCTGGCACCCCTACCGATCAGCTAGTTGAAGAGAAGGCCGTGCTCCGTGCGATCGCTGCCTTCTCCAGGGGTGCACCACCAATGAGGCGAGGTTAGGCGATTGCTTCAGGCAGCACCAGGTAGGGACAAAAGGGGGGCAGCAGAAGGGCGGATTATCTGTTTCTGCAGTATAGTATTGGGAAGCACAGTGGGCACAGTATGTGATGCTGTATTAACCTGTATGTTTTGTAGTGCTGTATGTAATGTTTTCCAAGTATGTCTTTAACAGTAGGACTGGAGAGAAGAGGTTAGGTTGAGAACTTGGCATTGGGAGATTGGGATGCCATTTCGGTTTTTGCCTCAGGCAGTAGACAGGCTAGGTGCACCCCTGGCCTTCTCGTAATTCTTTAACTGCTCGCAGTCGACAAAAGCCATCCATTCCACTTCAATGGGATGGCTCCTTCCTATTCAAGTGAATGTGGTGGCTTATAATTACACATAATCACTGCTGCAATGTCGATGGTGAGCAGGTAAACAATGAAGGGAAGGCCGTGCTCACACAGAGTGCGGCCTTTTCTTCAACAAGCTGATCAGCGGGGGTGTGGGGTGTCGGACCCCTGCCAATCTTATATTGATGACCTATCTTGAGGATAGGTCATCAATATTAATATCCTGGAAAACCCCCTTAAATTAGAGCTCAGCTACTGTATACAAAAGTGTTGTTTTTGTGTTATTTGTGGCATATCAGCAAAAGCAAATTTTGCCCTGCTGTTACATGCACGCCTGATTTAGCTTACAAAGGAAAATGTCATTGTATCAGTGCCCCATATGGGAAAAGGTTGAGGCCAGTAAACTGCGTGTTATGTGCATCAATCTTGTATCCTGATTTTCACATGTTTGTATTTGTATCTCCATTTGCAAAACATCCTTCTGCCCTTTTTTTTTTACATATATGTACAAGTTCCACCACTTGGTGATCGTTTTCACGGGTGGTAACTAAGTTCACATCACGTTCATGTCACAAGAACAGAAAAATAAAGAAAAAAACAGATCTTGTAAAAAAAAAACTGATCCTGAGCATCAGTTATGCACATTTTGCATCCGTTTGAACCATTTCTGTCTGAGATTTGTTTTTTTAGACGACAAAAGTCCTTCTAAAATAACTGATTTTACACAGACATGGCTCAAACAGATGCAAAACGTGCATAATGGATGCCTACAATACAAGATACATTATTTTTCTGCTCTTCTGACGGATCAGAAGAATGGAAAACAAAACAGTGATGTGAAACCAGCCTAAGAAGGGTTTACTTCTTCTCAAGCACAACCACCCACTGACTTTGAAATGAATGAAAATAATAGAATCTTTATGCAGAACTACACACATACATTATAATTAGTAGCTCCATGGGGAAAGGAAACAGAATACTAATTGGGGCCTGTGCATTTACAATTAAGTAGAATGAGGAGCACCATGTAAGGAACCAGGTTTGCAATAGATGAAACTTTGTAGCCACCATTGAGGGACTGTTAAAGGGGATATTAATTATTGATATTTATGCAAATCTCACTAATTAATATTCATAAATAGGCGAGAGTCGTCTAGTGACGACTCCGCCTATTTATACCTAAATAAACATAAAACACTACTGATTGCCTTACACTAATCACTAATCTAGCTGCATGCGCCTTACTATCACTATACTACGGCGGCGACTACTAAAAACACCATACACTGCATTATGAACAATAAGGAATATTTATTACACAATACAATTATACACGTCTAGCAATACGCTAATATCTATACATATTCATGGATCAATGGATATGAATATATATACATATAGACGTACACACCGCAGTACAGAAACAGTACTACCATAAACACAATACAAGCCTAACTACACTACACAACACAATCCCACATTCCACCCCACACACTATCTATACAATACAATAATACATTCGCATACACACAAATATCAGTAACAACCCCACCCGTCTGTACTCACTGTCCCTACAGGGTAACAAGAGGGTTAATTACACAATATTGTTTGCAGAGCAGAAGCATGCTCTACAGAGACACCCAAGGCAGGGAACCAGGGTAACCACCAGGGGTTAATCAGGGCCACCAGGGTAAAGAGGTTAATGCAGGCAGGACAGGGGAACAGGGCACGGACATCAGGTGTACAAAGTGTCCGGGGACCAGGGGAGAGATACCAGGGGTAATGCCTGGCAGGGAAAGGGTTAATCAGGGGAGAGTAAGGGAACAGGGCACTGAAGGGGTTAACAGGGGACTGCTGGGGATGTTGGGACAACATGGGACAGGCAGTGTAGGGGTTACTGCTGGAGGTCTGCCAGGGTCTCAGCAGGGGTTAATGTGTGGCATAACAGGGGTACAGGGCCTCAGGGGTTAAGGAGGAAGCAGGACAGGGGAAATCGATACTTAGCCAGCAGCTGCTCCGTCCTTCTGCTTTCCTCCTCTGGGCTCAACTGCTCTGGGCTCAACTGCTCTGGGCTCTCTTCTCTTGTTCCGGGTGCGGGGCTCAGTGTGCCTGCGCTCTCTCTCTGGCTGGTCATTTCTTCAGAGCGCAGCACATCGCTGCCTGCGCTCTCCTGTCTGGAGGGGTCCCGTTCTGAGCACAGGATCCGCTCATCTTCAGGGGGGGGGAATCTGCCAGAGCGCAGTGCTGCTGGGGTATTTAAACCCTGCAGCGCTCGCGCCCGTTTTGCCGCCCTGCGCCAGCCCGCTCTCCCAGGCAGGGGATCCTTTGATCCTCCCGCCTGTGGAGATATCGCACATCTCTGGCGCTGTAATTACAGCGCCGGAGGTGAGCGGCACAGAGGGGCATGGGAACTCTGTTCCCATGTCCCTGTTAGGCATACCATCTCCAGTGCTGCCGGAGATGGTGACAAAGGGCAGAGGATCTTTTTGATCCTCTGTCCTTTGTAGAGGCCGACGCTGGACATAATTGTCCAACTGTCGGTCTCCTCCACCCACCCAGCAGGCGCATGTGAGCGGGATTCCGGCCATATATGCCCATAGATGCTTGGGGCACATCTATAAGCATATATGAACGGACATTATTCACATAGGGGCAGGAATAAGCCTTCCTATATAACTGTATAGGGGCACATATATATATGATAAGGGGGCATATATTAAGGGGGATTATCTAAGGGGCCACATTCATATATAAGGGGGCACAGATAAGGGGGCACAAGCCCCTACAATATAAGAGGGCACAAGCCCCTACAATATAAGAGGGCACAAGCCCCTACAATATAAGAGGGCACAAGCCCCTACAATATAAGGGGGCACATATTTCCCACAGGGGCCACCATGAGCCCCTGGGGATCACCATGGGCAGACGTGCGCAGATGCTGGGCACATCTGCGCACATCGTCCCATGATGCTATGGCTAATGTATGCACATATATACCATACATGCTTGCACGTGTTTGCAGGCATGCATGGATATATATGCATATGTCTCAACCGTTCCTCAACAATCCCCCTGTTGTCGGACTATATAATACGACAATATAATGGGGGAACGGGTTGAGATATATTTGCCCTCCTTCAACCCCATCTTTGGTGGAAGTTCAGGAAGAACTGTAGTGCACACAGATCTTTAGGTACTTAGACATCCCTCTTCCTCCGACCTGCCCTTCACCGTAACCTACTCCTCCGTGCACAGGATACACCGTCTTCTTCTTGACATCTTTAGAATACCACACACCCACAGTCTCTTTAACAGTCTTTTCGTGTCGGCCACCCCCACTTTGGAGTGACCACACCCCCACAGTCTCTCGGTAATTGCCGATCTTCAGGTGTCGTCCCCCCCCCCCAAATCTGGAGCGGGTTCACTCTTTGCAGTCTTTAACTGGCCTTTCTTTAACAGTCTCTTGGTGTCGGCCACCCCCACTTTGGAGTGACCACACCCCCACAGTCTCGGTAGTTCTGCCGATCTTCAGGTATGGCCCGCCTCCAAGGAATCTGGAGCGGGTTCACCCTCACAACCTCAGTCCCAACTTTCTTCAATCACCACTTTCGTCCAACATCTGTTTCCATCTTGATGGGTGCGGTTCTCCCGTGGACAGATTAATAGGTCTTTACAAGGCAGGTCAGAAGCGGCGATGTCACAGTACCTAAATTCTACTGCGGAGAACACCTCCGCCACACTACACATCCAGCCCTTCCCTTAAGAACTTCACCGTTCCAGGGTTCAAGGTGGCAAATGAATGATGCCTGTCCCTATCGTGACCTAACCTTATCCCCATTCACACAAAATACATGTCACATCCCTCCCAACACCACCAAATTCCATTAAATGTGTGTGTACCCATAGAGACTCATGCAACCTGGCATATCTCTACACCTCCAAAGACACAGGTAGGTCGCAGACCCCCGTGTCCATGGGAAACGACTATAGGATGCAAATGTGTACAGCCCAATTATATAGGCTGTCAAACATTTGTACCTAGAGTGTCTATAGGTACACAATCAACCAACAAACATAATCAATATATATACACAATACAATGTGCTATGGGGTTTCAGGGTAGTACAAGTTATACGTCCCAAACCCTCATAGGAAACAAAGTGTCCATCAAATATTTGGCTACAGGACAAAGTTGGAGTTATGTCCTAAGCCTCCTCCTCCGGATAGTTCTGTAAAGTTCTGTCTGGTTCTGGTGTATTTGGTCAATAAGTCCCTTGACCCTCCGACGATGACCAGAACCAGAAGAAGTTTCACTGGGTGAAACAAGTGATAAGTTCTTCCACCCGAACGTCTCCCAAGTCTTCCTCCAGAGCCTTAAATAATGCTCCCGCTGGATTGTGGCACAGTCTTCTCTAGAACACCTCTAGGCAGAGGTCGCTTAGTTGCCAAAATCCAGTGGGATCCTCTGGAGCTTCACAACAGTGTCAGGGGGAATAGCTGGTCTCTTCTGTGGCATCTCCTGAGTTTTTCTTCCGCTCCATATAAAATCACACCTATGGCAGAAGAAAATACCAGGCGCTCCCAGGGGAATTTCTCCTCTAACTGTGCAATTAAATGTGAAAATTCCCAGCACCAATACCTTTGACCCATGGGTAGAGAAAGGTATTGGGCTGCCCTTTATCTCACAGGACCCCTCGTTATCCCAACACTGGTGTCTGAACACCCTACCTTCAGAGGATAGCGTCCTCTGCTGCACATCCCTCTGCACCAACAGATAAGGATGGCCGCCCTACTAGGTTAGGATAACTGGAGTTCTGTGGACAAAGCACCATCTTGTTATTGATGGCACCGCATCCCTGTCCACTCATGTGTACCCAGGCCGATTTCCCCCTGTGATCCCATCTTGTGGAGGCCCGCAGAACCAATGGCATAGGCATGCCCTGGCTCCCCAGGACCCCACAACACAAGAACACAGTCCACATTCTGCTGCCAAACACTCTGCGTCCAATCCCTATCAGAGCTGTGCTACCTGACCGGACTAGAATTAAGTGCGCAGCACAACATTACACCAATGTTGTCTGTCCGCCCCAGTCCCCAGCGCAACACAGCCCTACCGAAAACCTTGAGCACAACAGCGCTATCTGTATCGATCCGAGACCCTGGCTGCCCAGAATAAAATCACATCATCCTTTGTGTAGGATTTCCCGTGTGAAATTATCTGCTCGCAAGCCTATACGTTCTCGATCCACAGTATAACACTGTTCCACTGCAAGGGGACACAGAATGAAACAGACAGCAGATGGGACTTACACCACTACATGAATCAGCATGGTGGAACACACTTGTAGACAAGGACTACCACCATCAACATCAAGAAAAACTTACAAACAGATAACAAAAACACACAACATGGACATACACAGGGAACAAACGGTGTAACAAATAGTACAGGGGTGTCAAATGTTGCCTAGCCTAGCTTGGCCATTCTGACCCCTCAGCAGCTGGTGATGCTGCCGAGAGGTAACCCCGTTATGGCCAGGCTGACTAGACCCTACTGCACAATTTGTTACCTGGCTGATACTGTTGGACACATTGCAATTACCTGCACAAGGGCAATTCCTTGCAATGTGTCCTTTGTTCCCACACCTGAAACACGTGACTTGGTTTCCTGTCCTGTGTGTTATGTTCCTATCTGTTTCGCAGTGTCTCGCTATGTGACCTAGGCCACCACATGCAAAACATCTGATGCTTGCTCTGCATGGCCCAGGTCCATCTACACTGCAGCCGTGCTCCCTTCTCCTGAATTGTTCCATCCTCAGGGACGCACTCTTCACCACAGTTGTTTTTCCCAAAGTCAGGGAAAAATCTCTGTTAGTCTGGACCAGCTTGACCTGATGATTAGACCGGTCACAGACTACTCTCCCCCCTTGTGGCCCTGCACAGGGCAACATTTTGGGAGATTCCGACCCTGGCTTTATGGAAAAAGAAAGGGCCGGCACCAACTTGGTGATAACCTGTTGCATGCCAGACATTAGCTGGGACCTTACAGCAACCTGAGCCTTCAATTTGGCTACCGTCACGTCAGTAGAGGCAGTCCGCTCCTTGGAGGCCTTGAGCTCAGTATAAGACTGAGTCAACTTAGCCTCAATTTCCTCCTTCTGCCTCTGCAGCTCTACTAACTGTGACTCTATCCTAGCCACCTGCGCTTCTCGGTCAACAGTAGACTGCACATTCTCCGCCAGCTGTGCCCGCAATGCCGAAACCTGGTCCGAATTACTGGTACAGCACTGGCAGTGAATGGCCGGAGGAATTGTCTCCGTTGACCGAGACACCAGCGCCACTTCCTTTGGCTTACAGGTGCTAGCCTCAAACGTATGAACGAGTTTGGCGAGCATCCGAAGCCGTTTGGTGGACTTATTCAACACCGTCCGTTTATTAACACATAGCTTGTCGTAACTACAAGCCTGTGCTAACAAATCGGACCACAGCATTTCTGCTGACTTGTAAGTGGTGGGGAGGATGGGGTTAAATGTGCTGTGTTTAGCTAGCTGGTGTAGTGTGGAGAAGTTCATACTCACGTTTTGATGAGAGGCCATCTTCCTTGGTGTTGTCCTTTGTTGTCCCTTGTATGCTGCGTGGAGGAGGTCCTGTAGTATCAGGAACGTCTTCTCCCGCTCAGCCGGACTTCTCTGTTCAGCTCCAACGGCGATGGTCCTCTCTTCAGTGACGTATGCGACGACTTCTCTCCAGTGTTCAGTGGGCGTGCAAGGCAATCAGAAAATCGTTAATACACAAATCAGAAAGATTTAAATTCTCTGCTGTAGAGATTGCTCTGTGTTTGGTTCTGATTGAACAAACCGCTTTACCTGTACGAACTATCAGGCAATGGACGCTCAGAATCCACTGACCGCGTCCCTCCTGTCTGACTAGTTCACAGGGTAAACGATTTATTTATTTTTTATTTTTTTTTTTCTCACCAAAATCAAACACAGAAAACAAATTCCTAGCAGTGGGCCTGGCTCGCCAATGTTAAAGGGGATATTAATTATTGATATTTATGCAAATCTCACTAATTAATATTCATAAATAGGCGAGAGTCGTCTAGTGACGACTCCGCCTATTTATACCTAAATAAACATAAAACACTACTGATTGCCTTACACTAATCACTAATCTAGCTGCATGCGCCTTACTATCACTATACTACGGCGGCGACTACTAAAAACACCATACACTGCATTATGAACAATAAGGAATATTTATTACACAATACAATTATACACGTCTAGCAATACGCTAATATCTATACATATTCATGGATCAATGGATATGAATATATATACATATAGACGTACACACCGCAGTACAGAAACAGTACTACCATAAACACAATACAAGCCTAACTACACTACACAACACAATCCCACATTCCACCCCACACACTATCTATACAATACAATAATACATTCGCATACACACAAATATCAGTAACAACCCCACCCGTCTGTACTCACTGTCCCTACAGGGTAACAAGAGGGTTAATTACACAATATTGTTTGCAGAGCAGAAGCATGCTCTACAGAGACACCCAAGGCAGGGAACCAGGGTAACCACCAGGGGTTAATCAGGGCCACCAGGGTAAAGAGGTTAATGCAGGCAGGACAGGGGAACAGGGCACGGACATCAGGTGTACAAAGTGTCCGGGGACCAGGGGAGAGATACCAGGGGTAATGCCTGGCAGGGAAAGGGTTAATCAGGGGAGAGTAAGGGAACAGGGCACTGAAGGGGTTAACAGGGGACTGCTGGGGATGTTGGGACAACATGGGACAGGCAGTGTAGGGGTTACTGCTGGAGGTCTGCCAGGGTCTCAGCAGGGGTTAATGTGTGGCATAACAGGGGTACAGGGCCTCAGGGGTTAAGGAGGAAGCAGGACAGGGGAAATCGATACTTAGCCAGCAGCTGCTCCGTCCTTCTGCTTTCCTCCTCTGGGCTCAACTGCTCTGGGCTCAACTGCTCTGGGCTCTCTTCTCTTGTTCCGGGTGCGGGGCTCAGTGTGCCTGCGCTCTCTCTCTGGCTGGTCATTTCTTCAGAGCGCAGCACATCGCTGCCTGCGCTCTCCTGTCTGGAGGGGTCCCGTTCTGAGCACAGGATCCGCTCATCTTCAGGGGGGGGGAATCTGCCAGAGCGCAGTGCTGCTGGGGTATTTAAACCCTGCAGCGCTCGCGCCCGTTTTGCCGCCCTGCGCCAGCCCGCTCTCCCAGGCAGGGGATCCTTTGATCCTCCCGCCTGTGGAGATATCGCACATCTCTGGCGCTGTAATTACAGCGCCGGAGGTGAGCGGCACAGAGGGGCATGGGAACTCTGTTCCCATGTCCCTGTTAGGCATACCATCTCCAGTGCTGCCGGAGATGGTGACAAAGGGCAGAGGATCTTTTTGATCCTCTGTCCTTTGTAGAGGCCGACGCTGGACATAATTGTCCAACTGTCGGTCTCCTCCACCCACCCAGCAGGCGCATGTGAGCGGGATTCCGGCCATATATGCCCATAGATGCTTGGGGCACATCTATAAGCATATATGAACGGACATTATTCACATAGGGGCAGGAATAAGCCTTCCTATATAACTGTATAGGGGCACATATATATATGATAAGGGGGCATATATTAAGGGGGATTATCTAAGGGGCCACATTCATATATAAGGGGGCACAGATAAGGGGGCACAAGCCCCTACAATATAAGAGGGCACAAGCCCCTACAATATAAGAGGGCACAAGCCCCTACAATATAAGAGGGCACAAGCCCCTACAATATAAGGGGGCACATATTTCCCACAGGGGCCACCATGAGCCCCTGGGGATCACCATGGGCAGACGTGCGCAGATGCTGGGCACATCTGCGCACATCGTCCCATGATGCTATGGCTAATGTATGCACATATATACCATACATGCTTGCACGTGTTTGCAGGCATGCATGGATATATATGCATATGTCTCAACCGTTCCTCAACAGGGACTAATTGGAGTTAAAGAGCATCTGTCAGCATGATCAACCCTAGTAAAGCCAGCATACTGCCTGGGAGGGTTGACTACACTGAGTGCAATGACTCCTCTATGGCAGCAATCCAATGTGTAGTTTTTGAGAACTTTGTACTTTTTATTTTATGCTTATGAAGTGCTTGGAGTACAAAGGGACCAGCCTAGCCCTTCAAAAAAAAACGCTACACCTCTGCTTTCACCCTTTGCCACTTCCTCTCCCCCACTGATTGGAGGTGCTGAGCTGCGATACCATGCATAGCCGCTGTACAATATACAGTGCTGTGCTTAGTGAGCTAAGAGAAGGCTGTGGCGGTACTGTGAGTGTTAGTGCCTTCTGAAACAGCTCATCGGCAGGAGTCCCGGGTGTCGGACCCTTACTGATAAGATACTGATGACCTATTCAGGGGATAGGTCATCAGTAGAAAAGTAGAGATGTCGCGAACATAAAATTTTCCGTTCGCGAACGGCAAACGCGAATTTCGCGAACGGGCGAACCGCAATGCGATTGATATAATCTGTATTAATCGCATTGCGATTACAACTTAGAACTGAGTTCCTAATGGTTGTATTGCTAGAATTGACGAATATAACGAATATAGCACTATATTCTCAATCTTCGTTATATTCTAGCAATACAACCATTAGGAACCCAGCTCTAAGTTGAATTCGCAATGCGATTGATATAACCTGCATTAATCGCATTGCGATTACAACTTAGTCAAATTTGTGACACTGCAGCTTCAGAATGAATCTAAGATGGATGCTGTCCTTGCTTTTTGATAGGAGGTGGGAGGGTCTGGGAGGGAGGGTATGCTGATTGGCTGGAATGTGTCTGCTGACTGTGAGGTACAGGGTCAAAGTTTGCTCGATGATGACGTATAGGGTGCGGACCGAACATTGCATATGTTCGCCCGCCGCGGCGAACGCAAACAAGCTATGTTCGCCCGGAACTGTTCGCCGGCGAATAGTTCGGGACATCTCTATAGAAAAGTCTCGGAAAACCTCTTCAATTGATTATAAAAAATAGAATATATTATGTCATTAAAAATATTTAAAAAAATATAAATAATAATAAGCAGTTATTTTTCATAAAATATATTTCATTGCACATACTTTACATAAAAGCAAAAAATTAATTAAAAGAAAAATCACTGAATAAAGTGGCCTTAATGGGAGGAAATGCTCAACCCCAAAAACTGTAGCGTGTTTATTAGCAGGGGAGCAATTTATCCTTAAAGGGAACCTGTCGACGGGATTTTGTGTATAGAGCTGAGGACATGGGTTGCCAGATGGCCACTAGCACATCCGCAATACCCAGTCCCCATAGCTCTGTGTGCTTTTATTGTGTAAATTAAACGATTTGATACATATGCCAATTGACCTGAAATGAGTCCTGTACGTGAGATGAGTTGGGGACAGGACTCATCTCAGGTTAATTTGCATATGTATCAAATCGTTTAATTTACACAATAAAAGCACACAGAGCTATGGGGACTGGGTATTGCGGATGTGCTAGCGGCAATCTAGCATCCCATGTCCTCAGCTCTATACCCAAAATCCCGGTGACAGGTTCCCTTTAAGTGATCCGTTACTAACTGCAATCCCCAGCAAAAATGCATACAATGGAGGATGCCGGCAGCGGACCACATGCACCACAAAAACATCCTACACAAGATGAAATAATGTGTGGATGAAAATATAAAAATACATAAATCACTGAAAAAAGGTGCACCACAATAATATGCGACTGTCCATACTGGCTAGAGTCATGCCCTGCTGTAGGCTGATAGCTGTAGGCATACTGGGAGTTGAGTTTTACAACAGCTGGAGAGCCGCAGTTTGCCCATCCCTGGGCTAGACCCTCACACTGATGTTAAAACCTGAGGCTTTATACAATATCTTCCAGTCAGGAACATATCGGAGCTCTGCGCACCCCGTCAAGGTATCTCAGTGTGGCGTGGGTCCTACCGCTAAACTACCTATCGTGTGTGAACACAGTCTGATAGGTGCTAAGGACCGACTCACAGCCAAGCTCCTACATACCTCCATATTAAGATCCCTAATACAATGGGAGGGAGGAGGAGGCTGCGAGCCCCACTTATAACAGGCCATGTGACACAGGCTACCAGGTGCACCAGAATGTAACCAATGACAAGCATTAGCACATTCAATACACGTAAAGAAAAATCACTGAATACAGTGGCCAAAATAGAAGGAAATGCTCAACCCCAAACACTGTAGGGTGTTTATAATCAGGGGAGCAATTCCTCCGCAAGTGATCCATTGCTAACGGCAATCCACAGCAAAAATGCATACAATGGAGGATGCCGGCAGCGGACCACATGCACCACAAAGGCATCCTACACAACATGGAATAATGTGTGGATGAGAATATAAAAATACATAAATCACTGATAAAAGGTGCACCACAATAATATGCGACTGACCATACTGGCTAGACCCTCACGCTGATGTTAAAACCTGAGGCTTTAGCCAATATCTTCCAGTCAGGAACACACCTTTTGCTGCACTGTACCCCTATGCTGTATTGTGCCCCCTGCCCTGTACTGTACACTCTATGCTGCACTGTGTGCCCCCTGCCCGTGAACTGTGCCCGCTATGCTGCAACGTGCCCCCTACCTTGTACTGTGTCGCCCTATGCTGCTCTGTGTCCCCCCTGCCCTGTACTGTTTCCCCTATGCTATATTGTGCCCCCGTCCTATACTGTACCTCCTATTCTGTATTGTGCCCCCTGCCCTATACTGTACCGCCTATGCTGTATTGTGCCCCCTGCCCTGTACTGTGCCCCCTATGCTGTACTGTGCCGCCTGCCCTGTACTGTGCCCCCTGTCCTATACTGTGCCCTATGCTCTGCCTCTATGCTCCATTATAATACCGTGTATGAGGCACATTACAGGAGCATAAGGGGATACCCCTGTACTATGCCTCCTAACCTCTACTATGCCCTCTTATAACCTATACTGTGCCTACTAACTGGTACTATGCCCTCATACCCTGCATTGTGCCCCCTTACCATAGCCTGTACAGTGCCCCTAATATTACCATGTACTGTGCCCTCTTATACTCTATACTATGCCCCTGGTCACATACTGTACTGTGTTCCCTTATACTATGTTATCCAGTCACTGTATGGCGGAGTTATCCAGTCACTGTATGGCGGCGTTATCCAGTCACTGTATGGCGGCATTATCCAGTCATTGTATGGCGGTGTTATCCAGTCACTGTATGGCGGTGCTATCCAGTCACTGTATGGCACTGTTATCCAGTCACTGCATGGCGGTGATATCCATTCATTGTGTGGTGGTGTTATCCAGTCACTGTATGGCACTGTTATCCAGTCACTGTACGGCGGTGTTATTCAGTCATTGTATGGCGGTTATCAAGTCACTGTATGGCGGTTATTTAGTCGCTGTATGGTGGTGTTATCCAGTCATGATGTGGAGCTATAAAGTTTGTGTTTTATCCAGTCATGGTATGAGTTATTATCCAATATGGTGGTATTATTTTGTCTCTATATGTTGGTGATTATATAGTCACTAAATCTATTATTATTCGGGGGCAGGGCTAATATCTTTACAGTATTTACTGTAGATTCCAGTACATGATACTGTGGAGTGAGCCATGTAGAATACAGTCCACACCACTGATCACCAGGACCAGGCTGTGCGCTCTGCCAGTACATTGCAGCCTCCCTTCTCTGCCTCTAGTGCTTGGCACTATCATGGCACACTAAGGCCGGTTTCACATCACATTTTGCCATTCGTATAATGTATACATAAAATGTATATGTTAACAAATGCCTCAGACTGACACCATACAGTGGCATCCGTCACCATAGAGTCCCATTGTAACAAAAAGTAATATTTATTATACGTTAACGTATAAAAAAAATTTTTTTAACAGACTTTGCAGGATACAAAAGCAAAGTGTGCTGCGCTTTGTATCCCTTTTTTCCAACGTATACATCAAACGGAATGCAAAAATGTGATGTGAACCCTCCCTTACATATGCACACATACGATGCCAGGATAGTCATGGAGGGGGAACATACAAAATTTTGCTGTGGGGCCCAGTCAGTTCTTGCTACGCCCCTGATATCTTTGGTAATGACTTGAACAATATAATATTCAGTAACTCCCTGTGTATTCTTGTTTTTACTTCCACTTCATTATTCCTTTTATCCTTTTAGCACTTTCCGTTCAGTTCATCCTTCACAGTCATATCTTTTACAACTTTCCAGAACTGTAAATAACCTATAATTAAGACTGATAATTGTAGTAAAGACTTTGAACACAACATAAGTTGCTTATCAGTTATATTGAAAGAAGATGGAACCAGGACCCAGACCTTGCACCTTCATGTGGAAATTTTAGACATCACTGTGACACATGTTTGGATAGAAAATCCACAAGGCATTGATTTAGCTGAAGTAAGGGAGTCTACCTTTGTTTCAGCTTGAAACCTGATCCTGTATATCTTGAAGATTACCTGCCATTTCACTTTTTTTTATCATAATTTAACATAACAGCATTCCTTTTGTTTCAAGTTTGCAGAAACTGATCTGTAACTGTACGTGCAGTGCCAACAGTTCAGGTGCGTGTAATCCATACCTTGGAATGTTCTCCTAAAGCTTTGTCCGTAGCATTCACATTGGTAAGGCCTAGGGCAACTAGACTTCACAACCTTACAGTACAATAAAGCATTACTGACAGATGCACCTAATATATAAAAGACTGAGAAATATACTCCAGATCAGCTATAACATTAAAACCAAGTGCATAACATTGCTGGTACCAGTTACCTGGTATACAGTGATTAGTACCTACTAAAAGTGGTCTATGGAAGTACAAGTATAATCCTGATAGGGTCATGGCCTCCCATGGCTCATTTATACATTTGGAGAACAAAGTCTAGTCCGTCTAGTCAAATCCCATAGAAAAGGTACTGTAGCATAAATTGCTTGGTTAATTCTGGCTCTCAAAGAAAGGTGTCAGAACATATAGTTCATCATACAGTAGTTGGCTTCTAATTCAGTCTGGTCATAGTGCTCATGATGAGCCTCATCCAAAAGTGCCTACACCGGGCACATGAGCATCAAAATTGGACCATAGAAAAATGGAAGAAGGTGGCCTGGTCTGAAGATTAAAATTTTCTATATTATGTGGATGACCAGGTGTGTGTGCATCACTCACCCGGGGAAGATAGGGCTCTAGGATGCACTATGGGTAGGTGGCAAGTAGTGTGATGCTCAGGGCAATGTTCTGCTGGGAAACCTTGGGTCCTGGTCATCATTTGAATGTACAGTATATAAACCAAGAAATCTCTAATAGGAAGATAGATAGATAGATAGATAGATAGATACCGTATTTTTCGCCCTATAAGACGCACCGGCCCATAAGACGCACCTAGGTTTTTGAGGAGGAAAATAAGAAAAAAAATTTTTTGAACCAATAGGTGTGCTTTTGGTGGGTTTTGAACTAATTGTGGTCTGTGGATGGCGCACTGTTATGGGGGATCTGTGGATGGCGAACTGTTATGGGGGATCTGTGGATGGCGAACTGTTATGGGGGATCTGTGGGTGACACTTATGGGGGATCTGTGGGTGACACTTATGGGGGATCTGTGGGTGACACTTATGGGGGATCTGTGGGTGACACTTATGGGGATCTGTGGGTGGCTCTTATTGGGGTCTCTGGATGGCACTGTTATGGGGATCTGTGTATGACACAGTTATGAGGGGATCTGTGGATGACACATATATAGCATCTTATGCTATGTGTCATCCACAGATCCCCTCCATAACAGTGTCCCTGTAGTGAATGACCCTCAATACAAGGGGTGGGGGTCGCATCTGCTTTTATAATGACAGCGGGGCCCGTGCAGTGACTGTATTCTACTACACGGGCCCCGCTCACTGTATAATCGTATCTGTATTCTGTAATAGTTAATTGTGTATATAATGTAATCGCATAATCAGCGCTACTTACAACTACAAGCGCTCGGTAGGTAGCAGAGAGGGGGGAGGAGGCAGGCCGGGAGGACGGGCGCTGGAAGTGAGTCACTATGTCATGCGCCCACTCCGCCTGCTTCATTCATAAAGTGGGCGGCGCAGGCGTGTGACGTAGTGAGTGACGCGCCGCCCGCCCGTCCTCCCGGCCTGCCTCCTCTCTGCTACCTACCGAGCGCTTGTAGTTGTAAGTAGCGCTGATTATGCGATTACATTATATACACAATTAACTATTACAGAATACAGATACGATTATACAGTGAGCGGGGCCCGTGTAGTAGAATACAGTCACTGCACGGGCCCCGCTGTCATTATAAATGCAGATGCCAGCCCCCAGCCCCTCCTCCCTCACAGCTGATACACCCGCCGCACGGCATCGCGGCGGGTGTATCCTTGAAAATATGGCAAAATCAGCAGCATTCGCCCCATAAGACGCACTGCTATTTCCCCCCCACTTTTGGGGGGGGGGGAAGTGCGTCTTATATGGCAAAAAATATGGTAGATAGAGTGGCATGGAATGGTTTGGACACCCCTGGTCAAAATTACTGTTTCTGTGAACAGTTAAGTAAGTTGAAGATTAAATGATGTCCAAAATGTATAAAGTTGGTTTTGTACAATTTTGCAAGGAACTCCTTTACGTTTTTCACTCTAAAAGTATTGGAACCTAAGAAAATTTGAGTCCTTCCATAATTTTGACCGAGTTAAATAGCCTTTTAGGGTAAAGGCTTATTCACTGTCATCATTAGGAAAGGCCAGGTGATGCAAATTTCAAAGATTTATAAATACCCAGACTCCTCTTACCTTGTCCCAAGAAACTGCAGCCATGGGTTATTTTTAGCAGCTGTCTAACACTCTGAAAATGAAAATGGTTGAGGCCCACAAATCAGAAGAAGGCAATAAGATAGCAAAGTGTTTTCAGGTTGCCATTTCTTCAGTCTGTAAGGTAATTACTTTTTGCTAGAAAGGCAAATCAGAACCACTGCTTGACTGCAAAAGACCTTCAGGAAAATTTAGCCACTCTGGTTGTGGTACATTGTTTTACTGTTCAGTGACACCTACACAAATATGGCCTTCATGGAACAATCATCAGAAGAAAACATATCCTGCATTCTCATGACAAATTCAGTGACAGAAGTTTGCAAAAGTAAATTTTAAAAACATGTCCTGTGGGCCGATGAGGATAAAATAGAACTCTTTGGCTACAATGAACAATGGTATGTTTGGAGAATAATGGGCGCAGAATTTCATGAAAAGAACACCTTTTCAACCATTAAGCATGGGGGTGGATCGATCATGCTTTTAGAATGTGTTGCAGCCAATGGCACGGGGGGACATTTCACAAGTAGAAATAGGAATGGATTCAATGAAATTCTAGCAAATTCTGGAAGTAAACATAACACCAACTATAAAAAAGTCTGAAAGAGAATGACTTCAACAAATGGATCCTACGCAGACTTCAAAATTCACAATAGACTATCTCAAAAGGCGCAAGCTGAAGGTTTTACCATAGCCGTAACAGTCCCCTGATCAGAACATCATTGAAAATCTGTGGATTTACCTCAAAATAGTAGTGCATGCAAGATGGCCCAGGAATCACACAGAACTGAAGCCTTTTGCAATGAAGAATGGATGGAAATCCCTCAAACAAGAACTGAAATACTTTTGGCTGGCTACCAAAAAGTGTTTACAAGCTGTGATACTTCCCAAATGAGGCACTACTAGGTACTAATCATGCATGGTGCCCAGAGTTTTGCTCCAAGCTCTTTTTATTTTTTTGTTATTTTTGAAAATGTAAAAGATGAAAATAAAAATTATTTTTGCTTAAAATACAAAGAGTATGTGTCATCTTTAACTTTATGCCTTTTAGAGATCATTTCATCTTTAACTTGCTTAACTGTTCGCAGCAACAGTAATTTTGACCAGGGGCGCCCAAAATTTTGCATGCCACTGTAGATAGATTGATTGATAATTCAGAATTATATACAGTTGCAAGAAAAAGTATGTGAACCCTTTGGAATGATTTCTGCACAAATTTGTCATAAAATGTGATCTGATCTTCATCTAAGTCAAAACAATAGACAATCACAGTCTGCTTAAACTAATAACACACAAAGAATTAAATGTTACCATGTTTTTATTAAAGCCAGCTGGATTTATCATAACTTACTCCAGAAACTGCAGCCATTTCATGGACAGTACCTCCGGGTGGACAGCACAAAAGACTTGGTCAACAAAGGGGCATTCTTTCTGAAATATAGAAAATGGGGCAGAATGCCATATAGCCATCTTAGAAAACACACTGATCAACATTAACCCCTTTAAGTAAATATCTTCTGCTACAAATATGGTTTGTGCTCTGTAATAAAAGCCCTACAATATACAATACATGTACATCAAGTTTCATACACTATTTTAGTCATGTACAATACCTATTTTCAAACATGATTGACTATACATGACTAATATATTAAGATACATACAGTCCTGATCAAAAGTTTAAGACCACTTGAAAAATGGCAAAAAATCATATTTAGCATGGCTGGATCTTAACAAGGTTCCAAGTAGAGCTTCAACATGCAACAAGAAGAGATGGGAGTGAGACAAAACATTTTTTGAGCATTTAATTTAATGAAAACAATTAATAAACTGAAACAGGCTGTTTTTCAGCTGATCAAAAGTTTAGGACCACACCTCCCAAAAATAACTAAACCCCCCCCCCCCCAAAAACAGAAATCCAACTTCCTAACATGAACTCAGTAATGAGTAGCTCCGCCGTTATTGTTTATCACTTCAAAAATTTGTTTCGGCATGCTTGATGCAAGCGTTTCCATGAGGTCAGTGGGAACATTTCTCCAAGTGGTGAAGACGGCTGCACGAAGGCCATCTACTGTCTGGAACTGTTGTCCATTTTTGTAAACTTCCCTTGCCATCCATCCCCAAAGGTTTTCAATTGGATTTAGATCAGGGGAACACACAGGATGGGCCAAAAGAGTGATGTGATTCTCCTGGAAGAAGTCCCTTATCCTGAGGGCATTGTTTACTGTAGCGTTGTCCTGTTGAAAAACCCAGTCGTTACCACACAGACGAGGGCCCTCAGTCATAAGGAATGCTCTCTGCAACATCTGGACATAGCCAGCGGACGTTTTACGCCCCTGCACTTCCTGAAGCTCCATTGTTCCACTGAAAGGAAAAAGCACTCCAGACCATTATGGCGCCCCCTCCACTGTGGCGCGTAGAAAACATCTCAGGTGGGATCTGCTTGTCATGCAAGTAACGTTGGAAACCATCAGGACCATCAAGGTAAAAAAAATTCTCATCAGAGAATAAAACTTTCTTCTACCTTTGAATGTCCCATGTTTGGTGCTCTCTTGCAAAGTCCAAACGAGCAGTTCTGTGGTGTTCAAGGAGACGAGGTCTTTGAAGACGCTTTTTGTTTTTGAAGCCCTTCAGTCTCAGATGCCGTCTGATGGTTATGAGGCTGCAGTCAGCACCAGTAAGGGCCTTAATTTGGGTCGAGGATCGTCCAGTGTCTTGACGGACAGCCAATTGGATCCTCCGACTCAGTGCTGATGAAATTTTTTTGGGTCTTCCACTTGACTTTTTTGTTCCATAACCCTCAGGATCATTTAAGAAATTCCAAATGACTATCTTACTGCGTCCCACCTCAGCAGCGATGGCGCGCTGTGAGAGACCCTTTGCCATCACAACGTGTGACTACCTGACAGAAAATGACAATCAATCCACATCTTTGACCAGATTTGGCCTTTTAAAGGCATGTGGTCCTAAAATTTGGATCAGCTGAAAAACAGCTTGTTTCAGTTTAATCGTTATTTTCAATTAATTGAATGCTCAAAAAATGTTTAGTCTCACTCTCATTTCTTCTTGTTGCATGTTGAAGCTCTACTTGGAACCTTGTTAAGATCCAACAATGTAAAATATGATTTTTTGCCATTTTTCAAATGGTCCTAAACTTTTAATCAGGACTGTATTAGACTTTATTTCTTAATATTTTTTATTTCTACAGATTACGTTGTGTTCTACTCTTAAGGCTGTATTACACCTGCAGATTTTTCTGTAGATAACCGCTGCAGATGATCGTTACCAATCATCTTGCAGTGTAATACTGCTGCTGATTTCCTGATGAACGAGCAAATGCTCGTTCATCAGCAATTGTGATTTTTAAGCACACTTAAAAATCATTGTTTGCAGGCGGCAGATCGTGCTCTCTAACTATGATCTGCCGCCGGCAAACTACTAGACAGAATGGGGACAAGCGATGGCATAGCAATTGCTCCTCCCATCAGTGCCATCTTAAGAGCATTATAGGCCCCCGGGCAATACAGTGCACTGGGGCCCTGTCTACACAATCACGCACTAGAATAAAAATGCAAATTATCAATAAGGCGATATTTATTGGGCATTTCCTCTTGTGGATTTTCCCCAGCAGTAGGATCAGGTAATGATACCATTGGTATTTCTGCTGGAATTGGAGTGCATGTAGATGTGGATGCTACATCTGGAGGAGCAGAACTACTGGCTGACGTTGCACCTGGATTGAGCCAAGATGTTAGTTTTGGAAGTTTGCACATTTTCTCTTTCTCCTCTGCAGCCTTTTTCCTCTTCTGTGCTCCACTCAAAACATTACGTTTCATTTCTGCACTAAAGGTTATTTTCACCAACACGTAATAAACTTTATTTTTCCTCACCTTTTTTACACTTCCTCGAACGAGTGGCAACTCTAAGATTGCTATATAAGGGGGACACATAAGATATTACAGTCAAAACTTGAGGGGCACTAATAACTTAAAGTGGATGTAAACCCAAACATTTTTTTTTTTTGTGATGTCACAATGTAGAGTACCCAGGCAGTACACACGCCACTCCAACATTAATACCCACCAGCACCAGCAGTACCCACACCAGCATTACCCACCAGCACCAGAGTGTGTGTACATTTATATATATATCTATATTTATTTCGTTTTTTTAGTTGTATGATTAAAGTGGATGTAAACCCCCAAGTATGCAGTATAGCACCCTATAGTATACAGCACCACACAGTATGCAGTATAGCACCCTATAGTATACAGCACCACACAGTATGCAGTATAGCACCCTATAGTATACAGCACCACACAGTATGCAGTATAGCACCCTATAGTATACAGCACCACACAGTATGCAGTATAGCACCCTATAGTATACAGCACCACACAGTATGCAGTATAGCACCCTATAGTATACAGCACCACACAGTATGCAGTATAGCACCCTATAGTATACAGCACCACACAGTATGCAGTATAGCACCCTATAGTATACAGCACCACACAGTATGCAGTATAGCACCCTATAGTATACAGCACCACACAGTATGCAGTATAGCACCCTATAGTATACAGCACCACACAGTATGCAGTATAGCACCCTATAGTATACAGCACCACACAGTATGCAGTATAGCACCCTATAGTATACAGCACCACACAGTATGCAGTATAGCACCCTATAGTATACAGCACCACACAGTATGCAGTATAGCACCCTATAGTATACAGCACCACACAGTATGCAGTTTAGCACCCCACACTATACAGTACCCCACAGTATATAGTAGAGCAGTATAGACCCCCACACTATACAGCACCTCACTGTATACAGCACCCCAAACTATACACGATACAGCCCCCCACACTATACAGTACAGCACTCTACACTATACCGCACCCACAGTATACAGCCCCCCACACTATACAGTACAGCAGTATAGCACTCCCCCCACTATACAGCCCCCCCCCCCCACACTATACAGGCCCCCCACACTATACAGGCCCCCCACACTATACAGCCCACCACACAGTATACAGGCCACCCCCCCCCCCCCACACACAGTATACAGCCCACCACACAATATACAGCCCATTACACAATATATAGCCCACCACACAATATACAGCCCACCACACAGTATACAGGCCCCCACACAGTATACAGCCCCCCACACAGTACACAGCACCCCACTATACAGTAGTTTACAGTATATTAAAATAACAACCCCATGTCACCTTTTTCTGATGTAATCTTTACACAGAAAAGCTCCACAGTTAACTTCTGCAACACTCCTGATAGGACCTGTGATGACTTCATAGCCATGTGACCAGTAATTGCTAGGTTACTGGTCACATGGTAATGATGTCATTAAGGTCCTAGATCAAAACTCATTAAGGTCCTAGAATTAAGATCATTAACACAGTACGATCATGATGCCTGTGTAGCCGACAGCCTGACACCCGGGGCAGTAGCTAGCAGGGCTCAAGAGGCAGCTGCCTTGGGCCCCCCCAGGAGCAACTGGGCCCAGGGCAGCTGCCCCTTTTGCCCCTTGGTAAAGACGGCCCTGGCGGCAACGCTGCTAAATGACGGTTGGGAAGTTGGCTGGTGGGTTCACTGGGCAGGCGGGCCCCCAGGCAAGTGGGGCCCCCGGGCAACTGCCCAGCGTGCCCATTCGAAAAGACGGCCCTGCCTCCCATGCAGCAGTCTCCTCCACTAGAGAGCGGGCGATTGCCTGGAGAGAATGCTTCCCTCACGACAATCGTTTGTTACATTGGGCTGTGTAATACAGGCTTTACTCCACGTGTTAAAAGAAACGTTTCCTTTGAATAAAGCTTTGGTGGAACATTTTCTGCTGTGTGTGATTTACCAGATGTGGGTCATTTAAACAGTACATAATTGATGTGATGTGTACCTGATGTATAGAATCAGTGAGAACCACATTTGAACAAGTATTAATAATTTTATTGTGAGAATTATATATTGCCTAATTAGAATAAGTAAGACTGGGAACTGATGTTGGTGAGAAGGCTAGCCTTGTACTTAAAGAGCTACTGTAATTCATGTCAGTGAGGTGTCTTTACAGGCCAGTCAGGTTCTATATGACACAAATCTCAGCCTGCCATATTTTATGGACTGTGCCTTTTGCGTAGTTTCCAAAAAGTTAGAAACACACACTGTTCTAGAATGTGATGAATGATTTGAGATTTTTTCACATAGTTGCCAAAAAAATCAATGTAAAGCATTACTATTATACAGTGGGATGCGAAAGTTTGGGCAACCTTGTTAATTGTCATGATTTTCCTGTATAAATCATTGGTTGTTACAATTAAAAATGTCAGTTAAATATATCCTATAGGAGACACACACAGTGATATTTGAGAAGTGAAATGAAGTTTATTGGATTTACAGAAAGTGTGCTATAATTGTTTAAACAAAATTAGGCAGGTGCATAAATTTGGGCACTGTTGTCATTTTATTGATTCCAAAACCTTTTGAACTAATTATTGGAACTCAAATTGGCTTGGTAAGCTCAGTGACCCCTGACCTACATACACAGGTGAATCCAATTATGAGAAAGAGTATTTAAGGGGGTCAATTGTAAGTTTCCCTCCTCTTTTAATTTTCTCTGAAGAGTAGCAACATGGGGGTCTCAAAACAACTCTCAAATGACATTAAGACAAAGATTGTTCACCATCAAGGTTTAGGGGAAGGATACAGAAAGCTGTCTCAGAGATTTCAGCTGTCTGTTTCCACAGTTAGGAACATATTGAGGAAATGGAAGACCACAGGCTCAGTTCAAGTTAAGGCTCGAAGTGGCAGACCAAGAAAAATCTCGGATAGACAGAAGCCACGAATGGTGAGAACAGTCAGAGTCAACCCACAGACCAGCACCAAAGACCTACAACATCATCTTGCTGCAGATGGAGTCACTGTGCATCGTTCAACCATTCGGCGCACTTTACACAAGGAGATGCTGTATGCGAGAGTGATGCAGAGGAAGCCTTTTCTCCGCCCACAGCACAAAAAGTGCCGCTTGAGGTGGGCTAAAGCACATTTGGACAAGCCAGCTTCATTTTGGAATAAGGTGCTTAGCACTTGTTGGCCCTTTTGCCTTCACTCTGCGCTCCAGCTCACCCCAAACCATCTCGATTGGGTTCAGGTCCAGTGACTGTGGAGGCCAGGTCATCTGGCGCAGCACCCCATCACTCTCCTTCATGGTCAAATAGCCCTTACTTTCAAAGTTTTCCCAATTTTTCGGCTGACTGACTGACCTTCATTTCTTAAAGTAATGATGGCCACTCGTTTTTCTTTACTTAGCTGCTTTTTTCTTGCCATAATACAAATTCTAACAGTCTATTCAGTAGGACTATCAGCTGTGTATCCACCTGACTTCTCCTCAACGCCACTGATGGTCCCAACCCCATTTATAAGGCAAGAAATCCCACTTATTAAACCTGACAGAGCACACCTATGAAGTGAAAACCATTTCAGGGGACTACCTCTTGAAGCTCATCAAGAGAATGCCAAGAGTGTGCAAAGCAGTAATCAAAGCAAAAGGTGGCTACTTTGAAGAACCTAGAATATGACATATTTTCAGTTGTTTCACACTTGTTTGTTATGTATATAATTCCACATGTGTTAATTCATAGTTTTGATGCCTTCAGTGTGAATCTACAATTTTCATAGTCATGAAAATAAAGAAAACTCTTTGAATGAGAAGGTGTGTCCAAACTTTTGGTCTGTACTGTATATGTTGCACTACAGAGGGCTTCATTATCTACCAAGGGCACTAAGAAAGGAATGGGAGCATACATATATACCTGGTACTACAGAGGGGGTATTATCTTCTGGGGGAATAATATATACCTGGTACTACAGGGAGATGGCATTATCTACTGGGGGCACCAAGGGGGAGACCATTATATATAGCTGGCACTAAAGAGGGTGGGCATTATCTACTGGGGGCACCAAGGAAGTGAGAGTAGTATTATTTATACTTGGCACTACAGAGAGGGACATCTGTTGGTGTCACGGATGTACTGAGACATACGAACATCCCCGTGACAGTGAGTGGCAGGAGACCTTTGAGACTGGCAACAAGTGGTTTGGTTTGACATGTTTACCTTGTGGATCAATAGACCTCTGTGTTGTTGTTGGTACTGGCCACCCCCTGAACTTCCTGGTGTTGTTATTGTGGTCATTTAACCATCCCTATTTATAGTTGTCTCTCCCACAATGCTGTGCAGTTTATTGCTTCAGTTGGACCTGTGGATAGCTGATGTTTGGATCTTGGCTGAGTTCCTGGTGCTTCCATAGCTTCTTGGAAGTTAAGTGTTACCTTTCCCTTTGTATTTTGGCTTTTCTGTGTGTTACATTTCTTTGTTGTTTTGTATTAGGCCTTAGGGAGACTCCTGTTCATCCTTCCTTTTGGAGGAACAGGATTCCTGTCATTAGTACCAGGGTCCTTTAGGGTTAGATAGGACTTTAGGTATTCCTGTGTATGAACTAACCTACATCTGGGGTCTGTTCATACTGGTAGTCAGTCAGGGCTTTGATAAGGGTTTTTACTAGGAGGTGTCCATCTTCCTTCCCTAGTTTTCAGGCCTTATTTCCTTTTCCCTTTCCCTCCTATGGTGGGTGTGGGGGTTTCCCTCCCACACTAGAGTGTGACAACTGGAGGCACTAAGGAAGGAGGGAGATTTATATATACCTGGAACTAAAGAAGGAGGCATTATATACTGGTACTAGGGGTGGCACTACAGGGGGCATTTTATTTATATATATATATATATATATATATATATATATATAAATAAAGAAGAAAAAAGTAAAACAGCAGCACATTTTCCAGGTTGCCAGGTGCAAATCCCACTCAAATTCCCGGACCAGGAACAGCAGAACAAAATCGATGAAATGAGGGCAGCACTCCGGTCTTGTAGTGAAAAAAGGTGAATTTTATTACACCCAACAGCAATGCAGCATTTCAGCTCTGTCAATGGAGCCTTTGTCAAGCTTGACAAAGGCTCCATTGAGAGAGCTGAAATGATGCATTGCTGTTGGGTGTAATAAAATTCACCTTTTTTTCACCACAAGACCGGAGTGCTGCCCTCATTTCATCGATTATATATATATACAGCCAGGTCCATAAATATTGGGACATCGACACAAGTCTAACAGTTTTGTCTCTATACACCACCACATGGGATTTGAAATGAAACAAACAAGATGTGCTTTAACTGCAGACTGTCAGCTTTAATTTGAGGGTATTTACATCCAAATCAGGTGAACGGTGTAGGAATTAGGAACAGTTTGCATATGTGCCTCCCACTTGTAATGGGACATAATAATAATCATAAATCAAACTTTCACTTTTTAATACTTGGTTGCAAATCCTTTGCAGTCAATTACAGCCTGAAGTCTGGAACGCATAGACATCACCAGACGCTGGGTTTCATCCCTGGTGATGCTCTGCCGGGCCTCTACTGCAACTGTCTTCAGTTTCTGCTTGTTCTTGGGACATTTTCTCCTCAATTTTGTCTTCAGCAAGTGAAATCCATGCTCAATCGGATTCAGGTCAGGTGATTGACTTGGCCATTGCATAACATTCCACTCCTTTCCCTTTAAAAAACTCTTTGGTTTCTTTTGCAGTATGCTTTGGGTCATTGTCCATCTGCACTGTGAAGCGCTGTCCAATGAGTTCTAAAGCATTTGGCTGAATATGAGCAGATAATATTGCCCGAAACACTTCAGAATTCATCCTGCTACTTTTGTCAGCAGTCACATCATCAATAAATACAAGAGAACCAGTTCCTTTGGCAGCCATACATGCCCACGCCATGACACTACCACCACCATGCTTCACTGATGAGGTGGTATGCTTAGGATCATGAGCAGTTCCTTTCCTTCTCCATACTCTTCTCTTCCCATGACTCTGATCTTGGTCTCATCTGTCCATAGGTGTCACGACTGTGACTGATCCAGACAGGTCTGGGAGGAGAAGGTCGCAGTGACTTGCTACTCGCGATAGCTTGTGAGTTTGCTCCGTGGTTCAGGGTATGTCATCTGGGTTTTGCCTTGTGAACCTTTTTGTCCTGACTGGGAGTTTGTAGGCATCCTTCTCAGGTGAGTCCTGTCTGCCACTCCCAGCTACTATATTAGTTTCACTTTCACTTGCAGTCATTGCCAGATATAGTCCTTACTTCCAGTTCTATTCTGACCTTTGAAGGAGATCGTTTGATGGTGTTGCTGTGGAGCTCTTGTCCGGCGTGGACTGTCGTGATTGGGATCGCCTTCTCTGCTCGTGACTGGATAAGTCTATCTCTGTTATAGTTTGTTTGTTGCTGTCTTCCCCTGCTGTTCTCCTAGACATGAGTGATGGTGACTAGTGCTCCCATCGGCCTTTCCCCACTCTAGGCTTTAGGGTGACTGAGGGTTTAGGCATCCTGCTCGCCGCACGGGTTCACACCCCGTCTAGGGTATCAGGGCAGACAGGTGCCAGCTTAGGGTTAGTCAGGGGTGGCCATTCTATTTCCCATCCGTAGATAAGGGTCCCCCTTCCCCTCCGTCTGGTGCGACACGACTGCTGCTGGGACATTTTTTTATTTTTTTTGCTTGCTGTTTTGCTTTGTATTTTTCTGTTCCACTATGGATCCGGTTACGGTTTTGGCGAAACAATTACATGGATTATCCCTTGAAGTGGCAGGATTAAAAGCAACAGTGCTGCAGCAGCAGCAGCCATCCTTGGGTTCCACCGTTGCTACGGGAAACCAAGGTACTCCTGAGCCAAAAGTGGCTTTACCTGATAGGTTCTCAGGAGGGAGAGACCAATTTGTAACCTTCAGAGAAGCTTGCAAATTGTTCTTCAGGTTACGCCCTAGATCCTCCGGCGGTGAGGAACAACGGGTGGGCATTGTAATTTCTCTCCTGCAAGGAGATCCGCAGGCTTGGGCTTTCTCCCTACCATCAGACTCTCTGGCCTTACGATCAGTGGAGGAGTTTTTTGAAGCCCTGGGTCTCGTATATGATGACCCGGACAGGGTCTCACTGGCTGAGTCTAAGCTACGTGGACTTCGGCAGGAGAACCGGTCTGCGGAACTATATTGTTCCGAATTCCGTAGGTGGTCTACTGATACGTTATGGAACGACTCGGCCCTTAGGAGTCAGTTCTGCCAGGGGTTGTCTGAAAAATTAAAAGACGCGCTGGCGGTATACGAGGTCCCTGGGTCTCTGGAGGCTGCTATGTCTCTGTCCATAAGAATAGACAGACGACTCAGGGAGAGACTATTAAATTTTACGGAGGCCTCTATAGGGCAGGGATCGGTTTGTTATGATCCAGTCGAACCAATACAAATAGGGGGCGCCACTAGACGGGTGAATCCTCCTAAGTTCCGCTGTAGGTCAGAGGTTTGTTTTCGTTGTGGGGGGAGGGGTCATTTTGTAAAGGTTTGTCCCTCAGAACCCAAGAGACCACAAACAAAGGAGCCGCCGGGAAAACTAGAGTCCCCAGATTGTGCGGAGGATAACAGTCTGGGCGTATTCGTTTCCTCCATACGCATGTCTCAGTTTTTGTTGTCCGCTACCGTTGAGGCGGGCAATAAGACTGAGATCTGTTCCGTCTTTTTGGACAGTGGGGCGGGGGTCAACTTGGTGGATTCACGGTTTGCTCAGGCTCTGGGTTTTACTCCAGAACCGATACGCAGAACTATTCCTGTTTTTGCCATCGACTCCTCCCCTCTTACTCAGAAAGAGTTAACTCAGATCATTCATAATATCCATCTGCAGGTAGGGGACTTCCATAAAGAGCATATCTCGTGTTATGTCCTGGACGGTCTTCCGGCTCCTATGGTATTGGGGCTTCCCTGGCTGGTGACTCACAATCCAGTGGTGGATTGGCAGGCCAGGGAGATTGTGGAGTGGAGTGAACATTGTAAGGACAACTGCTTGAGTAGTAGGTGCTCTACACTCTCTGTAACATCTTTACCTGCCTTTCTGTCAGATTTTATGGATGTGTTCTCTGAGAAGGGTTGTCAGGGGTTACCACCTCATCGTCCATATGATTGCCCGATTAATCTACTACCTGGGGCCAAACTACCTAAAACCCGGTTATACAATCTTTCCGGCCCGGAGAGGAAGGCTATGAAAGATTATATTTCGGAGAGTTTGGCTAAGGGACACATCAGACCCTCTTCTTCACCTGTGGCTGCAGGGTTCTTTTTCGTTAAAAAGAAAAATGGGGGCCTATGTCCTTGCCTGGATTTCCGGGAATTAAACCGGATAACTATCCGAGATCCCTATCCTCTTCCTCTCATTCCCGACCTCTTTAATCAGGTTGCTGGTGCTAAATGGTTCTCCAAAATGGATCTCAGAGGAGCCTATAACCTGGTTCGCATCAAAGAGGGGGATGAGTGGAAGACGGCTTTTAATACTCCGGAAGGGCATTATGAAAATCTGGTCATGCCATTTGGTCTTACTAATGCGCCTGCGGTATTCCAACATTTTGTCAACGATATTTTTAGTCACCTTATCGGGAGATTTGTTGTGATATATCTTGATGACATCCTGGTCTATTCCCCGGATCTGGATACACATAAGATCTATGCGAGCCAAGTGCTGCAGATATTAAGGGCCAACAAATTGTTTGCTAAGTTAGAAAAATGTGTGTTCGCCGTAAAAGAACTGCCATTTCTGGGGTATGTGTTGTCAGATTCAGGTTTCCGCATGGATCCAGAGAAAGTCCGGACGATTATAGACTGGGATCTGCCTGAGAACCTGAAGGCATTGCAACGCTTCCTGGGGTTTGCCAATTTTTATAGAAAGTTTATAAAAAACTATTCCTTGGTGGTCAAACCACTGACAGACATGACCCGAAAGGGATCCGATTTTTCCAAATGGTCACATGCAGCCAAAACTGCCTTTGCATCTCTGAAGGAGAGATTCACCTCGGCCCCTATTCTCGTACAGCCAGATGTCTCGCTTCCTTTTATTGTAGAGGTTGACGCATCAGAGGTGGGGGTGGGAGCGGTACTATCTCAGGGCCCGTCCCCTGGTGAATGGCGTCCGTGTGCTTTCTTTTCGAAGAAATTGTCTACTGCAGAAAGGAACTATGATATTGGCAACAGGGAACTTTTGGCTATTAAGTTCCCGTCATCCCGTCACGGTGATTACTGATCACAAAAACTTATTATATCTGGAGTCTGCTAAACGTCTCACCCCTAGACAGGCTCGGTGGTCGTTATTTTTTACTAGGTTTAATTTTGTAATAACCTATCGCCCGGGGGCAAAAAATACTAAGGCGGATGCATTGTCTCGAAGTTTTCCTGGAGGGGGTGATGTTGAGGTACCAGAGCCCATTTTGCAAAAGGGGTTGGTGGTCTCTGCATTACACTCAGGTTTGGAGGGGAGGGTGTTGGAAGCTCAGGGGGACGCCCCGGCCTCCTGCCCCTCGGGTAAACTGTTTGTGCCAGAAAATTTACGACTGGAGATACTAAAAGAACACCATAACTCCACACTGGCAGGACACCCAGGTAGTAGGGCAACCTCTGAGTTAGTGTCTCGTCGGTTCTGGTGGCCTAAATGGCGCCAGGAGGTGTTGAATTTTGTGTCTGCATGTGCTACCTGTGCTCGTTCTAAGGTAGATCATACTCGTCCGGCAGGGCGTCTTTTACCTCTGGCCATCCCTATCAGGCCTTGGACGCACCTGTCAATGGATTTCATTACGGATCTACCAGTATCAGCGGGGAAGACTGTTATCCTTGTAGTTGTTGACAGATTCAGTAAAATGGTGCACTTTATTGCTCTTGCCGCATTGCCTAATGCTAACACACTGGCTCAGGTTTTTATTGACCACATCGTGAAGCTTCACGGGGTCCCTTCCGATATTGTTTCGGATCGTGGTACCCAATTTGTTTCTAAATTTTGGAAAGCATTTTGTTCTCGTTTAGGGGTTCATCTGTCGTTTTCTTCATCTTTCCATCCACAGTCCAACGGTCAGACTGAACGTACCAATCAAAACCTAGAGACATATTTGAGATGCTTTGTTTCCGAAAATCAGGAGGAATGGTCATCTTATTTACCGTTAGCCGAGTTTGCCATTAATAATCGTCGTCAAGAATCCACCGATAAGTCACAATTTTTTGGTGCGTATGTTTTCCATCCTCAGTTTTGTACGTTTAGTGAGGGGGGGCCGTCTAGGATTCCCGAGGAGGAACGATTTGCGTCTTCACTTTCTTCAGTGTGGCAGAGTGTGCAAGAAAGTTTGAAGAGAATTGGTGGTAGATACAAACGTGCGGCTGATAGGAAGCGTTCTGAAGGTCCGGACCTTGGGGTGAATGACTTGGTGTGGTTGTCTACCAGAAATATCAAGTTGAAGGTTCCCTCGTGGAAATTAGGTCCGAGATTTATTGGTCCTTATAGGGTAATTAAGATCATTAACCCGGTGGCTTTTCGTCTGGAGCTACCTCAGACTCTAAGGATCCATAATGTCTTCCACAGATCTCTGCTTAAGAGATATGTAGAACCTCCTGAACCATTGCCACTACCGCCTCCACCGGTGGTTGTTGATGGCAGTCTTGAGTTTCAGGTAGAAAAGATTGTTGATTCACGATATGTTCGCCGCTCTCTTCAGTACCTGGTGCACTGAAAAGGTTATGGTTCCGAAGAGAGAATGTGGGTTCCAGCATCAGAGATAAAAGTGGACAGACTCATTCGGGCTTTTCATAGCTCCCATCCGGAGAGGCCTGGTCTTGAGGGTCCTGGGGCCCCTCGTAGAAAGGGGGGTACTGTCACGACTGTGACTGATCCAGACAGGTCTGGGAGGAGAAGGTCGCAGCGACTTGCTACTCGCGATAGCTTGTGAGTTTGCTCCGTGGTTCAGGGTATGTCATCTGGGTTTTGCCTTGTGAACCTTTTTTCTGAGGTGAGTCCTGTCTGCCACTCCCAGCTACTATATTAGTTTCACTTTCACTTGCAGTCATTGCCAGATATAGTCCTTACTTCCAGTTCTATTCTGACCTTTGAAGGAGATCGTTTGATGGTGTTGCTGTGGAGCTCTTGTCCGGCGTGGACTGTCGTGATTGGTATCGCCTTCTCTGCTCGTGACTGGATAAGTCTATCTCTGTTATAGTTTGTTTGTTGCTGTCTTCCCCTGATGTTCTCCTAGACATGAGTGATGGTGACTAGTGCTCCCATCGGCCTTTCCCCACTCTAGGCTTTAGGGTGACTGAGGGTTTAGGCATCCTGCTCGCCGCACGGGTTCACACCCCGTCTAGGGTATCAGGGCAGACAGGTGCCAGCTTAGGGTTAGTCAGGGGTGGCCATTCTATTTCCCATCCGTAGATAAGGGTCCCCCTTCCCCTCCGTCTGGTGCGACACGACTGCTGCTGGGGTAGCGGTCGTGACAATAGGATGTTGTTCCAGAACTCTGAAGGCTTTTTTAGATGTTGTTTGGCAAACTGTAATCTGGCCTTCCTGTTTTTGAGGCTCACCAATGGTTTACATCTTGTGGTGAACCCTCTGTATTCACTCTGGTGAAGTCTTCTCTTGATTTTTGACTTTGACACACATACACCTACCTCCTGGAGAGTGTTCTTGATCTGGCTAACTGTTGTGAAGGGTGTTTTCTTCAACAGGGAAATAATTCTTCAGTCATCCACCACAGTTGTTTTCCGTGGTCTTCTGGGTCTTTTGGTGTTCCTGAGCTCACCGTTGCATTCCTAATGCACAGGGGCGTCTTATGGGGCGAAAAATACGCTATATACACTCACCTAAAGAATTATTAGGAACACCATACTAATACGGTGTTGGACCCCCTTTTGCCTTCAGAACTGCCTTAATTCTACGTGGCATTGATTCAACAAGGTGCTTATAGCATTCTTTAGAAATGTTGGCCCATATTGATATAGCATAGGATAGCATCTTGCAGTTGATGGAGATTTGAGGGATGCACATCCAGGGCACGAAGCTCCTGTTCCTCCACATCCCAAAGATGATCTATTGGGTTGAGATGTGGTGACTGTGGGGGCCATTTTAGTACAGTGAACTCATTGTCATGTTCAAGAAACCAATTTGAAATGATTCGAGCTTTGTGACATGGTGCATTATCCTGCTGGAAGTAGCCATCAGAGGATGGATACATGTTCTCATTCTGTTTACGCCAAATTCGGACTCTACCATTTAAATGTCTCAACAGAAGTCGAGACTCATCAGACCAGGCAACATTTTTCCAGTCTTCAACAGTCCAATTTTGGTGAGCTCGTGCAAATTGTAGCCTCTTTTTCCTATTTGTAGTGGAGATGAGTGGTACCCGGTGGGGTCTTCTGCTGTTGTAGCCAATCCGCCTCAAGGTTGTGCATGTTGTAGCTTCACAAATGCTTTGCTGCATACCTCGGTTGTAACGAGTGGTTATTTCAGTCAACATTGCTCTTCTATTAGCTTGAATCAGTCGGCCCATTCTCCTCTGACCTCTAGCATCCACAAGGCATTTTTGCCCACAGGACTGCCGCATACTGGATGTTTTTCCCTTTTTACACCATTCTTTGTAAACCCTAGAAATGGTTGTGCGCGAAAATCCCAGTAACTGAGCAGATTGTGAAATACTCAGACCGGCCCGTCTGGCACCAACAACCATGCCAAGCTCAAAATTGCTTAAATTACCTTTCTTTCCCATTCTGACATTCAGTTTGGAGTTCAGGAGATTGTCTTGACCAGGACCACCCCCTAAATGCATTGAAGCAACTGCCATGTGATTGGTTGACTAGATAATTGCATTAATGAGAAATAGAACAGGTGTTCCTAATAATTCTTTAGGTGAGTGTATATCCTGGCACTACAGGAGGAGCATGGAGGAGCATTATGAACTGCCACTACAGAGAGCAATATATTTACACACACTACAGGAGGCATGAAGGAGCATTATAAACTAGCAATATAGTGGGGCATTCTATATACTGGCACTACTGGTGGAGTAATATATATATACTGGCACTACATGGGGGATTATATATATATTGGCACTACAGGAGGGCATGGAGTAACATTATATACTTGCACTATGGAGGGCATTATATACTGGCACTATGGGGGGGCATTATCTACTGGCATTACAGAAGGAGCATTATATATTGGAACTATGGAGGAAACATTATATATTGGCACTACACAGGGCATTATTATACAGGGTGCACTACAGTGGAGTTATAACTGCAGAGGAGCATTAGAACTACAGGGGGGCTGCAGGAGTGGCTTTCTAAATACTGGGGGCACTATGGTTATATTATTACTGCTAGAGGAACTTTAGGGGCATTATTATTATTATTACTGGGCACAATATGTATATGTAAGCATTGCTACTAGTAGCACTATTACTAACGATGGCAGTCTGAGAGCACTATTATTATGAGGGTACTATATGTAGTGAAACTCAAAAACACAAATGCAATAGCACTCTGCAACCAACACTCTGCCCTGCCTCTATGCTGGATGCTGAATGAGGCATTGGTGTACATTTTGGCCTCTGAGTGGTCCCTAACACTAGTTCCTACCTGTTTATGGGCCATGATAGCCACACAAAGTCCAGGGAGCGCAGGCACAGCATGCACGCCAGGCACAGGAACTAGTGTTAGGGACCACTCATAAAGGCGACCTTGACGTGGTGAGTGGCTTATTACGCTTTGGCCAAAATGTACACCAATGCCTCATTCAGCATCCAGCATAGAGGCAGGGCAGAGTGCTGGTTGCAGAGTGCTATTGCATTTGTGTTTTTTAGTTTGTATATGTATTTCGCCATAGCGATGTGCACCTGCATACAGGGTTGTGCTGACTGAATCCCCCACATTTTTTCTTTGTACTATATGTATGGCACTGTTATTTCTGACAGTATAATGTTTGTGGGCATGAGAGAGCACAGTGGGCACAGTATTAAGAGTTGCAGCAGGATGACAGTGACCTGTATAAATACTGGAGGAAAAAGCTTCAGTTTTGTCCCCATTCATTGTCAATGGGGACAAAACTGAGCTGAATGGAACAGAGTGCACCAGAATGCATTCCGTTTCGTTTGGTTGCGTTCCCATGCCAAACAGAAAAACGCTGCAAGCAACGTATTTTGAGTGCATCATGGGATGCGGAGCAAGACGGATCCGGCATGAAACACAATGTAAGTCACTGGTGCCAGATGCGTTTTCTCAGACAAAAGAAAACGGATGCTGCTGGTTGTATTTTCTTAACGGAAGCGTATTTTCTGATCCATGATGGATCCAGAAAAAACGCAGATGTGAAAGTAGCCTAATTAGTAAATACAGAGTCCTGGGTTTGTACAGTAACTGACCTAAGATAACATCTGCATGGAACTTGAATGTTCCCTCTGTGTTTGAGTGTACAGCTCTGCAGAATATGTTGGCACTATATCAATGAATGTAATAATCTTCTTTCCATGTTACAGAGAGAGAGAACCAATTCATGGTTCAGAACTTGCAGTATGCAATTTAAAGATAATTGGAGAAATCTTTTAACTTTGCAGCCCTGGTGTTTTATATTATTGTTTAGGGACCAAATTGGAACAGATCATACAGCAAATCTAGACTTAGACATATTTATGAAAAAAATATAGAATTCAGAAAACTATAAAACAAAACTGATGTTAAATTAAATGCGGCTAGGGCTGCTCAGATCATGCAGGCAGTCAGATAGTGTCCAGGAGTCCCACAGCCCCAGTCTGCCCATAGTCCTTCTGTCAGTCCTGCAGGAAATGCAAATAAAAATAGCCACAGATGTATAGCCACAGATGTAATGTATCTGTATAACACCACCTGCTATTTGTTATTTTTCTTATTTCTTTGGACCCCTAGCTGAGGTGGATGCACATGCTCAGTTCCATCTGCAACGTGTGCCTTCCCCCAGGGCCCTCTATCGCTTCCCAGGTTTGGTAGGAATGCCGAGTGGTGTAGTGCAGCCTAAATGTCTCTTTATGTGTCACGGTGCTCCTACTTGGATACTGCTGGACCCCAGGCTTTGGCTCTGAAGCAATAGAAAGGGGGAATAATTGAGGAATTTGAAAAAGATAGATTGAATCCAGACCTTGTATGTAGTTGAACAGCAGCTTTACCTGAATAAAACGTTCATCAAAACAATCTTCAAGCTTTGTCTTGGTCCCAGCAGGCTTTGGCATAAATTGGCAGGCTTCTCAATAACTCTGCTTGTTTTCTGTCTCTCTGCTGTACTGACAGGCTTGCTTAATAATCTGCTGTACTTCTTTTAGGGTACTTTCACACTAGCGGCAAGGAACTCCAGCAGCCTTTTCCGGCAGGTAAACAGCCTGTCGGATCCGTGCTGCCACTAGTGCACGCGTGCCCCCGGACTACCGCTCCGGCCCCATTTACTATAATGGGGGCGGGCTGGAGTTCGGCGGCAGCACGGCAAACATGCCAATAGGCTGGTGAAATAAAACTACGACATGTGGTAGTTTTATTCCGGTCGCCTCTCGGCATCTTTGCTGTGCTGCTGCCAGAATTCCGGCCCGCCCCTATTATAGTCAATGGTGCAGGAGTGGTAGCCAGGGGGCACGCGTCCACTAGCAGCAGCACGGATCCGATAGGCTGTTCACCCGCTGAAACAGCCTGACGGAGTTCCTTGCCGCTAGTGTGAAACTAGCCTAAGCTGCACTAAATTCTGCTTCTCTTGCTACTGTACTTTAGAACTGTCCTGGTATCTTTGGATGGGGTGCCGTCGGCTGTTATTCCCCTTCTGACACTCAGTAAAAACTCTGTAGGACTCTTCCTCTTGCTGATTTCTCTTATTGTGGCCGAAGAAGTATTCCTCTGGCCCCTATGACTTCCAGGCATCTTTCTTCATGGACAGCAGAGCTTAGGGTGCCCTGGCTGGCGTAGGCACACCTGAGCGTGCCCCTGTTCACACTCCTTGTGTCTCTCGAACTAGAACTAACTGGAAACTTGTGCCCCACCCTACTGGCAGGAAGCAGGACTAGCCCGCTTCTGCCCAAAGGCGGGAGAATAGAATGGTGAGTTCCATTCTCTCTAACCATAGCTCTGCCATTTGGTTTCACCTGCTGGTGAACCAGACACATTACATGAACATAACAGTTGCATAGCAATAATAACATTGCATGTAGAGGACCCGGACAGAAATACACAGGTGACATTCAGGTTAGCCCATTAGAGATAGTAGCAGGGTGCAGGAGTGGTAACACAACTCTGGGGTGTTACACATCCATCAACTGCCTCCTGAGCTGTGATTAGGAGAGAGCTGCAGAAGAAAGGACACGCCCCCTGAACTGCTGCAGAACCGGCTCAACCTCTGAGCTGCCAGCCTGATATACTGTAAATCTAGCTGAGAAATTGGAGCAATGAATGTGGAGATCTCTGGATCCATGTGAGGTACAGGGCTGGTTCTAGCTTTTTTAGAAAGAGATTGTTATGCACTATATGATGTCTGATTTTCATTTTTTTACATTAACCATGGGGGAACCCCTTTAATAGCAAATGTGTTACCTGGCCTACGTGGTAAAGTCCGGAGCCTCTACATAACTTAGGCGGATGAACTGCAAGTGTCTTCGTAAATGTCCCCTGTAGTTTCTAGTACTCTCACCTGGTGCTCCTCTCTTTATTTCACTAGTCACATCTGCGGCAGGGAACTGGTATTTCATAGATTTATAGACCAATGAAATGGCCTTTATACTACAGCTATGCAGCATGTCAGGCTGATTCTTGAGGCTGATCAAAGAGATTATATGTAAATCCATATGAGTTCATAGTTCACAGCAGCAAAAGATATTGTTCATTATCCATTGTTGTATTCCGTAATATTGTGACACCCATCAGAATGTATTCTATATTCCTCTACTGCTGCATAATCACACTGTTTACATACTGCTTAGAAGATTAAGTGCTCAGGTCAGGATTTCTTACATTTCCACTAAAATAAGAAGACGGTTTATCTCCAACTACAGTCATAAGAGTTGTATTAAATGCTCTGTCACACCTCTGCATAAATGTTTATTCTGTGACCGGTTTAGGATGTCAGCAACGCCATGGATTAGGATAATTAAATATTTTTCTGAGAAGAGGATTATTAAATGCATACAGTATTGACAATACGTGTGTATGTGTGTGCAACTAGATGATGAGACGGCATGGAATTATGCATACAGAATATACAGTTTTTTTTAAATGTAAGTTCGGTGACGTATGACTTATACAATATATATAACATGTACAATATTTTAGTCATTTGCCTGTGTGATACCCCCAAAGCATGGCATCTACCGTAGTATCCCGACTAACCACTCTCTCATGACCACAGTCAATAGTTAGCACAGGGGGCTGGGAGAAAATAGGGTAGGGTGGCTCCATTCATAAAGCATGATACATTTATGAAAGATTGCTCCTGGGCTTAGATGGAAGGGCACATGCTTGAACCAGCAATGGAATGTAGATAAGTAGAAAAACTGCTGGTAATGGCATAGAGCTAGGAGTTGTGCTACATTGGCCTTAATTACACATAACTCAGTTGTAAGGAGAAGGTTTTAATCTACACACTGTTCCAAATTTGCCTGGATCGTCTTCTCTAGCATTTGCACACCTATGGCCATTTGGAAGCGTTAGCAGCAGCCCTTACAAGTTAGGGACATAGTCATTGAGCGCAATAGAGTTGCAAAAAGAGCTGGGAAGCTAGAGTGGAGGTGGCAGCCCATCTCCTATGAAGTCATTCAGCAGTAGTGTTGATCATGAATATTCGAATTGCAAATTTTAATCGCGAATATTGGCACTTCGAGAATTCGCGAATATTTAGAATATCGCAAAATATATTCATAATCGCGAATATTAGATTTTTGAAAAAATACCAGTTCATGCGAATTTTTATGCAAATATTTTAGGCGAATTTTATGCGAATCAAGAAAATAATGCCTGGAGATCATGAATTCGCGAATTCTCAAATATATGGCGAATATTCGCCCAAATATTCGCGAAATATTCGCGAATTCGAATATTGCCCCTGCCACTCATCACTATTCAGCAGCACAATCCTCAGATACCAGTGTTCAAGGTAAAGCCTGAAAGCACCGAGGGACCAATACAGACTATGAACCAAAATATGCCGAGACTATGCCTACAGGGACCAGAAACAGAGACACTAGAGAGAAGACTCCCTTATCAGGAATGGAGAGGTAGGAGGTTCAACCTGGGGATTAGACAACTTCTGAAGTGCAACACTCACAGCTACAATTTTGGCAGGTTGCCCTCCAGATTAAAAAACAATATGGGCTATGCTCAGGTTGCTGGGACAGCAACTCTAAAAATGGGGGGAAAGTGTCTGCCAGCGTGTCTAAGTGCTGTATGTCAGCAAGATGGAGGTGGAACCAAAAATCAAGAGACAGTTGGCGGAGGACTCATTTGTGTGTCCTAGTCCTGTCCAAACCACAGACCCCTGTAAAATTAAACCGAGGTAGACCGAGGATTCACTGGAAGAAGCAGAGGCTCCACATTGGCAACTATGCCGGCCTGACGGGCCCCACAACAACAGTCTGGTCAAGAGACTAGGCTCCTACTTCTTGCTGGCTCATGATCTGCCAGAGTTGGAGCTGCAGGAACTTTGATCCGATGACAATTGGGACCACCATCAGGAAGGCCTGGAAAGCCTATATTGCCAGCTCTACCTGGAAGACCTGAAATCCTGCAGCTCTGCACCTGCTACGATCAGAAGCTCTACATGAGGAATGCGACTGCATGTGGGACCCAGCACAATGCATAGAATCTGGGACCAAGGTCGCAACTACTTGTGGGTCCATAACAGGCTGCTGAATCAATTGTAACAGGGCAACAGAGGCATAGAAGTGGAAAGGTCTAGAAAGTCATTGCTACACCAAGCCTGCTCAGACATTACAGGCTGGGGCTGAGTGGGAGGGGAGTTGAAGGCTCCTCAGGAGAGGAGGAAGTAGCATGCTGATTTGGACAGGGGAGCATAAGGCTGCAGACACAGAAGTTACTTGGCGTATATGCAACTCCAGGCTGGGAGCATGGGTTACTAGGCCCAAGGCAGCTGGGGGAAGAACCACAGTATGTGCAGCTGGAAGCACAGCACCCCCCCCCCCCCCCCCCACACACACACACAAACACCCCATACTCTGTTAGCTGCTGGCTCTACACTTGTGGAAAGAAGATGGTAGACTAGGATGGATTGTGAGTGGGGGCAAATGTACTATATGGTCCTCTGACCTCCTGCCATCACTGGAGGAGGGAGTGTACCACCAGGGAGAGAAGGCTCATGGAGCCCTGACAACAGGCGAGAGAGTATCATACACCTTCTGCCTGCACCGTAGAGCAGATTGTAGTAAAAGCACTTTCGTCAGCCGTATCTAGCAGGAAACCGGTGGGAGTCCTGATGAGGCACCAGAGAAAGAAGTTGAAGACTCAGTACCAGCCCCTTATATCAAGTTACTGGAGGAAGGGCGAATCTACCATTTAATCTTAATAAGAAAGGGGGAGGAGGTGGGGCTAACCAGCAGGATACACAAAACCAATAAAGGGATGGTGATTCTCATGCAAAGAGTCCTTTGCTACACAATGGTGTAAATCAAAAAAAGACACAATTCAGTCTTTGTTGTTAATAATAATGTTAATGATAATAATTTGTTCTTTGGGTTTTGTTGTTATAGCGTTAATAGTGTAGTAAACATGATGTTTTACTACTTTTAAAAAATGTAAACTTTTAAAATTTCTTTAAAGAGTTGTCTCACGTTGGCAAATGGCAAAGGCACTTACTAATGTATTTTTTAAAAAAAATGGGATGATGGCATGAGAAACGCAGTGATTCTGCATTGGTTTTTTGGTTTTGTTTTTATAGCATTGACCTGCAGTAAGTGACATAACTTTATTGTTTGAAGATCAGTACAATTATGCCAATATCATATTTATATATATTTTTTTTAATACATACCTATTTGTTTTTCAAATTTTGTACAATTTTTTTTGTGCTGCTGCATTCAAAGACCCCTAGCATTTTTATTTTTCCATCGTTGGAGCTGTGTGCATTGAAGTTTTTATTGGGATCATTTTTGACCACATTCTGTCCTTTTTTTTTTTTTTACTCTATTCACTACGTAGAATTTAAACAGTGATCAACATCTATAAACAAATCAACAAATAAACATGTAAGCAAATAAACCACTGTTTTATTACTTTACTTTTTTTCTATATCACTTTTCCTAACTTTATTTTTCTCACTAAAGAACATGAACATGTTATCCTCTGATCGCTCATATAATACACAGCAATTCACTCTATTCCACTAGATCACATGTATCAATTACTGTAAGGCCTCTTTCACACGAACGATACAGATTAGGTCCGGATGCGTTCAGGGAAACTATTTTGCAAGCAAGTTCAGTCAGTTTTGTCTGCGATTAAGTTCAGTTGTTGAGTTTTTTCCACGCGGGTGCAATGCGTTTTGATGCGTTTTTCACGCACGTGATAAAAAACTGCAGGTTTACAATCATCATCTCTTAGCAACCATCAGTGAAAAACGCAATACATTTGCACCTGCTTGCGGATGCAATGCGTTTTTCACGCAGCCCCATTCACTTCTATGGGGTCAGGGCTACGTGAAAAACGCTGAATATAGAACATGCTGCGAAATTTACGCAACGCAGAAGTGATGCGTCAAAAACAACGCTCATGTACACAGACCCATTGAAATGAATGGGTCAGGATTCAGTGCGGGTGCAATGCGTTCACTTCACGCATTGTACCCGCTCGGAGAACTCGCTCGTGTGAAAGGGGCATAAAACTGACATAATGTCTATTTGGCCATACATGGCAGGCTTTAGGGCCATAGTTAGGCCCATGGCTGTCATAGAAACCCCTCAGCATCCAGTGATCGTAATTGCAATGGGTTGGGGGTGTAGCTGGCCAGCTAGGACCTGTCCTAGGTTGCTAATATAGCTTATATGTTTATACAGCTAGACCTGCCAATAACCTTAATACAATTCCTATGTTTATGTGTTAAAGACAAAAGCAGAGTTATTTACAGTGATTTCATGTTTGGATGTCATTTAGTAGTTATATTTTGTTCTCACAGAAGCAGAAAAAGATAATATGCCTTTAAGAACATTATATAAAAGTAAGGTAAGCTCAATGACACAGCAGACACAACAGAAAGCATATAGCAAAACTGTTGTTGCTAAGCAGGAGTCTTGACCAATCCTAGCCAGTCCCATACTGCCCAGGAGTTTTGACCAATTACAGCCAGCCTCACATACAGCCTGTGTGGGAAATCCCCTAGCTGGAATCATTATTCACCAGAGAGAGGAGCTCAACAGACACCTAGTTCCAGTCAGAGTCCAGTTTTATGGAAGCAGAGAGGCCAAAATAGGTATTTAAAACAGTTATATAATGTTCCTACTGTTAATATAGTGATTAAAACTGTATACTGAACCAGTTATATGTGTGTTTTCTTACAGTTCCACCAATTGCAAACTACAAAGTTCCCAATCCAAATTTAAATTCCATATTGCAATACAAATTGCATACAACCATACCAGATCATACTCAACCAATCTGCAAATAGTTACTGCTAACTGCATACTGCAAATTGCTTAAATAACTTAAAGTGAGAGACAGATACTCAAGAGAGAAATATATCCACCATTTTATGTTGAACAACAAGATTGAACAGTTGAACCACTATCTTATGCATACCGCCATTTTATGATACTTTATTCAACACGTGTTTTGTACATGGGCTATCTGCTGCGGAGGCAGTAGTGTTATATATGAAGAAAAGTTGAAGTTAATAAAGAAGTTATTTCAAGCATTTGGTGTGCTCTTTAAACCTACCGTACTGTTTCCATAGAACTGCGCTGGAGGAATTACAGAGTACTAGACAGTCTGGTTAGACTAAAAGTCAGAGATATCAAAATTCTTATAATGCCACAGCACAAAAGGCCCTTCATAGTGCTGCGCCTGCCACAGTTGAACTATTACCCTCAGAGGGTGAAGTGATAGCGCTCCTCAACTTGCACAGTAAAGAGCGCATTAGAGCAGTGGATCGTCAGCATATACCGGCGCTCAGCAATTGTTCCCTGAGTGACCAAGCAAAGACACCTCAGCGGAGCTAGCATAGAGGCCATAGAACGTGTGCATTAGTCAAACTGCAGCCGACTCTTAAAGTGGCAGAACGGCAAAGGCAAAATAGTCAGAGAAAGAGCGCCAACCCTCCTGCGATCCCTAGAGAGAGAAAGAGACGCATGGTGGGAGGCCAAATTCCAGAGCTAGAGTGCCTGCACCGCTATCCACGGAGAGACCATGTACTGCAGCCAGCTAGTTTCCCGCCACTAGGCCCAAAGCCTGCAGCAGCGTATCCAAGTCAGCACATCGCAATCATCTCAAGTCATCACAGTGCATCGCAAGTCTGCACAGAGCATCTCAAGTCATCGCAGAGCATCGCAAGTCAGCGCAAGCATTGCAAAACATCAAGAAAAGACACATGTCCTTTATGACATTTGTTTCTGCTCTTCAGAATAAGGTCAAAGCTTTCCTTTTATTACTTATCATTGCACATAGGTTTTGGTATAAAGTGACATTTTCGTGTTCAGGAATAAAATACAAAGGACAGTTTGTAATACACAGACTCTATTGCATTTAAAGTGAAAGTCATTTATTGCCTGCATTTATCGCTGTTACATTTAAAATGAACGTTATTTATTTCTGCATTTGTCAGTATTGCATTTAAAGTGAAATGATTTGGATTATTAGTATTGATTGTTATAGCATTTAAAGTAAAATGTCTGAGCCTAGTATTACAATGCCACTGTTAGAGGATACAAAGAAGAGCAAGGGAACCTTTCTGAGGTAGAAGAGTCTGATGCAGCATTAGTCTTGCCTCAAGCAAATATAGCCTAAACAGATGAACTAAGAAATTCATAATGTGCCAGAAAACCGACCCCAAAGATGCTGGAAAATTTGGATCAAGAAGCAGCATTAAAAGAGAAAAAGTTCACCCGAATGTATGATAAGTGGAAATTATACATTAAAGAAATTCGTAAAAAGCTAAAGCAAGAAAGTATGAAAGAAAACTTGAGTGATATAGTAGAGACGGTAGAAGAATCTGAATCAGAGCTTATGGCAGCATATGTCAACCTGCAGTCGTTTACAACACCTTCCCAGGATATTGTAAGGGACATGGACACGTACTGCAGTCACTAAAGATTTAGTAAAGCTAATTAAAATGAAGTTAAAGCAAGAAGTAGAATGAACAAGCTTTTTAAGAGAGACTATGCAAGGTTCTTAGGTGGTACCGCAATCTTAAGTGTGACTTCCTTTGCTAGCAGAAGTGCCACCCACATATCAGAGTAGTCAAATACTTCAGCCAAAAGAAAGTAATTAGCTGAACAACTTGCTGTCAAGAGAGCAGAAATTGAAATGGAAGCTGCCATCGATGTGCAGAGGCAACTAATGGCTGAAAAGGATACACAACGCCATCAGATGGAAGCTGAAAAGCATGCACAACGCAATCAGATGGAATATGAAAAGGAGGCACAGCGCCATCAAATGGAAGCTGAAATGGAAGCACAGCGCCAACAGATGAAAAGTCTGGAAAGGCAGAAAGAAGTTAAGATTATAGAAGCCAGACTCAGAGTACACGAAAAGGATATGAGTCGGAGTAGTCATAGGTTCAAATCTGTACTAAGTGAAACAAACAGACTACTACTTTCCTTCATACGCCCAGGAGAATGGAAGGAAATCTCCAGCACTTAGTGAGGAAATAAGTCATTATCCTTCCATTCCTGCTCAGAAAGACAGAGAGGCCTAGTCCAGTGTTAGGAAAAAGGTGTGTGGATTTACCCTCTATCTCTACCAGAAAAGATAAAGAAAGGGACTCACCTAATTCAGAACTAAGCAAGAAAATAGAACCGGATAATTCTATTCCTAGATGCCACGGCAATGCTCAGGAGAATGTTACAACCATTGTCCCAGCAAGACCACAGAGAACAGTCCTAGCTAGACTTCCAGTTCCGGAACCCACTGTATATTCGGAAGAAGTACTGAAGTTCATAGAGTGGAAGGCAAGCTTTGAAATGATCATTGAGCATCATTGCTTCAGTCCAGTTGACAAGTTATTCTACCTTCAGAGATATGTTGGTGGAGAAGCCAAGGAAGTTCTTGAAGGTAACTTCTATAGAAAAGACGAAGACTACAAGCAAGCTTGGGAAAAATTGAAGGCAAGATATGGTCATCCTTTCTTAGTACAAAGAGCCTTTAGAGAGAAATTTAATAACTGGCTTAAAATAGGTCCTAAAGAATACTTCAGACTCCAAAAGTATGGTGACTTCCTGCAAGCATTCAGCAATGCCATCCCACATGTTCAAGGACTAGAAGTACTGAATGACTATCTAGAAAACCACAGAATGCTAACTAAGCTACCTGAAGAAGTGGCATCTAGATGGAATCGCTGTGTGACTGAACAGTTAGATCTAGGCAAGAAATTCCCAAGTTTTAAAGAGTTCTCTGAGTTCGTCAACATCATCTTACGTCTTAAAATCCTTAGAAGTAAGGTCTGCAAGAGAGATAAGACGTGCAAGAGCCACTAGCTTTGCAACCAACACAGCAGCTAAAGGTCCAGATACCTTAGAGACCAAGTTCAAAGTCACTATTGGGATCAGTAGAGAGACAGAACCGACAAATCTTCAGACTACCTTCAAGCATATTTTCTGTGGAGAGAACCACTCAATACACAAGTGCCAACAATTAACTACCTCCGCACCGCCTAACGCAGGATCGCGTTCCGGAGGTGGCAGCCCTGCGCAGAGTCACGCATATATGCGTCATCTCGCGAGACGCGAGAATTCCTGTGAACGCGCGGACACAGGCGCGCGCATTCACAGGATCGGAAGGTAAGCGAGTGGATCTCCAGCCTGCCAGCGGCGATCGTTCGCTGGCAGGCTGGAGATGTGATTTTTTTCAACCCCTAACAGGTATATTAGACGCTGTTTTGATAACAGCGTCTAATATACCTGCTACCTGGTCCTCTGGTGGTCCCTTTTGTTTGGATCGACCACCAGAGGACACAGGTAGCTCAGTAATAAGTAGCACCAAGCACCACACTACACTGCACCCCCCCGTCACTTATTAACCCCTTATTCACCCCTGATCACCCCATATAGACTCCCTGATCACCCCCCTGTCATTGATCACCCCCCTGTCATTGATCACCCTCCTGTAAGGCTCCATTCAGACGTCCGTATGATTTTTACGGATCCACTGATACATGGATCGGATCCGCAAAACACATACGGACGTCTGAATGGAGCCTTACAGGGGGGTGATCAATGACGGGGGTGATCACCCCATATAGACTCCCTGATCACCCCCCTGTCATTGATCACCCCCCTGTCATTGATCACCCCCCTGTAAGGCTGCATTCAGATGTCCGTATGTTTTTTACGGATCCACGGATACATGGATCGGATCCGCAAAACACATACAGACGTCTGAATGGAGCCTTACAGGGGGGTGATCACCCCATATAGACTCCCTGATCACCCCCCTGTCATTGATCACCCCCTTGTAAGGCTCCATTCAGACGTCCGTATGATTTTTATGGATCCGCGGATACATGGATCGGATCCGCAAAACACATACGGACGTCTGAATGGAGCCTTACAGGGGGGTGATCAATGACAGGGGGTGATCACCCCATATAGACTCCCTGATCACCCCCCTGTCATTGATCACCCCCCTGTCATTGATCACCCCCCTGTAAGGCTGCATTCAGATGTCCGTATGTTTTTTACGGATCCACGGATACATGGATAGGATCTGCAAAACACATACGGACATCTGAATGGAGCCTTATAGGGGGGTAAACAATGACAGGGGGGTGATCACCCCATATAAACTCCCTGATCACCCCCCTGTCATTGATCACCCCCTGTCATTGATCACCCCCCTGTAAGGCTGCATTCAGATGTCCGTATGTTTTTTACGGATCCACGGATACATGAATCGGATACGCAAAACACATACGGACATCTGAATGGAGCCTGGCAGGGGGGTGATCAATGACAGGGGGGTGATCACCCCATATAGACTCCCTGATCACCCCCCTGTCATTGATCACCCCCCTGTCATTGATCACCCCCCTGTCATTGATCATCCCCCTGTAAGGCTGCATTCAGATGTCCGTATGTTTTTTACGGATCCACGGATACATGGATCGGATCCGCAAAACACATACGGACATCTGAATGGAGCCTTATAGGGGGGTGATCAATGACAGGGGGGTGATCACCCCATATAGACTCCCTAATCACCCCCCTGTCATTGATCACCCCCCTGTAAGGCTGCATTCAGATGTCCGTATGTTTTTTACGGATCCACGGATACATGGATAGGATCTGCAAAACACATACGGACATCTGAATGGAGCCTTATAGGGGGGTAAACAATGACAGGGGGGTGATCACCCCATATAAACTCCCTGATCACCCCCCTGTCATTGATCACCCCCTGTCATTGATCACCCCCCTGTAAGGCTACATTCAGATGTCCGTATGTTTTTTACGGATCCACGGATACATGAATCGGATACGCAAAACACATACGGACATCTGAATGGAGCCTGGCAGGGGGGTGATCAATGACAGGGGGGTGATCACCCCATATAGACTCCCTGATCACCCCCCTGTCATTGATCACCCCCCTGTCATTGATCACCCCCCTGTCATTGATCATCCCCCTGTAAGGCTGCATTCAGATGTCCGTATGTTTTTTACGGATCCACGGATACATGGATCGGATACGCAAAACACATACGGACATCTGAATGGAGCCTGGCAGGGGGGTGATCAATGACAGGGGGGTGATCACCCCATATAGACTCCCTGATCACCCCCCTGTCATTGATCACCCCCCTGTCATTGATCACCCCCCTGTAAGGCTCCATTCAGACATTTTTTTTAGCCAAAGTTAGCGGACATTTTTTTTTTTCTTGCAAAGTTTTATATTCCACTAACTTGTGTCAAAAAATAAAATCTCACATGAACTCACCATACCCCTCACGGAATCCAAATGCGTAAAATTTTTTAGACATTTATATTCCAGACTTCTTCTCACGCTTTAGGGCCCCTAGAATGCCAGGGCAGTATAAATACCCCACATGTGACCCCATTTCGGAAAGAAGACACCCCAAGGTATTCGCTGAGAGGCATATTGAGTCCATGAAAGATTGAAATTTTTGTCCCAAGTTAGCGGACAGGGAGACTTTGTGAGAAAAAAAAAATTAATCAATTTCCGCTAACTTGTGCCAAAAAAAAAATAATTCTATGAACTCGCCATGCCCCTCATTGAATACCTTGGGGTGTCTTCTTTCAAAAATGGGGTCACATGTGGGGTATTTATACTGCCCTGGCATTTTAGGGGCCCTAATGCGTGAGAAGAAGTCTGGGATCCAAATGTCTAAAAATGCCCTCATAAAAGGAATGTGGGCCCCTTTGCGCATCTAGGCTGCAAAAAAGTGTCACACATCTGGTATCGCGGTACTCAGGAGAAGTTGGGCAATGTGTTTTGGGGTGTCATTTTACATATACCCATGCTGGGTGAGATAAATATCTTGGTCAAATGCCAACTTTGTATAAAAAATGGGAAAAGTTGTCTTTTGCCGAGATATTTATCTCACCGAGCATGAGTATATGTAAAAAGACACCCTAAAACACATTGTCCAACTTCTCCTGAATACGGCGATACCACATGTGTGACACTTTTTTTTCAGCCTAGGTGGGCAAAGGGGCCCACATTCCAAAGAGCACTTTTCGGATTTCACCGGCCATTTTTTACAGATTTTGATTTCAAACTACTTACCACACATTAGGGCCCCTAGAATGCCAGGGCAGTATAACTACCCCACAAGTGACCCCATTTTGGAAAGAAGACACCCCAAGGTATTCGCTGATGGGCATAGTGAGTTCATAGAAGTTTTTATTTTTTGTCACAAGTTAGTGGAATATGAGACTTTGTAAGAAAAAAAAATAAAAATCATCATTTTCCGCTAACTTGTGACAAAAAATAAAAAGTTCTGTGAACTCACTATGCCCATCAGCAAATACCTTGGGGTCATTTGTGGGGTGTTTGTACTGTCTGGCCATTGTAGAACCTCAGGAAACATGCAGGTGCTCAGAAAGTCAGAGCTGCTTCAAAAAGCGGAAATTCACATTTTTGTACCATAGTTTGTAAACGCTATAACTTTTACCCAAACCATTTTTTTTTTTTTACCCAAACATTTTTTTTTATCAAAGACATGTAGAACAATAAATTCAGAGAAAAATTTATATATGGATGTCGTTTTTTTTGCAAAATTTTACAACTGAAAGTGAAAAATGACATTATTTTGCAAAAAAAAATTAAATTTCGATTAATAACAAAAAAAGTAAAAATGTCAGCAGCAATGAAATACCACCAAATGAAAGCTCTATTAGTGAGAAGAAAAGGAGGTAAAATTCATTTGGGTGGTAAGTTGCATGACCGAGCAAGTAGGGTAGGTCAGAAGTGTAAAAAGTGGCCTGGTCATTAAGGGTGTTTAAGCTAGGCGGGGCTGAAGTGGTTAAAGGAGAAGTCCCCAGATGAAAAAAAAAGGTTTGTACTTGAGAACCAACTGTGTTTTGGTTGTCTAAGAAAAGGCCATGTTACTAAGGACTGTAAGAAAAAGGCCACATGCAGCATTTGCAAAGGACGCCATCCTACACCACTACATGAAGAACGTCCAAATAAAGATAAATCCTCAATACCTAAAGATACTAATGAAGGAAAGAAAGTATCAGTATTCTCTTGCAGAGTGAGGGAAGGAGAAAGCAACGGCACATCAATGGTTGTACCAGTTTGCATTTCAAATCCTAAAAGGAGGAACAAGGAGGTATACGCCTATGCGCAACTGAATGCCCAGAGTGACATCACCTTTATTGATCAAGGAATCTGCAAGAAATTACAAGTGACTACAGAACCAGTGAAGCTCAAACTGACCACAATGACGGGGAGAGACACATTAGTGAACAGTCAAAGGACTGAGAGTTAGAGGACTTCATTCAAACTTTACATTAGATCTACCTCCAGCTTATACAAATGACGATATACCTCTAGATCGAGATCGCATACCTACCTGTGAAAGGGAGCACCTATATGTCATATCTCATTAAATATCCCCGCTGAAGGAGTTTGGTGTTGGACTGTTAATTGGCTACTATTGTCCCGAAGCCTTGGTACCATGAAAGGTAATCACTGAAGGAAAGGGTGAACCCTAAGCTGTTCAAACTAATCTAGGATGGGGTGTTGGAGAAAAACAGCAAATCACAAACTCAAGACAGGTGACAGGATTGTGTCATAGAATATCTGTCCAAGAGTTACCAACTGTAAGTCCAGCAAAAGTAATCAAGATCCTTGAATCCAACTTTGCGGATATAAGTTCTAAAGAAAAGAGTGTATCCCAAGAAGACATAACGTTTGTACACACTCTAGAAGAAAGTATTAAGCAGAATCAACAAGGTTATCTTGAAATGCCCTTACCTTTTAGAGAACGACCTCGTCTGCTAAATAACAGAAATCTTGCCCTAGCAAGATTGAAATGTTTGAAGAAAAGGATGGGAAGAGATACCAAACTCAAGAATGATTATTTTAAATTCATGAAAGGTATCCTCGAAGAAGGACATGCAGAGAATGTTAATAACCAACCTAAAAAATGAGAAGTGTGGTACATCCCACATCAAGGTGTTTACCACTCAAGGAAACTAGATAAGATTAGAGTAGTATTTGATTGCTCAGCAAAGTACGATGGTGTTGCATTGAATGATCATCTACTAAAAGGACTAGATCTTACAAACACTCTGCCTGGAGTACTCTGTAGATTCAGAAAGTATCCCGTAGCGGTCATGTGTGATGTTGAAAAGATGTTCTACCAGTTTCATGTGAAGAATGAAGATAGAGACTTCCTGAGGTTTCTATGGTGGGAGGATGGAGATACAGATACAGAGCCAGCAATATACAGAATGAAAGTACACTTGTTTGGAGTAGCATTGTCTCCAGGTTGCGCCAATTATGGTATGAAGTACCTGGCCAATCATAATGAAAAGGATTGCCTATCAACAGCAAATTTTCAGAAGAAAAACTTTTATGTGGATGATGGTCTCATAAGCTTAGAGTCCACAGAATCTGCAATCAAACTAGTGAAAGAAAGCCAAGAGTTATGAGCAAGAAGAAACCTGTGCCTTCATAAATTCATCTCAAACAACAGAGAAGTACTGGAATCCATCAATGACTCTGAACATGCATCATCAATTAAGAATGTAGATCTCAATTATGATCATCTTCCAGGTTAGAACGTACTTGGATTGGGATGGAATGTATATAATGACAAGTTCTTCTTTAAAGTATCTATTGAAGAGAAAATTGCAACTAGACATACCATTCTTTCCACAGTGGCTTCTATATTTGATCCATTGGGATTCTTGGCCCTAGTTATCCTCAGAGCAAAATAAATACTACAAGAATTATGCAGACAGAAGTTAGGATGGGATGAACCCATACCTGAAAATTTGAGGCCAAGGTGGGAGAGTTGGATAAGAGACTTGCAAAACTTGAGAGAAGTTCGGATACCCAAATGTTTTGTACCTCATGATTTCGGAAAGTACAAGAAAATAGAACTTCATCACTTTTCTAGTTATGGTTATGGTCAGTGCTCCTACATCAGAGTAATAGGAGAAGAAAAGATATACTGTGCCCTGGTTATGGGAAAGGCCAGGGTTGCACCTACCAGTATTCAGACAATACCAAGACTTGAACTGACAGCAGCCATAGCTTCAGCATCAGTAAGCAAGTTTCTGAAGAAAAGAAGAATTGGAATTGAAAATAGATGAAGAATATTTTTGGACAGACTCACAAGTTGTCCGAGGATACATAAACAACGAAGCTCGAAGATTCCATATCTTCGTCGCCAACAGAGTTGAGAAAATTCGGGAAATAACAAATCCAGAACATTGGTATCACATTGACACAATGCATAACCCAGCAGATCATGCTTCAAGAGGCCTGAATGTAGCAGAATTGAAAAATTCAAATTGGTTCACAGGCCCAGAGTTTCTTTGAAAAAGGAAATAAAGCCCAGTAAAGGTTACACAGAATTGTATATGGGCGATTCAGAAGTAAAAGTTGTACAAACATGGAGAACTGCTGCCAAGTGTCAAGATAACATACTTGAAAGACTAGCCAGATATTCAAAATGGACTACGGTCATAAACGTAGTAGCTCAAATTCAACATTTGGCAAAGGGAATCAGAAAGAAGGAATCATTGAATGTAGAAGTAAAAATGAAAGCTGAAGAAAGTCATGACTCATTCAACAGAGATTCTACAGTGAAAAGTTGAGACTTAGTCAAGAACCTAAAAGGATTCCAAACAACCACCCATTGTACAAGCTTAATATTGTTCTGCAGGATGGTATACTGAAGGTGGGAGGGAGACTGGAAAATGCATAGTTACCTAGCAGAGTGAAGCATCCAGCAATTCTACCCAAAAACTCTACCTTCACAAGATTGACTACTGATCACTACCACAACAAATCCTTGCATTAAGGAAGTAGCTTTACCCAAAGCTGTTTGAGAGAAGGTGGTTACCAGATAGTGAAAGGAAGCAAAGTTATAGCAAAGTAGATAAGTAAATGTGTAGTCTGCAGAAAGGCACGTAGACCTACCGAAGTGCAAAGAATAGCAGATTTGTATAAACCCATCACCACCATTTCTTTATAGCGGAATGGATTGTTTTGGCCCATTCATCACCAAATAGAACCGCAAGGAGTACAAGAGATATGGACTAATATTTACATGTCTAAGTTCCAGAGCGATTCACCTGGAAATGTTAGAGGGTATGTCAACTGACACATTCATCAATGCCTTGAGATGTTTCATAGCCATTACAGGTACTGTCAGAGAGCTTAGATCTGACCAAGGATCTAATTTTGTCAGAGCAAAGAATGAATTGAAGAAAGCTCTAAAAGAGATCGATTAAGAAAAAGTAACTGAGTATTTGTTAGAGAAACAGTGTGATTTTCAAATGAATGCTCCACATGCAAGCCATACAGAAGGAGTTTGGGAAAGACAAATCAGAACTGTAAAAAAATTGTTAAGTTCAGTGTTAAAAAAGAATGCCGGAAGAATAGATGATGTTTCACTTAGGACCTTAGGACCCTGTTCTATGAAGTAATGTCTATTGTTAACAGTCGTCCACTTACAGTTGATAACATCAACGATCCAACAAGTTTGGACCCTTTAACTCCCAGCCTTCTACTTCACCTTAAGTCTGATTACATACAGCCACCATCTGGCAAGTTCACCGAAGAGGATTTATATGCCAAAAGGAGATGGCGAAGAGTTCAATATCTATCAGAACAGTTTTGGAATAGATGGAGGAAAGAGACAATCTGATGCTAAGAAGTAAACGGCAAACACCCAGAAGAAATGTCCAAGTTGGTGACATAGTGTTAGTGAAAGAAGAAGATTTACCTAGGAGTCAATGGAAATTGGCCAAAGTTCTAGTTCAAAAGGATGAAGACAAACTTGTAAGAAGAGTGTTGTTGCAAATAGGAGACTCAAAACTTGACAAAAAAGGAAAACGTCTCACTACGCCACTCAAGTTGGAACGTCCTATACAGAAGTTAGTTGTTCTACTTGAGAGTGATAAAAGACACTTGGAAGTTGAGAACCTGTTGGAAAATTCCTCAAATTCATGTTCAAGTCTTACCACTGAGAACATAGAATTATTGGTAATTTTGCTGGGAGTGTAGCTGGTCAGCTAAGACCTGTCCTAGGTTGCTAATATAGCTTATATGTTTATACAGCTAGACCTGCCAATAACCTAATACAATTCCGATGTTTGTGTATTAAAGACAAAAGCAGAGTTATTTACTGTGACTTCATGTTTGGATGTCATATAATAGTTATATTTTGTGTTCACAGAAGCAGAAAAAAATAATAGGCCTTTAAGAACATTATATAAAAGTAAGGTAAGCTCAATGACACAGCAGACACAACAGAAAGCATAGAGTTAAACTGTTGTTGCTAAGCAGGAGTCTTGACCAATCCTAGCCAGCCTCACACTGCCCAGGAGTTTTGGCCAATTACAGCCAGCCTCACACACAGCCTGTGTGGAAAATCCCCTAGCTGGAATCATTATTCACCACAGAGAGGAGCTGAACAGACACCCAGTTCCAGTCAGAGTCCAGTTTTATGGAAGCAGAGAGGCCAAAATAGGTATTTAAAACAGTTATATAATGTTCCTACTGTTAATATAGTGATTAAAACTGTATACTGAACCAGTTATATGTGTGTTTACTTACAGTTCCACCAATTGCAAACTACAAAGTTCACGATTCAAATTCCATATTGCAATCCAAATTGCATACAACCGTACAAGATCATACTAGTATTAGTTAGACCCCAGATATACCTCTCAGAGAGATTATAAAGTGCTTAAATAACTTAAAGTGAGAGTACAGATACTCAAGAGAGAAATATATCCACTATTTTATGTTGAATGACAAGTTTGAACAGTTGAACCACCATCTTATGCATACCGCCATTTTATGATACTTTATTCAACACGTGTTTTGTACATGGACTAGCTGCTGCGGAGGCGGCAGTGCTTTATATGAAGAAAGTTACAGTATATTAAGAAAGTTAATAAAGGAGTTATTTCAAGCATTTGGTGTGCTCTTTAAACCTACTGTTTCCATAGAACGGTGCAAAGGAATTACAGAGTACTAGACAGTCTGGTTAGACTAAAAGTCAGAGATATCAAAATTCTTCTAATGCTACAGCGCAAAAGGCACTTCATAGTGCTGCTACTGCCACAGGGGGAACATAGGGTAAGAGAGCCAGCCCCCTACCTCTCTCTAAATACTACAGCACGGATTATTAACTTATTGCATTTAGCAACATAACAGATAAAATGCTTTTTTGTTGCCTTATTCTGACACATGTAACTTTTATGGTAAGTGGGAAATTTTTTTTTTTTCTTTCTTTTAGCATTTTTTTATATCATGCCCCTAGTAGATTTTAACCAAGTATTGCAGTATATAGTGATTTTGCAGACAATCTATTACACCTTATAAGAGAGGCAGTAAGATGACACAGGCCTAGAATGCCTTCAATAGGCCCCCTGCTATCATGACAACCTTTGGGGTGGGAGCAATTGGGAGGCAGAGGGTTTTAATCAGGGACGGATTGGCCATAGACCTTACAGGGAAATTTCCCAGTGGGCCGTTGCCCATGGGACCACCCAAGCCCTCTTCTCTGCTGCTGGCCAGGTACATAATGAGCTCTCAGCAGTAATTAACCCTGTGAGAATCAGAAACTCATGTACCCCACCAGTGACCGCACATGCACTCTGAATTCAACTGCTGTGGCTCACATCTCACCTCCTAAACCCCCTGCTCCATATCTTAATCAGAGACAACTGGAGGAGGACAGAAAATGGCATCTAATGATGGTCATAACATAATGTCAGGAAAGGGAATTTTCATTATTTTCATTATGCAGTTCCATAAGAAATAAAAAAAACTGAGCATAATAAATTAAAGTGCTTTAGTATTGTCTTGGTTATCCCAGGGTGAGTTCAATCAATAGGCCCCATAACTGGTTGATGTTGACCCTCCGGAGAAGAAATAAGTGTTGCAGTAGCCAGGGCCATTAGAGCAACAACTTGTCTGGGCCACCTTTTGGAATAAAATTGTTTTCAATTTGAGCAAAAACTGATTCAGTGTGAACTACCGTAACCGTCCTGACTAAGCCGCTGAGGTGAAATGTGCGTCGAGGTCCTGCGCTTAGGGCTACTATATCTATCTGGGCTTGGTCATGTCTTCAGCTACGTCCCAGGACAGATGTGTCTATTAGGACACTATTATATACACTGTCATATACAGCATCCATATTAGGTCTATGTTTTTGATTAGGTCGCATATTTACCATCGTGTGTTGTGTTAAGATTAGGCTGTGGATATACTGCTACCACGCACTATATATACATGTTGTCTATGGTTACCAAGGACGTAGGCTGTGGATCTCACTAACATCCTGGAAATATTCCTTGATATAATTGTATTATATTATACAATCCCTCATTGGGGTGGCTATATATTATATATAATCTCTATGGCATACCGTATGTATATTGGGTGTTTGTGAGACACAGCATTTGACCTGGTACCCGGTTAGTGCTTATTAGCCTTGTGAGGATACATGACAGTCTAGTGGAATAATGCCCTTCTCTTTTCTGTATACTTTTTTCCATCTTGCCCTTTTTCTCTATATTTTTTTATATATAATAAAGTTGATATGAATTTGGATATACCATCTCCACTGGCTTTTTTGTTATGAACTACCGTAACCCCAAAACTGGCCATACATAATAAGACATTTTCTGGTTCTATAGATAAACAATACGTAACAAGGTGCATCAAGAAAAACAACTCAATATGGTTCAGTCCAGTAATTGCAGATTAAATAAATAGCAATACTGCAGGTCACATTGTATTATCACTTTCTAATGTGCGGTTAAGGATAAGCTGTGTTACCTCTGTTTTGTAATTTCTGGCTGGAACATTGAGAGTTAACCCATGGCCTTTTTGCCATCACTAGTTAGAGGCGTGCCACCACTAGGCAGGGGCGGGCCCAACCCTTTGGACTTGGCTTCTTTTGGTGAGTTACTTGAAGTGTGAACCTGAAGATGTGAGCAATAGGAGCAGCCTGCAGGAGACTAAATCCTGTGTGGAATTCCAGACAAGAGTTGGGGGCCTAAGAAAAACTTCAGGGATTTCTTCCAGAGTGAGTGCAGCTGATTTATATGCAAAAAGTTAAAAAGCCACACTTGCTGGTGTGTGGAAGACGCCTGTGGATGGAAGACTGTCTGTGGTAGCCAAACACACATTTTTGGCCTATAGACTTTAGGCTAGGTGAAAAGCCCTCAGGTCTCTAGTCATATGAGAGAGACAGATTATAAATGTGTTAAGGGACTACACCCCGCAGTGTAGAACCCCTTTTTTGGAAGAAAATGACACCAGCAGGCTGGATTAGAGTGAAGCATAGCAATATATAAACTGCACATCTGGAAGTGGCACCTGGAATGAATTCTCCTTGTTCAGCCAGGAATTTATTAAGACTGTTAAAGAAACTGTGCCTACACTTACTAGATAATGTATGTAGAAAAATGTATGTGTCCTGGATCCCTGCCCTGCATCCCATAACGGACTCAACACCAAGGGCAGGCTATCTTTCATTGGGCTGGAGACCTTCCCTAAGGTGTGCCACAAGGTATCTAGGTGTGCCCCTTCTCACTGCACAGCCCCAGGGGAGAGTGGAAGTAGGACCATCACCACTGTGGGTAATCCTCATCGTCTGCTACTGCTACCACTCCTGTTGCCCCATGCCCCTCCACCATGCACTTTCTTGCTCTGGGCCTGTTTCACATAGACCTCTGAGGAGGACTGAAGTGGTGGCGCCGGAAGCGGAGGAGGATGAAATTGATGAGGATAGCTAGTTCTTTAATTATTATAACTTATTTCCTGCCTTTAGGGAGCAGTACGATGCACTGCAAAAAGCACCTCATGCATATGGGAATCCAATGTGCCTAGGCCCATTTTGCGATATACAAAGGCGGAAATTTATCTAGACTGGTGCTTTATAAGCCAGTCTTGATCTTGTTTGCACTGGCGTAAGATACACCAAATTTATTTAGTGGTGCACACCACTTAAAAATATTGGCACATCTTAGGTGGCCCTTGATCCAGAAACTGAAATCTATCCTAGCTAGAAGATAAGCGAAGGTAGAAAATCGTCCCAAAGTCCTTGTGTATGAACTCTAAGCAAGACAGAAATTATCTTTTGTTGCCAAAGAAAAATAAATAAAACTTAGCTGAAATATTGCCAAATAAAAGAGAAAAAAAAAACCATGAGAACGTCTTTGTGATTTGGTGTCATTTTCTATAGAAAATTAACACTTTTATGGATTAGCACCACTCCCTACAGCATGTCTAGTATGTTCGGTGTTGACATATGTTCTCTTTGAACTGTCCTCGTCTTTCCTTGTGTGATTTTTACACTATTCATTTTGCATTTGTATTAACTGCTGCCTTCTCTAAAAACTTCCTGACATTTGTTTTGATAAAAGAAAACCCGTCTGTATGAGTCTACATTAATAATAAGCAGTATACAATTCCCATGCAATTATAGGCTTGGCACACAGCACTGAGAAATTGGCTGACACTGATAAATATTATATGTAAAAATTGCATAGCCTGGAGTTATTCAGAACTCTGTTGTTTATTATGCATTCAACGAGAAACGCCTAATGAAAAAAGATTCAATTTGTCAGCTCTACAAGTGAGTTGGTGTCAGGACAGTTGTTCTTGCTGATTCTGAGTAATATTTCTGTAATACGGGATTGTGTAGATCTATTTCAGTAACCTTTTTATTCTTCTCAGAGAAACAGAGTACAATTGCTTTCCATCAGTGTGTGGGCGTGATGTTTATAAGGTTTCAGATGACTTGCTAAAACTGAAAACTGGAAAGCAGCAATGCAGGAAAGGGAAAATAATATATGTTGTTTAGAAGACGCAATGTAAGCTGGTGGGTTTCATGCAATTCACATACACAAATAAAAATAGACATAATTTATACAAATATCTGGCAAAAATCTCTCTATTGTATACATTTGATATCATTTTATCTTATGATGTTTTCAGTTTTATAACATTATATGGAGTTTGTGAGGCTCCTTTTTAATTCACAAAAGCAAAGATTTGTTGGATTGATTATATCCATACTTTCAAACAGATAATTGATTTCTTTATCATTTACTAACAAGGCCTTAAAGTGGTTGTCTGGGGATATATCATTTCTAACAATCATACTTATCTGCTTCTGTCCTCCATCTTCCGGTCTGGGGTTTGTTTTTTCCTCCCTGGTATTGGCATGATCACCTGATTCTCTTCAGCCAACCTCTGATGTGTCTCTTGTGTATGCTCCGTTAACAGTGGGAGCTTTAGTTAGCTAGTGGAGTCGTAGTTGAGCAGATCTACACACAAGACCTACATGTGCAAGCTCCTGCAGACTAGGTCCAAGTCCAGAGAACCTTCTCTCTGAGATTTTAGTTGCCAGAGATGATACTTTATCATCTGAGTGCCCCTGAAAGAAAGTGACCAGCCATCTTAGAAAGTCCAGAACCATCAAGGCCATGCAAGATAACGTCTGCTTGTTTATGGCAAGCACTTTTTAGCCGGACTGGCCATCCAGATCTAGACCTGCACCCCGCAGCTCGGGAATTGCAGAAAGAGTTAACAAAAACAGAATAGCATAATGGAACATTCAGCAAATAGAATGGTTATTTGGAGAGACTACAACGTGTCCTTAGAAAGAGAGTCAAGGAGAACTACTAGTATCATCATTGTTGCTGCCCATACACAACTATTGGGAGAAGACTATGCTGTGATTTACTTTGGAACTGTGCCTTTTGCTGTTATGTGGACAACTACTCCCATTGTCGATTTAGTAAAGAAAGACTTTATTTATTGCAATCAACAGACTGATTATTGAATCCATTATCTGTCCGCTGGCCCCTCCTGCCTTGCACCCTGACAACTATCATCTAGGGCAGTGTGCCTCAACTTTAGTCATCTTTAACCTATTAAGCATGTTATATAATTTGTGTCAATGCATCAGGACTTATCAAAGGTATTCACTCTGTGGGATATTCTCAAATCATGATCGACAGGTGGGCCCTGAGGACTGAAGTTGAGGAACACAGATCTAGGGCACCCCAACTATCACTAGGCAGGAGCCCCAGAAGGTCAGGGAGTGCCCGAGGGAAGAAAGGGTGCACCCTCCATCTACCGTGCATGGCCCAGGGATAGCCAGGGTGAAGATTGCCATAATAAACGGTGAATACTACTACCACCATCATAGTCACTACTCCTCCCATCCTCGCCTCCACTCCGGGTCGCTGCTCATAGTGTTTATTGAGCATTATGCACTGAACAGGGGAGAAGGCAGAATCGGTAATAATGGTGTTCTGGATTAAAGTCCAGCACCAAGCAGTGTACATGTACAGCTCTTGGACATTATATAGTCAAAGGAATTGTTTATTTTGGACAATTCCTTTTTGTTAGAAAGGTTAACTGACAATACATTGTTCACAGAGTAAACTTAGCTAGAATTTGTAGCGGAAACTGGCAGCAAGTGTTCACTTTCCCTGCAGTGCCCCCACAGTGAAAAGTAGTATTACACTGTTCACACTGAACTCAATAGCAGTCTTGTTCATCTCATCATGAATGTTCTGTGGATTTTCTCTACAAAATACTGTGCTTAATAGTATTACTGTTGTGATGTTCTTTGAAATCAATAAAAAGGAATTGGAAAATAAATCAATGGCAGTCCATGTACTGTTTGAACATGTTGAGTCCTCCAGACAGATGGGTGATTATTTTTATAGGCCTTCCCTACTGTGGTTTATAGTTATGTTATATATTGCAATTAAGCCTTTGACCACCTTACTATTAAGCCTTTGGCCACCAAAAATATTGACATGAACCATGGTCACCACACAAGACTAACAGGGATATCACACCATTCACCAGTATATATGTACCATCACAGATATTAAGTTTTTATGACAGAGGCAACCGGTACTCTGTACACCACCCAGCAACCAAGTAATATGCTTTGCCTGCCACTCTAGCTTTGCTTCTGATTAGGGATGAGCGAACCCGTGGAAGTTAAGGTTCACAGGGTTCATCCGAACTTCAGGTCAAAGTTCGGGTTCAGGACCCGAACTTGACCCGAACTTGACCACGGACCCCATTAAAGTCAATGGGGACCCAAACTTCACTTTATTATTTTCCGTTATAACAGGGTTATAATGTAAAATAATAGCATTCTTAAGGCAGAATGCTAAATAAAATGGCCATTGAGGGGTTAAAAATAATAAAAAAAAACTCACCTCATCCACTTGATATCCTCTTCTTTCTTCTTTCTGCAGGACCTGCAAAAGGACCTGCGATAATGTCACCACGATCAAGTGGATGAGGTGAGTATTTTTTATTATTTTTAACCCCTCAATGGCCATTTTATTTAGCATTATGTCTTAAGAATGCTATTATTTTCCGTTATAACCGTGTTATAATGGAAAATAATAAAATCACGCGAACACCAAACCCGAACCCGAACTTCAGTGATAAAGTCCAGGTTCGGGTCCGGGTACCCGAACTCCCAAAGTTTGGTACAAACCTAAACTTTGCAGTTTGGGTTAGCTCAACCCTACTTCTGATCCCTGAACCATAGAGCACCAGCATTTAACTTTTAATCCAAAAACCAAAATTAACCACCAACACTATATAACTATTAAGCCATTTACAAGTCTAGACCCCAGGGATTTTACCATTGACCACTAAATCATTCTAAAATGAATCTCTCAAATGTCCTAGAAAATGATGGATATTATAAATAACCTACTATACTGTGTAATATTATTTATTTTATGCACTTATATAGCGCTACTATATTCCACAGCGCTTTATAGACATTAGCAACCAACTGTCCCCAATGGGGCTCACAATCTAAGGTCCCTATCAGTATGTCTTTGGAGTGTTGTACTTGGTCGTATTCGACCCTAGGACCCTAGCGCTGCAAGGCACCAGTGCTAACCACTGAGCCACCGTACTGCCCACTATATATATATGGCATTTTTTTATTGGCTGGTTATTATATGCGCACTGTATGGTAATGTTATGTTAACACTGTATGAGAAGACAGTGTGCGTCCGTGGGCTTCCCTGCCCATGCCTCCGAAACGCAAAAGATAGAACATGTCCTATCTTTTGCCATATGTTGCGGATCACAGACTCATTCAAATTAATGGGTACGTGCCACAATGCAGAGTTCACACGGCAGGTGCTCATGTTTGTGGTCTGCAACACGGGCACGGTGGCCATACAGTCTTGTGAATGGGGCCTAACTCTTTAGCCACATTTACAGGCCAGTCTACCGCTATGCATCCCCATAAGCATTCCCTTGTTCTGCACGGCCTTGACTTTAAACATAAACATAGTGACCTTGCAAGATACTATTTGGAGCACGCCTGCACTTTTCATTGGCAACAAACTATGTTAACTTAACATAGCTTTCATTTAGAAATCAAAGTTTGTTGTAAACATTTCTGCAACTGTCTCAATCACCTGATTGTAGTTTGCATAAATCCATGCACATGCTACAGAAAGAAACCTTGAATCAGTACATATTTTTAAGCCTATTTAGGGTTAGAATATAAAAAAGTGCGCATTTCATATTTTAAATAAAAATGCAAAAGGAATAATACAATTACAGTTTATTTTAAATAATTATAAAAATAACTTAAATAAAAGTAAATCATTTAGAAAACATCTTAAAAAATATGTAAAATGTAGCTACTGTATTACCCCTTAATCCAATATTCTACCATCAATACTGAATGTTAGCTATAACATAGAAGAAGCTAAAATGTATTTATTAATTTTACGGACTTATATAGCATTAATATATTCCGCAGTGCTTTACTGACGTCAGTGTGACATAATTTATTACATTTAACCCACTGTCTCCCTAGAATATCCTTAATCCCCATCATATGTTGACATATATTTTTTATGCTTTCATGCTTTTATGCTTTCAGGACTTTAATAAGAGCTTAGGCAAAACAGAGGATTTGGATAGTGCAAATGATGGGAAGGGCAAGATGAGGAAGACCAAACATTAGATCAAGTGGACTTTTGTGTTGTGCAGAAGGGTTGGTTGCATGGAGAAGTAGAGATTGGAATATAATAAGAGATTAGACAAAAGAGATTAGCGGGAAAGTGGAAATGATGGGAAGGGCAAGATAAGGTAGTTCAGACATTAAATGTGCAAGAATTTGGCTAGGAGTGTAGCAATATTTTCTGGCTATTATTGGGACCCAAAAATGTCAAGTCACTCTTCTGAAACAAAGATATATGTGATACAAAAAGGGTAGACTGGGTGGAAGTGTAAGGGCTAGGTGTGACATGGTCATGCTTTCTGTACTCTATTACCAACCCCCACTGAGTTTGCTGTGAAAGAATGAAAAGGGGAGACAGATAAGAGATAAGATAAGATAAGATGCCTTTATTGTCACTGTACAATACAATGTAATACAATGTACAATACAATGAAATTGTATTGGAGCAATCCTAGATGCCATGGACAGAGGAACAAGAACTGACATTTAAACTAAAGCATTACACTAGAAAAAAACAAAACATTGCACTAGAAAGCATTACTATTCACAGTGCACAGCATATACACTCACCTAAAGAATTATTAGGAACACCATACTAATACGGTGTTGGACCCCTTTTGCCTTCAGAACTGCCTTAATTCTACGTGGCATTGATTCCACAAGGTGCTGATAGCATTCTTTAGAAATGTTGGCCCATATTGATAGGATAGCATCTTGCAGTTGATGGAGATTTGAGGGATGCACATCCAGGGCACGAAGCTCCCGTTCCACCACATCCCAAAGATGCTCTATTGGGTTGAGATCTGGTGACTGTGGGGGCCATTTTAGTACAGTGAACTCATTGTCATGTTCAAGAAACCAATTTGAAATGATTAGAGCTCTGCGACATGGTGCATTATCCTGCTGGAAGTAGCCATCAGAGGATGGATACATGTTCTCATTCTGTTTACGCCAAATTCGGTGGCAAGCTGGCAGCATGCAATAATTTAAAGGTCATAGATATTCCTTCAATGCCAAGAGCTAAGTGCTGGTGTTACTACAGGTCCTTTGTGGCTAGACTTTGCCAGGTGAAGTCCATAACTTTTTTGTCTTGTCCTTTTGTGTCTGAATTGTTGGAAGCTGGTGTAACTGGAAACATTTTTTTTTTATATATACAATTATATTGCAAAAAGACCTCATCCGTAGTTTCAGCTGCTTCACATCTCGTATCTTCACAGCATAGACGATTGCCTTCAGATGTAACGAGATGTGCAGCACCTGAAACTACGGATACTGGAAGCCTGTGCTATTATTTCTCCTGCGGTGTTGCTATCAGTGTGTGAAGAGTGGGAGAAGAGGGTTGCATTGACAATCCAACACAATAGGCAGCACATTGAACACATTTTATAAGTGGTCAGAAACTTGTAAATAACTCATGAAAGAATAAAGTTACGTTAAAACCAAGCACACCATTGTTTTTCTTGTGAAATTCCCAATAAGTTTGATGTGTCACATGACCCTCTTCCTATTGAAAAAACAAAAGTTGGATTCAAAATGGCCAAATTCAAAATGGCCGCCATGGTCACCACCCATCTTGAAAAGTTTCCCCCCTCACATATACTAATGTGCCACAAACAGGAAGTTAATATCACCAACCATTCCCATTTTATTAAGGTGTATCCATATAACTGGCCCACCCTGTATAACAAATGTTCACAAGTTGTTATCACTCACTACCCTTTACCCCATGAGCCCAATTTTTTAAGAAGCCAATTGATATATTAATATTTTTGGATCTGAAAATGTTTTTACTGTCATTATGGAGAGCGCAGAGAAGGAATCCTTCCCAATCTGCTACATATGTAATACATTTACCTTCCCAAATGCAATGAGTCCCTGGGAAGTAATTTGAAATCATGCATAAGTAATTGTGGGTTAACTATAATAATCAGGTCTTAAAATATGTTCCACCTAGTAACATGTACTGTATCTCATCATTGGTATTGATTTTGTAAGATTATACATTTAGTTTTTATAGTCAGCGTTGGATGATAATCTAAAAATAGATTATTTTAGGGAAGTTTAAAGTCGTTATCTCCCTCAAATAATCTCCTTTTGTTATAAGGTTTTTCTGACATAAAGCTGTTCCTAGGGTGCCCTGCTGCTGCAATCTGTAGTGATCAGCGGAGATCTATGTAGAAACTCAGGAGTAGGTCTTCTATGTAACTGCATTGATCTCACAGGACAAATGAGGTATTACATCTTATTCATTGAAAGCAGACGTGAAGAGGCCTCCATAGTATAAAATACTTCTTTTACTCACCTTTATCTCTGGCTAATGAATGTCCTAAAGGGACACGTTCCTCTATTAGTAACATAGTAATATAGTTTGTAAGGCTGAAATAAAGATGTACATCCATCCAGTTAAGCCTGTTATCCAGTTATCCTGTTGATCCAGAGGAAGGCAAAAAGACCTCATGAAGTACAAGCCAATTTTCCTCATCTTAGGGAAAAATCTTCCTTCCCAACTTCAATTAAGCAATCAAAAAAACTTCCTGGATCAACGACCCCTGTCCAGAAAACTAAGAGCTATAATATTATTACCCTCCAGAAATACATCCAGGCCCCTCTTGAATTCCTTTATTGTACTCACCATCACCACCTCCTCAGGCAGAGAGTTCCATAGCCTCACTGCTCTTACCGTAAAGAATCCTCTTCTATGTTTGTGTACAAACCTTCTTTCCTCCAGATGCAGAGGATGTCCCCTCGTCATAGTCACAGTCCTGGGGATAAATAGATGATAGGATAGATCTCTGTACTGCCCCCTGATATATTTATACATAGTAATTAGATCTCCTCTCAGTCGTCTTTTTTCTAAAGTGAATAACCCTAATTTTGATAATCTTTCAGGGTACTGTAGTTGCCCCATTACAGTTATTACTTTAGTTGCCCTCCTCTGAACACTCTCCAGCTCTGCTATGTCTGCCTTGTTCACAGGAGCCCAGAACTGTACACAGTACTCCATGTGTGGTCTGACTAGTGATTTGTAAAGTGGCAGGACTATGTTCTCATCACGGGCATCTATGCCCCTTTTGATGCAACCCATTATCTTATTGGCCTTGGCAGCAGCTGCCTGACACTGGTTTCTACAGCTTAGTTTGCTGTAAACTAAAATTGCTAGGTCCTTTTTCATGTCAGTGTTAGGGCTCATGCACATGAACGTATTTCCTTTCCGCTTTCGTTCCATTTTTTTGGTGGACCGTATACGGAACCATTTTGTTTCCGTTTGTCCGCATGGCCGTTCCGCAAAAAAGTGGTGCATGTCCTATTATTGTCCGCAAATCACGGTCCGAGGCTCCATTCAAGTCAATGGGTCTGCAAAAAATACGGAACGTACACAGAACACATCGTTTCTGTATATGATCCGCAAAAAAAAGGGATCAAATACAGAAACTATATGGATATGTTTTGTGCAATAACGGAACGGAAGAGGACTTAAATCAGAGAAAAAAAACTCAGATATGGAACAACGGATCAGTGAAAAATGGACCGCAAAACAATAACTGTCGTGTGAATAAGCCCTTAAACAGTGTTTAGTATGTACGAACGACTTGTATTTAGCATTCCCATGTGCATAACCTTACATTTTTCAGTGTTAAACCTCATCTGCCACTTCTCTGCCCAAGCCTCCAATCTATCCAGATCTCTCTGTAGAAGTTTACTGTCCTCTTCCGTGTTAATAACTTTAGAAAGTTTAGTGTTGTCTGCAAAAATGTATATTTTACTGTGCAAGCCTTCTACAAGATCATTAATAAATCTATTGAAGAGAATAGGGCCCAATACTAACCCCTGAGGTACCCCACTAGTGACAGTGACCCAATCTGAGTGTGTACCGCTAATAACCACCCTCTGTTTTCTATCACTGAGCCAGTTACTTACCCACATAGACATTTTCCCCCAGTCCAAGCATTTTCAATTTATGTACTAACCTTTTATGTGGCACAGCATCAAAAGCTTTGGAGAAGTCAAGATAAATTACATCCATTGACTCACCCCGGTCAGGTCTAGAACTTATCGCCTCATAGAAACTGATTAAATTAGTTTGACAGGGCCGATCCCTCATGAAGCCATACACTTATTTTCATTCAGATACTCCAGGATGTTTGACCTTACAGCCTATAGTTTCCCGGCTCTGTTTTTGACACTTTTTTGAATATTAGCAGGGCGGGGATGACGGGTAGACCAGTGGAATCCACCTTGTTACCCATAAGAGGGGGAGCAATCATGGCTGCATCTGCCTTATAAGCTTCGTTTTCATCATAGTGACCTCGTGTACCGGGTCTCTCATGATCACGTCATCACGAGAGACCCGCTGCAGGAAAGGGCATGTCATGTGGACCACCTACACAGGTATGCGGAAAATCAGGCTACAGATCTAAAGAGGTCTGCGGCCTGCAGCACAGACTGCGGTGGGGAATGATAGTAAGGTAGTTATTTTTTTTTTTTTTTTTTGACTAAGCAATGGTATACTGGGGCACCAAGGAAGAGGGAGGAAGTATTATATACTGGCACTGGGGGGGGGGCAGCATTATATACTGGCACTAGAAGGAGGAGCATTATATACTGGCATTGGGGGGTCAGCATTATACAGTTGCAAGAAAAAGTATGTGAACCCTTTGGAATGATATAGATTTCTGCACAAATTGGTCATAAAATGTGATCTGATCTTCATCTAAGTCACAACAATAGACAATTACAGTCTGCTTAAACTAATAACACACAAAGAATTAAATGTTACCATGTTTTTATTGAACACACCATGTAAACATTCACAGTGCAGGTGGAAAAAGTATGTGAACCCTTGGATTTAATAACTGGTTGAACCTCCTTTGGCAGCAATAACTTCAACCAAACGTTTCCTGTAGTTGCAGATCAGATGTGCACAACGGTCAGGAGTAATTCTTGACCATTCCTCTTTACAGAACTGTTTCAGTTCAGCAATATTCTTGGGATGTCTGGTGTGAATCGCTTTCTTGAGGTCATGCCACAGCATCTCAATCGGGTTGAGGTCAGGACTCTGACTGGGCCACTCCAGAAGGCGTATTTTCTTCTGTTTAAGCCATTCTGTTGTTGATTTACTTCTATGGTTTGGGTCATTGTCCTGTTGCAACACCCATCTTCTGTTGAGCTTCAGCTGGTGGACAGATGGCCTTAAGTTCTCCTGCAAAATGTCTTGATAATTCATTTTTCCTTTGATGATAGCAATCCGTCCAGGCCCTGACGCAGCAAAGCAGCCCCAAACCATTATGCCCCCACCACCATACTTCACAGTTGGGATGAGGTTTTGATGTTGGTGTGCTGTGCCTCTTTTTCTCCACACATAGTTCTTCCAAACAACTCAACTTTGGTTTCATCTGTCCACAGAATATTTTGCCAGTAATGCTGTGGAACATCCAGATGCTCTTGTGCAAACTGTAAACGTGCAGCAATGTTTTTTTGGACAGCAGTGGCTTCCTCTGTGGTATCCTCCCATTAAATCCATTCTTGTTTTAGTGTTTTACGTATCGTAGATTCGCTAACAGGGATGTTAGCATATGCCAGAGACTTTTGTAAGTCTTTAGCTGACACTCTAGAATTCTTCTTCACCTCATTGAAATGTCTGAGCTGTGCTCTTGCAGTCATCTTTATAGGACGGCCACTCCTAGGGAGAGTAGCAGCAGTGCTGAACTTTCTCCATTTATAGACAATTTGTCTTACCGTGGACTGATGAACAGCAAGGCTTTTGGAGATACTTTTATAACCCTTTCCAGCTTTATGCAAGTCAACAATTCTTAATCATAGGTCTTCTGAGAGCTCTTTTGTGTGAGGCATTATTCACATCAGGCAATGCTTCTTGTGAAAAGCAAACCCAGAACTGGTGTGTGTTTTTTATAGGGCAGGGCAGCTGTAACCAACACCTCCAATCTCATCTCATTGATTGGACTCCAGTTGGCTGAAACCTCACTCCAATTAGCTCTTGGAGATGTCATTAGTCTAGGGGTCCACATACTTTTTCCACCTGCACTGTGAATGTTTACATGGTGTGTTCAATAAAAATATGGTAACATTTAAATCTTTGTGTGTTATTTGTTTAAGCAAACTGTGATTGTCTATTGTTGTGACTTAGATGAAGATCAGATCACATTTTATGACCAATTTGTGCAGAAATCCATATCATTCCAAAGGGTTCACATACTTTTTCTTGCAACTGTATACTGGCACTTGGGGGGGGGATTATATACTGGTACTTAGGGGCACTGTGCCAGAATATAATGCTGCCCCCACCCCCCGTGCCAGTATTAAATGCTGCCTCTCTAGTGGCAGCATTTTATACTGGCACTAAAGGGCAGCATTATATTAAGGCACTAAGGGGGAGAATGATATACTGTAACTAAGGGGGACAGCATTATATATTGGCACTTGGGGGGCATTATATACTGGTACTGGGGGGTGCACTGTATACTGGCTGTAGGGGGCATTATATATACTGGCTTTACAAGGGTACATTATACATACTGGCTTTACAAGGGTGCATTATATACTGACTGTACATGGGGTAGCATTATATACTGGCACTTGGGTGCAGCATTATACACTGGCTGTAGGAGGGGCATTATATACTGGCTATATGGGGGAAGCATTATATACTGGAACTACAAGGGGGATAGAGGAGTATTAGGTACTGGTGGCGGTACAGGGGGAGCATTATATATACTGGCTGTACATTGGGGAGCATTATATACTGGCTTTACAGGGGGCATGGAGGATAATTATATACTGGCTGCACAGGAAGGAGCATTATATATATTCCATCACTATGGGGGGGCCTATACATAATGGTAATATGGGGTAAGGAGGAAAATTATATACTGGCACTATAGGGGGTACACATACAGTATATTGGGGGGTGGAGGAACATTACATAATTGAACTACGGAGGGGAGCAATATATATACTACAGAGGAGTTATAACTGATGCATTATAAATTTTGGGGGCACTTTGGTGGAATTATTACTAGGGGGAACTGTGGTGGCATTATTATTATTATTATTATTGGGCACAATATGTAAGCATTGCTACTAATGGGAGCACTTTTAGGGAGTATTATCACTATTGGGGCACTATTACTAAAGAGGACAGTCTGGGAACACTGTTATTATAGGGGGACTATCTTTATGGAACTGTTATTTCTGACAGTATAGTGTTTGTTAGCATGGGAGAGCACAGCGGGTACAGTATTAAGAGTAGCAGCAGGATGACAGTGGTCTGTATAAATTTGGGGGCTGATTTGCAAACTCTATAACAGTCCCCCATGTGCCATATATTAATACTGTCTTCTTATGTGGCAAAGGGGGCAGCACACCCCTAACCAAAGATATCTGCCAGTGATGGTCTGGACCAAATGGAAAAGAAAAGGGAAGTGGAGAACTCAAATGCTTCTTTTAAATGTGTTTCAATCTATTTATTAGGAAGTAAGGTCACTTTTAATTGATTTGGGAGGGGGTGGCTCAATTTGCCTTCTCCACCTAGGACGCCTTGTCCGGGCCCTTAATATTGGTATCACATTTGCGCCAATCCTATGGAACACTCCCTGTCATTATAAAGTCCTTAAATATCATAAATAAGGGTCTGTCTATGACAGTACTTAATTCTCTTAGGATACAGGAGTGTATGCCATCTGGACCCAGTAATTTGTCTATTGTATTCTTGCTGCACTTCGTCTTGGGTCAGAGAGGCCACTTTTTAATTGGGAATTTACTTTGACACTTTGCATTTAACCTGACAGTTCATTTTCCTCAGTATACAGTGGATAAAAAATAATTTAATAGATTTGCTCTCATCGCTCTCAACAACTTCTCACTCAGCACTGTTTAAGGGACCCAAGCTTTCAGGTTTAAACTTTTTACCATTTACAGTATATAATTGAAGAACATTTTAGGGGTTAGTTTTACCCTCTTTGGCAATAAGTCTCTCTATCTCCAGCTTGGCTGCTTTTATCAGTTTTTTTTATATATTCTATTTTTTGCCTTATAGCTTTTCAATGCTTCCTTGCTATCTTCCTGTATTAGTTATTGAAATGCTTTATTTTTGTAATTTATTGCTCTCATTACATTTCTAACTAGCCACAGTGTTTTTCTTGTTCCTCACCCTTTTATTCCTATAAGGTATGTATCTCTCACAATGAGAGTTTATGTAACACTTGTAGGTAGAGAAATACAAGGACAGTGAACCCTAGCCTAGAACCGAACTCTCTTCCCCTACCTACTTGCAGTATAAGACCTACTTGGCAGAACCGCAACTGGATGACGGTCCCTACTCTAAATAAGTGCAAAGACGAACAAACACCAACAGACAAACAAACATCAAAGCAAAGTCATATGGAAATGGGTCACAACCAGATGGGCTACGCAGTAACAAACAAGAGACAGAGGATGCTCAGAACAAAAGCCAGGGTCAGAAGCAGAGAGGAATCAATAATGCATTAACAGGGAACAAGGAACCTAGCTAGTGAGCAAAACAAGACTGTCACTGGAAATGGTGTATGGCCAGGAAGGGATTTAAATAGGGTGCCTAGTCCCTGAATCAGAACCTGATAGGTCCATTGACTCAGTGCTCCATTAGTCAGAAACACTAGTACACAGTAATAGAGCAGCAGAGCTAATCAGCCCACTGTTAATCTCCCCAGAACACACCCGCTGCAGGGAGAAACAGAGCATTTCATACTGTAACTAAAGATGCAGTCGTGTCACCAGGGGGCGTTGCTCAGCAATGCGTCTTTCCAGGCGCATCCAGGCTGAGGCTGAGGATCACACCAATGGAGCCGACAGGTAACTTTATTATATTACTCCTTCCTTAGGAGGGGCCACCGGATCCTTAACTTAAGGAGCAGGTTTAGATGGAAACGCGAGATGAAAGTTCCTCTTTAAATTTGGGAAGTTAACATCCCGAGCAACAACCCATGTCCTTTTTTCAGCACCATATCCCTTCCAGTGGATAAGGTACTAAACAGAACCCTGAACTCTTCAAAAGTCAAGATTTTTTTTTACCTCGTACTCTAAATCGCCTTGAATTACAACTGGATCAAGAGGTTTAGTTGGAGGAATCACAGGAGCAATGTACTTCTTAAACAAAGATTTGTGGAACACATTATGTACCCTGAATGAAGAGGGTAGTTGAAGACGGAACAATACAGGGTTTATTATAGAGGTGATCGTATATATACCAATAAACTTATAAGTTTATACCCTGAGACGCAAAATTTTTGTAGAAAGTCAGACAATTTCTCCCAAAACAAAGTTCGGACCCAAAAACACTATTTATTGTCTTATTTATACTGGATGCTTTAATATTTTTCCAGGTTCCACTGAGCCTGGGCCCAAACTGTGCACAGATCATTAACAGTAGCATCCATCGCAGGACTCATGGAGCTTAACCCTTTCATGACCAAGGGTCATTGATGCCCCAGTGTCCAGGTCAAAATTTACAAATCTGACATGCGTTACTTTATGTGGTAATAGCTTTGGAACACTTTTACTTATCCACGCCATTCTGAGATTGTTTTCTCCTGACACATTGTACTTCATGATAGTCATATATTTGAGTCAATATATTTCACCTTTATTTATGAAAAAATCCCAAATTTACCAAAAATTTAGAAAAATTCACAATTTTCCAAATTTCAATTTCTCTGCTTCTAAAACAGAAAGTGATACCTAATAAAATATTTATTACTTAACATTCCCCATATGTCTACTTTATGTTGGCATCATTTTGGAAAAGTCATTTTATTTTTTTAGTACGTTAGAAGGCTTAGAAGTTTAGAAGCAATTCTTAGAATTTTCAAGAAAATTTCCAAAACCCACTTTTTAAGAACCAGTTCAGGTCTGAAGTCACTTTGTGGGGCTTACATAGTGGTAACCCCCATAAATGACCCCATTGTAGAAACTACACCCCTCAAGTTACTCAAAACTGATTTTACAAACTTTGTTAACCCTTTAGGCGTTCCACAAGAATTAAAGGAAAATGGAGATGAAATTTCTAAATTTCACTTTTTTGGCAGATTTTCCATTTTATATTTTTTTTCTTTAACACATTGAGGGTTAACAGCCAAACAAAACTCAATATTTATTACCCTGATTCCGCGGTTTACAGAAACACCCCACATGTGGTCGTAAACTGCTGTACGGGCACACGGCAGGGCGCAGAAAGAAAGGAATGCCATACGGTTTTTGGAAGGTAGATTGTGCTGGATTGGTTTTCTGAACGCCATATGTTTTTTATTTTTCTGCCGATCGTCTTGCGCAGGGGCTCGTTTTTTGCAGAAAGTGTTGAGGTTTTTATTGGTACCATTTTTGGGTACATAGGATTTTTTGATCATTCATTATTACACTTTATGGGGCAAGGTTTTGGAACAGTTTTCATTTATTTATTTTTACAGCGTTCATCTGATAAGTTAGGTCATGTGATAGTTTTATAGAAAAGATCGTTACGGACGTGGCAATACCTAATATGTATACTTTTTCTTATTTATTTAAGTTTTACACAATAATAGCATTTCTGAAACCCAAAAAATGATGTTTTAGTGTCTCTATAGTCTGAGAGCCATAGCTTTTTTATTTTTTGGGCGATTGTCTTAAATAGGGTATCATTTTTTGCGGAACGAGGTGACGGTTTGATTGGTACTGTTTTGGGGGTCATAAACCTTTTTGATCGCTTGCTGTTGCACTTTTTGTGATGTAAGGTGACAAAAATAGCTTTTTTGACACTTTTTTTAATTTTTATGGTGTTTATCGGACGGGGTCTATCATGTGATATATTTATAGAGACGGTTGTTACGGACGCGGTGACACCTAATATGTGTAGTTTATTTCATTCTTTCATTTTTTTTTATAGAAAAAGGCAATTTATTTTTTTAACCGGAAAATGCAAATGTGATCGCACACTACATCCAGCACTCTGCCCTCCATGCTGGACGAGACATTGGTTTATATTTTGGCCAAAGCATAGTAAGCCACTCACCGCGTCAAGGCTGTCTCATGAGTGGTCCCTAACTCTTGTTCCTACCTGTTCATGGGCCATGACAGCCACATAAAATCCAGGGAATGCAGGTCAGCATGCAAGCCAAGTACACTTTGCTTGTAACCCCGTCCGGTGCCATTACAGCTTTCATCGGATCCAGGGATGCAAGTACCAACATGCATGCTGAACCCACCATATACTTCTCCTGGAGCCAAATGGCTAATGGTAGGTTCTATACAAGCAGACTCAGTTTTATACTGACTTTAAAACCAGCCTCAAGGACAGATTAACTGGTCAGGTGTGCAATGACTCCAAGGAGATCGCCACGCCTCCAATATATACTACAAAGAAAAAAATAAGGGGTTGGGTCAGCACAACCTGCTGCAGGTGCAGATCACTATGGCGAAATACATATACAAACGGAAAATGCAAATGTGATCGCACACTACATCCAGCACTCTGCCCTCCATGCTGGACGAGACATTGGTTTATATTTTGGCCAAAGCATAGTAAGCCACTCACCGCGTCAAGGCTGTCTCATGAGTGGTCCCTAACTCTTGTTCCTACCTGTTCATGGGCCATGACAGCCACATAAAATCCAGGGAATGCAGGTCAGCATGCAAGCCAAGTACACTTTGCTTGTAACCCCGTCCGGTGCCATTACAGCTTTCATCGGATCCAGGGATGCAAGTACCAACATGCATGCTGAACCCACCATATACTTCTCCTGGAGCCAAATGGCTAATGGTAGGTTCTATACAAGCAGACTCAGTTTTATACTGACTTTAAAACCAGCCTCAAGGACAGATTAACTGGTCAGGTGTGCAATGACTCCAAGGAGATCGCCACGCCTCCAATATATACTACAAAGAAAAAAATAAGGGGTTGGGTCAGCACAACCTGCTGCAGGTGCAGATCACTATGGCGAAATACATATACAAACGGAAAATGCAAATGTGATCGCACACTACATCCAGCACTCTGCCCTCCATGCTGGACGAGACATTGGTTTATATTTTGGCCAAAGCATAGTAAGCCACTCACCGCGTCAAGGCTGTCTCATGAGTGGTCCCTAACTCTTGTTCCTACCTGTTCATGGGCCATGACAGCCACATAAAATCCAGGGAATGCAAGTCAGCATGCAAGCCAAGTACACTTTGCTTGTAACCCCGTCCGGTGCCATTACAGCTTTCATCGGATCCAGGGATGCAAGTACCAACATGCATGCTGAACCCACCATATACTTCTCCTGGAGCCAAATGGCTAATGGTAGGTTCTATACAAGCAGACTCAGTTTTATACTGACTTTAAAACCAGCCTCAAGGACAGATTAACTGGTCAGGTGTGCAATGACTCCAAGGAGATCGCCACGCCTCCAATATATACTACAAAGAAAAAAATAAGGGGTTGGGTCAGCACAACCTGCTGCAGGTGCAGATCACTATGGCGAAATACATATACAAACGGAAAATGCAAATGTGATCGCACACTACATCCAGCACTCTGCCCTCCATGCTGGACGAGACATTGGTTTATATTTTGGCCAAAGCATAGTAAGCCACTCACCGCGTCAAGGCTGTCTCATGAGTGGTCCCTAACTCTTGTTCCTACCTGTTCATGGGCCATGACAGCCACATAAAATCCAGGGAATGCAGGTCAGCATGCAAGCCAAGTACACTTTGCTTGTAACCCCGTCCGGTGCCATTACAGCTTTCATCGGATCCAGGGATGCAAGTACCAACATGCATGCTGAACCCACCATATACTTCTCCTGGAGCCAAATGGCTAATGGTAGGTTCTATACAAGCAGACTCAGTTTTATACTGACTTTAAAACCAGCCTCAAGGACAGATTAACTGGTCAGGTGTGCAATGACTCCAAGGAGATCGCCACGCCTCCAATATATACTACAAAGAAAAAAATAAGGGGTGGGTCAGCACAACCTGCTGCAGGTGCAGATCACTATGGCGAAATACATATACAAACGGAAAATGCAAATGTGATCGCACACTACATCCAGCACTCTGCCCTCCATGCTGGATGAGACATTGGTTTATATTTTGGCCAAAGCATAGTAAGCCACTCACCGCGTCAAGGCTGTCTCATGAGTGGTCCCTAACTCTTGTTCCTACCTGTTCATGGGCCATGACAGCCACATAAAATCCAGGGAATGCAGGTCAGCATGCAAGCCAAGTACACTTTGCTTGTAACCCCGTCCGGTGCCATTACAGCTTTCATCGGATCCAGGGATGCAAGTACCAACATGCATGCTGAACCCACCATATACTTCTCCTGGAGCCAAATGGCTAATGGTAGGTTCTATACAAGCAGACTCAGTTTTATACTGACTTTAAAACCAGCCTCAAGGACAGATTAACTGGTCAGGTGTGCAATGACTCCAAGGAGATCGCCACGCCTCCAATATATACTACAAAGAAAAAAATAAGGGGTTGGGTCAGCACAACCTGCTGCAGGTGCAGATCACTATGGCGAAATACATATACAAACGGAAAATGCAAATGTGATCGCACACTACATCCAGCACTCTGCCCTCCATGCTGGACGAGACATTGGTTTATATTTTGGCCAAAGCATAGTAAGCCACTCACCGCGTCAAGGCTGTCTCATGAGTGGTCCCTAACTCTTGTTCCTACCTGTTCATGGGCCATGACAGCCACATAAAATCCAGGGAATGCAGGTCAGCATGCAAGCCAAGTACACTTTGCTTGTAACCCCGTCCGGTGCCATTACAGCTTTCATCGGATCCAGGGATGCAAGTACCAACATGCATGCTGAACCCACCATATACTTCTCCTGGAGCCAAATGGCTAATGGTAGGTTCTATACAAGCAGACTCAGTTTTATACTGACTTTAAAACCAGCCTCAAGGACAGATTAACTGGTCAGGTGTGCATGACTCCAAGGAGATCGCCACGCCTCCAATATATACTACAAAGAAAAAAATAAGGGGTTGGGTCAGCACAACCTGCTGCAGGTGCAGATCACTATGGCGAAATACATATACAAACGGAAAATGCAAATGTGATCGCACACTACATCCAGCACTCTGCCCTCCATGCTGGACGAGACATTGGTTTATATTTTGGCCAAAGCATAGTAAGCCACTCACCGCGTCAAGGCTGTCTCATGAGTGGTCCCTAACTCTTGTTCCTACCTGTTCATGGGCCATGACAGCCACATAAAATCCAGGGAATGCAGGTCAGCATGCAAGCCAAGTACACTTTGCTTGTAACCCCGTCCGGTGCCATTACAGCTTTCATCGGATCCAGGGATGCAAGTACCAACATGCATGCTGAACCCACCATATACTTCTCCTGGAGCCAAATGGCTAATGGTAGGTTCTATACAAGCAGACTCAGTTTTATACTGACTTTAAAACCAGCCTCAAGGACAGATTAACTGGTCAGGTGTGCAATGACTCCAAGGAGATCGCCACGCCTCCAATATATACTACAAAGAAAAAAATGAGGGGTTGGGTCAGCACAACCTGCTGCAGGTGCAGATCACTATGGCGAAATACATATACAAACGGAAAATGCAAATGTGATCGCACACTACATCCAGCACTCTGCCCTCCATGCTGGATGAGACATTGGTTTATATTTTGGCCAAAGCATAGTAAGCCACTCACCGCGTCAAGGCTGTCTCATGAGTGGTCCCTAACTCTTGTTCCTACCTGTTCATGGGCCATGACAGCCACATAAAATCCAGGGAATGCAGGTCAGCATGCAAGCCAAGTACACTTTGCTTGTAACCCCGTCCGGTGCCATTACAGCTTTCATCGGATCCAGGGATGCAAGTACCAACATGCATGCTGAACCCACCATATACTTCTCCTGGAGCCAAATGGCTAATGGTAGGTTCTATACAAGCAGACTCAGTTTTATACTGACTTTAAAACCAGCCTCAAGGACAGATTAACTGGTCAGGTGTGCAATGACTCCAAGGAGATCGCCACGCCTCCAATATATACTACAAAGAAAAAAATAAGGCCCATGAACAGGTAGGAACAAGAGTTAGGGACCACTCATGAGACAGCCTTGACGCGGTGAGTGGCTTACTATGCTTTGGCCAAAATATAAACCAATGTCTCGTCCAGCATGGAGGGCAGAGTGCTGGATGTAGTGTGCGATCACATTTGCATTTTCCGTTTGTATATGTATTTCGCCATAGTGATGTGCACCTGCAGCAGGTTGTGCTGACCCAACCCCTTATTTTTTTCTTTGTAGTATATATTGGAGGCGTGGCGATCTCCTTGGAGTCATTGCACACCTGACCAGTTAATCTGTCCTTGAGGCTGGTTTTAAAGTCAGTATAAAACTGAGTCTGCTTGTATAGAACCTACCATTAGCCATTTGGCTCCAGGAGAAGTATATGGTGGGTTCAGCATGCATGTTGGTACTTGCATCCCTGGATCCGATGAAAGCTGTAATGGCACCGGACGGGGTTACAAGCAAAGTGTACTTGGCTTGCATGCTGACCTGCATTCCCTGGATTTTATGTGGCTGTCATGGCCCATGAACATTATTTTTTTAATTTACATTTTTTTTTTCATTTTTATTATTTTCACTTTCTTTTTTTATCAAGTCCCACTTGGATCATGAAGATCCAGTGAAGCTGATGGCTGTACTATACTTTGCAATGCTCTTGCATTGCAAAGTATAATACTATTAGATGCCCTGTAATGCCCTGTAGGTGGCAACAGCGGACGCTTTGCAAAAGGGCATGGCAACCATCGGGTGCCGCAATCACAGCGCTGCAGCCCCGATGGTTGAGAGAGGGAGCTCCCTCCCTCTATTAACCCCATAAATGCCGCAATCGCGGCATCTATGGGGTTACAGGAGAGTGTCAGCATAGAGCTGACACTCTCTGCAGATGGCGGCGGCTCAGTAATGTAGCCGCCGCGATCACAAACAGCAGGGGGATCGGGGGGTTCGGGGGCAGCGCTGGAAAGGGGGTGGGGGGATCGGGGGGGTATGGCCGCCAATATTGAGGGAGGCTGGGGCAGGAGGGGCGGGTGAGAATGAATGCATGGGGCGGGGAGGGGGCGGACCGCATCAGGGCAGCTGCCTGCCTCTAGAAGATGATCTGCAGACGGACACAAGGGGGGGGCTTGGAGGGGCACAGCCACAGATCGGGGGCACAGATGGGGGGGTATTATGAGGACCCTACCTGATTTCATGCTCTGATCTGCAGAGCGCAGATCAGAGCATGAAACCGGCATTTTTTTCACTGCCGCGATCCGATTGGTTAGTCTGCACAGACTAACCAATCGGATCGATTGTCGGCAAGGGGCCACTCTGATTGGTCCCTTGCCGGCATTACTGCACTGTATGCTGTCCGTGACAGCAGCAGGGCTCGGGCAGAAGCTTTAATCCAAGCGCTTTGCAGTGCTTGGATTAAAGAGCTGGTTTGACGTTTATACACGTGGTAGCTGCACGGGGTATGTGCAGCTATCACGTATATATACAGATTGCGGTCGGGAAGAAGTTAACCCAGAAACTGATGAAAAATGTGGATTAAATCTATAATTACAATAAAAAGGTGAGATGCCACTAGAGGAGCTGACATGAATGTTGATGGCAAACTCTGCTAGAGACAAAATCCTCTTGCACTTGTTTATCTTAAAATCTGCTCCAGTACCTGGTTGACTCTATCCGTTTGTCCATTTGTCTCAGAAAATAATGTGGATGAGAAGTACAGTTGGATTCCCAGTCGCTTACTAAATTCTCTCCAGAATCTCGAGACAAACTGAACTCCTCTATCTGAGACAATGGAGCTGGGTATCCCATATCATTTGAGAATATTGTTGACAAACAAGGTAGCTAATTTTTTAGCGTCAGGCAGTTTCTTTAACAAAATTAGGTGACACATTTTAGAGAACCTATCAATGACCACCCAATGACCTTCCAACCTTCTAGCCATCTTCTCCCCCAACAGCTTCACCTTTCCCATTGATAAACCGTAAAGACCACAGAAAAATCAGTCCTCTTCTCCAGGAACCCAAACCCCTCCTTCCTACACCAGCTCTTGAGCCATTTGTTAATCTCCCTAATCTCCCGCTGCCTTTCTTGAGTGGCTCATGGTACAGGTAGTATTTCAGAAAATACTTCCTTTGAGATCCTTGCCCTGAGCTTGCAACATTTTTAAATACACTCCACCTACCAGTGGCGTAGGGATCGCTATAGCAGCCATAGCAATGGCTATGGGGCCCTACGCCACTGGGGGCCAGGGCTGCCGGCTGAGGATTTAAAAAAATGTATGTGGCGAGTGGGTGGCGTTACGATCCCCCATCCCCCCCATCATTGGTGGCAGCGGCAGTTCTGATCGGAGTCCCAGCAGTGTAATGCTGGGGCTCCGATCGGTTACCATGGCAGCCAGGACGCTACTGAAGTCCTGTCTGCCATGGCCAGTTACTCTGCAGCAATATACTTACATGCGCTGTGGCCACCCGGCGCTTCTTCTTGTAACTCATCACAGGTCTGTGCGGCGCATTGCTATAAGACCTGTGAGTTACAAGAAGAAGGAGCGTCGGGCGGCACTGGGGGCTGATGGAGAGGGTACTGGGGGCTGGTGAGAGGCACTGGAGGCTGATGGAGATGCACTGACTGGGGGCTGATGGAGAGGCACTGGGGGGCCACTGGTGAGAGGCACTGGGAACTGATGGAGAGGCACTGGGGGCTGGTGAGAGGCACTGGGGGCTGGTGAGAGGCACTGGGGGCTGATAGAGAGGCACTGAGGGCTAATGGAGAGGCACTAGGGGCTGGTGAGAGGCACTGGGGGCTGATGGAGAGGCTACTGGGGGCTGCTATGAGGCTACTGGGGGCTGCTATAAGGCTACTGGGGGTTGCTATAAGGCTACTGGGGGTTGCTATAAGGCATGGGGCTCTTATCTGAGGTCTGATTGGGGGTCATTCATATTGGGGTCTGAGCTGAGGTGTTATCTGAGGTCTTATTGGGGTCTTATTAACATTGTGGATCTTATTGGAGCTGTTAGCTGAGGTCTGATTAACATTTGGGGCATGATTGGTGGTCTGACCTGAGGTATAATGAATTTTTTTTTTCCGGAGCAGCTTGGAGAAAAAAGGCCTCACAGCACCCCTGAGGCCAAGCCTGTCAGCACCCCTGAGGCCAAGCCTGCCAGCACCCCTGAGGCCAAGCCAGCCAGCACCCCTGAGGCCAAGCCACCCAGCACCCCTGAGGCCAAGCCACCCAGCACCCCTGAGGGCAAGCCAGCCAGCACCCCTGAAGCCAAGCCAGCCAGCACCCCTGAGGCTAAGCCAGCCAGCACCCCTGAGGCTAAGCCAGCCAGCACCCCTGAGTCTTCAGAACTGTAAGTAAATTATATATAAGGGGAGCTTATAATGTGAAAGAGACTAATTATGTCTGAACAGACATATAGCGCAAATTCCAGTTTTTGTTTATCTTTTATGTTGCACTGAATTTTCTGCAAAATATATATATATATACAGTACAGACCAAAAGTTTGGACACACCTTCTCATTTAAAGAGTTTTCTTTATTTTCATGACTATGAAGGCATCAAAACTATGAATTAACACATGTGGAATTATATACATAACAAACAAGTGTGAAACAACTGAAAATATGTCATATTCTAGGTTCTTCAAAGTAGCCACCTTTTACTTTGATTACTGCTTTGCACACTCTTGGCATTCTCTTGATGAGCTTCAAGAGGTAGTCCCCTGAAATGGTCTTCCAACAGTCTTGAAGGAGTTCCCAGAGATGCTTAGCACTTGTTGGCCCTTTTGCCTTCACTCTGCGGTCCAGCTCACCCCAAACCATCTCGATTGGGTTCAGGTCCGGTGACTGTGGAGGCCAGGTCATCTGGCGCAGCACCCCATCACTCTCCTTCATGGTCAAATAGCCCTTACTTTCAAAGTTTTCCCAATTTTTCGGCTGACTGACTGACCTTCATTTCTTAAAGTAATGATGGCCACTCGTTTTTCTTTACTTAGCTGCTTTTTTCTTGCCATAATACAAATTCTAACAGTCTATTCAGTAGGACTATCAGCTGTGTATCCACCTGACTTCTCCTCAACGCAACTGATGGTCCCAACCCCATTTATAAGGCAAGAAATACCACTTATTAAACCTGACAGGGCACACCTGTGAAGTGAAAACCATTGAAGCTCATCAAGAGAATGCCGAGAGTGTGCAAAGCAGTAATCAAAGCAAAAGGTGGCTACTTTGAAGAACCTAGAATATGACATATTTTCAGTTGTTTCACACTTGTATATAATTCCACATGTGTTAATTCATAGTTTTGATGCCTTCGGTGTGAATGTACAATTTTCATAGTCATGAAAATAAAGAAAACTCTTTGAATGAGAAGGTGTGTCCAAACTTTTGGTCTGTACTGTATATATATATATTTTTTTTTGGGGGGGGGGGGGGGGGTCGGGGTGGCAGTGGATATTAGGTGAGTTCCCACACTTTTTTTCCAAGGACTTGACCCCTGGAGTGGTCCTGCAGTCTGGGCGGCAGTTCTGACTAGTCCTACTTTAGTACACAGACATTTAGATTCATACATTTCCTACACTGGCACAAATGCATTGCCAGTGACCAACTGTCTGTGCTCAGTCCTACACGTAACTGTCGCAAGTGCATGAGGAGCTGCGGATGTGGCAGCGAGGTCCGAGAGGTATGTGGGGGTGGGAGATCCGGGGGGGGGGGGCATACATTTTTTTTGCTATGGGGCCCAGTCATTTATAGCTACGCCCCTGCCACCTACCTCTAACTTTGTCATTGGTTCCAATGTCGACCATAACCCTTGGGTTTTCGTCAACCCCTCCCAGTAATCTGTCAACCCGATCCGTGATATGTCGAACTCGAGTGACAGGAAGACAACACACCATTCATTGATCCCGGTCTTTGTGACAGATCGCCCTATCTGTATCCCTAATGATTGAGTCTCCCACTACCATCACCTCTCTGGCCTGCCAGCTATCCTGGTCCCCTGCTTATTGGAGCTGACATTCCCCGGGCTCGCAGAGGTATTGCTCTCCCTGAACTGACCCCCCCCCCCCCCTCATCTGCCAACCTTCCAAACTTGTTGGGGTGTATCAAATCATGGCTAGCCTCCCTGGTTCTATTCCCTCTACCCTGCTTTCTGACTGTTACCCAGCTAGCTACCTCACTTTCATTATCCTCCATACTGCCACCCTCCCCTTTTCTACCCCATAGAGTATCTGATCAGTGAGCAGAAAACTCTTTTCCATATTGTCAACGAATCTCAGTCTTGAAATTAGCTTATTTACATAGAGTTGGGATTCCAAACATGCAATTTGCTCACATTTTGTTCAAAAATATTCTCCCTTCACTGTTCCAGTACTGCTTACATTTCACAAGATGTGCACTTGCCTGCCTTGTCAATGATGGAGCACATACTTGGGGATTTCTGGGGATTACACCAGAAAAGAGAAAAAAGAAAAAAAAATAGAATAATACAGTGCAATGAGAATGATAGACAACTGAATTAATATACTCCCCTCCTAAAGTCTCTGAATCTAAAGTGACTTATCATAAAGGGGTATTCTCATCTGAGATATGCCTCATTGTTTGATAGGTGCGGGTCCCACCTACACCAAGAACGGAGACGGGAAGGTGGTGGCTGGAGGACCCCAGGTTATCCTGTGTCCAGCCACCACCAAGCGTTCCCCCCATAGTAATGAATAGGAGCGCACTTCACTTGTGCAGCCACTGCTCCCATTCATTTCTATAGGGCCGACGGAAATAGCCGAGCCATCACTCAGCTATTTTCGGCAGCCTCACAGAAATTAATGGAGGGAGGCTGCGCATGCGCGGTGCGCCCCCTACACAACTTTTGGGACTTCCGTTCTTGGTGTAGTTGCGCGGCTTCCAGATTAAAAAAAAACTTTAAGTCACACACTTAAAATAAACCCACACTTGCGAACAAACACTCGCACGCTCCTAAGCTCCCGTTTTCAGACTACTCCAAGCCAGACTGCTAATTTTTTTCTTCTCTAAATTCAAAGGTAGATTTTTCCACTTTTACTTTTAAGAATATGTTTTCATGAATCAGAAACCCTTTGATTGACCCTCTTTAAACATCTGATGCTAAAATGTGAGTTCTGAATAAAATATAATACAGTACCCTAACATACACTGCTCAAAAAAATAAAGGGAACACTTAAACAACACAATGTAACTCCAAGTCAATCACACTTCTGTGAAATCAAACTGTCCACTTAGGAAGCAACACTGAGTGACAATCAATTTCACATGCTGTTGTGCAAATAGATAGACAACAGGTGGAAATTATAGGCAATTAGCAAGACACCCCCAATAAAGGAGTGGTTCTGCAGGTGGTGACCACAGACCATTCCTCAGTTTCTATGCTTCCTGGCAGATGTTTTGGTCACTTTTGAATGCTGGCAGTGCTTTCACTCTAGTGGTAGCATGAGACGGAGTCTACAACCCACACAAGTGGCTCAGGTAGTGCAGCTTATCCAGGAAGGCACATCAATGCGAGCTGTGGCAAGAAGGTTTGCTGTGTCTGTCAGCGTAGTGTCCAGAGCATGGAGGCGCTACCAGGAGACAGGCCAGTACATCAGGAGACGTGGAGGAGGCCGTAAGAGGGGAACAACCCAGCAGCAGGACCGCTACCTCCGCCTTTGTGCAAGGACGAACAGGAGGAGCACTGCCAGAGCCCTGCAAAATGACCTCCAGCAGGCCACAAATGTGCATGTGTCTGCTCAAACGGTCAGAAACAGACTCCATGAGGGTGATATGAGGGCTCAATGTCCACAGGTGGGGGTTGTGCTTACAGCCCAACACTGTGCAGGACGTTTGGCATTTGCCAGAGAACACCAAGATTGGCAAATTTGCCACTGGCGCCCTGTGCTCTTCACAGATGAAAGCAGGTTAACACTGAGCACATGTGACAGACGTGACAGAGTCTGGAGACGCCGTGGAGAACGTTCTGCTGCCTGCAACATCCTCCAGCATGACCGGTGTGGCATTGGGTCAGTAATGGTGTGGGGTGGCATTTCTTTGGAGGGCCGCACAGCCCTCCATGTGCTCGCCAGAGGTAGCCTGTCTGCCATTAGGTACCGAGATGAGATCCTCAGACCCCTTGTGAGACCATATGCTGGTGCGGTTGGCCCTGGGTTCCTCCTAATGCAAGACAATGCTAGAACTCATGTGGCTGGAGTGTGTCAGCAGTTCCTGCAAGACGAAGGCATTGATGCTATGGACTGGCCCGCTCGTTCCCCAGACCTGAATCCAATTGAGCACATCTAGGACATCATGTCTCGCTCTATCCACCAACGTCACGTTGAACCACAGACTGTCCAGGAGTTGGCAGATGCTTTAGTCCAGGTCTGGGAGGAGATCCCTCAGGAGATCGTCCGCCACCTCATTAGGAGCATGCACAGGCGTTGTAGGGAGGTCATACAGGCACGTGGAGGCCACACACACTACTGAGCCTCATTTTGACTTGTTTTAAGGACATTACATCAAAGTTGGATCAGCCTGTAGTGTGTTTTTTCACTTTAATTTTAAGTGTGACTCCAAATCCAGACCTCCATGGGTTGAAAAATTTGATTTCCATTTTTTTATTTTTGTGTGATTTTGTTGTCAGCACATTCAACTATGTAAAGAACAAAGTATTTCAGAAGAATATTTAATTAATTCAGATATAGGATGTGTTATTTTTGTGTTCCATTTATTTTTTTGAGCAGTGTATTTCACAATGATTCTCAGTCTTCAGTATTGCATATGTAGAATAAAACAGGGGGTTTCTCTAAATAATTAGAGATCAGTTTAAATAAATTGTACTAAATGCCCCTTTGTGTTCTTATTATGGTTCTGTACGTGTGTGAAGAAATGCTTTTATTGTGGTTTACTGCACCTAAAGAAAATCAGTGCAAACAAGCTGGTATAGTCTTAGTACGGGGCGCCAGGGCAGTCTTGTACACACAATGATGGCCATTTATTAACATATAGATTATATTACAGTTTTCATTTTACCTCCAGTAAAGCCTCTCCAGGAATAAAATGTGTAAAAAGGAAAATGTTAACTTATTTAACCCTTCCTTTCACACTGCAATGTGGAAAGTTTCTAGACTCCCTTGTAAACAGGTAATAGGAACACTACGTAAGAACCAGACATAGGGTTCCTTCATAGATACTATTTTCACAAAAACTTTAAAAGCTGGTAAGCAGCACCATGCATTTCACATATTTTTTTACGATGTTTTCATGACTTTTCATAATGTTTTTGATGACTTTTTTATTCTGCAACTTTTAAACTTGTACTACAGAGAAGCTGTCGAAAATACATCACAAACCCAAATGCTGGGTGTATAGTGTTATGTCGTCTACAGTATATATTTAACTATAGACTTTAAAGTAAAATCTGGCAGTCGAATTTGTCACAAAATGAGTTGTGAAAAATGCCATTTTAATATTTTGTATTCCAAATTAATATCATATTATATTCCATTTGCACCAGAATGTATCAGTATTTGTGCATGGAAGTGAAAAGCGAATGTGGCTTGCTATACCGTATTTATGAATTCTCTAGAGCCCTACACAAACCCTGGTTTAGATAATGTGCCTTACTATAAACCATTGCTAATTGTAGGATAATATAGTTATTAGAGATGAGCGAATTTCATATTTTGGAATTCGTTCACGCTTCGTTTGGTGGTAAAAGCAGAATTGCGTTATGGATTTCGTTACCACGGGACATAGTGCAATTCTATGACGGAATGCTTAACGGAATTCCATTAGAGGCATTCCGTTATTCATTTTGTCATAATAGAAGTCTATGGGCTGCAAAACGGATCCGTCCCATTTTCGTTATGCAGCGGAGTCCTCTTCCGTCATAGAATTGCGTTATGGTCTGTGGTAACGGAATCCATACCGCAATTCTGCTTTTATCACCAAATGAAGCGTGAACGAATTTCAAAATATGAAATTCGTTCATTTCTAATAATTATGTATGTTGCATTAAATGACAAACGTACAGTATGCCAGTAAATTTGTTAGAACATGCTCCACCTTGCTATAGCACATGCTCATGCTCCAACACAAGATACAATTATGCAGTTTTTTATATATGTGACCATAGATTGCATCATCCAACATTAAAAGCGTTTTACAAGCTATTCAAAAATGTTCCTAAGTATGCTCCGTTGACGCTTCCAGCACCTGGCTCTCTGTCAGTCTTTGTTTACACGACTGCAGTGGGGAAGCGCCATAAACCTCATGTGATAGCAGCTAATCACTGGCCTCAGGGATCTTGTGTCGTATATTACCCAGACCAGTGATTGGCTGCAGCAGTCACATGAGGTATACAGGCACGTTACCTCTGCAGTAATCTTACATGGTTTTCAAGCGACAGTGGAGGCTACACTGTTCTCGACAGCAGTATACTTGTTATACTATGGGTACTTTCACACTTGGGTTAAAGTTTTCCGGTATTGAGTTCCGTCCTCGGGGCTCAATACCGGGAAAAAAAGGATCAGTTTTATCCTAATGCATTCTGAATGGAACGCATTCCATCCAGGATGCATCAGTTCAGTCCCTCTTACGTTTTTTGGATTGAGAAAATACCGCAGCATGCTGCAGTTTTCTCCCTGGCCAAAAATTATGATCACTTAGGCCTCATGCACACGGCCGTGTTCCGTGGCCGAGAGCGGTCCGTGGTAGCACGGCCAGGATTCCAGTTGAGAGCAGGAGCTCATGCCGCCTCTGCACTACAGTAATACACTCGTATAGTGTATTACTGTAGTGCAGCGGCGGCATGAAGCGCACGGCGTCATAGCAACCAATGATGCCGTGCGCTCCTGCTCTCAACAGGAATCCTGGCCGTGTTACCACGGACCGCTCTCGGCCGCGGAACACGGCCGTGTGCATGAGGCCTTACAGGAATGCCGTATCTGGCATTAATTTACATTGAAGTGTATTGGTGCCGGAACCTGCATTAAGTGTTCCAGAAAAACGGATCCGGTTTTCCGGTCTGCGCGCGCGCAGACTTTTAAAGATGCAAAAAAAAATTATACTGGATCCGTTTTTTCAGGATGACACCGGAAAGACGGATCCGGTATTGCAATGCATTTGCGTCCGGATTGCCGGATTCGGCAGGCAGTTCCGGTGACGGAACTGCCTGCTGGAATCCTCTGCTGCAAGTGTAAAAGTACGCTATCTTTTTGACTTTGGAGGTGGAATTGAAGTAGAACAATTGGTTCAATTATATGATATTTTTTAAGATGAAAAAAGATTGAGATTCCTCAGTGGTTGATGATAGTTTAAAAAATGTACAGAATCCTTTCACATCGTTAGTGAACGGTTATGGTGGAAGAATATGTCAATGAGGCTCTGGGCTGAGCAATCTCCCTGCCCTATATGCTGCTCATTGCCGAATACATGATAGATGGTTACTTTAAACTATAAACTTATGAGGTTTGTTTTTTGCTGTGTTGAAGTCTGGAGGAGCTGTAGATTAATGACATCTCCAAGTGTCATTATTTCGGGCTGTCAGTTCAGCTGACGTGTGTCAGTGACCCTATCACAGCATTTGTCTCATGCAACAATGAAACCATCACGCTTCTATGAGCCTGCGCTTTGCCTTACCATATGTGCTAGTGAAACATTGCCATCTGGATTACATAGGTTAAGCCCAAGGAAAACAAATGCATTCAGCAATTTATGCAAAGACAATGAAAAGCGATCCAAGGGCAAAGGATTGTGTGCAGAAGCTTCTATCACATTCAAATGTATCTATGAAGCCACTTTTTTTTTCGAGTTCTTCCACATCTCTCCTGTTTCCCCATGATAGACACATCAGAAGCTTCTCTTTCTACAATATAGTCCTTTCATGTTTGATTCTCCATCACTTTAGGCATACCATTCACAATGCAATATTTATTAGAAAGCATCCTTTCTTAAAAGGCTTGCAAAATCCGCATATAGTTACTGGAACATAGCAATACTACATACTACTTACATTTACATATTAAATCAAATAACTAACCATTTGAATAGTTGGGTTGAAGCATAAGTATCATGATAGCATAGCACATGATAGTTCCTGGAGCAAAGGGAGACAGAAAATAATGGCAGCTCTGAGCTGCCACAGGTTTCTGTTTGGGCGGGCAGACTGTCGGAGGATGAGGGATGCATAATATATGATGAGGGATGCATCTTCTGGCAGCACAGGGACTATCAAGTCCGGCGCAGAAAGCTCCAGTACTGATGTCTCCCCCTATATATCAATCTGCTTAGCTCCTCCTGTTCTATAACATGCTGCCAGCAGATTAGCCTGCATTTTCAATGTGAAACTTTAAAGGGGTTGTGCCATCTGGAAATGTATGGCATGTCCACAAGATAGGCAAAACATGTCTGATAGGTGCAGGACAGGTCCAAACTCTGGAACCTACTTCTAACTCAAGAACAAGACCCCATATATTGTGAATATGCCGTACATGTCCACAAAGGAATACCCTTTCAACGGGGTTCTCCAGGATTTAACAATTGATGATCAATAATTAGTATAGATTATCAATATTGTTGTTGCAAACGTTTAGGAAAAGTCCCCTTAAGTCAGGACTTCACCTCAAGTTATCTGTGAGTTCTGAAACATGAAGTAAGTTGTCCTCTAAGGAAACTGAGATTTTCTATCTGGGAAGAGACATTTACAGGGAGAGTGTTTAAGGATAGTGCCTGCTGTGCTCACAAGCGCCAGCTTTCAGATGTTTTAAACAGCAGAGGCCCAGGACTATTGTCTGCGATCAGCGGTAATGCCAATCGCAGATATTTAATCTCTCAGATGTCATATTCAAATGTGACCTTTAGGCTTGAGCAAATTGAGCTTCGGATGATAGATCCGAAGTCGATCCGCTCAAACACTTTGTTTAATACTGTACGAAGACCTGTCTCCTTACAGCATTAAATTGTATTGCCTTTGTGGAGACAGGACTCCAAACAGCATTAAAACTATGTGTTTGAACGAAACAACTTTGGATATAAGATCCGAAACTCGATTCGCTCAACACTAGTGACCTTGCCATCTGAGTCCCACCATACAGGCTCTGTAAACAAGGCCATCTGCTTAAAGGAGTTCTCTTTGAATGTTATCAACATGGCCTCCATGAGCCCTTCATAGAAAGTGAGTAGGATGGGTTTCCTACACTTCTACACCTCCCCATTCCTATTAGGCTGCTCAGCCATAACGGAAGATGTATTGTAGAGCAGAGTTCCTGCTCTATGATATGTAGCACTGGAGAAAAAGTACATAAGATATGCTGTCAGGTTGAACATTCGGGGAGCACATCTCATCAGTGTGAAATTACTGCAGCTCCCAGTGCAGTATTGTGATGTCCAGCCACCCTCAAACCTCCCTAAGCAGCTGTAGAAGGGGAGGCAATCCATCCTAGTCACATACCAAGACAGGTTGCTTGAGGACATTTGATAACACTCCTCGAGAACCCCTTTAAGGCCTCATGCAAATAAATCAGACTAGGATACATATGTTACAAATCTCATCGTGACTCAATCCTGTCGCGAATTTCAGCATTCATGTTAAACTGCATTAATGCCAATGAGAGATCCTTAGATAGATTTGCCTGCAGAATATATTTATACTGTATGCACAGAGAACAGAACTACAGCATCACGGGCTATTCTTTTATTTCTACTTCCTCGCACTAATTTAGGTATGTGGCTCAAGTTATCTTTGTACTAACACAAGATCCAGAAAAACCTTTCTTAATTACATTAATTTGAAAGCAATTACAAATCTACCATGTCAGAATCATGTTTTCAAGTAGAGAAGTAGGAAACATGAGTCACCAATCTAGGAGCTGCGGTGGTAAAGGAAGGAAACCTGCCCAGCAAGATAAAGTGATTAGCAATCAAATCCTATTAAGAGAATTACCTTCAAGACTTCCTGAACCCTCCCGCACTGCCTGAAACTTCCTTCTACCATTAAAGAAGAATACTTTGCTAAGTCAGAGATGGAGAATATTTTATTTGTATTTTGATACTAACAAATTCCTGGTTTCCTGATGGTCTGGTTTTTATAAAAATAGAAAAAAAGGCATCTGCAGCTGTCTTTCTTTAGACACCATTTTGGATGGGGGAAACATCAGACCACTTGTTTTTAATATGACATTTTAATTTTTAACGTGACTGTCAATGAATGAACTTATTCCAAGTTGTATTTTAATGTGTATCAAAGCTAAGGGCTTATTAGCATATTGACCAAGATTCATAATGAATTAATCTCCAGGAACTTTAGTTGGACACATCGCTGGACAAATAGCCCAATAGACACAAGAATACATTATTAAGGAACTAGATGCATATAAGACGAACGCCAACTTTTTTCTATTATTTTAGTTTTTAGAAGAACGAGGCAACCAATAAAATGGGATGGTTATGAGTAATGTTTTAAAATCATGTCAACCAAGTCTATATTACACATGGGCAGATATCAGCTGATTATCATCAGGATGCCCTCACCCAGGGAGATACAGTAATTAGTATGCAAAGGTCTACAAGAGACGGATTGTCAACTCTATCTCACATACTGTTCTGGAGAATGCTGGGAATTGTAGTTTCACAACAGCTGGAGTGCCGAAGGTTGCCCGCCTATACACAAGAAGCATTCTAGTGTAGAATATTTCCTTAATATGATGCAGGACTTAGGCCTCAATTTGGCTACTTGAGATGCCTAAAGCTCCATAGTATGGAGTGATAGGGACTGCTGTGAGGCTTTGTGCACATAGGACTAAAGCAGGCCACTCATTAGGGATATCAAGATATAAATTTTTATGAATGATTCGTCATTCATGGTTGGTCTGTAAGGGTTGTTGGATGAGAAAAAGATAATTTGCAATGACAAAATCATGAATCAATCTGTGATACGTGGTAAATGTCATGTCGCCTGGTCTGGGTTTCAATTGATAGGACTAAAGTTGAGCAAGCTTCGAAATACTCATTCCCCCAATGATTTGGTCGATTAGCAGCCAATTTCGAATCAGTCCAAAACCTGAATTGAAAAGGCCCCAATTTCATTGAAATTCATGTATGAAACTTGGGTTTTCCTAGATTTGTATCCAACCATTTTCAAGGTCTTTAATGTCAAGGCAGCAGTAGCAATGTCAAAGTGACAGTAACAAATAAGGCTAAGGCTAAATGGAAGGTAGCCAATGCTAACAAACAGCTTGTTACTGCACTGTCAGATTTTTTTAAAATAAATTACTTGCCTACTGCCCCATTGACTTTATACAATATGTCATGGCAGTAGGCTGTTAAATTTAATCTGACTTATAAAAGAATCAGATTACATTACACGTGGTAGTATACAGCTATGGTGACAGTGAAGACAACTGGCCTAAATACATTGATAAATCTCCTGCTTTGCATCTATTACAAAGCTGGGATGGAGAGGGGGAACATTATGCAGTTACCATTAGCTGTAATTATTTGTTTGCACTGAATTCTCCCTAAGGCTGGATGCATGCAATGCTTTACCTAGGGAAGAGAAAACGGAGTTCAGCTTTGGGTCCCCCTTTCCCTGGCCCTTGTAGCCGCCGCTTCGTCTGCATTCCATTGAAGGTACACCGCTGGCCATCAATATTTGATTAGCTGGGTACAACTCTCACTACTGTTTTGTCTCATTCAAGTGAGTTAGACTAAGATGAAATAATAGGCACAGACAATACCTAAAGTCATGAGTTGTGGCAAGAAAACAATACTTGCTGGAGCTCCAACAGCTAGTAATGGGAATGCTAAGAGTTGGACCTCCAACGATCTAATTTTGACGGTCCATCCTAAGGATAAGCCATCAATTTTGGTAATAATGTACACTATAGGGAGCCCATTATTTTCACCACGTGAACAAAGGTCATATTATTATCTCTTATTCATTATACACATTATTATGACCACTTCCTACTTTTGACTTCGGCAGCTCATGAAGGAAGACGTGTGGTGAGCTGGCTTGGTGGGTATATAAGGTGTGTGATAGGCTGTCTGCATACATATTTCTCGTTGCTGTCATGGGTGAAAGGAGTGATTTATAAGAGTTTCAGAAAGGCATGAATATTGGCTTTGGGGCCAAAGGTGGCAGTATTTATGAAATTGCGCTGTGGTAAAAGTGTATCTTGAGTGGACAAATGGCACAATTGTAAATAAGTAAGGTGGAAATTTCGGAGCTCCATATGCCACTGATGTGAAAGGCTATAGTGTTGCAGCTCACAGCCAAAATGAACCAGGGATCTAACAAACATGTGTCTTCAACAACAGTTCAGTAAAACCTACTGTGTCTGGGGATTTGAAGCAGAAGGATGGTCACTGCACCTCTGCTAACAAAGTTGCTTGGGAACAAAAAGGCTTTGATTTTCATGGCTATATCAGAGTTGGACCTCCACCGATTGGCGTGTCAAGTGAGAAAAAATAAGAGAAAAAACTCCCTGCAACCATTGTTGGAAGAACACTAGTGATGAGCGGCAGGGGTCATATTCGAATTTGCGATATTTCGCTAATATTTTGTAGAATATTCAGCGAATATTCGCAAATTTGAATATTCGTTATATTCTACATTATTTTACTTAAAAATTTGGCAATGTAATGATCGCGTAATAAGCGAATATTACGCAATCAATACAGGCGTGGGTCAAAAAGGAATATATAGCACTATATTCGATATAGTGCTATACAGTATATTCATTTTTTAGAATATTCGTCATTTTTTTCCATCTGAAGTTATGATTCCTCCCTGCTTAAGTTGCTTGTCAAGCAATTTAAGCAGGGAGGAATCATGACTTCAGATGGAAAAAAATTACAAATATTCTAAAAAACTAATATATAGAACTATATTGAATATAGTGCTATATATTCCTTTTGGACCCACGCCTCTATTGATTGCGTAATATTCACATATTATGCGATCATTACATTGCCGATTTTTCGAGTAAAAGAAAATGACGAATATTTAAAAAAACGAATATATAGCACTATATTCTAAATATTTGCAAATTCTCGAAGTTGCGATAAATATTTGGATTTCGAATATTCGCGCTCAACACTTAAGAACACAAGCTGGTGGTGACAGTGTTCTGGTCTAGGGAATGTTTTTGTGGCATTCTCTGGGACCACTCATCCATGTGGAAGACACCCTCAACCGATTTATGTAGGAGGGAATCTATCCTTGCACATCCAATGTACAGAGACCATGTACGGAGTCCACAAGCTTACCTATCGTTACACTGAAAACTGTTACGCCTCTGACCATTAAAGGGGTTGGCCCATTTGGGACATTGACAGCATATCCTAATGATATGACATCAATGTCCCAGATGGGCCAACCCCTTTGAAAGTTGGCTCCATATTAATTAATGTGTGCCTAGAATTTAAGATTTATTTGCACATATTTTTCAGCATAAATAGAAAATCACATGTGAAAAATATGGCTGATAATCTTGAGACAACTGATTTAAGTAACTATGTATTAATATACAGCATTTGCATCAGTGAGCTTGTGTCGCCCCATTACTACTACTTGTATATTCTGTCTGTAAGCTGAAACAGCAGTGAGAAAATGAGCAGCAGTCTAATAAGGCCACCAATAGCCCAAACAGCTGTTAGACTTCTGCCAGAGAATGAAAAAACCTGTTGCTTTAATTTAATTCTACTATACTTAAAAGAAACACGATTGTGTCTTGCTTATATATTTTTTCTGTACAGAAAGTCCTGCGTTTCACATTACCATGAAAAGATCCATTATTTTGCATGGCCCAATACTTTATGCGCTTCCTGGTAATATCCAGCGGCATTGTGAGAACACTTTAATGTTCTTAGTGTTAGATTACAAATCAACAATGATCTTCATACAGAATCACCCGCTCTTTGATATGTGTGCTCCAGATTACTCTTTAATATAATGGATAATATTGCATCTCTTAAAGGGGCATTGTACTAACTGTGTACATGAGTTTAATGGAAAAAAAATTCTTCTGATTATTCATGATTCTTCGTTTAGTAAAATAATGTAGATTTGTAGTGGTGCTAGGATGTAAAAAAGTGGCATATTTTCTTCAGATATTCTAGGTAATGCAGCATCTAATTGCACAATATCTTCCATTATGAGTTCCATTTTATATCCCATTTTTTGTTAATGTTATACTCGGTGTCCACTCTGTCATGTATCCGCTATTTTTGTCTGCAGAACTTTTCTTTATGCCCAAAATAATCGACACATGAAAGGATACAATATGTTCCTATCATATCTGTCATTTGATTCACATAGGATAAATAGATTTTTATTTTAATAGTCAGGTACTTTTGGATGTGGCAATGCTAATCATTTTTTTTTATTATTGTTTATTTTTAATATGGAAAAGGGGGTTTGTATTTTTAGATGTTTTTATATTTAGATTTTTTTTTTACCTTTTTAAAGTCCCCCTAGGGGACTTGAGCATGGGATTTGAAGCAGAAGGATGGTCACTGCACCTCTGCTAACAAAGTTGCTTGGGAACAAAAAGGCTTTGATTTTCATGGCTATATCAGAGTTGGCTTCTCCCATAGATTGCAATGATTTAACATTGCAGCCTACTGGAAATTCAAATGTTTCTGTGGAGACCTGCCGCATCACTCAGATCCTTTGGAGAACCCGAGACTTCCAAAGCATCCAAACAGCTGCCTCAATTACAGCACGGGGAGCCATTCAGGCCCCAGGAGCACTGTGCTTCCAGGATTTCATGGTCACAACTGGCCACTGCATTTAAGGGGTTAAAAGTCCATGATCAGCTTTATCGCTGATCATGGACAATGCCTGTTGATTAGGGATGAGCGAACCCGAACTGTATAGTTCGGGTTCGTACCGAATTTTGGGGTGTCCGTGACACGGACCCGAACATTTTCGTAAAAGTCCGGGTTCGGGTTCGGTGTTCGGCGCTTTCTTGGCGCTTTTTAAAAGGCTGCAAAGCAGCCAATCAACAAGCGTCATACTACTTGCCCCAAGAGGCCGTCACAGCCATGCCTACTATTGGCATGGCTGTGATTGGCCAGTGCAGCATGTGACCCAGCCTCTATATAAGCTTGGGTCACGTAGCGCTGCACGTCACTCTGCTGTTACAAGTGTAGGAAGAGGTTGCAGCTGCGACGTTAGGGCGAGATTAGGCAGTGATTAACTCCTCCAAAAGACTTCATTCAGTGATCGATCTACAGCTGTGGATCATTGAACTGCTGCTATTCAATTGTTCACTGTTTTTAGGCTGCCCAGAGCGTTTTTCATTCACTTTTTTCTGGGTTGATCGGCGGCCGTTTTGTGTCTTGTGGTGCGCCAGCACAAGCTGCCACCAAGTACATTTAACCATCAATAGTGTGGTTATTTTTTGGCTATATCCTACATCAGGGTCAAGCTGAGCCTGTCACGAAGTGCATTTAACCATCAATAGTGTGGTTATTTTTTGGCCATATACTACATCAGGGGCAAGCTGAGCCTGTCACAAAGTGCATTTAACCATCAATAGTGTGGTTGTTTTTTGGCCATATACTACATCAGGGGCAAGCTGAGCCTGTCACGAAGTGCATTTAACCATCAATAGTGTGGTTATTTTTTGGCTATATCCTACATCAGGGTCAAGCTGAGCCTGTCACAAAGTTATTCTCAATAACTTCACACACACGCTACTGTGCAATTCCAAGTCTAATTCTGTGTGTAAACGTATACCTGTCACCCAGCGCCTAAAAAATAGGCCTCAAATTTATATTCATTCAAATCTGTCATTATTGCTTTAGCTGTTCAAGTTATTTAGTGTCCGTCAAAGCACAGTTTTTGTTCTGGGTTGAAATACAATTCCCAATCTCTGTTATGGGACCTCTCTCCTCTGTCTGGGTGCCGGGGCCTAAAAATATCTGACAGTGGCCTGTTCCAGTGGTGGGTGACATGAAGCCTGATTCTCTGCTATGACATGAAGACTGATTCTCTGCTGACATGAAGCCTGAATCTCTGTTATGGGACCTCTCTCCTCTGTCTGGGTGTTGGGGCCTAAAAATATCTGACAGTGGCCTGTTCCAGTGGTGGGTGACATGAAGCCTGATTCTCTGCTATGACATGATGACTGATTCTCTGCTGAGTCGCTGACATGAAGCCTGAATCTCTGTTATGGGACCTCTCTCCTCTGTCTGGGTGCCGGGGCCTAAAAATATCTGACAGTGGCCTGTTCCAGTGGTGGGTGACATGAAGCCTGATTCTCTGCAATGACATGAAGACTGATTCTCTGCTGACATGAAGCCAGATTCTATGTTATGGGACCTCTCTACTCTGTCTGGGTGCGGGGCCTAAATTATATGACAATGGACTGTTCCAATGTTGGGTGACGTGAAGCATGATTCTCTGCTATGACATGAAGCCTGAATCTCTGCTATGGGACCTCTCTCCTCTGCCTGGGTGCCTGGGCCTAAATATCTGACAATGGACTGTTCCAGTGGTGGGTGACGTGAAGCCTGATTCTCTGCTATGACATGAAGCCTGATTCTCTGCTATGACATGAAGACTGATTCTCTGCTGACATGAAGCCAGATTCTATGTTATGGGACCTCTCTCCTCTGCCTGGGTTCCGGGGCCTAAATATCTGACAATGGACTGTTCCAGTTTTGGGTGACGTGAAGCCTGATTCTCTGCTATGACATGAAGACTGATTCTCTGCTGACATGAAGCCAGATTCTATGTTATGGGACCTCTCTACTCTGTCTGGGTGCGGGGCCTAAATTATATGACAATGGACTGTTCCAATGTTGGGTGACGTGAAGCATGATTCTCTGCTATGACATGAAGCCTGAATCTCTGCTATGGGACCTCTCTCCTCTGCCTGGGTGCCTGGGCCTAAATATCTGACAATGGACTGTTCCAGTGGTGGGTGACGTGAAGCCTGATTCTCTGCTATGACATGAAGCCTGATTCTCTGCTATGACATGAAGACTGATTCTCTGCTGACATGAAGCCAGATTCTATGTTATGGGACCTCTCTCCTCTGCCTGGGTTCCGGGGCCTAAATATCTGACAATGGACTGTTCCAGTTTTGGGTGACGTGAAGCCTGATTCTCTGCTATGACATGAAGACTGATTCTCTGCTGACATGAAGCCTGATTCTCTGCTATGGGACCTCTCTCCAATTGATATTGGTTAATTTGTATTTATTTTATTTTTATTTTTATTCATTTCCCTATCCACATTTGTTTGCAGGGGATTTAACTACATTTTGCTGCCTTTTGCAGTCCTCTAGCCCTTTCCTGGGCTGTTTTACAGCCTTTTTAGTGCCGAAAAGTTCGGGTCCCCATTGACTTCAATGGGGTTCGGGTTCGGGACGAAGTTCGGGTCGGGTTCGGATCCCGAACCCGAACATTTCCGGGAAGTTCGGCCGAACTTCTCGAACCCGAACATCCAGGTGTTCGCTCAACTCTACTGTTGATATCTGCTCTGTAAAACAGCAAAAACCCATCAGCTATGGCACACGCTTGGCTCCTGGGAAGGCGGGAACTAGAGATGAGCGAAAATATTTTACAAAATCAATCTGCCCAATGAGCACGCCTTCTCTATTTGCATAAGTCCTTCTGATTGGACAAATCGATAAATCTATAGAATCGTTTCGCTCATTTCTAGCAGGCGCCATCTTTTAAACCCAAATTTCTGCCATACATGTACAACGCTCTTCCTGAAGGAGTACAGCAGCACGTCACCTCAAGAAATCTGTATTATGGATAGTTCAGACAGTGCAGAACTGTGTCATGCATTTTTAAATCCATGTTATGTGTATAAGGCTAAATGCACACAACCGTATGTGTTTTGCGGTCCGCAAATTGCGGATCTGCAAAAAAAAACTAATGACATCCGTATGCCATCCGTTTTTTTGGTGTGGATCCATTGTAACAATGCCTAAAACGGACAAGAATAGGACATGTTCGATTTTTTTTGCGTTGCGGCGCTACGGAACGGACATAGTGATGCGGACAGCACACGGTGTGCTGTCCGCATTTTTTGCAGACCCATTGAAATGAATGGGTCCCCATCCTATCCGCAGAAAATACGGAACGGACACGGAAACAAACATGTTTAGAAAATTGTGTTGATTTTCACTGCTTTGCAAAATATTAAATCCACAGCACAATCCACATATAACACATATGGTACAGAACATATCTGGCCTCAACCGTAAGGACTGCTGCTGATAAATTAAGAATAAGAAACATGGTTAAATTCTGAATTGCATGGGAGTGCCCAGCTCGTGATTATCATACAGTAAGTCAAAAACATACACAAGTTAGTGGAGCTGAGCTGCAATACCCATGTTAAAGCGGTTGCAACCTTTGGCCTAATAAGTTTTTTTAAAGAGTCCCGAGAAAATAAGCAAATAACAGGGTATCCAGCAATCAGCTGTAATCTGTGGGGAGCAAGTGTCCTATACCCCTGAGGTGCCACCAGAGAGCAAACAAAGCATCACATACAGCCAATTGTAATGGATCGCTCTCTCAAGCAGGGCGGCAATGACAGATTCCTTCTTAGACAATGGGGTTCAAGTCCAAATGGCACTTCAGCACCAGCACAAACATAAACATAAACAAAACAAAAACTGCCCATCTGGGCTCTACCTTACATACAGTATGTTGTCTCTACCTCACCTTTAGAGCGCAGTTTACAAACAGGGTATCAGGTTCCAACACTCAGCAGGTAAGCTCATCAGGCACAGTCCCACACAGGGGAAAGATCCGACTTCACAAAGCATCGTGATCCCTCAGCCCTCCTGGCTGAGACCACACAGAGCCTCACAGGATTCCCCCTCTCTAGGGTCACTTCCTCTCCCTCAGACTCATACACTGAGAGTTGGTTTATCCCTCATTGATTACAGCCCACCTGACCTCACCTGTGTTCTCCTCAGCTAAAGGCAATACATGTACTGGAAGGGTGTGGACTAGCAGATCCCACTACCAAACCTACCCACCAGTCCAAATAAAATCCAGCCCAGAACCGAATCTGGGTGGGATATACATGCCTTCCAGCACTATACTGTACACATTACCACACAATATGGAGCAATTGTGTGTCCTAGTAATGCCCAGGTCGAGTGATGCTCCCTATAAGTGTTGTCTGCTCTAATCGATTAATGAAGATTCTAATTGAAGGGCTTCCCTCTCTTATGATAGTTGTGTTCTCACTAAAAAAACTTTTCCACTATCCACAAGATAGGTGTCCTCTATATGAATACAATGACGGTGCGCAAGTGTGACCAACACACCATTCTCTTCTATCGGAGTGCTAATGACAGTGCTCGCCTATGCATGGCAATCCCATAAAAGTAAATGGTGCATTGGTAATACATGCACATCATCAGTCTGGTCAAATAAGTGACTCTGAAACCCTTGTTCTTGTGATTGATGGAGATCCATCCATTGGGACCCCGATATGACACTCATTCCCTATCTTGTGGCTAAAGAATAAATGTTGTTAGCGGGAAACTTTAGCTGCCACAATAAGGTTTTTGAAAAAGAGTTTTCTAAATCAAGCAATCCTGTATTTGCAGGTACTTTCTAATTTTCAGAGAAACTTCCAGCAAATTTGATCTATCCAGGGAAGAAAATGGGCAGGGAAGTGGGCATTCCACCTCTGGTTGGGTGGGTCCCGACTTTACAAACAAGAATTTTGGCAACTATGGACAAGCATACCATTTTTGCAATTTGTGAAATTTAATTATTAGCAATTAAAATATTAGCATTTACAGTCTTCGCATTCACTACATGTTTTTCTAAACAGATATACTCTATCACCAGCTTTTTTAGCTTTTGTGCACTAAAGTATGTGATGAAATGTTCCGGTCAGCTGCTCCGTGTATGATACTGAAGACTTCTTACAGCTGTCATGTGGACCTGCAGAACATCTGATTTCCTGTTTAAGAGGAGGATATTGTACTGTACACAGTCACACACTATCTCCATGGTGGACGGTCTGCTGTACCTCCAGGATGTTCTCACAGACTGTCTACATTACTGTCTAGGGTCCATACATTAAACCAACGACATGACCATGTGACTGCTATGATGTAATAGCCTCTCCAGCTTCGATGAATCCAGGCATTATGTCTGTGGGAATGTTTTTCCTTTCTTATTAAACGAGTCTTTGTGTATGGCAGATTTGATGACAAAGTATTCGCAGACACACTTACGACAGTTAGAAATAAGACTTGTGCTCCTGCCTCTAATGAGGCTTGTAAATCAGGCTTCTATTTTATTCTTTTATTCATTAATGGTTACTACAATAAAGAAACAAAGGGAAGAAAATAAGACGGAAGGCACAAGATGTGAGCACATGTTAAGCTGATTCTTGCTCAGCGAGCTTTATAAGATGGTGATAAAGTTTGAAGCCTTGCATGACAAAATTAATGAGCATGGAGAGCGACTGCTTCCTGCCAGATGCTTCCTGGAATGAGGGCAATAGAGCTTAGAGATGTTAACATGTCTACAATTAACAGATCTTCTGAAAAGAAGAATGGCAGAGCCACAGCCATGTTTACTTCTGGGCAATTATATTTCAGAAGACATGACACCTTGAAGCCTAGGCTGGAAATTGTTAGTGATGATCGAGCATGCTCGGCCGAACACCAGTTAGGCTCGAGCATCTCGATGCTCGGCACATGGCGGTATTCGGCTGAATACCGCATGTGCTCGAGCACAATGCTCGAGTCACCTCCCCGCATGTTTCTTGGCTGCTATGCAGCCAATAAACGTGCAGGTAAGTACCACCCTTACTGTAATGCCGTAGCCATGTTGGCTGCTGGCATTACAGAGATTGGCTGGCCGGAAGGCGTCATCGGGTGCTATATAGCACCCAATGCTGCATGTTCGGCTCGTTCTTAGTCAGGGAAAGCTTTTCAGAGACCCAAAAGTCCTTTTAAGGACTATTGTGTATGGCAGCAGCAATCTATATTTTTAGCGCAACCTTCGCTAAATTTCTAAAACTTTACAGACCCAAAAGTCCTTCTAAGGACTATTGTGTGTGGCAGCAATATCTATTTTTAGCGAAAAAAATAAGGGGTTGGGTCAGCACAACCTGCCTGTAGGTGCACATCACTATGGCGAAATACATATACAAACGGAAAATGCAAATGTGATCGCACACTACATCCAGCACTCTGCCCTCCATGCTGGACGAGACATTGGTTTATATTTTGGCCTGCATCCTGCACTAAATAGCATACAATAGGCTGCTGCAGACAGCAACATTAGCTGCGCCACATATGCTGTGTAAAGTGTGCGCATCCAAAAAAAATCGGTGACATCCAGTGTAGTTTTTCCGTAGACAGTGTCCGCTGCTGACAGTGACATTAGCTGCGCCACATCTCCAGTGTAAAGTGTGCGCATCCCAAACATATCTGTGACATCCAGTGTCCTTTTTACGTAGACGGTGTCCGCTGCGGACAGTGACGTTAGGTGCGCCACATCTCCAGTGTAAAGTGTGCGCATCCAAAAAATATCTGTGACATTTAGTATACTTTTTCCGTAGACGGTGTCCGCTGCGGACAGGGACATTAGCCACATCTCCTGTGTAAAGAGTACGCATCCAAAAAATATCTGTGACATACAGTGTACTTTTTCAATAGACAGTGTCCACTTCTGACAGTGACATTACCAGGCACATCTGCAGTGTGCGCATTTAAAAAATATCTGTGACATCCAGTGTACTTTTTCCGTAGACGGCGTCCGCTGCGGACAGTGACATTAGCTGCACCACATCTCCAGTGTAAAGTGTGCGCTCTACGCCTTGGAGGTGCTGGCCTGCCCTGCCGCCAGCGTTTTGTCTATGCGGGTATTTAGTGCTGCTGGTGGCATAATAACAGATAAGCGTATCCGCCTGTCAACTGAAAATGCTGACAGGTTGACTCTTATAAAAATGAACAAGGCCTGGATTGGCGATGACTTCTCGACTCCACCAGAGGAAAGCTGATGAACATAAAGGCACTTTAAATGTGTTGTTTATAATGTACCGAATACACTGTTTTCAATGCACCCCTTCCACCACAAACAAGGGTATATGGTTGAATCTTCCTTTTCTCATCCTCCTCCTCCTCTTCCATCATATCAACATGCTTATTTGTCACATATATGCCCTCGCATATAATTTTTTTGAGGATAAGCTCACCAACAGGCCCTCACCTACAATGTTTTATAGGGTCAGCTCACTAGCAGGCTCTCGCAAATAATTTTTTAGAGGGTCAGCTCACCAGCAGGCCCGCACCTAAAATATTTTACAGGGTCAGCTCACCTGCAGGCACACACCATAAATATTTTACAGGGTCAGCTCACCAGCAAGCCCTCGCATATAATTTTTTACAGTGTCAGCTCACCAGCAGGCCTTCACCTACAATCTTTTACAGGGTCAGCTCACCTGAAGGCCCTCACATATAATTTTTTTGAGGGTTATTTTACCTGCAGGCCCTCACCTACAACTTTTTAGAGGGTCAGCTCACCAACAGGCCCTCACCTACAATCTTTTACATGGTCAGCTCACCAGCAGGCCCACAACTAAAATCTTTTACAGGGTCAGCTCACCAGCAGGCCCTCGCATATCATTTTTTAGAGGGTCAGCTCACCAGCAAGCCTTTACCTACAATCTTTTACAGGGTCAGCTCACCTGAAGGCCCTCGCATATAATGTTTTAGAGGGTCAGCTCACCTGCAGGCTCTCACCTACAGCATTTTAGAGGGTCAGCTCACCAGCAGGCTCTCACCTACAATCTTTTACAGGGTCAGCTCACCAGCAGGCCCTCACCTACAATCTTTTACAGTGTCAGCTCACCTGCAGGCCCTCGCATATAATTTTTTAGAGGGTCAGCTCACCAGCAGGCCCTCACCTTCAAGTCCATTCTCACTATCCAAGAGTCTGGTCAACACAATCCTCACCACCAGGGGTCGTGTAACTAGTTATCACGGAGGTGTCTCGTTCGTTATCGGAATTAACCAGACAAATTCGCTCCACCAACTAAGAACGTCCATGCACAACCACCCACAGAATCGAGAAAGAGCTATCAATCTGTCAATCCTTTCCATGTCCGGGCCGGGTGAGGTTTCCCGCGTTGAGTCAAATTAAGCCGCAGGCTCCACTCCTGGCTGTGCCCTTCCATCAATTCAAAGTTTTAGCTTTGCAACCATACTCCCCCCGGAACCCAAAGACTTTGGTTTCCCGGAAGCTGCTCGTCTGGTCATGGAAATAACGCCGCCGGATCGCCGGTCATCATCGTTTATGGTCGGAACTACGACAGTATCTGATCGTCTTCGAACCTCCAACTTTCGTTTTGATTAATGAAAACATTTTTGGCAAATGTTTTCGCTTTGGTTCGTTTTGCACCAGTCCAAGAATTCCATCTCTAGAGGCACAATACGGATGCCGCCGGCCGTCCCTCTTAACCATGGCCCCATTTCCAAAAACCAACAAATTAGAACCGGAGTCCTATTCCATTATTCCTAGCTGAAGTATTCAGGCGACCTGGCCTGCTTTGAACACTGTAAATTTTTTCAATGGTCAGCTAAGCAGCAGGCACTCTCCCATAATTTTTTAAATGTTCAGCTCAGCAGCAGGCCCTCAACCATAATGTTTTAGAGGGTCAGCTCAGCAGCAGACCCTCGCCTCTAAGGCTTTAGATGGTCAGATTAGCAGGCCCTTGCTACAAATGTTTTTGAGGGTCACCAGCAGGCCATCAATCATAATTTTCCAAGGGTGTGTATGATGCCCTCCTTTATGTGTAACAAAGGGTGTTTTGGAGTGCCGGTTCCTTGTAAGTTTTGGCAGCCCTTTCACTTAGTGCATAGGCTTTATGAGTGTTGGAGTCCCAATACATGAACAATTGTACCACAATGTGAATGAGGCCCTCCTATATGTGATATACAGGTTGTATCGGAGTGCCTGTTGCTTGTAATTTTTGGCACTTTATATACAAGTAAATATACAGGAAAGAATGTTTCATAACAATTTTTCCTCTAAAATCGACTCGGACAACATCATTTCCAGCAGCAACCTGGGAGTTCAAGATGCATCCAGACATCCTCCCCCATGCTGTTCCTGAACCATTTCTGTGGTGTTTCCATCAATTTCTGACCTTTTCATGTGAACCAGGCACCCTCCCCTCTTCAGAGTAGGGGGTGCCTGGTTTAATGCTCAGGTTCTGCCATTGACTTCCATTATACTTTGGTGCTCGATCAACACTAGAAATTGTCTTACTACAATTGTCTTACTACACAAGCCCACATCTCCGCAGCTATCTATTTATTTTTGAAGAATTATACTGGAAAATAGAGGAACTATAATATTGTTAGTGGCTTGTCCAATAGTTACTTCTAGGCAAATAGAAAGAAGCAAAAACTTTATTGGAGTGTAGAGATTTAGAATAACATAGAAACTGTGGTGATACGGCTCGCCTGGATCCTAAGGCTTGGCTGATATATAATCTACAAGGTAAGTATGTAGAAATCCAGTATGGAGTTTGAAATATTAAAAAAACAACACATGGGTAAACCCTTCTGGCTTACACTTTTCGAGTAGTCTATGCTGTTATTCAAAGTGTTGGCCTAAAAAGGTTGTCTCATCTCAGACAGTCACAGTATGCCCCTATTGTCTTATAGGTGGGTGTCACCGCCGGGACTTGCACCTATATCGAGAACAGAGCCCCAAAAGTGGTGGAGGGTGCACTGCGCATGCACAGCCGCCCTCCATTAATTTCTATAGGGCTGCCGAAAATAGCCGAGCGCTGGCTCGGCTATTTTCGTCGGGCCCATAGAAGTGAATGGGAGCGGTGGACGGTCATGTGCGGTGCACTCCCATTCAGTTCTATGGGGAGAGAGCTTGGTGGTGGCTGGACTACAGTGCTCTAGCCACCACCTTGCGGGGCTCCGTTCCTGATGTAAGTTGTACCCGCACCTATAAGACAATGGGGGCATACCCTAGCGATATGCCCCCATTGTCTGAGATGAGAATACCCCATTTAAGTTTTTTAATATTTACCACCAATAAAGTTTGAACATGTTTAACAGCAGAGTGCTTGATTTTTACATACTTACTATCCACATGGCTGTAATATGGCTTTGTACAACTCTTGAGACATATGGAGCCTTAATACAGTATCCGTAGACTTCTCTGAGGCCTTAGAGTATTTTTACATGGACAGATTTTCTGACCATGGCAAGAGCCAGTCAATAATATGCAGATTGATTGGCATTCTTCACTTTCACTTTCTAATGATTGTGAGAAGGGTGAACGAGTTATTATTAAAGGCAAACTGTAAACTGTTACATCAAAATCCGTATGTCTGCCTTTCCTGCCCCCCAGCTTTGAGTGACAGGTCCAGGCAGGGAACATGTAATCTTGCCTAGCCCTGTGGTCGAGCATATGAACTGCTGCTTCAGGAATCAGCGCATGCACAGTACAGCCCTGATGCTTGCAAGGAAGGGTGTTGTCTGTTCTACGCAACCCTGGCAAGCATCAGGGCTGTACTGTGAATGCTCTGATGCAAGTGTGACAACAAAAAGCAGCGATAAGGAGTGGGACTGTTGGTGCAACAGCAATGCTCTTGTGCACCAAGCAGCTAATTTGCATAGAACAAGTTCAAGGATTTCTCAAGAATGTGGGCACTGATTGTAATGGAGGAGCTAGCGTTTGAATCAAAAGACCTGGACACATCTGCGCTTGGGTTACTATGGAGTTATGTGGTGACAGATTCCCTTTAATATTCTTGCTCATATCCCTCTCCTCTCATACCCTTAAAGGGACAGTTCCTTCAAAATTTTTATTGCATAGTAGCAACTTGTATGTGACTATTCTATGTTATGTTTTTGTAAAAGATAGGTGTATGGTTTTCTGGAAATAATTTTTCTGGATGGTTTTCTGCATATAATTTTTGAAGTCACTCCGTGTATTTTATTTCCTGCTCTGGTTTTTAAACTTCCTTTTTGTTTGGACTTTTAGCACAGCAGACAGTCTTTTTTAACTTTTATTCAGACCAGCACTTCAACCGTAGAAAGCATCTGTAAACTGACAATAGACTACTGGTCTTGACTGTTGCAGAAGAACAGTATTTTGTATTTAATTTTTAATTAATTTTCAAAAGAAAAACAACAAAAAATTCTAAAATGTAAGTGATGTATGTGTCCCTTTAAGGCCTGTTTCCAACAGAAGATGTCAATACTGCAATTTAACTGATCCGTTTTGATTTTGCACATCAGGATGCATCCGTTCCATTAGGATGCGGTTGTGTGAAATGAAAATGGAAAATAACGGATCCGTCACTAAATACATTGAAATACATTTTTGGTTGCTCATTGCAATGATCAAGAACATAAATTATTACAAAAAGTTGTTTGGCATATGATCAGCCCTTATACAGGTTCTTCTCAAAAAATTAGCATATTGTGATAAAGTTCATTATTTTCTGTAATGTACTGATAAACATTAGACTTTCATATATTTTAGATTCATTACACACAACTGAAGTAGTTCAAGCCTTTTCTTGTTTTAATATTGATGATTTTGGCATACAGCTCATGAAAACCCAAAATTCCTATCTCAAAAAATTAGCATATCATGAAAAGGTTCTCTAAACGAGCTATTAACCTAATCATCTGAATCAACTAATTAACTCTAAACACCTGCAAAAGATTCCTGAGGCGTTTAAAAACTCCCAGCCTGGTTCATTACTCAAAACCGCAATCATGGGTAAGACTTCCAACCTGACTGCTGTCCAGAAGGCCATCATTGACACCCTCAAGCAAGAGGGTAAGACACAGAAATAAATTTCTGAACGAATAGGCTGTTCCCAGAGTGCTGTATCAAGGCACCTCAGTGGGAAGTCTGTGGGAAGGAAAAAGTGTGGCAGAAAACGCTGCACAACGAGAAGAGGTGACCGGACCCTGAGGAAGATTGTGGAGAAGGACCGATTCCAGACCTTGGGGGACCTGCGGAAGCAGTGGACTGAGTCTGGAGTAGAAACATCCAGAGTCACCGTGTACAGGCGTGTGCAGGAAATGGGCTACAGGTGCCGCATTTCCCAGGTCAAGCCACTTTTGAACCAGAAACAGCGGCAGAAGCGCCTGACCTGGGCTACAGAGAAGCAGCACTGGACTGTAGCTCAGTGGTCCAAAGTACTTTCTTCGGATGAAAGCATATTTTGCATGTCATTCGGAAATCAAGGTGCCAGAGTCTGGAGGAAGACTGGGGAGAGGGAAATGCCAAAATGCCTGAAGTCCAGTGTCAAGTACCCACAGTCAGTGATGGTCTGGGGTGCCATGTCAGCTGCTGGTGTTGGTCCACTGTGTTTTATCAAGGGCAGGGTCAATGCAGCTAGCTATCAGGAGATTTTGGAGCACTTCATGCTTCCATCTGCTGAAAAGCTTTATGGAGATGAAGATTTCATTTTTCAGCACGACCTGGCACCTGCTCACAGTGCCAAAACCACTGGTAAATGGTTTACTGACCATGGTATTACTGTGCTCAATTGGCCTGCCAACTCTCCTGACCTGAACCCCATAGAGAATCTGTGAGATATTGGGAAGAGAAAGTTGAGAGACGCAAGACCCAACACTCTGGATGAGCTTAAGGCCGCTATCGAAGCATCCTGGGCCTCCATAACACCTCAGCAGTGCCACAGGCTGATTGCCTCCATGCCACGCCGCATTGAAGCAGTCATTTCTGCAAAAGGATTCCCGACCAAGTATTGAGTGCATAACTGAACTTAATTATTTGAAGGTTGACTTTTTTTGTATTAAAAACACTTTTCTTTTATTGGTCGGATGAAATATGCTAATTTTTTGAGATAGGAATTTGGGGTTTTCATGAGCTGTATGCCAAAATCATCAATATTAAAACAAGAAAAGGCTTGAACTACTTCAGTTGTGTGTAATGAATCAAAAATATATGAAAGTCTAATGTTTATCAGTACATTACAGAAAATAATGAACTTTATCACAATATGCTAATTTTTTGAGAAGAACCTGTACTGTAATTTCACACAGGGTTTAGGCCTCTTGCCGTTTACGTTCTGTTTTTTGCGTTCCGTATACGGTCCGTATACGGTCCGTATACGGAAACAGTCATTTCAATGGGTCCACAAAAAAAACGGAATGTACTCCGTATGCATTACATTTCCGTATTTCCGTTTTTCCGTTCCTTTCAAAGATAGAACATGTCCTATTATTGTCCGCATAACAGACAAGGATAGTGCTGTTCTATCAGGGGCCAACTGTTCAGTTAAGGAAAAAACGGAATGCACACGGATGTCATCTGTATTTTTTGCGGATCCTTTTTTTGCAGACTGTAAAACACTGAAAAAGCCATACAGTCGTGTGCAATAGACCTTATACAAATTTTATTTCTATCTCATGCTAAATATGAGTCTGTCAGAAACAATGTATGCAATGACGCCCTTTCACGATAAATAACCTTTTAATACTGTGCCACATGAACCACCATATGATGCCCCATTTTCTATCCCATAGCCACCTGCTCACCGCTCCACCATGTGCATGAGGCCAAAGTTTGAAACAAAAAGTTGAATCCACACATTGCTAGCTGAAATACATCTCAGACTTCTGTTGATCCATGTTATGCAATCCTTGCTTTAAAAATGCCAGAATAATTATCTTAACTGGATATTGTCCATGTCATGTGTCTTTTGCTTCCTAGTTATCTTCCTTTACATTAACCACTGCAGCCCCAGGCAATGTAGCAACTGGCAAATAGTCCAATTTTGCTGCATAAGTGATGCAGAAACACTGAAATGTCCTGCAGCCCCCATAAATAATCCCTTTTGAATTAAAATGATTACTATTAGGGTGTAATATATTTGTGACGTGTGTCGAGTCCACAAGTGTGTATTTAGCTTTTACATTGGAAATGTTGCATAAGCTTTCATTTTACAGTAAGTTTAATGATAAGACATCATGATGATTATTATTTTAAAAATCTGAGCTTAATCTTCACAAAATACATTTTCTGAGAGGACACCCTAAATACCTCTTGTCTGCACACCCTGCTGAGTTTCCGTTCCGCAAAAAAAATAGAATAGGATAGGACTGTTCTATTAGGGGCCAGCTGTTCCGTTCTGCAAAATACGGAATGCACACGGACATCATCCATATTTTTTGCAGGTCCGTTTTTTGCAGACTGAAAAATACATACAGTCGTGTGCATGAGGCCTTAAGAGAATCGAAGTCTGCAAAGTGGACTTCAATCCGAATTTCAGGATAAATTTTATTCGCATCGAAGCCAAATTTCCTCGTGCTTCGTGGTAGTGATTTGATTTAACCCTAAATAGTTTAAAAAAATTTAAAATACTTACCTGATCCGTTTGCTCGCAAAGGGCCGGCCGCTGTCTTGCTTGAAGATCTCGCACAAAAACCTGTATATGTGCTAGATCTTCAAGCAAGATGGCGGCGTCTGGCCCGTTGCGAGCAAATGGATCAGGTATGATTTTAGTTTTATTTTATTTTATACTCTGTTATTTACAGCAGATGCCGCGGTCATATATGAACACAGCATCTGACTGGTACAATTACGGCGAGCAGCGCAATCGCCGTTCCCTGTCATTGCACGAAGCTATTTTTTAAAATAAAATTCAGCGAGGCAGCCAAATTGAATAATAACTGAAATGCGAACTCAGCCTTAGGGCTCATGTACATGACGGTATATATTTTTCGGTCTGCAAAAAACAGATCTGCAAAATATACGGATGACATCCATGTGCATTCCGTATTTTGCGGAAAGGAATGGATGGCCCCTAATAGAACAATACTATGCTTCTCCGTAATGCGGACAATAATAGGACGTGTTATATTTTTTTGCAAAACAGACATATGGAAATGGAATGCACACGGAGTAACTTTTGCTTTTTTTGCAGACCCATTGAAATGAATGGTTCCGCATATGGTCCGCAAAAAAAACGGAATGGACACGGAAAGAAAATATGTTCGTGTACATGAGCCCTTGAGAAGAGCATATAGGCTAGGTAGTTATAAGCCAAAGACTTAATACAGAGAATTACAGTGTGTTCCCAATAATTGCCTGCTCGTTACAGGTCGTGAGAGCTGCACTTACATGCTAGAGTCCAAAATAGGAGAGGATAATAAGGCGGCACTCACCCAGCAGTAGTATATAAGATAATCCTTCATTTCATCTGGGATGCGAGTTACAATTTGCTAGCAGAGTAGACAGGGGCAGACAGCGAATCTTCCATACATAGCGGCGACGGTCGTTTCGCGCAACAATGCGCCTTTTCAGGTCGCTGACGTAAGCGCGTGCAAACACGCTGCCTTTTAATAACCCACGGGAAGGTTGTCATGACGACGCATGACGTCCTATCACCCTTCTGGTGGACAATACAATAAAAGACGAATCGTCTATCATAAAAACAAACAATGCAACAGTAGGAACATCACAGAAAGACACTAAGATCATTGCGGTCATTCAATCCAAGTTCACCTAGGGCATTCATGCGCAGAATCCACCTAGCTTCTTTCTGTAATAATAATCTGTGCCTATCTCCTCCTGCAGGGGGATTGGGAACTAGTTCAATGCCAGCAAATTCAAGAGTTCTACAATTACCATTGTGTGTCTCCCTCATATGCTTTATAAATCTAGGGCAGCCCTTACCTGAGTATATGGAATTTATATGTTCTCTAATTCTCTCAAAGAGGCATCTGATAGTCTTACCTATATAGAAATGGCCGCAGTAACATGAGATCACATGCACTACAAAGGTGCTTCTGCAGGTAATAAAATCTATGATCCTATGTTGCATACCTCCAATATTGAGGATGGTCTTCTGGGAATTATACCTGCAAAAAGAGCAGTTACTACATTTATAATTGCCTTTGGGTCTTCTCTCATGTAACCAACTGTGGTTTGTGTCCTGAATGAAGCGGCTTCTCACCAATCTGTCCTGAATAGTGTGGCTCTTTCTAAAAAATCGAGTTCAGATCCTCTGAAGTTCAAAGTAAAAAACATACCCATATCATTACTAGCATTAAGGAAGGCAACAAACTCGGTGCATTGTTCTCTGGTACTAGACCAAACCATAAAGATGTCATCGACAAATCTTAAAAACTGTTTGATATTGCATAAATAGGGATTAGTGGTGGTAAACACACATCTGTCCTCCAATCTAGAAAGATAAAAATTTGCAAAAGTGCACGAGATGGTAAAACAAGGAGAGACCCGTGTGACACCTAACCCCTTTTCCTTTAACATATCTACCAACTTTAGTGATATAGAAGTGTCCTGTCTGGAATTTCTCACCAATAGTGACCTTACTGAAGTGTCCCAGTTTGAAGGAAGTGATATGAGATTTGAAGGTGTTGTTAAATCTACGTTCTGTCCCCCTATGCCTACTGGCAGTTCCGTCGAAATTTATTTTCATGTCCTCAGAGACGTAAAGGCTCTCATTTACCCTGTGGTTCCTGAGAACATTACCAGGGAGGAGAAATAAGCGTTAAGCTGGCTCAGGTCTCGGAGTGACATGGTGGTGAAACCTGCCGACAAAGGGGGCAATGTGGTACTCATGACTAAGGAGTACTACGTATCTGAAGCCCTCTGGCAACTGCAAGATGAAACAGTGTATGTGCTTTTGCGAGATAATCCCTTACCTACCATACAACAACAACTTTGGTCACTAGTGGGTACCACCACATTATGGGTGTCAGGTCCGAGCATTCCTAGATGAACAGGTTCCTGGAAAGTGGATTGGTCGTCGTGGGCCAGTTGAATGGCCCCCAAGGTCTCCATATCTGACTCCCTTAGACTTTTATCTTTGGGGTCATCTGAAGGCAATTGTCTATGCTGTGAAGATACGAGATGTGCAGCACCTGAAACTACGGATACTGGAAGTCTGTGCTAGTATTTCTCCTGCGGTGTTGCTATCAGTGTGTGAAGAGTGGGAGAAGAGGGTTGCATTGACAATCCAACACAGTGGGCAGCACATTGAACACATTTTATAAGTGGTCAGAAACTTGTAAATAACTCATGAAAGAATAAAGTTACGTTAAAACCAAGCACACCATTGTTTTTCTTGTGAAATTCCCAATAAGTTTGATGTGTCACATGACCCTCTTCCTATTGAAAAAACAAAAGTTGGATTTAAAATGGCCGACTTCAAAATGGCCACCATGGTCACCACCCATCTTGAAAAGTTTCCCCCCTCACATATACTAATGTGCCACAAACAGGAAGTTAATATCACCAACATTTCCCATTTTATTAAGGTGTATCCATATAAATGGCCCACCCTGTACACTGTGGTCTTAAGCTGTAAGTAAGGCTAAAGCTAACGGTCCTATGGGATCCACATTGAATATTAGATCCTGTTATAGACAAAACTTTGCTAATGTTGCAGCAGCAGTGATGCCAGCAGGGCTCCATATGACTAGCGTCACCATTGATTTTAGTCGTTTCTATTCTGTTCTATGTTTGCCGTTATACACCATATGCCATGAACAAAGAGTATTATTGTTTGTGGCTTTCCATAGGACTACATCTATACTGAGTTATCTGAGCTATCACCATGAGTGAAAGAAACAGTTACTATATTGTATGTGACAAATCCAGCTCTGAGTTATTCCTTTGAAGGTCAGCATTTTTAGTAGTTATTTAATGATTTGGGCTTTTAAATTCAGAACGTCACATTTCATTTGGTCTCAACTGTAAAATTGCTAATGGAAAATAAGTTCAGGACTCAAGTTTTTACGCTTTTATTCTTTTTAACACAGCATAGCAGATATTTCTTTATCGGTCAGTCATCTCAATGGTACAACCCTTTTTTAAAAGCACTGTTGAAGATGTTTTTTATGGGTGAAGCATGGTGGGTTGTGGGGAGAAGTGGAGTTGCTCAGTTTTGACTAGGAACCTTCTGAGAGAGCATTATAGAGGTTCTCTGGGCTCTTTAATATTGATGACCTACACTCAGAATAGGTCATCGATATATCAGATCGGCGGGGGTCCAACACCTGGCACCCCCTGCCAATCAGCTGTTTGAGGAGACAGCGCGTGCACGCGCCATCTCCCTTCTCTCTTCCTGCTCGCTGCTGTATGTCTATGGGACAGCAGCAGAATAGCAGAAAGATAGAAGAAAGGCGGCACGTGCACACTGCGCATGCCGTCTCCTCAAAAAGCTGATCGGCGGGGGTGTCGGGTGACAGACCCCCACCGATCTGATATTGGTTACCTATCCTGAGGATAGGTCATTATTACGAAAAAGCCCAGACAATACCTTGAAAGGGTTTGTACAGTATTAGAAAAATATGACTGTGTTCGTCTAGAAACCTGTCCATGGGATGTATCTAATATTGCAGCTCAGCTCCATTTAAGGGGATGTATTTATTGTGAGCTGCAATACCACACACAATCTAAGGACAATTATTGGGTTTGTTTTAGGAAAAAAACTGCCATATTTTTATAATTCTGTATGGTTTCTGTACTAACATTTCTAGTGGCAGATAGGCAGAAGCTGTATTAGCAGGGTCCGTGGCTGATCCTACTTTATAAATCAGTGGGATACTGTTAAATACTATAGGTAGAAGGTAAGGGGGTATCAATCCCTGCACTCCAGAATTCTGTTTTCAAAAAGTTACAAAAGGGGGCTTTTGCAACTTTTTTGGGGTCATTGGTGCAAAAACTTGCATTTTTACACCACTCACTGCAGTTTTGAGAGGTAGGTGAAAAGTGGGCATGGTGAACCACGTTAATGCATTTCACTACGGATTTATCATTTAAACTTTTTTGTAAAGTCCAAAAAAAATACTTCAGTAGGGTTTGGTACAGAAAACCAGGGTGGCATTTCTAGACAAAAGTGCCATTTGAAAAATGTGATGCAAAGTGCACCAGTGTAGGCTCAAAGAAAACTCATGAGGAATTCTCCCATATGTGTATTAGTTTTATAATAATGAGTAGTGTTGAGTGAATCGAAGCATACCATGTGTCACGACCATGGTATGGCCTTGACTCCTGAACTGCATGCAGTTGCCTGTGGTCTGGAGTTGTTGTCAATCACAGGTGAGGGCTGAAGTATTTTGCCTCACCTGTGGTTGCCGCTGGCAACATTAGGTTTGTGGCAGTAGAGCAGCTGGAGCTGGTTGCTAGGCTGCTCGCTGTCATTGCATGCGGTTGCACCTGGCAACCTGTCTTTTAGGTGTGCCTTGTGTTTGTTTGTTGTGCACAGGGTTTTTGTATGTGTGCACGTCCTCTTTAAGTGGCTGTCTTCCCTTCCCTGGTGTGAGAAGGGTTAATTCCCTTCCTAGTATGTGAGCACTGGGTGTGTCTATGTGGGTGTGGCCACTTTGGGCTATTTAGCCTCATTTGAGACCTGATGTCTGAGGGGTACTCCAGCCTTGTTTGTAAGCTGGAGGCACCCTCCTGGTCCCTTATACCAGCTGCCAGTGAGGGCCACCCTTGTGGTCATAAATGTTGTTATGTGATACACGATGTTATGAAGATGTGTTTGTGTTATGCTTATTTATTGCAGCGTATGGTTTCCTGGGTTCCTGTGTGGTGTGTGTTCTGTCTCTTGTATTGTTGTGGACAGCAGCACTTATACTTGGGTTCCAGGCTCTGTGTCTGTGGCAGGTAGGTGTGGTACTAGTTGCACTTACCTGCCATTGCCATATGTCTGTTTCTGTTCCCCTTTCTTTATAGCTTGGCCACTTTAGACTCCTGTTACTCTGTGTTCAGGAGGAACGGGCTGTCTACCCAGCTCCTAGCGCAGGGATCGGCGGAGGGTCAGTAGGGATCCGAGATTCCTGAGCATGAGCCCTCCTACCTTCAAGGGCGGCGCAGGCAGCTAGGAGTCAGGGTCAGATTAGGGAAGCTCTAGGAGGTGACCTGCTCCCTAATTCTGTGGTACTGGCCAAGTAGCGACCTTCCATCTTCTGATACCGCACGGCTGAGGGTTTTCCCCATCCTCAGCCGTAACACGATGTGGATTTTGATCCGAAGTTTAGGAAAAATTGGTTTGCTGCGAAGCCGAATTTCCTTGCGCTTCTTGGTAACAAATCAATTTTTCCTAAAATGGTGGCTAAAAATAAAAAAATTATACTCACCTCATCCACTTGGTCAAGGATAGGCCATTCAATCCATCTTGATGAAGAAAACCCGCCAAAGGATCTGCGGTGAGCGTGAAGACATCCCGTTGTGATTACTGATTACGTCACCACGCACCAGCATGATCACATGGTGACATCATCACGCTGGCCGCAGGTCCTTTGGTGGTTTTTCTTCATTAAAGATGGGAGTGGATGGCCTCTCTGATGCACTGCTGTTGCACAAAATGGCCACCGACGCCCGCCTAACTAACAGACGGATTAAAACTTTTTTTTCAGTCTCACTGGGCTCAGGGCAGGGCACAAAAATGTTGCATTGCACCCCCAAACTAAAAATGCTGTAGATTGCAGACTTCACACCAAGTGCAGATATCAGAGTATTTCCTAATCTCTCCCTCACAGCAGCAGCATCCTATCCCTACAACTAGTAAGAGCAGATTAACGTGCGGTGCTATGTGACTCCAGCTTATATAGAGGCTGGGTCACATGCTGCACTTGGCGATTCAAAGCCATGCCATTAGTAGGCATGGCTGTGATGGCTTCTAAGGGTACACAAGTTAAATCGCCGAACACTGAACCCAAACTTTTACAAAAATGTTCGGGCCTAGTTCTTAGGGATATTGGTAATGTATGACTATAAACATTCCCATACCTATGTCTTCATGTAATTTTTGTGAAACATCTTAAACCAGTGTCAGTGAACATTTGTGTTTAGTTGTGTATTCTACTAAAATAGTTCTAATCTTGACTGTTCCAGCTAAGAAATTTTCTATTATCTCATTGTGTGAATACAGGTTTACCAATTTGTGACCTGACCATGCATCTTGGTCCACAAAGCTGGATAGGTGGGGCAAAAAGTGCACAAGAATGCTACTCCCCAGATAATAGGACCGTATTCACACTTGAAGGTGCCACTCCTTCAAGCACATAAATTTCTGCCCTGCTGTGCATCAGAAACTGAAGTCTACGCCAGCTACAGGCTGGAGTAGACTTCAGACATAACTTCCACTTATCCCACATGCGACTTTGATTAGGTGGTACATATAGGTGTGCGTGCTCTTCCTCTCGTTTGTTGCTTGGTGCACACAGAGATACCTAGGAGCAGCACAATCTATGTGCAGGGTCTGCTCTCCTGAATGTAAATGCCCATATCAGAATAATGGCTAAGTCCATATATAATGTTAGCATCTATTGTGTTAGTGCATTATGTTGCGTGATTTTTTTCCTTATAAATGTAACCATGCACATCCACATATTTAGTTATCATTATGTGCAGGATGTTTTGTATTTATTTTTTTCTGTGAATTTTTATCCTCAGGATAGGCCATCAAAATCTCATCGCTATGGTGTAGAACACCCCTCCGCCCACCAATCAGTTGTTTTAGGATAGCAAGCTGGATATTGGTGCCAAAACTGCATAGTGCCGTTCATAGCTCCAGTAACCAGCTCTGTCCACTACACAATGGACTGTGGAGCTGTGTAAATCTGGCAAAGACTTCTAGCACAGGAGTTACCCCAAAGCAGCTGATTGTTGGGGGTACAGGTTATCAGACCTTTGTCAATCAGATATTGGTGGTCTATCCTGAACACATACTGGAATACCCCTTTAATAGAAAAAAGTAATAAAACAAATATACAGATAACTCTAGTGTGTGCAAATGTGCTTGCTATATGCCTTTGTAGACATACCATGCCACATTTCTAAGGTTGTGTTGAAATAATGCATTTTCTAGATGTACGAAGATTTCTAGTATTAGCTAGGCAAGTTACAATAAATCCACTGTGCATAGGCTATGGTGGATGCCTAGGTAGCAGTGCCAGTCCCATAGCATGTCCTATTCTTTTCATTATGTACAAGAACAGTCCTCTCTATTGATGTAAGAGAGAAAAATGTGAAGGTATCCGTATTTGTTAGGGTGAAGAGGACATGATGAAAAACATCAGACCCATGATTTCATGCATACATGGTTTTGCTGTTGTATCTCTGCCTGTGTGGGTTGTGTTTGTTGTTTTGATGTGGTTTATGCTCTTAGTTTTTATCTTATACTTAAATGCATAAAACAAGAACATGAGGTTGTGTGGAATGGTTTAGATTGAATTAGATAAATAAGAGTTAGCGTGCAGTTATCTTTAGTAATGTTAATGATGACTCTGTAGCTTGCAGCAATTTTCTGTTTGAATTACATAAATATGTGGCGTCATGTTGTATTGATTTGGTTAAATTGGATAAATATGGAGTAATGCACTGGTATTTATTTTGGCTGAATTCAATAAAGTTGGGATGTTAGTTTCTCTTAGTTGGTGGATGAGAAAGTAAGCAGTTGAAGAAGTCTTCAAGTGGAAAAAATCGTGTAAATTGATATCCACAATAAGTAAAATAACAAATACAGTCCAAAAAATTCAGTTATAGAGATAGGAGGATCATGCCTCACCTGTCATCATATGGAAGATTTCTACACACAGCCTCAGAGAAGACAGTAAGGCCTTTACAAGGATTTCCACGATGTCTATTGTACATGTGAACAATGTTATCAAGAAACAGATACTAACATAACGTTAGACACTCAGTTATAACACAAAAGCACTACCATCCTAGCTATTACTTTTAGCCTACGTTCATATCTTTGGCAGGTGATTCCAGTAGTTTGTTCTGGCAGAGGAACAGACTACCAGAGTTAATCAAAACAGTAGAAAAATCCAGCAGCAGGCTTAGGATAAAATCCAATTTCTTTATTTCTTCATTATAAAATCCATAGGCTGACCAGACAGACTGCTGGTATCCAGGGTAACAGGGGGGGGGGATACCACCTTTAACTCACCCTTGGCCCCTTTACCCAACCTTGACCCATAACAAAAGACACGACAACTGTATCACTTTATTGCTGGATGGTGATCGGCCACAGCTTCTTTATTAAAGCGGCAAACCTTAATAAACCATAATATCGGAACGGTATGCCAAAGGCTGGACTCCCAGCGGGCAAGTTAAACCGTAATCATCCGAGCTGTCTGCCAACCGCTGGACTCCCAGCGGGCAGTTACTCCATCTGCAACCACCATATCTCCGCTGTACTCAAATGCCGCCAGCTGTGACTTCTTTTTTTTTTTTTTTCACTTTATTGATAAACTCGACCAAAATTCGCAGCTCTCCAAAGCCGTAATCATCGGAGCAACATCCAAAACCGCTGGACTCCCAGCAGGGTCTCTTAAAAATAGAAAAACAAAACAGAATAACCAAGTACCCATAACTGAACAGAACCGTGCACTTCGACCCGCCTCCCAAGAATAACCGCAAAGGGAGGGAGGGAGGGCCAATCTGCTTCCACTTGCAAGAGGAAGTGACCAGGAGAGAGAGGAGGTATATGTGACCTTCAGGATTTCCTGCACCGCCCTCATCCTGTCTAAGGAGGTTCCCCAGTGATTAACCCTCAATGACCCTAATCTGCAACCTACTTAACCATTACTGAGACGGGGCCAGATTCCTAAATGCCCCTAAGGGGAAAAGGGGGGGGGGGGACCATCAGTCCCTAAGCACCCTCCCTATACAGTCAGGCGCTTTCCAGACTGCTGGTATCCAGGGTAACAGGGGGGGGGGGATACCACCTTTAACTCACCCTTGGCCCCTTTACCCAACCTTGACCCATAACAAAAGACACGACAACTGTATCACTTTATTGCTGGATGGTGATCGGCCACAGCTTCTTTATTAAAGCGGCAAACCTTAATAAACCATAATATCGGAACGGTATGCCAAAGGCTGGACTCCCAGCGGGCAAGTTAAACCGTGATCATCCGAGCTGTCTGCCAACCGCTGGACTCCCAGCGGGCAGTTACTCCATCTGCAACCACCATATCTCCGCTGTACTCAAATGCCGCCACGGAGGAGGCCCGTTCTCCCAACGGGGCTCCGACCACCACCCAGCATAACCGAGTCTGTTTTAGCTCACGTACAGGCCAGAAAAGGAATTGTCCAAATTAACACCCAAAAGGAAGACACCATCAGGTCCCATTAAAAACCAAGGCCAATAAGGCCCGTGATGAGAGCATAGTCCAACCACTTTTAAAATCAATAGTCAGACCCCACATAGAGTACTGTGTACAGCTCTGGGCTCAGAGGAGGGCAACTAAAGTAATGACTGGAATGGGGCAACTACAGTACCCTGGAAGATTGGCAAAATAAGGTTTATTCACTGTAGAAAAAAGACGACTAAGGCGAGATCTAATAACTGTGTATAAATATATCAGGGGTCAGTACAGAGATCACTCCCCTCATCTATTTATCCCCAGGACTGTGACAAGGGGAACATTCTCTGTGTCTGGAGGTAAGAATGTATTTTCACAACATAGAAGAGGATTATTTACGGTAAGAGCAGTGAGACTATGGGACACTCTGCCTGAGGAGGTGGGTGAGAAAGGGATAATCATATGTCAGGACACATGAGGTCCAGAGCTCTGGAATAGACAAAGGCGCATTACCACAGCGCGGGTCACCAGCATCACCGCGCCTCCGGCGGAACTCTATACCAACCACCTCTGGATGGAGTTATGACCACCAGAATTCCAGGATCCTTGTCCAAAAGACTTCCACCTCTCGAAAAACCAAAGTGCGCCCACCAGCCACTGTTCCTCTCTCCGCACCGCACAGAAGGTATACGAAAGCCAGCCATCGAACCGCTAAACGCCCCAAATCTGAAAGAAAAAACAATTAGCCCGAGCCACAACACGCAAAAGAGGATTGCACAACTAGACACAGAATAGTTATATTTCATCCAAAAAGTATTTTCTTTTTTGTTATTATTATTATTTTTATATTTATTTATTTTTTTTTTAAAAAAAACCAAGGTAAATTGTCAAACCATAGTGCACTTGGAAAGAGTAAACGGATGGCTCACTGTGAGTGATCACGCTAGGTGCTTTGGACGAAGAGAGCCACCCCTTGCTCTGGAGAAGGTAAGATACATGCATAAAATTAAAAAGCAACTAACAAAACAATATCCTTAATCGATGAATACTCGATTTTCCTGGAGACCTAGATGTTTCTCACAATTAAAGTCCCAGTGTAATAAGCCCATATCATATGGGTGAGTCCCAGTGGAGATGATAAAAGCTGTGTCCCAGTAGGAGTAATCAGAATTGTATCCTCAAAGCTCTATATAGAGAACAGGGTTGTGCCTATGCAGACTGGCATAGATAATAAATGCAACCAGATTTATTTTATTTTACCGTACCCGAACAAACCAGTCCGGGTACACACCCCCCCGGGCGCCACGAGCGCCAGCCCAAATCACCCACAAATTGTCAAATCGCCTGGGGAAAACCAAACCTAAAGGGAAAAACAATTGGAGCCCCACCATGCGTTAAGTCATTACAGAATACCAAACGAACCGAACAGCCGGATCGAAACCAGGCGGAGGGGAGGTACACACCCCTAATATTAACTGGATCGACAGGTATAGACGGACCCCAATCCCGAGTACTATTACCCCATACAAAAATTCTGGAATAACAACCCCCCGCGCAGTGCGGCCTTGAATGAAGAGACAAACACCTTGGAGAAAATATCAATCAGCCAGAACAGAAGGCTGAAGGTGACGGGACGTGACTATCCAAACTAAATACTCCCTAACTATACCGGTATCGCCTACCATACAATGAAACGATACATGCAAATAATGCTTGGAGGGTCACCATGCCGACCTGTGAAGTCCTGTCAAGAGGACCAGTCAGTGGGTCTGACCCGCATCACAACCTAGATCCGAACGGGGAATGAAAGGCTGCAGTTTAACAGTGTAACTCCATGAATGGTGTTATATCAAGGCTCCACCTGAGCGATGTCTACGAACGGACCTGGTTATCCGCTACTGGCTTACCATCTAGTTATACCTGCGACTACTGATTTCGCCATATCCACTCAACAAGGGGCAGCACTGCTTCGTACAAACCATGCGGCACCAGTATACTAATACCGCCCTAACGGCAACCAACCCAGCTGGACTAGAAGAAAGTCTCATGTACGGCTAACATCGTGTACATCTCCCCTGGATCCGACCCAACTGGATCCCACCGCACTGTAACTCCTGTAACACTGGACATGAGGAAAGTGCATCACCACCAAGCTGCCCGCCTGCACAGACATGTTAGAAGCTCAGCAGCAGTGCCCAGGTATCAACCATACCAACGGAACCTTGGGCCGGTGACCCGTACCGTAGACTGCAGAAAGAGAAAACCGTAATTGCGGCTGTGATGATATGAACTCACAACCATTTACATTAAAGGAAGGTCCATAGCCACAGGCTATAGAGCTGAATGCTAGAGGGACTACTACTACTGCGTCTCGCCTCCGTATATATGTACTAACCATGTCCTGTATGTCAATGTTGAAAGGCCAAATAAAACGCTTATATATATATATATATTTTTTTTTTTTTTATATATACACACGACCTAGTGCCCGCAGATAGGAGCATAACAGGCAGTACTACTTTTTATTTTATTTTATTTTATTTTCTAAATACTACACTCCATGCTGAAAGGGAAATTGGGAGAACACCCGGCAGGACTGATCTATCCTGAAAAACCTCCGCAAAAAAGGCCAGCCAATAAACAAGACACAAGATAGAAGCAAGGCTTCTCATGCAGGAGAATATAAACATACATAATAAATATATACATCGATCAAACCTGTTTAGTTATTTATATATGTATTTTTTTTTTTTTATTTTTTTTATTTTTTATACCTTTATCGTAATATATATATTCCATATTTTTTTTTTTTTTATCCATAAAATTACATTGTTAAATCATTTATTATTAGTATCATTTCATTCTTTTTAATCACGTTTTATTTTAATTTTATTTTTTTTATTTTTTTTTAATACCTATATATATATATACTCAGTTCCATTATTTTTTTTATTTTTTTTTTATAATACCCTTTGTTATTCATTTATATATTTTAATGCCTATAATACATTAATTCGGTTAGTAATTTTTTTTTTTTTATTTTTTTTTTAAAAACGTATAGACAGAAAAAACCTCCATATATGCTAATGATATCCCGTTGCTCAGGGCTGCACCTGAGTTGCCCAATTTCCAGGAAAATATGTGCGGGTAACCTACAGGCTCTGTAAATCCACCCTGAAGCCATTAAACGACCATCGAGATTGTTTTTTTTTTTGTATTTTAAATTTTTTATTTATTAAGGCAGGGACACCGCCTCTACCAGTGATTCTAACTCTGCACAAGAACCATCCTCCCCGCAGTACTCACCAGTCACAGAGAGGGACGGAACCTCCAAAGGAGCGGGTATGGGCTGCAGCGACCAGGCCGAGCCCTGGAGTGACGGTCAGGCAACAGCCTCGATACGGTGATTGTATAACCAGACTCCTCCGATGCGCCTGACATCCGTCCTAAAGACAATGATAAGCGCCACCTGAGGATCTGGAGCGCCCATTTCTCCCTGAAACCCAGGAACGGCGACAGGACTGGCGCATGTGGAATCCATTACGGCCATGCCTCCAGGCAACCTAAGGGAAGAGAAAACCGCACCTGTGCCTGCGTGAAGGGGAGGAAGGAGGGACGGGGGTGTCGCCATAATGGCTGCAAATAAGACCCAGAGAGCCTCATTGTACGGAAGGGGCTCTGATCGCAAAGCTGGGACAGTAGGAATACCCCTTAGAAGCTATAGGCACAGGTGCACCGAAATCGGACATGGCAAGCACGAGGGGTTAATCTATAATACTGGACAGGAGACTGGGGGAAGCTAAAACAAGCAGCACATATGAAAACTCGCCTGCCCAGCGGTGCCCAGTACGGGACCCGGTAAACGCTGCAGGGGAAGGGGGGCGGGGGTTAGGCGAAGCGACCTAGCTTGCGCCATGGGAGCTAAAGGAGGCCGTCCAAAGCAGCAGGGGGGGGGGTGAGGACCCCATATTGCCCTACATTACCGGGGAGACCAACAATCCCGCCCGGCTTGCTTAGCCCTAACGCCATGGAACAGAAGCTGGGAAGGGGGGGGGGGCGTTGACACAGCGCAGCACCACAGACATCACAGGATGGGTCGAAAGAAACGGCGCACACACGCGGGAAGCTGGGGGATAATAAAAGTCGGGGGGGGGGGGTTAGGAGGAACGGCGAGCAGACCGCCGGACCTTCGCTGAAGCGCTGGAGCTGCATGTATACCGCAGCAGCAGCTGCACAAAGCCCCAGAAGTAGGCACAGGGGAGGAGGATGGCAAGGTAGAGCTCAAGCTGCTCTAACAGAGCACAGCTAACCCTCCCCTCCTCATGTAACTCACCAGGAAGCAGCCAAAGGGCAGAACCACCTGTGGACTCCTGGTGTGGACAGAGCAAAGGGGTATGTACATACCAATCTGCTTCCACTTGCAAGAGGAAGTGACCAGGAGAGAGAGGAGGTATATGTGACCTTCAGGATTTCCTGCACCGCCCTCATCCTGTCTAAGGAGGTTCCCCAGTGATTAACCCTCAATGACCCTAATCTGCAACCTACTTAACCATTACTGAGACGGGGCCAGATTCCTAAATGCCCCTAAGGGGAAAAGGGGGGGGGGGACCATCAGTCCCTAAGCACCCTCCCTATACAGTCAGGCGCTTTCCAGGCAAGGTCTACGTGTTTCGACTGTATGTGTTAATCATGACGACATTGTATTATCACATACTCTGGTTTAAAAATTCTCTCTTACCATGAGGCAAGCCCCCAGCCAGGTGCCGAATAAAAATCAGCTCCAAGCTAGAGCTGCCTCCAATGGCTTTCTTAAAATGCATGTAAAATGCTACTCAATTATAACACAACAAAAAACAAAACGGGAGCGAGTCAGTACTCATAAATGAAATCATATCGATTATTCGTGTTCAGTGTAAAAATCCAAAAGGATTCCCTATTAAGCAGTCGCCTATTTATGGGGTGTTTTAATTTCCCACCAGCTGTTGCAAAACTACAACTCCCAACATTCTCTGACAGCCTACAGCTATCATCCTACAGAAGGGCATCGTGGGATTTGTAGTTTTACAACAGCTGGAGGGCAGCAGGATTAGAATCCCTGATTTATTTGTTCTAACAGTATGTCAGACAAGCCCTGCACAGGGGAGTGGCAGAGGCCTAAATGTTTCTGGTGCAGGCACAGGTCACAGCAGAGTAAGGGGGGCGTGGCAGCAGGAGTCGCAGCAAGAGGCCTGAGCTCCTGATGTCATTTAGCGGTCGTGTCTCTACCAGCAACCCAGCGGTTCTTGAATGGTTGACTCGGTCATTCACTTCGTCCCAAGTGACATCAGACAACCCCAGCCAAGAGTCGGTGGGTTCGTCAGACACAACCCTTAGTTGGCATGGCCCGGAAGCAGGCCCTGTGCCCTCACCTGTCCTCAACCTGCCTCTGCCCTTTTCTGTTCCCTCAGCCAAAGAAGTATTATATGCTGTGGGCTCAGCTCCACTATACAGCGAGGGTGAGCTACTAGAAGACAGTCAGAAGCTACTGGCCAGCCAAGATGTGGAGGAGACATCCTCCGCTTCCTCCGGTAGGCGGGCAAGTAGTGATGAGAAGAGCAGCGTGGGAGCTTGTGTTGCGAGCGGTCAGGCTCCTGACCCAGAGACCGTTCAGGAGGACATCAGTGACTTGCAGACAGTACTCGATGATGATGATGTAGCTGATCGCACTTGGGAGCCGAGTTACATCGGGAGAAGAGGGTGGCAGCTTGCCCGTGAGGCAGCGGTGGAGCCAGTAAGTCGCTAGTGTGGCTGGGAGTCAGCAGGGTGGCAGCAATGGGAGGTCGGTAGCCAAACGTGCCTGGGGTAGACCACCCACTTCACAGAAGCCTACCTGCCTGGAAAGTAGTGGAGCAGGGGTTCACGGAAGCAGCAGCGGTAGCAGTCAGTCAGTGCGGAATGTTGGGGGTAAAATCACCTACTCGGCGGTGTGGCACTCTTTTGCTAAGCCGCCGGAGGAGGTGAACATGGCCATTTGTAGAATCTGTGGGCAGAAGGTGAAACGTGGCCAGTGTGCCAATGTTGACACCACGGCCCTGCGTCAACATATGCAGCGTCACCATGAAGTGGCCTGGGAGAACCATGGCTCCCATGTGGTGGTCCAGCCTACCGCAGAAACCAGTGCCATGCACCCAGTTTCAGGCAGTCAAGGCTCCACCACCTCAGCTTAAGGGAGCTGTCTGTCCTTCCTATCATCTGCTGGTCCTGATTCTCCTTCTCCTACTCCTCGTCAATCATTCCATCAGCAATCGATCACTCAAGTGATTGCCAAGAGACAACAGTATGCGTGCACTTATCTGATGGTGCAGAAGTTGAATGTGCTCCTGGCCAATTTGCTGGTACTGCAGTCCCTCCCTTTCGAAGTGGTGGACTCTGCACCTTTCAGAGAACTGATGGCTTGTGCCAAGCTGAGGTGGAGACTCCCAAGCCGTCATTTATTTGCCAAAAAGGCAGTACCAGCCCTGCACACGTATGTAGAACAGAAGGTGGGCCAGTCCTTGAGCCTGTCGGTGTCTGCCAAAGTGCATGGCAGCACCGACGTGTGGAGCTGTAGCTACGGTCAGGGACAATACATGTCCTTTACGGCCCACTCGGTAAATGTGGTTCCAGCACAGTCACACCAGCAACTTGGCCAGGTGATGCCATTTCCGCCTCCATGTTCTCATGCCATTGGTCCTGCGACAATGTCCGCCTCTGCATCCTCATCCTCCACCTTGTCCTCAGCCTCCACTGCAGAAACAATTCACAGTGCCCCTCCAGCATACCACATGTGCAGGGCCTGGGTGAACAGAGTCACACAGAGGAGGAACTGCTTTGTGTCCTTCATCAAGAAATCGAATCCTGGCTTTCTCCTCAACAACTCAAAATCGGAACCATGGTGATCGACAACAGGAAGAATGTGGTGTCGGTGCTGTGTCAAGGAGGGTTGAGCCATGCGCTCTGCATGGCACATGTGTTCAATCTGGTTGTCAAGTCGTTCCTAAAGTCTTCCACCCATCTGCAAAAATCCTAAAAATGGCCAGGAAACCTTGCATGCACTTCAGCCACTCGTACATCACAAAGCAAACCCTCCTTGAGCTTCAGCAGCAGAACGGCATCCCCCAACATCGGCTGATATGCGACATTTCCACCCGTTGGAATTCCACCCTCCATATGTTGGACCGACTATACGAACAGAGAAAGGCCAAAAATGATTTTTTGATGATCCAAGTGGACAGGAGGACTCACCTGTGTAACTTCGATGTCAGTCAGTGGCAGCTCATACGTGACACCTGCCGTATGCTCAGGCCCTTTGAGGAGGCCACATTATTTGTCAGTTGCCAGGACTACGGGATGAACAATGTCATTCCACTGCTTCATGTCCTGGAACAGATGCTGTTAAATCTGGCTTGTCAGGGGACTGGAGACGTGGCACCTAGATCTTATAGCCACATGAGTCCTGTGGGGGCTGAACTAGAGGAGGAGGATATTGGAGCACAAGCAATGTGTAGTGAAATGGGTGGTTTTTCTACACAGGTGACAGGAGAGGAGGAGCAGGAGCAGCCAGAGGAGCTACAGGGTGATGAGGAAGACGAGGCAGAGGACCCAGACACACCATGGCAGTTTGCAGTGGAGATGGAGGCAGGGAGTCCCTCCGAGTCACTTGCACAAATGGCCTGATGCATGCTCACTTGCTTGCACAGTGACAGCTGAATTGTCACCATTTTGCAGAGGGATGACTTTTGGCTCTCCACCTTGTTGAACCCTCGCTACCAGTCCAAAATAGGGGCCTTTTTTACACCCACTGAGAGGGAGGACAAACTGAACTACTATAGAGACATCCTATGTAGTCAGTTGGCCGCTGCCTATCTGCGCCATCGTCCATCCTCTCGCATGTCTGACCGAGGGGGCTTTTGGCGCTCAGGTTCCTCTGCCATGGCTGCTGTGGCAGGTTGTAGGGGGGGGGGGGGGGGTAGGAGCAGTTCCAATTCCATCAGCAGCAACTTGATTCTAGAGTCGCTGATGAGCAGCTTTCTTCATCCGCCTAGGGAAGAAACTACTCACCAGCAGCAGCTAGACCTGGGGCAGGGCCTAAACCAGCAGGTGGTGGCATACTTGAACAGCACCCTGCCACCCCACATTGAAGATCCACTGGACTACTAGGCAGTCAAACTGGATTTGTGGCCGCAACTGGCAGAGTTTGCCCTTGAAAAGCTGTCCTGCCCGGGAAGTAATGTAGCATCAGAGCGGGTGTTTAGTGCAGCGAGGGCCATAGTTACCCCAAGAAGAACTCGCCTGTCCACCCAAAATATGGTGAGACTGAACTTTGTCAAGATGAATCAGGCGTGGATCAGCCAGGGTTTCCACCCACCAATGTCTAATGCATCAGACTAGATCATCCATGGTGCCACATCAACACTTTGACAAAAGAGACCAGTTTCTTTTGGCTATCTGCCTCAGTTACTGCTCTGATGCTGCCACCCACCTGATGACACACATCTGATGCCAAGTGCTCCTTATTTCATCCACCATCTTCAGCTGGTACTGGTATTGATACCCTCCTCCCCATTCTGTCACGGGGTCACTCTGTGGTCACCTGATGCTGCTGCCACCTCCACACTGTGTCATCTTGCCACTCTCTGGTCTCCTGATGATGCTGCTACCTCAACACTATGTCATATTGCCACTCGGTGGCCTGCTGATGCTGCTGCCACCTCCACACTGTCATTGTGCCACCCTGTGGCCTCCTCCTGATGCTGCAACTGCTCCCACCTCCACAGTTTGTTATTGTGCCACTCTGTGGTCTCCTCATGTTGCTGCTGCTGCCACCTTCACACTGTCATTGTGCCATCCTGTGGCCTCCTCCTGATGCTGCTGCTGCTTCCACACTCTGTAATTGTGCCACTCTGTGGCCTCCTGATGCTGCTTCCACCTCCACACTGTCATTGTGCCACCGTGTGGCCTCCTCCTGATGCTGCTGCTGCCACCTCCACACCCTGTCATTGTGCCACTCTGTGGTCTCATCATGGTGCTGCTGCTGCCACCCCCACACTATCATTGTGCCTGCCTGTGGCCTCCTGCTGATGCTGCTGCCACCTCCACACTCTGTCATTGTGCCACTCTGTGGTCTCCTCCTGATGCTGACACCACCTCCACACTGTCATTGTGCCACCCTTTGGCCTCCTCTTGATGTTGCTGCTGCCGCCGCCTATACGCTCTGTCATTGTGCCACTCTGTGGCCTCCTAATGCTGCCGCCACATGCACACTGTCATTGTGCCACCATGTGGCCTCCTCCTGATGCTGCTTCCGCCACCTCCACAATATGTAATTTTGCCACTCTGTGGCTTCCTGATGCTGCTGCTTCCACTTCCAAACTGTCATTGTGCTACCCTGTGCCCTCCTCCTGATGCTGCTGCCACCTCCACACTTTGTCATTGTGCCACTCTGTGGTCTCCTCCTGCTGCTGCTGCTTCCACCTCCACACTGTCATTATGCCACCCTGTGGCCTCCTCCTGATGCTGCTGCCACCTCTACACTCTGTAATTTTGCCACTCTGTGGCCTCCTGATGCTGCTGCTTCCGCCTCCACACTGTCATTTTTCCACCCTGTGGCCTCCTCCTGATGCTGCTGCTTCCATCTCCAGACTCTGTCATTGTGCCACTCTGTGGTCTCCTCCTGATGCTGCTTCTACTATTATACTGTCATTGTGCCACCCTTTGTCCTCATCCTGATGTTGCTGCTGCTGCCTATACACTCTGTATTTGTGCCAATCTGTGGCCTCCTGATGCTGCTGCTGCCACCACCGCACTCTGTGATTGTGCCACTCTGTGTTCTCCTCATGCTGCTGCTGCCACCTCTACACTGTCATTGTGCCCGCCTGTGGCCTCCTCCTGATGCTTCCGCCACCTCCACACTCTATCATTGTGCCACTCTGTGGCCTCCTGATGCTGCCGACACCTCCACACTGTCATTATGCCACCCTGTGGCCTTCTCCTGATGCTGCTGCCACCTCCACACTCTGTAATTTTGCCACTCTGTGGCCTCCTGATGCTGCTGCTTCCGCCTCCACACTGTCATTGTGCCACCCTGTGGCCTCCTCCTGATGTTTCTGCTTCCACCTCCAGACTCTGTCATTGTGCCACTCTGTGGTTTCCTCCTGATGCTGCTTCTACCTTTATACTGTCATTGTGCCACCCTTTGGCCTCATCCAGATGCTGCTGCTGCCACCTCCACACTCTGTCATTGTGCCACTCTGTGTTCTCCTCATGCTGCTGCTGCCACCTCCACACTGTCATTGTGCCCGCCTGTGGCCTCCTGCTAATGCTGCCTCCACCTCCACACTCTGTCATTGTGCCACTCTGTGGCCTCCTGATGCTTCCAACACCTCCACACTGTCATTATGCCTCCTGTGGCCTTCTCTTGATGATGCTGCTGCCACCACCGCCTCCACACTCTGTTTATTGTGCCACTGTGTGGCCTCCTGATACTGCTGCTTCCACCTCCACACTGTCTCTGTGCTACTCTGTGGCCTCCTCCTGATGTTGCTGCTGCCGCCGCCTCCACACTCGGTCATTGTGCCTTTCTGTGGCCTCCTGATGCGGCCGCCACCTTCACACTTTGTCATTGTGCGACCCTGTGGCATCCTCCTGATGCTGCTGCTGCCACCACCTCCACTGTAATTGTGCCACTCTGTGGGCTACTGATGCTGCTGCTTCTGCCTCCACACTGTCATTGTACCACCCTGTGGCCTACTCTTAATGCTGCTGCCGCCACATCCACACTCTGTCATTGTGCCACTCTGTGGCCTCCTGATGCTGTTTCTTCCACCTCCACACTGTCATTGTACCACCCTGTGGCCTCCTCCTGATGCTGCCGCCACCTCCACACTCTGTAATTGTGCCACTCTGTGGCCTCCTGATAGTGCTTCTTCCACCTCCACATTGTCATTGTGCCACTCTGTGGTCTCCTAATGTCACGGCGGACGTGCACAGTATAAAAGATAACACACCAACCAGGCTCTGGACGAGAGACAGGGGAAGGGTCACCTCCTAGTTTATCCCTGACCTCTTTCCCTGCACTGCTCAGCCCACAGGCAGACCTTGAAGGTAGGTGTGCTGTGTTCTCCAGCCTGGACTGACAAAACCCTGAATTCCCTGAGATCGTGAAGTGGGGAGATAGGAGCAGCCTGCTCGCACAGAACCTGGATGGGATAGATGACACCAACAACCAAACTAGTAACATAGTAACATAGTAACATAGTACATAAGGCCGAAAAAAGACATTTGTCCATCCAGTTCGGCCTGTCATCCTACAAGTTGATCCAGAGGAAGGCAAAAAAACCCTGTGAGGTAGAAGCCAATTTTCCTCACTTTAGGGGAATAAAAAATTCCTTCCCGACTCCAATCAGGCAATCAGAATAACTCCCTGGATCAACGACCCCTCTCTAGTAGCTATAGCCTGTAATATTATTACACTCCAGAAATACATCCAGGCCCCTCTTGAATTCCTTTATTGTACTCACCATCACCACCTCCTCAGGCAGAGAGTTCCATAGTCTCACTGCTCTTACCGTAAAGAACCCTTTTCTATGTTTGTGTACAAACCTTCTTTCCTCCAAACGCAGAGAATGTCCCCTCGTCACAGTCACAGTCCTGGGGATAAATAGATGATGGGATAGATCTCTGTACTGCCCCCTGATATATTTATACATAGTAATTAGATCTCCCCTCAGTCGTCTTTTTTCTAACGTGAATAACCCTAATTTTGATAATCTTTCAGGGTACTGTAGTTGCCCCATTCCAGTTATTACTTTAGTTGCCCTCCTCTGGACCCTCTCCAGCTCTGCTATGTCTGCCTTGTTTACAGGAGCCCAGAACTGTACACAGTACTCCATGTGTGGTCTGACCAGTGATTTGTAAAGTAGTAGGAATATGTTCTCATCACGGGCATCTATGCCCCTTTTGATGCAACCCATTATCTTATTGGCCTTGGCAGCAGCTGCCTGACACTGGTTTTTGCAGCTTAGTTTGCTGTTTATTAAAATTCCTAGATCCTTTTCCATGTCAGTGTTACCGAGTGTTTTACCATTTAGTATGTATGGGTGACTTGCATTATTCCTTCCCATGTGCATAACTTTACATTTCTCAGTGTTAAACCTCATCTGCCACTTATCTGCCCAAGCCTCCAATCTATCCAGATCCCTCTGTAGCAGTATACTGTCCTCTTCAGTGTTAACTAGAAATGAAACATCTTCTGAGAGCAGGAACTGACAGCCAACCTTCCCTCCAAACTTCTCAGACCAAAATGATCAGTATAATCCACTCAGAGCACTTAGCTGGAGACCATTTAAACTAATGACTCCACCCAGTGCACCTGATGAGAGGCGGATCCAGAACGGCACCAAAACAAATACTAAACTCGTGCTGCTATCCTGGCCGACCTCCGCACATCGTCAGAGTGGGGCATGACACCTCCTGGAGCTGCTTCCACCTTCACACTGTCCTGATGTTGCTGCTGCCGCCGCCTATGCACTCTGTCTTTGTGCCACTGTGTGGCCTCCTGATGCTGCTGCCACCTCCACATTGTCTTTGTGCCACCCTGTGGCCTCCTCCTGATGCTGCTGTTGCCGTGACCTCCACACTCTGTAATTTTGCCACTCTGTGGCCTCCTGATGCTGCTGCTTCTGCCTCCATACTGTCATTGTGCCACCCTGTGGCCTCCTCCCGATGCTGCTTCCGCCACATCCACACTCTGTCATTGTGCCACCCTGTAGCCTCCTGATGATGCTTCTGCCACCTCCACACTTTGTCATTGTGCCACTCTGTGGACTCTTCATGCTGCTGCTGCCACCTCCACACTGTAATTGTGCCACCCTGTGGCCTCTTCCTGATGCTGCTGCCCCCGCCACCTCCGCACTCTGTAATTGTGCCACTCTGTGGCCTCCTGATGCTGCTGCTTTGACCTCCATACTGTCAATGTGTCACTCTGTGGCCTCCTCCTGATGCTGCTTCCACCTCCAGACTCATTGGCTCACTCTGTGATATCCTCATGCTGCTTCCACCTCACCACTATGTCATAGGGCTACTCTGTGGACTTCTCATGCTGTTCCCACCCTCCCCACTTCATTACTGGACCACTATTTTGCCTTTCGTCCTGGCTGACATAATTCTTTATTTAACCTTTCTTCTGATCTGTCAGAAAGAAGGAAAAATGAGACGCACACATGAGCCTGTCTATGTAACAGCTGTAAGGCCTGCATGACATGGTTGCATCAGAATTGGCTTATGATTTGGTAGCCAAAAGCAGGAGTGGGTACAAAACACAGAAGACATGCAAATATTCCATTCACGTGTCATCTGTTTTGGATCAACTCCAGTTTTTTTGGGCTGTAGCAATACAGATGGATTACTGACAAAATGCTGACCGAGTGAAGGCGGATGCTCCACAGACAGGATCCGTTTTTTTGTGGGTTATTGTCCTGACGGATCAGAGGAAGGGCAAAATAATCAGTGACGTCCACACAAACTTACTGCTGGCACCATCTCCACTCTGTCGTGGGGGCTCTACTTGTATAAGCTTTTAATAGAACAGTCTTTGTTTCTAGTACACAGGCGCTTGCACCCTTGGTTTCTAACGCTGCTGTACCGCAGCGGTATCGCCACCGCTGCTAATCAAAAGTAACATGTATAATCTCTATTCAGGTGCTGCGCGATGCAGTCCCTGTACACCTTCACTATCTGTCAGTGCCCAAGAACACACAGTATACAGTAACTAAACACCTTCAGATTGGTAATTACCTGTATCTGAGTCTTTGTCTGTTCGACTGTATGTCCTGTGTCTTCTTTTTCTTTCGCTCTCACATCAAGGATGAAGGGGATTCGGGAGGCTGGACCCTATTGTTTTTACTAATACTGAGCTTGCCCAGGCCGGTGGCACAGCTCAGTTTGAAAAGTCTGCTTACTCGCGCTCACACGGAGCGCTGCGTGACGTCACAGTAAGAGCTACGGGTGGCTAGGAGAACCAAAGTTACTCCAACGCGTTTCGAATAATATGTTATTCTTTGAAGAGGCTGTGGCCCAGGGCGCGGTGAAACTGTGCCTGCTGCCAGAGCACAAGAAACACACTCATCCATGATACCTAGCTTCATGTCCCAGTTTGCAGGCAGCGCAGTGCATCACTCTCGAAGTCAGACCAGTGCGACCAGGTGGTCGGTTGGATTGCAGCAGATAATGCTGCCAGTCGGTTAAGCACCACCCTGTCTTCCACAAATTCCAGTCTCAGTAGCCAAGAGTGTGGTTAACAGAATCCTCACCCTGATCCTCCTTCCTCCCACCATGGAGAGTATTGGCAAACAAGTGATTCCACTCTCGGATATTCCGAGGTGCTCTTTTCATCGCCATTCCTTGATTTGGGCCTCTCAACAAGCCTGCTTGAAGAGGGACATGAGGAGATATTGTGCCCTGATTCCCAAACTCTTAAGCATCCACAGTCACAAGAAGATGACTGTGGGGTACGGCAATTAGTGTTTCACGAGGTGGATGATGATGATGAGACATAGTTGCCAATAAGTCAACCACAATTAGTGTCTCAAGAGGTTCATGATGAGGATGAGACACAGTTGTCAATAACTGAGGTTGTTGTTAGAGCATCAAATCAGGAGGATAACCAGAGTGAGGAAGTGGAAGACGATGTGGTGGACGATGAAGTCACTGACCCAACCTGGGAAGGTGGCAAGCTGAGCGAGGACAGCAGTACAGAGGGGGAGGGATCAGCAGCACCGCAACAGGCTGGAAGAGGCAGTGGGGTGGCAAAAGGGAGAAGGCGGGCCACACCAAACAGGCCCACAACTGTTCCCCGGAGCACCCCCTTGTGGCATTCTCCCTTGCCAAGGGGTAGGTGTTCCGCAGTCTGGCGCTTTTTTGAGGAAAGTGCAGACCCCATGACCCTCGCGTTGTACGCTTTTTGGCCAACACCTATTACTGGTTGTTCACCCTTCTTGACCCCTGCTACAAAGAGAACTTCTCATCTCTCTTTCCTGTGGTGGTGAGGACGAGCAAAATGGTGCAATACCAGAAGGTCCTTGGGGAAAAATTGCTCCAAAAATTTCCAGCTGACAACGCTGGTGGCAGAGTACGTAGTTCCTTGGCCAACCGAGGAGGGGAACACACAGCAGTTCCAACAGAGGCAGGGCAACACTCTCCAAGGCCTGGTACTGTTTTATGACACCCCGCCAGCACCCTCAATCTGATGTGTGGCCTAGTGTCACAAGGAGGGAAAAATTTTGGAAGATGGTGAAGGAGTACCTAGCAGACCGTGTCAACGTCCTCAGTGATCCCTCTGTGCCTTACAACTATTGGGTGTCCAAGTTGGACACGTGGCACGAACTGGCGCTCTACGCCTTGGAGGTGCTGGCCTGCTCCAACGCTAGCGTTTTGTCAGAGTATGTATTTAGTGCTGCTGGGGGCATAATAACTGATAAGTGCATCAACTGAAAATGCTGACCAGTTGACTCTTATAAAAATGAACAAGGCAAAACTAAGAAAACTTCTCACCTCTTTTACTGTGGTAGGAGTAGGCTAATTCCAGACTACAGCTATCTTTTCTGGGTCTGGCTTGACACCTTCAGAACAGACAACATGTCTCAGGTACTTGACTTCTGATTTTAGTAAGTAGCACTTAGATGGTTTGATTTTGAGTCCATGCTTGATGAGGACTTGGAAAACGTCTGCAAGATATTTTAAGTGATCTTCATAGGATTTCGAAAAGATGATTACATCATCCAGGTATAGCAAGACAGTTTCAAAGTTTTTGTGGCCTAAACATTGTTCCATTAGTCTTTGGAAAGTTCCAGGGGCATTGCAAAGTCCAAAGTGCATGTAGTTAAATTCAAATAGACCCATTGGGGTAGTAAATGCTGTTTTTTCACGATCTTCAGGAGCCATAGGTACCTGCCAGTACCCACTGGTTATTTCCAGGGTAGAAAAGTAAGCTGAGGATCCTAATGCCGTCAAGAACTCCTCGATTCTTGGTAAAGGATAGGCATCCTTGTGGGTGATTTGGTTAATCTTCCTTGTAGTCCACACAGAATCGAATGTTACCATCTTTCTTTTGGACAAGAACTAGAAGTGCAGCCCATGGACTATGGCTGTCTTTGATGATGTTTGAATCTTTCATCTCTTGGATCATCTGTTTCACAGATTGGTACATTGTCGGTGGTATAGGCCGGTAACTTTCCTTGATTGGGGGGTGTGAACCGCTAGAGATGGTGTGCTTGATTACACTGACTGCACCATAATCTGTAAGATGTTTACTGAAGGCATGATGATGCTCTTTCACAACTTTTAAGACTCCTTCAATTTGTTCCCCAACTGTAAGAGTATCTCCCATGTTAAGGTCTTTCCACCATAATGTATCTGAGGTATGGTTTTGTGGATTTAGCTTCTGAGCAGACTGTTCAGTGGTAGCTGCAGGTACACTGATAACATCTTGGAAAGTGACTTGTAGCAACTGAGCCACAGGGCAGTGCTTAGTCAAAGTTATACTGTTATCACTTAAATTTAGAAGACGAATAGGCACTTTACCTTGAGATACAGTAACTAGGCTTCTTGCAGCTCAGACTAAATGATGGTCTTCTAGGGTGATGGGTTCTACCAGGGCCTGGTAGTCTTGACCTTGAATCCCAAGAGCAGCTCGGCACCACAGGAGTGTTTCAGTATTTGGTTTAAGGATTACTGGTTGGTTACCTTGGATGTGGGCACAGCAAATCTCTCCTTTCTCATTGGCAAATTTCTGTTGTGCACTTAACACACGGATAGTCTGTTGTATAACCTTTTTGGAAGCAGGTGAAGGGTTAGGCATAGATTTGTGCAAAGCTTTCAGCATTTCAGTATAACAGTTCCTAAGGACGTTCATTCCTAGGACTACCAGAGGGTTGTTGTCTTCCCTGATCTTCACAACAATGATACCTTGTTGGGGTAGTGTAGTTCCTCCCATTAGGAGCGTTGGCTCCCAGTACCCATGCACTGGCATGGGTTTCCCGTTGCTGGCTATAAGACTCAGCCAGGATTCTGGTGGTTGTGTCAACTAGTTCTGGTCCTAGTATTTCTCAAATGCAGTCTGTTGAATAGTTGTAACTTGAGTCCAATAAGGCAACAAAGGGAACCCCATTTATTCAGAGAACCACTTCTGGATGGGATCCTACATATATGGGCATCCAGCAGGGATCTTCTGGACCTACTGGTTTACGTCCCGAGGTGCGGTCCTTGGCCTCGAGGGTCACCCTTCTAACTGCCAGCACATCATTTCTGTATGGCCTGGCTTATGACAGTATGTGCAAGTGAGTCGCCTCTGAGCATTGAAGCGGTCAGGAGGGCGTCCACCAGAATTTCTGGGATATGTGTCTTTATAATCAGGAGGGAAAAGCTTACTTGGTAATGGTGTCTCATCCTCCAGCACTAATGGTTTCTCCAGACTTTTGGTCAGGAAGTTGACTTGCTCTGTCAAGGCAGCAACTGCATCAAGACCGGAGCTTGAGTTGCTTGACTGACTATAGGATAACATTTTGAAGATGCAACTGGCTTATCCGTAGATATTTCAGCAGGCCTAGTAGGCTCTGATTGTGGGTTTCTTCCCAGAATACTGATGGCTAACTCTTTGAAGTCTAGGAAAGTAGAACTTGGTGTATGAGGTGGAGGTCCATATGGAGTAGGAGGTTGAGGAGGCGGTGGACTTAGCGCTGTAAGTGGAAGCGGTGGAGGAGGACGAGGTAGCCAACACTGGTTTTAATTTTTTAATTTTAATTTTTTAAATTAGGGTACATCCTAAAAGAGTGGGAAATATCAAAAATACAACAATGAGCAATTGCGCTGTAGTATAACAATGGTTGGGCAAGGCCGGTATACATCTCTATTCTGCACAAGGTACGGACAAGTCCTGTGGGATCCATGCCTGGTTTATTTTAACGAACATGAGCTTGTCCACATTGCCTGTGTACAGACGGCTGCGCTTGTCTGTGATAACGTTCCCTGCCCGATTTGGAGACCCAGAAGTTGAAGGGGATAGACCTGTCATTCAATATGTGTAGGCGTGTGAACACACACTGCTCCAGCATGTTGCTGAAATGCTGCCTCCTGCTAAGACGTTCAATGTCAGCTGGTGGTGCTGGTTGTTGTGGCGTGCTGACAAAGCTTTTCCACATTTTGGCCATGCTAACCCTGCCTTCTGAGGTACTAGTGGTGCCCCAGCTGCGTTGGCAACCTCTTCCTCCTCCTCTGCCTTCACCTTGTGCTTCCACTGTGGCCCCACTGTCAGGTGGGAATGCCACCAGCAGGGCGTCTACCAGCGTGCACTTGTACTCGAGCATCTTACGATCACACTCCAGTGACAGAATTAAGGACGGTACGTTGTCCTTGTAAAAGGGATCTAGCAGCGTGGCCACCCTGTAATCAGCACAAGTTAGAATGTGGGCAACTCGACGGTCTTTGCGGAGACACTACAGCAGGCATCCTCAAACTGCGGCCCTCCCGCTGTTCTAAAACTACAACTCCCACAATGTCCTGCTGTAGGCTGATACCTGTAGGCTGTTCTGGCATTCTGGGAGTTGTAGTTTTGCAACAGCTGGAGGGCCGGAGTTTGAGGATGCCTGCACTACAGCATGTAATCACTCATGTGTGCCAGGCTGCCCACAGGCAACGACAAGCTGTCCTCTGTGGGAGGTGTATCGTCTGTGTCCTCTGTATCCCCCCAGCCATGCACCAGTGATGGCCATGAGCTGGTTTGGGTGCCACACTGCTGTGAACACGGTTCCTCCTCCTCCATCTCCTCCTCCTCATCCTCCACCTCATCATCCTCCAGAACTGTGCCCTGGCTGGACGATTGTGTACCTGGCGTTTGTGGGTGCAGGAAACCACCCTCGGAGCCACTTGAAAATGACTTGCCTGAAACCCTATGAAATGATCCCTCTTCCTCCTCCTCCTGCTGTACCACATCCTTTTCCTTCATCGCCAGCAGCGTTTTTTCAAGGAAGCATAGAAGTGGGATAGTAACGCTGAGAACGGCGTTATCGGCACTGGCCATGTTGGTGGAGTACTCGAAACAGCGCAACAAGGAACACAGGTCTTGCATGGAGGCCCAGTCATTGGTGGTGAAGTGGTGCTGTTCCGCAGAGCGACTCACCCGTGCGTGCTGCAGCTGAAACTCCACTATCGCCTGCTGCTGCTTGCACAGTCTGGCTAGCATGTGCAAGGTGGAGTTCCACCTTGTGGGCATGTCGCATATGAGGCGGTAAGCGGTAAGGCCGAAGTTACGCTGCAGCGCTGACAGGCGAGCAGCAGCAGGGTGAGAACGCAGTAGCTCTGACATATCGGGGTAATTTTTAAGGAACCTTTGCACCACCAAATTCAGCACATGCGCCAGGCAAGGGATGTGCATCAAACCAGCTAGGGGACAGAGCTGCTACGAGATTTCGCCCATTATCGCACACCACCAGGCACCAACCACTCACTGAGGCTCACTGGCACCAACCACTCATCGGTCTGTTGTTCAAGGCCCGTCCACAGCTCCTGCGCGGTGTGGGGTTTGTCCCACAAACAGATAAGTTTTAAAACTGCCTGCTGTCGTTTACCCCTGGCTGTGCTGAAGTTGGTGGTGAAGGTGTTACGCTAACTGGATGAGGAGGTGGAAGAGGATGAGGAAGCAGAGTAGGAGGAGGAAGCAACAGGAGGCAAAGAGAAGCGCCCTGCAATCCTCGGTGGTGGAAGGACATGCTCCAAACTGCTATCCGCCTCAGGCCCAGCTGCCACTGCATTTACCCAGTGTGCTGTTAGGGAGATATAACGTCCCTGAACATGCTTACTGGTCCACGTATCCGTAGTTAGGTGCGCCTTGCCACAGGTGGCGTTGCGCAGTGCACACCTGATTTTGTCCCCCACTTGGTTGTGCAGGGAAGGGATGGCTTGCCTGGAAAAGTAGTGGCGGCTGGGTACGATGTACTGTGGGACAGCTAAGGCTTTTAATAACAGAATAGAACACCAGTATCTCACGCGTGTATTTCACACTGACAGATGCAGCAAAGGCTGCAAATTTAGTATTTTGCCCAAAATGGGTGTTTTATTAATATCAGAATAGAACACCAGTATCTAACGCATGTATTTCACACTGACAGATGCAGCCAAGGCCGCAAATTTTGTATTTTGCCCAACATGGGTGTTTTTTTAAACCCAGAATATTATTGCAGTATTTCAAGCTTGTATCTCACACTGACAGATGCAGCCAAGGCCGCAAATTTAGTATTTGGCCCAAAATGGGTGTTTTTTTTAACCCAGAATATTATTGCAGTATTTCTAGCTTGTATGTCACACTAACAAATGCAGCATAGGCCCCAGATCTAGGGTATTGCCCAAAATGGGTGCATTTTTAAACCCAGAATATTATTGCAGTATTTCTAGCTTGTATGTCACACTAACAAATGCAGCATAGGCCCCAGATGTAGGATATTGCCAAAAATTGGTGTTTTTTTTAACCCAGAAAATTATTGAAGTATTTCAAGCTTGTCTTTCACACTGACAGATGCTGCAATGGCACCAGATGTAGGATATTGCCAAAATGGGTGTTTTTTAAACCCAGAAAATAATTGAAGTATTTCAAGCTTGTCTTTCACACTGACAAATGCTGCAAAGGCACCAGATGTAGGGTATTGCCAAAAATGGGTGTTTTTTTTAAACCCAGAATATTATTGCAGTATTTTAAGCTTGTATCTCACACTGACAGATGCAGTCAAGGCCGCAAATTTAGTATTTGGCCCAAAATGGGTCTTGCAAAAAATTGGGTGTTTTTTTAAACCCAGATTATTATTGCAGTATTTCAAGCTTGTATTTGAATGTTACAAAAGCACATATGCTGTGCTGGTGCACTGAGCTTGCATAATATGGCCGCCGCCGCCCCCCTAACTAACAGACAGATAAAAGTTTATTTTTCTCTGTCACTGGGCTCAGAGCAGGGTAAAAAGATTGTGCACTGCACCCACAAAACTAAATCTATGTAGATCGCTGAGTTAACAAGCACTTCAGATTAAAGATTCTTTGCTATTCTCTCCCTTACAGCAGCATCATCCTATCCCTACACTAATCAGAGCAGAGTGACATGCAACGCTACGTGACTCTAGTTATATAGAGGCTGGGTCACATGCTGCACTGGCCAATCACAGCCAATCACATTAGTAGGCATGGGTTAGATGGCTTCTAAGGGCACAAGAGTAAAACGCTTGTTGATTGGCTGCTCTGCAGCCTTTCAAAAAGCGCCATTAAATTGCCGAACACCAAACTCGAACCCGAACTTTTACTGAAAAGTTCGGGTTCGGGTCAGCGGTCCAAAAATCCTAAAGTTCGGTATGAACCCGACCTTTACAGTTCGGGTTTGCTCAAACCTACCTGTAAACCGTTTTGGAGAACATTTATGTAAAGTAAAGCTGCCATTGAACTTCATCTCAAGGTCTCAAGTTATTCTTTTATCCCTCAATTATTCCCCCTATTTATTGCTTCGGAGCCAAAGCCTGGGGTCCAGCCGTATCCAGGTAGGAGCACCATGACACACATAAAGAGACATTTTAGGCCGCTCTATATCACTCGGCATTCCTACGTCTGGGTCGAGTTATAGAGGGCCTTAGGGGGAGGCGCCCGTTGCAGGCTCACACAATTTGATGTAAATGTGTGCTGAGAGCATCACAAGTAAAGTGTAGAAAAAAACTGCAATAATGCAATAAAAAACAATGCAATAAAAAATTCTATATTTGCCTTTTTTAGTGGTTGCAGAGTGCTGATTCATCTATGTTTACCTACAATCTGCTTACCATGATAATTCTTGCATCCAAGTATCTCTAGACAATTCCCTTACCTCGGTACATGCAAGACAGTTACCGCATACTTGCCTTCCTGGAGAGTGTCTGTTCATATGCAGAGGCCAATGTGAACAATCAGAGCTGCAGTGTAATAAATACTGAACAAACGGAGCAGCAGTCTTGGCTTCTCATGAGACAGGAGCTGGATCTCAGACTACCTCAGGCTGCCATTAGACAATGAGCTAAGCTGGAGGCACTGATCTACGGTATAACTTTGTTCTAATGTACAGCCAAACAACCATCACTGAAGAAAATACAATAAGTAGCTGTAGTAAAAATAGCTTTGGCTCAGTACGTTTATAGTTCTTTTTGTGCCCGTTGACATCTCTGCTGGTAGCTAATATGTATAAAGCTGAATAATTTCTTGACATTGTGAACAGGATCATTTATTCTGCTGGTAATTGTTCTGCTGTACAGTGAAGATCTGTAATAAATATATTCGGCATCATTTCATAGAGGCAGGATGATAATTTGATCTGCATCAGACATCAGCATTAGTGTCATTAGTGTACAGCAAACAAGATAGTTTATCTGATTTATAGAAGAGAAAACATCATTAGTGCATGCTTATCTTGTCCAACATCTGCTTGGAAATCATCAGTCATTGACATTTAACCTGAAAAAAATCTAATCAAATTTCATTTTAAAATGATCTCCTAAATTGAGTCTAGTTGTCTGGAGCAACTGTGGCAAACACGTAACCAGACTGTACAGGGTGGAGACTAGACCTGATTCAAATAAAATGGTAATTAATAAGAATTGTCCTTAATAATATAAAAAAAAGTTAGAAAATCACTTTACTGTGTTGCATCCTTTCCCTTTCCCTAACACCATAGATTTCTGGTGTTCTAGTTAGAGATGAGCGAAGTGTTGAAAAATTTTATTCCGCTGATTCGTCGAACTTCGACAAGAAATTCGAATCGTTAGGAATTAATCTGTCACGAATTGCAATAAATCAGGTATAGCCAGGCCCCACTACCTAATCATATTCATCCCAGTTGGTGGCCCAATCTCAGTGTGAAGGCTTGGAACTTAAACTGCAGGGAGAGTTTATCGCCGTGTGCATTACGTTCTAGTTCACCCACATTGATAGTAATCCATCCTGTAGGTACTGTGCCGTCAGTATTACAGGCGTAATTTATGTCCGTCTACATCAGTGTGCAGTGCACTAAGATTCATAGCTAATCCCTTCTGTTAAACTCTCACGGCTGAGGATGGGGAAAACCCTCAGCCGTGCGATGCCAGGAGATGGTAGGTCGCTACTTGGCCAGGACCACAGAATTAGGGAGCAGGTCACCTCCTATCGCATCCCTAATCTGACTCCTAGCTGCATGAGCCGACCTTGATGGTAGGAGGACTCATGCTCCGCAACCTTGAAGTCCCTGCTAGCCCTAAACTAAGAGCAGGGTAAGACGACCTGTTCCTTCTGGATATGGAGGAACAGGAGTGTCACTGGCCAAGCTGCATGCAAGGAGGAACACATACAACTTATGGCAATGGCAGGTACATGCCACAAACAGCTTGGGCAGATAAACCACTTAGTTGTGTATAAAATTCCTGGATGTTTATGTCCTCCTGCTTTGCCAGTTTATCCTTCTTGGGGCTCAGGTGGCCGTGAAATAGAGGTGCCATGTCTTCTCCCCCCTCGCTAATCAGATTTGTCAGCATCCACTCCAAAACATGAAGGAGGGGAATGACATAATTCATCCCGTAGTTCTGCCAACTGACAAATAAAGTAACCTCCTCAAAGGGCCTGAGCAAATGGCACATGTCACGCATTGGCTGCCACTGGCTAATGTGAAAGTTGCATCAGGGAGTAGACCCTTGCAGGGAGGTGGAAACGGCATTTTGCCTTTGCAGATCAAGGAGAGCGTGTCTGTAATTCAATCTAGGATGTGAATTTTTCCACAGAAATTTAGAGAACAGCCTTCTAACTGTATGAAAAAAAGAGACTGTAGATGTATCCGGGCCACTTGTATCAAATATAAGAACTTAGGTAGTATATAAGTCGTGAAGTATTGTTTCCTGCCAATCCAAGAAAAAAGAGTAATTTAGTAGTGACTAGCTGTGCGCATATTGAATTGAGTAACGGGCGATAATTCAGGTCGTATACCTTTGAGAGTTCATCCGATACCTTCATGCCCAGATATGTAATTGAAGTGGTTTGCCAGGGGAAGGGAGTTGAGACTTTCAGACTCTCCACCTCTTCAGTGTCTAATGTAATATTAAGAACCTCAGATTTCCCAAAATTAATCTTAAAGTTAGATAACCGACCAAATTCCTGGAAAAGATCTTATATATGAGGAAAAACTATAGTGGGATTAGTGAGGAATATTAAAAGATCATCCGCGTAAGCAGCTACTGTGTGGGTTCCCGACTGGGCTTTTAAACCTTTTATGTGTGGATGTTGTCTTATAGCCTGTATTAGGGTTTCCATACACAGAAAAAATAAGCTTGGCGACAGAGGGCAGTCTTGTCGAGTGCCATTCACTATAGTAAAGGTAGGCGACAGCGAGTTATTAACCTTGACCCTTGCCGAGGGGAGGGAGTATAGCGAAAAAATAGCGTTAATAAAGGGAGAGGGAAATCCAAAGTTAAGTAAGGCTTCTTTCATGAAAGTCCAATCAATTCTGTCAAAAGTCTTCTCGGCTTCTGTACCGAGAAGAATCATGTGAATTCCATTGGACTTGGCATAATGCATAGCATTTAAAACCCTATTGGCATTGTCCTTGCCTTCCCTGGAGGGAACAAAAGAATATGCAACCTCTGCGCTGGTCATGAGCCAGCTAAATAGGCTCTGAGGGCCTTAAGTCCTTCCCGACTGTGCAATGGATTAAACAAAGGCACACATCTACACCAGTCAGAAATTAGTGAGGACCACATCCAGTTAGAGAAAGAGATGCCCATCAGACAACTGATCAAGCGATCTAAGCAGGCAACCACTCCCTCAGAGAAAATAAAAGTAGGGTCCCTATAGACCAAAGAATATTTGCACAAGTTGTATGTTTACAGCACGCTCAGCTTATTTGGGTCTTGGGCAGATTTTTTTCAACGGCTGTACTGGCTACTTCTCCCCTGTAGTTGACCAAGTACCCGGAGGCATAGGCAATGCCGAAAGGCTATCCTCCATCGGAACCGGCATCCAGGAGAGCACTTACACACTGCCTGTAGGTCCTCTGGTGTCCGGATGACCAGTTGTTTGTTGTTTTTTAGGATTGAAATCCCAAACGGATAAAGCCATCTGTATAGTAAACCATGAGCTTTAAGGTGTTCCAATAAAGGTTTAAGGGTCCTTCTCTTAGCTAAGGTCGTAGGAGAAAGATCCTGATAAAGATGGATCGGGGCCGATTCCAGCAAGTTTTCACCTTTTTCCTGCGCTTGGTGGAGAATTGCAGATGTGTCTGCAAAGTTCAACAATTTGCAGATAATGTCCCTGGGAGGGTCAGATGGACCCGGTTTGGGGCGTTATGCTCTATGGATACGTTTAATCACAATAGCAGCAGCTCTATCTTGACCCAGGATGTCAGCAAAAATGGAGGCAGATATTCAGGGAAGATCTTCCGCTACATGTTTCTCAGGTAATCCCTTAAAACTCAGGTTATTCCAGCGGTTGCAGTTTTCTAGATCCTCTATTTGATTAAAGGCTTTGTTCAGCTAACGCTGTTGTTCCATAAACTTAGACCTTAATGAGCCGCCAAATGTCAGCAGTGCCGAGCTCTGATCCTCCAAAGCCTCTACACGGCCCCCAAGATGGCGGATGTCCGCCCCTATATCTTTCAGCTCTTTCATAATGGGCCGCATTGCTAATGTAATGGTTTGCTTTAAAAAGGCCCGGGTGATGGGCTCTACATCTCTCACCCCTCATGATGCGCTGTCCACATCAGACTCCTCTGCAGCGTCTGAGTCCAAAGCGTCAGTGTCTGGCGCCATCTTGGACGTCATAGGGCCAGCCGTGAGATCCTTCTTTGTCAAATACTTTTCCATTTCCACTTGCTGCTTCAGAGGTCTTGGTGTTCCAGCAGGCTCCTTGCTCCTATCCCTGCCGACTTTCCCCATGGCAGAAGCGATGAAAGCTGATAAAAAGCCAGGTAAGGCGCCAAGTGAGAGAGGAGCTCTGGACTAAGCTTCCTCCTCCATGTGCTCACAGACTCCACCCCCAACTTTTTGTACTTAAGGATGTATGGACAGATAATAAAGCCTCCAGATTTATATGTTCCCAGTGGCTTATGATCCAGCCAGGTACCCTCCATCGTTGGTTTTTGATACATACTGTGTACAAAGCGGTCTCTCAAAGATCTGCCCTTTCTGAAAGTTACTGCGGGGTATGGGCCTATTACTTCTTCTAAATCTTGATCCATGAGAAGAATTCCCCACTGTTTTCATAAGATGTTCATGACCCATTCATTTTGATGTATTCCCTATCATTCAAATAATTCCACTCCCTTCATGCCCCTCTCTCCCTAGATTGTAACAGAGAGTCCCTATCATGTGAAAGTGAGTGTTTATATGCTCCTCTCAGAACCTCCTCATGATATCCCGTCTCTAGGATTCTGGCTTTTAGGTCCTTAACCTGGTTGATAAATCTGGGAACACTGTAACAGTACCTCCTCAGTCTCATATATTGTCCCTTTGGGATCCCCCTCTTGAGTGGCAATGGGTGATGGCTTTCCCACCGTAAGAAGCTGTTTGTCGCCATGGGTTTGCCATACACTTTACTCTGCAAACCACCTTCCTGTTTGTTAATTACCACATCAAGTAAGGGGATCATCATCTCATCTGCCTCCAATGGGAATTTGAGTACCACCTCATTCTTATTCAGGGACTCCAAAAATTCTCTGAATGACTCCTTTGTCCCATTCTACAGCACCAAGATGTCATCAATAAATCGACCCCAAAAGGAGATTTTAGATGTTCAACTGGTCTCCCCTTTCTGGAATACCATTGAATCTTGTACTCTTGGGTTTCAGATGACTAAAGGGGTCCTGTCCCCACTATTTCTCCCCTCCCTTTAGCTTGGATTCTAGAGTCCTAATACCCATGAGTAGAGATGGCCTTGCGGTCTGCCCGGCGGTCGTTTCGCGGCGAACTTCGCTCGTTCGCAGTTCGCCGAATGGGCAAACATATGGCGATCTCCGCCGGCACCATATTCTTTTACATTGTAAAGAACTTTGACCCATGACACATCCATCAGGTGGTACAAGACAGCCAATTGAGTTGTTTCGGCACATGGACACACCCCCTACCTATCTACCATTTTACATTCAGTGTTTTGCCAGTGTAGGGAGAGGTTGCTGTGTGGAGCAGGGACAGACTGTTAAAGACACCAAACAATAGCTAATAGTGCTACAAAAGTCCTTTAAAGGACTGGTATAGGTGTGCTATCGATAGGTGTGACTTACTGAGAGATGTGATATACTTCTAATATACTTTATAACATAGAAAGTATATTATAGTGCATTTATATTGTGCAGCAGTTGTGTGCGGTTCTGCAGCGATACTGCAGCTATACAGAGGGGCAAACCCTCTTGGAACAAATAATTTCAACTGGTGTAATATAACAAGTTGCCACCCCAAAAAACTGATTGAGGCAGGGGTGTGATATACCAATAATATACTTTCCATATAGTGCATTTGGGTAGTGCAGCATTTGTGTGCGGTTCTGCTGCATTACCGCAGCTACACAGAGTGACAAACGCTATTGGAACAAATAATTTCAACTGGTGTGATATACCAGTTGCCCCCCAAAAAAACTGATTGAGGCAGGGGTATGATATACCTATAATATACTTTCTATATAGTGCATTTGAGTAGTGCAGCATTTGCGTGCGCTTCTGCTGCGTTAATGCAGCTACACAGAGTGACAAACGCTATTGGAACAAATAATTTCAACTGGTGTGATATACCAGTTGCCCCCCAAAAAACTGATTATAGCAGGGGTGTGATATACCAATATTATATTTTCTATATAGTGCATTTGGGAAGTGTAGCATTTGTTTGCGGTTCTGCTGTGTTACCGAAGCTACACAGGCCTGCTCTGCTAACTCCGTGTGGTTTTGCGCAGCCTTCTTTGCCTCAGGTTCTGAGGTTGTGCGCAGCCACACACGATGCAGCGCATGCGCAGTGCATCAGGAAACAGCTGTTGTGCTCTAAGTGTTCGCGCAGGTATTTCCAGCACAGCGCGATCATGATGACATGCATAGCAGGCGACAGCGTCATGCGCTCCAATGAACTGGTGGGCGTATTTATTTTGATACCATTGGTTGGCGGAGCGTCTTGCCCTGAAACTGATAGGACGGCAACACCTGTTAATCGGTACATTCTGTATTTAAACCTCCAGGTGGCAGAGGTCACTCATGGCTGCCCATTTACCCCTGAAGAAGCCAGAATAGTGGCGAAACATGTCGGGGGGCAGTTCTAGTTTTTAAATGCTGCGCACTACTCCACTGTTATTAGGCAATTAGTAGTCCGGCTGGATCACTTTGCTAGTTTGTTGTAACAATCAGTTAGACACAGTATTCACTGCTGTGTGTCAAGTCCGTATGCAGTGTTAGTTGCCAAACAATACGTTTAGCACTGTAGTGGGATGACACACCAAGTCCCCCACCACGCTATATGGTTGTCTTACAACCCCATTTATTTGACGATAACACCGCAGACAGGGTACGGCAGGATTCTGCCCCTCTAGTCATAAGGGTGAGAGATTGTGCACATCTCTTCGCCCCTTATAACTGACCAACAGATACACTCACCAGTGGAGTGGTGACTGTGTTTTTAACATTTTTTGTTTTTGTCTGTGATTAATTAAATAGTGCACCACGCACACATGTGGTGTTAGGTTTTATCATTTATTATAATAAAAGTGAAGTATTAATTTTCACCTGGGTCAAGAAAGGTTCTATTGCCTGTTTAGGCATTTGTAAATAAACATATACCAGTTGCCCCCCAAAAAAACTGATTGAGGCAGGGGTATGATATACCTATAATATACTTTCTATATAGTGCATTTGGGTAGTGCAGCATTTGTGTGCGCTTCTGCTGCCTTACCGCAACTACAGAGTGACAAACGCTATTGGAACAAATAATTTCAACTGGTGTGATATACCAGTTGCCCCCCCAAAAAACTGATTAAAGCAGGGGTGTGATATACCAATAATATACTTTCTATATAGTGCATTTAGGTAGTACAGCATTAGTTTGCTGTTCTGCTGCGTTACCGCAGCTACACAGAGTGACAAATGCTATTGGAACAAATAATTTCAACTGGTGTGATATACCAGTTGCCCCCCAAAAAACTGATTGAGGCAGGGGTGTAATATACCAATAATATATTTTCTATATAGGGCATTTGGGTAGTGCAGCATTTGTGTGTGCTTCTGCTGCGTTACCGCAACTACACAGTGTGACAAACGCTATTGGAGCAAAAAATTTCAACTGGTGTGATATATCAGTTGCCCCCCAAAAAAGTTATTGAGGCAGGGGTGTGATATACCAATAATATATTTTCTATATAGTGCATTTGGGTAGTGCAGCATTTGTTTGCGGTGCTGCTGCGTTACTGCAGCTACACAGAGTGGCAAACGCTATTGGAACAAATAATTTCAACTGGTGTGATATACCAGTTTCCCCCCAAAAAAATGATTAAAGCAGGGGTGTGATATACCAATAATATATTTTCTATATAGTGCATTTGGGTAGTGCAGCATTTGTTTGCGGTTCTGCTGCGTTACCGCAGCTACACTGAATGACAAACGCTATTGGAACAAATAATTTCAACTGGTGTGATATACCAGTTGCCCCCCAAAAAAACTGATTGAGGCAGGGGTGTGATATACCAATAATATACTTTCTATACAGTGCATTGGGGTATTGCAATATTTGTTTGCGTTTCTGCTGCGTTACTGCAGCTACACAGAGTGACAAAACGTTATTGGAACAAATAATTTCAACTGGTGTAATATACCAGTTGCCCCCCAAAAAAACAGATTAAAGCAGGGGTGTGATATACCAATAATATACTTTCTAGATAGTGCATTTGGGTAGTGCAGCATTTGTTTGCGGTGCTGCTGCGTTACTGCAGCTACACTGAGTGGCAAACGCTATTGGAACAAATAATTTCAACTGGTGTGATATACCAGTTGCCCCTCAAAAAAACTGATTGAGGCAGGGGTGTGATATACCAATAATATACTTTCAATATAGTGCATTTGGGTAGTGCAGCATTTGTGTGCGCCTTTTCTCCGTTATTGCAGCTACACTAAGTGACAAATGCTATTGGAACAAATCATTTCAACTGGTGTGATATACCAGTTTCCCTCCAAAAAACTGATTAAAGCAGGGGTGTGATAAACCAATAATATATTTTCTATATAGTGCATTTGGGTAGTGCAGCATTTGTTTGCGGTTCTGCTGCGTTACCGCAGCTACACTGAGTAACAAACGCCATTGGAACAAATAATTTCAACTGGTGTGATATATCAGTTGCCCCCCAAAAAAGTTATTGAGGCAGGGGTGTGATATACCAATAATATATTTTCTATATAGTGCATTTGGGTAGTGCAGCATTTGTTTGCGGTGCTGCTGCGTTACTGCAGCTACACAGAGTGGCAAACGCTATTGGAACAAATAATTTCAACTGGTGTGATATACCAGTTTCCCCCCAAAAAAATGATTAAAGCAGGGGTGTGATATACCAATAATATATTTTCTATATAGTGCATTTGGGTAGTGCAGCATTTGTTTGCGGTTCTGCTGCGTTACCGCAGCTACACTGAATGACAAACGCTATTGGAACAAATAATTTCAACTGGTGTGATATACCAGTTGCCCCCCAAAAAAACTGATTGAGGCAGGGGTGTGATATACCAATAATATACTTTCTATACAGTGCATTGGGGTATTGCAATATTTGTTTGCGTTTCTGCTGCGTTACTGCAGCTACACAGAGTGACAAAACGTTATTGGAACAAATAATTTCAACTGGTGTAATATACCAGTTGCCCCCCAAAAAAACAGATTAAAGCAGGGGTGTGATATACCAATAATATACTTTCTAGATAGTGCATTTGGGTAGTGCAGCATTTGTTTGCGGTGCTGCTGCGTTACTGCAGCTACACTGAGTGGCAAACGCTATTGGAACAAATAATTTCAACTGGTGTGATATACCAGTTGCCCCTCAAAAAAACTGATTGAGGCAGGGGTGTGATATACCAATAATATACTTTCAATATAGTGCATTTGGGTAGTGCAGCATTTGTGTGCGCCTTTTCTCCGTTATTGCAGCTACACTAAGTGACAAATGCTATTGGAACAAATCATTTCAACTGGTGTGATATACCAGTTTCCCTCCAAAAAACTGATTAAAGCAGGGGTGTGATAAACCAATAATATATTTTCTATATAGTGCATTTGGGTAGTGCAGCATTTGTTTGCGGTTCTGCTGCGTTACCGCAGCTACACTGAGTAACAAACGCCATTGGAACAAATAATTTCAACTGGTGTGATATACCAGTTGCCCCCCAAAAAAACTGATTGAGGCAGGGGTGTGATATACCTTCTTTCACACATACTGCTCTTCTATAGGGACATTGTCACAGGGTCATTTTGAAAATGACAGGCAGAGGAAGAGGCAGGCCATTTGCAGGGGTGGTAGAGGTCGGGCAGGTTCTCAAGGCCGGAGCCTAAGAGGGAAGTTGCAGAAGGTGCGTGCGATTAAGTCAAAGGACGCACCAGACTTGGTTGAGTGGCTCACTCAGCCTTCCGCTTCTGCACCCTCCTCATCCTCTCTATCTGCACCCTATTCACTCTCTGCTGTGTGCAACCCCAAAGACACCACTACCACTACCATATCCCCTCCGCTTGAGTCAGAGGAATTATTTTCCCATTCATTCCAAGACCTTACCGATGTGCAGCCATTCTTGGCATCGGATCAGGAAGAGGAGGTATCAATGGTCGCCACCCAGCAGTCTGACAACAGTACCCAGATCTGCCCAAGGAGGGTGGTCCCCGCTGTTGCTGCCTACTCCGAGATCTCTAATGTCAGTGGTAGTGAAGGTGACAATGATGACGTGTCAATGGACGTCACGTGGGTGCCCACAAGAGAGGAAGAGGAGGGAAGTTCATAGGAAGAGACAGAGCAGCAGATAGGGAGGAGAAAGAGGAGAAGCAGGCAGAACTTACAGTGCACAGGAGGCAAAAAGCAGACTGCTAATGTATCTGGAATGAGCCATACACCATGCACAGTCACATCTGGCGCTCCCAGGACTCCGGCACATGGCTCCTCAGTGTGGGATTTTTTTAACGTGTCCGCTGCTGACAATAGTGTTGACATCTGCAGCCTGTGCTGTCAAAGCATAAGTCGCGGTAAGCCCAACACTCACCTAGGGACGACCGCCTTAAGAAGGCACCTGGCCTTCCATCACAGAGCCCAGTGGGAGCAACACCGTCAGAACCCACAAAGCCACACTCCCATTTCTCCACGTCCTGCATCTTCTCCTTCTCCTCTCTCCTCCCATTTGTCCTCCACTCCACTTTCCACGGTGCCGTTGTCACGATCATCTGTCAAAAAGCAGGCTTCCATAGTCCAAATGTTTGAGCTTAAAAAGATAATGACACCAGGTAACCCTCTTGCCCAACGGCTGACTGCTGGCTTGTCGGAACTGCTAGCCTGCCAACTACTGCCATATAAACTGGTGGACTCAGAGGCCGTTAGAAAATTTGTGGCCATTGGCACAATGCAATGGAAGGTCCCTGGAAGGAAATATTTCTCCCAGAAGGACATCCCGGAGCTATATGGCCACGTTCAGCGACAAGTGAATGTATCTCTGACACACAGTGTCGGTGCCAAGATACATCTGACCACAGACACGTGGTCTAGCAAACACGGGCAGGGAAGGTACATAACTTTTACTGCCCACTGTATGAACCCTCTGACAGCCGTCAAGCATGTAACCCGTTGCACCCGTGTGGATTTGGTGTTACCGCCACAGATTGCATGCAGGTCTGCCTTTTCTTCTCCTCCTCCTACTCCATCCTCCGTCTCCTCCTCGGCTGACTCGTCCTTTTCCACTGCTACCGCCTCTTCCGCTGCACCCTCCAAGCTCCCCAGAACCTATTCGACGCGCCACTTGAGATGTTGTCATGCTGTTTTGCGGCTGTTATGCCTGGAAGCCAAGAGCCACACCGGTCCTGCACTCCTTTCAACTCTGCGGTCACAGGTGATCAGTGGCTAACCCCGCTCAATTTGACAGTTGGTAAAGTGGTGTGGGACAACGGTGCCAATCTGTGGGGCGCGCTGAAATAGGGCAAAATGACATACATGCCGTGCATGGCACACGTCCTGAACTTAGTCATGCAGCGATTCGTTGCCAAATACCCCGGGTCCAGGACACCTTGCCGAAAATTTTTGGCCATTTTAGAAGATCTTACACGCCCATGTCTCGCCTTGCTGATGTTCTGCGGCGACACCACCTGCCCGTCAGACGTCTGATTTGTTACTGCCCGACGCTCTGGAACTCCACCTTGTATATGCTTGATAGGCTGCTCCAGCAGAAATGTGCAGTTAACGACTACCTGTGCAAACTCTGTGGCAGGACAGGTTCTGGGGAGCTTGGTTTCTTTTCACCACGCCAGTGGCTGCTCATGGGCGACGCATACAGACTTCTGCGGCCATTTGATAAGATCACCAAACTGGTCAGTCGCAGCCAGGGCGCCATCAGTGACATTGTACCTTACGCCTTCTTTCTGGAGCGTGCATTGCATTGTGTCATTGATCAAGCCATCGAGGAGCAGGAAGATGAGGAAGTCGCAATGCTGGATGAATTCCCAGGGGGGGTTACTCCATCTGAGACAAGTCAGTAGGAGTCTGAAGAGGAGTCAGAAGAGGATGATGGCTGGGGGGAGGAGTAGGAGCAAGAAGAGCAGGCTTTGAGGGGGACTTTAAACTTTTCGGGGATCCCTGGTATTGTCCATGGCTGGGGGGAGGAGACCAAGGACGACATTCTCCTGGGCGATGAGTAGGAGCCAGAGCGCTCCACCGCTTCCAATTTAGTGCAAATTAGGGCCTTCATGCTCCAGTGTTTGAAGAGGGACCCCTGTATAAAAAGCATAAAGGGCAAGGACCAGTACTGGGTGACAACGTACTTAGACCCCCGGTACAAACACAAAATGGCAGACACATGTTACCAGCATCACAGAGGGCTGTCAAAATGCAGCATTTCCAGGCCTTGCTGCGAGAGATGCTGCATTCTGCTGTTGCGGGCGCTGGCAGAGAAATTTTCACCCACAGCAAAAGAGTTGCGGGAACCAATCCTACTGCTCCTGCAATAAGAGGGAGGTTTGAAGATGTGTTGGTCACTTCGGATATGAAATCATTCTTGCAGCTAACCCATCGAGAGCCGCCCTCCGGATCCAGCCTCAGGGAACACCTAGACCGACAGGTGTCTGACTACATCGGGTTAACGGCCGATGTGGACTCTCTAAGAAGCGAGGAACCCCTGGACTACTGGGTGTGCAGGCTTGTCCTGTGGCCAGAGCTGGCAAAATTTCCCATGGAACTCTTGGCTTGCCCCTCATCGAGTGTCCTGTCCGAAAGGACGTTCAGCGCAGCAGGGGGGATCGTGACCATTAAGCGCACTCACCTAGCTCACGACCTGTGACAACCACGTGTAATTGAATTTCCTCATGCCAGCCCACACATATCCGCCACCATTCAGAACAAAGAATGGTCCTTGTCTTATGTATATACAGCGGCATAAAAGGCCTTTTCTGTCAGGTGAATGCCTAATTTTTGGGGCCTCTACTCCAGTGGACTACAGTAACATTTTTATCCAGTGACCGCCTAATGTACCTCCAGACACATCATCGCAAGTTCTTTTCTGTCAGGTGAATGCATAATTTTGGGGGCCTGTACTCCACTGGCCTACAGTAAAATTGTTATTCAGTGAACGCCTAATGTACCTCCAGCCACATAATCACTTGTTCTTTTCTGTACGGTGAATGCCTAATGTTTGGGGCTTGTACTCCACTGGCCTGTAGCAAAATTGTTATGCACTGAACGCCTAATATACCTCCAGCCACATAATCACTTGTTCTTTTCTGTCAAGTGAATGCCTAATTTTTGAGGCCCGTACTTCCGTGGCCTAAAATAAAAATTTTCTACGCTCCAACAGGGCACATTTCTGAGAATTTCCCTTTAAGACGCATAAAAATGGCCCCTGATTAAAATACATATTTTTGGGGGGAATTTTGCCATTGATCCCCCTCTGGTATGTCACTGTCCATGTTGTGGGACTATTTCTGCACTTCTAGCAAATATGGCTGCAAATATGACCTTAAGGTTTTTCAGGTTCGCCTGCCATTAAAGTCAATGGGACCCGCGGCGAACGCGCGGTTCGCGAGCATTTGATCGTGAACTCGCGGTTGCGAAATGTCCTGGTCGATGTTCGTCCATCACTACACTTCTGCATTATTCCTCAGAAACAGATATTTTTTTATTCAACAGTAATTTCTTATCTGTCACAAATACATATACGAATACTTGGCTAGGTCACTGGCTCATGCAGCTTTGTGTATATGTTGTGTTTTTCCCCCATAAGGGCCCCTACACACATAAATTTGGTCTGGTGTGTTTTGACCAGGAAAAAATAAAATAGAAACTGCTTGTGTTTTTTTTTTCCATACCGCATGCGGTTTTTATGGCATTTTTTGCAAAACAAATGTGTGAATGGCATTTTTTGTTCAGGTGATCACATGCACTCTCTGCTTTACATATTGTCCATATAGTTTCAGCTAACACCGAGAGCTGGTGTTTTTGAGCAAAAACGCCACTAAACCACAAAAATGCAGAAAGATGCTATAAAATAAAAATAAAATTTCAGCCTAAAGGATGGCTGGACCATTGTACAAAACAAGCTGGAGCTGTGGCAGAGAAAGGAGAAGTGCATCATGAGTTTGGTTGGATACAGGAAGTGCTACATACAGGATGGAAAGAAACCAGAGTGATATGTGAACAACTACATCAGTATATATGTTTAAAACCCCGATAATCCTGGAAAACCATTTTAAGCTTCAATACAAGGGAAAAAAGACGCTTCAACTAGTTTTAGATATATTTAGAAATGCCAGTAAAGCCTCCTAACAAATATTCGGAATATCAAGACCCAATGTACAGTACGTAGCTCTATACCATACAGTTGCTTATATTATCCATTGGCTACTACTGTAAAAAAAATAAAGTATGCTGTATGATATGCAATTTTTTTGTAGCCAACCTTATAGGAAGATGCAGCAGGCTACACTTTCCTATGCAGTAAAAAAGGTATTTTGGCATTTGTCTGGCTGATACATCTGGCAGCACCCACATCAGTATCAATCTAAGTTCCCTATCTCAGAGACACACAAGGGCTGATTACATGGGAATACAATTAACCCATTCGTATATTTTTGAGAGGTAAAAGAAAACCAGAGACCCTGGAGGAAAGCAATGCAAACATGTAATTAACATATTTACTGGAATACACGCCCAATGGTATCTCAAATAAAAAAACAAAAACAAAATCAGCATTTTCATGTTCTGGAAATTATACTGTACTATTATATGGTGCAAGGAGTCTATGCAGGTTTTGTAAAAGCAATTAGGGAATTGCTGCTCTTTCTGAGGCTTGCTCTACTAAGTGGCTTCTTATTAAGTGGAGTTAAAAAATAAGGAGTTCTAGAGCTGTGTGTGGTTTTGTGGGAGTGATTGCAGGTGGCTGAGTGTGGATTGCAGCAGAGATCATTGAAAGTTAAGTGTTTGTATTTTTGTACTTGCATTTAAAATCGTTTTTTTTTTTTTCTCTGCTTAATTAAGGCGAGTGCCTGGGGCAACCAGGTGCTATAAATTGAGCCACTTATACTCTTCAGAGCCTGCTCTTTCTGAGGCTTGCTCTACTAAGTGGCTTCTTATTAAGTGGAGTTAAAAAATAAGGAGTTCTAGAGCTGTGTGTGGTTTTGTGGGAGTGATTGCAGGTGGCTGAGTGTGGATTGCAGCAGAGATCATTGAAAGTTAAGTGTTTGTATTTTTGTACTTGCATTTAAAATCGTTTTTTTTTTTTTTTCTCTGCTTAATTAAGGCGAGTGCCTGGGGCAACCAGGTGCTATAAATTGAGCCACTTATACTCTTCAGAGCCTGCTCTTTCTGAGGCTTGCTCTACTAAGTGGCTTCTTATTAAGTGGAGTTAAAAAATAAGGAGTTCTAGAGCTGTGTGTGGTTTTGTGGGAGTGATGGCAGGTGGCTGAGTGTGGATTGCAGCAGAGATCATTGAAAGTTAAGTGTTTGTATTTTTGTACTTGCATTTAAAATCGTTTTTTTTTTTTTTCTCTGCTTAATTAAGGCGAGTGCCTGGGGCAACCAGGTGCTATAAATTGAGCCACTTATACTCTTCAGAGCCTGCTCTTTCTGAGGCTTGCTCTACTAAGTGGCTTCTTATTAAGTGGAGTTAAAAAATAAGGAGTTCTAGAGCTGTGTGTGGTTTTGTGGGAGTGATGGCAGGTGGCTGAGTGTGGATTGCAGCAGAGATCATTGAAAGTTAAGTGTTTGTATTTTTGTACTTGCATTTAAAATCGTTTTTTTTTTTTTCTCTGCTTAATTAAGGCGAGTGCCTGGGGCAACCAGGTGCTATAAATTGAGCCACTTATACTCTTCAGAGCCTGCTCTTTCTGAGGCTTGCTCTACTAAGTGGCTTCTTATTAAGTGGAGTTAAAAAATAAGGAGTTTAAGAAAAGGAGTTTGGAAACTAAGGTTGGATATAATTTCCTTGTGTGTTGTTGGCTTAATTTTACGTGGTCCTTCAACTACAGCAGACAGGGTCTAAATCTAAATCATTTATACTGTTTTACTTTTTTACTGTTGTAATCCCCATTTAGTATGTGTTGCACAATTTACAACGCAGTCCAGTGCACATCTTGCATGATGTATGCAGTCCTGGAACAGCCGTTCGAGGGTGTATATCTTTGTTGATGTGAGCAAATTACCCGTTTGATGTGAGCAAATTACCCGTTTGGAATCGCAGATCGAGTCTCTAAATGGGCAAGTTGCAACACTGAGAGGCATTGATAATTTGCAAAAGAGTTTGCTTCTCACCGAGCAAGCACTCTTTGGGGTAGATGAGGGGGAGGGTGACAGAGAGGAGGCTGAGGAAAGTGAGGTAGCTAGCTGGGTAAAAGTTAGAAAGCGGGGTAGAGGGAAGAGTGCCAGGGAGGCTAGCCCTGATCTGACACACCCCAACAAGTTTGCACGTTTGGCAGATGAGGGGGATGTCAGTCCGGGGACGGCACTGCTGCAGCCAGACACTTCCTCTGCCAGTCAGGGGAATGTCAGCTCCAGTAAGCAGGGAACCAGGAGAGCAGGGCAGGCCAGACAGGTGCTGGTAGTGGGAGACTCCATTATTAGGGGAACAGATAGGGAAATCTGTCACAAAGACCGTGATCGCCGAACAGTGTGCTGTCTTCCTGGCGCTAGAGTTCGACACATCGCGGATCGGGTTGACAGATTACTGGGAGGGGCTGGAGACGATCCAGCGGTCATGGTCCATATCGGAACCAATGACAAAGTTAGAGGTAGGTGGAGAGTCCTTAAAAATGATTTCAGGGATTTAGGTCAAAAGCTGAGGGCAAGGACCTCTAAGGTAGTATTTTCCGAAATACTGCCTGTACCACGAGCCACACAAGAAAGGCAATGGGAGATTAGGGAGATTAACAAGTGGCTCAAGAACTGGTGTAGGATGGAGGGGTTTGGGTTCCTGGAGAACTGGGCCGATTTTTCTATCTGCAACAGGCTCTATCGTAGGGACGGGCTGCACCTCAATGGGGAAGGGGCAGCTGTGCTGGGGAGAAAGATGGCTAGAAGGTTGGAGGAGTGTTTAAACTAGGGACTGGGGGGGAGGGTAATTACGTTATAGGAGGGGAAGATAGTGCAGATAGAGACCGGGGGCAAGGTAATAAGAATGGGGGAGGAATGGAAGGAGGGACTAGAACAATTCAGAAGGAAAGGTGTAGGGTAAAAAATATACATAAACCTCTCAAATGTATGTATACTAATGCCAGAAGCCTGACTAATAAAACTGGTGAACTGGAATTAGTGATGTGTGAGGAGGACTATGACATAGTGGGAATAACTGAGACATGGCTGGATGATAGCTATGACTGGGCGGTTAATGTACAGGGTTACAGTCTGTTTAGAAAGGATCATCAAAACCGGAGAGGGGGAGGGGTCTGCCTTTATATAAAGTCCTGTCTAAAGCCCACAGTCCGAGAAGATATAAGTGAGGGACATGAACATGTGGAGTCACTATGGGTAGAGATACATGGAGCTAAAAACAACAATAAATTACTAATAGGAGTTTACTATAAACCACCTAATATACCAGAGTCCACAGAAAATCTACTACTAAACGAGATAGACGAGGCGGCAAATCATAATGAGGTGGTTATTATGGGGGACTTCAACTACCCAGATATAGACTGGGAAACTGAAACTTGTATATCTCATAAGGGAAACAGGTTCGTGGCTATAACCAAAGACAATTACCTCTCCCAACTGGTTCAGGACCTGACTAGAGGGACGGCCATACTGGACTTAGTATTAACCAATAGACCTGACAGAACAACAGACGTGCAGGTCGGGGGACACCTGGGAAATAGTGACCATAAAGTAATAACCTTCCAATTATCATTCAAAAGAGCGTTTCTACAGGGAGGAACAAAAATACCAAACTTCAAAAAAGCTAAATTTAGCCAACTAAGAGAGGCCATAGGCCAAACTAACTGGGACAAAGTCCTCACAAATACAGACACAAAATGGGATATCTTTAAAAACATCCTAAAAACTCATTGTCAGAGGTACATACCGTATGGTAATAAAAGGTTAAGGAACAAAAAGAAACCAATGTGGATAAATAGAACTGTAAAGAAAGCAATAAATGACAAAAAGAAAGCATATAAAACACTAAAACAGGAGGGTTGCACGGAAGCACTGAAAAACTATAAGGAAAAAAATAGAACATGTAAAAAACAAATAAAAGCGGCCAAACTAGAGACCGAGAGATTAATTGCCAAAGAGAGTAAAACCAACCCTAAAATGTTCTTCAATTATATAAATGTTAAAAAGTATAAAGCTGAAGGTGTTGGCCCTTTAAAGAGTAATGAGGGGGGAGTCGCAGAGAGCGACGAGGAGAAAGCAAAGCTGTTAAATATTTGTTTCTCCAATGTATTCACTGAGGAAAATAAATTGTCAGATGACATGCAGAATGCAAAAATAAATTCCCCATTAAAAGTGTCCTGTCTGACCCAGGAAGAAGTACATCAGCGGCTTAAAAAGATTAAAATAGACAAATCGCCAGGACCGGATGGCATACACCCCCGTATCCTAAAGGAATTAAGTAATGTCATAGCCAGACCCTTATTTCTGATATTTGCAGACTCTATACTGACAGGGAATGTCCCACAGGATTGGCGCGTGGCATATGTGGTGCCAATATTCAAAAAGGGGCCAAAAACAGAGCCTGGAAACTATAGGCCGGTAAGTTTAACATCTGTTGTGGGTAAACTGTTTGAAGGTTTTCTGAGAGATGCTATATTAGAGCATCTCAACGGAAATAAGCAAATAACGCCATATCAGCATGGCTTCGTGAGGGATCGGTCATGTCAAACTAATTTAATCAGTTTCTATGAGGAGGTAAGTTCTAGACTTGACAGCGGCGAATCAATGGATGTCGTATATCTGGACTTCTCCAAAGCATTTGACACTGTACCGCATAAAAGGTTAGTATATAAAATGAGAATGCTCGGACTCGGAGAAAACATCTGTATGTGGGTAAGTAACTGGCTGAGTGATAGAAAACAGAGGGTGGTTATTAACGGTACACATTCAGATTGGGTCACTGTCACTAGTGGGGTACCTCAGGGGTCAGTATTGGGCCCTATTCTCTTCAATATATTTATTAATGATCTTGTAGAAGGCTTGCATAGTAAAGTATCAATTTTCGCAGATGACACTAAACTGTGTAAAGTAATTTACACTGAAGAGGACAGTATACTACTACAGAGGGATCTGGATAGATTGGAGGCTTGGGCAGATAAGTGGCAGATGAGGTTTAACACTGATAAATGTAAGGTTATGCACATGGGAAGGAAAAATGCAAGTCACCCGTACATACTAAATGGTAAAACACTCGGTAACACTGACATGGAAAAGGATCTAGGAATTTTAATAAACAGCAAACTAAACAGCAAAAACCAGTGTCAGGCAGCTGCTGCCAAGGCCAACAAGATAATGGGTTGCATCAAAAGGGGCATAGATTCCCGTGATATGAACATAGTCCTACCACTTTACAAATCGCTAGTCAGACCACACATGGAGTACTGTGTACAGTTCTGGGCTCCTGTAAACAAGGCAGACATAGCAGAGCTAGAGAGGGTTCAGAGGAGGGCAACTAAAGTAATAACTGGAATGGGGCAACTACAGTACCCTGAAAGATTATCAAAATTAGGGTTATTCACTTTAGAAAAAAGATGACTGAGGGGAGATCTAATTAATATGTATAAATATATCAGGGGTCAGTACAGAGATCTATCCCATCAGCTATTTATCCCCAGGACTGTGACGAGGGGACATCCTCTGCGTCTGGAGGAAAGAAGGTTTGTACACAAACATAGAAGAGGATTCTTTACGGTAAGAGCAGTGAGACTATGGAACTCTCTGCCTGAGGAGGTGGTGATGGTGAGTACAATAAAGGAATTCAAGAGGGGCCTGGATGTGTTTCTAGAGCGTAATAATATTACAGGCTATAGCTACTAGAGAGGGGTCGTTGATCCAGGGAGTTATTCTGATTGGAGTCGGGAAGAAATTTTTTATTCCCCTAACGTGGAGAAAATTGGCTTCTACCTCACAGGGTTTTTTGCCTTCCTCTGGATCAACTTGCAGGATAACAGGCCGAACTGGATGGACAAATGTCTTTTTTCGGCCTTATGTACTATGTTACTATGTTACTATGTTACTATGTAATAGTTCTATATCAGTTTTCTGGAGTAGAAAAGTTGCAAATTTTTACATTTCCAATCCAATTCCCATTTTATACAAAAATTTGGCACGTATCTGCCTTATCCACACCATTGTGTAACGGGGTGCCGAAGTCGCACTCTGTCTCCCATCAGCCGCAGGCCTGCTACTTAGCTTCGGGAGCGAGGATCTGTGTTTGACCTCGTTCTCAGGGCGGCTTTGCTAGCTGGGAGGCTCCCTGCTCCTAGGTCTGCCTTGAGCGCCGAACTGATCACTCGGTGTTTGACTGGTCGGTCTGTCGGTCATGTGACGCTGGCCACGTCACATGACCCTCACTCCTCACTATAAATACAGGCAGCCTGTTGGCCACAGGTTGCCTGTTAATTTAGGTTCCTGGCAGTTGTTGGATACCTGTGTACTTACCTGATCCTGTTCCCTGACGATCCTTTGCCTGCTCCTCCTGTACTGCGCATCCTTCCTGGTATATTGACCTCGGCTTCCACCTGACTATTCTTTGCGGACTCCTTTGGTACTTCTCGACTCTCCTGGTATTTATGACCCCGGCTTCTCCTGACCTTTCTTTGCTTATCCCTCTGTACTGCGTTGTCCTCTTGGTTTTGACCTGGTCCGTTCACTATCCGTTATTTGTCTTGTCTGTCCTTCCCGCACGTATCCTAAGTTATGGACTGCCGTCCAGTTGTCCCCTGTCATCAGGACTCGTGAGGCAAGTAGGCAGGGCCAGGGGTGAGGGTGGAGCGCAGTGGTCACTATCCTCCCCCCTGTGTGTGTGTGTACATGACCGTTACACATTGCCAATGTTCTAAAAATAATGGGCAGAGGCTAGGCCGTGGGAGCTCTCTGCCAACACATTTACCAATATGTGTGTCAGCAAACTGGCCCACATTACACCACATTTTTATATCAGTCTCTTGTTGGCGTAAATTCCATTTTCTGTCAAATGGACTTCGCAAATATGCACCAAGATGATTGTGAGGTCTTTAAGACTCCTATAAGAAATGCTAGTCTTAATAAATTCCCCCAGTTGACTCATGTTTGATGTATGATCGCTATGTAGCAAAGCGTTGGATTTGTTTAAATGCAAATGTCATCAAAAAACTTTATTAACCATGTTAAAAGTAAGTGCCCTCCTAAACTTAGCAACTTGCAACAATAGCATATACTTAATTTGGTATTGGTTCAGTTTGATCAATATTTTTTGGAAGGAGAACATCTAGAAGGGGATAAAAACTTTTTCACATTAAAAACACCTAACAATTCTGTTCCACAAGCAAATGTATCCAAAGCCTCAGATGCTGCAGAGATTATCTCTTCCCTCCTTTGGAATTATGGTATATACGTTAACAAATCTGGGATTGATGGATCTATATGGGTTCTCAGTCAGGTTAGAATTATTTTTGATGCACTGAAAAGATAGTATGGTAAATAACTCAAAATATTAGTTGTATGGTAAATAACTCAACATCTCAACATTTTATGCCACTGTAGCCAATTAGAAATATTAAACTTTTAAAAGTTTTAAAAAGAAGCCTCCATATAACTTTTAATTACATTAAATACACTTAAAACTTCATTTGTTTAGTTTAATTAAGCTAAAGAAATGCTGAATCATTCTCAAAACAGCAAGAGAACACTTTTCAAAGAAAACAGTCTTCTCTCTTGCTAAGCACTGGGATACTTAAAGTCCTCAGCAAGGAAATGAAGCATGCAAGTTTCTGATTACAATTGATAGTTCTGCTTCTATGAAGCTGAGCCTAAGGTCAGTATCAGCAGTAAGAAAACAGATCAATTAGATTTTCTGAATCTGAATGAAACTACAATTTAAATACAAAATCCGAATATGAAACAAAATGTTATAAAATATCCACACTTTTAAATTCAAAATGATATGCAAAGCATACAACATTCTATGCCTCTAGATATAATAATTTACATATATTGTACCCAGAAATCCAACTATTTTCTAGTCAACAATAGTTGTCACATGTATCAACTGGTCTCCATAATACATTTTATTTTTTTTTTTAATGAAGGTGTTTGTCTTGAAAGAATTTCTTGCAGCTGTGTTGTTGCGTTAGCTGTTTACTTGCTTTGCTACATAAGCATGTTTAAAGTGCCAGAATAGATAGGATAGCCCCTCTTTTCTTTTTTTGTCAGGCAAGCTCATTTGCATATCTTTGGCTTTCTGGGAAAGATGTTCAAATTAGCTTTTCTTCTAAAACAGAAATGAATGCAAATTTTTTTTCATGCCATCTGTATTAACATATTTGATTTGCATATACTCTTCCTAGAAACCAAGAGTAGTGTCACCTGGCATACTCATGCTTATATTTTCATTTCTATAATGATAAAAAGCACCCCAAAGAATATCCCACATGGCAACTCAACAAATAAGACAAATCTCTGTTGAAACAATCTTGTTCTCTTGACTTTCTAGAAAGAAATCTAGCTTGCATGTTTCATTGAGATACTGTAGGTGTAAGCTTTGTAGGATGTTGTAATTCCCTTCTCTCACTTTCAGTTGAAGGTTGCTTTGGATGTGTTTTTTGTCTGAAGTTGATTCAAAATAGTGAAATAAAGTTGCTGAAGGTGTTGTATGTCTTTGCTATACTGATTTTGTATCTTCAGGTGAATAGGAAGGAGCTGTCCCATTGAAGTGGGACAGCAGGAGCTATACTTACTTGCTGCTGCACACACAGCAATGAGCACTGCATTATTTTCACACAGGAGATTAGCAGAGATGTTTCAAACATGCTTATGTAGAAAAGCTAAAAAAAAATAGACAAGCCAGTCTCACAACTGCAATTAGCTTGTTCAGGACAAAAGCCCTTAATCAGAGAAAAGCAGATAAGAACAACATTTCTAGTTGCAAGGCCTTATAGGGAACCTATGGGTGGGTTCTATTTCTATTATGTAGACCAGTTGATATCCGTGACATCTCTTGTAGGCTAGACAATGCTCCTCTGGATTTCGGGGTAAAATATATGCAAATTATTATGTCTAACATCTGCCGGCATCAGGTACGTAGGAAAGCTAATTTAAATATCTTTTCCAGAAACCAAGAGGGGCTTTGGCTGGTCTACAATACTGTGCACAATTATGCAGTGTACCAGGTGTATTGCCTGGCCTACAATACTGCACACATGTGCTTGGCATAGTAAGGACATCATCTGGCCTACAATACTGCATACACAGCGTACCATGGGCTCTCCATAATGAGAAAGAGTACCACTTAGACAATGCATACAGTATGTATTGTTAAGAAACCCATATTTGTGTACTAGGCTTGTTCTCTCTCGTTAATTTGCATGGAAGGAATCTCAAAAAATTGGGGTTTGACTGAATCAGAACTTTTTGAGAAGTTCGGACTGAATCCTGAACCAGTTTGTTCATCCTTAATTGGAGGCTGTCTGTGTGGCTATACAAATAATAATAGGTAATAAAGTCCTGTGATGACAGCAGCATTGTCACTGACGCAAGCAGTGTGCATGGATGTACTAAAACGGGAGAGGAGTGGCAGATGTAATGTGAACTAGCAGGCTTATAGAAACAGTGACCATGGTTGGTGGCAACTCTGCTGTATCTATATAAAGAAAATTATAACTTCCTGAAAAAATATTTTTGTAGAACCTAGGGAAATATGAACATGAAGATCTAAGAGCACTGTGACCTTTTATACTTGACTGTATGTCTTTCCCTTAGGATTGGTCATCAATGTGTGATCAGTGGTCGTCCAACCCCCCTGGTCATGAATAGGATTGAGTTGCAATATCAGACATAGCCAAGATCATTGAAATTCTTTTCAAATTGTCATATATTTCATTGGTACAGTTAGAGTCAGACCCCACTGATCACATAATGATGACCTATCTTTAACCCTTTCATGACCAAGGGTCATTGATGCCCCAGTGTCCAGGTCAAAATTTACAAATCTGACATGCGTCACTTTATGTGGTAATAGCTTTGGAACACTTTTACTTATCCACGCCATTCTGAGATTGTTTTCTCGTGACACATTGTACTTCATGATAGTCATATATTTGAGTCAATATATTTCACCTTTATTTATGAAAAAATCCCAAATTTACCAAAAATTTTGAAAAATTCACAATTTTCCAAATTTCAATTTCTCTGCTTCTAAAACAGAAAGTCATACCTAATAAAATATTTATTACTTAACATTCCCCATAAGTCTACTTTATGTTGGCATCATTTTGGAAATGTAATTTAATTTTTTTAGGACGTTAGAAGGCTTAGAATTTTATAAGCAATTCTTACAATTTTTAAGAAAATTTCCAAAACCCACTTTTTAAGGGCCAGTTCAGGTCTGAAGTCACTTTGTGGGGCCTACATAGTGGAAACCCCCATAACTGACCCCATTGTATAAACTACACCTCTCAAGTTACTCAAAACTGCTTTTACAAACTTTGTTAACCCTTTAGACGTTCCACAAGAATTAAAGGAAAATGGAGATGAAATTTCTAAATTTCACTTTTTTGGCAGATTTTCCATTTTATAATTTTTTTTTCATTTTACACATTGAGGGTTAACAGCCAAACAAAACTCAATATTTATTACCCTGATTCCGCGGTTTACATAAACACCCCACATGTGGTCGTAAACTGCTGTACGGGCACACGGCAGGGCGCAGAAGGAAAGGAATGCCATACGGTTTTTGGAAGGCAGATTTTGCTGGATTGGTTTTCTGAACGCCATATGTTTTTTATTTTTCTGCCGATCGTCTTGTGCAGGGGCTCGTTTTTTGCAGAAAGTGTTGAGGTTTTTATTGGTACCATTTTTGGGTACATAGGATTTTTTATCATTCATTTTTAAACTTTATGGGGCAAGGTGACCCAAAAATGGGCTGTTTTGGAACAGTTTTCATTTATTTATTTTTACAGCGTTCATCTGAGGAGTTAGGTCATGTGATAGTTTTATAGAGAAGATCGTTCTGGACGTGGCAATACCTAATATGTATACTTTTTCTTATTTATTTAAGTTTTACACAATAATAGCATTTCTGAAACCAAAAAAATGATGTTTTAGTGTCTCTATAGTCTGAGAGCCATAGCTTTTTTATTATTTGGGCGATTGTCTTAAATAGGGTATCATTTTTTGCGGGACAAGGTGACGGTTTGATAGGTACTATTTTGGGGGTCATAAGCCTTTTTGATCGCTTTTTGTGATGTAAGGTGACAAAAATAGGTTTTTTGGCACCGTTTTTTTAATTTTATTTTTATGGTGTTTATCGGACGGGGTCTATCATGTGATATATTTATAGAGACAGTCGTTACGGACGCGGTGACACCTAATATGTGTATTTTATTTTTATTTTTTTTCATTTTTTTATAGGAAAAGGCAATTTCTTTTTTTAATTAACATTTTTATTTCTTTTTTTATTTCTTTTTACTTTTATTATTTTCACTTTTTTTATCAGTTCCCTCTTGGATCTTGAAGATCCAGTGGGGCTGATAGTTGTACTATACTTTGCAATGCTCTTGCATTCCAAAGTATAATACTTCCAGATGTCCTGTAGGTGGCAGCACTGGACGCCTTTGCCATGGCAACCGGACGCTTTTGCAAAGCGTCTGGTTGCCATGGCAACCATCAGGTGCTGCAATCACAGCGCTGCAGCCCCGATGGTTGAGAGAGGGAGCTCCCTCCCTCTATTAACCCCATGGATGCCGCAACCGCAGCATTTATGGGGTTACAGGAGAGTGTCAGCATAGAGCTGACACTCTCTGCTAATGGCAGTGGCTCAGTAATGGAGCCGCCGCCATCACACACAGCAGGGGGATCGGGGGCAGCAGGGATCGGGGGCAGCGCTGGAAAGGGGGGGGATCGGGGGGTACGGCCGTAATATTGAGGGAGGCTGGGGCAGGAGGGGCGGGTGAGACTGAATGCATGGGGCGGGGAGGGGGCAGACCGCATCAGGGCAGCTGCCTCTTGGAGATGAGCTGCAGGCGGACACAAGGGGGGGCACAGCCACAGATTGTGGGCACAGATTACTATTAGGTATTACGAGGACCCTACCTGATTTCATGCTCTGATCTGCAGAGCGCAGATCAGAGCATGAAACCGGCATTTTTTTCACTGCCGCGATCCAATTGGTTAGTCTGCACAGACTAACCAATCGGATCGATTGTCGGCAAGGGGCCACTCTGATTGGTCCTTTGCCGGCATTTCTGAACTGTATGCTGCCGGCATTTCTGAACTGTATGCAGCGCTTGGATTAAAGAGCTGCCAGAACGTTTATATACGTGGTAGCTGCACGGGGTATGTGCAGCTATCACGTATATATACAGATTGCGGTCGGGAAGGGGTTAAGAATAGGATGGAGAAAACTTGAAATCTGTGGCTAATCACTTTTTACTCAAGCCTTTGTAATAAATTTCCATTGTGTCATGTGTTTCTAAAATACCAGTATTCCTAGTTCTCTCTTTTACAATAGAAAACTTTGAGGGCTAAAATAAATCTGTGTTATTGATTCTCAAATGGGCATTATGAGAATATTTGTTTTATATTTGATATACACTCACCTAAAGAATTATTAGGAACACCTGTTCTATTTCTCATTAATGCAATTATCTAGTCAACCAATCACATGGCAGTTGCTTCAATGCATTTAGGGGTGTGGTCCTGGTCAAGTCAATCTCCTGAACTCCAAACTGAATGTCAGAATGGGAAAGAAAGGTGATTTAAGCAATTTTGAGCGTGGCATGGTTGTTGGTGCCAGACGGGCCGGTCTGAGTATTTCACAATCTGCTCAGTTACTGGGATTTTCACGCACAACTATTTCTAGGGTTTACAAAGAATGGTGTGAAAAGGGAAAAACATCCAGTATGCGGCAGTCCTGTGGGCAAAAATGCCTTGTGGATGCTAGAGGTCAGAGGAGAATGGGCCGACTGATTCAAGCTGATAGAAGAGCAACGTTGACTGAAATAACTACTCGTTACAACCAAGGTATGCAGCAAAGCATTTGTGAAGCCACAACACGCACAACCTTGAGGCGGATGGGCTACAACAGCAGAAGACCCCACTGGGTACCACTCATCTCCACTACAAATAGGAAAAAGAGGCTACAATTTGCACGAGCTAACCAAAATTGGACTGTTGAAGACTGGAAAAATGTTGCCTGGTCTGATGAGTCTCGATTTTGGCGTAAACAGATGAGAACATGTATCCATCATGCTTTGTTACCACTGTGCAGGCTGGTGGTGGTGGTGTAATGGTGTGGGGGGTGTTTTCTGGGCACACTTTAGGCCCCTTAGTGCCAATTGGGCATCGTTTAAATGCCACGGGGTACCTGAGCATTGTTTCTGACCCTGTCCATCCCTTCATGACCCCCATGTACCCATCCTCTGATGGCTACTTCCAGCAGGATAATGCACCATGTCACAAAGCTCATTCAATCATTTCAAATTGGTTTCTTGAACATGACAATGAGTTCACTGTACTAAAATGGCCCCCACAGTCACCAGATCTCAACCCAATAGAGCATCTTTGGGATGTGGTGGAACGGGAGCTTCGTGCCCTGGATGTGCATCCCTCAAATCTCCATCAACTGCAAGATGCTATCCTATCAATATTGGCCAACATTTCTAAAGAATGCTATCAGCACCTTGTTGAATCAATGCTACATAGAATTAAGGCAGTTCTGAAGGCAAAAGGGGGTCCAACACCGTATTAGTATGGTGTTCCTAATAATTCTTTAGGTGAGTGTATGTCACTGATTATCTGCAAATTCTATTTTCTTCAATCTCTTATTACTATCCCTCTATCTTTCTGGTCCCAGAAACGTAGACCTCATGCTCACTATTACTAATGGTTAATCAATATATATAAATGTTTGATCCCAAGTGGTCTGTTGTATACAGTATAAAGCTTCTGGCCCTAGTGGTTATTGGTACAAATGATGTTACTCATCTCATACAGTTCCAGCAGCTGGTCTCCCCAAAGATCCAGGCCTGCCAGGTAACTTAACTTACTCCCTGCTCCATAAAAATATAGAAGACCACATGGTTCATGGTCATATGGCTGCTTTCCCTTCTCCAAGGTTCCCTACTCAAGGTTATACAAATTAAGGAGGAGAATTATCAAAAGTGGTGTAAAGGAAAAACTGGGTTAATTGCCCATGACAACCAATCAATTTCCACCTTTCATTCTTCAGAGCTTCTTTGAAAAATGAAAGGTGAAATCTGATTGGTTGCTATGGGCAATTAACAGTTTTCTTTTACATCAGTTTTGACAAATTACCCCCTAAGTTATTTAAGTTTCATGTTAAGTTGTATGACCCTATTAGAGCCATTAAATCCTTCTCTTCTGAAGTCCTGGATAACAAAGAGCTGTCAATACAATACAATAGCCAAGGGATTCCTAACTGCATAAGTGATGTTCTGTTGGAGCCTCAGCCCACTTCTGCTGTGGGATTGTTAGTGTTCTGATGTCAAGGCAACCATCATTCCTGGATGACATTAGTACTGGTGGCCTGTTTGAAGTGGACTGGGGCCATTCCATAGATTAAGGTATTTAATAGAGATAAGCTAACCCATTCTAAATGAATTTGAATCATTACAAATTTTACAAAAATGTTATCTGCTAAATGAATCAGAAGTTTGGGCGATTTGTTTCAGATGAATCATGTCAAAACAAGACCTAGCCCATTTTACTGTGAATTTTGGCAGGGAAAACCATGAGGGAGGAAGAAGATGGAGGAACACATGACATGGGAGGAAGTGATGGGGAAGACTTGCCCTGATTGGCTTAGGAGCTGACAGACATCCTGGATCAGCCAATTAGTGTCAGGATTCAGGAAGGTAATTTTCTGAGAACATCATAGAATGCCATTCTGTGTTCAGCATGTAACCTGGACGGATCTGTTGTGGCAGTGTCTGACAAAAAAAACAATTGCTAACACAAGCCAGTAAAATAGCTGTACTAAGGACACTTTAGGGAGACAATAGGGAGATACAATTAGTCTGATTTTATGGAATTTGATCAGGGAAAACTTTAAGGGAGTGAGAGACTGGTCATCCAGTTGTGTGTTTAATATATATGCTGACAGCTAGTTCTGCACTACAAAACCCCCTGAAGAAAAAAAAAAATACATTTTTGTTCAGTATATGAACCGATTTTCTACATTGCAAAGCCTTATTGCCCACACCTCAGTAGCATACATTCTGCTCCAAATGCTGAGCAATTTTGTGTTTTTTTTCTAAATACCAGATTAAAATTACTGTTTGTAATTGGGAATATCAGTGCACTATACTCATGTTACTAAACACATATTACAGCAAGATAACGGGTAGTTATAGCAAAAACACTGCAAAAACAAAATTTTTATACTTATGTTATTGAATGTGCTGCATATTGTTGCATGGGTAGTTAAGGGGAAATCAATACTGCAATAACGCCATTTTTATACCGTGTTATTTAATGCATTGCATATTGCTCCAAGATAATGGCTAGTTATAACAAAAGCAAAACTCCAATAACACAATTTTTATACTCGTGTTATTAAACTCATTACATATTTTTATAAGATCACAGGTAGTTACAGCAAAAGCAAAACTGCAATAAATCAATTTTTATACCTCTGTTTTTGAACACATTTTATTTTGAATGCAAAAATTGTATTACTGCATCATACTGCAGTTTAACGACATTTCACTAGAAAAATTGCATTCTTTTATCCGTTTTAGTGAACACATAGTTCAAAGACATTTTACCACAAACATTGCATTGTTATACCAATGTTAACAAACATATTACTGCATCAGACCATATAGTTTAGACATTTTAATGCAAAAATTACATTGTTATACCTGTGTTAGTGAATGCATAGTTCAAAGTCATTTTACCACAAACATTGCATTGTTATGCCCATGTTAGTGAATTAATAATTCAGAGACATTTTACCGCAAACATTGTATTGTTATACCTGTGTTAGTAAACACATTACTGCATCAAACCATGGAGGCCAAAGACATTTCACAGCAAAAATTACATTGTTATACCGATGTTAGTGAAATAATTTTTCCACAAAAATTCCATTGTTATACCCGTGTTAGTGAACACATACTTCAAAGTCATTTTACTGCAAACAATGCATTGTTGTACCTGTATTAGTGAATGCATTGCTACATTTTACTGCAAAAGCTGCATTACCAAATTGTCAAGTATGCAGTATATTTGTAGAAGGGGAGAGACATTTATATGCACCTCTGTCTTTAACTTACTGGAAAAAAAAAATACTTGCATCTTTGCTAGTACCATTTAATAAGCTGTGTACCAGTGACTTTTCATTTATAGTCCTCATAATAAAATGTCTGGAAAATGGAACAGTGGAAAACGAAAGACTCAGGACCCATCATCTGAGAGTCAGAATGTGGGTAGTACTAGTAATAGTAGTAATAGTAATAGTAGGCTGCCATTCTCCCTGGCTTCCAAAAAGTGCAACATTATTTTTGAAAACAAGATGAGATTGTGGACTGGATGGCTCACTCCTCATCTCAGTCACAGCAGGATTATATGGATGTCATTTCTGAGTCTGACACTATGACTTGCATCCAGAGGTCACAGCATTACTTCTGTTCCTCCTCCATGCAATCCATAAAGAAGCCTTTCCATTGTATACTCTCTGTCTTCACTGCACCCTTTGATTTGTGTAGAATCAATTCAGACTTGCATCACATTTTTAAAACATTTGACATATTGAACCTGAAACAAGTTTCAAGAAATGTACTCATCTCTACAAATTACCTTTATCTGGCTGTGGTTCCTGTGCATTGTACCTTTGACCTTGACTCTTGATTGACCCTAACTTTGACCATGGCCTTGCTCCTGGCTATTTCTCCTGCCTCACCACTTTGGATTGTTTGTCTGATACCTATTGTTCTACTTCTGGCCTTAACCCTTGGCTCCATTCCTGTGTTCCTATCTTGTTGCATCTAGACTGCTTTCCAGTTTACAACCATTGGCTCCATTCCTGAATACATTACTACTTAATCAGCACTACTGCAAAGTGCCAACAATTAGAGACTATGACCTAACAACACATATCTTCTTGCAGGGGCTAATGGTAAAGAATGAGGACATCCTTAGATGCAACACCCCAGTCTTGCCAGTGCCAAACTGCTTGTGGTTTAGAAAATCCACATCTGGGGCACGATAGGTTACACGTGGAATGGCTTAGTTCTTGAGGTCATAAAGTCTAAAACAATACTTGTGATCAGTGGTATATGACCTTTAGCATTCTTTCTTACTGAGTGTCATAGAAAGTACTTGGCCCCTGTTGGTCAGGCTGACAGGTCATTGCCCCACATAGCTCTACAAGTGAGAACAAGCAACATGAACATGTGAAATTGAAAAATAATCACATCTGCTTTTGGCCCATGCAAAAATTGCTGATGGTCAGCAAACAGATATCTTAGGTCCATTTGTAGTCAGGCCACGTCATAATTAGTAAATCTAAAAGAGAAATGTCCATGAGTTCATTGCTATGTTTGCCTAGTAGCTGTTCCCTTCAAGACCCTGTGATTGCTGCATAGTTCTCAGACAGCCTAAAATCTGTCATAAAGCAAAATGTGTTTGCTGAAGGATCATCATGACAATTGTAGAGAACTGGAAATTCCCCAAAGACCCACATGTTATTATTGGAATGCTCATGTTCCTGTTCATGCAGTTCCCTTATATATTTGTGCAGAATACCTGAAAGGTCAGAAAACTGATTATGTTGCATTTAATGGATTCTCTGGTTCAGGGTTGACCCCGGATATAAGCTCTTCTTCATTTTTTTTACTACATATGAGTTGAGCATTGGCACATTTCCTTGCTCCGATGCTCCCCCTTGTCATGCTGTATCACGCTGCACAAGCCTATGTGTGTATACTGCTGGTCACGTACAGGGCTTCACATCATTATGCTAAGCGGAGACTTCTGCCAGCAGTGAGCCCGGTAATGTCACCCTCAAGGACAGATTGGGAACATAAAGTGGCCCCAATTTGTAGGCGAGTCTGAATTGACAAAAGGCAGAGCAACAAAAGTAGGCATGGCCAACATAAGTCACAAGCAGGCAGAACAACAGAAGTAGGTTGGGCCACCAATACCACAGTACAGCCCTAAATACCGCCCCAGAAAAACCAAATATCACAGTGCAGCATAAACAATGCCCTGTGACCATCAGGATGGTGATACAGTTGAATTCAGGAGGGACCTGCGGCTGCTGGCCAAGTGCAAATGTACCTGTCATTAATTAATGCTGTGAGCATCAGATCGTTATATACCTGGCCAGCGTCTGTCAGGAGGACTCAGGTGGGCCCCTGGGCATCAGCCCACCGGGAAATTTTCCTGTAGGGTATATGGCCAATTGCCCCTGGTCCCCGACACAAATAGGTTATCTATAGTGATGCCCTGGGCTGTTTTGGAGGTGGGTACTAGGCAAAACAACCTACCCATCTGTGCCGTTGAGGGCACCGGGCTCACTGCTAAGCAAAAGACTCCGTTTAGCATAATGACGTGAAGCCCGGTATGTCACCAGCAGCATACAAAAACAGGCTTGCAATGAGCGATGCAGCGTTAAAAGGGGGAGCATTGAGCAAGGAAATACACCAATGCTCCACTCACATATAGTAAAAGAATAAAGAAGAGCTTATATCCGGGTTCAGCCCTGAACCCGGAGAACCAATTTAACTATATGTGATACATGTTCATGCGCGGATTCCTATTCTTCCATCACACTGGGTGAGCCATATGGCAATTTTAACAGGATTATAACCATAATGATGGTTACATGAAAAACAATGTAAACTACTGTATGAATATGTATGGGTTACGTGTAGGAATATAACTCTTTGAATCTATTAATCATGATAACTGAGCTGGATGAAACTATGTGTATATTGCTTTCACCTTCCACACAATAAGCAATGTCATACTACACATCGCTGTATTTCACATTCCATGCAGGAATACAAAAATCAAATTTCCTCTTGCCAATCTATGGAGACAAAGCTCAGGGATTCAGCCCATCTAGAGTGAGCCGTCCCCATGATATCAGATAATGACAATAATACACAGGAAAATGACAAATGTAATTGCATATTCATTTTACTAAATTCCCTGCTGAATTTATCAAGGAAGGTGAGAGACATCTGCTGGAAATTAAACAATGTACTTAGATAAAAGAGCTGAGCATTGTTTACTGGCATAGAGAGCTGCTAGAAAGTATAATGTTACATGGGAACATCAAGGGAAAAGTGTGTCTATTCTGTAATATATTTATACTGGGTCTGTTTTTAAATGGTGCATTTACTATGAAGATAAAATACAATATATGATGATAAAAAGTTCCTGGCGATAATGAATTTGGGATACTTTACTCACACAAAATTAAATTAACCTTAAAATGAATTTCCACCCTTGAATACCAATTTGCCTTCTCAAAAGGTCCACAATTTAGTGCTAATTAATTTCTTAATAAAACATTAATCTCCTGCATGAACATTAAGTTAAATAATAACAATCTGGCTGCCTCCAGCCGCCACTAGGGGGAGACTGGAAGTTGATGCATGCTACTAGAAATTAGCTAATTGCTTCTACATGAATTAAATTAATAATTAATTTTCCAAAAGCTTCAGTTTTCACTGAATTGAACACTTTTGAGATGGGATGTGTCCACCACTTTACAGATAAGAAAGCATAGAAGATGAAGAAGGGTCACATAAGCTAGGCCTGGCTTGCTCATAATGTCATGCACGCAGCCTCAGCCAATCAGGAGGGACTATAGGTGTGATGCACTGATGACAAGGCAGAGCCGCTTTATAACATCCCAACCAGGAATTTCATGTGTTTTCTGGGGTTATACAAAGGAGACATAAGATGTTTGACAGAGAGAAATATTAAAGCAGAACACAGATAGCTTAGTCTTAGGGCTCATGCACACAACCGTTGGGTGTTTTGCAGTCCGCAAATTGCAGACACGGATACAGGCCATGTGCATTCCACATTTTGCAGAAAGGAAGGGCCAGACTTTAACTGAACTGTGCTATCCTTGTCCGTAATGTGGAAAATAATAGGATATTAAATATTTTTTTTTGCAGATTAGCCATGTGGACATACAGACACAAAATGCACACAGAGTCATTTCCATTTTTTTGCGGTGCCATTGAGGTGAATGGTTACGCATACGGAACACAAAACAAAATGGGATATTTGTGTACATGAGCCCTTAGTGAGTCTGTTTCACAGTGAGGAGCATACAATAAATAGTTACATTTACACAGGGGTGCACCTAGCCTTTCTGCTGCCTGAGGCGAAAACTGAAACGCGCGGCTCAGGCAGCGCGATAATGATGATACCGGCCTCTGATAGACTACAGGAACTAAAGCCTATTAGAGTAAAAAGTGGGCCAGGGAGACATCCCTGCCGTTGCAGCAGTCAACTGTATTGCTGTCCTGGGTACAGCAATGCAGTTGAATATGTAGAGATAAGCGTTTCCACAATGAAAGCGCTCATTGCCCATGGCCATTCCGCTGCCACCTCTTGTCCCTACCTGGTGCTGCCTGAGGTGATCGCCTCACCTGGCCTCATTGGGTTTACAATTAATTGATAGAGAGATTCTAGAGAGAGATAGGAGTCAGACTCAATCAGTGTGTCATTGTATTACTAAAGGCCCCTATTGCCCGACGTTCGTTAGTACTAATCTACCTGTGTAAAGGTGGTGCCAATTACCCGATGAATGAACAAAACGTTTGTTCATCAGGTAATAGGATAGTTTGTGTGGACACCTAAATCATCATTTGCCGGCAGCAGACTGTGCCATCCTAACAGCAGTCTGCTGCCGGAAAACAATTATTCTGCATGGGGACGAGTGAAGGCTGTAGCGATGATCAGTAACTTCTTTATAATGTCCTATATGGTGCCTCTAAGTGATCTGCTGTCTCCATGTGCAGTTTATGGGACACACCATTAAAGGGGCTCTGCAGTTTGTTTATACTGATGATCTATTCTCTGGATAGATCATCAGCATCTGATCGGTGGGGTCCTGACACCCCGGGACCTCCGCCGATCAGCTGTTTGAGAAAGCAGCGGCACTCCAGCAGCGCCGCGGCCTTCTCACTGTTTACCGTTGGCCCAGTGATGTCACGACCAGTGTCAACTGGCCAGGGCGGGGCTAAGCTCCGTTCTCTTGAATGCTGGTCAGATGCTGATGATCTATCCAGAGGATAGATCATCAGTTAAAACAAACTGCAGAACCTCTTTAAGCTGATACAGGGAGAGAGCTGCATCAGAAAGGAAAATCCTCCTGAGAAAGAACCCTCCCCTGATGAAGAACATTCCCCCTGAGCTGTAATAGGGAGAGAGCAACAGCAGACCGGACACACTACTTAGAACGGACACACCTCCTGAGCTGTCAGTCTATAATAATTCTAGCAAAGCATTTGGAGCAATGAATGGGGATATCTCTGAATCTATCTGAGGTACAGGGCTGGTTCTAGCTTTGTTAGCAAGGTATTGTCATGTAGTATATGATGTATGATTTTAATTTTTTTACATTCATAGTTTTTTTAGGTTTACCGAGCTGCTAAGTATAAAGCCTTAATCATGGCATGTGCAATGTTTTGGTATTCACTGTAAATATACCAAAAGTGTTCCTACAGAGCATATTCTTCAGCTTTGGGAATTAATCATACATTAAAGGGGTTTTCCCTTTAATCATCAGTATGGGGAAAATAACTTGCATATAATATGTGTAATGAAATGTATTCATTTACCAGTATGAAATGAAAGCAGACGGGGAGGATGTCCACCCTTATTAACTTCATTACAATTATATTAATAAAGAACAAGAAGATATTACTCACAGAAGGTATAAACTGACATTCAGTATCCCATATAAATGCTATTTCAGGAGAAGGAAAAGTGAAAAATGCAAGTTGGTGCCAGAGATGAAAGCAATAGTCTATTTCTAAGTGGGTATAGATATAGAGTTGACTTATAATAACAACTGCAATTTATCTGAAAAGACAATTAAAAGTATAAACTGATCATTAACTATAATATTAAAGAGAACCTATCACCAAATGTTATATTTAATTTAAGAATAGCCCTTAACTGATATAAGCATTTTAATTAGATAGTCGGCAACAGCAGTCAGTATCTGTAGAATTAGAAAATGATTTCTTTACCGTTGTGTGCCGCCATCTTGAGGATGACTAATCCACATCCTGTGCAGAATACACACTTTGTACATTTGGAAGGAGAAGAAAACGGCCATTCATTGGACCAGAACAACTCAACTTGTCAAGTTGTCCAGTAACTATTATTCAGTTGCATATACAGCAGCTTTCGAGAAGTTGTCACCTGAGACAGGGGGAGGTTTGATTCCCTCTATGCATGCGACTCACAAGAGATCCCCTCACCTTGCATCCCATTAGATTCAGCTATAGTTTCCCTTAGCACATTGTTTCTTGCAGACTATTGTACCACCAGCCCAGAAACAATTTTTTCCAGACGCTATTTACTTTATATTGACCCATAATATATTTTGTTTCAAAGGTACCATCTACAGACAAACTCTGGGTACCGCTATGGGGACATGGTTTGCCCCGAGCTATGCAAATCTGTATATGGGTCATTTGGACACATGATATAATGTACAAATGTTACATTCATGACTTGTCATTCAGGATGGGAGAGAGTATAATGCTTTGGATTTTGTGGTCCACCTAAACAGTAATGGAGTAGCGCAAAGCCTTGAATGAGTTAGTCATGCACCAGACTACCCCAGGAGGGAGCATATGTTATGTTGAGGTCCAGCAGTGGCAGCTGATCACAGAAAAATGTTGCATACTTAGGCCTTTCAAACAGGCCACCACTGCAGCATCAACATTGTCATCCTCCTGATATTTATCTTAGAGCAGACGCTCACGCTGATTCCACAAACAAGGGCAGAAGAAGAAAAGTTTCTGCATGTTGCTGGTTGCCCTGTAGATGTTGGGGCCAATATAGACAAAGTCCACTAGAAGATGACGTGTAAGAAGAGGATGTGGATGAGAAGCTACCAGTGAAGAAGGAGGAGTCATCAGTGGAGAAGCAAAGGTTGATGATGATGACATTGGCCTGTTTTTTTCATGAACCAGACTAGGCTGACACATATCAGCAAATGGAGACACACTCAGGTTCAGTCCTAACTAGAATGTGGCCTTAATCTGACACATACTGTGTTTCCTGACCCTATGGACCTGTGGGCAGTTTGAAACAGGTCCACTTTGCTCTCGTGTCTTGCCCAAACTCCAGTGTCATCTCATAGACAAACATGTCCTCTGCCAGTGTACAAAACATAACGTTTGGTAAAATGAATGTTGCATGGATAATTAGGGATTTTTACACACCTCTAGCTAAGGTTAGATCTGCCATTGCTGATGGTGGCTATTGATCGCTGGCTGTATTATGCCACTGCCGCTGTCTGCCTGCCTACCATCATGTTTCGTATAGTATGGCTGCTGCCACCACCACTGCAACTGCTACTCTTTCTGCTACCATTACCATTACATCTACATAGCTGCCACTACTACTACTACTACTACTAGTACTACTACCTCTGAACAGCCACACACATTTACTGCCTTTAACGGTCACGTCCACACACACACAGGGGGAAGGGTAGTGACCACTGCGCTCCACCCTCACCCCTGGCCCTGCCTACTTGCCTCACGAGTCCTGATGACAGGGGACAACTGAACGGCAGTCCCTAACTTCCTAAGAGAGTAGTCAGGTGGGAGCCGAGGTCACAATACCAGGATGTATGCGCAGTACAGGAGGAGCAGGCAGAGGATCGTCAGGGAACAGGATCAGGTAAATATTCAGTAGTCCAACAAATAGCCAGGAACCTAGAAATTAACAGGCAACCTGTAGCCAGCAGGCTGCCTGTATTTATAGTGGGGAGTGAGGGTCATGTGACGTGGCCAGCGTCACATGACCGACAGACCAACCAGTCGAGCACCGAGTAATCAGCTCGGCGCTCAAGGCAGACTAGGAGCAGGGAGCCACCCAGCTAGTAAAGCCGCCCTGGGAATGAGGTCAAACACAGAACCTCATTACAAAAGCTAAGCAACAGTTCTGCGGGCAATGGGGGACCGAGTGCACCTTCGGAACCCCGTGACAGTACCCCCCCTTTTACGAGGGGCCACCGGACCCAAGACTTCAGGCGATGGCTTTTCAGGGTGTTCTAAATGAAATTTACGAACCAGTTTAGGAGCATGAACCTCCCTGGCAGTGTACAAAACATAACGTTTGTTAAAATGAATGTGGCATGGATAATTAGGGATTTTTACACACCTCTAGCTAAGGTTAGATCTGCCATTGCCCAAGATCTCTCTTCAGGTCCATACCCCTTCCAGTGAATCAGATACTGCAAGGAGTTACGCACCTTCCTGACATCCACTATTTTAGACATGACATACTCGACAGCATCATTAACAAGAACCGGCGGAGGCGAGGCTTTCGATGGTACTACCGGTTCAAAATATTTCTTAAGTAGAGATTTATGGAACACATTATGAATGTGGAATGACTCGGGCAGCTCCAACCTAAATGATACCAGGTTAATCACTTCCGTGATCTTATATGGTCCAATAAAACGAGGAGTAAATTTTCTAGAAGCTACCTTGAGAGATAGATTCTTGGAGGACAACCATACTTTATCCCCAACCTGAAAGTTCACCCCCCTGGAACGTCTCCTATCGGCCTTGAGTTTTTGAGAACTGTGAGCCTTTTCTAGGTTCGATTGAACCCGGGCCCAAACTGTGCACAGTTCGGTGGAGAGTTTATCAGCTTCAGGGTTAGAGGAGGAGACGGACGACCCAGAATTAAAACGGGGATGAAAACCATGGTTACAAAAGAAAGGGGAGACCCCAGCAGAAGAATTGACACGGTTATTCAGAGCAAATTCAGCCAACGGAAGGAATTTGACCCATAATTGCTGGTCATCAGCAACATACAACCTCAGGAATTGTTCCACAGACTGATTAAGGCGTTCAGTCTGCCCATTACTCTCAGGATGGTAGGCGGAAGAAAAAGACAACGAAATTTTACATCTTTGACAGAAGGCCCTCCAGAATTTGGACACAAACTGCACACCCCTGTCCGAAACAATATTTTCCGGGATGCCATGTAAACGAACAATCTTTCTCACAAAAATAGACGCCGGGTTTTAGCATTCGGAAGTTTAGACAGGGGAATGAAATGAACCATCTTGCTAAACCTATCGACCACTACCCAAACCACAGTCTTACCCTCCGCCAGTGGTAGGTCAGTTATAAAGTCCATCGAGATATGGGACCAGGGTCTACTGGGAATGGGTAGGGGTCGTAGGTTACCAGCAGGGTGAGTCCTAGGTGTCTTAGACCTGGCACAAACCTCACAGGCTGACACGTAGGACTTGACATCCCTGGTCAGAGTGGGCCACCAATAAGATCTAGAAACCAGATCCTTAGTGCCCATCAATACCCGGATGTCCACAAAAGGCAGAATCGTGACACTCACCCAACAGCTGGAGACGAAATTGTACGGGAACAAACAACTTATCTGTTGGGGTGGATGCCGGTGCCAGATGTTGTTCAGCCTTAATGCGAGCCAAGATATCCTGGGTTAGAGCCGCTAAGAAGATGTTTGCTGGTAGGATGGATTCAGGCGGCGTCTCAGTGGGTTGAAAAGCATGGACGCTCCGAGATAATGCGTCTGCCTTCACATTTTTACTTCCCGGCCTGAACGTAATGGAGAAATCAAAACGGGTAAAAAACAGAGCCCATCGGGCATGTCAGGGATTCAACCTCTTAGCGAACTCGAGAAACATTAGGTTTTTATGGTCAGTGACAACAGTTACTCGATGCCTTGCCCCCTCCAAAAAATTTCACCACTCCTCAAATGCCCATTTAATGGCCAACAGCTCCCTATTCCCTATGTCGTAGTTTCTCTCCGTGGGAGAGAATTTCCTAGAGAAGAAGGCACACGGTCTCAGGTTAGTGAGGCTAGCAGGACCTTGTGAAAGGACTGCTCCTGCGCCGTCCTCGGACGCATCCACCTCCACAATAAAGGGTCTCTCCTGATCAGGCTGGATCAGAATGGGAGCGCTACTAAATGCCTTTTTTAATGTTTCAAATGAAGAAATGGCCTTGGTAGACCAATTCTCCAAATCCGCCCCTTTTTTAGTAAGGTCGGTCAATGGCTTAGCAATTACAGAAAAATTCATGATAAATTTACGGTAGTAATTTGCGAAACCCAAAAACCGTTGTAAAGCCTTTAAGGATGAAGGCCTTACCCATTCCTTAATTGCTAAAACCTTACCAGGATCCATCTTAAAGGCGTGAGGAGTCAAAACATGCCCTAGAAACAGTATCTCCTGTACACCAAAGACACATTTCTCTTGCTTAGCGGATAGCTGGTTCTCCCTCAACACCTCTAATACTTGTTTGACATGGGACACATGAGATTCGAAATCAGGAGAGAATATCAAAATGTCGTCAAGATAGACAATAATAAATTTACCTAAGAACTCCCTAAGAATATCGTTCATTAAGTTTTGGAACACAGCTGGGGCATTGCTGAGTCCAAAAGGCATCACCTGATATTCAAAGTGTCCTATCGGAGTATTGAACGCTGTCTTCCATTCGTCTCCCTCCTTGATTCGGATTAGATTGTATGCCCCTTTCAGGTCAATCTTGGAAAACCAGGTTGCCCCCAAAACCTGGTTAAATAAATCCGGAATCAATGGGAGAGAGTATCTATTTTGGACAGTGATTTTATTTAATCTCCGGTAATCAATACAAGGCCTAAGACCACCATCCTTCTTTTTAACAAAGAAAAACCCTGCTCCCATAGGAGAGACTGAAGGTCTAATATGCCCTTTAGCAAGGCTCTCCTTAATATAATCTTCAATAGCCTTGCGTTCGGGCCCTGAAAGATTATAAATTCGACCTTTAGGAAATTCGGCACCCTCAATTAGCTCTATGGCGCAATCATAAGGTCTATGGGGGGGTAGAACCTCTGGAGTAAGGGACGAGAACACATCAGAATATTCCTTAATAACAGAGCCCAGCCTGGACCACGGACAAGCATGAGTCACACTTAGGTCCCCATTTCACCAACTCTCCTTTGGACCAATCAATGGTGGGGTTATGTAAAGGGAGCCAAGGCAACCCTAGTACCACCTCAACCGGTAGGTTCTCCAGGACTAGAAGAGAACATCTCTCAGAGTGGCACACACCCACGGACAGAGAAATTTCAGAGGTACATGACCTCACCGTACCACCAATCAGGGGAGTAGCATCAATAGCCATGACATGGATAGGTGTAGGTAAGGCAAACATTGGAATACCCAATTTACAAGCAAACTCAAAGTCAATAAAGCTGGCCGCTGAACCGGAGTCAATAAAGGCCTTACCCGGCCACTTATTAACCCCCAGAGAAATTGTTATGGGTACCAAAAGCTTACCTTTAGAAAAATCAGGGTGTACCTGGTCTTTAGGTTGTCTTGCCTTAGAAGACTTGTCAGAGAGGTCCCTCTTAGGACACTTGTTGATCCAATGGCCAGGATCTCCACAGTAGAAGCACTCTCCGCGTCTGCGACGAAGATTACCCCGGGTCATGCCAACCTGCATGGGTTCCTCGGTGGAGACCTCAGTGTTGTCCCTGGAAAAGGTCTCTGGCTGGACCACCATCTGAGAACAGAACTGTTGTTCTTGTCGTCTCTCTCTAACTCGTCTGTCAAGTCGGACAACTAGGGTCATCATCTCGTCTAAGGTCTCAGGAATTTGGTAATTGACCAATAGATCTTTTAAATTATCAGATAGACCAGACCTAAACTGACTCTTCAGGGCTGGTTCATTCCATCCTGAGGGGACACACCACCGTCTGAATTGGGTGCAATACTCCTCCGCAGGGAGATGGCCCTGATCCAGTGCCCTAAGAGCTGTCTCGGCTACCAGGGCCCTGTCTGGTTCGTCATAGAGGGTACCCAGGGCCTGAAAAAAAAACCTCCACAGAAGTTAGACAACTGGCCCCAGGAGGTAACGAAAATGCCAGTCCTGGGGATCACCCTGTAGTAGAGAAATGATAATCCCCATGCGTTGGCTCTTGGGACCGGAGGACACGGGGCGCAAACGGAAGTAGAGTTTGCAATTCTCCTTAAAGGAGAGAAACCTCTTCCGGTCTCCAGAAAAGGGTTCTGGGAGCTTGATCTGGGGTTCAAAATATGGACTGGAGGACAGAGGAGTGGAAGAACCTTGCCCTAACTCACAAGAACTGAGTTTCTCTCCTAGCTCCTGCACCCTCTGTGTCAAGTTAGAGACATGGTCAGTCAGGGTAGTAAGAGGATTCATGATACAGTGGTTATTGGGCCTGTTAATCTGTAACGGTCACGTCCACACACACACAGGGGGAAGGGTAGTGACCACTGCGCTCCACCCTCACCCCTGGCCCTGCCTACTTGCCTCACGAGTCCTGATGACAGGGGACAACTGGACGGCAGTCCCTAACTTAGGATATGTGCAGGGAAGACAGACAAGACAAAATACGGAACATGAACGGACCGGGTCAGAACCAAGAGAGCTACGCAGTACAACGGATAAAGCAAAGAATGGTCAGGAGAAGCCGGGGTCAAATACCAGGAGAGTAGCGAAGTACAAGAGGAGTCCTAAAAGAGTAGTCAGGTGGGAGCCGAGGTCACAATACCAGGATGTATGCGCAGTACAGGAGGAGCAGGCAGAGGATCGTCAGGGAACAGGATCAGGTAAATATTCAGTAGTCCAACAAATAGCCAGGAACCTAGAAATTAACAGGCAACCTGTAGCCAGCAGGCTGCCTGTATTTATAGTGGGGAGTGAGGGTCATGTGACGTGGCCAGCGTCACATGACCGACAGACCAACCAGTCGAGCACCGAGTGATCAGCTCGGCGCTCAAGGCAGACTAGGAGCAGGGAGCCACCCAGCTAGTAAAGCCGCCCTGGGAATGAGGGCAAACACAGAACCTCATTCCAAAAGCTAAGCAACAGTTCTGCGGGCAATGGGGGACCGAGTGCACCTTCGGAACCCTGTGACACTGCCTTTTCTGTTACATGCTGTGCTGCTGCTGCTGCCGCTACCATTGCAGCCACATGACACTATTACCCTATCCTTTCCTTATTCACACTGTACTACTGCTGCTCCCAATTAAAAGAGAGAATTTTTCCAGGCTTGTTCAGAACAAGCCACTGTTTCTTCTGACACACTAACACTTGTTTGTGTATAAACAGGAGCAGGCAGCTGTTCCTGATTAAAGCATAATTTTTGGAAAGATTGTTTTGGAATAATAGCACTGTTTAAACACCATCTACCCAAATAAGGAACCATTTTTGGAATGTTTTTTTTATTTTAAAAGAATAACAAATGCAATGGTGCAGTGCTTTTATACAGGTTGTTTGCTAAAACCATCAACCATGCGATTATCCTATATGTCAATGTCACTTTGACATTTTTTGCGTTTGCTCTAATTGTATTAAAGAGCTTAAAAGTGAAGAGGAGGAGAACAAAAGTTTAAAAAAAATTGAAAAAAAGACGTCAAAGTGTCATATTCATATACCAATTTTCCGGGCAATTGGAGCATTTTTGATTAGAGTAGAGTCGATTCAGACAGATAAATCAGCTCATCTCTAATACATAGTATATTTTGTATACAGATCGCTTTTATGACTAGAGATGAGAGAATTTCTCAACAATTCGATTCGGCCGGTTAGCCAAATTTTTTCCCCAAAATTTGGTTTGATCCGAATTTGTTTGTGGCGAATCGCATTAAAAAACATCTATTTCCTGGCTGCAGAGAGCCTTTATAGTGGTGTAGAACACTGTGCTTTGCAGTAACACGCATAGGGAGTCTGCTGTGGTAGTAAAACAATACTTTGAGTCATTATGACATGCAGATGACAGGTGTCACTCTTAGAATTACTGCACACTTCACTTATTTGGGCAGTTACAGTGCCAAAACTGACCAAATAAGTCAAGTGTAAACTCAGCCTTACAGGTCAATGTTAGTGTCAAGAAGAAGCGCACTTCTTTTACATCGTCGGCAGCTGATTCCACATAGATGTCTACAGAACCTGTTCTATTATACACTTATACAAGTAGAGCCCCCATGACAGAGTGAAGTGGTTGTCAGCAGTAAGTTTGTGTTTACGTCACTGATTATTTTGCCCTTCCTCTGATCCATCAGAACAATAACCCTCAAAAACCGGATCCCGTCTGTGGAGCATCCGCCTTCACTCGGTCAGCATTTGGTCAATAATCCATCAGTATTGCTAAAGCCAAAAAAACAGGAGTGGATCCAAAACAGAGATGACACGTGAATGGAATATTTGCATGTCTTCTGTGTTTTGCACCCACTTCTGCTTTTGGCTACCAAATCATAAGCAAATTCTGATGCAAAATAGGGACCATGTCATGCAGGCCTTACAGCTGTCACATAGACAGGATTAGTTGTGCGTCTCATTTTTCCTTCCTTCTGACAGATCAGAAGAAGGGTCAAATAAATGATGATGTCAGCCAGGCTGAAAGCCAAAATAGTAGCCCAGTCATGAAGTGGGAAGGGTGGGAACAGCATGAGAAGTTCACAGAGTGGCCCTATGACATAGTGGTGAGGTGGAAGCAGCATGGGGAGACCACAGAGTGACCCAATGATAGAGTCTGGAGGTGGTAGCAGCATCAGGAGGAGGCAACAGAGTGGCACAATTACAGTGTGGAGGTGGCAGCAGCAGCATCAGGAGGCCACAGAGTGGCACAATGACAGTGTGGAGGTGCAGCGGCAGCATCAGAAGACCACAGAGTGGCAAGGTGACATAGTGTGGAGGTGGAAGCAGCATCAGAAGACCACAGAGTGACCCGGTGACAGAGTGGGGAGGTGGATGGCAATACCAGTACCAGCTGAAGATGGTGGGTGAAAGAAGGAGCACTTGGCATCAGATGTGTGGCATCAATCGGGTGACAGCATCAGAATAGTAGCTGATGCAGGTAAACAGAAGAAACTGGACTCTTTTGTCAAAGTGTTGGTGTGGCACCATGGATGATCTAGTCTGATGCATCAGGCATTGGTGGCTGGAAATCCTGGCGTATCCAGGCCTGATTCATCTTGACAAAGGCCAGTATCTCCACATTTTGGGTGGACAGGCGAGTTCTTCTTGGGGTAACTATGGCGCCACTTCTCCAGTTCCCTGACCAGCCAGATTTACCAGAATCTGTTCCAGGATATAAAGCAGTGGAATGACGTTGTTCATCCCATAGTCCTGGCGACTGACAAATAACGTGGTATCCTTAAAGGGCATGAGCAAGCGACAGGTGTCCCGCATGAGCTGTCACTGGCTAACATTTAAGTTTCACAGGGGAGTACCTTTGTCCACCTGTATCATCAAGAAATCAATTATGGCCTTTCTCTGTTCGTATAGTTGGTCCAACATATGGAGGGTGGAATTCCAACGGGTGGAAACCTGGGGGATGCTTTTCTGCCGCTGCAGCTCAAGGAGGGTGTGCTTGGCGGTGTACGAGTGGATGAAGTGGATGCAAAGTGTCCTGGCCATTTTACTATGTCTTGTATATGGGTGGAAGACTTCAGGAACCGCTTGACAACCAGATTGAACACGTGCGCCATGCAGGGCACATGGCTCAGCCCTCCTTGACGCAGCGCCGACACCATATTCCTCCAGTTGTCGGTCACCATGGTTCCGATTTTTAGTTGTCGCGGAGAAAGCCAGGATTCGATTTCTTGACTAACGACACAGAGAAGTTCCTCCCTGTGTGACTCGGTTCTCCCAGGCAAACGAGGTGTAGAACAGTGTGACACCGCCATGCCCTGCACATGTGGTATGGGGCACTGTGAATTGTCCCTACAGTGGAGGCTGAGGACACGGTGGAGGATGAGGAGGCGGACATTGACGCAGGACCAATGGCGTGAGGACGTGGAGGCGGAAGTGGTGTCACCTGGCCAAGTTGCTGGTGTGGCTGTGCAGGAACCACATTCACCCAGTGGGCCATAAAGGACATGTATTGTCCCTGACCGTAGTTACAGCTCCACACGTTAGCGCTGCCGTGCACTTTGGCAGACACCGACAGGCTCAAGAACTGGCCCATCTTTTGTTTTACATACAGTACGTGTGCAGGGCTGGTACTGCCTTTTTGGCAAAGAGATGACGGTTTAGGACTCTCCGGCTCGGCACAAGCCATCAGTTCTCTCAAAGGTGCAGAGTCCACCAATTGGAAAGGGAAGGACTGCAGCACCAGCAACTTGGCCAGGACCACATTCAGCTTCTGCTCCGTTGGATGAGTGCACGCATACTTTTGTCTCTTGGGATTCGCTTCGGTTTATCGATTGCTGACGGAATGACTGACGAGGAGTAGGAGGAGGAGCAGGAGCATCAGGACCAGCAGATGATGGGAAGGACAGACAGCTCCCTTTGGCTGAGGTGGTGGAGCCTTGACTGCCTGAAATCGGGTACGTGCAACTGGGTGATGCAGCAGTTGCTGCAGCAGTCTGGACCACCACATCGATTCGGAACCACGGTTCTCCCAGGGCACTTTATGGTGATGCTCCATATGTTGACGCAGGGCCGTGGTGCCAACATTGGCACCCTGGCCATGCTTAACCTTCTGCCCACAGATTCTACAAATGGCCATGTTCACCTCCTCCGGCGGCTTAGCAAAAAACTGCCACACCGCCGAGTAGGTGATTTTACCCCCAACACTCCACACTGACTGACTACTACCGCCGCTGCTTCCGTGAACCCCTACACCACTACTTTCCAGGCAGGTAAGCTCCTGTGAAACTTGTGGTCTACCCCGGGCACGTTTGGCTCCCGACCTCCCACTGCTGCCACCCTGCTGACTCCCGGCCATGCTAGCAACTTGCTGGCTCCGCCGCTGCCTCATGGGCAAGATGCCACCCTCTTCTCCCGATTATGATGAAGCCCCTAATTCACCCGGCGCCCAAGTGCGATCAGCTACATCATCATCATCGAATACTGTCTGCACGTCACTGATGTCCTCCTCAACAGTCTCTGGATCAGGAGCCTGACCGCTCGCAACACCAGCTCCCACGCCACTCTCCTCCTCACTACTGGGGAAGCGGTGGATGTCTCCTCCACATCTTGCTGACTGTCCTCCAGTAGCGCGTCCTCACTGAATAGTGGAGCTGAGCCCACAGCATATAATATTTCTCTGGCTGAGGGAACAGAAAAGGACAGAGGCAGGTTGAGGACAGATGAGGGCACAGGGCCTGTTCCTGGGCCATGCCAACGAAGGGTTGTGTCTGACGAACCCACTGACTCTTGGCTGGGGGTGTCTGATGTCACTTGGGATGAAGTGGATGACCAAGTCAACCATTCAAAAACCGCTGGGCTGCTGGTCAAGACATGACCACTAAATGACACCGGGAGCTCAAGCCTCTTGCTGCGACTCCTGCTGCCACACCCTCTTACTCTGCTGTGACCTGTGCCTGCGCCAGAAACATTTAGGCCTTTGCCATTCCCCTGTGCAGGGCCTGACACTTCTCTGTTTGACATACTGTTAGATCAAATAAATAAATAAAAAGGAAATGAAAACACCCCTAAAAAAGTCTGTAATTTTCTCACTTCACCACACAACGGCTCATAAGCCCTTTATTTTGCCACTAATACACGCCAAAAAGGGCTGCAATTTTTTCACCACACAACAGCGAATCTCTACTTATGACTATGTGAAATGTATACTGTATAATGTATACTGTATACTTTGAAACACAATCCACTGTATGAGGGATCACCTGGTCAATTCTTATTGTCTTGCAGTGTTCATTTTACCACTTGCAGCACCCTTTTCACTTCTGTCACTGACAATTACACCACTAGATATCAATACAAAAGTGCTCAAAACTGAAATTTAGTAGGGTCCTTATTCAGGCAAAGCTATCTGTCAAAAATGTGACAACATTCAACAAAATCCTTGGCATACATTACAGAGGCTTTAGGTTGCATTTACACTATGCTTTTATTTCTAGCAGGGAATCCATTTTTTTCTAGAGAAACTGGATCCCTTTCTAAAACGTATGCAAATTAGTTCAAGAAAAAAGTTTAATAAAAGAAACATCACATCTTTGTAGTAATAAAATGTGTAACTTTTGTTTGCTTTATCTATCTGTTTTACGATCTCAGATACTCTAAGAGTGTAGATATCGAAATTTTTAGTAGTGTTTGTAAGAAGATAGTGTTTGTTAATTTTGCTACAGAAAACACACAAAGTATAATTGTAACTAATAACCTTTCTAGTCTTCATTTTTCTCCCAATCCTTTATAAATGTGGACTACAAGTCCTGTACATTAGAGTCATGCATAGCTGAAAGCTCATAGCCACAAGTCCTCAGCAGACTGGATTGCACTCAATCAATACCACTTTACAGTGCTCAATTAATCCTAGCATATATAGCAGTATATTTAAAACTGGCGTACTGTGTCTAATTAAAACTGCCATTGAGTGTTTACTTGATGACCATACAATATTTACTAAATACTTTATGGCATATTGAATAGATGTGCAAGAAAAGTCTCATAGCAGGGTCTTCTATCATCACTCAATTCCACAAACAGGGATCCCCAGTGGAGATGAGCAAATTGGTTCTAAACAGATCAAATTTTGTAAAAAATTCAGATTCTAGACAAATGGAAATCTTTTTCAATTCGATTAGGAGGAATCTCTCAAAATGCCATCACCATTTTACAATTCAGAAGACAGAAAGAAGGCATCTGCCACCAAAAAGGGATAATTTGCACACCGTGGTTTAATCTAAAATTAAAATAGTGCGGTGTGTTTTTAAACAGGCTGTTTGTTACAACTGACTACTACCGTATGTCTTTATCCACAGACATACAGTATATGTTGCTGTCACTTTGACATGACTAATGCTGTCTTGGTGTTAAAGAGCTTGAAAGGGGTTCCAAGAAATATCAGATTATCATACACAACTTTTCAGGGCAATCTGAGCACTTTCAGTCAGGTCAATTTATATTCGTACCTGAATCGAGTCTGGTGATCAATTTGTTTGAATAGTATCTTAAATGAATTTCAAATGAATGTCCCCAGTTTTGTTCCTATTAGTTCCTATTAATTCATTAGATATTAGAAGCTGTTAGACAAGAAAACTTATAAAATATTAAGTCTAAAGTGGGAAAACTGCTTTAAAACTACCATGTTATGCTCAGTTAACACCTCCATACAATGCTTGATTTATACTTTATATTATGTAGTAATCTATTAGTGCCAGCATATAACAATCAAATAATGCAACAATACAGTGCTTAACACTGCCATACAATGTTCCTTTGATACTGCCATACATTGTCCACCTAACACTGCCATGCCCTGTCCAACTGCTACTATACCACAGTATGAACACAACAATGAATCCCCAACTAATAATGACAGACTGAGGTGAGATACTGGGGATAACTTTTTCTAAATGTTCATTCTGGATATGGATAAAGTGACTTTTTGAAATGTTGTACATATGTAAATACTATATAACGGTGCATAAGAATGTGAATCTAAGGAAATATGAATAAATTTATAAAAGTAATCACTTTCAAATATTGGAAGCTAGTTTTTATTTTGACCAGGTTAATACACACTGTATATATCCAGCTTTAAAGTCATACCAGCCTATAGCACTGGCTTAGTTTATATATATATATATATATATATATATATATATATATATCAGGGGCGTTGCTAGGTTAAAACATTCGGGCCTGGGCCCCTGACATTTTGTCCCAGGCCCCAAATGTCCTGCCTGCCAGCTAAAAACAATTGAATCTAATGCACTGGAAATGCTGAAGGACCTGTGATGACATCACAGGTCATGTGAAAAGTAAAACAGGCAGTGGTTGAGAAGGACCTGCGATTTTGTCACCATCATGTGACCAGTGCAGGAGAGGATGGCAGTGAAGAGAAGAAGTCTTGGGGGAAGAGGCTGTGGTGATGTCTGCTACATGAGGAGAGGTAAGTGAACATAGTAACATAGAACATAAGGCCGAAAAAAGACATTTGTCCATCCAGTTCGGCCTGTTATCCTGCAAGTTGATCCAGAGGAAGGCAAAAAAAAAACTGTGAGGTAGAAGCCAATTTTCCTCACTTTAGGGGACTAAAAAATTCCTTCCCGACTCCAATCAGGCAATCAGAATAACTCCCTGGATCAACGACCCCTCTCTAGTAGCTATAGCCTGTAATATTATTACACTCCAGAAATACATCCAGGCCCCTCTCTTTTATTGTACTCACCATCACCACCTCCTCAGGCAGAGAGTTCCATAGGCTCACTGCTCTTACCGTAAAGAATCCTCTTCTAGGTTTGTGTACAAACCTTCTTTCCTCCAGACGCAGAGGATGTCCCCTCGTCACAGTCACAGTCCTGGGGATAAATAGATGATGGGATAGATCTCTGTACTGACCCCTGATATATTTATACATAGTAATTTGATCTCCCCTCAGTCGTCTTTTTTCTAACGTGAATAACCCTAATTTTGATAATCTTTCAGGGTACTGTAGTTGCCCCATTCCAGTTATTACTTTAGTTGCCCTCCTCTGGACCCTCTCCAGCTCTGCTATGTCTGCCTTATTCACTGGAGCCCAGAACTGTACACAGTACTCCATGTGTGGTCTGACTAAGTGAAGGGAGAGGCAGAGCAATGTTGGTTATTTAACTGGGACTGTACGTTATGGCTGAAGGAAGGGATGTTATGTACATGGAACTGTGTGTTGGAGGTGGTTGGGGAGGGAGTCATGTTGTTTACATGGGACTGTATTGATGGCGGCTGTGGGAGGGAGTAATGTTACTTACATGGGACTGAATGTTGGAGGGGGCTGGGGCAGGGTGATGTTATTTACATAAGACTGTATGTTGATGGCGGCTGTGGGAGGGAGTGATATTATTTACATGGGACTGAATGTTGGAGGGGGCTGGGGCAGGGTGATGTTATTTACATGGGACTGTATGTTGAAGGTGGCTGTGGGAGGGGATTATGTAATTTATATGGGATTGTATGTTGGAGGTGGCTGTGGGAGGGAGTGATATTATTTACATGGGACTGTATGTTGGAGGGGGCTGGGGGAGGCAGCTATATTATTTACATGGGACTGTATGTTGATAGCGGCTGTGGGAGGGAGTGATGTTATTTACATGGGACTGAATGTTACAGGGGTCTGAGGGAGGGAGGGATGTTATTTACAGGGGACTGTATGTTGAGGGGGTGATGTTTACATGGGACTGTATGTTGAAGGTGACTGGAGAGGAGGCGATATTATTTACTTGGAACTGTATTTTGGAGGGGGCTGTAGATAGAGAAGAATGTTATTTACATGGAACTGTATATTGGAGGGGCTGAAGGGAGGGGTTATTTACATAGGACTGTATTTTGGAGGGGACAGGAGAGATGGTGTGATGTTATTTACATGGGACTTGCAAATCCAGGGGAAATTATAGGCATTCTCATTACTACTGGGGGCTCTATAGGAGGGACTTATAGATCCGTCTTATTTCTACTAAGAGCACTATGGGAGGCTTATTACTACTGAGGGGTCTGTAGATAGCTTTATTACCACTTGGGGAACAATAGGAGGCCTTGTTTTTTACTGGGGGCACTGTGAGGGCATTATTAATACTTGAGGGCTTTTCTACTAATGGGGGCACTCTTAGGGAGCGTTATCACGGTTGGGGGCACTGTAGGGGGAAGTATTACTAATGAGGTCATTCTAGAAGGGAATTACTATTGGTGGGACTTTTACTATGGGGGGGGCACTAATTTTTCTACAGGATAGTATTTGGGGGTATTTGGAGCACAGCGAGCAGCAGGATAACACTGTGGGGACTCCAGGTTGCTCAAGATGTCTGTGGGTCATACTCTGCAGAAACGAGATGGCTGAAAGAAGTTGTACAGACCAAATGGAGAAGATGATGACAGAGAAGATCTACATCGGAGGAGACGTCACCTGGGAGGCACTGGATGTGGCAGGTATGTGCTGCTGTATAGCAAGTATAGCAAAATGCAGGGGGGGCGGTCGACTCAGAGAACTGAGCCATAGTCATTGGGGCTTGGGCCCCGGATCTCTTTTGAGACCCTAGCAATGCCCCTGAGATATAGATATATTTATAGTACAGTAGTACTATAGTGGTTATTGTGCACCTTAGCCTTGACTCCTGGTTTCCATCAAGAATAATTAAGACATCACACAAAGGAGAATACCCAGCATCTGGTGGATAGTGATTGCTGTGTCTAATTCACTTTAAAACTAATTAGAGAAACAGATAAAGAAAGTCGGATAACAATAATTAACCTAGCCATTGCTGGTAATTGTATAGTCTTTGGAAAACAGAGAAAGGGCTGCCAGTATAAGTAATACAAGTCTAGCATTTTCATCTGGAATAAGAGCTGGCAAATGTGCAATATGTTCAGGATACTAAGAGGATGAAGATAATATTGTATAATCCAGACACACACTGAAAATTACATGAACGGTAATGCATACATCTTTTATACCATTCATTTAAAAACATAGAGCATTGAACTTTGTGGCCTCATTACTGTGATTACCAAGAATCTAGGAAGCACGTGGCTAAGGTTACATAGGGGGTAATGGACTGATATAACGTAGGGATATAGATAAGGAAAACTTAATTAGATTTTTTTCCGTTTAACTTTGAAAACGATGTTAAATATATGCAATAAAACATGAACAAGCAGCTGGGACCAGCACCAAACACCTGGAGAAGCTGCAGCCATCTTACCCCCACCCCAGATGCACTGTACAGCAATGAATATACAGCTCAATATTCATCCCCATGACCTTAGCTTTAATCATTTGTTAGACTTTGTGTAAAGGCTTTATTACACCTCTTGCAGTGGCAGTGTAATACTGCCGCCAATTGCCCAATGAACGCACAAATGCTCGTTCATTGGGCAATTGTGATTTTTAAGCATGATTAAAAATCATTGTTGCCGGCAGCAGATTGTGCTGTCTAATCACGATCTGCCGCCGGCAAACCGCTAGACAGCATGGGGACGAGCATTTGCATAATGATCGCTCCTCCCCATGCTGCGGAGGAGATTGCTGCATGCAATAGCAGCAGTCCGCTAGCTAGCAGGCGATTGCCGGGAGGGTACGCTTCCATCCCGACAATCACTTGCTCAAGTGGCCTGTGTAATACAGGCTTTAGATTACCACTAGTACAGCCACAATTTATGTTTTTCATTTAACCACCTCAGCCCCCAGTGCTTAAACACCCTGAAAGACCAGGCCACTTTTTACACTTCTGACCTACACTACTTTCACCATTTATTGCTCGGTCATGCAACTTACCACCCAAATGAATTTTGCCTCCTTTTCTTCTCACTAATAGAGCTTTCATTTGGTGGTATTTCATTGCTGCTGACATTTTTACTTTTTTTGTTATTAATCGAAATTTAACGATTTTTTTTGCAAAAAAATGACATTTTTCACTTTCAGTTGTAAAATTTTGCAAAAAAAACAAGATCCATATATAAATTTTGCTCTAAATTTATTGTCCTACATGTCTTTGATAAAAAAAAAATGTTTGGGTAAAAAAAAAATGGTTTGGGTAAAAGTTATAGCGTTTACAAACTATGGTACAAAAATGTGAATTTCCGCTTTTTGAAGCAGCTCTGACTTTCTGAGCACCTGTCATGTTTCCTGAGGTTCTACAATGGCCAGACAGTACAAACACCCCACAAATGACCCCATTTCGGAAAGTACACACCCTAAGGTATTCACTGATGGGCATAGTGAGTTCATAGAACTTTTTATTTTTTGTCACAAGTTAGCGGAAAATGATGATTTTTTTTTTTGATTTTTTTTTATTACAAAGTCTCATATTCCACTAACTTGTGACAAAAAATAAAAAGTTCTATGAACTCACTATGCCCATCAGCGAATACCTTGGGGTCTCTTCTTTCCAAAATGGGGTCACTTGTGGGGTAGTTCTACTGCCCTGGCATTCTAGGGGCCCAAATGTGTGGTAAGGAGTTTGAAATCAAATTCTGTAAAAAATGACGAGTGAAATCCGAAAGGTGCTCTTTGGAATATGGGCCCCTTTGCCCACCTAGGCTGCAAAAAAGTGTCACACATCTGGTATCTCCGTATTCAGTAGAAGTTGGGGAATGTGTTTTGGGGTGTCTTTTTACATATACCCATGCTGGGTGAGAGAAATATCTTGGTCAAATGCCAACTTTGTATAAAAAAATGGGAAAAGTTGTCTTTTGCCAAGATATTTCTCTCACCCAGCATGGGTATATGTAAAATGACACCCCAAAACACATTCCCCAACTTCTACTGAGTACGGAGATACCAGATGTGTGACACTTTTTTGCAGCCTAGGTGGGCAAAGGGGCCCATATTCCAAAGAGCACCTTTCGGATTTCACTCGTCATTTTTTACAGAATTTGATTTCAAACTCCTTACCACACATTTGGGCCCCTAGAATGCCAGGGCAGTATAACTACCCCACAAGTGACCCCATTTTGGAAAGAAGAGACCCCAAGGTATTCACTGATGGGCATGGCGAGTTCATGGAAGTTTTTATTTTTTGTCACAAGTTAGTGGAATATGAGACTTTGTATGAAAAAAAAAAAAAAAAAAAAAATCATCATTTTCCACTAACTTGTGACAAAAAAAAAAAAATTCTAGGAACTCGCCATGCCCCTCACGAAATACCTTGGGGTGTCTTCTTTCCAAAATGGGGTCACTTGTGGGGTAGTTATACTGCCCTGGCATTCTAGGGGCCCAAATGTGTGGTAAGGAGTTTGAAATCAAATTCTGTAAAAAATGACGAGTGAAATCCGAAAGGTGCTCTTTGGAATATGGGCCCCTTTGCCCACCTAGGCTGCAAAAAAGTGTCACACATCTGGTATCTCCTTATTCAGTAGAAGTTGGGGAATGTGTTTTGGGGTGTCTTTTTACATATACCCATGCTGGGTGAGATAAATATCTTGGTCAAATGCCAACTTTGTATAAAAAAATGGGAAAAGTTGTCTTTTGCCAAGATATTTCTCTCACCCAGCATGGGTATATGTAAAATGACACCCCAAAACACATTCCCCAACTTCTACTGAGTACGGAGATACCAGATGTGTGACACTTTTTTGCAGCCTAGGTGGGCAAAGGGGCCCATATTCCAAAGAGCACCTTTCGGATTTCACTCGTCATTTTTTACAGAATTTGATTTCAAACTCCTTACCACACATTTGGGCCCCTAGAATGCCAGGGCAGTATAACTACCCCACAAGTGACCCCATTTTGGAAAGAAGAGACCCCAAGGTATTCACTGATGGGCATGGCGAGTTCATGGAAGTTTTTATTTTTTGTCACAAGTTAGTGGAATATGAGACTTTGTATGAAAAAAAAAAAAAAAAAAAAAAATCATCATTTTCCACTAACTTGTGACAAAAAAAAAAAAATTCTAGGAACTCGCCATGCCCCTCACGAAATACCTTGGGGTGTCTTCTTTCCAAAATGGGGTCACTTGTGGGGTAGTTATACTGCCCTGGCATTCTAGGGGCCCAAATGTGTGGTAAGGAGTTTGAAATCAAATTCTGTAAAAAATGACGAGTGAAATCCGAAAGGTGCTCTTTGGAATATGGGCCCCTTTGCCCACCTAGGCTGCAAAAAAGTGTCACACATCTGGTATCTCCTTATTCAGTAGAAGTTGGGGAATGTGTTTTGGGGTGTCTTTTTACATATACCCATGCTGGGTGAGATAAATATCTTGGTCAAATGCCAACTTTGTATAAAAAAATGGGAAAAGTTGTCTTTTGCCAAGATATTTCTCTCACCCAGCATGGGTATATGTAAAATGACACCCCAAAACACATTCCTCAACTTCTCCTGAATACGGAGATACCAGATGTGTGACACTTTTTTGCAGCCTAGGTGGGCAAAGGGGCCCATATTCCAAAGAGCACCTTTCGGATTTCACTCGTCATTTCTTACAGAATTTGATTTCAAACTCCTTACCACACATTTGGGCCCCTAGAATGCCAGGGCAGTATAACTACCCCACAAGTGACCCCATTTTGGAAAGAAGACATCCCAAGGTATTCGCTGATGGGCATAGTGAGTTCATGGAAGTTTTTATTTTTTGTCACAAAATAGTGGAATATGAGACTTTGTATGTAAAAAAAAAACAAAAAAAAAAAACATAATTTTCCACTAACTTGTGACAAAAAATAAAAAATTCTAGGAACTCGCCATGCCCCTCACGGAATACCTTGGGGGGTCTTCTTTCCAAAATAGGGTCACTTGTGGGGTAGTTATACTGCCCTGGCATTTTCCAGGGGCCCTAATGTGTGGTAAGTAGGTAAATGACCTGTGAAATCCGAAAGGTGCTCTTTGGAATGTGGGCCCCTTTGCCCACCTAGGCTGCAAAAAAGTGTCACACATCTGGTATCGCCGTACTCGGGAGAAGTTGAGGAATGTGTTTTGTGGTGTCATTTTACATATACCCATGCTGGGTGAGAGAAATATCTTGGCAAAAGACAACTTTTCCCATTTTTTTATACAAAGTTGGCATTTGACCAAGATATTTATCTCACCCAGCATGGGTATATGTAAAATGACACCCCAAAACACATTCACCAACTTCTACTGAATACGGAGATACCACATGTGTGACACTTTTTTGCAGCCTAGGTGGGAAAAGGGGCCCAAATTCCTTTTAGGAGGGCATTTTTAGACATTTGGATACCAGACTTCTTCTCACGCTTTGGGGCCCCTAAAATGCCAGGGCAGTATAAATACCCCACATGTGACCCCATTTTGGAAAGAAGACACCCCAAGGTATTCAATGAGGGGCATGGCGAGTTCATAGAAAAAAAAAATTTTTGGCACAAGTTAGCGGAAATTGATTTTTTTATTTTTTTTTCTCACAAAGTCTCCCTTTCCGCTAACTTGGGACAAAAATTTCAATCTTTCATGGACTCAATATGCCCCTCAGCGAATACCTTGGGGTGTCTTCTTTCCAAAATGGTGTTATTTGTGGGGTGTTTGTACTGCCCTGGCATTTGAGGGTCTCCGCAATCATTACATGTATGCCCAGCATTAGGAGTTTCTGCTATTCTCCTTATATTGAGCATACAGGTAATGAGATTTTTTTTTTCCGTTCAGCCTCTGGGCTGAAAGAAAAAAATGAACGGCACAGATTTCTTCATTCGCATCAATCAATGTGGATGAAAAAATCTCTGCCAAAAAAAGAAAAAGGAGGGGAAAGGCGTCTGCCAGGACATAGGAGCTCCGCCCAACATCCATGCCCACTTAGCTCGTATGCCCTGGCAAACCCGATTTCTCCATTCACATCAATCGATGTGGATGAATAAATCATTGCCGGGATTTTTTTTTTTATATATACAAAGTGTTTGCCAAAGTATATGAACACCGCCACCTCCTCAGCTCATATGCCTCGGCAAACGTATCTTTTACTGCAGAGGAGAAATCTCGTCTTGCAGCGCCGCATACACCGACTTGCGTGTAATCTGACAGCAGCACAATGCTTCTGTCCGAATGCACATCAGTGCTGCAGCTAGTCGATCGGTTGGTCCACCTGAAAGGTAAAAAAAAACAAAACAAAAAAGAAAAAACCAGGCCGCAAAGCAATAACTTTATTAACTTTAGAACAGAACATATTAACTTTTTTTAACTTTTGTAACTTTTTTACTTACCGGTAATTTTTTTTTTGTTTAGTTTTTTTTACCTTTATAGAACAAACCTCTCCTTCCCCATGGGACAATGTGCAAAGCGCAAATCGCCCAAAGATGTGGCGAAGTACGTTATGCACTTTATCCCAGGTGAAAGGAGAGGTTTGCAGCAGCTGTGAGTAAAAGGGCCCTAATAGCCCTGTGTGCCTGTCCTGTGAGATGCAATCCCTATGCTAGGTGTACCTGTGTGTGGTACTTCCGGAAACACTCACCTAAGCATAGGGCAGGGTGGTCAGGGCAGTCAGGACAGAAATAGCGGGTGTCACGCCTTATTCCACTCCTGCTACAGACACGACATTTTTTTCGGGGTGGCGGTTGGGTTGAGGTACCAGCAACGACACTGGGGAAATGTCGCTCGTGTAGACGGCTAACTACACTGGTGGATGGGGCCACGGAACCTCCTGGGTAAAGGAGGTTCGCGATGATCTCTTCCTGGAATTTGAGGAAGGATCCTGTTCTCCCAGCCTTACTGTAGAGAACAAAACTATTGTACAGCGCCAATTGAATTAAATATACAGACACCTTCTTATACCAGCGTCTGGTTCTGCGGGAAACTAAATAGGGAGCCAACATCTGGTCATTGAAGTCCACCCCTCCCATGAGCGCATTATAGTCGTGGACTGAGAGGGGCTTTTCAATGACACGGGTTGCCCTTTCAATTTGGATTGTCGTGTCTGCGTGAATGGAGGAGAGCATGTAAACGTCACGCTTGTCTCTCCATTTCACCGCGAGCAGTTCTTCGTTACACAAGGCAGCCCTCTCCCCCCTTGCAAGACGGGTGGTTACAAGCCGTTGGGGGAAGCCCACGCGACTAGTTCGCGCGGTGCCACAGGCGCAAATCCGTTCTAGAAACAAATGCCTAAAGAGGGCCACACTTGTGTAAAAATTGTCCACATAAAGATGGTACCCCTTGCCGAATAAGGGTGACACCAAGTCCCAGACTGTCTTCCCACTGCTCCCCAGGTAGTCAGGGCAACCGACCGGCTCCAGGGTCTGATCTTTTCCCTCATAGATCCGAAATTTGTGGGTATAGCCTGTGGCCCTTTCACAGAGCTTATACAATTTGACCCCATACCGGGCACGCTTGCTTGGGATGTATTGTTTGAAGCCAAGGCGCCCGGTAAAATGTATTAGGGACTCGTCTACGCAGATGTTTTGCTCAGGGGTATACAAATCTGCAAATTTCTGGTTGAAATGGTCTATGAGGGGCCGAATTTTGTGGAGCCGGTCAAAAGCTGGGTGGCCTCTGGGACGGGAGGTGGTGTTGTCGCTAAAATGCAGAAAACGCAGGATGGTCTCAAATCGTGTCCTGGACATAGCAGCAGAGAACATGGGCATGTGATGAATTGGGTTCGTGGACCAATATGACCGCAATTCATGCTTTTTTGTCAGGCCCATGTTGAGGAGAAGGCCCAGAAAAATTTTAAGTTCGGAAACTTGGACTGGTTTCCACCGGAAAGGCTGGGCATAATAGCTTTCCGGGTTTGCGGTTATAAATTGTGTGGCATATTGGTTGGTCTCTGCCACGACTAAGTCCAAGAGCTCCGCAGTCAAGAACAGCTCAAAAAATCCCAGGGCCGAAGCGATTTGAGCCGTCTCAACCCGAACTCCAGACTGGGCGGTGAAAGGGGGAACTACAGGTGCGGCTGAAGTTGGTGACTGCCAATCAGGGTTTGCCAGCACCTCAGGGACTCTAGGGGGTCTACGGGCCTGTCTGCGCGGTGGCTGCGACGGGGTAACTACTGCACGTGCCACCGTACCAGCTTCAACTGCCCTTCTGGTGCTCGCTACTTCACCAGGTTGTACGGCAGTGCTGGTACTAGGTCCAGGAAGGGCTGCGCTGCTGGTGTATGCCTCACCACGTGATCCGGCAGCGACAGCCCCACTCTGCTGCTCTTGAAGCGGATCCTGCGTAACCTGTGGTCTAGCGACACGGGGCCGGGTACGCCTGGTGCTGCCAGGGACCTCAACCTCCTCGTCCGAACTTTGGGTCAGAGAGCCACTGCTTTCTACAGGTTCATATTCTGACCCGCTAGATTCGTCAGATGAGGGTTCCCACTCCTCATCCGACTGGGTCAGAATCCTGTAGGCCTCTTCAGAAGAATACCCCCTGTTTGACATTTTGGACTACTAAATTTAGGGGTATTCCCTGAGACTACCCAAGAAAAAAAGCAAACCTGTCTTACAAAGGGGAGGCTAGCGAAGTACCGGAGGCCGCTGCGGTTGATAAAAAATATCAAAACTGATTTTTTTATCGCCGCAGTGCGTGTAAAGTGAATGTGCAGTGATCAAAAAATAATAATTTTTTGTCACTGCGGTGGGGCGGGCGTGGGTGAACGCACGTGTGGGCGACCGATCAGGCCTGATCGGGCAAACACTGCGTTTTGGGTGGAGGGCGAACTAAAGTGACACTAATACTATTATAGATCTGACCGTGATCAGTTTTGATCACTTACAGATACTATAAAAGTACAAATGCTGATTAGCGATACGCTAATCAGCGAATAAAAGTGACTGCGGTGCGGTGGGGTGGGCGCTAACTGACGCTAACTACCTAACCAAGGGGCCTAAACTATCCCTAAAACCTAACAGCCAATACCAGTGAAAAAAAAAAAGTGACAGTTTACACTGATCACTTTTTTTCCTTTCACTAGTGATTGACAGGGGCGATCAAAGGGGTGATCAAAGGGTTAATTGGGGTGCAGGGGGGTGATCTGGGGCTAAGGTGTGCTGTTTGGTGTACTCACTGTGAAGTCTGCTCCTGTGCTGGATCCAACCGACGAAAAGGACCAGCACAGGAGCAGAGAAGCCATATAACAGATCATATTTACTAATATGATCTGTTATCTGGTTTGTGATTCGATTTTTTAAAAATCAGCAACCTGCCAGCGACGATCATTGGCTGGCAGGTTGCTGATGCAACTCTCTTCGAACTTTTGCCGGCCCGCATGCGCGGGCCGGCTGAGACCGAAATCTCGCGTCTCGCGAGAGGACGCGCCGGCGCGTCCACTCGGAATGAAACAACCACCTCCAGGACGCGTCTGTGCGTACAGCGGTCCGGAGGTGGTTAAAGTGGTTGTCTAAGATAAGAAAACAAAAACAGCAGCACATTTGCCATGGGTGGTAATGGGGATGAGTTGCAATACCAGACACAGCCCATGGACAATAGTGGCACGGTTTCTGAGCAGTCATGGTATTCAGCCAACAGTAATGGCCATTTCGCCGTGTTCTCCCGCGAACACATGCGGGCTGCCATTTTAGATCACAAGTCCGGCGATGCACAGGTAAGTCCTTACCTGTGCCTGTGCCGCGAGCCGGTCTGAAACAAATGCGGTCACCGGGAGCAGGCAGTTCCGTGACTTGTGATTTAAGATGGCAGCTCGCATGTGTTCGGGGGCGAACACGGCTAACTGGCCATCACTGTCAGCCAGTTCCCTCCAGTTCTCCAGATCCGGTTGTTAAAATTACAGCCAATAGACATTGGGTAGAGTTAGAGGTGTGGGCCAGCTCTGTAAAAAAAAACAGGCTTTTTAAAGGTTGGGCAGTATGTGTGTGTAGTGTATATATGGTGTATTTATGTGTATGTGTGTTGCATATATGGTGTTTGTATGTATATATGTGTCGTGATGCAGCATGTCCACCGTTGAGTAGGGAACCTGTTGTTCAAAATTTCAATTCCACCCCTGTTTCTGAGGAACAAAACTGTTAATTTCAAATAACCCCTTCAATGCTTTACTGTTCATTTTCAAGACATATTTGCTGTAGTGGAATGATAATATATTATTTACTACATGTTCATTTTATTGTAACTACTTGCAACTGTTTTAGGTCATCCAGTTTATGACTCGGCAAGGACTCTCCTGAACATTCTTGCAAAGAAGGCAGCTACATGCTAATCGTGCAGCTGCAGTAGTGGGAATCCGGGTTGCCCCAGACAAGGCAGGGGCAGTTTATTAACATGCTTGCCTTCCCAATCATTGTGTACACGGCTCTCAATTAGTGCCATGTATACAGATCAGGAAGCAGCCATGACGCTTCCTGCTCCTATCCCAGTAATCAGGTAATCTCTGGGTATCGAGTAACTGCAGGATCTGCTGGGTCCTGAGGATAATGTCAGTTACAGTTACATGGGAAATTAGTAGTGTTGGGCGAGCATGCTCGGCTGAACACCTTTTTCACTCGAGCATCGCGATGCTTGGCACATCGCGGTGTTCGGTCTAATACTGCGTGTGCTCGAGCATGATGCCCGAGACTCCTCCCCGCACGTTTGTTGGCTGCTACGCAGCCAATAAACATGCAGGAAAGTACTTCCACTCACTGTAATGCCGTAGCCATGTTGGTTACTGGAATTACAGTGATTGGCTGACCGGAACGAGTCATCGGGTGCTATACAGCACCCGATGACACGTGGTTCGGCTCAGACTTAGTCAGGGCAAGCTGCAGCAGAAGGGACAGATAGTGTAGGGAGAGGAATTGTGCTTTTATTTTAGGAAGTTTTGAGTGTTGAAAGGTGTTAGAGACCCAACAGTCCTTTTAAGGACTATTGTTTTATCTGGCTACAAAATATATTAGCGCAAAGTGCGCTAAATTGCGTGCAATTGTGTGGCTGCTGGTGACAGCAGCGACATTACCTGCGCTAAATCTCCTGTATAACATTAGTCGCTGGTGACAGCAGCGACATTACCTGCACTACATCACCTGTATAACGTTTGCGCATCCCAAATAGCTGTGACATTCCCTGTAATTCTTTATTAGCCGCTGGTGACAGCAGCGACATTACCTGCACTACATCTCCTGTATAACGTTAGCCCATGGTGACAGCAGCGATATTACCTGCACTACCTGTATAACGTTTGCGCATCCCAAATAACTGTGACATTCCCTGTAATTCTTTATTAGCCGCTGGTGACAGCAGTGACATTACCTGCGCTACATCTCCTGTATAACGTTAGCCCATGGTGACAGCAGCGATATTACCTGCGCTACATCTCCTGTATAACATTTGCGCATCCCAAATAGCTGTGACATTCCCTGTAATTCTTTTATTAGCCGCTGGTGACAGCGACATTACCTGCGCTACATCTCCTGTATAACGTTTGCGCATCCTAAATATCAGTGACATTCAGTTTAATTTATTTGCGCATACACTTACAAAACCTGTGCTACTGTACGTGTGATATACTTGCAAGCATATATACCATTTAATATGCAGAAGGCGAGCAGTAAGGGACGGGAAAGTGGCCGTGCTGCTGATGGTGCATGCAGAGGCCATGGCCCTGGGTGCGGTGAAACGGTGCCTGCTGCCAGAGCACAAGAAACACACTAATCCACGATACCTAGCTTCATGTCCCAGTTGCAGGACACCACTCTTAAAGTCAGACCAGTGCGACCAGGTGGTCGGTTGGATTGCTGCAGATTATGCTTCCAGTCGGTTAAGCACCACCTTGTCTTTCACAAAGTCCAGTCTCAGTAGCCAAGAGTCTGGTCAACAGAATCCTCACCCTGAACCTCCTTCCTTCCACCATGGAGAGTCTTGCCAAACTAGTGATCCCACACTCACAGCGTGATTCACGAGTCTCCTCCTCAGATCAGCAGCACACCCTCACCCCTAATTTTTTAGATGGTCAGATTAGCAGCAGACCCTCACCCCTATTTTTTTAGAAGGTCATCTCAGCAGCAGACCCTCACACCTAATGTTTTAGATGGTCAGCTCAGCAGCACACCCTCACCCCTAATGTTTTAGATGGTCAGCTCAGCAGCAGGCCCTCACCCCTAATTTTTTAAAAGGTCATATCACCAGCAGACCCTCACCCCTAATTTTTTAGATGGTCAGCTCAGCAGCAGACCCTCACGCCTAATTTTTTAGATGGTCATCTCAGCAGCAGACCCTCACCCCTAATGTTTTAGAAGGTCAGCTCAGCAGCAGATCCTCAACCCTAATGTTAAAGATGGTCAGATCAGCAGCAGACCTTAACCCCTAATTTTTTTAGATGGTCAGCTCTGCAGCAGACCCTCACCCCTAATGTTTTAGATGGTGAGATCAGCAGCAGACCCTCACCCCTAATTTTTTTGATGGTCAGATCAGCAGCAGACACTCACCTCAAATTTTTTAGATGGTCAGATCAGCAGCAGACCATCACCCCTAATTTTTAAATGGTCAGCTCACCAGCAGACCCTCACCCCTAATGTTTTAGATGGTGAGATCAGCAGCAGACTCTCACCCCTAATTTATTTGATGGTCAGATCAGCAGCAGACACTCACACCTAATGTTTTAGATTGTCAGATCAGCAGCAGGCCATCACCCCTAATTTTTAAATGGTCAGCTCACCAGCAGACCCTCACCCCTAATGTTTTAGATGGTGAGATCAGCAGCAGACCCTCACCCCTAATTTATTTGATGGTCAGATCAGCAGCAGACACTCACACCTAATGTTTTAGATGGTCAGCTCAGCAGCAGACCCTCACCCCTAATGTTTTAGATTGTCAGATCAGCAGCAGACCCTAACCCCAAATTTTTTAAATGGTCAGCTCAGCAAAAGACACTCACCCTTCATTTTTTAGAGGGTCAGCTCAGCAGCAGACCATCACCCCTAATTTTTAAATGGTCAGCTCACCAGCAGACCCTCACCCCTAATGTTTTAGATGGTGAGATCAGCAGCAGACCCTCACCCCTAATTTTTTGGATGGTCAGATCAGAAGCAGACCTTCACCCCTATTTTTTTTAGATGGTCAGATAAGCAGCAGACCCTCACCTCTAATATTTTAGATGGTGAGATCAGCAGCAGACCCTCACCTCAAATTTTTTGGATGGTTAGCTCAACAGCAGACCCTCATACCTATTTTTTTTGACAGTCAGCTCAGCAGCAGACCCCCACCTCTAATTTTTTAGATGGTTAGCTCAGCAGCAGACCATAACCCCTAATGTTTTAGTTGGTCAGATCAGCAGCAGACCCTCACACCTAATTTTTTAGATGGTCAGCTCAGCAGCAGAACCTCACCCCTCATGTTATAGATGGTCAGATCAGCAGTAGACCCTCACCCCTAATTTTTTAGTTGGTCAGCTCAGCATCAGACCCTCACCAGTAATTTTTTAAGATGGTCAGCTCAGCAGCAGACCATCACCCCTAATGTTTTAGATGGTGAGATCAGCAGCAGACCCTCACCCCTAATTTTTGGGATCGTCAGCTCAACAGCAGACCCTCACCTCTAATTTTTTTAATGGTCAGCTCAGCAGCAGACCATCACCCCTAATTTTTAAATGGTCAGCTCAGCAGCAGACCCTCACCCCTAATGTTTTAGATGGTCAGATAAGCAGCAGACCCTCACCCCTAATGTTTTAGATGGTCAGCTCAGCAGCAAACCCTCACCCCTAATGTTTTAGATGGTCAAACCAGCAGCAGACCCTCACCCCAAATTTTTTAGATGGCCAGCTCAGCAGCAGACCCTCACCCCTAATGTTTTAGATGGTCAGATCAGCAGCAGACCCTCACCCCAAATTCTTTAGATGGCCAGCTCAGCAGCAGACCCTCACCCCTAATGTTTTAGATGGTCATACCAGCAGCAGACCCTCGCACCTAATGTTATAGATGGTTAGATCAGCAGAAGACACTCATCCTTCATTTTTTAGATGGTCAGCTCAGCAGCAGACCCTCACCCCTATTGTTTTAGATGGTCAGATCAGCAGCAGACCCTCATCCCTAATGTTTTAAATGGTCAGATTAGCAGCAGACGCTCACCCATAATTTCTTAGATGCTCAGCAGCAGACACTCACACCTAATGTTTTAGATGGTCAGCTCAGCAGCACACCCTCACCCCTAATGTTTTAGAAGGTCATCTCAGTAGCAGACCCTCACCCCTAATTTTTTAGATGGTCAGCTCAGCAGCAGACCCTCACCCCTAATTTTTTTAGATGGTCATCTCAGCAGCAGACCCTCACCCCTAATGTTTTAGAAGGTCAGATCAGCAGCAGACCCTCACCCCTAATATTTTAGATGGTCAGCTCAGCAGCAGACCCTCACCCCTAATGTTTTAGATGGTAAGCTCAGCAGCAGACCATCACCCCTAATGTTTTAGATGGTCAGATCAGCAGCGGACCCTTACCCCTAATGTTTTAGATGGTCATATCAGCAGCAGACCCTCACCTCTAATGTTATAGATGGTTAGATCAGCAGCAGACCCTCACCCCTAATTTTTTAGATGGTCAGCTCAGCAGAAGACTCTCACCCTTCATTTTTTAGATGGTCAGCTCAGCAGCAGACCCTTACCCCCATTGTTTTAGATTGACAGATCAGCAGCAGACCCTCAACCCTAATGTTTTAGATAGTCAGATTAGCAGCAGACCCTCACCCCTATTTTTTAGAGGGTCAGCTCAGCAGCACACCCTCATCCCTAATTTTTTAGAAGGTCATCTCAGCAGCAGACCCTCACCCCTAATTTTTAAGAAGGTCAGATCACCAGCAGACCCTCACCCCTAATTTTTTGGATGGTCAGCTAAGCAGCACACCCTCACCCCTAATGTTTTAGAAGGTCAGCTCAGCAGCAGACCCTCACCCCTAATGTTTTAGATGGTGAGACCAGCAGCAGACCCTCACTCCTAATGTTATAGATGGTCATCCCAGCAGCAGACCCTCACCCCTAATTTTTTAGAAGGTTAGATCACCAGCAGACCCTCACCCCTAATTTTTTTTGGATGGTCAGCTAAGCAGCACACCCTCACCCCTAATGTTTTAGAAGGTCAGCTCAGCAGCAGACACTCACTCCTAATGTTTTAGATGGTCAGACCAGCAGCAGACCCTCTCTCCTAATGTTATAGATGGTCATCTCAGCAGCAGACCCTCACCCCTAATGTTTTGGATGGTCAGACCAGCAGCAGACCCTCACCCCTGTTGTTTTAGATTCTCAGGTCAGCAGCAGACCCTCATCGCTAATGTTTTAGATGGTCACATTAGCAGCAGACCCTCACCCCTATTTTTTAGAGGGTCAGCTCAGCAGCAGACCCTCACACTTAATGTTTTAGATGGTCAGCTCAGCAGCACACCCTCGCCCCTAATTTTTTAGAAGGTCATCTCAGCAGCAGACCCTCACCCCTAATTTTTAAGGTCAGATCACCAGCAGACCCTCACCCCTAATTTTTTGGATGGTCAGCTAAGCAGCACACCCTCACCCCTATTGTTTTAGAAGGTCAGCTCAGCAGCAGACCCTCACCCCTAATGTTTTAGATGGTCAGACCAGCAGCAGACCCTAACTCCTAATGTTATAGATGGTCATCTCAGCAGCAGACCCTCACCCCTAATTTTTTAGAAGGTCAGATCACCAGCAGACCCTCATCCCTAATTTTTTGGATGCTTAGCTAAGCATCACACCCTCACCCCTAATGTTTTAGAAGGTCAGCTCAGCAGCAGACACTCACTCCTAATGTTTTAGATGGTCATCTCAGCAGCAGACGCTCACTACAAATTTTTTAGATGGTCAGCTCAGCAGAAGACTCTCACCCTTCATTTTTTAGATGGTCAGATCAGCAGCAGACCCTCACCCCTATTGTTTTAGATGGTCAGACCAGCAGCAGACCCTCAACCCTGTTGTTTTAGATTCTCAGGTCAGCAGCAGACCCTCATCGCTAATGTTTTAGATGGTCAGATTAGCAGCTGGTGACAGCAGCAGACCCTGGTGTCAGCTGGTGTCAGATCAGCAGCAGACCCTCAACCCTAATGTTTTAGATGGTCAGATTAGCAGCAGACCCTCACACCTAATGTTTTAGATGGTCAGCTCAGCAGCAGACCCGCACACCTAATGTTTTAGATGGTGAGATCAGCAGCAGACCCTCACCCCTAATTTTTTGGGATGGTCAGCTCAACAGCAGACCCTCACCTCAATTTTTTTAAATGGTCAACTCAGCAGCAGACCCTTACCCCTAATGTTTTATATGGTCAGCTCAGCAGCAGACCCTCACCCCTAATGTTTTAGATGGTAAGATCAGCAGCAGACCCTCACCCCTAATTTTTTGGGATGGTCAGCTCAACAGCAGACCCTCACCTCAATTTTTTTAAATGGTCAACTCAGCAGCAGACCCTTACCCCTAATGTTTTATATGGTCAGCTCAGCAGCAGACCCTCACCCCTAATGTTTTAGATGGTAAGATCAGCAGCAGACCCTCACCTCTAATTTTTTAGATGATCAGCTCAGCAGCAGACCATCACCACTAATGTTTTAGATGGTCATCTCAGCAGCAGACCCTCACCCTTAATTTTTTAGGTGGGCAGCTCAGCAGCAGACCTTAACTCCTAATGTTTTAGATGGTCAGATCAGCAGCAGACCCTCACCCCTAATGTTTTAGAAGGTCAGATCAGAAGCAGACCCTCACCTGTAATGTTTTAGATGGTCAGATCAGCAGCAGACCGTCACCCCTAATTTTTTAGATGGTCAGCTCAGCAGCATACTCTCAACCCTAATTTTATAGATGGTCAACTCAGCAGTAGTGTTGAGCGCGAATATTCGAATATCGAATTTTTTTTGCGAATATCGGCAATTCTTTAATTCGCGAATATTTTGAATATAGCACTATAAATTCGCTATTTCGAATATTCATTATTATTATTTTTTTTTTATTGTTCAATTTTTTTCTTCCCCACTTCCCAAAAGTAGTTCTTACCTGTCCTGAGGATTCCTGGCTTCCTGGCTGATCCAATCAGTGCCCGTTGCCGCTTCTGCCGACTTTCGTGCTCATGGAGCGTCCCCATCACCATAGGAACGCCTCCATACTAGAATGTACTGTCGGATGTGAGAATTAAGTTGAAATCGCAATGTGATTACTTCAAGTTATATTAATCAAATTGCGATTTCAACTTAGAACTGCTATATTCCATATTCGTTAACTTCGTTAATTCTAGCAAGCAGACCCATTAGAAACACAGCTCTAAGTTGAAATCGCAATTCGATTATTATAACTTGAAGTAATCGCATTGCGATTTCAACTTAGACCTGGTTTACTATGGTTGGCTTGGTAGAATTAGCGAAGATGACGAATATGACGAATGTATTCGTCATATTCCTCAAAACGAAGATAACGAAGTATTCTCCATCTTCGTTTTAGCTCCATATTCGTCAACTTCGCTAATTCTAGCAATCAAATAGGAAAGTTGACTATAGAGACAGCTGTGTTTAATTCGCTATGCGATTATATTACTTTACTTTTTTTTTTAATAAATAGAATAATTATAATAATTATCAAGTATTATAATTTATTTATTTGAAAAAAAAGCAAAGTAATATTATCGCATAGCGAATTAAAAACGTAGCTGTCTCTAGTCAACTTTCCTATTTGATTGCTAGAATTAGCGAAGTTGACGAAAATGGAGCTAAAACGAAGATGGAGAATACTTCGTTATCTTCGTTTTGAGAAATATGACGAATACATTCGTCATATTCGTCATCTTCGCTAATTCTAGATATCAAACCAATAGGAAATTTACCTTAAGTTAAAATCGCAATACGCGATTATTTAAATCGCATATTAATCGCGATAACTAGAATAATGACGAATATTCGATTTCGACGAATATGAGACGAATATTCAAGCGAATATTCACAAATTTTTTAGAAATCGAATATGGCACCTCCTGCTCATCACTACTCAGCAGCAGACCCTTACTCCTAATGTTTTAGAATTTCAGATTAGCAGCACTCCCTCACCCCTAATTTTGTTCCATGGTCAGATCAGCAGCAGACCCTCACCCCTAATTTTCTAGATGTTTTAGATGGTCATCTCAGCAGCAGACCCTCACCCCTAATTTTTAGATGGTCAGCTCAGCAGCAGACCCTCACCCCTATTGTTTTAGATGGTCAGATCAGCAGCAGACCCTCACCCCTAATGTTTTAGATGGTCAGATTAGCAGCAGACACTCACCCCTAAATTTTTAGATGGTCAGCTCAGCAGCAGGCCCTTAACCCTAATGTTTTAGATGGTCAGCACAGCAGCAGAACCTCACCCCTAATTTTTTAGATGTCAGCTCAGCAGCACACCCTGACCCCTAATTTTGTAGATGGTCAGCTCAGCAGCAGACCCTCACTCCTAATGTTTTAGATGGTTAGATCAGCAGCAGACCCTCAGCCCTAATTTTTTAGATGGTCAGATAAGCAGCAGGCCCTCTCCACTAATGTTTTAGAGGGTCACCAGCAGGCCCTTGCTCCTAATGTTTTTGAGGTTACCAGCAGGCCAGAAATCATAATTTTTCAAAGGTGTGTATGATGCCCTCCTTTATGTGTAATAAAGGGTGTATTAAGTGCCGGTTACTTGTAATTTTTGGCAGCCTTTTCACTTAGTACATAGGCTTTATGAGTGTAGGAGTCCCACTACCTGAACAATTGTACCACAATGTGAATGAGGCCCTCCTTTATGTGATATACAGGTTGTATCGGAGTACCCCTTCCTTGTAATTTTTGGCAGCACTTGCACTTTATATACAAGTAAATATACAGGAAAGAATGTTTCCTAACAATTTTTCCTCTAAAATCGATTTTATCTTCGGTTTGGTGCGTATTATTATCAGTCTTTAAAATTGGCGTACTACTTGGACAACATCATTTCCAGTAGCGACCCGGGAGTCTAAGATGCATCCAGACATCCTCCCCATGCTGTTGCTGAACCATTTCAGTGGTGTTTTCATCACTTTCTGACCTTTTCCTATGAACCAGACACCCTCCCCTCTTCAGAGCAGGGGGTACCTGGTTTAATACTCTGGTTCTCCCATTGACTTTTATTGTGCTCGGGTGCTCTGCCGAGCACCCGGGCATCGCAAAGTGTTCTACTTGAGCACCCAAACACTTTGGTGGTCGATCAACACTAGAAATTAGCAATAAAAAAAAGCTACATTAACATGTCCCCCAAAGCTCTATTCTAAAGGTTGCCAAAACCATTTAATAGCTGTTGGCCAAATCCCTCCCGGCATGTTTGTTTCACCCAATCTATATGTGTATTCATTCAAAAGAAGGGGGAAAAGCTGCTGCCAGACACTTCTGTCGTTGGCTTATCTCCTGGTAGAATAAAAGGGTTGGGAGAGAGTTGGGAGCTCAAGATATACACAAGGTTATCAGCGAAATGTGTTGCTCTTCGAGAGTTTGGCTGACAATAAACTGATGTGTCATGTTAATGAAGATGACCCCTTGGGCCTTAATCACAGACTGAAGCAGAACTCACCAGTACTTAATGATGGAGAATTCTCGTACAAGCCATTCTAATTGAGAAAGCCAGTTGGATGACTAGCAAAACTTCTTCAAGAAAAAAAAAATACAAGAAGTCCAGTTGCTCTGACTTATTACTACTGATATACAGTCCTGATCAAAATTTTAAGACCACTTGAAAAATGGTAAAAAATCATATTTTACATTGTTGGATCTTAACAAGGTTCCAAGTAGAGCTTCAACATGCAACAAGAAGAAATGAGAGTGAGACAAAACATTTTTTGAGCATTCAATTAATTGAAAATAACGATTAAACTGAAACAGGCTGTTTTTCAGCTGATCCAAATTTTACAGCCACACTAAGTAAAACAGTGTCAGCGAGCACTAGCTGCCGCTGACACACAAAATTACCAGGCCAGGAACCTCGGCGACACATACCTTCCGTCAATGACGGACCCTTGCACCTTCCTACAATATATACACTACACTGATGTACACATGGCATTCCTTGTTTCACATCTGATCTGTCAATTCAGATCTATTTCAGTTCAGTTTATTTCATTGAAAACAGACAGATCCATATAGCAGCATAATATATTTAGGTGGTTGTAAGTTTTCATGTATGGAGATATGGCTAGATATTGCTTTATCACACTTTCCTGCTCATGGTCATATCTGCTTGCACACCAAAGAGAACTGCAATAATAACACAGGAAAGAGCCTGGTGGCTTCTTTATGTAATTAATGGCTGTTTCACTTGCCAAGCACATGCCTGGCTCTTAATCTTACTACTATGGGACAGCTTTACAACACTGTTTCCAAAGTACCTCATTGATAGCACGATCATGCTCACACCTCACCCCAGAGCACTCTTATGTACTGTACGTGACCAGGAATATGACTGCTCAAGCTAAACATCTGTAACCCTTTACTCCTTTCATCTTGATCACATAAATAAATACCCAAATTATGTTATTGGACCCTTATAAGCTTTCATATCCCAAAAGCATCTAATATATTGAAACATCTACTTGTATCAAAATTGTGAAGCTGTTATACAATTTTAAAGGCATTTTCACAGCCCAAAACTTGGAAAGGGACTCAAACAATTTTAGGATGAAGTGCCATAAAATTGCTAAAGGGAATTGAAAAAGAAAAAAAATATCTGTAAAATGGTTGATTGGAGCTGCTTTGAAACCCTCACTCTTTTAAGTTTTATTTTTTAGATGCAGTTCAAAAGATTTGCTGTTTAATCTTCCCTCGCTGTCATCTGGCCAGGAGGCTTAGCCTTTTATATCAGACAGCTGCTTTGACTTCTAACATATGCTGCCTCTGTGACATTACGCTAGGAAAATGTGATTAGATTTAGTTTACCATGCAAATTTTTAAAAGACTATATGTACATGTAACACACCTCCTTATAATTCAGTGTACAATACCTATAGCAATGTCTTGATATAATTTACTAAAATGTATGCACTGTGCAAGCAAACCCTACAATTCCAATAACCCCTAAATTATTCTAGGTACTTCTTGGACTGCATTATTCCTCATATATCGCAAACTAGTCATTATGTCTCTTATATAAGTATATAGGGAAGGAGGAAATGTCCCAGCTTGTCTCCCACTCAGACCACCAATGTTGAGAAGGTTACTCTAAAAAAATGTTGTGTGACCCTGGCAGTGTCTAAACTCTGCCTGTTCCAGGGCACAGAGCACATAAGTGCTCCTCTAGACACTTTTAGGCAACTTCAAATTCCATTACAAATTTATCTTAGGTCACGTTTTCTCAAGACGAATTTACAGAACAACTCAAGGAGGGTTTTATTATACAATTAAAGACAGTGTGAGGGTCTCTTTATGTCTTAGAGAGGAATGGTAGATAATTGATTCTGATGACTTCTGTGCTTGATACACACTCGATACTAGTGATACAAATTAAAGTTAACATTCTTCTTTGATTACGACATCATAGATCAAAGGTCTAGTCTGAAAGGCAGACTTTTTTTTGCAAAACAAGAGTTCACTTATTTAACAAAGTTGGAAACCAAAGTGAAAGTCTTGCTTCACTTTTCCAAATTATGTAAAATTAGGATGTGGTTTAATGAGCCCAATGCTTTGAATGTCCAAAGACAGATAGAAGATAAAGATATTGTTTTACCTATTTCTTATGATAAGATGTGGGGTTTTATAGATGTTCCCAAGTAGATAGGGTTGGATTCAAACACAGTATAAGTGGTTTGTCTCATCATGCACTTATTAACAAACTTTAAAAGCTCTAACGGACAGTAGGTATGCAACCACTGTGCCAACTAACCGATTTCACTTTGGACTATACATAAGGGCATTATCCTCGCTGCACCCTTTAATCCTTATAACAGGGATCTGTACTTCCCTGTAGGGGAGCCACCAGTCTACCACCTCTTAGAATAGTCCCAGCGTAGTTGGTAGCTTACCCACAGGTGTCACAGACTCCAGTGTGAAGCACCATAGAAGTAGACAATAGTCATAGTCAGGAAACAGGACAAGCTTAGGACAGGCAGCTGAGGGTCAGAGTTGGTAAACAGGCAGAGTTTGGGCAGACAAACAGAAAGGAACACCTTCAGTAGGACTTGCAAGCTAAAATATCAAAAGCTCAGACCCCTTCTCCTGAGGAAGGCTTCTTTAATACACATAGACAAGTGCGTGCTGGCCCTTTAAGAGTCAGCAGGAGTGCGCACACCCTAATTAGAGAGGAAGAGGGCTTGGCAGCAGGAGTGGGAATGGCTCCCAGGACACTGGTGTCTGGACCTGCTACCAGCAGCAAGAGAAGACAAGGTTGGTCCAAGCAACCAGGAAGAAGAGGAACTGGCTTGTGGGCAAAAGTAGGCACAGGCCATTAGCATAAAAAAATCTCAGTGCAGCATAACTTGTATATGAACAGCTCCAGCCCTGGCTGTAAGAGACACACAATCCACTAACTCTCTATCCCAACCCCAATAATCAAACCTTTCTACCTAGTTGTTCAATCTACTTAACTACTGTAAATATATCTTCTTCCCAATCCCTACACTGTATCTGTAAGACCCTAAATTGGCTGGCTTGTATGTCTAATTGCTGTGTCTGTGACAGACGTATCCTATCACATCAGTGGCTGAGCTTAGAATGGCATCTCTCCTTGGGAGCTAACATAGTGCCCCGATAGACCAGCCAGTATCCTCCAATATGCCGACTGGCTGTCAGGATGACTTCAAGGCATTGTGGGTAAGTCCGCTGTAATGATCACGCGATCGTCTGACTTTGTCTTACCTGTCCTGTCACCAATGTAATGAATTTGAAATGTAAAATGGTGGGTGCAGTTATGCACAATTAATCCAAATTGAATCATCAAAAATTCTGATTAATTCCGAAGAAGAATTTTTGTGAAATTCATAATGAATCCAATTTGTTTACAATCGGTTCGCTCATCTCTAGTAAATTTTCCTGCAGTATATATTGCAGTCTGTTCTACCATTTGTATTACCTTTATTCCACTGTACATTGTTATCTATCTGTCTGCTTATATATGTAAATTTAATATATTACTCAGTGTGGCAGATTGTCCTGAGCATGCGCCGACAGTGCGCAAACTTAATTCCCACTTGGCCAAGATGCTGGCGGCGCAGTTGCTGCTGTGCCATTTAGTCGCTGGAAGATTCCTAGCCGGCATTATTTCTCCCAAAAAGCCATCCCTTCCTTGTACTCTCACGTGGAAGACAACGTGGACAGCTCCCTGCAATTCTCTCTGTGCGGCAAAGTTAAATCCACGGTGGACACAACTCTTACAGGCAGGGACAGTACAAGTCTTTCACGCCCCACTGGGTCAATGTTTTTTTCTGGCAGCAGTGAGGCAGCACCCTGGCAACGAGGCTAGGTCTTTTTGACCCCACCACAATTTTCTCAACCTGGCTCTTACACCAGGCACCTATCCTCCTCCTCCGTCATGGACATGGTCTTGTCTCCAACAGCAGATAAACGCAGGGTCGCTGCTACTGCAAGAAGAAGAGGAGCAAGAGGACGATGATGAGGATGGCCCCAGCCAAGACACCCATTTTTCTCAGTGGATGGCGGAGCCGGAAAGAAGTGGCTACTCGGGCGCGCTGGCCAGACAGACTGGAACAGTGGCCCAAACTGGCATAGCACCCTTTCTATCTTCTTTCATGCCAAACCTTCAGTGTCATCTCTGAGAGGGTTTTCAGTGCCGCAGGCGGCGTGGTGACACCCAAACGGACCAAGTTGTCTTTCTCCAGTGTCCAAAACAACACTTTTGTCAAAATGAACCAAGCCTGGATTCAGGAGGATTTTCACACTACTCCTGCTGATTCCGATCTATATATATAGACCTCACCCAACTCGCTTTGCTGGCGGTGCCCCATCTTACTACTGTTGATGTCTGTCTGCCTATTATCACTTTCTGTATGGCTGCTGCTGCGCCCTGCAACATGCTACTAATGCCTCTCAATTATCAGTTTACGTGTATTCAGTTTCCACCTGGTTGAAATTTAAAAATTCTGTATGTCATTGCTTACAGATGAAAGAAAATAAGAAATTTTGTGGTGGGGGGTGGTTAAATTTCTTTTACGTACATAATTACTTTTACGTACATAATTACTTTATTAATACAGACATTTTCTCACAGTCCAGGCAATGCTGGGGCCTGCATCATGCCGCTAATGCCTGAGGGCCAGTTTCCGTGTACCCACTTTCCACATGGTTGAAATGTAAAAAAAAAAATTTGGGGTTTTTTCTTTTTTTGGGGGGGGACGGGGGGGGGTTAACTTTCTTTAAGGCCCAGCATAAGTGTACGTGATTACTGCATCAATACTGCCATTTTCTCACAGTCCAGGCAATGTTGGGGCCTGCATCATGCCACTAATGCCCGAAGGCCAGTTTCCGTGTACTCACTTTCCACATGGTTGAAATGTATTTTTTATTTATTTTGGGGGAGGGGGGAAATTTCTTTAAGGCGCAGCATAAATGTACATGATTACTGCATCAATACTGCTGTTTTCTCACAGTCTAGGTAGGCTGAATGCGATCAATAGATCTCCACTCTTGCTGTCTGTCTGCTTACCTACCATCATGTTGTGTACGGCTGCTGCATGCTGCAGCCTATATCATGCCCCTTTCCAACCATCACATTCTGCATCATGCCACTTGCCAACCATCACATTCTGCATCATGCCCCTTTCCAACCATCACATTCTGCATCATGCCACTTGCCAACCATCACATTCTGCACCATGCCACTTGCCAACCACCACGTTCTCCCAAGACACTTGTTTATTTATTTATTTTTTATTTATGTGTGTTTAACCCTATCCAGACTGCCCGCTGACTATATACGTCCTATCTGCACATACCCCGTGCAGATAGCACATATATAAACGGTCAGGCAGCACTTAAAGCTCCTGCAATCTAGCAGGAGTAGGTCAGGCCCTGGCTGTCAGACACAGAGGGGACCCTGAGGAGAAGGCACGAGCGGTGTATTAGCACTCTTGCCTTCTCTGGTGCCGGGAGGAGATTGCTGCAGTAGGGAAAGCAGGAAGCGGCCATTTGTCTCACAGCAGGAGCAGAGCTGCAGAGTCTATAGAGACCCAGATCAGCTCTGCCTGTGTGTAATGCCTCCACAGAGGGCTGTTTTTCCCTATAGCCGGGTTTCCTGTGGATGCCCCAGTTACAGTGAAAACAGTGCAATTTAACAAAAATAATCTGTGTCCTTCAGTGCCCTCTTGGGGGACATATTATATGACAAAAATAAATTAAAATATAAGAAAAAAAAATGTTTCAAATGCCATCGCTAGCAGAAACCGTCGCCATAGTTGCCCCGTTCACTCAAACCTATACATGATATATATATATCAAAATGATTGTCACAAAATAGGGAACCCATTTTTGCGTCAGTTTTAACATTTAAGAAATAAAAAGCTATAATAAAAAAATTACTTTTTAATAAGAATTAACTGTTTTCCCCAAATTAAACCTAATAAAAATAAAAAAAATCTGTAAAAATAAAACATGCTAATAAAAATTCCGAAGTGTCAAGTAAAAAACATTGCAAAAATTGGAGACAATTGGAGCAAATTCAGCAAACCAGACCCGAAACGAATCTCGACTAGTTTGCTCATTTCTAGTTTTGTAGATATCCGCAGAGACTAATATTGTCTCACTGTACAACCCATTTGTAGAATATGCTGCCTGTCTGGTTCCTGTGCTCATATACTACCCTGTTGTGCTACCCTTACAAGTCTCTTTATAGAAAATGAGGTGATCCCCAGGGGTGTGGCACCCGAAACGCAGAAAACTGCAGATTTTTCTGGGGAAGCTTTGCCAGACAGACATGTCATCCTACGCAGAGGAAATGTAGTGTTTCATACTGTAGATGGCATGGACCAGCCTCAGCAAAAGCCTTTGCATGTTAGCAGCTCTCCACTGTGACTCACAGAGGAGGATCCCAAGCGGAGAACCTCTCTGAAGGACATCCATATGGACAAACCTTTAAATTAAGGAACATGAATGAGGTAACGCATTTATAGAATTAAACTAGATTAAATTTACATGTTTTAGCATTTAGATTTGCCATCTGTTCATCCAACTTTACCTATCAAAATAAGGAGGAATAAGTATTGAATAGATGCTGAAAGTGCCCCCCAAATGACTCGTATCATGATGGAAATAGCTGAGTGCCATATTCATCTGTCTACGTCATCCCCATATACATTAAATCGGGAGCCAAGGTACATGCATGACCACTACTCCATTCAAATTCCTCCTCACTGTGGTCATACAGTGAGAAGGATTGGGGAGATCAGGACCCTTATTTGAGTGGTTGGGCCCCAAGCAGTCAGACACTAATCACATATCCTGTGGATAGTTGATAAATGTCCTTTGTGGGACAAATCCTTTAAGCATAATTGATTTGATTTACAGCATTCACACAGGGCTTAGAACTGTATGCGGAGACATAGGTGGTAGAAGCCAGATGGTTCTCTGGGAGACACATACTTGCAAAATTTTTCCTGAGAAGCATTACTACTAAATCTCCATATGCTGCTGGTCTCCTTAACTGTTTCAGCCCTGGGTGAGTTTTTGTTTTAGTATTTTGTTTTTCACTCTCTGCTTTCTTTGAGCCATAACTTTTTAAATTTTTTACATAGCATTATGAGGGCTTGCGGGAAAAGTTGTACTTTCTAATGGCACCATTTGATTTGGCACATGATATAGTGGGAAGCTGGAGAAAAATTCCAAATGGGGTGGAATTGGAAAAAACACTCCTCCGTAGTTTTATGGGTTTTGTTTTTACAGTGCTCCCTATGTGGTAAAACTGATCTGTAACTTTCATTATATGGGTAAGTACAATTACAGCTATACGACATTTATATAGTTGTGTTTTAATATAGAATTTTTATATTTTTTTAAATGTTTTTTTACTTTTTTTTTTACCTTTTTTGAGTCCCCTTAGGGACTTGAATATGAGATCTTCAGATTGTTTCTCACTTACACTGCAATGAATTACCATTGCAATGTATGGGAGATTCCGCTATGTTCCTATGAAGCCCTGCCACCTGTAGACCTCCATAGGAACTACAGCTGTAATAGCCTGCCTTACTTCAGAGAGACCCAAGCTATTACAGAGAATGAATGGCTTCCCCGATCTCTACGTTGGAAAGACCTTTCAGGCCCTGGGTGCGCAGTTCTCTTGTGAAAGCTGCCTCAGGTGCCGTGGCATCTGAGGGGTTAAATGTCTGTGATCGGTGTCATCACCGATAGTAGACATTAGCTCTGGGTATCAGGCCTCCTCCCATGAGGATCGAGCACTCTATTTAGAGAACCGACCAGCGCCATACACGTACGGCACTGGTCAGGAAGGGGTTGAAGAGAGCCAGTACCCCACTGTACCCAAGCTGCTCAAAGGCATCTCACTCAGTCAACCATAATCATATCCTGTACTGATGAGGGGAAAACAACCCAAAACAGCTAAGGATGAATGTATGGCTTGACTATTTTTCCTAGTCATGTTCCAAACCATGGTAAAGAGTTGGATGTTGACTTCCAATAGGTGGCACTAGCAAAATGGTTCTCTTTCTATGGGAAATATCTATTTGCATTCTTCTTCCCATGGAGCATTATCAGTAAGTCTTCATATGCAGTGAACTGCTGGGGAGTGTGTTTGGAGGATGGGACTGTTAGTTGTGGTTTTGAGGGTGGTGGTAGTTCTCTCAGATCACGGGGGAGATCTCCACTCTTGCACTCCCTAGGGCCGTGCAATGACTGGCCTTTCTTCCCTTGTGGCACACCCTGGTATTGGGGCTCCTGCCTGGAGTTTATTGGGGTGCCCTTGATGTTGGGTGTTTTGCTGGATCCAAGGCAGTAAACAATGATCAGATCCATTTTTTGCAATAAATACTGCCCCTTTTTACTCTCTTTAAGTTCATGATAGGTATTGTAGTACAAATAGCAACAAAAAGGCACCGTTCCACAGTATGTCACACTGCAATATTCTCTCAATAGCAGCATATGGACAGCAACATTGATGGTGGTTATAGTAATAGTACTCCCTCCAGAGGTGCACCTTGCTTTTCTGATGCCTGAGGCGAAAGCTGAAATGCCCCCCCCCCCATGCCAATATTTTAACCTTGCCGGCTCAGGCAGTGCAATAATGAAGACACCAGCCTCTGATAAGCTTCAGTCCTAGTTCTGCAGCGGACCAGACCGCAGGGGCAGTATGTGAGTGCACGGTGGGCTGATGGGAGTAGTAGTCGTACTCACGGTTTTGCAGCTCCCTGGGTCGGCGTGCAGTGTTGAGGAAGACAGCACTAAATCCTCCGGGGCACTCTCGGTTGTAGGGAACACCAGCCAGATGGAAGTTGAGGTGCCCTTGATGGTAGTGGATACGCTTAGGTTGATTTGGTGGCTGGGTCCCTGTGTTGCTCGTGAATAGTGTTCGGCGCAAATATTAATCGCGAATATCGGCACTTTGAGAATTCGCGAATATCTAGAATATAGTGATATATATTTGTATTTTCGAATATTCTAGATTTTTTTCCATCTGAACCCATGATCCCTCCTTGCTTCTTGCTTGTGGGCCAATGAGAAGGCTGCAATGTCTTTGTCTGAGCTTAGCAACATCCCTAGCAACCAATAGGAAAGTTGCCTACCCCTTACTATATAAGAACCTCCCCAGCAGCCATTTTCTACAGTTTTTTAAAGTTCTGAGAGAGACAGCAGTGTCATTGCTGTGCTCTGTGCTTTGCTATGTCATTACATTAGATAGATAGTTAGATAGCTTTTATTTATATATATATATATATATATATATATATATATATTACAGATAGTTAGTCAGTGTAGGTTATATCCTGATAGAGTGTAGCTGGTGCAGTGTGTTAGGTAGTGTGATAGGTTCTGCTGTCCATACATACAGGTGAAACTAAAAAAATTTGAATATCGTGCAGTTCATTTATTTCACTAATCCAACTTAAAAGGTGAAACTAACATATGAGATTTTATTGTGAATAAAAACTGAATGCAATGATGTGGAGATGGCAAATGTCAATATTTTATTTGTAATAGAACGTAGATGACAGATCAAACGTTTAATCCGAGTAAATGTATCATTTTAAAGGAAAAATACGTTGATTCCAATTTTCACGGTGTCAACAAATCCCCAAAAAGTTGGGACAAGTAGCAATAAGAGGCTGGAAAAAGTAAATTTGAGCATAACGAAGAGCTGGAAGACCAATTAACACTAATTAGGTCAATTGGCAACATGATTGGGTATAAAAAGAGCTTCTCAGAGTGGCAGTGTCTCTCAGAAGCCAAGATGGGTAGAGGATCTCCAATTCCCACAATGTTGCGCAGAAAGATAGTGGAGCAATATCAGAAAGGTGTTACCCAGCGAAAAATTGCAAAGATTTTGCATCTATCATCATCAACTGTGCATAACATCATCCGAAGATTTTGAGAATCTGGAACAATCTCTGTGCCTAAGGGTCAAGGCCGTAAAACCATACTGGATGCCCGTGATCTCCGGGCCCTTAAACGACACTGCACCACAAACAGGAATGCTACTGTAATCACAGAATGGGCTTTCCAGAAACCATTGTCAGTGAACACAGTCCACCGTGCCATCCGCCGTTGCCAGCTGAAACTCTACAGTGCAAAGAAGAAGCCATTTCTAAGCAAGATCCACAAGCTCAGGCGTTTTCACTGGGCCAGGGATCATTTAAAATGGAGTGTGGCAAAATGGAAGACTGTTCTGTGGTCAGACAAGTCACGATTCGAAGTTCTTTTTGAAAATCTGGGACGCCATGTCATCCGGACCAAAGAGGACAAGGACAACCCAAGTTGTTATCAACGCTCAGTTCAGAAGCCTGCATCTCTGATGGTATGGGGTTGCATGAGTGCGTGTGGCATGGGCAGCTTGCATGTCTAGAAAGGCACCATCAATGCAGAAAAATATATTCAGGTTCTAGAACAACATATGCTCCCATCCAGACGTCATCTCTTTCAGGGAAGACCCTGCATTTTTCAACAAGATAATGCCAGACCACATTCTGCATCAATCACAACATCATGGCTGCGTAGGAGAAGGATCCGGGTACTGAAATGGCCAGTCTGCAGTCCAGATCTTTCACTTATAGAGAACATTTGGCGCATCATAAAGAGGAAGGTGCAACAATGAAGGCCCAAGACGATTGAACAGTTAGAGGCCTGTATTAGACAAGAATGGGAGAGCATTCCTATTTCTAAACTTGAGAAACTGGTCTCCTCGGTCCCCAGACGTCTGTTGTGTGTTGTAAGATGAAGGGGAGATGCCACACAGTGGTGAAAATGGCCTTGTCCCAACTTTTTGGGGATTTGTTGACACCATGAAATTCTGATTCAACATATTTTTCCCTTAAAATGGTACATTTTCTCAGTTTAAACTTTTGTTCCGTGATTTATGTTCTATTCTGAATAAAATATTAGAAGTTGGCATCTCCACATCATTGCATTCAGTTTTTATTCACGATTTGTATTGTGTCCCAACTTTTTTGGAATCCGGTTTGTAATTCCACATGTGTTCATTCATAGTTTTGATGCCTTCATAGTCATGAAAATAAAGAAAACTCTTTGAATGAGAAGGTGTGTCCAAACTTTTGGTCTGTACTGTATATTGGAGCACTCTATCTTCATATAAAGCCATTTTTTATGTCCTGCCGTGCCAACCATTTTCCCCAGTCTCAGGAAACATCTAGCAGCTTGGAAAATGTAGCAAAAGTGACCCACGCCTGTATTGCGCGTGCATTATGCGATTACATTGCCGATTTTCGCAATCAAGAAAATAATCACGAATTCTCGAATTTGCGAATATATGCCGAATATTCTACAAAATATTTGCGAAATATCGCAAATTCGAATATTGCCCATGCCGCTCATCACTATTCGTGATGCCAGCACCGTAATGTGCAATTAGGAGATATATAGTTGAATGATGAGAGAGGAAGTAGTTGAACAAAACAGGATCTTTACTTGTAAATTGTAGTCTTACAATAAGTATCATCCAATAACAGAACTTTGTCATAAATACAGCCTTTCAATAATAGTTTGGATCCTCTGTAAGTTCTATTCTTCAATTCAGCAATATTCAGTGATTCAATAATTCAGCAACCTAAAGGCAGTCTCCCTCATGGCAGGCAAACTCTCTGCTCCATTCTTTGAAAAGTTTCCACTAGATACAGAAATTATTCTCTTAAACCACGGAAAGGTCCCTAGAAGGGGTATTACAGTAAAGGATCAATAAGTCCTAGTCTTGGACTACAAAGGTTGAAGTAGCTTCACTCCCTGGGCTAGACCCAGGAGGACAGAGACAAGTCTGTCGCCTCTCCTCTCCTCCTAACTCCTCACTCCTAATCTCTCTCTAACTTCCTGTGGCTGACCTATATAAATGGTGCTAAAGTGACACCAAGAGGTGGATATGTGTAGTGCACTGAACAAGCCTGAAATGGGAATTTAACAGCATTGACAAAGGAAAATACAATAAATAGTGGTCTAAGTTTTAGACTTTCTCAGGAGTACTTTTGTAGCATGGCTACTTTCTGGGCACTTGTAGGCTCAAAGACAAGGGTCCTCTAAGCTTGGGCCTAGTTGTTCAGGAGGATAAACAGACATGTCTTCTTTCCTTCAGGTTGCTTTAGACTAGACTCCCTCAATACTAACAAATCAGGGGGCAGACCTAGTCCATATCCTGCCAACCTACCTGTAACACAATATGCCAAGTTGTTATATACATATATAACAAATCCCAACATTTAACTGAAGAAACATTGCATTAACTTTGTCAGTAACAATTAACCCTTTACAGTAGTCCTCCTGGGATACTGCACATACACAGCTGTTCTCCTTAAATAGAGTCAGTACTCACTCCCCCAAGCTGCCATATAACAATATCAGTATAAATAATATCAATATGGACAGTTGTGGTGATGTCCAACAATGGTCAATAAGTCAGTACATTCTCCACCATTGTCTTCTTCTGCAGTGGTAGCACCGAGCAGAGATAATTTACTAGTGTAACCTGATTAAAACATGAAAGGGTCTACATACAGGACTGAGCAATGCCCTGAATTATCTAGAATCTTATCTCATACTATACAGTGACATGGAATGACATGTGCAGTCGTCAGGCGCATGGCAAGGGGTCCCTTAAAGTACATGTTTTTCGTGACGCCAGTTGCAGTAAAGCAACAATGGGACAGAGTCCCTTAAAGAAATGGTGTTGGTGGTACCCAGGTGTAGGAATGCCAGAGTGGTTTAGGGTGGCCTACATTGTCCCTTAAAGTGTTGTGCATGTGTCACGGTGCTCCTTACTGGATATGCTGGATCCCAGGCGTTGCTCTCCAAAAGCAGAAAAATAGGGGGAATAGTTGAGGGATTTGAAGAAATAACTGAGTCCAGACCTTGTGACGAAGTTGAAAACAGCTTTACTTGAATAAATGTTTCTCCAAAAGCTCACAGACTTTATCTTGGTTCCAGCAGGCAAACTCCTCTTTGCTACATCTGTTGCTTTCTGACTCTGCTGTGCTGACAGGGTAGCTGTATAATTTAGCTTTCTCTGGGTTCTGCAACTTCTCTCTGTAGTCTGGCTCTAGACTGGTCCAGGGAACTTTACTCCTGGCTTCAGAGGCTTCAAGCTGTGGCCTTCATATCCAGCAGAGCTAAAGGTGCTCTAGCTGGCTTGGGCATAGCACGTCCAACAGGGACATGCACCTGCTTCCTTCCCCTAGCAGGGGGTAAGCTAGACTAACTCTCACTGGTCCCTACCCTTCCTGCAGGAAGTGGGACTAGCCCACTTCTCCACACAGGGGAGGGGGTTAGGATGGAATGAAAAGCTCCATTCTATATACCTGTAACTCTGCCATGTTTGCTGCCACCTGCTGGTGAACCAGGCACATTACATTTGAACACAACAGTTGCAAAATAGGAAGTGCACATTATAGAGGACCTGGAAATGAATACATAGGATGACACTATATTAGTCCATTAAAGATAGTAGCAGGGTGCAGAAGTGGTAATACCACTGTGGGGCGTTACATATGGACAGCCGAGACACCCTCTGCCATTACACTTAAGACATCTTCAGCAGAATATTGACATTTTATGGACCACGAAAGAGTAATGTGTGTGGTATTTCCGTGCAATATCTCATACCGAGAACTAATTCAATAGTGTACTAATGTTTATTATGAACAAAGAGAAAGATTTTTGAACCAAAGCGTACATCTACTGCGACCTGAATATAAAATACTAATATGCTGTTATAATTAAGGGCAGGCAGGGACTCACAAGAGCCCCAAACGTCCTTTCAAAAGTAAATTGGGTATTCTAAACCATCTGGACAGATCAATAAAGATGGAGAGGCCGAGCATAGTGCGTCAATATTATACTGTCAGAAATTATATAATGTTCTGTGCTGGTAGAAAACAATGCTCACACTGCAGTTTAATGAATATATTTTTAGCCAGACTCTTGAATGGAAATTTGGTAAAGTGAGTAATCCTTCCACATCTCCAATAACATTGGAAAATTTAACTAGAAACCATGCTGGAATAGCACGGCGAGTATTGTGCATTGATATACTGTATGTATGTGTGCTGATATTTATGCTACTATGATTTTTTTTATAATTTGGTTTTTGCTTATTTTTATGGAATGGTGTATGTGTTGCTTTATTTTCTTTGTTCACATGGTTATGAATTCATAATGATATTGCACCTGAAATCTATTGCTGTATATGTTATTATAGTGCCTATTATATATTGTGATTATATCGCCTATTATATTGATGTTATATTGCAATAACATTTTAAGTTTCATGTTTTTCAAATCTGTGCATCACCTACAGGGTTTTTAATTGGATAGTCATGACTTTTGGGAGCTGTTCACACTGCATCTTTTGCAAGCAGAATTTGGCACAGATTCTGCACCAAACAGTCACCTGTCAGCTGATGCGCAAAAACCACCTCCCATTGTTTGTAGTTTCTTGTGGCTACGGTTTATTGCCACGACTGCACCAAGAAAGGACACGTCCTTTATAGCAGTTGTAGCCATAAACTGTAGACTCTCATTAAAAACGAGAGGTGTTTTCCAAGCAGCTGCCTGGTGCCTTTTTGATTGAGAATTAATTCTACCTGCAAAAGATGCCATGTGGACGGCCCCTTAAAGTAATTTTAAGTGATTGTGAAGTCTTTTCATAGCAATAGTATTTTATAAGTCAGATTTTCAATATTTTTAACAAAAGCTACTTGTCTGCTGTTGTATAAAATATATACGAAATTCTTCCTGTAGTACATATTACCTCTATGGGAGAATATCTCTATAATACAGCATCCAATGGAACATTGCTAATCACCACTCCTCCTTCATAAGCAGTCGCACTTGTGAATGGACTTCTCAGCAGGACGAAAAGATGCTCAAGATGAACGAATGCAGCACCGAGACGTCTCAGTAAAATGAATCCACTTCATTTAAGGCATATAAAACACCATGTGATCGATACACAACTGAAATCCTAATCGCCAATTGGAATAAATCCTTTCAGGTGCTCGATAGATGTGAATAATCTAGCATGAAAGTACAATATTTAAAATTAATAAAAACAGATCAGATAAATCCAGTCTTTGGTTTAGGCCTTCAGCAAATCAAGTTTCAACATAAACATTCAATACGATTCTAGATTAGTTCATTATTAACATGATCGCTGCCTCCAGGGGCGGATTGGCCATAGACCTTACAGGGAACTTTCCCGGTGGGCTCATGCCAGTGGAAGTTTGTAAGGATGTATTTTGTACTGATGGCAGTATTTTATGATGGACTGTGGTATTTGGCTCTGTTGGGGAGGTATAATGTGTTACAATATGGTATTGCTGGCCCTGCTTTCCATCAATTTGGACCCGACTACAAAACAGGGCCACTTTTAGTATTTTTTCCAGGGCCACTTTAAGTTCCCAGTCTGCCCCTGGCCGCCTCTGTTTGGTCTCAGCACTAATTTAATACCCTGGAATGATAACGCAGAAAAACATATGGACTTCCCTGAAATGTCTAGCTAGAGTGGAAATATTCACCTTGTCAATCAAAACGTCTGACATATGTTGGCGCATGCAGACTTTACAGGGCATCTGACAGTTTTGTACCTATGACACTGGCTGACCTGTTACATGTGCACTTGGAAGCTGAAGGCATCTGTGTTGGGCCCATGTTTATATGTACTCGCATTGCTGAGAAAACTGATGTTTTAATGTAAGTAACTGGGGCGTTGCCATTACACCTTGAGGCTCTGCTCTCTCTATAACTGCTGCCCCCTCTGCACTTTGATTGACAGGACCAGACAGTGTAAACCTCTTCACTGGTAGTGTTGAACGAATCTAAGTATCCGAAGTGGACTTCATTTATGTCATCATGCACCGCGCAGGATTTCGCACTGGATCTTCAATCAAGATGGCCGTGGCGGCCTCTGCGCGATCAAATGGATGAGGTAAGTATTTTTTTTTTCTCACCAGATTAATCCCTGAAAGCCACAATGTGCATCTCAGATGCCGCAATCAGCAATGAATGCGGCATCTGAGGGGTTCAATGACCGGGGGCGACGCAATCTCTGTTTCCCATCATTGCGCCCGCTAATTACAAGGAAATGCACTTTGTGACGAAGTAATTTTTCGCAAAGCAAATTTTTTGTAAAATTTGATGAAGCAGCCGAATCGATTTTTAAAGAACTTTGCTTATCTCTACTCATCACAACTGGCCCTGTCAATCAAAGTGGAGAGGGTGCGACATTTGCAGAGAGAGCAGATCCTCTAGGTGTAAGGCCTCATGCACACGACCGTATATATTTTACGGTCTGCAAAAAACGGATCCACAAACAAATACGGATGACGTCCCTGTGCATTTCGTATTTTGCGGAACGGAACAGCTGACCCCAAATAGAACAGTACTATCCTTGTCCGTAATGTGGACAATAATAGGACACGTTCTATATTTTTGCAGAACGGAAATACGGACATACGGAAATGGAATGCACACGGAGTCCGGGACGGACACGGAAAGAAAATACGTTTGTGTGCATGAGGCCTAACAGCAACACCCCCGTTGCTCCTAGAGACTTATTTGCATAGGTTAAAACATAATTTTTCTCGGCAATGCGGGCACATATGAACATGGGGCCAACACAGATGCCTTCAGCTGCCCAAGCACACATGTAACAGGTCAGCCAGTGTCATAGGTACAAATCTGCAGACAGATGCCCTTTAAAACTTGCACATTTCCCTTGTTATGTAGAATCCTAGACTTGAATTTAAACATCTAAAGAGAAGATGAGGAAATTGAAAACCTTTCTAATCACCCAGGATCAAATTACTGTAAGTAGCACCATAATTGGAGTGGGTCAAACGGTAGCAGCAGAGATAAGAGAAAATAATTTCAGTCCATATTATACTTCAAAAGATTCCAAACACATGCTCAGAGAGATGACATCAACTGGTCGCAGCCTTATAATTTCATTGTCTATTGTCCTCAAGCATGCCGAATACGTCTCACCAAAACAGGTCCAGGGGGTATAATTCTGTTTAAGTGGTGAGAAATGACTTGCAGTTTACTTCAGTCAGACATCTTAATAACATTACAAATTATAATATTTGTGTACACCGCCATTGAATGTCTGACCACGATCACGTAACATCCATTAGGTCACTTCAAAGAAAATATCTACAAGCTTGCAAATTAAAGTCCTTGCTAAATTATGACTACAGCCGAGAGTGACAGAACGTCACATACCTCAGATTCCCCATGTTCTCTCAAGTCCTCATTTAAGGATTACGGTTAAGACTAATAAACAAATTGAAATAGGAAAGAAGGAATATACTGAGATATGTCACAGCTAATTCTTGTAATAGCATTCCCAGCTAGCTGCGGTTTATCAAGGTTTAATGCTTTCACTTCAAAGTTAAGCTCGAGGGAATATATCAATTCATAGAAAATATGAAAATAATCCTGCTGCCATAGAATTACCTGTCTGGATTCAGAGTTTATTCTGCACAGTATTAGGGTCCATTCACACGCCCGTGTGTGTTTAGTGGATCCACGGATCCGTGGATCCGCAAAACACGGACATCAGCGATGTGCGTTTCGCATTTTGCGGACCGCACATCGCCGGCATTCTCATAGAAAATGCCTTTTCTTGTCCGCAATTGCGGACAAGAATAGGACGTGTTCTATTTTTTTTCGGATCGGAATTGCGGACCCAGAAGTGCGGATCCGCAATTCCAGATCCGGGCAGCACATAGAAAAGAATGGGTCTGCAATTCCGTTCCGCAAAATGCGGAACGAAATTGCGGACGTGTGAATGGACCCTTAAAGGGGTTTTCCAGGCTCTTGATATTGATGACCTATCCTCAGTATAGGACATCAATATCTGATTGGGGGGGTCCAACTCCTGTCACCACCACCGATCAGCTGTTCCTTGGAGCCTCCAACATCAGAAGCCTCACTTTCAATGAAGTCTGAAGCACAGCTCCATTCAAAGTTGAGTAGCTGTGCGGGGTTTCTGCAGCTCAGCTCCCATTGAAGTGGACGTGAGCTGAACTAGTTCTTATGCAGAAGGATGATAGGTGGTGGTGAAAGGTGTTGTACCCCCATCGATCGGATACTGATAACCTATTCTGATGTGTTTCTTTTGCATTTGATTTGACACAAATTAACAATATCAGATAACACAAAATGGCAATTGCTAAATAAAACAAACATGTAACAGACTATTAGTCATTTAACTTCTGTACAAGAAAAGTATGGGGGTGTTACAGAGTCCCCTCTGCCACAAGTATAAATGATATATGACAGTGGTGCCCAACCATTTTTCGTCTGGGGGCCGCACTAGACTTGGTATAAATTTTACGGGCCAGAACCAGGTAGCTTTGCCAGAAAGAAATGCAAACGCTGTGAGGGGGCACGTGTGAGCATTACTACTGTGAAGAGGGCACATATCTGGCGTAACTACTGTGAGGGGGCACATATCAGGGTATAACTACTGTGAGGAGGGCACATATCAGGGCATAACTACTGTGAAGAGGGCACATATCAGGGCATAACTACTGTGAGGAGGGCACATATCATGGCATAACTACTGTGAGGAGAGCACATAAAGGGCATAACTACTGTGAAGAGGGCACATATCAGTGCATAACTACTGTGAGGGGTCACTAGTGAGCATCACTACTGTGAAGAGGGAACATATCAGGGCATAACTACTGTGAGGGGGCACATATCTGGGCATAACTACTTTGAGGGGGCACATATCAGGGTATAACTACTGTGAGGAGGGCACATATCAGGGCATAACTACTGTGAAGAGGTCACATATCTGGCATAACTACTGTGAGGGGGCACATATCTGGGCATAACTACTGTGAGGGGGCACATATCAGGGTATAACTACTGTGAGGAGGGCACATATCAGGGCTTAACTACTGTGAGGAGGGCACATATCTGGGCATAACTACTGTGAGGGGGCACATATCTGGGCATAACTACTGTGAGGGGGCACATATCTGGGCATAACTACTGTGAGGGTGCATGTGTGATCATTACGTCTGTGAAGAGGGCACATATCTTGGCATTATTACTGTGAGGGGGCACATATCTGGGCATAACTACTGTGAGGGGGCATGTGTGAGCATTACTACTGTGAATAGGGCACATATCTTGGCATTATTACTGTGAGGGGGCATGTGATGTATATATGTGTGTAATGTATGTAGTGCAGTATGTGATCACACACTGCACTACATACATTACACACATGTATACATCACATACTGCGCTGTCACCTTCTTCTGCAGGTCTACCTTGATGTCTGGTCTTTAGGCTTCAGTCAGATCCCCCACCGCCATTTTTTTCAGCATTAAAGCGCAATAAAAACTATACAAATGTCGTATAGCAGTAATTGTACTGACCTGGAGAATGAATAGCACATGTCATTTTTACCACATGTGAAGGCTGTAAAAACAAAACCCATAAAACTGTGGTGGAATTGCATTTTTTTTCCTAATTCCACCCCATTTTTCCAGCTTCTTACTACATTCAATGTAACATTAAATGGTGCCATTACAATTTTTTTTTTTTCTTAAAAAAACAAGTCATATGGCTATGTGAACAGAAAAATAAAACAAGTTATGGCTCCGGGAAAGTAGGGTGCAAAAAATGAAAATGCAAAAATGGAAACATCGCTCGATCAGGAAAGGGTTAAGCAAGTTGAAGATGAAATGATCTCCAAAAGCCATAAAGTTAAAGATGACACATACCCTTTGTACTTAGGCAAATACAATTTGTATTTTCATCTTTTACATTATCTAAATAATAAAAAAAGAAAAGGGGCCAAAGCAAAACTTTAGGCTCCGTGCAAGGTTAGTACCTAGTAGCACCCCCTTTGGCAAGTATCACAACTTGTAAGTATTTTTTGTAATCAGAGGTAGAAAAATAGTGACTCAGAACTAAGGCTACTTTCACACTGGCGTTTCACGGATCCATTTGAAATGCATTTGAAATGGATCCGTCAATAAAATCACTAAACGGAGACAAATGGAAGCCGTCTGTAATGCGGATCCGTTTGTCACGTTCGTTTCCATTTTTGCATCCGTTTAGCGGATCCGTTTTGTATTGAGTAGCATCTCAAAGTGTCCCCCCACTTCATGTATTCATATCCCCAGGTTGTCATTAGCTAGAAGAATTTAAATGCTCCGTTACTAATCTCTCCGGAGCCGTCTTGTTGAAATTCCAAGTCGGTCCGGTTTCAGCTTTGATCACGGACCACACCTTTTGGACTCTTGTACACGACTACATGCACTAAAAGATGTATAGTGTTCGTTAGCAGGCCATATGTCCCTATATTGAGAACGAAGCCCCGAAAGTGGAGGAGGGCGCACTGCGCATGCGCAGCCGCCCTCCATTCATTTCTATGGGAGAGGTGGTGATTAGCGCTTGTGGTGGACGGACCCCGGGAAATCTGTGGTCCTCCAGCAACAGTGCCCCCCGCTCCGTTCTCGATATAGGTGCTGGTCCCAGCGATGGAACCCACACCTATCAGACAATGGGGGCATATCCTAGCGATATGCCCCCATTGTCTAATGTGAATACCCCTTTAATAGCTGTATGTCCCTTGCGTGTCCCTTGTGGTAATCACACTAGTTATGTTAGAGCGTCATCGGGAAATCATTCATCAAACGGTAAAATTACAATTTGTTAATGAATTCATGATGATGCTGATGGACCGTGACTCCCACAAGGGCTCATATGAAAGGGCACAAGATTGAACAATGAACAAGCATTTGCTTGTTTATGTGCCAATCATAGGGTCTACGATCAATAAAGAGCCAAAAGATAGCTCATTATTGATGGTCATGTTCACGGTTCATCCACCTTTGGCACTAATGCTGTTTTGAAAAAAAAACTACCAAGGGCGTTATAATAAACGCACAGTAGTGAGACTAGGGTCGTTTTAATTTCACCGCAGCTGTAGTGGTGCGTTCTCTAGCATGATCTTAAACTCATGCAACTGCTCGGGCGTCATTGAGTCCATCAAACTGATTATGCTTAGCCCATAATGGTAGTTAGGGCTGGGTTCAATAGTCGACTCCGCCTCCTCCCAGTGGCAAATCAAGTCAGCACTAAACTCCTTCTGATGTTCGGCAAAACCTTCCAGAGTGTCGGAAAAGACCTCTACAAGGTTCACATAATCAGTTCGATTTGGCCTACCGGATCTCTGCCTGCTCACTAGGGCTCTCAAATTTGGGCGGAAACCAAAGAGCCTCTGTTGAGTGGAGGGATCCTGTAGGGGACCTGGATTGTCCTGAGCCGATGCATGAGGGACAGGAGGGCTGGCGCTGGCAATCCGTTCCGCTTCCGCCTCAGGAGGTTATTCAGGCTCCCGAGTGCTGCTGGCAGTTCTGTAGTAAAAAAAAAAAAAAGGAAAGTAAAAAATTGTCCTTTAAATACAACATCCATGTTCTATGCTATGTCTACCTTATACCATAGGGGGCTGGCCAAAACAGGGGAGCCAAACGCTCTGTTGTCTCAGATAGCCCCTTACACTCAGACGGAGAAAACAGTTGTCCCTCTGACTGTAGGGGGCTGGCCAAAACAGTGTAGCCAAACGCTCCGCTGTCTCAGACAGCCCCTTACACTCAGATGGAGAGAACAGTTGTCCCTCTGACTGTAGGGGGCTGGCCAAAACAGGGGAGCCTAACGTTCCGCTGTCTCAGACAGCCCCTTACACTCAGACGGAGAAAACAGCTGTCCCTTTGACTGTAGGGGGCTGGCCAAAACAGGGGACCCAAACGCTCCGCTGTCTCAGACAGCCCTTTATACTCAGAAGGAGAGAACAGTTGTCCCTCTGACTGTAGGGGGTTGGCCAAAACAGGCGAGCCAAATGCTCTGCTGTCTCAGACAGCCCCTTTAAATAAATTATTTTTACAGTCCTTAAAAATATTTACCTTCTTGGTGCCATTGTGTGTCGCAGGAACCCCAGGGCCTCTATATAGATGTATGTGGTCCCTGAGGTTCCTCCGGAGCCACTCGGGGCCTGAACCTCCTTGCTATAATCCCTCTTGAAGCGGTCTCGGATAGATCGCCAACGCGTGGTAACCTGTTTGACTGTAGAAAGAAACATAAAGATAAAATTTTGCATGATGTAAGGTAAAGAACAATATGAATGTAGTAAAATACATATTGTTGTACTTACTACATTTCTCCTGAGCCGCTGCATTTAGATCCCCCAGGTCTCAAAAAGTTCAGAACATATGTCCCTCCAGAGCCGCTGAGTCCGATGATGATCAGCGTGGTGGCGGTAGAAGTGGTCCCATAAAGATGGACACGCCTCCACCAGTTGGATGAGGAGCTCGTTATCAATGGTAGGGACCCCGAGCTCCTCATCTTCTCTGGTGGAGCCTCTGGAACCCCGAAAGAAAAAGAAATACAAAATTAACTGAAAATCTGAATACAAAATGCAAATTAGAACTACTTAATGAAGACTTACACGTCTACGACCGCCACGCTCATTCCCACGGATTCTGGAGGCAACTGGGGGATCCTCGCTGGCGGCTCTAGGTGCAGGTTGCTGAAACAAAAACAAAAAATGGTTTAACCATAATGTATTTTAAAAAATAAATAAAATATATATATATATATATAAAGAAAAATGGCGGCACTGGCTGCAGAGAAGAGATGCGGGTGCACGTCCCAAGGGGAATAGACTGATGTCCCCAATAAATAGGTCCAGAAAAAAGAGCGGCACTCCAATGGATAAAAGCAAGTGAACCCTTTATTCACCCAAGTGGTGCAACGTTTCGGCTCTGGTCACGAGCCTTCCTCAAGCAAAGACACAACTCAAATGGCAGTGATTATATAAGAAAATACAAATCATGTGATCACAACCCAGTGGGTGTGTTTAACAAATCATAACAATAGTATACAGTGAATACACATGGTATCATATGGTGCAGAAAAATATACTGATCATCATTGGAGAAAGACATGATCTTGCGTGCTAAATATATGAAATATATATGGATCAAGTGCATAAAGCTTAATCAAATAATGTATCCACATTTATTATACATGAGTGTAAGGAGGGGGAGGAGCAAGGAAGTGGTATCCCTGCCTGAACTGCGTTAATTGCAGATACATCCGCAAGGGAAGGTATTTTATACATCCCAATACTGGCGTGTCCTACAGTATTTTATTTCATTTAACCTGTGACTCTAACCATGTCATCTATGTGTTGTTTTGCCCATGTAATTTGCTTTATGTGGGCGAGACATCAACTGAATTGAAGACTCGCCTCAATAATCACCGCCCTAGTATACGTAAAAAACGGCTGGATTTGCCAGTGTCGAAACATTTCACTGAGGCCACACACAAAGAAGGTGATTTGAGGTGCTGGATCCTGGATCACATACCCCAGCCTCGGCGAGGTGGGGACAGATCCAGGATACTCAAGCGCAGAGAACTCAGCTGGATCCACAAGTTGGACAGCTTGAAACCCAAGGGTCTAAACGTTGATTACAACTTTGGGGATACTCTGTGAGGGTTGGTTTGCCCCCTATGTCTTGCTGGATGTCGTTTCGCCAAATTGTGTACATACTCAGAGAGTTATACAACTCATCATATTCCTACTCTAACTTTTTTTTCTTTCTTTTTTTAGATCACTTACACCCAGCACTTTGGGGTATGGAACATATGGTCGGAGTGTACGCAACATACCACGGAAGGGGTTCATTCTATTATATCATGTATTTCAAGTTTTGTTCAGTTCTGTTGTTGCCATGCATGGCAGGCACCGCGTGATGGCATTATAGTTTTGCTGACACTTTACAAAACCCTTTTTCTCCATATATTTTTAATTTCTTTGAGATTGGGAGTTGAACCATATACACTTTGCAGCATCTGTGCACCAATTTGAGGAGATCCCTCTCGGGCTGGATGGGAGCTTGGAATCCCCGGCGATACCCCTGCAGGTACTGCGGTTATCGTGGCTGCGGTGGATTTTCTGCCGGGGTGGGGCATGTAGGCACCCTGAATCTTGGGGTTCCTTGTGCCCTCCTCAAGCCCCCTTTGCCTGTTTTCTGTTCTTGGTTGGATGCGGTATGCAGAGTGATTGTTTATGGGCAGGTCTCCAGTCACAAAGATGGCGCCTTTAGCCTAACTCTTTACTGAGCATGCGCATGGGACAATACATTGTGTCTTATTGGAATGACGCCCGAAGTGACGTAGGTGTGTCGGCCAACTTTGATGACGCATAGCGCTTCCTGCTTGCTGAATACTTGCTATTGGTGCGGTGCCATGCCTGCGCAGAATGACATCTACAACGCCGACTCTACGGCGCTGAATGAGCCTCCTTGCTGGATGGGTATGTTTGCGATACCACTTCCTTGCTCCTCCCCCTCCTTACACTCATGTATAATAAATGTGGATACATTATTTGATTAAGCTTTATGCACTTGATCCATATATATTTCATATATTTAGCACGCAAGATCATGTCTTTCTCCAATGATGATCAGTATATTTTTCTGCACCATATGATACCATGTGTATTCACTGTATACTATTGTTATGATTTGTTAAACACACCCACTGGGTTGTGATCACATGATTTGTATTTTCTTATATAATCACTGCCATTTGAGTTGTATCTTTGCTTGAGGAAGGCTCGTGACCAGAGCCGAAACGTTGCACTACTTGGGTGAATAAAGAGTTCACTTGCTTTTATCCATTGGAGTGCCGCTCTTTTTTCTGGACCTATATATATATATATATATATATATATATATATATATACTTACTTCTTGACAGCCCCAGTCTGGGCTTGGTCCACCTCCCCTGGACGATGGCGAGGCCACCACTGTTGAGCAGGCCCCGGCAGGTGAGCCGGCCAGAGCTGGAGAGCCATCCGATGATCATGAAGAAGCCTATAATAAGAGCACATACTGATTAATGCAACGAATCAAACAGTACAAACTCCAAGCGTTGATTTTACACTTACTGGCCTCTGAATACGACGGCGCCTTCTGGGTGGGTGTCTCCAATCAATGGTTTGCTTTTTTGATGACATCTGTACGCAACATAATACCAGACAAAATGCAGATAACGTTAAAGGAACTTGTTTAGAGCACGGTTTCCAGATATATCAACAATATTAAATACATATTTTATACAAGATAAATTGGTGCTTGCCCACCACAGAACTTTCTATAAAATGTTGTTGTTTTTTTGATGACCCTAATAAAAAATAAAAATAAAAAATAATTTATTCCACAGGTGCCATAATCCCCCGAAGTGCCATAATCCCCCCCAGAGCCAGCAGCCCCCCACAGTGCCGGCAGCGCCCCATAGTGCCATCAGTCCCCCACAGTGCCAGAAGCCCACCCAGTGCCAGAAGCCCCCCCAGTGCCAGCAGACCCCTACAGTTCCAGCAGACCCCCACCACAGTGCCATCAGCCCCCCCAGTGCCAGCAGACCCCCACCCCAGTGCCATCAGCCACCCCTAGATCCAGTAGCCCCCATAAATCCAGCCCCCCCAGTGCCAGCAGCCTCCACAGTTCCAGCCACACACACCCCCAGTGCCAGCAGCCCCCACAGTTCCAGCCACCCCCCCAGTGCCCACAGCCCCCAACAGTTCCAGCCACAGACACCCCAGTGCCAGCAGCCCCCCAGTGCCAGAAGCCCCCCAGTATAGCCCCTATAAAGCCAGCCCCCCCAGTTCCATCAGCCCCCACAGTTCCAGGCATACCCCCCCAGTGCCAGCAGCTCCCCCAGTGCCAGCAGCCCCCACAGTTCCATCCAACCCCCTCACAGTGCCATCAGCCCCCCCAGTTCTATCAGCCACCCCCAGAGCCAGTAACCCCCATAAAGCCAGCCCCCCCAGTGCAAGCAATCCCCACAGTTCCAGCCAACACCCCCCAGTGCCAGCAGCCCCCACATTTCCAGCTACACCCCCCCCCCCCAGTGCCATCAGCCCTCCGCCAGTGCCAGCAGCCCCCCACCCCAGTACCATCAGCCACCCCCAGAGCCAGTAGCTCCCATAAAGCCAGCCCCCCAGTGCCAGCAGCCCCACAGTTTCAGCCACACCACCAACCCCAGTGCCAGCAGCCCCCACAGTTCCAGCCACACCCCCCCAGTGCCATCAGCCCTACCCCAGTGCCAGCATGCCCCCCACCCCAGTGCCATCAGCCACCCCCCAAAGCCAGTAGCCCCCATAAAGCCAGCCCCCCCCAGTGCCAGCAGCCCCCACAGTTCCAGCCACACACCCCCAGTGCCAGCAGCCCCCCAGTGATAGATAGATAGATAGATAGATAGATAGATAGATAGATAGAAAAAAAGAAAGAAAGACAAACAGACAAAACTTCCAATACTTACTAGTGTTCAGCAAGTCGATTATCCAAGATGGCCGACGATGATTGGAGGGAAAGGAAATTACTGGGTATGCGCAGAGACGTGAACGTTCTGAAATGGATGCGTCTCAAAGCGGAGCCAGTACAAACGGATCCGTCCGCATTGACTTCAATTGTGAGTCCGGACGGATTCGTTTGGCTCCGCATCGTCAGACGGGCATCAAAACGCAGCAAGCAAGGTTTTGGTGTCCGCATCCAAAGCGGAACGGTGACCAAACGCAGCCCAACTGATACATTCTGAGCGGATCCTTATCCATTCAGAATGCATTAGGGCTTAACTGATACGTTTTGAAATGGATCTCACAAACGGAATTCAAAACGCCAGTGTGAAAGTAGCCTAATTCAACGAAAAATGGATCGGTGTGCACCCCACGACTCATCCTATGTTGTGATTAAAAAGCTATTGAATAAAGAGTAGGTAGGGGGGCACTCAAATATCCGTTCCTACATGGACCATTAGAACACCATTTCGTTCAAAATATGAGGCGAATTTATCATTAAGAAATATATAGTTAAAAAATATAGCTCAAAATGTGGGGCAAATTTATTATTAAAAATAACTGAAATAAAATACTAGGCAGGTACAATATAAATAAATGGTGGTTTAAACAACCAGGATCTGATTGTATCACAGATACATACACCATAAAACTAAGACATAAAACATACAACATGGAATAAAATAAAAATAAGCTGTGTAAAAATTGGTGACCCCAACATTGACATTTGCAAGCCGGACAAACCATCTTTGTATCTGCCTTCTTGAAAACCATTGATCCTACTACTCCTGTAAAGACCAGACAAGCTGCAATAAGCCGACTCTTATAATTCAAGTAAACCCGCTCGTAAGGATCCAATAATCCTCCACTACTGACATCACTTGGGACGCCACGTGGGACATACGAACTCGGAATCCAGCTACCAAACGCTTGAGATTGTCTTCAGGAGTGGTAAAGTAACGAATACTTATTCTTATGGTACTATAACTTGGTTATCAGGCACATATACAATTTCATGATACATATGAGATACCTTGTGGGCAATTATTTATTCTGGTTTTCTCCCGTATTGGATTTAATTCAGTGTGATTAATAAGAATCTACCCAATGCATTCAAGTGTGTTACCTATTAATATCTGCATATGCGCAGAACTATTGATTGGTTGGACTACTAAGTTAAGTTTGACTAACAGACGCTACATTTTTTTTCTGGATGAAACCTAAAGGACTAATACTCTAGATCGGACAAGTCCCTCTCTGATCATATTTTATGATTGGTACCCAGCTCATCTAGAATTGCGCATTTTTGAACAGCTTATTTTTATTTTATTCCATGTTGTATGTCGTATGTTTTATGTTTTATGTCTTAGTTTTATGGTGTATGTATCTGTGATACAAACAGATCCTGGTTGTTTAAACCACCATTTATTTATATTGTACCTGCTTAGTATTTTATTTCAGTTATTTTTAATAATAAATTCGCCCCACATTTTGTACTATATTTTTTAACTATATATTTTTTAATAATAAATCCACCTCATATTTTGAACGAAATGGTGTTCTAATGGTCCATGTAAGAACGGATATTTGAGTGCCCCCCTACCTATTCTTTATTCAATAGCCATTTTTTGTAATCAGCCAAGAGTCTTTCAATTCTTGTTTGAGAAATTTTCATTAATTTTTCCTTGCAAAAGTCTTCCAGTTCTGTGAGATTCCTGGGTCATCTTGCATGCACTGCTCTTTTGAGGTCTATCCACAGATTTTCAATGATGTTCAAATCAGGGAATTGTTACGGGTATGATAAAACCTTCAGCTTGCACTTTTTGAGGTAGTCTACTGTAGATTTTGAGGTGTGTTTAGGATCATTATCCATTTGTAGAAGTCATTCTCTTTTAAACTTCAGCTTTTTTTTACAGTTGGTGCTAGGTTTGCTTCCAGAATTTGCCGGAATTTCATTGAATCCATTATTCCCTTTATCCATGAAATGTTCCCTGTGCCATTGGCTGCACTACAACCCCAAAGCATAATTGATCCACCCATGCTGAAAGGCCAGAGGGGTGTCCTTTTCATGAAATTTTGTGCCCATTTTTCTCCAAACACACCTTTGCTCATTGTGGCCAAAGAGTTCTATTTTAACTTCATTGACTTGTTTCCAAAAATGCATCAGGCTTGTTTAACCGCCTCCGGACCGCCTAACGTAGGATCGCGTTCCAGAGGCGGCTCACTCAGGCAGAGTCACGCATCTACGTGCCATCTCGCGAGACGCGAGATTTCCTGTGAACGCGCGCACACAGGCGTGCGCGTTCACAGGAACTGCAGGTAAGCGAGTGGATCTACAGCCTGCCAGCGGCGATCATTCGCTGGCAGGCTGGAGATGCGATTTTTTAAACCCCTAACAGGTATATTAGACGCTGTTTTGATAACAGCGTCTAATATACCTGCTACCTGGTCCTTTGGTGGTCCCTTTTTCTTGGATCGACCACCAGAGGACACAGGCAGCTCTGTAATAAGTAGCACCAAGCACCACACTACACTACACCCCCCCCGTCACTTATTATCCCCTTATTAACCCCTGATCACCCCATATAGACTCCCTGATCACCCCCCTGTCATTTATCACCCCCCTGTCATTGATCACCCCCCTGTAAGGATCCATTCAGATGTCCCTATGTGTTTTACGGATCCACGGATCCATGGATCGGATCCGCAAAACACATACGGACGTCTGAATGGAGCCTTACAGGGGTGTGATCAATGACAGGGGGGTGATCACCCCATATAGACTCCCTGATCACCCCCTTGTCATTGATCACCCCCCTGTCATTGATCACCCCCCTGTAAGGCTCCATTCAGACGTCCGTATGTGTTATACGGATCCACGGATCGGATCCGCAAAACACATACGGACGTCTGAATGGAGCCTTACAGGGGGGTGATCAATGACAGGGGGGTGATCACCCCATATAGACTCCCTGATCACCCCCCTGTCATTGATCACCCCCTGTAAGGCTCCATTCAGAGGTCCGTATGTGTTTTGCGGATCCACAGATCCATGGATCGGATCCGCAAAACACATACAGACGTCTGAATGGAGCCTTACGGGGGGGTGATCACCCCATATAGACTCCCTGATCACCCCCTGTGATTGATCACCCCCCTGTAAGGCTCCATTCAGACGTCCATATGTGTTTTGCGGATCCGATCCATGGATCCGCAAAACACATACGGACCTCTGAATGGAGTCTTACAGGGGGTGATCAATGACAGGGGGGTAATCAGGGAGTCTATATGGGGTGATCACCCCCCTGTCATTGATCACCCCCCTGTAAGGCTCCATTCAGACGACCGTATGTGTTTTGCGGATCCATGGATCCGCAAAACACGGACACCGCGGATCCGCAAAACACATACGGACATCTGAATGGAGCCTTACAGGGGGGTGATCAATGACAGGGTGGTGATCACCCCATATAGACTTCCTGATCACCCCCCTGTCATTGATCACCCCCCTGTAAGGCTCCATTCAGACATTTTTTTGGCACAAGTTAGCGGAAATTGATTTATTTTTTTTTTTTTTCTTACAAAGTCTCATATTCCACTAACTTGTGACAAAAAATAAAATCTCACATGAACTCACCATACCCCTCACGGAATCCAAATGCATAAATTATTTTAGACATTAATATTCCAGATTTCTTCTCATGCTTTAGGGCCCCTAAAATGCCAGGGCAGTATAAATACCCCACATGTGACCCCATTTCGGAAAGAAGACACCCCAAGGTATTCGCTGAGGGGCATATTGAGTCCATGAAAGATTGAACTTTTTGTCCCAAGTTAGCAGAAAGGGAGACTTTGTGAGAAAAAAAAAATAAAAAAATCTTCTATGAACTCGCCATTCCCCTCATTGAATATCTTGGGGTATCTTCTTTCCAAAATAGGGTCACATGTGGGGTATTTATACTGCCCTGGAATTTTAGGGGCCCTAAAGCGTGAGAAGAAGTCTGGGATCCAAATGTCTAAAAATGCCCTCCTAAAAGGAATTTGGGCCCCTTTGCGCATCTGGGCTGCAAAAAATTGTCACACATGTGGTAGCGCCGTACTCAGGAGAAGTTGGGCAATGTGTTTTGGGGTGTCATTTTACATATACCCATGCTGGGTGAGATAAATATCTCGGTCAAATGCCAACTTTGTATAAAAAATGGGAAAAGTTGTCTTTTAGAGAGATATTTCTCTCACCCAGCATGGGTATATGTAAAAAGACACCCCAAAACACATTGCCCAACTTCTCCTGAGTACGGCAATACCACATGTGTGACACTTTTTTGCAGCCTAGATGCGCAAAGGGGCCCAAATTCCTTTTAGGAGGGCATTTTAGACATTAGGATTTCACAGGGCATTTTTTACACATTTTGATTTCAAACTACTTCTCACGCATTAGGTCCTCTAAAATGCCAGGGCAGTATAAATACCCCACAAGTGACCCCATTTTGGAAAGAAGACACCCCAAGGTATTCCGTGAGGGGCATGGCGAGTTCCTAGAATTTTTTATTTTTTGTCACAAGTTAGCGGAAAATGTTGATTTTTTATTTATTTTCTTACAAAGTCTCATATTCCACTAACTTGTGACATAAAATAAAAACTTCCATGAACTCACTATGCCCATCACGAAATACCTTGGGGTGTCTTCTTTCCAAAATGGGGTCACTTGTGGGGTAGTTATACTGCCCTGGCATTTTAGGGGCCCTAATGCGTGAGAAGTAGTTTGAAATCAAAATGTGTAAAAAATGCCCTGTGAAATCCTAAAGGTGCCCTTTGCCCACCTAGGCTGCAAAAAAGTGTCACACATGTGGTATCGCCATACTCAGGAGAAGTTGGGCAATGTGTTTTGGGGTGTCTTTTTTTATTTACCCATGCTGGGTGAGAGAAATATCTCTCTAAAAGACAACTTTTCCCATTTTTTTATACAAAGTTGTCATTTGACCGAGATATTTATCTCACCCAGCATAGGCATGTGTAAAAAGACACCCCAAAACACATTGCCCTACTTCTCCTGAGTATGGAGATACCACATGTGTGACACTTTTTTGCAGCCTAGGTGGGCAAAGGGGCCCACATTCCAAAGAGCACCTTTAGGATTTCACAGGGCATTTTTTACATTACATTTAAATGCCAGGGCAGTATTACTACCCCACAAGTGACCCCATTTTGGAAAGAAGACACTCCAAGGTATTTCATGATGGGCATGGTGAGTTCATGGAAGTTTTTATTTTTTGTCACTAGTTAGTGGAGACTTTGTAAGAAAAAAAAAACAAAAAAAAAATCAGCATTTTCCGCTAACTTGTGACAAAAAATAAAAAGTTCTATGAACTCACTATGCCCATCAGCGAATACCTTAGGGTGTCTACTTTCCGAAATGGGGTCATTTGTGGGGTTTTTCTACTGTCTGGGCATTGTAGAACCTCAGGAAACATGACAGGTGCTCAGAAAGTCAAAGCTGCTTCAAAATGCGGAAATTCACTTTTTTGTACCATAGATTGTAAACGCTATAACTTTTACCCAAACCATTTATTTTTTTTACCCAAACATTTTTTTTTATCAAAAACATGTAGAACAATAAATTTAGAGAAAAATGTATATAGAAATGTAGTTTTAAAAAAAAAAATTTACAACTGAAAGTGAAAAATTTCATTTTTATGCAAAAATTTTGGTAAATTTCGATTAATAACAAAAAAAAAGTAAAAATGTCAGCAGCAATGAAATACCACCAAATGAAAGCTCTATTAGTCAGAAGAAAAGGAGGTAAAATTCATTTGGGTGGTAAGTTGTATGACCAAGCAATAAACCGTGAAAGTAGTGTAGTGCAGAATTGTAAAAAGTGGTCTGGTCATTAAGGGTGTTTAAGCTAGGGGAGCTGAGGTGGTTAAATATTCCTGTGCAAACTTCTGACACAGAATTTTTTGGTGAGAACGCAGGAGAGGTTTTCTTCTGACGATACTTCTATGAAGGCCATATTTGTGCAGGTGTCGCTAAACAGTAGAACTGTGTACCAAAACTCCAGATTCTGCTAAATCTTCCTGAAGGTATTTTGCAGTCAAGCGGGGGCTTTGATTTGCTTTTCTAGCAATCCTAAGAGCAGCTGTCTATAAAATTTTTCTTGGTCTGTTACATCTTCTCTTGACCTCCACTGTTCCTGTTAACTGCCATTTCCTAATTACATTTTGAATTGAGAAAATGCCAACCTGAAAATCCTTTACTATCTTCTTATAGCCTTCTCCTGCTTTGTGGAAGTCAGCCACTTTAATTTTCAGAGTGTTAAGTAGCTGCTTAACCCCTTAAGGACGCAGGGCGTACCGGTACGCCCTATTTCCCGAGTCCTTAAGGACTCAGGGCGTACCGGTACGTCCTAACTTTAAATGAAGATTCCGGCGCTGCGGGGGTTAATGGGAACGGGATGCCGGCTGAAATCATTCAGCCGGCATCCTGTCACAACGCCAGGGGGGGTCATGTGACCCCCCCTATCGGCGATCGCCGCAAACCGCAGGTCAATTCAGACCTGCGGTTTGCTGCACTTTGTTGCAGTTTCTGATCCCCGCGGTCCCTGACCGCGGGGATCAGAAACTTTAGTGTCCCTAAAACATAGATTTTACACCCCCCCTGCACCCCTGCATGATTTTTTGCCGGCGGGTGGTGCAGGGGGGGTAGTTGCTCGTGGTGCGGCAGGCGGGATCGCGATCCCCCGCCCGCCTCCTCTTGAACATTCGTTGGCATCTAGTGGGTATACCAGGGTGTCAGCACATTGCTGACACTCTGGTATAAACGGCTGACATCTGTGCAGATGTCACCCGTTTAACCCTTTCCATACCGTGGTCCGTACGGCCTTTGCAGCCCCCCGATGGAGAGGGAGAGAGCCCCCAAACAGCCCCCCGACAGCCCCGTCCTTACCCTTCGCCATCTGCGAAGTTCTGACCAGTACTGAGGGAAGGTTCCCATGGCAACAGGACGCCGTCTCAGGCATCCTGCTGTCCATGGTGCTGAACAGATCTGTGCTAAAGGCAGAGATCTGTTCAGACAAAGTGTAAGTAAAATACAGTACAGTACACTATATATTGTACTGTACTGTATTATACAGACATCAGACCCACTGGATCTTCAAGAACCAAGTGGGTCTGGGTCAAATAAAAAGTGAAAAAAAGTGAAAAAAAGTAAAAATCAAAAAACACATTTATCACTGATTAAAAATGAAAAAAAAAAAAATTCCCTACACATGTTTGGTATCGCCGCGTCTGTAACGACCTGATCTATAAAACGGTCATGTTACTTTCCCTGCACGGTGAACGCCATAAAAATAAAAAAATAAAAACTATTAGGAAATTGAAATTTTGCCCACCTTACTTCCCAGGGTGTGGCAGTGCCATCGGGTCCCCATGCAGCTGTAGGGGGGACCCGATGGCATGGAAGGCAGCGCCATGCCTAAGGAAGGCATCGCGCTGCCTTCCGGTGATGAGCGTGTGAGATCCAGCCCCCTGCATCTCACAGGCCGGAAGCTGTATGAGTAATACTCACAGTATTACTCATACAGCCAATGCATTCCAATACAGAAGTATTGGAATGCATTGTAAAGGATTAGACCCGCAAAAGTTCAAGTCCCAAAGTGGGACAAAAAATAAAGTGAAAAAAAAAGTTGAAAAAATAAAGTTTTCCCCCCAAAAAATTAAAAGTTTCAAGTAAAAATAAACAAAAACGTAATTTTCCCCAAATAAAGTAAAAAAAAATGGTAAAAAAAAAGGGGGGGGGAAGTATACATATTAGGTATCGCCGGGTCCGTATCGACCGGCTCTATAAACATATCACATGACCTAATTCCTCAGATGAACACCGTAAAAAATAAAAACTGTGCTAAATAAACTATTTTTTTGTCACCTTACATCACAAAAAGTACAACAGCAAGCGATCAAAAAGGTGTTTGCCCACCAAAATGGTACCTATCTAACCATCACCTCATCCCGCAAAAAATGAGCCCCTTCCTGAGACAATCGCCCAAAAAATAAAAAAAACTATGGCTCAAAAAATGGAGACAGTAAAACATCATTTTTTTTGTTTTAAAAAAGTTGTTATTGTGTAAAACTTACATAAATAAAAAAATGTATACATATTTTTTTACATGATTTTTTTTGCTTCAAAAATGAAATCATTGTGTAAAACTTACATAAATAAAAAAAAAGTATACATATTAGGCATCGCCGGGTCCATATCGACCGGCTCTATAAAAATATCACATGACCTAACCACTCAGATGAAAACCGTAAAAAAAATTAAATAAAAACTGTGCTAAATAAACCATTTTTTTCACCTTACATCACAAAAAGTGTAATAGCAAGCAATAAAAAAGTTACACGAACCCCAAAATAGTGCCAATAAAACCGTCATCTCATCCCGCAAAAATCATACCCTACCCAAGGTAATCGCCCAAAAACTTATGGCTCTCAGACTATGGAAACACTAAAACATGATTTTTTTTGCTTCAAAAAAGAAATCATTGTGTAAAACTTACATAAATAAAAAAAAGTATACATATTAGGTATTGACGCATCCGTGACAACCTGGTCTATAAAAATATCACATGACCTAACCTGTCAGATGAATGTTGTAAATAGCAAAAAATAAAAACGGTGCCAAAACAGCTATTTCTTGTTATCTTGCCTCACAAAAAGTGTAATATAGAGCAACCAAAAATCATATGTACCCTAATAACTAGGACCAACAATACTGCCACCCTATCCCGTAGTTTCTAAAATGGGGACACTTTTTTGGAGTTTCTACTCTAGTAGTGCATCAGGGGGGCTTCAAATGGGACATGGTGTCAAAAAAAACAGTCCAGCAAAATCTGCCTTCCAAAAACCGTATGGTATTCCTTTCCTTCTGCGCCCTGCCGTGTGCCTATACAGCGGTTTACGACCACATATGGGGTGTTTATGTAAACTACAGAATCTGGGCCATAAATATTGAGTTTGGTTTGGCTGTTAACCCTTGCTTTGTAACTGGAAAAAAATTATCAAAATGGAAAATCTGCCAAAAAAGTGAAATTTTGAAATTGTATCTCTATTTTCCATTCATTCTTGTGGAACACCTAAAGGGTTAACTACATTTGTAAAATCAGTTTTGAATACCTTGAGGTGTGTAGTTTCTTAGATGGGGTCACTTTTATGGAGTTTCTACTCTAAGAGTGCATCAGGGGGACTTCAAATGGGACATTTGAGGGCAAAACCTGCCTTCCAAAAACCGTATGGCATTCCTTTCCTTCTGCACCCTGCCGTGTGCCCGTACAGCGGTTTATGACCACATATGGGGTGTTTCTGTAAACTACAGAATCTGGGCCATAAATATTGAGTTTGGTTTGCTTTGAAACTGGAAAGAAAATTATTAAAATGGAAAATCTGCCAAAAAAGTGAAATTTTGAAATTGTATCTCTATTTTCCATTAATTCTTGTGGAACACCTAAAGGGTTAACAAAGTTTGTAAAATCAGTTTTGAATACCTTGAGGGGTGTAATTTATAGAATGGGGTCATTTTTGGTGGTTTCTATTATATAAGCCTCGCAAAGTGACTTCAGACCTGTACTGGTCCCTAAAAATTGGTTTTTTGAAAATTTCAGAAATATTTCAAGATTTGCTTCTAAACTTCTAAGCCTTGTAACATCCCCAAAAAATAAAATATTGTTCCCAAAATGATACAAACATGAAGTAGATATATGGGGAATGTAAAGTAATAACTATTTTTGGAGGTATTACTATGTATTATAGAAGTAGAGAAATTAAAACTTGGAAATTTGCCATTTTCTACAAATGTTTGGTAAATTTGGTATTTTTTTATAAATAATTTTTTTTTTTTTTTACTTCAGTACAATATGTGACGAAAAAACAATCTCAGAATGGCCTGGATAAGTCAAAGCGTTTTAAAGTTATCACCACTTAAAGTGACACTGGTCAGATTTGCAAAAAATGGCCGGGACTTTAACTGCCTCACGTCCGCCCATAGACTATAAACGTCCTATGGGTGGACGTCTATTTCTGACAGCACGTTTTAAAACGTCCTGTCAGAAATAGCAGCTGCACGCTAATCGTGCAGCTGCTGATCGGGTTGCCCGCTGTCAGTGACAGCAGGGCAACCCTAAGACAAGGCAGGGACAGTTCCCAGGTGTCCCTGCCTTCACGATCGCTGCAGACACAGCGCTCACCGAGCGCTGTGTCTGCAGAGAAGGAAGCACTGTGCGCTTCCTGTTCCGGCCCGGCGGTCATGTGACCGCCGTGACCGGAGTGTGCAGGAGCTGTGTGAGGTTTCTCAGAGACCTCGATCAGCCCTGCTGTGAGGCTGTACAGCGCTGGATTGCTGCTGTACAGCCTCTATAGGGGTGCATTTGTCCTGTAACTGGGGCTACTATGTCAGCCCCAGTTACAGGAGAAATCAACTGTGAAAAAAAAAATAAAAAGTGAAGCAAATGTCCCCCAGAGGTCTTGTATGACCTTATGGGGGACGAAAAGTGTAAAAAAATAAAATAAAAGGTTGAAAAAATAAAATAAGGTTTCACATGTAAAAAAAAAAAAAGTTCCCAAGTTAGGAATAAAAAAAAAAATTAAAAATAGAAAAAATAAAATAAAATAGACATATTTGGTATTGCCGCGTCCGTAAAAACCAGCTCTATAAAAATATCACATGACCTAACCCCTCGGGTGAACACCGTAAAAAAAAAAAAAATGTCAAAACAAGCAATTTTTGTCACCTTGCATCACAAAAGGTGCAACACCAAGTGATCAAAAACGCGTATGTCCCACTAAATAGTACCAATAAAACCGTCACCTCATCCCGCAAAAAATGAGCCCCTACATAAGAAAATCTCTCAAAAAATAAAAAAACTATAGCTCTTAGAACATGGAGACACTAAAACATCATTTTTTTGGTTTCAAAAATGCTATTATTGTGTTAAAGTGAAACAAATAAAAAAAAGTATACATATTAGGTATTGCCGCGTCCGTAAAAACCAGCTCTATAAAAATATCACATGACCTAACCCCTCGGGTGAACACCGTAAAAAAAAAAAAAAAAAACTGTGTCAAAACAAGCAATTTTTGTCACCTTGCATCACAAAAGGTGCAACACCAAGTGATCAAAAATGCGTATGTCCCACAAAATAGTACCAATAAAACTGTTACCTCATCCCGCAAAAAATGAGCCCCTACATAAGAAAATCTCTCAAAAAATAAAAAAAACTATAGCTCTCAGAACATGGACACATTAAAACATAATTTTTTTGTTTCAAAAATGCTATTATTGTGTAAAACTTTAATAAATGAGAAAAAGTATACATATTAGGTATTGCCACGTCCATAACAATCTGCTCTATAAGAATGTCACTTGACTGAGCCCCTCAGGTGGACGCTGTAAAAATAAATAAATAGAAACTGTGCTAAAACAACCAATTTTTTGGTCACCTTGCCCCATAAAGTGTTATAATGAATGTTCAAAAAATCATATGTACCCAAAAATAGTACTAATAAAACTGGCACCTTATCCCCTAGTTTCCAAAATGGGGTCACTTCTTGGGAGTTTCTACTGTAAGGGTGCATCAGGGGGCTTCAAATGGGACATGGCATCTAAAAACCATGTGGAGTTCCTTTTCTTCTGCGCCCTGCCGTGTGCCCATACAGCAGTTTATGACCACATGTGGGGTGTTTCTGTAAACCGCAGAATCTGGGTAATAAATATTTAGTTTTGTTTGGCTGTTAACCTTCGATGTGTTAAAGAAAAAATTTTATTAAAATGGAAAATCTGCCAAAAAAGTGAAATTTAAAAATTTGATCTCCATTTTCCTTTAATTCTTGTGGAACGCATAAAGGGTTAACAAAGTTTGTAAAATCGGTTTTGAATACCTTGAGGGGTGTAGTTTCTACAATGGGGTCATTTACGGGGGTATCCACTATGTAGGCCCCACAAAGTGACTTCAGACCTGAACTGGTCCTTATAAAGTGGGTTTTGGCAATTTTCTTATAAATTTGAAGAATTGCTTCTAAACTTCTAACCCTTCTAACGTCCTAAAAAAATAAAATGACATTTCCAAAATGATGCCAAAATAAAGTAGACATATGGGGAATGTTAAATAATAAATATGTTATGAGGTATCACTTTCTGTTTTAAAAGCAGAGAAATTGACATTTAGAAAATTGCGAATTTTTCAAATTTTGGGGTAAATTTGGGATTTTTTCATAAATAAAGGTGAAATATTTTGACTCAAATTTATGACTATCATGAAGTACAATGTGTCACGAGAAAACAATCTCTGAATGACTTGGATAAATAAAGGCGTTCCAAAGTTATTACCACATAAAGTGAGATATGTCAGTTTTGCAAAATTTGGCCTGGTCAGGAAGGGGGCAAATGGCCCAGATGGGAAGTGGTTAACCACCTCCGGACCGCCTAACGCAGATTCGGTTTCCGGAGGTGGCAGCCCTGCGCAGAGTCACGCATATATGCGTCATCTCGCGCGAGCCGGGTTTTTCTGTGAACGCGCGCACACAGGCGCGCGCGCTCACAGGAACGGAAGGTAAGAGAGTTGATCTCCAGCCTGCCAGCGGCGATCGTTCGCTGGCAGGCTGGAGATGTGATTTTTTTTAACCCCTAACAGGTATATTAGACGCTGTTTTGATAACAGCGTCTAATATACCTGCTACCTGGTCCTCTGGTGGTCCCCTTTGTTTGGATCGACCACCAGAGGAGGTCAGCTCAGTAAAGTAGCACCAAGCACCACTACACTACACTACACCCCCCCCCCCCCCGTCACTTAATAACCCCTTATTAGCCCCTGATCACCCCTGATCACCCCATATAGACTCCCTGATCACCCCCCTGTCATTGATTACCCCCCTGTCATTGATCACACCCCTGTAAAGCTCCATTCAGATGTCCGCATGATTTTTACGGATCCACTGATAGATGGATCGGATCCGCAAAACGCATACGGACGTCTGAATAAAGCCTTACAGGGGCGTGATCAATGACTGTGGTGATCACCCCATATAGACTCCCTGATCACCCCTCTGTCATTGATCACACCCCTGTAAAGCTACATTCAGATGTCCGCATGATTTTTACGGATCCACTGATAGATGGATCAGATCCGCAAAACGCATACGGACATCTGAATGGAGCCTTACAGGGGCGTGATCAATGACTGTTATGATCACCCCATATAGACTCCCTGATCACTCCCCTGTCATTGATTACCCCCCTGTAAGATCCATTCAGATGTCCGCATGATTTTTACGGATCCACTGATAGATGGATCGGATCCGCAAAACGCATACGGACGTCTGAATAAAGCCTTACAGGGGCGTGATCAATGACTGTGGTGATCACCCCATATAGACTCCCTGATCACCCCCCTGTCATTGATTACCCTCCTGTAAGATCCATTCAGATGTCCGCATGATTTTTACGGATCCCCTGATAGATGGATCGGATCCGCAAAACGCATACGGACGTCTGAATAAAGCCTTACAGGGGCGTGATCAATGACTGTGGTGATCACCCCATATAGACTCCCTGATCACCCCCCTGTCATTGATTACCCCCCTGTCATTGATCACACCCCTGTAAAGCTCCATTCAGATGTCCGCATGATTTTTACGGATCCACTGATAGATGGATCGGATCCGCAAAACGCATACGGACATCTGAATGGAGCCTTACAGGGGCGTGATCAATGACTGTGGTGATCACCCCATATAGACTCCCTGATCACCCCCCTGTCATTGATCACCCCCCCTGTCATTGATCACCCCCCCTGTCATTGATCACCCCCCCTGTCAGGCTGCATTCAGATGTCTGTATGATTTTTACGGATCCACGGATACATGGATCGGATCCGCAAAACACATACGGACATCTGAATGGAGCCTTATAGGGGGTGATCAATGACAGGGGGGTGATCACCCCATATAGACTCCCTGATCACCCCCCTGTCATTGATCACCCCCCTGTAAGGCTCCATTCAGACATTTTTTTGGCCCAAGTTAGCGGAAATTATTTTTTTTTCTTACAAAGTCTCATATTCCACTAACTTGTGTCAAAAAATAAAATCTCACATGAACTCACCATACCCCTCACGAAATCCAAATGCGTAAAAATTTTTAGACATTTATATTCCAGACTTCTTCTCACGCTTTAGGGCCCCTAGAATGCCAGGGCAGTATAAATACCTAACATGTGACCCCATTTCGGAAAGAAGACACCCCAAGGTATTCCGTGAGGGGCATATTGAGTCCATGAAAGATTGAAATTTTTGTCCCAAGTTAGCGGAAAGGGAGACTTTGTGAGAAAAAAATAAATAAAATCAATTTCCGCTAACTTGTGCCCAAAAAAAAAAATTTCGATGAACTCGCCATGCCCCTCATTGAATACCTTGGGGTGTCTTCTTTCCAAAATGGGGTCACATGTGGGGTATTTATACTGCCCTGGCATTCTAGGGGCCCTAAAGCGTGAGAAGAAGTCTGGGATCCAAATGTCTAAAAATGCCCGCATAAAAGGAATGTGGGCCCCTTTGCGCATCTAGGCTGCAAAAAAGTGCCACACATGTGGTATCTCCGTACTCAGGAGAAGTTGGGGAATGTGTTTTGGGGTGTCATTTTACATATACCCATGCTGGGTGAGAGAAATATCTTGGCAAAAGACAACTTTTCCCATTTTTTTTATACAAAGTTGGCATTTGACCAAGATATTTATCTCACCCAGCATGGGTATATGTAAAATGACACCCCAAAACACATTCCCCAACTTCTCCTGAATACGGCGATACCAGATGTGTGACACTTTTTTGCAGCCTAGGTGGGCAAAGGGGCCCACATTCCAAAGAGCACCTTTTGGATTTCACAGGTCATTTACCTACTTACAACACATTAGGGCCCCTGGAAAATGCCAGGGCAGTATAACTACCCCACAAGTGACCCCATTTTGGAAAGAAGACACCCCAAGGTACTCTGTGAGGGGCATGGCAAGTTCCTAGAATTTTTTATTTTTTGTCACAAGTTAGTGGAAAATGATGATTTTTTTTATTATTTTTTTTCCCTTACAAGGTCTCATATTCCACTAACTTGTGACAAAAAATAAAAACTTCCATGAACTCACTATGCCCATCAGCGAATACCTTGGGGTGTCTTCTTTCCAAAATGGGGTCACTTGTGGGGTAGTTATACTGCCCTGGCATTCTAGGGGCCCAAATGTGTGGTAAGGAGTTTGAAATCAAATTCTGTAAAAAATGGCCGGTGAAATCCGAAAGGTGCTCTTTGGAATATGGGCCCCTTTGCCCACCTAGGCTGCAAAAAAGTGTCACACATCTGGTATCTCCGTATTCAGGAGAAGTTGGGGAATGTGTTTTGGGGTGTCATTTTACATATACCCATGCTGGGTGAGAGAAATATTTTGGCAAAAGACAACTTTTCCCATTTTTTTATACAAAGTTGGCATTTGACCAAGATATTTATCTCACCCAGCATGGGTATATGTAAAATGACACCCCAAAACACATTCCCCAACTTCTCCTGAATACGGCGATACCAGATGTGTGACACTTTTTTGCAGCCTAGGTGGGCAAAGGGGCCCACATTCCAAAGAGCACCTTTTGGATTTCACAGGTCATTTACCTACTTACAACACATTAGGGCCCCTGGAAAATGCCAGGGCAGTATAACTACCCCACAAGTGACCCCATTTTGGAAAGAAGACACCCCAAGGTACTCTGTGAGGGGCATGGCAAGTTCCTAGAATTTTTTATTTTTTGTCACAAGTTAGTGGAAAATGATGATTTTTTTTATTATTTTTTTTCCCTTACAAGGTCTCATATTCCACTAACTTGTGACAAAAAATAAAAACTTCCATGAACTCACTATGCCCATCAGCGAATACCTTGGGGTGTCTTCTTTCCAAAATGGGGTCACTTGTGGGGTAGTTATACTGCCCTGGCATTCTAGGGGCCCAAATGTGTGGTAAGGAGTTTGAAATCAAATTCTGTAAAAAATGGCCGGTGAAATCCGAAAGGTGCTCTTTGGAATATGGGCCCCTTTGCCCACCTAGGCTGCAAAAAAGTGTCACACATCTGGTATCTCCGTATTCAGGAGAAGTTGGGGAATGTGTTTTGGGGTGTCATTTTACATATACCCATGCTGGGTGAGAGAAATATTTTGGCAAAAGACAACTTTTCCCATTTTTTTATACAAAGTTGGCATTTGACCAAGATATTTATCTCACCCAGCATGGGTATATGTAAAATGACACCCCAAAACACATTCCCCAACTTCTCCTTAATACGGCGATACCAGATGTGTGACACTTTTTTGCAGCCTAGGTGGGCAAAGGGGCCCACATTCCAAAGAGCACCTTTCGGATTTCACAGGTCATTTACCTACTTACAACACATTAGGGCCCCTGGAAAATGCCAGGGCAGTATAACTACCCCACAAGTGACCCCATTTTGGAAAGAAGACACCCCAAGGTACTCCGTGAGGGGCATGGCAAGTTCCTAGAATTTTTTATTTTTTGTCACAAGTTAGTGGAAAATGATGATTTTTTTTATTATTTTTTTTCCCTTACAAGGTCTCATATTCCACTAACTTGTGACAAAAAATAAAAACTTCCATGAACTCACTATGCCCATCAGCGAATACCTTGGGGTGTCTTCTTTCCGAAATGGGGTCACATGTGGGGTATTTATACTGCCCTGGCATTTTAGGGGCCCTAAAGCATGAGAAGAAGTCTGGAATATTAATGTCTAAAATAATTTATGCATTTGGATTCCGTGAGGGGTATGGTGAGTTCATGTGAGATTTTATTTTTTGTCACAAGTTATTGTAATATGAGACTTTGTAAGAACAAAAAAAAAAAAATCATCATTTTCCGCTAACTTGTGACAAAAAATAAAAAGTTCTATGAACTCACTATGCCCATCAGTGAATACCTTAGGGTGTCTACTTTCCGAAATGGGGTCATTTGTGGGGTGTTTGTACTGTCTGGCCATTGTAGAACCTCAGGAAACATGACAGGTGCTCAGAAAGTCAGAGCTGCTTCAAAAAGCGGAAATTCACATTTTTGTACCATAGTTTGTAAACACTATAACTTTTACCCAAACCATTTTTTTTTACCCAAACATTTTTTTTTTATCAAAGACATGTAGAACAATAAATTTAGAGCAAAATTTATATATGGATGTCGTTTTTTTTGCAAAATTTTACAACTGATCATTTTTTTGCAAAAAAATCGTTAAATTTCGATTAATAACAAAAAAAGTAAAAATGTCAGCAGCAATGAAATACCACCAAATGAAAGCTCTATTAGTGAGAAGAAAAGGAGGTAAAATTCATTTGGGTGGTAAGTTGCATGACCGAGCAATAAACGGTGAAAGTAGTGTAGGTCAGAAGTGTAAAAAGTGGCCTGGTCTTTCAGGGTGTTTAAGCACTGGGGGCTGAGGTGTAGTGATGTCGCGAACATAAAATTTTCAGTTCGCGAACAGCGAACGAGAACTTCCGCAAATGTTCGCGAACTGGCGAACCGGGCGAACCGCCATAGACTTCAATAGACAGGCGAATTTTAAAACCCACAGGGACTCTTTCTGGCCACAATAGTGATGAGAAAGTTGTTTCAAGGGGTCTAACACCTGGACTGTGGCATGCCGGAGGGGGATCTATGGCAAAACTCCCATGGAAAATTACGTAGTGGACGCAGAGTCGGGTTTTAATCCATAAAGGGCATAAATCAACTAACATTCCTAAATTGTTTGGAATAACGTGCTTTAAAACATCCAGTGTGTGTATACGATCAGGTATGATGTTGTATCGATCAGGTAGTGTAAGGGTTACGCCCGCATCACAGACATTGACAGACCAAACTCCCCTTTTAATGCACCGCAAACAGTTCATTTGCACAACCGCAAACTCCCCATTTGCACAAGGTTGGATACCAAGCTAGCCACGTCCCGGTGATGTCATTGAAGGTTTCTTCCTCCACCCAGCCACGTACAACACCAAGGGTCCCCGAAAGGTCAATTGAATTGATTTTTCGAACGGGGAGATGGTTAAAAAAACGCTGGCTCCCTCCCCTTTGTTTTTATCCACGGTGACTGCGTCTGCGCCGTGCAATTTACTGTCACACCCGATATGAGTGGTATTTTCTGTAGTACTATTCTCATCAGTTTAATCCCTCTAACGTCCCCAATCTGGGTGCCATTTATTGAATAGATTTTTCGAACGGGGAGATGGTATCAGTGGTTGGCACTGGCAGTGGGCACACTACAGTCAGTAGAAGCGGGCCTGACACACACTGGCAGCAGGCAAGCAACTGAAATTACACTAAAGTGTAAAAATTAAATGCCTTATTTATCGGCAAGCTACTGTGCCACCCGGTATGAGTGGTTGGCACTGGCAGTGGGCACACTACAGTCAGTGGAAGAGGGCCTGACACACACTGGCAGCAGGCAAGCAACTGAATTTAGACTACTGTCTAAAAATTAAATGCCTTATTTATCGGCAAGCTACTGTGCCACCCGGTATCAGTGGTTGGCACTGGCAGTGGGCACACTACAGTCAGTGGAAGCGGGCCTGACACACACTGGCAGCAGGCAAGCAACTGAATTTAGACTACTGTCTAAAAATTAAATGCCTTATTTATCGGCAAGCTACTGTGCCACCCGGTATCAGTGGTTGGCACTGGCAGTGGGCACACTACAGTCAGTTGAAGTCGGCCTGACACACACTAGCAGCAGGCAAGCAGCTGAAATTACACTAAAGTGTAAAAATTAAATGCCTTTTTTATGCAAAGTCCTGTGCCAGCCGGTATGAGTGGTGGGCACTGGCAGTGGGCACACTACAGTCAGTGGAAGTCAGCCTGACACACACTGGCAGGCAACTAACCTTAGATTAAAGTGTAAAAATTAAGTGCCTATTTTTTAAGCAAAGTCCTGTGCCACTCGGTATGACAGGGGTGGGCACTGGCAGTGGGCACACTACAGTCAGTTGAAGTCGGCCTGACACACACTAGCAGCAGGCAAGCAGCTGAAATTACATTAAAGTGTAAAAATTAAATGCCTTTTTTAAGCAAAGTCCTGTGCCAGCCGGTATGAGTGGTGGGCACTGGCAGTGGGCACACTACAGTCAGTGGAAGTCAGCCTGACACACACTGGCAGGCAACTAACCTTAGATTAAAGTGTAAAAATTAAGTGCCTATTTTTTAAGCAAAGTCCTGTGCCACTCGGTATGACAGGGGTGGGCACTGGCAGTGGGCACACTACAGTCAGTGGAAGTCAGCCTGACACACACTGGCAGGCAACTAACCTTAGATTAAAGTGTAAAAATTAAGTGCCTATTTTTTAAGCAAAGTCCTGTGCCACTCGGTATGACAGGGGTGGGCACTGGCAGTGGGCACACTACAGTCAGTTGAAGTCGGCCTGACACACACTAGCAGCAGGCAAGCAGCTGAAATTACATTAAAGTGTAAAAATTAAATGCCTTTTTTAAGCAAAGTCCTGTGCCAGCCGGTATGAGTGGTGGGCACTGGCAGTGGGCACACTACAGTCAGTGGAAGTCAGCCTGACACACACTGGCAGGCAACTAACCTTAGATTAAAGTGTAAAAATTAAGTGCCTATTTTTTAAGCAAAGTCCTGTGCCACTCGGGATGACAGGGGTGGGCACTGGCAGTGGGCACACTACAGTCAGTTGAAGTCGGCCTGACACACACTGGCAGGCAACTAACCTTAGATTAAAGTGTAAAAATGAAGTGCCTTTTTTTTAAGCAAAGTCCTGTGCCACACGGGATGACAGGGGTGGGCACTGGCAGTGGGCACACTACAGTCAGTTGAAGTCGGCCTGACACACACTAGCAGCAGGCAAGCAGCTGAAATTACACTAAAGTGTAAAAATTAAATGCCTTTTTTATGCAAAGTCCTGTGCCAGCCGGTATGAGTGGTGGGCACTGGCAGTGGGCACACTACAGTCAGTGGAAGTCAGCCTGACACACACTGGCAGGCAACTAACCTTAGATTAAAGTGTAAAAATTAAGTGCCTATTTTTTAAGCAAAGTCCTGTGCCACTCGGTATGACAGGGGTGGGCACTGGCAGTGGGCACACTACAGTCAGTTGAAGTCGGCCTGACACACACTAGCAGCAGGCAAGCAGCTGAAATTACACTAAAGTGTAAAAATTAAATGCCTTTTTTATGCAAAGTCCTGTGCCAGCCGGTATGAGTGGTGGGCACTGGCAGTGGGCACACTACAGTCAGTGGAAGTCAGCCTGACACACACTGGCAGGCAACTAACCTTAGATTAAAGTGTAAAAATTAAGTGCCTATTTTTTAAGCAAAGTCCTGTGCCACTCGGGATGACAGGGGTGGGCACTGGCAGTGGGCACACTACAGTCAGTTGAAGTCGGCCTGACACACACTGGCAGGCAACTAACCTTAGATTAAAGTGTAAAAATGAAGTGCCTTTTTTTTAAGCAAAGTCCTGTGCCACACGGGATGACAGGGGTGGGCACTGGCAGTGGGCACACTACAGTCAGTTGAAGTCGGCCTGACACACACTAGCAGCAGGCAAGCAGCTGAAATTACACTAAAGTGTAAAAATTAAATGCCTTTTTTATGCAAAGTCCTGTGCCAGCCGGTATGAGTGGTGGGCACTGGCAGTGGGCACACTACAGTCAGTGGAAGTCAGCCTGACACACACTGGCAGGCAACTAACCTTAGATTAAAGTGTAAAAATTAAGTGCCTTTTTTTTAAGCAAAGTCCTGTGCCACACGGGATGACAGGGGTGGGCACTGGCAGTGGGCACACTACAGTCAGTTGAAGTCGGCCTGACACACACTAGCAGCAGGCAAGCAGCTGAAATTACACTAAAGTGTAAAAATTAAATGCCTTTTTTATGCAAAGTCCTGTGCCAGCCGGTATGAGTGGTGGGCACTGGCAGTGGGCACACTACAGTCAGTGGAAGTCAGCCTGACACACACTGGCAGGCAACTAACCTTAGATTAAAGTGTAAAAATTAAGTGCCTTTTTTTAAGCAAAGTCCTGTGCCACACGGAATGACAGGGGTGAGCACTGGCAGTGGGCACACTACAGTCTGTGGGCCTGCAGCTCCTCACACACAGGCAGGCCAGGCAACTGCAATATGTATATAAAGGAAAAAAAAAAAGCAGACTAATGTTGCAGCCCTAAAAAGGGCTTTTTGGGGTGCTGTCAGGACGCTGTCCTTACAGCAGAGATCAGATGAGTCTTTCAGGACTGGAGTGGACACTGAATTCACTAGCCTAGCTATCGATTTCCCAATTAAATCAGCAGCAGTTACAGTCTCCCTCCTCTCACTAAGACTGCAGCTTCAGAATGAATCTAAAATGGATGCTGTGCAGGAGGTGGGAGGGTCTGGGAGGGAGGGTATGCTGCTGATTGGCTGGAATGTGTCTGCTGACTGTGAGGTACAGGGTCAAAGTTTGCTCAATGATGATGTATAGGGGGCGGACCGAACATCGCATGTGTTCGCCCGGCAGAGGCGAACGCGAACAAGCTATGTTCGCCGGGAACTGTTCGCCGTCGGATAGTTCGGGCCATCTCTACTGAGGTGGTTAAGGTGAAATAGGGCTGAGTCCTTAAAGGGTTAAAAGTGCCCTGTCTGACCCAGTAAGAAGTACAGCGGCATTCTAAAAAGATTAAAATAGACAAATCGCCAGGACCAGATAGCATACACCCCCGTATCCTAAGAGAATTAAGTAATGTCATAGCCAGACCCTTATTTCTGATATTTAAGGACACAGAATTGGTGCATAGCAAATGTGGTGCCAATATTCAAAAAGGGTCCAAAAACAGAGCCCGGAAACTATAGGTGGGTAAGTATAAGATCCTTTGTGGGTAAACTGTTTGAAGCAAATAACGCCATATCAGCATGACTTCATGAGGGATCAGTTATGTCAAACTAATTTATTCAGTTTCTATTAGGAGGTAAGTTCTAGACTTGACAGCAGCAAACCAATAGATGTCGTTAGTGTTGATCGAGCACCATAGTGCTCGGGTGCTCGGGCCGAACACATCGGGATGATCGGGAGCACCCGAGTATAATGGAAGTCAATGGGAGAACCCGAGCATTAAACCAGGCACCCCCTGCTCTGAAAAGGGGAAGGTGCCTGGTTCATAAGAAAAGGTCAGAAATTGATGGAAACACCACCAAAATGGTTCGAGAACATCATGAGGAGAATTTCTGGATGCCTCTTGGACTCCTAGGACGCTGCTGGGAACGATGTTGTCCGAGTAGTGCGGCATTTTTACAGACTGACAATAATACGCACAAAACCAAAGATAAAATTGATTTTAGAAAAAAAATTGTTAGGAAACATTCTTTCCTGTATATTTACTTGTATATAAAGTGATAGCGCTGCCAAAAATTAAGGAAGAGGCACTCCGATACAACCTGTATATCACATAAAGGAGTGCCTCATTCACATTGTGGTACAATTGTTCATGTAGTGGGACTCCTACATTATGCACTAAGTGAAAGGGATGCCAGAAATTACAAGGAACCGGCACTACAATGCACCCTTTGTTACACATAAAGGAGGGCATCATACACAGCCTTGAAAAATTATGATTGATGGCCTGCTGGTGACCCTCAGAAACATTTGGAGCAAGGGCCTGCTGATCTGACCATCTAAAACATTATGGGCGAGGGTCTGCTGCCGCTTTGGTGACTCTAGATAACCTGGGGCCGATCGTTCATCCCTGTGATGGCGACGATCCATTTGGATGTCTGGCCTATCAAATTATGGCCTGAACAAACTATGGTGATTACGGGTTACGGGGAATCAGGGTTCGATTCCGAAGAGGGAGCCTGAGAAACAGCTACGGCTACCACATCCAAGCAAGGCAGCATGCGCGCAAATAACCTATTAGGTATAATTAGGTGAGGGCCTGCAGGTGATCTGATCCTGTAAAAGATTGTAGGTGCGGGCCTGCTGGTGAGCTAACCCTGTAAAAGATTGTAGGTGCGGGCCTGCTGGTGAGCTGACCCTGTAAAAGATTGCAGGTGAAGGCCTGCAGCTGAGCTGACCCTGTAAAACATTATATACGAAGGGCATATATACGAGGGCATTATATGCGACGAATAAGCATGTGTTCATATGATGGAAGAGGAGAAGGAGGATGAGAAAAGAAAGATTCAACCATATACTCTTGTTTGTGGTGGAAGGGGTGCATGAGAATACAGTGTATTCAGTACATTATAAACAACACATTTAAAGTGCCTTTATGTTCATCAGCTTCTCTCTGGTGAAGTTGAGAACTCATGGTCAATCCAGGCCTTGTTCATTTTTATAAGAGTCAACTTGTCAGCATTTTCAGTTGACAGGTGGCTACGCTTATCTGTTATAATGCCACCAGCTGCACTAAACACCCGCCCAGACAAAACACTGGCGGCAGGGCAGACCAGCACCTCCAAGGCGTAGAGCGCCAGTTCGTTCCATGTGTCCAGCTTGGTCACACAGTAGTTGTAAGGCACTGAGGAATCATTGAGAATAACATTTAGAATAACTTAACCCCAAAATAATCAGTTTTTTAGATTTATTTGTGATTTAAAGTAGATCTGACTGATAACAGGCTGTCTTTCATGGGGTCAAAGCATCACATTCAGACAGTCCTGCTGGACTGTCCTCAGGACATGTTGCCTGTACTTTATTACATTTGTGTATGGTACGTTATCATTTAAATTAAGTTTCACTAACATAATGAAATAAGCAATGACTACACCTTTTAAATGAACTCTTATTATTTTGTTGTTTTACCTGGAAAGTCATTCTACTCTGCAGATCAAAATAGGTATTTACTTGTTGTGCAGGTGCACACTTTGTTGCGGCAGAATCTATAGGAACATAAGGTCAGGGCCGGGGTCAGCACCCACCATACCTGGGCAAGTGCCGGAGCCCTCTGCTCCTGAGGGGGCTCCAAGGCTGCACCACCAATTAGGCTAGTTGAGGCGATCACCTCGGGCAACACAGCCTTGGAGATAAGCAGGAGGTGGCGGAGGTGGCAGCAGGGCCGTGTGAAATGTGCGCTTCCACTGTGGAAGTGCTCATCTCTCTACATTCATCTCTATTGCCATCCTCAGTAGTGTTGATCACGAATATTCGAATTTCAAATTTTTATCGCGAATATAGGTACTTCGAAAATTCGCGAATATTTCGAATATAGTGATATATATTCGTAATTTGGAATATTCAATTTTTTTTTAAATCAGTACACATGATCCCTCCCTGCTTCTAGCTTGTGGGCCAATGAGAAGGCTGCAGTATATTTGACTTTAGGAGTAGTGTTGTTTGCGAATTTTCGTAATGTGAATTTTTCAACTTACAACTATTAGACAAAGAAGATTATAGCACTATATTAGCTAAATTGCTCTATATTCGTTTTTTTGAATATTTGCTATATTGCTATATATTCTTGTTTTAGAATATTACGAATATTCGAAAAAATGAAGTTATAGCAATTTAGCTAATATAGTGCTATAATCTTCTTTGTCTTCGCATTATGAAAATTCGCATATTACATGATCATTACCTTGCCGATTTTTTGAGTAAAAAAAATCGTAGAATATAACGAATATTCGAATTTGCGAATATTCGACGAATATTCTACTAAATCGTGAAATATCGCGAATTCGAATATGACCCCTGCCGCTCATCACTAATCCTCAGGACAGTGATACAGTTGGATCAGTGGCGTAGGGATCTCCATAGCAACCATAGCAGTGGCTATGGGGCCCTACGCCACTGGGGGCCCGTCCGGGCCGCCTTCTGTTGATATATATATATTTTTTGTTAGACACACTACACACAGGCAGCCAGGCCTGTAGTGTGCGGGGCGCGGGCGCTCCGCGGCTCGGGCCTGGCTGGGGAGAAGAGAAGGAGTCAGTAGGCGGTGGAGGGGGTCGGAACGGGGGGCGTACCTGAGGGACGGAGGCGGAGCCAGGCACCAGTGGCCGCAGCGGAGGAAATTGGAATGGAATCCTAAGTTCTGGAATCCATTGTGAGCTGCCTGCAGGGCAGGCTAGGGGAGGGCCGAGGACGGGCGCCAGGCACAATTAGTGGGCGGTCCGTCCGTGGCCCAGGCCAGCTGAGGAGTGGGGAGGAGTCAGGAGCAGTACCAATGCCAGCAGTAGATAAGGAGGTAGGTAGATAAGTAGATAAGTAGATGCCAGCAGTGATAAGGAGGGGCACACTCTTTTGGGGGGCACACGCTAGTTCCTTATATGACAGACTAAGGGTACTTTTACACTTGCGGCAGGACGGATCCGGCAGGCTGTTCAGCCTGTCGGATCCGTCCTGCCGCTATTTCGCTGGACCGCTGCTCCGTCCCCATTGACTATAATATATAATATATAATATAATAATATAATAATGGGGATGGGGGCGGAGCTCCGGCTCAGCACTGCGTGGTGAGAGGCTACCGGACAAAAAAGTCGGACTTGCAGTACTTTTCGGCCGCCAGCCTTTCACCGCACACTGCCACGCTGCACCGGAGCTCCGTCCCCGTTCCCATTATAGTCAATGGGGATGGAGTGGTGGCAAGGCGAAATAGCGGCAGGACGGATCCAACAGGTTGAACAGCCTGTCGGATCCGTCCTGCCGCAAGTGTGAAACTACCCTAAGTTCTGCTCCTTATTGAAGGTTGCTGTACTCGCAGTAGATGGTTCCACTGTGGGCGGGCTCAGGGCTGGTGGTCTGGTGGTGGCAGAGGCACTACTGTGGCAGGCACCAGGCTAGTCTGGACTGGGAGTCTGATCGGACTTTTCTCTCTCATCTAACTGAAGACGCATGGTAAGGCCCCATTCACACGTCCGTAAGTGTTTTGCGGATCAACGGGACCGTGGATCCGCAAAACACTGACATCAGTAATGTGCGATCTGTAATTTGCGGACCGCACATTGCCGACACTGCATAGAATATGCCTACTTTTCTCCGCAGTTGCAGACAAGAGTAGGACATGTTCTATTTTTTTTTTTATACTTATTTGTTTTTCCTCTGACTTTTCTATGCTCATGGCGGTGGGAGATGTAGGATGGGTGTTTGGGTGGGAGCTCTGGAAGGGGTGGTGGGAGGCCCGGTAGATATGTGGGGGCTGGGGAGGGGGCCCATAAAATCTTTTTGCTATGGGGCCCATGCATTTCTAGCTACGCCCCTGAGTTGGATGCTGTGGTGGGGCAAGGGAGAGGCATCTCCCTTCCCTGTTCCTTAGATAGGCTGCAGACATTAGGCCTGAAGCCTATAATGGGATGGCGCAGTCGGTGCGGTTACGTCGTCATTGTCGTCTGAGCCTAGCTGCGTACAACGCGGGACAAAGGCCAGAAGAGGCCTGCATCGCATCACTGCCAGAAGCATGGAGGTAAGTATTAGTGTTCTTTTATTTTTATTAGGCACAATGCTGTTGGGCGCACTAGGGGGAGGGGGGGGAGAGGAGAACTATGGGGACACTATATAGCACATTTCGGGGGGCACTATGAAGAAGGGAAGGACAGAAGCACTATGGGGTCATCTACTAGGAGCACTAAGAAGGGGTATTTTATACTGGTACCTTATGGGTACACTATGAGGGCATCTACTCATGGCACTATATAGGGGAATTTTATACTGCCACATTATGGTATTATGGGGGGCACTATGGGGGCATTAGCTCAACTGGGGAACTAAGAGGTGTGATTTTTTTGTACTGGCACATAGAACGGGGGCATTCTTGTACTAGTTCACATTATTTGGGGCATTTTTTTACACTGGTACACATTATAAGGGGGCATTTTTTGTACTGGCACTCATTTTAAGGGGGCATTTGTTGTACTGGCTAACATTAAGGGGCATTTTTCTACTGTCACATTAAAAGGAGAATTATTACTACTGGGGGCATTATGGTGAGCTTTATTATTGAATAAAAAGCGTTCAAAAAGGCGTTTGTATAAAAAATTATAAAAACTACAGCTCACCCCTGTTTTCTTATATAGATATATAATTATAATACATGCAGTTTCATTGCCGTGTCCAGCGTGCAAATTGCCACAAAGGGGCCCACTGAGACTTTGTCGCTCACATGAACCTGGAGCTAAGGTAAGTGTTGTGCTGTCGTTGCTGGTACTGTGGGCCTATGGCTGACTTTAAGGCACCATGGTTCATACTAAAGTCACTGCACCAAAGGAGTTTGCCAACAAAAAAAGAAAAAAATCACCTGTTGTCATTATTTGCATTATGACTGTAGGTAAGGACAGACAAGGACAGCCCTAAGGCTAGAACTCAGCCCACTTTCCTTACCTTGCTGTACAAGCCCCAGATAGGTAGACCGTAACTGGCCAACGGTCCCTATGCTATTTAAGTGCAGAGACAAACAACAAAGACAGGCAAACACAATTCCAGAGATGTACATAACTGGGGCAGAACCAAACAGGCTATGCAGTACCAAACAAGAGACAGAGAGTGATCAGAACTCAAGCCGAGATCAGTCAGAAGATAAGCTGGGCTCAGAAGAATAAGCAATATAAAAAGCACAGGAACAAGGCTGGGGATCGCGCCGCTGGAGCCCGGACAGGTAAGTACCAATATGTTACAATTTGGAACATAAAGAATGAATATCATTTTTGTAAGCTAAATTTTTTGTAAGCTAAAATGCTTAGACCTATGGGTAGTCAGAAGAAATATTTCAATTTAATTGATCATGATTTATTTAACTGATTAAGGAAATTGCCCAGTTTATACATTGGTAGCTCCAATTTGGCACAGGTTGTTCATATTTCTATCTATTGCGCATAATCATTGAAAACTAATTCTCACATTGTGGTCTTGAAGAATAAGTGTTCAGATGTGAAACAATTGTAGTTTTTAGTGGCATAAGGCAATCAATACTGGGGTCATGTCAACTTGACTTTTCTCAGGAGGTCATGCCTTTGAGTCTATACTTGATTAGTCTGTAACCTGACCACAGCTAAACAGGCTGAACAGTAACAGGACTTGATTATTGTTTTTCGGGCTTCTGGTAAGATACTATTCATAGCACAGAGCTAAGAATGGCTCGACTAGGAAACAGAATATTTTGAGAGGTCGTCAGATAATTACATCACTTCTACTTGGATAAAAGTGTGGCTGGTATACATGGTATGAAAGAAAAATAAATTGAGGTTGAAGGCATAGTGGCTACTACAGGGCTGGCCTCTCAGAACCCAACAAGATTACCATATCAAAGGCACATGAACAGTCACGATATTAAAGCACACAGAGGCCCTATGGGTCCACCTTATAGACTTGCAAATATGATATGGCATGCATATGACAAATAGAGAATTTCTTGCCCATGTGGATCCATAAAAAGGTTTTACAAATTTGCCAATATGGTAGAGGAAGCTCACCAATTAAACTGGAGCCCAGCCCACTGACCACCCCACAGAATTATCATAACCAAAGTAACAAAAAATAATGGCTGGATCACAGTAATTTGCATACAATTGCACTATTTAATATATAATATAAAACACAATACATTAAAATATGCCTACAGGTACAACTAAAAACACAATTCATATCATCCATTCTATAAACCAGGTCCATTTAAATGCAGAGCTCACACATATATCAATATAAAAATAAAAATTATAAAAAATGTGGTTTCCTTATTAGTTTAATCCCTCTGGACGTGTGGTTATTGTTGTTAATTGATATTTAGTTGCATTCACACAGTTCTCTTAATAAGTTATGGACTTGTAGAGCTTTCTCTCGATCTGTTGTAGTATTACATGTGCAGTGCTGGTTCGCAATTGGCTCGCTTATTGTGCACATATATGGCATATATCATTAGTCCACAGTTAGTTTATGTATATATTACTCACAGTCTTATTGCGATTTTCTGCTGCTTTACCTCCAGTCAGACTTGGATCGTGGTGATTTAGTTGTATCGCTCCTTACTGAGCGTCTTTTCACGCATGCGTGTTGGACTTGCCGGGACGCCAAGCTGATAGCTGGAGTTGCGCTATATTACAGTTCTTTGTGAATGACATTCCAAACTGTCCGGTAAGAAACCGCCACCAGACGCGTTTCGGTACTAGTAGTACCTTCCTCAGTGGTAAAAAAACAATGAATGTCTGTTGGGACTAGAGATGAGCGAATCGAAGCTGATGATGTCGAATTCATTCCGAATTTCAGGAAAAATTCGATTCAGAACGAATGCGACGTTCCTTGCGCTTCGTAGTAACGAATTGCAATTTTTCCTAACATGGCAGCTAGCCGGTTACAATGGCGGCTACACGTGTGAGGACATGGGGCAAGGAACTCTTGGAAGGTGGGATGACCCATAATGCCATAATCAGCAGCCAGCCATCCCGGTGATGTCACAGCCCTATAAATACGGCGGCCATCTTAGAGTTTGCCATTCACTTTGGTACTTTGTTCAGGGACAGACGTGTATGCAGGCGCCAGGGAGAGTAAAAAAATAACTAATTGTTAAAAAAAAAGAGGAAAGAAGCGATTTACAAGTGCAGGGAAAGTATAGTGAGAGGAATCATTTCACAGGCAGGGAGAGACGTGTGCAGATGCTGGGGAGAGTGATAGGAAAATCCTCATTGTGAAAAAAAGCGATTTACAAGTGCAGAGAAACATTACATGCATTACAGATAGTCTCATAATACAGCTCTGTCATTCCAGCAATTAGTTATTGGGGTGCAAGTGCTATGTTGAAAGCCTTTAGTGGCTTTTATCTGTGGAAAAAGATAAATATATACGAAGGTCACTTTTGCTGTTAACTGCGCTGATATCATTTAGTGGCCTATTTCAATACAATACGAGAAATATTTACGCTGGTCACTTCTGTTGTTATTTGTGCTAAAAGCGTTTATTGCCATATTTCTAGAGAAAAAGAGAAAAATAGACTAAGTTCATATTTGCTGTTATTCTTCTTGACACTAACATGGACCTGTAAGGCTGAGTTCATACTTGAGTTATTTGGTCAGTTTTGGCGAATTTAAGTATACTTTCTTATCATTTTAATCAAGTTTTGGTTCAATTTAATATTAAATATTAAATAAATTTACTAATAAAAATTACATGTTGCCTAAGACAGGAGAGAAACCAGTCTTCTGTTTATTCAACGACGTGGTGTTGTGATGGGGAAAGCATGCAAAGAAAACAATTACTCTCCACCTGGAGTTGAATCCTGCCAAGATTGCCTAAAGTGCGGAATTGGCTGCTCATCGACCAAGACTCTTCTGGTGGCAAACTGCCTGGCATGAACAGGCCTCCAGTAGCTGCAGACAATGAGAAGACAAAGGTTCAAGATAGCTTGGAGCCCGGATGAGTCGTAAAGTTAGTCAAGATTTAAACCACCAACCATGCCCCGGTCTCATCGTCCGGTGAAAACCTCACAGGTTTCCAGTCATCATGGAACTGTAAAGGAGGGCATCCTTATTATATTTAATTAATGTAATAATAAAATATTTAATACATTTACTATTAAAATTTAAATTTTGTCTACAACAGGACCGGATCAAGATAGAAACAACCAGGTTTATAAAAATTACTAGCAGAAGGACCCGGCTTTGCACAGGTATGCTTCATGTATTTAATTTTATGTTTCCATGTGTCGTAAAAGGATATCAACAGTTTTCTCCATAACAGTGACCTCTACAGTACCCGCCCCTTTAAAAATGACCTCCACAGTGCCCGCTCCTTTAACAGTGATCACCACAGTGCCCGCCCATTTAACAGTGACCTCCACAGTGGCCGCCCCTTTAACATTGACCTCCATAGTGGCCGCCCCTTTAACATTGACCTCCAGAGTGCCCACCCCTTTAACAGTAACCTCTACAGTGCCCACCCCTTTAATAGTGACCTCATCTTTAACAGTGACCTGCACAGTGCCTGCCCCTTTAACAGTAACCTATACAGTGTCCGCCCCTTTAACAGTAACCTCCACAGTGCCCGCCTTTTTAACAGTGACCTCCACAATGCCCGCCACTTTAACAGTGTCCGCAACTTTAACAGTGACCTCCACAGGGCCTGCCCCTTTAACATAGCCCCCCTTTTAACAGTGACCTTCATAGTGGCTGCCCCTTTAACAGTGACTTTCACAGTTCCCACCCCTTTAACAGTAACCTCCACAGTGCCCGCCCCTTTAAAATTGACCACCCCTTTAACAGTGACCTTCATAGTGGCCGCCCCTTTAACAGTGACTTCCACAGTGCCCGCCCCTTTAACAGTGACCTCCACAGTGCCCGCCCCTTTAATATTGACCACCCCTTTAACATTGACCTTCCCAGTGCCCGCCCCTTTAACAGTGACTTCCACAGTGCCCGCCCTTTTAACAGAGACCTCCACAGTGACCGCCCCTTTAACAGTCACCTCCATAGTGCCTGCCCCTTTAACAGTGACCGCCCCTTTAACAGTGAACTCCACAGTGCTCACCCCTTTAACTGTGACCTCCACAGTGTCCGCCCCTTTAACAGTGACCTCCACAGGGCCTGCCGCTTTAACATTGACCACCCCTTTGACAGTGACCTTCATACTGGCCATCCCTTTAACTGTGACCTCCACAGTACCCTCCCCTTTAACAGTGACTTCCACTGTGCCCGCCCCTTTAACAGTGACCTCAACAATGCCTACCCCTTTAACAGTGACCTCCACAGTGCTCGCCCCTTTAACAGTGGCCTCCACATTGCCCGTCCCTTTAATATTGCCTGCCCTTTAACAGTAACCGTCACAGTGCTCACCCCTTTAACAGTGACCTCCACAGTGCCCGTCCCTTTAACAGTGACCTCCACAGTACCTGCCCCTTCAACAGTGTCTTCCACAGTGCCCTCCCCTTTAACATTGACCACCCCTTTAACAGTGACCTTCATAGTGGCCGCCCCTTTAACAGTGACCTTCACAGTGCCTGCCCCTTTAACAGTGACTTCCACAGTGCCCGCCCCTTTAACATTGACCACCCCTATAACAGTGACCTTCATAGTGGCCGCCCCCTTAACAGTGACCCCCTTTAACAGTGACCATTATAGTGGCCGCCCCTTTAACAGTAACTTCCACAGTGCCTGCCCCTTTAACAGTGACCTCTGCAGTGCCTGCCCCTTTAACAGTGACCTCAACAAGGCCTACCCCTTTAACAGTGACCTCCACAGTGCTCGCCCCTTTAACAGTGACCTCCACATTGCCCATCCCTTTAATATTGCCTGCCCTTTAACAGTAACCGACACAGTACTCAACCCTTTAACAGTGACCTCCACAGTGCCCGCCCCTTTAACAGCGACCTCCACAGTACCTGCCCCTTCAACAGTGTCTTCCACAGTACCTGCCCCTTCAACAGTGTCTTCCACAGTGCCCTCTCCTTTAACATTGACCACCCCTTTAACAGTGACCTTCATAGTGGCCGCCCCTTTAACAGTGACCTTCACAGTGCCCGCCCCTTTAACAGTGAACTCCACAGTGCCCGCCCCTTTAACAGTGAACTTCACAGTGCCAGTCCATTTAACAGTGGCCCCTGCCCCCCATGCATATAGCAGTGTAGTTGTTCCGTCATACGTCATATGACTGAATATTTAAGGAACTGCAAACTGCTAAAACCTGTGATCAGTTGTTATGGTAACCTGGAGTAGGACCTGCGAGCTTCTATTGGCTAATAAGGGACAGATGACCATGTAAATGGCAGTTCGGATTTAAGTGAAAGGCTTGCTGGCTTCTATTGACTAATGCAGGTCATTTTATGGGAATATCTCAGGAACGGTTCGTCCTAGAGAGCTGAGACCCGGTCTAAAACCTTCCCGGACACCTGATGTACCTGTGTGCCAAATTTGGTGAAGATCGGTCCAGTCGTTTGTTCACACATAAAGAACGTCTAGACAGACACAGAAACAAATTTTTATATATATATAAGAGACACATCAAGTGGCACAACATATATTTGCATTGCTATTAATACTACATGTAACGATCGCATTTGTGTATGCTGATCATATTAATAAATATGGTTATGCCATACTTACCCCCGAATTTATAGGTGTCAATACAAACTGTACATTTAATTGCTGAATCTGCTTCAATGCCTCCCTTATTTTGATAGTGTTAGTGAATGCTATACCATCTGTAACGGATCTCCTAGCACCCCGACCGGGTACCTCCATTGATGAGTGCTCCTAGTGCTTCCCGAGGACTCCAAGCACTCCGCTCTACACCAAAACCACCACAGGAACCAGGAACAGGAACAGCTCTTACAAGAGCTAATAGTATAGCCAGGGGAGTATAGCAAATCTTCAGCGTATAGCAATCCCCAGTGTCGATCAGTTACCCAAACACCAGCCTCAACATGATGAAGGGTAAAACAGGAACTCTTTATTGAACACACAGCATTGACTTATATACACATGACATACTGAGGACATGACATAGCAGCCAATCCTGTACAGTTTAAACACAAAACTAACCCTATTCAACAAACACAATGGCATTGTCTGTGACGCAATTAACAAACACAGGTTTGTACACAAACATAGAAGAGGATTCTTTACGGTAAGAGCAGTGAGACTATGGAACTCTCTGCCTGAGGAGGTGGTGATGGTGAGTACAATAAAGGAATTCAAGAGGGGCCTGGATGTATTTCTAGAGTGTAATAATATTACAGGCTATAGCTACTAGAGAGGGGTCGTTGATCCAGGGAGTTATTCTGATTGCATGATTGGAGTCGGGAAGAAATTTTTTATTTCCCTAAAGTGGAGAAAATTGGCTTCTACCTCACAGGGTTTTTTGCCTTCCTCTGGATCAACTTGCAGGATAACAGGCCGAACTGGATGGACAAATGTCTTTTTTCGGCCTTATGTACTATGTTACTATGTTACTATGTTACTATCAGTCAGAGCATTGAAGATGGGTCGTGGCTGGGTCTTCCAACATGACAATGACCCGAAGCACACAGCTAGGATAACCAAGGAGTGGCTCTGTAAGAAGCATATCAAGGTTATGGAGTGGCCTAGCCAGTCTCCAGACCTAAATCCAATAGAACATCTTTGGAGGGAGCTGAAACTCTGTGTTACTCAGCGACAGCCCCGAAACCTGACAGATCTAGAGGAGATCTGTGTGGAGGAGTGGGCCAACATCCCTGCTGCAGTGTGTGCAAACCTGGTCAAGAACTACAGGAAACGTTTGGCCTCTGTAATTGCAAACAAAGGCTTCTGTACCAAATATTAACATTGATTTTCTCAGGTGTTCAAATACTTATGTTCAGCAGTGCAAGATAAATAAATTCTTTAAAAATCATACGTACATGTGATTTCCTGATTTTTTTTATTTTATTCTGTCTCTCAGAGTGGGAATGCACCTACAATGTGAATTTCAGACCCCTCTGTGATTTCTAAGTGGGAGAACTTTCAAAATCACAGGGTGTTCAAATATTTCTGTTCTTCACTGTATACTAACACCTACGAAGTAGGTAGCACTTATGGCATGAAAGATGGTATAGCATTCACTAACGCTATTGATGCAGATTCAGCAGTTAAATGGACAGTGTGTATTGACACCTATAAATTAGGGGATAAGTATGGCATAACAATATTTATTAATATGATCAGCATACACAAATGCGATTGTTACATGTAGTATTTATAGCAATGCAAATATATGATGTGCCACTTGAAGATACAATATGTACTGTTATTTATAAACCAGGGTGTTTCTACCTTGATCCGATCCAGAGATTGAAATTGACCCAGAATGGTTTAAAAAACGGTTGTTTGGTCCCAACAGACAATCATTGCTTTTTTACCACTGAGGAAGGTACTACTAGTATCAAAACGTGTCTTTTGGCGGCTCCTTACCGGACAGTGTGGAATGTCATTCACGAACTCTAATATAGCGCAACTCAAGCTATCAGCTTGGCGTCCCGGCAAGTCCAACATGCATGCGTGAAAAGACGCTCAGTAAGGAGCGATACAACTAAATCATCACAATCCAAGGCTGACCGGAGGTAAAGCAGCGGAAAATTGCAATAAGACGTGAGTAATATACCTCCACATTGCCCATCCCTTTAATATTGCCTGCCCTTTAACAGTAACCGACACAGTACTCAACCCTTTAACAGTGACCTCCACAGTGCCCGCCCCTTTAACAGCGACCTCCACAGTACCTGCCCCTTCAACAGTGTCTTCCACAGTACCTGCCCCTTCAACAGTGTCTTCCACAGTGCCCTCTCCTTTAACATTGACCACCCCTTTAACAGTGACCTTCATAGTGGCCGCCCCTTTAACAGTGACCTTCACAGTGCCCGCCCCTTTAACAGTGAACTCCACAGTGCCCGCCCCTTTAACAGTGAACTTCACAGTGCCAGTCCATTTAACAGTGGCCCCTGCCCCCCATGCATATAGCAGTGTAGTTGTTCCGTCATACGTCATATGACTGAATATTTAAGGAACTGCAAACTGCTAAAACCTGTGATCAGTTGTTATGGTAACCTGGAGTAGGACCTGCGAGCTTCTATTGGCTAATAAGGGACAGATGACCATGTAAATGGCAGTTCGGATTTAAGTGAAAGGCTTGCTGGCTTCTATTGACTAATGCAGGTCATTTTATGGGAATATCTCAGGAACGGTTCGTCCTAGAGAGCTGAGACCCGGTCTAAAACCTTCCCGGACACCTGATGTACCTGTGTGCCAAATTTGGTGAAGATCGGTCCAGTCGTTTGTTCACACATAAAGAACGTCTAGACAGACACAGAAACAAATTTTTATATATATATAAGAGACACATCAAGTGGCACAACATATATTTGCATTGCTATTAATACTACATGTAACGATCGCATTTGTGTATGCTGATCATATTAATAAATATGGTTATGCCATACTTACCCCCGAATTTATAGGTGTCAATACAAACTGTACATTTAATTGCTGAATCTGCTTCAATGCCTCCCTTATTTTGATAGTGTTAGTGAATGCTATACCATCTGTAACGGATCTCCTAGCACCCCGACCGGGTACCTCCATTGATGAGTGCTCCTAGTGCTTCCCGAGGACTCCAAGCACTCCGCTCTACACCAAAACCACCACAGGAACCAGGAACAGGAACAGCTCTTACAAGAGCTAATAGTATAGCCAGGGGAGTATAGCAAATCTTCAGCGTATAGCAATCCCCAGTGTCGATCAGTTACCCAAACACCAGCCTCAACATGATGAAGGGTAAAACAGGAACTCTTTATTGAACACACAGCATTGACTTATATACACATGACATACTGAGGACATGACATAGCAGCCAATCCTGTACAGTTTAAACACAAAACTAACCCTATTCAACAAACACAATGGCATTGTCTGTGACGCAATTAACAAACACAGGTTTGTACACAAACATAGAAGAGGATTCTTTACGGTAAGAGCAGTGAGACTATGGAACTCTCTGCCTGAGGAGGTGGTGATGGTGAGTACAATAAAGGAATTCAAGAGGGGCCTGGATGTATTTCTAGAGTGTAATAATATTACAGGCTATAGCTACTAGAGAGGGGTCGTTGATCCAGGGAGTTATTCTGATTGCATGATTGGAGTCGGGAAGAAATTTTTTATTTCCCTAAAGTGGAGAAAATTGGCTTCTACCTCACAGGGTTTTTTGCCTTCCTCTGGATCAACTTGCAGGATAACAGGCCGAACTGGATGGACAAATGTCTTTTTTCGGCCTTATGTACTATGTTACTATGTTACTATGTTACTATCAGTCAGAGCATTGAAGATGGGTCGTGGCTGGGTCTTCCAACATGACAATGACCCGAAGCACACAGCCAGGATAACCAAGGAGTGGCTCTGTAAGAAGCATATCAAGGTTATGGAGTGGCCTAGCCAGTCTCCAGACCTAAATCCAATAGAACATCTTTGGAGGGAGCTGAAACTCTGTGTTACTCAGCGACAGCCCCGAAACCTGACAGATCTAGAGGAGATCTGTGTGGAGGAGTGGGCCAACATCCCTGCTGCAGTGTGTGCAAACCTGGTCAAGAACTACAGGAAACGTTTGGCCTCTGTAATTGCAAACAAAGGCTTCTGTACCAAATATTAACATTGATTTTCTCAGGTGTTCAAATACTTATGTTCAGCAGTGCAAGATAAATAAATTCTTTAAAAATCATACGTACATGTGATTTCCTGATTTTTTTTATTTTATTCTGTCTCTCAGAGTGGGAATGCACCTACAATGTGAATTTCAGACCCCTCTGTGATTTCTAAGTGGGAGAACTTTCAAAATCACAGGGTGTTCAAATATTTCTGTTCTTCACTGTATACTAACACCTACGAAGTAGGTAGCACTTATGGCATGAAAGATGGTATAGCATTCACTAACGCTATTGATGCAGATTCAGCAGTTAAATGGACAGTGTGTATTGACACCTATAAATTAGGGGATAAGTATGGCATAACAATATTTATTAATATGATCAGCATACACAAATGCGATCGTTACATGTAGTATTTATAGCAATGCAAATATATGATGTGCCACTTGAAGATACAATATGTACTGTTATTTATAAACCAGGGTGTTTCTACCTTGATCCGATCCAGAGATTGAAATTGACCCAGAATGGTTTAAAAAACGGTTGTTTGTTCCCAACAGACAATCATTGCTTTTTTACCACTGAGGAAGGTACTACTAGTATCAAAACGTGTCTTTTGGCGGCTCCTTACCGGACAGTGTGGAATGTCATTCACGAACTCTAATATAGCGCAACTCAAGCTATCAGCTTGGCGTCCCGGCAAGTCCAACACGCATGCGTGAAAAGACGCTCAGTAAGGAGCGATACAACTAAATCACCACAATCCAAGTCTGACTGGAGGTAAAGCAGCGGAAAATTGCAATAAGACGTGAGTAATATACACAGCAAGTGCTGTGTAAACTAACTGTGGACTTATGATGTATGCCATATATGCGCACAATAAGCGAGCCAATTGCGAACCAGCACTGCACATGTAATACTACAACAGATCGAGAGAAAGCTCTACAAGTGCATAACTTATTAAGAGACCTGTGTGAATGCAACTAAATATAAATTAACAACAGTAACCACACGTCCACACGTTAGGGAAGAAACTAATATGAAACCGCATTTTTTATTATTTTTATTTTTATATTGATATATGCGTGAGCTCCACATTTAAAGGGACCTGGTTTATAGAATGGATGATATGAATTGTGTTTTTTTGTTGTACATGTAGGCATATATTAATGTATTGTGTTTTATATATTATATATTAAATAGTGGAATTGTATGCAAATTACTGTGAGCCACTTTGGATCCATAAAATAGCCATAGTACAAAAAGCTTTTATAGTAATCTTATGGCATTCAGCACAAGGTCTTGTTCTTCCAAATCCAAGGGTCAAGGAGCCTAACAAAGTACATAGAATTCCTGGCAGACTAGTCCCTAATGTATTACAACCTTTGTTGTTATTCTTCTCTAAAAGCTAAAAAAAAAAACAGTTTAGAAGAGTTGCACACTTCTATATAGCCTAAAAAAACATGAGAATAGATATTTTTGAGATGGACATATGTTACATGGGTTTGCCAGGTGGCGGGCCTAGTAAAGCAGAAGACGTCATAACAACTGCAACATGTCAACGTACTCATGTTTCACTGTGTTTAGAAGCAAGCTGGGCATGTTATGTGGGAAAGAGTAAACGATGAGCACATATGATATGAGGATGAGTGCCTCCTTCTTTGGTTGCGGTTTTAGTGTCAGAAATTATTGATACTCAGGTCATCAATTGTCTATGGAATAGTATATTCTCATATGGCCTTCTGTCTTACTTCTCTCTGTCCTCCCTAACTTACATTTAGAACATCCCTCAAAATTATATAGAACGGTTTTTGAAGAGTACTAGATATTTTTCTTCTCCCAATCTGTCTCATCTTGTTAATATTTTCACTATTTAAATGAAATATCTACATAAGAAACCCCATGATAGTTAATTGCAAAGTAATGACCTTGGCATGCTGCCATGTGCAGGCACAGAGATACAATCTGGGATGGTTTCATAATTAAGATGTTATTTATTAGGATGTGCCTGTAGTGTCCCTTATCTCTTTCCCACGTTATACTTCATATATTAAGCCAAGATGCCTTCAAGGTTGTTGACTTGTATATTCTGACCATGTGAAATAATTAGAGATGTTCTTAATCATTTAAAATTAATCAAATTTGACGCGAATTGTGTAAAAGTTAGAGTTGCATCCAAATTTCTGGTTATTCGATTCAGATGCTTTTTGGAGATAGAGAAAATTAATTGAAAAAAAATTGAGAGACAAGATAGAGAAAAAAAAAATCAAGTTCTAGGAGATTTGAGAGAGTAATACATAAAATTTCAGTCCTTGAAGCACTTTTGATTGGGGTAGAATCGATTTGGTCCCGAGGGGCAACATGGTGGCTCAATGGTTAGCACTGGTGCCTTGCAGTGCTGGGCTACTAGGTTCAAATCAGACCAAGGACAACATCTGCATGGATTGTGTATGTTCTCCCTGTGTTTGGTGGGTTTCCTCCGGGTTCTCTGGTTTCCTCCCACACTCCGAAGACATACTGATAAGGAACTTAGATTGTGAGCCCCATTGGGGACAGCATAATGCTAATGTCTGTAAATCGCTGCGGAATATGTCAGCGCTATATAAGTGCATAAAATAAATAGACCCCAATTGAATCGGTAGAACAATTTGGCGGAAATGAATCCAAATTCAATTTTGACCAATTGTTTCATCTCTAGAAATAATGTTACACGATACACTCTAAATTACTACATAAATTTACTACATAAATTGTACAGGTTGTGTCACCATCCTTAAATATAATAGATTACTGGAAATGGATCATTGATTCAGTTATTGTGACTGCCAAAATGACATTTCCCCAAATAACATGAGGAAAATCGGTTTCCTCATAGGGGGTTGTTCTGATCTCCTCTGGATAAACATTGCATGCGATAAGATTTAACTAGATTGATTAAAGTTGTAACACCTAAATGGGAGCAGTGCTGCAGTAACCAGACATGACCACCACACAGTGTATGGCGCTGTGGTACTCCTGTGCCTGGTTCCTGCGCTGCAGCTCTTGAAAATAACCAATAGACAACGGTGCCGGGAGTCGGATCCCTGCCAATCTATATTGATGATCAATCCAGAGGATAGGTCTCAACAGATACAAAATATTTTTAATACTGAAAAATTACTTATTTTCACGTTCTCTGCGTTTATTAATGTTTTCCATGGGATTACCCCTTTTAATACCGTAGTGTGAATAAGTGATTTTCTGTCAGCATTTTGAAGGTCACATTTGTGACGTTAAGTGAATTTACCATTTACAACTTTGCCCCTCACTGTTTTATATCATATTATCCGCGGGGCAGCGCTAGTTATTCTCAATAGGCTATGTGTGCTTATAGTGTCAATTTTGCTTAAATTACTTTTATGCATAAGCCTAAAAATGGAATTATTGTGAATTATAGTAAATTACTCTCCATGAGTTTCTCGAATATTTTACCTTCAGATTTTGCTAACAAAGGTGCTGTGTTTAGTAGCTTTACTGTGCACATAGAGGTCACTGTGCGCTTCTGTGTGCAGCCTGTTGTGAGTGACATCATGCACAAATATTTTCCTAAAAATTGTGAAGCAGAAGATGATTTGCATTTAAGAAAATGCAGTCTATCTGTGGAATTTGCATTAAGAAAATATCACTTCTCTACAACCAGTATAAGTGCTGTGAACATTAAAGTTTTGCACTAAGCAAAGAAAAAGTATGTTTTGTGAACAATTTCTTTTTTGCACTTAAAGGGACTCAGTGGGCCCTGCAAACTCACCTTAATTACTCATATTTCCCTGTAATAGAAAGTCTGCAATATACACTTTTTCTAAGTGCATGATCGACTGCTTTGGAACCCAGTCACCTGACACTCAGGGACAGACTGGCCATATACCCTACAGGGAAATTTCCCAGTGGGTCAATGCCCAGGGGGCCACCCGAGTCCTCCTCATGGCCGCTAACCTGGTACATAACGATCTGATGCTCTCAGCATTAATTAATACTATAAGTAGAGATGAGCGAATCGAAGCCCACGAAGTGGAATTTGATCCGAATTTCAGGATAAATTCCATTCACCTAGAAGCCGATTTCCCTCGTGCTTCATGTCAGCGAATCGATTTAACCTGAAATAGTATAAAAAAACTAAAAAATGTACCTCCTCCATTTTCTCGCAACAGGCCACCAGCCTCCATCTTGCTCGAAGATCTCGGCTGAAATCCCAAGCGGCTCGAGATTACATCATCATGCCGACGTCACCACATCAGCCGGCGTGATGACGTAATCTCACGCCGCACAGGATCTTCAAGCAACATGGCGGCGACCGGCCCATCGCGAGCAAATGGAGGCGGTAAGTTTGATAAAAATAAATTTAGGCCAGCAGCAGCAAGTGCCCTCCTGAATTCAACTGTATCTCCGTCATCAGTATGGTGATAGGGCAGTATTTTGTTCTGTACTGTGGTATTTGGTTCTGCTGGACGGTGTTTTGTGCTGCACTGCAGTAATATAGGCCCCATCTACCTCTGTTGCCACTGCCTACTTGTGGCTTGTGTTGTCCTGCCTACAGCTGATTTGGACTCGACTACAACTTGGGGCCACTTTTAGGGTTTTTTCTTCCAGGGCCACTTTAAATTCCCAGTCTGCCCCTAGTGGCACTCCTCTTTTCAAAATCCTGAATCTGTCAATGCAACACCCTTTAACAGGTTTCCATTCTGTTCTGTTGATGGGGATGTCACCCCTGCAGCCTAGGAGGGGGTAAGTTCTGTGAATGGGGCCAGAACTATTTGTCTTCCTAGTGCAAACTCCTTAATCCAACTCATCTGCACCTGTACCAGGGAGATGAATAGCTCTGGCCCTGCACACAGCATTGCCCTTGCCTTGGGCTACAGTCCTCCCTGGAAACCTGGTAAAGGATGTGATTTCGGGGGATGCAAGATTTTCAAAAGCGCACAATCCATGCAACTTCTTGGCAATAAGTATATTATTATATTATTCTACAGGCTAGAGATGAGTATTTATAATAAGTTTGGCCTGCTGGGTCCCAGAAAGAACCCTTTAAATTGTACCTATCATAGCAAATGTAATAGTTAAAGGGGTCTCCGGTCATTTCACCTAATCAGTATTTAGTAGTAACTAGGGATGAGCAAACTTGTGTTTTCAAGTTCGGCGTACAAGGTTCGGGTTATCTAAGAATTCTGTTATGGATGCCGCTACCACGGACCAAAACGTATGGTCCGTGGTAGCGGAATCCGTGATGGAATTCCTAGATAACCCAAACCTTGTACGCCGAACTTGAAAACACAAGTTCGCTCATCCCTAGTAATAACCTGTGGAAGGAAGATCTTTTACATAGTACTTATCCATCCCCGGCTCTTCTGATCTTGCCACAGATGAAGAGGAAAAGAAGCGGCCACATCCGATCAGGACCTGAGCCAGGGACGAGTAAGTACTCTGTAAGAGTGGTTATTACCAATTTATAATATGAGGCATCACCATGTCACCCCATTTTGCGACTTTTAAAATGCCATTGTGAATTTTTTTGTTGCAACTTGCATTTTTACGCCACCTTCACCAGGCTTCTGAAGAGATCGTATATCAAGGGCAGGGTGTGGACCGGGCACATTTATCATCATTTATGTCAGAAACTAGCATAAATAATGACTGAAATCAATGGCAGCTACAAATTTATCAAGACCGGTGTGTGCCCTCAGGGCCACGTTGCCAATAGCCCCACAACATTATAGACTCAGTGTACCTCTGTTCAAGACTCAATGTACATGACTCTGCTGTGTGCATGGGGCTTGATCATGAAAAAAATTGGCCTGATCATGAAAACTAATTTGGCCAAGAGATCTATTTCAGCCTTTAAGAAGAATTGAGTGCTCAGAATGACAGTCACTTCCTATCTGCTCCATGATAGTATTTCCAATTACCAGACAATACATTGCAATGCAGCGAGCAATTTTGTAGGTTTTTCCACTTACTTGTATAGTGATAAGCAGGTTTTGTTATTTGCTACTTGCTTGCTGCAAAAGAACAGCAGGATTTGCCTTCATAGAATTTTTTATCCAAGCCCTGAGAATATCTGGAGTCAACTGTAGAAGATGAAAGGAGGACATAAGACGGAATGCATTCAACAGTAATGCAATATTTATTGGTACGATTTCAACTTGTACAAACGAAGTACAGTTTCAAAGACAACGCCTCAAGGGTTAATTTATAATTCATAACTCGCCATCATTTATTTATAACGCCAGCAATAATCCGAAATTTCTTACAAAATAGGATAACCCTTACCATAAGAGGATTGAAACGTGCTGCATGTTATCTCAAGACGATTGCAGTGGCACAAAACAATTGTTTAAAGTTAATGACATTCACGTAGTCCCAGCCAGATAGAGATATCACACAGCCATCAGTTATACAGTCTATAAAAAGTACGCACCCCCTGTCGCTTTTTTGTTTTATTAAAATAACACTGAATAAGTGGATTTACATACTTCTCACTGTCAGCGTGAATATAAATCTCAATGAGGCATTCTACATTTATTATAATTATTAGACTGGTGCCACACATAGGTTTTTTTTTCCCTGCGTTTTTGAGGGTTTTTTCAGGTTTTCAGGCCAAAAATGCTAGTTCCAGTTGTTCCATGGAAGTCCTTTTTTGCCCTAATAATACCTGGACCAAATCTATGAGTGAAGGAGCCCTTAATTGTTGAATGGGACACATTTAGATGATGACAATGCTTAGTAGCTAAATTCAGTACAGTATGTAGGAAAAGTCTTGGCAAGAGTTGTGACAGCTGATGTTACTGTGGATTTCAGACTACTCCTTTGTTCCAGTGGCAATATGGTGGCAGCAGCAATGTGAGTTTCACGGTGGGAGCAGTGAACATTTGCATTGCCTGGTGATCACTGTTTTTACTATATTTATGTATCTAATAGCGTTGTATGGACAGTTAAGGGTTAACACCTTGGCTCATCCTGTTAGGTTGCACTCTGGTTGGAGTCTGTCTGTGCTACTGTGAAAACCTACATGTACAAGCTCCTAAGAGCTAGGCCTGAGCTGAGAGAACCTGCTCAACCAGGGAAGCTACTTCACCATCAAAAATGCTCCAGAAAGAAGAAAGATTAGAAGGTCCAGAATCTGGAGTCAGTTAGCAAGGTATTGTGCTCGTTTATGGCAGAGAGACCTTTATGCTGTGAGAGAATGTAAGCCGTCTACCGGGGTGGGCTCCCCAGGATACAGCGAAGTTACAGACAAGAAAAGCGACACTGACACCAGCTTTATATGCAAGAACAGAAACTTTACTTTAACAATAGTAATAACACAACAATATGAATAAACACAGACTAAGCTATGCCCCTGGCTCCCAGTCATTGTCCGTGTCCGAGGGACAGGCCTAACCCGGTGGCGTACACAGCAGAGCCTGCTAGTCGTGCTGTGCTGCTAAAGAGGACTCACCTAGCCGGTGGCAACGCAGCAGAGCCTGCAAGTCAAAATACTGTGCCTCAGAACAGTTCTGTCCGGCCTAGCAAAACCTATAACCCTAACTATCTAACTATGTTCAGGCCTAGGCTTAGTCTCTGTTACTTCAGGCGCCACTCAGTATAAGACAATGAGTACCCAGGTGTACTGACCTGCGTCCGTTCTGAGCCCGAAGATGCCGCTTACTCGAGATGGCCACCAAACTCTCAGGAACCGTGCGGCATTGCTTGGTAATCAGACTTCTGCTCACATGCTGTACACTGTCTCCCTGGAACAATCTCTCTTTTAAGAGCCGGATCCAAGTAAGGGACAACAACTAGTCTCCTTCCTCTGCGTGCCTGTTCACTCCTGGACACCCGGAAGCCAAGATGGAATCGGATTCAGTCTCTCACAGAACATTGCTTCCACCATGTCAGATCAGCACTTCCTGGTTCACTCAGAAGCAGCATACATGAGTCATCATCTGCTTTGCATATGTAGATCCCAGAGTGTGCTGACTGTGCTGCAAAACAGTGGCCTCTAGAGCCCGGAATGCCAAATGACAGCTCCAATACAATTTAAACATAAACATTATACCGGCAGAGCTTTTCCACAATCTCACAAGGAAACATTGCTTTCACCCTAGAAGATAGTTTGGACAGCCGTATCATTATTCTGTACCCCTCAGCCTGGAAACTGTAGAAATATTTAATAAGAACCTCATTGGCTGTCTCAGATTCTGCAGAGAGACTTTCGAGAGACAGAAAGAAGGAGTACTACAACCCCCATCATTTCCACCCATACACTATTATTGGAAAAGGATTGCACTGTGTTGTATGCCTTGAAACTGTGCCATGTTATTGTCAAACGTACTAATCCTCCTACTCTGCTAGAGAGACATGTTTCTTGATTCCAAATGGACTGGTTACTGACTTCAATATTCAGTGGGTCATTGCATTCTCACTCCTGCCTTGCACTCAGACCAACACCTAACATCAAGGGCACCTCAACTACCATCAGATAGGAGCCCCAACATCAGGTTTTGTCCCCAGGGAATAAAGGGTGCATCCTCCAGTCACTGTACGGTCCCAGGGAGGAGAGCGCTAGAGAGAGAAATTGCCAATGTGAGTACAACTACCACTCACATCCTCCATTCCCCTTCCTATTGGGCCACTCCAGTTCTATGGTTTTTCAAGCCAGCTGTATACCTATAATGTTGCTGATATTGATACGAATGTGCTGTTGATTTGCCACAGAGATTTCCTGCTGGGGATTTTGTTATGAATCTGCAGTGCATCCAAAGCAAGATCTATTCTGCATGCGTTACATGTGGATTTTAATACTGATTTGATGCAGGTTTCACTATCTGCATTGCAGAGAATAATATCCAAGGTGAAAATTCATGGCCCTGAACTTTACATTGATTGCTACACGTGCTTGGGGGTTTTAAAACTCAATTCACATGTATTATACTGTATTTTGAGCTGATTTCAGATGTATAGTCTGCCCTACAAACCTGCTATAATGCTGTGACCATAGAGTATAACTGTATTGAGGTCATTATTTTCAAAGGACTGTCACAGTGACAGGTTCTGTATTAGCTCAGACAGACCTCTAACACAACTAATTTGTGTGATATATCTCACACAGCCATCTAAACCAACCACCTGTCCTGGTCTAAAGCTGTTGAGTGTCATCTGATGCCACCTTGAGTCCAACAAGTAAGTCCCACAACCTACACGGATGACAAATGGTGATTACCAATTAGTAGAAGGAAGAAGCAGAGAAGAGGGTTGTGATGAATACCGCACCTCACGTCGAGCTCACGAGTTACGGTATAGTCACTGGTAACCAAGACGTGACGTTACGCCCTCCTGGGGGAGCAGGTAAGGTAAGATTAGTACAGTTTACACAGTTGCCTCCTGTCCTTGCAGGCACAGAGAGGCAGAGGGTTAGAGACTTTCGCTCACAACCCTGACAAGCTGAGAGAGTCTTTTCACTGCCCCAGTGAAACAGCGCGTTCTCAGCCCGAGAAGACTGCCACCAGTTTCTTGTTTGATTTAAGCCCGGTCTGCTAATGGGATTATATAGGGTGATAAAACAACCTGCGGTAGCGTATAACTATGCCGAAACACGGACGTGGAGATTCGTGATCGAGATACAGGACAGCACAAGATTAAATTAGATATTTAGTCGCCTTAAGGGCTCACTAGACAGTACACAATATAATAGAGAATATACAGTATACAGTGGTCCGATGTGAAGAATACATGTGGTATGATACAAACAGGATTAAACAGAGCAAAAGTCAGTTTACCAGATGGATGAGTCCTTCGGGTTGATGAATAATGGTTCCTGTAATCCTGGGTCGTCACATGGGAGGCAGTGATGTCAGCAGTTTTAAAGGTCCCTCCAAACACGATGCTCAGCATGACCCCCCTTCAGAGAAAAGACGCTGGACTCTGCCTGCATAGGTCTTTTCACCTATAGTCAGCCACGCCCCTCCCTGCCTCTGGTAGGGGTCCCCCCTCCCTCCTGGTCCTGGCAGCCAAACGACCCACAAAACCCATTAGGGCCCATAGCTCCAGACCAGAAGGTCACAGGGAGATGGTTCTTGGACCAACGGGTCCGTCTGGGTTCCGGCTACAGGTAGAGTCCACACATGGTAAAGTTTCTGTAGGGAAATCTCCGTATCTACCCTCCCTGGCATCCTACCACCCAACTACGAGCAGGAGCCAGTCCATCTTGGCCACAGGGTTGCAAATATATATCTGGTTTATGCCTGCGATGGACGGGCGATTCATAATTCCTTATGAATCGCCGGTTCCATGATGTCTGATAGTTGCTATTGTTCTGAGGATTGTATATAGGAAACCCAGGTTGTCCCCCTCAGTTTTTCCCCGCACCCACACCCCTAGATCTGATACCTGGATAAAATCCCAAGGTTTCACCAGATGTGGGACACATGCCTGTAAGACATGTAACTTTGCTCAACCAACTAAGGTTTTTGATAATGCTATGCACGCAGAAAGATTTTCTATTAAAAGTTATATTAACTGTAATACGGAGGGGGTGGTTTATGTAATCAAATGCATCACTTGTGATATTATGTATGTTGGCAGTACGAGCAGGAAATTTAAAGCTAGACTTCGTGAGCATTTGAATTATATTACCAACCCCCATGCTACGGGTGTTTCTAATGCGGCTAATCATTTTATTAATAAGCACAATAGGAGGACGGATAGTTTCCGTACCTATGCTTTTAAAAAAAGTGTCCATGCACCTAGAGGTGGTGATTACAAGCATAAAATAGCATATTGAATCCTGAAACTAAACACCCAGGTTGGGACTATGGGACTTAAAGGGTTTCTGTCACCTGAAAAATGGGTATTAAGCTGGCTGACATTAGCGATGTGCTAATGTCAGCTGAACATAACTATATTAGTGCCATCTCACTGCCTGCCGCCGTTATTGAGAAAAACAAACTTTTATAATATGCTAAATAGCCTCGCGCTGTTCAGTATTCGGCGCAGGCGTAATGAGGAAGCTGGCAGCCGGCGAGCGACCTTCACTCACTGCGCCGGCGTGAGATTTACACTGCAGACAGGGCCGGAGTTAGGAGACCAATGATGCCTGCCCCTGTCAATCTAGTGTAGCAGGGCTTGGCCAGAGGTGGGAGAACGGAGCCTCCTATAGGCTAATTAGCATATTTAAAAAGTTTGTTTTTCTCAATACCGGCAGCAGGCAGTGAGATGGCACTAATATAGTTATGTTCAGCTGACATTAGCACATCACTAATATCAGGCAGCTTAATACCCATTTTTCAGGTGACAGAAACCCTTTATTTAAAAAAATGTACTTATGTATTTATATCAACATTAGGTCAATAAATCAATATATGTAATAATAGTGACATGAGTTGAGGCAGGTGCAGTATTTACTTAACCACTTCCCGTCCGCCCATAGGATATAAACGTCCTATGGGTGGACGTCTATTTCTGAAAGCACGTTTTAGAACGTCCTTTCAGAAATAGCAGCTGCACGCTAATCGTGCAGCTGCTGATCGGGTTGCCCGCTGTCAGTGACAGCAGGGCAACCCTAAGACAAGGCAGTGACAGTGTCCAGGTGTCCCTGCCTTGTAGATCGCTGCAGACACAGCGCTCACCGAGTGCTGTGTCTGCAGAGAAGGAAGCGCTATGCGCTTCCTGTTCCGGCCCGGCGGTCATGTGACCGCCGTGACCGGAGAGTGCAGGAGCTGTGTGAGGTCTCTCAGAGACCTCGATCAGCCCTGCTCTGAGGCTGTACAGCGCTGGATTGCTGCTGTACAGCCTCTCTAGGGGTGTATTTGTCCTGTAACTGGGGCTACTATGTCAGCCCCAGTTACAGGAGAAATCAACAGTAAAAAAAAAAAAAAAAAAAAAGTGAAGCAAATGTCCCCCAGAGGTCTTGTATGACCTTATGGGGACGAAAAGTGTAAAATAAAAAAAATAAAAATAAAAGGTTGAAAATAAAAAAAAATAAAAAAGTTTCACATGTAAAAAAAAAAAGTCCCCAAGTAAGGAATGAAAAAAAAAAGTTAAAAATAGAAAAAATAGAAAAAAGTATACATATTAGGTATTGCCGCGTCCGTAAAAACCAGCTCTATAAAAATATCACATGACCTAACCCCTCGGGTGAACACCGTAAAAGAAAAAAAAAAAAACTGTGTCAAAACAAGCAATTTTTGTCACGTTGCATCACAAAAGGTGCAACACCAAGTGATCAAAAACACGTATGTCCCAAAAAATAGTACCAATAAAACCGTCACCTCATCCCGCAAAAAATGAGCCCCTACATAAGAAAATCTCTCAAAAAATAAAAAAACTATAGCTCTTAGAACATGGAGACACTAAAACATCATTTTTTTGGTTTCAAAAATGCTATTATTGTGTTAAAGTGAAACAAATAAAAAAAAGTATACATATTAGGTATTGCCGCGTCCGTAAAAACCAGCTCTATAAAAATATCACATGACCTAACCCCTCGGGTGAACACCGTAAAAAAAAAAACGGTGTCAAAACAAGCAATTTTTGTCACCTTGCATCACAAAAGGTGCAACACCAAGTGATCAAAAACGCGTATGTTTCACAAAATAGTACCAATAAAACAGTCACCTCATCCCGCAAAAAATGAGCCCCTACATAAGAAAATCTCTCAAAAAATAAAAAAAACTATAGCTCTCAGAACATGGACACATTAAAACATAATTTTTTTGTTTCAAAAATGCTATTATTGTGTAAAACTTTAATAAATGAGAAAAAGTATACATATTAGGTATCGCCACGTCCGTAACAATCTGCTCTATAAAAATGTCACTTGACTTAACCCCTCAGGTGGACGCTGTAAAAATAAATAAATAGAAACTGTGCTAAAACAACCAATTTTTTGGTCACCTTGCCCCATAAAGTGTTATAATGAATGATCAAAAAATCATATGTACCCAAAAATAGTACTAATAAAACTGGCACCTTATCCCCTAGTTTCCAAAATGGGGTCACTTCTTGGGAGTTTCTACTGTAAGGGTGCATCAGGGGGCTTCAAATGGGACATGGCATCTAAAAACCATGTGGAGTTCCTTTTCTTCTGCACCCTGCCGTGTGCCCATACAGCAGTTTATGACCACATGTGGGGTGTTTCTGTAAACCGCAGAATCTGGGTAATAAATATTTAGTTTTGTTTGGCTGTTAACCATCGATGTGTTAAAGAAAAAAAATAGATTAAAATGGAAAATCTGCCAAAAAAGGAAAATTTAAAAATTTGATCTCCATTTTCCTTTAATTCATGTGGAACGCCTAAAGGGTTAACAAAGTTTGTAAAATCGGTTTTGAATACCTTGAGGGGTGTAGTTTCTACAATGGGGTCATTTATGGGGGTATCCACTATGTAGGCCCCACAAAGTGACTTCAGACCTGAACTGGTCCTTAAAAAGTGGGTTTTGGCAATTTTCTTAAAAATTTGAAGAATTGCTTCTAAACTTCTAAGCCTTCTAACGTCCTAAAAAAATAAAATGACATTTCCAAAATGATGCCAACATAAAGTAGACATATGGGGAATGTTAAATAATAAATATTTTATGAGGTATCACTTTCTGTTTTAAAAGCAGAGAAATTGAAATTTAGAAAATTTAAAATTTTTCACATTTTTGGGTAAATTTGGGATTTTTTCATAAATAAAGGTGAAATATTTTGACTCAAATTTATGACTATCATGAAGTACAATGTGTCACGAGAAAACAATCTCTGAATGACTTGGATAAATAAAGGCGTTCCAAAGTTATTACCACATAAAGTGAGATATGTCAGTTTTGCAAAATTTGGCCTGGTCAGGAAGGGGGCAAATGGCCCAGATGGCATGTGGTTAATAATTTTTTTTATTTTTATTTTTTTTGATCCACAAATTCATCATGTACAAGTGAAGGATCAGGAAGCAAAGCTATGTTGACCACTTGGACTAGCTACCATTGACCTATAACTCAAAATAAAATAAATTTTAAGATGTTTTAACTATTTTTGTATAATGGTGTAGGGTGTCTGTTCACACTATGCGGTTTTTGGATTCGGTATGCTTGACCAGGGGAGGCGCTGTTCCTTATGTGTCATCAGGTATATACAGTGATCCCTCAAGATACAATGGCCTCAGGATACAATATTTTCAACATACAATGGTCTTTTCTGACCCATCGTAAGTTAAAACCAGACTCAACATACAATGCCTCAGACTCAGATCCAACCAATCAAGACCACGTCTCTAGTGAAATAGCTGGATTAGTTGCTAGTTAGCAGCTGTTCCTGACTGTTATATGTAAGGACTTGTTCTATCAGTCTTAGTTATCTGCTTATTTTTATTAAATCTTCATTTTCTCTTATCTTGGATGACATTTTGGAGCTTTGGAACCGATTACTCAACTTACAATTAGGGATGAGCGAACCCGAACTGTATAGTTCGGGTTCGTACCGAATTTTAGGGTGTCCGCGACACGGACCTGAACCCGAACATTTTCGTAAAAGTCCGGGTTTGGGTTCGGTGTTCGGCGCTTTCTTGGCGCTTTTTGAAAGGGGCTGCAAAGCAGCCAATCAACAAGCGTCATACTACTTGCCCCAAGAGGCCATCACAGCCATGCCTACTATTGGCATGGCTGTGATTGGCCAGTGCAGCATGTGACCCAGCCTCTATATAAGCTTGGGTCACGTAGCGCTGCACGTCACTCTGCTGATACAAGCGTAGGGAGAGGTTGCAGCTGCGACGTTAGGGCGAGATTAGGCAGATTAACTCCTCCAAAAGACTTCATTCAGTGATCGATCTCCAGCTGTGGATCATTGAAGTGCTGATATTTAATTGCTCACTTTTTTTAGGCTGCCCAGAGCGTTTTTCAGTCACTTTTTTCTGGGGTGATCGGCGGCCATTTTGTGGCTTTTGGTGCGCCAGCACAAGCGAGCACCAAGTGCATTTAACCATCAATAGTGTGGTTATTTTTTGCTATATCCTACATCAGGGTCAAGCTTTCATCAAGTGCATTTAACCATCAATAGTGTGGTTATTTTTTGGCCATATACTACATCAGGTGCAGGCTGAGCCTGTGTCACCCAAGTGCATTTAACCATTAATAGTGTGGTTATTTTTTGGCCATATACTACATCAGGGGCAAGTTGAGCCTGTCACCCAGCGCCTAAAAAATAGGCCTGACATTTTTATTCCTCCAAATCAGTACTGTTTTAGCTGGTCAAGTTATTTTTAGTGACCGTAAAAGCACAGTTTTTGTTCTGGGTTGAAAAACAATTCCCAAATTTGCCATTCTCAAAATTAGTAGTTTCTGCTATATCAGGCCTACTTTAAATCTATCCCTAAAAGGGTATATTAGATTCAAGGTGCTGATAGGGTCATTCTGAAAAACTTAACACACACGCTACAGTGCAGATACAAATCTAATTCTGTGATTAAACGTATACCTGTCACACAGCGCCTAAAAAATAGGCCTCACATTTATATTCAGCTAAATCTGTCATTACTGGTGTGCCTGTATTAGTGTAATACGGTACCTAAATAGATAGCCAGACAGTGTTAGGTGTCTGTAAAAAAAGGCCTGAATTTTAATTCAATACATTGGCCCGAATAATATTTTTCTTATTGTGGTGAACGGTAACAATGAGGAAAACATCTAGTAAGGGACGCGGACGTGGACATGGTCGTGGTGGTGTTAGTGGACCCTCTGGTGCTGGGAGAGGACGTGGCCGTTCTGCCACAGCCACACGTCCTAGTGTACCAACTACCTCAGGTCCCAGTAGCCGCCAGAATTTACAGGGATATTTGGTGGGGCCCAATGCCGTTCTAAGGATGGTAAGGCCTGAGCAGGTACAGGCATTAGTCAATTGGGTGGCCGACAGTGCATCCAGCACGTTCACATTATCTCCCACCCAGTCTTCTGCAGAAAGCGCACAGATGGCGCATGAAAACCAAGCCCATAAGTCTGTCACATCAACCCCATGCATATCAGGGAAACTGTCTGAGCCTCAAGTTATGCAGCAGTCTCTTATGCTGTTTGAAGACTCTGCTGCCAGGGTTTCCCAAGGGCATCCACCTAGCCCTTCCCCAGGGGTGGAAGAGATAGAATGCACTAACGCACAACCACTTATGTTTCCTGATGATGAGGACATGGGAATACCACCTCAGCACGTCTCTGATGATGACGAAACACAGGTGCCAACTGCTGCATCTTTCTGCAGTGTGCAGACTGAACAGGAGGTCAGGGATCAAGACTGGGTGGAAGACGATGCAGGGGACGATGAGGTCCTAGACCCCACATGGAAGAAAGGTCGTGCCACTGACTTTCACAGTTCGGAGGAAGAGGCAGTGGTGAGACCGAGCCAACAGCGTAGCAAAAGACAAAGAGGGAGCAGTGGGCAAAATCAGAACACCCGCCGCCAAGAGACTCCGCCTGCTACTGACCGCCGCCATCTGGGACCGAGCACCCCAAAGGCAGCTTCAAGGAGTTCCCTGGCATGGCACTTCTTCAAACAATGTGCTGACGACAAGACCCGAGTGGTTTGCACGCTGTGCCATCAGAGCCTGAAGCGAGGCATTAACGTTCTGAACCTTAGCACAACCTGCATGACCAGGCACCTGCATGCAAAGCATGAACTGCAGTGGAGTAAACACCTTAAAAACAAGGAACTCACTCAGGCTCCCCCTGCTACCTCTTCTGCTGCTGCCGCCTCGGCCTCTTCTGCTGCTGCCGCCGCCTCGGCCTCTTCCTCCGCCTCTGGAGGGACGTTGGCACTTGCCGCCCAGCAAACATGGGATGTACCACCAACACCACCACCTGCGTCACCAAGCATCTCAACCATGTCACACGGCAGCGTTCAGCTCTCCATATCACAAACATTTGAGAGAAAGCGTAAATTCCCACCTAGCCACCCTCGATCCCTGGCCCTCAATGCCAGCATTTCTAAACTACTGGCCTATGAAATGCTGTCATTTAGGCTGGTGGAGACAGACAGCTTCAAACAGCTCATGTCGCTTGCTGTCCCACAGTATGTTGTTCCCAGCCGGCACTACTTCTCCAAGAGAGCCGTGCCTTCCCTGCACAACCAAGTATCCGATAAAATCAAGTGTGCACTGCGCAACGCCATCTGTGGCAAGGTCCACCTAACCACAGATACGTGGACCAGTAAGCATGGCCAGGGACGCTATATCTCCCTAACTGCACACTGGGTAAATGTAGTGGCGGCTGGGCCCCAGGCGGAGAGCTGTTTGGCGCACGTCCTTCTGCCGCCAAGGATCGCAGGGCAACATTCTTTGCCTCCTGTCTCCTCCTCCTCCTACTCAGCTTCCTCCTCCTCTTCTTCCACCTGCTCATCCAGTCAGCCACACACCTTCACCACCAACTTCAGCACAGCCCGGGGTAAACGTCAGCAGGCCGTTCTGAAACTCATATGTTTGGGGGACAGGCCCCACACCGCACAGGAGTTGTGGCGGGGTATAGAACAACAGACCGACGAGTGGTTCCTGCTGGTGAGCCTCAAGCCCGGCCTGGTGGTGTGCGATAATGGGCGAAATCTCGTTGCAGCTCTGGGACTAGCCGGTTTGACGCACATCCCTTGCCTGGCGCATGTGCTGAATTTGGTGGTGCAGAAGTTCATTCGCAACTACCCCGACATGTCAGAGCTGCTGCATAAAGTGCGGGCCGTCTGTTCGCGCTTCCGGCGTTCACACCCTGCCGCTGCTCGCCTGTCTGCGCTACAGCGTAACTTCGGCCTTCCCGCTCACCGCCTTAATATGCGACGTGCCCACCAGGTGGAACTCCACCTTGCACATGCTGGACAGACTGTGCGAGCAGCAGCAGGCCATAGTGGAGTTTCAGCTGCAGCACGCACGGGTCAGTCGCACTGCGGAACAGCACCACTTCACCACCAATGACTGGGCCTCCATGCAAGACCTGTGTGCCCTGTTGCGCTGTTTCGAGTACTCCACCAACATGGCCAGTGGCGATGACGCCGTTATCAGCGTTACAATACCACTTCTATGTCTCCTTGAGAAAACACTTAGGGCGATGATGCAAGAGGAGGTGGCCCAGGAGGAAGAGGAGGAAGAGGGGTCATTTTTAGCACTTTCAGGCCAGTCTCTTCGAAGTGACTCAGAGGGAGGTTTTTTGCAACAGCAGAGGCCAGGTACAAATGTGGCCAGACAGGGCCCACTACTGGAGGACGAGGAGGAGGTGGAGGAGAATGAGGATGAAGCATGTTCACAGCGGGGTGGCACCCAAAGCAGCTCGGGCCCATCACTGGTGCGTGGCTGGGGGGAAACACAGGACGATGACGATATGCCTCCCACAGAGGACAGCTTGTCCTTACCTCTGGGCAGCCTGGCACACATGAGCGACTACATGCTGCAGTGCCTGCGCAACGACAGCAGAGTTGCCCACATTTTAACGTGTGCGAACTACTGGGTTGCCACCCTGCTGGATCCCCGGTACAAAGACAATGTGCCCACCTTACTTCCTACACTGGAGCGTGATAGGAAGATGCGCGTGTACAAGCGCACGTTGGTAGACGCGCTACTGAGAGCATTCCCAAATGTCACAGGGGAACCAGTGGAAGCCCAAGGCGAAGGCAGAGGAGGAGCAAGAGGTCGCCAACGCAGCTGTGTCACGGCCAGCTCCTCTGAGGGCAGGGTTAGCATGGCAGAGATGTGGAAAAGTTTTGTTACCACGCCACAGCTAACTGCACCACCACCTGATATGGAACGTGTTAGCAGGAGGCAACATTTCAATAACATGGTGGAACAGTACCTGTGCACACCCCTCCACGTACTGACTGATGGTTCGGCCCCATTCAACTTCTGGGTCTCCAAATTGTCCACGTGGCCAGAGCTAGCCTTTTATGCCTTGGAGGTGCTGGCCTGCCCGGCGGCCAGCGTTTTGTCTGAACGTGTATTCAGCACGGCAGGGGGCGTCATTACAGACAAACGCAGCCGCCTGTCTACAGCCAATGTGGACAAGCTGACGTTCATAAAAATGAACCAGGCATGGATCCCACAGGACCTGTCCATCCCTTGTGCAGATTAGACATTAACTACCTCCCCTTAACAATATATTATTGTACTCCAGGGCACTTCCTCATTCAATCCTATTTTTATTTTCATTTTACCATTATATTGCGGGGCAACCCAAAGTTGAATGAACCTCTCCTCTGTCTGGGTGCCGGGGCCTAAATATGTGACAGTGGCCTGTTCCAGTGGTGGGTGACGTGAAGCCTGATTCTGTGCTGACATGAAGCCAGATTCTCTGTTACGGGACCTCTCTCCTCTGCCTGGGTGCCTGGGCCTAAATATGTGACAGTGGCCTGTTCCAGTGGTGGGTGACGTGAAGCCTGATTCTGTGCTGACATGAAGCCAGATTCTCTGTTATGGAACCTCTCTCCTCTGCCTGGGTGCCGGGGCCTAAATATGTGACAGTGGCCTGTTCCAGTGGTGGGTGACGTGAAGCCTGATTCTCTGCTATGACATGAAGACTGATTCTGTGCTGACATGAAGCCAGATTCTCTGTTACGGGACCTCTCTCCTCTGCCTGGGTGCCTGGGCCTAAATATGTGACAGTGGCCTTTTCCAGTGGTGGGTGACGTGAAGCCTGATTCTCTGCTATGACATGAAGACTGATTCTGTGCTGACATGAAGCCAGATTCTCTGTTACGGGACCTCTCTCCTCTGTCTGGGTGCCGGGGCCTAAATATGTGACAGTGGCCTGTTCCAGTGGTGGGTGACGTGAAGCCTGATTCTCTGCTATGACATGAAGACTGATTCTCTGCTGACATGAAGCCAGATTCTCTGCTATGGCATGAAGAGACTGATTCTCTGCTGACGTGAAGCCAGATTCTCTGCTATGGGACCTCTGTCCAATTGATATTGGTTAATTTTTATTTTTTTTATTTTAATTCATTTCCCTATCCACATTTGTTTGCAGGGGATTTACCTACATGTTGCTGCCTTTTGCAGCCCTCTAGCTCTTTCCTGGGCTGTTTTACAGCCTTTTTAGTGCCGAAAAGTTTGGGTCCCCATTGACTTCAATGGGGTTCGGGTTCGGGACGAAGTTCGGGTCGGGTTCGGATCCCGAACTTGAACTTTTCCGGGAAGTTCGGCCGAACTTCTCGAACCCGAACATCCAGGTGTTCGCTCAACTCTACTTACAATGGTTTCAACATACAGTGGTCCTCCTGGAACCAATTAATATTGTATCTTGAGGGACCACTGTATTCCTTTCTGTGATATTTTGATGGATTCTGCTGCATGCATGCTTTGGTGAAATGTATTTTAGTATTCAACATTTAAATGTGGGTGAAGCTTGGTGAATTTAAACATGACAAGTGGTCTATGGTGTGCAGTCCAGGCTGGGGGGTGTTGTCTCCGCCCTCCAATTTTTTCCCCCTCCACTTATCCTCCCAATGGGGGATGGAGACTATTTAACCCCAGTAGCCAGACAAAACATCAGGTTATGATTAAGAACTCATGTTAACCAGGTGGTGGATTGAGTTGATGTCTGTATAGCTGTATTTTAACCGAAGACAAATAAAGATAACGGCAACATGTACAACCCTGGATGCTGGAACTTCTTTTCTGTGTTTGCACCAAGGACTCGTCCAGTCTGTTTCGCGCAGTGGGATCGTATGGTGAGCTGGAATGTAATCTGTTTATCGACTACACTATATCAGGATGTAACCTACACTGACGATCTCCCACTAACTATCTGTATTACAGTGAGGAACAGAAGTATTTGAACACCCTGCGATTTTGCAAGTTCTCCCACTTAGAAATCATGGAGGGGTCTGAAATTCACATTGTAGGTGCATTCCCACTCTGAGAAACAGAATAAAAATAAAAAAAATTCTGGAAATCACATTGCATGATTTTCAAAGAATTTATTTGTCTTGCACTGCTGAACATAAGTATTTGAACACCTGAGAAACAGCAAGAATTCTGTCTCTCAAAGACCTGTTACTATGCCGTTAAAAAGTCCACCTCTACTCCACTCATTAATCTAATTTAGTAGCACCTGTCTGAGCTCTTTAACCTCTTAAGGACACAGGGCGTACAGGTACGCCCTGATGTCCTGGTACTTAAAGACCGTGTAGGCGATAGCAGCAAACCGCAGATCGACCGTGTAGGCGATAGCAGCAAACCGCAGATCAATTCAGACCTGCGGTTTGCTGCGTTTCTGGGTTATTTGGGTCTCTGGGGACCCGATAACCCGGAACATGATGGTGATCGGTGGTGTGATAATACACCATCAATCACCATCCTGCGATCCTGAGAGGCTCTGATTGGTCAGTGGGCGGGCGGTAGGTTCAAATTAGAGCAGCACTCCTCTCCTCCTCCTTTTCAGTCCGGAAGCCCGAGGAGAGAGGAGCGCTGCACGTCGTCGGATCTCAGAACCCCCATCTGTCCAGGCATCACCCCATCTGTGCCCAGCACCGCATCTGTGCAATCAAGTACTTAGGGAAAGGCTAGGGAAAGGTTGGGTTAGGCAGGGATATAAAGGGAAAGTTAGTGCAAGTAAAAAAAAAAAAAAACTGTTTGTGATTGCATCACCCTAAATCGGGTGTCTGGGGTCCACAGCACAGCTGTGTGACCCTAGACCCCACAGGGGTGCTGCAGTCTATGTACCTGGAAGGGAGGTCGCGGTTGATGAGTCTCTCATTGCGTTCAAGGGGAGACTCATTTTCCGCCAGTATGTTCCCTCAAAGCGGACGAGGTATGGCGTGAAGCTGTACAAACTTTGTGAGAGTACCTCAGGGTACACTTACAAGTTTCGTGTGTACGAGGGACGAGATTCCCGTATTGAACCCCCAGAATGTCTTCCCACTCTGGGTATTAGCGGGAAACTTGTGTGGGACCTTATGCACCCACTGCTAGATAAAGGTTACCACCTGTACGTGGATAACTTTTATACTAGTATCCCCTTGTTCCAGTCCCTCGCCGCCAGATTCACGTCCGCTTGTGGGACCGTGCAGAAAAATCAACGCGGCCTCCTTCCCCACCCCCTCCAGGTACCTATCCCAAGGGGTGAGACCTGTGCCCTTACCAGTGAAAACCTGTTGCTGGTCAGATATAAGGACAAGAGGGATGTCCTTGTACTGTCCACAATTCATGGTAACGGCATCACCCCTGTCCCTGTGCGAGGTACCGCGGCAACGGTTCTCAAGCCCGATTGTATCGTCGACTACAATCGGTATATGGGAGGAGTTGATCTCTCTGATCAAGTCCTCAAGCCATATAAAGCCATGCGCAAAACTCGGGCATGGTACAAAAAAGTTGCGGTCTACTTGGTGCAGGTTCCCTTGTACAACTCTTTTGTGCTGTCCCAGAGCGCTGGCAACACAGGGAAATTCCTGCAGTTCTATGAGGCAGTCCTCAAGGCCCTGATCTTTTTGGACTGGGAAAGAGCAGGCCGGAGTACCTCGGGAACTGGAGGCGCCCGGATCGTCCCTGGCCAACACTTTCCAGGTGTGGTCCCCCATACTGGAAAGAAGGGACGGACCCAAAAAAAGTGCAGAGTGTGTCGCAGGAGGGGGATACGGAAGGACACCACTACTCAGTGTGACACGTGGCCCGATCATCTGGGCCTCTGCATTGACGGTTTCTTCAGGGCGTACCACACTTCCATGGAGTACAAAATTTATATCCAAATTTAGCCACTGACAATCGGATAAAAATCTGGTTCTCAGACTTGAGACACTAAAACAACAAAAAAAAAATCTAAAATATTATTTTGAAAAACTAAAATAAATAAAAAAAAGTAGACATACTGTATTAGGTATGTCCGCGTCCGTAAGAATCTGCTCTATAAAAATACACCCGCCCTAACCCCTCAGATGAACACGGTAAAAAGAAAAAAAAAACAGTGCAAAAAAAGGTATTTTTTTGTCAGCTTACATCACAAAAATTGTAATAGCAAGTGATCAAAAAGTCATATGCCCCCCAAAATAGTGCCAATAAAACCGTCCTCTAATCCCGCAAAAAAAATTTTGGCTAATTTTTCATTTTAATCAGTTTTTTTCCAATAGCAAAGTAAGGGTTAACAGCCAAACAAAACTTATTATTTATTACCCTCATACCGCAGTTTACAGAAACACCCCATATGTGGTCGTAAACTGCTGTATGACCAAACCGCAGGGCGCAGAAGGAAAGGAACGCCGTATGGTTTCTGGAAGGCAGAATTTGATGGCCTTTTTTTTTGGGCACCATTTGAAGCCCTCCTGAAGCACCCCTAGAGTAAAAACTCCATAAAAGCGACCGCATCTAAGAAACTACACCCCTCAAGGTATCCAAAACTGATTTTACAAACGTCGTTAACCCTTTAGGTGTTCAACAAGAGTTATTGGCAAATGGAGATGAAATTTCAGAATTTCTATTTCTGGTAACCTTGCCTCACAAAAATGTAATATAGATAAACCAAAAATCATATGTACCCTAAAAATAGTCCCAACAAAACTGCCACCTTATCCCGTAGTTTCCAAAATGGGTTCACTTTTATGGAGTTTCTACTCTAGGGGTGCATCAGGGGGGATTCAAATGGGACATGATGTAAATAAACCAGTCCAGCAAAATCTGCCTTCCAAAAACCACACGGCGCTTCTTTCCCTCTACGCCCTACCGCGTGCCCGTACATTAGTTTACGGCCACATATGGGGTTTTCCTGCAAACTACAGAATCGGGGCAATAAATATAGCATTTTGTTTGACTGTTAACCCTTGCTTTGTTACTGGAAAAAATGGATTAAAATGGAAAATTTGCACAAAAATTTAAATTCTCAAATTTCATCTTCATTTGCCAATAACTCCTGTGCAACACCTAAAGGGTTAACAAAGTTTGTAAAATCAGTTTTGAATACCTTAAGGGGTGTAGTTTCTTAGATGGGGTCACTTTTATGGAGTTTCCACTCTAGGGGTGCATCAGGGGGGCTTTAAATGGGACATGGTGTAAATAAACCAGTCCAGCAAAATCTACCTTCCAAAAACCACACGGCGCCCCTTTCCCTCTACGTCCTACCGTGTGCCCATACAGTAGTTTACGGCCACATATGGGGTGTTTCTGCAAACTACAGAATCGGGGCAATAAATATAGCATTTTTTTTGGCTGTTAACCCTTGCTTTGTTACTGGAAAAAAATTATTAAAATGGAAAATTTGCCAAAAAATCGAAATTCTGAAATTCTATCTCCATTTGCCATTAACTCTTATGAAACACCTAAAGGGTTAACAACATTCGTAAAATCAGTTTTAAATACCTTTAGGGGTGTAGTTTCTAGAATGGGGTCATTTTTAGGTGGTTTCGGTTTTTTGAAAATTTCAGAAAAATTTCAAGATTTGCTTCTAAACTTCTAAGCCTTGTAACATCCCAAAAAATAAAATATCATTCCCAAAATGATCCAAACATGAAGTAGACATATGTGGAATGTAAAGTAATAACTATTTTTGGAGGTATTCCTATGTATTATAGAAGTAGAGAAATTTAAACTTGGAAATTTGCAATTATTTACAAATTTTTGGTAAATTTGTTATTTTTTTATAAATAAAAATAATAATTTTTTACTTCATTTTACCAGTGTCATGAAGTACAATATGTGACGAGAAAAAATCTCAGAATGGCTTGGATAAGTCAAAGCGTTTTAAAGTTATCACCACTTAAAGTGACACTGATCAGATTTTCAAAAAATGGCCTGGTCCTTAAGGTGAAAATGATCACGGTCCCTAAGGGGTTAAAGACCCCTGTCCACCCCACTCTCAGTCTTACGCCAACTACTACCATGGGCAAGACCAAAGAGCTGTCAAAAGACACCAGAGACAAAATTGTGGACCTCGAAAAGGCTGGAAAGGACTACTGGGCAATTGCCAAGCAGCTTGGTGAAAATAGATCAACTGTTGGAGCAATTGTTAGAAAATGGAGGAGGCTAAAGACGACTGTCAGTTTCCCTCGGACTGGGGCTCCATGCAAGATCTCACCTCGTGGGGTATCACTGATGATAAGAAAGGTGAGGAATCAGCCCAGAACTACAAGGGAGGAGCTGGTCAATGACATGAAGAGAGCTGGGACCACAGTTTCTAATGTCACTGTCGGTAGAACACTATGCCGTCATGGTTTCAAATCATGCAATGCACGAAAGGTTCCCCTGCTCAAGTCATCACATGTCCAGGCCGCCTGAAGTTTGTCAATGACCATCTGGATGATCCAAAGGAGGAATGTGAGAAAGTCATGTGGTCAGATGAGACCAAAGTAAAACTTTTTGGTCTAAACTTCACTCGTCGGGTTTGGAGGAAATAGAAGGATGAGTTGCATCCCTACTGTGAAGCATGGGGGTGGTAACATCCTGCTTTGGGGGTGCTTTTCTGCGAAGGGGACATGACGACTGCATTGTATTAAGGAGAGGATGAATGGGGCCATTTATTGTGAGATTTTGAGCAGCAACCTCCTTCCCTCAGTCAGAGCATTGAAGATGGGTCATGGCTGGGTCTACCAACATGACAACGACCCGAAGCACACAGCCAGGATAACCAAGAAGTGGCTCTGTAAGAAGCATATCAAGGTTCTAGAGTGGCCTAGCCAGTCTCCAGACCTAAATCCAATCAAACATCTTTGGAGGGAGCTGAAACTCTGTGTTGCTCAGCGACAGCCACGAAACCTGACAGATCTAGGGGAGATCTGTGTGGAGGAGTGGGCCAAAATCCCTATTGCAGCGTGTGCACACCTGGTCAAGAACTACAGGAAACGTTTGACCTCTGTAATTGCAAACAAAGGCTTCTGTACCAAATATTAACACAGATTTTCTCAGGTGTTCAAATACCGTATGTCCAGCAGTGAAAGACATATAAATTCTTTAAAAATCATACAATGTGGACACAAGAGATACTGTCTCTTCCGCTCTGAAGGAATTCTATAACATTAATGCTGGCTCAGCCAGCCCCAGTACTGTATGGGAAAATCATGAAAGCCTACACAAGGGGCATTTATACTGTATTAAACTGATTAGTGCCCACAAAACTAATAGCAGGTCCTTTCATGTTGAGCTCTCTAATAGAGTCCAAGTTACAGAGGCTGTATATATAGCTAATCCAACAGAGGCAAATGCTGCAAGTTGGTTAGAAGCGCAGAAATTATTAAAAGAGCACCAAACTCATAGGGCGGGAGAGAAACAGTTCTTCACGCAACAAAAATACTATATGGAAGGAGAGAAGGTTGGTCACCTCTTAGCCACAGTCATCAGGGAGCAGGAAGGCCCCTCATGTATTCCTAATATCACGGATACGCAAGGGAATCTGGTGGGGGGTGATGAGAGGGTGCTGGGCGTGTTTCATGCACACTTTGCGGAGGTATACAGGTCCAGGCTCCAGGTTATGGCGGGAGAGAGGGATAACTATCTGCAGTCGGTCCAAATGCCATATTTGACAGAGGACCATAGGAAGATGCTAGACGGAGACCTTCAGCTAGAGGAATTAGAATTGGCAGTGAGGTCTATGCCCAATGATAAGGCGCCAGGGGGAGATGGATTGCCAGGAGAGTTTTACAAAAAACATCAGGAGGTCCTCCTTCCGCACCTTTTATCTGCGTTCCAGGACTCTTATAAGACTGGAGTGCTGCCGAGTTCCATGAGAGAAGCTATAGTTGTAGTTCTTCGAAAAACCCGGCAAAGACCCTACTAAAGTAGATTCGTATAGGCCCATCTCCCTTCTCACAGTAGATGTCAAAATATTGGCTAAGACTTTGGCTAATAGATTAGTATCGGTCATCTCACATATTATTCATGAAGACCAGTGCGGGTTTCTGCCAGGAAAGGCTACTTCCTTTAATTTGCGCCGGCTGTTTCTTAATCTACAGATACAGACATTATCAGTAGGGGAATGTCCGGCGGTGGTCTCGCTTGACGCTGCCAAAGCCTTTGACAGTGTTGAGTGGGACTACCTGTGTGCGGTCATATCGAAATTGGGGTTTGGCCCAGTGTATATCAAATGGGTACAACTACTATATAGCCAGCCAAGAGCCGGCCTCAGGCTAAATGGGAAACTTTCGCCAGTGATGGCATTGGAGAGGGGCACTAGGCAGGGCTGTCCTCTGTCGCCCCTCCTCTTCGCCATTGCAATTGAACCGTTGGCCTGTATGATGCGGTCTACTCCCTTGATTAGGGGCATGGGGAGAGGGGAGGTGGAGGCAAGAATTTCGCTATACGCGGATGACATGCTTCTGTATATTGGAGATCTGGCCTCATTGATAGACCCAGTTATATCCTTAATATCGGACTTTGGCAGACAGTCGAGTTTATATATAAACTGGGATAAATCTGTCATCCTTCCGCTATCCCCTCTGCCTCAGTCTCTATGTTTGGATCACATTAAACTTAAAGTAGTATCGTCATTTAAGTACCTTGGTGTTGAGGTTTCCACTAGGCCCCAGGCATATATTGCGGATAACTTGATACCATTACTGGCCAAATTTAAAATGAAAACAGATATATGGAATAAACTTCCTCTGTCGGTGATAGGCAGGGGGAATCTTATCAAAATGATTTTTATGCCGCAACTATTATATATTCTTCACAATTCGCAATTTGGGTGGCCCAGCACCACTTCTACAAAATACAGCGGATTTTCCGGTCTTTGGTATGGAGGGCCAAGCGCAGTAGGATCCGGTACGAAACCCTACAGAGAGGCAAAGACATGGGTGGCTTGGCTCTGCCAACCCCTATCTCTACTTTTTAGCAGCTCAACTACAGCATTTTAAAGGTTGGGGGAATATAGTATGGGCAGGGAGAAGTGGAGAATTGGTTAAGTGGGTCGCTGGTTGCAATCCCCCAATAATGGTATTAGAAAAGGGTGTGGCAGTGACAGTGAGGGATCTCCCAATTTTTTTATTAATGCGAACTGTGTGGACTAAGTCTAGGGAGGTTTTAAATGTGGCGGGATTACTCGACCTGTCGCCGATATGGAATAATCCTAAACTGAAGGAGTTGTCTCAGTTGTCAGGTTTCCAAGGATGGGAGCGCAAGGGGTTGTGGAATGTGGGTCAATTGTACTCCCAGGGAGTTTTAAAGCAATTTGAACAATTGTGTACAGAGTTTGAGTTGAACTCCAGACAATTTTACAAATACTTACAGCTTAGACATGCCTTAAGCTCACAAGTAAAAATTGGACCGATGGTCCTCGCCTCCCATCGGGTGTTGTCCAATCTAATGATGGTGGGGACCTCCAGAGGAGGGATCTCTAGAGCCTACGGGGCAATGCAGGAAAGGAATCTGGAAAAATATCCACTACTAATTGAGAGCAAGTGGGAGAAAGATGTGGGCCCAATCTCGGATGCTCAGTGGGTGGAGGTATTGGAGTTAACTCCAACCCTGTCTATGAGTGAGGCGGCTAGATTGTCCCAGATTTTTCTTTTGCATAGAGTATACAGGTCGCCACTCTTTTTGAAGATGATAGGGTGTCGCCCTGACTCGTTGTGTCCGAAATGCAGGACGGATGACGCTGGGCTGTTCCACATGATCTGGCAATGCAACACTCTGCATAGGTACTGGTCTAAGATAATAAAACTGATTAACAAAATATACTGCGCTACATATACACTAGATGCAAAAATGTGCATACTCGGATTATTTGACTCTGAGTCTTTGCAACCTCCCATTAAGATAGGTATCAACAGAATCCTGTATCAAGCTCGGAAAACCATCGCTGCTAAATGGATTCAGTCGTCTCCTCCTAGTTTTGCAGAATTTGTAGCTAGGATGAATGTGGTTATAAGGCTAGAGAGGGGAACATATTTGAAGAGAAACTGTCTGTCGAAATTCGACTCCGTATGGGGACCATGGATAGACAAATCAGGGGTGTGCAGTCAATGGCTGTCCTTGCACTGTAGTAGCTGGATTGTTCTAGGTCGTTCTTAAAGCAGGGGTGGCGCTTATGTGCTTGCAACTAATAATGTATGATTGTTGGTCAAAGAAAGGTGTACAGGGAGTGTGCCGATATCTCCTTATTCTTGATTACAGGGGCCAAGATCATCATCCGTACATGTCTCTCATTGTAAAATATGGGGAGAGTTCATTGTTATTTCTCTTACCTTCGCTATTGAACCATTGTTATCATTTTGGCTAGTCTGTCTATGGGCTTGGTATTGCGGGTCTGCCGACGTCTCCATTGTCTCCGCTATTGAATTCATTACTGTGATCTGTGTAATTGCACATATTCTAATGTATCTGACTAATATGTTAGATTTGCTGCTCTTCTCCTATAATGTTGGGGTTATGGGGGTTTTTGTTATTGTATTTATTGAATACATTTGTATTTACTTTTACTTCAATAAAAATTATCTGATTAAAAAAAATAAATCATACAATGTGATTTCCAGAATTTTTGGGGGAATGCACCTACAATGTAAATTTCAGACCAAGCCATGATTTCTAAGTGGGAGAACTTGCAAAATCGCAGGGTGTTCAAATACTTCTGTTCCTCACTGTATATATATATATATGAGCTAACTAACTATCTAATGTAATTGGATAAGGAATAGGATCCAGGTGAAGCACAGAGCACAGCAATGTCACTGCTCTCTCTCTCTCAGAACTGCAAAAAAACTTCAGAAAATGGCTGCTGGGGAGTTTCTTATACAGTAAGGGGTAGGCAACTTTCCTATTGGTTGCGAGGGATGTTGCTAAGCTCTGACAAAGATATTGTAGCCTTCTCATTGGAAAAAAATCACAGAATGAAGTGGCCTAAATGGGAGGAAGTGCTCAAAACCCCAAACACTGTAGCGTCTTTATACCCAGGGGAGCAATCCCTCCGCATGTGATCCCCAGCAAAAATGCATACAATGGAGGATGCCGGCAGCGGACCACATGCACCACAAACACATCCTACACAACATGGAATAATGTGTGGATGAGAATATAAAAATCCATAAATCACTGGAAAAGGTGCACCACAATAATATGCTACTGACAATACTGGCCAAACCCTCATGCTGATGTTAAAAACTGAGACTTTGGCCAATATATTCCAGTCAGGAACATACCGGAGCCAAAGGCAAGGTTTCTCATTGTGGCATGGGTCCTACCGCTAACCTACCTACAGTAGCGTTGCGTGGGGGGGGGGGGGCCGCTGGAGCAAAAAATCTTAAATCACTGTGTTTTTCTCCCTCTGCCGCACACTGCACAGCGCCGCAGAGTGAGAAGCGGTTTAGAAGCGCGCGGCAGGACGGACAGCACTTCACTAAGTTCACTGATAGGCTCCGCCCACCAGTGGGAAAGACAGGTGGGAAAGACAGTGCGGAGCCACAGCAAGAAGAAGAAGATGACTGCCGCAAACAGCTGCACTGTTGCTTCAGGACTAACTCCAGACACCCCAGGGAGCCTGAATGAGCGACACTGACTGTGAGTGACAGTCAGTCACAGTATCACACTGTCACTCCCTGAATGTTAGGTGTGGGGTGGGCAGGCGGTATATGAATAATGAAGGGGTAATACAGTGAAGGGCCATGAGAGCCAGGCCAAGCAGGTGGCAGTCAGGGTGCTGGTGAAGGATGACCAGAGACACAGACAATACTGTCTCTGGGATGCCATCTGCCCATCTCTGCTGTCCATATACCAGGTCTACCCTGGTATATGGATAGCAGAGATGGGCAGGAGGCATCCCAGAGGCAGTACTGTCTACTGTCTCCAGTTAGGCCCCCACAGTAATAATCCTTTGTATTAATCCATTGTTAGTCCTCATTAGGCCCCATGCCCCGGCCAGGCCTCACTGAGAATCTCAGAGGGCAATTTAATTGTATTACTTTCAGTAGTGCTGGTTAGGTTGATGTATCGGATTAAAAAATCGGATCCGCAGACACATATCCGATGTGCCGCATTATAAAGACCGGAATGTCTCTGCAGCCAGCCTGCAGTTGTACATGCAGGAGACGTGTCCCATTTACAAGTCAAGGGTATAGAAAGGGTTTATTTGCCGCCTAGGGGGGGAGATCATAGAAGGAAACTCCTTAACAGGGAGGCCTTCTGGATCTTCCAGCTAGGATCTCGCCAGCCCTTCGGGCTCAATAAACGCCATGATCTCATCTTACAATATTGACATGAGATCGTGGCGTTTTCTTTTCTTTTCCTTTGTGTATATGTATTGACCCTATGACTATTGCTCTCTTTGAATTTCGATTTTCACCCATTACCATGATTATTGTTTTAATGGTAGCATTTATACCTCAGTCTCTTTCTCACGTCTGCTTTGATTTTACTTCGCTGGAATAAAAAGCTATTATACTTCACCTGAAGTGAGCCGGATTTCTTTTCTTTGTTCCTAAGGTTGATGTATGCATGGAGCCAAAAGGGGAATTAGCAATGGATTAATTAACCCCCGTGCACCCCTGACAGGGCCTGCTGACGTAATAGTGAAATATAGCCACGCCAGCAACCCAACGGTCATTTAACCCCTCATATGCTGTGGTCAATAGCAACTACGGCATCTGAGCAGTTACACAGGTTTTGTTTTGCCACATGTGAAAATATCCGAACAATTAAAGGTTTAAATAAAAAATGTTTTTCCTGCTTGTTGAATGCTATAACAGAAAAAAAACTGAAAGAAAAATGTGTGATTCAACGGCGCAGGAGGGCATGGTGATGTGTTTGTGACTGTCTGCGCCAGGACGCCACAAGCGGTGATGGAGTGCAGAAGAGAGGTGAGTATTTTTTTTATTTTTATGTAAGTACCCTAAGGCAGGCCATACTATTATATATAGAAAAAATGGGGCCATTATTAAAATAATTATACAGAGGGTCCATAATATTAATACTACAGAGGGGGCATTATAATACAGAGGGACCATTATAATAATACAGAGGGGCTATTCTGTATTATTAAAATGGCACCTCTGTATTATAAAGGCCCCTACTGTAGTATTATAATTTATTATAGACCCTCTGTATAATTATTAAATATAATGACCCCTCTGTATTATAATGGCCTCCACTGTAGTACTGTATTATTATTATTATTATTATTATTATTATTATTATTATTATTATTATCATGGACCCTCTGTATAATTATTAAATAAAGGGCCATTTTATGTAATAATTATACAGAGGGTCCATAATAATAATACTACAGTGGGTCAATTATAATACAGAGGGTCCGTTATAATAATAATACAACGGGAGCCATTATAATAATAATAATAATAATACTACAGAGGGGGCCATTATAATAATAATAATACAGGGGGACTATAATATAAAGGGAGAATAATATTATGCAGGACTATCTGTCTGGTACTAGCTCAGTATTGGAGGTAGCAGCAGGATGACAGTGTTGAGGTACCAGGAGGGGAAGGATGATAGTAAAGTGAGGAATCTGAAAAGAAATGCAGAAACGCGGCTGAAAGAAGGTGTCATGGCGGTCTAATCTCCGAATGAAGCTGCTAAGGAAAGTCTACATGACAGGAGATATCACTGGATGTATGAGGTATGTGCTGCTGTATTCTACTGTATATATCATAGCAATGTATGTAATGTCCATCCACATATCTGTCTACGGTAGGGTTTGGGGGTGATGGATATAGAATTTGGCCCACACTGCCTCAGCCCGGCCCCAGACTTCAGGTCACACTGTGCGTGTTCTGAATACTGGGGCCTCACACCCATCTACTACATTATCTGTACTCAAAGAGGTATCACTGGTGTTACATAGGACTGCGGGTGACATCTACTACATTATCTGTAAAAAAAAAAAAGGGCCTTAGGTCATATATAGGGTAAATGCTTTATGGCTCTCAGCAACCTCAGAATGCAAAGCTATCATATACCAACTGTAAAATATATGGGGGTCTAGTGTACCTCTGTATGCCTGCAATTTCATATGAGAGTTTGGGGACATGTTGTAATTATGGTGATACTTCCACTGGCAGCATTGATTTCAAGTAATAATACAGTACAGACCAAAAGTTTGGACACACCTTCTCATTCAAAGAGTTTTCTTTATTTTCATGACTATGAAAATTGTAGATGCACACTGAAGGTATCAAAACTATGAATTAACACATGTGGAATTATATACATAACAAACAAGTATGAAACAACTGAAAATATGTCATATTCTAGGTTCTTCAAGAGAATGCCAAGAGTGTGCAAAGCAGTAATCAAAGCAAAAGGTGGCTACTTTGAAGAACCTAGAATATGACATATTTTCTGTTGTTTCACACTTGTTTGTTATGTATATAATTCCACATGTGTTAATTCATAGTTTTGATGCCTTCATAGTCATGAAAATAAAGAAAACTCTTTGAATGAGAAGGTGTGTCCAAACTTTTGGTCTGTACTGTACATAAAGGCAGCAGGTGGCTCAGTGGTTAGCACTGGTGCCTCGCAAGGTGCCTACCAAGGACAACAACTGCATAGAGTTTGCATGGGTTTCCTCTGGGTACTCCAGTTTTCTCCCACACTCCAAAGACATACTGATAGGGACCTTAGATTGTGAGCCCTATTGGGGACAGTTTAATGCTAATGTATGTAAAGCGCTGCGGAATATAGGAGCGCTATATAAGTGCATTAAAAAAAATAAGTAATATGACGCCATGAGGAGGCAGCATACAATGACACATGAGTGCCATAGCTCTTTGATAGAGAGTAGTAATGACTCCGCATGCTACCTTCCAGCCTTCGTGCACAAGCCCAAAATATACAGTTGCAAGAAAAAGTATGTGAACCCTTTGGAATGATATGGATTTCTGCACAAATTGGTCATAAAATGTGATCTGATCTTCATCTAAGTCACAACAATAGACAATCACAGTCTGCTTAAACTAATAACACACAAAGAATTAAATGTTACCATGTTTTTATTGAACACACCATGTAAACATTCACAGTGCAGGTGGAAAAAGTATGTGAACCCCTAGACTAATGACATCTCCAAGAGCTAATTGGAGTGAGGTGTCAGCCAACTGGAGTCCAATCAATGAGATGAGATTGGAGCTGTTGGTTACAGCTGCCCTGCCCTATAGAAAACACACACCGGTTCTGGGTTTGCTTTTCACAAGAAGCATTGCCTGATGTGAATGATGCCTTGCACAAAAGTGCTCTCAGAAGACCTACGTTTAAGAATTGTTGACTTGCATAAAGCTGGAAAGGGTATAAAAGTATCTCCAAAAGCCTTGCTGTTCATCAGTCCACGGTAAGACAAATTGTCTATAAATGGAGAAAGTTCAGCACTGCTGCTACTCTCCCTAGGAGTGGCCGTCCTGTAAAGAGGACTGCAAGAGCACAGCGCAGACTGCTCAATGAGGTGAAGAAGAATCCTAGAGTGTCAGCTAAAGACTTATAAAAGTCTTTGGCATATGCTAACATCCCTGTTAGCGAATCTACGATACGTAAAACACTAAACAAGAATGGATTTCATGGGAGGATACCACAGACCAAGCCACTGCTGTCCAAAAAAAACCATTGCTGCACGTTTACAGTTTGCGCAAGAGCACCTGGATGTTCCACAGCAGTACTGGCAAAATATTCTGTGGACAGATGAAACCAAAGTTGAGTTGTTTGGAAGAAACACACAACACTATGTGTGGAGAAAAAGAGGCACAGCACAACAACATCAAAACCTCATCCCAACTGTGAAGTATGGTGGTGGGGGCATCATGGTTTGGGGCTGCTTTGCTGAGTCAGGGCCTGGACGGATTGCTATCATCAAAGGAAAAATGAATTCCCAAGTTTATCAAGACATTTTTCAGGAGAACTTAGGGCCATCTGTCCACCAGCTGAAGCTCAACAGAAGATGGGTGTTGCAACAGGACAACGACCCAAAGCATAGAAGTAAATCAACAACAGAATGGCTTAAACAGAAGAAAATACGCCTTCTGAAGTGGGCCAGTCAGAATCCTGACCTCAACCCAATTAAGATGCTGCGGCATGACCTCAAGAAAGCGATTCACACCAGACATCCCAAGAATATTGCTGAACTGAAACAGTTCTGTAAAGAGGAATGGTCAAGAATTACTCCTGACCGTTGTGCACGTCTGATCTGCAACTACAGGAAACGTTTGGTTGAAGTTATTGCTGCCAAAGGAGGTTCAACCAGTTATGAAATCCAAGGGTTCACATACTTTTTCCACCTGCACTGTGAATGTTTACATGGTGTGTTCAATAAAAACATGGTAACATTTAATTCTTTGTGTGTTATTAGTTTAAGCAGTCTGTGATTGTATATTATTGTGACTTAGATGAAGATCAGATCACATTTTATGACCAATTTGTGCAGAAATCCATATCATTCCAAAGGGTTCACATACTTTTTCTTGCAACTGTATATTTTGCCGAGGATAAGCCAACAAGGAACCTTCTATTAATGTTCAAATTCTCAAAGCAAACTTTGTAGAAAACTGGATAAAGAAAATATAATTCACATTTGTTCAAATCCTAAGTCTGGTTGTATAAAAACTAAGGCAGACAAAAAAGCAACTGATCAGATTCCAGCTTCGATTTTCCAACATGCTACAGTAGAAAGATGAAAGCTGGAATCTACTCAGCTGCCATGGGCGAAACGGCAACTTTTTTTTGACTGACCTAGTTTTATGCGCTATATTAATACCTAATGTACTGATGGTCCATTAAGACCAGGACACTAGCTCAGCCACTTTCTAGCTCTAGTAGTGGTCCCACATTTAGAAGTTGCAGGTTATTATAAAGGCAAATACAATTATCAGAAATAATAAACATTTATCGACAGTAACAAAGCTTCAAAGTGACAGCTCAAAATATACAGCTCTACCACAGCCGCAACCAAACAGTATGGGTGGCCTCCCAAACTTGCACATCAGGAAGGATTATAGTGAAGCAATCCAGCTGCTGCCTGGCACATGGGAATGGAATGGAGGGTGCTCCTGATGTGCTAACCTCATAGAAAGTGTTTTGCTGATATCAGACACAGAATGAGGAAACTCGTTTTTATTATTTTAGTGCTTTAGGTTTTATATCTACTTTATATTTGCTGTAAGATATTAGTACAATTGGCCTAAGGTGGCAAACTGGACAACTGCCTAAGGACCCCGAAATTTCATCTACCTGGATTTATCAGCAACCCCTTCACTGCACTAAACCACCAGGTAATTTAAAAGTTAACTCTACTCCATCCGTAGCCCCTTCTCTGCCTTTGTTCACAAAGGAACTTACAAGTGACCCTTTCACTGCCTTAGACCACCTAAGATTTTGAAGTGATGAAAAAGCTGTCTAGAATTGATAAGTAAGGGTTTGCCTGTTGTCATTTTTTATTTAAAAAAATCACCCTGAATATTAGATTGGAATAAGTCCCCTGTCATCCTTGTTTGACAATGTACTTCAAGTGTCCGTACAACTTGTTACTGCTCATTTTCTATTAAAGGGGTTGTTTCACTTTAGCAAATAGCATATATTGTGGTTATTATACCATTAAATGTAATCTGCAGGCAGCATGTAATAGAGCCGGAGGAGCTAAGCAGATTGATATATAGTTTTATGAATAAACGATTTGGTAAATCTTGTAATTTATTTATTTACATCTCTGCTCTTTCTGGACTTTAGACCAGTGACTCTGTGCATCTCTGTATAAACTTACACATGGAATGGTATGAATCACTGATAACACTTCCTCCCTGTACACAGTCAAAAAAAGCAGATATAAATAAAGTATAAGTATAAATATTACTGAATCTTTATTCCACAAAGCTATATATCAATCTGCTCCGCTCCTCCTGCTCTATAACATGCTGCCTGCAGATTGCTCTGCATTTCATGGTGACAGCTCATTTTTGAGAATACAAAATTCTGAGAAAAACAAATGGCTGATTATTTTTCTTTATAAAATCTAGTTCTGTACACAACATTCCCGGTCAGACAGGAGAAAGCTTTTTCTCTTTGTTTCCTCCGTAAATACAATTTTCCATCCATAAAGTAAAATTTATTATGACAAATCCACATAACGGTGAGTTCACACTAGCGTTAGGGATTCCGTTATGGCTTTCCGTTATAACATGGTTATAACGGAAAATAACGGAATCCATAAGATGGAAGGATGGATCCGTTCTCCTGCCCATAAACTTGTATTATGATAGAATGCAAAACGGAAGCCTTTAAAAGGCATTCCGTTTGCTCTCCATCCTAATAGAAGTCTATGGGAATCAAAATCAGGACTTTGTTTTCCGTCTTGCATAACGGGACCCAGACGGATCCGTTATGCTTTCCCATAAACTTCTATTAGGACAGAAAGCTAATGGAATGCCTTTTAAAGGCTTCCGTTTTGCATTCTGTCTGGGCATTCCGTTATTTTCCGTTATAACGGAAAGCCATAACGGAATCCCTAACGCTAGTGTGAACCCACCCTAATACATGGATTTTACATCTCAGTGTTAGAGCACAGTGTTCCGGCGATAATTCACAGCCCAGCAAACAGAAATCACAATGGAGAGATTATGTGAACCAGCCATTCATTTCATGTCAGACTTCTCATTTTTCACATTACCTTTGTTTCAAGTAAAATCTCGGAACCTACATTGTAGACTATAATAAAATAAAAATAAAGAATTTTGGGGATTTTAAACTTTGCGATGGCTGTGAAAGGTCATATCTTAAGTGAATATGCCCCTTGTCCTAGGAGTTGCCATATAATTACAAGACTTTATGGAGGAGATTTATCAATTCAAAACTAGTGCAAAGCAAAACTGGCTTAGTTGCCCATAGGAAACAGATTCCACCTTTCATTTCTCAGAGCTCCTGTGAGAATTGAAAGGACTAATTTGGTTGGTATAGGCAGCTAAGCCAGTTTTGCTTAGCAGTAGTTTTGATAAATTTAAAGTACGGAGTAGAATCCCATAATCTTTCTGTGGATCCATACGCCACATTCTGGAAATGCCCCATAGGCTGATTTTAATTAGTTTCAGTATAAAGCTGTGGCCTGCTCTCACTACATTCATTGGTAGCTGTCTGGCACAAGGAAAGGCGTGGCGTGGGCTCGGCATGCATGTGGGTACCTGCATCCCTTGGAAGTAATGGAGGCCATTTTGGCACCAAAAATGGTAAAAGGCAGAGTGGACCCAGCATGCATGTGGATCCAACACTTCCTGAACTTTATGGCGGCCATTATGGCGCATACCAGGTAAAATTTAGTGTTAGGACCAGTCTTACAGAGATCGCCTTGACGTCCCGCAGACGGGCTCAGATGGTTTTGTACAAAATGCATTGGCCAAGCATCTCACTTTATAAATAAGCGTAGCATTAGCACTATAATATTTTTTGTGACTATGGCATTATTGTACTTTATCTGGTTTGCAGGGTGATGCTGCATTCCCCCCCTTTTATTCTGTGGATCCATACACCATATTCTGGAAATGAAACCGTACAATGCAGAGCACATTGAGCTTGCCAGAGCTCCCCAGAGGTTTAGGTAGTGGCGGATTGGCCATAGACCTTACAGGGAAACTTTCCAGTGGACAATGCCCAGGGGACCGCCCAAGCCCCCCACTCTGCGGTTAGTCAGTACATAATGAGTTATCAGTGATATTTAACACTGTGAGAATCAGGTACTCATGTACCCAGCCAGCGACTGCACATGTCCTCCTGAATTCAACTGCTGTGGCCCACACCTCACCTCCTAAGACTCTTGCTCCGTATTTTAATTAGAGACAGGAGGAGGACAGAAAATGGCATCTATTGATGGCCACCATAGAGGGACAGCTTTCGGGGCAACATATGCACTATGGTATATGGTTCTGATGGGACAGTATTTTGAGCTTTGGTATTGCTGACCCTGCCTACTTGTGTTGCCCCGCCTTACATCAATTTGGATCCACCAACATGGGGCCACATTTATTTATTTATTTTTCCAGGGCCACTTTAGGTTCCCAGTCCACCCATGGGTTTAGGTCCTCTTTTAGCTTTGTAATCAGAGACAGCTCTTTTTAAAATGCACCAGGGCGATCAGCTGATTGCCCTTGGTCATAACCCTGAAGATGAATGGCTGTCTTTGTAATACTTGGAAGGTTCGAGCCCACCCATACTAGAGACGCTATGTAGGTTCTGGCTCATAGAGGGGATCCCAAGCAGGAGAATGGCCTCTGTGCCATCCGTATTTGCTATTAAGGAAGCTCTTTAGTGGATATGAAGTTCAATCATTGTATAATAAAAAGCTACAACTTTCTTATATACTGTATTATTCTATACATTTATTAAGGGTACTTTCACATTAGCGGCAGGGGAGTCCGGCAGGCTGTTCCGACGGCTGAACAGCCTGTCGGATCCGTCCTGCCGCTAGTTCATGTGTGCCCCCGAACTGCCGCTCCGTCCCTATTGACTATAATGGGGCAGGGCGGAGTTCCAGCGGCGGCACGGCAGCACACGGCAAGAGGCAGCCGGACTAAAAGTACGACATGCAGTACTTTTAGTCCGGCTGCCTCTCGCCGCCGGAACTTTGCCCCCACCCCCATTGACTAGTCAATGGGGACGGAGCGGCAGTCCGGGGGCACATGCAAATTAGCGGCAGGACGGATCCGACAGGCTGTTCACCCGCCGGAATAGCCTGCCGGACTCCCCTGTGTGAAACTAGCCTAAGACCATCTTTTTACAGGCCAGTCTGAATCTATCCCCCACTGGCATCAGATGAGCCTTGGCTATTAAGAGTTGTCTGTCTCTAATTGTGGCACATCTGTGTAGGTTTGTAGACCAGAACTAAGATCTATGCCAGCCTGTGAAAATTTCTGGTACAGTATAATCTACTCCGGTTTCCTGGCCAGCTATGCCTGGTCTTGCACTGCCCACCTCCAGCTCTGGCAACTTTATGAAAACTTTGCAGTTTTTTTTACACCATTTTTCTGTTGTACAGGGTGTGATAAACATTGTCCTTTTTGTCTTAATTCCTCCCCAATTTCAAAATCTCTGCTTGCTGTCAAAGAGAGTTTGTTCCAAACTAGCCTTCCTCTTGAAACTAAACAGGTCAGCAACCTCTCTACCATCATGACAGCATCTTGCTTTAAATGTATAAATCTGGATTCCAGGCTGCTTAGCTCCCAGAGGATTGCCTAGACCAAATACAACACCACTGTGGCTGTATGGTCAGCAGTGGGGACATGACAGTAATGCACAGCTGCATTGCCTTTTTTTTAAAGGGAATCTGTCACCATAATCTTGGAGTGTTATCTGCAATACTACATGAGTAATACTACCCACCCCTGCAGTCAGCTCTCAAAGCTGAACTGAAATACACAGTCCATATTGCAGCGCTGTGCAGAGGAATCCTGTGCGCATGCGGAGCAGTCCTGACAATGTATCTCAGTGCTGATGTGGGGGAAAAGGGGGCAATATGATAAAAAAAAATTATAAATAGTGATCTGGACTTATCTGCTATAGTATTTATGTAGTATTGCCAATAATGGTCCCTTTAACTGTGGATACCAGAGAAATCTCCAATATACAATGCACCGGTGTACCCTAACAACTCCCATAATAATAGTCGACCGACTCACGTATTACCATATAGCTATATGATCAGAAGTAAAAAAAACTCTTTGTTTAAAAAATTGCTGAAAAAAACACTAACTAACAAACCCAAATTAGATGCAGCATAGCTTTACAGTGCAAAGGTACGATTTTAGGTCTTTTCTATATAACTGTATTTCTGAAACAATATAATTTAGTTTTACTAAACAAAATACTGTGAACAAAATTCTGCATTTGTTCTTCAGGAAGACATTAATTGTTAATTAATACAGTCATATGGACTCTGACTTTGCTTCACCGGCTTAGTTTGTAAGCCATATGGCCTCATTTTAAGGTGGTGCTATATAAAGGATACAAGGTGACCTAGTTTCCCACCTTTCCCCAACTGACATTGCACAATGAAAGAATCATATGTCATGTAGAGAACAATGCAAACTACTAGGGTAAAATAATGCTTGTGTTAGGGATTTAGATGTGTGCTATGCCACAAGGGCATACAGTATATCACATTCTATCTATCTATCTATCTATCTATCTATCTATCTATCTATCTATCTATCTATCTATCTTGTATTATCTATAAATCTATCTATCTTTCTATATATCTATCTATCTGGTATTATCTATCTATTTATCTATCTAGCTATCTATCTATTATGTAACTATCTACTGTATTCTCCAACCATCTAATTTGTACGGAGGTCTGCTGACTCTCACTTGATACCAGATACCAGATGAAATAAGGATTGGGCTGTTTTATTTCAACATGCCCAATCTTATTGTTTTTGGGAAGATAAGCAGCTGGTAGAATTGTCTGATGACAGCTAAAGCCCCCTCTCTTCGTGTAGAACATATACATGCACGTTCAGCCAAGTCGAGCAGACAGAAGACCTACAACCTGAAGAATGAGTTAACAAGTTAGATGTAGAATGGTGTATGTAACGGAACGCCTAACACCCCGACCGGATACCTCCGTTGATAGATGGTCCTAGTGCTTTCCGAGGACTCCAAGCACTCCACTTGACACCGTACGCACTGCAGACCCCACGAACCACCGAAGCTTGGTTGAGATCTCACCGTCTCCTACCCACCCTGGACCTACGACAAGGCTCCAGGCTCCAGTGGGTGAACCTCTCCTACATCCAGAGAGCAGGAACAAGCTCTTACAAGAGCTAGTAGTAAAGCCAGGGGAGTATAGCAAATCTCCCAGCGTATAGCAATCCCCAGCGTCGATCAGTTACCCAAACACCAGCCTCAACATGATGAAGGATAAAACAGGAACACTTTATTGAGGGCTACCCGCCCGTATTTATGCAGGTCCCCATCTGGTGGACACGCCCCTAGGGGACCAGAATGAAGACTGTGACACAGGACAGATATGCAGCACTGCAGGATACACAGAGACAATACATGCCCACAATGCATCATGGTTTCCTCCTCTCTGCCCTGGAGACACCCGAGGAGTAATCCAATTATCTCTCAAGACAAAGGGAAATCACCAATACACATGTGGGGACAACAGAACAGAAATCACCATTTAAACATACAATGTCACAACCCTTTTCAATACACAGACATTTAACATCCCAAAATGGCACGAATTAGACCAGGAGTTCAAGTTAGTTCAAGTCCTTTGTGAACAAATGAGGCCTGGCTGATGAGAGGGCCCATAATCCTGGGGCAAGAGGCCAGCAGCCAGGCCCCTCCAAAACCCAGTGGCGAGGTTGGTTTCGCCACACAGTGTAGAAGAAGAATGTAGGCAGATATTCCATATATCAGGGGTGCACAACCTGCTGCCCGGGGGCCACATTTGGCCCTCGATACCATTCTGTGCGGCCCCCAACCATCTGGTAACAGACATGTATGTCTATGTCTTGTGGCTTGCTCACATGTATCTTTCATGTATTCTCCCATTATATGGGAGTCCTGGAAGTGTAACTACACATTTTAGGTTCATACTGTATGTTTAATATGCCTTAATATGCCATAAACACAATATTTCCGTTCGGCCCTTGGAATTGGTTCATTGTGGCAATGTGGCCCCAAACCAGAAAAGGTTGTGCACCTCTGCCATATATGGATCAAGTCAACCACTTTGGGTCACAGCTAAACTTGGGTATCAAGATACATAGGTGGAGATCAATACGCATAGCTGGAGATCATGAGGAGAATTTAAAATTTGTGCCAACTTTAGCAAATGTTTCACCACGTTTGACAAATTTGGTGCATTTTTACGTCTAACACGTCTGTCTTTAGCTCTTACGGCATTTTCTATGCCACCTCTTTAATCTCCCAGCGTATAGCACTTCACACTAGCGTTTTTCTTTTCCGGCGCTGAGTTCCGTCCTAGGGGCTCAATTCCGGAAAAGAACTGATCAGTTTTATCCCCATGCATTCTGAATGGAGAGTAATCCGTTCAGGATGCATCAGGATGTCTTCAGTTTAGTCTTTTTGACTGATCAGGCTTTTCAGAAAACCGTAGCATGTTGTATTTTTACCTCCGGCCAAAAATCCTGAACACTTCGGCCTTTTTCCCATTGACTTGCATTAACGCCGGATCCGGCGCCGTGTGTTCCGTCAAACCGGATCCGGCTTTTGCATGTTAAACCCAAAAAATGTGAAAACAAAGTTAAAGTCCATAAATGGCGGATCCGTTTTTTCGATTGCATTTTTTCATTGTGATCAAAATCCGGTGTCGGAATTGAATGCCGGATTCAAACAACGCTAGTGTGAAAGTAGCCTAAGGCTACTTTCACACTAGCGTTCGGGGCTCCGCTTGTGAGTTCCGTTTGAAGGGGCTCACAAGCGGCCCCGAACGGATCCGTCCAGCCCTAATGCATTCTGAATGGATGCGGATCCGCTCAGAATGCATCAGTCTGGCTCCGTTTGTCCTCCGCTCCGCTCAGCAGGCGGACACCTGAACGCAGCTTGCAGCGTTCAGGTGTCCGCCTGGCCGTGCGGAGGCAAACGGATCCGTCCAGACTTACAATGTAAGTCAATGGGGACGGATCCGTTTGAAGTTGACACAGTATGGCTCAATTTTTAAACGGATCCGTCTCCCATTGACTTTCAATGTAAAGTCAAAACGGATCCGTTTGCATTATCATGAACATTGTTCATGGTAATGCAAACGGATCCGTTCTGAACGGATCTAAACGTTTGCATTATAGGTGCGGATCCGTCTGGGCAGATACCAGACGGATCCGACCTAAACGCAGGTGTGAAAGTAGCCTAAGAGTGCAATGATTTTTCTTACTTTTTAAAAAGTTACAAATCTGACTGACAGCTTGATAGGCTAACCACTACCACTTCCTACCCACTTTTCACAAATGCAGGGATTGGTAAAAATGAAATATGCTTTAAATGTTACCATCAAAACAATCTCATTCTGATCAATGAAGCTGATTTTCAATTTTCTGGAAATAAAAACCCAGCTGAATATGAATATACCCTTTTTTCATTCCTAGCATTCAGAAAGCCATAATTATTTTTATGTTTTAGCCTTATGTGCCTGCGTTTTCTATTCACCAAGTCGTAGCTTTTGTTAGGCACTGTTACGAGGTGTATATACATGATACCAAATTTTATATACTGCGGGTCAGGGGAAAAGCGACAAAAGAATGCTCAACTTTGGTCTCACATGAGAACCACACACCCATTGAAGTCTATGGGCCTATGAAACCACTGACAGAACACAGGCGACATCTGTGGTTTTCACTGACCACTGGACAGAGATACTCTAGAAATACCCTTTTCAGCCTAGCAGTGCATATAGAATACAGATGGCACACAGAGGGCATCAACAGGGTGAAACGCTGCCTTGTCATGTACATTATCAAGGACACAGATGTGTGAAAGAAGCCTAAAGGCCTAGTTCACACATCAGTGTCTGGTCAGTGATTTGTCAGTGGTTATTAGCCAAAACCAGTAAAGCCTAAACAGATATATGGTATAATCGAATGATTTACTCCTGTTCTGTGTTTTAGACCTGCCCCTGGCTTTGGCTCACAATGACTGACCAAAACACTGACTCTATGAATAAGGACTTAGGTCTCTTTCACATGTCCCTGCCTGTGACAATGTTTATGATAAGACAGTCTGTGTTTAATCTGTGACAATGTCCATGAAGGGTCCATATTTGATCTGTATGTCTGTTTTTTGCCCTCTGTTAGGCTACTTTCACACTAGCGTTAGGAGCGGATCCGTCTGATGTTTCATCAGACGGATCCGCTCCTAAAATGCAGACGTTCGCATCCGTTCAGAACGGATCCATCTGCATTAAAACTTAGAAAATTTTCTAAGCATGAAAGTAGCCTGAGCGGATCCGTTCAGACTTTACATTGTAAGTCAATGGGGAACGGATCCGCTTGAAGATTGAGCCATATGGTGTCATCTTCAAGCGGATCCGTCCCCATTGACTTACATTGTAAGGCTAAGTTCACACGAACGTGCGTGACCCGTGGCCGTATTGCGGCCCGCAAATCGCGGGCCGCAATACACGGCCACAGTTCCGTGTGAATTCCGCATCACGGATGCGGACCCATTCACTTCAATGGGTCCGCTAATCCGGAATCGCGGAACGGCCGCACGGGACGGGACCCCTCGGAAGCACTACGGAGTGCCTCCTGGGGTTACGTCCCGTTGTTCCGTTCCGCTAAAAGATAGAACAAGTCCTATCATTTCGCGGAACGGCCGGATCGCGGACCCATTAAAGTGAATGGGTCCGCGATCCGATGCGGCTGACCTACGGCCGGCGAACAAACATTGCGGCCCGCTATTTGCGGGCCGCTTCACAGGCACGGGTCACACACGTTCGTGTGAACCCGGCCTAAGTCTGGACGGATCCGCTCGCCTCCGCACGGCCAGGCGGACACCCGAACGCTGCAAGCAGCGTTCAGGTGTCCGCTCACTGAGCGGAGCGGAGGCTGAGCGCTGGCAGGCGGATGCATTCTCAGTGGATCCGCCTCCATAGAGAATGCATCAGGGCCGGGCGGCTGCGTTCAGGACCGCTCGTGAGCCCCTTCAAACGGAGCGCACGAGCGGACACCTGAACGCTAGTGTGAAAGTAGCCTTAGGCATATCTCCTACAATGGTGAGACAAAACCACTGATGGATGAAAAAGGGCGTAGTCTGGGCAGGGCCATAGACCCCCACTAGGGTTGCCACTCAGCCAGTATCTCACTGGCCAAGCAGGTATTTTAGTGCCCCTGCCGGTGACGGTAATTATTTTTCTATAAGGATTGTTACTAATGAGCGCGTCCATTGTGGAGCACTCTTTAGTACAACCTTTATCTCCCCTCATCTCCCCAACCCCATTTTGTGTTAAGAAGAAAAAAAAACTCACCTCCTCCATTTGATCGTGCCATGGTGAACACTTGCTGCTGACTGGAGGTGCAGGACAGGACGGTGTTCACCGTGGTACCAGCAAATAGATGAGGTGAGTTTTTAGGTTTTTTTTGCACAATGAAGAGAAAGGGACATTACTGGGGGGCACTAATGGGGCATTACCATTTCTAGGGAGAACTAAAGGGGCACTAATAATTCTGGGAGGCACTAATTGGGCATTAATATTACTGAGGGGCACTAATGGGCGGCATTATTAATTCTGGGGAGCACTAACTGGGGCATTACTATTACTGAGGGCACTAATGGGTGCATTACTAAATCTGGGGGTCACTAATTAAGGCATTAATATTACTGGTGGCATTACTATTTCTCGGGGCACTATTAATTCTGGGGGGCGCTTATGGAGGGAATATTAATTTTGAGGACCACTAATTGGGGAATTAATATTACTGAGGGTCACTAAAGGGGGCATTATTAATTCTGGGGGCATAAATGGAGGCATTACTATTACTGGGGGCACTAATGGAGGCATTAATTCAGGGGGGTGCTAATGGGGCATTAATATTACTGGGGCACTAATGGGGGCATTATTAATTCTGTGGGGCACTAATGGAAGCTTTACTATTACTGGAGGGACTAATGGCGGCATTATCAATTCTGGGTGGCACTAATGGAGGCATTACCATTAATGGGGGAACTAATGGGGGCACGATCAATTCTGGGGGGCACTAATGGAAGCATTAATATTACTAGGGGGCACTAATGGGGGCATTATTAATACTGGAAGCCACATTATGACATAGCGACTTAACACCGCCGCGTCCCCACAACCACACCCCTTTGGGGATTGGCTTAACTTGGCCAGTATTTTTTTGTTGGGAAAGGTGCCAACCCTAGCCCCCACACATTCATCATAATTTACACTATAACCTGGCAAAATGATGATCGCAATCTACGCCAGATACAAGCTGCTGTAGATTTCAGTTTGGCACACAGACGGCTATAGAAGGCATTTAATTTATGACGAGGCCTGCACCTCACCATACATTACATGTCTCCTCCGGCGGTGGCACAGGCCCTGTCAAGACTGTTCTTGATAAATAAGATCCATAGACTTCAATAGGTGTATTTGGTCCACATCACAGAACACAGGAGTGTATGGATACTTGTGCTGTCCATGGAGAACGTGATTGACATGATTTAAAATTTTAATAAAACTAAAAATTTTAAAAAAATAAAACTATAAACATATATATAAATTTAAAAAATAAAAACTGTGAAATGAAAGCTGGGCCATGTACAGAGGGAACACAAATGCAATTCATTTTGTTTGTTCATTGATAAATTAAGAGTTATTGATTTTCCTCAGATCGTCCTCAAGTTGTATATGACTTTTTATAAGCCAAACCCTCCAGCATAAATCCATTATGCATGTGCCATATACGGTGCACCTGCCACCCATTCATCAGAGCATAGATGGCCCCATTCTGTAAATGTATGAATGACAGGAATAATAACCCATGAGTAAAGACTTCATGGCATCTGAATGAAGCCCTACATTATGATGAGGAGCATGCAGCTGCGGAGAGTTGTCATGGCTGCTTTAATGAACATTTACTCATTGATTCTTGGACAATGTGCTCTTATGTGGTTACCATTTGAATATCTGCTCTGAAGACCCTTTAGAAACAGAAGTGGATTTTTAATTAGATCACAGTCGAGCTTTATCTTGATGACTTTTTATGTACTGCATAGAATATTGAAAAATGTCAACTTCTCTAGCACTTCACATATTCGCAGTCTTTAGGCTCTGTTTAGGATTGATACATGGATGCTGGACTGTAGTGCACTCATTAAGAGAATGTGAATCCAAAGGAAGAGTTCATTTCCTGTATTTAATGAGGTAGTCCTTGTTGTTGCCCCCTCCCCACAAGAAGCAGATTATGGGGACGTCTCCATACTGTCACGGACGTCCCCATGACAGGTGGCAGGAGATCGGTGAGACTGGAAACACGTGGTTTGATCTGACAGGTTTTCCTTGTGGATCAATAGGCGTCTGTGTTGTTTCTGGTATGGCCACACCCCTTGCCTCCAGGTGTTGCTAATGTGGTCATTTAACCTTCCTTATTTATTGGTTGTTTCTCCCACAATGTTGTGCAGTTTATATCTTCAGTTTCAGTTGTGGATAGCTGGTGTGTGGCTCTCGGCAGAGTTCCTGGTGCTTCCATAGCCCCTTTGAAGTTAAGTCTTTCCTTTCCCTTTTTGTATTTTGTTTGGGTTCTGTGTGCTGTATTTTCCTATTGTTTGTATTAGGCCTGAAGGAGATTCGTCCTTACTTTTGGAGGAACGGGTAGTATCGTCCCTGCCATTAGTACCAGAGTCCTATAGGACTCTAGGTATTCCTGCGTATGAACACACCTACCTCTGGGGTCTGTTCATACTGGTAGTCAGTCAGGATTTTGGCTAGGGTTTTTACTACTAGGAGGTGTCCATATTACTTCCCTAGTTCTAAGGTCTGATTCCCTGTTCCCCCCCGCTTACCTCTTATGCTCGGTGTGGTGTTTCCCTTCCACACTGAAGTGTGACACATACTTACCTCACATTATTATCCTATTATCTTTAACGCTTTCATTTTTATCTGTCTCATATAACTACCATCTCTTTCATATCTATCTGCCAGTCTGTCTACAGTGTCTCTTGAAAGTCTGTGAACTCTTCATAATTGTTTATAAGTTTGACCAAAATATTGTCACAGAGGTCCTGCTGGATCTGATATTTATGACCTAGCCTGAGGATAGGTCATCAATAGTAAAAGCCCGGAAAACCCCTTTAATGTTCACACGAATCCACCATCAGGAGGACAGTGAATAGCAATGGTGTGTATGGCAGGATTGTCAAAAAAGAACATCGCTGCCCATCTGCAGTTCGCTAAACATCACCTGGACAAGCCAGAAGGCTCTATCTATCTATCTATCTATCTATCTATCTATCTATCTATCTATCTGTGTTATCGGATATTTCTTTAAGCAATGATCTTGTTCACAGTAAAAAGTAAAAATTTCTCCATACATGTAGCATATAAAGTTAACATACTGTATCCCCATTCAATGTTGCTCTCCCATTCAGCTGCGGTAGTTGCTGCGGTTCATCCCATTCCCAGACCCTTTTTTCATATATCTAATCTATCTATTTAAGACAAATTGAAGTGTAGATAGCAGCACTCCTATGTAGACCAGGTGCTAAGCCCACCACAAAAAAAAAGTTATTTTGTGAAAGCAATGCTCTTGTTCACAGTAAAAATTTCTCCATACATGTAAGGCGATTTTCACATCTACGTTTTTGCTGGATCTGTCATGGATCAGCAAAAATGCATCCGTCATGATAATACAACCGTCTCCATCTGTTCTGAACGGATTCGGTTGTATTATCTCTAAAATTGCCGTCTCTAAAGCCATTGTAAGTCAATGGGGGACGGATCCGTTTTCTTTTGCCTGCAGCTCTTTTGTGTGCGTCATGGGAACGCAATGAAACGTAACGGAATGCATTCTGGTGAACTCCATTCCCTCCAGTTCAGTTTTGTCCTCATTGACAATGAATGGGGCCAAAACGGAAGCATTTTTCTCCGCTATTGAGACCTTATGACCGATTTCAATAGCGGAAAGAGAAAGCGCAGGTGTGAAAGCAGCCTTTAATATAAAGTTAACATACAGTATCCCGTTCCCAGACCCTTTTTCGTGTATGTTATCTAATCTATCTCATATTATCTATCTATTTTATTTCGTTGTGCAGTTTAACATTTTACAGCTATGTAAACCTGCATCAGAGTATTTCTATATACAGGACCTACCTTCGTGAAGTTGGAGGCCCTATATACCTTCAGGCGAGCAGGGCTGTGGGATTCCTTTTTTGCGTTCCTGCTTCTCCGGGGTCATCTGTGGTCTATCTCTGAGACATTCGTGGTCGGTCTTGACTGAAGACCCCGGCATGCTGCAGTGCGGCCGTCTCGAAGTAGGAGCACTCTCACCGTGATAAGTTCCTCCGTTAACTTCTTCAGTAAGGTCCCCAGCCTGACAAGTCCCTCCGTTCTCTCCCTGCAGACGAGACTTCTTCCATTGCGGGAACTGTCAGGTGCTAGGGGGCTATCTCGTTTGATATCTAGCGGTGCGGCTGGGTAGGCCGTAATCGTGTGGACTGACCGTGAGATGCAGGACGGTATGCCCAGCACCTGACTTGTTGGCAGGCCTACCCCGCATGCCTGATACGATTGGGGTACATTTGACTCTCCGTTGGATAAACTCCTAGTGTAACTGGACATTTAGATTAAGAGTGGCCCTACTCGTTTGTGGCTCTAGGCCCTAGGTTCCTTTTACGTTTCTTATGTACTGAGCCTGTTGCTAGTCTTTATGTATACAGTTCTTATGTCTCCCCACTCAAGCATATTGGGTAATATCGTCTGTTGAATACTCAGGTATCTGGTATCTGGGAGAGTGGGTTACTAGGCAGCTCTACTATGGATGGTAGATGAAACCTGGGTTATATAGTTAAATGTGCTATTGGTTAAGATATCCTTTCATTAGTACTGGAATTTCTATTGGAGGTTTGCCTTCTAGCCTATACTCCCAGTTCCGGAGACGATTAGATTTAGGAATGCCTCCAAAGTACCGTAAATCAGGTGGACTGTTGTCGCCGAAAAGTGGATCGGGGGGGAGTCCACAGGCTCGATTAGACAAATTTCTGAAGTCACCTCCACCTAAAACCAGAGGAGGTGTACAGAGGGTTGCTGCACAGGCGGATTCGGGCTCGAATACTATGGACCGTTTAGAACAGGGCCCATTAACGTCTAGTTCACCTCAGAGTGAAGGCTTTGAGAATATTAATAAGAAACTTGAGGATATACTGGGTGTGGTAAATTTAACTAGTGTTTCTGTCGCAGAACTGTCCTCCTCCCTCGCAGTAGTACAGGCAGATGTCACGATTATAAGAGACGAAGTGTCAAAGTTGAGATCAAAAGTTAAGGAAATGGAAACGGTAGTTAATTCTGTTACCTTAGAGAATGGCCTATTAAAAAAGAGACTAGAAGAAGTAGACGAGGTTAACTTCGGGTTAAAAAAGAAAGTGGTAGAGATGGAGGATAGGTCCCGTAGGTATAATCTGCGACTGGTAGGGGTTCCAGAAGGGGTAGAGCAGGATAATCCTTCAAATTTTATTGAAAAATGGCTCCTTGAAAACTTAGGGCCAGTATGTGATCCAGCCTCCTTTTGTGTGGAAAGGGCTTATAGAATACCGTTTAAAAAAAAAACTCCAGGGGCCCCACCTAGGTCTATTTTGGTAAAACTCTTGTGCTCTAGGGACCGAGATTGGGTTCTTAGACGCAAAAGAGAAGCAGCAGACATCTACTTGGAAGGCAATCTGATATCAATATTCCCCGATTTTTCACGGGAAACTCAACTTAGAAGGAGATCCTTTATCGATGTTAAAAAAAGATTGATGGTTGCCAAAATTAAGTACTCGATGTTATACCCTGCCAAGTTGAGGGTGGTCCATAATGACTCCGTCAGGTTTTTTTCTACACAGGTGGAGGTGGTGCAATGGCTGGATTCAAAGGGCTTATGAGAGAAGATGGCAGGTGGCGAGGGGGGAGGTCAATGAGGGGTGATGGTGGGGGGGAGGTTTGGAGGAAAGAAAGAGGTTGATGGGCATTGTGAAATGCATTGTCAACCAAGTAGGGTTTTTTTTCTTTTGGGTTGGGGATAGGGGAGGGATTGGCTGCCGTCACTTGCTTCGTGGTTATGCGTGCCCCCCCCTTGCAGATGGGGGACTTGGAATTACTTCATCTCTAGGACGTGCCGTGTAATATTCTATTCTGGAATGTGAGAGGGCTGGGAGACAGAGTGAAGCGTACGGTGGTGTTTGATTGTGTGGTTCGTCATCTTCCTGCAATTGTTGTCCTATTAGAGACCCATGTAACATTAGATAGGATCTACACATTGAAGAGGAAATGGGCTTCCCTTGAGTACCATGCTTGCTATTCTTCATATGCAAGAGGTGTTAGCGTATATATTCACCGTGGGATAGAGTTTCAACCTTTAGATAGTTTGATTGACAACGAAGGGAGATATGTATTCCTTTATGGGGTTTGGAAAGGGCAGGAGATGATTTTGGCGTTCATTTATATCCCTCCACCATTTAAATCAACGGTCTTTTCACACTTGGTTAAATATATAGCCACAAAAAACCAATGCCCACTATTTGTGGCAGGCGATTTTAATGCAGTACTTGACCCTGAGCTAGATCGGTTTTCTTCGTTCTCAGGACACAGTCGGACGCGATCCCCTTTGATTACTATTTGCCAGGAGTTGGCGCTAGTTGATATCTGGCGTCACCTATATGGCAATAGAAAAATCTTTTCTTGCTTTAGCCAGTCATTTGGGTCAATGTCCCGTATTGATCTGGCTTTTGCAAGCCAGGATTTGTGTCGTCGTGTTGTCAGAATGAAGTATGAACCGCATGGAATATCAGATCATTCCCCAGTCTTGATTGGGTTCGTGGAGGCCCTGCCAACACATAGAGCCTTTAAATTGAATCCGCACTGGTTTGATGTGATCGGGGAACAAGGACAAATAGACCAGGATATACAGGAATTTTGGGGCTTCAATTTGGGCTCTGCACATATTCATTATGTGTGGGACTCTTTGAAGGCCCATATAAGAGGATTATATTTTACTAAAATCAATAGGTTTAGAGTTGAACAGCGGCGAAGGGAACAACAACTGACTGATTCAGTAAGGAGCCTACGCGCTGCCTTAATTGCCTGCCACAAGGACCAATACATTGATCAATTAAAGGAGGCCAATTCACAGCTTAAGACACTGTTATATAGAAAAGCACAACATAAGCTTTTATTCCAGGGCCAAAAGCGCTTTTGTGAATCTGGTAAAACAGGCAGGTTCCTGGCACGATTGGTGGCTAACCAGAGCGAGGCTACCAGTATAAGGGAAATCAGGAATGCACTAGGAAATAGTGTGAGGTCCGTAGAGGAGATCAGCAATGAATTTGTGAAATTTTATTCTACTCTCTATAAGTCTGATTCTATTTTCAGTCGCAGCGATATGGACCAATACCTTCAACAATTGGAGCTTCCTAGTTTATCGGCACAAGATAGAGAGATGTTGGATTCCCCTATCCTTTTTGAGGAATTGCAGGCGATACTTCCACTCCTTAAGTATAATTCATCCCCTGGTCCAGATGGATTGCCGTTTGAACTGTACAGGTACCACGCTAAATCACTCCTTCCGATCCTGCTTCTAGTTTTGAATGAATCCTGTAGGCTCGGCTCTTTACCACCATCATTCAGAGAGGCAGTAATTATCCTGGTGTTAAAAAAGGAGAAGGATCCATGCGATATGGGGTCATATAGACCTATATCGCTCCTTAATACGGATTATAAGATTCTCGCTAAAATGTTGGCTAATCGTTTGAAGAGGGTTATAGCTTCCCTGGTACACCCTAATCAGACGGGTTTTATCCCGGGTCGCCAAATACAGATGAGCCTATATAGGGTGTATCTGAACCTTTCTGTTGGGGGTGGTATAGACCACTCCGTCCTGTCATTAGATGCCGCAAAGGCATTTGACAGGATGGAGTGGCCTATTTTGTGGGCTACTATGTCTCGGTTTGGCCTGGGGAATTCATTTTTGGAAATGACCCAAATGTTATATGAACAGCCGCTCGCAACTATTAATATTAATGGTTTGAGTTCTCCTCCTGTGATGAGGTAATAGAGAAATATGGTAAATTATCAGGTTATATGATTAACTGGACAAAGTCATCGCTCCTCCCGCTGAACCGGAAGGCTGTAGATGAAGGGAGGGGGATCAGTGTTCTGGCCCCCAAGGATACGTTGGAATATTTGGGAGTTAAGATTGGGGTACCCATAAATAGGTTTTACGAGCTGAATCTGGCCCCGGTATTGAATAAAGTTAAGATTAAGATAAGCGCTTGTCAGAAATTGATGTTGGCTCAGACAGATCGAATAGCATTGATTAAGATGATTATCTTGCCTATCGTCTTGTTCCCGATATGTGCCTCCCCAATCTGGATTGACGATATATTTTTTCATAGATTGGAGACTCTGATAAACGATCTAATTTGGGGAAGGAAGAGGGTGCGTATAAAGCAGAGATACTTATGGTTGTCGGAGGAAGATGGTGGGTTGTCACTTCCTTTTTTTCAAGGTTATTATTTATGCGCACAGATACAGCGTTGTTGCTTTTTGAAAGAAAGTTTACTCCTACGCTATTTGACTAAAGTGATGGATAAACCAATAGAGAATATTTTTGCATGTTTGGAGACTGGGTATATGGGATTGGAGAAGTCCTTGCCGATCCCTTGTTCACTACAGAGGGTATGGAATAAGCTGAAGGATATTCTTAAAGTTTCTAGTCCCTTTGCCTTTACTCCTCTGTGGGAGAACAAGGGGCTGGCGGAATTCTTCAAAATTACAGATTTTGGTTATTGGTCACGTAAGGGTATTAATAAAGTGTCTCACCTTTTTTATTCGGGTCATTTTAAATCGCTTTGGGAATTTGGTGTCACTTATAGCTCACCACTAGACGTGTTTATGTATACACGTTTAAAACACACTTTTGTAGCCTCTAGGAATAGGGACTTCATTTTTCCACAAGAGAATTTATTTTTCGATTATTGTGATGCTCATAAGTATGAGAAGGTGAAGATCTCTGCATTGTACGCTAAACTCCGAACGGCATTGGCAACTGTTACTCCTTTTAATAGTCCTACTAAGTGGGAGCAAGAGTTGAATTGCTCTCCACTACAGTGGTCCTCCATCTATAAGAATGTGAAGAAGGCGTCGGTTTCCAATGCCCATAGATTAATCCAATTTAAGATTTTGCATCGATTATATTATACCCCAAAAATCCAAGGAAAATTCAGTCAAAATAAAGCTAGGGAGTGTTGTTGCCCTAAATGTGGATGTGTTAATGCGGACTATATACATTTGCTTTGGGGCTGTAGTAAAATCAGAAAATATTGGGACCAAGTGTTCTCTTCCCTACAAAAGGAGTCCGCGTCGAATTATAACCCGGACATTTTGACAGTGATTTTGGGATACTATCTCTCAGAAATGGAAACCCCCCTCCGGGTCAGACAGATCTGGATGAGGGGTCTGATGGTCGCCAAAGCTATGTTGGTTAAGTATTGGGGCTCTGTCTCCCCGCCCTCGGTAAGCGAGTGGAGTTTATACCTTCAACAAATTAGAGTATATGAGGATATCGCAAGAAAGTAGGGGGTGTCACGCAAGACCACTTAGGTATATTTAATGTTGTTCTATAGCTGATTGAATGGATTGGACGGCAGCCAATATGGGGGGGGTATTATTAGTATAATTATTATTATATTGGGTGTAAACTTATATTGATCGGTACAAGTTTGCCACAATGATGTTTATAATTGTTGTGTTATGTATATTGACTTGATCAATATTGGATTTTGTACTAATTTGTGGTTAAAAAAAAAAAAAAAAAAAAAATGGCCCATATTGATAGGATAGCATCTTGCAGTTGATGGAGATTTGAGGGATGCACATCCAGGGCACGAAGCTCCCGTTCCACCACATCCCAAAGATGCTCTATTGGGTTGAGATCTGGTGACTGTGGGGGCCATTTTAGTACAGTGAACTCATTGTCATGTTCAAGAAACCAATTTGAAATGATTCGAGCTTTGTGACATGGTGCATTATCCTGCTGGAAGTAGCCATCAGAGGGATGGGTACATGGTGGTCATGAAGAGATGGACATGGTCAGAAACAATGCTCAGGTAGCCCGTGGCATTTAAACGATGCCCAATTGGCACTAAGGGGCCTAAAGTGTGCCCAGAAAACATCCCCCACACCATTACACCACCACCACCAGCCAGCACAGTGGTAACAAGGCATGATGGATACATGTTCTCATTCTGTTTACGCCAAATTCGGACTCTACAATTTGAATGTCTCAACAGAAATCGAGACTCATCAGACCAGGCAACATTTTTCCAGTCTTCAACAGTCCAATTTTGGTGAGCTTGTGCAAATTGTAGCATCTTTTTCCTATTTGTAGTGGAGATGAGTGGTACCCGGTGGGGTCTTCTGCTGTTGTAGCCCATCCGCCTCAAGGTTGTGCGTGTTGTGGCTTCACAAATGCTTTGCTGCATACCTCGTTTGTAACGAGTGGTTATTTCAGCCCATTCTCCTCGGACCTCTAGCAACCACAAGGCATTTTTGCCCACAGGACTGCCACATACTGGATGCTTTTCCCTTTTCACACCATTCTTTGTAAACCCTAGAAATGGTTGTGCGTGAAAATCCCAGTAACTGAGCAGATTGTGAAATACCCAGACCGGCCCGTCTGGCACCAACAACCATGCCACGCTCAAAATTGCTTAAATCACCTTTCTTTCCCATTCTGACATTCAGTTTGGAGTTCAGGAGATTGTCTTGACCAGGAGCACCCCCCTAAATGCATTGAAGCAACTGCCATGTGATTGGTTGACTAGATAATTGCATTAATGAGAAATAGAACAGGTGTTCCTAATAATTCTTTAGATGAGTGTATATATATATATATATATATATATATATATATATGTGTGCTGTACAAGCTGAATAATGTATGTGACTAGGAACATGTCTATGCTTTAGTTTCCCACCATTTCTGCTCTTGCTAGAAAACAAATGCTTTATTGTGTTCTGCTAAGTGGAAAAAATAAATTCCAAAAGAAAAAAAAAAAAGGTAAACTATACAGACTTAGATTTCCATGTCTGAGATCAGAGATTAGAAACTTGTCTGAACCCATTTATATTGCACAATGTTGGTGGTTCAAAGCATTCGAATCTGCCATCACTTTCATTAAAATCCTGTTACTGCAGGCAGTCATTGTACGATCACTGTACCCATATGATTTGACCTTTTAGATATAAAATTTTAATCCTATATTTCAGGGCTTTCAGATTTATAATATGCATTTTTCTTATCTCCGCATCAGAAGCTATTGCAATGGCGAGTGTATAGAGTTCACAATGTAATGGTACATTCATGTGGAAATTTGCTGCAGAAATTTCTGCAGCTGTTCCATTCATGTTAATGGGACTTGCATAAGGCCCCTTTCACACGAGCGCATTTTGCGCGCGGGTGTAATGCGTGACGTGAACGCATTGCACCTGCACTGAATCCTGACCCATTCATTTTAATAGGTCTGTGTGCATTTTTTTTCACGCATCAGTTCTGCATTGCGTGAAAAACGCAGCATGTACTATATTCAGTGTTTTTAACGTAGCCCTGGCCCCATAGAAGTGAATGGATCTTCAGTGAAAAACACATCGCATCCGGAAGCAGTTGCGGATGCAATGCGTTTTTCACTGATGGTTGCTAAGAGATGTTGTTTGTAAAACTTCAGTTTTTTATCACGTGCGTGAAAAATGCGTCAAAGAGCAATGCACACGCACAGTAAAAACAGACCAACTGAACGCAATGGAAGACAAAACTGACTGAACTTTCTTGCAAAATGGTGCGAGTTTCACTGAACGCACCCTGAAAGCATCCGGACCTAATCCGTATCGTTCGTGTTAAAGAGGCCTAAATCTATTTGCTTGTTACCAAAATAAGGGGATATCTCACAAAAAGTATTACTGCATTATACATGTAGTAAAAAAAAAAAAAAAATATATATATATATATATATATATATATATATATATATATATATATAGTGGATATAAAAAGTCTACACACCCCTGTTATAATGTCAGGTTTCGGTGATGTAAAAAAATGAGACAAAGATAACTCATTTCAGAACTTTTTCCACCTTTAATGTGACCTATAAACTGTACCACTCAATTGAAAAACAAACTAAAATCTTTTAGGTGGAGGGAAGAAAAAATATAAAACTAAAATGATATAGTTGCATAAGTGTGCACACCCTTAAACTAATACTTTGTTGAAGCACCTTTTGATTTGATTACAGCACTCAGTCTTTTTGGGTATGAGTCTATCAGCATGGCACATTTTGACTTGGCAAGATTTGCCCACTCTTCTTTGAAAAAATACTCCAAATCTGTCAGATTGCGAGGGCATCTCCTGTGCACAGCCCTCTTCAGATCACCCCACAGATTTTCAATCGGATTCAGGTCTGGGCTCTGGCTGGGCCATTCCAAAACTTTAATCTTCTTCTGGTGAAGCCATTCCTTTGTTGATTTGGATGTATGCTTTGGGTCTTTGTCATGCTGAAAGATGAAGTTCCTCTTCATGTTCAGCTTTCTAGCAGAAGCCTCAAGGTTTTGTGCCAATATTGACTGGTATTTGGAACTGTTCATAATTCCCTCTAGCTTAACTTGTAACGGATCACCTGGCACCCCGACTGAGTACCTCCGTTGACAGATGCGCCTAGCGTTTCCTGAGGTTTCCAAGCACTCTGGCAGACACCACAATCACCGAACCGAAGCAGCATATAAATCCTCTTCAAGCATATGAATGCTGTAGGCAGTTGAATAGGAAACCATACGAATAGGTTTACACTCCTAGCAGTCAAACTGGGACAGCATGCAATCAATCCTCCCCCAAGAATGAGACGACACTTCACCTTGAGGGTTAAAACAGGAACTCACTTTATTTAGACACAGCACACTTACTTTAAACCCAACAGCCTCATTTACATACAATCCACAAACATAGTACTGCCCACAGGGTTTTGAAATACAACCAATCATATGTATCTACAGTATTTAAACCTTCCCAGCAATTGGACACAAAATCCCCTTGCCTCTGTCTGTAACGCAATAAACAAAACACAATGAGCATTGTCTAAGATGTAATTAACCAACACAATAAGCATTGTCTGAGACGCAATCCACAAAATACAATTACCAAACGTAATGGACTAACTTGAACCCTGGCATGCACATATACAATTTAACCGAACACATAATAACATACATAGTATTTAAGACAGCCTGAATGCAATCTGCTACACAGTCTTAAAGGGGCATTGTTCCTAAAAGTCATACCATGTCCACGGATGGCCATTAAAGGGCCAGTAGCAGCAATATAAAATACCACATGCCCAAATATTGCATTCAAACGTACCAATTCACCAGGGGCCATAGTCAGCAGGTAGGAGGCGGGCAGCCAGGCCTCTCCAATGCCCAGTGGCGAGGCGGGTTCCGCCACATAACTAATGCCCTAGTTCCAGCTGAAGAAAAACAGCCCCAAAGCATGATGCTGCTACCACCATGCTTTACTGTGGGGATGGTGTTCTTTTGGTGATGCGCAGTGTTGTTTTTGCGCCAAACATATCTTTTGGAATTATGGCCAAAAAGTTCAACCTTGGTTTCATCAGACCATAACACCTTTTCCCACATGATTTTGGGAGACGTCAGATGTGTTTTTCCAAAATGCAGCCTGGCTTGGATGTTTTTCTTCGTAAGAAAAGGCTTTCGTCTTGCCACTCTACCCCATAGCCCAGACATATGAAGAATACGGGAAATTGTTGTCACATGTACCACACAGCCAGTACTTGTCAGATATTCCTGCAGCTCCTTTAATGTTGCTGTAGGCCTCATGGTAGCCTCCCAGACCAGTTTTCTTCTCGTCTTTTCATCCATTTTGGAGGGACGTCCAGTTCTTGGTAATGTCACTGTTGTGCCATATTTTCTCCACTTGATGATGACTGTCTTCACTGTGTTCCATGGTATATCTAATGCCTTGGAAATTCTTTTGTACCCTTCTGACTGATATCTTTTAACAATGAGATCCCTCTGATGCTTTGGAAGCTCTCTGCGGACCATGGCTTTTGCTGTGGGATGCGACTAAGAAAATTTCTGGAAAGACCAACTAGAGCAGCTGAACTTTATTTGGGGTTAATCAGAGGCACTTTAAATCATGGCAGGTGTATGCTGACTCCTATTTAACAGGATTCTGAATATGATTGCTTAATTCTGAACACAGCTACATCCCCAGTTATAAGAGGGTGTGCACATTTATGCAACTACATTATTAAAAAAAAAATTGTTTTCTTCCCTCCACCTAGAAGATTTCAGTTCGTTTTTAAATTGAGTGGTACAGTTTATAGGTCACATTAAAGGTGGAAAATGTTCTGAAATGATTTATCTTTGTCTCATTTTTTTACAGCACAGAAACCTGACATTTTAACAGGGGTGTGTAGACTTTTTATATCATATATATATATAGGCGAAAAAATTTGTGAAAAAATTCCACGGCACCTCCAAGGCGTAAAATAGTAGAAAACTTCACCAGACCCGCAACGTTTAGATCCGCTTCCTGGGATCTTTCTCAAGCAGTGACAAGATATATATATATCTCATGTACAAATTCCTCCCTGAGCCCAAGAGGAGCGAGTGGAGGATGGGAGTGGTAATAGCTCTGGCAATAACAGTTGAACACACAGATCACAGTGGCATTTCTCACACCGATGTTCACTTGGGGCATGCAAGCACACCCTTTCTTCCCTCAGGGCACACCTTGATGTTGGGACTCCTGCCTTGTAGTAGTTAGGGTGCTCTTGATGTTAAGCGTTTTAGCAAGGTGCAAGGCAGGCGTGGGGAAAATGTGGCTAGCATATGGTGGAGTCAGTAACCAGGCCAGGTATAGTGAGTAAATACGTCTCTCTTTACTGAAGTGCAGAATAGCAGTAGTAGTAGATCTGACAGTATCAAGGAATAATTCACGGAGCAGTTATTTTTCAATAGCAATGTATGGATAATTATTTGGGCTTAGGCCTAGCTCTGAGAAGCTTGTACAATATAAGTCCTCTCTCTTGCTCAGCTAAGCACATTACACCACTTACTAACCAGTTGGTGGACCTGGGTCCATCTCTCAGCAACCTAAAAGGTGTTGAGTCAAGGTGTTAATCCTGACTTATCCATACAATGCTTTTGGGTGTATAAATACAGTAAATCAGAAAACATTTTGCGTTCTTGCCATGCAGTTCCTCTGCAGAACAAGATGCATGTATTCAAACAGAACAGAGCTGGCTCTTTTCTCTTGAATTTTTCTCCTGCAAGAGAACGGTAAAGGGATTCTGTCACCACCTAGTTCCCTTGCTGACTGTTTTCATAGAGACATAGCTGTGGTTCACCTAATTAAAGTGCAGTTTTTTTCTTTTGATAATCCAAGGCTATGCATAACAATTTCTCAACTCAGATACATCTGGGCATTTTGCTTAAATGTTACCAAACATTTCACAAAGAACTCTAGTGAATTAGAGTCTGTTCTTTTGGTACATAGCTTAAACGTTACGTAACATCTCCGGTATAGGTGTTTAACCAGAGAAGGGTTGTGCAACAGCACAATTTGGATATGGGAATTTGGAAAACAAAGGAGCCATTGTATATTGAGAGTCTCTGACGAAGGCTCTATGGGGCCAACTACACACATACACAAACATGGCCAGTCTTGTACCCCAATCTATCATGGCATTTTCTCCTTACTGGTCAGCATTGAGGGGTGGGCAGAATCCACGTCCTTTGAGGTGTCATAAGGGAACTTCTTTTCTGCTTGATCAGTAGCTTCAGCAGCTGACATTGGCTTTTCGTTGGCTACTATAAAGATAGCTCTGGCAGATGAGGTAGACAGTGGCGGATTACAATAGGGACGTTCGGGTCAGCAGCCCCGGGCCCAGCATCGCTGGGGAGCCCGAATGCCCACATACTGCAGAGGGGCACGGGAGCGCATAGTTCTCTGCCCTGATGCTGATCACCGCCATAGGCTTCAACCCGCCTTCCTCTGCGAGCAAGCGCCTGACCCCGGACATAGGTGAGTATTTAGCTTTTAATTTTTTTCCCCATTTTATTTCCTTTTTTTTTTTCATGTGCCTACTTTGGGGGACATGTGGGGTTGAGGCTTCTGTATGGGGGCAAATTATTATGGGAAGACTACTATGGGGAGGCAAATTACTATGTGGGGCAGTGTGGGGGAAACTACTGTGTTGGGGCAGTGTGGGGGAAATTACTATGTGGGGGCAGTCTGGGGGAAACTACTGTTTGGTGGAAACTGCAGTGTGGGGTAAATTACTGTGTGGGGGCAGTGTGGGGGAAATTACTATGTGGGGGCATCTGTAAAGAATAAATCAAGGCAACTGGACTTACTGTAGATTTCTTGAAAACTTTTCAACGAGCTTTCTCAATTCTGAAAGAAATTCACACAGAATTGAGAAAGCTCGTTGGAAGAATGAGTGAAACGTTTTCAAGAAATCTACAGTAAGTCCAGTTGCCTTGATTTATTCTTTACAGATGTACCATGACCTGGATAAATGAGAACCTTCACAGACATATGTGGGGGCAGTGTGGGGTAAATTACTGTGTGGGGGCAGTGTGGGGGAAATTACTATGTGGGGGCAGTGTGGGAGGAAAGTACTATGTAGGGCAGTGTGGGGAAAACTACTGTGTGGGGGCAGTGTGGTGGAAATTACTATTTGTGGGAAATTGCTGTGTGATGGAAACTACTGTGTTGGGCGGTGTGGTTGAAATTACTATGTGTGGTCAAATTACTATATGGGGCAGTGTGGGGGAAATTACTATATGGGGCAGTGTGGGGGAAATTACTATATGGGGCAGTGTGGGGGAAATTACTGTGTGGGGGCAAACTACTATGGGGTGATTACTATGTGGGGCCAGTGTGGGGGAAATTACTATATGGGGGCGTTGCTTTTGGGGAAGCACTGAAGGGGCAATTATATTATTTTTGGGGACACTATACAGTGATTATTGCCTGAAGCACAATATAGGGTGTTATTATTATTACTGGCAACACTCTAGGGGACATTATAACTGCTGCAGACACTATAGGGACATTTGGGGTAATTTATCAAACTGGTGTAAACTAGAACTGGCTTAGTTGCCCATAGCAGCCAATCAGATTCCATCATTCATTTTTGACAGGTCTTTTGGAAATCCAGTTCTACTTTACACTAGTTTGATAAATGGCCCCAATTATGTCTATTAAGGTCACAATTTTTTCAGTTTGGTACCTGGGACATTGGGGAGCACAACGGGCACAGTATTGGTAGTGGCAGCAGGATGACACTGTGGTGACACCAGGATGGGGAGGTTGATGGAAAAATTGAGAAATCTAACGTGTCTGTGTTACAAACTCTGTAGAGACGAGATGTAGCTGAAAGAATTTTCATGGTGGTCTGGGTCAAATGGAGGAGAAGAGGAAAGAGAAGGTCTACATGACAGGAGATGTCACTGGATGTAAGAGGTATGTGGTGCTGTATTCTCCTCCATGTCTTTTTTATTATAATTATATGTATTTAAAATTTGGCAACCAAATTTTTCAGTTTAGAACCCAATTTGGGGTATTTTTTTAGTCTGAAGATGTCATATGGCCTAGTTAGAGACTGTGGCGCTCACAAAGCACCGCAGCCTCTTAATAAAAAAAAAACTAAACTAAAATGAAGGGAGGGTCCCAAGTTGGGTAGACACCCCCGGGCCTATCATGCACTTAATCCGCCCCTGGAAGTAGAGCTATGTGTCACGGCCATGGCTATGACCGTGACTCCTCTACCGCATGCGGTTGCCTGCGGTTTGGTTCTGGTGTTCAACCACAGGTGAGGGCCGCTTGTGTGCTGCCTCACTTGTGGTTGCCGCGGGCAACACGTTGTAGTTTTGGTATTGCCGCTGTAGAGCAGCCTGAGCTGGTGCTAGGCAGCTGGCGGCGATCTTCATGCGGTTACACCTAGCAACCTCTATGTTAGGTGTGTTTGTGTATGTTATGCACGTTGTATGTCTGTGTACACTCTGAGTTATGTGTGCTGTGCACTGACATCTTTCCTGCACTGTGGTTGCCCGTGGCAACGTTTGGTGATGTGTACATGTGGTGGCAGTGTCCCGGCCTCCGGGCTGACTCCCAGGACACGAGTGCCACCCATGTCGTTGCCTGCGGCAACAGCCACAGTGTGTGTGTTGTTTGGACACTTCTCCTTTTAAGTGTGTGTTTCCCTTCTTTGGTGCTGGAAGGGTTAACTCCCTTCCCAGTGTGTGTGTGTGTCTCACTGGGTGTGTCCGACTGTGGGGTGTGGCTTATTGGCCTATATAGCCTCACTGTTTTCCCAGTGCTGCAGGTTGCTTCAGCCATGTTTAGCTGGAGCAGCCTCATGTATTTTCTACCTGCCAGTGAGAGCCACCCCTGTGGTCATAACCATAATGTCACATTTAAGTTTATGTCTAGTTATGTGTGATGTCTATTTGATGTTTCCTTGTGATTTTGTGCAGCTATGGATCTGGGTCCCTGTGTGGGGATGCGTTGTAATCTGCACCCTGCCAGCACAGGGATCCAGTCAGCAAGGCTGTGGCAGGTAGGTGGAACTCCTTGTTCACCTGCCATATCCATAGAGCTGTTTATGTTTCCCCTTTTCCAGCAGCTTGGCCATTGAGACTCCTGCTCCTCCGTGCCTAGGAGGAGTGGGTTGTCTTACCCTGCTCCTTAGCCCAGGGACCGGACGGAGGGTAAGTCAGGGCTCCTAGGTTCCTGCGCATGGGTCCTCCTACCTTTAAGGTCGGCCCATGCAGATAGGAGTTAGGGTCAGGTTAGGGATGCTGTAGGAGGTGACCTGCTCCCTAATCCTGTTGTCCTGGCCTAGCAGCCATAACATCATCTGGCATCGCACGGCTGAGGATTTCCCCCATCCTCAGCCGTGACACTATGACTGGTTAAGCAAATACACTTTTCGTGGTGAGCGCAGGATGATGCATCACCTCCATCTATTTGCTCTGCTGTTTGGAGATTCTCCAGGATGTGATACAGGATAAAAGAAGCCTTACCCAGCAGTAAAGTAAATCCCTGGGCTGATGATCATCGTATTGCCAGCTCCCATAGTGATGGTGGAAGGCATGGGCTTGGCTGAAACAGTAGGACATCAAACTTCGGCCTCCAGACAGGAAGTTGCCCAACCAGGGTTTAAGAGCATCTTATGGACCCACTGAGGCTTTTGATGGGCCATTTCCAGCAGCTGGACTAACAGCAAATCCAAGCCTTGCCTTAGCTGTAGATTTAGCAAAAGCAATGGGCCTTGGCATACTAGGTCCACTTGCAAGGGGAAGAGCACGAGGGGCGATTCCTCTACCAATGTCAGAGTGAATGATGGACCATAGAAACATAGATTGTGACGGCAGATAAGAACCATTTGGCCCATCTAGTCTGCCCAATATACTGAGTACTATGGATAGCCCCTGGCCCTATCTTATATGAAGGATGGCCTTATGCCTATCCCATGCATGCTTAAACTCCTTCACTGTATTTGCAGCTACCACTTCTGCAGGAAGGCTATTCCATGCATCCACTACTCTCAAAATAAAGTAAAACTATGTCCTCTTGTAGCAGTTTTTCTTCTTTTAAATATTCTCTCCTCTTTTACCTTGTTGATTCCCTTTATGTATTTAAAAGTTTCTATCATATCCCCTCTGCCTCGTCTTTCTTCCAAGCTATACATGTTAAGGTCCTTTAATCTTTCCTGGTAAGTTTTATCCTGCAATCCATGTACTAGTTTAGTAGCTCTTCTCTGAACTCCCTCCAAAGTATCAATATCCTTCTGGAGATATGGTCTCCAGTACTGAGCACAATACTCCAAATGAGGTCTCACTAGTGCTCTGTAGAGCGGCATGAGCACCTCCCTCTTTCTACTGGTAATTCCTCTCCCTATACACCCAAGCATTCTGCTAGCTTTTCCTGCTTCTCTATGACATTGTCTGCCTACCTTTAAGTCTTCTGAAATAATTATCCCTAAATCCCTTTCCTCAAATACTGAGGTTAGGACTGTATCACTGATTTTATATTCTGCTCTTGGGTTTTTACGCCCCAGGTGCATTATCTTGCACTTATCAACATTAAATTTTAGTTGCCAGATTTTTGACCAGTGTCTCAGCTCTGCGGTCTGCAGCCTGGGGATGAAGATCCCTCTCACTTGACCCAGAGCAATGTTCACTCTCACTGTCCCGTTTCCAACAGCAGTTTCCAATGGAGGTGACTGATCACCGCAAAGAAGGGTTCCCATTTCTTGTTTTGACAGCAGGGCAACTTGTTCTCCATCCCCTTCACCTGTTTGTTCTTCGGGGCAGCAGATCTTTCGGCAACAGGCTGTCTGGTTCCAGTTCTGAGGAAGCAGTTCTTGCGAACTGGAGCTGAACAGGGTTTGGATGATGGTACCGAACACACCAAGGAGCGATATGCAGACACATCTTGTCTGCTCCAGGTAGCATATACTCTACACTTTTGAGCTGGAAGTGAGGAGCTCAAAGACTTGTGTCCTTCCTGGCTCCATGCCAGGCATACTCTGCAATTCTCCAGCGGGCAGAATCAACAGGAATGGCACCACACAATTCTGAGGTTTTAACTTCAGGTAGGCCGTTGTGCAGCCTGTGGCATCACTCAGTTCAGGAACAGCAATCAGGGTCAAAGATGGCACTTGCAATAAGTCCTTATAGCACATTGGAGCCGTTAGTTTCATAGAAGACACACTAATCCAACTTCAGCACAATAAAGTTGAGGGGATGGGAGTGTTGGCTAAAACCTCTAAAAAGCGCTGTGCAGTGTTGCGCTATCAAGAGGAAGAAAATCGCCACATCGGAGTGTGGTTTTATGGACTTTTTACCATCCTGCTTGCTGTCAGTGAATAGACAGCGTTTCTTGCTAAAAGATGGCCACCGGCCGCCTGGAGTAAAGTTTCCCGCGTTGCTGAGGACCTTCTTGGGCGGATCCCTTCAAGGACACAGAGAATACCGCCCCTCTTCATCATCGCACCGCCGCGGCCCTGCTTCTTCTACGTCATCGGGTGCTCAGGACGTCCGGAATCTCGCGAGACTTGGCCTGCGCAAGCCCGGCGATACCGGTAAGAACTTGTAACCGGAGGGAAGGGGATTGTTCCGGCCCCTTTAGTCACCAGCGGCCACATCGCAATAAGCTACCATGTCAAAACCGGGAGTGCCTGAGCAGCCGGCCCCGGGAGAGCTTGCGGCTCCTAATCATCCTACAGCCCCCAGCATGATGCCCTTTACCATGCCTTACTATTTCGGGGCCCCATGGTTTCCCCGCTATAAAGGAGAGACCCATACCCTAAGGGACTTTAAAGAAAAGTTGCTGGCATTATTCAAACTGTACCCCATAAATGCCGACCAGCAAATGGAAATCCTGCTAGCGCAGCTGGAGGGAGCTGCCCGTAGAGAAGTGTTATCCTGGCCTGCTACTGAGCGGAGTACTCTAGAACAGATATTCACCCGCCTCAGAGCCACTTTTGAAACTAGGACTGCCTCAGAGATAAAGATGCACTTCTTTGGCAAGAAACAGAAGTCCGGTGAGTCCCTCCGTGACTATGCCCTATCACTTCAGGAGGCTTTAGGGGCTGTAATTCAGATAGATCCCAAAGAGGCTGATAACCAGGACCAGACCTTGAGGGAACAATTTATCAACGGGGTGTCTAGTGAACAAATAAGGACCCAATTAAAGATGCTGTCCGCCCAGCACCCTAACAGTGCCTTTCTGGACTTTAAAGAACTGGCTATAAAAATTCTGGGGTCCGCAGTATCTCCGGAGTTGAGCACCCCACCTGAGTCATCAGCCTGCAGGCCAAAACCGCTTATCACTAACCGAGCTGAGGCCGGCCAAGCTGTTCAAGTGTCAGCTACCGATACTATTGCCATGCTGACAGAGCAAGTAAATCACCTCACTAAAAGTCTAGAGAAGGTGTGCAGAAAAATAGAGGAATGGGAAAAACCCATAATGACAGAAGAAGAATTCCTGTCACCTCCTAGGCCGTTCCCACCTCCTTACCAAGAGACTCACCCCAGGGATCCTGGGAGGCGTAATAGAGGTCGCAAGAAGCCCGTGTGTACATTCTGCAAAAAGCTGGGACACACAGAATCCACGTGCTGGCAGTTAAACGGGCAACCCCTGAGGCTGAGGACCACCCCTCGGGAGGTAGAACACTAGGTCCAGAGGATCCAAATTGGATGCCACGTTATGTAGGATCCCATCCTAAAATCAATATAGAGATCAACGGGGTCCCCTTTGAAGCCCTATTAGATACTGGGTCTCAGGTCACTACTATTCAGCTGCCTGCATTTGAAAAGTTCTGGGACACCAATCAGTTGACCCAACCGCCTGAATCCTGGGTGGAAATTATCGCCAGCAATGGCAAACCAGTAAAGATTCATGGATACTGGGAACCCACCCTGCAGGTGGGAGAAGTAACCCTGCCTCAACAGGGAGTGATCGTAGTACAGGCCGGTGACAGAGGAGGACATCCTGTCATTCTAGGCAACAATGTCTTCAAAACACCAGACTTTGCCCACTGCTTCCTCTGCATCCAGGAGGGTGATTCAAAAGACTATTACTGTGTTAAGTGCCCAGCAGAGGTTTGCTAATGGGAAAGGAGAAATTTGTACTGCCAGGATTAGTGATATTAAGCCTGTGACTTTGCCTCCTAATTCTCAAACTCTTTTATGGTGTCGTGCTGTCCTGGGAGTCCAAGGCCGAGATTATCCAGCCCTGGTAGAACCAATCCAGATGGAGGATTACCCTTATGTGAGAGCTGCCAAGTGCCTGGTGACCGTCTCCCAAGGTAAAGTACCTGTCCGTCTGATTAACCTGAGTGATCATCCTGTTGCGCTTACTAAGCATTGCCGTGTTGCCCAGCTGTCCCAGGTGTCCTTCCAAGACATCATTCGTCTTCCAGTGACAGAAAAGCCGCCAGCTGCAGTCAGCGGATGTTCGCCGGTGACCCAGCCACAAGTGCCCTGGTGGGAAGAGCTCCATGTAGGGGACGAGACTCCCCCCAACATCAACAAGAAGGGATTCTACAGCTTGTCAAGGAGCACCACCAGGCCTTCAGTAAGCATGCTACTGACTATGGAGAGGTTAGTGCCATACAACACACCATACCTACTGGCTCTCATCCTCCTATCAAGGAGAGATACAGATCCTTACCACCTACTTCATATCAGACTGTAAAAGAAATGATCCAAGAGATGAAACACTCTAATGTAATCCGGGACAGCCGTAGCCCGTGGGCTGCACCCCTGGTCCTTGTAAAGAAAAAGGATGGTGGTATCCGTTTCTGTGTGGATTATAGGAAAATTAATCAAATAACCCACAAAGATGCATACCCACTGCCCCGCATTGAGGAGTCACTAACTGCTCTGGGCTCCTCTGCCTATTTCTCCACATTGGACTTGACCAGTGGCTACTGGCAAGTACCCATGGCCCCTGCAGATAGGGAAAAGACTGCTTTCACTACTCCCATGGGCCTGTTCGAATTCAATTGTATGCCGTTCGGGCTATGTAATGCCCCAGGAACTTTCCAGAGACTAATGGAACGGTGTTTGGGTCACAAAAACTTTGAAACAGTGCTGCTGTATCTAGATGACGTCATTGTGTACTCAAAAACATATGAAGACCATCTGAAACATTTGGCAGAAGTATTTGAAATCCTTATCAAATATGGCTTGAAGGTAAAGCCATCCAAGTGTCACCTGCTCAAACCTGCAGTAAGATACCTGGGGCATGTAGTAAGCGGAGAGGGAGTGCAACCTGACCCTGATAAATTAGCAGCTGTCCGTAATTGGCCGGTTCCTACTACCGTCAAAGAGGTGAGGAGTTTCCTTGGTTTTGCCGGCTACTATAGACGTTTTATCCCCCATTTTGCTCAAATAGCTGATCCTATCCAGGAACTCTTGAGGGGGTAACCCAAAAAGAGTCCTAGAACTCCTGTGCCCATTGAGTGGAATGAGGAAAGAGAGATAGCGTTCCAATTGCTAAAAAAGAAACTGACCGAGCCTCCCGTGTTAGGTTACCCAGATTATAGCAAGCCTTTCCATCTTTATACCGATGCTAGCAAGCGAGGCCTGGGAGCTGTGTTGGCCCAGATCCAAGAGGGAAAAGAAAGAGTGATAGCTTATGCAAGCCGCTCCCTGAAAGGAGCTGAGAAAAATGACCAGAATTATAGTTCCTTCAAACTAGAGTTCCTGGCATTAGTGTGGGCGGTGACAGTAAAAATTCAAGGATTATCTAGCCGCCACCCCGTTCATTGCATTCACTGACAATAACCCTCTGGCACCTTGGAGCAGAGATGGGCCTCTCGCCTTGCCAACTATAATTTCTCAGTAAAGTATCGTGCTGGACGTACTAATGATAATGCTGATGCTTTATCCAGGCTTCCCACAGAGACAGCTCCTGATGATGTGCGAGATGCTTGGGAAGATGTAGAGATGCCGGCTTTCTATAACAAATTTGCTCAACAGGATCAGGCTCGAGCTACCAATAACAGAGCTGCAGTTCCTTCACCCTCCAGTAGGCCTGATCCTAAAGAAGAAAGGTGGGTGAAACTACAGTCTGAAAGTAGAGTGCTGGGTGAGTTGTTGGACTTCATTACTAGTGGCAGAGCCCCTGAGAGGATTCGGCGGAAGAGTGCAGATCCTGAGCTCATCAAACTGTGGAGACAGCGCCATCAACTCTTCATACAAAAGGGCCTATTGCTACGGAGAAGCCTAGACCCAGTGTCCAACGAGAGAGTGCACCAGATTCTCATACCCCGACGAGATGCAGGTATGGTGTTGGAGATGTACCACAATCAATCCGGTCACTTTGGGGTCCAAAAGACTGAGGCTACTATCCGCCAGCGGTTTTACTGGGTGGGCATGAGAGAAGACATGGAGAAGTGGTGTCGAGAGTGTGTAGCCTGTGCCTTAAAACGGAGTGAGCACCATGATCAGAGGGCACCACTGAGACCCATTGTAAGTACCCGTCCTCTTGAACTTGTCGCCATCGACCATGTGAAACTGGAGCCTAGTCGCTCAGGGTATGCTTATGCCATGACTATTATTGACCATTTCACAAAGTTTGTTGTAGCAGTGCCTGTGAGAGACCAGACAGCCAAGACTACAGCCGAAATGTTCTGGAAGCACTTCCTCCTGCCCTATGGATGTCCAGAAAAGATCCTCACCGATCAAGGACCTGCTTTTGAGTCCCATCTGTTCCATGAACTGTGCTGCTTACACAACTGTAAGAAGATCCGGACAACGGCCTACCATCCTCAAGGTAACGGATTATGTGAAAAAATGAATCAGACCTTGATAGAGATGCTGAGGGCCGTGCCTCCTGAGAACAGAGGAGATTGGCCCAGTCTGTTGCCACAGCTCATGTTCACATACAATCATACCATACATTGTTCCACCGGGTATACCCCTTTTTACTTGATGTTTGGGCGCCAAGGGACATTGCCTGCTGATCATTCATTGGACATACACGTACCTGATTGCATTAACCTATTGCCTAACACCGACTGGGTTGCTGAACATCAAAGGCGATTGAATACAGCCAAAGCCATTGTTCAGGAGCGTATGGACTATGCTAGGGACCGACAGCAGAGAGACTATGATCAAGCAGCCCATGCAGAACCCTTGACAATAGGGGCTGTGGTATGGTTAAAGAATAACCGCCGTACCAGTAAATTGGACAGTAAATGGGAGCGAAGTCCCTATGTTGTCACGGCAATCCCAAATGTTGGAACTCACACTTATGAGATCACCCGGGAAGACAAGGGATCCCAAATTGTACACCGAAACCGGTTAAAGCTCTGCCTGACACCAGAACCTAGTGCCGAGAGTTCTGGATCTGAATATCCTGTGTCAGAGTCAGCAATACAGCCCGAGGATCCTATGCAGGCTGTTAGTAATCTGAGGTATGACGCTGATCCCATGCATTGGCTTCTGACCCCTTGGTTGAACTTGCTGGTGCCTGCTCCGGCACCTACTGTAGCTTCACCTCCGGAAGAGCTGGTTCAAGATGCCCCGGATCCAGTTCCCCCTCTAGTGGATCTAATTGTTCCAGTTGTTCCAGTTGTTCCTGACCAAGATCTCCCTGATGGAGACCCTCCTGTTGCTCCTCTCTCTTCTACCTCGTTGCTAAGGGAAGAGGAGACCCCTGTTTTGAGAAGGTCTACCCGGATGACCAGGGGACGCCCGCCAGTCCGTTTAGGAGACTTTGATTATTCTGGTGGTGTCTCCTCCCAAACAGTTGCCACTGGCAATACCTTACTTGACATTTGTGCGCAAGAATGGACTCCTCCACGTGAGCCCTTGCCTGTGATACACCCACAGGAAACTCCTGGGTAGTTCCGTTTTTATACTGTTTTATCTATTGTGCTGTTCTATTATGGACTTATTCATTGTCATGGACTATCCTGGTTATAATGTTACGCTGTGCCAGGTCAGCGCCCCAGTTCCATTCACTATCCTGAGAGAAGAGAACGACGCCCCTTGTCACCACCCTTCACCTTTGCCAATTGGACCTGATATGAACGTAAATGCAGATGAATTACATAAATGTATGCCTGCATGTCTCTATTTTCTGTTTCAGGTAGAGATTCCAGTTGGGCGAGCCCTGATGGAGTACGAGGTCGTACTCAGCTTAAAGCAGTGGGGTATGTAGTGTACGGGGACTGTAATGCCCGTCACTACAAAAGGGTCACTTGGTGTGCTGTCGTCCCCCCCTTATTTATGGGGAAGTTGGTATATGTCATCTTTATAAATTGTCATGTAATGTTATGTATTTCCCTGTTACTGTGACACTTGCATGTACAGGCCTGCTAGGGGTGTCATTCCAGCTTCTAGTCACTAGAGGGAGCTAGAGAGCCCTAGTTATATAAGGCCCAGACAGGGAAGCAAAAGTCAGTCTAGTTTGGAGCTCAGAAGTTTCTAGAGCCTGAGGAAGCTGAGAGGGAGACAGAGGCAAAGCTCAGAGAAGCAAGAGGTACTCAAGATAACAGAGGAGGTACTTTATAAAGCTAAAACCAAGGATTGTCACGGAACCATGAACCAGACGTACAACAAGAGATAAGTGAAAATAAGAAGGCTTTATTGAAAATAAAGCTGTAAAGCAAAAGTCCAAACGGATGGTGAAACCGAGCAGAGTCTTTGCGAAGCCAGAGGTCAGGAACCAGAAGGGTAGTCAGACGAAGCCAGGATCAGGAACCAGCAGGGTAGTCAGACGAAGCCAGGATCAGGAACCAGCAGGGTAGTCAGACGAAGCCAGGATCAGGAACCAGCAGGGTAGTCAGACGAAGCCAGGATCAGGAACCAGAAACAGCAGCAGTCTTAGAAGCATGTGAACACAAGAGGACCAAGCAAGGAACTGAAGCCACAGACCTCCTATAGATATGAGCTAGGCATCCAGCTCCTCCCAGGGGAAGGAGGAGCCGCAGGGTGGAAGGCTACAAGAAACCAAGATGGCCGCCAGCACATGTCAAACGAAGGAGAGCAGCAAGCAGGTAAGACCATGACAGTACCTCCCCCTCAAGGGCCCCTCCTCCGCGGAGCACAAAACGGTTTCTGAGGGAAGCGTGCGTGGAAGGCTCGGAGCAAGGCAGGAGCATGGACATCTGCGGAGGGAACCCAGGAACGCTCCTCTGGACCATAACCACGCCAATGGACCAAAAACTGCAACCGACCGCGGACCAGGCGTGAGTCCAGGATATTGCTCACCTCATATTCCTCACGATTGCCCACTTGGACCGGACGAGGCCGAGGAACCGAGGAAGTGAAACGATTACACACCAGTGGCTTCAACAGGGAGACATGAAACACGTTGGAGATCCGCATGCCAGGAGGAAGCGCAAGGGCATAGGCTACCGGGTTTACCCTGCGAAGCACTCGGAAGGGACCAACAAAGCGAGGCGCCAGCTTGGGAGTGGGCACTCGAAGGTTGAGGTTGCGGGTGGACAACCATACACGGTCTCCGACCTGGTAGGAAGGAGCAGGCGCTCGTCTGCGATCAGCCTGGAGTCTCTGGCGCTGCGCAGAGACCTCAAGGGACTTCTGGATCTGTACCCAAGAAGCACGTAGGACGGAAAGGTGATCCTCCACAGCCGGAATATCCTGGGGAGAGAATACCTCCGGTAACACGGCAGGTTGGAACCCATAATTGGCCATGAAGGGAGACGTCCCAGAGGAAGAGTTCACCGCCGTGTTCCTGGCAAACTCAGCCCAAGGCAGGAGGTCAACCCAATTGTCTTGGTGATCGGAGACATAGCAACGAAGGAATTGCTCCAAGGCCTGATTGGATCGTTCTGCGGCCCCATTGGACTGAGGGTGGTAGGCCGAGGAGAAGGAGAGATGAATCCCCAACTGGGAGCAAAAGGCGCGCCAGAACCTGGACACAAACTGACTCCCCCGATCCGACACAATCTCCTTAGGCAAACCGTGCAACCGGAAGACCTCCCTGGCAAAAATCGTGGCCAACTCTTGTGCAGAGGGTAACTTCTTGAGAGGAACACAGTGGCACATTTTGGAAAACCGATCCACAATCATGAGAATGACCGTATGGCCTCGGGATGCAGGGAGGTCCACAATGAAATCCATCCCCAGGTGTGACCATGGGCGCTCCCCGGTGGCTATGGGTTGCAGAAGGCCCAACGGAAGGTGCCGAGTGGACTTACTCTGGGCACAAACGGAGCATGCCGCTACATATGCGGCGATGTCGGAACGTAGGGAAGGCCACCAGAACAGACGTGAAACAGCCCAGGACAGCTGATTCTTTCCAGGATGCCCCGCGGTCTTGGAGTTATGGTAGGTTCGCAACAACCGAGTGCGCAACTCCTCAGGCACAAAACATCTGCCGTTGGGTCTCCCAGAGGGAGCACCAGATTGAGCCGCCAAAATCTGCTCACCCAGGGGAGAGGTCAGGCTGGTGCGAATGGCGGCCAGGATCTGATTCGGAGGTATGACCGAAGTCGGAATCGACTCCTCCCTGGACAGCTCGGAGTACTGCCGTGATAAGGCATCCGCCCTGATGTTCTTGGAACCGGGTAGGTAGGAGACCATGTAATTAAAACGTGACAAGAACAGAGCCCATCTGGCCTGACGTGGTGTCAATCTCTTGGCCTCAGAAAGGTAGGTCAGATTCTTGTGGTCCGTCAGGATGAGAACCGGAACCACCGAACCCTCGAGCAAGTGCCTCCATTCTTTAAGGGCCTGCACGATGGCCAATAACTCCCTGTCACCAATCTGATAGTTGCACTCCGCGGAAGACAGTTTCCGGGAGTAAAACCCACAAGGAAGCAGAGGACCCTCTGGTGTTCTACGCTGAGACAGAAGGGCGCCTACTCCCGTCTCAGACGCGTCCACCTCGAGGACAAAGGGCAACCCAGGGTTGGGATGCGACAGAATCGGAGCCGACACAAAGGCGGACTTTAGGGCCTCAAAAGCTCGGATGGCCTCGAGCGGCCAGACCTGGGAATTACTGCCCTTCCTGGTCAGATCCGTGAGAGGCTTGGCCAGCATGGAAAAGTCCCTGATGAACTTCCGATAATAATTGGCGAAGCCCAAAAAGCGCTGCAGGGAACGAAGACCACTGGGCTGGGGCCACTGTAAGACAGCCGAAACCTTCTCAGGATCCATGGAGAACCCCTCAGCGGAAATGATGTAACCTAAGAAGGTTACCTGGGATCGGTGAAATTCGCATTTCTCAAGCTTACCGAACAGCTTGTTCTCTCGTAACCGTTGCAACACTCGTCTGACATCCAGAATGTGGGCCTCCATGGATTCAGAATATACCAAGATGTCATCCAAATAGACTACCACACACTGCTGCAACAGGTCACGGAAAACATCGTTGATGAATTCCTGAAAGACTGCGGGCGCATTGCACAACCCAAAGGGCATAACCAAGGATTCGTAATGACCGGTCCTGGTGTTAAACGCGGTCTTCCACTCATCGCCCGCCTTGATCCTTACCAGGTTATATGCCGCCCTCAGGTCGAGTTTGGTAAAGACCGTGGCCCCTTTAAGGCGATCGAACAGCTCGGAAATCAAGGGTATCGGGTAAGCGTTCTTGATCGTGATGCGATTGAGACCCCTGTAATCGATGCAAGGCCTCAACTCACCGCCCTTCTTTTTCACAAAGAAAAATCCAGCCCCTGCCGGGGACGAAGATTTGCGAATGTGTCCGCGTGAAAGCGCCTCCCTCACGTACTCCTCCATGGCCTCATTCTCCGCTACCGACAGTGGATAGACTTTGCCACGAGGAGGAACGGCACCAGATTGTAACTCTATGGCACAATCGTATGGGCGGTGCGGAGGTAGGGCAACCGCGCGCACCTTATCGAATACATCCCGGTACTCCTCGTATTCAGGAGGCAACAGAGAGTCCGAGGAAGTACACAGCAACTTGACAGACCCATGGATGCAACTAGCCCCACACTGCGGTGACCACGAGAGGATCTCGACCGATCTCCAATCGAAAGTCGGATTATGCTTCTGGAGCCAGGGGTACCCCAAGACCACCGAGTAGTGTGGAGACGAAATAACCTGGAGGCAGACCGACTCTCTGTGAACGGCACCAATGGCTATCCCCACTGGAAGGGTCTCATGAGTCACGTGTGGCGGCAGAAGGGGTCTGCCGTCTATCGCCTCAAGAGCCAGTGGGGAACCTCGAGCCTGCAGAGGAATGGAATTGGCGGCAGCGAACACACTATCAATGAACAAACCACCAGCACCAGAGTCCACCAACGCCTGGGTCGTCACCGAGCCCCCGACCCAGGAGAGGACAACAGTGATCAGTGGTTTGTCAACACGGGAAACCGGGGACGAGGAGACTCCACCCAAGATCTGCCCCCGACAGGATCTCAGGGTACGAGCGTTTCCCGGACGGTTCGGACATGCCAACCGAAAATGCCCACCGAGACCACAGTACATGCATCGGCCCTCGCGTCTCCGGAGTGCCCTCTCCCCCTCGGACAGGCGAGCAAACCTCAGCTGCATGGGTTCACCCCCAGACAAGTCATCCCCAGGAGGCGTGGGAGGAAAGGGAGGCACGGGTGGGACAGCAAACGTAGGCACCAATCTGTTAGAAGACCTCCGCAGGTTCTCCTTAAAGGAAGGTCTCTCCCTGAGTCTGGTGTCAATCAAAATCAGGAAAGAAATAAGAGACTCGAGCTCAACTGGTAGGTCCTTAGCTGCAACCTCATCCTTCAAGGCATCCGAGAGACCATGAGAGAAAGCAGCGACCAGAGCCTCATTATTCCAGCCCACCTCTGCTGCCAGGGTACGAAACTCAATGGCGTATTCAGCTACGGATCGTGAACCCTGTCTGATGGACATAAGGAGCTTCGCAGCAGAGGCAGCACGAGCCGGCACATCGAATACCTTCCGAAGAGAAGCAACAAAACCGGAAAACTCGGCAACCACCGGATTGTTGTTCTCCCATAAAGGGCTGGCCCAGGCCAAGGCCTTGTCCGAGAGCAGCGAGATCAAGAAGCCCACCTTTGATCTCTCAGTAGGAAAGGCATGTGGCAGCAACTCGAAATAAATGCCCACCTGGTTAAGGAAACCTCGGCACTGAGTTGGCTCTCCCCCAAAGCGCTGTGGAAGAGGGGCAGAACCGGTCATACCCCGAAACACTGCAGGCGCAACAACAGGTGTCGGGGTAGACTCTGGCGCAACAACCGGAGCGGCAGTAGGAGCGAGCCCAGGAGCGACAACCGACCCATCGGCAACGGGAGCGAAATGAGCCGTGCGTTCAAGCAGGGTTTGCAACGCCACAGCGAACCGACCCAACAGGTGATCCTGCTGATCAAGTCTGGCAACCAGCGTGGGTAGCGAGGATGGCCCTGTACCGTCAGAATTCATGGCTTGGTCCTAATGTCACGGAACCATGAACCAGACGTACAACAAGAGATAAGTGAAAATAAGAAGGCTTTATTGAAAATAAAGCTGTAAAGCAAAAGTCCAAACGGATGGTGAAACCGAGCAGAGTCTTTGCGAAGCCAGAGGTCAGGAACCAGAAGGGTAGTCAGACGAAGCCAGGATCAGGAACCAGCAGGGTAGTCAGACGAAGCCAGGATCAGGAACCAGCAGGGTAGTCAGACGAAGCCAGGATCAGGAACCAGCAGGGTAGTCAGACGAAGCCAGGATCAGGAACCAGAAACAGCAGCAGTCTTAGAAGCATGTGAACACAAGAGGACCAAGCAAGGAACTGAAGCCACAGACCTCCTATAGATATGAGCTAGGCATCCAGCTCCTCCCAGGGGAAGGAGGAGCCGCAGGGTGGAAGGCTACAAGAAACCAAGATGGCCGCCAGCACATGTCAAACGAAGGAGAGCAGCAAGCAGGTAAGACCATGACAAGGATATACGCCAGAGTTAAGGTATTGGGCCTTGGAGAAGATTTGCTATGTTCCAGGATCAGTCAGAGATAGAGTGCAAGCTCCTGTACTGCAAGTCCTGTGTGTTTAACACTCTGTAGTCACCTTGCTCAATCTGTATTGCCTGCATCGACCGTATTGAAAAATCAACTGTATGCAAAGGAACTGTGCTTCCGTTAATGTCTCTATGAAAACTACTAAAGTTGGAGTTCTGTTTTAACATCACGGTGTTCCTCATTTATTCCTGCTATCAGCAAACGGCGTGCCACCGTTTAATTGGCACTGGCGTCACAAACATTTTCCTACCATCACCTGCCTATGCAGAGAGTCAGCCGTCTCAGGTTAGTGTCATTGCACTACTACACCCAGGAACACATTTCTACACACAACTTGAGTACGCTGCACCTCGTGCCCCTGGTGTTGATGAGTTTTGGGGTGCAAGGCAGGTAGACAAGACTGGCTGTGAAAAGCAATGTTGTACTATAGCGATACAGGTGTTGGTGCATGCAAGAATGAGGCCAGATTTGTACCGAACAGTTCTTTAATGAAGGTGGCAGCAAAATGCAAAAACATGCACTCACAGTAGTTGTCACAGTTCAGATAATGAATGGACTGGCAGATCTTACACAGGCTGCAATTTCCACAATTCTCACAGTTCCACAAGCTGCAAAGGTGGTAGACAGGCCTAGATGTTTCCCTCTCTGAGTCAGTCTTCTAGAATCTGTACTTTCTCTCTCTGATTCAGCCACATGGGTGCAATATCTCCTGCAGCTATTTGCACTACACACTTTCTTTGCACAACTATGGGGTGGCCCCCCTATGACAGACTAAGTTCTGTTCCTTTTTCAAGTTGTTGTACATACAGTAAATGGTACAATAGGTTTCCTTGGAGGGATGTAGTTTCCTCATGCAGATGGCCAGTCTGTCTCACAAGTATGCCAGAGTTCTAGTTCTCCTAGGCAAGGTGCTATGGAGTCTAGCAGCTATAATAAGATTTAACTCCACAGACTTTAAGCATGTACCTCTTCTCACACAGGCTGACACACTCCAAAATGACTCAGTTGCTTCCTCAGAGGGCTGGTTAAGGCTCGATCTTAGGCTACCTTCACACTCGCGTTTTGTGCGGATCCGTCATGGACGGATCTGTTCAGATAATACAACCTTCTGCTTCCGTTCGGAACGGATCCATTTGTATTATCTTTAACATAGCCAAGGCGGATGAACACCACTGAAAGTCAATGGAGAACGGATCCGTTTTCTAGTGGGCCAGATTGTGTCAGTGAAAACAGATCCGTCCCCATTGACTTACATTGTGTGCCAGGACGGATCCGTTTGGCTCAGTTTCATCAGACGGACACCAAAATGCTGCAAGCAGCGTTTTGGTGTCCGTCTCTAAAGCAGAATGGAGACTGAACTGATGCATTCTGAGCGGATCCTTTTCCATTCAGAATGCATTAGAATCCAAACTGATCTGTTTTGGACCGCTTGTGAGAGCCCTGAACGGATCTCACAAAAGGAAAGCCAAAACGCGAGTGTGAAAGTAGACTTAAACTGACTGGATTATTATTTTTTTCCCCCCAGAACGGCTTCTGCTCTTTCTCTTGCCTTCTCACAGCTGTTTGCATTAGCTAATCTGAAGGCCCTTTACATGGGCACACAGATTATAACTAAGGAGTGTTCATAGTAATGCTTGTTAGCAATGATCGAGCAGTGTTAATGTACCACTGATTACCCGATGAACAAGCGAAGCGCTCTTTCATCGGGTAATCCCATCATTTGTGCGCATGCAAAAGTGATTGTTTACCCGCAGCAGATCGTGCGGCATAAACGCGACCTCCTGCCGGCAAACGAGTCAGTATGGGGAAGAGTGATACTCTAGAGGAGATCGCTGCATGTAAATGTACTGGTCTCCTCCGCCAGCGATCAGCAGATTGTCAAGAAGGAGCACTTCCTTCCCAACTATCTGCTGTAATATCGTCCCATGTAAAGGGACCTTAAGCCACTCCTTATGGGGAGGTTGTAATCAGCCCCACATAGCAAATCAGTCTCTAAGGCTGAGTTCACACGGGCGAGTATTCCGTGCGGATGCGATGCGGGAGGTGAACGCATTGCACCGGCACTGAATCTGGACCCATTCATTTCTATGGGGCTGTTCACATGAGCGGTGATTTTCACGCATCACTTGTGCGTTGCGTGAAAATCGCAGAATGCTCTATATTCTGCGTTTTTCACGCAACGCAGGCCCCATAGAAGTGAATGGGGTTGCGTGAAAATCGCAAGCATCCGCAAGCAAGTGCGGATGCGGTGCGATTTTCACGCACGGTTGCTAGGAGACGATCGGAGTGGAGACTCGATCATTATTATTTTCCCTTATAACATGGTTATAAGGGAAAATAATAGCATTCTGAATACAGAATGCATAGTACAATAGCGCTGGAGGGGTTAAAAAAAAAATACAAAAAAATTTAACTCACCTTAGTCCACTTGATCGCGCTGCCGGCATCTCCTTCTGTCTCCTTCTTTGCTGATTGTAGGAACAGGACCTGTGGTGACGTCACTCTGGTCATCACATGGTCCGTCACATGATCTTTTACCATGGTGATGGATCATGTGATGGACCATGTGACGACCGGAGTGACGTCACCACAGGTCCTGTTCCAACAATCAGCAAAGAAGGAGACAGAAGGAGATGCCGGCAGCGTGATCAAGTGGACTAAGGTGAGTTAAATTATTATTATTATTATTATTATTTTAGCCCCTCCAGCACTATTGTACTATGCATTCTGTATTCAGAATGCTATTATTTTCCCTTATAACCATGTTATAAGGGAAAATAATACAATCTACAGAACACCGATCCCAAGCCCGAACTTCTGTGAAGAAGTTCGGGTTTGGGTACCAAACATGCACGATTTTTCTCACGCGAGTGCAAAACGCATTACAATGTTTTGCACTCGCGCGTGTTCCCGCAACGTACCCGCACATTTTCCCGCAACGCCTGTGTGAACTCAGCCTAAGGCCCATTAACCCTTTTGCAGGAAAGAATCAATACTATAATTCTCACACCTTTAAACCCTTTTACCCTACAGCAGTGCCCCCCCCCCCCCCTCCTGTTTATTTCTCTGGTCCACTTTCTCCTGCATTAAGAAGTGGACTACCATGCTCAATTACTTCCCTGCTCGCTTTCCCTCCCCTCAGTGCCGGCATAGTGATCTCATAGTGCAGCAGGTGACGCGGCCAAGACATCTTTCATTTATTCATCCCTACTTTTAAATCCATTGAAATATATAGCTATAGCTCTCTCTATTTGAGGGACTATTTTCTATCCAGGTGAGGAAGGGGTTAACAACAGAGGTTAACAGCTACATGCACTACTTTTTGTGCTGTGGGGAAGCATGGAGAGAAACCCCATGGAAGCACCCCATAGTGCTTCCGTGGGGTTCCGTGCCTCCGTCCCGCACCGGACTTTCCGGATTGTGGACCCATTCAAGTGAATGGATCCTCGTCCGTGATGCGGTGCAAAAATGGCTGGGGCCCATATATTGCAGACCTGCTGTTTGCGGGCCACAATACGGGCCTGGCTGGGACATGGGCGTGTGCATGAGCCCTTATATATTCAGCATTTGGTCAGTATTTGGAAGCCAAAACCAGGAGTGGAAGCTGCAGAGGAAAAGTACAGTGGAAAGATTTGTGCCTCCTCTGTGTTTTGTAGCCACTGATGAAAAATGCTGACCAAATACTGACCGTGGGAAAATGACGTTAGGATGCTATTCCATGTTCACAGCCAAGTGATGGGCACCGTAAATGACCGATCTGCGCATGTGCTTGCCATGGTTTTGTGTTGCAAGTACAGGTGCAGCTTGGAAATTAGCAGTAATGTGGGGTGGTACCCTTGGCTTGGACACACGTGTAATAACATCTACCCAGCATCTAATTAATTCATTCATTAATAAAACACTGACATAATCTCTGAGTAGCAATTTAATCTGCCTGGTGCTACTGCTGCTTTATTAATTTCATTCCACTAACAAGATGATATTAGGCGAGCCCAAAGACGAAGATGCTGCACCATTATGGAATTGCTGCATTCATCACAATTTGACCTATCCCACCTATCCCAACTCCAAGTTCATCTGGGTACAGCCGGCCCCACCTCTTGGATTGTGGTTTATGGAAGAAATGAATAGACATTCCTGACGTCCTCTGCACAGAATAGAACAAAACACTTTGGGTTGTGTGTCAGAAATGCTTTCATTCCTATCACTGCTGAGATCCAAGCCAAGGATAGCTATTCTGTTCAGTGGGCAGATATTTATGACTTCGTCAATGACTGGGAAGTGGACTTGTTTGTTTGTCTTCTTTGCCATCCACTTTATTCCTGCCTCTGGAATGGTTCAAATGCCATTGGGATGATGTGTTACCCAATACATAGAGAATCCTTTATCTCACAAGCAGGAGTTAAAAATGATTGTTTCACACAAGGATAAAAAAGGATTTCTGGCAGGGGTTTTTTCAAATTGTTATCACGTCTCCAAGCTAAATGTGTCAGCAAAATGTGAAAAATATTGTGTGGAGGAAGAAAGCCCCATACAGGCTGGATAATGATAGATAACAGATGAATAATGAGGCTCGTTAGAACTTTAGGTAGTTCTATGTTGTACAGATCATTCCCAGGACTGGAGAGTCTATATAATAAAATATAATATCTAATAAATATAATATCTAATAAAATATAATATATATAATAAATGCTGTATTATGGTATACTATAATAAAAGGGACCTCATGGGGCTAAAGTGTTTAAATAAATGTCAAGATACACAAGGCATAAGAATGAGTCAAAGGAACTCCCTCCTGGTTTATATTATGAACTGGTAGGCGTCGAATGAGGCTGTTAAAAGCCACTGTAGGTATTACGCCTAGATAATAATGCCTGAGTAATAAGGCACCTGATGGAACATGCATGGCAGATTGTGCAAGGGCACAGGAGGCAAATGATCATAGGCCTCCACCACAAATTTCCCAGAAAGAAATAAACAAGATGCAAAGGCAACAATACGAACATTTTAGGGTGGATTCACATTGAGCTCTTTGGAGGAGGTTTTTCAACCAAAAGAAGAAGTATAATGGCCACACATTCAGGTTTCCTGATGCAGTTTTGGAAGCTTTATTGAATTCACTCCTGATTTTGGCTTCTAGAACTGCATCAAGAAACCTGACCATGTATGTGGCCGTAGTCTTAGTCCTTCCTTTATATTTCTTATTCACTTTGTATCCACTCCGGGCTTTGTCTGAAAACCTGCAAGAAAATCTCCTCCAAAATAAAAAAAAGTGTGAACCTACCCTTAGGATGATAATAGGTATAGAGATCATTATGCAACTTTTATTACTAAGGGTTCCGACTCAAAACACTGTTTTCTTTGCAAGTATCTCAGAGTCATGCGATTGGTCCTACACACTGATCGACAGCCTGCTCTGTCTGCTTAGTCATCTAGAGTTAGCTGTCAGTCCCTGATAGGACACATGACTCCTAAGCCTAGAAAGAGCAGGGATTAATAAATTACAAGTTAAACTGAATCTTTTCGCATAAAACTATGGGAGAGATTTATCAAAGACTGGCCGGTCTTTAAAATCTCCTTTGGTGCTGGACGATGTGCCTAATTTATGACAATGCGCAGGGCTCCTCCTTATACACTGCTCAAAAAAATAAAGGGAACACAAAAATAACACATCCTAGATCTGAATTAATTAAATATTCTTCTGAAATACTTTGTTCTTTACATAGTTGAATGTGCTGACAACAAAATCACACAAAAATAAAAAAAAATGGAAATCTAATTTTTCAACCCATGGAGGTCTGGATTTGGAGTCACACTCAAAATTAAAGTGGAAAAACACACTACAGGCTGATCCAACTTTGATGTAATGTCCTTAAAACAAGTCAAAATGAGGCTCAGTAGTGTGTGTGGCCTCCACGTGCCTGTATGACCTCCATACAACGCCTGTGCATGCTCCTGATGAGGTGGCGGACGGTCTCCTGAGGGATCTCCTCCCAGACCTGGACTAAAGCATCTGCCAACTCCTGGACAGTCTGTGGTGCAACGTGACGTTGGTGGATAGAGCGAGACATGATGTCCCAGATGTGCTCAATTGGATTCAGGTCTGGGGAACGGGCGGGCCAGTCCATAGCATCAATGCCTTCGTCTTGCAGGAACTGCTGACACACTCCAGCCACATGAGGTCTAGCATTGTCTTGCATTAGGAGGAACCCAGGGCCAACCGCACCAGCATATGGTCTCACAAGGGGTCTGAGGATCTCATCTCGGTACCTAATGGCAGTCAGGCTACCTCTGGCGAGCACATGGAGGGCTGTGCGGCCCTCCAAAGAAATGCCACCCCACACCATTACTGACCCAATGCCAAACCGGTCATGCTGGAGGATGTTGCAGGCAGCAGAACATTCTCCAACGGCGTCTCCAGACTCTATCACGTCTGTCACATGTGCTCAGTGTGAACCTGCTTTCATCTGTGAAGAGCACAGGGCGCCAGTGGCGAATTTGCCAATCTTGGTGTTCTCTGGCAAATGCCAAACGTCCTGCACGGTGTTGGGCTGTAAGCACAACCCCCACCTGTGGATGTCGGGCCCTCATATCACCCTCATGGAGTCTGTTTCTGACCGTTTGAGCAGACACATGCACATTTGTGGCTTGCTGGAGGTCATTTTGCAGGGCTCTGGCATTGTTCCTCCTGTTCCTCCTTGCACAAAGGTGGAGGTAGCGGTCCTGCTGCTGGGTTGTTGCCCTCCTACGGCCTCCTCCACATCTCCTGATGTACTGGCCTGTCTCCTGGTAGCGCCTCCATGCTCTGGACACTACGCTGACAGACACAGCAAACCTTCTTGCCACAGCTCGCATTGATGTGCCATCCTGGATAAGCTGCACTACCTGAGCCACTTGTGTGGGTTGTAGACTCCGTCTCATGCTACCACTAGAGTGAAAGCACCGCCAGCATTCAGAAGTGACCAAAACATCAGCCAGGAAGCATAGGAACTGTGAAGTGGTCTGTGGTCACCACCTGCAGAACCACTCCTTTATTGGGGGTGTCTTGCTAATTGCCTATAATTTCCACCTGTTGTCTATCCCATTTGCACAACAGCATGTGAAATTGATTGTCACTCAGTGTTGCTTCCTAAGTGGACAGTTTGATTTCACAGAAGTGTGATTGACTTGGAGTTACATTGTGTTCCCTTTATTTTTTTGAGCAGTGTATATTAGGTGCCTCATCCTGCAGGCTGTGTGCCAGAACGAAATCTACGGCAGCCCGGAGCTTCCATACATTTCTGTCTTCATTTAGCGCAAATATAAAAAAAAAGTGTTGGGCCTGCTGGCCCTGCCCACTACGTGGGGACACCATTGACAAAGAAACTAGTCACAAGTGGGGTTTAAAAAGTTGCAAACAGTGTTTGCACCCTTTTACTCTACTAAAGTGGTCATGAAGATGATAAACCTACCCTGTATATCAGTCTGCTCAGCTCCTCCTGCTCTATAACATGATGGCTGCAGATTGCACTGCATTTTCATGGTGACAGGTTCACTTTAAGAGTGGTTACTTTCCTGTCAGGAGCTCTAGGTGGGTGGATTCATAGCTGGCCATTATGGTTGATACAGTAGTGATTTCAACCTTAGAATACACTTAACGCAATGTAATAGCACAGAAGATCAGAAGATCTTTACTCCCACACTTGATTATTTTATTTCACTTGTCTCTTTGTGCCAAGGAATATAACTGTACATTTTGCGGTCACTTTTTGACATCTTTCTAAGACCCTGAAACATAGGGTGGAGTCACAACTGCATAGGCTTAATAAATTAAATCATATCTAATGAATGTCAAGCTCCTCTGACACCCCTTCAATAGCTTCCATTCAGTGGCTCAAAGTTTAACTTCTTCTCTTATTAGCCAAATGCACACTGCCACTCAGATTCTTGTGACACCAATTATTTCTGGGTAAATCCATGCGAAGTGAACACTGGATGCTGAATCCACACCAGAGACAGGATGGAAAGACTTAGGCGTGAGAACAATGAGAGGCACGGCTTCTGCTGGCAGGAGGCTAATAAGCAGATGACAATTTCAGAGTATTTGGTCAAGGAGAATCTCTTTAGGCCATGTTAGGACCTCCATGTCATGCCAGGGATTCACACAATGATAGAGGTTGTTTGTGCCCTGGAGACAAAAAGTCCATTCCCTGGAGATGTTCACAATGACATAATGATCATCAATAGTGTCTTTTATATGTGACAAGAAAATGCTTCCTGTGAGCAGCACCAAGGTGTCGCTGTGAACAAAGCACTGAAAGTCTAGGAAATCTCTAGTATATGTAACACATTTCAATACATACACTGTGGTGCACTTTCATATGTTTCTCTGTAACACATGGTGGCATTGGTTGCCTATAGCCCTGATGGCCCAGTCCGCAAATCATCTTACACATTGGTGTGATTCAATGTCTATGAGCTTCATTGTCGTTGTATGCAAGACAACAGGCAATTGACTATGAAGAAAATCAGGATGTGATGCTTCAGACATCACACGTCAAGGATTTCATAATGTAGTCCTAGCCTGGTTGATCATCCTAGAAGCATGTTTAATTAAAAAATAGGGATCAAATAACCAAAGTGAAAAGCCACAGCTTCACGGACAATCAGTGAGAACAATAGATGTATGGATAGGTCCTCTACACCAACACTGCTGATCATCATGCAGCAAGAGAAGCACATGGGCTCCTTCACTCTCACCATGGACCCCCCCTGATTTAACATACAGTTAGCATACATTTATGCTGTTGTGAATAATTTTGTTACGAATATGTCACTTGAACAAATTTGTCTTACGGCTACTCCTAAAGGTGTTCTTTTCTCCCATCGAGCACATCTCGGACATCATTGGTTGACTTGACAATTGCAAAAGGAGGTGCCAGCAGTGGATCTTGATGATTTGTGTGCAGTGCATTCAGCGTGGTAGAATATTCCTCAGACAACCATTAATAACCTCATTGATAGCATGTCAATGCATTTAAGTGATCATACTCGATATGGAAAAAAATCAAGATATTTTGAATATTTGGTTTTAATTTTTTTATCATTTGCATATCATTCCATGACTTTTCCATTTTAGTGTTGCAATTTCATTGTTGAGGAGAGTATATTACAAAGTTTCTTATGGTCGCTTGTACTATTGATTTATGCAAAGTTGTGTGAACAGTCAATGGCCATTAAGTGAAATACACCTAGTGGCAGCTGGTGTAAATTAACATAAATTTAACTTAAACATTGCTGCAGACCAAGTAACCTCTTTCATGGCAGGGATATTACCTAGTGGCAGAGACCTCTTTCAACAGGATAATATGCCCTGCCACCTTCAAAAACTGTTCAGGGATGGTTTAAGAAATATGAATAAGGCCTTTGCACACGAATGTATTTTCATTCAGTTTCTGTTCCGTCTTTTTCGCAGACCATATACGGAACCATTCATTTCAATGGGTCCGCAAAAAAAAAACGGAAGGTACTCCGTGTGCATTCCGTTTCCATATTTCCGTATATCCGTTCCGCTAAAAGATAGAACTTGTCCTATTCTTGTCCGCATTACGGACAAGGATAGTACTGTTCTATGAAGGGCCAAATGTTCCGTTCCGCAAAATATGGAATGCACACGAATGTCATCTGTATTTTTTGCGGATCCGTTTTTTGTGGACCGCAAAATACATACGGTCGTGTGCAAGAGGCCTAAGAGTTCAAGAATTCCCCAGATCTCAGTCTAATCCATGGAGGCCTTACAGGACTTAAAGAGGTTATCACATGATTTTAATGTAAAAATAAATCAGATATCATATAGTACATGAAAATCTCTTTCTAACAAAGTTAGAACCAGCCCTGTACCTCACATGCATCCAGAGCTCTCTTATCAGTGCTCCAATTGCTCTGCTAGATTCTCTACAGGCTGGCAGCTCAAAGGGAGTGTCTTTTCTCAGGGGGTGTGCCCTTCCTTAGGAGGCGTGTTCTTTCTGCTGCAGCTCTCTCCCTGTAATTGTCACAACTGTTAACGGGTGTTGCCAATTGAAGGACGGAACTGAACTTATGCGGACAGCCATCCATCTCAGCAATTGGAAGGAGAAATAAGGAACAGTGCAAACAGCAGGTGGCGCTATAGATACATTCTATTGAATAACTTAGTGGCTATGCTAAATTTCTAATTACATGCTGTGAGAAATGGACAATTCTCAGAACTTTTATTATCTGTGTATGTTTTTATATCTGCCGTGTGATCTCATATATGTTCATGCCATTCTGTGATTGTACATGCCGTTCCATATGGGCCTGCAGTTGGAATACGCATCACCACGGGCCCTTTGCAAGTGGTAATGAACTTGGTTCCAGGAAATGCAGCCACTCAGACAGCCTGGAACAGAAGCTTTTCAAATACAGTGCCAGAGGATGAAGAAAATATCTCATAAGCAATAACTCATCTTTGGTACAACTCACGTATTAATAATTGTGATCATTGTATTCCGCGTGATGTGGGCATCGTAGGGGGGTCTACACATCCCATCCCTGATAGCCAGCATGCCCACATAATCAGTATCTCATCTTCTGGGACAACCACACCGGTCATGTGTGGTATCAAAATGATCAGCCGGATATAATATACATTATTAAAACATGTTGGGTTCTGAATAACCATTAGTGTGGACGGGAAGCCATGTTTTAATAATATTTCATGGCTGCCAGCTGAGTAAGAGAGGTGGAGCATGCACAGGTAATGAGGGCCATCCCAGAAGGCTGGGACACAATAGGAAGGAGACTTCTCTCAGCTCCACCCTCTGCCGAATGGGGATAAAAAAAGAACTATTGGTAACATTTCTTTGAAACAATTTGGGGATTCGATCAACATTGGGTTGTGCTCCACTTTCCTCCTGTCCCCAGAAACCAGAAGGAACTGACCACACAATTCGTTGAGTAAGAACCTTTCTGCTTTTTATCCTTTTTTTTTTATTCTGCTTTGTGCACATTTATGTATGTCTTATTTCTTTTAACTTTTTGTAACTAAGTACTGTGCCTTTTTAGTACATTAAAGCATATATTTAATGGTTTTGCCTTGCGCCCTGAACGAGCCCAGTACCCTCCATTTTCTTAAGCCTATGAGTGCGGTTTGCGTGTATTTGCTATACGTGTGGCCTGTGCCAATGTGAACCTGCTTGCGAGTGGGGCACTGTGGGGTTTGTATAAGCCCATAATTAATCAGTGTATTGATTTAAATGTCATAGATGGTGGCAGCGTGTTGGGGTGCATGAGAGGCTGTGTCAGGGTTTGATCAAGGCTTAATCTGAGGCCTGTGTGTAGGGGCGCAAGAGATTGAGTGCGTGAAATAGATCGACCCTTGGCAGTTGCACCTGGGTCACGTGACGAGGCGGTTCCCGCACGTGACACATGCAATTACAAACGTTTTCAGATTCAAGTGCTGGTTTGAAAAATGTAAAATATTTTTCATGGAACAACACCTTTGAAGGATCTACTGCTATTATGTTGATGCCATGATACCACACCTTCAGAGGTCCTCGCTTCAATTTGTCAGAGCTGTCTTGTCAGTAGTAGGGAACTCACTTTTATGGTTGAGGCTACATAGAGAGAGCGATTAGTTCATTACAATGCATCTATTTTCGGTCATCTAATTTGTGATACCAGGAATGGGGTCAGTGCAGTTTGGCCTCATATGGAGTAGCGTTTTGCTTACTCAGCTGATAAGTCAGTGCCTTCAACATGACGTGAACTTTACTGCCCTTCAAACTCTTGCATTTGGCAGCCATTTGCCTTCAAGTTGTTGTAGCTGTCATAAGTGCACACAAATTGCACTGAAATACACATATATGAAATACACATACAGTCGTGGCCAAAAGTTTTGAGAATGACACAAATATTCGTTTTCACAAAGTTTGCTGCTAAACTGCTTTTAGATCTTTGTTTCAGTTGTTTCTGTGATGTAGTGAAATATAATTACACGCACTTCATACGTTTCAAAGGCTTTTATCGACAATTACATGACATTTATGCAAAGAGTCAGTATTTGCAGTGTTGGCCCTTCTTTTTCAGGACCTCTGCAATTCGACTGGGCATGCTCTCAATCAGCTTCTGGGCCAGTTCCTGACTGATAGCAACCCATTCTTTCATAATCACTTCTTGGAGTTTGTCAGAATTAGTGGGTTTTTGTTTGTCCACCCGCCTCTTGAGGATTGACCACAAGTTCTCAATGGGATTAAGATCTGGGGAGTTTCCAGGCCATGGACCCAAAATGTCAATGTTTTGGTCCCCGAGCCACTTAGTTATCACTTTTGCCTTATGACACGGTGCTCCATCGTGCTGGAAAATGCATTGTTCTTCACCAAACTGTTGTTGGATTGTTGGAAGAAGTTGCTGTTGGAGGGTGTTTTGGTACCATTCTTTATTCATGGCTGTGTTTTTGGGCAAAATTGTGAGTGAGCCCACTCCCTTGGATGAGAAGCAACCCCACACATGAATGGTCTCAGGATGCTTTACTGTTGGCATGACACAGGACTAATAGTAGCGCTCACCTTTTCTTCTCCGGACAAGCCTTTTTCCAGATGCCCCAAACAATCGGAAAGAGGCTTTATTGGAGAATATGACTTTGCCCCAGTCCTCAGCAGTCCATTCACCATACTTTCTGCAGAAGATCAATCTGTCCCTGATGTTTTTTTTTGAGAGAAGTGGCTTCTTTGCTGCCCTTCTTGACACCAGGCCATCTTCCAAAAGTCTTCGCCTCACTGTGCGTGCAGATGCGCTCACACCTGCCTGCTGCCATTCCTGAGCAAGCTCTGCACTGTTGGCACTCCGATCCCGCAGCTGAATCCTCTTTAGGAGACGATCCTGGCGCTTGCTGGACTTTCTTGGAAGCCCTGAAGCCTTCTTAACAAGAATTGAACCTCTTTCCTTGAAGTTCTTGATGATCCTATAAATTGTTGATTGAGGTGCAATCTTAGTAGCCACAATATCCTTGCCTGTGAAGCCATTTTTATGCAACGCAATGATGGCTGCACGCGTTTCTTTGCAGGTCACCATGGTTAACAATGGAAGAACAATGATTTCAAGCATCACCCTCCTTTTAACATGTCAAGTCTGCCATTTTAACCCAATCAGCCTGACATAATGATCTCCAGCCTTGTGCTCGTCAACATTCTCACCTGAGTTAACAAGACGATTACTGAAATGATCTCAGCAGGTCCTTTAATGACAGCAATGAAATGCAGTGGAAAGTTTTTATTGGGATTAAATTAATTTTCATGGCAAAGAAGGACTATGCAATTCATCTGATCACTCTTCATAACATTCTGGAGTATATGCAAATTGCTATTATAAAAACTTAAGCAGCAACTTTTCAAATTTCCAATATTTATGTCATTCTCAAAACTTTAGGCCACGACTGTATATTAGTCATGATTGGCTTTTTTAATGTGTTTCCTTAGTAGTTTTGTATTTTAATTGTTTGTATCAGCCCTGGAGAAGTATTATTACATCTTTATAGTATACAGTGTAATTCACAGTGTAACACTGTGCTCCAAATATTTGCTAGACCCTCCTCATGTCATTATTTGCTTCTCCTTCTTCCTTTGATCTTCCATTTCTGCAAAGGAGCTCTAAGACTGTACTAAAATGGGAAAAAAATGTTCCCAAGATAACCTCCTGCAAGGCTTATAATTAAGAGCCTGGTGTTAATGGCCTGCTACAAATGCACAGAGCAGTTAAACAAACCTGTTTTATTATTTTACAACAATGTTGCATTTTCATTCCCTCCCAGTAGTAGCAGAGCATTGTATAATTTTAGGATTTTATGCCACCAGGAAACCTAAAGCTCACATTTTCATCCTATCCTGCCAATAAATCCCACAAACTAAAACACTCAGGGTGTTGCCTCATGTTCAGGTTTTTGATGGGGTTTTTGAAGCCCATCAAAAAAATCAGGAGTGAATCATAAAAGCAGAGAAAAATTAAGGACAAACACTACTACTCATCCTTTTTCAGCATTAAAACTGCATCAAAACTCCTGCATGCTTAAAGGGCATCTGTCAGCAGATTTGTACCTATGAAACTGGCTCACCTGTTACATGTGAACTTGGCAGCTGAAGGCATCTGTGTTGTTTCCATGTTCATATGTGTCCATATTGATGAGAAAAATGAAGTTTTAATATATTCAAATGAACCTCGAGGAGCAACTGGGGTGTTGCCATTACAAAGCTGGTCAAAGCTTTTTTAGCAACAAAAACATGTAAAAATGAAGCGTAAAAGTCCGTCTGTAAATGGTTTGTTTCACCTTGACAGCCCATTTCCAGAGGACCTATCAGGTCTAGAGATTAGCGAATTTCATATTTTGAAATTCGTTCACACTTTGGTGGTAAAAGCAAAATTGCATAATGGATTCCGTTACCACGGACCATAACGCAATTCTATGACGGAATGCATAAAGGAATGCCTTTAGAGGTACTCCGTTATTCTCCTCTCCTGCATAACAGAAAAGGGATGAATCCGTTATGCAGGCCATAGACTTTTATTATGACGGGATGAATAACGGAATGTCTCTAAAGGCATTCCGTTATGCATTCCGTCATAGAATTGCGTTATGGTCCGTGGTAAAGGAATCCATAACACAATTCTGCTTTTACCACCAAACAAAGCGTAAACGAATTTCATAACATGAAATTCGCTCATCTCTAATCAGGTCATACGGACATTATAGAAAAGAGATTTGCTCTTTGTTTTTGAAAACTTTAATGATATCTTTGTGCTGTCTGGGTAAATTCAGATGATAAACTCCCTGAAGTTATCTTCATTTAAAAGTCATTTTAAATCTTAGTTACCACGCAATGGTGTTACTATACTGCTCCATCATGGTTTTGCTTAATTATTTTACTTTATTTTTTTCAAAAAATTGTTGCAAAAACTGCAAGGTTAAAAAACTATTGCATTTTTGCAATGATTTTCCATAAAGTGCTAAAAATGTTGCATCAAAACTGTGAAACTGTGTTGTGATCCAACGTTAATACTGCCAATAGGAATAGGAATGGTGATTCACAAACTGAAGTCAGCTGTAAATTTAAGTTGAACCTTTACTAGACAATCTACATAGTCTGGGGTTACTGAATACAACATACTTCCACACCTGGCTATACTTTCCCGGTATCTGTTTGAGATAAGTGGTAAAAAGTAGTAAAAAAAAAAGCTTGTGGCTATTAGCTATAAAAGTCACCAGTCCCCACTATAAATATATATAAATATATATATATATATATATATATATATATATATATATATAACTACAGTACAGACCAAAAGTTTGGACACACCTTCTCATTCAAAGAGTTTTCTTTATTTTTATGACTATGAAGGCATCAAAACTATGAATTAACACATGTGGAATTATATACATAACAAACAAGTTATGTATTACAGTAGGGATGGTTGGCACTCCACTTCTTTAAAGTATGGTGTTCAGTGATGGAGTAAAAACCCAGTAGACTCAGAATTTAGAGGATCACGGCAAGGTCTGTGACGGAGCGTAACGTGGCCGTAATCTCTATATGTGCATCTTAAGGATGGAATAAATATTAAGGATGGAATAATTTCGAGTGCTGTGGCCCACCATATATACAACAGGGCAAGTGTGCATGTTTAAGGAAAGAAGAAAAGAATCTTCTGCCAGATAGCTCTGACCCAATCTGCCCTCTGTAGTATAATGCCCCCGTATATATTGCTCTCCCCCTATAGTATAATGCCCTCATATATATAACGCTCCCCCCATAGTATCCCCAGTAGTGCATATATATATATATATATATATATATATATATATATATAGTACAGACCAAAAGTTTGGACACACCTTCTCATTCAAAGAGTTTTCTTTATTTTCATGACTATGAAGGCATCAAAACTATGAATTAACACATGTGGAATTATATACATAACAAACAAGTGTGAAACAACTGAAAATATGTCATATTCTAGGTTCTTCAAAGTAGCCACCTTTTGCTTTGATTACTGCTTTGCACACTCTTAGCATTCTCTTGATGAGCTTCAAGAGGTAGTCCCCTGAAATGGTCTTCCAACAGTCTTGAAGGAGTTCCCAGAGATGCTTAGCACTTGTTGGCCCTTTTGCCTTCACTCTGCGGTCCAGCTCACCCCAAACCATCTCGATTGGGTTCAGGTCCGGTGACTGTGGAGGCCAGGTCATCTGGCGCAGCACCCTATCACTCTCCTTCATGGTCAAATAGCCCTTACTTTCAAAGTTTTCCCAATTTTTCGGCTGACTGACTGACCTTCATTTCTTAAAGTAATGATGGCCACTCGTTTTTCTTTACTTAGCTGCTTTTTTCTTGCCATAATACAAATTCTAACAGTCTATTCAGTAGGACTATCAGCTGTGTATCCACCTGACTTCTCCTCAACGCAACTGATGGTCCCAACCCCATTTATAAGGCAAGAAATACCACTTATTAAACCTGACAGGGCACACCTGTGAAGTGAAAACCATTTCAGGGGACTACCTTTTGAAGCTCATCAAGAGAATGCCAAGAGTGTGCAAAGCAGTAATCAAAGTAAAAGGTGGCTACTTTGAAGAACCTCGAATATGACATATTTTCAGTTGTTTCACACTTGTTTGTTATGTATATAATTCCACATGTGTGAATTCATAGTTTTGATACCTTCAGTGTGAATCTACAATTTTCATAGTCATGAAAATAAAGAAAACTCTTTGAATGAGAAGGTGTGTCCAAACTTTTGGTCTGTACTGTATATACTGTGTCCCATTCTCCGCCACCGTGTGAAATGCAGGCCACAGGCCTCTTGCTGACCTGAGTCGTCCTGGAGCAAGCAGTTATGATGACATCACCGTGACTTATCTCTGGAATGAGACCACAAAGTGACCCAGAGCCTATCTGACATTGGTGGCATATCCTAGCTATATTTTACCAATGTCTCAGGTGAGACAACCCCTTTTAACTCCAAAAACAGTTTTTACATACAATATTACAGCAAATTACGCCGGCTTTTAATTTGTGTTTGCTGTTTATAACTTAAATGTAATTAATCAATGAACTGATTATACTTACATCAGGCAACTAATGCCTCAGTTTTCCTTTACGTACAAACATTTTTTTTCTTCCATAAATATACTTTGTAGTAATATTAAATTAAAATTTCACAAACCATTTACTCTCCATTTCTGAGAACCCTATAATTATTCAGGAGCACACCTTGTACTGAGGGTGGCTACTTTAGTGTTCATGCTGTTTTTCCCATTTATGACGCATCATTAATTATAACAGTACGACTTATATGAGTATATGAAAATATTTTATTAGGATGGTATTATAGGAAGCCTTAATATTGCCATGTCAACTGAACTTATAGTAATAGGTTCCTATTGTATTATATAACTTGATCTTTCATTATTCCTTATTAACTTTTTAAGTCATATGTGATTACCCTTATACATTTAATGAATTTAGGAAGTATATCATTTCTAGCAATTTTGCAGTGATGCTAAAAAAAACTCCAAAGATCTTAAATTCTGATTTTTTTTTAAATCTGGGTATAAAAAAAATATAAATAATATTATGAAGGAGAATTTCTTGCTATTTGTAAAAATAAATTCCATTTTATTTCTTTATTGCATTCATTCTTGTAAAGACTTGTTCATGTCTTCATCTTTTATACCAATTTACGAAGGTATAGGAAGCACAGCAGTGTGCTGCAGAGAAACATACAGATGATTAAAATATGGAAGAAGGATTATCATTATGTTTACTCATGCTTTCAGAAAACCTATCCTTGTCATGTTCCAAGGCTTTTTAAAAAATCAAACATTGACTCATAAAGAACCCTTGCCAATAGGTGGCATCAAGATGGTTCTATTTCTCCGGAGATTCCTCTTTCCATAAAAGATCAGTTATAGAATATTCTCCAGCCAGGCAGAGTAAAATGTAGAGTAAAAAAAAGTAGAGTAAAATCCAATCTGGCTGGCATCTAAATCGGTCTACTCTGTAGGCTTCCAGTAAAGAATTCCCCCAAATTTTGGGGAGAACTCTATATGTATTTAGATAACTGGGGAGAAATCAAATTTAGTTGGCAGTGGGTAATTAAAGGGGTTATCTGGGAATTTAATGGCCTAACCTCAGGATCGGACTTTAATATCCGTACAGTGGTGTTCTGACACCCAGCACCCCATCAATAAGCTGTGTGGGGTAGTCGTCATCATCTGAAAGTATAAAGCTCCATAAACTATGTAGTTTCCAGTGCCAGCATACTGCATCTTAGCTCTCATTCACTTCTGATGGACAGTACCCTAAGATGGCCACTACACTGTGGACAAAGCACTTCTGCTTCCTGCTTTACCGTTTTCTTTCCGGTGCTGGTGGCTGCCCAAAACACCTTATCAGTAGGACTGCTGTGTGTTGGACCCCCACCAATCCAACACCTAGCAGTCTTACTGATCCCCTAAGTAACTGCTAGTTTTCAAGATCCATGAAGTCAACACAACAATCCATTATTAATGACCCCAATGATGAGGAATGCCATGGCATGAGTGCTATTATTCAAGACTGATCATCCATGTAATGCTCTGTATGGTACCTCCTAAATGTGTGGATTCACCTCTTAGTACTTGATGCTCCCATTGAAATTTATAATGTCATGGTACCTAACAGGATTATAGGGAATTCCCACCTTTGAAATCCCAGTAACACAAAAAAGACTTTTTAACTCCATGGGATTTATTTTGCCTGTAAATAGGATCTTATGTGCGCTTACAAAAGAATTGTTAGAAGGGATTGAAAGTGTATTAAATCTGCAGGACCCACGGCTAAGCCAGAAGCCTTGATCTCTAATAAAACAATGTTTGGGTTCCCTTGCCCTAGGAATGTCACTGAGGATGACAAATGCATTAATGTAATACATTTATGCATGGAGTTCCTTTACACACTGCTAAAATCTATCCAGTTTTTATGAATGTAATTAAAATTTTAACTCATGAAAATGCAGAGAGGATGTTGAAAAACTCTATAATTAAATGGCAAAGATTTAAAGTATTTTATTCTTAAAATCCTCATAACTAACAGAGGTTTCCTGGTTATAAATGACTATAATGAAAGAATCATACTTACCTGCTCCCCACAGCTCCAGTCCTGGACTCTGGCTTACGCTCATCCATCTTCTGGTCCCTGGCTTGTTTTCGTCTGGCCAGGTATAGACATGGTCACCAGCACTGCTGCATCCAAAGACTGACTTCTGTGGTGATGTGTCTCCAAGTGGTACGTCACTGCTGAAGCCAATGATAGGCTGCAACAGTGCAGGTGACCACCATATCTATACTCAGCTAAAAGAAAACAAGTCAGGTACCAGAAGATGGATAAGTGAGAGCCAGTGTTCAGGACTGGAGCTGTGGAGATCAGGTAAGTATGATTCTTTCAATAGGTGAGGCAGGCTATGGGGGCGTAAGTAAAAAGTCATTTATTACTGACAAAACCCCTTTAAAGTGGTTTTCCTACTATAGAAAGTAATAAGATAACTCTAGGATATGCCATGATCGATGGTGTTCCTACCTTTGGAACCCCCAGGTATCCTTAGAATGAAGGGGCCACAGAGATAGTTAGGGAGTTATTATGACCCTTGATTGATTTTACCCACTACTGCTACTCCTGGCCACCCTGTGTGCAGGAAATTGCAACATAACCAAATTTACTTGTTTTGAGCTGTTTTGTACTTACAAAGAAGTTAAAACTAGCTGATCGGTCATCATGGATGCACAGACGTGCTGCAAAAACCGCAGTACATGAAAATGAGGAGAGAGTCCAACGTCCATGAACTTAAAGCTTTATTTCAAATCACATAAAACCCAAAAGAAGAAAACATGAAATGTTGACGCGTTTTGACCTGCCACGTGGTCTAAGTCATAAATTGTATTGTAGTTACCTCCATAGTAGACAGTTGAAAGATCTACTGTGTGAGAGAACTGCTGAATGTACTTTTGTCCTATTATTCCCTGGGGGTTGGATGCCTACAGATAACATTATAACATAGCATTAAATGATAGGAATATTCTTTAAACATGAACATAGCTGTCTCACTAACAAGCAAATCCACTAGTAATCCAGTGTGTTTTGTTGCCTAAAACATACAATGTATCTTTTTTTAGATTTTGGACTTGTTAAAGTGTGCATACAGGCAGGCCTGGTGGGCCACATGTGCCAGATACTGAACATAGGAGGGTATCACATTATCAGCAGGAGGTAATAATACAATTTTGATGATATTATTATTATTATTATTATTATTATTATTATTATTATTAGTATGTGCACATCCTAGTTGAGCAGTAGACTGTGAAAATAATATTTATAAAGAGTGTGACCACCAAGCAGTAACAGCTATGCAGGGGTAGGTCAGGATGATTAATGGACCAAGGGACTACAAATACATGTATCACGTCTGATACAGCTGAAAGGAAAAGCTACCGATTCCTAAATGGGGCAAAAAGGATCGCAAACCAAAGCAGGAAAACCTGGACCAGAATCCATTCCCACAACTAGGTCATGGAGCAATCCCTTGAAACCGAGCGAGTAGCCACCCGCTGCGACCTTCTGACCCCAGGCACAACAGGGTCAGCGATAGATCGTGGCACCCTCGTAACAACATTTAAGCACATGAGAAACTAGGGATTTGTATGTATAACTTTGTGGGGCAAGGGGACCAAACAGATGGTGAAGGCAAGTTAACCTTCATCGTTGGGCAAGATATACAGTAAGCTCATATGTTGGTAGACCTTCTCCTTGGTAAGCATTGTCCAGTGGCTAATATATACTTATCATTCATCATTACAATGATAAATTATAACCCCAACACTCTCAACAGTTATTATTGTATTGATGAAAATAAAAAAGGATTGGTTTGGACTACTGGTCAAAGCATAACCTTGCTCTATTACTGTAAGTCTAAAAATTAAACACATGGCAGCCTTTGTGTAGTTTGAGACATCTAGTAGACATCTTTGTAAACTGAAGAGGCTACATTGGCTGCCAGGCTGTAATAGCAGCAGGACTTAGTTCTGACAGTCCTATTCCCTACCAATAAGTAAAAGGTCTATTGTAAGCTAGGGGAGAAAAAACACTACTATCAGTCTGGGGTAAAATTTTCTATGAAGATAGCTGTATGTGCCATCCAAAGTTTTGTTCTTGACTTAACTACATTCTGATGTGTTAGGGGCTATGTACACCTTCTGGGCCATTTTTAATTGCATTTTACTCACTTTGAGTTAAAAAAACGGTCTTTATTAAAAATATTCAGTTCTATCACAAAGGGTTTCTCTAGCTGTGTGACTATCACTTTCACTTTGTGTCCTCATCTAATAAACCTTATCTCTAAATGACTAGGGTTATAAACACTCATATAAGTTTTCACCTTGCTAAACTGCTGACAGTACTTGGTAGGGGTGGGAGACAGCAGTACAAACATAACTTTTGTGGAACTTTTTTCATCAGGAGTAGTGAGAATATTACTTTTTTCAGTCAATTTATTCTCTCTCAAGTGCTTAGGAAGTGGGGTATAACTGTGTTAACTGGGCTTTCTGCTCTCTGCATTGAGCAGCTTCACAGCCTCTCCACTTCCACTTTGCTCTGCCTGAGTGACAGCTGTAGCATCCAAACAGGCGACCACTACAGTTATCACTCAGAGCGGAGGGGCTGTAAGGCAACTCAGTGTAGAGTCATCACAGTGAACCTCTACCTCCTGGGCACTTGAAAGGACAGATTTGACTTTGCAGAATAAAAGTTCATATTTACACAACTTCTGATGAAAAAAACTCTACTTCTATCCCCATCTACCACCTAGTGCTGTCAGCAGTTTAGTGTGGCCAAAACTACTGACTGTCTTTAGTATTATTTCCTATTGGAAAGAAAAACTAAAACTAAAAAGTAATCTTTGCATATATATTCCATCTAACACCTTGCAGTAAAAGAGTGTGAATTAATCAGTTTGATTAGGACATTTCAGGACATGTATTGTATTTATTATGTTCATTGTTTACTGTGATGTCTTACATATTGTTTTATTTAGAATTTATTTGCTTTCAACTATGAAATATGCCAAGAGTGATAAATAAAATAAACAAAACTTTGCAAATTCAAGTATATTTCATGGCAAACTCAATGAAATTCTACAAGGTAACAAATGATCACATATTTGTGGGTGCATGCCAGATTACACTTAAATAGCTTTGTGTATTCTGGGAAATACAGATACCAATTTGGAAACAAAAGTCACATGCATGTCTGCTCTTTCTGGGGAGGTTTGGGCATATCACTGCCATGCTTAATCTTGAAAGAGTGAAAGTACACTGGTATGAAACACATCATAGTTTGTGGTCAGTGCTGGTTCCTTCTTTCCCTTATACGCTTCATCTAATGCAGCCTACACTTCCCATTATGTCCCTGGCTATTTAGAGAGTCTCTACACACTGCACTTAAACTGCTCTGAGTCCTACCTAAAGGCAGATAGTGGTAGATCAGTTACAAAGTTGATGTCCCCTCACACTGCAGGATATCAGTCAGTGTCAGACCTGAGTTCCTGGGGCCCACCAGAGGAAATTATTGTTGAGGCCCAACCTCTATATCATCAATAACGTCTAATAGGTTTTGAATCAAAGAAATAGACCCTAGTGGCAAGTGGTTGGCTTCAAAAACAGCTCCAAATCAGAACTTTCTCCTGTTTAGGGTCCACCATAGCATGAGAGCCTGGGCCCACCAGAGGATCTTCTGGTACTCTGATGGGCCAGTCCTGATCTCAGTCTATTCTTTTGTGATGCATCCTCAACCTATCTCCCCTGCCTTCTGCGTGTGAGAAATTTCCCCTTGGCAGTTCTGTGTGTGGCCTTGGGCCTAATTCAAAACTCCACTCGAGGATGGTGCGGTAAGCGGTGTCAGTGAACTTGAATAAATTTTATGTCAACAGGGTCACAACACTTGACCGTTACAGACAGAAAAAGGTAAAAGGTTTGGTGGTTACAGAAATGAGTCACTGTACTTTCATACAATTTAATTTATTAGAGACTGGTGTAAATAAAAAATGTCAATCACTTCATTTAAAAAAAGCTACCTACATATACCTGAAAAAAAGATGTAAAGTTGTGGTCACTAGGGGTCTCTCTTCACTTAACTTGCAGTCCACTGCCTGACGGTTTACAGGAAATGGGGACATGTTAGATCTAGCTGAGCTCCTGAACCTGATGGAACTGCTTCTACACTGCCTCTGAAGAGCATATACGCTCCTGTGTGTCTGTATGTGCTGAGCTCCATAGAAGAAAACAAACATAGTGGGAAACAAGGGAAGTGAGGTCACTGCATACAGTACTGGCAGATCCCAAAGAAGAGAAACTCCCCACTGCTTGTGAGAGAAATGCATATAGCTGTACAAGGGAAACAGTGTATAATATGGCTGAGAAAGACTTTAGGGAAGCCCCAAAAGACCTGATTCTCCAGAGTTAAGATTCTACACTGAAGCATAGCCATTATGCAAACTTTTTTAAAAACTCAGGTATACTTTAAAGGCACACAGCTTGGAGGTTAATGAATAGAACAGAACAGTATCTCATTGTGGAAACACAGTGTACCGGTTTTTGTTTAAAAAGCTCCAAAAATGTCTATCCTTGGACCAGAATTATCTTCCAGTCTGAACCCCTTGCCATCTACAGGATAAGTAAATCTGGGCCACTATCTTCAGAGCCCAACCAGAATCACTGCATTTCCTGCTGTCAAAATGATATATAAGGACTAAACAGAAAAATGGTGAAATGTTTTTAAGTTTAAAAAAAAACTATTAATACACCCTAACTGATTTAGTATTATATGTCTAGTTTCAATTTTTGGGAAAATAAAACGAGTCTTAGGGAATGTACTTTAAAAAATACTTTATGACTTTAACTTTTCATCACAAGATTTAAGACTCCCTTCTAACTTGAGATTACTTCACTGTTTGATCCCAGGCCAACAGATAAGTAAACATTGTGTGGGACACAGAATATTTAAGAGTTGCTATTACAATGCCCCGAGAAGAAAGTTGCCAAGTTACAAGCTATTACGCCTTAATTTTAAACATTTTTTTCTACTATTTCTAATCCTGAGCCAAGACTAACAGTAATTCATCCCATATGTGATTTTAGTGCTTATATATTGATCCTCGTATTATTTGCCATGAATTTATATTTCTGGACAAGGAAAATGATACCTAATGTGAATTACACAATTGACGTAGTCATTGCCTAATATGAAACTGCATCTATTTTTGTGAGTGCTCTTACATATCTATGTATGTTCACAGTATTTTCACACTGAAAAAAACATTATGCCCTCCAAAAATATCAGTACTTTATTTTATGTAAGCATACAGGTATTTCTACACAGGGCAGATTATTGAAAGGAGAACAAAAAGAAAAATCTTCTGTTGATTTTGCCACGGATCTGCTGAAAAATATTCGATAAAACCATTGCAAAATCCACTTTACCTGCAGATGTTGATGCAAAGAGTGAAATCCGCAGCAGAAATCTGCAACATAACTTAATGTGCTACAGCTAAAGAACCTGTTTACATGGTAACTTATGAAGAAAGCTCCACACCAATGCCGGCGGTGGCCACATGATCCTCCTGGCAGGCTGTTCCAGCAGAGGAGCAGCCTGCTAGAAGACATTGTATGCAGCATAGCCAGATTCTACCTGACCCTCCGGAGCCCATTGACTATAATGGAATTTGGCGGGGATTCTTCCTATGCCGGTACAGCACGCTGGAAGAATTTACCGCAAGCGTGGAACTAGCTTACTTAGTCTTGACGAATATTTTTAAGTCAGATGCTATTATACAAGAATAGGTTCCCCTTTGGCTAGTTTCACACTTGTGCTTAGTATCTAGCAGGCTGTTCCGGCAGGGAATAGCCTCATGGATCTCTCTGCATTCCAGCATTGCCGCAACAGCCTGCCGGATCTCTCTGCATTCCGGCATAGCCGGAACAACCTGCAAGATACTAAGTGCTAGTGTGAAACTAGCCTTTTGCTCCCTTTAATGGTTTCCTGAATCATAGCATTCTTGTACAGAGTCTATGTCTCTGTTTAGGTTATGGCTTCACCGTAAAAAAAAAACGTCTGAGATTGTAATATATCTTCCATGACAGCCTTGTGTTGGCTTCTCCTATGACCTTGTGCACAAGACTAACACATAAATACATAGATTGTTATTCATTACAGGCGCCTCTCCTTCAAAAGAAGAATCCCACTCCAAGGATGATTGCACAAAAGGCTCCTCCAGAGGGAGTCACCTACCGTACACAATCACCGTCTGATGACTCTTCCTCTGTAGTGTGCTATTTATGCCTTTGTATATTCTTTTGTCGGTAGGGTGTATTATAAACAAGTGACGCCCGTTAATACAACACATTCTTATAATGCTCTGTAATAATACAGCTTTGCTGCACCACTATGTCAACATAAAGCTATACATATGTATGTATATACTGTCGCCTGACTCATACTGTATACCCTGTTGCACTCTCTCAGAAGCTGACCTGGAATGTTCCCACACATAATGTATGATTTACTTGTTTTCTGCTATCTTATAGATATTTACTACATACTGCTTCCCTTTGGGGAATTTTGACTGAAGGATGAAATTCATTTAGAAACTATGCAGCATTAGATCACCACATGTTCTTCCATAAAGAAGTCTATTTAATCTTCGCTCCAAGGCAGAAGGGAGTTTAACATGCAGCAGACGGGGGATTCTTCCTCCGTGTGGTAATGTATAATACCACAACTACAGAGAGAAAGAGAAAAAAACAATACAATTAAGATAAAACTGAAAGGCTTTACTTGGATTTGTCTTATGAGAAATACTTAGCATTTTTTAAACCAGCACCTGGATCTGAATACTTTTGCTTTTACATGTAATCAAAAAATGTGTATAGCCACTGAGTTACTCATAAAAATATGTGTATAGTGCCACCTGCTGTTTGTACTTTTCCTTATTTCTCTGTCCACTTCATGAACATCACTGAGTTGGACGCACATGCTCAGTTTCATCCTTCAACTGCCACAAGCTGTACCTACTGTTAGAAGGTGTGACAGTTACAGGTAGAGAGCTGCAGCAAAAAGGACAAGCCCCTGAGCTGTCATAGGGGGAGAGCTGCATCTGAAAGCACACATCCCCTTAGAAAGGACATGCCCAGTGAGCTGACAGCTTGAAATAAATCTAACAGAGCGACTGAAGCAATGAATGGGGAGTTCTCTGGATCCATGTGAGGTACAGGACTGGTTCTCACTTTGTTAGAAAGAGATTGTCGTGTTCTATATGATGTCTAATTTTCTTTTTTTAATTACTCATGAAAAACCCCTTTTAGGGTTTTACAGGACCAGTATTTTAATTGATCAATAACAGATCAGTGGGAGCCACAGCTCTTTGAAGGGGCCACAGGGCTTGTCCGTGTGCAGTGCAGTGGTGGTTCAGGGTATTGCAGCCTCGTGAATTGGATGAAGCTGTAGCACCCTGCATTACTACATGCATATAGATGGACCATTGTAAAGAATGAAGCTGCAGTGCTAACACAATCCCTGTGTGTAGGTAGTGGGGGTGAGAATCCAACCTCCACCAATCTGATATTAAAGGGGTTGTCTCATCATATACAATGGGGGCATATCGCTAGGATATGCCCCCATTGTCTTATAGGTGCAGATTCCACCACTGGGACCCGCACCTACATCGAGAACGGAGCCCCGCGAGTGAAGGAGGGCGCACTGCGCATGCACAGTTGCCCTCCATTCATTTTCTATGGGGCCAGGGAAAATAACAGAGTGCTGGCTTGGCTATTTCCGTCGGCCCTAATGAAATTAATGGGAGCGGGGGCCGCGCATGCGTGGTACGCTCGCATTCACTACTATGGGGAGTCGGATTGGTGGTGGCCGGACCAGAGTCCTCAAGCCACCACCTAGCGGGGCTCCGTTCTCGATATAGGTGTAGGTCCCAGCGGTGGGACTCGCACCTATAAGACAATGGGGGCATATCTGATAAAAGATAGTTCCAGCACCAATAATATAGTTGTGTTGCTCTTTTCTTTATTTTGTGGTAACCAAATAACACATAGGGACAAAACTTCAGAGAAGTGAAAGGATTTGTCCCTATGTGTTTTTCGGTTACCACGAAATAAAGAAAAGAGCAACACAACTATATTATTGGTGCTGGAACTATCTTTTATCATCTATGACCTGAGGACTAACCTGTTTTGTCCCGTGCACGTGGGGTTGAGATTATAAGGTGAGCTGGAAATTTCCTAGCGATATGCCCCCATTGTCTATGATGAGACAACCCCTTTAATGGCCTATCCTAAGGATAGGCATCAATGTGTTATTTACTGAAAGCCCCTTTAATGAATTATTGTGTCATTACCAAGATATTCCTCAGCAGATGTGGAACACAGCAGCCATGATATTAATCTGTTGCAGATTTACACAATCACTGTAGTTTATCACCATGATCATGTGCACAAATCTATAGATGGAAAACTCAAATATCTAGGATGTCACTCGCATAAATCCTAACCCCTTCTGTCTGTAGTACAAAGGCATTAAGTTCTATGACCTATTCCGCTTGGACTTATTTTTACTGTCTGATTTATGCACATCACTGTGACTTTGTTTTGACCTTTCTCTTCTGCCTATGACGATGACCTTGCTCTGTTTATTGAATCCATGCCGACTGCCCCACCCTTGACTTGTTTTATTGACTTTGATAGTTTTGCTCCTAGCTATGAGCTTGTCATCTTCAAAATTGTCAGAAACTCTCTAATGAAATTTACTTTCGAGCTTCAAATTGACAGACTCATCTGTGCAAAGTTATACTTTCCAATTTTATTCCAGATATGAAGCCATAGTATTCTCCTACAAGTTACATCTAACCTACATGGAGATGTCATTAATAAGACAGTAAAGGAGGCTATTAATATAATCCTCTGTCAGAGGGAAAAGAAGTTCCTCCCATGCTTTTCTTCTACATGAAGAAAACCTACTTACAGTACCTACCTAGCATTAACCACTGCAACACTGGAGCCTAGTGGACATTGATGTCTCTTATGATCAGATTAGTGCAGGCAAACTCAGGCATAGAGTTTAAACATGGACCTAAAACTATCTCGCCAGATTGATGAGCCCTTGACAGCTGAAGATCATGGTCTTGGTCCCATCGGTGTCTGTACCCACATTCCCAAGGCATTTGCAGTTTTGCAAAAAAGAATTAAGCCTCTAGGAGTAACAAGATGCTTTTTTGACTTTCTGCCACAGTTGCCAACATTTTTTATGGACAAACCATCAGCCTCAAAAAAATCCTGTACGCATCTATTTTTTTCACGGACACCGGAAAAAAGTTATCTATTTTTAAGGACTATCCAGCGCCCCCACCAGTTTCATTGACACATCATTGACATCATCATGCCTACTTGGCCCTGAAGTCTCTAAAAGTCCCGCCCCTGATGAATACTTTTTAGGGGCCAGCACAGTTGCAGTAAACACAGGGGTTCACCGGCAGGGGCCCTAGCATGAAGAGGTGTGAGCAGAGCCTCTGAGAGGCTCCTAGGCCTCATTTGCATATTACTGCAAATATCTCAGGAATGCGGACTCTGATGGGACCAAGACCATGATCTCCAGCTGTTAAAGGGAACCTGTCACCTCTACTATGCTACCCTCACTGAGCATTTCTAAATGTTCATTGTGTTACCCTAAACATATAAATTACACTTTTAATTTAATTTGCAGACAAATTCAATAAGTATTATGCATTTTTGTACTTCCCGCCTTTTATGCAAATTAACATAAACGAGTCATATCTTACTTGTGTGACCAGAGAAGAGTCATATTTTCAAGCTCTGACTCATCTCAGGGTAATTTGCATATGTATCAAATCGTTTTTTTTCAACCAAAATAAAAGCACACAGAGCTATGGGGACTGGGTATTGCGGATGTGCTAGCGGCCATCTAGCAACCCATGTCCTCAGCTCTATACCCAAAATCCAGGTGACAGGTTCCCTTTAAGGGCTCATCTCTCTGTGAGACAGTTTTAGATCCATGCTTTTGAGGATAATGTCCTTTAAAGGGTTTTTTCTGGGATTTGTATTTTTATGGACTTGACGGTGTTTGAAGGGGCTGCTGCACTGTCTGAATGAGCATTGCAACTTTTACACAGTACAACAAACACAGCACCGTACATTGTATAGCAGCAGTTCTTGATATTGCAGTAGCTGAGTCCAATTTACTTGACTGGGACTAAGCTGCAAAAAAGCAACATAAGTGATGGATGGGATCTCAAAGCCTGAAGAAGAGGCCACAACGCTTAACTGAACATAGCGGCCCATTCCAACAGCTGATCAGCTGGAAGTCGCCCTCTTACCCACAATCATATATTGATGACTTATCCTGGGGATAAGTCATCAAAACCAAAGTCCCAAAAACCTAAGCTTCAGTAAAACTAGTATTTCATTAATTTAAACTCCTGCTCATTCTGGGCTTTGAAGTCAAGGAGGCGGTCCTATCAGTGATTTACAGCAGTGTATATACAGTCATAGAGGGACGGCTGTCAATCACTGATACGACCTCCTCATTGACTTCAAAGTCCAGAATGAGCAGGAGTTTATATGAATGAAATAGAAGTTTGAATTAAGAGAATATAGACGGTCGGCACCACCTCTCCGTCAGTTCTGCGGACACACGGGTCAATGGGTAACAGATACAAAACAAAAGAGTAAAATAATCTACAACACTTACCAATCTTCATTCAATCCATTTGTTGAGATATCAAAAGTGCACAGTGCATAGGGAAAAATCGCATATAGCAAATGACCACCGGCCTACGGCTGTTTCGCTGAATCTTTTCTCACAAAACTATATAACAATATCTGCTCAGCTCCTCCTGCTATATAACATGCTGCCTGAAGATTATTTTGCAGGTTCCCTTTAATGGCCAATTTAATTTCTTTAAAATAAGACATGTAAATTAAATCAAAATTGTATACCTGAGGAAATTTTGAGGAATTTACTGAAAATAATTTGATATTGTCCACAAAGTTTACTCTTGGCCTTTGACAAGGGAGTCAATTATAAGCCAAGAATTTAAAGGACTTCTATCATCAGGAACATCGTTATTAAACTGGCGGCAGTAGTCACATCACCCTGCCTGGCCCTGTCGATCAACATGAGGAGGGCGCGGCTGAAGGAGGGAGAATGGAGCCTTTAGGAGTAGTGGGAACACCCTAATTTCTACTAGAGGCTCATTTGCATAAAATAAAAGTTCATTTTTTTCACAAAAACTAAGGCACCAGGGGCATAGCTATAGGGGAAGCAGGGGAAGCGGCTGCTTTGGGGCCCATCCAGGAGGAGGAGGACTAAACATTTTGTCAGGGCCCCCTCAACAGTATTACACAATGAAATTATATACAGTGACAGTATAGACAGTGTATAAAACCGATGGAACAGCTGCCGGGCCTGGTCTGAGAGAGCGATCTTTACTAGCCACAGGAATGGGGGCGGCATGAAAGGAAGGGGTTGCGAAAAAATTACTGGTTGAGGGGGGCCCCATTCAAAAATTTGCTGTGGGGCTCAGTCATTTCTAGCTACGCCACTGTAAGGCACCTAGAAAAAACGGGACAAAGACTGTTAGCTTCATCTGACATTAGCAAATGTCTACAGTCAGCCAGTTTAATGCAATAACCACGTACCTGATTATAGAAGCCCTTTAAACATAACTAAAGAGATGAGATGATAAAATAAGTCGTCTTACTAAAGTAAGTCGTATTACTTACTACAAGATGAACCGATCTCAAACATCTATTCCTGAATAAGACACACAGGTTCTTCTCTGATATTAATTCTAAATCTCTTAAAGAGGTTGTTGCATGAAGCCCTTTCACGTGTCAGACATTTATTTGAAGTCCTGGCATGTAATACTACAATTTCCCAGCAATGGCCGCTGCAGGAGAAATGTGTGGCTGGTTGAAGTTCCCCTGGTGGTTACAACTGATTGCTGGGATTTTTAAAGAGGTTGTCCAGGCTGCAGAATATTGATGGCATATCCTCAGGACAGGTCATCCGTATCAGATTGTTGGGGGCCTGACTTCAAGCATGGCTACCAATCAGCTGTTTGAATATCTGCAACCCGGACAACCCCATTACAGCCAGAACCTGCACTTACAACCCCTCTTATTCTATCAGTTTGGGAAAATGCCCTTATTCACACGACCATATGTAATTTGCAGTCTGCATTGGAACTTATTCTATCTTCTTGCAGAATACAATGGGTTTGCAACAAAAAAAAACTGATGCAACTCGGATGTCTCCTATACTTTGTGGTCTGCACAATACATACAGCCATGAGAATGAGTAAATTATTTTTGTCCCTAAAGTTAAGCTTCAGTACTTGAGGCTCACAGCTATAACTGCAGGGCCATGCCTAAAGATGAATTGGGGAAATTAGATAAAAGCCGCTTTGGTCAGCCCTTGTGATCTCTTCTACGTCATCCGTCTATTTGGCAGAGGCTACGGTCGATGAATACAAAAACAGGATGTGCCGCCACTTATACGGTGTCGCGATGACATGAACACGTTATTAGGCTTAAAAACTAATTTAAAACCAAGATTAGTATGACTGTGACAAGTAGAAAACTGTGACACTGACCAATATGTTTATCTGCCAACGCACCGTGATAACTTCAATCCTAAGAGGAAGTTTAGTATGGATGAGCGATTCAAGAAGAAAGTGCGTATTTCATTGACAGTAGAGTCCTAATTAACTGGTTACCATAGAGACCAATCCGTAGTCATCATTACATCAGTGAGGGGGATATTCATGCCCTAAGGTCTCAGAGCAAAAAAAACAAAACATGCTATTAGGAAATCAAATACATACAGTCATATAATCCATAAAAAGAAAATTGTTCTATTTTTAACGTTTTGACTAATTAACATATAAACAATATAATATATTGTTAGCGATAAAAAGGCAAACATTGTTAATTCCATAATTTGCATTAATGCGAAAAAATAATAAGGCTCAGTAAATCATTCTATGCCAATAATATTACATTTGTAGTGGGTGCTGTCTCTGCCACAACATTCACATCTGCGTTTTTGCTGGATCCGTCATGACAATACAACCGCCTGCATTCGTTCTGAACGGATCCAATTGTATTATCTCTAAAATGGACATGACGGATCCGGCACTAAAACCATTGTAAGTCAATGGGCGCCGGATCCATTTTCTTCTGTGTCCAGGAAAACGGATCCAGCACCACTGACTTACATTGTGTGTCATGCCGGAGCTGTCTTTCTCCACATCCCAGGACGCACTCAGAAACGCTGCTTGCAGAGTTTTTCCATCCGGTATGGGAACGTAACCAAAAGGAACGGAAAGCATTCTGGTGCACTCCGTTCAGTTCAGTTTTGTCCTCATTGACAATAAATGGGGACAAAACGGAACGTTTTCCTCTGATATTGAGCTACTATGATGGATCTCAATACCGGAAAGGAAAAATGCAGATGTGAAAGTAGTCTAAGTGAATGCACCCTAATAAAGTTTAGCATGTCCGCAAAGTTTTTTTTGCTGATCCATAGACTTCAATAGGGCCATGTCCAGATTTTCACTGACAAGTATAGGACATGTTTAATTTTTTTGCTGAGCCATGCAATGGAAGAAAAGGGCCCATGAAAATTAATGGGACAGCATCTAATCCGCCAAAAAAACAATCCGCATTTTTGCTTACGGCTGTCTGAATGAGCCCTTTTTAGCGCATTTTGACGCGTTTTTGATGCAGTTTTGCCGCTTTTTTTTTTTTTAACTAATGAGTGTTTACTTCAACACAAAACTGTATTTTCAGCTCGTGGGTTTTGGTGCAGACCTGTGCCAAAAACCACACAGAAAATGCACAAAAAACACACCGACACATTCAGAACGTCTTTTGACACTTCTCATTTACTTCAGCACAGATTCTACCCTAAGAAACGGAATGCTTCTTCTCTTTGTCAGAAGCTGCTTCCCATTGAAATGAATGGTAGGTTGCTTTGGGCATTTTTGGAGCTAATTTTGAGGCATAAATGCGACAAAATCAGCAGCCAAAAACTTAGTTTGAATTGGCCCAACAGTCCCTTCATGTGCAATGTCCTGGGAGCCCTGCCCGGAAGGATCCCAAACCCCTTGTCTCTGCTCTGTGTGGCAGCTCCAGCTGTCTCCTGGTTGGATGCAAGAGCCATCAGTCAGGGCAGAGGGGAATGGTTGAGAAGCCATCAGTGCTGAGAGCCCTGGACACTGTACATGAAGTGACCGTCCCCGCGGAACATGTAATCCCAGCACCAGCGGCATTAAAACTTCTCTGAGGTCATGCAAGAAACTAAAGCAAAGTTTACAAAAGCTTTACTTCTCACCTATCTACCTCTGTCATCAGTTTTGAGGGGTCAAATCTCCTGATAGATTCCAGTTAAGACTCACTTATCTCATGTGGTGATGTGTACAGTATAAGTGCTGGGAGGTATGTATATCCCACCCAGATACCTCAGCTGGGTGAGATAACTGAAATCCAGAAAGCTGCAGTGGTTTCAGCAAAGTGCAGTTTGCTGAGACAGTTTTGTCTAGATGTTGTTCTAGGCTGGATTTTATGTGGACTGGGAGATAGGTTTGGTAGTGGAATCTGCCAGTCCACACCCTTCCAGTAGATGTATTGTCTTTTGCCAGAGGTGATCGCAGGTGAGGCCTGTTGCTGTAATCAAGGAGGGATAAAACAACCCTCTGTGTATGACTTGGAGGGAGAAAGGCTAAGGAAGCCTGAGATAGAGGGGAGCCTGAGAGACTCTGTGTGGTCTCAGCCAGGAGGGCTGAGGGGTCACGAGGCTTTGTAAAGCCTGAAGTTTTGGGGGCCCAGCGATGCCTACAGAAAGAGGGTTGCACGGTCAGTTGGAAGGACTTCTGGACCATCTCCCCCAAGGGTGTTGGTGTGGTCACAGCCTGGAGGCTGCTGGACCGTATATGGCTGAGGAAGCCAGATCTAATCCTGTTTGTGAACGGCGCTCTATAGATGAGGTAGAGACAACACGTGTATTAGGTAGAGCCCAGACGGGCAGGTGTTTATTTTCGATGTTTATGTGTGTGATGGTGCTGAAGTGCCAAAATAAAGCACCTTTTGGAATTGAACTCCATTGTCAGAGGAGAAGTCTGTGATTGTGACTCCCTGAGAGAGGGCGATCCCTTACACTCACTAAAAATCTGATGATAAAATGGGATAAAAGGAATAAGGTATCCCAGTCACTGTCCATCTTACAAAATATGCATCTTAAATGTGGTTTTGTCACTAGTTGCTAAGATTCCTGTTGTAATTTCTGTTACAGAAAAATTTTGAATTCACTCCTGGTTTTGGCTTCCAAAACTTCATCAGGAAACCTGACTGTGTGGTTGTGTCCTAATGGAGCGGAACAACGGAAATAAACTACGATAATGTGAACTCAGCCTTATCTACTTGTACAATGACCTGTGCACAGGTCACAGAGCATGCCTAGAAAACTCTGACCATTGTGTCTATGGCCCATGGGGCTGAAGTAAAGCATACTTTTAAAGGAGTTGTCTGGGTCCAGAGCTGAACACGGACATATTCCCATCTTCATCCTCAAAGCCCCTCTGAGATGAGCAGTGGAGCATTTCATGCTCCGATGCTCTCCCTTGCCCTGTGCTGCATCGAGCAGGGTAAAGGCCTTTTTGTTTAAATTTTTCACTGCTAGGCGGAGGCTTCCACCTAGCAATGTTCCCGGTGATGTCACTGGCACTGATGGGCGGGCTTTAGCGCTGCCCTAGCCATTTTACAGGCTAGGGCAGTGCTAAACCCATTAATCACCGGATCTTTAGGAAAAGTCCTTGCCCTGCGCTTATGTCAGACAACCCCTTTAAATGCTGTTAAGAACAGCTCAGGCAAGATAGCCACCCCCATAATCATGTTCAGGGAATAGAATAAAAAAGCTACAATCAGAAAATAAAAACAAAAAAAAAAAGCTATCTGTTTTTAACTGGCAGGAAAATATAGGCGACACATTACCTTTAAGAAAGTATACAGCCTACCTATTATGAATGGAAGAACATGTCCCATGTGACATAAATTAAGGGTGAATATAGCAGAGAGAACATATTTCCAGTATATTCGCGCAAGCTACAACTGAGACTCATTAGCAATCTTCAAACCAATAGAGAAGACAGTGCAGAAGAGTTCCCTTCATGACTGGAACAGATTGCCATAAAATAATTTCAGCTGTCTCCATTGTTCCCAGAGATAACACATCATATCCTTAAACTCAAACAGATTTCATGCAGTGCCGGGCTGAAGCCTTGACCTCTGCTCTGAGATTGGAATTAATGAGCTGTAAAGTATCTCCCAGCGTTCCTCCCATATCCGACTCTAACTGAAATTAATAACACCCCAGGTCGCGAAAAATAAATTGGCACGCATAGCGCTCCTAATGCTTAAAAATGCGTATCTGATCATCCTTTGTCTACATATAGGAAACAGAGGTTTCAGACAGACTGCATTTAACTTCACACAATTCATGATACATAAAGGAATGGCATTAGTTATTATCTGAAGAGAAATAAAACATAATAATATATGTACTGTAGGTCTATACTCCTATACATTTTGTTTAATTAAAAGATCTAGGACTGGAAATAAGATGGGATCATGGGCCCTTAAAGGGGTTTTGAAAGAATTAGGGAGAGGTTTAGCCAATCCCCCATTTGGCCGGATCTGTAATGGAAAGATTACTTACCTGCTTCCCGACGCTGGCTCCTTCTCCTCCATACCTGTGATTCTCCACAGACTCCCTCAATATCAATATCTAGTTTGACATCACCGCGGCGGAGACCGTATCCCCTTGTGTCATGTGACCATTTATCATGGAAGAGCAGGAAGTTGGCACGTGGAAGAAGGTAAGTAATCTTTCTTTTATCGCTCCGGCTGAATGGGGGGGATTGCTAACTCCACCACCACCACCCATTCTTGTACAACTCCTTTAAAGAAGTCCTTATTTCTTCCAGCATAAAAAAAATCCAAAAATTTCCTAAACCTAGTCTTCATATTAGTCCAAATTCAGTATTCTGTAAGAGTGAATGGCAATGGCTAGGAATCAATTTATAAATTGCTAGGAAGAGTAAACATTTTTTGTTCTGGAGAATACAATCATTTACAGACTTGGCAGAAGAGCTAACAGATCTATAAAGGAAATTACTCACCTTTGACTATACGCTACATTTGAAGGAGAAAGGACAGTGCGCACCAACACTAAAACCTCACCCCATCTGTGGGGTGGTGGAGGGAGCATCCTGGTTTGGGGCTGCTGAGCTGCCTCAGGGCCTTGACACCTTAGGATCATTGAGGGAACAATGAATTCTAGGGTGAATGAAAACATTTTACAGGAGAATTTAAAGGCAGCAGTCCAGGCTGAATAGACGTTGGGGGATGCAAACAAGACATTGAACCAAAGGACAAAAGTAAATCTTTAATGGGGCCCCCCTGACCTCAAGAGAGCTGTGCACACAAGGCATCCCTGAAATATTGATGAACTGAAAATCATTCGTAGGGAGAAATAGTCCAAAATTGCTCCTCAACGTTCTGAAAATGTATGTTTTTAGTGAGATTGTATTTGTGTATAAATGTGACTTAGACAACAATCAGATAACATTTTATTAGTAATCAATGAAGAAATCCAAGTAATTTCAAGGGATTCACTTACTTGTTAATGCGACTGTAGAATAGGCAGAACCTATAGAAAGATAGGAATGGGTTATTCGCTTTGCACCTAAGTGACACTTAAGTCATCAGTCACTTGGGAAGTTTGTTTTGGATAGATTTAACACAGAGAAGCTCTGAGCAAGCAACAAGAGTGTAGAAAAAAAGGAAGCAGAGCGGAGACTATGTTATACGCCTATTTAAACACTATTCACAACCCAGATCAAAATGCAAATAAAACCAGCATACAGTATATACCAAGCACAGAAAAAAGATCCACTGTTTATGGAATGCTACTCTGCGGTTTGTATAGAAATGCAGTGCATTGACTTCAGAGTCAGTCTAAGTTATTTAACGTCATTACTTGCTATGGGTCACTTGCTATGCGCACAGAAAACTCAGGTACTCTAGATATTATTACATAGAAGTGATGATATTGGGCTTGTCTGCAAAAGGTGTGATGTGAAAATTGTAAATATCGTGTCTAGAGTGTCCATAGTACTGTGCTGATTCACTTCTTAATATCTCTTGATAGCAGTTGGAACTCAAAATCCCCCTGATCCATAGATTTAAAAGGGAATTCCTGTAGTATACACAGATGGAGGATCTTTGGGAAAGGCCATTAAAGGGGTTGTCCGGGTTCAGAGCTGAACCCGAACAAACCTCTATTTTCACCCAGGCAGCCCCCCTGACATGAGCATTGGTGCAGTTCATGCTCCGATGCTCTCCTTTGCGCTGCTCTAAATCGCGCAGGGCAAAGGCTCTTTCTTTTACAAAAACACACTGCCGGGGGGAGGCTTCCGCCCGGCAGTGTGTTCGGTGAGGTCACCGGCTCTGATGGGCGGGCTTTAGCGCTGCCCTAGCCATTTTACTGTCTAGAGCAGCGCTAAAGCCCGCCCATCAGTGCCGGTGACGTCACTGGACTCCCTGAGCAGCCGGAAGAAGAGGCTTCCGCGCTCCTGCAAGGGACCCGGGACGTCACCGAGTCTAAGAAAACTTCACTTCCGGCAAAGAATTTCCTATAAGAAAACAGGGCTTCAGAAACATGTGGAAAAGGTAGGACATGGATGTATGGTATATGTATGTATGTCTGTCTTGTACTAATGGAGCAAAGTCCTCAATCCCGGACAACCCCTTTAAGGGGGACATTTGAGACTACATCATACCTCCAGAAGAGGCTGACTCATGGTGGTGATGATACTCATCACGAATACGAATATATAGCACTATATTCTAAATATTCGCGAATTCTCGAAGTGCCGATATTCGCGATTAAAATTCGTGATTCGAATATTCACGCTCAACACTAATACTCACCTGGTCCCTGCTGCAGGATTTTGTTTCCGTGGCTCCCGGACCAGCACCTCAGCTCCCCTCTGTGCAGATATCAACATCCGTTGATGGGGGGAAACATGTGACCACTGCAGCCGATCACAGGCCACAGTGTTGACCTGCTCCCCTTGAGTCATGTGTCTCTGTGTAACTTGTGATGCAAGGTCACCATTGTGGACTATGATTGGCTGCATCCGTCACGTGTCCTCCCATGGTGATGAATGTTTATATCAGCGCAGAGGGGAGTGGAAGTCACACAGACCAAATCCATCTGCTAGGTCCAGGGGAGTTTCCTCACCACAGTAGGTTGGCCACTTTTGGAGTTTTGGTTTAGTCTCGGATAACCACTTTAATATCAGATTAGAGAGGTTCAACTCTCAGCTCCCCACTGATCAGTTGATTAAATCCCCTTCATTGTTTACCAGGCCAGCGGCATACTTTAATCAGTGGCAGTGACTGAGATCCAGAGACTGCCGGCAGGTGTTTAGGGAGTCAGAACCCTTTCAATATTGAAATCCTGGAAACCTCATTTAGAACACAACTTTCTGGCTGCCTAGTACTGCCAGTAGAGGGAGCTTTAGTAGTTTTCTGTGTAATGTTTTATAGTATGCAGTAAACGCCTAAGCTTAATGTAGTGGTGGCTACAGACAGCAAGAATGATATGTCAATTCAGTAATGTGGTGCTTTTTATCAGAAAAAAGAGACTGCTATAAGGCTATATTAAGGAATAAATCAGCATTCATTTAGAAAAACCAAATGGTATTGAAGGGAGGACACTTCACTTTAAGGGGATATTATTTGCATAATCACAATTCGTCCCTTTTTGCCTTTATGAGAAGATGATCATAAGATGTCCCTTTGCAACCCACAGTGGTCAACTTTAATCTGTGGGGAAGTCCACAGCAAGTGCTCATTTTTCCTGCAGCACAAAGGCTTCATTCACACGTCCGCAACGTGTTTTGCGGATCCACGGAGCCGCGGATCCGCAAAACATGGAAAGCGGCAATGTGCGTTCCGCATTTTGCGGACCGCACATTGCCGGTATTAATAGAATATGCCTGTTCTTGTCCGCAATTGCGGACAAGAATAGAACATGTTCTATTTTTTTGTGGAACGGAAGTGCGGTTCCGCAATTCCGTGTCCGGGCAGCATGATGTGCTGCCCCATAAAAATGAATTGGTCCGCAATTCCGTTCCGCAAAATGCAGAACGAAATTGCGGACGTGTGAATGGAGCCTAACACAGGGTCAATTTAAGAGTATCAGGCAAAGATACTAAACTTTGTGGTTTATCTTATTAGAGAAAAATGCCTTTTTCTCCACGTCAGCCACTTCTTCTCTGATGAATCAGTCTAAGTTCACTGGATCAAATCTGTATACAAGAAGTCCATACACAGAGATGTGGCTGCTGCACCTAGAAACGGTTTTACCTCACTCAGTGCTGGATTCACAGCTACACTGCTCAGTATTGCAATGTCAATTTTGTGCATGAGATATATTGATAGAGAGCAGGATCTCCTGTTTTTTGTCTGTGTTCATAATAGCAGCTAGTCACTATCCCTCTTGGAGCAGAGCTGGTGGCCACCTCACCTGGCAGAGTAGGGATAGGGGGATCTAGAAATAGGTGCAGGTGTAAGAAGTGGATCCTTCATCTATCAGACATTTATGACATACCCTGTGAATATGCCATAAATGTCCGTCATTGTAAATGTGGTTTATTTTCAGTAAATTGATTTTCAGGGACCTTAATAACACTTTCCTTTGATAAAAAACTGTAAGATGAGTTATCAGAAATGTCTGCTAAGAAACATGAACTTCCATGTATCATGAAATGAGTGACATGTAGTCTTTATGGTGATAGTGTGCTAAGGTCATAGTCTGAGACTCTAATTTTATTTTAATGGCTGTTTTAAAAATGAAAGATTCTCCAACAGATTGGATTTTTCTCTCATAGGCCTTACCCATGGGATCATTTCACATTGCATGATTGAAGGTTGAATAGACATTATTTTATCTGGCTATCGTGTTTCCAGTTGTCTATTATTCTCAATAGGTCCAATATGAAAAATATTTAATTCCAAGAAAAGATTTATAGATTGACCTGTAAATTGGCCAGCTATTAATGCAATACTTTAAAAGTCTGTGAAGTTAATTTCCAATGATAAAGGTATCCAGCCTCTTGCTTTTACCTTTTTTTCTTTGATTACATTCATTTAAATGTAAATAAAATGACAAAAAATGCAATTATAAATATATGACCTATGGGGATTTCCAGTACTTAGATATTGTGACAAGAGTTGAGCGAACACCTGGATGTTCGGGTTCGAGAAGTTCGGCCGAACTTCCCGGAAATGTTCGGGTTCGGGATCCGAACCCGACCCGAACTTCGTCCCGAACCCGAACCCCATTGAAGTCAATGGGGACCCGAACTTTTGGGCACTAAAAAGGCTGTAAAACAGTCCAGGAAAGAGCTAGAGGGCTGCAAAAGGCAGCAACATGTAGGTAAATCCCCTGCAAACAAATGTGGATAGGGAAATGAATTAAAATAAAAATTAAAAAAATTAAAATGACCCAATATCAATTGGACAGAGGTCCCATACAGGGAGTGCAGAATTATTAGGCAAGTTGTATTTTTGAGGATTAATTTTATTATTGAACAACAACCATGTTCTCAATGAACCCAAAAAACTCATTAATATCAAAGCTGAATATTTTTGGAAGTAGCTTTTAGTTTGTTTTTAGTTTTAGCTATTTTAGGGGGATATCTGTGTGTGCAGGTGACTATTACTGTGCATAATTATTCGGCAACTTAACAAAAAACAAATATATACCCATTTAAATTATTTATTTTTACCAGTGAAACCAATATAACATCTCAACATTCACAAATATACATTTCTGACATTCAAAAACAAAACAAAAACAAATCAGTGACCAATATAGCCACCTTTCTTTGCAAGGACACTCAAAAGCCTGCCATCCATGGATTCTGTCAGTGTTTTGATCTGTTCACCATCAACATTGCGTGCAGCAGCAACCACAGCCTCCCAGACACTGTTCAGAGAGGTGTACTGTTTTCCCTCCTTGTAAATCTCACATTTGATGATGGACCACAGGTTCTCAATGGGGTTCAGATCAGGTGAACAAGGAGGCCATGTCATTAGATTTTCTTCTTTTATACCCTTTCTTGCCAGCCACGCTGTGGAGTACTTGGACGCGTGTGATGGAGCATTGTCCTGCATGAAAATCATGTTTTTCTTGAAGGATGCAGACTTCTTCCTGTACCACTGCTTGAAGAAGGTGTCTTCCAGAAACTGGCAGTAGGACTGGGAGTTGAGCTTGACTCCATCCTCAACCCGAAAAGGCCCCACAAGCTCATCTTTGATGATACCAGCCCAAACCAGTACTCCACCTCCACCTTGCTGGCGTCTGAGTCGGACTGGAGCTCTCTGCTCTTTACCAATCCAGCCACGGGCCCATCTATCTGGCCCATCAAGACTCACTCTCATTTCATCAGTCCATAAAACCTTAGAAAAATCAGTCTTGAGATATTTCTTGGCCCAGTCTTGACGTTTTAGCTTGTGTGTCTTGTTCAGTGGTGGTCGTCTTTCAGCCTTTCTTACCTTGGCCATGTCTCTGAGTATTGCACACCTTGTGCTTTTGGGCACTCCAGTGATGTTGCAGCTCTGAAATATGGCCAAACTGGTGGCAAGTGGCATCTTGGCAGCTGCACGCTTGACTTTTCTCAGTTCATGGGCAGTTATTTTGCGCCTTGGTTTTTCCACACGCTTCTTGCGACCCTGTTGACTATTTTGAATGAAACGCTTGATTGTTCGATGATCACGCTTCAGAAGCTTTGCAATTTTAAGAGTGCTGCATCCCTCTGCAAGATATCTCACTATTTTTGACTTTTCTGAGCCTGTCAAGTCCTTCTTTTGACCCATTTTGCCAAAGGAAAGGAAGTTGCCTAATAATTATGCACACCTAATATAGGGTGTTGATCTCATTAGACCACACCCCTTCTCATTACAGAGATGCACATCACCTAATATGCTTAATTGGTAGTAGGCTTTCAAGCCTATACAGCTTGGAATAAGACAACATGCATAAAGAGGATGATGTGGTCAAAATACTCATTTGCCTAATAATTCTGCACGCAGTGTAGCAGAGAATCTGGCTTCACATCAGCAGAGAATCAGTCTCTTCATGCCAAAGCAAAGAATCTGGCTTCATGTCAGCAGAGAATCAGTCTCTTCATGCCATAGCAGAGAATCTGGCTTTATGTCACCCACCACTGGAAGAGGCCACTGTCACATATTTAGGCCCAGGCACCCAGGCAGAGGAGAGAGGTCCCGTAACAGAGAATCTGGCCTTATGTCAGCGCAGAATCTGTCTTCATGTCATAGCAGAGAATCATGCTTCACGTCACCCACCACTGGAACAGGCCACTGTCACACATTTAGGCCCAGGCACCCAGGCAGAGGAGAGAGGTCCCGTAACAGAGAATCTGGCCTTATGTCAGCACAGAATCTGTCTTCATGTCATAGCAGAGAATCAGGCTTCACGTCACCCACCCCTGGAACAGGCCACTGTCACATATTTAGGCCCAGGCACCCAGGCAGAGGAGAGAGGTCCCGTAACAGAGAATCTGGCCTTATGTCAGCGCAGAATCTGTCTTCATGTCATAGCAGAGAATCAGGCTTCACGTCACCCACCACTGGAACAGGCCACTGTCACACATTTAGGCCCAGGCACCCAGGCAGAGGAGAGAGGTCCCGTAACAGAGAATCTGGCCTTATGTCAGCGCAGAATCTGTCTTCATGTCATAGCAGAGAATCAGGCTTCACGTCACCCACCACTGGAACAGGCCACTGTCACACATTTAGGCCCAGGCACCCAGGCAGAGGAGAGAGGTCCCGTAACAGAGAATCTGGTCTTATGTCAGTGCAGAATCTGTCTTCATGTCATAGCAGAGAATCAGGCTTCACGTCACCCACCACTGGAACAGGCCACTGTCACACATTTAGGCCCAGGCACCCAGGCAGAGGAGAGAGGTCCCGTAACAGAGAATCTGGCCTTATGTCAGCGCAGAATCTGTCTTCATGTCATAGCAGAGAATCAGGCTTCACGTCACCCACCACTGGAACAGGCCACTGTCACACATTTAGGCCCAGGCACCCAGGCAGAGGAGAGAGGTCCCGTAACGGAGAATCTGGCCTTATGTCAGCGCAGAATCTGTCTTCATGTCATAGCAGAGAATCAGGCTTCACGTCACCCACCACTGGAACAGGCCACTGTCACACATTTAGGCCCAGGCACCCAGGCAGAGGAGAGAGGTCCCGTAACAGAGAATCTGGCCTTATGTCAGCGCAGAATCTGTCTTCATGTCATAGCAGAGAATCAGGCTTCACGTCACCCACCACTGGAACAGGCCACTGTCACACATTTAGGCCCAGGCACCCAGGCAGAGGAGAGAGGTCCCGTAACAGAGAATCTGGTCTTATGTCAGTGCAGAATCTGTCTTCATGTCATAGCAGAGAATCAGGCTTCACGTCACCCACCACTGGAACAGGCCACTGTCACACATTTAGGCCCAGGCACCCAGGCAGAGGAGAGAGGTCCCGTAACAGAGAATCTGGCCTTATGTCAGCGCAGAATCTGTCTTCATGTCATAGCAGAGAATCAGGCTTCACGTCACCCACCACTGGAACAGGCCACTGTCACACATTTAGGCCCAGGCACCCAGGCAGAGGAGAGAGGTCCCGTAACGGAGAATCTGGCCTTATGTCAGCGCAGAATCTGTCTTCATGTCATAGCAGAGAATCAGGCTTCACGTCACCCACCACTGGAACAGGCCACTGTCACACATTTAGGCCCAGGCACCCAGGCAGAGGAGAGAGGTCCCGTAACAGAGAATCTGGCCTTATGTCAGCGCAGAATCTGTCTTCATGTCATAGCAGAGAATCAGGCTTCACGTCACCCACCACTGGAACAGGCCACTGTCACACATTTAGGCCCAGGCACCCAGGCAGAGGAGAGAGGTCCCGTAACAGAGAATCTGGCCTTATGTCAGCGCAGAATCTGTCTTCATGTCATAGCAGAGAATCAGGCTTCACGTCACCCACCACTGGAACAGGCCACTGTCACACATTTAGGCCCAGGCACCCAGGCAGAGGAGAGAGGTCCCGTAACAGAGAATCTGGCCTTAATTCAGCGCAGAATCTGTCTTCATGTCATAGCAGAGAATCAGGCTTCACGTCACCCACCACTGGAACAGGCCACTGTCACACATTTAGGCCCAGGCACCCAGGCAGAGGAGAGAGGTCCCGTAACAGAGAATCTGGCCTTATGTCAGCGCAGAATCTGTCTTCATGTCATAGCAGAGAATCAGGCTTCACGTCACCCACCACTGGAACAGGCCACTGTCACACATTTAGGCCCAGGCACCCAGGCAGAGGAGAGAGGTCCCGTAACAGAGAATCTGGCCTTATGTCAGTGCAGAATCTGTCTTCATGTCATAGCAGAGAATCAGGCTTCACGTCACCCACCACTGGAACAGGCCACTGTCACACATTTAGGCCCAGGCACCCAGACAGAGGAGAGAGGTCCCGTAACAGAGAATCTGGCCTTATGTCAGCGCAGAATCTGTCTTCATGTCATAGCAGAGAATCAGGCTTCACGTCACCCACCACTGGAACAGGCCACTGTCACACATTTAGGCCCAGGCACCCAGGCAGAGGAGAGAGGTCCCGTAACGGAGAATCTGGCCTTATGTCAGCGCAGAATCTGTCTTCATGTCATAGCAGAGAATCAGGCTTCACGTCACCCACCACTGGAACAGGCCACTGTCACACATTTAGACCCAGGCACCCAGGCAGAGGAGAGAGGTCCCGTAACAGAGAATCTGGCCTTATGTCAGCGCAGAATCTGTCTTCATGTCATAGCAGAGAATCAGGCTTCACGTCACCCACCACTGGAACAGGCCACTGTCACACATTTAGGCCCAGGCACCCAGGCAGAGGAGAGAGGTCCCGTAACAGAGAATCTGGCCTTATGTCAGCGCAGAATCTGTCTTCATGTCATAGCAGAGAATCAGGCTTCACGTCACCCACCACTGGAACAGGCCACTGTCACACATTTAGGCCCAGGCACCCAGGCAGAGGAGAGAGGTCCCGTAACAGAGAATCTGGCCTTAATTCAGCGCAGAATCTGTCTTCATGTCATAGCAGAGAATCAGGCTTCACGTCACCCACCACTGGAACAGGCCACTGTCACACATTTAGGCCCAGGCAGAGGAGAGAGGTCCCGTAACAGAGAATCTGGCCTTATGTCAGCACAGAATCTGTCTTCATGTCATAGCAGAGAATCTGGCTTCACGTCACCCACCACTGGAACAGGCCACTGTAACATATTTAGGCCCAGGCACCCAGGCAGAGGAGAGAGGTCGCGTAACAGAGAATCTGGCTTCATGTCAGCACAGAATAAGTCTTCATGTCATAGCAGAGAATCAGGCTTCACGTCACCCACCACTGGAACAAACCACTGTCACACATTTAGGCCCAGGCACCCAGGCAGAGGAGAGAGGTCCCGTAACAGAGAATCTGGCCTTATGTCAGCACAGAATCTGTCTTCATGTCATAGCAGAGAATCAGGCTTCACGTCACCCACCACTGGAACAGGCCACTGTCACATATTTAGGCCCAGGCACCCAGGCAGAGGAGAGAAGTCCTGTAACAGAGAATCTGGCCTTATGTCAGCGCAGAATCTGTCTTCATGTCATAGCAGAGAATCTGGCTTCACGTCACCCACCACTGGAACAGGCCACTGTCACACATTTAGGCCCAGGCACCCAGGCAGAGGAGAGAGGTCCCGTAACAGAGAATCTGGCCTTATGTCAGCACAGAATCTGTCTTCATGTCATAGCAGAGAATCAGGCTTCACGTCACCCACCACTGGAACAGGCCACTGTCACATATTTAGGCCCAGGCACCCAGGCAGAGGAAAGAGGTCCCGTAACAGAGAATCTGGCCTTATGTCAGCGCAGAATCTGTCTTCATGTCATAGCAGAGAATCAGGCTTCACGTCACCCACCACTGGAACAGGCCACTGTCACACATTTAGGCCCAGGAACCCAGGCAGAGGAGAGAGGTCCCGTAACAGAGAATCTGGCCTTATGTCAGCGCAGAATCTGTCTTCATGTCATAGCAGAGAATCAGGCTTCACGTCACCCACCACTGGAACAGGCCACTGTCACACATTTAGGCCCAGGCACCCAGGCAGAGGAGAGAGGTCCCGTAACAGAGAATCTGGCCTTATGTCAGCGCAGAATCTGTCTTCATGTCATAGCAGAGAATCAGGCTTCACGTAACCCACCACTGGAACAGGCCACTGTCACACATTTAGGCCCAGGCACCCAGGCAGAGGAGAGAGGTCCCGTAACAGAGAATCTGGCCTTATGTCAGCGCAGAATCTGTCTTCATGTCATAGCAGAGAACCAGGCTTCACATCACCCACCACTGGAACAGGCCACTGTCACACATTTAGGCCCAGGCACCCAGGCAGAGGAGAGAGGTCCCGTAACAGAGAATCTGGCCTTATGTCAGCGCAGAATCTGTCTTCATGTCATAGCAGAGAATCAGGCTTCACGTCACCCACCACTGGAACAGGCCACTGTCACACATTTAGGCCCAGGCAACCAGGCAGAGGAGAGAGGTCCCGTAACAGAGAATCTGGCCTTATGTCAGCGCAGAATCTGTCTTCATGTCATAGCAGAGAATCAGGCTTCACGTCACCCACCACTGGAACAGGCCACTGTCACACATTTAGGCCCAGGCACCCAGGCAGAGGAGAGAGGTCCCGTAACAGAGAATCTGGCCTTATGTCAGCGCAGAATCTGTGTTCATGTCATAGCAGAGAATCAGGCTTCACGTAACCCACCACTGGAACAGGCCACTGTCACACATTTAGGCCCAGGCACCCAGGCAGAGGAGAGAGGTCCCGTAACAGAGAATCTGGCCTTATGTCAGCGCAGAATCTGTCTTCATGTCATAGCAGAGAATCAGGCTTCACATCACCCACCACTGGAACAGGCCACTGTCACACATTTAGGCCCAGGCACCCAGGCAGAGGAGAGAGGTCCCGTAACAGAGAATCTGGCCTTATGTCAGCGCAGAATCTGTCTTCATGTCATAGCAGAGAATCAGGCTTCACGTCACCCACCACTGGAACAGGCCACTGTCACACATTTAGGCCCAGGCACCCAGGCAGAGGAGAGAGGTCGCGTAACAGAGAATCTGGCCTTATGTCAGCACAGAATCTGTCTTCATGTCATAGCAGAGAATCTGGCTTCACGTCACCCACCACTGGAACAGGCCACTGTCACATATTTAGGCCCAGGCACCCAGGCAGAGGAGAGAGGTCGCGTAACAGAGAATCTGGCTTCATGTCAGCACAGAATAAGTCTTCATGTCATAGCAGAGAATCAGGCTTCACGTCACCCACCACTGGAACAGGCCACTGTCACACATTTAGGCCCCGGCACCCAGACAGAGGAGAGGTTCATTCAACTTTGGGTTGCCCCGCAATATAATGGTAAAATCAAATTAAAAATAGTATTGAATGAGGAAGTGCCCTGGAGTAGAATAATATATTGTTAAGGGGAGGTAGTTAATATCTAATCTGCACAAGGGATGGACAGGTCCCGTGGGATCCATGCCTGGTTCATTTTTATGAACGTTAGCTTGTGCACATTGGCTGTAGACAGGCGGCTGCGTTTGTCTGTAATGACGCCCCCTGCCGTGCTGAATACACGTTCAGACAAAACGCTGGCCGCCGGGCAGGCCAGCACCTCCAAGGCATAAAAGGCTAGCTCTGGCCACGTGGACAATTTGGAGACCCAGAAGTTGAATGGGGCCGAACCATCAGTCAGTACGTGGAGGGGTGTGCACAGGTACTGTTCCACCATGTTAGTGAAATGTTGCCTCCTGCTAACACGTTCCGTATCAGGTGGTGGTGCAGTTAGCTGTGGCGTGGTGACAAAACTTTTCCACATCTCTGCCATGCTAACCCTGCCCTCAGAGGAGCTGGCCGTGACACAGCTGCGTTGGCGACCTCTTGCTCCTCCTCTGCCTTCGCCTTGGGCTTCCACTGGTTCCCCTGTGACATTTGGGAATGCTCTCAGTAGCGCGTCTACCAACGTGCGCTTGTACTCGCGCATCTTCCGATCACGCTCCAGTGTAGGAAGTAAGGTGGGCACATTGTCTTTGTACTGGGGATCCAGCAGGGTGGCAACCCAGTAGTCCGCACACGTTAAAATGTGGGCAACTCTGCTGTCGTTGCGCAGGCACTGAAGCATGTAGTCGCTCATGTGTGCCAGGCTGCCCAGAGGTAAGGACAAGCTGTCCTCTGTGGGAGGCGTATCGTCATCGTCCTGTGTTTCCCCCCAGCCACGCACCAGTGATGGGCCCGAGCTGCTTTGGGTGCCACCCCGCTGTGAACATGCTTCATCCTCATCCTCCTCCACCTACTCCTCATCCTCGTCCTCCTCGTCCGCCAGTAGTGGGCCCTGTCTGGCCACATTTGTACCTGGCCTCTGGTGTTGCAAAAAACCTCCCTCTGAGTCACTTCGAAGAGACTGGCCTGAAAGTGCTAAAAATGACCCCTCTTCCTCCTCTTCCTCCTGGGCCACCTCCTCTTCCATCATCGCCCTAAGTGTTTTCTCAAGGAGACATAGGAGTGGTATTGTAACGCTGATAACGGCGTCATCGCCACTGGCCATGTTGGTGGATTACTCGAAACAGCGCAACAGGGCACACAGGTCTCGCATGGAGGCCCAGTCATTGGTGGTGAAGTGGGGCTGATCCGCAGTGCGACTGACCCGTGCATGCTGCAGCTGAAACTCCACTATGGCCTGCTGCTGCTCGCACAGTCTGTCCAGCATATGCAAGGTGGAGTTCCACCTGGTGGGTACGTCGCATATGAGGCGGTGAGCGGGAAGGCCGAAGTTACTCTGTAGCGCAGACAGGCGAGCAGCGGCAGGGTGTGAACGCCGGAAGCGCGAACAGACGGCCCGCACTTTATGCAGCAGCTCTGACATGTCGGGGTAGTTGCGAATGAACTTCTGCACCACCAAATTCAGCACATGCGCCAGGCAAGGGATGTGCGTCAAACCGGCTAGTCCCACAGCTGCAACGAGATTTCACCCATTATCGCACACCACCAGGCCGGGCTTGAGGCTCACCGGCAGGAACCACTCGTCGGTCTGTTGTTCTATACCCCGCCACAACTCCTGTGCGGTGTGGGGCCTGTCCCCCAAACATATGAGTTTCAGAACGGCCTGCTGACGTTTACCCCGGGCTGTGCTGAAGTTGGTGGTGAAGGTGTGTGGCTGACTGGATGAGCAGGTGGAAGAAGAGGAGGAGGAAGCTGAGTAGGAGGAGGAGGAGACAGGAGGCAAGGAATGTTGCCCTGCGATCCTTGGCGGCGTAAGGACGTGCGCCAAACAGCTCTCCGCCTGGGGCCCAGCTGCCACTGCATTTACCCAGTGTGCAGTTAGGGAGATATAGAGTCCCTGGCCGTGATTTCTGGTCCACGTATCTGTGGTTAGGTGGACCTTGCCACAGATGGCGTTGCGCAGTGCACACTTGATTTTATCGGACACTTGGTTGTGCAGGGAAGGCACGGCTCTCTTGGAGAAGTAGTGCCGGCTGGGAACAACATACTGTGGGACAGCAAGCGACATGAGCTGTTTGAAGCTGTGTGTGTCCACCAGCCTAAATGACAGCATTTCATAGGCCAGTAGTTTAGGAATGCTGGCATTCAGGGCCAGGGATCGAGGGTGGCTAGGTGGGAATTTACGCTTTCTCTCAAATGTTTGTGAGATGGAGAGCTGAACGCTGCCGTGTGACATGGTTGAGATGCTTGGTGACGCAGGTGGTGGTGTTGGTGGTACATCCCATGTTTGCTGGGCGGCAGGTGCCAATGTTCCTCCAGAGGCGGAGGAAGAGGCCGTGGCGGCGGCAGCAGCAGAAGAGGCCGAGGCGGCAGCAGCAGAAGAGGTAGCAGGGGGAGCCTGAGTGACTTCCTTGTTTTTAAGGTGTTTACTCCACTGCAGTTCATGCTTTGCATGCAGGTGCCTGGTCATGCAGGTTGTGCTAAGGTTCAGAACGTTAATGCCTCGCTTCAGGCTCTGATGGCACAGCGTGCAAACCACTCGGGTCTTGTTGTCAGCACATTGTTTGAAGAAGTGCCAAGCCAGGGAACTCCTTGAAGCTGCCTTTGGGGTGCTCGGTCCCAGATGGCAGCGGTCAGTAGCAGGCGGAGTCTCTTAGCGGCGGGTGTTCTGATTTTGCCCACTGCTCCCTCTTTTGCTACGCTGTTGGCTCGGTCTCACCACTGCCTCTTCCTCCGAACTGTGAAAGTCAGTGGCACGACCTTCATTCCATGTGGGGTCTAGGACCTCATCGTCCCCTGCATCGTCTTCCACCCAGTCTTGATCCCTGACCTCCTGTTCAGTCTGCACACTGCAGAAAGACGCAGCAGTTGGCACCTGTGTTTCGTCATCATCAAAGACGTGCTGAGGTGGTATTCCCATGTCCTCATCATCAGGAAATATAAGTGGTTGTGCGTTAGTGCATTCTATCTCTTCCACCCCTGGGGAAGGGCTAGGTGGATGCCTTTGGGAAACCCTGGCAGCAGAGTCTTCAAACAGCATAAGAGACTGCTGCATAACTTGAGGCTCAGACAGTTTCCCTGATATGCATGGGGGTGATGTGACAGACCGATGGGCTTGGTTTTCATGCGCCATCTGTGCGCTTTCTGCAGAAGACTGGGTGGGAGATAATGTGAACGTGCTGGATCCACTGTCGGCCACCCAATTGACTAATGCCTGTACCTGCTCAGGCCTTACCATCCTTAGAACGGCATTGGGCCCCACCAAATATCGCTGTAAATTCTGCTGGCTACTGGGACCTGAGGTAGTTGGTTCACTAGGATGTGTGGCTGTGGCAGAACGGCCACGTCCTCTCCCAGCACCAGAGGGTCCACTAACACCACCACGACCATGTCCACGTCCGCGTCCGCGTCCCTTATTAGATGTTTTCCTCATTGTTCCCGTTCACCACAATTTTGAGAATGGCAAATTTGGGAATGCTTTTTCAACCCAGAACAAAAGTGTGCTTTTACGGTCACTACAAATAACTTGACCAGCTAAAACAGTACAGATTTGGTTGAATAGAAATGTCAGGCCTGTTTTTTTTTGCGCTGTGTGACAGGTATAGGTTTAATCACAGAATCAGACTTCTATCTGCACGGTAGCGTGTGTCTTAGGTTTTTCTGAATGACACTATCAGCACCTTCAATGTAAGATATCCTTTTTGGGCTAGATTTCAAGTAGGCCTCATATACCAGAAACTAGTTATTTTGAGAATGGCAAATTTGGGAATAGTTTTTCAACCCTGAACAAAAAGTCTGCTTTTACGGTCACTACAAATAACTTGACCAGCTAAAACAGTACAGATTTGGTTGAATAGAAATTTCAGGCCTGTTTTTTTTTGCGCTGTGTGACAGGTATAGGTTTAATCACAGAATCAGACTTCTATCTGCACGGTAGCGTGTGTCTTAGGTTTTTCTGAATGACACTATCAGCACCTTCAATGTAAGATATCCTTTTTGGGATAGATTTCAAGTAGGCCTCATATACCAGAAACTAGTTATTTTGAGAATGGCAAATTTGGGAATAGTTTTTCAACCCAGAACAAAAAGTCTGCTTTTACGGTCACTACAAATAACTTGACCAGCTAAAACAGTACAGATTTGTTTGAATAGAAATGTCAGGCCTGTTTTTATTTGCGCTGTGTGACAGGTATAGGTTTAATCACAGAATCAGACTTCTATCTGCACGGTAGCGTGTGTCTTAGGTTTTTCTGAATGACACTATCAGCACCTTCAATGTAAGATATCCTTTTTGGGATAGATTTCAAGTAGGCCTCATATACCAGAAACTAGTTATTTTGAGAATGGCAAATTTGGGAATAGTTTTTCAACCCTGAACAAAAAGTCTGCTTTTACGGTCACTACAAATAACTTGACCAGCTAAAACAGTACAGATTTGGTTGAATAGAAATGTCAGGCCTGTTTTTTTTTGCGCTGTGTGACAGGTATAGGTTTAATCACAGAATCAGACTTCTATCTGCACGGTAGCGTGTGTCTTAGGTTTTTCTGAATGACACTATCAGCACCTTCAATGTAAGATATCCTTTTTGGGATAGATTTCAAGTAGGCCTCATATACCAGAAACTAGTTATTTTGAGAATGGCAAATTTGGGAATAGTTTTTCAACCCAGAACACAAAGTCTGCTTTTACGGTCACTACAAATAACTTGACCAGCTAAAACAGTACAGATTTGTTTGAATAGAAATGTCAGGCCTGTTTTTTTTTGCGCTGTGTGACAGGTATAGGTTTAATCACAGAATCAGACTTCTATCTGCACGGTAGCGTGTGTCTTAGGTTTTTCTGAATGACACTATCAGCACCTTCAATGTAAGATATCCTTTTTGGGATAGATTTCAAGTAGGCCTCATATACCAGAAACTAGTTATTTTGAGAATGGCAAATTTGGGAATAGTTTTTCAACCCAGAACAAAAAGTCTGCTTTTACGGTCACTACAAATAACTTGACCAGCTAAAACAGTACAGATTTAGTTGAATAGAAATGTCAGGCCTGTTTTTTTTTGCGCTGTGTGGCAGGTATAGGTTTAATCACAGAATCAAACTTCTATCTGCACGGTAGCGTGTGTCTTAGGTTTTTCTGAATGACACTATCAGCACCTTCAATGTAAGATATCCTTTTTGGGATAGATTTCATGTAGGCCTCATATACCAGAAACTAGTTATTTTGAGAATGGCAAATTTGGGAATAGTTTTTCAACCCTGAACAAAAAGTCTGCTTTTACGGTCACTACAAATAACTTGACCAGCTAAAACAGTACAGATTTGGTTGAATAGAAATTTCAGGCCTGTTTTTTTTTGCGCTGTGTGACAGGTATAGGTTTAATCACAGAATCAGACTTCTATCTGCACGGTAGCGTGTGTCTTAGGTTTTTCTGAATGACACTATCAGCACCTTCAATGTAAGATATCCTTTTTGGGATAGATTTCAAGTAGGCCTCATATACCAGAAACTAGTTATTTTGAGAATGGCAAATTTGGGAATAGTTTTTCAACCCAGAACAAAAAGTCTGCTTTTACGGTCACTACAAATAACTTGACCAGCTAAAACAGTACAGATTTGGTTGAATAGAAATGTCAGGCCTGTTTTTTTTTGCGCTGTGTGGCAGGTATAGGTTTAATCACAGAATCACACTTCTATCTGCACGGTAGCGTGTGTCTTAGGTTTTTCTGAATGACACTATCAGCACCTTCAATGTAAGATATCCTTTTTGGGATAGATTTCAAATAGGCCTCATATACCAGAAACTAGTTATTTTGAGAATGGCAAATTTGGGAATAGTTTTTCAACCCAGAACAAAAAGTCTGCTTTTACGGTCACTACAAATAACTTGACCAGCTAAAACAGTACAGATTTGGTTGAATAGAAATGTCAGGTCTATTTTTTAGGCGCTGGGTGACAGGCTCAACTTGCCCCTGATGTAGTATTTGGCCAAAAAATAACCACACTATTGATGGTTTTAATGCACTTGCGTGACACAGGCTCAGCCTGCACCAGATGTAGTATATGGCCAAAAAATAACCAGACTGTTGATGGTTAAATGCACTTCGGTGACACAGGCTCAGCCTGCAGCTGATGTAGTATATGGCCAAAAAATAACCAGACTGTTGATGGTTAAATGCACTTCGGTGACACAGGCTCAGCCTGCAGCTGATGTAGGATATAGCACAAAATAACCACACTATTGATGGTTAAATACACTTGGTGATAGCTTGTGCTGGCGCACCACAAGTTACAAAATGGCCGCCGATCACCCCAGAAAAAAAGTGATCTAAAAACGCTCTGGGCAGCCTCAAAAAAGTGAGCAAGTCTGTATTAGCACTTCAATGATCTACAGCTGCAGATCGATCACAGAATGAAGTCTTTTGGAGGAGTTAATCTGCCTAATCTCGCCCTAACGTCGCAGCTGCAACCTCTCCCTATGCTTGAATCAGCAGAGTGACGTGCAGCGCAACGTGACCCAAGCTTATATAGAGGCTGGGTCACATGCTGCACTGGCCAATCACAGCCATGCCAATAGTAGGCAAGGCTGTGATGGCCTCTTGCGGCAAGTAGTATGACGCTTGTTGATTGGCTGCTTTGCAGCCTTTCAAAAAGCGCCAAGAAAGCGCCGAACACCGAACCCGAACCCAGACTTTTACGAAAATGTTCGGGTTCGGGTCCGTGTCACGGACACCCCAAAATTCGGTACGAACCCGAACTATACAGTTCGGGTTCGCTCATCCCTAATTGTGACTCATCATCAGTATAGGTCATCAATATCACCTTTACTGATCAGCTATTTTGGACAGCCACCAGGACAGAAACTATACAGTGGATGGAAGTTTTCGGTTCTGATGTACTGTAGCTCGGGTCCCATTCACATGAAAAGTGGAATGAATTCTGTGCTTCCGCCTCCATCCACCATATAGTTTCCAGCAGCGACGATTGCCCAAAACACCTGATCAGTGGGGGTGCCGGGCGTAAGACCTACACTTATCCGAAACTGATGGCTAGAGGTAAGTGAATTTCTTGAAATTTGTTCTGGGTCCGATTCTAATGAATAGGTTGGAAGATTTGATTCGGGTACATATAAATTTGACCTGTATCAAAAGTACTCAGATTGCCCTGAAATGTGTGTGCGATACTCTAAGGTCTCCAAGGACTCTCTATTTCTCCCTTATTTTTCTCAGTTTTTTTAAATTTTTTATAATTGGTTTAATTTTATCTAGCCTTTCAAGCTTATTAACGCAAATGCAACATTAGTAGGGCTCATTCAGACGGCCGTATGCTGTCTGTAATACTGCGGATAATTTTTTTTGCGGATAAGATGCTGACCCATTCGCATCTATGGGGCACTTTTCTTCCATTGCACAGCTCAGCAAAAAAAAAGTAAACATGTCCTATACTTGTCAGTGAAAATCAGGACATGACCCTATTGAAGTCTATAGATCAGCAAAAAAACTGAATGCAATCCGTTTTTTTGCGAACATGTCCGCAAAAAAACTGATCTGCATTTTTCAAAGAAAGCATACGGCCGTCTGAATGAGCCCTTACGGTGACATATATACCGTAGCTATGTGTAAACGCTTTGTTGATGGTGTTAACAAATAGCCTGTTTAATAACACACTGCAGGATTTTTTATGCTTTTAAAAACTTACAAAATGTTCCAAAAATTGTCCCTTACTGGGGGCAGATGTAGTGTCCCCACTAGCTAAGCGTGGGCACTACACGAGGGTCAATTGGGGTGTGCGTTACTTCTCCTCACTAGGGACAGGGATGTTATCTCTTATTGTGCATTTTATGTAAATTGTAAAGTATTGTTTTTTATATGTAATGTTTTTCCCTGTATTATGAAGTATCAGGCCTAGTCTCTGTCGTTAGTCATCCTAGACACTAGAGGGAGCTAGAGTAGCCCTGGTATAAGTATTCAGGCCCAGACAGGAGTTGGGGGTTCAGAGTCAGGAGTCTGCAGAGACAAGTGGTAAGGCACCAGCTAGTGATAAGCTGTGGGCCTTCTCCTGACATGCAGCTAGACAGCCCAGGCTGTTAGTTGTTACCAGGGGGCTAGCAGAGGGATCCTAGCCTACCTGTGGATCAAGAGAGCCTTAGTTAGCTCTGAAGACGCCCCAGTAGCAAGATAGCACCTCCTGGGAGAAAACCAGCAGTTACCCTCCAGTCAAGTCAGGACAATACCAGGTCACATAAGTACCATGATGGACAGAGGTTATATAGAATACAGCAAGTGCCGATATTGGAGAAAGAACCGATATACCAAGGATAAAAGCCAGCATTTAGGCATCCGGGCCTTGGCATCCAGCCAGCTAGAATAGCTGAAGGGGATAGAGCAGGGTTGCACTGTAAAGCAATCATCATTGTGTTCCTCCAAGTATCTTGCCTGTTTATTTCCTGCCGCCATCTGGAGTCTACCTGTTTGTGAAGTATTGTCTGAGGAACTGCATTACAATCATTTATCAACTGAACTGTATGTACAAAGTTTGAACCGTGTTCTTCAAGTAAAAATACGTTTGGTTTATCTACTGATTCCTCAATTATTCCACCTGTCACTACACGGTGTGCCACCGTCCAATTGGCACTGGCGTCACGTACCTCAAAGGGACCTTGCCCCAGGCACATAAAACACCTGCAACATCCAGGGCACCTCATCCACCACCAGGCCTGGTCCCTAAATACAGAGTGTGCCCCAGAGGACTCCTGTGCCAGCCTCTCCTTCACTGCTGTATGCCTGCCCAGGGTTTCCCTACAGAACTGTGAGTAACCCTCGCTTGCCATTAACCGTGACCTCACAATCGCAATACCCTGCAGGTCTGGCGTGCCGCATAAATTGGCGTCACGAACAGGATACGGAACATTCCTGCGCCATTGCGGATATAAAACTGTGTGCTGAAGACTACCTTAAAGTGACAAGCCCTAATTGTTTTATTGATAATTGCTGGGCCCAAAGGACTGTCCTAAGTAGCGGTGTGAAAATAGTGTTTTCTGGACTGTTTGCTGCTTATTTAAGCCACCGCTTGCTGTCAGTGAATAGACAGCTTTTTTGCTAAAAATGGCCGCTGAGTTTGCTTGAGTTTACTGCTGCGTCATCTTCATCCTGAATTGGCGGTAAAAGTTGGCGCCTTTTTGCTGAGAAGAGCGGGAAAAGGCTCAAAGTCGGCGCCACCGCCCTGTCTGGACATTTGCATGTCTGCCGAAATGGACTCCGCCTCCCCCATACTGGAGTACTTGGGGGGGCGGCCCCCCAGTGCAATGGGAGGATCTGGTTAAACTTATTGGCGCCACCCTGTCGCTCTCCAGAGAAGGATCGAGCATGTTGGAGAGTGAAGACTGCTCTGCTGAGATGTCTGCGCCTGATTTGCTAGCAACAAATAATGTTGGTGTGGAGCCTGAGGACGCTCCACCGGCCTACTCTCCGGGACCGGAGAGACCCGCCTGCCCGCCACTGGGGAAAGAACCGGAGAACTACTATGGCTCCTGGAGAGACTTCTTTCAGCCCTCATTCAAGTGGTCAGCACTAATGGCAGAGGTCCGGGAGGCCGCTATCAAGAGGAATACTAAAACTAAAATATACTATGAAGAACTGACCAAGTCCATTCACGAACAGCACACTCATACCCAACCCCGCCTGGAAAGGAGAAAGGGGTTGGTGGTGTCCTTTGATAAGACCCGTGGCTACGGGTTCATACAAGACTACATTACTGGCAGAGACTTATATGTCAATCGGAGGTCCGTCAAGCGGGATTACCTCCCCGAGCATCTACATAACCTCCGCGAGGGAGAGGAAGTAGAATTCACCCCTGCCGAGAGCCTGCGAGGCCCATATGCTACTGCCGTGACCTGTCCCAAGAAAGAACCGGAGGACTGGGAGGCAGATGAGGACTACTCTGGCTGCGAGTGCAAACCTGTGCGCTCTCCAGAACCGGCCCATCACGCTTTCCAAGAGCGGGGCTCTTTCATTGGTCCTAATGTATTTTGGCAGCCAACTGTGTTAGAGAAATGGGTGAGTCCCTATCCGTCCCCCGAGCTGCCTCGCCGGGAGAAGACGATCCAAGACATGGAGAATCTAAAAGGACTCCGCGTTACCCTAGAGAATATCCGGAAGGGTAGGAGACCTGATGCGCCACCGGAACCTGCAGCGGCCGCGTTCGATGCATCCTACACTGTACCTGCGCCGGCGGCGACAGAAGAGGACAGCGATTCTGAGACCGAGAGCCTGGGTGATCAGATCGTCCGTCTGGAAGCAAAGTTGCGGGAGCTGCGCAAGATTGCCACCGCCAGGATCCAGACGCCGCCTAAGGAGGAAGAGGTAAGGGTGCCTGTCTCCACCCGTAGGCCACCTTCTACTACCACCGCTCCGTCAAGGCCCCCAAGAAGGCCCTCTAACCTTGTGACTTGCTGCGCAGAGTCAGTTATCCCAAAGCCCACCGGACCGCTTGCGGCGGCGGTATCTAATCCAGCACAGCCTACCATAATCATGCCTGGACCGGTGCGGTCCACAACTGTCCTTACCCCTAGGCCTATGGGGCCAATACCTATTAGGGGTCCCTTCATGCTGCAGCTGCCCCCTAATACTGTAATGTGGGCACATCCGCCTGTGGAGGATTACTACAGGCCTTATTTGCCAGCAGAGCCGGGTGATTATGATAAGCCCCTGTGAATTAGCCTGCTAGGCCTTTGATTTGCTTTGCCAAGGGATTATTTCTGAAAATTTAACCCTTTCAGGACAGGAGTCCTTTGTTTTTGGTCCTTTGTTGCTGCTGCCAGTTTACCCACGGCTCAGTGGTAGTGGTCACCCACTGAAATAAGAATGTCAGCAAAGCCATGTTTGTTTCCAGGACCTCCTGCCTGCTTCCACAATCCCACACCAAGTTGTGCCTGTCCCTTTGTTGCACCTTAACCCTTTAACCCCCTTTTCAGGTTGATCAGTGGTATTACAGCACTTGTTTTATATTATGTCATTTGATTGTGCAACTGAATTCTAAGGAAACGTGCCCAGTGATAGACTCAAAAGTACCTGAGCCTCTGTGATTTGCTACCTTGCCTTGCTGGTGAAAGACACTCACACTATATAAGCACAAGAACCTGGGCACGGACTCATATATGTTCTTTGAGCCTCCAAGAACTTTTAAATTGTTTTATCTTTTCTTGCTGTTCTATTAAGGACAATTTGCACATATGGACTATCCTGGTAGTAATGCTACGCTGTGCCAGGTCAGCGCCCCTGTTCCCTCATATGATCCTGAGAGAAGAGAATGACGCCCCTTTTCACCGTTACTTGTTCCTAGCCAGTGGACTGCCTGATTTGTGCATGTAATGTGCTTCTGCAAATGTAGATGTGTTTTCCTGCTTTGCTGTTTGGTCTCTTTTTCAGGTGCAGTATCCAGCTGGGCAGGGCCCCTCCATGTTGCGCCGAGGTCGGGCAACGTTAAAGCGTGGGGCTATGTAGTGTCCCCACTAGCTAAGCGTGGGCACTACACGAGGGTCAATTGGGGTGTGCGTTACTTCTCCTCACTAGGGACAGGGATGTTATCTCTTATTGTGCATTTTATGTAAATTGTAAAGTATTGTTTTTTATATGTAATGTTTTTCCCTGTATTATGAAGTATCAGGCCTAGTCTCTGTCGTTAGTCATCCTAGACACTAGAGGGAGCTAGAGTAGCCCTGGTATAAGTATTCAGGCACCAGCTAGTGATAAGCTGTGGGCCTTCTCCTGACACGCAGCTAGACAGCCCAGGCTGTTAGTTGTTACCAGGGGGCTAGCAGAGGGATCCTAGCCTACCTGTGGATCAAGAGAGCCTTAGTTAGCTCTGAAGATGCCCCAGTAGCAGGATAGCACCTCCTTGGAGAAAACCAGCAGTTACCCTCCAGTCAAGTCAGGACAATACCAGGTCAGATAAGTACCATGATGGACAGAGGTTATATAGAATACAGCAAGTGCCGATATTGGAGAAAGAACCGATATACCAAGGATAAAAGCCAGCATTTAGGCATCCGGGCCTTGGCATCCAGCCAGCTAGAATAGCTGAAGGGGATAGAGCAGGGTTGCACTGTAAAGCAATCATCATTGTGTTCCTCCAAGTATCTTGCCTGTTTATTTCCTGCCGCCATCTGGAGTCTACCTGTTTGTGAAGTATTGTCTGAGGAACTGCATTACAATCATTTATCAACTGAACTGTATGTACAAAGTTTGAACCGTGTTCTTCAAGTAAAAATACGTTTGGTTTATCTACTGATTCCTCAATTATTCCACCTGTCACTACACGGTGTGCCACCGTCCAATTGGCACTGGCGTCACGTACCTCAAAGGGACCTTGCCCCAGGCACATAAAACACCTGCAACATCCAGGGCACCTCATCCACCACCAGGCCTGGTCCCTAAATACAGAGTGTGCCCCAGAGGACTCCTGTGCCAGCCTCTCCTTCACTGCTGTATGCCTGCCCAGGGTTTCCCTACAGAACTGTGAGTAATCCTCGCTTGCCATTAACCGTGACCTCACAATCGCAATACCCTGCAGGTCTGGCGTGCCGCACAGATGCCTGCCGGTGTTTATACATGTGTTAGTATTGGAAAATGCAGTTGCTTATTCCAAACATGTGTTCTTAAAATTATGCCTCAAGGGAAGGAACATGCCTGCCTATGTTTATATACACAAATTAGTATTGGAAAAAGCAGTGGCTTTGTAGTGCAACAGTGTTAGGGTAGTAGTATCAGCAGCAGTAGTAGTAGCACAGTATGAAACCTGATGGACAAGGCAGGAAATGTGCAACTGTATAGGGCTAATAGTAGTGGCAGTAGAAGCTACAACAGCAACAGTACACTATGAAACCTGATAGACAAGGCAGTAGATGTGTGGCTATGTAGGGGTAGGGGTAGTTGTAGTGGCAGTAGATGTGTGGCTATGTAGGGGTAGTTGTAGTGGCAGTAGATGTGTGGCTATGTAGGGGTAGGGGTAGTTGTAGTGGCAATAAATGTGTGGCTATGTAGGGGTAGGGGTAGTTGTAGTGGCAGTAGATGTGTGGCTATGTAGGGGTAGGGGTAGTTGTAGTGGCAATAAATGTGTGGCTATGTAGGGGTAGGGGTAGTTGTAGTGGCAGTAGATGTGTGGCTATGTAGGGGTAGGGGTAGTTGTAGTGGCAGTAGATGTGTGGCTATGTAGGGGTAGGGGTAGTTGTAGTGGCAGTAGGGAGAGCAGCAGCTGTGGCTGAATCAGTATCAATACAGTATGAAACATAATGGACAGGCAGATAGTGGCAGTGGCATGATTGACAATAAATAGCCTCTGTTGGCAATGGCAGATCTATTCACTGGCATCAGTCAGAGGTGAGTGACAAACCTCATAGATCCACGCCTCATTCATTTTCACAAATGTGTACACTTGAGAAGAACAATTTTGTCTGCTTTGGCATGACAATGCCACCTGCTGAACTGAATACCCTCGCTGACACTACTCTAAAGACACCAATAGAAAATGGGCCAATTCCAGGCACTGTGCAAATATGTCTCCCCAAAAGTCCATGAAGTCAGGGAACAGGGCATTTGCTGGAGAAAGGGCAGAGTATAATAATATGTAAACAATAAATCCTGTGAGATATAAATCCTAGTTTCCCATTAGCATTAGACATCTTCGGCAGCCGGACACCACCTGACACCTGCAGGCCCCATTCACTATAATGGGGACTGGTGGAGATCCGGCCGCAACCTGGCAAACATGCAGAGCAGCAATTTTCATTCGGCCGATTCTCTGCATATTTGCCGGGTCATGGCCGGATCTCTGCCAGTCCCCATTATAGTAAATGGGTTGGACGGTGATGCGGTATCTTCCAGCTTTGCTGGAATGCAGAGAGATCTGGCAGGCTGTTCCCTGCAAGAACAGCCTGCCAGATTTAAAAGCATCAGTGTGAAACTCGCCTAAAGCCTGAAATACACCAGGCAATTGTCGGAATCATTGCTAACAAACCAGTGGCATAACTAGAAATGACTGGGCCCCACAGCAAATTTTAGAATGGGGCCCCCTTTTCCAGTAATTTCTTCGCATCCCTTTCCTTTCATGTCAGCCCCATTCCTGTGGCTAGTAAAGATCACTCTCTCAGACCAGGCCCGGCAGCTGCTCTATCCATTTCCTGCACTGTAAAAACTGTAACTGTATATAATTTCATTGTAGATAATAACAGATCGCAGCAGTTTATCTTGAACTAAAGATGCTTTTAATGCTGAGTACATAGGAATCATGAGGCAGTACGTGTGCAGGGCCGGCGCCACCAGTAAGGCGACCTAGGCAATCGCCTAGGGCGCCATTTAGCAGGGGGCGCCCGTTGCGGTTTAAAAAAAAGAGCGGCTGAGGCTGAGCGCTCTAAAGAATCTCCGGCCGTCAGCTCAGTGCTGCGCAGCCTGCCTGCGCCTGCTGTCTGTGTCTGCTCTGTGCTGTCTGACATGTCGGAGGAGAATCGGGGCAGAGGCTGAGCCGCTGCCGCCTGCCTCAGTGAAGCCGTGGGGGTGGGGCGGGGGCGCACCGGCGCAGCAGGCGGACCAGAGAGACAGTATGTCAGACTGTCACTGACAGTTACAATGACAGTCTGACACCGCTGTGCTGTCTGTCTCTCTGGTGGTCTGAGTGACTATAACTGCTGCTAGCTTACCTGGCTGCTGGCTTCAGGCTGCTGAGGGTGGGGAGCGGAGGCGGAGCTCTGCCGCCCTGGCCTGAATGATCTTGATCTGAACCCCCTGACCCCTCCCTGACCCCTCTCACCCTTGAGCACGTGACGCAGAGAGAGGGGTGGAGCGAAAGAGGAAGAGAAGGCCGCACACTGAGCAGCAAGCAGCCGAGCAGCCAGCCACGGCCACCACGGTCCACCAATTAGCCTCCCCCGACCCCCAGTGCGACAGCAGCGGCAGTGCCTTCTCCTTCTGGGTCAGAACAGAAGTGGGCTCCTACCTGGATTGGAGTGCAGCCTGCAGGTGCAGCTGCTTTCTTCTTCCCCAGGACCCCAGGGCAACATTAGTGAATGATGTATGTACCGTGTTTTTCTCCAGTCCCCAGAGCCAGACCAAGAGCCAGACTGCAGCCAGAGACCAGCTCATCTTATTGTCCTGGTGGTAAGTAGTCAGTAGACAATGTGCAATGTTTATTATTTACTGTATTTTTTGCCTTATAAGACGCACTTTTTCCCTCCAAAAAGTGGGGGGGAAATGGCCGTTCGTCTTATAAAGCGGATTGCGGATATTTCGCTGGCCGCTATGCTGCACAGCGCGGCCAGCGAAGTATCAGTGTGGAGGGAGGAGGCGGGGACACTCATGGCGGGGCCCGGTGCAGTGACTCTACTCTAATACACCAGGCTCCGCAGCTGTTAAGTACATTCAATCCGAATGGGTCCGCAATTATTGTACTGTACTTACTGTAGTACCGTCCTTATGTATAGCATTAAGACGGCGCAGACCGGCAGCTTCCTCGGGCATATGTGATGTCATGATATGGGCAGATCATCTGATGGGAGGGGGGGGGGCAATTTTTATCTTGCCTAGGGTGGCAAAAATCCTTGCACCGGCCCTGTACTTGTGTTAACGTTTTCGGCAAGAAGGCCTTCATCAGACACTGAAAGTGCAATGAAACAAATACAATCAAACAACAAACAAAGAAAAATGACAATACAATGACTGACATAACACAAAAGAAGGCTGTGAATACCAAAAAAGACTATGCTCCTAATTGTTCTAATTGTCCTAATAGTATCATAATGGTTACCACAAGTGTTATGCTGAATACACATTGTCTTGGTAGTGACCACTGGAAAATTATGGTAAAACTATAACAAAAGGACCTGGGCACTGATTACATCTCCTGGTGCATCTGATAAAGAATTAAAGTAAAATTACAGACAAAATAACACGGGCAAAGATGAATCTGCATATAATAAATAGTGTCCTGGTCAATGAGGAAAAAGGTACAGAGGTTTCATAGGTGCGCAGGAGAAGATAATGAATACAATGAACCAGGTTTGACAAAAATTGCTTAATATAGCTGACCATTAGATCCTCCCTATGGATCAATGGACACTCCATCCTAAATATACAATAGGATGTGGAGGCCATAACCTCCTGTTGGACTTACCTGTGCCGCAGTAGGTATCAGGGGAGAAAAATAGTAGCACACCGAGGAAAGAGGTGCTTAATCGCACCAGTGGTAAGAGGGTGTGTGCTGCCACCCGCCCAGTACATAGAAAATTTTGAAAAGAGCGGTTTCCAGGGGCGGCACTAACCTGGAGCGCATGCTGGACCAGCCGGGCGGTGGAACGCATCGGGACCGGAAGTTGCGTTCCACAGGCCGGAAATCAATCCGGCCGTGGAGCGGAAACTGTAACTGAGCAACGGGGCTAGCAGGCTGGATGTCAGAGAGAACAGTGGGTTAAAGCGAAACCTAAAAAGGGACGGTAGTGAAAGGGAATTGTAAGACAAGAATGTGACACAAAAAGGCCAATGATAAAGAAAACGTAAGGCACAATAAGAAGGTAAAATGATAAAATGATGAAGATAAAATGAAGTAGGAGAACTGTGAAGGGGAAAACAGAAAAATATGAAGAAGCAGTGAAGGATATAGGGGAAACTAAAAGGGGAGAAAAGAGGACAAAAGATGTGGCAGATCAACATAAAAGAATACCCTTGTGCGGCACGTCGTCCCAAAGGGAGATCAGGGGGCCTAGAACCAAAAGAGATATACTGTATATCAGTAATGTACAAATATCACAACAGTCCAAACCATAAAGATTGTAAAACAAAGCCAATAAATGTAATAAAGGACAGCTAGCCCTAACCAATGTATGTATCAAAATATGTATCAGAACAAAATTGTCAATTAAAGAAGATTTTGTACCTCATACTCCCTATTCATGCCTATAGGGGTAAGACTTTGTAATGTACAATCAGGTCCATAAATATTGGGACATCGACACAATTCTAACATTTTTGGCTCTATACACCACCACAATGGATTTGAAATGAAACAAACAAGATGTGCTTTAACTGCAGACTGTCAGCTTTAATTTGAGGGTATTTACAAATCAGGGGAACGGTGTAGGAATTACAACAGTTTGCATATGTGCCTCCCACTTGTTAAGGGACTAAAAGTAATGGGACAATTGGCTTCTCAGCTGTTCCATGGCCAGGTGTGTGTTATTCCCTCATTATCCCAATTACAATGAGCAGATAAAAGGTCCAGAGTTAATTTCAAGTCTGCTATTTGCATTTGGAATCTGTTGCTGTCAACTCTCAAGATGAGATCCAAAGAGCTGTCACTATCAGTGAAGCAAGCCATCATTAGGCTGAAAAAACAAAACAAACCCATCAGAGAGATAGCAAAAACATTAGGCGTGGCCAAAATAACTGTTTGGAACATTCTGAAAAAAAAGGAACTCACTGGTGAGCTCAGCAACACCAAAAGACCCGGAAGACCACGGGTGGATGACCAAAGAATTCTTTCCCTGGTGAAGAAAACACTCGTTTCAACAGTTGGCCAGATCAAGAACACTCTACAGGAGGTAGGAGCATAGGCGTGCGCAGCCTATTGCATTAGGGTGTGCACCCTAAAGCACAAACACACACGCCCCGCGCACGTGTGTATGTATATATATTATATACATACACACACAGGCCGGGCCTCACCCTAGTGTTGGCGTGACTCCGCCTCTGCGCCTAGGAACAATATATAGGGGGGGCACATAAGATACCACAGTCAAAAATGGGGGGGCACTAATAATTTTCATCACTTAATCATACTACTGAAAAAAACAAAATAAGTATATATAAATAGGATTACAAAATACGAGAGTATTGCGTTATGCAGGGATACCTTTTTATTGTACTATCCTAATACTTAAAAGACAAGCTTTCAAGAGTTTTCCTTTCTTGATCTGTATTGCTGCAGACCTGAGAAAGAGAGAAACACTCTCTAAAACTTTTCTTTAGAGTTTAAAGCAGTTTCAGCACTGTAATAAAAATAATTTACTTACAAAAGAAGCTGTTCAGTCGTCTGCTGTGCTGTCCTCTGCTTGCTTCCGAGGATCTTCCCCTCCTTTCAGTCTCTCTGAAACAGGTGCACTGTTATGGGGGATCTGTGGATGACACACTGTTATGGGGGATCTGTGGATGACACAGTGTTATGGGGGATCTGTGGATAACACATTGTTATGGGGGATCTGTGGATGACACACTGTTAGGCCTCATGCACACGACAGTTGTTTTTTGCGTCCGCAAATTGTGCGTCCGCCAAAAAAAACGGATGCGGCATCCGTTTTTTTTGGGAGAATCCGTTTTTTTCCACATATCCCTTCCACAAATGCCTATCCTTGTCCGCAAATGTGAAAAAAGTAGGACATGCACAATTTTTTTTGCTGAAGGGAAACACGGACAACGGACACGGAACACAAACGGATGAACTATCAGCATTTTTTTGCTTACTTATTGAAATGAATGGGTCCCCATCCTATCCGCAAAAAAAACGGAACGGAGGCCGAGAAAAACAACTGTCGTGTGCATGAGGCCTTATGGGGATCTGTGGATGACATACTGTTATGGGGGACCTGTGGATGACATATGACTGAGGAGGTCTATCAGGGGATATTATACAGGGGGTAATATAACCAAGGAGTATCAGGGTACATTATACAGGGGTAAAATAACTGAGGAGGGCTATCAAGTACATTATACAGGGGTAATATAAGTTATATTACCCCTGTATAATGTCCCCTGATAGCCCTCCTCAGTTATGTTACCCCTGTATAATAATGTCCCCTGATATCCCTTAGTTATATTGCAGTAAGCCGGATTGGGACAGATGCACACTGGCGCAAAATTAATAGTTTTTAGTTCGTGACGCCAATTGCAGCTTGCGCAGGTACTGTAACAGGGCCCTTTAAGATGTAATAGCTCACGTACCAGGTGAGGAATGCCAGAGGGGGATAATGTCTCTGTGTAATAGGTATTGTGTCAACGGTGTCTCCTACCTTGGTACGGCTGGACTCCTGGATCCTGGCTCACATGCAATAAAGTGAGTGTTGTTAGTAAGAGTAATTGAGGAATGAATGAGATCCAGACAGGAAATATAATCCAACTTGTCTTTACTTAATGAGTGGCAGCTTGAATCCATACAAGTATACAGCAATAGTCTTTGGTCCTAGCAGGTATTGGCAATATGTGGCAGGAATTACTATATATTCTGCTTCTTGACATATGCCTAAAGGATCTGGCAGGTATTTATCTTCTGCTCTGTCTGTGGTCTGCTTGCTTTGGGCCTGACTAGCTGAAGGAGGTATTTGGCTTCTCCTGGTCTTTGAACACTCACAGTTCTGCTCGCAGGGAATTGCTTCCTGGAGATCTGTAGATCTGGAGGTGGCTGCTTGCTTGTCACCAGCACTGAGGTAGATGGCTCAGGGAAGGATGATCCTGGGCCTCAACCGAGGCTGGATCCTAGGTTGGGATCCCTGTGTCTGGGAACTCCTGCTAACACAGCCTTCCCCTAGCTGGGGTGGCTGGTACACTAACTAGAACTTTCCTTCTCCTCCCCATGAGGCAGGATGTGGGAACCTTCCACTCCTCCTCAAAGAGGGGGGGAGCTAGGCTGGAATAAACTATTCCAGTCTAGCAATACTAAACTGGTAAGATCCTGTTACATACTGCTGCCACCTGCTGGTGTACATGGAAATTACAGCATGGTATATCAAACAGGCCTGGAAAATACATATAATAGGAAATGCAGTGTTATATTACACAAGATGACAATACATATGCACCTGACATGATGCAGCAGGGAGACAGAAGTTTAGTGACATACTTCAGGATGTTACAATATTACCCCTGTATAATAATGTCCCTTGATCCCCCTTAGTTATATTACCCTGTATAATAATGTACACTGATACCCTTTAGTCATATTACCCCGCCCTGTATAATTTAACCTGATACCCCTCAGTTATATTACATAACTGAGGGGTATCAGGGTACATTATACAGGGGTAATATAACTGAGTAGGGCTATCAGGGGACATTATACAGGGGGTAAAATAACTAAGGGGTATCTATCAGGGTACATAATACAGGGGTAAGATAACTGAGGAGGGCTATCAGGGACATAATACAGGGGTGATGGGTAAGATAAGTTATATTACCCCTGTATAATGTCTGATAATCGCCTAGCCCTCCTCAGTTATATTACCCCTCATGTACCCTGATACCCCTAGTTATATTACCCCCTGTATAATTTACCCTGATACCCCTCAGATATATTATATAACTGAGGGGTATCAGGGTAATACAGGGGACAACAGAGGAGGTGTAGCACTGTGGGACAGGGGGTTATAAAGGTACATACTTCTTTTTTTTATATGCCCTCAGCCCTCACCTCACCAACTTGAAGGTGCGCGAGGCACACACAGATGAGATGCGACGTGATGTGACGTCAACTCAGCCTGCGCCACACAGCACGCACCGTACTGCTCCCTCTCTGCCTCCGCTGGGTCCAGGACTCCACCCCCCTATGTAAATACTAGCCGCTGCCCACCGCCCGCCCACAGCCAGGTATTGTAAATTAATTTACAGTGTGGCGGGGCGGCGGCAGCTAGCATAACATACAGGGGAATCATCGGGGGGCAGTGAGCACGGAGGTGACTATTAGGGTGTGCCCAGGCACACCCGGCACACCCCGTGCGCATGACTATGGGTAGGAGTATGTATGTCAAAGTCAACAATCAAGAGAAGACTTTACCAGAGTGAATACAGAGGGTTCACCACAAGATGTAAACCATTGGTGAGCCTTAAAAACAGGAAGGCCAGATTTGAGTTTGCCAAACGACATCTAAAAAAGTCTTCACAGTTCTGGAACAACATCCTATGGACAGATGAGACCAAGATCAACTTGTACCAGAGTGATGGGAAGAGAAGAGTATGGAGAAGGAAAGGAACTGCTCATGATCCTAAGTATACCACCTCATCAGTGAAGCATGGTGGTGGTAGTGTCATGGCGTGGGCATGTATGGCTGCCAATGGAACAGGTTCTCTTGTATTTATTGATGATGTGACTGCTGACAAAAGCAGCAGGATGAATTCTGAAGTGTTTCGGGCAATATTATCTGCTCATATTCCGCCAAATGCTTCAGAACTAGGGATGAGCGAACCCGAACTGTATAGTTCCGGTTCGTACCGAATTTTGGGGTGTCCGTGACACAGACCCGAACCCGAACATTTTCGTAAAAGTCTGGGTTCGGGTTCGGTGTTTGGCGCTTTCTTGGCGCTTTTTGAAAGGCTGCAAAGCAGCCAATCAACAAGCGTCATACTACTTGGCCCAAGAGGCCATCACAGCCATGCCTACTATTGGCATGGCTGTGATTGGCCAGTGCACCATGTGACCCAGCCTCTATTTAAGCTGGAGTCACGTAGCGCCGCACGTCACTCTGCTATGATCAGTATAGGGAGAGGTTGCAGCTGCGACGTTAGGGCGAGATTAGGCAGATTAACTCCTCCAAAAGACTTCATTCTGTGATCGATCTGCAGCTGTGGATCATTGAAGTGCTATTATTGACTTGCTCACTTTTTTGAGGCTGCCCAGAGCGTTTTTAGATCACTTTTTTTCTGGGGTGATCGGCGGCCATTTTGTGACTTGTGGTGCGCCAGCATGAGCTATCACCAAGTGTATTTAACCATCGATAGTGTGGTTATTTTGTGCTATATCCTACATCAGCTGCAGGCTGAGCCTGTGTCACCGAAGTGCATTTAACCATCAACAGTCTGGTTATTTTTTGGCCATATACTACATCAGCTGCAGGTTGAGCCTGTGTCACCCAAGTGCATTTAACCATCAACAGTCTGATTATTTTTTGGCCATATACTACATCTGGTGCAGGCTGAGCCTGTGTCACCCAAGTGCATTTAACCATCAACAGTCTGATTATTTTTTGGCCAAATACTACATCTGGTGCAGGCTGAGCCTGTGTCACCCAAGTGCATTTAACCATCAACAGTGCGGTTATTTTTTGGCCATATATTACATCAGGGGCAAGTTGAGCCTGTCACCCAGCGCCTAAAAAATAGACCTGACATTTCTATTCAACCAAATCTGTACTGTTTTAGCTGGTCAAGTTATTTGTATTGACCGTAAAAGCACACTTTTTTTTCTGGGTTGAAAAAGCATTCCCAAATTTGCCATTCTCAAAACAACTAGTTTCTGGTATTTGAGGCCTACTTGAAATCTATCCCAAAAAGAAAATCTTACATTGAAGGTATTGATAGTGTCATTCAGAAAAACCTAAGACACACGCTAGCGTGCTGATAGAAGTGTGATTCTGTGATTAAACCTATACCTGTCACACAGCGCAAAGAAAAACAGGTCTCACATCTCTATTCAACCAAATCTGCACTGTTGTAGCTGGTCAAGTTATTTGTAGTGACCGTAAAAGCAGACTTTTTGTTCTGGGTTGAAAAAGCATTCCCAAATTTGCCATTCTCAAAATAACTAGTTTCTGGTATTTGAGGCCTACTTGAAATCTATCCCAAAAAGAAAATCTAAGATTGAAGGTATTGATAGTGTCATTCAGAAAAACCTAAGACACACGCTAGCGTGCTGATAGACGTGTGATTCTGTGATTAAACCTATACCTGTCACACAGCGCAAAAAAAAACAGGTCTCACATCTCTATTCAACCAAATCTGCACTGTTGTAGCTGGTCAAGTTATTTGTAGTGACCGTAAAAGCAGACTTTTTGTTCTGGGTTGAAAAAGCATTCCCAAATTTGCCATTCTCAAAATAACTAGTTTCTGGTATTTGAGGCCTACTTGAAATCTATCCCAAAAAGAAAATCTTACATTGAAGGTATTGATAGTGTCATTCAGAAAAACCTAAGACACACGCTAGCGTGCTGATAGAAGTGTGATTCTGTGATTAAACCTATACCTGTCACACAGCGCAAAAAAAAAACAGGTCTCACATCTCTATTCAACCAAATCTGCACTGTTGTAGCTGGTCAAGTTATTTGTAGTGACCGTAAAAGCAGACTTTTTGTTCTGGGTTGAAAAGCATTCCCAAATTTGCCATTCTCAAAATAACTAGTTTCTGGATATTTGAGGCCTACTTGAAATCTATCCCAAAAAGAAAATCTTAGATTGAAGGTATTGATAGTGTCATTCAGAAAAACCTAAGACACACGCTAGTGTGCTGATAGAAGTGTGATTCTGTGATTAAACCTATACCTGTCACACAGCGCAAAAAAAAACAGGTCTCACATCTCTATTCAACCAAATCTGCACTGTTGTAGCTGGTCAAGTTATTTGTAGTGACCGTAAAAGCAGACTTTTTGTTCTGGGTTGAAAAAGCATTCCCAAATTTGCCATTCTCAAAATTGTGGTGAACGGGAACAATGAGGAAAACATCTAATAAGGGACGCGGACGCGGACGTGGACATGGTCGTGGTGGTGTTAGTGGACCCTCTGGTGCTGGGAGAGGACGTGGCCGTTCTGCCACAGCCACACGTCCTAGTGAACCAACTACCTCAGGTCCCAGTAGCCAGCAGAATTTACAGCGATATTTGGTGGGGCCCAATGCCGTTCTAAGGATGGTAAGGCCTGAGCAGGTACAGGCATTAGTCAATTGGGTGGCCGACAGCGGATCCAGCACGTTCACATTATCTCCCACCCAGTCTTCTGCAGAAAGCGCACAGATGGCGCATGAAAACCAAGCCCATCGGTCTGTCACATCACCCCCATGCATATCAGGGAAACTGTCTGAGCCTCAAGTTATGCAGCAGTCTCTTATGCTGTTTGAAGACTCTGCTGCCAGGGTTTCCCAAGGGCATCCACCTAGCCCTTCCCCAGGGGTGGAAGAGATAGAATGCACTAACGCACAACCACTTATTTTTCCTGATGATGAGGACATGGGAATACCACCTCAGCACGTCTCTGATAATGACGAAACACAGGTGCCAACTGCTGCGTCTTTCTGCAGTGTGCAGACTGAACAGGAGGTCAGGGATCAAGACTGGGTGGAAGACGATGCAGGGGACGATGAGGTCCTAGACCCCACATGGAATGAAGGTCGTGCCACTGACTTTCACAGTTCGGAGGAAGAGGCAGTGGTGAGACCGAGCCAACAGCGTAGCAAAAGAGGGAGCAGTGGGCAAAATCAGAACACCCGCCGCCAAGAGACTCCGCCTGCTACTGACCGCCGCCATCTGGGACCGAGCACCCCAAAGGCAGCTTCAAGGAGTTCCCTGGCATGGCACTTCTTCAAACAATGTGCTGACGACAAGACCCGAGTGGTTTGCACGCTGTGCCATCAGAGCCTGAAGCGAGGCATTAACGTTCTGAACCTTAGCACAACCTGCATGACCAGGCACCTGCATGCAAAGCATGAACTGCAGTGGAGTAAACACCTTAAAAACAAGGAAGTCACTCAGGCTCCCCCTGCTACCTCTTCTGCTGCTGCCGCCTCGGCCTCTTCTGCTGCTGCGGCCGCCTCGGCCTCTTCTGCTGCTGCTGCTGCCGCCTCGGCCTCTTCCTCCACCTCTGGAGGAACGTTGGCACCTGCCGCCCAGCAAACATGGGATGTACCACCAACACCACCACCTGCGTCACCAAGCATCTCAACCATGTCACACGGCAGCGTTCAGCTCTCCATCTCACAAACATTTGAGAGAAAGCGTAAATTACCACCTAGCCACCCTCGATCCCTGGCCCTGAATGCCAGCATTTCTAAACTACTGGCCTATGAAATGCTGTCATTTAGGCTGGTGGACACACACAGCTTCAAACAGCTCATGTCACTTGCTGTCCCACAGTATGTTGTTCCCAGCCGCCACTACTTCTCCAAGAGAGCTGTGCCTTCCCTGCACAGACAAGTGTCCGATAAAATCAAGTGTGCACTGCGCAACGCCATCTGTGGCAAGGTCCACCTAACCACAGATACGTGGACCAGTAAGCACGGCCAGGGACCCTATATCTCCCTAACTGCACACTGGGTAAATGTAGTGGCGGCTGGGCCCCAGGCGGAGAGCTGTTTGGCGCACGTCCTTCCCCCGCCAAGGATCGCAGGGCAACATTCTTTGCCTCCTGTCTCCTCCTCCTCCTACTCAGCTTCCTCCTCCTCTTCTTCCACCTGCTCATCCAGTCAGCCACACACCTTCACCACCAACTTCAGCACAGCACGGGGTAAACGTCAGCAGGCCATTCTGAAACTCATATGTTTGGGGGACAGGCCCCACACCGCACAGGAGTTGTGGCGGGGTATAGAACAACAGACCGACGAGTGGTTGCTGCCGGTGAGCCTCAAGCCCGGCCTGGTGGTGTGCGATAATGGGCGAAATCTCATTGCAGCTGTGGGACTAGCCGGTTTGACGCACATCCCTTGCCTGGCGCATGTGCTGAATTTGGTGGTGCAGAAGTTCATTCGCAACTACCCCGACATGTCAGAGCTGCTGCATAAAGTGCGGGCCGTCTGTTCGCGCTTCCGGCGTTCACACCCTGCCGCTGCTTGCATGTCTGCGCTACAGCGTAACTTCGGCCTTCCCGCTCACCGGCTCATATGTGACGTGCCCACCAGGTGGAACTCCACCTTGCATATGCTGGACAGACTGTGCGAGCAGCAGCAGGCCATAGTGGAGTTTCAGCTGCAGCACGCACGGGTCAGTCGCACTGTGGATCAGACCCACTTCACCACATATGACTGGGCCTCCAAGCGAGACCTGTGTGCCCTGTTGCGCTGTTTCGAGTACTCCACCAACATGGCCAGTGGCGATGACGCCGTTATCAGCGTTACAATACCACTTCTATGTCTCCTTGAGAAAACACTTAGGGCGATGATGGAGGAGGAGGTGGCCCAGGAGGAAGAGGAGGAAGAGGGGTCATTTTTAGAACTTTCAGGCCAGTCTCTTCGAAGTGACTCAGAGGGAGGTTTTTTGCAACACCAGAGGCCAGGTACAAATGTGGCTAGACAGGGCCCACTACTGGAGGACGAGGAGGACGAGGATGAGGAGGAGGTGGAGGAGGATGAGGATGAAGCATGTTCACAGCGGGGTGGCACCCAAAGCAGCTCGGGCCCATCACTGGTGCGTGGCTGGGGGGAAACACAGGACGATGACGATACGCCTCCCACAGAGGACAGCTTGTCCTTACCTCTGGCCAGCCTGGCACACATGAGCGACTACATGCTGCAGTGCCTGCGCAACGACAGCAGAGTTGCCCACATTTTAACGTGTGCGGACTACTGGGTTGCCACCCTGCTGGATCCCCGGTACAAAGACAATGTGCCCACCTTACTTCCTACACTGGAGCGTGATAGGAAGATGCGCGAGTACAAGCGCACGTTGGTAGACGCGCTACTGAGAGCATTCCCAAATGTCACAGGGGGAACCAGTGGAAGCCCAAGGCGAAGGCAGAGGAGGAGCAAGAGGTCGCCAACGCAGCTGTGTCACGGCCAGCTCCTCTGAGGGCAGGGTTAGCATGGCAGAGATGTGGAAAAGTTTTGTCACCACGCCACAGCTAACTGCACCACCACCTGATACGGAACGCGTTAGCAGGAGGCAACATTTCACTAACATGGTGGAACAGTACCTGTGCACACCCCTCCACGTACTGACTGATGGTTCGGCCCCATTCAACTTCTGGGTCTCCAAATTGTCCACGTGGCCAGAGCTAGCCTTTTATGCCTTGGAGGTGCTGGCCTGCCCGGCGGCCAGCGTTTTTTCTGAACATGTATTCAGCACGGCAGGGGGGGTCATTACAGACAAACGCAGCCGCCTGTCTACAGCCAATGTGGACAAGCTGACGTTCATAAAAATGAACCAGGCATGGATCCCACAGGACCTGTCCATCCCTTGTGCAGATTAGATATTAACTACCTCCCCTTAACAATATATTATTCTACTCCAGGGCACTTCCTCATTCAATACTATTTTTAATTTCATTTTACCATTATATTGTGGGGCAACCCAAAGTTGAATGAACCTCTCCTCTGTCTGGGTGCCGGGGCCTAAATGTGTGACAGTGGCCTGTTCCAGTGGTGGGTGACGTGAATCCTGATTCTCTGCTATGACATGAAGACTTATTCTGTGCTGACATGAAGCCAGATTCTCTGTTACGCGACCTCTCTCCTCTGCCTGGGTGCCTGGGCCTAAATATGTGACAGTGGCCTGTTCCAGTGGTGGGTGACGTGAAGCCTGATTCTCTGCTATGACATGAAGACAGATTCTGCGCTGACATAAGGCCAGATTCTCTGTTACGGGACCGCTCTCCTCTGTCTGGGTGCCGGGGCCTAAATGTGTGACAGTGGCCTGTTCCAGTGGTGGGTGACGTGAAGCCTGATTCTCTGCTATGACATGAAGACAGATTCTGTGCTGACATAAGGCCAGATTCTCTGTTACGCGACCTCTCTCCTCTGCCTGGGTGCCTGGGCCTAAATGTGTGACAGTGGCCTGTTCCAGTGGTGGGTGACGTGAAGCCTGATTCTCTGCTATGACATGAAGACAGATTCTGCGCTGACATAAGGCCAGATTCTCTGTTACGGGACCGCTCTCCTCTGTCTGGGTGCCGGGGCCTAAATGTGTGACAGTGGCCTGTTCCAGTGGTGGGTGACGTGAAGCCTGATTCTCTGCTATGACATGAAGACAGATTCTGTGCTGACATAAGGCCAGATTCTCTGTTACGCGACCTCTCTCCTCTGCCTGGGTGCCTGGGCCTAAATATGTGACAGTGGCCTGTTCCAGTGGTGGGTGATGTGAAGCCTGATTCTCTGCTATGACATGAAGACAGATTCTGTGCTGACATAAGGCCAGATTCTCTGTTACGCGACCTCTCCTCTGCCTGGGTGCCTGGGCCTAAATGTGTGTCAGTGGCCTGGTCCAGTGGTGGGTGACGTGAAGCCTGATTCTCTGCTATGACATGAAGACAGATTCTGCGCTGACATAAGGCCAGATTCTCTGTTACGGGACCGCTCTCCTCTGTCTGGGTGCCGGGGCCTAAATGTGTGACAGTGGCCTGTTCCAGTGGTGGGTGACGTGAAGCCTGATTCTCTGCTATGACATGAAGACAGATTCTGTGCTGACATAAGGCCAGATTCTCTGTTACGGGACCGCTCTCCTCTGTCTGGGTGCCGGGGCCTAAATGTGTGACAGTGGCCTGTTCCAGTGGTGGGTGACGTGAAGCCAGATTCTCTGCTATGACATGAAGACAGATTCTGTGCTGACATAAGGCCAGATTCTCTGTTACGGGACCGCTCTCCTCTGTCTGTGTGCCGGGGCCTAAATGTGTGACAGTGGCCTGTTCCAGTGGTGGGTGACGTGAAGCCTGATTCTCTGCTATGACATGAAGACAGATTCTGTGCTGACATAAGGCAAGATTCTCTGTTACGGGACCGCTCTCCTCTGTCTGGGTGCCGGGGCCTAAATGTGTGACAGTGGCCTGTTCCAGTGGTGGGTGACGTGAAGCCTGATTCTCTGCTATGACATGAAGACTGATTCTGTGCTGACATGAAGCCAGATTCTCTGCTATGGCATGATGAGACTGATTCTGTGCTGACATGAAGCCAGATTCTTTGCTATGGCATGAAGAGATTGATTTTCTGCTGACGTGAAGCCAGATTCTCTGCTATGGGACCTCTGTCCAATTGATATTGGTTCATTTTTTTATTTTTATTTTTTATTTTAATTAATTTCCCTATCCACATTTGTTTGCAGGGGATTTACCTACATGTTGCTGCCTTTTGCAGCCCTCTAGCTCTTTCCTGGGCTGTTTTACAGCCTTTTTAGTTCCCAAAAGTTCGGGTCCCCATTGACTTCAATGGGGTTCGGGTTCGGGACGAAGTTCGGTTCGGGTTCGGATCCCGAACCCGAACATTTCCGGGAAGTTCGGCCGAACTTCTCGAACCCGAACATCCAGGTGTTCGCTCAACTCTATTCAGAACTCATTGGACGGCGCTTCACAGTGCAGATGAACAATGACCCAAAGCATACTGCAAAATCAACCAAAGAGGGAAAGAAGTGGAATGTTATGCAATGGCCAAGTCAATCACCTGACCTGAATCCGATTGAGCATGCATTTCACTTGCTGAAGACAAAACTGAAGGGAAAATGCCCCAAGAACAAGCAGGAACTGAAGACAGTTGCAGTAGAGGCCTGGCAGAGCATCACCAGGGATGAGACCCAGCGTCTGGTGATGTCTATGCGTTCCAGACTTCAGGCTGTAATTGACTGTAAAGGATTTGCAACCAAGTATTGAAAAGTGAAAGTTTGATTTATGATTATTATTCTGTCCCATTACTTTTGGCCCCTTAACAAGTGGGAGGCACATATGAAAACTGTTGTAATTCTTACACCGTTCACCTGATTTGGATGTAAATACCCTAAAATTAAAGCTGACAGTCTGCAGTTAAAGCCCATCTTGTTAGTTTTATTTCAAATCCATTGTGGTAGTGTATAGAGCTAAAATTTTTAGAATTGTGTCGTTGTCCCAATATTTATGGACCTGACTGTATGTATCCAATACGCCTCCCTAAGTCTGAGTGTTTTAATTCTGTTACTACCCCTTCTTAGAGGTGGAACTTGTTCAATGATCTGGAATTTCAGTTGAGCTATGGAATGTCTGGCTTCTTAAAAATGAGAAGGGATCGGCAAGAGTAGGTTTTGGCGTCTAATGGTGGATTTATGTTGACAGATTCTGTCTTTCACCTTTTGGGAGGTTTTCCCTACATACGCTAAGCCGCACGGGCATTTAATGAGGTACACAACATAATATTAGTCGCAGGTGAAAAATCCACGGATATCAATCCATTTTCCTGTGTGTGGGTGAGTTATAACAGAACCTTTTTGTATGTTGGAGCATTGGAAACAATGGAGACATGGAAATGTGCCTCTCCTCTGGGTCTGTAGGAACAGTTGTTTAGGTAAGCGGGTGCCAGGACCTTCATCTGCTCTTACCAGAACATCTCACAGGTTTTTTGGCCTGCTGTTGCAGGGTAGTATAGGATTACTAAATTCCTCTATTTTTGGACAGGCATTTTTTAGTAGTGGCCAATGACTACGGATAATATTGAGAACTTTCTCCGGTCTAGGATAAAAGGTATGGACAAAGGGAATACGTTTAGACACATTAGTATGTTTTTGTTTGTTTTGCACTGGGATTGTCAAGGTGTGTGATGGATAACCACGGTCCTTGAACCATTGTCTGATTTCCTCAATCCATTGCCCTCAGGTTAAAGGATCTTCAACTATGGTCTGTATCCTTTTAAGCTGTGAGTTTGGGAGGGACTTATTTGTGGTTGGAGGATGGAAACTGGTGAAGTGGAGTAAGTTGTTCCTGTCTGTTGGTTTACGGTGCAAATCTGTGGTGAATTTGCCTGAGGGTTTTTTAATAGCTACTGTTGGAAGACTCGTCAAAATGGATAGTGAATTGTAATTCGAGAAAGATGGAATTCAGGAAATTATGAAAGATAAGTAAATTTTCTTGTGGTCCTCTCCAGATACAAAAGATATCGTCAATGTATATTTTCCAAATGACAATGTGGGCCCTAAAGAAACGGTTGGTGTAAACATGGGTCTCTTCAAAGTCTGCCATATAGCAGTTCGCGTAGGGCGGGGCCACGTTGGACCCCATCATGGTCCCTTGTTTTTGTAAGTAGAAGACATTTTGAAACATAAAAAAGTTGTTGCAAAGTACCGTCTCAAGGAGATCGAGACACAAGGCAATCACCTCTTTATGTAACTCGGTATTCGTCAACATTTTTTTCACAGCTTGAATACCCTTGTCATGAATGATGTATAGAGGTATACAAGCTGGCCACATCCCAGATCACTAAGATTGTATCTGGTGGTAAAGGGTCAATTTGTCTAATTGTTTGGAGAAAAGATGTTGTGTCAAGTAGGAAAAACTTTGTTTCTTTGTGAGGATCTTTTCGAAAAAATATGGACAGAGGGGATAAAATAGAATCTGTAGGTAGACGCTACTATGGAGCGTCCTGGTAGGTTATGTAAATCTTTGTGAATATTAGGTACAGTATAGAATACAGGTATTATTGGGTATGGTTGTGTTAGAAAATCAAATGTGGAGTTGTCAATGACCTTCGTAGAGAGATAGTGTCGGAGGATATTGTTGATGTGGGTGGTGATGGTAGAGGATGGGTTATTGGTGAGTTTCTGATAGACTGTAGTATCATTAAGTTGGCGTTGTATTTCAGAAACATATTGTGCCTTGTCCATAATGACCAACGCGCCACCCTTGTCTGCAGGCTTGAGGACTAATTCTTTGGATTTCCTAAAGGAATTGAGTGCCTGTCTTTCTATGTTGGTGAGATTATTATAATATTTGTACTTCCCACCATTATGACACTATTAGGACAATTTGTATTCAGCATAACACTTGTGGTAATTAGGAGCATAGTCTTTTTTGGTATTCACAGCCTTCTTTTGTGTTATGTCAGTCATTGTATTGTCATTTTTCTTTGTTTGTTGTTTGATTGTATTTGTTTCATTGCACTTTCAGTGTCTGATGAAGGCCTGCGTGTCGAAAACCTTAACACTCGTACTGCCGCATGATTCCTATGTACTCAGCATTAAAAGCATCTTTGGTTCAAGATAAACTGCTGTGATCTGTTATTATCTGTAATTGGGGTGGGAACCCTATACACAGCAAACATCAAGCAGTGTGCGACAAAGCTTTGAGAACCGTATAATTTCATTGTGTAATAGTGTTGACGGGGTCCTGACAATAAAATCTTTTAGTTCTCATCCTGGGTGGGCCCCTTCTTAGCTTCGGCCCCAAAGCAGCTGCTTCCCCTGCTTCCCCTATAGCTATGTCCCTGTGACCAGTCTAAACACCTGTAACATCCAATATGGACTAAAATCTGTATGTCTACAAAAAGATCATTTACCAGATGGTAAGGCCCCCATATATATTAATGCATTGTCAGCTGAACCCACTGAGGACAGCAGGTTTGGCCGACACTCTAATGCATATGGGGAGCTCCATACTTTATCCTGGCAGATGATGTTGAGGGAGATAAGAAGCCACCAGAAGTGTTTGGCAGTAGCTTTCTCCATTCTCCCCATAGCATACATTTACAGATTCAACTGAGCCAAATGTGTACATATGTGGGAGCCAGGAGAGAATTGGGAGAGATAGCTGTTGGCCGAACGATTGGCTGACAGTTATTGAATGTGTATGCCCAGCTTTAGTCCTGTGTCACACTGCTGGCAGGCTGTTCTGGAAGGCTGTTCCAGCGTAGAATGGCAGGAATCGACTAGACAAAAACCGTGCAAGCAGCTGTATTTGTCCAGCTGTTTCTCGCCATATTTTCCAGATCGTGGGCAGATTACCGCTGGTCCTCATTATACTTAATGGGGCCAGATGGCATTCTGGCAGTGTCCCGCAATGCCGGATATTGCAGGCTGCTCCTGGCCGGAACAGCCTGCTGGATTGGCAAACGGAAGTGTAAAACAACCCTTAAGTCAACTGCTATTAAACCAAATTCCATCAAACATATATGGCCACCTTAAGCCTTTTGACTATCATAATTTAAATCATGATTTATTTTTTTGCAATCACTATGATAGCGAGTAATAATTTATAGTTAGGGTGGTGACACATGTAGCTTTTTGTGACTGTTTTTGATGCAGTTTTTTGAGCCAAGGCCAGACTTGTATTGGAAGGGAATGAGAAATAAAGAACGGATGTATACGTCTCCTCACTGCTAGATCCACTTCTGGCTTTGACTGAAAACCTGCCACAGAAAAGCTGTGTGCGACTCCACCGTTACAATAATTCCCATTGGAAAGGTGTTTTTCTACTCATCTACAATTTCAAAGGACTACACCCAAAATAGAAACAGCTTTCAGCTCTTGCCAAAAGGTACATCTTGCTTGAACCAAGACAAAATGTTATCCGACTCCAACGCTAGATGTCTCATCTTCAGCATGACAACAAGCAAATGCATCTCTTGAGAGTTAAATGATGAGCTATGTCTGCTGTTATGACCTGCTTGACTATGTGCCACCTCAAGACCAGCTCTACAAGGTTACCAGCTTTGCTTTTGTATAAACATACAGATTGCTTCGTCACGGGTCACTTGTGTGGGCTAGCCACTCGAAAACACCATTTAAACAACATCAGTCACAGCTGTTAGAGTAGATGGGTGAAAATCATTACAGGTAAAACCTGCTTGATGCACCTGCTGGTGTGGTGGTGGTCTCAATAGAACCGATGACATAATTAAACAATGCTTAATGTGACCCTAGTTTTAGTGTGTAATGACCGCTGATAGATGTGGTCTCCAAAATGTTTCAGTTTGTATTGGTTTAGTTGTAAACTAACATGATAATAGCTTCCACACCTCACTCATAAGGGTACGGCTACATGGTCAGGTTTCCTGATGCAGTTTTGGAAGCCAAAATCCGGATCGGATCATAAAAGGTGAGAAAGTATAGAAGATAGATACTACTTCTCCTCTTTTTTTGAATTCACTCCTGGTTTTGGAGTGAAAACTGCACCAGGAAACCTGACCATGTGGCCATACCCTAATTGATAGTGGCATAAGAAAAAATATGTGGAAAGTCACCATATTTCCAGACACACACACAAAAACTATTGTGTGGTTTCGCTCTGGTAGTTAGGCCTAGCGGATGCAGTATAGAGGCAAAGTACACAGTTCTTGAATCAAACAGCGGTGTTTATTCATACATTGGTGTATAACAAAATGCAGATAAGGTGTATCACAAAACGCAGGTGGCTTGGTGTTTGTTCACACACAAGGAAAGTCCATTAACAATAAAAAGTCACCTTTTCTCCTGGGTGTTAATTCACACCCTGTTAGCAGTTCAGCCTCATCAAGTCCACAGGCGTCTAAGTCCTCCAGCTCGGCTCAAAACACAAATCCCAGCACAGCCCTCAGTTCACAGCCAGGGCCGGACTGGCCTACCGGGATACCGGGAAATTTCCCGGTGGGCCGCCCTGGGGCCGCTTTAAGATGTGCCTGCACTTATTCTGCGGCCGGCGGGCCGAATCCGAAAGCTAGCCTCAGTCTGATGCATTGTAGTGGTGGCCGCACTGGCAGGTGGGTGGAGCTGAGCCGGCCAGCACAGCAGGCCGGCCTCCGTGGGAGCGGCACTGCTCCCTCCGACCACCTGGTGTCGCTGTGAGCGGCAGCCCGTGATCCTCCTGGCCCGGCCTGGCTGGCTGTCCTGACTGTGTGTGGCCGCCCCTCTCTTCCTAAGTGGCCTCAGGCTCCCGCCGCCTTACCAGATTCAAATATGCCGGGCCCAGGCCGCAGACCGGAAGCAGAGCCCGACCCCTGTGTATGCCGTCGCCGCCGATGTAAACAGCCCTGGGGGTAAGAAGGGGCCAGGCTGTGCCCACATGTGACTGTGCAGTCTGTCAGGGTTATGTAGTGTATATTATTTACATACAGTCTTATAATTTATAAGACTGTATGCACACTAATATACACTACATAACCCTGACAGCCTGCACAGTCACATGTGGGCACAGCCCTGGCATCCAATACATGTCACAGAGAGCTATACTGTGCAGTATAGCTTATAATGCACAGTATAGCTCTCTGTGATATGTATTGGATGCCAGGGCTGTGCCCACATGTGACTGTGCAGGCTGTCAGGGTTATGTAGTGTATATTAGTGTACATACAGTCTCCAGTTTGCAGGAGACTGTATCAGCTGGGCAGATCCGCTTCTAAGATCTGGGCTCCATGGGCCCTCTGTGGCCCTCACATGCTTCTTTATGCATCACAGCAAGGAGATTGGGGCAGTTGACAGCAGGGCTCTGGCTGGAGGTAGCACTTTGTGAAAGGTTGTCACACAGGTTGTCAGGGGCTGGGAGTGGAGAACATCTTGGTGTGTAACCTGGTGTCACTGTGCTGTACAAAGGATCTGCTGGGCATGGTGCCTCCACAGAGGGCAGGGAATCAGATTGACTGAGGAGGACTTGTACTTTGGAGAAGAATATGTGGCTTCATGTGACAGAGCAGATGAATCGCACAGAAGAGTGTGTGGATGAGGATACGTCGTGTCTCCAGGAGCTCTGCCGCTGACATCTCCAAGTGACAGACACTGCTGGACCCCCCTGGCACCCTGCACACAATATAAATGCACAGTATAGCTTTCCCTGATATGTATTGGATGCCAGGGCCATGCCCACATGTGGCGAGTGGCGGTGCATTATACACAGCAGCACGGTGTCCGGTACTCACACAAAGACGTGGTAGACAAATGCCCAGCCCCGGGGTCTCTCCAGCACGTTGCACAGGTAGTTATGCAGCCTCCGGTACTTCACGTTCCTCCGGCAGCTCTGGCTGCTGTTGTACGACAGCGGCTTCCCCAATAAGCTCATGCAAGCTCTCTGCTTCCCCCGGCGGCTCTCCTGCAAGCCCCCTCCGGTCCCACACCGCTGCCCCTGCCAGTGTCACTGGTGCCCAGGAAAAGCAGCCCGTCCCCTCTACTGGAGTTTAACAGCACCCTGTTGCCCCGACCCGTAGTAACGGTCCCTGCCCCTACCTTTACCTCCAGAGCTGCTTTTTATCCAGAGCCTCCCACATCACCTCCACTATGGTTGCGGGACATGGCATCACCGGCGTGGGCACAGAGGGCTCCGGGTGCATGCACAGAGCAGACCTGGGGACAGGGTGGCAGCACTTCCTGGCTTCAGACTGTCAGATCTGATCACAAGTTGGCACCAGCCATAAATACAGGAAGGCTCTGTGTGCAGGGTGCCAGGGGGGTCCAGCAGTGTCTATCACTTGGAGATGTCAGCGGCAGAGCTCCTGGAGACACGACGTATCCTCATCCACACACTCTTCTGTGCGATTCCTCTGCTCTGTCACATGAAGCCACATATTCTTCTCCAAAGTACAAGCCCTCCTCAGTCCATCTGATTCCCTGCCCTCTGTGGAGACACCATGCCCAGCAGATCCTTGGTACAGCACAGTGACACCAGGTTACACACCAAGATGTTCTCCCCTTCCAGCCCCTGACAACCTGTGTGACAACCTTTCACAAAGTGCTACCTCCAGCCAGAGCCCTGCTGTCAACTGCCCCAATCATCTCCTTGCTGTGATGCATAAAGAAGCATGTGAGGGCTACAGAGGGCCCATGGAGCCCATATCCTAGAAGCTGATCTGCCCAGCTGATGCCACTCCTGGAGAGTCCCTTGCTGCTCTCTGTACAGGAGGGGACAGTGATCACACAGCTCTCTGCATCCAGCAGGCTGCTCAGCCTCCACACAGGCAGCTCCCAGCAGTCTACTGTGCCTTCATACATAGAAGCCTGGAGGTCACTTCCAGGCAGCTGAAACTCCATGCATGATGGTCAGAGTGGCTGTGAGAAGCTTGGAGCCCACCACCTCCAGGCAGCTGCACTTCAACAACTTTTCCAGGAGAATCCAGCAACTCTGTGACAGCAGGAAGGGGTTGCCAGTCACTCATTTGTCCCTGTGCAGCCTGCAGCTCCAGTCCTTCTCCTGGTGCTGCTGCTGACATACATTCAAGGGGGACAGAAGGGGAAGGGGGGGTAAGGAAGAGGGGGAAGGCCAGGTACTTACAGGAGGACTATATCTGAGTATAAATTAAAGGGGTTGTCCGGGTTCAGAGCTGAACCCGGACGTCCCTCCATTTTCCCCCCGGCAGCCCCCCTGCAGTTCATGCTCCGATGCTCTCCTTTGCCCTGCGCTAAATCGCGCAGGGCAAAGGCATTTTTTGAAGATCTGGTGACGTACCGGGGCTCTCCATGGGGCTGCCAGGAAGCCCAGTGACGTCACCGTCACTGATGGCCGGGATTTAGCGCTGCCCTAGCCAGTAAAACGGTAATATGAACAATGGGGTTCTACAAAAGAGCTATCGTGGGGCAAAGTTCATATTCGTGTTTACACACGTGTTTACAATGAATGCTTTCCCCTTTTATAAACAAGTAAATAATGACGTAACGCTTTGGGGCTGGTATGCAACTTTTTCCAGGGCTGGTTTTTATCCCCAGTCCGGCCCTGTTCACAGCACACAGACTCCTGAGCTCCACTGTCAGAGGAGTAGTCACCCACCCAGCACTTTGACTACTCCCAGTAAGAGCCGTCCCGGATCATCTATGACAGACATGCTAACTCTCTAGGTGTCAATTAACAATAGCTGCTGCTGACACATAAAATACCCTTGGTGACACATACCTTCCATCCACGATGATTCCAGGTACCTTCTTACACTATATATAACATTGATTTATACACACAAAAAATAGTTATCATGCAATTAACACTCAATCAGGGTTAACAGACAAAGTAAAAAAAAAAGGAAAGCCTCTGGTATAGTTGTAAAGAGCATTTAAGGGATATTCCCATCTCAAGTTATTCAGAACTGAGATCGGAATACCTGGCCTTAGCAAATTTCTTAAAATTTGATTTGGGTTTCCATAGCTTATGAGCTATGGGAATTACAGAAACAGAATACCACAGACTGCTTGGCTGTTTTCGCAACCCTACCCACCTCTGGCCACTGCATAGGATAGATATTCGATCTCAGCCATGAATGGTTGACATGTGAATAACCCTTAAACATAGCGCCCATATATGTCTATAGAACACTACTGTATCTCAATATAACTCCAATTATTTTTAACAGAAAGAAATTGTAGCATAGCACTTGCTATGAAGTAGACATGTGTGAATTGATTCATAAGAATTGATTTGTCTCATCAAGTAGAGTTCTGGACCTAACACGGGGTGTCCCTAAAGCTGAGGACACTCTCCCTGCTACTTGATTGACAGGGCTAGACATCTCAGCCTGTCCCTGACAATCTCATGCCTACTTTGCTGCTCTGAGTATTGGCGCAAGTGCAGACTATGCTTCCGCTACTGGAGCAGCGGCCGTGCCTACACGGCTACACATCTGGGTGGTGGGTCATTAACAGTCACTGTGCTGGAAGTGGAAGGAGAGCCTCTCGTTTACCCTGCTACTTGGAGCAATGGTGCAGATGTGAGATTGTCTGGGCCGGCTGAGATGTCTATCCCTGTCAGTTGAACGGTAGTAGAGGCATCCTCAGCTTCAGGGACTCCACATAACTGGTGCAGAACTTTTCTTGTTGAGATGAACTGATTTGCTCATCTCTGCTATGGACTTATTTTATCCCCTAAAAGTATTTTGTTTCTAGAGATTAACCTCATAATATATTGCTGCACAGAGGATCATAAGGTGACCTACAGCGTCCCTATAGATTAAGCCTCAGGGTCTCCATGTCCCTCCAATCAGCCTCATGTACTGTACATGGCTCTGTTGCATACGTGAGGGCTAATTGTGATTAGTGCTTTAGTATACAAAATCCCACAGGTTTAATGTATCTGTACCTAGATCCAGGGATATTAACATTATTGATATTTATTATAATTAGGTCACATATAGGACATGCCCATGCACACGAGTACCATGTTTTATAGAAGGTTCGCAGCTATACACCTACAACTAGCTTATAAATCCCACGTATCACCCAAAAGGTGAAGCAGTAAGTCATAAGATGTGTCTCTTAATCTGGTAAGGAAAAGGAAATTATATTTTTCCAGACAACCATGACCAAGAAATCCTTGAATCACTTGTTAGGTCAAGTTAAGAGCTCTAATGAAAAGAAGTGAAGACTGAAACTGCTGTCTGTGAAGCCTAAAGCAAACATAACTGGTGGCCTATGTTTTGAACAATGTTGTCAGCTGACGCACAATGCATTTTACTCACCGTGTTTTAATGTCCCTAACCTCTTCTTTTCCTGCAGACAAAGTTTCATGCTGAGAAGATGCAATACATAGGAGAGCTTTGGGTTGGACAGCCCAGGATTTGTCTTGTTATTTTAGCTGGGAAAGTTTATGAAGTCTGTGTGAGCTCTTGCACAAATTTGCATGTTTCTTGCTGATTTTAGAAAATAACATTGAAACAGTCTTATCCCTTCGTTTTCAAGGACAACAATCATGAAAGGGCAATTTTAGCACCTTACATCTTGTACCAATTTGCTTTTGTCATGGTTTTTCCATTGCTTTGTACCCATGGGAAATATATTTTTGGGATGTTTTAACATTAAAGGGGTTATCCAACCCCTATAATGCCTCGGCCCCTCATACTGGTCATACTTACCCCACTCCCCGGCACCTGCCCTGCTTCAGATGCCTGCAAGGCTGTCGCTGCATCTCCCCGTTGAGCAGATCAAAACATCCGGAGACAGTGGGGGAAGAGCCAATAGCAGGCTGCGACGGGAACAGGCCTCCCTACCGTAACCCGCAATGCTAGGGAGGGTCGTTCCCGTCGAAGCCTGCTATTGGCTGCCCCCCAACAGCGGCGACCGTGTGGGAATTAGAAGCAAAGCGGGTGCTGGGGAACGGGATAAGTATGACCAGTATGAGGGTCCCTGGCATTTTGGGGGGCATTATAGGGGTTGGATAACCCCTTTAAGAATGGTAATCGATATTAAAGATGGAACCCCCCCTAAAATCAATTTTTTTTCTGTCTTTAGCTCAGGATTCACATCAATGTTGGTACTCACATAGAAACATAGAATGTGTCGGCAGATAAGAAGTAGAACCATCTAGTCTGCCCAACTTTGCTCTGTAGTGTTTGAGTTTTTATGAATTTATAATATGAAAGTCAATGTCCTATGCATGTAAACTATGGATATGGTGGGGAACAATACCAGAGGAACATGCAAATAAAATAAAAAAATTTACCATACTCCATCATTTTATCTGCAGATAGCACAGGATTCACCATATCACAGCTTATCTACTTCCTCTTGACCTCTGCACAGGTCACAGAGCATGCCTTGAATACTCTTTCTCTATAGAAGTCAATGAAATCCCCTCCTCAGCAGCCCGACAGGAAAGGGGTGCTGTGGATAGGAGGATGGGAGCGGTAGTAATGGTAGATGTGGGGCTACTCCCTGTGACAGTGGTCCTGGTCCAGCTCTCCACTGGGCCATGCAGTGAGAAGTGGGTTCACTTGTTCTCCCTGGATACACCCTGTTAATTGTTAAAAATATATATTATTGCATTGTACTCATTATGAGGTAAAAATACTTTTTTAAATTGGTCTTTATAAAAAATATGGAGTCCTTTTTTTTTGTACAGAGCTGAGATGGTCTACTAGCAGGATCTGAATTTTCTCTCTATTCTGTCAGGCTCCTTATCTCTCCTCTCAGACCTTATGAACACTCATGAAAGATCAGTCCTTATCTTACTCATAAGAATGTGGCTTAAATAAGTGTTCATGACATCTTAGTAATTTAGAGATAAGGGTTATTAGATGACAGGCACAAAGTGAAAGTGAAAGTAGGATTCACATAGCTAAAAAAAAACAGTTAACCCTTTGTGACACTTTGTGAAAGGATTGAAAAAATTGAAAAAAATTATTTTTATCCCAAATTGAGTAAAATGCAATCATTAAAAAAATTGCCCTGAAAGTGTACATAGTCTTTAAAGAGTTTGAAATGAGTTGTATACAGTCCTAGGAGACCCATGAATGTCATTCACTACTTTTTGATTTGAGTTGAATGTATTCGGACCTGAATCAAATTGTCCGACCAACTAGGCTGAATAGAATCAAATTTCAAGAAATTTACTCATCACTGATCATAACATTTAGCTAGCCCTACAAGGGATTGTGCTTGTCTTAACAGTGAATTTCCTGCTGTCAGATGCTATTTTAATTTCTGTTTTAAATGGGTTTTCAGGCCTTTTCCAAGTGATGGCCGAGATAGGCCATCACTAGCTGATTAGCATGGGTCCAACACCCTGCAGCCCCGACGATCAGCTGTTCGGTGTAGCTCTGACGCCAAAAGCCAGTGCCAGAACTACACAGCACCATCAGCATTATAGTGGACAGTGCTCGTGACTGAAGAGCTGCTCCCATTGAAGTCAGGTTTCCTTTGCCGTCTTTGTTACTGATGATTCTTGTCATAAGACTATGAAACCAATAGATGGCGCTGTTCTTGAGTAGTGTAGATAACGAGTTTTCCATGCAAATGGTTTTTCAGCTGAAAAACAAGGCAGATTCTGCTCATTTGCATGTTTTTCCCATATATCCATGTTTATGCAAATGAGTTTTTACATGACAAAACTGTATAGAAAGGTTATTGAATATTATGTTAGGACAATCTCAGTCAGATGAAGGCTGGTTTGGAATGTCTCATAGTGCACAAGGCTGCCATTGTAAGGTATGCTGACTCAGCCTGTCATCTGTCTCATGGATAGATTGATGGGTTGCATATACCAGGCTTTTGGCATAATCAAATGTTCGCGAACCGCAAGTTCGCGGCAGGTCCCATTTATTTTAATGGAAGGCGAACCTGAAAAACCTTCAGCTCATATTTGCAGCCAAGAAATAATTACTAGAAGTGCACAAATAGTCACACAACATGGACAGTGACATACCAGATGTATTATTCTAATTTGCAATCTCCATTCATTATTTTTTTAAATGCGAAATATCAGCAATATAATTTTCGCATGCGCACACCAGTTGTAATTATTTTTTGCAATACCGTTTGTCACTGTGTGTAGCAGAGGGAACGCAGCAAAACTGCAAACAAATGCTGCTGTACCCAAATGCACTATATAGAAAATATATTATTTGGTATATAACACCCCGATTCTATCCGTTTTTTGGGGGGGGGCAACTAGTATATCACACCAGTTATAATTATTTTTTCTAATTGCATTTGTCACTATAATATGCTTTCTATGTTAGAAAGTATATAATAAGTGTATTACACCCCTCTGTACTGCACACCTATCAATAGTACACCTATACCAGTCCTTAAACGGACGTTTGTGGACATATTTGATAGCGTTTTTGCCCCTAACAGTCTGTCCCTGCTCCACACAGCAACCTTTCCCTACACTGACAAAAGACTGAATGTAAAATGGCGGCCAGATCGGGTCTATTTATAAGGTAGGGGGTATGTCCATGTGCTGAAACTTTTCAATTGGCTGTCCTGTACCACCTGATGGATGTGTCATGGGTCAAAGTTCTTTACAATGTAAAAGAATATGGCGGGCGCGAATATCGCTATGTGTTCGCATGTTAGGCGAATCGCGAACAAGCAAAAATCACCGCGAACCGATCGCCGGGCAAACCGCAAGGCCATCACTATTGTCTGTTTTTTTATTGTATGTCATAGATAATAGGAGTCCAAGACGCATCCAGCCATCCTCTTAATGCTGTTTCCAAACCATTTTGATAAGGTGTCCATCCATTTCTAACCTTTTTTTTGTGAACCAGACACCCTCTTCTCTTCCGAGCAGGGGGTGCCTGGGGTTCTCCCATTGAGTTCCATTGTGCTCGGTTGCTCGGTAGAACACATGAGCATACCGATGTGTTCGGCCAGAGCACCCGAGCACACAAGCACTTTGGTGCTCGATCAACACTATTTTGTCACACTTAAAAAAAAAAGTTTGGTACTGGAGAAACCATCTTGTTGCTCTTCATAGAAAACATGCTAATAATTTTGCCTCCTTGCCAACATTGCAGTTGGTAAATTTGGGACAAGTAAGCATCCATCCACCATTGTGCCACCAACCTCATCCAGGAAAGCACACTTATGGTGGGTCTTACATAAGCCCCTTCCATTTTGGCCCAGGACAGCCTGAATTTGCCAGGACTGTCTTTGAAAACAAGGAAATTCTGGACTGTTGATAACTATTGACAACAATGATTTTGTAGTTATGAAACCTTTATAAAGGCTAATGGCTTCACCCCTCTGGGTAACCGTGTAACAGAAAATGCAACCCCTTTAGAATATGACTGACAAAGGTAAAAGTATGCACACGGGTACGGCAAAAAAAGATTTAAAAGTACAGGCAAGTTTTCACTCTTTGGTAGAGATATGCTGCAATTGGACAAGTTTTTAAATGAAAACTGATAAAATTAATTTTCGGGTACAATATTGACTATTAGTATGGGCCGAAGCCGAGACGCCATTCTGAGCTCAGCCACTGATGTGAAATGACATGTCTGTCACAGACACAGCAGCTAGACACAGAAAATAACTTAATAACTCATAGCCAGGCTATGAGCTGAGCGCTGCGATTGGCCAGTGCTACAGCATAGGAGAAGGAGACCGCGGCAGGTTCCACTGGGTGGAGCCTAACTATGACTATACCGGAGGCTATAACCGAAGAACGGAGCGGCGCCCGGGGATAAGAGTAAGTGCAGGGGGATCCCTGGGCGCCGCTCTACATGGCTGTATAGTCAGTTTACATACTTGATTCTGGTGAAAGGTCTTCTTTAAGGTCTTACAAGGACAATATTAGTTAAAGGGAAGATATATTCAGTTAGACAGATATAATTGCTTGATAGAAAGACAGCGTTCCTTCCCAGCAATCATCTGCTCGCTAGCGGAGGAGACCGCTCCTATTACATACAGAGATCTTCTCCACAGCGTGGAGAGGAGCGATCATTATGCCATTACTCATCCCCACGCTGTCTAGCTGTTTGCCGACAGTAGATCGTGAGTAGACAGCACGATCTGCTGCCGGCAAATGATTTTTAAACGTACTGAAAGATCCTGACTGCCCAATGAACGAGCTCATTAATCAGGTAATCAGAGGCAGTATTAGACTGCCAGATCATCACTAAGGAGTGTTCATACGAACGTTTGTTACAGGGGCATAGCTATAGGAGAAGCAGGGGAAGCGGCTGCTTTGGGGCCCAAACTCAGAAGGAACCCAACCAGGATGAGAACTAAAATATTTTCTTGTCAGGGCCCCCTCAACACTATAACACAATGAAATTCTATACAGTGACAGTTTATAAAGTGTAGGAAGTGGATGGAGCAGCCATCGGGCCTGGTCTGAGAGAGCGATCTTTACTAGCCACAGCAATGGGGGTGGCATAAAAGGAAGGGGTTGCAAAGAAATTACTGGGGAAAGGGGGCCCCATTTGCTGTGGGGCCAAGTCATTTCTAGTTACGCCACTAACTGGTCATACATGTTCAATGAAACCAGGTGATAGATGAACAGTGTTTCTGGGAACATTCTTTTAAAGAAAGATCTTTCATACACAAATGTACATGGCCACTTTAAGAGCCATTTACATAACAAAATACTCAGGGCAATAATCGGGAATGCACCATTTGTTTACGATAATTGCCTGTTTGTTCAGCTGTATTTACTGTATGGGAATGAGCAATCATTACTACGATCGTTCATGCCCACATAGATTTATTGTCTGTCTACACAGGGTAGGGTGCTGCCTACAAATAGCAAGATTATTTTCTGAATAAAAGATGTGATCCCCCAATGAACTACCTTGTTTGCTTGTTAGTCAGGTGATCAGCAGGATTTTTAGGGTGCCCATACATGCTCGGGTCTCTGATGCAGTACCTGATGCAGTTTTGAAGCTAAAACTAGATGTCGACCATAAATGGATCATTAAGAGAGACAGAGATCATCTGGATTTAGCTTAAAAACTGCATCAACAATTGCAATGACAATTTATCTATCTTGTATTTTCAGGAACTTAAAGGGGTTGTGTCACTTCAGCAAATAGCATTTATTATGTAGAGAAAGTTAATACAAGCCACTTACTAATGTATTGTTATTATCCATCCAGCATCCAGCAATCCAGCAGCGGTGGCCGTGCTTGCACACTATAGGAAAAAGCACCAGCCTATGTGAGCTACCACCCGGCCACCAGAGAGGCTGGCACTTTTTCCTATAGTGTGCAAGCACGACTACCGCTGATTGCAGGGTGGTCGCAACCATGGAAACGAGCAGTGTATAATGTGATGGAAAAATTAATAAGTCAGTACATTAATAAGTGCCTTGTATTAACTTCCTATACCTGATGAATGCCAGTTGCTGAATGTGATAGGTCATACAGGCAACATTGAAGGGTGTCCGAAGATTTCTCTTTGAGGTGGCTTGTTCATATATTATGTGAATGGACGTTCATGTGAATTAATGGAACATACAAACACATAGCAGGTGTTTTCAGGGCACTTTTGAAGCTGGAGTCAGCATCAGTATAAAAAGGGTCATGTCATGATTTCATAATCCAATAATAATACTTAATTATTATCCATTAGTTATACTATATGCATTTTGATTAGTGTAACCTTATAAAGGTGTCACAGATGAGGTATGGGACGGAACACCACACCGACAACAGGAGGGAAAAGCCACTAGGCTACAACACTAGGGAAAGGGAAAGGGTCACCTCCTATAGAACCCTACTCCTTGCCCTGACGCTGTCACGAGGGTGTCAAGAGCCACGCCTGACTCCGTTATACCCGGGGTCAGGAAGTCACAGCGGGTTGCTGCGCGCTCTGTCTAAAGACAGTGCTGTTTATTAATGGTAGCTTTCTGGGTTTGCCTTGCAATCCTTTTTGGCTCACTCAGGGATCCATAGCTTCTCCTCCTCAGCTGTTTATTGTCCAGCAATCCCAACCTCCTTATATTTCCATCTCTCACTTCTCTGGTTGCCAGATATCGAGCTTCCTGACTGGACTTCTATACTGACCCACTGGAGCTGTGTAGCTGTGATTCCTGGTTGTTGTTCCAGAAAGTTACCCTCCGGATCCCTGTTGGGCCTTGGTGGTCTGCTGTTGTCGCCCACCTGGGATTATATGTTTGTCTGTATTGTCTGTCCTCTCCTTGGTGTTTTCCTCTTAGTGTCAGTGGTGCGGACTAGTGATCCCACCGCACCGTTCACTACATGGGGCTCATCATAGGGAAAGCCAGGGTTTAGGCACGTGATCGGCGTACGGGTGAGGAACCCATCTAGGGACGTCAGGGCAGTCAGGTGCCAGCTGCAAGGTGAGTCAGGGGTCACCATCTTTCCCTCTCCCTTGGACAGGGCCTTCCCATTTCCCTCCCTTTGCGTGATGCCGGTCATTACATTATATCTGGCCCTTATTTTGTGTAGGTAAAAAAAAAACAAAAAAACTTTTTCTTTCTACCTACTTAGAATCCAGTATGGATCCAATTGCTGCTTTGTCAAAGCAACTTCAAGGCCTGTCTTTGGAGGTGGCAGGATTGAAGGCGTCGGTCCTCCAGCAACAGCAGCAATTGCTACAGACCGCAAGCCCAGCTGTTGCTACAGGTAACCAGGTTGTTGCGGAACCCAAGGTTGCTCGTCCTGACAGATTTTCTGGGGGAAGGGACAAATTTGTGATGTTCCGTGAGGCCTGTAAATTATATTTTAAACTGCGCCCTTACTCCTCTGGTAATAAAGAACAGCGGGTGGGGGTTGTTATTTCCCTGCTTCAGGGGGACCCGCAATCCTGGGCGTTCTCTTTACCCACTGATTCCCAGGCTCTCCGGTCAGTGGATGAATTTTTTGGGGCCTTGGGTCTCATATATGATGACCCTGACCGAATCGCACTGGCTGAATCAAAGTTACGGAGATTCCTACAGGGAGAGCGGCCAGTAGAGGAGTATTGCTCAGAGTTCCGTAAGTGGGCTACGGATACCCAGTGGAACGACCCGGCTCTCAGGAGTCAGTTCTGCTCTGGGTTATCCGAAAGGATTAAGGATGCGCTTGCGCTATATGAGACTCCCTTTTCCCTTGATGCGGTTATGTCCCTTTCTATCAGGATAGATAGACGTCTTAGGGACAGATTGAAAAATCCGGAGCAACTGGTAACCCCTCCCAAGCAGCAGTTAGTCTGTACGGACTTAGACGAGCCTATGCAGCTAGGAGGAACTACTCGTCAGGTCCATCCTCCTGAGGCTCGCCGTAGGGGTGGGGTTTGTTTTTTCTGTGGGGAGAGGGGTCATTTTATTAATGTCTGTCCTTCCTTTCTCAAAAACAAAAGACCGTCGGAAAACTACTAACCCCAGGCTGTGTGGAGGATGTCAGCCGGGGGGGTATACGTTTCCTCCATACGAACATCGCAATTTGTGTTGCCAGTGGTTGTTGTTTTTGGCGTTAAGACGGAGACTATTTCTTTTTTCCTAGACAGTGGAGCAGGAGTAAATTTGATAGATGCCCATTTTGCCCACACCATGGGTTTGTCTCTCTGTACGCTACAGAGACCTATTCCCATATTCGCTATTGATTCTGCTCCTCTGTCTCAGAGAAACCTCACTCACATTGTCCATAACTTACACCTTCGAGTAGGGGACCACCATAACGAGTTGCTTTCATGTTATGTTCTGGAGGGGCCCCCCACTTCGGGGGTGTTGGGTCTTCCCTGGTTGGTAGCGCACAATCCAGTGGTGGATTGGCAGGCCAGGGAGATATTGGAGTGGAGTGAGCAGTGCAGAGAAAATTGCTTAAATAGCAATTGCTTAGTCGCCTCCATAGCTACCCTACCTACATTTGTTTCGGACTTTGAGGACGTTTTTTCTGAAAAGGGTTGTCAGAAGTTACAACCTCACCGTCCTTATGATTGCCCGGTTAACCTGATTCCCGGTGCAAAATTACCCAAGACCAGGTTATATAATCTTTCGGGTCCAGAGAGACAAGCCATGAAAGATTATATCTCCGAGAGCTTGGCTAAGGGACACATCAGACCCTCTTCTTCACCCGTGGCTGCAGGGTTTTTCTTCGTTAAAAAGAAAGATGGGGGCCTGCGTCCTTGCCTAGATTTTCGCGAACTAAACCGGATAACCATCCGAGACCCATACCCTCTTCCTCTCATCCCTGACCTGTTTAATCAGATTGCGGGTGCTAGGTGGTTCTCCAAACTTGATCTTAGGGGGGCCTACAATCTGATTCGTATTAAGGAAGGGGATGAGTGGAAGACAGCTTTTAACACCCCTGAGGGGCATTATGAAAATCTAGTCATGCCTTTCGGTCTGACCAATGCTCCTGCTGTCTTCCAACATTTCGTTAATGACATTTTTAGTCATCTTATCGGCAGGTTTGTGGTGATATACCTAGATGATATTTTAATTTATTCGTCGGATCTGAAAACACATGAGGTGCATGTCAGACAGGTACTGCAGGTCCTACGGACAAATAAATGATATGCTAAAATTGAAAAGTGTGTCTTCGCCGTTCAGGAAATACAGTTCCTAGGTTATTTATTATCTGCTTCAGGTTTCCGTATGGATCCTAGGAAGGTCCAGGCAATTTTAGATTGGGATCTTTCTGAGAACATCAAAGCACTGCAACGGTTCTTGGGCTTCGCAAATTTCTATAGAAAGTTCATTAAAAATTATTGGGTGATTGTAAAACCCCTTACTGACATGACTAGGAAGGGGACTGATTTTTCTCAATGGTCTGACGCCGCTAAAATTGCTTTTTCCTCTCTAAAAGAGAGCTTTACCTCGGCACCTGTACTAATCCAACCTGATGTCTCCCAGCCTTTTATTGTTGAAGTAGATGCGTCAGAGGTGGGAGTGGGGGCTGTGCTGTCTCAGGGTCAGTCCCCTGGCAAATGGCGTCCTTGTGCTTTCTTTTCTAAAAAACTATCTGCAGCAGAGAAGAACTATGATATTGGCAATAGGGAACTATTAGCTATTAAACTAGCGTTTGAAGAATGGCATCACTTTTTAGAGGGGGCAATCCACCCCGTCACTGTGATCATGGACCACAAAAACCTTCTGTACCTCGAATCAGCTAAGCGTCTCACCCCTAGACAAGCTAGGTGGTCGCTATTTTTTACCAGGTTTAACTTTGTGATTACCTATCGTCCTGGGGCAAAAAATACCAAGGCAGATGCACTATCTCGTTGTTTCCCTGGAGAGGGTAATGTGAGTGATCCGGTACCCATTCTACAAAGAGGAGTGGTTGTCTCTGCGGTACACTCTGTTCTGGAGGGGAAGGTGTTAGAGGCCCAGGGGGACGCCCCGGTCTCTTGCCCCTCAGAGAAATTGTTTGTACCGTTAAACCTGCGTCTCAAATTATTAAAGGAACATCATAATTCGGCACTTGCTGGGCACCCGGGTAGTAAAGCAACCTTGGAGCTATTGTCTCATCGTTTTTGGTGGCCAAGGTTGCGTCAGGATGTAATGGATTTTGTGTCTTCCTGTTCTACTTGTGCGCGCGCGAAAGTCTCTCATACACGTCCTGCAGGGTCTTTATTGCCACTTGTCATTCCCAATAGGCCATGGACACATCTGTCAATGGATTTTATCACTGACTTACCTTTGTCTGCGGGTAAAACAGTTATCTTGGTAGTAGTGGACAGGTTTAGCAAAATGGTACACTTCATTGCGTTACCCGCACTACCTAATGCTAAGACTCTTGCTCAGGTATTCATCAGTGAAATCGTGAAGCTTCACGGGGTCCCTTCCGATGTTGTTTCGGATCGGGGAACCCAGTTTATTTCTAAATTTTGGAAAGCTTTTTGTTCCCGTTTGGGGGTACACTTGTCCTTTTCCTCAGCTTTCCATCCTCAGTCGAATGGACAGACTGAGCGTACCAACCAAAACCTTGAGACATATCTAAGATGTTTTGTGTCTGAAAACCAAGAGGTGTGGTCATCATATTTACCGTTAGCCGAGTTTGCCATAAATAATCGCCGTCAGGAATCTACTGGCAAGTCACCATTTCTTGGTGCATATGGTTTTCATCCCCAATTCTGTACTCTCAAAGAGGGGGGGTCTTCTGGGGTTCCCGAAGAGGAACGGTTTTCGTCATCTCTCTCTTCTGTATGGCAGAAAGTGCAAGCTAATTTGAAAAATATGGGAGGTAAATATAAATGCATGGCTGATAAGAGACGGTCGCCAGGTCCGGACCTAGGAGTGAATGACTATGTGTGGTTGTCTACTAGGAATATTAAATTAAAGGTTCCCTCTTGGAAACTGGGTCCTAGGTTCATTGGCCCTTACAAAATAGTAGCCATCATTAACCCCGTGGCTTTTCACCTGGAGCTACCTCAGACTTTTAAAATCCATAACGTCTTACATAAGTCGTTACTCAAGAAGTATGTTCCACCTCTAGAACCGTCACCGCTGCCACCTCCTCCTGTTGTTGTGGATGGTAATCTAGAGTTTCAAATATCCAAAATGGTTGATTCTCGTCGGGTCCGCCGCTCTCTTCAATATCTGGTGCATTGGAGGGGTTACGGTCCCGAGGAAAGAATGTGGGTTCCAGCGTCTGAGGTAAACGCCGACAGGTTAGTTCGGGCTTTTCATGCCTCTCATCCTGAGAGACCTAGTCCTGAGTGTCCGGAGGCCCCTCGTAGAGAGGGGGGTACTGTTACGAGGGTGTCAAGAGCCACGCCTGACTCCGTTATACCCGGGGTCAGGAAGTCGCAGCGGGTGGCTGCGTGCTCTGTCTAAAGACAGTGCTGTTTATTAATGGTAGCTTTCTGGGTTTGCCTTGCAATCCTTTTTGGCTCACTCAGGGATCCGTAGCTTCTCCTCCTCAGCTGTTTCTTGTCCAGCAATCCCAACCTCCTTATATTCCCATCTCTCACTTCTCTGGTTGCCAGATATAGAGCTTCCTGCCTGGACTTCTATACTGACCCACTGGAGCTGTGTAGCTGTGTTCCCTGGTTGTTGTTCCAGAAAGTTACCCTCCGGATCCCTGTTGGGCCTTGGTGGTCTGCTGTTGTCGCCCACCTGGGATTATATGTTTGTCTGTATTGTCTGTCCTCTCCTTGGTGTTTTCCTCTTAGTGTCAGTGGTGCGGACTAGTGATCCCACCGCCCCGTTCACTACATAGGGCTCATCATAGGGAAAGCCACGGTTTAGGCACGTGATCGGCGTACGGGTGAGGAACCCGTCTAGGGACGTCAGGTCAGTCAGGTGCCAGCTGCAAGGTGAGTCAGGGGTCACCATCTTTCCCTCTCCCTTGGACAGGGCCTTCCCATTTCCCTCCCTTTGCGTGACGCCGGTCATTACAGACGCATATCCATATGGGCACACGTTAAAGGTAGGAATGCCCATATACCGGAATCTGGAGGACCTGGAGACCCTAAAGAGCCCTATGGGTATTGGCAGGGCTTGAGACGACCCGTTCCTTCCTAGATTAACAGATGGTGTCTCCCTGAGGCCTATTAACAACAGACACGAGGAGGAACCACAAAACACAAAGGAACAAGACACTTAACTTCTGTAGTGAGATGGACGAGCACAAACTCCAGAGAGGACAACACACCAGCTCTTCCAAAACCAAATGAAGCTATCAACCGCATAGCCAGAAGGGTGAGGTCAGACTATATAGGGGAGGTGTAATGACTACTAAGCTACACATGAAACAAGGGGTATGGTCATTAACAACAACAACACTGAAGCAAGAGTAATCAAAGAGGCTGTTAGATCCCTTCACGTGTAGCCAGTCTCTTCGATCTTCTGGCATCTGTCACGGGAGGGACCGTGACAAAAGGGCATCAATCAGCAGATTTTAAGCTATGAAAATGGCTGACCTGTTACATGTGCGCTCGGCAGCTGAAGGTATCTGTGTTGGTCCCATGTTCATATGTGCCCGCATTGCTAAGAAAAATGATGTTTTACTATATGCAAATGATTCTCTAGGAGCAACGGGGGCGTTGCCGTTACACCTAGAGACTCTGCTCTCTCTTGAACTGCCGCACCCTCTGCACTTTGATAACGTTTTCACTGCCTGGCCCTGTCACTTATTCTGTGTGGGCACCTTGCTTCCAAGGATGTACACCCTCGGATAGAGCCAAAAATGTGCCTCGGATAGAGGCACATTACACCCTCGGATAGAGCCAAAAATCTATTCGATTTTTACCTTTTCTTACTGATTCTCTTCTCTCCAAGCAAAAATGGTTTTCACATTGCAAAAAAAATTCTTGAATTTAATAGTCCTAACGACAATTACTTCTCTGGAGCTTTGAAGCAGAAATTATATAATGAGTGTTTGCTAAGCCTCCCCTGTGATCCTCCACGCAATGACATCCTGACCATAAAGGTTAGAACGAAGCTAAAACAAAGATTTACAGGAAGGACACATTTGTCACAGCTCGCTAATTTCAAGTAATTCTGTCTTTCCTGTTCCAATTGGGGATTTCTTCCTGCTTTTATAAAAAGTTCTTCACAACACATTCTAACCAGCTGTCACCTCAGCTTCTACACGTAAAACCATGTTGAATCAGATCAGGTGATCCTGAAATGATAACGCGAAACCGCAGGCCCTGAAATTTACTCACTGATATCTTGCAGCACATACTAATGATAAATCCAGCTCTCATAGTTTTTCCGTTGTCATATTATTTGTATGAATATCAAATTATGATGTCAGAACCTAACATTTATACAGAGATTATATCAATAGCTACATAGTCCCCGCTCATCTCCTCCTGCTGGACTGCTCTGTGACAGATTACTTCTGCAGACAGCCCCTTCCCCTGGGTCTACTACTTACTGACTGCTCCCTCTCTCTTTATGGCCTCATGCACACGGCCATGGTTTTGGTCCGCATTTCTGGGGGCTCGGATGCGGAACCATTCACTTCAATGGGGCCGCAAAAGATGCGGACAGCACTTCGTGTCCCCACAAAAAAATAGAACATGTTCTACTCTTGTAGGCGTTTCTATTATCGGCGGCCCATTCTGCAATTTAGTAAGATAGTAACATAATTTATGAGGCCGAAAAAAGAAATCTGTCTATCCAGTTCGGCCTGTTATCCTGCAAGTTAATCCAGAGAAAGGCAAAAAAAAACTGTGAGGTAGAAGCCAATTTTCCCCACTTAAGGGGAAAGAAATTCCTTCCCGACTCCAATCAGGCAATCAGAATATCTCCCTGGATCAACGACCCCTCTCTACTAGCCATAGCCTGTAATATTATTACACTCCAGAAATACATCCAGGCCCCTCTTGAACTCTTTTAGCGGACTCACCATCACCACCTCCTCAGGCAGAGAGTTCCATAGTCTCACTGCTCTTACCGTAAAGAATCCTTTTCTATGTTTGTGTACAAACCTTCTTTCCTCCAGACGCAGAGGATGTCCCCTCGTCACAGTCACAGTCCTGGGGATAAATAGATGATGGGATAGATCTCTGTACTGACCCCTGATATATTTATACATACACTAAGGAAAAATATAAATGCAACACTTTCGGTTTTGCTCCCATTTTGCATGAGCTGAACTCAAAGATCTGAAACATTTTCTACATACTCAAAAGACCCATTACTCTCAAATATTGTTCACAAATCTGTCTAAATCTGTGTTAGTGAGCACTTCTCCTTCGCCGAGATAATCCATCCCACCTCACAGGTGTGGCATATCAAGGTGCTGACAGCATGAATATTCCACAGGTGTGCCTTAGACTGCCCACAATAAAAGGACACTCTAAAATGTGCACAGTTTTGCCTTACTGGGGAGGGGAAGGGCAGAAAAACAGTCAGTATCTGGTGTGGCCACCATTTGCCTCACGCAGTGCAACACATGGCCTGTGGAATGTTGGTCCACTCCTCTTCAATAGCTGTGTGAAGTTGCAGAATATTGGCAGGAACTGGAACAGGCTGTCGTATACGCCAATCCAGAGCATCCCAAACATGCTTAATGGATGACATGTCCGGTGTGTATGCTGGCCATGCAAGAACGGGATGTTTTCAGCTTCCAGGAATTGTGTACAGATCCTTGCAATATGAGGACATGCATTATCTTGCTGCAACATGAGGTGATGGTCGTGGATGAATGGCACAACAATGGGCGTCAGGAACTCGTCACGATATATCTGTGCATTAAAAATGCCATCAATAAAATGCACCTGTGTTCGTTGTCCATAACATACACCTGCCAATACCATAACCCCACCGCCACCATGGGTCACTCGATCCACAACGTTGACGTCAGCAAACCGCTCACCCACACAACGGCACACATGCTGTCTGCCATCTGCGCTGAACAGTAAAAACTTATCCGTGAACATATCGCTTTTCCAATGTGCTAGACGCCATTACATGTGAGCATTTACCCACTCGACGAACTGCAGTTGGATGCAGACCCTGATGAGGACGATGAGCATGCAGATGAGCTTCCCTGAGACGGTTTATGAAAGCTTGTGCAGAAATTATTTGGTTATGCAAACCGTTTGTTGCTGCAGCTGTCCGGGTGGCTGGTCTCAGATGATCATGGAGGTGAGCATGCTGGATGTGGAGGTCCTGGGCTGGTGTCGTCTGCGGTTGTGAGGCCAGTTGGATGTACTGCCAAATTCTCTGAAATGAACATTCATTGCACGGGCAACAGCTCTGGTAGAGATTCCTGCAGTCAGCATGCCAATTGCATGCTCCCTCAAACATTGCGACATCTGTGGCATTGTGCTGTGTGATCAAACTGCACATTTCAGAGTGGCCTTTTATTGTGGGCAGTTTATAGCACACCTGTGCAATATTCATGCTGTTTAATCAGCTCCTTGATATGCCACACCTGTGAGGTGGGATGGATTATCTCGGCAAAGGAGAAGTGCTCATTAACACAGATTTAGACAGATTTGTGAACAATATTTGAGAGTAATGGGTCTTTTGTGTATGTAGAAAATGTTTCAGATCTTTGAGTTCAGCTCATGCAAAATGGGAGCAAAACCGAAAGTGTTGCATTTATATCTTTGCTCAGTGTAGTTATTAGATCTCCCCTCAGTCACCTTTTTTTAAAAGTGAATAACCGTAATTTTTTAAATCTTTCATGGTACTGTAGTCCCCCCATTCCAGTTATTATTTTAGTTGCCCTCCTCTGAACCATCTCCAGCTCTGCCTTGTTCACAGGAGCCCAGAACTGTACACAGTACTCCATGTGTGGTCTGACTAGTGATTTGTAAAGTGGCAGGACTATGTTCTCATCACAGGCATCTATGCCCCTTTTGATGCAACCCATTATCTTATTGGCCTTGGCAGCAGCTGCCTGACACTGGTTTCTACTGCTTAGTTTGCTGTTCACTAAAATTCCTAGGTCCTTTTCCATGTCAATGTTACCCAGTGTCCTCTTCCGTGTTAATTACTTTACACAGTTTAGTGTCATCTGCAAGATTTTCTATTTTACTGTGCAAGCCTTCTACAAGATCATTAATAAATACAGTGGATATAAAACGTCTACACACCCCTGTTAAAATGTCAGGTTTCTGTGATGTAAAAAAAATGAGACAAAGATAAATCATTTCAGAACTTTTTCCACGTTTAATATGACCTATTAACTGTACAACTCAATTGAAAAACAAACTGAAATCTTTTAAGTAGAGGGAAGAAAAAATATAAAAATAAAATAATATGGTTGCATAAGTGTGCACACCCTTAAACTAATACTTTGTTGAAGCACCTTTTGATTTTATTACAGCACTCAGTCTTTTTGGGTATGAGTCTATCAGCATGGCACATTTTGACTTGGCAAGATTTGCCCACTCTTCTTGGCAAAAACACTCCAAATCTGTCAGATTGCGAGGGCATCTCCTGTGCACAGCCCTCTTCAGATCACCCCACAGATTTTCAATCAGATTCAGGTCTGGGCTCTGGCTGGGCCATTCCAAAACTTTAATCTTCTTCTGGTGAAGCCATTCCTTTGTTGATTTTGATGTATGGTTTGGGTCGTTGTCATGCTGAAAGATGAAGTTCCTCTTCATGTTCAGCTTTCTAGCAGAAGCCTGAAGGTTTTGTGCCAATATTGACTGGTATTTGGAACTGTTCATAATTCCCTCTAGTTCAACTAAGGCCCCAGTTCCAGCTGAAGAAAAACAGCCCCAAAGCATGATGCTGCCACCACCATGCTTCACTGTGGGTATGGTGTTCTTTTGGTGATGTGTAGTGATGTTTTTCCGCCAAACATATCTTTTGGAATTATGGCCAAAAAGTTCAACCTTGGTTTCATCAGACCATAACACCTTTTCCCACATGGTTTTGGGAGACTTCAGATGTGTTTTTGCAAAATGTAGCCTGGCTTGGATGTTTTTCTTCGTAAGAAAAGGCTTTCGTCTTGCCACTCTACCCCATAGCCCAGACATATGAAGAATACAGGAGATTGCTGTCACATGTACCACACAGCCAGTACTTGCCAGATATTCCAGCAGCTCCTTTAATGTTGCTGTAGGCCTCTTGGTAGCCTCCCAGACCAGTTTTCTTCTCGTCTTTTCATCAATTTTGGAGGGACGTCCAGTTGGTAATGTCACTGTTGTGCCATATTTTCTCCACCTGATGATGACTGTCTCCACTGTGTCCCATGGTATATCTAATGCCTTGGAAATTCTTTTGTACCCTCCTCTTGACTGATACCTTTTAACAATGAGATCCCTCTGATGCTTTGGAAGCTCTCTGTGGACCATAGCTTTTGATTCAGGAAAGACCAACTAGAGCAGCTGAACTTTATTTGGGGTTAATCAGAGGCACTTTAAATGATGGCAGGTGTATGCTGACTCCTATTTAACATGATTTTGAATGTGATTTCTTAATTCTGAACACAGCTACATCCCCAGTTTTAAGAGGGTGTGCACACTTATGCAACCACATTATTTAAGTTTTTTTGTTTTCTTCCCTTCACCTAAAAGATTTTAGTTTGTTTTTCAATTGAGTTGTACAGTTTATAGGTCACACTAAAGGTGGAAAAAGTTCTGAAATGATTTATCTTTGTCTCATTTTTTTACAGCACAGAAACCTGACATTTTTAACAGGGGTCTGTAGACATTTTATATCCACTGTATATATATATATACAGTACAGACCAAAAGTTTGGACACACCTTCTCATTCAAAGAGTTTTCTCTGATTTCATGACTATGAAAATTGTAGATTCACACTGAAGGCATCAAATCTATGAATTAACACATGTGGAATTATATACATAACAAACAAGTGTGAAACAACTGAAAATATGTAATATTCTAGGTTCTTCAAAGTAGCCACCTTTTGCTTTGATTACTGCTTTGCACACTCTTGGCATTCTCTTGATGAGCTTCAAGAGGTAGACCCCTGAAATGGTTTTCACTTCACAGGTGTGCCCTGTCAGGTTTAATAAGTGGGATTTCTTGCCTTATAAATGGGGTTGGGACCATCAGTTGCGTTGAGGAGAAGTCAGGTGGATACACAGCTGATAGTCCTACTGAATAGACTGTTAGAATTTGTATTATGGCAAGAAAAAAGCAGCTAAGTAAAGAAAAACGAGTGGCCATCATTACTTTAAGAAATGAAGGTCAGTCAGTCAACCGAAAAATTGGGAAAACTTTGAAAGTAAGGGCTATTTGACCATGAAGGAGAGTGATGGGGTGCTGCGCCAGATGACCTGGCCTCCACAGTCACCGGAACTGAACCCAATCGAGATGGTTTGGGGTGAGCTGGACCGCAGAGTGAAGGCAAAAGGGCCAACAAGTGCTAAGCATCTCTTTGAACTCCTTCAAGACTGTTGGAAGACCATTTCAGGGGTCTACCTCTTAAAGCTCATCAAGAGAATGCCAAGAGTGTGCAAAGCAGTAATCAAAGCAAAAGGTGGCTACTTTAAAGAACCTAGAATATGACATATTTTCAGTTGTTTCACACTTGTTTGTTATGTATATAATTCCACATGTGTTAATTCATAGTTTTGATGCCTTCATAGTCATGAAAATAAAGAAAACTCTTTGAATGAGAAGGTGTGTCCAAACTTTTGGTCTGTACTGTATATATATATATATATATATATATAGTTATTATTATTAATACTGTTGTTATACAATATTAACACCAGCCAGGTAAATGTGCTCATGGACAGAATGGCAAATATGGACTCAAGCTTACCAACACCACACAGGAACCAACTTGGTTGTGTAAAAAAAAAAATTACTTTAAAAGGGTTTTCCAGGATTTTTTTTACTGATGACCTACAGTATCTTATGGATAGGTCATCAGTATCTAATCGGTGGGGATGTTTTGAGAAGGCAGCGGTGCTTCTGTGAGCGCTGCAGCCTTCTGGCAGATCACCAAGCACAGCGTTGTACATTAGATAGCAGCTGTGCACTCACCCCCATTCAGTTCTATAGGGCTGAGCTGCTCCTAGGCCACTTGACCGATGAACATGATGTCACTAGCCTAGGAAAAGAAGAGAGAAGGCCATGATGCTCACAGGAGCGTCACTGCCTTCTCAAGTAGCTGAACGGCAGGGATCCCGAGTGTCGGAGCCCCAGCGATCAGATACTGATGACCTATCCAGAGGATAGGTCATTAGTAAGAAAATCTTGGAAAACCCCTTTAATTTAACGTCATGCAACATTTTGGCCTAGATTAGCCTTTTCAAGCATACAGCTATCACAGGTCAAAATGTTGCATGGTGTCGGATTTAAGGGACATCTTTTTGCATATCTAAATTGGTTTCTATGTTCTGTTGCCAAGCTTCCTTGGAAGTCTGTATGGTGTATGGCAGTATAAATCTGGTAGACCAAGTCCACCAAGCAATGGCACTAGAGTGACACTAACATGGGTACTGTTTCTACAGTGCCGTTTTGGAGAATGGTATATGCAGAGAGCCCCTGAGGATGGGAGTGATAGTGGCCCTGATGATAATGTTGTGTCACGATGTACTTCTCTCAGGCCGTTGCTCTCTGGGGATCGTTTCAGTGAAAATGTAGATTAAATAATCAAACCAGAAGTAAACGTATAACAGTCTCTCTTTACTTAGAACTTGTGGCATATCCAGCAGCAATACATACAAAGTGCAGTCTCTCTGACACCAGTTGAGGAGGTACGGTTGCTGGTTGACTGGCAATAGGTTGGCACTAGCAAGCACTTGCGTATATAGGTGTCCACTGTAGTACAGGCTTAATGTTTGTCTGGCCTAGTGATGGTTTATGTAGGTGGTGGTGCCTGAGCTGTAACCCCTCACCTTGCAGCAGTGTATTTAATGCTGATTGTAGCTATTCACTGTGCTGACTTTTTCTCGAGGATTTACTTGAAGCTGTCTTTGGCTGTTATTCTTGCAGGAGAAGGATATCTGGTCTCTGAACTTGCCTCACAGGGGAAAAAGATACAGTTCTAGGAATGGGAGCTCTGCACGCACTTACTCACTCCCCTGCTATCAGAACTGAACTCTCTGTCCTCTCCTCTGTCTGTCTCACTAGACTGGAACTCCCGCTCATGGCAGAAAGTAGTGTAGGACCAGACCACTCCTACAAAGAGGGGAGGAACAGGGTTGTTCGCCATGTTCAGTCCAACCATTGCCATCCATTCCTCCTTTGCTGTAATAAATGGCAAATATGTAAAAATACATAACATTATATATAAAACATTAACAATTGCAGATACCTCCAGGTCTGGGGTACTGCATATATGGTGATTGCCATAGGAGGCATCTGGTATAGGTATGCACTTGTGTTGATGTTCATTTGCAGATGGCAGTTCTTAAAAGGTATTACCACTTTAAAAAATATTATGGTATATAATTGGGCTATACAACATCACTGATTGAGGTCGACTACTGGGAAAAGTGTCTCTTTAGCTTATTCTTTGAGTAGTGTGGGTCCTAGCTGTCGTCTGTGCATGTGAGTGGTGCTGTGTTGTAGGTCACTGCACAACCGGTAGCCAGGGGTATCATGGTGCACATAAACTCTAAGATGGCAGGGTTCTGTCGGTGCTGCTGCTACTTTATCCAGTGGCAGTCAGTACCATTACCACCGATCAGTAAGTGATGACATTTCCTAGTGACCTGACAGCACTTAACATTTTCAGAAGACCCCTTTAAAGGAGTTCAGGATAGGCGATCACTAGCTGATCGGCGTGCGTCCGACACCCACCACCCTCACTGATCAGCTGTTCAGCAATAGCTCCAGCTCTGGCAGCAGACAGCTCAGTCTACTCTCTAGTCAACTGAGCTCACCGCTGTAGCGCTGTTCCCATTGACTTGTGATGGCCTATTCTGAGGTTAGGCCACCACTTAATAAAAGGTGGGCAACTCCTTTCCAATATGACTAATGGGTATTATTATGTTATTCAACAAACCGATCCCATCACTCAAATTCAACTCCATTCCACTTCATTTACATAGACTAATACATCACCCAAAGCAATTAAAGACTTATTCTGTCTTCTCTAACAACATCCAAGTCGAAAATATCAATGAACGAGGCAAACTGCCAAGCATAAATTGACCACCTGTCTGCCCTGTCATACAGTTTGAGAAACACAATTGCATTGTGGGAGACTGAAACCCTTTGAGAAGCCATCAAGTATTTGACGCATGTGGTAATTCAGTATGAATCTTGTTGAGGAGAAGCACTTTTGGGAAGAGCTGGGAAAGGACGGCATTATTTATTGTAATTGGCTACAAAATGTTTATGTGTTTTATGCTCAGCAGTAAATGTTTTATTTTTCTTTGCTCGGCTGGGTCCTTGCAATTTGTCTTTTGTTCTAGCACATTCTTCCTCTACCTATTGTCTGAGGATCCTTTGTTTCGCTTGCATCTTAATTATCTGAAATCCTACAGATGTCATAACAGCCCTTTGATTACAAAACCAAACGCTGACAAATTTCTTTCTTTTCTTCTTGCTTCTCTAAACTGTCAAAACAAACTGTTCAGGACAACCAAAAACTGCATCAAAGGCTTGTGTTCTGTACTTCACTGGAGCCTATTATTTGTGGAACAAGGATATTGTGTACTTCGCCTGCTGGTCTCAATAAATATACTGCCTTTGTGTCCTGGCGACGGACATTATTCTCGTTATGAATGCCAAATGCTTATTTGCAGGCAAATGTTAATAAAAAGTTAGAAAAAAAAAAATGTACAAGCTAAAGAGGGCCTGTTACCACTCCTGTCGGAGTAACTACTTACATTCTCTGCGCCATAACAATTCTGGAGCATCCATTCTTATCGCTATTATTCCTACTTGACGTTTATGAATAAGGGTTCAGTTTGGTGTTACCAGTTGGAGATGTGTCCCCCGCACAGTCTGGCACTGGAAGCACTGATTGGATAGTGTCACAGTGTGCAGGATAAACCACCAGCTGGTAACACCAAGTTGGACCTTTATTCATAAACCTCTAATAGGAATAATAGAAGACATAGAGTCATAAGAATACATTTTTCAGAATTGTCATTTCATGTGGCATACAGTTAGTTACTAAAAACGGACATGTCAGGAGGGGTGACAGGTTCTATTTAAACCTGCTTGGGAGATTCCGAAATCTTCTGTGATAGGCTACATCTTTGTGGGACTGGTTTTATAGAAATTGCTCCTCTGAGCAAAAGGAAAGGTAATGCCCCACCCCTATTTGCCATTTTTAGACAGTCTCATAGTGTTAAAATACTACTACCATTTACAGACTATAAAATGCCAAATAATACATAACACCAAAATAATACGCCATTGAAGAGCACACAAACCGCCATATAGTTCTTACATTCAATTCTTAAAGGGCATCTGTCAGCAGATTTGTTCCTATGACACTGGCTGACCTGTTACATGTGCGCTTGGCAGATGAAGGCATCTGTGTTGGTCCCATGTTCATACGTGCCGGCATTGCTGAGAAAAATGATGTTTTATTATATACGAATTAGTCTCTACGAGCAACGAGGGCGTTCCCGTTACACCTAGAGGCTCTGCTTTCTCTGTAAATGCTGCGTCCTCTGCACGTTGATTAACAGGGCCAGGAAGTTTAAACGCCATCACACCTGACCCTGTCAATCAAAGTGGAGAGGCCACAGCGGTTGCAGAGAGAGCTGAGCTTCTAGGTGTAACGGCAACGCCCCCATTGCTCCCAGAGGGTCATTTGCATATATAAAAACATAATTTTGTTTTAGCAATGCGGGCACATATGAACATGGGACCAACACAGATGACTTCAGCTGCCAAGAGCACATGTAACAGGTCAGCCAGTGTCATAGGTACAGATCTTCTGACAGATGTCCTTTAAGAATTGAATGTAGACTATATGGCAGTTTGTGCGCTCCTTAATGGCACATTATTTTGGTGTTACGTATTATTTGTAGGGCATTCAGGGCAAGTTTGAATATTTTATGTATATAGCATACAATTACTGTGCAACTGTATGTATAGCAGACAGTACATATATAGTAACAACAATGCAAAGCCAAGGAGCCTCCATGTTGCTCTATATATCCTTCCTTTTCATTCTTTCTGCCTAAATATTGGTGCTGAATATTAGATGATATTTTCCTGCTAATGTTCCAATAGCATTTGTTACAAAGTTTAGATTCTAATCTTGACCGGATCAATGGTTTCCACCTCTCAGGGCTGAGTGCTATGGGAACCATCCGAAGAAAAACAGGTTAATTCAGTTGTTAGGGATTTACAAGGATTTGCAGTAATTCGCTTCAGCCGGGAAGAGAGAAAGATTGTTTAGGAATCAGCAGCCTCAATTACCTCTGCATCAGTAACTTTGTCAATAACCGTGAATTAATGGACATGCTGGCTTAAACGCCACTTTTTCTCTGTTACAGTACCGCTAATAGCCATGTTTACCAAGGACCCAAATCCTTAAATGAACTACTTTTAATATGTGCAGTAATGACGGGTTATGCATAGGAAACACACAGACATTAGATCCTACTATAACCTGTAGCACTTGAAGTATTGTCTGAGGAGATGGGGCTAGCTTTAAATCTCGATTGCAGTAGCAAATTGCTGATGCATGAATAATGGTGAAAAATGAAAGGGAGTCTGTTACCAGGAAATTCACTGTAAGGTCCCATGCACACGGCCGCGTGTATTGTGCAGTCTGCACAATGCGGATCCTCAAAATACGGACAATGTACGTGTTGCATCCGTATTTTTTGAGGACCTATTAACTTTCATGAGTCAACTGGTGACAGAAGGGAGGACCATGCATGTTGTATTTCATCTCTATTTTTTGTTTGCATGTTTTCTCTCATACAACTAAGGGCTCATGCACACAACCATATGTATTTTGTGGTCCGCAAAAAACGGATCGGCAAAAAATACGAATGACGTCCGTGTGCATGAACGGAACGGCTGGCTCCTAATAGAACAGTCCTATCTTTGTCCGTGATGCGGACAATAATAGGACATGTTCTATTTTTTTTTTGCCGAATGGACATACGGAAATGGAATGCACATGGAGTAACTTCCATTTTTTTTTCTGGACCCATCGAAATGAATGGTTACACATATGTAATGGTCACATGTTTGTGTGCATGAGCCCTTAGGCTAGTTTAACACCTCTGATGTGAATTCCGTACAGAAAACACAGCAGTTTGTGTCCGGCCGATCTTCCGCATCGTCTGGCAGAATGCGTATGGATCTCCGCCGGACCCCATTATACTTAATGGGGCCAGCGGGCATTTTATCTGTATCCAGCAGCGCCAGACCTCCCTCCATCACCACATCTTTTTCACAGACTGCTACCTGTGCCCTTCTCCACCACTCAGCAGTCCCCCATGCCTCCCACTGCCCCTCGTACTGCCCTCCCAAGCTCCTGCTTCCTCACAGTGTGCCCTCATTACCAACTACTCCTTATAGATTGCTGTACAGTTTTGATGCCTCTAAGGAAGTACAGATATGTAAATGTTTTAGAGAAAGGGGACCCCCTTTAGAGCTAAGCGGCACTATCACATATGGCTCCTGCCTTCCTGGACTTAACGCAGCCATTTATTAGATAGTCATCCATTCCTATCAATGGACACCATGTAATTGTACTGTTCCCAGCATGCCACACAAAGCTTTTTCCACCAATAACAGATACATACTAGGGGATGGAGAATCCAGACTCGTGGTGCCCAGCTGGTCCGCACAGCAACTTCATTCAGAAGGGAAATATGTGTGTATGTGGTCAGTATGTGCAAAGAAGAGTCTACAAAGATAATGGATGGAAACGCACACTCCTTCTGTCTGCTGCAGTTGGGCCTAGGGGCTCTAGGTAGCTCAGTCTTAAATTCAGAAGGATTAGTATTCTGTGGATGTGTCTGTTTGTATTAGTTTTGGCTCTGTTCATATAGGGATTTTGTTAGAGATGAGAGAATTGATTCTAAACAAATCAAATTTATCTGGAATTTCCCAAAAATTCAATATGGAGGAATCTCTGAAAATGGTGGCCACTGTTTTACAGGAGAGAAAACAAAGAAGAAGGCATCTGCCATCAAAAAGGGAGTTTGTGGACTATGTTTGAATTAAAAAATAAAATTGGACAGTGCAGTGTGTTATTCAACAGGCTGTTTGCTACCACGTGCTTACCCATAGCCATAGATGTCCCTGTCACTTTGACATTACTAATAATGTCTTGGCATTAAAGAGCTGGAAAATGGGTTACATAAGTCCTAGGAGAGCATCATACAGGACGTTCAAGGCAACTGGGGCACTTTGAATTCAGATCAAATTAATTTGCACCCGAACTTAATCTGCTGATTTGTAAGAAACGGACCTGTAGCGAGTTTCAAGAAATTCCCTTGTTGTTTTCCATTCTTAGAATGACTTTGGTACATAAGCTGAATGCATCCATAAGGTCCTAATAAACTAAAATAGGCAAAATAGTCTCCTTCTGGATGCTGCATGGTTGGGGCGGTACAGTATGCACTGACATGCCTTATTTTCTGCTGTACTGAAACAATGCCTTTTTTAGTATAAGTTTCTCTTACATCAGGTCCTACAGGTAACAAAAGCAATGGTACATTATACATCTGCATACGGCGGGGGTTTATGTGCTGCAAACAAAAATTAAATAGCATGATGTGAACGGAGCCTTAGTAATATATTGTAGCTTTACATTTTTTGTGAGGTGTTTTTCATGTCATTTTCACTTATAGTTATATACCATTGTGGGACACACATTTTTCTTCTACAACAACCAAGTCAATCTCCCACAAATCAAGTATCGAAGTAGAAGGCGTTATTGAAACCTCCATGTCCATGATGACATTTATGACAAGATGGTCAGCGGTTCATCCGTGAAGATATCCATGAAGAATCTCTGCTTGATCTGTGTGTCCCTTTTTCTCCGTCCGTGTCTTCTGTATTTCACTGACACTGGAGGGCTGAAAATTAATTTCCAAAACATATTCTAGCAACAGTTTATGAATGGAGTCCATGTTGTGTCCGTGTTTTTCACAGACCCATAGACTGAAATGTGCATGAGGGATTCGTAGTGACAAACAATATAGTTCATGCTTCTGTGGTGTTACCACGGACCCACAGTCTGTGAAAAACCACTGTGTGAATACGTAGCGAACCCCGGGGAAGCCAGTGCAGAGCATGGGAATGGTAGTGGTCCTATAAAGTGTTCTGTCACAATGTACTCCCTCAGGCTTTTTCTCTCTGGGGATGGGTGCAGTGGAAATGCAGTGTTGAAAAATGAAGCCAGAAGTAAATGTAGAACAGTCTTTTTTACTAAATGCTAAGTACAACTTCCAAGTTTATTTCTCTCTCTGGCACCAGTAAGGATTATGGAGGCATGTTGGATGGCTGCAGTTTAACAATAGTGTAGTACTGGACTGTAGTATTTTGGGTGATGGGTGTCTTAGCCGTAGTCACTCACATTACTGCAGTGTCTGTAGATGCTGGTTGTAGCAGTTCACTCTGCTGTCTACCTTCTCAAGGATCTACTTGAGGACTTGATATAGCTGATCTCTATGGAGAACCTCTGCAGTAAGCTTCCTCTCTCCTCAACAGGAACTTCCCACTCCTGGCAGGAAGTAGGACCAGCCCTCTCCTACGAAGAGGGGAGGAACAGGGTGATTAGCATTGTTCCTGGTTAAACATTGCCATCCATAATCTTATTGGAAGGTGCGGCCAAACATAAAAACAATATATAACTCAATACATAATACCAAACTATATACGATTGTAGTACCCCCAGGTACACATACACACAGTAAAGACAACCGGAACATGTGCTTTCCATGGAGACCACAGACTGACGTATTTGATTCATTGACGTATGGAAGAGACCTAATAAGAAAAGTGACATTGGAAACAGGTTTATTACACCCACAAGTTTACATTAGTGTATGCAATAAACGTTTTCCCGATGCAAGCCATGATTGTGGATATTATACTACAGCAATCAGTACATTCTTTCTTATTTCATATGACATTAGAGATTACAAAACTGCCTTTCTACCTCTCACTGTTCCTCTAATGGCACTAAGTATTTATAGATCTGGAGATATCCCGGCTTTATTTAACATTACTCATAAACTGGAAGTCGTAAACCTGGAGAGGGCATAAAAGGTGATAGCGCTTTAGACTGTCAGATTCTGTGGGAAAAAGTATTTGCTCCATCTACTTCATGCTTGTAAATGTCAACTCACTCATAATTATCTTCATCTTCATTATGTTAGTAAAATCGTTTCATTCTTTCATTCGTAATGTATGTTTGATATGTATGTGGTCTGTGAGTGAAATATGAGCACTTGACGTAATTAACTAAACTTTGGGAAATGTAAAGTGTCGGTATTGCATCAAAGCCTGCTGCACACTTGCTTTGAAATGATGTATTCTGCACTCACGTCATACACTCCCCACTACAGGAAAGGCCCCTGTTTCCATGTAAGTGTATCAAATAGAAATCATACGTGAGTAAGCACTTGAATCAGATAACTTAGGCTTCCTTCCCATATGTCTGGCAATCCGGATATGTGTCTCTTCTGCATGGTCAGAAACGCCACAGGGAAACAGATCCAAGATTTGATCTTATGCTCTCGTATGGGAGCAGTTTTGACACCAAGTATATCAGTTTTGATGTTTGATGTCTCCCAGATTTTGACAACAGAACACTGTATGCATCGTTCTTCTGTCCAGGTATCAACTCTGGATCGTGCACAAAGTCACTACTTTTTCATCCTAAACCACTTCCCGCCACGCTAACGCCGAAAGGCGTCATTTCTGCGGCGCTCCCAGGTCACACTAACGCCGATTGGCGTCATCTCGCGTGAGCCGAGATTTCCTGTGAACGCGCGCACACAGGCGCGCGCGCTCACAGGAACGGAAGGTAAGAGAGTTGATCTCCAGCCTGCCAGCGGCGATCGTTCGCTGGCAGGCTGGAGATGTGATTTTTTTAACGCCTAACAGGTATATTAGACGCTGTTTTGATAACAGCGTCTAATATACCTGCTACCTGGTCCTCTGGTGGTCCCCTTTGTTTGGATCGACCACCAGAGGACACAGGTAGCTCAGTAATATGTTGCACCAAGCACCACTACACTACACCCCCCCCCTGTCACTTATTAACCCCTTATTCACCCTTGATCACCCCTGATCACCCCATATAGACTCTCTGATCACCCCCCTGTCATTGATTACCCCCCTGTCATTGATCACGCCCCTGTAAAGCTCCATTCAGATGTCCGCATGATTTTTGCGGATCCACTGATAGATGGATCGGATCCGCAAAACGCATACGGACGTCTGAATAGAGCCTTACAGGGGCGTGATCAATGACTGTGGTGATCACCCCATATAGACTCCTTGATCACCCCCCTGTCATTGATTACCCCCCTGTCATTGATCACCCCCCTGTAAAGCTCCATTCAGATGTCCGCATGATTTTTACGGATCCACTGATAGATGGATCGGATCCGCAAAACGCATACGGACGTCTGAATGGAGCCTTACAGGGGCGTGATCAATGACTGTGGTGATCACCCCATATAGACTCCCTGATCACCCCCCTGTCATTGATTACACCCCTGTCATTGATCAACCCCCTGTAAAGCTCCATTCAGATGTCCGCATGATTTTTACGGATCCACAGATAGATGGATCGGATCCGCAAAACGCATACGGACGTCTGAATGGAGCCTTACAGGGGCGTGATCAATGACTGTGGTGATCACCCCATATAGACTCCCTGATCACCCCCCTGTCATTGATTACACCCCTGTCATTGATCAACCCCCTGTAAAGCTCCATTCAGATGTCCGCATGATTTTTACGGATCCACTGATAGATGGATCGGATCCGCAAAACGCATACGGACGTCTGAATGGAGCCTTACAGGGGCGTGATCAATGACTGTGGTGATCACCCCATATAGACTCCCTGATCACCCCCCTGTCATTGATTACACCCCTGTCATTGATCAACCCCCTGTAAAGCTCCATTCAGATGTCCACATGATTTTTACGGATCCACTGATAGATGGATCGGATCCGCAAAACACATACAGGCGTCTCCCTGGAGCCTTCCAGGGGGGGTGATCACCCCATATAGACTCCCTGATCACCCCCCTGTCATTGATCACCCCCCCCCCTGTCATTGATCACCCCCCTGTCAGGCTGCATTCAGATGTCCGTATGATTTTTACGGATCCACGGATACATGGATCGGATCCGCAAAACACATACAGGCGTCTCCCTGGAGCCTTCCAGGGGGGGTGATCACCCCATATAGACTCTCTGATCACCCCCCTGTCATTGATCACCCCCCTGTCATTGATCACCCCTCTGTAAGGCTCCATTCAGACATTTTTTTGGCCCAAGTTAGCGGACTTATTATTTTTTTTTCTTACAAAGTCTCATATTCCACTAACTTGTGTCAAAAAATAAAATCTCACATGAACTCACCATACCCCTCACGGAATCCAAATGCGTAAAATTTTTTAGACATTTATATTCCAGACTTCTTCTCACGCTTTAGGGCCCCTAGAATGCCAGGGCAGTATAAATACCCCACATGTGACCCCATTTCGGAAAGAAGACACCCCAAGGTATTCCGTGAGGGGCATATTGAGTCCATGAAAGATTGAAATTTTTGTCCCAAGTTAGCGGAAAGGGAGACTTTGTGAGAAAAAAATAAAAAATATCAATTTCCGCTAACTTGTGCCAAAAAAAAAAATATTCTATGAACTCGCCATGCCCCTCATTGAATACCTTGGGGTGTCTTCTTTCCAAAATGGGGTCACATGTGGGGTATTTATACTGCCCTGGCATTCTAGGGGCCCCAAAGCGTGAGAAGAAGTCTGGTATCCAAATGTCTAAAAATGCCCTCCTAAAAGGAATTTGGGCACCTTTGCGCATCTAGGCTGCAAAAAAGTGTCACACATCTGGTATCGCCGTACTCAGGAGAAGTTGGGGAATGTGTTTTGGGGTGTCATTTTACATATACCCATGCTGGGTGAAAGAAATATCTTGGTCAAATGCCAACTTTGTATAAAAAAAATGGTAAAAGTTGTCTTTTGCCAAGATATTTCTCTCACCCAGCATGGGTATATGTAAAATGACACCCCAAAACACATTCCCCAACTTCTCCTGAATACGGCGATACCACATGTGTGACACTTTTTTGCAGCCTAGGTGGGCAAAGGGGCCCATATTCCAAAGAGCACCTTTAGGATTTCACAGGTCATTTACCTACTTACCACACATTAGGGCCCCTGGAAAATGCCAGGGCAGTATAACTACCCCACAAGTGACCCCATTTTGGAAAGAAGACACCCCAAGGTATTCCGTGAGGGGCATGGCGAGTTCCTAGAATTATTTATTTTTTGTCACAAGTTAGTGGAAAATGATGATTTTTTTTTTTTTTTTTTTCTTACAAAGTCTCATATTCCACTAACTTGTGACAAAAAATAAAAACTTCCATGAACTCACTATGCCCATCAGCGAATACCTTGGGGTGTCTTCTTTCCAAAATGGGGTCACTTGTGGGGTAGTTATACTGCCCTGGCATTCTAGGGGCCCAAATGTGTGGTAAGGAGTTTGAAATCAAATTCTGTAAAAAATGACCAGTGAAATCCGAAAGGTGCTCTTTGGAATATGGGCCCCTTTGCCCACCTAGGCTGCAAAAAGGTGTCACACATCTGGTATCTCCGTATTCAGGAGAAGTTGGGGAATGTGTTTTGGGGTGTCATTTTACATATACCCATGCTGGGTGAGAGAAATATCTTGGCAAAAGACAACTTTTACCTTTTTTTATACAAAGTTGGCATTTGACCAAGATATTTCTCTCACCCAGCATGGGTATATGTAAAATGACACCCCAAAACACATTCCCCAACTTCTCCTGAATACGGAGATACCACATGTGTGACACTTTTTTGCAGCCTAGGTGGGCAAAGGGGCCCATATTCCAAAGAGCACCTTTCGGATTTCACTGGCCATTTTTTACAGAATTTGATTTCAAACTCCTTACCACACATTTGGGCCCTAGAATGCCAGGGCAGTATAACTACCCCACAAGTGACCCCATTTTGGAAAGAAGACATCCCAAGGTATTCGCTGATGGGCATAGTGAGTTCATGAAAGTTTTTATTTTTTGTCACAAGTTAGTGGAAAATGATGATTTTTTTTATTTTTATTTTTTTCTTACAAAGTCTCATATTCCACTAACTTGTGACAAAAAATAAAAACTTCCATGAACTCACTATGCCCATCAGCGAAAACCTTGGGGTGTCTTCTTTGCAAAATGGGGTCACTTGTGGGGTAGTTATACTGCCCTGGCATTCTAGGGGCCCAAATGTGTGGTAAGGAGTTTGAAATCAAATTCTGTAAAAAATGACCAGTAAAATCCGAAAGGTGCTCTTTGGAATATGGGCCCCTTTGCCCACCTAGGCTGCAAAAAAGTGTCACACATCTGGTATCTCCGTATTCAGCAGAAGTTGGGGAATGTGTTTTGGGGTGTCATTTTACATATACCCATGCTGGGTGAGAGAAATAGCTTGGCAAAAGACAACTTTTACCATTTTTTTATACAAAGTTGTCTTTTGCCAAGATATTTCTCTCACCCAGCATGGGTATATGTAAAATGACACCCCAAAACACATTCCCCAACTTCTCCTGAGTACGGAGATACCAGATGTGTGACACTTTTTTGCAGCCTAGGTGGGCAAAGGGGCCCACATTCCAAAGAGCACCTTTCGGATTTCACCAGCCATTTTTTACAGAATTTGATTTCAAACTCCTTACCACACATTTGGGCCCCTAGAATGCCAGGGCAGTATAACTACCCCACAAGGGACCCCATTTTGGAAAGAAGACATCCCAAGGTATTCGCTGATGGGCATAGTGAGTTCATGGAAGTTTTTATTTTTTGTCACAAGTTAGTGGAATATGAGACTTTGTAAGAAAAGAAAAAAAAAAGAAAAAATCATCATTTTCCGCTAACTTGTGACAAAAAATAAAAAGTTCTATGAACTCACTATGCCCATCAGCGAATACCTTAGGGTGTCTACTTTCCGAAATGGGGTCATTTGTGGGGTGTTTGTACTGTCTGGGCATTGTAGGACCTCAGGAAACATGACAGGTGCTCAGAAAGTCAGAGCTGCTTCAAAAAGCGGAAATTCACATTTTTGTACCATAGTTTGTAAACGCTATAACTTTTACCCAAACCATTTTTTTTTTTTACCCAAACATTTTTTTTTTATCAAAGACATGTAGAACAATAAATTTAGAGCAAAATTTATATATGGATGTCGTTTTTTTTGCAAAATTTTACAACTGAAAGTGAAAAATGTCATTTTTTTGCAAAAAAATCGTTAAATTTCGATTAATAACAAAAAAAGTAAAAATGTCAGCAGCAATGAAATACCACCAAATGAAAGCTCTATTAGTGAGAAGAAAAGGAGGTAAAATTCATTTGAGTGGTAAGTTGCATGACCGAGCAATAAACCGCTAAAGTTGTGGAGTGCCGATTTGTAAAAAAGGACCTGGTCTTTAGGGGGGTATAAACCTGTGGTCCTTAAGTGGTTAATAATCACATATCAATACATATATAACAAAACGACAAAGAAAGCTCCCCTCGCAACGCGTTTCAGACCTTGTGGTCTTTTTTCACAGCCATCCAGTCTGAAATGCGTTGCAGGAGGATCTTTCTCTGCCATTTACTATATAAATAATAACTAAAGAACTTTAACTAAAGTACCACTGGATCTCAATTGGACTGATTGGACTATTCACATATAGTATCTTAGTAGATGTTGGGTTACGGCATGCCTGGAGTGGTCAGCTGGCTTTTGATTTCTAGTTTGTTACAATTTTTTCATCAATTTATAAAGGCGGTTGCTGACCACCGATGTTCCCCTGCTCACCACCGCGGTGAGCACTGTCCTCCCTGGCAACCTCTGTTATTGTCCACATCCAGCCGTGCAGCATGCTTTCCAGTCTGTTCCCTGTAGCACATTTGTTTAAGAGCTACAGGGAACAGGCTGGAAGGCATGCTGCACGGCACTTCCTGTGACTTAAGGACCTGTGCTGACCTTCTGACCATCCTTCCGGCTCCTATATAAGTGGTCCAGCCCTCTTAGCGTCAAAGGTCCTGGTGTCCTACTAAGCAGGGGCGTAAACAGAAATCATTGGGTTCCTATAGCAAGAATCTAAATTAGGCCCCCATGACCCATTCATAGCCACTCCCACTACCCGTTCCTGGCCAGTATATAAAGCAGTGTACTGATATGTCAGGTACAATTAATATTCAATGCAGTGTGTGCAGCTACTGTATATATATATATATATATGTAATATATAAAGCTGAGTGTATGTGTGTGTGTATTGTGGGGATTCGCTCTGGTAGTTAGGACTAGCGGATACAGTATAGAGGCAAAGTACACAGTTCTTGAATCAAACAGCTGTGTTTATTCACACATTGGTGTATAACAAAATGCAGATAAGCTGTATCACAAAACGCAGGTAGCTTGGTGTTTGTTCACACACAAGGAAAGTCCATAAACAATAAAAGTCACCTTTTCTCCTGGGTGTTAATTCACACCTTGTTAGCAGTTCAGCCTCATCAAGTCCATAGGTGGCCTGTTCGCCTTTAGAGGGTCCTGAGTCCTCCAGCCCAGCTCAAACCTCAAATCCCAGCACAGCCATCAGACTCGTGAGCTCCACTGTCAGAGGGAGGTAAATCAACGCATCTGGCAGTGCTGGCTGGTTTTTCTGCCTGGCAAAACCCGGCCTGGAACATGGGGAGTAGTCACCCACCAAGCACTTTGACTACTCCCAGTAAGAGCCATCCCGGATCAGCTATGACAGCCATTCTAACTCTCAAGGTGTCAATTAGCAATAGCTGCTGCTGACACATAAAATACCGGCTATTACTTCACCGAGGCCAGGAACCTCGGTGACACATACCTTCCATCCACGATGATTCCAGGTACCTTCTTACATATCCCCCCTTTGTTCAACCCTGAGGGGGTGAACACCTTCCATACAGTATACCTGGGACAGGGCATCCGCGTTTCCCTGCAACCGGCCTGCCCTGTGTTCCACGGAGAACTTGAAGTTCTGTAAGGACAGGAACCACCTGGTGACTCAGGCATTTCTCTCTTTGGCCTGGCTCATCCACTTGAGAGGGGAGTGGTCAGTCACCAGGCGGAACTTTATCCCCAACAAATAGCGGAGAGACTCGAGTGCCCACTTGATAGCCAGGCACTCTGTCTCCACTATACTATACCTGGTTTCGGCTGGGGTGAGCTTGCGGCTTAAAAAGAAAACGGGATGCTCCTCCCTATTGACTTCCTGAGAGAGTACCGCACCGAGGTCTACTTTGGAGTCATCTGTTTGTACCACGAACTCCCTATAGAAGTCGGGCGTCACCAAAACCGGTGACCCGCACAGGGCTGACTTCAATGTGGAAAATGCCTCTTCCGTCCGCTTATCCCAGCGAACTATCACTGATTTTCGTCCCTTCAAGAGCTCTGTCAAGGGTGCGGCTATCGTGGCAAAGTGGGGAACAAATCTCATGTAATAGCCTATCATTCCTAGGAACGACTTTACTTGTTTAGTGGTGACAGGTCAGGGCCAATTTCTTATCGCCTCTATTTTGTTTACTTGGGGTTTGATCACTCTGCGCCCGATGACATACCCCAGGTATTTTGTCTCCTCTAACCTTATTGCACATTTTTTGGGGGTAGCAGTTAGTCCAGCTTTTCGAAGGGAGTCTACTACAGCCTGCACTTTGGGCAGGTGACTTTCCCAGTCAGTACTGTGGATGACAATATCGTCCAGGTAAGCTGAAGCGTACCGACGATGTGGTTGCAGCACAATATCCATTAGCATTTGGAAAGTGGCGGGGGCGCTGTGAGGAATATAGATTATTATTTACTGTCAGCCATGTTCCCACACCAAACATCTGCTGAATGGTAGCAGAGGTAGTGAGCTCCACAGGGGGGGCCCTGCTTCAAAGTCCAGCCAACTGGCAGAGAACCTCTTGCAGGCCACCTTTGTTTACAATTTCACACATCCATTCAGCCAGCCAGGAACCCAGCTAATGAAACAGGAAAGACCTCTCTGCAGGGGTCTAGGCCATTCCCCAGTTCATTCAAATTTATCAGACAGCATGGGCCACTGTATATATTCTTTGTGTGTATAGTGTTATTTCTAGTGAGCTCTTAAGGCAATTTAATATATAATTTAATCTTGTGCTGTCTTGTATCTCGATCTCGAATCCCCACGTCCGTGTTTCGGCCTAGTAATACGCTACCGCAGGTTGGTGTCTTACCCTATATAATCCCCAACAAGTACACCAACAACCGGACTTCAGAGGCCCGGAAACCTGACGGCTGGAGAGGGGGTAAGATACACTCTGCCCCTGCCCCTAGGCCCAAGTAGGCACTGGCCCCGGCTTCACTTTCGACGTCGGTGGGGGAACTCCGACTTTTCCACCCCTGTAAACAGCCAGGACACTTCAAGCCCATGTGTCTCCAGCGCCCGAGGGACCCGTCCCAGTCATCGACCCGGAAGCAGTCCACTGTGTTGTGTGTGGGTGGGGGTGGTGGGAGGTCCCTTGACAAATTTCAACCGGTCACCGTGGGCCAGGCCGTGACCATGGGACTAAACTGGTGGCACCCCATGATTTATTGCCGGAAGATCCCTTAGTGTCTCCGGGATTGGAGAAGTAGAACCGGTGCTGCCTGTCGCCAAGATCTATTTGGACTGGGGCGCCGGTCGAGGAGTAAGGGAGGTGGTGGTATCCTGAAATATCCCTGCCAGTGTTTTGCTGGGGACGGACCTGGGGCGGCTTGTGTCTAAGTACATGGCCGCTGACACCCCGAGGTCCGATCCCCCAGAATGTGATGTGATGTCATGTCCACCCCTGTTGATACTGTTAATGTACCTAACATGCCTGTTGATGGGGATGTGGGGGTGGGAGATGTAATGTCTGCCTCTCCTCTCAGTGGGGAGGGGATCATTCACGCCAGCTGTGCTGAGGCCCTAGGGTGTGGCCAGCAAGCATGCTGGAGCCTGTTGTCCTCAGGTGTGGTGACTGAGGGGACAAGCAAGGGGCAGACAGCTGCGGAGGAGGATGAAAATAAGGTCAGGGCTGTCCCAGGAGAATTAGGGCTCCCAGGTAAAGCCTCAGTACATTGTTCCTCCACAACTGGGATGTCAGAGGGCCAGATTAGTCAGTCTGGACTGGCGACTTGGTCGGAAGCCGAGGGGAAGCAGGCACTACCAGCGGTGGCAGCGGCCATAGCTGCTGTCACGTGCAGTGGGAGTGCTGGGGCCCTAGGGGCCCCTCAGGGGACTGATGGCTTTCCCCCTTCCGACCAAGTGGCTGCCGAGTCAGATGGAGGCCAGGAGACAGGTCCCGGGGATCTGAAAGAGGACGTGGCAGTCTATCTATTCTGGCCACGTCCAGTCAGGAGTTTCATGCAGGGTTAGTGGCTGACGCCAGCCTGACCGCTCTCAAGGAGCAGGTGTCACAGCCCCCTCGGACTTAGACCTCGAGTGGATGGTCTGGGACCAAGGATGGCTGTACCGGGTCACGGTCCAGCAGGGCTCACTGGAGGTGTGGCCTAGGGACCGACAGCTAGTGGTACCCTATCAGTTCAGGACAGAGTTGTTGCGTGTTGCGCATGAGATTCCAATGGCTGGACACCTAGGGGTCGCTAAGACACAGGCCAGATTAGCCAAGCATTTCTACTGGCCAAAGATGGGGGCCGATGTGGTTGCCTACTGCCGTTCATTTGACACATGCGAGCTGGTGGGGAAGGTGAGGCCGCGCCCCAAAGCCCCCCTGGCAATGCTGCCCATAATCGAGGAGCCTTTCAGAAGGGTGGCTGTGGATCTGATTGGACCACTGTCCATTCCCAGCAGTTCAGGGAAACGCTTCATATTGACGGTAGTAGATTATGCCATCCGGTACCCGGAAGCGGTATCCTTATCCTCCATTCAGGCCAACAAGGTGGCCACTGCCTTGCTGGAGATTTTCTCCAGAGTGGGATTTCCCCAGGAAATGCTCATCAGCTGGGGGACCCAGTTCATGTTGCAATTGATGGAGTCCCTCTGTAGGCAAACACAGGTGAAACATCTGGTTCTTGTACGGGCGGCATGTGCGGGGGCCCCTGGCTCTGGTGAAAGAGGCCTGGGAGGGAGATGTAGCCACCCCTGGAGTGTCGGTTATCGAGTATGTCATGCGCTTCCGAAACAAGATGCAGGCCTTGTCGCAGCTGGTGCACAATATGGAGCGGGCATAGGCCGACCAGAAGTGATGGTACGACCAGAACGCTTGTCAGAGGACCTGCCAGGTGGGTCAAAAGGTATGGGTACTGATCCCTGTACCTCAGGACAAGCTTCAGGTGACCTAGGAAGGCCCGTACCTTGTGCATCAGTGCCTCAACGCCATGATGTACCTGGTGACCCTGGACCACGCCCGGGGAAGGCAGAAGGCCTTCCACATGAACATGATGAAGGCACATCAGGAGAGGGAGGAGTGTGCCCTTCCTGTCTGCAGCCTTTCAGAAGAGGGGGAGGAAGAAACTCTCCTGGACATGTTCGCCCAGGTGAAGGTGGGTTAGTCAATCGAGGGTGTGGAGATGGGCCAACAGCTCTTGAAGGACCAACGGTCCCAGCTATGGGCCACCCTTCACCCTTTCCGGGAGTTGTTCAGCAACAAGCCCGGAAGGACAGAGTTGGCCGTCCATCACGTGGACACCAGGGATTACCCCCCAATCCGGCGTTCAGCATATTGGGTTTTCTTGGAGGTGCAGCAGCACATGCGCCAGGAGATTGATGAGATGCTGAAGCTGGGGGTCAGCCAGGCATCAAACAGCGCTTGGGCATCGCCTGTGGTCCTCGTCCCAAAGAAGGACCGGACCACCCATCATGGATCTGAGCCATGGGTATTGGCAGATTCCCCTTACCCGTAAGGCGCGGGAACGCTCTGCCTTTATTACCCCCTTTGGATTGTATGAGTCCACTGTGATGCTGTTCGGCATGAAGGATGCCACTGCCACGTTTCAGCGGATTATCAACACGCTGCTTAAGGGACTTGAAGAGTATGCAGCCGCGTACCTGGATGACATAGCATCTTCAGTCCCATATGGGAGGATCACCTAGAGCACCTGACGCAGGTGCTCGGGCGGATCCACCAGGCAGGCTTGACCATCAAGCTGGAAAAGTGCCAGCTGGACATGAGCGAGGTCCACTACCTGTGGCACTGGGTAGGCAGGGGGACACTGAAGCCAGAGCCTGGAAAAGTGGATGCCATCGCACCCTGGCCCACCCCCAGGAACCAAGAAACAGGTGATGTCCTTCCTGGGCACCGCTGGGTACTATAGGAGGTTCGTCCCCCACTATAGTAGCCTGGCGAATCTGTTGATGGACCTCACCAAGAAGAAGCTGCCCTCCGCAGTCGATTGGACAAACAACTGCAAGACGGCCTTCTGGGTGATAAAGGCCCCTCTTGAGCTTCCCTGTACTACAAGTGGCCGTTTATAGTACAGACAGACGCCAGTGATTTTGGCCTCGGTGCAGTACTCAGCCAGATCGACACTACGGGCCAGGAACACCCCGTTTTGTACCTGAGACGGAAGCTCCTGCCGAGGGAGGAGGCGTACTCCACAATGGAGGAGTGCCTGGCCATTATCTGGGCACTGCAACGGTTGCAGCCGTACTTATACGGGCGCCGCTTCACTGTGGAGATGGACCACAACCCGCTCAGCTGGTTAAACACCATCTCAGGGACGAATGGAAGGCTGCTACGCTGGAGCATCGTGCTCCAGCCGTACCACTTTGCCATTCACCACCAGAGAAGGTGTGGATGGGTGCACGGGGAAACACAGGAATGTGCTGCCCCCTGGCGCCCTCTAAAAGGGGGAGGTGTGAGGAATATGGATTATTATTTACTGCCATGTTCCCACACCAACCATCTGATGAAAGGTAGCAGAGGTAGTGCGCTCTAAAGGTAGGCCCTGCTTCAAAGCTCAGCCAACTGGCAGAATACTTCTTGCAGGCCACCTTTGTTTACAATTTCACACATCCATTCAGCCAGCCAGGAACCCAGCTAATGGAACAGGAAAGACCTCTCTGCAGGGGTCTAGACCATTCCCCAGTTCAATCAAATTTATCATACAGCATGGAACCGGTGATTTATAAGGAATTATGAATCGCCCATCCATCACAGACATAAACCAGATACATATTTGTGTCCCTGTGGCCACGATGAACAGGCCCGTGGTCATAGTCTGGCGGCGGGATGCCAGGGAGGGGAGATATACATTTCTCCCCACAGAAACTACATAACGGTACCAGGTTTGGACCCTGCTTGTAGCCGGAACCCAGGCGGGTCCGTTGGTCCCAGAACCATCTCCCTGTGAACTTCTGGTCTGGAGCTATGAACCCTAAAGTGTTTTGTGGGTCATTTGCTGCCAGCCCAGAAGAGGGGGAGTGGACCCTTCCCAGAGGTGGGAAGAGGAGGGGCCGGCTACAGTTTAACCACCTCCCGTCCGCACGTTGACTAAAAACGTTCGGGAGGTGGTTCTATCTCTCTGAATGGACGTTCCAGAACGTTCATTCAGAGATCACAGCTGCACGCTAATCGTGCAGCTGCAGATTGGGTTGCCTGCTGTCGGTGACAGAAGGGCAACCCTTAAAGAAGGCAGGGACAGTTCCCTATCTTCTCTCCGAGCACTGTGTATACAGTGCAGGAAGCGCTATGCGCTTCCTGTTCCGGCCCGGTGGTCATGTGACCGCTGGGACCGGAGAGTGCAGGAGCCATCGGGTTTTTCACAGACCTCGATTAGCCCTGCACTGAGGCTGTACAGCGCTGTATAGTGCTGTACAGCCTCTCCGGGTGGTGTATTTCCCCTGTAACTGGGGCTACTATGTTAGCCCTAGTTACAGGAGAAATCAATAGTGAAAAAAAAATATGTTAAGTTAAATGTCCCCCAGAGGTCCCCCCTTATGGGGGATGAAAAGCGTAAAATGTTAAAAATAGAAAAAATAAAATAAAATAGACATATTTAGTATTGCCGCGTCCGTGACAGTCGGCTCTATAAATATATCACATGATCCACCCAGTCCGATAAATACCATAAAAAAATTTAAAAAACAGTGTCAAAAAAAGCTATTTTTGTCACCTTACATCACAAAAAGTTCAACACCAAGTGACCAAAAAGGCATATATCCCACAAAATTGTACCAATAAAACCGTCACCTAATTCCACAAAAAATTAGCCCCTACATGAGAAAATCGCTCAAAAAATAAAAAAAACTATAGCTCTCAGAACATGGACACATTAAAACATAATTTTTTTGTTTCAAAAATGCTATTATTGTGTTAAAGTGAAATAACTAAAAAAAAAGTATACATATTAGGTATCACCACATCCATAACAACCAGCTCTATAAAAATATCACATGATCTAACCCCTCGGGTGAACACCGTAAAAAAATAAAAATAAAAACTGTGTCAAAAAAAGCCATTTTTATCACCTTACATCACAAAAAGTTCAACACCAAGTGACCAAAAAGGCGTATGTCCCACAAAATGGTACCCATAAAACAGTCACCTCATTCCGCAAAAAAATGAGACCCTACTAAGAAAATCGCTCAAAAAATTAAAAAAAAACTATAGCTCTCAGAACATGGACACATTAAAACATATTTTTTTTGTTTCAAAAATGCTATTATTGTGTTAAAGTGAAATAAAAAAAAAAGTATACATATTAGGTATTGCCGCATCTGTAACAACCAGCTCTATAAAAATATCCCATTACCTAACCTCTCGGGTGAACACCGTGAAAAAAATAAATAAAAATAAACCGGCAAAAAAAAACATTTTTGTCACCTTACATCACAAAAAGTGCAACACCAAGTGATCAAAAAAGCGTATGTCTCACAAAATGGTACTAATAAATCCGTCACCTCATTTCGCCAAAAATTAGCCCCTAAATAAGAAAATCGCTCAAAAAAAAAAAAATATATAGCTCTCAGAACATGGACACATTAAAACAATATTTTTTTTTAAAATGATATTATTGTGTAAAGCTTAAATAAATAAGAAAAAGTATACCTATTAGGTATTGCCACGTCCGTAATGATCTGCTCTATAAAAATATCACATGACCTAACCCCTCAGGTGAACGCTGTAAAAATAAATAAATAAAAACTGTGCTAAAACAACCAATTTTTTGGTCACCTTGCCCCATAAAGTGTTATAATGAATGATCAAAAAATTATATGTACCCAAAAATAGTACCAATAAAACTGGTCACCTTATCCCGTAGTTTCCAAAATGGGGTCACTTTTTAATCCCGTTAGCGGACCGGGCTTATGTCAAACACCACAAGAAACTGGTGGCAGTCTTCCCGGGCTGAGAACGCGCTGTTTCACTGGGGCAGTGAAAAGGCTCTCTCAGCTTGTTGCCTCTCTGTGCCCGTGTGGACAGGAGGAGTCTGTAAAAACTGCACCAAGACTGACCTTACCTGCTCCTCCAGGAGGGCGTAACATCACGCCTTGGTAACCAGTGACCATACCGGGTCTTGTGAGCTCACAGGCGCCATGCAGACCAAAGGGTAACACCTTATACTGGTACAGCCCCTCCGGTGTGATGAAGGCCGTTTTCTCTTTGGCAGCCTCTGTTAAGGGTACCTGCCAGGACCCTTTGGTGAGGTCCAAAACAGAAAAATACCAGGCTTGTCCTAACCTCTCAATCAGCTCATCTACCCGGGGAATGGGATATGCGTCGAACTTAGAAACCTTAGGTTTCATTTTCGAAAATCGTTACAAAACCGCAACGTCCCGTCCGGTATGGGTATCAGTACTATAGGGCTGGCCCACTCACTTCTAGACTCCTTGATGATGTCTAGTTGCACCATTAGTTGTACTTCCTCAGAGATGGCCTGTCGAGCCTCGGGTACCCGGTATGGTTTCAACCGAATTTTGGCCTGAGGTACAGTGACAATGTCATGCTGGATTATGGATGTGTGTCCAGGGAGGTCTGAGAACACATTCGTGTTCCTGCTGACAAACTCCCTGGCCTCCTGAGTCTGTTTAGAGGAGAGGCTGTCAGCAGTCTTCACTGTGGCAACCACTTCCCTTACATCAGACTTAGGGGCCAGAACCTCTCCCGCGGGCTATAATCAGTACTGGTCTCCCTATACTTCCACGGTTTGAGTAAATTCACATGTTACACCTGCTCCGGCTTCTGCCACCCTAGCTGGTGTACCTTGTAGTTTACTTCTCCAACCTTTTCGAGTACCTCATAGGGTCCCTGCAACCTAGCCAGTAACTTATTGTCCACTGTCAGTACCAGAACTAAAACCCGATCTCCCGGGTTAAAAATCCGGACCAGAGCCTGCCGACTTTGAGCCCGCTGAGCTGCCTCTATATGTTTCTTTACCAGCGGAAACACGGTTTCCATACGTTCCTGCATCTGGGTGACGTATTCAACAACACTTTTTTATGGTGTGGGTTGTTGCTCCCACGTCTATTTGGCTATGTCCAACAGACCACGTGGATGTCTGCTAAATAGTAGTTCAAAGGGCGAGAACCCAGTAGAGGCCTGGGGCACTTCTTGAACAGCGAACATAAGATAGGTCAGAAGGAGATCCCAGTCCTTTCCATCTTTAGCTACTACTCGTTTTAACATAGTTTTTAATGTTTGATTTAACCTTTCTACTAGGCTGTCAGTTTGCGGGTGATAGACGGATGTCCGTATCTGTTTGATATTCAGCAACTTACAGAGCTCCTGCATGACCTTGGAGATAAAAGGAGTCCTCTGGTCAGTCAGAACCTCTTTGGGTATCCCCACTCGGAAAAACATCTCCATTAACTCTTTTGCTATGAGTTTGGCCGATGTATGTCGCAGTGGCACCGCCTCCGGGTACCGAGTGGTGTAGTCTAGGACTACCAAGATGTGTTGGTGCCCCCTGGCGGACTTCGGTACTGGGTCTACGAGATCCATAGCAATTCTCTCAAATGGTACCTCGATAATCGAGAGAGGCACTAAGGGACTGCGGAACAGGTGCTGAAGGCTAGTGGTTTGGCAGGTCGGGCAAGACTTACAATAGTCATCCACCTCTCTAAAGACACTGGGCCAGTAAAACCGTTGTAATATCTGATCCTGTGTCTTCTGCAGTCCCAGATGACCCCCAAGAACATGTTGGTGGGCTAACTCTAACACGAGTTTTCGATAGGCCCCAGCAACCGCCAACTGTCCAACAGGTTCACCCCGCAACTGGTTTACCGGATATAGCATATTCTGATGGACCGCAAAATGGGAAAACATCGACTCAGCACCAGGTAGTTGGGGTACACCATCAAGTATTACCACATTCCCCCAGGCCCGGGATAGGGTTGGGTCTCGGCGTTGGGCTGTACTGAAATTCTCCCTGGAGACGTTAAGGTCTGCCAACCCAGGACCTGGTGGTAACTCCTCCACGTCTTCCACCATTACCCTATGCGGGGTTGTCTACCCCTCTTCCACTGAAGTGGCGGTCACCCCTACTGCTGGCCCTTCGGCTGAGGTTCCCAGGGTTCTGGCCGTCCCCCTGAACAAGGCCAATCTCCTGGGCTTATTCCTGTCTCAGGGTTATCCGTAACTCTCACAACCGGCCATAGGGCAGGGAAACCTGGAAAGTCTCTCCCTATTATGAGTTTATAGTGGAGATTTGAGGCGACTGCCATTCGTGGGTCCACCTGCCGGCCACAGTGGTTAGAAAAAACCAGCGCGGTGGGGTAGTCTTTCAAGTCTCCATGAATGCACATCACCCCAACTTTCCGGCCAGTATATTCAGCGGACTGCACCAGGGTAGCCCTTACCAGGGTCACCAAGCTCCCCGAGTCCAGCAGCGCCTCCGCTTGAGTGTCTCCCACATCCACCTGACATAAGTGGTCTAGAGCCTCTGGGGTACCTGTGGCACATAGTTTTCTAGCATATAGCGATTGTCGGTAACCACAATTAGTGTCCATGGGCTCAACCCCATGAGGGCACTCATCCCTGGTGTGGCCAGGTTCCTGACACCGTCAGAAGATTAACTGGGTCTGGCCCATAGGGGGAACCTACCGGGGGGCTTCATTGGCTCATACCGGTGGGCCTGGGGTGGGGAGTTCTGGAGTTTGCCTGCCCTCCTCCCAAAAGAACCCCCCTTGAGATTCTTGGTGGCCTCATAGCGTTCCACCAGGTCCACCATTTCCAGGAGATACCTGGTCAATCCAGTGCTGGAAAGGGGGTGGCAGCGCCCTCCAGAATATGTCAGCCAATAGTCTATCCAGCATAGCCATGGGACTCAGCACATCAGGCTGTAGCCACTTTTGCAAAAGGTGGAGTAAGTCATAATACTGGGGTCTTGCGGGCTCAGCCGGCTTAAACCCACACGGGTGTACCCGTTGGGCCCGGACCAACACTCGCGTTGGTACAGGTTGGTCTCTCGCTGCTGCAAATTAGCCTCCATGAGGGCCTTTACAACAGCCTCCATTTTGTCGTGGGGCATAGGTTGAAATACAGCTGGTTTAATGTACGACATACAACTGTGCCCAAAAATATATCGGCGTTCACGCCAGCCTCACTGCATTTTCCCGCATCCTCCACCAATTGTGGGGATTCGCTTTGGTAGTTAGGACTAGCGGATGCAGTATAGAGGCAAAGTACACAGTTCTTGAATCAAACAGCTGTGTTTATTCACACATTGGTGTATAACAAAATGCAGATAAGCTGTATCACAAAACGCAGGTGGCTTGGTGTTTGTTCACACAAATGGAAAGTCTATAAACAATAAAAGTTACCTTTTCTCCTGTGTGTTAATTCACACCCTGTTAACAGTTCAGCCTCATAAAGTCCATAGGCGGCCTGTTCGCCTTTAGAGGGGCCTGAGTCCTCCATCCCGGCTCAAGCCTCAATTCCCAGCACAACCCTCAGTTCACAGCACACAGACTCCTGAGCTCCACTGTCAGAAGGTGGTAAATCCACACACCTGGCAATGCTGGCTGGTTTTTATAGTGTTGATATCTTATAACGACACACACAAACATTAAATGAAATAGATTAAATATACCCGAGCAAAGCCAGGTCCTTCAGCTAGTATTTATATATATATAGTAAATAATATAACAGGGCACTCAAGAAACCGTGACCATGTGGTTCATACAGTTAAATACTTTATTTATAGTTATGATCAAAATGCTGGTATTGGATAGTATTATCAAAAAGATGATTGATATTTGGCAGCAAAAATAAAATGATTCGATTAACACAATAGGTACATCAATTTGTGCAATATACTGATAATAATGCAATATAGTAATATGACTTGCAATTATAGATCAATAGTCCCAAAAATATGTTGAATAAGTTGATCGATCATTGGGTCAAATCATAATTGTTGCACCTGGGTGTCGATATGTAAAATCAGGTGTATAATAACAAATGTATAACAATCAAATGTATAAAAATCAAGTCTTTGTGTCCACCCTCGGTATCGGCAGCGTCCCACCGAAACGAGGCAAGTAGCGGCGTCCCGCTACGTAATTACTTGCAAGTTTTAAACTAGTTACCTTGTCTCTGACCACAGACTGTTGGATTTCCTCTCCCTTGATGTGCGCAGCACAATGTATCAAGAGGCTTTTCCTCGACGGCTCTGTAGTTGTATTTCACGTCACTGCCAGGGTCTCCGGCTTACGGCCTCTGAGTGAAGGATTCCGCAATGATATTATACCGGAGATTTTGCAGCAGTGTTGTATCAGAGGTTTCTCGTCGGGAACGATGTCCAGGTATAGTCTGTCAAATGGTCGATTTAAGGTGCTTGGATCTTTCAATATAAATAAGCAGGGGGTGTAGCAGGGGGTGTAGATTGGTGCTACACCCCCTGCTTATTTACATTTGATTGTTATACATTTGTTATTATACACCTGATTTTACATATCGACACCCAGGTGCAACAATTATGATTTGACCCAATGATCGATCAACTTATTAAACATATTTTTGGGACTATTGATCTATAATTGCAAGTCATATTACTATATTGCATTATTATCAGTATATTGCACAAATTGATGTACCTATTGTGTTAATCGAATCATTTTATTTTTGCTGCCAAATATCAATCATCTTTTTGATAATACTATCCAATACCAGCATTTTGATCATAACTATAAATAAAGTATTTAACTGTATGAACCACATGGTCACGGTTTCTTGAGTGCCCTGTTATATTATTTACTATATACCTTTTTGATTGAGTGATTGGTCTCAATTATACAGGAGCACCAGTTTGGGGTCTATTTTTCCTAGTGCGACATCCTACTTGATTACCGATTTATATATATATATATATATACACACACAGGTGAAACTCGAAAAATTTGAATATCGTGCAAAAGTCCATTTATTTCAGTAATGCAAATTAAAAGGAATTGCATAATGCAGCTTAAAATTAGAATTTTGTGAAAAGGTTCAATATTCTAGGCTCAAAGTGTCACATTCTAGTCAGCTAATTAATCCAAACCCCCTGAGTATGGCTGTAAGCCATAATCATCCAAATTATAACAAATAAAGGCTTGAAATATCTCGCTTTGCGTGTAATGAGTCTATCTCATATGTTAGTTTCACCTTTTAGGTTGCATTACCGAAATAAATGAACTTTGCACGATATTCGAATTTTTCGAGTTTCACCTGTATATACAGATATGTGAGATGAGTAAAAATAGGGAATAGGGCAAATAAGGAGAAAGGGGTAGAACCTTCTCTTACCACTCCATTCTATACTCAGTGGAGAGCTCATTTTACAGTACTTCTCCATGCTGTTGGGGGTTGAAGGACCCATGATGATGCTCTGTGCAGTTCCTTTACAGATGTACAGGAGCTGTGATGATGATGGTGTAATCACATGTCGTGGCAGATATTCCTATCTGACCTGGGAACTACACCATGCTCTGTGCAGTTCCTTTAGTAGATGTACAGGACCTGTTAAGACATCATCACAGGTCCTTTAGCTTTCTCCACTGATGATAGGGATAATATACTGGGGCTGAACAGTAATGAGTGTAAATAGGGGGTGGGGCCTCTGGTTCATTGCAGGACCCTTTTATCCATGGGCCCCATAGCATCTGCGTGATCTGCCTCTATTGGAGGTGTGCCACTGCTGCTAAAGATGCTTTCGTACGTGCTTGTGTTCCTGAACTCCTGATCCGTGCTTGTCTTCTGGATTCAGCTGCCTGTCTGATCCTTGCCTGCTCAGTCTCAACTCTCCTGTTGCTGACCCAGATTGCATGACTTTTACCTGTGCCGTCTATCGTGACCCATTGCTTGTATGACTTTGCCTCTGCCTAATCCTTTGGTCCTGCTCTGTCACCCCTGGTTACGACTCAGCCTGTTGACTACATCTGTATCTCTGGTACCTTGCACTGGGACTCCCTGGGCCAGCTGCTTTGTGTGCCAACCCACCTCAAGAGGTAGCGATCTGGTGTTCTCCTCAGGAAAGTCTATCCCCCCATCATGGGTACTGTGAAAAATGAGGATTTCACTTAGACCACGCCCTTAGATGAGGTTGGTCACGTGGGTCCACACTTGCTGGTTCGTTGGACACAACTGATATACACTGTATGGATAATAGTGTTGGGACTCATCTCTTAATCATTGAATTCAGGAATAAAGGTGTATAAAATCCAGCCCATAGCCATACAGTCTGCCATCACAAACAATTTTGAAAGAATGGGTTGTTCTAAAGAGCACATTGAATTAGAGCATGGTATTGTAATAGGATGCCACCATTACCTCATTACATTTTTTCCCTCCAAGATATCCCACCATCAAGTGTGAGTGATATTATTGTAAATTGGAACTGTTAAGGAACCACAGCAACAAAACCATGAAGAAGCAGACCACGTAAAAACACAGATGGGGTGCTGAGTTGCCAATGTGCTGCTGACTGTAGAGCTCCAAACCTCCTAACATTAACACAAAAACTGTGTGCTGGGAGCTTGATGACATGAGTTTCCGTGGCCAAGCAGCTGGATGCCAGCTGGACCAAGCACAATGCTGGATGGAGTGGTGTAAAGCATGCCGACACTGGACTCTGGAGCGGTGGAAACATTTTTACCTAGCAGGCTCATGGACTAGTCTGGGGTTGGCAAATCCCAGAAGAACATTACCTGCCTAATTGAATTGTGCCAACTGTAAAGTTTGGTGGAGGAGAGATAGTGTAATGGGAGTTGTTTTTCTGGAGTTGGTCTAGGCCCCTTAGTTCCAGTGAAGGGAACTCTTAAAGGGATTGTGCAAGAATTTAGTGGCTAAGGCAATACCCCCCCCCCTCCCCCACTTGGCTAGGGAAGATTACTTACCTGCTTCCTGGCAGTGACTACCCACTCCTTATCCTCCAAGAATGTGATGCTCCTCTGGGTTTTTTCTCTGCCAATATCTGGTTTGACATCGCCTCAGCCAATCACTGGCGGTGACCACCTTCCTTTATGTCATGACCAATGGTCACATGATGCAAGGGAATCTGTTCTCTGCTGAAGCCAGTGATTGGCTTGGGTGATATCAAACCAGATGTTTACAGTGGGGGAGCCCAGCAGAGCATCGCAGGCCAGAAGGAGCATAAATACCTCCGCAAAGCAGGTAAGTAATCTTCCCTTTACAGGTCCAGCCAAGTTGGGGAGGAAGAGGGTTGCCAAAAATCCCCCATTCTTGCACAACCCCTTGAATGATTCAGTGTAACAAGACATTTTAGACATTTTGGAGAATTGTATGCTTCCAACCATGTGAGGACAATTTGGGGAAGGCTTTTTTCTTTTCCAGCATAACTGTGCCCCAGTACACAAAGCAAGGTAATCCATAAAGGCATGGTTGAGCGAGTTTGGTGTGGAAGAACTTGACTTGCTCACCCACAACCCAGGCATTAACCCCATCAAACATCTTTGAGATGAACTACAACAGAGATTGGGAGCCAAGCCCTTTTGTCCAACATCAGTATCTGAACTCACCAATTCTAGTCTGAAAAAATGGCCAAAAATTCCCCAAAACACAGCCCAAAATCTTGTAGAAAAATCTCCCAGAAAAGTGGAAGCAGTTTTAGCTGCAAAGGGGAGACCGATTCCAGATTAATGCCTATGGCTATAGAATGGGAAGTCATAGAAGCTGTTGTTGGTGTAATGGTTAAGTGTCCAAATACTTTTGTCGATATAGTGTATGATAACCCAGTCTAACATATATATATAAATAATGGTGGGAATGGGATTCCTTTACCTGGATCCTGTTGTCTTAAGCTGAAGGTTCATTTACACACCAAACACAACATCCATTGATAAGGCCACTATGTTACATATTGACTTTTTTTATGGGTATCATGGCTTGAAAAAGTTCACCTTTTTCTGTCAATGTGTTCCCATACATTAAAAGGGTTTTCAGAGATTATAATATTTATGGCCTATCCTAAAGTTCCATTGAAACTGGCCGAAGATCAGGCCAATTATCAGAAGCAAATATTTGTACGAACACTTTTTCCTGATAATTGGCTCATGTAAATTCTTGCTCTATTGGTCCTTAGAATAGGTCATCAATATCATATTTTGGGGGTCTAACTCCCAGCACCCCCCTAATAAGCTGACTGAAGAGGACCTGATGCTACAACAGGGGCCAGGACTCATTCATTGATTACCAGGCACAGTGCCATATTGGTAGTGGCTGTGTGAACAGATAATCCATCACTTCAATAATGAATGGCTTAGCATGGGGTCATATTTGTATACAGCAATTAACAGCTGACCCTCATTAGAGAAGAAGCTAATAAAACCATACAATCCATGTGAATAATACCACCAGCACCAGTCTAACCAGTTCCTCTAGAAAAGCCACCTTGTGCAAAAAGGGTTGACTATACGAAACTATGCCTTTGTTCTTCCAGATTTAGATAAAGACAAATAACTCCATAAGCAAATAAGGGAGACACCGTTGATCTTCCAAAGCAATTTACAGTTTGCTCTCAGAGAGTGGTACGAGCTCGGCGGCAGTTCCAATCACTCTTCACTGCAAGCCTCTAAATTCTGGGCTTATTACATAGATGGCTTTACATCAAACAGGGCAGCAGTTCTCAGCAATTTCCATAATTGGTGTGTAATTATCTATATGATAAAAAGGACACTGTAGAGAAAAGTAGCAGGTGAAGAAGCACGTTGCACACTCCGGTCTTGTTATTGCTGAGTTCAGCAGCTTTATGTCTTACTGAGGACAACAAAAGAGATCAGTGAAAGAGGATTGTCACCCAGAATACACCGTGCAATCGCTCTAGATAGAAGACACGTGACAGCGGCACGTCTGCACACACTCACTGCTAGGCTCTCTTCGGCGTGTAAGGTTGGCTATACATGGGAGATACCTGTCAGCTAATATGTTCTTTCAGCTGGCAGCTGTCTCACCCAACCCCCACCCATGTACATGCATGGCTTGCATGTGCGCACTTGGCTGAGTGTGTGTGTGTGTTCTACATGCAGACAGGGGACTGAAAGGGGTTGACTCTCATCCCAGACAACAGGGGCATATCACTAGGATATGTCCCCATTGTCTGATAGTTATGAGTCCCACCACTGGGACCTGCACCTACATTGAGAATGGAGCCCATTTTCTATGGGGCCGCTGAAAATAGCCGAGCACTGGCTCGGCAATTTCCGTCGGGCCCATAGAAGTGAATGGGAGCGGTAGCCGGTCATGCGCGGTGCACTCCCATTCACTTCTATGGGGAGAGCGCTTGGTGGTGGGGCTGGATCGGAGACCTCCAGCCACCACCTTGTGAGGCTCCGTTTTTCGATATAGGTGCGGGTCCCAGCGGTGGGACCCATACCTATAAGACAATGGGGGCATATCCTAGTGATATGCCCCCATTGTCTGAGATGAGACAACCCCTTTAAGCAGTCATCAGACATCTCTGACAGCAGTTTATCTCCACGATAACAATAGGATTGAGCATCCATCAGCCCAATCCTTATCTCACCTGCATCTGCTGTCGGGGGAGAGTTGGTAGACCTTCATACTAATTTGATGGTCGGCAGATAAATACATACATGATAGATAGATAGATAGATAGATAGATAGATAGATAGATAGATAGATAGATAGATAGATACAAAAATGGAAAATCATAGCAGCACCATCAGTAGTAAAGTAGTAAACGGAGTGCCAGCAGTCAGATGCATACCAATATCAGCGATAAATAGGAAAAGACGAACCGCAGCACTTCCAGTTGGTGAAAAATGTGTGTCCTTTATTCACCCAAGCAGCGACATTTCAGTCCTCTTACTGGGACTATTCTCAAGCTGCCTGAGAATAGTCCCAGTAAGAAGACTGAAACATCGCTGCTTGGGTGAATAAAGGACACACATTTTTCACCAATTGGAAGTGCTGCGGTTCGTCTTTTCCTAGATAGATACATGGATAGATAGACAGGATTGGGCATGTTGAAATACATCAGTCCAATCCTTATCTCACCTGAATCTGTTGTAGGAGAATAGATAGATATGTTTTTTTGGTAAGTCAGCTATGTACTCTTTATTATTTCTCATGTGATGGACTTAATGCACATTTTGTGTTCTCAATTAGAAAATCGCAGGAAGTTATCACATTTGCTTCTTCGCTGATATGGTTGTGTGTCCGGCGTTCCTTTTCCCATAGTCCAGCGTTACGTCGCCCGTGAGGCATGTGGTGCAGTGACCTCATCTGACTCTTCTCCTGTGGCTGATGGTATGGGAACAAGACTGCCAGAGAAAAGGACATTCATGTAGAGCTTGGAGTCCAGCTTCCCAGGAGTCTGAAAGAAATGGGATTTCGTTTTTCATGGCCCACTAGAGTAAGTTAAATGGTCAGAAGTAAAAGGGCACTGACCTGTGTATTTCCTGGAGGCCGTAGCGGTGCCCTGGCTTCATCTTGGCTCTTCTCAGCACAGCTCAGGGATCATAAAGAAGTAAAGGTCACTGACCCGGGGGCATACAAATTCAGACAAAAAAGTAAAACAGTTGGCGCATTTACCATTCCCTTTATTTATATCACACTGCAGAGATGAATAGTGACCTTTGGTCAAATTTTTCTGTAATTGCTTTTTTCCTTACCCAAGATTAATAGAGGGAATTGTAATGGTCATACATTAATCGTAAAACAAATATGCTATCAAAGTCCATTAATAAAACAAACTATAGTGAATGATATGTCGTATAGCTGCCTGAACTGACCCTGCCATGGCACAGTCATATCGCTTGTAAGCTTTTATAAATAGGAAAACATTTCCTCTCCTATCAGTCAGTCAGTGGCGTAGCTAGAAATGACTGGGCACCACAGCAAATTTTTGAATGGGGCCCCCTTCCTCCAGTAACTTTTTCGCAACCCCTTCCTTTCATACCACCCCCATTCCTGTGGCTAGTAAAGATCTCTCTATCAGACCAGGCCTGGCAGCTGTTCCATCCGTTTTCTACACTGTCTATACTGTAACTGTATATCATTTCATTGTGTAATACTGTTGAGGGGGCCCTGACAGAATCTTTTAGTCCTCCTCCTCCTGGATGGGCCCCTTCTGGGTCAGGGCCCCAAAGCAGCCACTTCCCCTGCTTCCCCTATAGTTACGCCCCTGCAGTCAGTACACTTGTGAATAACACAATACAACTTAGGGCACTTTCACACTAGCGTTTTTCTTTTCCAGCATTGAGTTCTGTCAAAGGGGCTCAAAACCGGAAAAGAACTGATCAGTTTTATCCCAATGCATTCTGAATGGAGAGCAATCCGTTCAGGATGCATCAGTTCAGTCCCTCTTACGTTTTTTGGCCAGAGAAAATTCCGCAGCATGCTGCAGTTTTCTCTCCGGCCCAAAACCCTGAACACTTGCCGGAATGCCGGATCCGGCATTAATTTCCATTGAGTGTTCCGGGAAAAAGGTTCCAGATTTCCGGTCTGCGCATGTAAATTTTTTTTATAAATACCAGATCCGTTTTTCCGGATGACACCGGAGAGACGGATCCGGTATTTCAATGCATTTGTCAAACGGATCCGCATCCGGATCCATCTGACAAATGCCATCCGTTTGCGTCTGGATTGCCGGCGACAGAACTGACTGTCGGAATCCTCTGCCGCAAGTGTGAAAGTACCCTTAGCTTTCAATAGGAAACCAATGCAAGGCAAGTTTGTTTCAGCATCTTCATCATGAAATCAAAGATTACGCTAATACTTAAAGAGAAACTGTCTGCTCCTAATACGCCTTTTTAGTAAAAATGCGTTCCAATTCCCATATGCTGCAGCTTCTTTTTTAAAACCCTACATTGTCTTGTTTCTCTATTATTCCTCCTGAAATATATGAACAACTAGGTGTTGTTCCTGCCTTTGTTAAAGGGGGTCTCCACCTTGTGAGAAACTAATAAAAACAAGTGCCAATGTTAGAAAACAAAAGACCAAAGATACACTACCCACCTCTTCTTTTCCACCTTGATCCACCAAGTGCAGAAGCTCCAGTGGTCCTCCTGCTCATTGCTTACAGGAGGCCAGCATGTGACCACAGCGGTCCCGTGCCATATTATTGGCATTGTGGTTCCCATTGCTGAGTGGTGATGCCAGTAATACAGCACTTGATTGATGTGACCACTGAATGGCTGCAGTGGTGACTTGAACAGGAGGACACACCGGAGCTTCTGCACTGGAATGCTGGGGAAAGCATAAGCTAGCACTGTTTTTTCTTATATTTTCACAAGGTGGAAACCCCTTGTGACCCACACGCTGTCCAATCAGTGTCAGAGTATGTAGGGAAATGCCCATTGGAAATAGCAATAGTAACACCTGGTTGTCATTGCATTCACACATTTTCAGGGGCAAAAAAAGAGAAACATTGATTTGAAATGCAGAGTTTTTAAAGCATGCCATACACATGAAAAGTTAATCAGCTGTATTGTGGCTGGTCAGTCATCCTTGGGATCGATCATACAAACGATCCCACCAGCAACATGCCAGACTAACCTGGCTGACCTGGGAGGCACCTTTAAAAAAAATAACTACCCGGTCCTTCAGCACAATGGCAAATGATAAACCTAATTTGATTGATCATGCCATACATATGGAATTCCAGCCGACAATACAGCAGCTTGCATAGGAGGTACAAGGCAGAGAGGATCGGAGTGGTAGTTCTTGTGAGAAGACAGTGTTTCTCATGGTGGCTGTGGTGTTGCTCCAGTGGGCAGTGCAGAGTGAAGAGGGGGGTGCACATCTATGTTCCCTGCTTTTATAAGCTGGAAAAGACTAGGCCTGGACCAGGGAACCTTCATCCTTGAGATTAAAATCTGCCAGAAAAGCTACTGAACTGAGAGACTACCCCTGAGAGAAAGAGAACAGACATTCATAAGTTAAACATTTCAAGGCCGCACTGGATTCAGACAGTAAGGTACCACACGTTTATGGAAATAGACTTTACTGCTTGCAGAAAGGGTTATTTGCCTATGGCACCCACCACACTTCTGAGATGGACTGGCCATCTGATCTAAGATTTTCACACTACAGACTGGTAATTGCAGAAAGTGTTATTGCATATAGGAATTGCACTCCTGTGATTATTCGGGAAGATTGCAATGTGTACTGTGACACAGTGATAGGTTTGGTCTGGGAAAACAGGTATTTTCCTCTCAGCATGTGCTGCTGGGCTGATTTACAGCCAGATGAGGTCAAATACCGGACCAGATTTTAAATGCCGGTCCAGGTTTTGGCTGTCCTTAAATAGGCAGCTGGACTCAGAAGCCAGGTCTCTGTGTTAGGATCTGGGAGCCTTGTGTCTGGATGAAGGCTTGCTACCTGTTTGGCGTGAAAACAGGTTGGTGCTGCTATTAGCAATGAATCTTTGAGGCAGAATTGCCGCATGGTGTGAATTACCACCAACACCGCAAGGTGACTTTTTGTTTGAATATGACTGCTTGTTTTGTCACTTGCCTAAAGTGTGAATAAAACACTGAACTGTTTGAGCCAAAGAACTTGTAGTTGCCTCTATACTGAGTCCGCTAATCCTGTCTACCAGAGCGAGTCCCCACAGTACCTAGAGAGAAACTCAAAGTGGACTACTACCATCATTGCTAATCTCTATGCATGGCTATGGGAAATGCTGACTCTGTAGTATACCTCAGAACTGTGTCTATTGCTCCTATATGTACTGCAGCTCCTATCATCTAGTCAGTAACAAGAGACTTTTATTTATTGTAACCAGCAAGCCTGGTGTTTGTCTCCACCATCATCTGCCAGCCTCTGTTTGTCATCTTGCTCTCCTGCCTTGCACCCTGCCAACAATCTGCAGTACCCCACAAAGAATACTGAAAAGGGTTAACTATTGCAATGTTATTATGTTAAAAGTTATGATTTACTATGTTGTGTATGTACCTAATGGCACTGTATGGACAACCTGATTGTTAACATGTTAGCAAAATGTGTTGGATTTGCCAGAGTCACAGACCAGGTCAGCCCCTTGGTTAGCAAGTCAGTGTAGAGTGTGGCTAGCTGAGCTACAGTAAAGACCTACAGCAACTCTACTTCCAGAGTACTACAGGTAGAAGGAAATTAGAAGGTCTAGAACCCAGAAGGCCATGCATTTTATTCAGAGAGCAAGGTATTATGCTCATTTATGGCGGAAAGACTTATATTGCTTAAGCACACTACCACACTTTGAGACGGACTGTCATCCATATCTTATATATGTCCCACTTTGTCCAGGAACTCCAGACACACCTAACAAGAACCTCATTGCTTGCCTGCTGTTATGCTGAGAGACTGCAAAATGACTTTAGAGAGAGAGAGAGAGAGAATACTACAATTTCCATCATTGTTGCTGTCCATGTGTTGCAATTGGAAATTAATTGCACTGTGAAATGCTTTGGAACTGTGCCTTTTTACTGCTAGGTGTACTACTATTCCCACTTACACTTCAGTAAAGAGAGACTTTTTTATTGAAACCAATGGGCCTGGTTATTGTCTCCACCATACATCTGCCGAACCTCCCCATACTCCTGCCCTGCAGCCCGCCAAAACATTAAGGGCACCCAACTATCACAAGGCAGGAGCCCCGATACTAGAGTGTTCCCCGAGGAAAGGAAGGTGAAGTGAATGGAGCTGAGCGTGATACCAAGCACAGCTGCTAGACAGTGTCCAGCGCTGTGCTTGTTGAACCTCGAGAATGCAGCGGTGCGAGCGTCGGTGCCTTCTCAAAACAGCTGATCGGTGGGGGTCCCGCATGTCTGACCACCACCGAGCAGATACTGATGACCTGTCCAGAGGATAGGTCTTCAGTATAAAAATCTGGGAAAACCCTTTTAACTCCCTGAGCTGTCTGTTTCCTGCTACTGAGTTGATTCAGCTGCTTGCTTTAGCTTAGCTCACCTGACTACACACTGACTTGCCAAAAAAGAAAGAGGGGTTGGGCCTGCCCCTGCCCAACAACTATCTCCAGGAAGGAAAAGTTAACAGCAGTGCTGTGCTCTTCATAGCTGAGGACCTAGGTTTAAATTTAGGGCTCATTCAGGTGACCGTATCTGTTTAGCGGTCCGCAAATTGCGGATCCACAAAACACGAATGCTGGTCTTGTGCGTTCTGTATTTTGAGGAACGGAACGGCCAGCCCTATGACAGAAATGCCTATTATAGTCTGCAATTGCGGACAAGAATAGGACATGTTCTATCTTTTTGCGGGGCCATGGAAGTGTGCTGTCTGCATCTTTTGTGGCCCTATTGAAATGAATGGGTCCACATCCGATCTGCAAAATTGTGGAACGGATGTGGACACAAATATACGGTCATCTGAATAAGCCCTAAGGACAATATCTGCATGGAGTTTGTATGTTCTCCCCGTGTTTGTGTGGGTACTTCGGTTTCCTCCCACACTCCAAAGACATATTGATAGGGAACTTAGATTGTGAGCCTGAATACAATGCATTTATCTTCTCTGCTGGGTGCTCTGCACTTTCCTCTTCAGTAGGTCTTTCCCTCAGGGGCTGGCACATATGCTGACTCTTTGCTGCTTTTAATCCACAGGGTGAGAGGTTTCCCTGTATAGCTCTGCTCCCTTGCTGGTTACGCATCCATAGCTTACACTAGACTAAAATCTTCCTTCCCACCAGAGGAAAGGGTGGTTCCAGCCCTCCCTAGCAACAGTAGCTGAGAAACTCCCACTTTCTCTATATATGCAGCCTTTGGGTCATACAATGCACAAAATACGGTAAATTAAAGGGTTTTTCTCACTTCAGGAAATGCATTTATCATGTATCAAGTTAATTCAAGGCACTTACAAATGTAATGTGAATTTTACCATTCTCGTTTCCAGTGGTTATGACCACCGCTGCAGCACAGATACAAGTTGGCTGGAATGGGAATGCATGCCTATGCGTGCTCTCACTGTCCCAACCACCAGAGATGCCGGTGCATTTTCCTCTAGTGTGTGGAAAAATGAATCCAGCCAGCAAAGGAGACAACATGGACAATCACAATACATTAGTAAGTGCTTTGTATTGACTTTCTCTACGTGATAAATGCCATTTGCTGAAGTGAGACAACCACTAACACTTCCAGTGGGACACTGCACATCATGTTGCCTCAAGCTCATGCTACAGCTAAAGCCTCGACCAAGCAATACTTAAGGATTTAACAAAGAAATTTAGAAAATAGGCATTGCCTGTAAATTGGCAGAAGGTTTGATTTTAAAGTAAGTTTTTTATTCTTTCCAATGTGCTCCTTTTTTCCTGAGTTTTTAAATAGTAATCATATAGATAAATCTATGAGATAAGATCAGATGCATTGGCGTACCTCTATATGTGTGTGGAAGCTCTGAGCATATTTCATCAAAATTAAAATAATTTTTCAGAGTATCAGTTGCAAGGTAAGCTTTACATTTTAGGTACAATGATGTGATTTATGTAAAATCCCTTTATACTGCATTTTAGTCTTTCTGATCTCATGCATATGTCTGGTTTCCCCATACAGTTAGGTCCATATATATATTTGGACAGAGACAACATTTTTCTAGTCTTTGTTCTGTACATTACCACAATGGATTTTGAGCAAAACAATTCAGATGCAGTTGAAGTTCAGACTTTCAGCTTTAATTCAGTCGGTTGAACAAAATGATTGCATAAAAATGTGAGGAACTAAAGCATTTTTTAAACTCAATCCCTTCATTTCAGGGGCTCAAAAGTAATTGGACAAACTAAATAATTGTAAATAAAATGTTGATTTCTAATACTTGGTTGAAAACCCTTTGTAGGCAATGACTACCTGATGTCTTGAAGTCATGGACATCACCAGACTCTGTGTTTCCTCCTTTTTAATGCTTGGCCTTTATTGCAGCGGTTTTTAGTTGCTGTTTGTTTGTGGGCCTTTCTGTCTGAAGTTAGTCTTTAAGTGAAATGCTCTATTGGGTTCAGATCCGGTGACTGACTTGGCCATTCAAGAATATTCCACTTCTTTGCTTTAATAAACTCCTGGGTTGCTTTGGCTTTATGTTTTGGGTCATTGTCCATCTGTATTATGAAATGCCGACCATTCAGATTTGAGAACACAGTATGTCTCTGAAAACCCCAGAATTCATCCGGCTGCTTCTGTCCTGTGTCACATCATCAATAAACACTAGGGACCCAGTGCCACTGGCAGTCATGCCTGGGGCGCAAGTTTTGGCTTGCCCCAGGTGCTGGCAACCCACGCTACGCCACTGGAACTAACGGTATGTATGTGGAAAAGACGGTGAGTGCATGGGAGAAATAGCACCATATGGGCAGCTCTGGGATCTGTAGTATATCTTGTATGCTGTTCAGTTCCATTAGCTATCAGCTAAACACCCTAAATTGGCCCCTTGATGTGCCCATAATGCATAACTTATATTTTGATTATTTTAAGGTATAAAAAATAATGGAAATAAAAGTTATATATTAAGGGCATATCAAGGGGCTAATTTAGGATATTTAGCTAATAGCTATGAAATGACCCTTATCCTTATGTGACTAGGAAATAATGTTGTATACTGAAAACATGTCCCAACTCAGGTTACACGTGAGTTCTGCTTCAGCTTTATTTATGTAATAAGGAGAACCGGTCACATGAAATAATATGTCTAAACTGCAGGCAGCACATTATAGAACAGGAGTGGAGACATTGTGATTGTCAGCGAGACGATGCATGGGTGACACATCATCGCTATTGGCTGCAGCAGTTGCGTAATCCAGCGTCAAACCAGATGCTAATGCGGAGAGACCCGGGACCTGCAGAAATGGCGGAGCAGCAACATAGCCGGAACCCAACAGCAGGCATCAGGAAAGCATGATCACCACCACAGGTCGCTCACCCTGTGGGGGCTGTCAAAAAGGTCACAAAGGTGAACAACCTATTTAATTTAGCTCCAATAATGTTTAGGATGCCCCATGGGGATTATGGTCTAGTTGTAATGTGTACATTTCCCTATGTGCACTGATAAACTGAACTATGTTTTCGCACATGCACAATAATAATAAAAATAAAAAACAAACAAACACAAGACTGCATCCTTTTTATGGCTGGATATGCTTTTGGGGGGGGGTTTAATAGAGCAGCATAATAGGTAATAAAATCCTCCTTTAAAGAGGCGTCTGTGAAGTTAAGTATTCTCCCTACCTAGTCTGTGTGTCATTTTATCACAACTGAGCCCCGGCCTTAGCCAGAATGAAATATGTGTGTTTAGCGGTATACCATGGGGTTGGTAACCCTAATTATACATCATTAAGTTGTCAGCATGAAACTTATGTGTAGAGTATGGGATGCCTAAGGTCACAGATTACTTATGGCCATTATGGCTGACTTAACCAGCTCCAGTTTCAGAAGTAGGACACCATTGTTTTGTCTTGATTTGTAGCTTAGTTGCCATTTGCATTTACTCTCCTGGTGCTTTAATAACTACATTCACGGAGCCAACATCCTTGTTCTGAAATGGCATTGTAGATTGGAGCACAGAGGGTTACTAACAGTAACAGCATGCCGATTCATTCTCAACCCATGACCTGTATGTATATACATAAAAAGCATGGTATTAACCATCAACTTATTGTACACAGCAGAGTCCTTTTATTTAATTGTATGCAGTGGAAATTTATTTTTATTGTATATTTTTGGCAGGTAAACCAGCAGCTATAAAATGGAAAGGATGTAATTGCTATGATTATTATATTTTAATAAGTTCCCCATTAATGGGACATAAAGTCTCTATTAACATCTCACTTCAGACATCCGACATACATCACAAAATACAGGGGCATCTCAATAAATTAGAACATCATCTCAAATTTATTTCAGTAATTCAATTCAAAAAGTGAAACTCATACATTCTATAGATTCATTACACACAGAGTGATCTATTTCAAGCATTATTTCCTTTAATGTTGATGATTATGGCTTACAGCTAATGAAAATCAAAAAGTCAGTCTCTCTGAAAAATAGTTTCACTTTTTGAATTGAATTACTGAAATAAATTAAATTTTTGATGATATTCCATTTTTTCGATGACATATACTCCTGATGGATTCCTCTGATATACTGCTGCATATGTCACCCATAGTTCCTCATTTTGAAAAATAATGTTTGCCATGCGGCATATTTCTTTTGTAGAACCTGACTGTATAGGAGAATGAGCGGGCTGTGCCTTCTATATAGTGAAAAACATGGATATTATTGACTACCAGAGCAGCAGACCGGATGGGAGGTGTGAGGGGAGAGAACAGGAGGGGTAGTAGTGTAAGGAGGATGGTGGTGTTATGGTGGAAGCTGTTCTGCTGTAGGGCTCCCTTGGGCCATGCACACTGAAGAGGGGGCGCAACTGTTTTTCCGGGGCACACCTTGGTAGGTGTCTTCTACCTGTTGGAAGGTGCAGTGCCCTTAATGTTGATGTTATTGAGGTGCAGGGCCGGAAACGGTAGAGAGGGATTGAGGTGGCTGGTGTAGTTCAATAAATAACAAGTCTTTACTGAAGAACCAGTTTTGCACAATCAACCATATGAAGTGGAGACACAGTTCTTAAACCATTGCAAACAGTGTTTCCAAGAGCACTTTTAAAGCAAGCAACATTTAACTTCCCAATTCAGCTAAGGTGTGCAATTCTCACAAAAATAAATGTCTACAATGCCCACAGCAGAGTTTAGACCTTAAGACAAAGATACAATCTGTCCCACTGATATAAATGGGGAGCCAGAGGCCATTATAATCCAGCCAAAGGCTGCGGAGCCATAAACGTTCGTTACCTCCAAAGTCTGCTTTCACGCACAAACCTTATTTTCTTGGCTGCTCAACCTTCTTAGTGATGCTGACTTTAACTACCTATGGGGAATGTTGCTTGATATCCCGTCAGGATCCCCATATTCCAACTATAGCTGCCACAGGACTGACTATGTTTTAGCTGCTCACACCTCAGCTACCAGCGCTAGACTTACTAACTAGTCACAGGAAAGAGCCAAGCCCAGGTTTAGGGCCCGCTCTTTCCTGGATACTATCTTTTGGGGGTGAGAGGTAACCCTGTAAATCAACCCTTGGGTACACACAAACAATAGAAGAAAAATCTGCAATAAAATAGGACAAAACATCAGGACATGGTCTTTAACCCTTCAGCAGTGACACAGTGGGTAACTACACCAGCCTTTCTCCTTTGTCATCTGTTGGACCCATTGGAGTCTGTGGACACATATGGCATATGCCTCTGCACCACGCGCACTGAACACAGGGTGAAAAGAGCCTTAGAAGTCACTGAGATGTTCTACCACAGCCAACATCTGGACGTGGTGTACCAAAAACTCCACCAATAACCTAAAAATATGGCAGAAACACCAGCAAAAACTATGTGAAACCAGCCTTGCCATGTCTAAACTGACCAGTCCAGTCCACATTCTTACAATATAACCAAAGGACTTTGGTTGGATTGTCATGGATGCCACATAAAGTATCTACTGTTGCACAACCATAACAAACTGCAATTTGTGTACTTCTTCAAATGCAGGGAATCAACTATGTGTGATGTCCATGTTCTCCATGGACAGCACATGCAATCATTGATTTTAGGGTGTTTATTCACACATCTTTGTGAAAAAACAATGGAGACATGAACTACTTTAGTCCTTTTTGCAGACCAAATGGGCCTGTAGATGTCTATGGGTTTGTGAAAACCATGGACTGAACATGGATGTTGTAAAAGCAGGGGTGGACCACCAATGAGGCCAGGTGAGGCGATCGCCTCAGGCAGCACCAGGTAGGAGCAAGAGAGGGGCAGCTGAAGGGCCATTGGCTGAGGGGAAGGGGTTAGGAAATTGGCATTAGGGAAGGAGGGGCGCCATTTTGATTTTTGCCTCAGGCAGCAGAAAGGCTAGGTGCACCTCTATGTAAAAGGGTTAATATTATTATTAATATCAATATTGAATTTTAATTATTAAAGTGTAACTGCCGTTTCATTTTTTATACCCTGCTGTATAAATGCTTTTGTGCTTTAACATTTAATCTATTTCAGTTTTATCTGATCACTCTCACAAATATGTCCTACTTTCCTATTCTGCAGCCTCTTCTGTGCAGCCGTTTCCTCTGTATTATAAACTAGAGACAGGGAGAGCACTGGGAAGAGGAGCACAGCCCTGAGTACCTGGGCTTAGGCAGAAAGTGTAGGGGAGGGCTGATTTAGATGCTGCTTTCTCCTGAATGGTAACAGCTAGAAACATTCAACTGGTCTTGTTTGACATTCCAGGCTTTCATACAAGACCAGAATGACAGCTTAAGTCCAAGCAACAGAGGAGAAATCACTGTTAGAAAGAGAGTCGGGAATAATCGAGGGTAAAACCAGCTTTTACTTTCACTTTCAGCTTCATTCACAGAATCATACCAAACTAGAGATATGAGCAGTTAAAGCAGCCCCCTCCCTGTCAGTGTGGAGGAGAATGAGGGAGCAGCTGCAGAGCTGACAGGAGAAATGTGACATTATCATCAATATCTAAATGGTTAGATAGGTCATAGAGCAGGACAAGGTACTTCAAAACACTGAGGTAAAGAGCTGCCTCATCCTCCTCTCTACTCTGCTTGTCAGGGTCTATCATCCTGAATACAGTTTAATATGGTCATCAGCTGAATCTCTGTAGGAATGGAGTTCATGAGCAGATGTGGCTGAGGAGCAGCAGCTTATGTATGCAGTCATTACGACAGCCCCACATTACCACAGTCTGTCCTGTCCATTCTCTCTGTACTTCATGTCTCCTCATGAACTCCTTTACTACAGACATTCAGCGGAAGATCTTCTCATCTGTATTCAGGATCATAATCCCTGACAAATAAGAGATGACGATGAGGCAGCTCTTTACCTCAGTGTTGTGAAGTAACTTGTCCCGCTGTGTGATTAGGACAGGCTTTGTGTGCACTAATAGGACGGCGGCCATTTTATTTCTCCTAATCATTGCTCCGTAGACAAAACAAGCTATTATAACTAATGAAAGGTCTTTTGGAAAATATTTACAATAAAGTAATATTTACCTATTTTCATTTTCTTAATTCCCAGAGAACCCCTTTAATATTAATAACTCCTGGCTGGCTCGCCAAATGTAAAAGGATAATTGGGGGTGCTTGACTCCGCCTTCCTATTAACCTACTTTTTTCTTGCATCCTGACATGTGTGCGTACTAAGACGGAGACTCTAAACACTGTATGCTGTATACACAGTCAATGTTTAAGGGCTTATTGCAGGGCAATGGTTATTTAGGCAAGGAAAGGGTTTATATAATGCAGGGCTTGAATGGTAAAGTAGGCAAAGGGTTAATATACTTTTTTTTACAGGAAAATTAGGCAGGGAAATGGTTAATGGTTAATTTAGGGAATGTGATGGAAGGATTATTTGCAGGGCTATAAAAGGTTCAATGAAGATAGCTAGGAAAGGGTTAATTCTCTCCAAAAGTGCCAGGGAAAGGGTTAATGAATAATGCTCCCTGCTATTGGCTGCAATGTCCAAAAACCCCGCCCCATCGCCAGATTTTTTGATCCTTGCAACAGGGAGATGCAGCTGCGGCTGTGCAGGGATCCACAGGGAGGTAACTTCTGTCAATCCTCCTCCCCCTCCTGGGCAGAACAGCAAAGGCAAGGATACTTACCTGCTCGGTTCTGGCTCCTTCAGGACCCCTGCTGTTAAAATCAACTTTGACACCGCTGCAACCAATGAATGGCCTCAGAAGTGACCTGCCCCCCTTGCATCACCTGACCAACTGACCTGATGCAAAGGGAGTAGGTCACTGCTGCAGTCAGTCACTGGCTGCAGGAGCTTCAAAGTGGATGTAGACAGCAGGGGACCTCTGCAAGGCAGCAAGGCTGGGGATCAAAAGACCCAGAACCTAGTGGTGGGGAGCAACTAAGTATGCTTCCCATTGCAGGTCTGCCCAGGAGTGGAGGGGCTTGCAAAAACACCCCAAAAAGGTGGCCAACCCATTTGACTGCAAATTCAGCTAAAAATGTTAGACAAAATAGTTCGGCATGCTGCACTATTTTATCTGATAAAATCCTGGGTCCCATGATGGAAAACAGACAGACCATATTATAGTCAATGTGGTCCACATCCATCATGCAATGTAACAGGCATGTCCCTATAACATGTTCACTAAAATACAATAATGCCTACCGCACACTGTACACGAGGACACCCCAAAGATAACATAAGTGGAAAGGTCTTTGCACTAAAATAAAACTACTACGGAGTTCAAAGGCAAGTTAAAAACCAGTTCCCAACAAGAAGTCAGAGTGTTATTGGATATAGGGGAAGGGGTGGATGTTCAACAGCCATGTACATGCCAACCATTCAAGATAAGGGTGGCTGCTTATTATGTCAAGTTGTAGCTGGCCAGCTAAGACCTGTCCTAGGTTACTAATATAGCTTTATACAGCTAAACCTGCCAATAACGTTAATACAGTTCGTATGTTTGTGTGTTAAAGACAAAAGAAGAGTTATTTACAGTGACTTCATGTTTGGATGTCATATAACTGTTATATATTGTGTTCACAGAAGCAGAAAAGATAATATGCCTTTAAGATTCATTATATGGATGTGAGGTAAGCTCAATGACACGGCAGAAACAACAGAAAGCATAGAGTTAAATTGTTGTTGCTGGGCAGAAGTCTATACCAATCACAGCCAGCCTCACACACAGCAGGAGTCTAGACCAATCACAGCCAGCCTCATACACAGCTTGTGTGGGAAATTCCCCTAGCAGGAGCTGCTAGAATCATTATTTACCAGAGAGAGGTGCTGAACAGACGCACACTCCACTAAGAGCTGTGTTTTAGTGAAGCAGAGAGGCCAAAATAGATATTTAAAACAGTTATATAATGTTCCTACTGTTAATATAGTGATTAGAACTGTATACTGAACTAGTTATATGCGTGTTTACTTACAGTTCCACCATACATACGAACTACTGAACCATACAATCATACAATTGCAAACTACAAAGTTCACAATCCAAATTCAAATACCATATTGCAATCCAAATTGCATACAACCATACCAGATCATACTCAACCAATCTGCAAATAGTTACTGCTAACTGCATACTGCAAATTGTGACCAAATTCAGTTGTGAACTATTGGTTGACCTCAGATATACCTCTCAGAGAGACCATAAAGTGCTTAAATAACTTATAATGAGAGTACAGATACTCAAGAGAGAAATAAATCCACCATTTTATGTTGAATGACAAGATTGAATAGTTGAACCACCATCTTGTGCATGCCATTTTATGAATCTTTATGCAACAAATGTTATGTACATGGACTATCTGCTGCGGAGGCGCCAGTGTTATATATGAAGAAAAGTTGAAGTTAATAAAGAAGTTATTTCAAGCATTTGGTGTGCTCTTTAAACCTACTGCTTCCATAGAACGGCGCTGGAGGAATTACAGTCTGGTTAGACTAAAAGTCAGAGATATCAAAATTCTTCTATTGCCACAGCGCAAAAGGCACTTCATAGTGCTGCACCTGCCACACAAGTGCACATAACTAAAGTGCAAGTCATATGGTAGCATGCAGCGCACCATGTTAGCCAGCAGCCTATTGGACCATACTATAGAAGAGTTGTTCACTTTGATCTTGCACTTTTGAGCCCCCCCCCCCCCCCCCCCCTCTGTAACTTGTCAGCATTCCTGTCGGCATCTGTATTCTTTTTTAACCTGCGCTCGAACTTAGGGCTAAGTATGCATGGCCTTTCCAGTGATTTACTCAGATAAGGACTGCAGTGAAGTTACTCTCTTTACAGAACATGATGAGTAGCGCCTCTACAAAATTTACTTCTTCAGATAGTTCACTATTAAGTCTTGACATTACCCAATTATTGATGATATTGTCACACAATGTAAGGATACACTCCATTGACAAAAGGAATAGTAACACCCAGTTCTCAGTTGTCATATATTTCTGGGAGAAATAACAGAGGAATGGCCCAATGCAGAGTTTTAAGTAATTTAATGTCTTTTACTTAGTAGAAAATCTTACAACAGGAAAAAGTCAATATAAGGGTATATCCACACGAAACCAAAACTCTATGGATTTTCTGCAGCTGAAAATTCACTTCAAATCTGCCAGAGTTCCACAGCAGCAAAATCCTTACATAACGGTATGACTTTTTTTCTTTTTGCGGAATTTGCCATGGGAATGCGGCTGAGGGTTGCAAAGGGTGAAATACACAGCAGAAATCTGCAACATAAACTGACATGCTGCAGATTTAAAATCAAATACTGTATGTGCAATGGACCGCCCCCAGGGTGTAATAACCGGTGTCATGCACAGGGAGGGAAAAGGGAAAGCCCTGCCCAAGGGAGAGGGAAAGGTGGTGACCCCTGACTCACCTTGCAGCTGGTCCCTAGACGGGTTCCTCACCCGTGCGGCGATCACGTGCCTAAACCCTGGCTTTCCCTAAAATGAGCCCTAGATAGTGAACGGGCCGGTGGGATCGCTAGTCCGCACCACTGACACTAAGTGGGAAACACCAGGGAGAGGACAGACAATACAGACAAACACATACACCCAGGTGGGCGACCACAGCAGACCACAAAGGTCCAACAGGGTTTCGGAGGGTAGCGTTCTGGACCAACAACCAGAGAACGCAGCAACACAGCTCCAGAGGGTCAGAATAGATGTCCAGGCAGGAAGCTCTATATCTGGCAACCAGAGAAGTGTGAGAGGGGAATATAAGGAGGTTGGGAGTGCTGGACAAGGAATAGCTGAGGAGAAGGAGCTACGGATCCCTGAGTGAGCCAAAAGGGTTTGCAAAGCAAACCCAGAAAGCTACCATAAGGAAACAGCCCTATCTTACATAGAGCGCGCAGCCAACCGCTGTGACTTCCTGACCCCGGGTATAACGGAGTCAGGCGTGGTTCTTGACACCCTCGTGACAGTACCCCCCTCTCTACGAGGGGCCTCCGGACACTCAGGACAAGGTCTCTCAGGATGAGAGGCATGAAAAACCCAAACTAGCCTGTCAGCGTTTACCTCAGACGCAGGAACCCACATTCTTTCCTCGGGACCGCAACCTCTCCAATGCACCAGATATTGAAGAGAGCGGTGGACCCGACGAGAATTAACAATTTTGGATATCTGAAATTCTAGATTACCATCCAAAACAACAGGAGGGGGTGGCAGCGGTGACGGTTCTAGAGGTGGAACATATTTCTTGAGTAACGACTTATGAAAGACATTATGGATTTTAAAAGTCTGAGGTAACTCCAGGCGAAAAGCCACGGGGTTAACGATGGCTACAATTTTGTAAGGACCAATAAACCTAGGACCCAGTTTCCAAGAGGGAACCTTCAATTTAATATTCCTAGTAGACAACCACACATAGTCATTCACTCCTAGGTCCGGACCTGGCGACCGTCTCTTATCAGCCATGCATTTGTATTTACCTCCCATATTTTTCAAGTTAGCTTGCACCTTCTGCCATACCGATGAAAGAGATGACGAAAACCGTTCCTCTTCGGGAACCCCAGAAGACCCCCCCTCTTTGAAAGTACAGAATTGGGGATGAAAACCATATGCACCAAGAAATGGTGACTTGCCAGTGGATTCCTGACGACGATTATTTATGGCAAACTCAGCTAACGGTAAATATGATGACCACAACTCTTGGTTTTCAGACACAAAGCATCTTAGATATGTCTCCAGGTTTTGGTTGGTACGCTCAGTCTGTCCATTTGACTGAGGATGGAAAGCTGAGGAAAAGGACAAGTGTACCTCCAAACGGGAACAAAAAGCTTTCCAAAATTTAGAAATAAACTGGGTACCCCGATCCGAAACAACATCGGAGGGGACCCCGTGAAGCTTCACGATTTCACTGACGAATACCTGAGCAAGAGTCTTAGCATTAGGTAGTGCGGGTAACGCAATGAAGTGTACCATTTTGCTAAACCTTTCCACTACTACCAAAATAACTGTTTTACCCACAGACAAAGGTAAGTCAGTGATAGAATCCATTGACAGGTGTGTCCATGGTCTATTGGGAATGACGAGTGGTAATAGAGACCCTGCAGGACGTGTATGTGAATCTTTTGCGCGTGCACAGGTAGAACAAGAAGACACAAAATCCAATACATCCTGACGCAACCTTGGTCACCAAAAACGACGAGACAATAGCTCCAAGGTTGCTTTACTACCCGGGTGCCCAGCAAGTGCCGAATTATGATGTTCCTTTAATAATTCGAAACGCAGGTTCAACGGTACAAACAATTTCTCTGAGGGGCAAGAGACCGGGGCGTCCCCCTGGGCCTCTAACACCTTCCCCTCCAGAACAGAGTGTACCGCAGAAACAACCACTCCTCTTTGAAGAATGGGCACCGGATCACTCACATTACCCCTCCAGGGAAACAACGAGATAGTGCATCAGCCTTGGTATTCTTTGCCCCAGGACGATAGGTAATCACAAAGTTAAACCTGGTAAAAAATAGCTACCACCTAGCTTGTCTAGGGGTGAGACGCTTAGCTGATTCGAGGTACAGAAGATTTTTGTGGTCCGTAATCACAGTGACGGGGTGTTCTGCCCCCTCTAAAAAGTGACGCCATTCTTCAAACGCTAGTTTAATAGCTAATAGTTCCCTATTGCCAATATCGTAGTTCTTTTCTGCTGCAGATAATTTTTTAGAAAAGAAAGCACAAGGACGCCATTTGCCAGGAGACGGACCCTGAGACAGCACCGCCCCCACTCCCACCTCTGACGCATCGACTTCAACAATAAAAGGCTGAGAGACATGAGGTTGGACTAGTACAGGTGCTGAGATAAACCTCTCTTTTAGAGAGGAAAAAGCAACTTTAGCGGCGTCAGACCATTTAGAAAAATCAGTCCCCTTCTTAGTCATGTCAGTAAGGGGTTTTACAATAAGTGAATAATTTTTAATGAATTTCCTATAGAAATTTGCGAAGCCCAAGAACCGTTGCAGTGCTTTGAGGTTCTCAGGAAGATCCCAATCTAAAATTGCCTGGACCTTCCTAGGATCCATACGGAAACCTGAAGCAGATAAAAAATAACCTAGGAATTGTATCTCCTGAACGGCGAAGACACATTTTTCAATTTCAGCATATAATTTATTCGTCCGTAGGACCTGCAGTACTTGTCTGACATGCACCTCATGTGTTCTCAGATCAGACGAATAAATTAAAATATCATCTAGGTATATTACCACAAACCTGACGATTAGATGACTAAAAATGTCATTAACGAAATGTTGAAAGACGGCAGGAGCATTGGTCAGACCGAAAGGCATAACTAGATTTTCATAATGCCCCTCAGGGGTGTTAAAAGCTGTCTTCCACTCATCCCCCTCCTTAATACGAATCAGATTGTAGGCCCCCCTAAGATCAAGTTTGGAGAACCACCTAGCACCCGCAATCTGGTTAAACAGGTCAGGAATGAGAGGAAGAGGGTATGGGTCTCGAATGGTTATCCGAATTAATTCGCGAAAATCTAGGCAAGGACGCAGGCCCCCATCTTTCTTTTTAACGAAGAAAAACCCTGCAGCCACGGGTGAAGAAGAGGGTCTGATGTGTCCCTTAGCCAAGCTCTCGGAGATATAATCTTTCATGGCTTGTCTCTCTGGACCTGAAAGATTATATAACCTGGTCTTGGGTAATTTTGCGCCGGGAATAAGGTTAACCGGGCAATCATAAGGATGATGAGGTGGTAATTTCTGACAACCCTTTTCAGAAAAAACGTCCTCAAAATCCTAAATAAATGTAGGTAGGGTAGTTATGGAGGCGACTAAGCAATTGCTATTTAAGCAATTTTCTCTGCACTGCTCACTCCACTCCAATATCTCCCTGGCCTGCCAATCCACCACTGGATTGTGCGCTACCAACCAGGGAAGACCCAGCACTACCGGAGTGGGAAGCCCCTCCAGAACATAACATGAAAGCATCTCGTTATGGTGGTCCCCTACCCGAAGGTGTAAATTATGAACAATGTGGGTGAGGTTTCTCTGAGACAGAGGAGCAGAATCAATAGTGAATATGGGAATAGGTCTCTGTAGACAAACCCATAGTGCGGGCAAAATGGGCATCTATCAAATTTACCCCTGCTCCACTGTCTAGAAAGAAAGAAATAGTCTCTGTCTTATCACCAAAAACAATAACCGCTGGTAACACAAATTGCGATGTACGTATGGAGGAAACGTATACCCCCCGGCTGACATCCTCCACACAGCCTGGGGTTAGTTAGTTTTCCGACGGTCTTTTGTTTCTGAGGAAAGAAGAACAGACATTAATGAAATTACCCCTCTCCCCACAAAAAAAAAAAAACCCCACGCCTACGGCGAGCCTCAGGAGGACGGACCTGACGAGTAGTTCCTCGTAGCTGCATAGGCTCGTCTAAGTCCGTACAGACTAACTGCTGCTTGGGAGGGGTTACCAATGGCTCCGGTTTTTTCAACCTGTCCCTAAGGCGTCTATCTATTCGGATAGAAAGGGACATAACCGCATCAAGGGAAAAGGGGGCCTCATATAATGCAAGCGCATCCTTAACCCTTTCGGATAACCCAGAGCAGAACTGACTCCTGAGAGCCGGGTCGTTCCATTGGGTATCCATAGCCCACCTACGGAAGTCAGAGCAATACTCCTCTACCGGCCGCTCTCCTTGTAGGAGTTTCCGTAATCTTGATTCAGCCAGTGCGACTCGGTCAGGGCCGTCATATATGAGACCCAAGGCCCCGAAAAACTCATCCACTGACCGAAGAGCCTGGGAATAAGTAGGTAAAGAGAATGCCCAGGACTGCGGGTCCCCCTGCAGCAGGGAAATAACAACCCACACCCGCTGTTCTTCATTACCAGAGGAGTAAGGGCGCAGTTTAAAATATAATTTACAGGCCTCACGGAATGTCAAAAACTTGTCCCTTCCCCCAGAAAATCTGTCAGGGAGAGGGACCTTGGGTTCCGCAACAACCTGGTTACCAGTAGCAACCGCTGGGCTTGCGGTCAGTTGTAATTGCTGCTGTTGCTGGAGGACCGACGCCTTCAATCCTGCCACCTCCAAAGACAGGCCATGAAATTGTTTGGACAGAGCAGCAATTTGATCCATACTGGATTCTAAGTAGGTAAAAAAATATATATTTTTTTTTTTTACCTACACAAAATAAGGGCCACATATAATGTAATGACCGGTGTCACGCACAGGGAGGGAAAAGGGAAAGCCCTGCCCAAGGGAGAGGGAAAGGTGGTGACCCCTGACTCACCTTGCGGCTGGCACCTGACTGCCCTAACGTCCCTAGACGGGTTCCTCACCCGTGCGGCGATCACGTGCCTAAACCCTGGCTTTCCCTAAAATGAGCCCTGGGATCGCTAGTCCGCACCACTGACACTAAGTGGGAAACACCAGGGAGAGGACAGACAATACAGACAAACACATACACCCAGGTGGGCGACCACAGCAGACCACAAAGGTCCAACAGGGATCCGGAGGGTAGCGTTCTGGACCAACAACCAGAGAACGCAGCAACACAGCTCCAGAGGGTCAGAATAGATGTCCAGGCTGGAAGCTCTATATCTGGCAACCAGAGAAGTGTGAGAGGGGAATATAAGGAGGTTGGGAGTGCTGGACAAGGAACAGCTGAGGAGAAGGAGCTACGGATCCCTGAGTGAGCCAAAAGGGTTTGCAAAGCAAACCCAGAAAGCTACTATAAGGAAACAGCCCTATCTTACATAGAGCGCGCAGCCAACCGCTGCGACTTCCTGACCCCGGGTATAACGGAGTCAGGCGTGGTTCTTGACACCCTCGTGACACAGGGCCGATCGTGTCCCAGGTTTACAGGAATGCCAAGTGGCGTAGTGCGGCCTTATAGTTTCTGTGTGTGTCACGGTGCTCCTACCTGGTCGAGTCGAGTCCAGACTTTGTGAAAGTTCAACAGCTTTACTTGAATAAACTTGCATCCAGACAATATTCCATATTTCTCTTGGTTCCATCAGGTTTTAGGATAAACTGGCAAGTAAACTTGAATATTCTGCTTTACACTTCTGCTGGGCTAATCTCTAGCTTCGGTCTGATTACTGGACTCTGTAGAAGTTCTAGTACCTTTGGAGTGGGGTGCCTATGGCTTTTGACCCCTTGTGATAATTTGTCTCTTAATCTGTAAGGAGTCAGGGTGCTATGAGCTGCTTCCCTGGGGAGACGTCTGCTGCAGGAGGGGGGCCATCCCTTCACTGCTCTATCTTGGCACGTCTGCTTGAAACACTAGACTAGAACAACTGAACTAAAACTTCCTGCAGCCCCTCTCTTGGTAATAATAATAATAATAATAATAATAATAATAATAATGATATTTTTATAGCGCTTTTCTCCCTGGGGACTCAAAGCGCTGTGACCCTGCATTCTGCAGTCTCAAAGGCTCGGGAAAAGAGGTGGGTTTTTAGCCTTATCTTAAAGCTGTCCACAGAAGGGGCCTCTCGCACTGATTGTGGGAGTGAGTTCCACAGAGTAGGGGCTGCATAGGAAAACACCTGTGCACAAAATGATTTTAAGTGGATCCTGGGAATAACCAAATTAATCTTATTGGCGGAGCGGAGGGCCCGTGTAGGGGCATAAAGTTCCAATAGGTCCGCTATATGCTTGGGTCCCCTGTGGTTTAGTGCCTTGAATGTCATCAGGCAGATCTTAAAATTAATTCTCCATTTTACTGACAACCAGTGAAGAGTTTGCAGTAATGGGGAGATGTGTGAGCCAAGTGGGGCATTGGCTAGGAGTCTGGCTGCTGCATTCTGTACTAGTTGTAATGGGAGCAGAACTTTATCCGGGGATCCGATGAATAGGGTATTGCAGTAGTCCAGGCGGGAGGATACAAATGCATGAATTAGTGTAGGCAGGTCTTCTACTGGGATAAGGTGTTTAATTCTCGCTATATTTCTCAGATGGAAGAAAGAGGATTTTACAACCGCTGATACCTGCGGAGTGTTAGCTTTCCATCCAGGATCACCCCCAGGTTTTGCACAGAGTCTTTATATTGCACTGTATCTCCCCCAATTGCTAGTTTAAATTGTGAGGACTTTTGGACTATATCCACCATGTGAGGACCGCCTACTACCAACACCTCTGTTTTGTCCGAGTTCAGCCTCAGCCAGCTGGTGTTCATCCAGTTTTGTAATTCCACTAGACAGGCATTGATGGATGCTGATGGGTCTTGAATGCCAGGCTTGAAGGACAGATACAGTTGTGTGTCGTCTGCGTAACAATGGTAACCTAGGCCATAGTTCTGGACAATTTTGCCCACTGGAAGCATGTAGACTGCAAAGAGTAACGGCGATAACACCGACCCCTGTGGGACTCCATAAGTAAGTGGTACAGGATTAGAGTAGAGGGTGCCCAGGCACACTTGCTGTGACCTGTCAGATAGGAAGGATTGAAACCAGCTGAGAACAGCACCCCCTAGGCCACAGTAATTCTTCAATCGATGGATTAATATTTCATGATCCACGGTATCGAAAGCTGCAGACAAGTCGAGAAGAATCAGAATTGAGCACTCCCCTTTGTCTCTTGCTGTAAGTAGATCGTTCATTACTCGGACTAGTGCCGTTTCAGTGATGTGCCTTTTCCTGAATCCTGACTGAAAGGTATCAAATATGTTGTTATCTGTAAGCCTGGCTTCTAGCTGTTTGGCGACTGCCTTCTCTATAACTTTTGATAGGAATTGTAAGTTTGCCACAGGTCTGTAGTTGGCCACAGAATCAGGATCCAGTGATGGTTTCTTCAAGAGGGGTTATATGATTGCTTTCTTTAGTTCCTCTGGGAATAGTCCCCTTTGCAAGGAGCACTGGGTTATTTTGTGTAGTGCTGGTCTGATCAGTTCTGGGCACTGCATTAAGGGACCAGTTGGGCCAGGATCCAGGTCACAGGTAGTAGGGCGGATACTTTGGATGAGAACACCAAAATATTCTTCGTTCAGAGTGTCAAAGACTTCCCATGGTCGTAAGGCAATAGGCACATGCGAGGACCAAGGGTCAATTGATGCTGGTATAATGCTTGCCCGGATGGTAGACACTTTGTCCGCGAAGAAGGCAGATAATTCTTCACATCTTTCCCTGGAGAATGTGGCTGGGGGTTTTAGGCACGAAGGATTGCAGAGTGTTTCGACTGTGTAAAAGAGTTGAGCAGCTCTGTTCTTGGCCATTTTTTTTTTTGGTAGGAAGCAGGACTAGCCCACTTTTGCCCAAAACGTGTAGAATGGAATGGTAAGTTCCATTCTATCTAAAGATTACTCTGCCATATTCCCTGCCACCTGCTGGTGAACCAGGCACATTACATGAACATAACAGTTTCATAGCAACATTATGAATGCACAGTATAGGAGGACCTGGAATAAATACACAGATGACATTAGTGTTAGTCTATTAGAGACAGTAGCAGGGTGTGGGAATGGTAGTGCCACTCTGGGGTACTACATATGTGAAGTTATATTGCAGAATTTGTTCAGGAAATCTTCCGCAGGGTAGGGACAAGGGGCAGACTGGACATAGACCCCACAGGGAAATTCCCAAGTCCTTATTTCTGCCGCTGGCTGGGTAATGAGCTCTCAAGGGTGATAAATACTGTGAGAATCAGGTACTCATATACATACCTACCAACTGTCCTGGATCCGACGGGACAGTCCTGGATTTCAGTGGCTGTCCCGTGGTCCCGGAACAGCTGATGTATGTCCTGCTCTCAGCTGATTGCAGTGGTGAAGCAGGGAGCCATCCATTCCCTGCTTCATCATTCCTCTCAGCTGCCGGCGTTGTCAGCAGCAACATGATATGCTGTTACACATTGCGCTGCTGGCTGTGTAGGAGGAATGGAATAATCAGCCTCGACTCATCCTACACAGCAGCATGTCAGAGGTGTGAGCATCGGAGGAACCAGGTGAGTATTTACTGTTTATTTTTTTCACTTACTGTGAAGGGGTACATTTCGGCATTACTACTCTGAGGGGGCACATCTTGGCATATCTACTGTGGAGGGGGCATATCTTGATAATTACCGTTGCATGCTGCAGTTTTTCGTCCGGCCGTATCTCTGCATTTTTGCCGGGTAGTGGACAAATCTGCCCTGGTCCCAGCAGTGCACAGTATCGTCTGGTATACACGGATCCGGAAGGCTGTTCCCGGCAAGAACAGCCTGACGGATCTGTTTACCTCCAATGTGAAACAGGCCTATGCCCCCTGCTCCATAGCTTAATCAGAGACAACTGGAGGAGGACCCTCAAATCAAAAGGTGTTCCCTGAGGGGAAGAAAGGGAAGCACCCCTCCCATCACTGCATGGCCAAGGGAGCGCTGGAGTGAGGACCACTATTGTGAGCAACCACTACCCCCAGCATTGCTGCTCTGTTCCTCTACCCTGCTTCCTTCTGGGACCCATTGCATATGCATGTGAGGTACTGTATATTTCATTTTCATGTATAAAGTACTGAATATTTCATATTTGATGTTTAGCACATTGTTTCGCTGAAATAGATTTGCAATAATAACACTTCCTTCGGGGTTATTATTAGTGATTATTACTTGCTGTGATGATTCCTGTCACAGTGCACTGTAATTTATGTATTTATGGGCCGCCCTCATCTTAACAGAAATTGGCCAAGTGAGATTAATCTTAGCTGACCTTCTGAATGAGTAATGAACAGAGACAAAGGTCTGGCAATGAAACCAATATGACTCCCACAGTAACCCAAGATTATGCATCACTTCAAACACTTCTATGAAGTGGACAGGGAGGGCTTTACTGCTGATTTCTTCACTCCATCATCCTTGAAGTATTGATATTCTGAATAGTAATGGGGCATTTAACAACCTGATCCTGTTTTGTTGCCTGATGATTTGCAATCCTCATAAACTATTTGTTGAACTGAGAAGCTGAAGAAATAGGTGCCTGTTCAGCAAAGTTTTAATTATTTAATATGCATTGATTTTCATCTCATCTACAATATTTCATACTTTTACAGGCATCGAAAAGGACAAAAAATATAACTGAACTCTATAAGATCTTGTAATTTTTCATTTTTGAGTTTTTGCTTTTTTCTCTCAGAACTATAACTTTTTTATTTTTCCATTCACATAGCCATATGAGGGCTTGTTTTTTGCGGGATAAGTTGTACTTTCTAATGGTACCATTTATTACTGAATATAATGTAATATGAAGCTAAAAAAAATTCCAAATGGAATTGGAGAAAAGGGAATTCTGCCACAGTTTTATGTGTTTAGTTTTTGCAGCATTCCCTATGCGAAAAACTGACCTGCTACCTTAATTTTCCGGGTCACTAAAATTACAGCGAGGCACCATTTATATAGTTTTTATTGTGTTTTAATATATTAAAAAATTATACATTTTTAAAATTATGTTGAGCTGTGTGTGGGCTAATTTTTAGCAAGGTGGCCTGTAGTTTTTATTGATACCATTTTGGCGTGTATGATTTTATGATCACTTTTTATTCATTTTTTTGGGGGGGGAGGGAAGTGACAAAAAATGGCGAATCAGCTGTTTTGATTTTTTTTAGTAGTTACAGCATTCACCGTATGGAATAAATGCATTTTTATTTTAATAGTTTGGGCATTTTAGGATATGGCAATGCTAATGAGCTTGTTTTTATTTTTATTTTTTTTAATATGATGAAAGGGGGTTATTTACATTTTTTATTTTTTTATGCAGTTTTTGTCACAATTGACCTTGGCATCTAAAGGGGGTAAATGTCCATGATCGGTGTTATTGCCAACCATAGACACAAGCCTCAGGTCACTGCTGTGTTAAACAGCAGAAGCCTGATGGCTATGGTGGATATGGCAATATGGTTATGGGTTGGGGATAAGCAAAAGTCCTATTCTCAAAGTATCAGTCATAGACTGGAATCACACATGCAATTTTAGTGGCAGTTTTTGCTGCAGTTTTTTTTGGCTTCAAAGGAAAATGTGGATTTAACCTCTTCCCAAAATCCAATATACATGTATATGTATCTATACATATTTGATATCGCTGCATCTTTAACAACCTGCACCCTAAAGAAAGGTGAACTGAAATGTTTGTTTATAACATATAGTTATAAAAAAAAAAGAAACATCTATTTTCAGTGTGAAAACAGTGCTGACAATTTTCTACACATATTTTTATATAAATGTTGGATTGTCGTACTTGGATGATACTTCTTGGGGTCAGAAGATCCTTTTATCTTCATTCAGCAGGACCTGCGCTGACATCACCGCGCTCACTACGTGGTAAGTACGATTACGTCATCAAAGGTCCTTTTGCAGGTCCTGAAATAAGAAGAAAGAAGACATGCCGGCTGCGCGAACAAGAGGATGAGGTGAGTTTTGTTTTGTTTTTTTAACCCCTCCAGCCCTATTGTACTATGCATTCTGTATTAAGAATGCTATTATTTTCCTTTATAACCATGTTATAAGGGAAAATAATACAGTAAATTGACTTTTATCAATTTACTAACATCATCTCTTAGCAACCATGCGTGAAAATTGCATTGCATCCGCACTTGCTTGCGGATGCTTGCGATTGTCACGCATCCCCATTCATTTCTATAGGGCCTGCGTTGAGTGAAAAACACAGAAAATAGAACATGCTGCGATTTTCACGCAACGCACAAGTGATGCCTGAAAATCACCGCTCATCTGAACAGCCCCATTGAAATGAATGGGTCCGGATTCAGTGAGGGTGCTATGCGTTCACGTCACGCATTGCACCTGCGCTGAAAACTCGCTCGTTTGAAAGTGGCCTTAGGTTCAACGGTACCTAATAGGTAAAGGGGTGTGCAATCACCTAAAAAGCAGCTTTCTATTGTTTATTTCATTGCTTGTAATGAATTAAATGGAGCAAATGAATTTCAGGGATCACAATTAGTGGTGAGTTGTAGGAAGGCCATAGGGGGGACCCTTTCTAAAGTAAGATGCCTATATTCTTTTCCTGCACAAGGGCACTCCACTGTCTGTGTCCACCCTGATTCATATCACTAGCATACAATTGTCAATATAACTATACAATATGTGACAAGCCAGTAAACATTAACCTACAACTAAACTGCTAACTCTACAGTTCTCAGCGCTTATGCTATAGTTTAAAAAAATATCACAGAAAACAGATAATAATGCACTAACACAACAGTTGCAAGCATCATATATGTACTAAGCCCTCATTCTGATATGATAAAATCCGAGACTCTCAGCCAATATATTTTGATCAAAACACATCTGTGCCCGCCTACACGTGCCAAGGTGGTCTCAGTCAGGCAGATCCTACTCTAAACCTACCTGTGCCTATGCTATATGCACAGCTTCTGCTCTCCTGAATGTAGATGCCCAACGGCATAGGTAGGTTTAGCGTAGGACCTACCTGAGACCACCTTGGCACGTGTAGGCGGGCACAGATGTGTTTTGATCAAAATATATTGGCTGATAGTCTTGGATTTTATCATATCAGAATCAGGGCTTAGTCCATATATGATGCTTGCAACTGTTGTGTTAAAGCATTTTCTGTTTTCTGTGATTTTGTTCATAAATGTAGCCATGGACATCCTCATATTTATATATCATATCGTGCAGGATGTTTTTTATCTTTGTTTTTCTCTTTTCTCTGTGATTTTTGTTTAGCTTATGTCATAGTTACCTGACACCACTGAGAAAAACTGCTATATGTAGTAATGCTTTAAAAAAAGGTATATTTTTTGGGTGCTTCGAGGAAATAATGTTGAGGGAGGATAACATCTGGGAATGAAACAAGCTGCACTGTGATTCCCATCAGCAGCTATGATCTTACAATCCTGTGGTTTTTTCCTTGTGACTACAAACACAGGTCACCGGATAGAAGACAGTAGGGGGCCGGAAATTATTCATGCTGAGAAGAAACTTTGTCATTGAATCAATGTACTAGTAACACATGACAAATCTGCTGTATACAAATAACCTAATGCCTTTTCCACTGATTTACAATAAAAATTTCTGGAAGTATATAATTATTAATTCATCTTATGATGCTAAAAATGTACCTCCAATTATAAACAATTTCCAATACATGAATTGTACAAGTAAAAGTAAGAAACTTAGTAAAAAAAAATTATTATAAAAAATTTCTCTTTCTCCACTTAACAGATCTCCTGTTCTTTCCACCTGTCTCCTGCGCTCTCAGTTCACTGCTATAATCCATCTTAAGAGAAGCACAGAGGAAATGTTTAGCCGAAGGATCAGGTTAAAGCTGCTGCTCATAGAAGTCTATGGATAGGTTAGGGGTGGGGAAAACAGTGTAGCTGCAGGAAAACAGAGGCAGAGAGACAAAACAGAGACGTGCTGGAATCACAACCACACTGCTCATTACTGCTGTATAATGTCCGTCATGCGGCTTCTGTGTGTGTGAGATAGAGATGGGGGAGCAGGATCTCCTGTTCTCTGTGTGTGCTATGTATGGTTGATATTATAGCAGTTAGTTTCCTGTTCCCTTCTCTACCTCATTCTCCCTCAATGGATGTTTATTGGCAGCAGCTGTAACCTGATCCCTCAGTGAAGCTGAAAAGATAGGTAGATAGACAGATAAAAAAAATAACAGAGTAAAAGGCTGAGTTCACATTTCTGTTATTTGGTCCATTATATCCATCAGTAAGGCTCCATTCACACGTCCGCAACGTGTTTTGCAGATACACGGAGCCGCGGATCCGCAAAACACGGAAAGCGGCAATGTGCGTTCCGCATTTTGCGGGCACTAATAGAATATGCCTGTTCTTGTCCGCAATTGCGGACAAGAATAGGACATGTTCTATTTTTTTGCGGAACGGAAGTGCGGACCCGGAAGTGCGGATCCGCAATTCCGTGTCCGGACAGCACATCATGCTGCCCCATAGGAATGAATGGGTCCGCAATTCCGTTCCGCAAAATGCAGAACGAAATTGCGGACGTGTGAATGGAGCCTTATTGTGAGCCAAAACCAGCAGTGAAGGATACACAGAGATCAGGTGTAATGATTTGATTTGCACCTATTTGGGTCCATTCACACGTCCGTAGTGCATTGCGGATCCGTAATACACCCGGCCGGCACCCCCATATAAAATGCCTATTCTTGTCCGCAATTGCGGACAAGAATAGGACAGGTTCTATTTTTTTCCGGAGCCGCGGACCAGAAGATCGGCGGCGCGCTCCAGAAATGCAGATGCGGACAGCACACTGTGTGCTGTCCGCATCCATTCCGTCCCCATAGAGAATAAATTATTACGGACGTGTGAATGGAGCCTTCTGTGTTTTTGACTCATACCTGGTTTTGACTCACAATATCTGATCAAAATAACTGACCAAATAACTGAAGTGTGGACTCAGCCTAACCAGTTAGGTCAGAGTGACTAGCACTCTAGTTCTCCAAACATTTTATATTTTTTCAGTACTACCGGTATGTTTATATTCAGTACTCATTTATATGAGTTGTCTCACAAAAAGAACCTTATCCATATGCCCTATGCCCTGGGAATATGGACGAATGGACAGTGGTGCTCATTCATTTGAATGGCTGGTATATAATGCAATATTTCTCAGTAAGGCCCCTTTCACACAATCGAGTTTTTCCGCACGGGTGCAATGCGTGAGGTGAACGCATTGCACCCACACTGAATCCGGACCCATTCATTTCTATGGGGCTGTGCACATGAGCAGTGATTTTCACGCATCACTTGTGCGTTGCGTGAAAATCGTGGCAAGCTCTATATTGTGCGTTTTTCATGCAACGCAGGCCCCATAGAAGTGAATGGGGCTGTGTGAAAATCGCAAGCGTCCGCAAGCAAGTGCGGATGCAGTGCGATTTTCACACATGGTTGCTAGGAGACGATCGGGATAGGGACCCGATCTTTATTATTTTCTTTTATAACATGGTTATAAGGGAAAATAATAGCATTCTTAATACAGAATGCTTAGTAAATTAGAGATGGAGGGTTTAAAAAAATAATAATAATAATAATTAAACTCACCTCATCCACTTGTTTGCGCAGCCCGACTCGCCTTCTTTCTTCTTCTTTGATGACCTGGGAGGAAAAGGACCTTTGGTGACGTCACTACGCTCATCACATGGTCCATCACCATGATGATGGACCATGTGATGGACCGTGTGATGAGCCGATCACATGGTCTTCTTCTGTGAAGAAGTCCAGGTTCGGGTCTGGGTACCAAACATGCCGATTTTTCTCACACGAGTGCAAAACGCATTAAAACGCTTTGCACTTGCATGGAAAAATCGCACATTTTCCTGCATCCTATCCGACCCTCACACGCGACGCCCGTGTGAAAGAGGCCTTAGTGGCTGCTGCAAGGAAAATGCATAACCATAGATGTGAACATCCCTAGCAATCATATTTGATCACTGGGATCAGCTGCCGTTTATTCAGAATTTAATAATTAAGTTGTAATGTATGACATTCACTAGACATCAAAATGAGATTTTTAATTTATTTTAAAGGGATTGTTCATCTTCCAGGGTCTTTAGGCTGATTTTGAAGCAAGAGAAATATCACATATAGGTTTGTTGAAGTTATCATGCAAAAGGCAGCTGTGTTTAAAACATATGTTTCCCTTAAAGGGGTTGTTCATCTCCTCTTGGCTACATGTGCGAAGGGAAGCACACTTACCAGATTTTGACAGCAGGAGACCCGAACACTGCAGTGACATAGGGTAAACAAAAGAGCGAGGACCCAGAGGCAGAATTCAGGTAAGTAAGCTTCCCTCTGCAGGTCTGGCCACAAGGGGATGAAAAACTGCCAAAAGACCTTCAGAGGATGAACAAAACCTTTACTGGGAAGTAATCTTGATTATTGCTATCAAGGTTACTTTTAATACTCAATATAAAATATATGTTTTAAACATAACTGTCTTTTACATGATAACATGGACAGTATATGAGATTTATGCTGCTTCAAGATCCCTTGAGATGAAATCCATCAGAAGGAATTAAAAGGAATTACTGAAGATAGAATGAGTAATAATTAGCTATTTTCTTGATTACCCAATTGCCCCAAAACCATTTTATTTCCACACTAATTGTGTTTTTTATATTAAAAAATATAGAAACTCCAGCAATTGAGTTGCAAGAAAGGATTTTTTTAATTGGTATTTGCGGCTTTGTACAATGTGACGTTTCGGCCACACATTGGCCTTCATCAGACTACAGCAAAAGAAAAAAACACAAAAATAAATAGTGTAATCAAATATTACATACAAATATTTTTATAATATACCATGGCAAGTGAAGAGAAATGAAAGGATGAAAAAAGCAAAAACAACAGGTAAAAAACAGGTAAAAAAAGGTAAAAAAAAAACAGAGACGCATTGTATGTAATAAATGGGATCCAGGAGGTTCTGTTATCACATCCACATGTCAGTCAATAACCAGACATAAATCATATCCGCATATCCGTCAATAATCAGACATAAATCCTGGGTGCAGGCACTTCGGTCGGGTCCCATAATAGGGCTACCTCCGCTGAAATCATGTTAAGGGGTATATTGTCCATATGAAAGGAAGTCCATAACACACATGAATAATCCGTGAACATCAGCAGCATTACAGGAGCAGAACCATAACCAAGCATTATCATTATATTGTGATTCAGTCACCAGATGGACTTCAAGCCCAATATCTCCATATTAATGGAGCATAGATGTATGGAATAAACAGAACAGGATCCATGGGTAGGCAAAGGGGGGGAGGATGAGGGATAGGTGGATTTGTATGTAGTTTGGCTTTTAGTTGTATACAGCATGGTGTACAGGGAAGACCTCATTAAGATCTCCAGCCCCCTGGACTTATCTATGAGAGGGTATATAGCAGGTTTCAATCGTTGTTTATGCAGGGTGGAAGTATTTTCTACCTTGTGCCGCTTGTTTGAATGGATATCCAGGATGCGGGCGTCAGGATAAGAGTGCAGTCGCACTAACTGGAAAGCGCCTCTATGGGAGAGGACGCGCGCCCTTATTCAAGGGAGCACGTCCGGTGTCAGGGGGTGTTGCGCATGCGCAGAATACACCGATGCGTGTCAAGCCTCGCTTTAGTTGTAAATGATATCCGGTACAGGGTACGCTGATGCGTCTAAAGCCTCGCTTTAGTTGTGAGTGTTGCGCATGCGCAGAATACACCGATGCGTGTCAAGCCTCGCTTTAGTTGTGAATGATATCCACTGCAGAGTACGCTGATGTGTCTCAAGCCTCGCTTTAGTTGTAAGTGATATCTAGAGTGCACCTGGGCCTAGCGCTTTGTACAGAGCGAAGGGAAATAAAGGGGTAGAGGATGATAGCAAATGAGATGTCTAGAAGTTATAGACAAGACGTAGACAGGGAAGGATATAAGGGAAGAATAGAATATATGAACATAGGGCATACGGACATAAGACATAAAACCTATAACATATGACATAAAACATGTAACATACCATTATGGAAAAAGGATACTATGGATGGCCCCAGGGTGTGAAGGGCAGTATTATTAATTCATCTAGAAGAGAATGACATGATAAAAAAGACGATGGTGGAAATTACGTCTACACATGTTTACACATACATAAATCTAAAGTATAAGAGTACACAAACCCCAAACGGACCTGTCATGTATAGAGTATCATAAGAGAGTCTATGGATACAAAGTAATGGGTAGTGTGAAAGACAGTGACAGGAATGACATATGTTAGAAAAAAGGGGAGAAGATATTTATTGCTGTTTCATTTCTGTTATTCTGGTGGGTGTCACTATCATTCTGATCCAATCAATTTCCTAGATACTATGGTCACTAAACTATCTACCGATTCCCTTACTACAGATTTGTACTGAAAATCAACAGATCGTAATAATCTGTTGCACTTCTCTAGTTTTCATTCCTCAAACACTAAAAAGTCACTTCCGCATTCCCAATTTGAACGTATACGTCGCATAGTCAAAACAGCCCCTCTTCAACAAACCAGAATAACAGAAATGAAACAGCGATTCCTAGCGCGAGGCTATCCACAACACCTTCTCCATGAAACAGTTAAATCTAGATCAGACAAACAGACAGAAGTAACTAATAGGATACCCTTTGTTCATACCTTCCACCCAAGTGCCAATAAGATAATCAATAGTATCAGGAACCATTGGCCCCTTCTACAAAAGGCCTATCCAGACATTGCCGAGTTTAAAAATCCTATACTGTCTTGTACACGCCGTCCTAAGAATCTACGGGACCTAATTGTGAAGGCTGACATAGGCCCCTCCAAGACCACCCTGAGACAGACCTTTATACAGAAACAAAAGACAGGAACATTTCCCTGTATACACTGCCTTCAGTGCTCGAATGTATTAAAAAGACCCCAATTCTATCATCCCCAGTCAGGTAAAAGCTTCCCTATTCGCGGCTTTTTTACGTGTGAAACCAATTTTGTGGTATACCTATTAAAATGTCCTTGTGGTAAGGTATACGTAGGAGAGACAACTCAAAAGATACGTGATCGTGTATGCCAACACAAATCGAATATCAGACGGAAAAACCTACTACTCCCAGTACCAGCACACTTCGAGTCAGCAGGTCATAATCTATCACAATTAAAATATCAAGTAATTGAACAGGTGACACTGAGTAGGAGGGGTGGCGATAGAATAAAACTGTTAAAATCTAGGGAAGCATACTGGATTCACACTCTTGATAGCCTGGAACCCAAGGGACTAAATAGGGAATATGAAATTCACAGCCTCATCTAATTCCTCAATTACACATAATATAATGAACTGAGAAATAATATAATGAATTACACGCATCGGTGTATTCTGCGCATGCGCAACACCCCCTGACACCGGACGCGCTCCCTTGAATAAGGGCGCGCGTCCTCTCCCATACAGGCGCTTTCCAGTTAGTGCGAATTCACTCTTATCCTGATGCCCGCATCCTGGATATCCATTCAAACAAGCGGCACAAGGTAGAAAATACTTCCACCCTGCATAAACAACGATTGAAACCTGCTATATACCCTCTCATAGATAAGTCCAGGGGGCTGGAGATCTTAATGAGGTCTTCCCTGTACACCATGCTGTATACAACTAAAAGCCAAACTACATACAAATCCACCTATCCCTCATCCTCCCCCCCTTTGCCTACCCATGGATCCTGTTCTGTTTATTCCATACATCTATGCTCCATTAATATGGAGATATTGGGCTTGAAGTCCATCTGGTGACTGAATCACAATATAATGATAATGCTTGGTTATGGTTCTGCTCCTGTAATGCTGCTGATGTTCACGGATTATTCATGTGTGTTATGGACTTCCTTTCATATGGACAATATACCCCTTAACATGATTTCAGCTGAGGTAGCCCTATTATGGGACCCGACCGAAGTGCCTGCACCCAGGATTTATGTCTGATTATTGACGGATATGCGGATATGATTTATGTCTGGTTATTGACTGACATGTGGATGTGATAACAGAACCTCCTGGATCCCATTCATTACATACAATGCGTCTCTGTTTTTTTTTTACCTGCTTTTTACCTGTTGTTTTTGATTTTTTCATCCTTTCATTTCTCTTCACTTGCCATGGTATATTATAAAAATATTTGCATGTAATATTTGATTAAACTATTCATTTTTTGTGTTTTTTTCTTTTGCTGTAGTCTGATGAAGGCCAATGTGTGGCCGAAACGTCACATTGTACACAGCCGCAAATACCAATAAAAACTCCTTTCTTGCAACTCAATTGCTGGAGTTTCTATATTTTTACAAAGACGGGGTGGGAACCCGACTTCCAGCGGCAAACGGATGGCAGAGTGCCACGAAGATTTGCATATATATGTGTTTTTTATATTGTTATATCAGAATGAATTTACCTATATACTTAGCTATACACCTGGTAATATTCACACAAACCGACACCTGGTTTTACACCCGTATATTCTTGAGCAGTGATGGCCAGTTCGCAGTGTTCGCCGACGAACACATGCGATCTGCCATCTTTATTCCCAAGCCCGGCGATGCAGAGGTAAGTCCTACCTGTGCCTGCTCCGCGAGCCACTCTGAAACACATGCGGTCCTCGGGAGGAGGCAGTTCCGAGAACAGCCCGATGAAGGCTGTTCTCGGAACTGCCTTCTCAGGGTGACCGCATGTGTTTCAGAGCGGCTCGCGGCGCAGGCAGAGGTAAGGACTTACTTCTGCATCGCCGGGCTTGGGAATAAAGATGGCAGATCGAATGTGTTCGTCGGCGAACACTGCGAACTGGCCATCACTGTTCTTGAGTCCATTTTGGAGAAACAAACGACTATTAAGGGGTCTGCACACAGTGCATTTTCGTGTGCAGAAAATTTGCAAGAAATTTGCACCAAAACCACAAAAACAAGTCCATAAATCTGCGCTATTTATCATGGTTTTGGTACAGTTTTCAATATTTTATGAGAGCGCAATATTTTAAGACTCTTACATCTCATGACTTGTCTATTTTAGTAATCTTTGGTATTTGTACATGCGTCACTTCATCCAATGACTAGCCTCAGCAGTGGCATGTTCCCAAGCAGCACATGACCCAACATTCACGTGCTGCTTGAGGATGGAACAACACTGAGCTTAGTCATTGGCTGGAGCAGCACATGTGACCCCATCCATTCAGAAGGCCACAGGATGGGAACCAGAAGACCCCTGAAGGGAAAAAGGAACCCAGGGAGCTATACCAGAGCAGCGGGAAGCAGATGAGTATAATATATTTTAAACAGGTACACCTGGTAAGGATTGTACAGTATATAGTACATACAATAGTATATAGTTTAAAAAGTTTTTAAAAAGTTTAAAAAAAGTCCAAAAAACTAGACAACCTCTTTAAGGTTTTCAGCTATAAGGTCATTGTATTGGTCAATGTAAGGGAGTATGAGCACTGCAAAAGGTGTTGTAGAAGAATATATGGGTATAGTAAACAGCTCAAAGATCTAACTAAGGAAACAAATACAAGAGTTAAAGGCTGGGACCTTCTCAGCAGATCAGTAGCACCCACAGAGATTCTTGCTGTGACTCCACACGGCAAGTATTTTATTTTCAGCCCCTCTGTTTGGCACTTTGGAAGACTACTTAGTAAGCCAATTGGATAGTAGACTTTAATCTACTGTACATTAGGAATGTATAAAGTTGGTTTTAGAAGATGGCAGACTTGGAAATTGCCAAGGACCCCATTTTTGGGGGCTTGCATGGAATGGATCGCTGTAAAAAGCAGCAGAGGGACATACAGTTGCAAGAAAAAGTATGTGAACCCTTTGGAATGATATGGATTTATGCACAAATTGGTCATAAAATGTGATCTGATCTTCATCTAAGTCACAACAATAGACAATCACAGTCTGCTTAAACTAATAACACACAAAGATTTAAATGTTACCATGTCTTTATTGAACACATCATGTAAACATTCACAGTGCAGGTGGAAAAAGTATGTGAACGCCTAGACTAATGACATCTCCAAGAGCTAATTGGAGTGAGGTGTCAGCCAACTGGAGTCCAATCAATGACATAAGATTGGAGGTGTTGGTTACAGCTGCCCTGCCCTATAAAAAACACACACCAGTTCTGGGTTTGCTTTTCACAAGAAGCATTGCCTGATGTGAATGATGCCTTGCACAAAAGAGCTCTCAGAAGACCTACGATTAAGAATTGTTGACTTGCATAAAGCTGGAAAGGGTTATAAAAGTATCTCCAAAAGCCTTGCTGTTCATCAGTCCACAGTAAGACAAATTGTCTATAAATGGAGAAAGATCAGCACTGCTGCTACTCTTCCTAGGAGTGGCCATCCTGTAAAGATGACTGCAAGAGCACAACAGAGACTGCTCAATGAGGTGAAGAAGAATCCTAGAGTGTCAGCTAAAGACTTACAAAAGTCTCTGGCATATGCTAACATCCCTGTTAGCGAATCTACAATACGTAAAACACTAAACAAGAATTAATTTCATGGGAGGATACCACAGAGGAAGCCACTGCTGTCCAAAAAAAACATTGCTGCACGTTTACAGTTTTCACAAGAGCACCTGGATGTTCCACAGCATTACTGGCAAAATATTCTGTGGACAGATGAAACCAAAGTTGAGTTGTTTGGAAGAAACACACAACACTATGTGTTGAGAAAAAGAGGCACAGCACACAAACATCATCCCAACTGTGAAGTATGGTGGTGGGGGCATCATGGTTTGGGGCTGCTTTGCTGCATCAGGGCCTGGATGGATTGCTATCATCAAAGGAAAAAGTTTATCAAGACATTTTGCAGGAGAACTTAAGGCCATCTGTCCACCAGCTGAAGCTCAACAGAAGATGGGTGTTGCAACAGGACAACGACCCAAAGCATAGAAGTAAATCAACAACAGAATGGCTTAAACAGAAGAAAATACGCCTTCTGGAGTGGCCCAGTCAGAGTCCTGACCTCAACCCGATTGAGATTCTGTGGCATGACCTCAAGAAAGCGATTCACACCAGACATCCCAAGAATATTGCTGAACTGAAACAGTTCTGTAAAGAGGAATGGTCAAGAATTACCCCTGACCGTTGTGCACATCTGATCTGCAACTACAGGAAACGTTTGGTTGAAGTTATTGCTGCCAAAGGAGGTTCAACCAGTTATTAAATCCAAGGGTTCACATACTTTTTCCACCTGCACTGTGAATGTTTACATGGTGTGTTCAATAAAAACATGGTAACATTTAATTCTTTGCGTGTTATTAGTTTAAGCAGACTGTGATTGTCTATTGTTGTGACTTAGATGAAGATCAGATCACATTTTATGACCAATTTGTGCAGAAATCCATATAATTCCAAAGGGTTCACATACTTTTTCTTGCAACTGTATATTGGAGACTGCATGTCAGACATTTGCATAATTCACATTCACCCAGCTGCAGAGGCCATGAACTCAGGCAGTTGTTATTTTCATCCAATATATTCATTGGCCATTAGACAGAATAGTTGTTATACGTTCCAAAATAATTGATGTCCTGGGAATATGTAAACATTTCCCTCTTAGTGGAGATCTAGTGTAAAAAGAATTCAGTAATGCAAAGATGACATAGTTATCTAATCACTGCGGGATCTAAAATATGTTAACATCTCTTTGAACTCAATGTGCTTGTTCTCTTTGTTTTGGAGAGAAAGTATAGAGTTCACTTTCCTTGCTGTGCCCTGTCTGCAGTTGGACAAAAAGCTAGTTAAGGCCCACTCCTTTGGCTAAGCCATTAATACCTGGTCATCAATGGCAAACTATAGTGTTTAGAGACGAAAGCAGGTTCTGGCTTGGTACCAATGATAGCAGGATCAGAGTTGGCATGAGGGCTGGAGAGCACCCACAACCCTCCATAGGGTGTCATGGTGTGGGGCGCCATTAGCTACTATGGCTATTCCCATCTGGTATTTGCATAGGAAACATTGACCAGCTTTTGGTATGTCTTAGGGCATTGGCAAATCAGTCCTACTGCCATTTATGACCCAGGTTTTCCTACAAGATAGTGTCCATGCACACACTGGCTGTACTACATAATGAGCTCTTCAGGGTATCCAACAGCTTCTTTGGCCAGCTTGATCACCACATCTCTTGATAATGTCTGGGACTGGTTGTGGAGACAGTTCTCCCAGGCACAGCAGCCTACAAACACCCAGAACTAAGGGTCCAAGCTGAAAGAGCTTGGAATCACATACTGCAGCGAGCCCCTGATGAGCCAGTGCAGAGGATGGGAGTGGTAGTGGCTCTGATAAGACGTTATGTCACGATGCGCTCCCTCAGACTGTTGCTCCCTGAAGATCAGTGGAGTGAAAATGTTGTTTCAGGCCAGAAGTAAATGTATAACAGTCTCTTTTTACTAAGTGCAAAATATAACACACATCCAATAGCAGCAAATTCAAAGTGTAGTTTCTGGCACCAGATGAGGAGGTATGGTGACAGGTTGGATGACGATGTTTTGGCACTTGTGGGAATAGGGGTCCTCTGTAAGGTTCAGACTTGAGCTTTATCTGGCCTAGTGGTGGTATAGGTGCAGCTGTATTTTGCCGATTACTCTGCTTGTCTTGTATCTCAGGTACTTTCTTGCAGCTGAATTTTACTGGTCTCTCTGGAGTGTTGGTCTTACATGAAAATGATCTGTCATTCCCAGGAGTAGGAGCTCTAGCATGACCTTCCTCTCACTTTCTGGACAGGAATTACCCCTTCTGGCATGGAGCAGGTCCTGCCCACTCCTACCAAGAGGTGAGGAACATGGTGGTTATCCCTGTTCCTGCCAACCATACCTCTAATACTACTACTACACACAGCCAAAACAATAAAAAATATACATAACATTACAATACACAATAAAACAACAATTGCAGATACCTCCAGGTCTGGGGTACTGCAATACTACAGGAGAATATCCGTTATCTGTATGACTGGGGGAGATGCCACCCAGTATTAATGTGATCTTACCTCAGCATATGCCCTGCTGCAGAACCCAAAATAAAGGGGCACCACCTTGGTTGTGTGATCACTGACTAAGCACCACTAGAAGTTTATACTTGGTCAGTCTCCGCTCAATTGTATTAAGTTTCTAAGTGTTCTTTTCTCATTTTGTATATTAAAGGCAAATTTACAAAGCGAGCGTCCCCCTTCTCAATGCGCCTGCGCCGGGTGTAGATGTGACGTTATCGGCGCAGGCGCATTGAGGATGGAGCGGCCGAGCGAGCGTCCGCCTCTCAGTGCGCCTGCGCCGACTGAAGACAGGTACGGCGCAGGTGCCAGATTTTGAATGCAAACAGGGCCAGCAGAGAGAGATCCCGTCCGCTGGCCCTGTCAATCAACATGCGGAGGGGGCGTCTTTAGGATAGGAGGATGCAGCTGCTACCAGCAAGTAGCCGCCCTACTTGCTGGTAGCAAGGTAATTTGCATATTTTAAAAGTATGTTTTTAACATAATCTGCTGAACCAAAATGATTAATTACAGTATGTATGCATAAATCGCAGTATAGGGATTATAATTAACCACAAAAAAAAATAAAAAAAATTTAGTGGGGTAACAGAAGCCCTTTAAGTGTATTAGGAAGCAACAGGACAGTGATAAAAGCAAAAAATTCTCATTGGGGTTCACTACTTAAGTAATTGAATGCTACACACATGAAAAGAATTAACACTTTGACTTCCCTTGCTCCAATGGATCATGGATATGAAATCAACCATATCAACCTCTGCAAAAGCTTAGATATGTTCTCTGCTATGTCTTGTAAAAGTACTTACTTGAGTTTCCATTGGGTACCCCAACTTTGCCCCCTTCTCCAAAAGCTTACTGTGATTGTAGATACCTGAGGTACTGAATTTAGATATTGAGAACTGCTGGGGACAGGTACCAATTTGAGTGAAAAATGGCAGCTACAGGGAGTGCAGAATTATTAGGCAAGTTGTATTTTTGAGGATTAATTTTATTATTGAACAACAACCATGTTCTCAATGAACCCAAAAAACTCATTAATATCAAAGCTGAATATTTTTGGAAGTAGTTTTTAGTTTGTTTTTAGTTTTAGCTATTTTAGGGGGATATCTGTGTGTGCAGGTGACTATTACTGTGCATAATTATTAGGCAACTTAACAAAAAACTAATATATACCCATTTCAATTATTTCTTTTTACCAGTGAAACCAATATAACATCTCAACATTCACAAATATACATTTCTGACATTCAAAAACAAAACAAAAACAAATCAGTGACCAATATAGCCACCTTTCTTTGCAAGGACACTCAAAAGCCTGCCATCCATGGATTCTGTCAGTGCTTTGATCTGTTCACCATCAACATTGCGTGCAGCAGCAACCACAGCCTCCCAGACACTGTTCAGAGAGGTGTACTGTTTTCCCTCCTTGTAAATCTCACATTTGATGATGGACCACAGGTTCTCAATGGGGTTCAGATCAGGTGAACAAGGAGGCCATGTCATTAGATTTTCTTCTTTTATACCCTTTCTTGCCAGCCACGCTGTGGAGTACTTGGACGCGTGTGATGGAGCATTGTCCTGCATGAAAATCATGTTTTTCTTGAAGGATGCAGACTTCTTCCTGTACCACTGCTTGAAGAAGGTGTCTTCCAGAAACTGGCAGTAGGACTGGGAGTTGAGCTTGACTCCATCCTCAACCCGAAAAGGCCCCACGAGCTCATCTTTGATGATATCAGCCCAAACCAGTACTCCACCTCCACCTTGCTGGCGTCTGAGTCGGATTGGAGCTCTCTGCCCTTTACCAAACCAGCCACGGGCCCATCCATCTGGCCCATCAAGACTCACTCTCATTTCATCAGTCCATAAAACCTTAGAAAAATCAGTCTTGAGATATTTCTTGGCCCAGTCTTGACGTTTCAGCTTGTGTGTCTTGTTCAGTGGTGGTCGTCTTTCAGCCTTTCTTACCTTGGCCATGTCTCTGAGTATTGCACACCTTGTGCTTTTGGGCACTCCAGTGATGTTGCAGCTCTGAAATATGGCCAAACTGGTGGCAAGTGGCATCTTGGCAGCTGCACGCTTGACTTTTCTCAGTTCATGGGCAGTTATTTTGCGCCTTGGTTTTTCCACACGCTTCTTGCGACCCTGTTGACTATTTTGAATGAAACGCTTGATTGTTCGATGATCACGCTTCAGAAGCTTTGCAATTTTTAGAGTGCTGCATCCCTCTGCAAGATATCTCACTATTTTTGACTTTTCTGTGCCTGTCAAGTCCTTCTTTTGACCCATTTTGCCAAAGGAAAGGAAGTTGCCTGATAATTATGCACACCTAATATAGGGTGTTGATGTCATTAGACCACACCCCTTCTCATTACAGAGATGCACATCACCTAATATGCTTAATTGGTAGTAGGCTTTCGAGCCTATACAGCTTGGGGTAAGACAACATGCATAAAGAGGATGATGTGGTCAAAATACTCATTTGCCTAATAATTCTGCACTCCCTGTATACACTTGAGTTAACTCTTGTTCGACTGACAGCTATCTCTCTTCATATCCCTCTATATAAATGCATGCTCAGTTGCGTGCAAGCTCGCATTGCTCAGTTTGGCCAACCATGCATATGTTGTCAATGGGAGTGGGTGAGAAGCTGTTTCCATACACCTCTGATGGGTGGCTTATCGCCACAAGAATATAGGGATCCAGCATGTTGAAATCCCTGACATCTGTCGCTTGGCATGAGTAAGGTGGTCCATATACACATTAGATGGTTACCAATAACACTAAAATTGATGGGGTTGGCTCACATACATCTAATGTGTATGATCAACTTGAGTTTGCCACGGAGCTCAATATCTCTAGAAACAGTGTATTAAAGGGGATTTTCCAAAGGGCTAGGGTAAAATTGACTTAGAATGAGATGATGAAGATGAACAATATTATTCTAACAAATCAATTCATCTCGTAAGCAGAGCTTCTTAACCTGTGGTGGGGCTGTGCCTGCAAGTGAAGAAGTGTCCACCTGCCTATAGATTGACAGTGTCGGACATTTAGCTCAGCTCTGACAATTTTCTGCCTGCACCGCTGCTCCAATTAGCAATGCAAGAGCACAGGCTCTGCTTCGGCTTTGAAGCAACATCTTAACAAGCGCAAGTGCTCTCCTGAAGCCGAAGCAGAGCCTGTGCTTTCGCATTTTTAATTGAAGCAGCGGTAAAGGCAGGAAATTGTCAGGTCCAGGCTAAATGTCTTCACCTGTAAGCTGCCAACCCCTCACCCCCCAGGCCGCATTCGCATCTGTGCCAAGAAGATCTGGCTGACCGACCAGCACAAATGCCAGCTGTCAGTCGGACCACAAACCGCTGCATGCAATGATTTTTGTCTGGCCAAAATCTGGCATTTATGCTGGAATGTGGCCAGATCACCGCCGGATCTCATTAAAGTTAATAGGGATCTGTCGTTGATCAGTAGGACCTGGCAATGCCAGATGCAGTGAACATTTACCAGTCATGTGAACGTGGCCTTAGAATCAATTCACTCGTGTCTAATCTACATGTATAATACTTCAAGTATCCCACATCTTTCAGTTTGTAGACAACATAAATGCTGAAAAGCAGGGGCGGACTGGGAACTTAAAGTGGCCCTGGAAAAAATACTGAAAGTGGCCCCTTTTTGTAGTCGGGTTCAAGTTGATGGAAGGCAGGGCCAACACAAGTAGGCAGGCCAGCAATACCATATTGTAGCACATTGTACCACCCCAGCAGAGCCAAATACCACAGTCCGTCACAAAATAGATCCCGAAGAACATCCACTGGCTGGCCATGAGGAGGGCTCAGGCAGCGTCCTGGGCATTGGCCTACCGGGAAATTTCCCTGTAAGGTCTATAGCCAATCCGCCCCTGCTAAAAAGTCAATTTTGATAATAAAACACTGCACTTGAATTAAAAAAGGCCATTCTATTCTGATATATTTGAAGCTGACATGTGACATGTCAAGTAGGAATTTCAAGGTGGAAATATATATACTTTCGAATTGTTCATATTCAAGGTTATGCCAAGTAGGAGTCTGCTGCTCCCATATGTTTAGCATGCTTAGCATAAAGCCTAATTTACGTCTTTAATTATGTCATCGATACAAATGATAATGCGATTACATTCAGACACCAGTGAGGTTTATGTTACAATGTAACTTTGTTATTGATATTATTATCCAGGACACCTATAGCGTGGAGAGGCCCTGTGCGAATTACACCGTACTGCACTCATCCTCTGCTGCCAAAAGGCAGGAAATATAATAACGCAGCTGTATTATTCTACTCCAATTCCATTTCCAATACATTTCTCACCATGTGATCGTCGCCAAGTCATCTCCAATATGATTTTCATCTTATTTTACCCCATTTGTTTGTTTTAATACATTTTTGATGGTCCACCTACGTACCTATTTTTTGTCTTTTTTTTCTTCTGTTTCTTTTGTTTGTAATAAATATGATTGAATATGTCTAATTCAGCTACAGGGGTGCAATACTTTTCTTTTGGCTTTCTCTTTATATTTCTCTATATCACTGTAGTGTTCTTCTCAAAATATGGCACTACAAATTTCCCACTGCAGGGTGTAGTCCTTTGCAAATCTGCAGTCTGCCTCCAAAGTATGTCCAGGCTCCTAAAGCCGTATATCTCCCAGACAAATTTGCTGTGGGGTTTCCCACACACTCTCGTCTCAAATGGCTGTTTTGCAACAAAAAAATTATCCTCATTTGCTCCCTCAGAGGCTGGTTCAAGACTCTGTTGCACAAGCTGGCTGGTTCTTCTACCCAGCACTGTTCTCTCACTATTCTGCTCCTACTCTTCAGTCTATTCCTCCCTATGGGGAGGGTGGAACAGTCCCACCTAGAAACCGTAAATAAGTGGGCTGGTTAAGCCCTTATGCAGCCTGTGAAATAAACATCATGTAGAAAATACATTTTAACCCTTTTTGCAGTGGGCTACCAGCACACTGCACGTGTGATATTGTATAATACTTGCAATCAGCGGAAAACATTACCCTTAGGGTCCCATTACAGCGATCCCTCAGCCCCATATAGTGGAGGTGATCGCTGCATGTAAATGCAGCGCTTTACTTCCACTGAGCGAGCAGCCGACTATCGGGAAGGAACACTTCCTTCCTAATGATCTACTGCTGCTTGGTGTGTGTAAATGCACCTTTAGGCCTTATTCACACTTCAGTTTATGAGCCAAAAGCAGAAGTGGAGGTAAGCTATATGGGAAAGATCTGCACCCATTTTGGGTTTAGAGGCGCACCTGGTTTTGGCCCAAAACCAATGATGAAAATCACTGACCGAACACTAACTATGCGAATAAGGCATCAGTTAAATTGCAAATTGCAGATTTCAGTCACAGATTTTACTGTGTCTTAACACTGAACCCTAACACATGCAGACGTCAAACAAGAACTCATGCATTGTCTTCTAAGGGTTCATGCACACGAACGTATTTTCTTTCCGTGTCCATTCCGTGTTTTTATTTGCCGACCCTATGCGGAACCATTAATTTCAATGGATCCGCAAACAGAAATGGAAGTTACTCCATGCGCATTCCATTTCCTATTATTGTCTGCATTACGGACAAGAATAGTACTGTTTAATTAGGGGCCAGCTGTTCCGTTCCGCAAAATACGGCATGCACACGGACGCCATCCGTATATTTTGCGGATCCGTTTTTTGCTGGACAGTAAAATACATATGGTCGTGTGCATGAGCCCTTAGGTTTATGTATGCAGAAGGAGGAAGTCCATCTCTTCTTCGCCAACAGACATGGCTTTTTAATATTCTGATTTCAGACATGCAATGTAGTGAAATGGGTAGCGGGTTATAAAGAAATATAACTAGTAAGCACATTAGATGACTTTGGAACTATATCCTTGTATTCTGGCACTTTTATGGCTTTAATAAAGTATACAAAAAAAAATCATGGAATAGAACAGAGGTGCTAAAAACTGCAACTTTATTAGGTGTGCACTAAAAAAAAGGGGGGGGGGGATCAAAATCCTTTTAGGAAACCCTTCTAAAAGGCAGAATCAACGTGAGCTGTGCTCAGAGGACTTTAATAAATAGGTCTTGAGCGCCACTATTTGTGATATTGAATGGCATCGTTTTCATTTAAAAAATAACAGTAATTTGCTTTCTAAAACGTGCACTGTGTTGTTGCTGAGGTGACATCTTCGATGACATTGATAATAATTCATTTTTTCTGCCAAAGGCGTTATATCCTATAATTATCATTGACCAACAAACCAGGATAGTTAATAAACCCACCAGGGTTTGACATAAGCTGATAATGATTGTGGCTTCCCCTCTGAGCACAGACAAGGAGAGGATTTCCAAGCAGGTAAGGAAGGAAGAAGTCAACCAAACAAACAAGATGTCTGCAGGAAGTTTGGTTTGGTTGGCTGTGGATTAGTACATCTGCTAATAGACGTATTAACAGAAGGGAAATATCAGATTTGTTTTACTTTAGTCTTTCAGTTATTTCTACAGACCTTTGCAATACACCTGCTTTGATTGTGTTCCCATGTTGTGGTCAAATTGTGTTCTTTTGCATTTTAGCCTGAATACCTACACCTTACATATAGTTATATGGCGCAGCAGCACACATGCTTGGTCATTACTTCATACAACGCCATTGGGGACATACTGGTTGTGAGGGATGGCAGATTGGAGCATCCTAGTATAGAGATTGTTGGGAGTCCTGATAGTCGGACCTCAACCAAGCCAACATTTAACACCTAAACTGTTAACAGCTGGAATACCTCTTTAAAGAGGACCTTTCACCCCTCCTGACATGCCTGTTTTAATAGCTACATGCATTCCCCATGTAATAACCATTCTGGAGCATCTATTCTTATGACTCTATGTTGTGCCATTCCTTTCAACTAGAAGCTATGAATGAATTGCTAGCAGTCTGCAGTAAGGGTACAGAGGGGTGGTAACCAGTTGGGGGGGTGTATCCCTTGTAGGAAGGCGCAAGGGACGGTCGTTGACAGAAGGTATGTGTCATCGAGGTTCCTGGCCTCGGTGGAGTAAGAGCCAGTTTTCACATGTCAGCAGCAGTTGCTGTTTGACACCTTGCTATTTAGTATAGCTGTAATAGCTGATCCGGGACGGCTCTTACTGGGAGTAGCCAAAGTGCTGGATGGGTGGCTACTCCCCACGTTCCAGGCAGGGTTTTGAGAGGCCTATAAAAAACAGCCAGCAGTGTCAGGTAGTGGTGATGATCTCTCTCTGACATTGGAGCTCTGGCAATCTCTGTGGAATCTGAGCCTTCTTCCAGGCTGGAGGCCTTAATCCGGGAGGACTGCTCTGTCCTGTGCTATGCTGACCGGGTGTGGATTAACACCCAGGATAAAAGATGACTGTTTTTGCTGTATGAACTGTATAGCTGGGAACGAACACCAGAACTGCAAATGGACTGTCGTACTGTTTTGTTGCCATAAGTGTGAATAAAATACTGAAGTTTTTGAGTTACAAACTGGTCTTTGCCTCTATACTGAGTCCGCTTGTCCTGTCTACCAGAGTGAATCCCCACACCCTGCAAAGTCTAACACTATCCAGTCAGTGCTGCCATTGTCAGTCTGTGCAGGTACACCCCCCACCTGGTTACCTCCCCTCTGTACCCTTACTGCAGACTGCTAGCAATTTATTCATAACTTCTAGCAGGGATAATAAAGGAATGGCACATCATAGAGCCATAAGAATAGAATTGTTATTACATGGGGAATGCATTAAGCAATTAAAACAGGCATGTCAGGAGCGGTGACAGGTCCTCTTTAAGTGCCTGATAAAATTTAAAACACTACAAATATCAGGTCTGGCATAAACCTGGAAGCATCGGATGAATATGCCCGAGATCCAGACCTCTGCCCAAGGTCCAGAGAGGTTGACACTAAGCCTTAGCACAATGTTAAACCGACATGGAGTTAGAATAATATGACATATTACGGTACCTACGGGATCAGAATCATAAAGATTTGTGACCTGCTGCTTTCTATTTCTCAGGCATCTTTGAACATAGGCACTTTTTGTCATTGACATATTAATGGTTATAGACTTTGGTATCCCTCCCTGCCTGCAGACTGATGGCAATATAAATGCTGAGTTCATGCCACATAGCAGCAAGTATTTTTTGCGAACACTTATAGAGCGCACAAAGAAAGCTTTCTTTAAAATGACAGGAACCTGGCATTTTCCCTGTGACATATACAGTCACACAAAGAGCGCAGGAACAGGTTCACATAAGGTTAGTGCACTGGGCACAGAAAGCAGTGATCTGACACCAAAATGCTCTGCTGCAATTTGGAGCTAAATATCCAGTCTTTCCCACACTTTCTACAACACAATATAGTGATAGATAGATAGATAGATAGATAGATAGATAGATAGATAGATAGATAGATAGATAGATAGATAGATAGATAGATAGACAGACAGATAATCAATTTCATCCTTTCAAAAAAAATCATATATGGGGGCAATGAATTATGTGCAATCTTCAAACCACCAAAATTTAAAGGGGTTATCCCATGAGTAATGTAAAAAATAAAAATCAGACATCATATAGTACAGGACAATCTCTTCCTAACAAAGCTAGAACCAGCCCTGTACCTCAGATGGATCCAGAGTTCTCCCCATTCATTGCTCTGCTACATTTAAATCAAGCAGACAGCTCAGGGGAGTGTCTTTTCTTCTGCAGCTCTCTCCTTATCACAGCTCAGGAGGCAGTTGAAAGATGAAACTGAGCATGTGCGGCCTTTTCAGTGAGCCGGACAAAGAAATAAGAAAAAACAAACAGCAGGTGGCGCTATACAGATATATTTTATTGAATGGCAGTCCAAAATTTTTTATGAGAAGAAAGGGATGCAAATGAGCTCTTATCAAGCTCTGTCTCTAATTCCACCAGATGTAAGGCAATATTCGAACCTTTAAATAGGCCTTGAGGCAGAGCTTGTTAAGAGCTCATTTGCATCCCTTTATTCCCAGAATTCCTGAGGAGCATGTATGGCCTTTAAGTCAGATCCAGGTGCTGGGTTAAGAACTGTAGAATATTTTTCATGGGACAACCCCTTTAAAGAGGTTTTGCCATTTCAGACATGTCTTACATTTCTACAGGGTAACCCGTAAATGACTGATAGGTATCACCTCTGGGGTCCACACTTGTAGCAAGAACGTAGGTACCCCAACAGTTGTTCCACTTGAAGGACTGTTTGCTAGCTAAAGTGGAGAAAGAATGTGGATTTTTAACTGTATTTTAAAAGCTTGCACCATTTTTGCCATGGTTTTGCAGTTTCAATGTGTTGCATCTGTAACACCCCAGAGTTGTGTTACTACACGCCTCTACCCCGCGACTATCTTCTAAGAGCCTGTATATTGTCATCATGATATAATTTATGTCTTCACAAATGTGCATCTAAAACCATGTTAAACACAATTGTTCCTGTAATTTTCCTGGTTACCAGTAGGTGGCAGCAACACTTTGGCAAGGTACAATGGATTATTCCAGCTTAGCTCCCCCTCTGTGAGAGAAGTGGGCTGTTCCCACATACTGCATCATGGGTGGAGAAGGAAGTTAGAGTGAGTGTAGCCCACCCCCTGCTAGGGGTAGGGTGTGTGTGTGTGTGAGGAGATCCCCTGCATAGGGAAGACAGCAAGGATCTTGTCTTGGCTGAGACTTGATCATATTCCCACACTGGGCACCTTTAGCCTCCCCTGAGAAATCATCTGTGAGTTAAGTCCAGAAGCCATTCGTCCTCAGCTAGTCTGTCCCCATACAGCAGAAGTTACAGAAAAGTGCAGAAGGTTAGAGATGGCCTTGCGGTTCGCCCGGTGGTCGGTTTGCGGCGAACTTTTTCGCGTTCGCGATGCGCAGAACATGCGAACATATGGCGATATTCGCGCCCACCATATTCTGTTACATTGTGAAGAATTTTGACCCATGACACATCCATCAGGTGGTGCAGGACAGCCAATTGAAAAGTTTCAGTAAATAGACATACCCCCTACCTTCTAAATAAACCCAATCTGGGCGCCATTTTACATTCAGTCTTTTGCCAGTGTAGGGAGAGGTTGCTGTGTGGAGCAGGGACAGACTGTTAGGGACACAAATTGCTAGCTAATAGAGCCACAAAAGTCCTTTTAAGGACTGGTATAGGTGTGCTATCGATAGCTGTGACATACTGAGGGGTGTAATATACTTATAATATACTTTCTAACATAGAAAGTATATTATAGTGCAATTGTATTGTGCAGCAGTTGTGTGCGGTTTTGCTGCGTCACCGCATCTACACAGAGTGACAAACACTATTTGAAGAAATAATTTCTACTGGTGTGATTTACCAGTTGCCCCCCAAAGAAACTGATTGAAGCAGGGATTTAATATACCAATAATATACGCTCTGTATAGTGCATTTAGGTAGCACAGCATTTGTCTGTGGTTTTGATGCGTCACCGCAGCTACACAGAGGTAAAAACACTATTTGAAGAAATAATTTCTACTGGTGTGATTTACCAGTTGCGCCACAAAAAAACTGATTGAAGCAGGCATTTTATATACCAATAATATACGTTCTATATATAGTGCATTCAGGTAGTGCAGCATTTGTCTGCGGTTTTGCTGCATAACCGCATCTACACAGAGTGAAAAACACTATTAGAACCAATAATTTCTACTGGTGTGATTTACCAGTTCCCCCCCCCCCAAAAAAAAAACTAATTGAGAAAGGGGTGTGATATACCTTCTTCCACAAATACTGCTCTTCTATAGGGACTTTTGTCACAGGGTCATTTTGAAAATGACAGGCAGAGGAAGAGGCAGGCCATTCCGCAGGGTTGGTAGGGTTCGGGTAGGTGCACCAGGCCGGAGCCTAAGTGGGAAGTTGCAGAAGGTGCGTGCGATTACGTCAAAGGACGCACCAGATTTGGTTGAGTGGCTCACTCAGCCTTCCGCTTCTGCACCCTCCTCATCCTCTCTATCTGCACCCTCTTCACTCTTTGTTGTGTCCACACCGAAAGACACCACGACCACCACCATATCCCCTCTGCTCGAGTCAAAGGAATTATTTTCCCATACATTCCAAGACCTTACCGATGCGCAGCCATTCTTGGCATCGGATCAGGAAGAGGAGGAATCAACGGTCGCCACACAGCAGTCTGATGACAGTACCCAGATCAGACCAAGGAGGGTGGTCCCCGCTGTTGCTGCCTACTCCAAGATCTCTAATGTCAGTGGTGGTGAAGGTGACGAATCCGATGATGACGTGTCGATGGGTGTCACGTGGGTGCCCACAAGAGAGGAAGAGGAGGGGAGTTAAGAGGGAGAGCTGGAGAAGCAGATAGGGAGGAGAAGCAGGCAGAACTTAGAGTGCACAGAAGGCAAAAAGCAGACTGCTAATGTATCTGGAATGAAACATCCACCATGCACAGTCACATCTGGCGCTCCCAGGACGCATGGCTCCGCAGTGTGGGCTTTTTTTTTTATGTATCCGCTGCTGACAATAGTGTTGCCATCTGCAGCCTGTGCTGTAAACGCATAAGTCACGGTAAGCCCAACACTCACCAAGGGACGACCGCCTTAAGAAGGCACCTGTCCTCCCATCACCAAGCCCAGTGGGAGAAACACCATCAGAACCCACAAAGCCACACTCCCGGCGCTCACCGTCCTGCCTCTTCTCCTTCTCCTCTCTCCTCCTAGCTATCCAGACTTTAGAAAGGTCATAGGTATAGGTATAGCTTGAGAAAGACTTGTATGTCGAAACGTTGCTGTTATTCTCGGTGTGAATAAACACTAAATTCTTGGATTGAAGATCAAGAGTGCCGTGACCTTTCTAAAGTCTGTTTATGTTTTTGGGGGGTCCCTGAGGCCGGGACCTGACGTCACGAGTAGGGATGAGCGAACCCGAACTGTATAGTTCGGGTTCGTACCGAATTTTGGGGTGTCCGTGACACGATCCCGAACCCGAACATTTTCGTAAAAGTCCGGGTTCGGGTTCGGTGTTCGGCGCTTTCTTGGCGCTTTTTGAAAGGCTGCAAAGCAGCCAATCAACAAGCGTCATACTACTTGCCCCAACAGGCCATCACAGCCATGCCTACTATTGGCATGGCTGTGATTGGCCAGTGCAGCATGTGACCCAGCCTCTATATAAGCTTGGGTCACGTAGCGCTGCACGTCACTCTGCTGTTACAAGTGTAGGGAGAGGTTGCAGCTGCGACGTTAGGGCGAGATTAGGCAGTGATTAACTCCTCCAAAACACTTAAGACAGTGATCGATCTACAGCTGTGGATCATTGAACTGCTGCTATTCAATTGCTCACTGTTTTTAGGCTGCCCAGAGCCTTTTTCAGTCACTTTTTTCTGGGGTGATCGCGGCCATTTTGTGGCTTGTGGTGCGCCAGCACAAGCTGCCACCAAGTCCATTTAACCATCAATAGTGTGGTTATTTTTTGCTATATCCTACATCAGGGGCAAGCTGTCACCAAGTCCATTTAACCATCAATAGTGTGGTTATTTTTGGGCTATATCCTACATCAAGGGCAAGCTGCCACCAAGTCCATTTAACCATCAATAGTGTGGTTATTTAAATCTATCCCTAAAAGGGTATATTAGATTCAAGGTGCTGATAGGGTCATTCTCAATAACTTCACACACACGCTACAGTGCAGATCCAAGTCTAATTCTGTCCGTAAACGTATACCTGTCACCCAGCGCCTAAATAATAGGCCTCAAATTTATATTCAGCTAAATCTGTGGCTATTGCTGTAGCTGCTCAAGTTATTTTGTGTCCGTCAAAGCACAGTTTTTGTTCTGGGTTGAAATACAATTCCCAACCTAGCAATTTTCTAAATTTGTGGTTTCTGCTGTATCAGGCCTACTTTAAATCTATCCCTAAAAGGGTATATTAGATTCAAGGTGCTGATAGGGTCATTCTCAATAACTTCACACACACGCTATTGTGCATATCCAAGTCTAATTCTGTCCATAAACGTATACCTGTCACCCAGCGCCTAAATAATAGGCCTCAAATTTATATTCAGCTAAATCTGTGGCTATTGCTGTAGCTGCTCAAGTTATTTTGTGTCCGTCAAAGCACAGTTTTTGTTCTGGGTTGAAATACAATTCCCAACCTAGCAGTTTTCTAAATTTGTGGTTTCTGCTGTATCAGGCCTACTTTAAATCTATCCCTAAAAGGGTATATTAGATTCCAGTGGTGGGTGACGTGAAGCATGATTCTCTGCTATGACATGAAGACTGATTCTCTGCTGACATGAAGCCAGATTCTCTGCTATGGGATCTCTCTCCTCTGCCTGGGTGCCTGGGCCTAAATATGTGACAATGGACTGTTCCAGTGGTGGGTGACGTGAAGCATGATTCTCTGCTATGACATGAAGACTGATTCTCTGCTGACATGAAGTCTGAATCTCTGTTATGGGACCTCTCTCCTCTGTCTGGGTGCCGGGGCCTAAATTATATGACAATGGATTGTTCCAATGTTGGGTGACGTGAATTATGATTCTCTGCTATGACATGAAGACTGATTCTCTGTTATGGGACCTCTCTCCTCTGTCTGGGTGCCGGGGCCTAAAAATATCTGACAGTGGCCTGTTCCAGTGGTGGGTGACATGAAGCCTGATTCTCTGCTATGACATGAAGACTGATTCTCTGCTGAGTCGCTGACATGAAGCCAGATTCTATGTTATGGGACCTCTCTCCTCTGTCTGGGTGCCGGGGCCTAAATTATATGACAATGGACTGTTCCAATGTTGGGTGACGTGAAGCATGATTCTCTGCTATGACATGAAGACTGATTCTCTGCTGACATGAAGCCAGATTCTATGTTATGGGACCTCTCTCCTCTGTCTGGGTGCCGGGGCCTAAAAATATCTGACAGTGGCCTGTTCCAGTGGTGGTTGACATGAAGCCTGATTCTCTGCTATGACATGAAGACTGATTCTCTGCTGACATGAAGCCAGATTCTCTGTTATGGGACATCTCTCCTCTGCCTGGGTGCCGGGGCCTAAATATCTGACAATGGACTGGTCCAGTTTTGGGTGACGTGAAGCCTGATTCTCTGCTATGACATGAAGACTGATTCTCTGCTGACATGAAGCCTGATTCTCTGCTATGGGACCTCTCTCCAATTGATATTGGTTAATTTTTATTTATTTTATTTTTATTTTAATTCATTTCCCTATCCATATTTGTTTGCAGGGGATTTAACTACATTTTTCTGCCTTTTGCAGCCCTCTAGCCCTTTCCTGGGCTGTTTTACAGCCTTTTCAGTGCCGAAAAGTTCGGGTCCCCATTGACTTCAATGGGGTTCGGGACGAAGTTCGGGTCGGGTTCGGGATCCGAACCCGACCCGAACTTCGTCCCGAACCCCATTGAAGTAGATTCGCTAACAGGGATGTTAGCATATGCCAGAGACTTTTGTAAGTCTTTAGCTGACACTCTAGGATTCTTCTTCACCTCATTCAGCAGTCTGCTCTGTGCTCTTGCAGTCATCTTTACAGGACGGCCACTCCTAGCAAGAGTAGCAGCAGTGCTGAACTTTCTCCATTTATAGACAATATGTCTTACCGTGGACTGATGAACAGCAAGGCTTTTGGAGATACTTTTATAACCCTTTCCAGCTTTATGCAAGTCAACAATTCTTAATCGTAGGTCTTCTGAGAGCTATTTTATGTAAGGCATCATTCACATCAGGCAATGCTTCTTGTGAAAAGCAAACCCAGAACTGGTGTGTGTTTTTTATAGGGCAGGGCAGCTGTAACCAACACCTCCAATCTCATCTCATTGATTGGACTCCAGTTGGCTGACACCTCACTCCAATTAGCTCTTGGAGATGTCATTAGTTTAGGGGTTCACATATTTTTTCCACCTGCACTGTGAATGTTTACATGGTGTGTTCAATAAAAACATGGTAACATTTAATTCTTTGTGTGTTATTAGTTTAAGCAGACTGCGATTGTCTATTGTTGTGACTTAGATGAAGATCAGATCACATTTTATGACCAATTTGTGCAGAAATCCATATCATTCCAAAGGGTTCACATACTTTTTCTTGCAACTGTATTTATCCTGTGACCGCCTAATGTACCTCCAGCCACAGAATCCAAAGTTCTTTGCTGTCAGGTGAACGCCTATTGGCTAATTTTTGGGGCCTGTACTGGCCGACAGTTACATATTTATCCTGTGACCGCCTAATATACCTCCATTCACAGAATCCTACAAAGTTGTGTGCTGTCAGGTGAATGCCTATTGCCTAATTTTTGGGGCCTGTACTGGAGTGGCAAGTTCTCACAACAATACTTAAGGCACCAATCACTAATATTTCATGAGACCTTATAAAATGTGAAGTTGTGTGTACCGCGAAAAAATAAATCGCATAATTTCTATAAGGTATGTACCTCTCACAATTAGATTTTAGGATGCTTTCCAAAATATCCCATTTTGTGGCGGTATTTTTATTTTTGAGGACTTTGTGCCAGTTAGTTACGCCTATGGCCTCTCTTAGTGGCAAAATTTAAATTTTTTGAAGTTTGGTATTTTTGTTCCTCCCTGTAGAAACGCTCGTTTGAAGGATAATTGGAAGGTTATTACTTTATGGTCACTATTTCCCAGGTGTCCCCCAACCTGCACGTCTGTTGTTCTGTCAGGTTTGTTGGTTAATACTAAGTCCAGTATGGCCGTCCCTCCAGTCGGGTCCTGAACCAGTTGGGAAAGGTAATTGTCCTTGGTTATTGCCAAGACCCTGTTTACTTTATGAGATGTACAGCTTTCAGTTTCCCAGTCTATATCTGGGTAGTTGAAGTCCCCCATAATAACCTGATTACATTATGATTTACCGCCTCGTCTATCTCGTTTAGTAGATATGCCTCATAAATGCCCAGTAAAAACCTTATATAGTTGAATCATTTGAATGCAAATACATATTTCAAAGATATGATTCCTATTGAACTGTCAAAAAATAGAGCCAATAACCATAACAACAACGCTAATGGCTCTATTTCTCAACACTGCTATATTTAAGAAGTATGGTTTTCTCATCTCTATTTTACCTAAAAACTTCATGATACGAAAGGCACCACAATCAAATGCATTAACAAATGATTTCTTTATTAAATTCATAAAACAGTGTTGCAAATATCACAAAACATGTCACGTAGAATTTGTAGTCGGTCCATATGGTGCAATGAATTAATTCCACTACAGGTTGTAAATTTACATCTAAGGAAAGGAATAGCAGAGACGTTTGGATAATAGGGGTATGTGGTAATGTATTCTCCCTGGAGACCCCTTTACAAGGCTCTATCATATTTTATGGCTGGAGAAGTGTTTGCTTTGCTTTTCTGAAAGGTTTGTTAAAAGGCTTGTTAGAACTTGTGAAGCCCCTGTGCTATTTATTATCTTCATTGCCTGGTTATAGGTCTCTGTGGTCCCTTATGACATTCCCAAGCAAACTTATGCTCGCAGCAATTTGTAATATTTTTTTTTGTTTTCTGGACTTTTAAGTCACTACATGTATTCTACTTGCTTATCTAGCTTTAACATCCTCCCTGGACTTTTAGTACAGCAGAGAGTCTAACTTAACTCTCTCCAGCAGACCAGAAGTCAGACCAGGGAGTGAGGGGGACCACACTTCCGTATGTTTTCCCAGTAGTATGTCTAGTCAGGGATTATATTATATACAGTACCGTATCTCACAAAATCGAGTACACCCCTCACATTTTTGTCAATATTTAATCTTTTCATGGGACAACACTGAAGATATGACACATATCACTTCTATTGCCAGCGGTTTAGACATTAATGGCTGTGTGTTGAGTTATTTTGAGGGCGCACCAAATGTACACTGTTATACAAGCTGTACACTGACTACTTACATTGTATCAAAGTGTCATATCTTCAGTGTTGTCCCATGGAAAAAAAATATGATAAAATATTTGCAAAAATGTGAGGGGTGTACTCCCTTTTGTGAGATACAGTGTATGCACTTCTCTTCTGTTCGCATGTTTATCTTGGTCTATGAAGCAGAGCTGTCATTCTGTCAGTCATTCCACTCATACATCTACTATTCTAATGAGAATCACCTTGCAGCAGTGTTGTAAACTGAGATTACTTTCCTCTCCTATTAACTGCTTCCCGACCGCCTAACGCAGGATTGCGTTCCGGCGGCGGTGGATTCATTCCTCCTGGACGCGCCGGCGCGTCATCTCACAAGACGCGAGACTACGATAACAGCCGGCCCGCGCATGCGCATCGCGGGCCGGCAAAAGTTAAAGGACAAGTTTGTCATTAGCCTGCCAGCCAATGATCGTCGCTGGCAGGCTGATGATTTTCAAAAAAACTAATCGCAAGCCAGTTAACACATTATATTTATAAATATAATGTGTTAAATGGCTTCTGTGCTCCTCTGCTGGTTCTTTTCGTCGGTTGGTCCCAGCAGAGGAGCACACATCACAGTGAGTACACACCAAACACTTCACTTAGCCCCAGATCACCCCCCATCACCCCAATTAACCCCTTGATCACCCCTTGATCGCCCCTGTCAATCACCTAGTGAAAGGGAAAAAAGTGATCAGTGTAAACTGTCACTTTTTTTTCCCACTGGTATTGACTGTTAGGTTTTAGGATAGTTTAGGCCCCTTGGTTAGGTAGTTAGCGATCGTTTAGCGCCCAGCCCACCGCACCGCAGTCACTGATTCGCTGATTAGCGTATCGCTAATCAGCATTTGTACTTTTATAGTATCTGTAAGTGATCAGAACTGATCACATTCAGATCTATAATAGTATTAGTGTCACCTTAGTTCGCCCGCCACCCAAAACGCAGTGTTTGCCCGATCAGGCCTGATCGGTCGCCCACACCCGCCCCGCCGCAGTGACAAAAAAATATATATTTTTTTTGATCACTGCACAATCACTTTACAAGCGCTGCGGCGATAAAAAAAATCAGTTTTGATATTTTTTATCAATCGCAGCGGCCTCCGGTACTTCGCTAGCCTCCCATTTGTAAGACTGGCTTTTTTCTTGGGTAGTCTCAGGGAATACCCCCTAAATTTAGTTGACCAAATGGCAAACAAGGGGTATTCTTCTGAAGAGGCCTACAGGATTCTGACCCAGTCGGATGAGGAATGGGAACCCTCATCTGACGAATCTAGCGGGTCAGAATAAGAACCTGTAGAAAGCAGTGGCAGTCTGACCCAAAGTTCGGACGAGGAGGTTGAGGTCCCTGAAAGCACCAGGCATACCAGGCCCCGTGTTGCTAAACCACAGGTTGCGCAGGATCTGCTTCAAGGGCAGCAGAGTGGGGCTAGCGCTGTCGGATTACGTGGTGAGGCATACACCAGCAGCGCGTCCATCCTGGACCTAGTATCAGCACTGCCGTACAACATGGTGAAGTGGCGAGCACCAGAAGGGCAGTTGAAGCTGGTACGGTGGCACGTGCATTAGTTCCCCCATCGCAGCCACCGCACAGACAGGCCCGTAGAGCCCCTAGAGTCCCTGAGGTGCTGGCAAACCCTGATTGGCAGCCCCCAACTTCAGCCGCACCAATAGTTCCCCCTTTCACCACCCAGTCTGGAGTTTGGGTTGAGACAGCTCAGATCGGTTCGGCACTGGGATTTTTTGAGCTGTTCTTGACTGCGGAGCTCTTGGACTTAGTTGTGGCAGAAACAAATCGGTATGCCACTCAATTTATAGCTGCCAACCCGGGAAGCTTTTATGCCCAGTCTTTCCGGTGGAAACCCGTCCAAGTTTCCGAAATTATTCTGGGCCTTCTCAACATGGGCCTGACAAAAAAGCATGAATTGCGGTCATATTGGTCCACGAACCCAATTCATCACATGCCCATGTACTCTGCTGCCATGTCCAGGACACGATTTGAGACCATCCTGCGTTTCCTGCACTTTAGCGACAACAGCACCTCTCGTCCCAGAGGCCAACCAGCTTTTGACTGGCTCCACAAAATTCGGCCCATCATAGACCACTTCAACACCAAATTTTCAGATTTGTATACCCCTGAGCAAAACATCTGCGTAGACGAGTCCCTTATACATTTTACCGGGCGCCTTGGCTTCAAACAATACATCCCAAGCAAGCGCGCCCGGTATGGGGTCAAATTGTATAAGCTGTGTGAAAGGGCCACAGGCTATACCCACAAATTTCGGATCTATGAGGGTAAAGATCAGACCCTGGAGCCGGTCGGTTGCCCTGACTACCTGGGGAGCAGTGGGAAGACAGTCTGGGACTTGGTGTCACCCTTATTTGGCAAGGGGTACCATCTTTATGTGGACAATTTTTACACAAGTGTGCCCCTCTTCAGGCATTTGTTCCTAGAACAGATTGGCTGCTGTGGCACCGCGCGACCTAGTCGCCGGGGCTTCCCCCAATGGCTCGTTACCACCCGTCTTGCAAGGGGGGGAGAGGGCTGCCTTGTGTAACGAAGAACTGCTTGCGGTGAAATGGAGAGACAAGCGTGACGTTTACATGCTCTCCTCCATTCACGCAGACACGACAATACAAATAGAACGGGAAACCAGTGTCATTGAAAAGCCCCTCTCAGTCCACGACTATAACCTTCACATGGGAGGGGTGGACTTCAATGACCATATGTTGGCTCCTTATTTAGTTTCCCGACGCACCAGACGCTGGTATAAGAAGGTGTCTGTATATTTGATTCAATTGGCTGCATATAATAGTTTTGTTCTCTACAGTAAGGCTGGGAGAACAGGATCCTTCCTCAAATTTCAGGAAGAGATCTTTGAGAACCTCCTGTATCCAGGAAGTTCCGTGGCCCCATCCACCAGTGTAGTGAGCCGTCTACACGAGCGACATTTCCCCAATGTCGTTGCTGGTACCTCAACCCAACCGTCACCCCGAAAAAGATGTCGTGTCTGTAGCAGGAGTGGAATAAGGCGTGACACCCGCTATTTCTGTCCTGACTGCCCTGACCACCCTGCCCTATGCTTAGGGGAGTGTTTCCGGAAGTACCACACACAGGTACACTTAGCATAGGGATTGCGTTTCACAGGACAGGCACACAGGGCTATTAGGGCCCTTTCACTCACAGCTGCTGCAAACCTCTCCTTTCACCTGGGACAAAGTGCATAATGTACTTCGCCACATCTCTGGGCGATTTGCGCTTTGCATATTGTCCCATGGGGAAGGAGAGGTTTGTCCTATAAAGGTAAAAAAAAAAAAGCTAACATGTGACAAAAAATAAAAACTTCCATGAACTCACTATGCCCATCACGGAATACCTTGGGGTGTCTTCTTTCCAAAATGGGGTCACTTGTGGGGTAGTTATACTGCCCTGGCATTTTAGGGGCCCTAATGCGTGAGAAGTAGTTTGAAATCAAAATGTGTAAAAAATGCACTGTGAAATCCTAAAGGTGCTCTTTGGAATGTGGGCCCCTTTGCCCACCTAGGCTGCAAAAAAGTGTCACACATGTGGTATCGCCGTACTCAGGAGAAGTTGAGCAATGTGTTTTGGGGTGTCTTTTTACATATACCCATGCTGGGTGAGAGAAATATCTCGGCCAAAGACAACTTATCCCATTTTTTTTATACAAAGTTGGCATATGACCGAGATATTTATCTCACCCAGCATATAACTAATCTCAACAAAGATAGCCTCAGTTCACAGTACAGTCATGGCTTTCATTTGTAATGAACCTGTGACAGGTATAGCAGATGTCAACATAACTTGTAGGTCAGGGGCATAGGAACCCAGTAGGTAATGGGGACCACTAACAACTTAAAATAAGCTTCCTACTGTATGTAAGATGGCATGTAAGCTCCTGAGCTAATGAATTCCAAAGCTTGGCGTTACTCAGGAGCAATGGGCCTAAATATTGGTCTTATATACATGCTGCCTATGTCCACCTCTACTTTAGAGTTCTTATTGGCATGCAATAACATCTGTCAGGTTTTGGACGGTTCCAGTTTTTAATGGCTACAGACTACAATATTCTTGCTGCCAAAACCAACAGAAAGCTTCATTGCTTACTTCCAGAGGATAAAAATCTGCCTTGGCCTTGTGATAGACACAGATACATGTTTCAATACATTTACATAATATGCAGCTTGCAGCTTTCAGGGGAGAGCTGTGAGGAGGATTGGAGTGATAGTGGTGGCATAGATAGTGTAACGGTCACGTACACACACACACAGGGGGAGGGAAGTGACCACTGCGCTCCACCCTCACCCCTGGCCCTGCCTACTTGCCTCGCGAGTCCTTATGACAGGGGACAACTGGACGGCAATCCCTAGCTTGGACTAAGTGCAGGGATGACAGACAGACAAACAACAGAACGTGAATGGACCGAGTCAATACCAGGAAAGCTACAAAGTACAAATGGAGCAAGCAGAGAATTGTCAGAAGAAGCCGGGGTCATAAATACCAGGAGAGCCGTGTAGTACCAAAGGAGTCAGTAGAGGATCATCAGGAGGAGGCCGGGGTCAGAATACCAGGAGAGCAGCAAAGTACACAAGGAGCAGGCAGAGGATCGTCAGGAATTCAGAAGGAGGTAAGTACGCCAGGAAACACAAAACCACAGGTGGAACCTAAATTAACAGGCAACCTGTGGCTAGCAGGCTGCCTGTATTTATAGTGGGGAGTGAGGGTCATGTGACGTGGCCAGCGTCACATGACCGACAGACCAACCAGTCGAGCACCGAGTGATCAGCTCGGCGCTCAAGGCAGACTTAGATACAGGGAGCCACCCAGCTAGTAAAGCCACCCTGGGAACGAGGTCAAACACAGATCCACGCTCCCGAAGTTAAGCAGCAGGTCTGCGGCTAATGGGGGACCGAGTGCACCTTCGGAACCCCGTTACAGTACCCCCCATTTTACGAGGGGCCACCGGACCCAAGACTTCAGGCGATGGCCTTTCAGGGTGTTCTAAATTAAATTTTCGAACAAGTCTAGGAGCATGAACCTCCCTGGCAGGTACCCAAGATCTCTCTTCAGGTCCATACCCCTTCCAGTGAATCCCTTCCAGTGAATCAGGTACTGCAAGGAATTACGCACCTTCCTGACATCCACTATTTTAGACACCACATACTCGACAGCATCATTAACAAGAATCGGCGGAGGCGAGGCTTTCGATGGTACTACCGGTTCAAAATATTTTTTAAGTAAAGATTTATGGAACACATTATGAATGTGGAATGACTCGGGCAGCTCCAACCTAAATGATACCGGGTTAATCACCTGCGTGATCTTATATGGTCCAATAAAACGAGGAGCAAACTTTTTAGAATCTACCTTAAGAGAGAGATTCTTGGAGGACAACCATACCTTATCCCCAACCTGAAAATTCACCCCCCTTGAATGTCTCCTATCGGCCTTGAGTTTCTGAGAACTTTGAGCCTTTTCTAAGTTCGATTGAACCCGGGCCCAAACTGTGCACAGTTCAGAGGAGAGCCTATCCGCCTCAGGGTTAGAGGAGGAGACGGATGATCCAGAATGAAAACGGGGATGGAAACCATGGTTACAAAAGAAAGGTGAAACCCCAGCAGAAGAATTGACACGGTTATTCAAAGCAGATTCAGCCAATGGAAGAAATTTCACCCATAATTGCTGGTCATCAGTAACATACAACCTCAAGAATTGTTCCACAGACTGATTAAGGTGTTCAGTCTGCCCATTACTCTCAGGGTGGTAGGCAGAGGAAAAAGACAATGAAATTTAACATTTTTGACAGAAGGCCCTCCAGAATTTGGACACAAACTGCACACCCCTGTCAGAAACAATATTTTCCGGGATACCATGCAATCGAACAATTTCTTTCACAAAAATAGACGCCAGAGTTTTGGCATTCGGGAGTTTAGACAGGGGAATGAAATGGACCATCTTGCTAAACCTATCGACCACTACCCAAACTGCAGTCTTACCCTCCGTTGGCGGTAGGTCAGTTATAAAGTCCATCGAGCTATGGGACCAGGGTCTACTGGGAATGGGTAGGGGTCGTAGGTTACCAGCAGGGTGAGTCCTAGGTGCCTTGGACCTGGCACAAACCTCACAGGCTGACACGTAGGACTTGACATCCCTAGTTAGAGTGGGCCACCAATAAGATCTAGAAACCAGATCCTTAGTGCCCTCAACACCCGGATGTCCACAAAAGGCAGAATCGTGACACTCACCCAACAGCTGGAGACGAAATTGTACGGGAACAAACAACTTATCTGTTGGGGTGGATACCGGTGCCAGATGTTGTTCAGACCTAATGCGAGCCGAGATATCCTGGGTAAGAGCTGCTATGAAGATTTTTGCTGGTAGCATGGATTCAGGTGGTACCTCAGTAGGTTGAAAAGCATGGAAGCTCCGAGATAATGCGTCCGCCTTCACATTTTTACTTCCCGGCCTGAACGTAATGGAAAAATCAAAATGAGTAAAAAACAGAGCCCATCTGGCTTGACGGGGATTCAACCTCTTAGCAGACTCGAGAAACATAAGGTTTTTATGGTCAGTGACAACAGTTACACAATGCCTTGCCCCCTCCAGAAAATGCCTCCACTCCTCAAATGCCCATTTAATGGCCAGCAGCTCCCTATTCCCTATGTCGTAGTTTCTCTCCGTGGGAGAGAATTTCCTGGAGAAGAAGGCACATGGTCTCAGGTTAGTGAGGGAAGCAGGACCTTGTGAAAGGACTGCTCCTGCGCCGTCCTCGGACGCATCCACCTCCACAATAAAAGGTCTCTCTTTATCAGGCTGGATCAGAATGGGAGCCCTACTGAATGCCTTTTTTAATTTTTCAAATGAAGAAATGGCCTCAGTAGACCAATTCTCCAAATCCGCCCCTTTCTTAGTAAGGTCGGTCAACGGTTTAGCAATTACGGAAAAATTCATGATAAATTTACGATAGTAATTGGCGAAACCTAGGAACCGTTGTAAGGCCTTTAAGGATGAAGGTCTTACCCATTCCTTAATCGCTAGTACCTTACCAGGATCCATCTTGAAGGCGTGAGGAGTCAGAACATGCCCTAGAAACAGAATCTCCTGTACACCAAAGACACATTTCTCTTGCTTAGCGGATAGCTGATTCTCCCTCAACACCTCTAATACTTGTTTAACATGGATGTATTTCTGGAGTGTAATAATATTACAGGATATAGCTACTAGAGAGGGGTCGTTGATCCAGGGAGATATTCTGATTGCCTGATTGGAGTCGGGAAGAAATTTTTTATTCCCCTAAAGTGAGGAAAATTGGCTTCTACCTCACAGTTTTTTTTTGCCTTCCTCTGGATCAACTTGCAGGATGACAGGCCGAACTGGATGGACAAATGTCTTTTTTCGGCCTTATGTACTATGTTACTATGTTACTATGTTATAACATGAGGCACATGGGATTCGAAGTCAGGAGAGAATATCAAAATGTCGTCAAGATAGACAATAACAAATTTACCTAAGAACTCCCTAAGAATGTCATTCATGAAGTTTTGGAACACAGCTGGGGCATTGCTGAGTCCAAAAGGCATCACCTGATATTCAAAGTGTCCTACCGGAGTATTGAACGCCGTCTTCCATTCGTCTCCCTCCTTGAATCGGATTAGATTGTATGCCCCTTTCAGGTCAATTTTGGAAAACCAGGTTGCCCCCAGAACCTGGTTAAATAAATCCGGAATCAATGGGAGGGAGTATCTATTCTGGACAGTGATTTTATTTAATCTCCGGTAATCGATACATGGCCTAAGACAACCATCTTTTTTCTTAACAAAGAAAAACCCGGCCCCCATAGGAGAGACAGAAGGTCTAATATGCCCTTTACCAAGGCTCTCCTTAACATAATCTTCCATGGCCTTGCGTTCGGGCTCAGAAAGATTATAAATTCGCCCCTTAGGAAACTTGGCCCCCTCTACTAGCTGTATGGTACAATCATAAGGTCTATGGGGAGTAGAACCTCCGGGGTTGGTGATGAGAATACATCAGAGTATTCCCTAACAACAGTGGGTAAGGTATCAGACTTTACTGAGACCCCAGCCTGTCCCACGGACAAGCACGAGTCACACTTAGGCCCCCATCTCACCAACTCCCCACTGGACCAATCTATAGTGGGGTTATGTAGTCGGAGCCAAGGCAACCCTAGTACCACCTCAGCCGGTAGGTTCTCCAGGACTAAAAGGGAACATCTCTCTGAGTGGCACACACCCACGGTTAGAGAAATCTCCGAGGTACACGAGCTCACCGTACCACCAATAAGAGGAGTAGCATCAATAGCCATGACATGGATAGGAGTTGGTAAGGCAAACATAGGAATACCCAATCTTACAGCATACTCAGAGTCAATAAAGCTAGCCACTGAGCCAGAATCAATAAAGGCCTTACCCGGCCATTTATCTACTCCCAGAGAAATCGTAATGGGTACCAAAAGCTTACATTTAGAAAATTCAGGGTGTACCTGGTCTTTAGGTTGCCTTGCCTTAGAAGCCTTGACAGAGAGGACCTTCTTAGGACACTGGTTGATCCAATGGTCAGGATCTCCACAGTAAAAGCATTCTCCACGTCTGCGGCGAAGATTCCCTCGGGTCATGCCAACCTGCATGGGTTCCCCGGTGGAGACCTCAGCATTGTCTCTGGGATAGGCCTCTGGCTGGACCACCATCTGGGAAGAGAACTGTTGTTCCTGTCGTCTCTCTCTAACCCGACGGTCAAGTCGGACAACAAGGGTCATCATCTCCTCTAAGGTTTCTGGAAGTTGATAACTGACCAGAAGATCCTTTAAATTATCACACAGACCTGACCTAAACTGACTCTTCAGGGCTGGTTCGTTCCATCCTGAGGGGACACACCACCTTCTGAATTGGGTGCAATAATCCTCCGCAGGTAGATTGCCCTGAACCAGTGCCTTTAGAGCCGTCTCGGCTACTAGAGCCCTGTCTGGTTCATCATAGAGGGTACCTAGGGCCTGAAAGAACCCCTCCACAGAAGATAAACAACTGGCGCCAGCAGGTAAAGAGAACGCCCAGTCCTGGGGATCACCCTGTATTCGGGAAATGATAATGCCCACACGTTGACTCTCGGGGCCAGAGGACACGGGGCGCAAATGGAAGTAAAGTTTGCAATTCTCCTTAAAAGAGAGAAACTTCTTCCGGTCTCCAGAAAAGGGTTCTGGGAGCTTAATCTGGGGCTCAAAATGCGGACTGGAGGCCTGAGGAGTGAAAGAACCTTGCCCTAACTCTAAAGAACTGAGTTTTTCCCCTAACTCCTGCACCCTCTGCGTCAGATTAGAGACATGGTCAGTCAGGGTCAACAGAGGATTCATTATGGAGTGGTTATTGGGCCTGTTAATCTGTAACGTTCGCGTACACACACACACAGGGGGGAGAGAAGTGACCACTGCGCTCCACCCTCACCCCTGGCCCTGCCTACTTGCCTCGCGAGTCCTTATGACAGGGGACAACTGGACGGCAATCCCTAGCTTGGACTAAGTGCAGGGATGACAGACAGACAAACAACAGAACGTGAACGGACCGAGTCAATACCAGGAAAGCTACAAAGTACAAATGGAGCAAGCAGAGAATTGTCAGGAGAAGCCGGGGTCATAAATACCAGGAGAGCCGTGTAGTACCAAAGGAGTCAGTAGAGGATCGTCAGGAGGAGGCCGGGGTCAGAATACCAGGAGAGCAGCAAAGTACACAAGGAGCAGGCAGAGGATCGTCAGGAATTCAGCAGGAGGTAAGTACGCCAGGAAACACAAAACCACAGGTGGAACCTAAATTAACAGGCAACCTGTGGCCAGCAGGCTGCCTGTATTTATAGTGGGGAGTGAGGGTCATGTGACGTGGCCAGCGTCACATGACCGACAGACCAACCAGTCGAGCACCGAGTGATCAGCTCGGCGCTCAAGGCAGACTTAGGAGCAGGGAGCCACCCAGCTAGTAAAGCCGCCCTGGGAACGAGGTCAAACACAGATCCACGCTCCCGAAGCTAAGCAGCAGGTCTGCCGCTAATGGAGGACCGAGTGCACCTTCGGAACCCCGTTACAGATAGGAGTTGTACTGACGGTGGCTGTCCACACTCCATGGGGCCATACAGCAATGAATTTAGGGCGCAACGTTTCTTCCCTTGGGTACCACACTGGTATTGGGGTCTCTGACTGGTGTTAGGTTGAGTTCCCTTGATGTTGCGAGGTTTGGAGGTGGATGGCAGGGCTCCCTTATGATGCAGACAATGCAATGATGAGGGTAAAATGAGGGTAACAAATACAGTGTTTTTTACTGAGATAGTTTAGGTGATTCATAAACTAAGGCGTTGGTGGCATTCAGTTCAGTCTCTCCAGAGTACATGTGCAATCTTTTCAAGGCTGAATATGGAATAGCAAACTGTAAGATGGCTGACTCTGAATCTCTCTGTTAACTCCAAACAACTTTTCAATTCGCCAAAAGGAGTACCCAAGCATAATATGTACTACAGTTCCCACATCCATTAGTTTTATCTATCCAGAGGATAGATCATCAGTTAAAACAAAGTGCAGAACCCCTTTAACTTTAATAATTTAATTTATTTTCATTTTAAGGGATATCTTTTCCATTCACACGTCCGAAAAATGGGTCCGCATGACCCATTCATTTATTAATGGTGCCGGAATGTGCTGTCCGCATCCGCATTTGCGGATCCGCACTTCCGCATCTGTGCTTCCGTTTTTGCAAAAAAATAGAACATGTCCTATTCTTGTCCGCAATTGCAGACAAGATTAGGCATTTTCTATTATAGTGCCGGCGATGTGCGGTCCACAAATTGCGGAATGCACATTGCGGGTGTCCGTGTTTTGCGGATCCGCAAAACACTTACGAACGTGTGAATGGACCCTCATAGTAAAATTATTAAAGGTTACGTTTTATCTTTATGTATATTCTAATGGATTGCCTTCCTTGTAAAATGTTATAATATACTTTCTATGTTATAAAGTATATTATAGTGCATTTGTATTGTGCGGCAGTTGTGTGCGGTTCTGCTGCAATACTGCAGGTATATAGAGGGACAAGCATTATTGGAACAAATAATTTCTACTGGTGTGATATACCAGTCGCCCCCCAAAAAAACTGATTGAAGCGGGGTGTTATATACCAATATACTTTCTTTATAGTGCATTTGGGTACTGCATAGTGCATTTGCGCATGCGCGTACGCGAAAATTATATTGCCGATATTTCGCATTGAAAAATTCGAATAATACATCTGGTACATCACTGTCCATGTTGTGGGACTATTTGTGCACTTCTAGTAATTATTTCTTGGCTGCAAATATGAGCTGAAGGTTTTTCAGGTTCACCTGCCATTAAAATGAATGGGACCAGCCGCGAACTTGCGGTTCGCGAACATATGATCGCGTTCGCGCGATCGCGAACCGTCCCGGCAGATGTTCGTCCATCGCTATCAGCCATCTAAACTAGTAGCGCAGCATCTATGTCTGCAAGAAAGAGTGGGAAATGGGACATCAGCACTACAGCATGCAAGGATGGAGGCTTTTTGCAGTAGGAGTCGCACTGCACAGGCAACATGCAGCTCCTCATGCTCCAGCTGCTTGAGCTATACTTCTCAGCTCCTCCGTCAGAGGGACAAGTTCCTGCCTTCCTCCTTCTCAGTAGGACACAACAAACTAAATAGTGCTACCATTTTCAGCACTTGTAATAATACTAACACACATAAAATACATTAACCCAAATGTAAATATTTACCCTTTGCAGTGGTCCTCTGGGGCACTGCATATTTAATAGAGCTTTGTCTTGTAATGAGCCATGCACCTGTGTGCATGGCCTGTACAGATTTCTATCCCTTAGAAGTAAACAAAGATTCCATGGAATGCCAGCAAACAGGGATCTTGAAAACTACGATAACTTTATACAAAAATATATTGGAAACATTTATAACTCATTATACAAAGAAATATTTTTTTTTATTTAGCTAAACCATAATATAATTCTAATAGTTAGTTATGTTTGTCCTTATAAATCTATTTTCTTAAAAAGTTATTTCACAGCAGTGAAGGTATAAAAAAAATATTAAAAAAAAACCTTATACTCACAGTCAACCTTATATGTCAGTCATCAAGACCAGGCTTTTCATGACTGCAGCGGTGACATGCTCATATACCACACATGAAGTTGCAGCCAATCACTGGCCTCATGCTAGCTGAGGCTAGTGATTGGCTGGAGTGGTCATGTATATGGGCAAATCATTGCTGCTGCCAAAACATGATCACTGCAGCAGCAGGAAGTATCAGAACAGTGGCACTGGAATGGAGGGGGTTCAAGACAGTGAGAATATATTTTTACCTTTACTACCTTTAAAAAATTCTTCCCAAATTCCACCCCTTTTCCACATTATAAATATGTCCGTTGACTGGTAGTGATAGCTGCACCACAATTTGGATACATTTTTTACTATACATTATTGTTTTCATTGAAACCGTAACTGAAAAGTAACTTGTAGTACATGTCTACCCTGGCATAAATACATGGTACACTGCCTATGTACCATTACAAAAAAAAAACTGCTGATGGTGTCAGTGCTCAATTGAATTGACTTAAACTCTCTTCTTTATTAATGTGATGAGAGAAGACCTGTAGAAGGTCTCCATTCATTGGTCTGTCTTCCATAAATACATATGTGATTCAGATTGACTTCAACACATTAGGTGAGGGATTAGGAGAAAACAAGAAGGGCAATGAGGGAATTTTTAGGTCTCTGCTTTCATTCACTAGGAGTCAAATGCTTAAATTTAGAAATGAAGGTTGCTCTTGGATAATAAATCAGAATAGTTAACCTTCTTGGTATGCAGGTCAAGAGAGTGTCCAGGTCTCTAATATGAAAAACAGAACCATAGTGAGTAGGGTGTTTTATTTTTCCAAAGATGTGATTTTCATATGACTTTGCTTACGCCCTGAGTTTCAGTGATGTAAAAGATATATGTGCCAAATTTCAAGAAGATTGGATATTATTTAGGGGTTGCACACATTGATCACTTTTATTACTACTCTCACTCCTGTACCTAGGAGGTTGGTCTAAAAACGACTTCAGTTTCAGGATCCGAGGGGCTCTGCATCAAGCAAGCTGGATGGCAAAGGCAATATATGCACTTAAAATTGTCCTCTTCACTAAACAGTTGAATATTCCTCAACGAGAATTGAAAGGAATTAAACTGGTTGCAAATTTTGTCAGCCTCATATATGTTCGCTTTTTGCACGAGGCAATTGTAAGTCGATGGGCTGATTTGGATATGCTACAGCTTCTAAGCACTTACCCAGATGCAGACATAAAAAAAAGTGCCCTCACAGTTGCTAAGAGACACCTTTGGTACCTGTCAGAAACAAACGTAGGATTGGCTTTTTTGGACGAACGTATTACTCGGGCTGTTAAGGAAAATATGACTAAAGATTTAGAAACCAAACCTGCAAAGAAAAAGGAAATTAAACCATTAGAGGGTAAAAACCTAGTTTTTGAAGGAAAAGACCTGAACCATTTAGTTACTAATAAAATAAAGACGTTCATTGAATTGTTTGGGATCCACGACGTGACAGAATACTGCAGTGATTCTCTAAGAAGCCATGTGAACGCTCTTAAGGTGGTCAATGATACCGCAGAAAGAAGAATTGCTCTGATAAAAAAGTTTAATGAATCGGTCAGGGAAGAACAACAAAAACAATTCTTGTTGAGGGTAGTCGAGCATCACAGAAAAGTCGTCACCAAGCTAACAAAATAAGGGATTGCATAGTTCAAAGTTGATTAATATAACACGTGTTTTGCCTATCATACTACCTATTAATTTTAGTGTCTAGTTTTTATATTATTTTAAGTTTGTGATTTCTAGTTTTCCCAATAACAGTTATTAACATTGAAAAATCATATTTTTTTACTACTTTTACAAAACTGATCAAAGTGTGCAACCTCTAAATATTATCCAATCTTCTTGAAATTTGGCATATATATCTTTTATATCACTGAGACTCGGGTCGTAAGCAAAGTCTGCAAAACTTTTACATTTTATTTTTTCCATTACAAAATGAAACACAGGTGAGTTACACACGTTTTAAAGAGATTGCAACATGCAAGAATAGGTGGAAAAATGTGAAAGATAAAAAAATAAAAAAATGAGATTCCATAGTGGTTGGTGATACCTTTTAATGGCTAATTGAAAACATTGATAACAAAATGACAAAGATTGTGTTCCTTCCTCAGTGGCATAAAAAGTTTTTATGTCACGGAGGAAGGAACACAGGTTTCCGAAACGCTTCTGGCGAGACGGCGACAGCAACGGATTATATGTGATAAAATCTCCCCAGGACACTCTGTGTACAATACCAGACTTAAAACAATGTCCGAACGTGGGTAAGATTGCACAGCACTCTGCTGTTTCCATAACTTCTATAGCAGTGAATAGAAGCAACACAAACAGTATAGCATGGCAAGCTATGTTGTTTCTGCAGCAAGCCACTGAGGGGCTGGAGACAAGTGCAAAGGAGTCTGATGTGGTGCAGGAGTCAGTAACCAGGCCAGATGTAGGCAATAATGTCTCTCTTTATTTAAGTGCAGAATGAGAGTTGTAGTACTTTCAACAGTCTCAGAACACAGTGCAAAAATCTAACCAGATGCTTTTGTATGGATTAAAACAAGGATGTGAATTATAGTACTCTTTCCTCTTTATCTTCCCAAAGTCTCTCTCTGCAAAATCTATTGCTGGCAATAATACTTTTCAGATGGTAGCTGTAATTCTCAACTGAGGTGTACGTGTTTAAGATACACCTGACCAGGTCCTGTTCAAGTGTGTATCTTAGCAGTATTCCCCTCACTGCAGTATGTTCTAGTAGTTTTGATCAGCAAATACCTTTCTGTCTGACTCCTATGCTCGGGCATGCAGATTTCTGGACTTTCTTGCCATTTATTTCTCTCTCTTCCTTGAATACTGTAGAAATTGTGAGGTCTTTCTGTCAGTAGAAAAGCAATCTCTATAGAATCATCACAAAAAATCAAAAAAAATAAGTGTAACGTGATTTCATCAATAGCCCATTTTCTAATGACACATTCCCTTTAAAATGACTTACCGTAGTTAAAAGAGTAAATGAGGTGTAAATATAGACCGGGAACTGTATTACTGTCAGACTTTTAAGAAAAACATCCCTTATCAGCACCGATAAAAAAAAAATGTAAAATTAGAAACATCATGTGCGCTTTCTTTACATAAGACACTCAGAAATACTTCACTTATGTAAAACTACCACATACTTGAAATACTTCCACATACTTGAAATATCTGCAGCTTTCTTTAACATTCATTTCATTTAATTTATTCACTTGATAGGTTGGGTTCACAGTGAGCAAATAGAGAGTCTGGATAACTGATTACCAGGATGTCAGGCTGAGCTCTGTATTTACTTGCAGAATATTTGATAGAAAAACAGGCTATTAATGTTTTCCCAGGTATGAGTACTGAATTTCCATCACTGTAATTAGATGTGGAAAATGTGCTAGGTGGTCAGAAAGTAACAGATTGAGCGATTTAAAAAGGTTCTCCAGAATGAAACCACTGATGATCTAGGATAAGTCATCTATATCAGATTGACAGGAGCCTGGCATTCTACACCTTTGACAGAAATACGTAGCTCCGGTAAATATGCACCTGAATACAGATGATAAGATCTTCAGCTGAATCTCGGTAGGAATGGAGTCCATGAGGAGACATGAAGCACAGAAATGGCAGACTGCAGTTATGTGGCGCTGTGGTAATGGAGATTGCATACAAGTGCTACTACTAATTAACACACCCCACCGTCCTCTCTGTACGTAATTTCTCCTCATGAACTCCATTCCTACAGAGATTCAGGAGAAGATCTTATCAGCTGTATTCAGGATCGTAATCCCTGACAAGCAGAGCAGAGAGGAGGATGAGGCAGCTCTTTACCTCAGTGTTGTAAGGTAACTTGTCCTGTGTGATTAGGACAGGTTTTGTGTGTGTGTACTAATAGGACGGCGGCCATTTTATTTCTCCTAATGATTGCTCCCAGAAGTGTAGCTAAAGGCTCATGGGCCCTGGTGCAAATGTTCAGCTTGGGCCCCCTTTCCATCAGTGCTTTGTGGCCAGGGGCAGGGAAGCATATTGCCTTTACCTCTGAACCCCCTATAGCTACACCCCTGATTGCTCCCTAGACAAAATGAGCCATTATAACTAATGAAAGGTATTTGGGAATATATTTAAAATTAAATAATATTTAAGAATTTTCAGTAATTTTATTTTCTTAATTCCCAACATCAGAGTGTCTCCCAAAGGAAGAGAGCGTCACTGCCTGGCCCTATGGAGAATCAGTGTGAAGATTGCCACTGTCACCCATGTATACAACTATCATAACTATTATTGCCGGAGCCACTACTATCTACTTTCTCCTCACAGCACTTCACTGTGGGGTCATGCAGATAGATAGAAAGATATATAGACCTACGCAAATACAGTTGTGTTCCAAATTATTCAACCCCCAATGCTATAAAGGGTTTTAGGGAATTTAGTGTACATTTGTAATTGTGTTCAGAATGAAATCTTACAAGGACTTTTTAAAGAACCAAATGCAACTAAAATGACATCAATTGTTTTTGTAATACAGTATTAAATGTTTTTTTTTTTGTGATTTCTTCATTGACACAATTATTCAACCCCTTAAAGACTACCACTCTTAAGAACAGAGGTTCATTCAAGTGTTTTCGATCAGGTATTGAAAACACCTGTGGATGTCAAGGAGCAGCAATCAAGCATAATAAGCACCAATTAGGCAGATTTAAAAGGACTGTGATACTCAGCTCCTTCTAGATATTTACTGGTGTGTTTACAAACATGGTGAAGTCAAGAGAATGGTCCAGGAAGACAAGAGAAGAGGTGATTTATCTTCACAGGAAGGGCAATGGCTATAAGAAGATTGCAAAGATGTTAAACATACCAAGAGACACCATAGGAAGCATAATTCGCAAATTCAAGGCAAAGGGCACTGTTGAAACGCTACCTGGTCGTGGCAGAAAGAAGATGCTGACTTTGACTGCTGTGCGCTACCTGAAGCGCAAAGGGGAGAAAAGTCCCCGTGTGACTGCTGAGGAACTGAAAAAAGATTTCTCAGATGTGGGTACTGAAGTTTCAGCTCAGACAATAAGGCGCACACTGCGTAATGAAGGCCTCCATGCCAGAACTCCCAGGCGCACCCCCTTGCTGTCTCCAAAGAATAAGAAGAGTCGACTGCAGTATGCCAAAAGTCATGTGGACAAACCACAAAAGTTTTGGGATAGTGTTCTGTGGACTGATGAAACAAAATTAGAACTGTTTTGGCCCATGGATCAACGCTATGTTTGGAGGAGGAAGAACAAGGCCTATGAAGAAAAGAACACCTTGCCTACTGTGAAGCATGGTGGGGGGTCAATCATGCTTTGGGGCTGTTTTGCTTCTACAGGTACAGGGAAGCTTCAGTGTGTGCAAGGTACCATGAATTCTCTTCAGTACCAGGAAATATTGGATGAAAATGTGATGCAGTCCGTCACAAACCTGAGGCTTGGGAGACGTTGGACGTTTCAACAGGACAATGATCCCAAGCATACCTCCAAGTCCACTAGAGCATGGTTGCAGATTAAAGGCTGGAACATTTTGAAGTGGCCATCGCAGTCACCAGACTTAAATCCGATTGAGAACCTCTGGTGGGACTTAAAGAAAGCAGTTGCAGCGCGCAACTGAACTGGAGGCTTTTGCCCATGAAGAATGGACGAAGATACCCGTAGATCGCTGCAAGACACTTGTGTCAAGCTATGCTTCACGTTTAAAAGCTGTTATAACTGGAAAAGGATGTTGTACTAGGTACTAAGATTGAATTTCACTTGGGGGTTGAATAAAACTGATAATGATGTGAGCACAGAAAAGACATTTGTGGTTATTTCATTATAAATGTTATGTTATATTTGTCTGACTTACAAGTGCCTCTTTGATTTAATTGTAAACAAGATGACTGAAATGATCAAAATCAATGTCAAACTGGCCAAAACACTCAATTTCAGTGGGGGTTGAATAATTTTGAAAACAACTGTATATATATATATATATATATATATATATATATACACCTCAAAACAAAATCCAAACTGTGTTGTTTATTCAACCATAGCTGAACAACGTTTCAATCTTTCTCAAGTACAATAAATCTGAGATCAGTGCAGCATTAAATAGTCAAGAATCCTTTTTGACATCATCAATTAATAAAGTCCATAATCAATATAAAGTGCAAAGTACTGTGAGTAAAAACATGATTAGTCATAATTCATAATTATGCAAAATACCACAAGGAGGAGAGAAGCCAATCCACATGTGATCCGGATAATCAGCAATCCACCACGTGCACATGCGCCGGTGTTCCTAAGATTTCACTGCGCATGTCATGCACATGAAGCGCGCCATACAGAGCAGAAGTGAGGCTGGTGCCCCTCACCTTAGGTTGCTGATTATCCCGATCACATGTGGATTGGCTTCCTTGGAGTGCAGTTGATTTTATTTTGGAGTTTATGCTTCCTTAGTCAAGGTTGTATATGTTGGCACCCCCAATTTCTACCTTCCCTGCGGAGAGTTCTGCCTATTACCTATGATATATGTATATATATATATATATATATATATATAGCATTATTACTAACTGTACATAAAAAACTAAAACACATTTGAGTTGTTTGCCACATTTTTTATCAAAATTTTGGATGAGCCCATCTGCCAATGACAAGGTAACCTTTTCTGATAGGAACCTGCACTGTCAGACTTGTCTGTCGTGGTCCTAGGCCTACAAAATAAACTCAGGGCTCAGGTTACAACTACATGACTCTGGGTTCATGACTATCCATCTATGCAATGCGGGAAAAAAACTATAACATAACTGCAAAGTTATAATTAAGGCCAGTGTTAATGAGCATGTCGATGAGAATTTCATTTATATTTACTATTGCAAGGTCCTTGTAGATTGATCAGCAATACTGGGCGCAGCTCATGTAAAAACATTTTTGTTCTTTATTGTGACTTTCAATAGACTTAAGAAAGTCAGAAAATAAAAAAACTAAAGTTAATCCGATTTAATAAGGGCCACAGAGTGTACTTCATATCTTGTCTGTCCTGTGCAGCTCGGCTCTAGCTGCGAGCAGTATTGATTGGAAATGTCAGAGAGAGCTATTTCGGTGGAGAACAGTAAGAGAACAAAGACCTAAACACCTGAGGGCTCTGAGCTCACGGTTTATACATTCAAAGTCCGTTAAAAGCAAACTGTGAGACAAAAGGAAAATTGCACATTCTCGCTGCATGCAGAGTATTTGTTCTTTTAAAGAACATTACCCCCTAAAATTATAGAAATTACCAGTAAATTGAAATCTTTGCAGTGTCCTCTCCTCTTGAATTCTCAGTCTTGTTCAACATGTTTTAGTTATGTTTGTTTCTGGGACAAAAAGTTAGAACCTACCTTTCCCAAACTCATGTGCATTGCTGTTCAAGACTCTGACAAGCTAGAGGTAGACAGCCAGCAGAGTAGCTTTAGGGGTTCTGCAGCAAGCACCTGAGGAGTGAAGAATGGGAGTGTAACATCCCAGAGTGGGGTTATTATACACTTTTACCCCGCTACAATATGCTAAGAGCATTAATATTGTCATCTGATGTGATTTCCTCATGTCATTCACTACTGTGCAGTTGAAACCATTTTAAATGTTATATTTTCCTTTGTAATGTCTCAGGTCTGCCAGCAGGTGGCGGCATCGTTGGTAGGCATAGTTTTAATGTTATGGCCATTCAGAATGGAACATTCCAGTTCTGTTCTGCCCCCCTGCTTAAGGGAGGTGGAGTTTCCCACGCCCTGCGGCAAGGGAGGGAAAAACCAGTTAGATCCAGTGTGTTCCAGCTCTCCCTGCAAGGGGAAGGCTGTGTTGGTAGGAGCTCCCAGAAACAAGGATCCCAACCTAGGATCCAGCCTCGGCTGAGGCCAAGGATCACTCTTCCCAGCCTGAGTCTTCTACCTCAGCTGGTGACAAAGCAAGCAGCACCTCCAGATCTACAGACCTCCAGGACAAAATATACCCTGCGAGCAGAACTGTGAGTACTTATCCAGAGTCCAGGAGAAGCCAAATACCTCCTCAGCTAGTCAGGCCCATACTAAGCAGAAGACAGAGCAGAAGATAGATACCTGCCAGATTCTCTAGGCATATGAATAGAAGCAGAATACATTTTGATTCCTGCCACATATTGCCAATACCTGCTGGGACCCAAGATCTATGCTGTAACTCGTATGGATTCAAGCTGCCATTAAGTAAAGACGAGTTGGATTATATCATCAGTCTGGATCTCATTCCTTACTACCAAAGTTCCTCAGTTACTCCTACTAACAACACTCATTTTATTGCAAGTGAGCCAGGATCCAGGAGTCCAGTCGTACCAAGGTAGGAGACACCGTTGACACAATACCTACTACACAGAGACATTATCCCCCTCTGGCATTCCTCACCTGGTACGTGAGTTATTACATCTTAAAGGGCCCTGTTACAGTACCTGTACAAGCTGCAATTGGCGTCACAAACTACTTATAGACTTATTGGCACCTATCCTGACCCACTGCATCATTGGCCACCGTACCAGTGTCCTGCTCATTGCAGGAGTGGCAGGTCATTGCTCCCTAGGACTGGTGTGATAGGACGGCGCGCCCTTTCTTCCATGATGATAGTTTGGGGTGCTCTTGATGTTATGTTTGCATGGGTGCAAGGCAGGGTGTGTAGAGTATGCAATGGCCAGTGTCTGGTAATGTAGGAGTCAGTAAACCAGGCCAGCTTTAAACAGAATGAACATCTCTCTTTACTATAAAATGGGAGCTGTAGTACATCCAACAGGAAGGGGACACAGTCTCATCTGTACATAGTGCAACTCCTTTCCCAGATAGCAATCTATGGCACTTGGCAACGCTGAAATACTATCTTGCTAAAGTCTCTCTCAGTAGAATCTCAGGCTGGCGACTGTAACCTTGCAATTATTCCCGCAATTCACATGGCAGCGTGCAGGTTCAATTGACTACTATGGCTTAAACAGAAGAAAATACACCTTCTGGAATGGCCCAGTCAGAGTCCTGACCTCAACCCGATTGAGATGCTGTGTCATGACATCAAGAAAGCGATTCACACCAGACAGCCCAAGAATATTGCTGAACTGAAACAGTTCTGTAAAGAGGAATGGTCAAGAATTACTCCTGACCGTTGTGCACGTCTGATCTGCAACTACAGGAAACGTTTGGTTGAAGTTATTGCTGCCAAAGGAGGTTCAACCAGTTATTAAATCCAAGGGTTCACATAATTTTTCCACCTGCACTGTGAATCTTTAAATGGTGTGTTAAAAAAAAAAACATGGTAACATTTAATTATTTGTGTGTTATTAGTTTAAGCAGACTGTGATTGTCTATTGTTGTGACTTAGATGAAGATCAGATCACATTTTATGACCAATTTGTTCAGAAATCCATATCATTCCAAAGGGTTCACATACTTTTTCTTGCAACTGTATATATATATATATATATATATATATACATACATATACAGTGGATATAAAAAGTCTACACACCCCTGTTAAAATGTCAGGTTTCTGTGCTGTAAAAAAAATGTGACAAAGATAAATCATTTCAGAACTTTTTCTACCTTTAATGTGACCTACAAACTGTACAACTCAATTGAAAAACAAACGGAAATCTTATAGGTGGAGGGAAGAAAACAAAAAAAACTAAAATAATGTGGTTGCATAAGTGTGTACACCCTCTTATAACTGGGGATGTAGCTGTGTTCAGAACATTCAAAATTGGAGTCAGCATACACCTGCCATCATTTAAAGTGCCTCTGATTAACCCCAAGTAAAGTTCAGCTAATCTAGTTGGTCCACAGAGAGCTTCCAAAGTATCAGAGGGATCTCATTGTTAAAAGGTATCAGTCAGGAGAATGGTACAAAAGAATTTCCAAGGCATTAGATATACCATGAAACACAGTGAAGACAGTCATCATCAAGTGGAGAAAATATGGCACAACAGTGACATTACCAAGAACTGGATGTCCCTCCAAAATTGATGAAAAGACGAGAAGAAAACTGGTCTAGGAGGCTACCAAGAGGCCTACTGCAACATTAAAGGAGCTGCAGGAATATCTGGCAAGTACTGGCTGTGTGGTACATGTGACAACAATCTCCCGTATTCTTCATATGTCTGGGCTATGGGGTAGAGTGGCAAAACAAAAGCCTTTTCTTACGAAGAAAAACATCCAAGCCAGGCTACATTTTGCAAAAACACATCTGAAGTCTCCCAAAAGCATGTGGGAAAAGGTGTTATGGTCTGATGAAACCAAGTTTGAACTTTTTGGCCATAATTCCAAAAGATATGTTTGGCGCAAAAACAACACTGCATGGTGGTGTTAGCATCATGCTTTGGGGCTGTTTTTCTTTAGCTGGAACTGGGGCCTTAGTTAAGCTAGAGGGAATTATGAACAGTTCCAAATACCAGTCAATATTGGCACAAAACCTTCAGGCTTCTGCTAGAAAGCTGAACATGAAAAGGAACTTCATCTTTCAGCATGACAACGACCCAAAGCATACAGTGGGGGAAATAATTATTTGACCCCTCACTGATTTTGTAAGTTTGTCCAATGACAAAGAAATGAAAAGTCTCAGAACAGTATCATTTCAATGGTAGGTTTATTGTAACAGTGGCAGATAGCACATCAAAAGGAAAATCGAAAAAATAACTTTAAATAAAAGATAGCAACTGATTTGCATTTCATTGAGTGAAATAAGTATTTGAACCCCTACCAACCATTAAGAGTTCTGGCTCCCACAGAGTGGTTAGACACTTCTACTCAATTAGTCACCCTCATTAAGGACACCTGTCTTAACTAGTCACCTGTATAAAAGACACCTGTCCACAGAATCAATCAATCAAGCAGACTCCAAACTCTCCAACATGGGAAAGACCAAAGAGCTGTCCAAGGATGTCAGAGACAAAATTGTAGACCTGCACAAGGCTGGAATGGGCTACAAAACCATTAGCAAGAAGCTGGGAGAGAAGGTGACAACTGTTGGTGCGATTGTTCGAAAATGGAAGGAGCACAAAATGACCATCAATCGACCTCGCTCTGGGGCTCCACGCAAGATCTCACCTCGTGGGGTGTCAATGGTTCTGAGAAAGGTGAAAAAGCATCCTAGAACTACACGGGAGGAGTTAGTTAATGACCTCAAATTAGCAGGGACCACAGTCACCAAGAAAACCATTGGAAACACATTACACCGCAATGGATTAAAATCCTGCAGGGCTTGCAAGGTCCCCCTGCTCAGGAAGGCACATGTGCAGGCCCGTCTGAAGTTTGCCAATGAACACCTGAATGATTCAGAGAGTGACTGGGAGAAGGTGCTGTGGTCTGATGAGACCAAAATAGAGCTCTTTGGCATTAACTCAACTCGCTGTGTTTGGAGGAAGAAAAATGCTGCCTATGACCCCCAAAACACCGTCCCCACCGTCAAGCATGGGGGTGGAAACATTTTGCTTTGGGGGTGTTTTTCTGCTAAGGGCACAGGACAACTTATTCGCATAAACGGGAAAATGGACGGAGCCATGTATCGTGAAATCCTGAGCGACAACCTCCTTCCCTCTGCCAGGAAACTGAAAATGGGTCGTGGATGGGTGTTCCAGCACGACAATGACCCAAAACATACAGCAAAGGCAACAAAGGAGTGGCTCAAGAAGAAGCACATTAAGGTCATGGAGTGGCCTAGTCAGTCTCCGGACCTTAATCCAATCGAAAACCTATGGAGGGAGCTCAAGCTCAGAGTTGCACAGAGACAGCCTCGAAACCTTAGGGATTTAGAGATGATCTGCAAAGAGGAGTGGACCAACATTCCTCCTAAAATGTGCGCAAACTTGGTCATCAATTACAAGAAACGTTTGACCTCTGTGCTTGCAAACAAGGGTTTTTCCACCAAGTATTAAGTCTTTTTTTGTTAGAGGGTTCAAATACTTATTTCACTCAATGAAATGCAAATCAGTTGCTATCTTTTATTTAAAGTTATTTTTTCGATTTTCCTTTTGATGTGCTATCTGCCACTGTTACAATAAACCTACCATTGAAATGATACTGTTCTGAGACTTTTCATTTCTTTGTCATTGGACAAACTTACAAAATCCGTGAGGGGTCAAATAATTATTTCCCCCACTGTACATCCAAATCAACAAAGGAATGGCTTCACCAGAAGAAGATGAAAGTTTTGGAATGGCCCAGCCAGAGCCCAGACCTGAATCCGATTGAAAATCTGTGGGGTGATCTGAAGAGGGCTGTGCACAGGAGATGCCCTCGCATTCTGACAGATTTGGAGTGTTTTTGCAAAGAAGAGTGGGCAAATCTTGCCGAGTCAAATTGTGCCATGCTGATAGACTCATACCCAAAAAGACTGAGTGCTGTAATAAAATGAAAAAGTGCTTGAACAAAGATACTTATGCAACCATATTCTTTTATTTTTATATTTTTTCTTCACTCCACCTAAAAGATTTCAGTTTGTTTTTCAATTGAGTTGTACAGTTTATACGTCACATTAAAGGTGGAAAAATTTCTGAAATGATTTATCTTTGTCTCATTTCGTTACATCACCGAAACCTAACATTTTAACAGGGGTGTGTAGACTTTTTATATCGACTGTGTATATGTATATATATATATATATATGTTGGTAAGGCTGATTAGTCAGCCTGCATTTGTGGGAGGGGCGGAGGCTCTTCATATACGAGCCACAGCCTCACTCACAGGTGTGTGTTCTCAGGTGCACAGGCCGCATGTTACCTTGTCCGTCCAGGTTCAGCCACGGCTGATACTATATGTTTTTGTCTTGTTACCTGGATCGCCCAGGCCGAGTTAAATGTTGTATGTCACCAGGATCGTCCAGGTCACGTTAAATGTTGTTTGTCACCTGGATCGCCCAGGCCGAGTTAAATGTTGTATGTCACCTGGATCGTCCAGGCCACGTTAAATGTTGTATGTCACCTGGATCGCCCAAGCCGAGTTAAATGTTGTATGTCACCTGGATCGCCCAGGCCAACTTAGGCCTCCTGCACACGACAGTATTTTTTCACGGTCTGCAAAATGGGGTTCCGTTGGTCCGTGATCCGTGACCGTTTTTTCGTCCGTGGGTCTTCCTTGGTTTTTGGAGGATCCACGGACATGAAAAAAAAGGCCATGCGGAGCCAAACGGATCCGTCCTGAATTACAATGCAAGTCAATGGGGACGGATCCGTTTGACGTTGACACAATATGGTGCAATTTCAAACGGATCCGTCCCCCATTGACTTTCAATGTAAAGTCAGGAGTCCCTATTATACCATCGGATCGGAGTTTTCTCCAATCCGATGGTATATTTTAACTTGCAGCGTCCCCATTACCATGGGAACGCCTCTATGTTAGAATATACTGTCGGATATGAGTTAGATCGTGAAACTCATATCCGACAGTATATTCTAACACAGAGGCGTTCCCATAGTGATGGGGACGCTTCTAGTTAGAATATACTACGAACTGTGTACATGACTGCCCCCTGCTGCCTGGCAGCACCCAATCTCTTACAAGGGGCTGTGATCCGCACAATTAACCCCTCAGGTGCTGCACCTAAGGGGTTAATTGTGCATATCATAGCCCCCTATAAGAGATATGGGGCTGCCAGGCAGCAGGGGGCAGACCCCCCTCCCTCCCCAGTTGTAATTTCATTGGTGGCCAGTGCGGCCCCCCCCGGCCCCCCCTCCCTCTATTGTAATATCATTGGTGGCCAGTGCGGCCCCCCCTCCCTCTATTGTAATATCATTGGTGGTCAGTGTGCGGCCTCCCCCGGCCCCCCTCCCTCCCTTTATTGTATTATCATTGGTGGCCAGTGTGCGGCCCCCCCGGCCCCCCCTCTATTGTATTAATATCATTGGTGGTCAGTGTGCGGCCTCCCCTCCCCCCGATCATTGGTGGCAGCGGAGATTCCGATCGGAGTCCCAGTTTAATCGCTCTGGGGCTCCGATCGGTAACCATGGCAACCAGGACGCTACTGCAGGCCTGGTTGCCATGGTTACTTAGCAATATTACAATATTAGAAGCATCATACTTACCTGCTGCGCTGTCTGTGACCGGCCGGGAGCTCCTCCTACTGGTAAGTGACAGATCATTAAGCAATGCGCCGTACAGACCTGTCACTTACCAGTAGGAGGAGCTCCCGGCCGGTCACAGACAACGCAGCAGGTAAGTATGATGCTTCTAATATTGTAATATTGCTAAGTAACCATGGCAACCAGGCCTGCAGTAGCGTCCTGGTTGCCATGGTTACCGATCGGAGCCCCAGAGCGATTAAACTGGGACTCCGATCGGAATCTCCGCTGCCACCAATGATCAGGGGGGGGGAGAGGGGAGGCCGCACACTGGCCACCAATGATATTAATACAATAGAGGGGGGGCCAGGGGGGGCCGCACACTGGCCACCAATGATAATACAATAGAGGGAGGGGGGGCCGGGGGGGCCGCACACTGGCCACCAATGATAATACAATAAAGGGAGGGGGGGCGGGAGAGGCCGCACACTGGCCACCAATGATATTACAATAGAGGGAGGGGGGGCCGGGGGGGGCGCACTGGCCACCAATGATATTGCAATAGAGGGAGGAGGGCCGGGGGGGGCCACGCTGGCCGCCAATGATATTACAATAGAGGGAGGGGGGGCCGGGGGGGCCGCACTGGCCACCAATGATATTACAATAGAGGGAGGGGGTGGGGGGGCCGCACTGGCCACCAATGAAATTAAAACTGGGGAGGGAGGGGGGTCTGCCCCCTGCTGCCTGATCCGTCTGTATGAAAGTAACCTACGGCCACGGATCACGGACGCGGATGCCAATCTTGTGTGCATCCGTGTTCTTTCATGGACCCATTGACTTGAATGGGTCCGTGAACCGTTGTCCGTCAAAAAAATAGGACAGGTCCTATTTTTTTGACGGACAGGAAACACGGATCACGGATGCGGCTGCAAAACGGTGCATTTTCCGATTTTTCCAACGACCCATTGAAAGTCAATGGGTCCGCGGAACAAAACGGAAAAACGGCACAACGGCCACGGGTGCACACAACGGTCGTGTGCAGGAGGCCTTAAATGTTGTATGTCACCTGGATCGCCCAGGCCAAGTTAAATGTTGTATGTCACCTGGATCGCCCAGGTTCAGCTACTGCAGATACCATGCTATGTCATTTGTCTTGTTACCTGGATCGCCCAGGACAAGCTAAATGTTGGGTGACAACTGGACCGTCAGGTTCAGCCGCTGCTGATACTACGCTATATGTCATGTTTTGTTGTTAGAATAAGTCTCTGCCATACCCCACTCTATCGGTATATGGGGTTTACTCTACTCGCACCCTGAGCTGCGTTCACACGTCCTATACTACTACAGGTTCTTTCCAGGCCCATTTCAAGAACTGCATTCATGTCGCTGTTACATCTATGTCATGCTCCGTTCACAACCAGAGCTGCTGTTATACCAAATTTCATGCTCTGCTTATACCCAGAGTTGTGTTCACACTTATACTGCTACACCAGGTCGGATACCCCACTCACCAAAGCCGCTTTCCATGTCTGCTGTCACATCAAGTTAATATTCCGTGCACATCCAAAGCTGCGTCCACATGTCTGCTTTTACATCTTGTCCTATACTCCATTCACTACTAGAGCTGCGTTCACGTGTCTGCTTTCGCATCACGTCAATACTCTGCTCACTTTCAAATTGCATTCATACGTCTGCTTATACCATGCTTTTCATGCGCTACCTATACTCGGAGCTGCGCCCATACCATGTTTTTTAGGTACCACTCACATCCAAAGCTCCATTCACCCATTTGTTGTTACATCATGTGTTGTACTCTGCTTCCACTCAAAGCTGCATTCTCCTGTTCATTGCTACGTCATGGTTTTACTCAATAGTCTCACCGGGGCAGTCTGCACCCACCGCTCTGGTTCTTTAATCCTGGTTCATATTCACTCAGACTGGTCTCCTTTTACTTCTGGTTCGTATTTACTTAGATTTGTCTCCTGCCCCAGTTCACCAAACAGCTCCTCAGCAGAGGTCAGTCGGCCAATAGGAGTAAGTTTCCTGCTATGTTTTCACAAGCTGTTCATTTGTTTGTCACGATAAGAGACTTCTCTTAGCGAACTTGCAATGACTCAGGCTCTTGTTTTTCTCCCATCTCTGTTTCAATTTCATGTTTACATTTATGGTTCGCGGTGGTTAGTGTTATATATGCACGTGCTTCGGATTTCTAATGTCTATATTTTCGACGCCTGTTGGCAGTTATGTTCCTTAGGCCACCTTCTAGCCAATCCAATCATTCAAGCCTCTGCATATCCTATCAGGTCCAGCTTACGTTTTAATTACTTATCGTCACCGCAACGTCATCCCTCTGGCTTCGGAGGCCCTATGATTGATCCGGCCTCATGGCTCCGGGGGCCGCTTGACCGTTTTTCTAGTTTTGTTTTTGTTTGTTAGGGGTACGACATGGTTGTAGGCTGGTTAGTGTCCCAGGTTTGCTGTTGGAGGGGGTCATGGCTATGCGAGTCCCCAACGCATTCTGGTGCTGCATAAGTGGTTTAAAAAAAAAAAAAAACATAAGAGGCTCGCCCGAGTGGCTGTTCGCTTATAGGACCTCACGATTGGCACTGACACTTGTAGTTTGCACGGCCATCTGATACTTTTTTCCGCCATAAGAGTCTCGCACGCATGGCTCCCGCCATAAGAGTCTCGCGCGCATGGCTCCCGCCATAAGGGACTCGCGCGCATGGCTCCCGCCATAAGGGACTCGCGCGCATGGCTCCCGCCATAAGGGACTCGCGCGCATGGCTCCCGCCATAAGGGACTCGCACGCATGGCTCCCGCCATAAGGGACTCGCACGCATGGCTCCCGCCATAAGGGACTTGCACGCATGGCTCCCGCCATAAGGGACTAGCACGCATGGCTCCTGCCATAAGGGACTCGCTGGAATGGCTCTTGGCTTAGAGGATTTCACAATTGTCATCGACATTGGTAGGTCATACGGCCATCTGATACTATTTTCCATGGCACACCTTTCAGAAGTTTGTTCATTTATATTTTACAGATTAGTACTTGCGGTTCATTTCAGCTTCATTTCATTAAGAAGCTTTACCCCATGTCTTTGTCTTTCTAGGTTATCGAGTCCCGGTTGATTACTAAACCCGTCGGGTTAAGCCCCAATCTTTTCCCCAGTCGTCCTCAATTCTAAGGTTCGCACCCCGGCGGCTGCCTGGCCCCATGGGCCCCTGGTGGTTGCTTCGGCCCCATGGCTTCAGGGGTCCGACCAATGGTTGTCTGTCCACCTGTGCAGCTATGCTTTTGGTTTTGAATGACTCACATCTTTATCTGCTTGCCAACTTATGTTATTTAGGTTTCATTTTAATTAATGTCCGTTATTATCTCCATTTTCTGTCACGTTTCCCTTCGTCTTTTCAGGTCATGCAGTTGAATTCATGTTGGGGGTCACCTTCCACGTTGGTCAGGTCTCGTTCCTAACGATATTTTGCCTTGCATGTTATTCAGGCCACGTAGTTTATCTTAGGTATCGCCTGCCACATCGGTCAGGCTCATGGTTTAATTTCACCTGCACCTTATTCAGGTCACTTATTATAGTCATAATTTCTTGATTTAAATTTTTTTTTTTTAAACTCTGCCCCATGGCTTCAGGGGCCCAATGACTGCTTCGGCCCCATGGCTTCGGGGGCCCGATGATGGCTTTGGCCCCATGGCTTCGGGGGCCCGATGACGGCTTCGGCCCCATGGCTTCGGGGGCCCGATGGCGGCTTCGGCCCCATGGCTTCGGGGGCCCGATGACGGCTTCGGCCCCATGGCTTCGGGGGCCCAAAGACTGCTTCGGCCCCATGGCTTCGGGGGCCCGATTGCCTGGCTGCTGGGCTGATTGCCTGGTTGGTTGTCCATCTGGGCTGATTTGGCCCGTATGTATCACATACATACCTGCTTCCCTAATTTCCTAATAATCCATGTTGATCGCTCACTTTATGTTTTGACCGCAAACTGGTCCGGTTCGCCCTACGGCATCATTGTCATGTCTTACGCAGATATTTCGTCTTGCTTTAATTGTTCATGCTTTCGTTCAGGTCCTGCCAGAGGAGGAACAAGTAGGGTCATTCCCTCTAGCATTTCAGTCTCCGATCGTAGTCGACCATATCTTGTCAACCAGGTCCCCGCGCAAAGTCTTTGCCTTTTTACCACGACTAGGAATTAATTTTCGCCGGTTGCTTCATTGCAATTGCATTCCCTCGCTCATGGGAGGTCATTAACAGAATCTTGTATATTATGGCTTCGTAGCTTCTTGCCGCACTAACCTCAGACTCTCTACAACCACGTTAAATCGTGTTTTGGACAAGGTTCAGCATTTCCTCACAGTAGAAGATTCAGATAGTAGGTCGGTCTTCACGTCTCAAGCGTTAAAACAATTCTCAGGGGCACACAGTAGAACAACGCGTGGACCATGGCTAGCAGATAGCTGTTGTCTGGGGAACTACTCAAGGATTCTCTTCCTATCTACATAGTTATTTTTGGCCCTCATTCCTGCATAGTCTAGGCAGTTAGGTTTTGGTCCCACGATCTCCTGAGGCTAGGGCATTGCCAGTACTCCCTAGAACCAAAACTTTACAAGGTTCAGTTGGTTTTCATGATCCATTTCACAACATATTCCCAGTCCTCCATTCCGCTTTGGGGCAGTATCCGCAATATTGAGCATTATGTCTCTGGCCTTGTCATCCACAAGATGGGTTGTAGGTCTCCTTCTGGCCTTGCCTCATACACCCCAAATTTTTCGCTCTAGATCCCTGACGCCTTGCAGTTGGCTTCGGGATTAGTTTGCACATGCCATTAGAGTTCCTTTTCTACCCTACTTGGCTTGGTTTTTGCCCACTTACAGGCCTACCCATGATCATGGCTTAGGGCACACAACAAGCCATTTAGTCAGGTCAGCTAAGACACGCCTAACTCGGTTAGGTTGTTCCCGTTGTTTCTCTCCCTAGGGTTCTTCGGATATCTCTTGGCCGTAGCCATGACCACAAGTTGGTAAGGCTGATTAGTCAGCCTGAATTTGTGGGAGGGGCGGAGGCTCTTCATATACGAGCCACAGCCTCACTCACAGGCGTGTGTTCTGAGGTGCCCCACCCTCCCTCCCTTATCTTCTCATTCCACAGGGTATGCCCACTTACAGGCCTACCCACGATCATGGCTTAGGGCACACAACAAGCCATTTAGTCAGGTCAGCTAAGACACGCCTAGCTCGGTTAGGTTGTTCCCGTTGTTTCTCTCCCTAGGGTTCTTCGGATATCTCTTGGCCGTAGCCATGACCACAAATAAATATATATATATATATATATATATATATATATATATATTCAGAGCAAAAACAGCAGCACTATACAAAAAAGTATGTATTCAAAAAAAGAGAAAAGCAGAGGTGCAGGCCCATGGGGTCCGACCCTGACCCAAAAGGCAAAAAAATATAAAGCAGGCAGCACACTGACATGAAAGTTTGAAGTATTTATTCACCCATGCTGGAAGTGCAAAGTTTCGGATCTATACTAGATCCTTTCTCAAGCAACAAGTGTAGGTGATATCATCATATATATATACAGTTGCAAGAAAAAGTATGTGAACCCTTTGGAATGATATGGATTTCTGCACAAATTGGTCATAAAATGTGATCTGATCTTCATCTAAGTCACAACAATAGACAATCACAGTCTGCTTAAACTAATAACACACAAAGAATTAAATGAACCCTTGGATTTAATAACTGGTTGAACCTCCTTTGGCAGCAATAACCTCACCCAAACATTTCCTGTAGTTGCAGATCAGACGTGCACAACGGTCAGGAGTAATTCTTGACCATTCCTCTTTACAGAACTGTTTCAGTTCAGCAATATTCTTGGGCTGTCTGGTGTGAATCGCTTTCTTGAGGTCATGCCACAGCATCTCAATTGGGTTGAGGTCAGGACTCTGACTGGGCCACTCCAGAGGCATATTTTCTTCTGTTTAAGCTATTCTGTTGTTGATTTACTTCTAAGCTTTGGGGTGTTTTCCTGTTGCAAAACCCAACTTCTGTTGAGCTTCAGCTGGTGGACAGATGGCCTTAAGTTCTCCTGCAAAATGTCTTGATAAACTTGGGAATTCGTTTTTCCTTCGATGATAGCAATCCGTCCAGGCCCTGATGCAGCAAAGCAGCTCCAAACCATGATGCCCCCACCACCATACTTCACAGTTGGGATGAGGTTTTGATGTTGCTGTGCTGTGCCTCCTTTTTCTCCACACATAGTGTTGTGTGTTTCTTCCAAACAACTCAACTTTGGTTTTAACTATCCACAGAATATTTTGCCAGTACTGCTGTGGAACATCCAGGTGCTCTTGTGCAAACTGTAAACATGCAGAAATGTTTTTTTTGGACAGCAGTGGCTTCCTCTGTGGTATCCTCCCATGAAATCCATTCTTGTTTAGTGTTTTACGTATCGTAGATTCGCTAACAGGGATGTTAGCATATGCCAGAGACTTTTGTAAGTCTTTAGCTGACACTATAGGATTCTTCTTCACCTCATTGAGCAGTCTGCGTTGTGCTCTTGCAGTCATCTTTCAGGACAGCCACTCCTAGGGAGAGTAGCAGCAGTGCTGAACTTTCTCCATTTATAGACAATTTGTCTTACCGTGGACTGATGAACAGCAAGGCTTTTGGAGATACTTTTATAATCCTTTCCAGCTTTATGCAAGTCAACAATTCTTAATCGTAGGTCTTCTGAGAGCTCTTTTGTGGGAGGCATCATTCACATCAGGCAATGCTTCTTGTGAAAAGCAAACCCAGAACTGGTGTGTGTTTTTTATAGGGCAGGGCAGCTGTAACCAACACCTCCAATCTCATCTCATTGATTGGACTCCAGTTGGCTGACACCTCACTCCAATTAGCTCTTGGAGATGTCATTAGTCTAGGGTTTAACATACTTTTTCCACCTGCACTGTGAATGTTTACATGGTGTGTTCAATAAAAACATGGTAACATTTAATTATGTGTGTGTTATTAGTTTAAGCAGACTGTGATTGTCTATTGTTGTGACTTAGATGAAGATCAGATCACATTTTACGACCAATTTGTGCAGAAATCCATATCATTCAGAAGGGTTCACATACTTTTTCTTGCAACTGTATATATATACACTCACCTAAAGAATTATTAGGAACACCATACTAATACGGTGTTGGACCCCCTTTTGCCTTCAGAACTGCCTTAATTCTACGTGGCATTGATTCAACAAGGTGCTGATAGCATTCTTTAGAAATGTTGGCCCATATTGATAGGATAGCATCTTGCAGTTGATGGAGATTTGAGGGATGCACATCCAGGGCACGAAGCTCCCGTTCCACCACATCCCAAAGATGCTCTATTGGGTTGAGATCTGGTGAATGTGGGGGCATTTTAGTACAGTGAACTCATTGTCATGTTCAAGAAACCAATTTGAAATGATTCGAGCTTTGTGACATGGTGCATTATCCTGCTGGAAGTAGCCATCAGAGGATGGATACATGTTCTCATTCTGTTTACGCCAAATTCGGACTCTACCATTTGAATGTCTCAACAGAAATCGAGACTCATCAGACCAGGCAACATTTTTCCAGTCTTCAACAGTCCAATTTTGGTGAGCTCGTGCAAATTGTAGCCTCTTTTTCCTATTTGTAGTGGAGATGAGTGGTACCCGGTGGGGTCTTCTGCTGTTGTAGCCCATCCGCCTCAAGGTTGTGCGTGTTGTGGCTTCACAAATGCTTTGCTGCATACCTCGGTTGTAACGAGTGGTTATTTCAGTCAATGTTGCTCTTCTATCAGCTTGAATCAGTCGGCCCATTCTCCTCTGACCTCTAGCATCCACAAGGCATTTTTGCCCACAGGACTGCTACATACTGGATGTTTTTCCCTTTTCACACCATTCTTTGTAAACCCTAGAAATGGTTGTGCGTGAAAATCCCAGTAACTGAGCAGATTGTGAAATACTCAGACCGGCCCGTCTGGCACCAACAACCATGCCACGCTCAAAATTGTTTAAATCACCTTTCTTTCCCATTCTGACATTCAGTTTGGAGTTCAGGAGATTGTCTTGACCAGGACCACCCCCCTAAATGCATTGAAGCAACTGCCATTTGATTGGTTGACTAGATAATTGCATTAATGAGAAATAGAACAGGTGTTCCTAATAATTCTTTAGGTGAGTGTATATATACTGTATATAAAGTGCCGATGCATTAAATAAGCAATTAATACATGTAAACAAGACAATACTTCAATAAAGTGCATACATAGTGCAATCAAATATATAACTGTATAAACACATAATGCTGTGTAAGTGACCATACATGATTATTCATACAGAACATTCATAATGTGTACCATGAAAAATGCTGAGTAATAAATCCATAATTATGTAATTAAATCCCATCACATGTGCAATTCATCTGATTAAAATAGTGTCACTATCAATAACATTAGAAGCCATCATTGGGGTATGCTCCTTAGCTGTTTGAGGGACATTACAGAATTTGAGATTCCGCCTATGTTTGCATACTGCAGACCTAGGAATTTGAAAGACAGCCTCATCTCTGCTGATATTTTACCATTGACCCCCATTAGACAAACATACTAGGCTCCTCGCAAAATGGGTTGTTACCCGTGCCTTGGGTGTGTGAATTGTCGCCTTATGCTCAAGGGTGAGCGATTCACTCACCCAGGCGGTGGGGTGACACACTCCATTAAACATTTCCTAACCTGCAATTCTGATCATGTTATTTATTTGTCGTCCTGCCCATGTGGCCTATGGTACGTGTTTGAGACGACACTTGAAGAAACCTCTTGCACACGACCGTATGGCTTTTTTGGTATTTTGCGGTCCGCAAAAAACGTATCTGCAAAAAATACGGATAACGTCCGTGTGGATTCCATTTTTTGCGGAACAGAACAGCTCGCCCCTGATAGAACAGTACTATCCTTGGCCGTTATGCGGACAATATTAGGCCATGTTCTATCTTTGAACGGAATGGAAAAACGAAAATACGGAAACGGAATGCATACGGAGTACATTCAGGTTTTTTTGTGGACCCATTGAAATTAATGGTTCCGTATACAGACTGTATACAGAACGCAAAAAATGGAGCGTAAACGGAAAAAAAAATAACTTTCGAGTGCAAGAGGCCTTAATCAACACAGGTGCACTATCAGTAAGAAAAAATTTGACTTAATGGTATCCAAACATTTTACAGAGCATAGACACATGAACATCAACTCCGTTTTCGTATCATAGATCATGTCCGTCCGTCCCCCCCCCATTCCCGAGACGTGGAGGAGACAGATCTACTTTGCGATTACGTAAAGAACTACAGTGGATATATAAACTTGACACATTGAAACCTCTGGGTCTTAACGTAGATTTTAAAATGAATGTGTTACTTTAAGCACTTGCCTCCTGTTTCTGCTTTATCTTGCCTATAGTTATCCCATGGTAAAATGGTTTAACAAGTGATTTTTTTCTTTTTCTTTATCTAATTATTCTTGTTTTCTTCTTTCTTTTAGTGTCTTATCTGTGGTTGTAAGAGAGGAGGCTGACTCTAGGGGGCAACTTTATATATGTCTACATTATTTAGTCACTGCTGCGCATGTTTTTTGACTACAGGATATGTACTTATGTTTATTTCATAGTTTGTTTTTTGTATTTGTATTACTATTTTTATTGTAGCATCATTTTTCAGGTTCTACACCTTTATTGGGTACCCTGTATCAGGTGGTGTATGGTGGGGTACATAGTGGGGCTGTCCGCTGTCCAGTAGACATGTCCAACAGTTGCCCCCCTGAAGCGAGAAGGTGTTCGTCTCTATTTGTGATGGCCACCACCTATGCTCCCACATGCCCTTAGGGCACCATATTTGGTGTTCATAAGATTGATCATGCAGGAGAACCCTGCTAACTATTGATAAGACTCTATCCTTATGGTTTTTTCAACACAAAATAATTATGGTTTGTTTGCTACAAATCTTTTCATTTGGTTTGCCCACAACCAATATGGTGGCTGGACGCATTGTGACAGTGTGTGCCTGCGCCAACAAGTTGGAGTTTGTGGTTTTTCCTTACCTTCATTAGTCTATATACTGGATGACGAGTGCGCATGACTGACTGGCGCACTGATCGTCCTCACGTGCCGTTGGCTTCCTGTATCCTCGGGACGTCTTTCCTATGTCATCAGGCATGCGCAGTGCCCTTCTCCAAACGCCATACATGGTGTGTTTAGCTTTTAGTTGCTCCCTGGTGAGTCTCCTCCCTCTCTGTTTGATAATGACACTATAATCAGATGAATTGCACATGTGATGGGATTTATTTACATAATTATGGATTTAATACTCAGCATTTTTCATGGTACACATTATGAATGTTCTGTATGAATAATCATGTATGGTCACTTACACAGCATTATGTGTTTATACAGTTATATATTTGATTGCACTATGTATGCACTTTATTGAAGTATTGTCTTGTTTACATGTATTAATTGCTTATTTGATGCACCTGCACTATATACATATATATATATATATATATATAATGAAAAAAAGGGCAGCACAGCCCCAAACTGGTAATGGGTGCACGGCCCGCTGGGAAAAGCCAATCCCACAACAACAGGTAGGAAAAAGGCAGCACTCCAAGAAAAGAAAATTAAAAAAACACTTTATTCACCTCAGTGGCAATGCCATTGCCACTGAGGTGAATAAAGTGTTTTTTTTCTTTCTTTTCTTGGAGTGCTGCCTTTTTCCTACATATATATATATATATATATATATATATATATATATATATACAGTCAGGTCCATAAATATTGGGACATCAACACAATTCTAACATTTTTGGCTCTGTACACCACCACAATGGATTTGAAATGAAACGAACAAGATGTGCTTTAACTGCAGACTGTCAGCTTTAATTTGAGGGTATTTACATCCAAATCAGGTGAACGGTGCAGGAATTACAACAGTTTGCATATGTGCCTCCCACTTGTTAAGGGACCAAAAGTAATGGGACATAATAATAATAATCATAAATCAAACTTTCACTTTTAATACTTGGTTGCAAATCCTTTGCAGTCAATTACAGCCTGAAGTCTGGAACGCATAGACATCACCAGTGGCTGGATTTCATCCCTGGTGATGCTCTGCCAGGCCTCTACTGCAACTGTCTTTAGTTTCTGCGTGTTCTTGGGGCATTTTCCCTTCAGTTTTGTCTTCAGCAAGTGAAATGCATGCTCAATCGGATTCAGGTCAGGTGATGGACTTGGCCATTGCATAACATTCCACTTCTTTCCCTTAAAAAACTCTTTGGTTGCTTTTGCAGTATGCTTTGGGTCATTGTCCATCTGCACTGTGAAGCGCCGTCCAATGAGTTCTGAAGCATTTGGCTGAATATGAGCAGATAATATTGCCCGAAACACTTCAGAATTCATCCTGCTGCTTTTGTCAGCAGTCACATCATCAATAAATACAAGAGAACCAGTTCCATTGGCAGCCATACATGCCCACGCCATGACACTACCACCACCATGCTTCACTGATGAGGTGGTATGCTTAGGATCATGAGCAGTTCCTTTCCTTCTCCATATTTTTCTCTTCCCATCACGCTGGTACAAGTTGATCTTGGTCTCATCTGTCCATAGGATGTTCTTCCAGAACTATGAAGGCTTTTTTAGATGTCGTTTCGCAAACTTTAATCTGGCCTTCCTGTTTTTGAGGCTCACAATGGTTTACATCTTGTGGTGAACCCTCTGTATTCACTCTGGTGAAGTCTTCTCTTGATTGTTGACTTTGACACACATACACTCCTCCAAGTGTTCTTGATCTGGCCAACTCTTGTGAAGGGTGTTTTCTTCACCAGGGAAAGAATTCTTCGGTCATCCACCCATTTGTTTTCCGTGGTCTTCCGGGTCTTTTGGTGTTGCTGAGCTCACCGGTGCGTTCCTTCTTTTAAAGAATGTTCTAAACAGTTGTTTTGGCCACACCTAATGTTTTTGCTATCTCTCTGATGGGTTTGTTTTGTTTTTTCAGCCTAATGATGGCTTGCTTCACTGATAGTGACAGCTCTTTGGATCTCATCTTGAGAGTTGACAGCAACAGATTCCAAATGCAAATAGCAGACTTGAAATGAGCTCTGGACCTTTTATCTGTTCATTGTAATTGGGATAATGAGGGAATAACACACACCTGGCCATGGAACAGATGAGAAGCCAATTGTCCCATTACTTTTGGTTCCTTAACAAGTGGGAGGCACATATGCAAACTGTTGTAATTCCTACACCGTTCACCTGATTTGGATGTAAATACCCTCAAATTAAAGCTGACAGTCTGCAGTTAATGCACATCTTGTTCGTTTCATTTCAAATCCATTGTGGTGGTGTATAGAGCCAAAAATGTTAGAATTGTGTCGATGTCCCAATATTTATGGACCTGACTGTAAATAATGCTGATATCACCTACACTTGTTGCTTGAGAAAGGATCCAGTATAGATCCGATACGTCGCGTTTCCAGCATGGGTGAATAAACACTTCAACCTTTTTTCATGTGAGTGTGCTGCCTGATATATATATATATATACATACAGGTGTGATAATATACTTCCAACATCCATTAACCCTTCGATAAATATATTACTACATCTTTGTTAAATAGTGCATCATTACTTGGCTTTTATAAAATCATCACAAACATTGTGGCTGAATATTTACTCAAGCTATGAAATCATCCAAAAATACATAGAGAATGTGCCAGAAAATTCTGTTCTCCTTCTCCACAGAGCTAACAGTAAGACTAGGGCTTTGTATAGAAGAGAAGCCAAGAGACTGCTGGGGTATACACACCTGGTGGTTTTGCTGTAATGGAAGGGAGTTATTGCAGCAAGTAAACAATGAACTAAAGGCTGGTTATCAGCATACAATAAAGAGGTGGGAGGCGTATGAAAACAATGTAGAAATTCTGAAAAAAAAATATAATTTTAACTATTCATTATAAAGCCCCAAGCACATGACCATATCTGTTTTGTGATCCACAGAGCGTGGATCTGCAAAATACGGATGCGGTCTGTGTGCTGTTTGCATTTTATTTGCAAACCTATTATTTACAATGGGTCCTTGGGCCGCATTTTGCAGACATAGTCTATCTTTTTGCTGAACAGATATTATGATCCGTGTTCTTTCCACATCCATATATCTGTTTCGCAAAAAGATAGAACATGTCCTATACTTGTCCACAAAATGCATACTGCAGACCCATTGAGGTTAATGGGTCTGCAAAAAATGATGCAACACGGACCGCATCCGTATTTTGCGGATCTGTGAATTGCGAACAGATACAGTCGTGTGCATTGGGACTTCCTGAAAGTAATAACACATTTTGATTTGTAACCTGATTGCCCAGTATCAAGCCTTTTCTATCTCCTTATTATACAAAAGGAGAGAAAGGCAGCATGTAAAGCACATTGGAGCAGGTGTCCATTTTCAGTACATGGTGCAGAGAATATGTGTTAAATATTACAGAAATGGGTGGTTACACTGCATGACATAGCAAATGAATCAAAATGGGCAGGAGAATGAAACCGAGGCATAGATGTAGACTTAAAGATGCCCTGCCCCCTCTCCTGACATGTCTGTTTGCATTCCCTATTGCAAGAAGTCATGTGACAAATGCCTCCATGCCGCCCTAGCCTAAAGGGGTTTTCCCCACAATTTACATTTATCACCTACCCACAGTATAGATGATAAATATCGCATTGCAGGGAACCACACTGTTGAGACCCCCCAAAAATCACTAGAACAGTGGTATAGAGATCCCCATTCTGCATGACCATAGTGAGGAAAAGGTTTGAATGGTGCAGCGGTCAAGCATTATTATGCTATATATTATATAGTGATGACACCTTTGAAGAATTCCAACCTATTTAGATCTCTCTTATGTGCAGACCATGCAACTGCTAGTTGACCCCTAGAAGAGGACCTAAAATAGACAAACCACCATGTACCCTTTAAGAAGATCCAACTTGCTGATGTTGCAGTTACATCAGGTTACACAGGTTTCCCAATGTGCTCATCCTCTGTGGCTGTGTATTACTGAATATAACATAATATATAGCTTCATACTGGATATACACTTATTATATGATTATATATATATATATATATATATATATATATTTCATAAATATCATACCTTACTAAGGCTACTTTCACATTTGCGTTGTTCTTTTCCGGCATAGAGTTCCGTCACAGGGGCTCTATACCGGAAAAGAACTGATCAGGCATATTCCCATGTATTCTGAATGGAGAGTAAGGGCTCTTTCACACTTGCGTTCTTTTCTTCCGGCATAGAGTTCCGTCGTCGGGGCTCTATGCCGGAAGAATCCTGATCACGATTATCCCCATGCATTCTGAATGGAGAGAAATCCATTCAGGATGCATCAGGATGTCTTCAGTTCCGGAACGGAACGTTTTTTGACCGGAGAAAATACCGCAGCATGCTGCGCTTTTTGCTCCGGCCAAAAATCCTGAACACTTGTCGCAAGGCCGGATCCGGAATTAATGCCCATTGAAAGGCATTAATCCGGATCCGGCCTTAAGCTAAACGTCGTTTCGGCGCATTGCCGGATCCGACGTTTAGCTGTTTCTGAATGGTTACCATGGCTGCCAGGACGCTAAAGTCCTGTTTGCCATGGTAAAGTGTAGTGGGGAGCGGTGGAGCAGTATACTTACCGTCCGTGCGGCTCCCCAGGCGCTCCAGAGTGACGTCAGGGCGCCCCACGCTCATGGATGACGTGTCGCATGGTTCACGTCATCCATGCGCATGGGGCGCTCTGACGTCATTCTGGAGTGCCCCGGGAGCTGCACGGACTGTAAGTATACTGCTCCCCCGCTCCCCACTACTACTATGGCAGCCAGGACTTTAATAGCGTCCTGGCTGCCATAGTAACACTGAACGCATTTTGAAGACTGATCCGTCTTCAAATGCTTTCAGTTCACTTGCGTTTTTCCGGATCCGGCGTGTAATTCTGGCAAATGGAGTACACTCCGGATCCGGACAACGCAAGTGTGAAAGGGCCCTAATCCGTTCAGTTTGCATCAGGATGTCTTCAGCTCAGTCATTTTGACTGATCAGGCAAAAGAGAAAACCGCAGCATGCTACGGTTTTCTCTCCGGCGAAAAAAACTGAAGACTTGCCTGAACGCCGGATCCGGCATTTTTTCCCATAGGAATGAATTAGCGCCGGATCCGGCATTCAGAATACCGGAATGCCGTATCCGTCGTTCCGGCATGCGCATGCGCAGATCGGTAAAAATGTGAAAAAATGTACAAGACGGATCCGTCGGTCCGCATGACAAGCGGAGAGACGGATCCGTCCTTGCAATGCATTTGTGAGACGGATCCGCCTCACAAATGCTTTCAGTCAGCGGCAGATCGGCGGATCTGGCGGGCAGTTCCGGCCAGATCACACTGCCGCAAGTGTGAAAGTAGCCTAAGGCTACTTTCACATTAGCGTTTTTCTTTTCCGGCATAGAGTTCCGTCACAGGGGCTCTATACCGGAAAAGAACTGATCAGGCATATTCCCATGCATTCTGAATGGAGAGCAATCCGTTCAGGATGCATCAGGATGTCTTCAGTTCAGTAGTTTTGACTGATCAGGCAAAAGAGAAAACCGTAGCATGCTACGGTTTTATCTCCAGCGAAAAAAACTGAAGACTTGCCTGAACGCCGGATCCGGCATTTTTTTCCATAGGAATGTATTAGTGTCGGATCCGGCATTCAGAATACCGGAATGCCGGATCCGTCCTTCCAGTCTGCGCATGCGCAGACCTTTAAAAATTTGAAAAAAATTAATACCGGATCCGTTTTGCCTGATGACACCGGATCCGGTATTGCAATGCATTTTTCTGACTGATCAGGCATTTTTCAGACTGATCAGGATCCTGATCAGTCTGAAAAATGCCTGATCAGTCATAAAAAATGACATGCATTTGCATACAGTTTGCCTGATCAGGCAGTCAGTTCAGGCAACGTAACTGCCTGCCGGAATCAAACAACGCAAGTGTGAAAGTACCCTAAGGAATACCCTAATATTTTCTAACCATATTTCTACTAATAAACTTTGGGATCATGTCCAAACTATAAGAATTTTAGAAGCCTCCAATAGATAAAAGCACAAAGCCGAAGGCTTATTATTCTCTTGATCTACAGTAAGGGGTAAGTTATTCTTTATAATATGCACATAAACCAGAATCCAATTTAGAGGAGTAAGGAAGGTTGCATGTTCACCATTGGTTGATATAAGACTCCTTCATCCTTTTCAAAAGAAGATCTGCAATAACTGAGATGTGTATGACACTGTTATATAGAAGCTGGGGGGATATAAAATGTAGTTCCGGGCAGCATCCAATCGTTTTTTTTTTTGCATATCGGATGCGAATCCATTCATTTCAATGGGGCCGCAAAAGATACAGACAGCACACTGTGTGCTGTACACATCCATATGTCCATTCCATGGCTCTGCAAAAAAATACAGAACATGCCCTATTCTTGTCCTTTTTGCAGACAAGAATAGGCATTTACTAAGTTTAAAAGGAATGGACATTTCTAACAGAGGGCAGGACGTACCAATCTGAAAAATGCGAAACGCACATGGCTGGTATCCATGTTTTGCAGATCCGCAATTTGTGGACTGCAAAAATGATCACGGCCATGTGCATGAGACCTAACGGGTACTGCAGCTGCTTAGGAACTTCTTTTCCATAATTCAGTCAGTGGTTGATACAGGAGAATACATTTTCCGCAAAAGGGATCTGCAAGAAGAGATAAGCAGCGTCTATGTGGCACCGCTTATCTCTGTATTATGGTCAAGTTCTGACATCAGAATCAGATGTGTTTACAAATATTACATTTATACTAATGATAATAAGACTGTTACTAACATAATCAGCAGTACTGATAACGTTCTCAGTCACCATTGTGTGCAATTACCAAAAATTTTTTTATTTTTTTTATTTTTTTTCTAATGGAAAATGTAAAGGTCTGTGCAGCTGAGCTAAAGATATGGCTCGCTGGTTTCTGGCAGCCTCTTCACTCCCCTCCTGTCTATGGAACAATCAGAAGTCAAAAGGGCTGGAGCAGATGGCAACTATAGACAGAAGGTTGGCAAGGGGTTGAGGGGGCAATTGATTTTACAGATCAGAACGAAAGTTGTTGCTGCTTGCTCCAGGGCTGAAAATGATTATAATGTCACTGCCACAACTATTGTGTGCGGAAATAAAGGAACAGGAAAGATTTGCAATTTAGATGCAATTTATACTCTGCCTTCTGCAATAGATTCCTATTATTCTACTGAGTACAAAACATGCCATGTACTAATAAGTGGAACCGTAATCCTATTTATGGACATGATTGTGTCTAGTGGTTCTGCTCATGATTGATGATGATGACGAAGACGATAAAAAGGTTTGCAACAAAAAAAAAGAATGCACACAATGTTCTCCTAAACTTACCATGATATTCTCCTTTTCCTGATTTTCCTTCGTACAGTACCACAATTCAATAAGTGCAAAATGTGTTATGCGTTCATTTTAATCTATCGTCCATTTAACAGATCTCTGATCCATATTTGCTCGCTGTAGCAGGAACCTTCTGCCACTAATCTCCCCCACTAAACCTTGATTATTTGGTTGCAGGTCTGGCATCAGCACCAGGCAAACATGGGCCTATGGCAATCTATGGAAACTTACTCCACACTTGCAAAGCTGAGGATGGGGTAGACAAAGGACACAATGGGTCACATTTTAGACAGTTTTTTTTTTTACGCCAATCTTAAGGGTATATTAGATGGGCAGATTTTCTTACTAAGAACGCTTGTTAGCAATCATCTGGCAGTGTAAGGGTACTTTCACACTAGTGTTGTTCAGATACGGCAAACCGTATGCAAACGGAAATCCGTTTTTTCTGGATCTGTAAGGCTCCATTCGCACGTCCGCAAGTGTGGTCCGCATTCAAGAAATTGTGCGAAACGGGTCTGAACCCATTTATTCTCTGTGGGGACGAAATAGATGCAGAGACCACACTATGTGCTCTCCGCATCCGCATTTCCAGAGCGCGGCCCCGATCTTCCGGTCCGCAGCTCCGCAAGAAAATAGAGCATGTCCTATTCTTGTCTGCAGCTGCGGTGTATTGCAGATCCGCAATACACCACGGACGTGTGAATGGACCCGTAGACGGATCCGATGATATACCGGATCCGTCTCATCCGGTATCATCCGGAATAACTGATCCGGTATTTAAATTTTTTCAAAGATCAAAAGGGAAAATAGCTCCTCCTTTGTCCCGGCGCATGCGCAGACCGGAAAACCGTAAAGTCTTAGCTAACCATCTTCATGAATAGCATCCTTACTTTGAGTTGGAAAAATGCTGCAGGTAAGTCATTACTTCAGGATCCATCTAATATCTGCAATGCATCATCTGCTATCAGTCTGATTGATCCCTTTAAAAATGGGACTAAGTAAGGGCTGGACTTCCCATTAGGCAGAAGAACCCTATATCAGCAGCCCGTTTGGACAGGACATCTGTTCGTCAGGATTGGAACATAGCCCTGGTTGCAAGAGTTTGTGAAGTATTCTCCATTCAATATTTATAGCGATATCCTGTGATTGGTTTCTATTCATAGATCACTAGCGCTCTTACTACTATGCTGACCTCTGGATAACCTGACCTCAGATTTGTACCCTGACTCTGCCTCCTGCTTGACCCTTGGACTTGATGAGTTTTCCTGGTTTTGACCCCTGGTTTTGCTTCTCTGGTTCTGTTTAGAATCAGTTTGGACTCTTTTGGTATTGACCTTGGCTTGGTACATTTCTGGGTTTTGTCGTCTGATTTCTGTGCCATTTTGTCACTAGTCATTTGTTATTTGTTTCCCTGTGTTCCCTTCCTTGATTCGAACCCTGCACTTTTTTAGGAAGGGACTGCCATCCAGTTGTGGGCCGTCGTTTAGGGCGGATTGTGCAAATAAGGCAAGAGTTCAGGGCTCACTGGTCCCGACCGTGACAACTAAGTGATATCCTGTGTATATCCTCCACCTATTATAATCTTTATTTATATAGGGCCAACATATTCCGCAGTGCTTTACCCTCAGGGGATTCATGTACAATAAAATCAGACAGCAATTAGAACAAGAGGAGTGAGGGCCCTGCTCACAATCTATGAGACTTTGTGTAGTGTATGTTAATACAAAATAATATAATGTAAATGTATTTCAGCTTATGTACATAAATGATGAATGAAACTTTTCTTATTTCCAGAACTTTTTATATTTGTGAAACATATTTCACCATAAATAGGTTCTAATCAGATATTATATATTTTCCTTAGTTTGAGGTACATAGGGTCTCCCTAGTGACATTGTAATATATATCTCCCACTCTCGTGAGACTCACTAACTACCCAGCTGGTGTTAGACTTCTTATTAATTGGACCTCCGGTTTCTCTGCAGTTCCTTCTATCCCCACACTCATCTTCTTACAATGTACAGTCACAAATACTCTACTGTGTTTTCCATCCTGAAATTCAGGTTATGTGTATCACAGTACACCTAGCCATGCCTGATTCACTGGATTTATTTATTTTTTTATTACATTTTTGTCAAATGATCAACCATGTGGAGGTTGTGAGATCACTAAGGGCACCTTCACATGTGTCAGATTTTGTGGCTGAAAAGTTTTTGCGTCTGAAAATCAGTCCTAATTATGTGAATGGCAAGCAAATGGATTTTTGCAAGCCCTATTCAGGTGAATGGAAGTGATTTTTCAGTCACGTAAAATGTTCTGCAACAAAATCTGCCAGGTTGTAGAGATGAGCAAAATGATTCTACAGAATTGATTTCTCCAATCAGCCGGGCTGTTAGAACCGATTTGTCCAATCAGTAGGGATTATGCAATGCTTAAGCCATGCTGATTGGACAAACCGATTCCGTACAATCCTTTCGCTCAACTCTAGCACCTCAAGCATGGGACCGTATCTGTATTGCGGTCCACAAAATACAGATACCATCCATGCGCATTCCGCAGTCTTCTCACTCCCATCAGTGGAAATGGCTATTCTTGTCCATAAAACAGACAAGAATAGGACATGTTATATAATTCGCCGAATGGTCACTCGGATGCAGAAAGTACAAGGATGACTGAAAGTACAAGGATTGATGTGCTGTCTTTTTTTTTTTTTGTGGACCCCATAGAAATGAATAGGGTGAATGTCTAACCCCAAAAAAGTGGATCAGATGCGGATCCCAAATCTGGTCATGTACATGAGGCCTAATGTTAATGCCTGCACTTTGGCTCATTGGGTGTCCTTCAACAATCTGGAAGGTTAACTGCCTTTCTATGAAGTAGACAACCCTACTATATACTCTATGTTCGGTTGTTAAGCATGTCCTGTGAGATCAGGAAAATCTTTACCTTTCCTTTACTCTTCCCAGTTCCCAGGATATCATCTCATAACAACTGATCTTTGGCACTAAATATATGGCTACAACAGCCTACTTCATCCCCTGTATTCTAAAGCACTTGGTCTAATGCTACTTTCAAAATGCAAATCAGTACAGCAATTTCTGTACAGCCACTGAATCAGCAGGGGCTGCAGGGAGATGTATGCATATGCTGACAGCTAACTGGAAGTCAGTGTTATTTGATATGATCTGTCTTTGACATGCCTTAAGCAATGGAGAAAACAGAACCTATACTTCAACTGGAAAAATACCTTCTGTTAAAGAATGAACCACTACTGCTTGCCATTTAGTGATAAAATATACTGTACATATAACAGATCTGCACTTGTTACTGTAATCCTCATACTGTAATCCTCCATGCATTGCCAAAAAACAGTTCCTTACAATAATGCCATTCAATGACCTAATAATGCTGCCTTAAAATGCCTAAGTAATATGGTATCCAAATAATACTACCCGATAGTGCCAATATAACACCATGTATTTTAAGCACAACACTGCCATCCATTGCCTAAATAATACTGCCATTTAGTGCCCACATACAATGACTAAAATTGTGAAAGGTCTATTGGTAAAGTCTATAGTGGTTTAGGGCAGTGAAAGTGTTCAGGGTAAAGTCTGTGGAGGGCTAGGATAGTGAGGGCACGTTCACATGGCAAAAATCCACTGCTGATTCTGTCATTTTCCGCGGCGTTATCCAGGATTACAATGCCAACAACAGCTACCCATTGACTTTAATGGAAAAAAAGCCACCATGTGTACATGGTGGAGTTTATTCACCCAGTTTGAGTTGCTTTAAAAGTGGCATGTTGCTTCTTTGAAGCCGATTTTAGCTGCTTTCTGTATTGGATTTAATGGGAAGGGACTAAAAGAGCTAGTGTTTTTGTGCACGTTTAAGAACCCGCTGCTCATAGAGGCAGATCAGCCTACACATCTGCAGATGAACATGGCCTAAATGTTTACATGCTCTATTCTCAAGTTGTTCCTGGGGATACAGCCCTTGAAAATGGGAGGCCATTACTGTTGCCCAGTTCGCCACTCCCCCGGTTCTGACTCCCACTATCTCTACTTTTTCACAAAGGTGATTTTTTTATTGCTTACAATGTAAATGCCTTTATATTGCAGCTACTTGATATGTAGTAAACTCAATGAATAAATCTTGCAGTTGGACACATGCTGCTTCCATCTTTCCATGTGGTTCACATTTGCCCACCAAAGCTTGTTCCGCACATACAGCTAATAACAGCCAGGTGCTCCCCATAGAGTCTTTGCCTTTCTTTTAAGTTTCCCTAAAAATCTAATTCCTTTTAAGTAAATATTTTTTCAGTGACTTGTAAGAATCTTTCATCTGCCGGTGGTAGCCTGCGGCCTAGGAGGTACACGTTGGAGTACAGCGGTGGTAGAGATCGGAGGGGGTCACAGCTCTAAATGCTGGGTTGTTCTTTTAATTAGCAAGTGGTTATTCTCTGGAGTCCATTCAGACGCACATGAGAAAGACATTAGTGGTTTCGACAACGTCTCTTTATGGACAGGTGTCGGCACATAGCAGAGAACACAGTGATGCTATTGCTGCCTGTAATTGGCACATAGCCACTGATAAGGCCTTCTGACATGAAGCCTAAACTGAGCTTTTATACCCTCTCAGAGGTGGTCACTTCAAAGCAGGACAACACACATTAGTCTTGTCACAGCCAGGGGACAATAAAGTCCCTTGTTTAGTGTCACTGCAAGATTTATGTGAATTGTAATGGAGTATTGCCCCATCCCCACCCCTGGTTCAGACTTTACATTCAGAACTCCAGATGTGGTTTATTATAGGAAAGGGTTCAGGAATATTTTGTTGTCCATGTGTCCATTATTATTGCATATGTCATATTCTTCATTGTGATTAGTTTCTTTGCTGTAAGATGCATTCACATCACCGTTATGGATTGCGTTATTGTGTTCCGTTATAATATGGTTATAATGGAAAATAACGGAATCCACAAGACGGAAGTCAAAACGGAAGCCTTTAAAAGGCATTCTATTTTGATGCATCATAATAGAAGTCTTTGGGCAATCATAACAGATCCGTCTGGTTTCCGTTATGCAAGACGGAAAACAAAGTCCTGTCCACCGGACTTTTTTTCCGTTCTGCATAACGGGAACCAGACGGATCCGTTATGCTTTCCCATAGACTTCCATTATGACGGAAAGCAAAACGGAATGTTTTTTAAAGGCTTCTGTTTTGCATTCCATCATAATACAAGTCTATGGGCAGCATAACGGATCCGTCCTGGTTTCCGTTATGCAGGATTGGACTCCTGCATAATGGAAACCAGGACGGATTTGTATTATGAAGGATCAAAACGGAAGGCCTCTTATAGGCTTATAACCATGTTATAACGGAAAACAATAACGGAATCCATAACGGTGATGTAAACTCACCCTAAATAAAACATAGATAGAGAAATGGGACCTGAAGACTCACATAATATATAAACAGTACAGATGAGTGAATCTCTGTAAATTCATTTCAGGTTCAATTTATCCGAATCGGTTGACCAATTCAACTTGGTTGCGAATTGTTTCTACCCAATCGAAAGTGCTCAAATTGGTCTGAATATTTGTGTATGGCACTCTGAGGTCTCTCTTGTCTCTTATTTTTTTTCTATTGTTTCATTAATTTTCTCTTTCTTTCTTCAAAACCGAAAATTTACCCGAATCGAGTTACTGAAAATTTGGACTTTGATGCAACTTGAATTATTACAAAATTCAGGTCAAATTCCATTACTTTTGAATATATTTTCTCATCTCTAATAAACAGATACAACAAATTGCTCCCTTAAAAGGGTATTCTGTAATTAGAAGTTATTTCCTATCCACAGGATAGGGGATAACTATTAGATTGGTGAGAGTCCTACTGGTGGGACCCCAACTGATCACAAGAACGATGACCTCGTACTCCACAGGGGCCACCTAAAATGACTGGAGTGACAAGTCAGGCATGTGTTCTACTCAGCTATTTCTGGCAGTCCCAAAGAAATGAATAGAATGGCAGTACGCATGTTCGTACTGCCGTTCCGTTCATTTCAGGGGCCCTGCAGGGTACTGGGTCCCGCTGAGGGTCCTAATGGAAGGACTCCCCTGATCTAATTATTATCATCATCCTGTGAGTGGCAATGACACTGCAGGACTTACCCTGCCCACCTCTTCACCCATCTGGCGGCTCTGTTCCACGCTGTGTTTCTCCCTAGCCCACGATGGTCCTGGCCGCCGGTGCTATGAGTGAATATAGCAGGCTGCAGTCTGCATCCTATTGCAGGCCTCCCAGCCTGTTCCTTGACATGTGCGCATGCTCTCTCCCAGCCTCTTAAATGGCTAGCATGCACACATTCAATTCCTTAACTAGCCTATAGCTGAGTATTTAAGGCACGTTTCCCAGTGGAAGGGTGACTGTGCTTTAGGTTTTTACTCTCTAGATACCAGCGAAAGTGTAAATCTGCCTGGCTACCTATGTACCATACTACTGCCTGACAACTGACCCTGACTTCTAGGTGCCTGTCCTTACCTTAGCCTGTTACCCATATTGCTCTATTGCTGCTTGCCCTGACCTCGGGCCTGTTTCTCGTATACGTTAGTACACTGCCTGACCTGACCTTGGCCCATCTCCTGACTATGCATATTGCCTTATATATTGATGCTTTGCATTGATGTCTCTGACTCTCTCTTGACTATCTTTGAAACTCCCATAGAAGTAAACGGAGAGCACGAATTTCACGTACAGCTGTGTGGGTTCCAGAGTTGGGACCCGCATCTTTCTGACATTTATGGTATTTCCTAGAGATATGCCATAAATGTCCCAGATGAGCAAACTCTTTTAATAAATGTCCTCTTCTGTGTATGGAAAATCTAAGATATCATCAGTGAGAAACCATATAAGAAATTGGTATGACACGTATTCTGGAAAGATGTATTACCCTCAGATTTGCTGCATCTTTTTAGGGTGTAAGCCACAAAGCAAAGTGTGAACCATAAAAACTATCAGCAAAAATAAGACCTCAGCTACAAAACTGTTAAAATTCTGTTCAGAAATTTCTATTATTTCTGTTCCTGGTAAAGCTAAGAGACATTCAAAATGGTTCCCATAACAGCTCCTACAAGGGTTACCGACCCGTTTTGTGAAGTCCTAAATAATAGGACTTATTATTCAGACTATGGAAGCACAGGATGTGTAAACGTATGCCTAGAAGGATTTGTCATATAGTATAAAAGCTGAGCGATAACCCCTGTGGTAGTGGTAATGGTTGCCTCATGTTATTAATCAGCTTTCCCTAGCTGACAACTTGACATAAGAGAAATCCTCGGGGGGTCATATGTCTACAGAATTTTATTTTATATATAAATGGTAAAAAGAGAACTTTCTCAAAAGATATTACACGTATCTCTTTGTGTCCCCGTATTAAAGAAAGTAACAAACCATACCCTGCAATCATCTGAGCAGTGCTACCTGCACTCCCCATTCTTGCATTGTATGCATTTAATTAGTATGTACTGTATGTAATTAGCTGATTTTCTGACATGAACAGGAGTTGGCCAAGAATGTGCCGCCATTCAGACCCTTTCAAGCGTCACCACAGTAAATGAGGCATCACCATGATCAAATCATCAGTGCAAGGTCTTTGTCTCTAGTATTACATGGAAAAGAGCTGGAGAACAACACTTCTATATTGTTTTAGTTCAATCAGGGGAGCCTGCTGATAAAGCCTGGTGAATGGTGGGGGTGGTGGGGGTTAGAGAGCCCAAAGTAAGGATGCCACCAGCGTGCAGCACAAAGTAATACTGGAATGCAAGCAATTCACCAGAAATGCTTGACTCAATGTGTCTTCATTATCATGGAATATTGGACAGAAGCCTGAAGCCTACATCTACAGATACCTCCTTGTCCTTCAAAGCTATTATCAAGATACTAATCACCTAATACAGAAGCATCTCGTTAAATGCTCATGGAAAGGGATGGTCTTATGATCACCTTGTAACTGAGGAGGCTTCAGGTATCTGATTACATCAATAGTGGGATGACAGGCGCTGTCACTCATCAGCGGCAGGTACAATGTACACGTGTGCAGAGGAGACAGGACAGGATGTCATGCTAACATGTACAGATTACACCTCTGCTTATAATACAGTATTCAGCATGAACTATATGAAAACGTAATGCACATGATTGTATTTAGGATCCTTATTACATATATACACTGAAGAAATACTGCGTTTAAAGGGAACCTGTCATCAATTTTATGCTGACCTCACTGAGGGCAGTGTAAATTAGTGACAGAAATGCTGATTTCAGCGGTGTGTCACTAATGAGCTAAAAGTAAGTGGTTACCGAGAACCAGCATCATAATCATTGCAGCCCAAACCTTGAGAAGAGTCACATCTACCTGAGAAGAGTCCTGGTTATTCCTAATCTCCTGCTCTCTCACCCATCGGCTGATGATCGGCAGTTCTCTCCTAGAGAGAAAGGGAGAAAACTAGGTAGAAGACTGTCAGTCATCAGCAGGTGGGCAGGAGAGCAGGAATTCATGAATAACCAGGACTCTTCTCAGGTGGCCGGGACTCTTTTCCAGGCCCAGTCTGCAATGATTGCGATGTTGGTTCTCGGCAACCACTTACTTTTAACTTATAAATGACAGACCGCTGAAATCCACTCACCTGTCTCTACTTTATTCTGCCGTTAGTGTGGACAGCATAAAGTTGATGACAGGTTCCCTATAAAAGGCTTGTCCTATTACAAACACTTATAACATATCCATAGGATAGGGAATAAGTCTCTGATCGGTGGGACTCCAACTGCTGGGGGCAGTGATGATCAGAATGTTCTTCCCCTAGCTCAAATGTAGGATCGGTCATGCAAGTTTTCTGCTGTTTCATTCAGGTCTATAGGACTGGTACAGATAGCCAAGTATAAGCACTACAGTAGTATGGATTGGCAGGACTGCTGCTCCACTTGAATGAGGCGATCACTGGACTCCCATTCTCGTGATTGGCAGGTGCCCCAGAGGTTAGACTCCCATCAATCAGACACTTAAAGGGATATTCCGGTAAAGTAACTTAATTTTTGAAAGACTGCATTAAGGCTGTGAGCTGTGACCCAACCAGAACCCATACCTATACATATAACCAGAGCTTCAATTTACCTTGCAATCCATTTGTCTAGCTTCTGTGTGAGCCTGCAACACACAGAGTATCATGGCGCCTGATCTTCCCTCACAAAACTTCAGATACTACAATCCCCACAATCCCTAGCTTTCCTGCTGTGAGTGTTGATGTTTACTGATTGGCTGCCTGATATACAGTCCAGTCACGCCCCGTCTACTCACCAATCACCAGCATACTAACACGCCCTTTGTTTCACAAGACATTCAGCTATATAATTGATAGCAATACACTGAGCATGCTCGACCTAACAAAGGCTCAGAACTACAGGTCGACGCCATGGTAATTTTATGGGGAACCACAGTGGGAAGCAGAGGAAGAAAACTACTTTTATAACTACTGAACGGTAAATATGTGAAATTTATATTATATTAGGAAATTATTGAAGATGAGTTAGTCTAAGGCCCCGTGCACACAAACTTATTTTCTTTCCGTGTCCGTTCTGTTTTTTTTATTCATTTCAATTGGTCCGCAAAAAAAACGGAAGTTACTCCGTGTGCATTCCGTTTCCGTATGTCCGTATTTCCGGTCCGCAAAAAATTGAACATGTCCTATTATTGCCCGCATTACGGACAAGGATAGTACTGTTCTATTAGGGACCAGCTGTTCCGTTCCGCAAAATACGGAATGCACACGGACGTCATCCGTATTTTTTGCGGATCCGTTTTTTGCAGACTGCAAAATGCATATGGTCGTGTGCATGAGGCCTAAAACATAAGTTTTATTTATGGTAACTGGAATACCCCTTTAAGATAGGGGATACGTCTTTGTAACAAGCCCTTTAAAAGTACTATTTTCAGTATATTCAGCAAACAGTCAGTCCTCACACAGAGCTACGCTGAACATCATGCATTTTTATATTTCGCAGTGTACTAAGACCCAAAATATATCCAGTCTTGTCCATGAGGCCTACAACTGCATTGTATTTCCCTTCCACTATAGCTGCTGTAGTGGAAGCTCCTATCCAGAGCTGTGTTTCCATTGTAACAGACAACAAACAAACCTTGTTTAGTCTTGATCTTGACCCTTTTCTGTCCCCTACATACATCACCTAAATCTTGATAGTCTTCAGATATTCTGCAGCTAATGCACGTGAATGGTGTCTTTTTTAGCCTTACTCACATGCAGTGAAAAAAGCCACACAGAACAGTGAATGCACTGTATAGTATAAAAAGCATAGTACCGTACATTGTATAGTGGCTGTGCTCGGTATTGCAGCTCAATTGCATTCCTTTGAACAGCATAGAGGAGCACAAAGGTCATGTGAATGATGATATTGATGACCTTGAATGGAACGAGTACTTGTAATTACACTACGCTGCTGCTCCAGAGGAGACAATGCGTAGTGTAATGAAGAGGAAGTAGCATGGAGCGCCACGTCCTCTTCAAACAGCTGATCAGTTGGGGTGTCGAACCCCTGCTGATCTGATATTGATGACCTATTCTGAAGATATAAAACCCCTTTAAGACCCAGAAAATTGTTCATATTACGTCTGTAGAGATCCATTTTTTGGCCAGAACAATAGTTAGAATCAACTCTAAACTGTGATGTAAATGTCCATCATCAATCATCAGGATAACAGGTGTGATTGTGGTAGTGAGGGCGATTACTGGTCAGATAAAATGTCAGTCAGATTTAACTATTCAAACACTTTGACATTTCTACTTCCCCTAGAGATCTGCATTGACCTATGGAAAGCATTACATTGAGTACAGTTCAGCTGCTCATATTTCCTATGTGATGGCTCTATATGATGTTCATGGACAACTGGAGACATCTTATGTCCTAGACTAGGGATGGGAATTCAAGATGAGCTATGGGCAATATCTTGAACAGAAGAGAAGACAAATAAGAAGCCATTAGGTAGACACATGACTTATATTTTAACCAGTTACTGAATATACCTATAGCACATACATCGTGCTTGTTTACTATACCATTGGGGTGATTTATCATACCTAGTACAAGTGAGAAGTGCCCCTAAACACAGAGCCTCTCTAATTTTCCCTTGCACTAGATTTTTTCCCCCCAATTTCACCTTAATGCGACCCTTTTGGTGTCAACTATAAGCCCTCAGGCCCTGTGCTTGGTACAGAAGAAGCCAACAGAAAGAATTTGTGTTCCTCTACATAAAAGTGAATGTATTGAGGTGTACAATGTAACCCAACAGACTTAGACCAAATGCACACAGCCTTAGGCCTCAAGCACACGGTCGTCGGGCGGCCGTGGCCGTATTGCGGCCCGCAAACGGCGGGCCGGCGATCCACGGCCGCCGGCCGTGTGCACCCCGCATCACGGATGCGGACCCATTCACTTGAATGGGTCCGCAATTCCGAAGATGCGGAACGGAGTCACGGAACTGAACACAGGAAGCACTACGGAGTGCTTCTGTGGTGTTTCTTTCCGTTGTTCCGCACTGCAAAAAAATATGACATGTCATATTTTTGTTGCGGTTCGGACTGACCACGGACCCATTCAAGTTGAATGGGTTCAACTCGCTGCACGGATGTTGCCCGTGCATTGGGGACCACAATTGCTGTGTGCATACAACGGCCGTCCAATCCACAATTTTTGCAGATCACACACAGACCCATTAATTTCTATGGGTCGGCAAAAAAACAGATAGCACATGGATGTCATCCGTGCGGTTAGACTGCGAATTATAGAACCTTTCCTCTTTTTGTCCATTTTGTGAACAAGTACGGTGTATAGGCTTTTTTACAGTGGATATGCGATTTGTGGCAAAACAGATATGGTCGTGTGCAGGAGGCCTAATATGAGTGCCATATTATATAAGTACCATGCATATTCCATGAACAGTCTTTAGGCGGCCTGTTTCCCCTCACACAGGTCTTAGCACTCCAAGCCCGGCACAAGCCTCAGATCCCAATACAGAGATCTTTTCTGCTGAACCCAGCTGTCTTTTAAAGGCAGCTAGGTGTTGCCAAAACCCGGACTGGCACATGAGATCCAGTCCAGTGTTTGACCCGACCTGGCCGCTAATCAGTCCAGCAGCACACACTGGGAGGAAATTACCTGCCTCCCCATACAACTCCCTTTACTGTGTCACTATATATACACTCACCTAAAGAATTATTAGGAACACCTGTTCTATTTCTCATTAATGCAATTATCTAGTCAACCAATCACATGGCAGTTGCTTCAATGCGTTTAGGGGTGTGGTCCTGGTCAAGACAATCTCCTGAACTCCAAACTGAATGTCAGAATGGGAAAGAAAGGTGATTTAAGCAATTTTGAGCGTTGCATGGTTGTTGGTGCCAGACGGGCCGGTCTGAGTATTTCACAATCTGCTCAGTTACTGGGATTTTCACGCACAACCATTTCTAGGGTTTACAAAGAATGGTGTGAAAATGGAAAAACATCCAGTATGCGGTAGTCCTGTGGGCAAAAATGCCTTGTGGATGCTAGAGGTCAGAGGAGAATGGGCCGACTGATTCAAGCTGATAGAAGAGCAACGTTGACTGAAATAACCACTCGTTACAACAGAGGTATGCAGCAAAGCATTTGTGAAGCCATAACACGCACAACCTTGAGACGGATGGGCTACAACAGCAGAAGACCCCACCGGGTACCACTCATCTCCACTACAAATAGGAAAAAGAGGCTACAATATGCACGAGCTCACCAAAATTGGACTGTTGAAGACTGGAAAAATGTTGCCTGGTCTGATGAGTCTCGATTTCTGTTGAGACATTCAAATGGTAGAGTCCGAATTTGGCGTAAACAGAATGAGAACATGTATCCATCCTCTGATGGCTACTTCCAGCAGGATAATGCACCATGTCACAAAGCTTGAATCATTTCAAATTGGTTTCTTGAACATGACAATGAGTTCACTGTACTAAAATGGCCCCCACAGTCACCAGATCTCAACCCAATAGAGCATCTTTGGGATGTGGTGGAACGGGAGCTTCGTGCCCTGGATGTGAATCCCTCAAATCTCCATCAACTGCAAGATGCTATCCTATCAATATGGGCCAACATTTCTAAATAATGCTATCAGCACCTTGTTGAATCAATGCCACGTAGAATTAAGGCAGTTTTGAAGGCAAAAGGGGGCCCAACACCGTATTAGTATGGTGCTCCTAGTTAGCCCATTACGTTTGGTAATTGTATTTTGTTGATTGCGTCTCAGACAATGTCAGTGTGTTAGTTAATTGCGTCACAGACAATGCTCATTGTATTTTGTTGATTGCGTTACAGACAGAGGGAAGGGGGTTTTGTGTACAATTGCTGGGAAGGTTTCAATACTGTAAATGCATGTGATTGGCTAAAATATAAACTGTCACAGTCTTTTACAAGGGCCCCAGGGGGAGTGTCCCTTGCTAGGAGACCTGCATAAGAGGCTGAAAAATAACCCATTAAAGTGTTCTGCTTGACCTCAAAACGAAGTGTCGTCTCGTTATTGGGGGAATTGGATTGTATGCCAGGAGTGTAAGCTGATTGTATGCTTTTCCTGTTCAGCGGTTTCCAGTGTTCGTGTAGTCTGCAGTTCGGCAAACTGGTGCTTGCAGTAACTGCCTGTCAATCTGAAAGGAGGATATCGTCTGAACGGAGTTGTGTGCTGAACTGTCCGTTACACTGCCATGCAAGGGACCCTGTGGCCCACACTAGTACGAGAAGCTCTGGGGCTCATACTAGTTTTCCGGCCCACCAGTTAAGTCCACCAGAGCCCCCTACCGTTGAACTTGCATGGTGTACCCCAGAGCATTTTGAGCCTGTGATTCCTGATTTTGTTGGCCAAGCAGGAATCCAGATTCCCACAGTGGGCTTCACTGAATATGACTATTTTAGTCTTTTTTTCAGTGACCACTTTGTGAATCTGATGGTGGAGATAACGAACCTGTACACCCAACAGTTCATTGCTCAACACCCGGGCTCCTTTTTGGCTGGGGCCGGTGGCTGGACTCCGGTCAGTGCAGCCGAGATGACGTTTTGGGGCCTCGTGCTGCACATGGGCCTAGTAAAAAAAAAAAAAAAGGGTGTCAGGCATTACTGGAGTAGGGACGTCTTCTACCAGACCCCACTTTATAGTACGGCCATGACACATACCTGGTTTGAGGCCATCCGGAAATGCCTGCATTATGCAGATAATGCAACATGTCGTCCCCCCCCAAGGTGATCCTGCCTATGACCGCCTCTACAAAATCAGTCCGGTCATCGATCACTTTGAGGCCAAATTTTTGGAGGCCTATGTACCTGGAAGGGAGGTCGCGGTTGATGAGTCTCTCAATGCTTTCAAGGGGAGACTCATTTTCCGCTAGTATGTTCCCTCTAAGCGGGCGAGGTATGGCGTGAAGCTGTACAAACTTTGTGAGAGTACCTCAGGGTACACTTACAAGTTTCGTGTGTAAGAGGGGCGAGCTCCCGTATTGAACCACCAGAATGTCCCCCCACTCTGGGTGTTAGCAGGAAACTTGTGTGGGACCTTATGCACCCACTGCTAGATAATGATTACCACCTGTACGAGGATAACTTTTATACTAGTATCCCCTTGTTCCAGTCCCTCGCCGCCAGATCCACGTCCGCTTGTGGGACCGTGTGGAAAAATCAACGCGGCCTCCCTACCCACCCCCTCCAGGTACCTATCCCCAGGGGTGAGACCTGTGCTCTTACCAGTGGAAACCTGTTGCTGGTCAGATATAAGGACAAGAGGGATGTCCTTGTACTGTCCACAATTCACGGTAACGGCATCACCCCTGTCCCTGTGCCAGGTACCGCGGCAACGGTCCTCAAGCCCGATTGTATCGTCGACTACAATCGGTATATGTGAGGAGTTGATCTCTCTGATCAAGTCCTCCAGCCATATAATGCCATGCGCAAAACCCGGGCATGGTACAAAAAGTTGCGGTCTACTTGGTACAGGTTGCCTTGTACAACTCTTTTGTGCTGTCCCAGAGCGCTGGCAACACAGAGAAATTCCTCCAGTTCTATGAGGCAATCCTCAAGGCCCTGATCTTTTCTGACCGGGAAAGAGCAGGCCAGAGTACCTCGGGAACTGGAGGCGCCCCGATCGTCCCTGGCCAACACTTTCCAGGTGTGGTCCCCCATACTGGGAAGAAGGGACGGACCCAAAAAAGGTGCAGAGTGTGTGACAGGAGGGGGATATGAAAGGACACCACCACTCAGTGTGACACGTGCCCCGATCATCCGGGCCTCTGCATTATTGGTTGCTTCAGGGAGTACCACACTTCCATGGAGTACTAAATTTATAATCTCCTTCCCTAATTTTAATTCCATTTAGCCACTGACAATCGGAAAAGAAACTATGGTTCTCAGACTTGAGACACCAAAACAAAAACAATTTTTTTTTCTAAAATATTCTTTTCTAAAACTAAAATAAATTAAAAAGTAGACATATTAGGTATCGCCACGTCTGTAAGAATCTGCTCTATAAAAATACCCCATGACCTAACCCCTCAGATGAACACGGTCAAAAAATAAAATAAAAAACGGTGCAAAAAAAGGTATTTTTTTTGTCACCTTACATCACAAATAGTGTAATAGCAAGCGATCAAAAAGTCATATGCTCCCCAAAATAGTGCCAATTAAACCGTACTCTCATCCCGCAAAAAATGAGCCCCTACCTAAGATAATCGGCTAAAAAAAAAAAAAAATGACTCAGACTATGGAGATACTAAAATGTTTTTTTTGTTTTTTTTTTATAAAAGGATAATATAGTGTAAAACCTAAATAAATGTAAAAAGAAGTTGACATATTAGGTATCGCCGCGTCCGTAAGAATCTTCTCTATAAAAATACTCCATAACCTAACCCCTCAGATGAATACAGTCAAAAAAATAAAATAAAAACGGTGCTAAAACAGCTATTTTTTGGCAAATTTTCCATTTTAATCTGTTTTTTCCGGTAACAAAGCAAGGGTTAACAGCCAAACAAAACTTAATATTTATTACCCTGATTGTGCAGTTTTTCAGAAACACCCAATATGTAACATAGTAACATAGCAACATAGTACATAAGGCCGAAAAAAGACATTTGTCCATCCAGTTCGGCCTGTTATCCTGCAAGTTGATCCAGAGGAAGGCAAAAAAAAACTGTGAGGTAGAAGCCAATTTTACTCACTTTAGGGGAATAAAAAATTCCTTCCCGACTCCAATCAGGCAATCAGAATAACTCCCTGGATCAACGACCCCTCTTTAGTAGCTATATCCTGTAATATTATTACACTCCAGAAATACATCCAGGCCCCTCCTGAATTCCTTTATTGTACTCACCATCACCACCTCCTCAGGCAGAGAGTTCCATAGTCTCACTGCTCTTACCGTAAAGAATCCTTTTCTATGTTTGTGTACAAACCTTCTTTCCTCCAGACGCAGAGGATGTCCCCTCGTCATAGTCACAGTCCTGGGGATAAATAGATGATGGGATAGATCTCTGTACTGACCCCTGATATATTTATACATAGTAATTAGATCTCCCCTCAGCCATCTTTTTTCTAACGTGAATAACCCTAATTTTGATAATCTTTCAGGGTACTGTAGTTGCCCCATTCCAGTTATTACTTTAGTTGCCCTCCTCTGGACCCTCTCCAGCTCTGCTATGTCTGCCTTGTTCACTGGAGCCCAGAACTGTACACAGTACTCCATGTGTGGTCTGACTAATGATTTGTAAAGTAGTAGGAATATGTTCTCATCACGGGCATCTATGCCCCTTTTGATGCAACCCATTATCTTATTGGCCTTGGCAGCAGCTGCCTGACACTGTTTTTTGCAGCTTAGTTTGCTGTTTATTAAAATTCCTAGATCCTTTTCCATGTCAGTGTTACCGAGTGTTTTACCATTTAGTATGTACGGGTGACTTGCATTATTCCTTCCCATGTGCATAACTTTACATTTGTCAGTGTTAAACCTCATCTGCCACTTATCTGCCCAAGCCTGCAATCTATCCAGATCCCTCTGTAGTAGTATACTGTCCTCTTCAGTGTTAATTACTTTACACAGTTTAGTTTCATCTGCGAAAATTGATATTTTACTATGCAAGCCTTCTACAAGATCATTAATAAATATATTGAAGAGAATAGGGCCCAATACTGACCCCTGAGGTACCCCACTAGTGACAGTGACCCAATCTGAGTATGTACCGTTAATAACCACCCTCTGTTTTCTATCATCGAGCCAGTTACTTACCCACTTACAGACGTTTTCTCCCAGTCCGATCACTCTCATTTTATATACTAACCTTTTATGTGGTACAGTGTCAAATGCTTTGGAGAAGTCCAGATACACGACATCCATTGATTCGCCGCTGTCAAGTCTAGAACTTACTTCCTCATAGAAACTGATTAAATTAGTTTGACATGACCGATCCTTCACGAAGCCATGCTGATATGGCGTTATTTGCTTATTTCCGTTAAGATGCTCTAAGATAGCATCTCTCAGAAAACCTTCAAACAGGTTACCCACAACAGATGTTAAACTTACCGGCCTATAGTTTCCAGGCTCTGTTTTTGGACCCTTTTTGAATATTGGCACCAAATTTGCCATGCGCCAATCCTGTGGGACATTCCCTGTCAGTATAGAGTCCGCAAATATCAGAAATAAGGGTCTGGCTATGACATTACTTAATTCCCACAGGATACGGGGGTGTATGCCATCCGGTCCTGGCGATTTGTCTATTTTGATCTATTTAAGTCGCTGTTGTACTTCTTCCTGGGTCAGACAGGACACTTTTAATGGGGAATTTACTTCAACATTCAGCATTTCATCTGACAGTTTATTTTCCTCAGTGAATACATTGAAGAAAAAAATATTTAACAGCTTTGCTTTCTCCTCGTCGCTCTCTGCGACTCCCCCCTCATTACTCTTTAAAGGACCGACACCTTCAGATTTATACTTTTTAACATTTATATAATTGAAGAACATTTTAGGGTTAGTTTTACTCTCTTTGGCAATTAATCTCTCGGTCTCTAGTTTGGCCGCTTTTATTTGTTTTTTACATGTTCTGTTTTTTTCCTTATAGTTTTTCAGTGCTTCCGTGCTACCCTCCTGTTTTAGTGTTTTATATGCTTTCTTTTTGTCATTTATTGCTTTCTTTACAGTTCTGTTTATCCACATTGGTTTCTTTTTGTTCCTTAACCTTTTATTCCCATACGGTATGTACCTCTCACAATGAGCTTTTAGGATGCTTTTAAAGATATCCCATTTTGTAGCTGTATTTTTATTTGTGAGGACTTTATCCCATTTAGTTAGGCCTATGGCCTCTCTTAGTTGGCTAAATTTAGCTTTTTTGAAGTTTGGTATTTTTGTTCCTCCCTGTAGAAACGCTCTTTTGAATGATAATTGGAAGGTTATTACTTTATGGTCACTATTTCCCAGGTGTCCCCCAACCTGCACGTCTGTTGTTCTGTCAGGTCTATTGGTTAATACTAAGTCCAGTATGGCCATCCCTCTAGTCGGGTCCTGAACCCGACTAGAAAACTGCTGTATGTCCAAAAGGCATGGCGCAGAAGGAAAGGAACGCCGTATGGTTTCTGGAAGGCAGATTTTGATGGCCTTTTTTGGGGGCACCATGTCTCATTTGAGGAACCCCTGATGCACCCCTAGAGTAGAAACTTCATAAAAGTGACCCCATCTAAGAAACTAAATCCCTCAAGGTATTCAAAACTGATTTTACAAACTTTATTAACCCTTTAGGTGTTCCTCAACAGTTTATGGCAAATGTAGATGAAATTTCAGAATTTCTATTCTTGGTAACCTTGCTTCACAAAAATTTAATATAGAGCAACCAAAAATCATATTTACCCTAAAAATAGTCCCAACAAAACTGCCACCTTATCCTGTAATTTCCAAAATGGGGTAACTTTTATGGAGTTTCTACTCTAGGGGTGCATCAGGGGGGCTTCAAATGGGACATGGTGTAAATAAACCAGTCCAGCAAAATCTGCCTTCCAAAAACCACACGGCACTCCTTTCCCTCTACGCCCTACCGTGTGCCCGTACAGTAGTTTACGGCCACATATTTGGTGTTTCTGCAAACTACAGAATCAGGGCAATAAATATAGAGTTTTCTTTGGCTGTTAACCCTTGCTTTGTTACTGGAAAAAAAATATTAAAATGGAAATTTCCCAAAAAATCAAAATTCGGAAATTTTATCTCCATTTGCCATTAACTCTTGTGGAACACCAAAATGGTTAATGACGTTTGTAAAATCAGTTTTGAATACCTTGAGGGGTATAGTTTCTAGAATGGTGTCATTTTTGAGTGGTTTCTATTATGTAAGCCTTACAAAGTGACTTCAGACCTGAACTGGTCCTTAAAAAGTTGGTTTTTGAAAATTTCTGAAAAATTTCAAGAATTGCTTCTAAACTTCTAAGCCTTGTAATGTCCCCAAAAAATAAAATGGCATTCTCAAAATGATCCAAACATGAAGTAGACATATGGGGAATGTAAATTAATAACTATTTTTGGAAGTATTACTATGTATTATACAAGTAGAGAAATTTAAACTTGGAAATTTGCAAATTTTTCAAAATATTTGGCATTTTCTTATAAATAAAAATGATTTTTTTTAACTTTTTTGAAATTTTACTATTGTCATGAAGTACAACATGTGACGAAAAAATTATTTCAGAATGGCCTGTATAAGTAAAAGCGTTTTAAAGTTATTCCCACATAAAGTGACACTGGTCAGATTTGCAAAAAATTGCCTGGTCCTTAAGGTGAAATATGGCTGTGCCCTTAAGGGGTTAAAGGTTATGAACACCTTCAGGGACAATTTTTTATGTTTGCATTTTTTTTTAATAAAAATTATTTTTTCAATTTGTGTTTATTAAAAAATTTCTGCAGTTTTTGTTCTACAGGGTTAAGTTGACAGCAGACTGTCAATTTCTGTTTGATACAGAGTCCCGTCATGTTACTGTTATGATGGCTGGATGTGTAGCCCTTATCTCTGAATCCTGACAGCAGGAGGGTGCCTGAGCTATAGGTTCCCTGGTGACCAGCAAAGGTGCTCTGAGTAGTCTAGTCTCGTACTATTTAGTTAAAAATGACTTCGCAGATCCATAATGTACAAATCTGTACTATGGCCCCCAGAGATATCTGTGGACCCTTAATGTACCTGATTGTGTACTGATTGTATATGGAGGGATAATACGTTTTTATGGATAATGTTAGAAAATATATTGTGCTATGTTCCATTATGTTCCATATTACAGAGGTATTCTCTCCTAGGAGAATTGCTTCTAGAGAGGAATGCAGTGCTGTAAATAGGCACCAGACGGCGGCAAATTAAATGCCTGTGGCTCTGTAATTTCGAACCTTAGGAATTGTGTGTGCCACAGTACAGGCTGTAGCCTTGTCTTGTTCATGAGGTCTTAATTACAGTAGCTTTATAAATGTGTCTCAAATTTATAACTTTTATCAGAAAGAAAGAATCATTTATTATGTAGTAGTTTCCATTTCAAGTTTTAGGCTCTTCCATTCCTTATAATTAGTAATGTGCGTGTGTGTGATGTATATATATATATATATATATATATATAGAGAACAAAAATCGGACTGCACTCCAAGCAACTCTTCAGAAAATGTGTTTATTCACCCATTTGGTGGCAAAAGCGACGTTTCGGCTCAAGCATGAGCCTTTCTCAAATATATATATATATATATTTATAATGTGGACAATCCATTCCCTCTTTTTTACGGTGAAATTGCTAGTTGCCCTATATACCACAGCAGTTACACACTGTTTTATTTTATTAACTGCCCCCATAATATGACCTCCACAGTGCCCCGCCCTGCTTAACAGTGGCCTCCAAAGTACCGAGCCCTTTTAACAGTTAACTTTACAGCACCCTCCCCCCTTAACAGTGATCTCCACAGCACCACGCCCCTTAAGAGCGACCTGTACAGTGCCTGCCCCCTTTAACAGTGAATTCCACAACAGACCTACATAACAGTGACCTCCACAGCACCCTGACCCCTTAACTGTGACCTCCATAGCACCACACCCCCTTAACAGTACCCTCCACAGAACCCTACCCTTTTAACAGTTAACTTCACAGCACCCCATCCCCTTAACAGTGACCTCCATAGCACTCCGCCCCCTTAACAGTAAGCTCAACAGCACCAAATCCCCTTAACAATGAGCTCCACAGTGCCCCACCCCCTTAAAGGGGTTATCCACCCCCTATAATGCACCCCCAATGCCTGGGCCCCTCATATAGGTAATACTTACCCTGCTCCACGGCACCCTGGTTGTTCCTGATCCGCCTCTGCATCTCCCTGTCGCACGGATCAAAACATCTGGTGTAGGGGGGGCAGTAGCCAATAGCAGGCCGTGACTGGGACAAGCCTCTATAGCGTCACCCACGATGGTAGGAAAGAGCTGAGACCTTCACGAAAACCTTCTCAGGCACCTGATGTACCTATGTGAAATATTTGGTGTCCATCTGTTCAGGCGTCTGTATGCCTATAGATATATACACTTAACAAAAATATCAACGCAACACTTTTGGTTTTTCTCCCATTTTGCATGAGCTGAACTCAAAGATCTGAAACATTTTCTACATACACAAAAGACCCATTACTCTCAAATATTGTTCACAAATCTGTCTAAATCTATTATTTTTATTTTTTTATTTTTTTTATGTGCCTATCATGTGGTCTGGGGTCACAAAGATAAACATGACCCTTGACCAACAAGGACAGTTTGCTCTTGTCCTTTACACAGACCCCCTGTTCATAAGTCAGAGGAGGACTCATTATAAAAGGAATGGTCACACATTCCTGCTTTTAATAGTGAATTTCTTTCTCTCCAAGGAAGCCTGATAAGGAGCTGATTTGTGTACTTGTGATTGTCCAATACTCTGTGGAAAGTCTAAAGGGCCCTTTACTCAAGCTGAGAATCTGCCACATAATTGTTAACAAGCGTTTATAGGATAGAGGGATTATCTGTCAGTGTAAAAGTGCCGCTAATTACCGATGAATGAGCGAAATGTTCGTTCACCAGGAAATAGATGAACGACACAAAAATTGTCGTTTGCCAGCAGCAGAACCTGTTGTGTAAACAGCCTTTGCTGCTGCCAAACAACGAATCAGTATGTGGACGAACGAAGGTATTAGTGATCGCTGATCCCCAAACTGTGGAGGAGATCGCTGCATGTAATAGCAATGGTCCCCTCTGCCAACAAGCAGGCGATTGCCAGGAAGGAATGCTTCATTCCTGACAATCGCCTGCTGTATTCTCCCATCTAAAGGGACCTTTACTAATATGGATATCAAACAGTGGATGCCCATCAGGAAAGCATATGCTAAAAGTTATTTCAATGAGGGTTGTCCTAATGTGGACTGGACAATCCCAAACCGAGCAGTGCAGTTTGAACGAAGCTCCCCACCTACCACATCTGTGCAAATGCAGCGAGCCCCTGAGGAGCCGATGCAGAGGATGGCAATGGTAGTGGCCCTGATAAAGTGTTGTGTCACAGTGTACTCCCTCAGGCGGCTTCTCCCTGGGAATCGGTGCAGTGGTAAGGTAATTTAAAGACTCAAGCCTAGAGCAAAAGACTAAGGCCTCTTTCACACGAGCGAGTATTCCGCGCGGGTGCAATGCGTGATGCGAACGCATTGCACCCGCACAGAATCCGGACCCATTAATTTCAATGGGGCTGTGTACATGAGCCTTGGTTTTCATGCATCACTTGTGCGTTGCGTGAAAATGGCAGCATGTTCTATAGTCTGCGATTTTCATGCAACGCTGGCCCCATAGAAGTGAATAGAGCTGCGTGAAAATCGCATCGCATCTGCAAGCAAGTGCGAATGCGATGTGTTTTTCACGGATGGTTGCTAAGAGATGTTTGTATACATTCCGTTTTTTATCACGCACGTGCAAAACACATCAAAACGCATTGCACCTGCGCAATAAAAACGGAACAACTGAATGCGATCGCAGAAGAAACTGAATGACTTTGCCTGCGAAATCGCGCATTTTTCACTGAACGCATTCGCAAAGCATCCATTCCTAATCCGGACACACTCGTCTGCAAGGGGCCTAAAAGTCTCTCTTTAATCGTTTCTATCCCCAGATGAGGTATGGTGACAATTTATTGCACCTCTGATATGCTATCCTGCTGATGAGTCTCCCTCAAACTTCTGGCTAATGGCTGGAAGCTGGCACTTGTGCCGTGTCCTGGGATGCACTGCAAAGCACTGAAAGTGTTAATGTCACTGTATTTTACGTATTATATGCATGTACTACAAATCCCATAAGGTTGTATAGGGAGTGGGAGGTCCTATGTGCCTAAACAGGGCTGGCTCCCCCATTTCTCTCTATGAGGAAGATTCTGGAGTCTTTGGTTGCTTGCTGGGGAGAGAACATCTTAGAGCAGCAAGGTGCAGATCCTGGAGGGAGATTCCATTCCCCTACAGACTACAAGCAGTTTATGTGCCAGCCCTTACTGTAGAACAGAGAAAAGCTACAGAAGGTTTAGCCAACATATCGGGATGGCAGATGACTTTGGCAAGGAAGGCAATCACCGCCAATCTGGCTTTAGCTTCCTCTGCATGTGGTGGGAACACTATAAGCTACAAGCTGCCCACCATTACCAAAGGACAGGAAGGTACACCTGTTCAGAGACTGTATTAGATACTGTGGATATCATATACATATACATTTGATGATAGAGAGAGTGTGTCCCTTTAGGCCGGGAAAAAGAAAGATTGATCAGTCTGAATGAGAGAGAGAGAGAAGCTAGCCTCCATATACAACATTTGGGAATTACTTGAGTCGACTGTAAAGCCTACATTTCGTGTGCTTATGCGGATCACCTGCTGACCGGCTTCAGTAAAGCACTGTGGATCTGTTATGCAAAATCCGGTGTCATCATTATACTGCACCACACTGGATCGGACCGTAGGGAGCAACGCCTTGAGGTAGGACATTGTGACCCCTACAACTCCCATTCGCACTACCACTCCCATCCTCCACTCCGGCTCCCACAGTGGCCCGCTGCACTTTTGGCTATAAGTGCCCTTTATGTAATGCAGGTTTTGTGTTAGCCTGAGAATTATCTGGATGATGGGTGTCTGAACTATAATTCCTCACCTGCAGCAGGGTCTATTAAGCTGTAGTTTATTGGTCACTCTGCTGACTGTGCAGTGGCCAGGTACGGGTGGATAATATTCTATATATGTTGTGACACCAATTGCAGTGTGCGCAGGGTACTATGCCAGGGCCCTTCCAAGGTGTCCCAGATTAGGGAATAACGCACGTCCCAGATTAGGAATGTCAGAGTGGTGTAATGGCCTATAATGTCTCTGTAGTTTGGTGGTAGTTGTGTCACGGTGTCTCCTACCTGGGTACGGCCGTACTCCTGGCTCACTTGCAATAAATTTGAGTGAAGTGATAGTAGGAGTAATAGAGGAACTTTGCAAATTGAATGATGACCAGACCTTTAGATGAAGTTCAAACGTTGCTTTACTTGAAATAACTTGCATCCAAACAGTATACAGCTTTGGTCTCTTGGTCCCAGCAGGTTTTGGCAATGATTGGCAGGAATGAGTACTTTTGCTTTAAATGTGGAGCTTGAAGGATAAACGTCTTCTTGGTAGCTCTGTAACTGGGGCAGGATTAGCTTCTTCACTTATCTGTAACCTCTTCTGTGTGGGGACAGACTAGCTGAGGAGGAATAGGCTTCTCCTAGGACTCTGGACTTATCTCACAGATGGGTTCTTAGGGGATGCGTTCTTCCTGGAACTCTGGAGTGTGGCTGTAGTTTCTGCTCTCTTCATCCAGCAGAGCTAAAGGTGCTCAGACTGGGTATATATATGGACATGTCTCAGTCGAGACTATGTCCTTGCTGTCTTCCCTAAGAAGGGGTTCTCCTGAACACTTTCACACAGCCTTCCCCTAGCAGGGGGTGGCTGGCACTCACTCTAACTTCCTTCTACACCCATACTGCAGGATGTGGTACCAGCCCACTTCTCCACAGAGGGGGAGCTAAGCTGGAATAAACCATTCCAGCTTAGATACACTAAACTGTAACTTGTCCCTGCCAATAAGTTGCTGGTAACCAGGCTAATTACATGAAACATTATATTTAACGTTTTATATGCACATTTCTGGAGGACATAAGCAAAATCAGATCTGTAGACAGTATAAAGGCTCTTAGAAGATAGTAGCAGGGCAGAGGAGTGTAGTAACACAACTCTGGGGTGTTACAACTGTCTTCCTCCACACAGTTTAAACTGGATCTCCCCCCCTAGAAGGAAGCAAGACCAGTCCACTCCTACCAAGACGGGAGGAACAGGGTGGTTAACCCTGTCCCTGCCAACCATACCGTACATCTTGGTGTACTCACATAAGATTAACAATAGCATTTGCAGATACCCCCAGGTCTGGGGTACTAGACAAACAAACAATGATCACCTCACCAGTCCACCTCCACCAGCACCAGATCAAGATATCAATAAAAATCTCCAACAATTTATTGTGCAAAAAATTTATAAAATTCACAAAATGACACGCTGGACCGCAGCAACAAGTCTACATGTTTTGGGCTAGCTGTAGGCCTTATTCATGACCTAAAGTTGCATCAACTCAAACCTCCATTCAAAGCACATATGAATGCAGTCACGTGACATTAAAATGCACACATCTGATGCATACAAATAAAATTGCATAGTCTGTTATTGCAACATAATTATATTGAACAACAAGTCTCAGCAGTCAATAGTAATAGATTATGTCTTGTTTCCGATTTAAACCTTTTGGATATCTTAGTTTGTAAAGATCCAAAAGGACTTGCAACAGTTACCTCTGCAGCCCTATAGCTATGCCCCTGGCTAAACTGATGGAAAGAAGTCAAACCCTGAGTGAGATACAATATTTTTAGTAACATACCTTGTAACCATGCAATCTTCTCTGTGTTCGGTGAGTCTTGTTTGGTCACATTTCTTTCAAATAAGTTTGAATCATCATCTGACTGAAAGTATCGGTCAAAACTTCCTCATGTTTCTAAACCTGGACTGACAAAGAGATTGTCAGTCATCAGTCATACTGATACCTGGCTGAAATCATTATAGGCAGAATGCTTAGGATATTGTCTGGTTGGTGAATGTTAGAATATTTTACAGATAATAGATTTGTGGCTGCCCAAGAGCCTCTGGGGGAAGGTGTTGCATTCCAACTTGACCTCAAACCAATTTTTATGGATCATGAGAACTTGCACAGGAATGTGGTCTTCAATGGTATTGTTAGTATAATTAAAGGGGTTCTCCATGTTCAGGGCTGAACCCCTTACGTAAGCTCCCCTTCACTCATTTACCATGTCTGAGTGGAGCATTGGAGCATTTCTCGTTGCGATGCTCCCCTTTGTCTTGTGCTGCATCGTGTAGAACAAGGTCTTTTTCATTACTATCGGTGACGGACCGGGCTTCACATGGGTGACTTCCGCCTAGCATTGAGCCCGGTGATGTCACCGGCACAAATGGGCGGTGTTTACTGCTGCTCTAGGCTGTTTTACAGGCTAGGGCAGCGATAAAGACTGCCTATTAGTGTCGGTGACGTCACTGGGATCACTACTAGGCAGAAACCTCCGCCTAGCATACTGAGAAAAAGCCGGGTACTTGACCGGCAGTAAACAAACAGCCCTTGTCCTGCACTATGCAGCGCAGGGCAAGGGGAAGCATCTGAGCAAGAAATGCTCCGATACTCCACTCAGACATGATAAATGAGTAAAGGGGAGCTTTCCTCCAAGTTCAGCTCTGAACCCGGACAACCTCTTTAATAGAGATGAGCTAATTGATTCTAAATGAATTGGTAATTCACAGACTACCACCCTTTAAAACGTGGCTTTTAATATCTATCAATTAAAAATAAATCCAAAAATAATAAATCCATATGGTGAAAAAACAATAACATAAAATCAATAATGGTACGTAGGGCAGTTTTGTAGGTATGGGTACGGGTGGATTAGTAAATGGGATATTATCCCTAATTCTCACCCTAAACTGTAGACCCTGAGTACAAGAAGGAATAGCCAACCCGATAGGTGCGATCTCGTACCAGGAACCTCCTGCACGCCCTGGGATGGCCCTGATTGGGGATGAATGGCCAGCTGGTATTAGACGGCCTCAAACTATGTTGGTGATAACCAGGGCCGGTACAAGGCAGGGGCCGAAGGAGCGGGTGCCCTGGGCGCTACCATTTGCGGACAGGAGGGGGGCGCAGGTGAAGTGCCAGCAGTGTACAGCTTCACTGTACCACATTAGCCAAGCGCCACTTGCTGTGCTTGCTGTGCTGAGTGCGCTCCTGCACCCGCCTACACCGTCCACACCAGCCATGTCAGCGCTGCTCCTTCTCTCCCCCTATGAATTTTGTGCCGACTGCGCTCCTGGCTCGGGCTCCCTTTCCTCCTCTGCGTTTCCTCGCCCCCCCCCCCCCCCATGGAGGATTCATTTGGTTGATACCACCGGCGTGCGCCGTGTGACGTCACGCGGCTCACGCCGGAGGCGAGGTGTGAGGTGAGAGAGGGAGGACTCGCGCAGCCTACAGGGAGCTGTGTCGGCGCGTGAAGAACAAGCCACGAGGAGCCTGCCTTCACTAGCTGCTACTCACACACAGACTGTAAAAAGTAAGAAAATAATGTAATACAAATAACAAACTAATTTTTTTATTAAAAAAATTATGGTCATCTCAGTCCAATCAAAGTCCCACAGTCCTTTGTTCTATTGCTTTAAGTATATTCTTGTTTTGAAACAACATTGATTCTTTCTTAAAAACGGGGGGGGGGGGGGGGGGCGCAGTTTGCCATCTTCGCCCTGGGCACCAAATGGCCTTGTCCCAGCCCTGGTGATAACCTACCATAAGTATCAAAAATGATATACAAAATAATGTTGAAAAATGTGCTTTATCAGATGATGAATAGATAAAACATATCACTAAATGTGGCACCATTCACAAAAAAGCCAAATGAGTCAATGGTATAGTGATAAAACATCAACTCAATTGAAAGTCCCAGTGACTAGTGTGATTTAATGTCCCAATGATTATTGTTTTTTCACCATATTGATTTATTATTTTTGGGTTATTTTTTAATTGATAGATATTAAAGGCTAAGTTTTAAAGGGTGGTAGTCTGTGAATTATGAGTTGGTCATGTACTACCTACACTAATTGCACCCTCTGACCGGTATATGTCTCAGCTGTGAAACTATAAATGAATTGGCTTTATTACAAATTTCCAGAAAAATTGGGTTTTTAAATGTGATTTTTTTTTGGGGGGGGGGGGGGGGATTTCTCCTGCATGAATTGGCACAAAATGGCAGATGCTATTTTACAATTCAAATGGCAGAGAAGACATCTTCCACCAAAAAAGGATAATTTTTGGATGCCGTAAGAACAAAGCCTCATTTGGTCTTAAGAATACAGGCCCATTTTTTTAAATTTGACATGTCACTTTAAGTCGTTATAACTTTGAAACCCTTCTACATATCCAAGCAATTCTTACTTCATTTTTTGTGACACATACTTTATGTTAGTGGAAAATGTGGGTTGCTAACTTGTTTTCTTTTTTGGCCTAAAAAATATCCAAATTTAATAAAAAATGGGGAAAAATTAGCAATTTTCAAGATTTTAAAAAGTATGTTTTTAAGACAGTCATACCACACAAAAAGACGCCAGTCTTACTAAGGCCCTGTGCTGGACCTTAACTTCAGCGGATCCACGCCGCTTCTAAATCTACGCCAGCTCCATTTCTGGTGCAGATTTAGACCATTTTCTGTGCTAAAACAGACATAGAAAATGATGAATGATATGGGCCTGCCTGTTCTTGAGATAGAGTTCGTGTCTATCAGACTTTTATGGCATATCCACAGAAAAGTCAGAGATGGCCACATGGTGTTGCATGTTTACCCTGTGGTTTCTACATGGGAATGCACCCTTATTAACAGATTGCTCACCTTTCACAATATATCGCCCAGTTACCCAACTGCTCTGCTCAGCAACTGCAAAGGCGTAGAGGGAACATTGCTGATGGCCATCTTGATTGAAGAAACCGCACAAAATCTCGCTCGCGCTGACGTGTCACCATGTCATCACGGTGGCCGGGCGCGGTGACGTCAGCAGTGATGACATTACCATGTCCGCCCAGTGTGATCGCACAAAATTTGGCACAGTTTCTTCAATAAAGATGGCCTCTCTGCGAACAAATGGATGAGGGGAAAATGTATATATTTTTTTTTAAAAAAGGCCTCAAAGTGACTGTCAAATGCCGCGATCAGCATTGAACACGGCATCTGAAGGGTTCAATGATGGGGCGGCGTTGATTTGTGTGAAGTCACTGCTGTGGTTGATACCATTATTACTAGCTAAGTTGCCTTTTCTAACAACAATTGAAACTGAAACTTTGTTGGCCACCTGGGGGCTTTGGCTGTAGCTGGCCAGCTAAGATCTGTCCTAGGTTGCTAACATAGCTTATATGTTTATACAGCTAGACCTGCCAATAACCTTAATACAGTTCCTATGTTTGTGTGTTAAAGACAAAAGCAGAGTTTTTTGCAGTGACTTCATGTTTGGATGTCATATAACTATTATATATATTGTGTTCACAGAAAGCAGAAAAGATAATATGCCTTTAAGATGCATTATATGGATGTAAGTCAAGCTCAATGACACAGCAGAAACAACAGAAATCATATAGTTAAACTGTTGTTGCTGGGCAGGAGTCTAGACCAATCACAGCCAGTCTCACACACAGCCTGTGTGGGAAATTCCCTAGCAGGAGCTGCTAGAAATTATTATTTACCAGAGAGAGAAGCTGAACAGACATTCACGCCACTAAGAGCTGTGTTTTATGGAAGCAGAGAGGCCAAAATAGGTATTAAAAACAGTTATATAATGTTCCTTCTGTTAAAATAGTGATTAGTACTGTATACTGAACCAGTTATATGTGTGTTTACTTACAGTTCCACCAATTGCAAATACCATACAACTGCAAACTACAAAGTTCACAGTCCAAATTCAAATTCCATATTGCAATCTAAATTGAATACAACCATACCAGATCATACTCAACCAATCAGCAAATAGTTACTGCTAACTGCATACTGCAAATTGAAACCAAATTCAGCAAGTAGAACTATTAGTTACACCTCAGATATACCTCTCAGAGAGATCATAAAGTGCTTAAATAACTTAAAGTGAGAGTACAGATACTCAAGAGAGAAATATATCCACCATTTTATGTTGAATGACAAGATTGAACAGTTGAACCACCATCTTATGCATACCACCATTTTATGATACTTTATTCAACACGTGTTTTGTACATGGACTATCTGCTGCAGAGGCGGCAGTGTTATATGAAAAAAAGTTGAAATTAATAAAGAAGTTATTTAAAGCATTTGGTGTGCTCTTTAAACCTACAGTTTCCATAGAACAGCGCTAGAGGAATTACAGAGTAATAGACAGTCTGGTTAGACTAAAAAGTCAGAGATATCAAAATTCTTCTAATGCCACCGCACAAAAGGACAATCATAGTGCTGCGCCTGCCACATTGGCATGTGCTCTAGCATGCACAGAGTTTGCAGTTGTGGATCGTCAGGCAATACATGGAAGTAGTTGGTGTGGTGGCTACTAAGATGCATCAAGGGGCATCTACTGGCTAGTAGCTAGTGCAACCATACTAGTAGTAACTAAGCGCAACTGGCTGTGCTGAAGGGTAGCCTCACATTAGATGCAAACCTGAGTCTGGAGGAGCCCTGACGGTAATTAGTGATGAGCGGCAGGGGCAATATTCGAATTTGCGATATTTTGCGAAAATTTTGTAGAATATTCTGCATAGATTCGCGAATTCAAGATTATATTCTTGATTGGGAAAATTGGCAATGTGTTATTCGCGTAATGCGTGCAAAATAACTGCGTGGATCACTTATGCTACATTTTTCAACCTGGTATAAGTTTCCTAAGACTGGAGAAAATGGTTGGCACTGCAGAACATTAGAATAGCTTTATATGCAGATATAGTGCTCCAATATATTTGCGCTTGCGAATTTTCGGCAATTAATGATGCGCATATTTTTTTGCAATACGTGCAACTTGTGACATCACAGCACTATGTCTGTAGCATGTCTATATGGACAGCAGAACCTATTACACTGCCTAACACCCTGCACTGGAACCTAGCAGCTACACTATAGATCAATCTAACCTACACTGACTATCTCCGCCTAACTATCTGAATTATATATATATATAAGTTAACTGTCTAATGTAATAACACAAAGCACAGAGCACAGCAATGACACTGCTGTCTCTTTTATAACTGCAATAAACTTTAGAAAATAGCTGCTGGGGAGGTTCTTATATAGTAAGGGGTAGGCAACTTTTCTATTGGTTGCTAGGGATGTTACTAAGCTGTGACAAAGCCTTCTCATTGGCCCACAAGCTAGAAGAAGGGAGGGATGATCACCTGATGTGTACTGTGTTAAAAAAAAAAGAATATTTGTAATTTTGAATATATAGCACTATATTCTAAATATTCGCGAATTCTGGAACTGCCGATATTTGCGATAAAAATTCGCTTTTCGAATATTCGTGCTCAACACTAACGGTAATGCCTGTCCACTTTCCTGGTGAAGGACCTCTCAGAAAGTTATTTGTTAATTGTACAGAATGTTCTGTGTTATTCTCAAGGTAAGCGCCCTTACAAAATAGTCCATAACACAGCTCCCGTTGCATAGCATTATCTTTCTATTGATCAGACAAAAAACTGAATACACACAGAGGCTATCCTTAGCTTGTGTATCGATTTTTGCAGACCGAAATACAGACATGGCAGTGTGCATGATGCCTCAGCAATGGTGGATTATAATAGGTGCGTTTGGGTTGGCAACCCCAGGCCCAACGTTTCTGCAGGGCCCATCGCCGCCCAAAACCCATAAGGCCTCTTTCACACGAAAGTGTGCGCCCCGTGGCCCCCCATTCACTTTTATGGGTCCGTGATCCGCCTGTTTCGCAAAAAGATAGGACATGTTCTATCTTTTTGCGGAACGGAAGTACGGAACGAAACCCCACGGAAGCACTCCGTAGTGCTTCCATAGGGTTCCATTCCGTGCTTGCGTTCCGCACCATTCCGCATCTCCGGATTTGCGGACCCATTCAAGTCAATGGGTTCGCAACCGTGATGCGGAATGCCCACGGAACGGCTCCCGTGTATTGCGGATCCGAAAATACAGTCCGCAATACGGCCACGGAGCACACACGTTCGTGTGAAAGAGGCCTTACAAAGAACAAGAGCTGTGATTCTCTTATGGTCCCTCTACACAGGACGATATTACAGCAGATTGTTAGGGAGGAATCGTTCCTTCCTGACATTCTGCTGATAGCTAGTGGAGGAGACCAGTACATTTACATGCAGCGATCTCCTCCAGAGTATGATGAGGAGCGATCAATAATGTTATCACACTGACTCGTTGTTTCCCGGCAGTAGATCGTGTTTACACAGTACCATCTGCCACTGGGAAACTATGATCTTTTGTGCTGCACAAAAGATCCAATTACCCGATGAACGAGTATTTTGCTTATTCATCATGTATTTGGTGGTGCATTTACACCGCCAGATCATTGCTAATGATGGTTAGCGATGATCTTTACAAGAAAGGACCTTTGAAGACATCATCGCCATGTGACCAGTAACATATTGATGTTATTGGTCAAATGGGAATGACCTCATCAGAGGTCCTTTCTCTCTACCAGTAGTGCTGTAGGAGAAGTTTGCCGTAATTATGGAGGTTTTTTGTGAAGATTACATCAGGAAAAGGTGACAGGGACTGTTATGCTATTATACTGTATACTGTAAGCTACTGCATACTGTGGGGTGCTATACTGTATACTGTGGACTTCTGTATACTGTGGGTGCTGCATATTGTGGAGTGCTGTATACTTTGGAGTCCTATACTGCAAACTGTGGGGTGCTGTATACTTTTAGGTGCCATACTGCATACTGTGGGGTGCTGCATACTTTGGGATGCTGCATACCGTAGGGTGCTGTATACTTTGGGGTGCTATACTGTAGGGTGGTGTATACAGTGGGGTGCTGCATACTGTGGGGTGGTGTATAATTTGGAGTGCTGTACTGTATACTGTGGGATGCAGTATACTTTGGGGTGCTATACTGTATGCTGTGGGGTGCAGTATACTGTAGGGTGCTGTATACTGTGGGGTGCTGTATACACTGGTGTGCAATACTGCATACTTTGGGGTGCTGTATACACTGGGTTCTATACTGTAGGGTGGGGTGCTGCATACTGTGGGGTGGTGTATACTTTGGGGTTCTATACGGTATACTGTGGGGTGCTATACTGCATATTGTGGGGCCTTGTATACTTTGGGGTGCTGTATACACTGGGTTCTATACTGTAGGGTGGGGTGCTGCATACTGTGGGGTGGTGTATACATTGGGGTTTTATACTGTATAATGTGGGGTGCTATACTGCATACTGTGGGGCGTTGTATACTGTGGGGTGCTGTATACACTGGGGTGCTATACTGCATACTGTGGGGTGCTGTATACTTTGGGGTGCTATACTGTGGGATGGTGTATACTTTGGGGTGCGGTATACTTTGGGGTGCTATACTGTATACTGTGGGGTGCTGTATACACTGGGGTGTTATACTATATATTGCATACTGTGGGCTACTGCATAATGTAGGGTGTTATATACTGTGTGGTTTTATACTGTATACTGCGTGCGTAGTGTTGCGCACTGTACACTATGAGGGGCTGGCAGTGTTACACTGTAGACGTCAATTCAACAAATCTAACCCACATAAATAAAGGTTATTTGATCCTTCTAAACAAAAACTGTCCGCCTTATGGCTGATAGTCCCCAATTTACATGTAAAATTAAAACCACTCTTTAGGTCATTAAATTTTAAGTTCTCTGACTACTAAATACCGGTGAGCTATTAAAGTGTATTATACTGTGTGGTTCCCTCCTGCACCAGGGATTGTGGTTCTGTGTCTCCACTGTCATAGTAAATCGCATTGATTGTACAGTTTAGTGTCAGCACTGACGATAACCATCTTCTACAATCACTTCATACATTGCCCCCAAAATTGACCAGAAAAAAATAAACATAAGACACAACGCGAAAGAGGGGATGGTTGGGACAAATGGAGGAGTCCCAAGATGGGTAAACAGCCCCGGATATACTTAACCACCCCAGTGCTGACTAGTGTTGGGCGCGAATATTGGAATAGTGAATATTAATCGCGAATATTGGCACTTCGAGAATTTGCGAATATTTAGAATATAGTGATCTATATTTGTAATTTCGAATATTCTAGATTTTTTTTTCATCAGTACCCTCCCTTCCTGCTTGTGGGCCAATGAGAAGGCTGCAATGTCTTTGTCTGAGCTTAGCAACATCCCTAGCAACCAATAGGAAAGTTGCCTACCCCTTACTATATAAGAACCTCCCCAGCAGCCCTTATATGCAGTATTTTGCAAATCTGAGAGAGACAGCAGTGTTATTGCTGTGCTCTCTGCTTTCTTGTGTAATTATATTAGATAGTTAGTTAGTTAGTTAGTTAGCTTATATATATATATATATATAATACAGATAGTTAGTGGGAGATAGTCATTGTAGGTTAGATAATGATATAGTGTAGCTGTCCATACATACATACTGTATATATATATATATATATAGTTCTGCTGTCCATACATACATACATACTGTACATACATAGTGCTGTAATGTCACAAGTTCACAACAATACTTAGTGCACCAATCACTAATAAGCAGTCAGACCTGTTAAAATGTAAAGTTGCACGTATTGCGCCAAAATATTTGCATCATCAGTGCTGATTTCGCAATCGCAAATATATTGGAGCACTCTATCTGCATATAAAGCTATTGTGATGTCTTTCCATGCCAACCATTTTCTCCAGTCTCAGGAAACTTCTAGCAGCTTGAAAAATATAGCAACAGTGACCCATGCCTGTATTTTGCGCGCATTACGCGAATATTACATTGCTGATTTTTTGCGATCAAGAAAATAATAGCGAATTCACGAATATATGACGAATATTCTGCCAAATATTTGCGAAATATCGCAAATTCGAATATTGCCCCTGCCGCTCATCACTAGTGCTGACGGATGTAAGATATTACAGTAGTGCTAGAAATCCTTGCCACTTATTGGGTAAGGAGCCACAGAAAAAAAGAGTCCATGAAGTGAACATCTTATTTAGTTCTGAAAAACTTTAAGATGAGTTTAGCAAGTGAGAAGTTCCAGAGATGGGCCTTCAGAGAGAACGAGTAGTACAAATAAACAGCACTGGAAAGTTCCTGAGGTAATCAGACTGCAATTGTTCAGGGAACAAGGAATTTGGTTGTGGAGACCCAAAGGAGGAACGTGCCAAGGACCATCCAGTTGTTTGTTTCCCTGCTTATTTATGTTTTTCAAAGGCCAAACCCCATGGATGGAAGTTAACCTGACTATGCAACTCCAATTATCCCTTGATTACCAGAATGATCTACAGTGTTCAGAGCTTTTGTGAGCCCCATGCAGAGATATGGCCTGCTTCCCCTGACATTGCTAAACTGTTGTCATGAAAGCCAGATGAATTACAGTGCTGTTTGATTACAATAAACATAGGGGACAAAGGAGAGCCTTCCTCGGCTATTGTCAGGTGAGCTTTAGATGTAGATTTGGGAAAACACCTTTTATTGACAAAGGATTTGAATGGATCAGTATTAGACATCATGTGGTCCTCCCAGCACAACCCTTGTATTATCAGATCACTGTATACTTTCAATTAGCCCATTCTTTGGAGATGTGGTAAGTTCTCTTTCAGATCATGTCAAGCATGCAGGAAAGCAAACTTATAATTGGAAGCCTATACTTCATTGCTAGGCAATAAGCTCTTTAATTTTTTTGGTGACCCTTTCCATGCATGCAGAAGAAATGTTGTTATAGCAACACCAGTCCATAGGGGGTGACAGCTATTTTTCCTTGTTAATCTGTACAAATAAACCATGAAGCAATGAACTGCACTGAAATGGATCACACATACAGGTACAATAGAGTTTATGGGTGATCATGTCCTATCTAGTATATGGTGCATGAAACTGACATGAAAATATTCTTAATTTAGCAGCCAGGACTGGATCCAGATTGGTGGAGGCTCCTGGGCTTAACATTTTGTGAGGGCCATCTCCACAGTGAAAGTGTCATATAATCAATGGCTAGCTTAATGGGGTTGTCCGGGTTCAAAGCTGAACCCGGACATATCCCCATCTTCACCCCTCCAGCCCCTATGATATGATATATATGGTTTGTTTACCTCGGCACACTGCTAGGCGGAGGCTTCCGTCCAACAGTGTTCCCGGTGATGTCACCGACACTGATGGGCAGGCTTTAGCGCTGCTCTAGGCTGTTTTACATGCTAGGACAGCACTAAAGCCCGCCCATCAGTGCCGGTGACGTCACTGGGCTCACTGCTGGGCGGAACCCTCTGCCTAGCTTACACTATAGAGAACTCCATTAAATGCCTTTGCCCTGCGCAATTCAGCTCAGGGCAAAGGAGAGCATTGGAGCATGAAATGCTCTGATGCTCATATCATAGGGGCCGGAGGGTTGAAGATGGGGATATGTCTGTGTTCAGCTCAGAACCCGGACAAACCCTTTAAAGGGAATCTGTCAACTCCAAAACACCAACTAAACTAGAGTAAGGCCTATATTACACCAACAGATTATCTGACAGATTTTCTGACCAATCATTGGTCAGATAGCCAATTACACACACAGATCTTTTGTTATATACACCAACTATTGGTCTTATTGGACATATATTGGTCAGATAATCTGTTGGTGTTATACAGGGGTGGGGAACCTCTGGCCCGGCGGCCATATGCGGCCTGCGGGACCATTTCATGTGGCCCACTGCCCCCTGCCAGAACATATTTTGAAAATGATACTGACCACTTCCATTATTAGCATGTGGGAGGCATAGGAAGGTGAGAACCTTCCCTGGTCTTCTTCCGGACCTCGCTGTGTCCTGACACGTACAGTGTCAGGAGGTAGTGCACGTAGACGCACACTATGACCTGACGATGTGCGCTGTCAGGTCACAGTACAGCACAGCAGGAAGAAGATCAGGGAGGGTAAGTGAATGCACCCGATTTACTTTTTTCTAACTGTGTTACTGTTGTTTTTTTGTTTCATGGTGTGCATGAGATATGAGTTATGGTATATCCTAAAAATATATTCATTAAAATAAAAATATTAGAAAATAGCAACACCTCTTTAAGCTGATATATCAACTGGATCTGCTGTACCTACTTTGGGGGCAAACAGGGAAATTTCTTACTTTAACCACACAATTTGTATTTGTGAGCCCAGTGATCACCCATGCCACCTCCTTCGGTCTGCCTCACCAGTGACTGATATATACCTGAATACACTGGAGGGAGAGCGCATCTGCCATGAGGCGAAATTAGCATGTTACCTCAGGCAGCAGTTGCAATGCCTCTATGGAGTTGGCAGCTTAAGTTGGGGCAGAGGAGCCTATGGCTCCCATCACCACCATTTAGCCTCATAGGCCGCATGGTGGAGCACTAGAGGGTGCATTATAACACGTGTCACCATAAGGGGCATTATTGTACAGGAAGCACTACAGAGGGCATTATAATATGGAGGACATGAAACATATGGGCACTATAGCGGGATTTATTACTATTGGCCCGAATGAAGAAAATGAGGAAAGAGATCATCTAAATCAGAGGAGACATCACTGAATAATAGAAGTATTTGGTATTGCATTCTCCTACAGGTGAAACGCAAAAAATTTGAATATCGTGCAAAAGTCCATTTATTTCAGTAATGCAAATTAAAAGGATTTGCATTAATGCAGCTTAAAATTAGAATTTTGTGAAAAGGGTCAATATTCTAGGCTCAAAGTATCACACTCTAGTCAGCTAATTAATCCATACCCCCTGAGCAAAGGGGACCTCAAAATTGTGACTTTGGGGTTTTCATAAGCTATAAGCCATAATCATCCAAATTATAACAAATATTGAAATATCTCGCTTTGCATGTAATGAGTCTATCTCATATGTTAGTTTCACCTTTTAAGTTGCATTACTGAAATAAATGAACTTTGCACGATATTCTAATTTTTAGAGTTCCACCTGTACATGTTTTGTAGTGCCGTATGTATTGGCCACCTAAATCTGTCTTTAGTAGTAGGGCCATAAGGAGGGGTTGGATTAAGAAGTAGGTAGAAGTAGGTAGTAGGTACGGGGGGGGGCCACATTTCATTTTTCCCTGTCAATCATTGATGAAGTGGCAGGAAGACCCAAAGAGAAGAATAGTATTGATGTTTTTGGAGCCGCGGCAGAAGACATTTATATTCACAGACCTGTATTTAGTAAAGCCAAGCATGCTACTATTAAACTCATCGTTACTATAATGTGGATATCAGGTCGCCCTAAATGGCACAGTCAGGTTTTTCAGGAAGATTGTGGTGAAACCAGCATGAAAATGTTGACACTCTTATTTGTAATTGCTATATTTAGTGGACTGCTGTACAGAGAACTTTATGCTGTTCCTCTTTCTCTTTGTAAGCCATGGTATTACTGAATTTGGCATTGATAGCCCACAATTACATGGATTCTTATACCACATCATAAAATAGGAGTACATAAATAGATATAAATAGAAATTTAATTTAGACAATCACAGTATCTTGAATGCAATCCCAGCGCCCTATCAACATGATATGAGACTCATGAATTTAGGTACTGGGTTCAAAAATAGTATTTTTTATTGTTGCAAATTAAAAAAAAATAAACAAACTCGGTAATATCAAAAAACAGTAAGTCTGCAAACCTGTCCAAAGTGAAATATTTTTAATATTTGTAACAACTGGCATTTTATGATATGTTCATTTTTCAGGACTATTTTACAGCTTATGTAGATGGGTAAATCTAAGCTTAGTGATTCTGTAAATACTGTACATTGCTTTACCTATACTGCACCGAACCTGAGTTATGACCTGTATTATGGCCCAGAGCTGCATTACCAGTTCAGGTAGTGGTCAGTTTTAACTCCCATGATGAACGGGGCTTATCTTTTCCCTGGTGCTTGTCCTGAACAGAGATAAGAACAGAGATAACAACTGTATGACAAAGTGGAAACCTGAGGAAGGACCACTCCTCACTCCTCAAGGATGCTTGTTACTTGCTGCAGGGTATTTCTTTACAGTGGCTCCCAGTATGGCCTGAGACAGCGCATTCAGTTGTTATATGGCGTGGCAGAGTACTTGTTCCAGGCCATACAAAATCCTGGGTTGTCTCACTTCAGAAAATGGCATTTATCATGTAGAGGAAGGTAATACAAGTCACTTACTAATGTACTGTGATTCTCCATATTGCCTTATATGCTTAATTTTCCCATCACATTATACACTGCTTCTAGAAATGAACGACTCAAATCCCACGAAGTAGAATTCGATCCGAATTTCAGGATAAATTCGAATCGCCTCGAAGCCGAATTTCCTCGTGCTTCGTGTCAGCGAATCGATTTAACCTGAAATAGTGCAAAAAACCCAAAAATTCAAACTTACCGCTTCCATTTGCTCACGACAGGCCGCCAGCCTCCATCTTGTTTGGAGATCTCGGGCCGAAATTCCGTGCGTGGTGACGTATGACGTCACCACACCGGCCGGCGTCATGACGTAATCTCGTGCCACGCAAGATTTTGCTCCAGATCTTCAAGCAAGATTGTGGAGGCCGGACCGTCGCAAGCAAATGGAGGCGGTAATACCAGTGCCTTAATGAAAAGCCTTATGGTTAGTTACTGACATAAACAGGCTACTTAATGGAAATCCATAACCACAAAAATACTAAAATACGGAGTGGCTACCCATATCATATTTTTATATTTTTGTGGTTATCGATTTCCATTAAGTAGCCTGTTTATGTCAGTAACTAACCATAAGGCTTTTCATTAAGGCACTGGTATTCTTATATCTTTTCCACTTCTGGCTAGATGACCAAGAGGGCCATACTCATACTGACTCGCCGGTGGAATGCATAACCACGCCCACGGGACGCTGCATTGGAACGCAATTGCTCACATGATCCAGCTTCTGCCGCCGACTGATGACGGCTTGGATCAGTTCTATCATGGTGGAACGCACGGCCATTTTTGATTCCGGCGTGCGTCCCACCCTTACTAATGCGGATGGCTTAGATTGGTCCTTGGTGGAACGCACGGCCATCTTGAATGTCGGCGTGCGTTCCACCTGGGATCGACGAGGAGCAATTCATGCCAGAATGATCTGCCTGGCATGATTAATGGACACTTTTACATCCGACACTGCCCCCCTCTTGGTGGGACTTATCTAGAGAAGTAACTAGCTTATGTCGTTTCTCCCCCTTAATACATGCTGAGGTCAGGTGATCCATCCCTGACCGGTTGATTGGATGGAAATATCTAGGGACCACCCCTTTCTAGGGTTTAAATAGCAATGGGATCAGTTTACAAATTGGAGCCTCATTTTAGTCCCCCCTGGAGCACCCCAAGCCGCAGTCCGCTGTTCAGAAGGGATACACACCATCGGATGAGTATAGAACTGTTCATTTTTACATGCATCTTTACATGCATTATCTTTGCAAGTTCAGTCTATATAGTACTGTTTTCCCTCACCTGCATTATCGTTGCTAAGTTCATTTTATGTCTGACAGCTGAGCACCGTCTTGGGGGTGCTCCAGTATTTTGGTTTATTTTGTGTTTTCAATTTTTGATTGTCAATGTGTACTCGCTGTGTATGGGCAGCGATTGACTTGGTTGTCCACTGGTTGTCTCCTGACGAACCTTGCTCATAAGGGGAAACGCATCGAGACGAGGACCACTCATTTAGACAATCAACATATATATTTTGGATTATATTGAATGACCCAGGCATCCATAAGGGTCCATTTTTGTTGTAAGGGTGCTTTAAGGACAGATAGGTTAGGTACGGGGACAGAGTGCTCCTACCATCTGGGTGCATCTCTGGGCAGAGAATAGGTCAGGGATACCCTAGGGACATACTAGGGACCCCTATGGCTTTGCCCCCTGTCCACCACCGTTAACATCACCTGGTCCTCACTAGCCCCTTTACTGTTTGTCTGTCTGTATGTATTTTAGTCCCCATGTGAGGGGCTCAATGAGATTTTTTAGTATATATATATATATATATATATATATATATATTAAAAGTTATGTTTTAGGTAGTTGGCTTCAGTGATAGTATTCGTTTATCTTTAATTGCTTCTATCCACAGGTTACGACCACCCTGCGGTGGCCATGCTTGCACACTATAGAGAAAAGTGCCGGCCGCTGCAGTGCAGATACGAGGTATCATTACCCCTGGAAATAAGCAGTGTATAATGGGATGGTAAAATGAGTGAAACCAGGAAAGGAGGCAGTATGGACAATCACAATACATTAGTAAGTTCCTTGTATTAACTCTTTCTACATGATAAATGCCATATGCTGAAGTGAGACAACCTCTTTAACCATAGGAGTAGTTTCCATCAGCAAAAACTGACATGATACAGAACAGATGACATCAAGATGTGCTACCAAGTCAGAAGGCAGGTCGTAGTCAGGTAGAGCAGGGGTCTTGTCAAACAGCGTATGGTCGACAATGGTATATGGGCAGAGGTCAGAGCAGGCAGCAGGCTAATGGCTGTGGTCAAATAACCAAGCCCAGTCAGGATGATACAGCAAATTATAGAACACATGAGCAGAGCACTGGAACCTAATAGTCCTTGATGCAGCATAAGCTGGAGGAACAGGGTCCCTTATAAAACCCAGGACCGCTGGTGATTGGGGAATGTCTGAGCTTTTAGTGCTACTGGTCCTTCAAGAGGCTGGAAGCCACAAGTGTGCAACTCGGCAGCTGAGACAGAAGACCAAGGAACGAAGCAGTGGCCCAGGCAGACACAAAGCACCTGGAGCAAAGGAAGGGTGGCCAGGCAGGAACACTGAGTGAGGGCAGAATAATACCCCTACTTCTTACTGAGAAGAAAAAAGTAGGGCACAAATAGAAGGCAATATGACTGCACACTCACACTAAACAGGATTTGTTTTCTGTCTATTACCATAGAGACCCATAGATCTGCCAAGGGGCTGTAGACATAATAAGGCAGAAAACTTTTAAAGAAAACTAATTGTAAAGTTTCTTAAACAGCATCTAGTATGCCAGGCATACCACCTGGTAGTGTTGACCCTAGTGGCTAAAATTAGCCATTTCTCTCTGCAATCAGTACTACTGATTAAGAGAAATTCTTATTTTTAGTTATATGAAAATATGGTGCTCTGATCTCCAAGGGGATGGCTTAGCACCTGAGAGCACCACTTCACCTCCGCCTGTCCCCCAGTGACATTGACAGGGTCAGACATCCTTACCTCTCCGATGCGGTGCTTCGAGGGGCTAGGCCATCTGTGCTCTGAGCACCTCATTTGCATATAAATAAAAATAAGTATTTCTCAGCATTGGTAGCACAGTTCACAAGAAAAAAGGCTCATTGTAGTCTGTGCAGCAACCAAGTCCGCAGGAGAAACACGTGAGGCACGGTGGGCCAATGGGGGTAGTAGATGATTTACTTACGATTAGCAGAACCTCCCTGGGCCGGCGTGCAGTGATGGGAAGGACGGCACCAGTTCCTTTGGGGCACTCTCTGTTTGTCCAGGGAATCCCGCCAGATGGTGTTTGAGGTGCCCTGAGTGGAATGGGTTTTTGTTAAAGTGCCTTGGCAGCAGGGTCCCTGGTGTTTGCGACGCCAGCACCGTTAGGTGTAAAAGAAAAGTAATAAACTGAGTCCAGACCTTGTGATGAAGTTCAAAAACAGCTTTACTTGAATAAACGTTTCTCCAACAGTTCACAGACTTTATCTTGGTTCCAGCAGGCGTTAGCATTAACTCTGGCAGGCAAACAAACTCAACTCTGCTACATGTGTTGCTCTCTGGCTCTGCTGTGCTGACAGGCTCAAATGGAATCTTTGCTTTCTGCTTTAGGCTGCAACTTCTCTCTCTGTAGTCTGACTCTAGATTTGTCCAGGAAAAATGTTCTCCTCCTGGCTTCAGAGGCTTCAAGCTGTGGCCTCCAAATCCAGCAGAGCTGAAGGTTCTCTAGCTGGTTTAGGCAGGACATGTCCAGCAGGGACGTGGACCTGCTTCTTCCCTTGGAAGGGGGGGACTCTCCACTAACTCTAACTTACTAGTCTCCTCCTCTCCTTAGAGAGGGAGTTTAGAATGAAAGAAGAGTTCCATCCTCTCTAAGTGTAGCTCTGCCATGTTTGCTGCCACCTCTGGTGAACCAGGTACATTACATTTGAACATAACAGTTATAAAATAGGAAATGCACATTGTGAAGGACATGCAATAAATACAGACGTTTACATTATATTAGATCATAAGAGACTGTAGCGGGGTGCGGAAGTGGCAATTGAACTCCGGGTCATTACATTCCCCCTTACTTAAGAACCAAGCCGCCCTCGGCTTGTGCTTAGGGTATATGCTTTAAGGGTACCAACAAAGAGTTAAAGTGCTGCATGAAAATACACGTACACAGACTAACATATAAGACGGCTACCTATGGGATCCTGCCTGAGTAGGGTGTCTAACCACAGTTTTCCCTCTCGCAGTGAACCAAACAAATAATGCACAAAGCGCTCAATACTCCACGACGTGTCCACAGTGGATCGTGGGGGTGTCATGTACTGTAATCCCTCCACATGCTATGATACACACACAAACAGAAGGGTGGCTTCATCCTGTATTCCCTTCCAGCACGAAGGTCTAATAATGCTTTACGATTCGTCACCTTGATGTCTGAACAGGTAGCTTTTCACATTTTTCCTTTGGCTTGGCAATGCACAAGACCTAAGGATATATATAACCTTGGAAAAGCACAAGGCACTAAGGAATATACACATTAGGAGGATGAGGCAGTGCTCTCCAATCTCTCCAGACACATATTAGCAGCGGGTTACCCTTGACGATGTCAGATCTGCTTGTAACTTACCACTTGGCTCTCCTTGTGCAGCAATACAATACAATGTATACCTAGGCATTTTAAATTGACACAAGGTAAAATAGGCACATTAGTATTCAATGTCCTCAGAGGCAGTCGATATGAGCAAAGACGATGTTAGAGCTGCTTGTGACGTACCAGACGTCCTCAGAGGCAGTCCATATAAGCAAGAAAAGTAAGGCACTGACTCTCTGGCTAACAGTACTCCATAGTCCATAGTCCATACAAAAAGTGCATAGGATCACATTGAGGTACCTGAAAAAGAATACACACAATGGGCACAATATACTTGAACGTTGCTGAAATGGTAAAAACGTTAGTGGAAATATAAGGAAAATATTGAATGCAATTAAATCACTTTTGAATGCTTTTCTTCAGTGCTTGATGATTAAGTACATCAAACTGGAACAAAAGCACAAAAGTCCTTTTTGTAATCCAAGGGAGATAATAAGGTCATTTGTAATCCACATGAAGAAGTAATGTCATTTGTAATCCACATGAGGTTGGTTAAAGTACAAAGTCTCTGATAGGCAAAACACAAGCTTTGCGTAGGATAAAACGCAGAAAAATGGCTTTCACATGACTTGGAACGTTGCATAACGTTTGGTTTAAAGTCTCAGCGAAACTGAGAAGGGGGGTAAAAAGGGATATAAAAAGGCGCAAAATGTGCGCAACTGGGACTTTTCTCAAGTGAAACTGGAGTTCATGAGGGAGTCTATTAAAGGTAAATAGGCTCAGAAGTTACCTGGGGAACTGCCACTAAAACAAAACAGAGTCCCACTTATTTAAAGGTTTCTCTCACAGCTCCATAGAGTCAATTTCCTAGGATTAGGGAAATATAAAGTTGGCCAGCCAGTCTACTTACTCATAGGGATCAGGTGATGACAGAACATCTGTCTCCAGATAAATCTGATACACATCCGGGCCTGAACATGGCTTTTACAGAATGGGCCCCAGCCCACAGGGAATTCTCAGATTTTCTAAATGTTGCCGCACAGCCAGATGGCGCATTCTTTCTAGTCCAGCCTCCCACTTTTTGCATCCTGGTGTCGGGGCTATGCACTCAATTCATGAGCATGGACGACTTGGTGAGGGCTAGTCAGGTTCCATGGTGGAAATTGCAGGTTGCCATACGACAACAGAGATGGGCCTCATGATGGGCCTCATGAAATCGATTGGTGGATTGATAACCCACCTGCAGCGTACATGATGGCGGACTGCGGGCTTCAACTCTCCTGGCTGGTGATGCTAGAGCAGTGGCTCCCTTTCACTTGGGCCTCTGCACTTTGTCCCAAACCTTCCATTCCGGCAGGGGACATACAATGCCGGAGGCATAGGGGCCGTGTGGTAAACTCCACAACCTCTCCCACGCGGAGGTTATGCTGGGTCTAGGCAGATAGGACCTCTTGACCGACTTCCGGTTGACAAAGAAGTCCCGGCCGCACTCTTCGTCCCGGAGAAAACCAAAACCTTGCTCCTTAGAGAAGGAGAGGACCTTCCCCCGGCATCTCTGCAAGTCGGGTAGGGAGTTTACTGGGTAGTCTAGGGTATCTTTTTGTGAGTTCCTCATAGTATTTTTTCTTTGTATGTACCTTTGTGTGGCTAACAGAGCACAGCTCCTTCATCAGGTGCTGGTGGACCGAATAGTGAGGCTCGGCCTGTTCAGCGGTGTTGGCAGAAGGTGGGGACTCGATACCCCTGCTCCTCCATTTGGCAGCCCGGGCCTCGTAGCTGCGGGCCTGCTCCTCCTCAGTCTCCTCCTCGGGGACCGGGTGTCTCTCTCTCTCAGTCTTCTATAGGGGACGGTCTGCTATATTGATATCTTGCTCTTCTCTCGCGGTGCAGCAGAGTACTTCCTCTTTCTCTGAGGGACAATTGAAAACCACACCTTCAGGCTCACCCCCTAAGTTCACTTGCATTCGGGGGGGGCGGCACCACCATTTCCCGCCGCACAGAGGGCGGTACAGGCACTGAGAGGCATAATGTAAAGTCTATGGTGTTGCAGTAATAGTTACTTTTCCCGCTTTTTAAGGGGCGACCACTCAATTTTCTCGCTCTTGAGGGGGTGTCACTAACTTTTTCCCGCCGGCAGCGCGGTGTGGGCACAATGATGGCGCAGGAAAAACAACAAGAAGGCCCTCAGGCAGCAATTTTGGTGCAGTTTGTGAGTCCATTCAATGACAGCAAGCGGTGGTAGTGAATATGCGATTTTCCCACTTTTGACAATGCGATTTTGTAGTAGGGGTCTTGCAAAGTCTCTCCATGAAATTTCCAATCCACATAAACACTTTTCAGCTCAATAAAAACATTTAAAGTCTTTCCACTGTCAGTAATAAGTTAGAGCACATTCAAAGTCTCTCATAAGACACATATAATTTGGGGTCCTATTCCCACTAGTTACAGAGGATTTTAATCCTGTTCGTGATGCCAAAAACAAATGCAGCGACTGGGTCTGCAGGGGCAACACGTGAGGCACTGTGGGCCAATAGGGGTAGTAGATGATTTACTTACGATTAGCAGAACCTCCCTGGGCCGGCGTGCAGTGATGGGAAGGACGGCACCAGGGAATCCCGCCAGATGGTGTTTGTGGTGCCCATGAGTGGAATGGGTTTTTGTTAAATTGCCTTGGAAGCAGGGTCCCTGGTGTTTGTGACTCCAGCACCATTAGGTGCAAAAGAAAACTAATAAACTGAGTCCAGACCTTGTGATGAAGTTCAACAGCTTTACTTGAATAAACGTTTCTCCAACAGTTCACAGACTTTATCCTGGTTCCAGCAGGTGTTAGCATTAAGGCTAGTTTCACACTAGTGGTAGGGGACTCCGACAGGCTGTTCACCCGCTAGAACAGCCTGCCGGAGTCCACTGCCGCTAGTGTGAAATTACCCTAACTCTGGCAGACAAACAAACTCAACTCTGCTACATCTGTTGCTCTCTGGCTCTGCTGTGCTGACAGGCTCAAATGGAATCTTTGCTTTCTGTTTTAGGCTGCAACTTCTCTCTGTGTAGTCTGACTCTAGATTTGTCCAGAAAAAACTTTCTCCTCCTGGCTTTAGAGGCTTCAAGCTGTGGCTTCCATATCCAGCAGAGCTAAAGATGCTCTAGCTGGTTTAGGCAGGACACTTCCAGCAGGGATGTGGACCTGCTTCCTCCCTTGGCAGGGGGACTCTCCACTAACTCTAACTAAATAGTCTCCTCCTCTCCTTAGAGAGGGAGTTTAGAATATAAATAAGGGTTCCATCCTCTCTAAGTGTAGCTATGCTGTGTTTGCTGCCACCTCTGGTGAACCAGGTACATTACATTTGAACATAGTTTCAAAATAGGAAATTGCACATTGTGAAGGACCTGCAATAAATATAGAAGTTGACATTATATTAGACCATAGAAGACTGTAGCGGGGTGCGGAAGTGGTAATGGCACTCCGGGTCATTATATCTGCGTGGTGTAATAAGGTTGATCATGGTGATATATGTTTTACACTAGATCAATGAAAATCTGGTTGGTGCAGCTGAGATATGCATGGATGATGGGAGTGATGGTTATGTCTCTGGCTCTCCCTGGGGCCATGAAGGGGCTGAAGGGCACATCCTGCTAATAAGTCTCCTGCCTGGTGGTAGTTTGGGTGCCCTTGATGTTAAGTGTTCGTCTGGGGGCAAGTTAAGAGGGCAGGTACAGTGGCTGGCAAAAGGTGGAGTCAGTAACCAGGTTGGTTGGTATCAATAAATAACATATTTTTCTCTCCCGAAAAGATGCATCTGCCCATAAGACGCACCTAGGTTTTAGGTAGCAGACCTCAGATCAGACCCCTAATCAGACATCCAATGTTAAAGAGGACCTTTCACTTGTATAAACTATGTGAACTGAGTATGCTGACATATACAGCGGCGCCCGAGGATCTCACTGCACTTACTATTATCCCCGGGCGCCGCTCCGTTCTCCCATTATGCCCTCTGGTACCTTTGCTCCTTAAGTTATAGTAGGCGGGTCTTCCCTTGTCCTGTGGGCGTCTCCTTCTCCTAGGCTGCAGCGCTGGCCAATCGCAGCGCACAGCTCACAGCCTGGGAGGTTTTTTTCTCCCAGGCTGTGAGCTGTGCGCTGCGATTGGCCAGCGCTGCAGCCTAGGAGAAGGAGACGCCCACAGGACAAGGGAAGACCCGCCTACTATAACTTAAGGAGCAAAGGTACCGGAGCCTATAACGGGAGAACGGAGCGGCGCCCGGGGATAATAGTAAGTGCAGTGAGATCCCCTATATGGCAGTATACTCAGTTCACATAGTTTATACAAGTGAAAGGTCCTCTTTAACTCAAAGCCCCAATGTTAATCAGACTCCCAAACAGACCTCATATCAGACCCCCATTGTTAATTAGACCTCAGCTCAGACCCCCGATCAGACCTCAGATCAGACCCCCAATGTTAATCAGCTCATATCCCCAATATTAATCAGACTCCCAACGACCTCAGATCAGACCCCAAATGTTAATTAGACCATATCTCAGACCCCCAATCAGACCTCAGGGTCAGTCCCCCAATGCTAATCAGACCTCAGATCAGACCGGAAAAAAAAAATCAACTCACCTCTCTTGTTCTGGACGCCATTGCTGCTCCTGAGATCCAATGCTCTTCCTGCCATGTAGTGCAGTGACCCAACTTCGCAGTGTGAGATCACAGAGTGCGCCTACATACTCACACTGTGCGTAGGGCACAGCACAGAGTGTGGCGCCTGCTGGAGAAGCAGTGAGTGTAGAGTCAGCACATGGAGCACACATTTATATTCGCCCCATAAGAAGCACTGACATTTTCCACCCACTTTTGGGGAAAAAAGTGCATCTTATAGGCCGAAAAATACAGTCTGTCTCACTGTACTAAAGTGCAGAATAGGAGTAGTAGTACATCTGACAATAACAAGAAACAGTTCCAAGTAGATCACAGTACCATTCCTCCCTATAGCAACAATGGAGACTGTTAGGAGGTTTTGGGAGGACCTCCCGCCCTTAATTTTGATTCCTTTTGCTTTTCTTTTTCTTTTTTTTACTTGTTGGTTTTTTCCCTCTCAGCTTGTCCTTTTTCCTCTCTTCTGCTTTTTTTTTTCTGAGTGATAGAGGGATCTGAGATGCATTGCAAGGGTAGGGAAGGGTGTGAGGTGGGGGACTAGGTGGTTATGGGGGAAATAAACCATATTATCTCTGTATTTAATTATGTATTAAAATGGACTGTATATGTCTTATACTAATAAAGATATTTACCCCCCCCCCCCCCCCCAAAAAAAAACAAAAAAAAAAAACGGAGACTGTAGTAATCCTTCTCTCTGTTTAGTTTTCTCTCTCTAAAGTTACAGAAAATTCCCATGCTGAGTGGTGCAGATTTAAGATTCAGCTGGAAAAAATATCTCCATGTATGGAAGGGAACATTGTTCCCTCAATGTGCTCAATACCTGGCTCTGAGGAGCTTGCACGTGTAGGTCTTCACTGTAGCACAACTCTATCACATAAACTAACCAAGGGTCAGACCTAGGTTCATCTGGCAGCCTATCGGGATGAGCCAAGGTCGTTAACCCTTAACTGTCCATACAGTGCTAATAGGTATACAAATGCAATAAATCAGAATATTTCACTTAACAATATAATATTACAGCAATTACCCTGTTCTGGGGTACTTGCGTTTTACCTGTAAGTAGTTTTTCAATAAGCTCCATAGACATAACAGTCTTAAATATATGTTTATTTCTGGAGAAGATCTTGGATCCTACATGACGGACAACACATGTGAACCAAACAAAACTGATCCAGAACATAAGAGGTGGCTGTACGGAGATAACAAATGTAATGGAGCACATTATCTATAGAATAGCAGAAAAATGTAATGGTCTCTTTATAAAAAGGTCATAACTGCGCTTAAGTTACCTCTAGAATGTAAAAGGTGAAAATAAAACAAGATTCAAGTTGTCACACAAGTGAAACATAAAGGCCTAGTTACAAACCCGGAGAAATACTGCAGTCAATTCACCTAGAAAACACGCTCTAAAATCTACAGGGAGAACCCTGATATTTATTGCTGAGTGTCTTATTTACAGAGGACCGGCAATACCCTCGCTCAGCACTTTAAAAAATGAGACCATGTAGTGAAGGGGGAGGAAGATCAAGACCGCTTTCCGAGTCTCAGTCTCTTGCAAGCCAAGCGGCTGAGCTCAAGGATTACACAGTTTGATTAAAATAGGCTACTTCAGGTTATTAGGACTGGCTTTGCATAGGGTTTAGAGAGCTGGTCAACTGTCAGACATCTGTTCTGTGGTTGTCACTGGGCTCCTCTAATTGATCTTTTCTTAGTTACAAGCACTTGGCACTTTCAGACAGTTCATTCACAAATAGTCTGTGTTGAAAATAAAGAGAGATGGACCCAGACCACAAATCTATCTGAGTCTGGTTAGTAAGTGATAACTCTTTAGTAATATTGCACCATGTTTTCTCTTTTCATCAGCTTGCTATACTTACCACACTTTCATTTTCTTTTTCTTTTTTTTCACTTTGGCCACATTTTCATAACTTTAAGGGGCTGTCCACCTTCCTCAATCTTTTTTAGTTAGAAGGTTCTTGCAGTGATCAGCTATAAACTGTGGGGCAATTCCCCTGCAGTGCCAACCTCAGGTGTAAAAAAGTATTACACATTTCCCATTGAAATGGACATGCTGGGTCATCCAGTCGTTTAAAGGGGTTATTCAGTAAATTATATTCATGACCTATCCTCAAGATCATCAATGTCAGATCAATGGGGGTCCGACACCGGGCACCCCTGCTGTTAGAAGAGGTTGGCCACTTTGTGAGCGCCGCCGCTTCTTCCTAGGCTATGTGACGTCGCTGTACATCAGTCATATGGCCTAGTTGCAGCTCGGCCCTATAGAAGTGAATGGGGCTGAGCTGTAATACCAAGCACAGCCGTTATACTATGTACGGTGCTGTGCTTGGTAAGGTGCTGGGAGTCCGCTGCGCACACCAGAGCTCCGGTGAGCATGCCGACTCCTTAAAGCAAGTGATTGGTCGGGGCTCGGACCCCCGCTGATGTGATAATGATAATCTATCCAGAGGATAATTTATCATCATCATTTCATGGATAATCCCTTTATCTGCCCATACACAATCATTAACTGTCAGCCGACAGCTATCTCTCCCCAACTCCCTCCTGGCTCCTCCATATAAGTTTAGCTCTATGCAGAGAGTGGAGAAAGTCGCTGCCAGACTCTTCTGGCGGCAGCTTCTCTCCCCGGAGAACAAAAGGATAAAATATTTATCTGTCGGGGGAGAGTTGGCAGCTCCCCACACACATTAGTATTCTTTGAAGCAAAAAACCCCTTTAAGTAGAACTCCTAATAATACTGAAATTAAAAACTAAGGTAACATTTCACATGACCTGCATTTATAGTGGTGCACTATGCAATATGATAGTATAGCAGCATGACCAAAAGCCGGAGCCAGAGAATCCCTTTAGGGCTCATGCACACGACCGTATGGCTTTTTCAGTGTTTTGCGGTCCGTTTTTTACGTTTTTTGTTTCTGTTTCCTTTCCGTTTTTCCGTATGCCATATACAGTATACAGTAATTACATCGAAAAAATTGTGCTGGGCATAACATTTTCAATAGATGGTTCAGTAAAAACGGAACGGATGTCTTGTGGCTGCTCACATGCATTTTTCATGTATTCTCCCATTAGAAGGGAGTCCTGGAAGTGTAACCAGACATTTATAGTATATACTGTATGTACAAGATGCCATAAATACAGTATTTCAGTTGGTAATACCCATTTAACTTTTATTTTCGGCCCTTGGGATTCCTTCAGTCTGACAATGTGGCCCCAACCAGAAAAGGTTGTGCACCCCTGTTCTAGACCTTCTATTGTTGTTTGCTCTCTTTCCCTTACGGGTATTCTCTCAGTTAGGCCTCATGCATTCAGCTGGTCCGCAATACCCGGGCACTGGCCATGTGCACCCTGCATCACGGATGTGGACCCATTCACTTGAATGGGTTTGCAATCCGGAAGATGCGGTGCGGTCCGGAACAGAAGCACGGATCGGAAGCCCACAAAAGCACTACGGAGTGCTTCCGTGGTGTTTCTGTCCGTGCCTCCGCACCGCAAACAAGAACATGTTCTTTTGTTTTATGGTGCGGACGGATCACGGACCCATTCAAGTTGAAGTCTCGATCTGTTCCGGCTGCCGCACGGATGTTGCCAAATTGTGGTCCCCAATGCACGGAACAGCCGCACAATGGCCGTGTGCATGAGGCCTTAAATAACTGACCACTTTTTGGTCTAAGGTGTGGTGAGGCTTCTCTCTGGGCCTACTTTTCAGGAGCTTGTACATGTAGGTCTTCTCTGTAGTTTCTCTCAGCTAACACTCCCTAACTAACCAGGGGGGCAGACCACATCTACCATCCTGGTAACCTAACCAGGTCTGCCAGTTAGTTAACCCTTTGTTGTCCATACATTGCCATTAGGTATACATAAAAGGAAATAAGTGCTATAAAAGTAAATCACAACATTTAACTCAGTAACATTAAATTAACTCTTTTATCAATAATTACCCCTTTGAGGTGGGCCTCTGATGTACTACAGAATGTTATTCCATTCTTGTCTGATGTAGGATTCTAGCTGCTCAACAGTCCTGAGTCTTTGCAAGATTTTTTTATTTCATGATGTGCTAAATGTTTTTTATTGGTAAAAGATTTGGACTGCAGGAAGTTCAGCACTTGGGCTCTTCTTCTGTGAAGCCATGCTGTTGTTATGGATGCAGTATGTGTTTTAGCATTGTCTTAGGGCCCTTGCACACGACCGCATACCCTCCGAGACATACGGCCCGTGAGCGGGCCATATGTCCCCAGAGCGGCATTGATCGTGCGCATGGGAGCGCACAGCATCATAGATTACAATGATGCTGTGGACTTCAGGCCGCCTGCGGGGCTATTGTCCCGCACTCATATGATCTTATGAGTGCGGGACAATAGCCCCGCGGCCGGCCCGACGCGCACAGCATCATTGTAATCTATGAAGCTGTGTACTCCAGTGCGCATGATCAATGCCGCTCTGGGACATCTGGCCCGCTCACGGACCGTATATCTCGGAGGGCATACGGTCGTGTGCAAGAGGCCTTACTGAAAGATCCAAGGCCTTTCCTGAAGGAGACATTATCTGGATGGGAGAATATGTTGTTCTACAACCTCTGTTCAGCATTGATAGAGCCTTTCCAGATGCATAAGCTGCCCACATCATAGGCACTAATACAACCCCATACCAACAGAGATACAGGCTTTTGAATTCTGCGCTGATAACCTGCTGGATGGTCCCTCTCCTCTTGAGCTCGCAGAACATGGGTCCGCAAAATATGGCATAAGATAGGACATGTCCTATCTTTTGCGGAGCAGAGGCATGGATCTGAAGCTCACAGAAACACCTGAAAGCGCTTTCAGGTCCATGTTTCTGCACCGCAAAAGATAGGGTCTGTCCCGCAATACAGGATTCACATGGCCAGTGAAGGAGCACCGCAACTACCACCAGACAGAAGCCAAATAAAGTCAGGGAGTGGCCTGAGGAAAGAAAGAATGCTCCCTCTATTCACCTTGCACAGCCCAGGGAAAGCAAGAGTGAAGAGTGAACCACATCTGCTGATCCACATATCGGGTCTGTGAGTATATGACTCATCTGGCAACACCCAGCATAATGGTAGAATAACCTTATTATCTGCTATCCTCTACGTATATGGTGGCCTTATAATGACACATGGTATGAATAACTATTTGTGGATCTGGTTCTATTGTATCTTATCGTTTTTTGCCGTTTAACTTTTCGGTCTAATCCCCTGAGGAATCCTCTGTCTATCTGGAGGAGGAAACGCATCGGGGCTGACTATATAGGTGTGCATTCTGGGACTGGCTGTACTTAGGTATAATAAACAGTGTCCAAAGGATAGGCCAAGGACATAATAAGGAAAGTGCAGTCCTAGGCACGAGGACGGGGAGCATCTACCACTAAGGTGCGTCCCCGGGCAGAGCAGTTTGGAGGGTGAGATCAGTCTTATATATTTTTTCACACAGTCTCCCTGAGTACTCATCCCACTGCTTGAGCCCATGTGGTTTTTAATGATAGCTTATTGCGGTGTATAGGATCTTTATGGATCCAAGTTATATGATTTTATTGTATGTGCAGTGCGCCAGTCCTGCACGGTGAGCGAAAGTGAGGTCACGGTTAATAGGCAGAATGAGGGTTGCTCTTGGTACTCACAGTTTTTATATACCCTGGGCAGGCGTACAGCAGTGATGGAGAGGTTGGCACATGGATCCTTTGGGGCACTCTCTGTGTATAGGGACCAGGCCAGGTGGTAGGTGAGGTGCCCTGGGTGTTGTAGGTTTAGTGTGCCTGTGGCAAGATCCCGGTAACGGTGGCACACCGATTTGTTGTAGGAATAATTGAGGTACACAAAGTTGCAGTGAACAAGAACTTATTTTTACTGAACAGTTAAACTATATACAGTCCTCAGTTAGTTCCATAGGTATAATGTTAAAATACAGGCAGGCTTCATACAAATGGCAGGCAAAGTCAATTCAGACCTGCGGTTTGCGGCTTTTACCTTATGCGGCGGCGGTGATCGGAGGTGCCATCGGGTCCCCATGCGGCTGTAGGGGGGACCTGATGGCATGGAAGGCAGCGCGATGCCTTCCTTAGGCATCTGCGCTGCCTTCTGGTGACGAGCCTGTGAGATCCAGCTCCCTGGATATCACAGGCCGGAAGCTGTATGAGTAATACTCACAGTATTACTCATACAGCCAATGTATTCCAATACAGAAGTATTGGAGTGCATTGTAAAAGGGATTAGACCCCCAAAAGTTGAAGTCCCAAAGTGGGACAAAAAATAAAGTAAAAAAAAAGTTTAAAAAATAAAGTATTCCCCCCAAAAAATTTAAAGTTTCAAGTAAAAATAAACAAAAACGTCATTTTCCCCAAATAAAGTTAAAAAAATGTATCACATGACCTAACCCCTCAGATGAACACCGTAAAAAAAAAAAAAAAAAAACTGTGCTAAATAAACAATTTTTTTGTCACCTTACATCACAAAAAGTACAATAGCAAGCGATCAAAAAAGCGTTTGCCCACCAAAATAGTACCAATCTAACCATCACCTCATCCCGCAAAAAATGAGCCCCTAACTGAGACAATCGCCCAAAAAATTAAAAAACTATGGCTCAGAATATGGAGACACTAAAACATAATTTTTTTGGTTTCAAAAATGACATTATTGTGTAAAACTTACATAAATAAAAAAAGTATACATATTAGGTATCGCCGCGTCCCTATCGACCGACTCTATAAAAATATCATATGACCTAACCCGTCAGATAAACACCGTAAAAAAATAAAAATAAAAACTGTGCTAAATAAACCATTTTTTGTCACCTTACATCACAAAAAGTGTAATAGCAAGCGATCAAAAAGTCATATGCACCCCAAAATAGTGCCAATCAAACCGTCATCTCATTCCGCAAAAAATTAGACCCTTCCTAAGATAATCGCCCAAAAACTGAAAAAACTATGGCTCTGAGAATATGGAGACACTAAAACATGATTATTTTTTTTTTGTTTCAAAAATGATATTATTGTGTAAAACTTACATAAATAAAAAAAGTATACATATTAGGTATCGCAGCGTCCGTAATAACTTGCTCTATAAAAATATCACATGACCTAACCCCTCAGGTAAATACCGTAAAAAAAAAAAAAAACTGTGTAAAAAAAGCTATTTTTTGTCACCTTACATCACAAAAAGTGTAATAGCAAGCGATCAAAAAGTCACACGCACCCCAAAATAGTTCCAATAAAACCGTCATCTCCTCCCGCAAAAATCATACCCTACCCAAGGTAATCGCCCAAAAACTGAAAAGATCATGGATCTCAGACTATGGAAACACTAAAACATGATTTTTTTTTGTTTAAAAAAAGAAATCATTGTGTAAAACTTACATAAATAAAAAAAAGTATACATACGCCACATCCGTGACAACCTGGTCTATAAAAATATCACATGATCTAACCTGTCAGATGAATGTTGTAAATAACAAAAAATAAAAACTGTGCCAAAACAGCTATTTCTTGTTACCTTGCCTCACAAAAAGTGTAATATAGAGCAACCAAAAATCATATGTTCCCTAAACTAGTACCAACAATTCTGCCACCCTATCCCGTAGTTTCTAAAATGGGCCATAAATATTGAGTTGGAACACCTAAAGGGTTAACGACGTTTGTAAAATCAGTTTTGAATACCTTGAGGGGTGTAGTTTCTTAGATGGGGTCACTTTTATGGAGTTTTTACTCTAGGGGTGCATCAGGGGGGCTTCAAATGGGACATGGTGTCAAAAAAACCAGTCCAGCAAAACCTGCCTTCCAAAAACCGTATGGCATTCCTTTCCTTCTGCTCCCTGCCGTGTGCCCGTACAGCGGTTTACGACCACATATGGGGTGTTTCTGTAAACTACAGAATCAGGGCCATAAATATTGAGTTTGGTTTGGCTGTTTCAATTACTATACTTTCCCTTTAAGTACAGGGATAAGGTGTATTGTGCAACAATTCATTACTATTAATGCCCGTTAGGACTAGATAGCACCTATTAATCCTGTACCTACCAATAGCTAAGACATAACTTTTATTGATAATGCTGATAATACTTGAATACTAACTAAATAACTAAATGGTTAAAACTTCCAGCATTCGCTAGCCTTGCAGTGTCAATTTCGAATGCCCTGTCAGGATGTCACCTGACCAGGGTTAGGTGATTACACACTAGTGCCTGTCTGGCTGCGCGCTGCCAGTATTGCATGTGGACACTGTGTGATTGTTAGACCCTATAGTGGTAGGCTACAGCGAGATGCACTGTTAAAATTAGAGGCTCACACTGCCCCCCGACATGTTTCGCCGTGTACCGGCGTCTTCAGGGGTTAGGGCAGAGTGTGAGCGTGTCCGCTCGCGGCTGGCCTATAAGACCTTCGCTTGTGACGTCACAAGCGAAGGTCTTATAGGCCAGCCGCGAGCGGACACGCTCACACTCTGCCCTAACCCCTGAAGACGCCGGTACACGGCGAAACATGTCGGGGGGCAGTGTGAGCCTCTAATTTTAACAGTGCATCTCGCTGTAGCCTACCACTATAGGGTCTAACAATCACACAGTGTCCACATGCAATACTGGCAGCGCGCAGCCAGACAGGCACTAGTGTGTAATCACCTAACCCTGGTCAGGTGACATCCTGACAGGGCATTCGAAATTGACACTGCAAGGCTAGCGAATGCTGGAAGTTTTAACCATTTAGTTATTTAGTTAGTATTCAAGTATTATCAGCATTATCAATAAAAGTTATGGTTTGGCTGTTAACCCTTGCTTTGTAACTGGAAAAAAATTATTAAAATGGGAAATCTGCCAAAATAGTGAAATTTTGAAATTGTATCTCAATTTTCCATTAATTCTTGTGGAACACCTAAAGGGTTAACAAAGTTTGTAAAATCAGTTTTGAATACCTTGAGGGGTGGTTTCTATTATGTAAGCCTCGCAAAGTGACTTCAGACCTGAACTGATCCCTAAAAATTGGGTTTTTGAAAATTTCTGAAAAATTTCAAGATTTGCTTCTAAACTTCTAAGCCTTGTAACATCCCCAAAAAATTAAATATCATTCCCAAAATGATCCAAACATGAAGTAGACATATGGGGAATGTAAAGTAATAACTATTTTTGGAGGTATTACTATGTATTATAGAAGTAGAGAAATTGAAACTTTTTGGTAAATTTGATATTTTTTTATAAATAAAAATGAACTTTTTTTACTTCATTTTACCAGTGTCATGAAGTACAATGTGTGACGAAAAAACAATCTCAGAATGGCCTGGATAAGGCAAAGCGTTTTAAAGTTATCAGCACTTAAAGTGACACTGGTCAGATTTGCAAAAAATGGCCAAGTCCTTAAAGGGATTCTGTCACCAGGTTTCACCCCTGTCAGCTAAACATATGCTGATGTTCAGGGCCTCATCAGGATTCCTAATGTGGGCTTATAAATGTGATCCGTAGCCTTATTTAGCTAAAAAACAGCTTTTACTAACCTGTCAGTCAAACAAATAAGGTACCCAAGGGGATGTGAAGCGATGCCAGGTGCCGGCCGCACCCGCCGCTGTTCGTGCCCAGCGGCGCCTTTCCGGACTTCTGCGCCGCCTCCTAATCCTCTGTGCCGCCTCTCGCTCTCCCTCGCCCTCCTCCTGCTGTAAGATCTCGCGCGTGCGCACAGGCCTCTGCCTGATGCGCCCGTGCGGACTTCTCCTTTTGGCTTCTTCCAGCGAAGTGCGCATGCGCCGGCACTTCGCTCAACCCCTGTATGCGCGAGATCTTACAGCAGGAGGAGGGGGGAGGGAGGGAGAGCGACAGGCGGCACAGAGGATTAGGAGGCGGCGCAGAAGTCCAGAAAGGCGGCGCTGGGCACGAACGACGGCGGGTGCGGCCGGCACCTGGCATCGCTTCACATCCCCTTGGGCACCTTATTTGTTTGACTGACAGGTTAGTAAAAGCAGTTTTTTAGCTAAATAAGCCCACAGATGACATTTATAAGCACACATTAGGAATCGTGATGAGGCCCTGAACATCAGCATATGTTTAGCTGACAGGGTTGAAAACTGGTGACAGAATCCCTTTAAGGTGAAATAGGGCTGAGTCCTTAAGGGGTTAAAGGCGCTCTCTATTTGGGGTATTACCCATAAAGTATCATAAAAAATAAAGAAATACATTCTTCAATCCTACATTGTTCACCCACACATGGAATCACCTTTCTATCGTCTTGGTAAGATAATAATTTTTTTTTAAGATGATGATCTGGAAAGATTGTTGCTTAGCGTGTCTAACTACTGTGTCCTATAGGCTCATCATTGTTGTCATCTAGGTTCCACTTCTCACCATTTCAGTAGTTCTGTTCCCTTTAATTTTCCAGTCATTTTCACAATTGAAGTGACAAAATCATGTACATGCAGAGTCCATCCTTTGATATTTGTCCCATTGATGTTATGACTTTGTGATGAGAAAGACAAACTGAGCAACACCTGAGCTCAGCTTCTTGCTCGCACCCTTTGAAGACCATGAGCTCACCGTTCTGACTTCGGTAATTCACACGGGACCGGGAGCTTTATCATTTGGTATAATTCCATAATAATCAGTTTCTTGGTTTATAAGAAGATTCTTCAGACACAAAAGCTGCACATCAAGAACCCATCTGAGACAGATTTGCTATCCATCTGACAGGTGTCTCGCTTTGTACATAATCCAGAACACCAGCCCATGACACAACCAGTCATCAGGTCTGGATTACATGACTAAGGCCCTCATTTATTAAAGTCAGCAAAGTGTCTGACTGGTATTAGGTCGACCTAGAAGAGCTATATGCACATGAGCATGCTGGGCGCACGCTGCAATATGATAGCAGCATGATCGCAGATGTGCGAGCTACTATCTCTTTGTCTCCTTAATCATTTTCACATGCTTATTCAATTTCCTCTCCCTTTATCTCTAGTCAAGATTTTATTTTCTCTGCCAAATTCATCACTTTCCAACTTCTAAGCAGCCAATCTTCTGATTAAGGCAATTTCTTGACTTTTAGACCCTGACATCTGGAAAAGAAATCTGTTCTCCAAAGTGGGATAGAGAAATGTCCTGATGTCATTCTATCTTCTTTGACTTAAATGGAGCTTGTTACATTTCATGTATCTGAAAATGGATGCATGCTAACCGCACGCTCCCTGAAACATATTGAGCTGGGCTATATCTATGGAACAGATCTGATGTCATCCAAAGGTCATCAGTCTTCATTTGAATTGGATTTGGCCGAATCGGTCAGGTGATAATTCAGGTCCGAATGAATTTGACCCAATAGAAAAGTGCTTCAATTGCTCTGAAAAGTTGTGGATTACATTCTGGGGTGTCCCAGGACTATGTGCAACTCATTACAAACTCTTTAATGCCAAACCTGCGTTTGTAATCTTAAAGTGACAGATATGTATATATGGCTGTCACTTTAAGATTATATATGGATTTTATATGGATATATGAACGCATGGTAATAAACAGCCTGTTTAAAAATAAACTGCACAAATGTTTTTTACATTTTTTTTTTATATTCTGAAAAATGTTAACTTTTTAGTTGCCTGGTGGAGTGTATATACAGTATCCCAGACCAGGGTACTTGCAAACAGTTCTTGTTATTTAATGATATTTAAAGGGGTATTCCGGTTGTTTGAAGTTATCCCTTATCTACAAGAAAGGGGATAACTATTAGATTTTTGGAGGTCCTACTGCTGGGACCCCCAGCGATCATGAGTATGGGGGCCCTGTACCTCCTGCAGCCCCCCTGAAATGAACAGAGCAGCTAGTCCCATTTGCGCATGACCACTCCATTCATTTCTTTGGGAGTTCCGGAGATAGCCGAGTACAGCACTTGGCTATCTCCAGAATTCCCATAAGGCCTCATGCACACGGTCCGCAAAAAGCTGTTCTGTTGTTCCGTGATCCGTTTCCGTTTTTGTTCCCGTGTGTCTTCCTTGATTTTTGGAGGATCACCCGGCATGAAAAGTGAAAAAAAAATTTAAGTCAAGTTTGCCTTGGAAATGATAGGAAAAAAACAGACGCGGACGCGGATGACAATCTTGTGTGCCTCCGTGTTTTTTCACGGACCCATTGACTTGAATGGGCCCGCGAACCGTTGTCCGTGAAAAAAATAGGAAAGGTCTTATTTTTTTGACGGACTGGAAACACGGATCACGGACGCGGATGACAAACGGTGCATTATCCGAGTTTTCAACGGACCCATTGAAAGTCAATGGGTCCGCAGAAAATCATGGAAAACGGAACAACGGACACGGAACACAACAACGGTCGTGTGCATGAGGCCTAAAAATGAATGGAGCTGCCGCATGCATGCTCGGGCGACCACTCCATTCATTTCAGGAAGGCTGCAGGGTACAGAGTACAGGGCCCTCTTTTTTATGATTGCGGGGGGGCCCAGCAGTAGCACCCTCACCAGTCTAAAAGTTATCTCCTATCCTGTGGATAGAGGATAACTTCAAACAACCAGAATACCCCTTTAATGTTATTTAATGTTATCTCATCTGTTAATGCTTTATAATGTACCCAGTATAGCTTTTGTATGGTTCAGTCAGGGTTAATAATCCTGACTCACTCCCTGCAGGAAGTTAGGCATGGGCTTAGGTCCGCCCCTAGCTCATTCAGTCTAGTTGGTAGTAAATTAGCAGAATAAGTGAGAGATGTCATATGTGCACCATTCCCTCACAGGACTAGGCCAAAGTTCGAGAGAATAACCATCTCTGAGGATTATCTAGGGAGAGAAAGGACTTTTACAGTACTCCATGAAAAGATAGAGAAAAAACTAAAAGGTCCAGAATCTGCATGGCCAAGCATCGGAGTCAGTCAGTAAGGTATTCATTGATTAAGGCTGGTAGACTTTACTGCAGTGAGAGGGACATTGCTAAAACACACTTCACACTTGGACACAGTCTGGTCCACTGTATCTTAATCCTCTACCCCTCAACGGGGAAATACAGCCACCATTGCAAGATTAATATTGCCAGCTATAGATTCTGAAGAGAGAGAGATAAAGAGGGAAAGAGTACTACAATTGCTATCCTTGTTCAAATCCATACATTGCTATCTGGAACCATCAGGAAGGAGACCCTAAATCAGGGTGTACCCCCATGACCCTAAATTTTTTCTAATTCCATTTTTTTAATTCGCTCATCTCAGTAAAATGGAAAAATCTGCATTCTTCTTCATTTTTACTCCCATTATGTATACCATGGATTAAACCACACATTTCAATACAGCTAATTAAAAACTATTGCAACATTTACTGCCCATATGTATACTAAAGAGACATTTGTTGCACCCATTATAGTTTTTTGTGGTATATATGCTACCAAAACGGCCTAAGGCTGCATTCACACACTGCATTTTTTTTATTTTTTATTCTGCATTAAAAGAAAGTTGTATATGTGTCACAGGTTGTATGTTCTATCGATTTGTTAATTTCAAGGACATGGAGCAGCCGCCATCTGACAGCTGATCCTACAGAAAACCACTGTTAGAGTTCCTCATTCACAAAACGTTACTTGTATTTGCGACCGAAGTATTCCAATTTAGTCCTGAGGCCTTATGTGTAGGAGGATGTACAGCAGCACATAGAGTCCTCTAATAATACGTATTATGGAGCAGGAGGGACTTTATGTGCCTCCATACGGCGCTCAGTTAGAGGCACTGCTTCTAGGACAGAATAGCTTCATAATACGGCATGGAATGGAGCCAGCCAAGGTGCACCACTATATGAGAATGGAGTGGTACAGAGGTAAAGGAGGGGCCCTTATGTAATACTATGATGTGCCTAAGGCCTTTAATTGTTAATACATTAAAGGGTTGTCCCAGAATGACAACTTATCTTTTATCCACAGAATAGGGGACAAGTGTCCGATTAGTGGGGTCCGACACACATCATGAAAATAGAGCTCCCAAGCGCTGGCAGACCAAGTCTATGGTCGAAGATAGCTGAGTACATTACTTGGCTATGGCCTGAATTCCCATAGACTTTGAATGGAAGGACAGCGAGCATGCTAAATCTCTACTCCTCCATTGAAACTGAGGACACGAGACTCATATTTTCGGGATCACTGGGGTCCCAGCAGTTACACTTTTGTTGATCAGTTATGCCTTATCCCATGAATTAGATGATAAATTGTCATTCTTCAAATGCCCCGCTGTATGTTGAAAAAAAGTTCTGCAACTATGCAAGTACATTTTGTGTTTCAATTACTCACCATTTTCAAGATCTCTGCTTGCTGTTCAGATAAATTCAGATACAGAGCTAAAAGCGGACTTGGACTCTGGATGTTAACAAGAATATTTCTTTTCACTGACAGCAAAACAAGATCTTGAAAATGCTAAGGAATAGAATTGCAATGCATTAGTGACTTGCAAAACATTTAAATATTAAATGGTACGCCCTTTATACAAAACCACAAAATATTAAGAGGCAGACTTCTAAAAATCATAGGAGGAACAAAATATCTTCTTCTCTTCCTTCTGAAAATATATGCGAAAATGAGCTTGCAGCAAATGTAGGCTTTATTCCCCATGCCATGGCATATAACAGTATGTTGTTCTGTTCCTCAGTTATTGCTAGTAGAAGTTTATTAATGAATATTCAACTAGGTGTCACCGGTGTGTGTAGGGGGTCTACCTGCCCAGTCTGACACAGTACAATCAGTGCTGCAAGTGGCAGACTGTGCAGGGACACCCCCCACTGGTAAGACCCAGTTGCAGATTCCTTCATAAAGTTCTAGCAGCAATAACTGAGGAACGGAGTAAAACAGTTAGGGCTCATGCACAAGGGCGCATATGCCCCTTTGCCCGTGCTGTGGACCGCAAATAGCGGACTACAATGCACGGGCACTGTCCGTGTGCGCGCTGTTTGTGGATGTGGACCCATTGACTTGAATGGGTCCGCGATCCGCAAGCGACAGTCCGCACAGCCCAAAAAACAGGACATGTTGTATTTTTTTGAGGTGCGGAGGCATGGACCGAAATCCCATGGAATCGCTTTATAGTGCTTCCTCTCCGTGCCTCCGCACTGCTCCGTATCTTGAGGATTGCGGACCCATTCAAGTCAATGGGTCTGCATCCGTGATACAGAGTGCACGCGTCTGAAGCCCGTATGTTGTGGACCCGCTGTTTGCAGTCCGCAATACGGGCACCACAGCCATACGGATGTGAAAAGATGCTCCAGAACCATTATTACATGGGGAATGCAAGTAGTTACCAAAACAGACATGTCAGGAGTGCGGACAGGTCCTCTTTAATAGTGTGATTTTATTATAGAATAACATATTTCTCATTGCTTCCTGCTTTCAGTTAAATCTTGTATATACGGTATACAGCATGTGATACATAGAAGTCGGCTCTTTCCTGCCAGCGGCTTCCTCCACACTGCATTTGTTTCAGGGTAAAAGGACTTGTGGGGATAGTAATTATAAGTATTTGTTTTTCCTTTTCATGTCAGTATTTTTCAGGACTAGATTAATCATTAAGCAGTCACAGCAGTGGTCCTGTGCCCATAGGCAGAAGAGACTGAGCGGCACAGCAGGCATAATGCATTCATTATCTTTCATTGGTAAAAGTAAATGAGCTCCATAAGTAAGCACATTTTAAAAGTACCTCCTATCACCATGAAAATGCAAGACAATCTGCAAGCAGCATATTATAGAGCAGGAGGAGCTGAGCAGATTGATATATAGTTTTATGGGAAAAGACTCAGTGAATCTTGTAATTTCGAAATGTATATCTCTGCTATTTCAGTACACAGGGAGGTGTTATCAGTGACTGACACACATCTATATATACCTCTACGTATCCCCACATACAGAGAATGCATGTAATCACCGATAACACCTCCCCTGTGGACTGACAGCTGTTTACGGGGTTGGTCTTAAATTGAAAAAAGCAGAGATACAAAAATATATAAATTATAAGCTTTACTGAATTTTCCCCACAAAACTATATACAATCTGCTCAGCTCCTCCTGTTCTATAACCCGCTGCCTCCAGATTGCACTGCATTTTGTGGTGACAGTTCCTTTTTAAGGTGAGATAACCTGTACTGAATAGAAGTTCTTCAAATCAAATATAACAGCAGTATGTTGTATGTGCACATATGTGAATGATGCGGAATTGAAACCACCAGAGCAACATGTGCCCCCGATTCTGTAGTTTACAACATATAAAATCTAAACCACACAAATATCATTCCTTTAAAAGACCCTTTCACCTCTTCTCTCTAGGTACCTACTGGCATTCCCCTTGCACAGTTTGACACTATCCATTCAGTGCTGCCAGTGTCAGACTGGTAACACCCATCTGGACCTTCATTGCAAAATGCTAGTAATGCATTCATAACTTCTAATAGGAAAAATAGTAAAGCACATCATAGAGTCTTAGGAATAGGTGCTTCAGAACTACATGAGAAAGTAGTTACTGCGACATGTCAGGAGAGGTCACGTCTTCTTTAAAGGGAGTCTTTCACCAAATATGACCATTACAGACCACTCAGATCAGGTTCTCCATTACTTTTCCCAGATTACTATGGTACCTTTCATATTGAAGTCCATCGCAGATTTGCTCCAAAAAACACTTTTATACCATATGGTAATTAGGTTCTGAAGGTGCCCAGGGGCGGCGTTCATGCGGCCGGTGCCCAGGCCTCTCTGCGCTTTGCTTACCACACCCCTCCTCTTTTACCCCTCTGGCACCCCCTTGTTTAATCCGATTACCTCCTCCTCTCTATCTGAAATCCCGCGATATAGCGGATTCTGCTATTGTTTTACAAGTTTCATATTTATGGGATTCACTAGGTGGTAACATTGACACATTATTCCGTGGGTCAGTTTTAATTCTTATAAAATAAAATAAATTAAAAACTTTGAAAAAGTTTGTTTGCATCACCATATTCTAACACCTATTACTATTTTTTATTTCCATCTGCGGATGCTGGGAAAGAGCTTGACCAAAAAATGCAAATTAGGTATATTTTTTTAGTATAGGGTAAATACTTCAAGGCTATGGCCACCTTTGTGTACTAAAAATCAATAAACCCATTACCGACCCATTATCTTACCGTAATGCAGCACTTAATAAAATTGCACTTGTTTGTTTACTGGCATTAGCTTTGCTTCACATGCCCCCAGAAATGCTCTAATATGAGTTTTGCTCAGGGTGGTCATCTCCTGTGAGGCTCTGTGGGCGTTCCTGTGGATTTTACATTCACCAGCACAAGCCCTGCTGCCCCACCCCCATATCTGTTACATAGCACAGCTAGCAGCCACTTACATATAGGCTGCTGGAACTTGCAAGTAACTTGGTAGTAAGATTTCATTCCAATCCACAACATGGTGAGTCTTACAGTATGCTACAGCCTGTAATCAGCAGATCTATTTCTCACTTTTCATTCTGTAGAAAGTCCATTATTTGTAGACAAAATGGATATCTCTGCTGGTAACGTTAGTGCAGCGATCTACAGTCAGAACCATGGCGTTATAAGCAGGATATAGCTCTCATTACTGACAGCTCTCACATGGTCACTACCTGCCCTCTCTTCTGAATACAGTATTGTGTGCAGTCCGCACAGTGAGCGGTCACTTGTCCCACACAGATTAATATAGTGTGACGACACACAATGCTATGTACACACAGAAGTACACAGTTGGGGAGATTTGTCAAAACTGGTGTAAAGTAGAAGTGGCTTAGTTGCCCATAGCAACCAATCAGATTCCATCTTTCATTTTCCAATGAAGTTGTGAAAAATGAAAGATGGAATCTGATTAGTTGCTATGGGCAACTAAGCCACTTCTACTTTACACCAGTTTGATAAATTATATATATATATATATATATATATATATATATATAAAATGACAGCACTCTCAAACACTTTATTCACCCCTGTGGCCACAATGTTTTCAGCTCATTCACAGAGTCTTTTTTTCAAGCTATGAGCTACAACGTTGCGACTCGTGTTAAGTGAACTTCTGTTTTCAAGTTCGGCGTACAGGGTTCAGGTAATCATTCCGTTATGGATTCCGTTACCACGGACCATAAGGGTCCATTCACACGTGTGAAACTGTTTTGCGGTCCGCAAATTGCGTATCCGCAAAACACAGACACCGGCCATGTGTGTTCTGCATTTTTTGGACCGCACATGGCCGGCACTATGATAGAAATGCCTATTCTTGTCCGTGGCTGCGGACAAGAATAGGACATGCTCTATTTTTTTTTGCGGGGCCGTGGAGCGGAAGAGCGGATGCGGACAGCATCTTTTGCGGCCCCATTGAAAATGAATGGGTTCGCAACCCTTCCGTAAAATTGCGGAACGGATGCGTACCCATTATGCTGACGTGTGACTAGACCCTTAGTTATGGCCCGTGGCAGCAGAATCCATAATGGAATTCTTACATAACCCGAACCGGAACCTTGTACGCCAAACTTGAAACACAAGTTCACTCATCCCTAGTTGCGACCACACGGGTAAATAAAGTGATTTTCTTTCCACTCATTTTTTGTCAGAATGCTGCCATTTTTTTAAATTCTTATATTGTCCTGGATTTTTTGCCGGATCCATTGGCCTGCAGCTCCATATTTATATTTGGCCTGATGTGCTACCATTGTTATATATATATATATATTAAGGTTATTCCTGCAGTATAGAAATCTTTTGCTAAAAGTTCTAATTGTGTGTGTGTGTGTGTGTGTGTGTGTGTGTGTGTATGTACAGTATATTACTCTTTTTGTGAGGCAAGTTAACCCAAAAATGGCTGTTCTGGCACAGTTTTTATTTTTAGTTTTTTGCAATGTTCACCTGACAGAGTAGATGATGTGATATTTTTATAGAGCAAGTCGTAACGACGCGGCAATACCTAATATGTCTATTTTTTTATTTTGGATTTAGACAATAAAAGCATTTTTGTAAAAAAAAATCATGTTTTTGTGTTTCCATTTTCTGAAAGCCATATTTTTTTATTTTTTGGGCGATTGTCTTAGGTAGGATCTCATTTTTTGCGGGATGAGATGATGGTTTGATTGGTACCATTTTGCGGCACATACTGTATGACTTTTTGATCGCTTGGTATTACACTTTTTGTGATGTAAGGTGATAAAAAATGGCTTTTTTGGCACATTTTCTATTTTATTTTTTTACGGCGTTCACCAGACGGGTTGGATCACATGATATTTTTATAGAACAGGTTGTTACGGACACAGTGATGCCCAATATGTGCATTTTTTTTTTTTTTTCCACAATAAAAACATTTTTGAAACAAAAAAATCATGTTTTAGTGTCTCCATTTTCTGAAAGTTATATTTTTTTTATTTTTTGGAAGATTGTCTTATATAGGGGCTCAATTTTTGCGGGATGAGATGATGGCTAGATTGGTACCATTTCAAGGCACATATGACTTTTTGATCGCTTGGTATTACACTTTTTGTGTTGTAAGGTGACAAAAAATGGCTTTTTTGGCACGGTCATATTTTTATAGAGCAGGTTGTTACGGACGCGGTGATACCTATAATGTCTGTTTTTTTAAATATATTTTGGTTTTACACAATAAGAGCATTTTTGAAACAAAAAAATCATGTTTTCTAGTGTCTCCATAGTCTGAGAGCCATATCTTTTTTATTTTTTGGGCGATTGTCTTAGGTAGAATCTCATTTTTTGAGGGATAAGATGACAGTTTGATTGGTATTTTGGGGTACATATGACTCTTTTGATCACTTTTTATACCATTTTGTGGGAAGTGAGGTGGGCCAAATTGCAATTCCCTCATAGTTTTTCTTTTTTTTTTTTTATGGCGTTCATAATGCAGTAAAAGTACGTGATCCTTTTAAATATCAGGTCATTACGGACACGGAGATACCAAACATGTTTAGTGTTTTTTATTTTTAACTTTTTTAAATTCTTGAAGATCCAATGGGTCTGATGCCTCTACAATACACTGCAGTACACTGTGCCATCCTGAAGGGGAGGGGGTGACTGCTTGTATGGCGGTGAGGACGGCCATCCTACATGGGGGGAAGTCGGGGGGACAGCATCGGGCCGCTGCCACAGCAGAGCAGCGGCCCGATGGTTAGCCCCTTCCATATAGCGGTCCCTAAGGACCATTGCATGGAAGGGGTTATGTCTGCAGTTTGAAGCAGACTGTCAGCTGTATGTTACAGCTTACAGCAGAGGTCACCATTTTTTCCAGAAGAGTAAAAATACTCCTCTTAACAATTTAGAGGAGTATTTTTAGTCGAGGAGGAGTACGAATTTTGCGGTAATTCACATATATAATGCATAGGCTCACATAACGTTATAACGTTATTTCTGCAGGGAAACCATTGCTAGTCTCCCATGCAGAAATAAATGTAGACAATTTTACATTTATCCAACATCATACGCTAAACATAAGACCACTGCTGCCATACACAGCGCTCACCTGACGCTGCCATACACAGCGCTCACCTGACGCTGCCATACACAGCGCCCACCTGACGCTGCCATACACAGCGCCCACCTGACGCTGCCATACACAGCGCCCACCTGACGCTGCCATACACAGTGCCCACCTGACGCTGCCATACACAGTGCCCACATGATGCTGCCATACACTGCGCCCACCTGAAGCTGCCATACACAGCACCCACCTGACGTTGCCATACACAGCGCCCACCTGATGCTGCCATACACTGCGCCCACCGGATGTTGCCAAACACAGGGCCCACCGGACGCTGTCATACACAGCGCCCACCTGACACTGCCATACACAGCGCCCACCTGACGCTGCCATACACAGCACGCACCAGACACTACTATATACATATTACATACACAGCTCTACCACATGCCCATTACACAAATAGTTTACTATATACACATTGCACACACAGCTCTGCTACATGTCCATTACACAGATATAACTACTTTGTGTACATTAAGCACAGAGAACTGTACAACAGACTGGTTACACTGACATAGTCCTGCTTTATACACACCTTCCATACATAAAGTACCTCTGCATTTTCCACCAGCACAGTCCTACATGGAGCCTGTGTTCCCCTAACTCCTCCCAGACACGGCTGATCACATGACTGTGACATCAGCACAGGTCCTGTAACCACAATGTGGTCTGGAGCTGCTCCTAGTGAGAGAGATGTCTGTGAGTGGCGGGGCTTCTTGTGAGAGGGGAGGGGCTTCATGTGTGCCGGATCTGGCAGCTTCTGATACAGCGGAAGGAGGAGGGAGAGGGAGACAGTGCGCGCTCCCATGTGCACACAGGAGTAGTTACAGAAAATCCATCAGTTGAGAGCAGCCTGCTGTGCATAGGAAGCACAACAAAAACTAAAAAAGATAGATAAATAGAACCAATTGGAGAAATTATTTTCTCCACAAAATAAATAAATTAGTGTAAAACCTTTTTTTTTTTTTTTACAAAGGTGTCCATATCCTTTAAATTTTATTAAGGCTTTTCTGGAGTCAGCAAAATAACAGATCTCAGATGAAAATGGCTAAAACAGATGCAAAATGTGCATAACGAATGCCTAAAAAAATATGGTACCGAAAACTGTATTAAAACTGGGTGATCTTAGCTTTACATATTTGCCCAAATGTGCATAACGAATGCCAAAAATTCAGGATCCTTTTTTTCCCTGCTGTGCTGACGGATCAGAAGAACAGAAAACGAAACGGTGATGTGAATCCAGCCTTAGGCCTCCTGCACACGACCGTTTTTTTTCCCCATTTACTGGCCATTTTTTGAGTTCCATATACGGTCCGTATACGGAACCATTCATTTCAATGGTTCCGCAAAAAAAACGGAATGTACTCCGTATGCATTCCGTTTCCGTTTTTCCGTTCCGTTTAAAGATAGAACATGTCCTATTATTGCCCGCAAATCACGTTCTGTGGCTCCATTCAAGTCAATGGGTCCGCAAAAAAACGGAACACATACGGAAATGCATCCGTATGTCTTCCGTTTCCGTTCCGTTTTTTGCGGAACCATCTATTGAAAATGTTATGCCCAGTCCAATTTTATCTATGTAATTACTGTATACTGTATATGTCATACGGAAAAACGGAACGGAAAAAGGGAACAGAAACACAACGGAAACAAAAAACGGAACAACGGATCCGTGAAAAACGGACCGCAAAACACTGAAAAAGCCATACGGTCGTGTGCAGGAGGCCTAACTTAGTGATTTCCATCTATGGCTAATAGACCTTTGTATGACCTAAAGGGGGAAATTTATACTGGTTGTCTTTACAAAATGCCTCATTTAATAGGTTTTATAGGTTTAAACTTTCTCGTATACCTACAGCTCTAATTATATGCTGGTCATCTATTACTTCAGTCGTTTCATGTTCCATAGGAAAGGCAAATCACATGAGCGCATCACAGCATGTGGCAGGGACACCGTTATGGGTAATACGTTACTATGGCAAGCCATCATTTATAAATGTCAAAACAGTGGCAGCAGGGGATCAAGCATCATGGATGTAATGTAATGCTTATCATTTTTTGCATTTTGGCCTGTTTTACAGCTTGGGGGGGTACTGACTCTCCTCAAACTTGTCTTTTTTTTTTTTTGCTAGTTTATTAGAGCTAGGCATATATACCTGAGTTAGTCTGTCAATGATTTCAAAAGATCTGTTATTACCTTATAATAACAGCTTTCATTAATGTCCTCCAGGAGCAGATTAAGTGGCCCAAAGGCCCGGGGCTGTTCCTCAAACTTGGGCCCCACAAAAAAACAGTATACTGCACAGTACACCCTTGCCCCCCAGCCATAATGATAAAGACATATTTAGATGGACATTAAATTCCACATGGTCAAACATACAGTAGAACACAGCGCCACATACCTATTACATCTATTGACGTCTCCTCTGATGCAGATGTTCTCTTTCCTCATTTTCTTCACTGGAAGCAGACCACCATTTCTTGTCTCTGCAGAGTTTACCAAAAAGACCTCTTACTTTCCTCAGTTTTCCATCATCCACCCCCTAAAGTACCAGTACTGTCAGCAGTTATAATACTCCCTATAGCAACCACAATAGCTACACTATCCCCTATAGCGCCTCCAGTAGTTATATGTTCCCCTATAGTGCTTATTGCCCCCAGTAGAGCCTATTGCCCCGTTCATATAGCTATATAAGGGCTTGTTTGTTTGTTAGACAGATTGCACTTTCTAACAGCGCCATTTTATATGGCATAAAATATAGGAGAAAACTGGAAAAAAAATTACAAATGAGATGAAAATGGAAAAAATAAATGCAAAAGCACAATAGTTGTATGGGGTTTGTTTGTACAGCGTTCCCTATGCAGTAAAACTGACCTGTTACCATCATACTGCAGGTCAGTCTGATTATAGCGCCACCAAGCTTGTATGTTTTTTTTGTTTTAATACTGGGAAAAAATAAAAGCTTTGGAAAAAATGATTTTCTTCTTTTCCTCACTATATTCTGGCCCCCATAACTTTTTTTTATAGTTACATTTTTGTGGGGTGAACTGTAACTTTTATTGATACCAATTTTGTGTCAATTTGGCGTGTATTCCATTTTTATTCATGTTTTTTAGGCCTCATGCACACGGCAAGTGAATGGGTCCACATTTGCGGGCCGCAATACGGCCATGGCCGTTTGCATGAGGCCTTAGGCAGATGAAGAGATGAAAAAATGGCAAATTGGCCAGGTGTCTGCTGTTTTTAAAGACAATATCGCCAACGAGTCAAACGGTGGTAGGGTAGTGGATAATCATGCTAATTAAGTGTAACTATTGGGAGGATGATTAAACAGGGGTATATAATACTTCACATAAAGTTTTTTTATTTTTTTTATTCTGCAGCATCACATACGGGTGCAGAAGTGTCATTATCATTTGGAGGCAATTAAATAAACAGTGAATTTTGTGGCCATTTTGCATTGCCACTAGTGTTGAGCAAACTTCTGTTTACAAGTTCGGCGTACAAGGTTCGGGTTATCTAAGAATTCAGTTATGGATTCCGCTGGTAACGGAATCCATAATGGAATTCTTAGATAACCTGAACCTTGTACGCCGAACTTGAAATCAGAAGCTCGTTCATCCCTAGTGCCCAGCCCAACACACCAAGTGTTACTTTGAACATCAAAATGGTGGATTATTGATCCTTCTCCTCACCATGCCCAGCACATCAAGTGTTTGAACATTAAAATGGTGGATTACTATTGATCCTCCTCACACATGCCCAGCCCAGCACACCGAGTGTTTAAACATCAAACTGGTGTATTATTAATCCCCGTATCATACAGGGATTAATAATCCACCATTTTGATGTTCAAAAACTTGATGTGCTGGGCTGGACACATGTGAATAGAAGGATTAATAATAATCCACCATTTTGATATTCTAACTAACACTTGGTGTGCGATTAATAATCCACCATTTTGATGGTCAAACACACTTTGTGTGCTGGGCATTGGCACCTGTGAAAAGAGAAGCAGAGCAGCAGTGGCAGAGAGACTGAGGCCAGCAGCAGCCATTTCAGTCAGATTAGAGCCAAAGATGCAGAGTGGCTGTAATCTGACTAAAATGGCTGCTGATGGCCTCAGTAAGTCTCTCTGCCACTGGCTGCTCTGATTGAGTGCCCACTGCCCTGCCGTGCTGCCCATCATTATTCATTCAAATTTACTGGAGCTTTGGCTACTGTGGTCGAAAGTCCTCCTTCCTTGCTGCTTTCTAGTACACTTGCCGCTCACAGACTAAGCTGGCGGTTTGATTATGGCACTGAGACCAGTGAGAAGTGAGAAGAGAAGGTCGGGCATTAGTTAGGTCACACATGGGATGGGGCGGGCATTAATCTGTTGATGTGGCGGGCACATTGGCAGCCGGGATAAGTGAGCAACTACTTTGCCACCGGCCTGCTGAGTGGCTGAGTCACGTGCCCTGCCCCGCTCAGAGTCCTCACTTTTCCGCCTTCCACTGCTGACGGGGGCAGAGCCGCGGGACCCAGCCAGCTATTACTGCGGCAGAGAGTGTAAGTGAAGCGCTGCTGCTGCAGAGTACAGATACAGAATATTGTGTCGCAAATGGGGCGTTAGGGATGGTGAATCGGCAATGGGCCCCTCACTCACCCTGGGCTGCCGACCCAGACGTCCCAATTATAATCCACCACTGATGTCCTCTGTCCCTTTCCACTGCTCGCTTAAAAGACATTTCCTATGACTTGTCTGTCTCCGGCTAAGAAGACAGGAAGACAGAGGGGCGGTCCTTCACACTGCATGCCTGCATTAGGCTTCAGAGTGAGGAGGTGTGTCTCTCAGTAATCCAATCTGATTGGCTGGCAGGGAGCTGCTGGCTACTGCAAGTGTGTATGTGAAGTGAGGGAAAGCAGTTTTGGCCTCAAAGAACTGGCAGAGGAGCCATCTTGAGAAGGTCCTCATATTGTAAATGTTTAAACAGCCGTAACTAAGGGAAAAACTCAAGGAAAACAGTGGTATGTGAAGAAACTAAAGATTGCTTTATGCATAATGATGCTGCAGCAGTAACATATGCTAAAATTGATTTTTTTTAATGAAAACACGACAGTTACCCTTTAAGGAGACCAGCAGCATATGAAGCCTTATAGTCAATGCTCCACGGGAAAAAGGATGCAAAAAGATAACTCCCAGAGAAAGAGAACCATCTCACTAATTGGAAGAGGCTTATAGGGAGCCACGTCAAATACAGTCGTTGCAATTTTACGTTGAGGAACATTTTTCAGAAATTGTTCCCCAATTTTTACATTTTAGTTGTAAATGGCATTGGCTGTCTTACGTTTTGGTACCTGGAAACCCCTTTTTTTAAAGTTAGTTGGCGGTCTATTGAGCAGTGGGAATAAAAGTCATATTGATTGGCACCTTGCTTTCCTAGAAACAGATATAGTTGAAAAATCACTGAATAGAATTTTTAAGAGAAATATTTATTTTTGAACTTGATGTTAAAAAGCACATATTCGTCATTAAAACAATAATAAAGTTGATTTATTTCCAAATTTAGGGCATTGTCAGTGATCATTCCATCTACTGCTGCTATGATTGGAGATTATCTCCAGGACATAACTTTTTAAACGCTAAAAGCCAAATGTATCAGTGACTGATTACAAGTTATTTCCATACTATGATGATTCAAGCATATGTTGTGTAGGACGCAGAAAGGAAACAGTACAGAAGGCAGAGTGGGAGAAGGACAAACACGAAAACACAGTCGTTGTGTGCATATTCCAGACAGCTTGTATCATAGGCTGACACGCAAGCAGTGTATATGGGACAAACGCAGGAAGCATTTTAGGATGACTGAAAAACTGTGCCCTGTGTAGTCATCCACATTCTGAGACATGGTAAAACATGCCAGAGCCCTGGTGGAAAGTCCGGAAATCTCTACGTACTGCCTTAAAGGGGTTTAATCAACATCCTTTAAAATATTCTTTTATGAAGGTCGCTGTCATTTGTAATGTATTTCTATTAACTTTATTGCTCCTATCTCCCATCTTGGGCTGTGGTCACCTGACCTTGTCCATGCAGCTCTTATTTCCTGTGATGTTATGTCCATGGGCGTGTCAGTGATAGGGGAATGTCTATGTAACTAGCTGGGTGGGAGGAGCTATAAACTAGTTGGGTGTTGTTAGGGGCAGTGATAGGGCGATGTCTATGTAACTAGCTGGGTGGGAGGAGATATAAACTAGGTGGGCATTGTTAGGGGCAGTGATAGGGCGGTGTCTATGTAACTATCTGGGTGGGAGGAGCTATAAACTAGCTGGGTGTTATTAGGGGCAGTGATAGGGCGGTATCTATGAAACTAGCTGGGTGGGAGGAGCTATAAACTAGCTAGGTGTTTTTAGGGGCAGTGATAGGGGAATGTCTATGTAATTAGCTGGGTGGGAGGAGCTATAACTAGCTGGGTGTTGTTAGGGACAGTGATAGGGGAGTGTCCAGGGCTTGCCTTAGGTGTTCAGGCTCCCTGTGCGAGCTGATCTTGTGGCGCAAACCCCCCCACCCCCACCCGGTTCACCTAAACATACACAAAGAGGAAAACAATCTTTGTAACAAATAGTTTTTCACACAATCTCGGGCTGGCCTGCTGTAAGAGACCGACTCCGAGCTGTGTCCAGTGGCGGATCCAGAGCCTGGTCTCGGGAGGGGCACTTCCAAATTATTTTCTGTCCGCCGCCACAAAACAATGGTGCTTATAGAACAGACTACACAGTGTAGAGGTATACTGTATATTGTGTGGCAAAGTGTATGCTTTATGTGTATAACAAACATATTTCACATGAAAACTTACAATTACTTGGCTTGGCCCTTGGGGATCTCCGACACCACTTCAACACTTGGCTGGGGGTCTCGGTGGAGCTGATGTGTTTTATCCTAATGAGAAAGATTTCATAATAAGGATTTGGAGGGGCAGAGGGATAGCAGAGCAGGGAGAGGATGGTGCTGCTACTAGGGAACTCATACCATGGGGGAGTAATAAAGCCCACCATAATGCCCCCCAGTAGAAATAATTCTCCTTATAATGTGACAGTGCAAAAAATACCCCTTTGTAATGCCCCCAGTTGAGCTAATGTCCCCATAGTGCCCCCATAATGTGCCAGTATAAAATACCCCTATACAGTGCCCCCATAGTGCTCCTCTCCCCCCTTCCTTCTAGTGCCCCCCATAATGTACCAGTATAAAATGCCCCAGTAGATGTCCTCAGTGTCCCCCTTAATTAGCAAGTATAAAATACCCCTTCTTAGTGACCCCGTATATGACCTGATAGTACTCCTCTCCCCCCTTCCCCATAGTGCCCACCATAATGTGTCCCGTCTGCACCAGCCTCTGATAGGCTGCCGGCCTAGTGCCTTCAGCCTATCAGAGGAAAGGAAAGGGACATGCCTGTCCCTCCCCTGCCCGTTCGCTCTCGCAGCACAGCCATCTGTATCGCTGTCAGCGTTCATCTCCCTGTGCCCCCCCGCCGCCGCCCCCTACCATGCCCCTGGTTCCGCCAGTGGCTGTGTCGGCCGCCGGGCGCCCCTGTTGCAATGGCGCCCTGTGCGGCCGCACAGCTTGCACACCCCAAAGGCCGGCCCTGGGAGTGTCTATGTAACTAGCTGGGTGGGAGCAGCTATAAACAAGCTGGAGGTTGTTAGGGGCAGTGCTGGAGATGTGGCAAAGAAAGTAGAAGTGCATTGTGGCTTTGGTTGGATACAGCAACAGGAAGTGCTACATACAGGATGGAAACTGTTGAGGCAGTGCGTGTGGAACCACTGTTTCAACCAATAGTTTGACTTTGGGCTGATCCTAAGGGCGTTATTCTGGAAGTGCCTTGGTGTTCATGCTTTAACCCCCTATACAGGGATCTGGACTTTACTGCAGGGAAACCACCAGACCACAACCTCCTGGAGTGGTTTCTGTGGGCAGGCAGTGTAGGATCCACATTAAAGTCAGGCACAGGTTAGCCAGTATAGTAAACAAGAAAAGGCTGGTACATGAGCAGAAAACAAAAAAAAATAATACAGCACAGCTACCAGTAACTTAGAAAGCTAAAGAATCTAATTGCTCAGGCACCCTGGTTGGGTGCCATTGGCTGGTGAAGATTAGGGAGCGTGCACTAGCCTTTTAAGAGTCAGAGGGAGCGGGAAGCAGTGGAAAAGCCTTTCCAGCAAGCAGGCTGCTGCTTGCGTGGTGTACCAGAGCAGAAGCGGTAGACAGACTGCCAGGAGAGGTAATAGGAGCAACGGTGGCTGTAACAAAAACACAGCAAAGTGATTTGTTTACATGATGAAAATGGGTCAGAAGAGTCCAAGTAAGCAACTACATGAGCATATATGTTTAAAAAAAAACATGGTAAGCCTGGAAAACCCATTAATTAATACTACCAATAAGAGCCCATAACGTGCTAATAACCCTTTAAGATCCACCTATGGTTTGGGCTAAAAAAAATAGGGTACCAAAAACGGCATTTAAACTGGATGATCTTAGCTTTACATATTTGCCTAAAACTTTACATTGATCTAACAGTTAACTGGTAACTATAAAATAGCTAACTATTATGTGCAGTATTAATTAGCTAACTTACACAATACATGATAGCCATGAATGGGCAGGATTCCGTCAGAGCAAAAACTGTTCTTTGTGAGCAGCTCTTCACTCTGGTTTGTTAAAGTCAGTCCCAAATATTGGACCGCTCGCTCCCATGATGTCCATAACCCTTAATGGGGCTGCATGGTCTGATAATCCTTGATAAATTGCTTTTATCATTTCATTTATGCCTATATTTGAAGGATAATGGCCCAAAACATGTCTCTACGCGTTTCAGAGCATCAATATTTAAAACTCTATGGTTGATAGCATAGACGTAAATAAGCATTCTCATACCTGAGATATGGACGTCTGGGGAATGATACACGAAAAATCACAGATAAAGTGTAGAGATGGACATTCCTCTGCTGACTTCCTGTGTCCTACAGTGTCACTATCAGCAGGATTCTCCTTACATTTGCTCAGTCCTGGGAAAGGCAAAATGCTCCAGATTGATTTTCTGTCTAATCAACAAGCGAGAGGCCATGTCCTGCATGCTTGACTCCATCTTATCTATGTCAAACAGACAAATGTCTGCCTGAACATACCATCCTTGTGTATGTAACCCTTTGGGGACTACTCCCTTGGACTATCACAGCTGGAAAAAAACAACTAAAGCTAACTTTGATGTACATTTGTATTGATACAACACACTGATTTTTAAGCTTTTATTATTTTGTGGAGGCAGGGAGAGTCGTAGTTGCTTTTAGGCACCAGTAAGTCCTTTTATAACAGGTTATCCTACTGAAAGCTCTCAAGTATAGAAAGCATATTCAGCTGCCACATGGTAAACCTATTAGCACAATAATAAAAACAGTTACCAAAAAATGCGTTGTCATGGTGATGCACTGTGCCGGCTGCCATTTCTCTATCTGGGGTGGGCATGGACACTACATCACTTATCTAGTTTCTGCCTATGGCCGGCAGCCAGACTTCTGAAAGTCTAGGTCTCTCTGTGTGTATTAGTGTCTGTTCATTGAACCTCTCCCTGCAGTACTGCAAGGGTTAATTGCCATTTTTAATCTGTGTCCAGCTGTTTGACAAATGAGCTCATCAGCCCTTCTATATATGCTGGGTTGTTTGTTCCACCCCTTGTTCCACTGCTTTCTGTTTCACTTGCTTGCTAGGCCCTACAAATGAGCATCCTGACTCGCTGCCACCTCACCTGACCCAAGCCTGTTCACCATACTAACCCTGAGCCACCTGGCCTGACCTCTGGACTGATTCACGGATTCACCTTTACTCTGCCTGCCCTGAACTTTGCCAGTTTCCTGACTACATGTATTGCCTGATCCCTCTGTGCTTGGCACCAGTTTTTCTGACCTCAGTGGGTTAGCAGTTACCCACACCAGGACTATTCGAATAGGTAGCAGCTTGGTGGCTCTTCTTGAGCAAAGGCCAAATCCCTGTATAGAGGTTAAAGGGCAAAAAAACAGGGGACCACCAAGATACCGCCCACAGGACTAGCCATATGTAAAACTGGTTGGTTGGCACGGTGGTTCCACACCCACGTGCCCATAAAAAGTGGAGAGTGACTACAAAGAGGATCCATCACCTCTGTACATTACTTTGGCAGCCTGTTGATTTTAGTGGTCAACATGTAATGCTTTATTTTATCTGTAGTGGCATCGAAGAGGAAATTAAGTCAGTATTACATTAAGGCCTCTTTCAGACGGGCGCTGCGGGAAAATGTGCGGGTGCGCTACGGGAACACCCGCGATTTTTCTGCGCGAGTGCAAAACATTGTAATGCGTTTTGCACGCGCGTGAGAAAAATCGCGCATGTTTGGTACCCAAACCCGAACTTCTTCACAGAAGTTCGGGCTTGGGATCGGTGTTCTGTAGATTGTATTATTTTCCCTTATAACATTGTTATAAGGGAAAATAATAGCATTCTGAATAAAGAATGCATAGTAAAATAGCGCTGGAGGGGTTAAAAAAAAGAAAAAAATTTTTAACTCACCTTAGTCCACTTGATCGCGCTGACCGGCTTCTCGTCTGTCTCCTTTGTTGAACAGGACCTGTGGTGAGCATTCATTACAGGAACAGGACCTGTGGTGACGTCACTCCGGTCATCACATGATCCATCACCATGGTAAAAGATCATGTGATGGATCATGTGATTGCCGCCGGCAAACAATTATTTTTAAGCCTGCTTAAAAATCTGGATTGCCCGATGAACTAGTGTTTGCTCGTTCATCGGGTAATCGGCGGCAGTATTACACTGCCATATCATCGCTAACAAGTGTAACTACAAACGCACGTTACCGATGATCTGGCCGACAATGGACCAATGTAATACTGCCTTTACTGCCAGGTTTCCCTGAAAATTATAGCTGATTGTTGGAGGTACCAAATGTGAAACCCACAGCTTATTTTTGGGTGGTCCTGTTGGATTCACTGGAAAGAAAAGGTTGAAGAAGAGCTAACATTCTGAAAGGTAATAGCAATGATGAAACAAATCAGGGTACTTACTGATATAAAGAAAGTTAAAAGGTAAACGCAACCCCTACACCTATTAACACAGCATTATCAGGACAGGCAGCATGAAAAGATTTGCTGACAGCAGCATGCAGTTTTATGTGTAAGGCTGTGTCATCCCTCTGCTCCTTTCATTCAGAATTAGTTTTAACATGTCCATTCCACGACTCTGGCCTTGATCACAAGTCAGATGTTCTGTTTCCTCTCAACTCCCTTTAACCATCCAAAACTTGATTCCTCAAAGAGCCTTTGTAGTATCATTAGATGAGTTTATCAGGTCGAGGATCCCATGTGTTTACTTTGAACATGCCAAGTCACATTCATTTGCTCTCTCTCTCTCTAAACATTTTACATGACCGCAATGACGGCACACTTACAAACATATTTATGTGGATGGAATTTTACATTCTGGAAGTACCTGACCTATTCTAATCATACCTGTCAAAAGCTCTTATCTCGAGAGTCTACAAACATTTCAATCAAAAAGTCTGTTGTATCACAGTACAACGAACCTGCGAATTATAAATGGAAGGTAAAACCGCAACTATTAGGCACAATGGAGCATATACTACACAAAGTGATAAAAGTAGATACGTTGTCTCATCCCTTTGTAATATCCAGAGGAACAAAGCAGGAGTGCCCACTATCTGCTTTGGTATTAGAACTTCTTGCAACTAATTTAAGAAACTGCCAATAGTTTAAGGCCAATTTCAGACGAGCGTGTTTACTGTGTGAAACATGCTCCATGTGGGAGCGTGAATTCCTGTAGTGAAATCTGCTTTTTTGACCAGACTGCAGGGGCTTATAATAACTTACACTGACGAGCAAAACAGTAAGGCCCCTTTCACACGGGCGAGATTTCCGCGCAGGTGCAATGCGTGAGGTGAACGCATTGCACCCGCACTGAATCCGGACCCATTCATTTCTATGGGGCTGTGCACATGAGCTGTGATTTTCACGCATCACTTGTGCGTTGCGTGAAAATCGCAGCATGCTCTATATTGTGCATTTTCCACGCAACGCAGGCCCCATAGAAGTGAATGGGGCTGCGTGAAAATCACAAGCATCCGTAAGCAAGTGCGGATGCGGTGCGATTTTCACGCACGGTTGCTAGGTGACGATCGGGATGGGGACCTGATCATTATTATTTTCCCTTATAACATGGTTATAAGGGAAAATAATAGCATTCTTAATACAGAATGTATAGTACAATAGGGCTGGAGGGGTTAAAAAATAAATAAAAATTATTTAACTCACCTTAATCCACTTGTTCGCGCAGCCCGGCTTCTCTTCTGTCTTCATCTTACAATGTAAGTCAATGGGGACGGATCCGTTTTCACTGACACAATATGGTGCAATTGAAAATGGATCCGTCCCCCATTGACTTAGACTTTTTTTTAACCACTTCCCATCTGGGCCATTTGCCCCCTTCCTGACCAGGCCTAATTTTGCAAAACTGACATATCTCACTTTATGTGGTAATAACTTTGGAACGCCTTTACTTATCCAAGTCATTCAGAGATTGTTTTCTCGTGACACGATGTACTTCATGATAGTCATAAATTTGAGTCAATATATTTCACCTTTATTTATGAAAAAATCCCAAATTTACCAAAAATTTTGAAAAGTTCGCAATTTTATAAATTTCAATTTCTCTGCTTTTAAAACAGAAAGTGATACCTGATAAAATATTCATTACTTAACATTCCCCATATGTCTGCTTTATGTTGGCATCATTTTTGAAATGTCATTTTATTTTTTTAGGACGTTAGAAGGCTTAGAAGTTTAGTATTGCCAAAACCCACTTTTTAAGGACCAGTTCAGGTCTGAAGTCACTTTGTGGGGCCTACATAGTGGATACCCCCATAAATGACCCCATTGTAGAAACTACACCCCTCAAGTTACTTAAAACCGATTTTACAAACTTTGTTAACCCTTTAGGCGTTCCACAAGAATTAAAGGAAAATGGCAGATTTTCCATTTTAATCCAATTTTTTCTTTAACACATCGATGGTTAACAGCCAAACAAAACTCTATATTTATTACCCAGATTCTGCGGTTTACAGAAACACCCCACATGTGGTCATAAACTGCTGTATGGGCACACGGCAGGGCGCAGAAGAAAAGGAACTCCACATGGTTTTTAGATGCCATGTCCCATTTGAAGCCCCCTGATGCACTCTTACAGTAGAAACTCCCAAGAAGTGATCCCATTTTGGAAATTAGGGGATAAGGTGCCAGTTTTATTGGTACTATTTTTGGGTACATATGATTTTTTGATCATTCATTATAACACTTTATGGGGCAAAAAATTGGTTGTTTTAGCACAGTTTTTATTTATTTATTTTTACAGCGTTCACCTGAGGGGTTCGGTCAAGTGACAGTTTTATAGAGCAGATTGTTACGGACGTGGCGATACCTAATATGTATACTTTTTCTTATTTATTAAAGTTTTACTCAATAATAGCATTTTTGAAACAAAAAAATAATGTTTTAGTGTCTCCATGTTCTAAGAGCTATAGTTTTTTAATTTTTTTTAGAGATTTTCTTATGTAGGGGCTCATTTTTTGCGGGATGAGGATACGGTTTTATTGGTACAATTTTGTGGGACATATGCCATTTTGATCACTTGGTGTTGCACTTTTTGTGATGTAAGGTGACAAAAATGGCTTTTTTTGACAGTTATTATTATTATTTTTTATGGTGTTTATTGGACTAGGTCGATTATGTGATATATTTATAGAGCCGACTGTCATGGACGTGGCAATACCAAATATGTCTATTTTATTTTTTTTTTCTACTTTTAACTTTTTTTTTTTATTCCTTACTTGGGGAATTTTTTTTTTTACATGTGAAACCTTTTCTTTTCTTTTTTTTTTTAACACTTTATTATTATTATTTTTATTTTACACTTTTCATCCCCCATAAGGTCATACAAGACCTCTGGGGCACATTTACTTCACTTTTTCTTTTCACTGTTGATTTCTCCTGTAACTGGGGCTGACATAGTAGCCCCAGTTACAGGAGAAATACAGACCCCCAGAGAGGCTGTACAGCGCAATACAGCGCTGTACAGCCTCAGAGCAGGGCTGATTGAGGTCTCTGAAAGACCTCACACAGCTCCTGCACTCTCCGGTCCCGGCGATCACATGACAGCCGGGCCGGAACAGGAACCGCAAAGGGCTTCCTGCTCTGCATACACAGCGCTCGGATCCACACCTAACGCAGGTGTGAAAGTAGCCTTACTCATCAGTGTATGCTGCTGTGTGTCTCCGCCCGACCTCAACTGTAATGATTTATACTAGGGCCGCACGATATATCGCAAAAATAATCGAATCGCGATAATCGGCAAATGCGATATGGAGATTCGGCCGACCCGAAAATGCCGCGATTATATATGAAGGGGCCCCTATTGATAAAATGTCCTCTGTCCTATTGATAAAATGGCCAGCCTCTGTACTCACTTTCACGATGAATGCACTGCAGAGAGTGGGAGCGAGCGAGGCGGCCACTTAATTCAGGAAGCAGGAGCGTGACTAAGTGGGAGGAGCGTAACAGTGACGTCAGTCACGAGCCGGCCGGCTCGCTGCCGCTCTCTGCAGTGTAAGTGCATTCATAGTGAAAGTACAGAGGCTGGCCATTTTATGAATAGGAGAGTTATGTTCGCAGTTTAGGACACATGAGGGGACACATAGGGCCATGAGGGGGACCAGCATAAGATGCTTATATGTGTGTCTTATGCTGGCCCCCCTCATGGCCCCATGTGTCATAGCACACTTCCCCTATAACAGTGCCATCCACAGGTCCCCCATAAGTGTCCTCCACAGATCCCCCTTTAACAGTGTCCTCCACAGATCCCCCATAACAGTGTCCTCCACAGATCCCCCACATAACAGCGTCCTCCACAGATCCCCCACATAACAGCGTCCTCCACAGATCCCCCACATAACAGCGTCCTCCACAGATCCCCCACATAACAGCGTCCTCCACAGATCCCCCACATAACAGCGTCCTCCACAGATCCCCCACATAACAGAGTCCTCCACAGATCCCCCACATAACAGCGTCCTCCACAGATCCCCCACATAACAGAGTCCTCCACAGATCCCCCACATAACAGCGTCATCCACAGATCCCCCACATAACAGCGTCCTCCACAGATCCCCCACATAACAGCGTCCTCCACAGATCCCCCACATAACAGGGTCCTCCACAGATCCCCCACATAACAGCGTCCTCCACAGATCCCCCACATAACAGCGTCCTCCACAGATCCCTCACATAACAGCGTCCTCCACAGATCCCCCACATAACAGCGTCCTCCACAGATCCCCCACATAACAGCGTCATCCACAGATCCCCCACATAACAGCGTCCTCCACAGATCCACCCCATAACAGCGTCATCCACAGACCCCTCACATAACAGCGTCCTCCACAGATCCCCCACATAACAGCACCATCCACAGATCCCCCACATAACAGCGCCATCCACAGATCCCCCACATAACAGCGTCATCCACAGATCCCCCACATAACAGCATCATCCACAGGTCCCCCATAACAGCGTCCTCCACAGATCCCCCACATAACAGCGCCATCCACAGATCCTCCACATAACAGCGCCATCCACAGATCCCCCACATAACAGCGTCCTACACAAATCCCCCACATAACAGCGTCCTTCACAGATCCCCCACATAACAGCGCCATCCACAGATCCCCCACATAACAGCGCCATCCACAGATCCCCCACATATCAGCGCCATCCACAGATCCCCCACATAACAGCGTCCTCCACAGATCCCCCACATAACAGGGTCCTCCACAGATCCCCCACATAACAGCGCCATCCACAGATCCCCCACATAACAGCGTCATCCACAGGTCCCCCATAACAGCGTCATCCACAGATCCCCCACATAACAGCGCCATCCACAGATCCCCCACATAACAGCGCCATCCACAGATCCCCCACATAACAGCGTCCTCCACAAATCCCCCACATAACAGCGTCCTTCACAGATCCCCCACATAACAGTGCCATCCACAGATCCCCCACATAACAGCGCCATCCACAGATCCCCCACATAACTATGTCATACCCAGCCGCGTCAGCGGCTCATATGGGAAAATCCAACCAAATAGACCTCTAGCACAATTCCCTTAAAATATCGCATCGCACATCGTTATCGCAATTTTTAGGGCCCTAATCGCAATCGCACAAAATTCCCATATCGTGCAGCCCTAATTTATACTCAAGCATTATGTCAGTACAAATCATTGCAGATGATGTCCAGCAGAGACACACAGCATTATAAATTATTGTAATGTCATGTGGTCCAGTCAAAGTCTTACCAGGTCACCGGAGCTGGTGAGTAGTGATGAGCAGCAGGGGCAATATTCGAATTCGCAATATTTCACAATTATTTTGTAGAATATTCGTCATATATTCGCGAAATCGAAAATTCGCTATTATTTTCTTGTTTGCAAAAATCGGCAATGCAATATTCGCGTAAAGCAGGCGCAATACAGGCGTGGGTCACTTTTGCTACATTTTCCAAGCAGCTAGAAGTTTCCTGAGACTGGAGAAAATGGTTGGCACGGCAGAACATTAAAAATGGCTTTATATGCAGATAGATTGCTCCAATATATTCGCAATTGCGTTAATCTGCAATTAATGATGCGCATATTTTGGCGCAATATGTGAAACTTCACATTTTAGCAGGTCTGACTATATATTACTGCTGCACTATGTATTGTTGTGACATCACAGCACTATGTCTGTAGCATGTATGTATGGACAGCAGAACCTATCACACTACCTAACACACTGCACTGCAACAGCTACACTATATCAGGATATAACCTACACTGACTATCTCCCACTGACTATCTGTATTATATATAAGCTATCTAACTATCTATCTAATGTAATGAGTGGAAAGCTCAGAGCACAGCAATGACACTGCTGTCTCTCTCAGAACTTTAAAAAACTGTAGAAAATGGCTGCTGGGGAGGTTCTTATATAGTAAGGGGTAGGCAACTTTCCTATTGGTTGCTAGGGATGTTGCTAAGCTCAGACAAACACACTGCAGCCTTCTCATTGGCTCACAAACAAGTAGCAGGGAGGGATCATGGGTTCAGATGGAAAAAAATACGAATATATATCACTATATTCTAAATATTCGTGAATTCTCGAAGTGCCGATATTCGCGATTAATATTCACTATTCGAATATTCGCGCCAAACGCTACTGGTAAGTGCACTTCTCCATAGGCATTGCGGCCAGCGTACTGTTGCTATGGCTACTAGGCTGGGCCCCTGAAAGGCAGTAGTCTCGTGACAACATACATTTCATGTGACCAGTAGTGCAGCCTATTTAACACAGGCAACTGCTAGCCACAGTTGCCTGTGATTGGGTTGATTCCCTGGATCGCCATACTAGCTCTATTTTGTTGGGTATTTCCTCTTTGACTCCTGACCTCTGTTTTGGACTTAGACACTGAACCTTTGCCTGATGATCTGGACCCTGATGTGACATTCTGGTATTGACCCAGGTTTGGTATTATTTCTGGTCATTGACCTATGACTTTATCATGTCTGTTTCACCTGGTCTGACCTGGCTAGTCTGTTCCACCTAGTTTCAATTTTGTTAGGGCTGATCTGTCACTAGTTTATTATTTTCCCACTACAGTAACCTTCCCGTATAGGCCCCGTATAGGCCCCAACACTTAGATAAGAGGGACTGTCGACCAGTTGTGGGCTGTCAGTTAGGTTTGTCTGAGACTGAGTTTGTATGTCTCCTCCAAGTTTGGTGTGGGTTTTCTCCCACACTCCAAAGAGATACTGATAGAAAACTTTGATTGTGAGCTCGAGCAGGGACAGCAAGTGATGATAATGTCTATAAAGCGCTGCGGAATATGTATGTGCTATAAAATTAGTAAAATAAATAAAACAGGGAGATAATGATATAATGATGACAAGTTTGGTGGGTATTTTTATTTTTTATTAGAATTTTATTATATATTTTTTACTTGTTTTAATTTTTTTTTAACATAATATATCCCCCAAGAGGTCATTAAAAGACCTCTGAGGAATACTGACCCTTTTTTTTGCATTTTGCACTATTTCCACTGTAACAGGAGCATCCAAAGGAGCCCCCTGTCTGGGCATTGTACACAAGCAAAGCTGGTTAGGATCTGCTAAGACCATGCAGCTCTTTTCTGCCAACCCCTGATCGCCGGGTCCAATAGAGGAAGCGGCTGGGCCACTTCCTCTATTCACTGCATAATAACACTTATTGAGTAATGAACCGTAATATTGGTAATATTTCTCCTTGGGGTACCTGGCTGTTACTTGACAGTGGTGGACCCGACCTGCTCCTGCGAGAAGCAGTAGTTTTAATCCAGCGTCATAAATGTATTGCACTTCGTATTAAAGTCCAGGGCCAAGTGCCGTACATGTATGGCGCTTGATTGTAAGGGGAATAATGGATGGTTTTCATTCTTCATTATAGCCTTAAACTTCTTTAAAATTATTTGCTCAAGAATAGTTTAAAAACAGTCAAATTAGCTACCAGCTATCTTACCTGCCTTGTTCATTCATTTATACAATCTATTAGCTTCATCAACCCTCACCCCTCCTCCTCTTCAACTCGCTAAAAAATATTGCACTGGCTATCACTGTCTGATAAAACATCTCCAATATATTTCCACATACATTGAATGGCCTACACTTCTGCAGAAGATATAATCTGCTCATTCCCTTTTTATAGACTTTATCAACATTCACCCTCCAATCCAACTTTTTATCAAGTACTTCTAGGTCTCAACAATTTCCACTTGTCACCTAATCGTTACCGATGCAACACGGTCTCTATTGCTATCAAAATTCACTATCATCTCCTTTGTTTTGGACACATTAAAGGGTTTCTACCACCAGAAATACTGTTATGTAGCTGACTGACATTAGCGATGCGCTAATGTCAGCACTACATAACAGTATGTTTCTAACATTAGTCCCTGCAGCTGTTTTTGTTTGAAAAAAAGCACTTTTATTATATGCTAATGAGCCTCTAGGAGCTATGTGGGCGTAAAATCAGCACCTAGAGGCTCCGTCCACTCACACTTTATCCCGCCCAGGTCCAGTGTTCTGCCCGCCCAGCTCCTCTTGATTGATGCCACTGTTCCCTGCATCGTTGGCGAAATCCCACGCCTGCGCCGTTCACTGCAGGCGCAGTGAGTGAACGCCGCTCTCCTGATGCCGGCTTCCTCACTGTGACGTAGTCGGCGCAGGCGCAGTGAGGAATCCGGCACCAGGATCGCATCATTCACTCACTGCGCCTGCGCCGAAGACAGAAGTGAACGGTGCAGGCGCGGGATTTCGCCAACGATACAGGGAACAGTGCCATCAATCAAGAGGAGCTGGGCGGGCACAGCACTGGACCTGGGCGGGATAAAGGGTGAGTGGACGGAGCCTCTAGGTGCTGATTTTACGCCCACATAGCAGAGGCTAGAGGCTCATTAGCATATAATAAAAGTGCTTTTCTAACAAAAAAAACGGCTGCAGGGACTAATGTTAGAAACATACTGTTATGTAGTGCTGACATTAGCGCATCGCTAATGTCAGTCAGCTACATAACAGTATTTCTGGTGGTAGAAACCCTTTAAAGACAAGATCATTAACAGCACACCAATCCATGAAATCATTACCTACCTTCCTATACTCTAAATTTCATTAGACCAACTTATGAACATGACATAATTCAGAATTGCACTTAAAATCTGCAGTATACAAGGAAAATAAGAATGGTAACAGCACCATTTCCTGCTCCAGTGCTCCAAAGTATCATAAACGCAAGTTGCCCATCGAACAAACAGGTCTGTTAGCTAAATTATCCACTGCCTCATCAGCACTACCACCTCTAGCTTCTCCAGTTTCACACTATACTGAATTGTATACTGAATAGTTTTAAGAGCACTTGAAAAAAAAAAACATACCGGAGGACATAACGGGAGAACGGAGCGGCGCCCAGGTATAATAGTAAGTGCAGTGAGATCCCTGGGCGCCGCTGTATATGTCATGATACTTAGTTCACAATGTCAGGATCGGTGAAAGGTCCCCTTTAAAGGGATGGTCCACCCTTTATTAAGTAATGGCCTATCCTCAGCATAGACCATCACTAGTTGATCAGCTGCTCCCACTGACTTCAGTGGGAGCAGTGGTGCAGTGATGAGTTCAGTTCACTAAAAAAGTAGACAGGGTTGTCTGCTTCCGGCGTCAGAGCTAATGTCAAACAGCTGATCAACAGGGGTGCCGGGTATTGGACCAGCTAGTGATGGCTTATCCTGAGGATAGGCCATTACTTAATAGAAGGTGGACAACCCCTTTTAGATTAGCCGGGTACTTACCTTAGATTCGAAAACCACACACAGGGGCAGATTTACTACTGAAAACGGGCCAGTTTTTGGTGCATTTTGTTCCAAAAAAACTAGCGTGCAATGCTTTGCATCACATTTACCAACTGTTTTACAAACTTTTCATAACTTTTTATGCCTTGCCCGACAAGGGGGAATGGCTTCATTGGAAAGGGGTATGGCCTAAAAGAGTCTACATGTGCCAAAATGCAACCAAATTTTGGCGCATTTTTGGAGTAAAACTATGCCAACTTATAGGTCACGTGAACTTAGACTAGACAGTTTTTTTGGTGCATGGACACATTTATTGGACCAGCAGACAAAATTCGGTCAGACAGACAAATTTTTGGTGGACAGATGGAATTTTAGTGTAAATCTGGGGCAGGACTTATTATACTCTATATTTATATAAATATATAAATTCTTTATTTATAAAGGTCCATGTGCCAGAATACTAAATTTGTCCAATACACTCCTCAACATTGAAATTGTAATACCAAGAAGGTTGTGCAAATCGAGGAAGTAGCAGGTGTCATTAAGATCGGCAGATGATCAAATTTTCAAGCACCTAGCTCCAGTCTGTGACGTCAGAGGGGCATAAGTACCAGATTGAAAGCAAAGTTTTATAGGCACATAAAACCTCAATGTGGATGATTCTGTGATGCCTCCTGTTCGACGTACCAGTTATCGCCACAAACTGAGAGGAACAAAATGCTTGAACTGAGAGATCTTGGTTTATCACTTCGGCAGATTACTATGTGCATAGCCTGTGATGTCAACTGTCAGCATGCAGTGAAAGCTGCTAAATTATGCATTCCAAGAGTGCCAGACAAGGACAGGACTACTGATGAATATTAAAGGGGTTCTCTAGGATTTACATATTGATTACCTATCCTTAGGATATGTCATCAAATTGAGATCAGCAGGTCCTGGTACACTCCACTCGCTGATTAGCTGTTTGAGGAGGCTAAGGGAACATTACATTTATCTGAACTAGTATTACAAGGCATTATGCTTTGTTTAACAATTAATTTCCAGTTACATTTCCTTATAACCAGTTCAAGACCAGGCCATTTACCCCCACCCCACACTTCCTGACCAGGTGCATTTTCTCTTTTTTTTTTTCAGTAAAAGCATCTTTGAAAACTATAACTTTTTTCCATTTAGTTATGCAAATAATGTTTGTGCATACAACTAAAATATTTTTTTATGATCTCCCCTTTACATAACAGTCATTTTGATATATAGGATGTATGGGTTATGGTTGCTGGGGGGTGGGGCCACAAATCCATAAAAGAAGTCCAAGTTCAGGTCAGCGGAAGATCAGAGTCAGGAAACAGTCTGTACACAGGCAGAATAAACAGAACAGCACACCTTCACAGGAAACTAGCAAACTACACAACCTATTGCTCAGGCACCTTTCCCTAGGATATTCGATATAGGGTGGGGAGACTGTCCCTAAGCTTACAGCCTAACCTACACCTCTGCCCAGGGACGGCCCCTAATGGTGGGGACTCCCTGTCCTCAAACCTTGGCTATCACCTCCTAACGTGCCCTCGATTAATGCCAACGGATACGGTGCTAGCCTGGTGGTAGATAACCGGGTAATCGTACAAACAACGAAAGGATGACCTTTGTATACAACCCTATTGATACAATATCGTGTCAAGAGGTACAAAGTGCATCAAAATAATCTAAAAACACCCTAATATAACAATACGATAAATACAATTATTACTACAAGAAAACCCCAACGCGTTTCCACCACGGTGTGGGATCATCAGGGGGTAAATGAAAATGGATGTTACGATTAATATTGGAGATAACGGAGACCCATAAGATAATGTAAACTCCGTGAGATGGGTGTAAATCACCGATACTGATACACCGGTGTCATTAGATACTCAATAGTTAATGATTGGACCGATGGTTGTTATTTAAGAGAGGAGGAGACCAATCTGGAACGGCGACCCCAGAGTGAGAGGATAGTTCGTTCCATGCGATCATGTGTTCAGGGAAAGCTTTGTATCTGAAAAAAGCCAGGTAACCAGTTGTGTGATATACAATGGCCAGTTATAATGGCCACACAGGGTGACTATGATGGTGAAGTAGCGCACAGTCATGCCAAACCAGGTCGAAGGGTTGAGGCTTACCGCTGTGAAAGAGGGAACATACACACTTATATTAGCTGTTCGATGGGCACAGTCAGGTGGAGAGGTGAAGGGCAAATCGCTGCATTAAGTCCCAGTCAATGGTTGCGGTGTCCGGTCCTCCATTTTGGTTCCTCCTCAGGTCAGGTTATGATCATTAGGACTCATTTAGCACTTTTTGACCCTCAAGTAACAAGCCCTTTTGCTCATGGGCCCTGTTGTGGTTGAGCCTTGTAACTGTGTCCTAGCCTGGAAACACTGGAGGATGTGAAGACCCTGTGGGCAACTAATGAATAAATTATCATTAAAGTGACTCTCCAGTTCAATAAAAAAAAAAAAATTAACTGGGGAACGGACACTTATCTGGTGACCCCCTTTTCATCTTTTTAGTGGTAGATCTGCTAATTCTTGGGCTCCTCTTCCACCATCCAAGATGGTTTCACCACTACTCAGCCTACCTAATGCACACTATGCATCACAGCCCAAGACACTTCCTATTTGTTCAGCCTGAATGGCCAGTCCTAGGGCACAGGAAATATCTGAGGCTACCAAAGCACGGTGTGCACCAGGCAGTCTGAGAAGCAGTGTGGCCATCTTGGATAGTAGAAGAGGATCCTGGGAATTGGTGGATCTACAGCTATAAAGATGAAGAGGTGGGCATCAGGTAAGTGATCTGTTCTTTCACCAGTTAATGTTTTTTTTTTCTTGAACTAGAGGGTAGCCAATAAGTGTGCACTATATAAAGCATAGTTCTGCCCCCATTATGTTGTATAAAATCGTTCTATGAACAACTCATGAATCAAGATATGCATCTACAGTAATTGAATGAAAATAAACCAGAAATAAAGGTAGTGCTGAATGCAAAAATATTATAGGTTTTTAAGAAATTGTTTTCAGGAAGGAAAAAAATATAAAGCAGACCTATCACACTTTTAACATATTGTGGTTGTAGAAATATGGCTCCTTCTCATAATGAGTTCTGTTTGAAGAAAAAAAATGTAATCCCTATCCTTACAAGAAGAAACATCTTTGTTAGGCTACTTTCACACTAGCGTTCGGGTGTCCGCTCGTGCGCACCGTTTGAAGGGGCTCACGAGCGGCCCCGAACGCATCCGTCTGGCCCCAATGCATTCTCAGTGGAGGCGGATCCACTGAGAATGCATCCGCCTGCCAGCGTTCAGCCTCCGCTCCGCTCAGTGAGCGGACACCTGAACGCTGCTTGCAGCGTTCGGGTGTCCGCCTGGCCGTGCGGAGGCGAGCGGATCCGTCCAGACTTATAATGGAAGTCAATGGGGACGGATCCGCTTGAAGATGACACAATATGGCTCAATCTTCAAGCGGATCCGTTCCCCATTGACTTTCAATGTAAAGTCTGAACGGATCCGCTCAGACAACTTTCACACTTAGAAAATTTTCTAAGTTTTAATGCAGACGCATCCGTTCTGAACGGATGCGAACGTCTGCATTATCGGAGCGGATCCGTCTGATGAAACATCAGACGGATCCGCTCCGAACGCTAGTGTGAAAGTAGCCTTATTCCCATCCAAGAGCGTAAAAGGAATTCCTTTCATTTACAAGAGATCTCACGGTAAAATGGATTACCAAACAGGTCTGTGAAATGCTTGCCTCCCTTCCACCCTGACATGCCCTCATCTCCGCACAGATAGAGATTACAGTTGCCATAGCCACTGGCAAATAGAAAAAACTTTTGTTTAATTTGTTTTCTAAACTCACAGAGCCCCTTGCGCTGGATCTGCTACATGGATTTCCCTTCCTTTCATCTCACACATCGACCAGTAATAGGAAATGTGGTATTAATTAGAGATGAGCAAATTTTTTAAAAATTCAATTTGCCGTTTGGCCTAATTTTTTTGCGAAAAATTTGGTTCGCTCCGAATTTATTTGCAGCGAATTACATAAAAAACGGCTATTTCCTGGCTGCAAAAAGCCTTTATAGTGGTGTAGAACACTGTGCCTTGCAGTAACACGCATAGGGAGTCTGCTTTGGTAGTGAAATAATACTGTGAGTCAGTATGACATGCAGATGACAGGCATTGCTCTTAGAATCACTGCACACTTCACTTATTTGGGCAGTCCCGGGGCTGACCAAATAACTCAAGTATGAACTCAGCCTTACAGGTCGATGTTAGCGACCAAGAAGAAGCGCACTCCATTTACACCGTCATCACCTGATTCTACATAGATGTCTACAGAACCTGTTCTATTAAACGCTTATACAAGTAGAGCACCCCGACAGAGTGGAGAGGGTGTCAGCAGTAAGTTTGTGTTGACGTCACTGATTATTTTGTCCTTCCTCTGATCCGTCACAACAATAACCCACAAAAAACGGATCCTGTCTGTGGAGCATCCACCTTCACTCGGTCAGCATTTGGTCAGTAATCCATCAGTATTGCTAATGCCAAAAAAACAGGAGTGGATCCAAAACAGAGATGACACGTGAACTGAATATTTGAAAGTCTTCTGAGTTTTGTACCCACTCCTGTTTTTGGCTACCAAATCACAAGCCAATTCTGATGGGAACATACAGGCCTTACAGCTGCTACACAGACAGGATCCGTTGTGCGTCTCATTTTACCTTCCTTCTGACAGACCAGAGGAAGGGTCAAATCAATGATGATGTCAGCCAAGCCAAAAAGACTAAATAGTGTCCCAGTCATGAAGAAGGGAGGGTGGGAACAGCATGAGAAGTCCACAGAGTGGCCCTATGGCATAGTGGTGAGGTGAAAGCAGCATGAGGAGACCACAGAGTGGCAAGGTGACATAGTGTGGAGCAAACGGCACCATCAGGAGGCCACAGAGTGGCAAGGTGACATAGTGGTGAGGTGGAAGCAGCATGAGGAGACCACAGAGTGGCCAAATCACAGAGTCTGTAGGTGGGGGCAGCATCAGGAGGCTGCAGAGTGGCACAATGACAGAGTGTGGAGGTGGTGGCAGCATCAGAAGACCACAGAGTGGAAAGGTGACATAGTGTGGAGGCGGCAGCAGCATCAGGAGGCCACAGAGTGGCAATGTGACATAGTGGTGAGGTGGAAGCAGCATGAGGAGACCACAGAGTGGCCAAATCACAGAGTCTGAAGGTGGCGGCAGCAGCAGGAGGCCACAGAGTGGCACAATGACAGAGTGAGGAGGTGGCGGCAGCATCAGAAGACCACAGAGTGGCAAGGTGACATAGTGTGGAGGTGGCAGCAGCATCAGAAGGCCACAGAGTGGCAAGGTGACATAGTGTGGAGGTGGGTGGCAATACCAGTATCCACTGAAGATGGTGGGTGAAAGAAGGAGCACTTGGCATCAGATGTGTGGCATCAGGTGGGTGGCAGCATCAGAATAGTAGCTGAGGCAGGTAGCCAAATGAAACCAGTCTCTTTTGTCAAAGTGTTGGTGTGGCACCATGGATGATCTAGTCTGATGCATCAGGAATTGGTTGGTGGAAATCCTGGCTGATCCATGCCTGATTCATCTTGACAAAGGTCTCTCCACATTTTTGGTGGACAGGCAAGTTATTCTTGGGGTAACTATGGCCCCCGCTGCACTAAACACCCACTCTGATGCCACACTACTGGTCGGACAGGACAGCTTTTCCAGGGCAAACTCGGCCAGTTGCGGCCACAAATCCAGTTTGGCTGCCCATTAGTCCAGCAGATCTTCAATGTCGACTGGCAGGGTGCACTCCAAGTAAGCCACCACCTGCTGGTTCAGGTTCTGCTCTACATCTAGCTGCGTAGTTTCTTCACTATGGGGGTGAAGAAAGCTGCTCATCAACGACTGTAGACTCAGGCTGCTGCTGATGGAGCTGGTACTGCTCCTGCCACTCCACCCCTCCCAAGCAGCCATGGCAGTGGAACATGAGTGCAGACAGGGCCGGCGCTACCATAAGGCAGACCAAGCGGCTGCCTTAGGACGCGCCCTGCGCAGGGCGGAAATATGAATGCCCTTCTTTTTTTTATATTTTATTATTATTATTATTTTTATAACTTATATGAATTTGTGCCGCAGCGTGTACCGGCCGCTCGGAGACACGGCAACACAATAAGGGGTAATGATGTGATCATGGATGGGGCCAGGGCCGTCTGGGTGGGGGGGGGATTAAGTGCCATGGGGGGGGAATGTGACACAATAGCCTATTGTGTCACATTTCTCCCTTCCCAATGGCACATCATTCCCCCCCCCCCCCCGCCCGGACGGCCCTGGCCCCATCCATGATCACATCCTTACCGCCTATTGTGCCACATTTCTCCTCCCCCCATGGCACATTATTCCCCCCCCTGCCCGGACGGCCATGGCCCCATCCATGATCACATCATTACCCCCTATTCATGGATTGGGCCAGGGCCGTCTGGGCGGGGGGAGATGTGCCATGTGGGGGGGGGGGGGGGCGCCAAAATGTAGCTTCGCTTGTGTTGACAAAAATCCTTGCACCGGCCCTGAGTGCAGAGGGTCCCCCGGTCAGACCTGCGAGAGGATGGACGATAGCGCAGATAGGCAGCGGCCAACTGACTACATAGGATGTCTCTATAGTAGTTCAGTTTGTCCTCCCTCTCAGCAGGTGTAAAAAAGGCCCCCATTTTGGACCGGTAGTGAGGGTCCAACAAGGTGGAGAGCCAGAAGTCATTCCTTTACCAAACGGTGACAATTCTGCTGTCACTACCCAAGCAAGTGAGCATGCAGTGGGCCATTTGCGCAAGTGACTCGGAGGGACTCCCTGCCTCCATCTCCACTGTATACTGCCACTGTGTGTCTGGGTCCTCTGCCTCCTCTCCTCATCGCCCTCTAGCAGCTCTGGCTGCTCCTGCTCCTCCTCTCCTGTGACCTGTGTAGAAAAACCACCCATTTCACTACACATTGATTGTGCTCCAATGTCCTTCTAATCCTCCTCCTTCTCTCTTTCAGCCCCCACAGGGCTCATATGACCGTGAGAACTAGGAGCTGTCACGGAACCATGAACCAGACGTACAACAAGAGATAAGTGAAAATAAGAAGGCTTTATTGAAAATAAAGCTGTGAAGCAAAAGTCCAAACGGATGGTGAAACCGAAGCAGAGTCTTTGGGAGGCCAGAGGTCAGGAACCAGAAGGGTAGTCAGACGAAGCCAGGATCAGGAACCAGCAGGGTAGTCAGACGAAGCCAGGATCCGGAACCAGCAGGGTAGTCAGACGAAGCCAGGATCAGGAACCAGCAGGGTAGTCAGACGAAGCCAGGATCAGGAACCAGAAGCAGCAGCAGTCTTAGAAGCATGTGAACACAGGAGGACCAAGCAAGGAACTGAAGCCACAGACCTCCTATATATATGAGCTAGGCATCCAGCTCCTCCCAGTGGGAAGGAGAAGCCGCAGGGTGGGAGGTTACAAGAAACCCAGAAACCAAGATGGCCGCCAGCACATGTCAAACGAAGGAGAACAGCAAGAAGGTAAGACCATGACAGTACCTCCCCCTCAAGGGCCCCTCCTCCGCGGAGCAAAAAACGGTTTCTGAGGGAAGCGTGCGTGGAAGGCTCGGAGCAAGGCAGGAGCATGGACATCTGCGGAGGGAACCCAGGAACGCTCCTCTGGACCATAACCACGCCAATGGACCAAAAACTGCACCCGACCGCGGACCAGGCGTGAGTCCAGGATATTGCTCACCTCATACTCCTCACGATTTCCCACTCGGACCGGACGAGGCCGAGGAACCGAGGAAGTGAAACGATTACACACCAGTGGCTTCAACAGGGAGACATGAAACACGTTAGAGATCCGCATGCCAGGAGGAAGCGCAAGGGCATAGGCTACCGGGTTTACCCTGCGAAGCACTCGGAAGGGACCAACAAAGCGAGGCGCCAGCTTGGGAGTGGGCACTCGAAGGTTGAGGTTGCGGGTGGACAACCATACACGGTCTCCGGCCTGGTAGGAAGGAGCAGGCGCTCGTCTGCGATCAGCCTGGAGTCTCTGGCGCTGCGCAGAGGCCTCAAGGGACTTCTGGATCTGTACCCAAGAAGCACGTAGGACGGAAAGGTGATCCTCCACAGCCGGAATATCCTGGGGAGAGAATACCTCCGGTAACACGGCAGGTTGGAACCCATAATTGGCCATGAAGGGAGACGTCCCAGAGGAAGAGTTCACCGCCGTGTTCCTGGCAAACTCAGCCCAAGGCAGGAGGTCAACCCAATTGTCTTGGTGATCGGAGACATAGCAACGAAGGAATTGCTCCAAGGCCTGATTGGATCGTTCTGCGGCCCCATTGGACTGAGGGTGGTAGGCCGAGGAGAAGGAGAGATGAATCCCCAACTGGGAGCAAAAGGCGCGCCAGAACCTGGACACAAACTGACTCCCCCGATCCGACACAATCTCCTTGGGCAAACCGTGCAACCGGAAGACCTCCCTGGCAAAAATCGTGGCCAACTCTTGTGCAGAGGGTAACTTCTTGAGAGGAACACAGTGGCACATTTTGGAAAACCGATCCACAATCATGAGAATGACCGTATGGCCTCGGGATGCAGGGAGGTCCACAATGAAATCCATACCCAGGTGTGACCATGGGCGCTCCCCGGTGGCTATGGGTTGCAGAAGGCCCAACGAAAGGTGCCGAGGGGACTTACTCTGGGCACAAACGGAGCATGCCGCTACATATGCGGCGATGTCGGAACGTAGGGAAGGCCACCAGAACAGACGTGAAACAGCCCAGGACAGCTGATTCTTTCCAGGATGCCCCGCGGTCTTGGAGTTATGGTAGGTTCGCAACAACCGAGTGCGCAACTCCTCAGGCACAAAACATCTGCCGTTGGGTCTCCCAGAGGGAGCACCAGATTGAGCCGCCAAAATCTGCTCACCCAGGGGGGAGGTCAGGCTGGTGCGAATGGCGGCCAGGATCTGATTCGGAGGAATGACCGAAGTCGGAATCGACTCCTCCCTGGACAGCTCGGAGTACTGCCGTGATAAGGCATCCGCCCTGATGTTCTTGGAACCGGGTAGGTAGGAGACCACGTAATTAAAACGTGACAAGAACAGAGCCCATCTGGCCTGACGTGGTGTCAATCTCTTGGCCTCAGAAAGGTATGTCAGATTCTTGTGGTCCGTCAGGATGAGAACCGGAACCACCGAACCCTCGAGCAAGTGCCTCCATTCTTTAAGGGCCTGCACGATGGCCAATAACTCCCTGTCACCAATCTGATAGTTGCACTCCGCGGAAGACAGTTTCCGGGAGTAAAACCCACAAGGAAGCAGAGGACCCTCTGGTGTTCTACGCTGAGACAGAAGGGCGCCTACTCCCGTCTCAGACGCGTCCACCTCGAGGACAAAGGGCAACCCAGGGTTGGGATGCGACAGAATCGGAGCCGACACAAAAGCGGACTTTAGGGCCTCAAAAGCTCGGATGGCCTCGAGCGGCCAGACCTAAGAATTACTGCCCTTCCTGGTCAGATCCGTGAGAGGCTTGGCCAGCATGGAAAAGTCCCTGATGAACTTCCGATAATAATTGGCGAAGCCCAAAAAGCGCTGCAGGGAACGAAGACCACTGGGCTGGGGCCACTGGAAGACAGCCGAAACCTTCTCAGGATCCATGGAGAACCCCTCAGCGGAAATGATGTAACCTAAGAAGGCTACCTGGGATCGGTGAAATTCGCATTTCTCAAGCTTACCGAACAGCTTGTTCTCTCGTAACCGTTGCAACACTCGTCTGACATCCAGAATGTGGGCCTCCATGGATTCAGAATATACCAAGATGTCCAAATAGACCACCACACACTGCTGCAACAGGTCACGGAAAACATCGTTGATGAATTCCTGAAAGACTGCGGGCGCATTGCACAACCCAAAAGGCATAACCAAGGATTCATAATGACCGGTCCTGGTGTTAAACGCGGTCTTCCACTCATCGCCCGCCTTGATCCTTACCAGGTTATATGCCGCCCTCAGGTCGAGTTTGGTAAAGACCGTGGCCCCTTTAAGGCGATCGAACAGCTCGGAAATCAAGGGTATCGGGTAAGCGTTCTTGATCGTGATGCGATTGAGACCCCTGTAATCGATGCAAGGCCTCAACTCACCGCCCTTTTTCACAAAGAAAAATCCAGCCCCTGCCGGGGACGAGGATTTGCGAATGTGTCCGCGTGAAAGCGCCTCCCTCACGTACTCCTCCATGGCCTCATTCTCCGCTACCGACAGTGGATAGACTTTGCCACGAGGAGGAACGGCACCAGATTGTAACTCTATGGCACAATCGTATGGGCGGTGCGGAGGTAGGGCAACCGCGCGCACCTTATCGAATACATCCCGGTACTCCTCGTATTCAGGAGGCAACAGAGAGTCCGAGGAAGTACACAGCAACTTGACAGACCCATGGATGCAACTAGCCCCACACTGCGGTGACCACGAGAGGATCTCGGCCGATCTCCAATCGAAAGTCGGATTATGCTTCTGGAGCCAGGGGTACCCCAAGACCACCGAGTAGTGTGGAGACAAAATAACCTGGAGGCAGACCGACTCTCTGTGAACGGCACCAATGGCTATCCCCACTGGAAGGGTCTCATGAGTCACGTGTGGCGGCAGAAGGGGTCTGCCGTCTATCGCCTCAAGAGCCAGTGGGGAACCTCGAGCCTGCAGAGGAATGGAATTGGCGGCAGCGAACACACTATCAATGAACAAACCACCAGCACCAGAGTCCACCAACGCCTGGGTCGTCACCGAGCCCCCGACCTAGGAGAGGACAACAGTGATCAGTGGTTTGTTAACACGGGAAACCGGGGACGAGGAGACTCCACCCAAGATCTGCCCCCGACAGGATCTCAGGTACGAGCGTTTTCCCGGACGGTTCGGACATGCCAACCGAAAATGCCCACCGAGACCACAGTACATGCATCGGCCCTCGCGTCTCCGGAGTACCCTCTCCCCCTCGGACAGGCGAGCAAACCCCAGCTGCATGGGTTCACCCCCAGACAAGTCATCCCCAGGAGGCGTGGGAGGAGAGGGAGGCACGGATGGGACAGCAAACGTAGGCGCCAATCTGTTAGAAGGCCTCCGCAGGCTCTCCTTAAAGGAAGGTCTCTCCCTGAGTCTGGTGTCAATCAAAATCAGGAAAGAAATAAGAGACTCGAGCTCCACTGGTAGGTCCCTAGCTGCAACCTCATCCTTCAAGGCATCCGAGAGACCATGAGAGAAAGCAGCGACCAGAGCCTCATTATTCCAGCCCACCTCTGCTGCCAGGGTACGAAACTCAATGGCGTATTCAGCTACGGATCGTGAACCCTGTCTGATGGACATAAGGAGCTTCACAGCAGAGGCAGCACGCGCCGGCACATCGAATACCTTCCGAAGAGAAGCAACAAAACCGGAAAACTCGGCAACCACCGGATTGTTGTTCTCCCATAAAGGGCTGGCCCAGGCCAAGGCCTTGTCCGAGAGCAGCGAGATCAAGAAGCCCACCTTTGATCTCTCAGTAGGAAAGGCATGTGGCAGCAACTCGAAATAAATGCCCACCTGGTTAAGGAAACCTCGGCACTGAGTTGGCTCTCTCCCAAAGCGCTGTGGAAGAGGGGCAGAACCGGTCATACCCCGAAACACCGCAGGCGTAACAACAGGTGTCGGGGTAGACTCTGGCGCAACAACCGGAGCGGCAGTAGGAGCGAAATGAGCCGTGCGTTCAAGCAGGGTTTGCAACGCCACAGCGAACCGGCCCAACAGGTGATCCTGCTGATCAAGTCTGGCAACCAGCGTGGGTAGCGAGGATGGCCCTGTACCGTCAGAATTCATGGCTTGGTCCTAATGTCACGGAACCATGAACCAGACGTACAACAAGAGATAAGTGAAAATAAGAAGGCTTTATTGAAAATAAAGCTGTGAAGCAAAAGTCCAAACGGATGGTGAAACCGAAGCAGAGTCTTTGGGAGGCCATAGGTCAGGAACCAGAAGGGTAGTCAGACGAAGCCAGGATCAGGAACCAGCAGGGTAGTCAGACGAAGCCAGGATCCGGAACCAGCAGGGTAGTCAGACGAAGCCAGGATCAGGAACCAGCAGGGTAGTCAGACGAAGCCAGGATCAGGAACCAGAAGCAGCAGCAGTCTTAGAAGCATGTGAACACAGGAGGACCAAGCAAGGAACTGAAGCCACAGACCTCCTATATATATGAGCTAGGCATCCAGCTCCTCCCAGTGGGAAGGTGAAGCCGCAGGGTGGGAGGTTACAAGAAACCCAGAAACCAAGATGGCCGCCAGCACATGTCAAACGAAGGAGAACAGCAAGAAGGTAAGACCATGACAGGAGCTACGTCTTGACTGCCAGAAATCAGGTGCGTGCCAGTGGGTGATGCAGCGGTTGCTGCGGCAGGCTGGACGACCACATCGGAGCCACGGTTCTCCTAGACCACTTTATGGCGAGGCTGCATATGTTGACGCAGGGCCGAAGTGCCAACATTGGCACCCTGGCCATACCTCACCCTCTGCCCACAGATTCTACATATGGCCACGTTCATCTCCTCTAGCGGCTTTAAAAAAAACTTCCACACCGCCGAGTAGGTGATTTTACCCCCAACAGTCCGCACTGACTGACTGCTACCGCTGCTGCCTCCTTGGGCCCCATGCACCGCTACTTCCCAGGCAGGTAGGCTCCCACGATGAGGGTGGTCAACCCCGGGCATATTTGGCTACCGACATCCCACTGCTGCCTCCTGCCCACGCTAGGGACTTGCTGGCTCCGCCACTGGCTCACGGGCAAGCTGCCCCCCTCTTCTCCTGATGATGATGAAGCCCCTTCGTCACCCGGCTCCAAAGTGCCATCAGTTACATCATCATCATCGAGTACTGTCTGCACGTCACTGATGTCCTCCTCAACGGTCTCTGAGTCAGGAGCCTGACGGCTCGCAACACCATCTCCCACGCCATTCTCCTCATCACTACTTGCCCGCCTAGCGGAGGATGCGGTGGATGTCTCCTCCACATCTTGGCTGGGCAGTAGCTGCTGACTGTCCTCTAGTAGCTCTTCCTCGCTGAAAAGTGGAGCTGAGCCTACAGCATATAATGCTTCTCGCGGTGAGGGAACAGAAAAGGACAGAGGCAGGTTGAGGACAGGTGAGGGCACAGGGCCTGCTCCCGGGCCATGCCAACTAAGGGTTGTGTCTGACAAACCCACTGACTCTTGGCTAAGGGTGTCTGATGTCACTTGCGACGAAGTCTAAGATCGAGTCAACCATTCAAGAACCGCTGGGTTGCTGGTCACGACACGACCGCTAGCTGACACTGGGAGCTCAGGCCTCTGGAAGTGACCCCTGCTGCCGCGGCCCCTTACTCTTCTGCGACCTCTGCCTGCACCAGAAACATTTAGGCCTCTACCACTCTACCACTGCAGGGCCTGACACTTTTCTGCCTGACATACTGTTAGACCAAATAACCAAATGTTAGATCAAATAGTTTTTATTTCGCCCCTAATACACAGCAAACAGGGCTTTAGAATATGTGCAACGATGAACGGCAAATATGTTTTTATTTCGCCACTAATACACGGCAAACTGGGTTTTAGAGTATAGCACTGCACCGCACAAGGGCAATTAGGCCCTAACTTTTTTCAACTTTTACAAAACACAACAGGCTTTTCAACGAATAAGTGCAACTGGGCTTTAGAGTATAGCACTGCACCACACAAGGGCAATTAGGCCCTAGTTGTTTTCAACTTTTACAGAACACAACAGGCTTTTCAACAGATATATTTTTATTTCGCCAGTTATACACGGAAAACTGGGCTTTAGAATATTTCACTGCACCGCAGAACGGCAATTAGGCCCTAATTTTTTTCTACTTTTACACAAAAGGCTTTTCAACAGATAAGTGCAACGATGAACGGTGAATATATTTTTATTTCGCCAGTAATACACGGCAAACTGGGCTTTAGAATATATTACTGAACCGCAGAATGGCAATTAGGCCCTAATTTTTTTCGGCATGCTTGATGCAAGCGTTTCCATGAGGTGACTGGGAACATTTCTCCAAGTGGTGAAGACGGCCGCACGAAGGCCATCTACTGTCTGGAACTGTTGTCCCTTTTTGTAAACTTCCCTTGCCATCCCTCCCCAAAGGTTCTCAATTGGATTTAGATCAGGGGAACATGCAGGATGGGCCAAAAGAGTGATGTTATTCTCCTGGAAGAAGTCCCTTGTCCTGCGGGCATTGTGTACTGGATCCTCCGGCTCAGTGCTTTTTTGGGTCGTCCACTTGACTTTTTTGTTCCATAATCCTCAGGATCATTTAAGAAATTCCAAATCACTGTCTTACTGCGTCCCACCTCAGCAGCGATGGCGCGCTGTGAGAGACCCTGCTTATGCAGTTCAACAACCCGACCACGTTCAAAAAGGGAGAGTTTTTTTGCCTTTGCCATCACAACGTGTGACTGCCTGATAGAAAATGACAATGAATCCACATCTTTGCACAGATTTGGCCTTTTAAAGGCATGTGGTCCTAAAATTTGGATCAGCTGAAAAACAGCCTGTTTCAGTTTAATCGTTATTTTCAATTAATTGAATGCTCAAAAAATGTTTTGTCTCACTCTCATTTCTTCTTGTTGCATGTTGAAGCTCTACTTGGAACCTTGTTAAGATCCAACAATGTTAAAATGACCGCGCTGTGATTTTTTGCCATTTTTCAAGTGGTCTTAAACTTTTGATCAGGACTGTATATCACTGCACCGATGAGCGGCAAAGATATTTTTCCTTTTTCCACTAATACACGCAAAAAAGGGCTTTAAACAGATAACTGCACCACTGAGCAGCAAACATATTTTTCTTTTTTCTACTAATACACGCAAAAAAGGGCTTTAAAACAGATAACTGCACCGCTGAACGGCAAATATAGTTTTCCTTTTTCCACTAATATACACAAAAAAGGGCTTTAAAACAGATAACTGCACCGCTGAGTGGCAAATATATTTTACTTTTACCACTAATACACGACAAAAAGGGCTGTAATTTTCACACTTCACCACACAGCGGCTAATAAGCCCCTTTTTCCCACTAATACAAGCCAAAAAATGCTTTAGAACATATAACTGCACCTCACAAGGGCGAATAAGACATAGAAATATTTCCTTGCAATAACCCCTGTTAATGCTTGTATCAAACAGCACTTGCACCCTAATAAGGACGGTTTGCTGGAATTACAGAGCTGTATAATGGCAATTTGGATCCCCAGTCAGTGCTGCAAGGTGTAATAGGATTGTTCCTATTACCCAGGCTGTCACTTCCCAGACTGAACTCTGTTCAACAGAAATGCTGTGGAATGATTCCTCCCTGTCCTTTCCCTACACCTTGAATCTTTCCCTGCACTTGTAAATCGTTTTTTTTTTTAGCACAATTACGTTTTTTCTATCACTGTCCCTAGCGCCTGCAGACGTCTTTCCCTGCACTAAGTACACTGTTAAGTGGCAGAATCTAAGATGGCTGAGGCTATTTATAGGGCTATATGAAGTAAAGGACCGGCACTCGCAGTAAGGTATGATCTTCAATCTTTCTTTATTTCGCCATGTAGAGGACTAAAAAAACAACACTCAGTGGCGGACTATTTAAATCCCATATTTTTTGTTTAAATTGTACTTGACAAAGACTCAGTATGGGAGTCGAAACGCATTGTTTTTTTAGTCCTCTACATGGCGAAATAAAGAAAGATTGAAGATCATACCTTACTGCGAGTGCCAGTCCTTTACTTTATATTGATTTATGGGACGCTGTCCCTGGACACGAGCACCGCGAGGCTGATAATCAGAGTGTCGGCTGTTTCTGTTGCTATTTATAGGGCAGTGACATCACAGAGCTGGCTGGCTGCTGATTGGCTGCATGCATGGCATTGTGGTTGATCCCGACTTCTCAGAGTTTCTTTCTCCATGTCCTCACATGTGCAGCAACCATTTAAGGAAAAATTTAGATTCGTTACCGCGAAGCGCCAGGAAGTTCACATTCGGTGCGAATCAAATTTTTCCTGAAATTCGGAACAAATTCCACTTCGTCAGCTTTGATTCGCTGATCTCTAGTATTAATTCAACTACTACAAAGCATCTCAGGAGATTATGTTGCTACATGAAAATATACAATCCTTTATTTTGATAACATTTCGTACTTGAAGTCCTTTGTTTTAATTAGATACAAAACCAATCATTTATTAGTCAATAATATTAGCTACATATTGAAAAGTTTTTGCAGGTTTTATTGCATGTTATGATAAAATCTTTAAAATTATTATGGCGCTAGCTGTTATTACAGTAAATGTACAACAATCTGGAGCTATATTTAGCTGATATAATATTTCTGCTGGCCAGTTTGAAAACTACTGGATTTTGTGACTTCTTTTAAATATAGTTGCATCTGAACAAACCCCAAGATTTCTGGAACAATATTCTTTGGACAGCCGAGACCAAAGTGCAGATGTTTGGCCATAATGCACAACAACACGTGGTAAAAGCAAACACAGCATATCAGCACAAGCACATCATACCAACTGTTAAGCACAGCAGTGGAGGGGTACTAATTTGAGCCTGTTTTGCATCCACAGGACCTGCTCACCTTGCAGACACCGAGTCAACCCTGGACTCCTATGTATACCAACCAAAGTTTTCTAGAGTCAAATGTGAGGCCGTCTATCCAACAGCTAAAGTTTGTCCAAAACTGGGTCATGGAAACGGACAATGATTTCAAGCACAGCAGCAAATCTATGGCTGAAAAAGAAAAGAATCAAAATGTTGTAATGGCCCAGTAAAGTCTAGACCTAAGCCCAATTGAGATGCTGTGGTGGGACCTTAAGAGAGCTTTCCATAAACCAATGCCCACAAACCTCAATGAACTGAAGCAACGGTGTAACGAAGAGTGGGCCAAAGTCACGCCAAAACAATGTGAGAGACTGATAAAGTCATACAGAATACAATTACTTCAGGTTATTGCTTCTAAAGATGGTTCTACAAGGTTCTGATTCACAGGGACCTTCTAAGAACCAGATTATTTTTTTTTATTATTATGTCCTGATACGTAGAATTTAAAGGGGTTATCCCATGAGTAATGTAAAAAATCAAAATAAACCATCATATAGTACCTGATAATCTTTTTCTAACAAAGATAGAACCAGCCCTTTGCCTCAGATGGATCCAGAGATCTCCCCATTCATTGCTCTACTAGATTTATATCAAGCTGACAGCTCAAGGGGAGTGTCTTTTCTGCTGAAGCTAAGGGGGCATGTCTCAGCTCTCCCTATCACTGTTAAAATGACCGCGCTGTGACACGGTAAGAACCAACAAGAATATTAAATAGACAGCCCAGATTGGGCCTAGATGAACATACACTGATTGGTGCCTGTATATATGTATAAAAAGGAACGCTCTCACCCATCGATGGCTGTGCAGGTTAATGGTCAAGTATCTTCCAAAGTTTTAAGTTGGATACCAAACTGTGTGTATTAGGCCTGGTACCAGATGATAATTTACAGTCTGTTATAATTACTGGAATAGGGAGAATGCTATATCAAGCTAGGAAAACATTGGCAGCAAAGTGGATCCAGCCCATACCTCCTGATATATCAGAATATGTTGCTAGATTAAATACTGTGATTCGCTTAGAAAGAGGAGTATATCAAAAAAGGAAGTGTCTGTCCAAATTCGAAGCAATCTGGGGCAGCTGGATTGATAATTCTGGGTGCTGTAGCTCCTGGCTGGCACTTACAAGGACTTTTTCTATGACAAGGTGAATGCAGTGAGAATGGATGATATATATGGAATATCGGATGGTAGTAGGTGTGTGGTGCATTTATAGAAGCCTGATAGTGAGGGGGTTACCTGGAATTGGAATGTGGCTGTATGGGAAGATTGATGATGGACTGTGATGTTATATGAAACATCGCTGATTGGAATTAGATGATGGTGGATGGCTTATTTAGGAGTAATGTGGTGCCGACACCCCGAGAGTGATGACTAAGGAAGATGTTTTAAGAGTGTGTCCTGCCTTAAAGGGATTAGGGAGGGGGGGGGGGGAGGTATGGGTTTATTTGTTTAGGATGGATAATTGTACTCACATTGAAAATACTTTTGATACCGGAGTTTATATGTGGATTTATGCCATGTCTTATGTAGATATGTGTAATATAATGTATATATTATATATTATATATGACAGATAATGTATACATCTGTGGTCTACAAAATATCATGTTAATGTGATAAAATAAGACTGAAAAATGTTAATAAAGAAACATCTGATTTTAAAAAAAGTATCTTCCAAAATGATGAGTTTCAAGGAGACGGATATCCTTTGCATACTGAAGATGAAAAAGGATCCCAAGGATGGTGTTACCAATCAGGAACAATGCCACTGATAAACTTCAGCATAGATAGGACACGGAGAGTAAGTCCCTAATGCACCCTGTCCAGGGGAAAGGGACTAAGAATACCCTGCCTATCTATACGAAGTACTTGCCCCACAAGGAGCGACCCCGTCCGGATACCTTTCCCTGTTCCCGAGCAGTATCCCTAGTACACCCTATTGAAGGTAAACTCCCGACGTGTCACGTTTCGTTCCACATGAACTCATCAGTTCATCTGTTAAGTTTTACCCTCTCTGTCCCCTAGGGGATCAGTATTTTTGTATTTGCATTTTGGGAGGAATTGGCTGAGCCCTATTATTTGTACGCTCGGCCCTCTAGTTGTTCTCCCTATCACTGCTCAGGAGGCAGTTGAAGGATGAAACTGAGCATGTGCAGCCATCTCAGTGAGCCGGACAAAGAAATAAGAAAAAGAACGAAGAGCAGGTGGCGCTATACAGATACAATTTTTTTGTGGTTATACAAAATGTTTAATTACATGCAATTACAAAAGTATTCAGATCCATGTGCTGGTTTGAAAACTGTAAAATATTTTTCATGGGACAACACCTTTAAAGACGATGTACTATGTTTTTTCCTGACTGTGTGTAGTTCGCACAACTAGAGAGGGATCCTGACATCTAGCTGATAACTCATAAAGGACCCATAAGCGACCCGCATACAGCAGCTGATGCTGGTAGATATATACTGCTGTCTGCCTTCGCTCACTAGGTTCGTTTCTGTAGCCATTCAGTGCTGTAGGCATTTTTGTAAAATTCTCTTTAACTTCTAAAACATAAACCAAACAGGTTTTGCAAGTCAGACAGTATATTATCAGTATAATAGTTACCCCTAGTTGTTTTAGTGACGTTATCTTTTTTTTTTTTTGAGGGGGGGTACATACTTTCCTTGCCCTGCTATATGAGGTGTCATAAGTGAGAAATATGTAAGTGTAATGTTATAAACTGCTAATGTGTAATGCAATCAAATTACATTGATCTCCTCATAAGGGTACAGCCACAAGGACTGAGAAGCTCTGGCGTCTACTCCTCCCTGTACCGATGCTCAGTATTAACATACTAAATATACTGGGCCCGAAAACTGCAGGGGATCAGAACGGGGAACTGAGGGATATTTGAAAAAAAGAACAATGATGGCACCATCAGTGGAGTGTACCACGCAAGCAAAAGTACTTAATTAAGCAAAAAAAAATGGCAGTCCTAGTTAGGGTGCATGTGTGAGCTCCTTTAAAAGTAGGCCAAAAGAGAAGCCTCATCCAAGAAAACACCATTCCTGAGACTGAAAAACTGCCAGAGAACAACTCAACTGAAAGATTACCCCTGAAAGAAAGAAAGCAGACATTTTTCTAGATGGTTGAGAATCACATAAATGCTGTGCTGAGAAGACAATAAGGTAACACTTGATTATGGTAAAAAGACTTTACAGTTGTGGAAAGGATATACTACTTTGGCAACCACCACACTTGTAAGACAGACTAGCCATCTGGATCTAAGTTCTGCACCTCACAGTCTGGGGATAGCTGAAAGAGTTAATGAGAATGGAATTGCATGCGTATGGATATTTTGAAAGATTGAAAAGTGTGCTTGGAGTGCGACTCAGGGAGGATTACTACTGAGGGTGAGCAAATTTCGCTGCGTATCCAAGATCCGAAGTCTTTTTGTTCCCCAACTTTGTTTTAATGCTGTATGGAGACCTGTCTCCTTACAGCATTAAAATATATGTGCTGCGCAGAGGCAAAATTCGTTAAGTCCGAGGTCTTGTTAGACTTTAGTGAATAACTTCGGCCTTCCTGTAAGGCCTCATGCACACGACAGTATTTTTTCACGGTCCGCAAAACGGGGTTCCGTTGTTCCATGATCCGTTTCCGTTTTTGTTTCCGTGTGTCTTCCTTGATTTTTGGAGGATCACCAGACATGAAGGAAAGTGAAAAAAAATCTAAGTCAAGTTTGCCTTGCAAATGATAGGAAAAAAACGGACGCGGACGCACGGACGCGGATGACAATCTTGTGTGCCTCCGTGTTTTTTCACGGACCCATTGACTTGAATGGGTCCACGAACCGTTGTCCGTGAAAGAAATAGGACAGGTCATATTTTTTTTACGGACTGGAAACACGGATCACGGACGTGGATGACAATGACGTGCAGAAAATCACGGAAAACGGAACAACGGACACGGAACATAACAACGGTTGTGTGCATGAGTCCTAAAACAGGAATCCGAAGTTAGCTTCGGTACCGAGGTACCAGCCTCTACCAAAGCCGACTTCGTATTCCTGTTTTACAGGAAGGCCGAAGTTATTCACCAAAGACTGCTGGTAAGCAGGTGACTGCTGTGCTCACCAGAGCTCCAGTGAGCACATTGGCCTCTTCTAACAGCTGATCGGCGAGAGTGGAAGGAGTCAGACCCCTGCTGATCTGATATTAATGACTTACCCAGATTATAGGTCATCAATATTAAATTCCTGGATAACCCCTGAAGTGATCCATTTGAGATGCTGGCCATAAGTCCCCAGCGTGTCATATAAGGCCTTAGGAAAACAAACAAGTTCAGTTATGTGGCACTCTGTGTGTTCCAGATCAGGTGCTTGAAGTAGGGTAGCCAACCCTTAACATATAAGAGAAAACAATTGAAAAAGATGACTTCTCCATCCAACATTTTGACCCAGGGCACTTTGAAAGTGATCCAGGAACTTAATTCAGGGCAGAATCTGCTTGGCAACCCTTCCCCTCTGGACTGTAACATTTCCAGTGCATGACATACTGAAGAGATCAACTGAGAATTCGTGACTGAGCTCACTATCCTGGCAATCTGAAATTCAAGATTACAGTCCACCAAGACATGAGCCGGAGGTAAGGAGGACGGTTCAGCAGGTTTGACATATCTTTTTAGTAATGATTTGTGAAAAACATTATGAATTTTTAAAGCCTGCTTAAGTTCAAGACGAAAAGCAACCTTAATTGGCAGAGATCTTATATGGCCCAATAAACCTTGGCCCCAACGTCCAAGAAGTTACCTTCAACTTAATGTTTCTTGTGGACAGCCACACAGAATCACCCACTCTCAGGTCCGTACCACTCATACGTCTCTTGTCAGCCATATGTTTAAACTCTTTGCCCATTTTATTTTTATTGTCTAGAATTTTTCGCTAAATAGATGACAACGAAGAGGAAAATCTTTCCTCTTCCAGTATACCAGAAGTCTCAATACCAGAAAATGTGCCAAACTGTGGATGGAACCCATAAGCTCCGAAAAACGGCGACTTATCAGTGGACTCCTGCCTACGGTTATTTACGGCAAACTCAGCCAACGACAAAAATGAAGACCACTTCTCCTGATTCTCCAAGACAAAACATCTCAAATAAGTCTCCAGATTCTGATTAGTGCGCTCAGTCTGTACGTTTGACTGAGGATGAAAAGCCGAAGAAATGGACAATTGGATCCCCAGGCGAGTACAGAACGCCTTCCAGAATGTGGAAACAAACTGAGTCCCCCTATCAGACACCACATCAGAGGGGATACCATGTAATTTCACGATGTTATCGACAAACACTTGTGCGAGAGTTTTAGAATTAGGTAGACCTGATAATGCTATAAAGTGTGACATCTTGCTGAAGCGATCAACAACCACCAGAATCACAGTTTTCCCTGAGGAATAAGGCATATCTGTGATAAAGTCCATGGACAAATGAGTACATGGTCGGGACCGGATAGACAAGAGAAGTAGAGATCCTGATGGCCGAGTATGTGTCACCTTGGCACACGCACAAGTCTCACAAGCTGACACATAGCCCTCAATACATTTACGCAATCCTGGCCACCAGAATCTCCAGGAAATTAGATCAACCGTCGATCTGCTCCCAGGGTGTCCTGTATGAACAGTACTGTGATGTTCTTGAAACACCTTGTGCCGTAGTTACGAAGGAATAAACAACTTCCCTGGAGAACAAGAATCAGGTGCATCTCCCTGGGCCTCTAACACCTCTGCCTCAAGTTCAGGAAAAAGGGTGGATACAACCACCCCATCAGCTAATATCGGTCCAGGGTCCTCCAAATCCCCCCACCCACCGGGAAAGCTACGTGACAAAGCATCCGCTTTGACGTTCTTAATCCCAGGGCGATAGGTGACAACAAAATTAAATCTGGTAAAAAACGTCTATCTGGTCTGCCTTGGGTTCAGCTATTTAGCCGACTCCAGATAAGCCAGATTTTTGTAATCAGTAATTACCGTAATGGGATGAATCGCTCCTTCCAACCAATGACTCCATTCCTCAAAAGCCAACTTAATGGCCAGCAACTCTCTATTACCTACATCATAATTTCTTTCAGCAGTAGAGAGTTTTTAGAGAAAAAAGCAAATGGACGCCATTTGCTAGAAGAAGGACCCTGCGACAAGACTGCTCCAACCCCTACCTCGGATGCATCAACTTCCACAATGAATGGCTGTGACACATAAGGTTGCACCAGTATAGGAGCAGAAGCAAAACACATCTTCACCGCTGAAAAGGCATGTAATGCCTCATCAGACCAGACTAAGAAGTCCTCATCTTTCTTAGACATATCTGTTAATGGTTTAACAACAGTCGAGTAATTCAAGATAAATTTACGGTAGTAGTTGGTGAACCACAAAAATCGCATGAGCACTTTCAGATTTTCGGGTCGATCCCAGTCCAACACAGCATGGACTTTTTCCAGATCCATATGAAAAACCCAAAGATGAGAGTAGGTATTGCATGTTTCTCCATGTCGGGGGAATAAATTAAAATATCATCCAGATACACCACCACAAACCTGGCCACCAGATGATAAAAGATGTCATTGATTTAATGTTGAAAAACAGCAGGAGCATTGGTCAACCCAAAAGGCATGACCAAATTCTCAAAATGACCTTCAAGGGTATTAAAGGCCGTCTTCCATTTGCCCCCCTCCTTGATCCTTACCAGATTATATGCCCCCTCAAATCCAACTTTGAGAACACCTTTGCACCGACGATCTGATTGAACAAATCTGGGATCAAAGGAAGGGGATAGGGATCATGCACAGTAATGCGATTAAGCTCACGGAAGTCCAAACATGGCCTAAGGGTTCCGTCCTTTTATTTTACAAAGAAGAACCCTGCAGCCACTGGTGATTTGGATGGTCTGATATGACCTTTAGCCAAGCTCTCGGTGATATATTCTCACGTGGCTACTCTTTCAGGTTCAGAAGGATTATACAACCGAGACTTGGGCAATCTAGCTCCGGGAATAAGGTTGACGGGGCAATCATACTCCCGGTGTGGAGGTAACTCCTGGTTGCCAGAGAATACATCAGAAAAATCTGAAATAAAAGAAGGTACTATTTTAGTGGTTACAATTGAAAGCGACGTGCTAAGACAGTTGTCTATGCAAAAATCACACCAATCAAAAATCTGTCTCGCTTGCCAATCGATGGTAGGGTTATGTTTGGATAACTACGGTAAACCTAGCACCAGAGGAGCACAAATCATGAAATGGATTCTTGATGAGAATCTCCCACCTTTAGGCGAATGTCCTGCACCATTTGTGACAAATACTTTTGTGAGAGTGGAGCGGAATCAATCGCAAACACCGAAATATTTTTGTCTAATGCGCTTATTGTCAAACCATGCATATGGATGAATTGGCCATCCCCTAGGTTAACCCCTGCCCCACTGTCAATAAATACTTAAATTCCCATAGTTCTGGAGTCTAGCGCCACCTTGGCAGGCAGGAGAAATCCAGAACTACCGGTAATTGACAAAAGTACATTCTCAGATTCCCCACCCACACCACCAAGATTGAGAAGAGGACTAAACACATTATTATTATTTTTTTTCCACCTTGACGTTTAACGTAAGGACATACGTTAACAAAATGTCCCCCTTTACCCCAGAAAAAGCAGTCTTTTCCAAACCCTAATGTTTTTATTACCAGGTCCAGGAGTGACTTCCCCCAACTGCATTTATCACAGAACAGCGGATGTGAACCCACTGTGCCACTGACTAGCAATACTCCAGAGGGGCGTGACTAAGCAACTACCTGGATTTCACCACAGCCTCAGATGGTAAGGATAGGCTTGACCGTCGGTAGTTGCCAGGGGCTACTCTGGAGCGTAAACCAGTCAGTGACAGCTGGTCCAGGCAGACCAGGAGGTACCTGCGAAGGTACCGACAGTACAGACGAAGTAAACCAGACAGGGTCGTGACCAGAAGCAACAAGACAGAAACCGGAGGATGAGGCAGAGACGTAGTCAGGACGAGCAAAGGGTCAAGGCAGGAGGCACAGGAGCAAGGTCAGACAATCTGGGTTGGCAACAGGAGAGGCGATGCAAGCAGGCTGGGAAGGGAGATAAACGAAGTCCAGGAATGAAGCACGAAGTCAGGCACACGAGTGGTAAGCCAGCTCTTTAGCACAAGATTAGGACCTTGACACTAAAGCGTCTGGCTAGAGGGCTGAGCTACTAAAGTACCTGCAGGAGAGCCAGGATAGGTTAACGAGATCACCTGACACAACTCAGCCCCGCCCAGGGAGTGATGCGTACTGCCACAACCAAAGCCGATTTAAAAGCAGTGTTCAGGTTGAATGGAAGTTCTGGAGCGGAATCTTCAAAGGTAATACTAACCACACAGACAGAACCCAAAGCTGCAGCAGAGACAGGGAAGCACAGACCACGATCACAGATGAGCACGGTGCCCGGAACCGCAGCGGTAAGCAGGGGGACAGCATCACACAGAGGATGCTGTTACAGTACCCCCCCCCCCCCCCTCCCACCATTACCCCCCTCTTCTTGAGTCCATAGCGAGACAGAAAGCGCTTGATAAGATCCGGAGCATGAATGTTATCCTGCGACTCCCAAGACCTCTCTTCTGGACCAAATCCTTTCCAGTCCACAAGATAATAGGTCTTCTTGTCCCGCTTCTTGACATCCAGGATGTGCTTGACTTCAAAGACCTCGTCCGTATTTTCAGACATTGGAGTAGGAGTAGAAGGAGCCTTTGAGAAACGGTTAAGGACCACTGGTTTAAGCAAAGATACATGAAAGGCATTGGCAATGCGCAGAGAGGAAGGCAGACGTAACTTGTACGTTACCTCGTTGATCCTCTTCAACACTTCAACGGGTCCAAGGAATCTGGGAGCAAACTTAAAACTGGAGACTCTTAAGCAGATGTTTTTGGAGGAAATGTAGTGTCCCACTAGGCAAAGGTGGGCACTCCACAAAAGGGGTTAATGTGTCTTAATTGCATTTAATGTCATGTGTATGCATTTTCCCTGTGTTAACTGGGTGTCAGGCCTGTCAGGGTGCAGTTTAGCCTCCCGGGCGTTAGAGGGAGCCAGAGAACCCTGGTTATATATAGGTAGGCCCAGACAGGGGAGTGGTAGTTCATTCCAGGGGACTAGAGGAGTTACTTCGTCTACCTGAAGCTCCTGAGGCTAGGATTAGCTCAGTTGAGACACCCCACTAGCAGGACAGGACCTCCTGGGAGAAACCTGCAGTCATTCACAAGTCAAGGAAGGATATTTCCAGCCAAGATAAGTAATACTAATAGGCAGAGGTACTATAAAGCAAAGCAAGGATTTATACGGGAGGAAGATATATTTTACCAAGGATTTAAGCCACCATTTAGGCATCCGAGCCTTGGGATTGAAACCAGACAGGAGTTCTAGAAGAACAGTGTACGCTATTTCTGAGGAAAGGTACAACCTGATTCTGAGTGTGTTATGGATTTACCCTCTGAGTATCTTGCATGATTAATACCTGCCATCTTGGGGAATAAGCCTGCTTGTGAAGCTTGTGATCTAAAGGACTGTATAACTATCTTGCTGTACAAAGTTGGACTGTTTAAGTAAAGCAACGTTTGGTTCACTATACCACCTGTGTACCTCACTTATTCCAACTATAAATCGGTGTGCCACCGTTACAGGCACTGGCGTCACGAATCCAAAAGGGACCTTGCCCCAGGCACTCAAAATACCTGTAACATCCAGGGCACCTCATCCACCATCAGGCCTGGTCCCTACATACCGAGTGTGCCCCAGAGGAACTGTGTCTACCTCTCCTTCACTGCCGCATGCCTGCCCAGGGTTTTCCAATACAGTGAGCAACCCTCGATTGCCCATAACCGTGACCTCGCTTCGCTATACCCTGCAGGTCTGGCGTGCTGCAGAAAGCTATACCTTCTCCCCAGACGAGAACTGGGATGGTCTCCTTCTTCTCTTGCTTGCATTGGTCTTCATGCGGATCACCGCTTTGTCAATACAGACCTTGGTGTCACTCCAAATCTTCAAAAAATCTCTAAAGAAAGAGTCTGCAGCTGGTACCCCGGAAGATGCAGGAACAGGAAGAGGAGTATGAGGGTGTTGACCATAGACGACAAAGAATGGTGAGGATCTAGCCGGCGACAGAGGGCTCTCCAGAGCTTGGATGTAAACTGGACTCCTCGATCGGAAACAATATTCCTAGGCAAACCATGTAGTCGAAATATATGTTTTATGAACAGCTTGGCAAGTTCTGCAGCTGAGGGAAATGCAGGCAATGGAACAAAGTGCGCCATTTTGGAGAAGCGGTCCACCACTACCCAAATCATGGTGCATTCAGCTGAAGAAGGCAGATCTGTAATAAATTCCATGGCAATGTGTTGCCATGGAACATCAGGAACAGGTAGGGGTAGCAACAGGCCTGGTGGTTTGCTCCTGGAAATTGTATTTTGAGCACAGACGGTGCAAGCAGAAACATAGTCACGTATGTCTTTGGACAATGTGGGCCACCAGTAGAGGCGAGACACTAGTTCTGTGGTCTAGCGGATCCCGGGATGACCAGCCAGTTTGGAGTTGTGCCCCCACGACAGGATACGTTTCCTTTTAGCAGCGGTTACGAATGTTCTCCCGGGAGGAATGTCTCTTACCAGGACGGGAGCCACCGTGATGAAGCGAGCAGGATCTATCATGTATTGAGGCTCCTCCTGTTGGTCAGAAAAATCAGGACAGAACATTCGCCTTGATATTTTTCTCAGCAGGGTGGAAGTGTAACTCAAAGTTAAAACGGGAGAAGAAAAGTGCCCACCTGGCTTGGCAGGTGTTCAGACGCTGAGCTGTCTGCAGGTATGTGAGATTCTTGTGGTCGGTAAAATTTTTTACCGGATGCTGGGCTCCCTCCAATAGATAACGCCACTCCTCCAAGGTGAGTTTTATGGCCAGGAGCTCCCTGTCGCAGGAGAGAAGAGCTTGGAGGAGAATCCACAGGTGAACATCTTGCCCTTGGAATTCTTTTGTAGTAGTACCGCACCGGCTCCTATGGAGGAGGTGTCCACTTCTAACAAGAATTGTCGGGAGACATCGGGATGTCGCAGGACAGGTGCAGATGCAAAGGATCTTTTTAATTGGATGATAGCGGCCTCTGCCTCAGGAGGCCATTCTTTGGCATTCGCCCCTTTTTTAGTAAGAGCGGATATCAGAGACGTTATGGAGAAGTTAGGAATAAACTGCCGATAAAAATTGGCGAATCCCAGGAAGCGCTGTATAGCACGCAGACCCTGTGGGCAAGGCCAGTTCTTTACCGCATTCAGTTTTTCCATCTGTAATCCAGCATCTGAGATGATGTATCCGAGAAACGGTACTGTGCTTCTTTCAAAGGTGCATTTCTCGAGTTTGGCATAGAGTCTATTCTCCCTCAAGCGCTGTAAGACTTCGGTGAGTGGTCAAGTCTGGAGAGAAGACTAGTATATCATCCAGATACACAATCACACAGGTATAGAGCAGGTCCCGGAAGTCATCATTAACTAGCTCTTGGAATACTGCAGATACTCGTAGTGTCCATCACGAGTGTTGAAAGTGGTCTTCCACTCATCACCTTTTTGAATGCGGACAAGATTATATGCACCGCGCCGGTCGATTTTGGTGAAGGCTTTAGCGCTCCGGATTCTGTCAAAGAGTTCAGAGATCAGTGGAAGTGGGGTTTTAAGCATGATCTTAGCATGATCAGACCTCGATAATCGATACAGAGCCGCAAGGATCCATCTTTCTTCTGCACGAAGAAGAACTCGGCCCCGGCTGGTGAAGTGGATTTTCGAATAAACCCCCTCTCAAAATTCTCTTTGATGTAGTCAGTCATCGCCTGAGTCTCTGGAAGTGAGAATGGGTAGACTCGACCACGAGGAGGAGTGGCAAAAAACAGAAGGTCGATCGGACAGTCATAGGGACGATGAGGAGGCAGAGTCTCGGTGACTTTTTTACTAAAGACTTCCGCGTAATTGGCATATTGTTGCGGAAGTTCAGGCAGGTCTACAGTTACCATAGCCGAGAAGGCCGGTCGGACCTCCGCTAGGCAGGTGGAGAGACAAGATGATCCCCATAGCAGGATCTGACTGGAGTTCCAGTCCACAATTGGCAAATGAAGACGTAGCCAGGGTAGCCCAAGAATAATCGGATTCACAGAGACTGGCAGCACATAGATAGAGATCAGCTCAGAGTGCAAAACCCCAATTTGTAACTTAAGGGGCACAGTAACTGTGAGTACTGGTTCAGGAAGCGGTAGTCCATTTACGGAGTGAAAATTTCGGAGAGTACTTCTCCTGGTCTAGGACCACCTCTCCAACAGTAGCATTTCCCAGCCTCTGGGAGCAGTTATGCACAAAATGGCCCTTGCTTCCACAATATAGACATAGATTCTCCACCTTGCGACGTAGACGTTCTTGGTCAGTCAGACAAAGGCACTAAATTTGCATGGGCTCCTCAGGTGGGGTAGACACCAGAGGAAGGACCAGCCTCTGGAAGGACGGAGCCAGACGAGGTAGTCTTCTGGTGTATGCGACCTGCTTAGAGTGTTCCCTGAAACGCACATCAATCCTAGTTGCCAATGTGATCAGATCATTCAGAGTGGACGGGCAGTCACGGCCAGCTAATTCGTCCTTAATGCGGTCAGAAAGGCCTTCCTAGAACACCGCCAGTTGAGCCTCATCATTCCATGTGAGTTTGGCCGCTAAGGTACGAAACTGGATGGCGTACTGACCCACAGATGCGGGACCTTGTCTAAGATGCACCATATAAAAGCATTTTTGAAAATGTTACCCAGATGAAGGAACGTATAGAAACCGCGTTGCCGCTGGTAAAGGAACATATGGCGGCAGCTCAGCGAGCTCAAAGTCGGGTGTATAATCGGCAGGCTCGGGTCCGGATCTTTAACTCGGGAGATCTGGTTTTGGCTCTGGTACCGACAGTGGACAGTAGGTTACTGGCTAGGTGGCAGAGACCCTACGAGGTACTCGAAAAGGTTGGAGAAGTAAACTACAAGGTACACCAGCCAGGGCGGTGGAAACTGGAGCAGGTGTACCATGTGAATTTGCTCAAACCTTGGAAAGATAGGGAGACCAGTACTGACGATAGCCCGCGGCCGAGATTTCTAGGAGGAGAGGTCCTGGCACCTCAGTCTGATGTAAGGGAAGCGGTTGCCACAGTGAAGATTGCTGACAGCCTCTCCTCTAAACAGACTCAGTAGGCCAGGGAGTTTGTCAGCAGGAACACGGATGTGTTCTCAGACCTCCCTGGACGCACTTCCATAATCCAGCATGACATTGTCACTGAGCCTCAGACCAAAATCCGGTTGAAACCATACAGGGTACCTGAGGCTCGGCGACAAGCCATCTCGGAAGAAGTGCAGCTAATGCTGCAACTAGATGTCATTAAGGAGTCAAAATGTGAGTGGGCCAGTCCGAAAGTCTTAATACCAAAGCCGGATGGGTCTTTACGATTCTGTAACGATTTCCGGAAAATAAACAAAATCTCCAAGTTCGATGCATATCCCGTGCTCCGGGTAGACGATCTGATTGAGAGATTAGGACAAGTCTGGTATTTTTCAGCATTCATAAAACCGGATGGGCTATACCAGTATAAGGTGTTACCCTTTGGTCTGCATGACGCTGCGACCACATCGTCGGTACGCATCGGCCTGGACGATATTGTCATCCACAGTACCGACTGGGAAAGTCACCTGCCCAAAGTGCAGGCTGTAGTAGACTCCCTTCGAAAAGCTGGACTAACCACTAACCCAAAAAAATGCTTGATAGGGAGACAAAATACCTGGGGTATGTCATTGGGAGTGGAGTGATCAAAACCCAAGTAAACAAAATAGAGGCGATAAGAAATTGGCCCCGACCTGTCACCACTAAACAAGTAAAGTCATTCCTAGGAATGATAGGCTATTACATAAGATTTATTCCCCACTTTGCTACTGTAGCCGTGCCATTGACAGGGCTATTGAAGGGACGCAAGTCAGTGATGGTTCACTGGAATGACCGGGCGGAAGAGGCTTTCTCCATTTTGAAGTCGGCCCTGTGTGGGTCCCCGGTTTTGGTGATGCCTGACTTCAAGCGGGAATTCATAGTACAGACAGACGCCTCCGAAGTAGGCCTCGGTGCTGTACTGTCTCAGGAAGTCAACGGGGAGGAGCATCCCGTTGTCTTCTTAAGCCGCAAGCTCACCCCAGCCGAGACCAGGTACAGTATAGTGGAGAGAGAGTGCCTGGCTATCAAGTGGGCAATCGAGTCTCTCCGCTATTATTTGTTGGGGAGAACATTCCGCCTGGTGACTGACCACTCCCTTCTCAAGTGGATGAGCCAGACCAAAGAGAGAAATGCCCGAGTCACGAGGTGTCACCTAACAAAACTTTAAGTTCTCCGTAGAACACAGGGCAGGCCGGTTGCAGGGAAACGCGGATGCCATGTCCCGAGTATACTGTATGGCATGTGTTCACCCCCTCAGGGTTGAACAAAGGGGGGAGGTATGTAATAAGGTACAGTGAATCATCGTGGATGATAAGTACATGTCACCAAGGTTCCTGGCCTCGGTGGAGTAAGAGCCGCTTTTTATGTGTCAGCAGCAGTTGCTGTTCGACACCTTGATACTTAGTATGGCTGTAATAGCTGATCCAGGACGGCTCTTACTGGGAGTAGTCAAAGTGCTGGGTGGGTGATTACTCCCCATGTTCCAGGCCGGGTTTTTCCAGGCATAAAAACCAGCCAGCACTGCCAGGTGAGGAGAATTACCTCCGTCTAACAGTGTTGCTCAGGAGGTCTGTGTGCTGTGATCTGAGGGCTGTGTTGGGATCCGCGGCTTGAGCCGAGCTGGAGGGCTCAGACCCCTGTAAGGGCGAACAGGCCGCCTAACACCTGCCTGTGGACTTGACAAGGCAGAACTTCCAACAGGGTGTGAAGTAACACCCAGGAGAAAAGGTGACTGTTTTATATATGAACTTTTCATGTGTGTGAACGATCACCAAGCAACTTGCTTTCTTGTTTTGATTTCACGTGTGAATAAACACTGTTTTGAACCAAGAACTTGTACTTTGCCTCTGTGCTGCACCCGTTAATCCTAACTACCAGAGCAAATCCCCACAACTGACACAAACAAAAATTTTTGGCGGTTGATAATGTTACAGGTAATAGGGAGGGGAAAACACCAGATAACACACAGAAGAAAATAGATCGGAGTCTAGGCCTCAAAGCTAATGGAGTGGGATGGTGACTTCCTAGGAATCCCTAGACCTCTCCCTGACTCCTGCCAATATGAGTAGACCCTGAAGGTGGAAATACTCATACACCAGAAACTTAGCCCTGGAGACCCTGGAAAGCCCTAGGAGTGGTGGCAGGGAATGAGACTACTGGTTCCTTCCCAGATGAAGAAACCTGTGTCTCCCTGAGGCCTAGAAAACAACAAACACAAGCGAGCAACAAAATGCTAAACAAAATGCACTTAGCTTAAAGAAGAATGGAGGAGCAGGAGATCCAAAGGAACCACACACCAGCTCAACCAGCTCCAGCAGGAAATATCAACCGCATGGTAAGCAGTGAGAGTGAGAATTAAATTGTCACAGTCGTTACCTTTGACTGTGACCTTCCGTTCTTGCTCATTCGGCGCTCCTCGCTGAAGTTCTGTTCCTGTGTGTCATTTGTGGTTCTTTAAGGGTTAACTCCCCTGTGTGCCTATTAGGAGTTAATCCTCTGTCTGCTCCATGGGTGTGGTCTCTCTGCTGCACCCATGGAACCTGTATATAAGGCTGAGGTTTCCTCAGTTCTGGGTCAGCTCTCCTGGTGTGTGTTGTCTTGTCCTGCTCCTGGTTTGTACTCTCTCTCCCATGCTGCTGACCCATGGGATCCATGTCTGTCTGTCTGTCTGTGCTCTGTGGGTTTCCCTACTTGTTCATTTGCGTCCTTTTTGATGTCTTCTTTCCTGTCTTTCTGTTATATGTTCTGCCAGTTATGTCTTAGTTACTTTGTGTTTATTCTGATGTCTGTGTTCAGCAAGCCTTTGCAGCAGAGTGGCATGACAAGGCCATGCAGTTTACTACTGGTGGAGCAAGTCCTTCTCTGCTCATTGCCACTCCTGCTCCCTTGCGTGAACTCCTGCTTGTATTATTAGTTGCCCTGTTTTGTATTCATATGTCTGTGTTCAGCAAGCCTTTGCAGCAGAGTGGCATGACAAGGCCATGCAGTTTACTACTGGTGGAGCAAGTCCTTCTCTGCTCATTGCCACTCCTGCTCCCTTGCGTGAACTCCTGCTTGTATTATTAGTTGCCCTGTTTTGTATTTGCCTGTCTGTTATGTTTGCCTATGTGCCGTCGGTACCTTCTGGTACCTGTTGTCCATTTGTTCCTGCTGTCACTGTCTAGTTCACGCTCCAGAGTGGACCCTGGCAACTTCCTGCGGCAAAGTCTAACCCTACCATCTAGGGCTCTAGAGAACACCAGGAGTTGCTTAGTCACGCCCCTCTGGAGTATTACTAGACAGTGGCGCAGTGGGGGTTTTCTCCCACTGTGCTGACGGTACATAGAGCTCATGTTTTCTCTGTGCTGCCTTTCATGTTTTTGTTTGTGCAATAAACTCTTATGTGTCTGTACCTGATTTCCGTTTATTGCTTGACGACGCGGTGGTCTCTCCTGGGACCTCCAACTCGTGACATAAATAGAGCCTCAGTAATGACCACAAGCTTCATCTGACAAGAGATGTGGTCATTACCAAACAACAACACTGCAAGGAGAAAACAGAGAGACTGTCAGTTACCCTCACGTGCTGCCAGTCATTCAGATCTTCTCTGTGAGGGAAACTCTGGTTAGCACTAAGGTACCTCTTGTGACTTCACTTAGATTTTTTTGCCTATATTGAACTGCAAATGTCCTATTTAGATGAGAGTTATTGGTCATGGACATAGGAGTGATGTTCTACAAGTACACATTTAGATGTTTTATTTTCTGTTTTTCATTGGGCTGTAGCCAGTGACATATATAAGGGTACGGCTACACAGCAACATGTGTCATTCATATGCAAACGGATATCTTTTTTTTCAAGATCCGGATTGGGATCCGGTAGACTTATTCATTGAAATACCGGATCTGTCTTTCCGGTATCATCCGGAATAACGGATCCGGTATTTATTTTTTTCACAGCTAGAAAGGATTCGCAGACTTGAAAACCAGATCCGGCGATGCGGTCATTTCCAGAACACTTGGTACCGGATGCGGCATTAATACATTTCAATGGAAATTAATGCAGGATCCGGAAAATGTCGTAGTATTCCGGGATTTTGTCCGGTCAAATACCATACAAGGGACTGAACAGAAGACATCCTGATGCACACTGAACGGATTGTTTTCCATTCAGAATGCATTGGGACAAAACAGTTTTTTTCCAGTATTGAGACCCTTTACCGGATTTCAATACCGGAAAAGAATAACGCTAGTGTGAAAGTACCCTTACGTTAAAGCCTATGGAATAAAAGTAGAGGGCGACTTGAAACACAAAATCCAGCATGTCTGGATTTTTGGAACAGACCAGACAATTCTGAGACCAGTGTTCTGACTCAATAGCTAGGCTATGAGACGTCTATATATATTTATTTATTTACTTTATGCACTTATTCCGCAGCGCTTTACAGACATTATCATCCAACTGTCCCCAGTGGGGCTCACAATCTAAGGTCCCTATCAGTATGTCTTTGGAGTGTGGGAGGAAACCGGAGAACCCGGAGGAAACCCACGCAAACACAGGGAGAACATACAAACTCCATGCAGATGTTATCCTTGGTCAGATTCGAACCTTGACCACTACTTAACCTTGATATCTATATGACAGCTTCAACTCCACTGATGAGGCATGTATGAAGACTCCAGATCAGATATATTTCCAGGCTGAATCCTTGAAATTATGCACAAAAAGTTAAAAGATGATTTTCTGCCAGGGTTACACAGGACTGTGAACAGTACTATAGCTTAAAGGGTTTCTATCACTTCGTATGCCATAATTAGCTCTCAGACACTAGCGATCCGCTAGTGTCTGCTCTGGCCAACCATCCTAATATAATAGTTTTTGGGGCAGCCGTTTTGCTAAAAAAAGCACTTTTATAAATATGCTAATGAGCCTCTAGGTGCTATGTGGGCGTCATTAGCACCTAGAGGCTCCGTCTACCTTCATAAACAGCCGCCGCCCAGCGCGTCCCTCCAGCCCGCCCATCTCCTGCTGAATGCGATCCTCCGTGTGACGCAGCGGACGAATTCTCGCGCATGCGCCGTGCGCGGCTGTATTCGGCGCATGCGCAGTGAATGTCTGACCGCTTCCCTGCTCAGACATCTCCACTGCGCCTGTTCCTTGGAGCACTATGATGTCATGACATCAAAAAATTAAAAATTCCCACAACTAACATGGCCAAAGTAGTCTCCGCTCTTAAGGGTCCATTTACATGACCTCACATTGCTATTTTCAGAACCAAAGTCTATGGGCCTATTCACATGGCCATTTATTTTAACCCTTAATGAATAGAAGCCATCAAGAAATAGGACGTGCTATTTTTCGCCATTTTCACAGCCAGATGGACCCCACTAAAATCAACAGGCCCGTTTTTAACGACCATTTAGACAGGTGTGCGTCCGTCTAGCAGCCGTTAAAAATGGGTACATGAGTTCTGCACTGTATTCTCCAAGCATGGGGATCACATGATCATGTCAGGTCCTTGTGCCTCCATTATGGAGCAAGTGTTCCTGGCATGCCTGTGGGGAGGTGAGTATGTTATTTATTAGTTTTTTTTGTTTAGACTAACGGGTGAGGAGCATTATTGGGCATTAATGGGGGACATTATACAAGGTGCACTATGCAGCCAACATTTATATACTGGAGGCCTTATGGGGGCTATTATAGATACTGGGGCCACAAAGTGCGCCATTATATATCTAGAGGTCACTACAGAGGGGCATTATATATACTGAGGGGACTGTAAGGGAGACATAATATATCCGAGTTGATATAAAAAAAAATAGCCTATGAAATTCATCTGTTTTTAATGGTTATTTTTAACTGATGCAAAACGGCTGTTAAAAATAGAAAAATGAAAAATAGATGCAGGAAATGGAGGCACACACAGCACGGATGCAAAATGACAGTCTTTTTTAAAGGCTGTTCTTTTTCACTGTTGAATACAGACATTATCATTTATACCCAGCACGCTTCCAAAGTGCTGCATTTCCTAGAAATGGTTACTGATCTCTACAGCATTTTTATTGGGATACTGTATGTCCGGCTTTTTGGCATAGCACCATAAATGCCAATATCTCTGTGATCCCATTGATGACTGATTATAACAATCTGGTGGCACTGACAGAAATGGCAGTTGTAGACGTAATTTCACACAAATAAGTAGATGGAGGGAGACAGCTGCGAGCACCGCGATCCCGCCATGCTTCACAGTGCCAGAGATTGACAAGCATTGTTTTCTTACTTTCAAATCCAATCAATGATTAAAGCAGCGGCATATGCCATGTGTGCACCAAGCGAGGATCGTAAAGGAGCTCAGCGGATTAGAGACGGTGCAGACAGTTTATTTATATAAGATTAGCTAACAGAATAATTCATAGAAATTATCGCATTTCCTCCCCCATCATACACACACATACACAATAAAGCTTACTGTCGAGTGTGAGACTCGAGGACAATTATGTGGGTTTCTTGTATCAATGTAATGGTTCATGGCAGCAAATTATCACACCCACAAGTTAAGACTAAGAGCAGCGAATAATCCTTTCTACCTATTAACCACCAGCAAAATATTCACAATAGGAAGCATTCAGTCAAGTGTGAATAGCGTGAATTTCCTTAGGAACAGGGGCGTAGCTATAGAGGGGCCCGAACGCAGAAGGGGCCCACCCAGGAGGAGGACTAACAGATTTTATTGTCAAGGCGCCCTCAACTGTATTATGCAATGACATTATATACAGACACTGTAGGAAACGGACTGAGCGGCTGTCAGGCCTCTGCTGAGAGAGCGCTCTTGACTAGCCACAGGAATTAGGGTTGAACGGGAGGAGAGGGATATGCAGAAGTTTTCCCGTTTGGGGGGGGGGCAGCGTTAAAAAATTTGCTGTGGGGTCCAGTCATTTCTAGTTACATCGCTGATTAGGAACATAAAACCAAGGCACGGAAGGAAGACAGTAAGATACTTTACATATACTTGTCATCCAGCTAATCCAGCATCAACCTGCAATATATTAAGAAGGGTTATGTGTTTCACTTTGTGTTTTTTTATTTGTTAGAATTGGTTATATCCACTAAGGCCTCATTCACATTTCTGTATCTGTTTGACACCCGTGAAAAAATCAGTTTGTGTTTCATCCATGAAGATGTTCGTGAAGGATCTGTAGATAGTAGGCCCTCTCGCCTTCTGTACCAGTTTGTAATAATAATAATAATAATCAGTGTTTTGTCAATGTGTCCATTTTTTACCCTCCATACGTCATCCGTATTCTACAGCCGCTGCTCAGCTAAAAACGAATTTCCAGATCATCTTTAGGCCTCCTGCACACGACCGTATGGCTTTTTCAGTGTTTTGCGGTCCGTTTTTTGTTTCCGTTGTGTTTCCGTTTCTGTTCCGTTTTTCCGTATGGCATATACCGTATACAGTAATTACATAGATAAAATTGGGCTGGGCATAACATTTTCAATAGATGGTTCCGCAAAAAACGGAACGGAAACGGAAGACATACGGATGCATTTCCGTATGTGTTACTTTTTTTGCGGACCCATTGACTTGAATGGACCCACGGAACGTGATTTGCGGGCAATAATAGGACATGTTCTATCTTTAAACGGAATGGAAAAACGGAAATACGGAAACGGAATGCATACGGAGACACTTCAGGTTTTTTTTGCGGAACCATTGAAATGAATGGTTCCGTATACGGACCGTATACGGAACGCAAAAAACGGCCAGTAAACGGGGGGGAAAAACGGTCGTGTGCAGGAGGCCTTAGTCAGTGAAAAAACGGATGCAACACAGATTTTCACTGGCCCATAGACTTCAACGGGCATGTTTGGTCCACATCACAGACCAAAGTAGGTCATTTCTCTGTGTTTTTTTCACTGACACATTAAAATAAATGGGTACATGTGCTGTCAATGGAAAATGCGAAAAGCATATGTCAGTTAAAAACGGAAATGTGGACGAGGCCTTAGTCTGCCTCCTCTGGTGATCAAGTCACTCTGTGCCAGAAAGCAGTACAAGGATAGAATTACAGTTGGATGCGAAAGTTTGGGCAACCTTGTTAGGCTACTTTCACACTAGCGTTCTGCTGTCCGCTCGTGAGCTCCGTTTGAGGGGGGCTCACGAGCGGAGCAGAACGCTTCCGTCCAGCCCTGATGCAGTCTGAATGGATGCGGATCCGCTCAGACTGCATCAGTCTGGCGGCGTTCAGCCTCCGCTCCGCTCGCCTCCGCACGGCCAGGCGGACAGCTGAACGCTGCTTGCAGCGTTCGGGTGTCCGCCTGGCCGTGCGGAGGCGTGCGGATCCGTCCAGACTTACAATGTAAGTCAATGGGAACGGATCCGCTTGAAGATGACACCATATGGCTCAATCTTCAAGCGGATCCGTCCCCCATTGACTTTACATTGAAAGTCTGAACGGATCCGCTCAGTCTACTTTCGCACTTAGAAATTTTTCTAAGTTATTAATGCAGACGGATCCGTACTGAACGGAGCCTCCGTCTGCATTAATATGATCGGATCCGTTCAGAACGGATCCGATCAAGCGCAAGTGTGAAAGTAGCCTTAATCGTCATGATTTTCCTGTATAAATCGTTGGTTGTTACGATAAAAATTTTCAGTTAAATATATCCTATAGGAGACACACACAGTGATATTTGAGAAGTGAAATGAAGTTTATTGGATTTACAGAAAGTGTGCTATAATTGTTTAAACAAAATTAGGCAGGTGCATAAATTTGGGCACTGTTGTCATTTTATTGATTCCAAAACCTTTAGAACTAATTATTGGAACTCAAATTGGCTTGGTAAGCTCAGTGACCCCTGACCTACATACACAGGTGAATCCAATTATGAGAAAGAGTATTTAAGGGGGTCAATTGTAAGTTTCCTTCCTCTTTTAATTTTCTCTGAAGAGTAGCAACATGGGGGTCTCAAAACAACTCTCAAATGACCTGAAGACAAAGATTGTTCACCATCAAGGTTTAGGGGAAGGATACAGAAAGCTGTCTCAGAGATTTCAGCTGTCTGTTTCCACAGTTAGGAACATATTGAGGAAATGGAAGACCACAGGCTCAGTTCAAGTTAAGGCTCGAAGTGGCAGACCAAGAAAAATCTCGGATAGACAGAAGCCACGAATGGTGAGAACAGTCAGAGTCAACCCCCAGACCAGCACCAAAGACCTACAACATCATCTTGCTGCAGATGGAATCACTGTGCATCGTTCAACCATTCGGCGCACTTTACACAAGGAGATGCTGTATGCGAGAGGGATGCAGAGGAAGCCTTTTCTCCGCCCACAGCACAAAAAGTGCCGCTTGAGGTGGGCTAAAGCACATTTGGACAAGCCAGCTTCATTTTGGAATAAGGTGCTGTGGACTGATGAAACTAAAATTGAGTTATTTGGCCATAACAAGGGGCGTTATGCATGGAGGAAAAAGAACACAGCATTCCAAGAAAAACACCTGCTACCTACAGTAAAATATGGTGGTGGTTCCATCATGCTGTGGGGCTGTGTGGCCAGTGCAGGGACTGGGAATCTTGTCAAAGTTGAGGGACGCATGGATTCCACTCTGTATCAGCAGATTCTGGAGACCAATGTCCAGGAATCAGTGACAAAGCTGAAGCTGCGCCGAGGCTGGATCTTTCAACAAGACAACGACCCTAAACACTGCTCAAAATCCACTAAGGCATTTATGCAGAGGAACAAGTACAACGTTCTGGAATGGCCATCTCAGTCCCCAGACCTGAATATAATTGAAAATCTGTGGTGTGACTTAAAGAGAGCTGTCCATGCTCGGAAGCCATCAAACCTGAATGAACTAAAGATGTTTTGTAAAGAGGACTGGTCCAAAATACCTTCAACCAGAATCCAGACTCTCATTGGAACCTACAGGAAGCGTTTAGAGGCTGTAATTTCTGCAAAAGGAGGATCTACTAAATATTGATTTCATTTCTTTTTTGTGGTGCCCAAATTTATGCACCTGCCTAATTTTGTTTAAACAATTATAGCACACTTTCTGTAAATCCAATAAACTTCATTTTACTTCTCAAATATCACTGTGTGTGTCTCCTATATGATATATTTAACTGACATTTTTTATCGTAACAACCAACGATTTATACAGGAAAATCATGACGATTAACAAGGTTGCCCAAACTTTCGCATCCCACTGTATATTGAGAAATGAACAAATCTCTCCAAGTTCAATTTGAGTTTAATTCGGCAGAAATTAAAATGCTCAGATTGGCCTGAAAATGGGTGTGTGACTTTCTGAGTTCTCCTAGGACTTACATTTTTTTCTCTCTTGTCTTTGAATTTTAAAAAAAATATATATTTTTGCTTGTTTTCTCTCCCTTTCTCTCTCTCCCCTTCAAAAATTCACCCAAATAAAAATTCCAAAAATTTGGTTTTTACTCCAGCTCAAATTTTTACAATATTTGGGGAAAATCTGATTAGTTTACAATCATTTCACTCATAATTATATCACAATTTACAGACTTTTTCTGACCCGTAAGTGAGATGTTTTACCTGATTATACGATACAAAAACAACCTCTCCTGTCCATCTGATGTGTTTTCTGATGCGCGCATCTCGCATTTTCCCTTCCACAGGTCCCGCAAAATGTTTTGGATGCCTATTCTTGTCCACAACACAGACAAGAATAGAACATAGTCCATCGTTTTTTTGCAGGTCCACGAAACGGACATATGGATGTGGACAGCACAGCACATGTACAAAATATGCGTATCGTATGTGGACTGAAACTACAGTCATGTGCATTTGAATAAGAAACAAAAGCCAATTAGAAGTCTAAGGACATGGATACAGTCAAAACATTTTTTGATTTTCATTCACACATAAAACAAAAATAAAGTTATTTTAACAAAATATGTTCTAAAAAGACAAGTTATTATCTAATATCACAACACAGCTTATCTCATACGGTGTGTGTTAACACAGTTCATTCTACGCAACATCTGCACGAAGTTTGTATGTTCTTCCCACGTTTTTTTATGGGTTTCCTTCGGGGCATCTGGTATTTACATATTACAGTAGTTCATTAGCTTTCTATGAAATTGGTCCTATTGAAAAAAGGAAATGACACTGAGCCTCCGCTGGGGGCAGGGCCTGACGTAAATGATGACAATAGCGGAGAAGCTGGGGGGCACAGCCTAAATTCCCTGGTCATTCCCTGTGGCACGGGTAACACAGATGCGGAGACACAAGGGCAATGAAGTGAAGCTGCAAACAGGTGGTGCAACGCCTAACAAAAGCTGATAGCCAAAAGTTTCCACAGGATAGGAGAAGATAATGAGGCGGCACTCACCCAGCAGTAAATCCAATGATCCTTATTTCATCTGGGATACAGGTAACACTTGCCTGTTAGGGCCCTAACAGGCAAGTGTTACCTGTATCCCAGATAAAATAAAGGATCGTTGGATTTACTGCTGGGTGAGTGCCGCCTCATTATCTTCTCCTATCCTGTGGAAATGGTGACAATCTTTGTAAAATGCTGCAGAATACACATACAGTGCCTTGAAAAAGTATTCATACCCCTTGAACTTTCCTGTATTGTTTTCACTATACACACACAAACTTTAAATGTATTTTATTGGGATTTTATATGATAGACCAACACAAAGTAGCAAGTATGTGTGAGATAAAAAGAAAATGATACATGGTTTTCCAAAAATTTTATAACAAAAAATCTGAAAAGTGTGGCTTTCATTTGTATTCAGCCCCCTGTACTCTGATACCCCTAAATAAAATCCAGTGTGACCAATTGCCTTCAGATGTCACCTAATTCGTAAATAGAGTCCGCCTGTGTGTAACTTATCCTCAGTATAACTACAACTGTTCTGTGAAGACCTCAGAGGTTTGTTAGAGAACATTAGTGATGAAACAGCATCATGAAAACCAAGGAACACACCAGACAGGTCAGGGATAAAATTGTGGAGAAGTGTAAAGCAGGGTTAGGATATCTAATAAATATTCCAAGCTCTGAACATCTCACGGTGCACTGTTCAACCCATCATCCGAAAATAGAAGGAGTATGGCACAACTGCAAACCTACCAAGACATAGCCGTCCACCTAAACTGACAGCCCAAGCAAGGAGGGCACTAATTAGAGAAGGAGCCAAGAGGCCCATGGTCACTCTGGAGGAACTGCAGAGATCCACAGCTCAGGTGGGAGATTCTGTTCACTGGACAACTATTAGTCATGTACTCCTCAAATCTAGTCTTTATGGAAGAGTGGCAAGAAAAAAGCAATTTTTTAAATCAAGACAAAAGAAGTTCTGTTTGCAGTTTGCCACAAGCCATGTAGTGGACACAGCAAACATGTGGAAGAAGGTGCTCTGGTCAGATAAGACCAAAGTTGAACTTTTTGGCCTAAATGCAAAATGCTATGTGTGGCAGAAAACTAACACTGCACATTACCCTGAGCACACCATCCCTACTGTCAAACATGGTGGTGGCGGCATCATGCTGTGGGGATGCTTTTCTTCAGCAAGTAAAGGGAAGCTGGTCAGAGCGGATGGGAAGATGGACACAGGGCAATCCTAGAGAAAAACCTGGTAGAGGCGACAAAAGACTTGAGACTGAGGCGGAGGTTCACCTTCCAGCAGGACATCAACTCTAAATTTACAGCCAGAGCTACAATGGAATGGTTTAGATCAGGGGTCAGCAACCTTTTACACACCGAGTGCCATTTTTGAAACCATCAGACAACCGGGTGCCAGTGAACAACAGCGCTCCATAGTGTTAGTTAGATTTTCATTTTTATACTTTTTATACAGTACAAGTACATAGTTGTACTGCTAATAGTAAGTTAAACTCACTAATTAATTAAAGGTGTTTACCTTGCCACCCTAAGCTCAGTATAACGCGAGCTACAGCTATGTGCATGTGTTAGCTCACCTCCCGATCTACTGAGCCGACCTGTGACAGTCTCATTGTCACAGGTCGGCTAGAACTATGAGGTGAGTGAAAAGCACTCACCTCATAGTTCTCCTTTAAGGCAGTGAGAAATTCTTTTCCACATTACAAAAAGACCTCAGATCAGCCCTAAACACTGCACCTTCATAAAACACAGGGTTTTTACTTACCTGATGGAGAGCTGAGACAAAAGACCGGAGGCGTGTGGGCTGTAGGCGTTCAAGCTGTAGACTTCTGACTGTAGGTTACTGGCAGGTATTTTCTTCTGGTAGACTGGAAGAAATACAAAATAATTATTACTTACAGAAAATAATTTCTAACAGGCCTACAGCATCACCAAAAGACCTCACGTCAGCCTCAAACCTTTTACCAGACCTCAGACCAGCAGCAATACACAGGAGACCTCAGAACACCACCAATGCACAGCAGACCTCAGATCTGGGGGGATCTGTGGATGACAGACACTGTTATGGGGGGATCTGTGGATGACGGACACTGTTATGGGGGGGATCTGTGGATGACAGACACTGTTATGGGGGGATCTGTGGATGACAGTCACTGTTATGGGGGGGATCTGTGGATGACGGACACTGGTATGGGGGGATCTGTGGATGACGGACACTGTTATGGGGGGATCTGTGGATGACGGACACTGTTATGGGGGGATCTGTGGATGACGGACACTGTTATGGGGGGGATCTGTGGATGACAGACACTGTTATGGGGGGATCTGTGGATGACGGTCACTGTTATGGGGGGATCTGTGGATGACTGACACTGTTATGGGGGGATCTGTGGATGACGGACACTGTTATGGGGGGGATCTGTGGATGACGGACACTGTTACAGGGGGATCTGTGGCTGGCACTGTTACAGGGGGGGGGGATCTGTGGCTTGCACTGTTACAGGGGGGGATCTGCGGATGGCACTGTTATGGGCTGGGGGGATCTGTGGGTGGCACTGTTATATATGTGCCATCCACAGACCCCCCCCCCCAGCCCATAACAGTGCTCACGTCAGCCTCAAACCTTTTACCAGACCTCAGACCAGCAGCAATACACAGGAGACCTCAGAACACCACCAATGCACAGCAGACCTCAGATCTGGGGGGATCTGTGGATGACAGACACTGTTATGGGGGGATCTGTGGATGACGGACACTGTTATGGGGGGATCTGTGGATGACGGACACTGTTATGGGGGGGATCTGTGGATGACAGACACTGTTATGGGGGGATCTGTGGATGACGGTCACTGTTATGGGGGGATCTGTGGATGACGGACACTGGTATGGGGGGATCTGTGGATGACGAACACTGTTATGGGGGGATCTGTGGATGACGGACACTGTTATGGGGGGATCTGTGGATGACGGACACTGTTATGGGGGGGATCTGTGGATGACAGACACTGTTATGGGGGGATCTGTGGATGACGGTCACTGTTATGGGGGGATCTTTGGATGACTGACACTGTTATGGGGGGATCTGTGGATGACGGACACTGTTATGGGGGGGATCTGTGGATGACGGACACTGTTACAGGGGGATCTGTGGCTGGCACTGTTACAGGGGGGGGGGGATCTGTGGCTTGCACTGTTACAGGGGGGGATCTGCGGATGGCACTGTTATGGGCTGGGGGGATCTGTGGGTGGCACTGTTATATATGTGCCATCCACAGACCCCCCCCCAGCCCATAACAGTGCCATCCACAGACCCCCCCCAGCCCATAACAGTGACATCCACAGACCCCCCCAGCCCATAACTGTGACATCCACAGATCGCCCCCGCCCCCCGCCCCCCCCCCCCCCCGCCAGTATACAAGTATAAGATGTTATATTCATTTATTGGTTATTAAACATGCCCCCTCAGCCCTATTACTACCTTACATCCTAATCGCATCTGTAGAATTCAGGCAGCCCAGGCCGGGCGGCCGGCGCGTCTCTCACTGACGTCACTTGCCTGCGCCGCCTGCTTCATTCAGGCACATGACAAGAGTTACGCTGCCGCCCGCCTGGCCTGCCTGAATTCTACAGATGCGATTAGGATGTAAGGTAGTAATAGGACTGAGGGGACATGTTTAATAACCAATAAATGAATATGACATCTTATATTAGTATACCGGAGCGGCGGGGCGGGGCTATACTACACTGACTGCACCGCCCCGCCGCTATTGCCAGCCCCCAGATCCTCCTCCCAGTCCCTCCCCGAGTCCCCGCGCGCTCCTACATCGCAGCTTGCGATGTAAAACGGCAAGCATTCGCCCCATAAGACGCAGGGGCATTTCTCCCCCATTTTGGGGGAAGAAAAAGTGCGTCTTATGGGGCGAAATTGACAGCCGCTCACACGTGCCAGCAGAGACAGACTCGCGTGCCATGCCGGGCCCGCGTGCCGGGGGTTGCCGACCCCTGGTTTAGATCAAAGCATATTCAGGTGTTAAAATGGCCCAGTCAGAGTCCAGACCTAAATCCCATTGAGAATCTTTGGCAAGACTTGAAAATTGCTGTTCACAGACGCTCTCCATCCAATTTGACTGAGCAGGAGCTATTTTTGCAAAAAAGAATGGGCAAAAATTGCAAAGCTGGTAGAGACCTAACCCAAAAGACTTGCAGCTGTAATTGCGGTGAAAAGTGGCCCTACAAAGTATTGACTTAGGGGGGCTTAATGCAAATGCACGCCACACTTTCCATATTTTTATTTATTAAACATTTTTAAAACCGTGTATCATTTTCTTTTCACTTCACACATACTTGCTACTATGTGGTCTATCACATAAAATCCCAATAAAATGCATTTAAGTTTGTGGGTGTAACATGAAAAAATGTAGAAAAGTTCAAGGTGTATGAATGCTTCTTCAAGGCACTAAATAGTTGCCTGTTATTCCCAGATTTCTGTGTGTTCCCTAGTTTGTGTCTGATGTAAGGAAGGACTTGGTTTAAGGCATTTTCCTGGGAACAGCTTTTCTGTGCTATGCAGAACTTGGCTGACTAGGAATAAGAAGGCTTTCCTTCACCTTGGGCAAATATTCAGTTTGCTGAACTAGCCCCATATCTAAGCAATCTAGGCAAGAACTTATCGATGCTTCCCATAACCTAATTTCAGCATCCAGCTCCCAACAACCCCCAGTTCCTACAGAGGCATAACCTGAAGCTCCTGTGTCCCAATGCAAAATCTATATCATTTGTTATTTTGGTAGGGAGGACTTTTAGTTCCCTCAAGCACTAGAGCCCAGGAGCAACTTCTACCCCTGACCAGTGGCGTAGCATGGGTTGCCAGCACCCGGAGAAAGTCAAGTATTGCGCCCCCCCCCCCCCGCCCCCCCTGTGGCAACACCCCTTTTTTGCAGATGGTGGCCTGAAGCTTATGAGGCAGAACGGAGGGGAAAGGAGCCATAGGCTCCCATGGCCCTTATTGAAATGCCTGCTGCCCGGCGCCCCCCCTGCAATTTGGCGCCCGGGGCAACCGCACCCCAGATCCCCCCCATGCTACGCCACTGCCCCTGACCCCTAGCTAAGTCCCTGCTATATGGAGAAGAGGTAAGATGGGGGGATAATTACATAGTCTCATGGCTCCTTGGAGTGGACAACACTTAACAATGCACATGACCAATGGACACTCAATTGACAAGAAACCATTGCCCTACAAGGCTCCTCTACTCATGCTATCACCCTCATTCCGCCCCTCAGGCTCAGGCGCGAGTAATGAAAACAGGTACAGTGTTAGTGTAGGGACCCATCTGAAGGAGCTCTCCTTATTTTGGCAGATGGGTTGACACAATTTGATCTTAAAGAGGACCTGTCACTTCTCCTGACATGTCAATTTTAGTAACTACTTGCATTCCCCATGTAATACCAATTCTGGAGCATCTGTTCTTATAACGCTATGTTGTGCCATTCGTCTATTATTCCTGCTGAAGTTTGCAAATAAATTGCCAGCAGTAAAGGCTCAGCTGGGTGTTATCAATAGATGGTGTGTCTGACTCTGTCCAATCAGTGCTGCTGGTGTCAGACTGTGCAGGGACACCCCCCCAACTGGAACCATATTTTAACAAGAAATTAGTTATATTGCCCTGATGTAACCTAGTGTTGAGCAAAGTTCTGTTTTCAAGTTCGGCATACAAGGTTCGGGTTATCTAAGAATTCCGTTATGGATTCCGCTACCACGGACCATAAGTTATACAATTACTGGCCTCAGAAGTGCAATAAAGAGGCCAAGTGTTATCGACGTGATGTCACCTCTGTAGCCAGGAAATCCCTACAGGGATCTGTCAGATAAGTAATCATCTATTTCTTATTACAGGTTGATCCCCTGAGTTGTCCAGTTTCCTCTTGAAACCAGACAAAGTCTTTAAGACTAGGGTTACAGGGCAATAGATCAGCTTGCTCAAATTGTGGCAAAATCAGGATATCACAATAATAGCCCTAACCTAATAGTTTATTTGAATGCTGACAACTTTGTTGCTGATAGATTTGTTTTTTTTGTTTTGTATTTTTTTTTTTTTTTACTCAAGTCACACATCCAATGCCTAGAGAAATTTCTCATCCCTAGTCACTTACTCCACTTAGACAGGTGTCAGCCCGGCTGAATGGAGCCTATACAATCAAACGTATAGAGGAAGGCTGCCTATTGTTAACTGTTTTTACAGCAACTGGGGCAGAGAAAAGGAGGAACCTCCACGTCTTCTGCCAAGGTCTTGTGTGCACCATGCTATGAATCACTTCAGCGTGTGGGACGTTTTTGTTACTTTTTCTTCTTCGCTCCCCTCTGCAGCGGTGAAGCAACAAGCCCAAATTCCCACATCAATAGGAGAAGCAGGAGCCTAGAATGTTCCCCATGGAGCAGAGAGGCCCACCCGGACTTCACTGTAATTAACAGAGGCAATGGATCAGACCGCTGTCTCACTACAGCTAAACTGAATCTGCGGTTCTTTTATTCTGTTATTTAAATACTGTAACTTGAATATAACCTCACTAAAATTTGATGGAAATGTTTCAAAATCTGTATTAAGCATGCATTCAATGCAAAGACCAGAGTTTCAGATCTTAAGAAGTTAGTCATCCATCCAAGACTGATGATTAAAGCCTCTCTTCACTTGAACCGCAGTCGCTTGCCAAAGATGGGAGTTGTGTAAATGAGTCAAGTAGTTGTTCCAGGGCTTGAAGTATATAGACAGAAGCCAGGGCTCCGGCTTTTAGCTAGAAAGCACATGAAGATTTAAATCAACACAGGGTTAAGAGAAGAAATCCTCGCCATTAGAACAGACTTTGTGAACATCTCATGTAAACAGAAACTCTCCGTACTTTTGTGCGTCTTAAAAGGCATCTGTCAGCAGATTTGTGTCTGTGAAACTGGTTGACCTGTTATATGCGCCCGCATTGCTGAGAAAAATTGTATTTTAATATATGCAAATGAGCCTCTAGGAGCAACGGGGGTGTTGCCGTTACATCTAGAGGCTCTGCTCTCTCTGCAACTGTCATGCCCTTTGTAGTTTGATTGACAGGTCCAGGCAGTGAAAACATCATCACACCTGATCCTGACTTCTAAAGTCAAAGTGCAGAGTGCGCAGCAGTTTCAAAGAGAGCTGAGCTTCTAGGTGTAACGGCAACGCCCTCGTTGCTCCTAGCGGCTCAATTGCATCTATTAAAACAAAAAATTTCTCAGCTATGTGGGCACATATGAACGTGGGAACAACACAGATGCCTTTCAACAGGTCAGCCAGTTTCATAGGTGCAAATCTGCTGACGCGTGCCCTTTAAATTATATTCTGGATCCAAAATGCATTTCATACGTTATATGAAGATATATATTTTTTTTATAATACTTTACTTTGCTTAAAATGCTTCTCTGGTTTTGGTGAAAATCCTCCTTTGTGCTGACCTGTGGAAGGAAGACAGTCTACTTCATACTTACCCCTGTGACACCACTGATTCTGCTGGGACTGAATGCGGGCTCTTCTGCTAAGGTCCCGACAGGATGTGTTCCTTGGGCTTCCTGTTCAGCTGCATATTGTAAGTTAGGATGAACAGGAAGACATCCAGTCAGGACCTGAGCAGTAGAGCCTGCATCCAGTCCAAGCAGTCATGTGAGTACAGCGACGACACAGGGGTAAGTACTGAGTAGATTGTCTTCCTTCCACAGGTCAGCACACAGGGAGATTTTCACCAAAACGCAGAGAACCCTTTTAAAAAATAGGTCTTCTATTGAGAATCCACATTTAATGTTTTCTACACACGCTTTTGCCTCATCCAACAAGGGGATGTGGCTTATCAAGGAAAAGGCATGGCCTTCAGAAATGGGTCATGGCTGAAGATACAGTTTGTCCATGTGCACCAAAAATTTCACCAACATTTTGGTACAAATTCTGTCTAAAGGAAAGAATCCCATAGCTGGTATAAACTTAGACTAGACCAGGGATGGCCAACTGGTGGCTCTTCAGCTGTTGCAAAACTCCCATCGTGCCCTGCTGTAGGAAGTCTGGGCATGCTGGGAGTTATAGTTTTACAACAGCTGGAGAGCCACAGGTTGGCCATCCCTGGACTAGACATCTGTAGATGTCTAAAATGTATCATTCAGATTTAGTAAATCTGCCTCATTGGGTCTTAAAAATGAAGAGCCCTGTGTCACCACTCTTCATTCCAGATAACAGAAGAGGGTCAGACAAGGCAACACGAAAAATTCCCTAATGGTGCATTTGAAAAATGTTACTGGTTCTCACCATAAGATTAGAATCAAATCAATAGCTGTATTATAGATGTGCTGTATGCATTACCTCATCTTATTTCAGGATGGGAGAAGGATAACTGCAGTGATCTTGAATGGGACCAGTGGTGAGATCTTTAAAAGTTCTCCCATTATTGCTACTTGTCCTCACCTATACATATTTGGGAATATCTTTCTTTTTTTTTAGTAAGCTTTTTGCTCCTTGGACTTAACTTCCCATTGAATTGAGAACCCATTGAGTCTTTAGTAGATGGGGGGAGGGGGTTTTGCAGTTCCTTGTTCAGTCTCAGTGTCGAGGCCAACTAGAATTATAACCTTATTTATAGCTTTAGTGATTCTTTCCAGTTAAAAGGCTTGCATGAGATCTGAGTAAAGATCAGCTTTACTTTATGTACCAGACTACATTACAATATTATTCCCATCCCACCACGCTTTTCCCAAGGAATCCATATGTTTTCAAAGTGAACCCTGAGCTCCAATACTGAAAAGATAAAATATAGGGCTAAAGACTGACGTAGATGTTAATCTTGTCCCATGGTGTTTCTGTTAATGCCGTCCAAGAAGGGGTTATGATAATAAAGAGAACGGGCTTTGAAGTAAAATTGGATCCATTACACTTCAAATCCCCAACAATAGAGAATCCATCCAAAAGTATACAACAGTGAGACATACAAGCTGTATCTTATTCACTAAGAAAACACAAGGAGGGGGGGGGGGAGAAAGAAAGAAAGGCACAACTAATGAAACAGTGCAATTTTATTATTTTCTTACCACAAATTCACTTGAAAAGAAAATGCAACAAGTATAGAGCGGAAAGAAAAAAAAACACATACAAAACGAACGGCTTTGGCAAAAACCAAGAATTTTCCATAAATAAATAAATACATTTGGAGGAGGTAAATAGCGATCCGACAAGCAGACGATCAACAGCTATACAAAAGACAACAATGACGACAAAGTATTTACCAGAAAGCAAGGGTGAAACATTGGTGGCTTCCCGGTAAACGCAGAATAACACTGTACAGACACTATGTGCCAACAAGTTTATACAAAGAAGAGGACGACGTGCGACCTGCCCGGTGGATGGCCTGAGAAAGTGACCTCCACTGCTTCTTATTTTACCACTGTGTGTAATTAAAGTACAGGTCTTGTTACAGCTTCATCTGAAGAGGCTTTGCTCTCCTTCCTAGTCTTCCTCGACCTTTATGCCGATTCCATTACAGTTGTATTTTTACCTTTGCAACATTGCAACTCCACTTTATGAGATACTTTTAGCATCTCTTTACAGTGGCGGAAATAATTATTTGACCCCTCACTGATTTTGTAAGTTTGTCCAATGACAAAGAAATGAAAAGTCTCAGAACAGTATCATTTCAATGGTAGGTTTATTGTAACAGTGGCAGATAGCACATCAAAAGGAAAATCGAAAAAATAACTTTAAATAAAAGATAGCAACTGATTTGCATTTCTCTGAGTGAAATAAGTATTTGAACCCCTACCAACCATTAAGAGTTCTGGCTCCCACAGAGTGGTTAGACACTTCTACTCAATTAGTCACCCTCATTAAGGACACCTGTCTTAACTAGTCACCTGTATAAAAGACACCTGTCCACAGAATCAATCAATCAAGCAGACTCCAAACTCTCCAACATGGGAAAGACCAAAGAGCTGTCCAAGGATGTCAGAGACAAAATTGTAGACCTGCACAAGGCTGGAATGGGCTACAAAACCATTAGCAAGAAGCTGGGAGAGAAGGTGACAACTGTTGGTGCGATTGTTCGAAAATGGAAGGAGCACAAAATGACCATCAATCGACCTCGCTCTGGGGCTCCACGCAAGATCTCACCTCGTGGGGTGTCAATGGTTCTGAGAAAGGTGAAAAAGCATCCTAGAACTACACGGGAGGAGTTAGTTAATGACCTCAAATTAGCAGGGACCACAGTCACCAAGAAAACCATTGGAAACACATTACACCGCAATGGATTAAAATCCTGCAGGGCTCGCAAGGTCCCCCTGCTCAGGAAGGCACATGTGCAGGCCCGTCTGAAGTTTGCCAATGAACACCTGAATGATTCAGAGAGTGACTGGGAGAAGGTGCTGTGGTCTGATGAGACCAAAATAGAGCTCTTTGGCATTAACTCAACTCGCTGTGTTTGGAGGAAGAAAAATGCTGCCTATGACCCCCAAAACACCGTCCCCACCGTCAAGCATGGGGGTGGAAACATTTTGCTTTGGGGGTGTTTTTCTGCTAAGGGCACAGGACAACTTATTCGCATAAACGGGAAAATGGACGGAGCCATGTATCGTGAAATCCTGAGCGACAACCTCCTTCCCTCTGCCAGGAAACTGAAAATGGGTCGTGGATGGGTGTTCCAGCACGACAATGACCCAAAACATACAGCAAAGGCAACAAAGGAGTGGCTCAAGAAGAAGCACATTAAGGTCATGGAGTGGCCTAGTCAGTCTCCGGACCTTAATCCAATCGAAAACCTATGGAGGGAGCTCAAGCTCAGAGTTGCACAGAGACAGCCTCGAAACCTTAGGGATTTAGAGATGATCTGCAAAGAGGAGTGGACCAACATTCCTCCTAAAATGTGCGCAAACTTGGTCATCAATTACAAGAAACGTTTGACCTCTGTGCTTGCAAACAAGGGTTTTTCCACCAAGTATTAAGTCTTTTTTTGTTAGAGGGTTCAAATACTTATTTCACTCAATGAAATGCAAATCAGTTGCTATCTTTTATTTAAAGTTATTTTTTCGATTTTCCTTTTGATGTGCTATCTGCCACTGTTACAATAAACCTACCATTGAAATGATACTGTTCTGAGACTTCATTTCTTTGTCATTGGACAAACTTACAAAATCAGTGAGGGGTCAAATAATTATTTCCGCCACTGTATATACTGGAACCAGGAGTAATAGGACATGGACACAACAGAGTATGTAGTGTGTGCATTTCAGGTGTAGCTTTTGTAGGACATCTTTGTGAAATCCACTCACTTGTCACTTAATAATCATTACCAAGGGCCCTTCATCGTGCAGGCTGCTAATGTTTGTGTCTTCAGAGGGTGGGGGGATATAGGGGAAGCAGCTGTGATACATATCTGTGAACAGTCACAGTTATATAGCTGCAAGGAAGAGCTCCAGCCAGGCATTCTTCACCCTTTACATGAACCGGACACTCCAGCTCCAGTTTCAGCACTGACAACATTCACATCACATTGGCGATTAGAGACGGTTTATTCCGAAAATCTGATCTGGGCTCAGACTAGGTGTTGGGCTTGATGGAAGATTATTGACTCTGTAAATGTCTGCTTTGTGGTTGAAAACTATTTTAATATTGCATTGTTCACACAGACACCTTTAATTGGAGAGTAGCTGATCAGTGTACGTCCGACTCCTGAGGCTGCAGCTATCTACATGGAAAATGTAATATTACTTGTGACCATGCGATCATGGACAGACTGAGTCCGCCGGACCGAGATCCAATGCTTGGTAGTCACTCTTCACTATGGCCAGTTTCACACAAGCATATTCAGTCTGGGAAACACGCTCCATGTGGGAGCTGTATTTCCCAGACTGAATATTGCAGCATCGTAATGATTTAGGATGTTGTGAATTCCCATCTCACCGCAGGTCTACTGTACTGTAGTCACTGCATTATGGGACTACAGTTTAGCAGACTTGCGGTGACACAGAAATTCACAGCATCATAATCATTAGGATGCTGCGAGTCCGCTTCAGAGGAGCAATGTTCAGTCTAGGAAATACAGCTCCCGACATGGTGCATGTTTTCCGGACTGATTAGACTCATGTGAAACTGGCTCAAGGCTCAAAAAGGGGGTCCAGTTCTGTTCCCTTAAGAAGAATGCACCACTATCGCACCAAAAATATGCAAGTCAGAAGAACGCATGCAATTTGAGGAGATGGATGGTTGTAATACCTATTCAGCATCCTTGCCTCAGAGCCATAACTCATGATAACCCTAGGGTTCCACATTCTGTAAGTGAACCAGCCTGTCACAAGTCTGCAGTACGGTTTTTGACATAGCAGCAGAGACGGCTACGGCTAGCTATAAATATAGCAGAGCTGAGGTGTCATTAGGTACAACTCTTATATCAAGATGTGTTGTCCAACTGAAAAAAAGATGTGCTCATAATCGGTTGACCACATGGAACTGGACTCTCTACACCCCATTGATCATAAAATTGGATTGAGGAAACTCTGTACGGCATTCAAAGATCAGAATAGTCCATATGGAAAGGGCTTGTCCAGGCTTAGTCTGCCAAAAATGCAACTAAAGAAATGGCAAATTCAGCCCTGCTACATGTGCAATTCTATCATTTTTTTTTTTTACTCCTGAAACCAGATAACAAATTTCGTCATTCTTAGTATGAAGATCTGGTCAAACACCGAAGAGTACACAGTTTGCAATGCTGCATGCAGGCACCTAAATACACCGTGCTGAAATGTTGGGAGTGGTCTTCAAACATACAATCATGGCCCTTCACATGTCAATACAACTACAAGCATTGTATCAGCATGCAGACAGCACAATAAATAGACAACTGGGAATGTAATGACAAAGTCATATATAAATAGGCAAATGAAATGGCAATGGATTCTGGGTAATAAGACATCCAATATTTGTTCACAGTTTTTTTTTTTTTCCTTCTGGCTAGGTTACAGTTGTGGTTTTCTGCTTTGTTAATCTTGAGAATGCGTTAAACCACGAATTTAGAAAATGCCCGTGGCATGGCGCACTTGTGTAGTCTTAAGTCAAGATATGCACGGCTAGGACTGTATGCAACCTGACATCTTTGCTACTTGGAACCCTCCAGCTTCCCCCACAGCTGGTGCTGACATTTCTATCAGATGATAAACTCGTCCATAGAGAGAACTGTCCAGATGGATTCAAGCACTGCAGACATATTAAACAGGCTCCCAGGGGTTCCACATACAAAGCCAATAAAAAATAAAACATTTTCCTTGTGATACATTGGATTCTGATCTTAGCGGGTTAATACTGATATCTGAAGCACAACGAGACAAAAACAAAAAAAATCTTCAGTTCAGAAAAATCTTAACCGTTTCTGCTGCCGGAGCGCCAGAATCACCAGCTGCAGGAGGGAGAGTGCGGGGATTGGCAAACGTCTTCTGTTAAGTTCAAAAGTCCTTTTGTCATGTTCCTCTAAGAGCTGGCCTCGAATCTTCACAGCTGAGGTCCATCTGTGGTGGATAAGAGAGAGACAGGGGACGACCATTAGTCTCATGTCTGGTCACACAGGCAGATGTACAGAAAATAAACCAGAGTCAAATGATCCATCACCCATATAATAGCCTCAAAATGACACGATAATCATATTACTAAACCCTAAATAAGATTAGTCACCTAGCACCATGGGGATTGCGTTCGGCTACAGTCGCTGGGCTAATTAATGTGTAATGTCTTGCTTGGGGCAATTCTTAAAACAACCCAAGTCATAAAAACAGATCTCCCGAGAAGACAAACGTGAAGCTAGAGAAGTGGTTTGTCGAATAATAGGTTACTAGGAGTGTTGTGTGAATAATGCATTCTTCAAAGGATAAGATAGGATAAGGGAAATCGATTAGTTGCATTAACGGCCAATCACACAACACAAATCTGCAATTTATCGTACAATACATGTGAAAGGAATCTTGAAAAAAATTCCATGTAGAAAAACAAGCATTTAGAAGATTTTTTTTTAATTCAGCCTGTTCATAATGTTATGGAAATGAAGCGTATTTTCACTGTGGATTTTGCCATTTTAATGTGTAGGGGTGAAATCGGTGTTACCTCCAAAGTATAAGGGCTCATTCAGACGGCCGTATGCTGTCCGTAAAAATGCAGATCTGTTTTTTTTGCGGATTAGAGGAGGACACGTTCACTTTTATGGGGTCCTCTTCTTCCATTCCATGGCCCAGCAAAACAAATAAAACATGTCCTATACTTGTCAGTGAAAATCAGGACATGGCCCCATTGAAGTCTATGGGTCAGCAAAAATGGGGAATGCAATCCATTATTTTTGCGGACATGCTGAACGGTCTGCCAAAAAAAAAAGGATCTGCATTTTTGCGGACAGCATATGACCATCTGAATGCTTTAATGCACAGTAAAAATCCACATCTAATGCTCTAGAATCTGGATTTGCGCCAAGAGTCCAAGGTATAAAGTCCTCTCCACCACGATTGCAAGTGGATTTACCTCTGATGCAAGTGACCGAATATCGTTAAGACAGGCTATCATTGTAATGAGTGCTAGACAGAAGGGATACAGAACTCTAGAGCATTGAGCCTCCTTCTGTATTTTTTCCTGCATGGCACCAACAACATCAGGATACAGTCCTTCTTTGTTCTCATGAATAGTAGGAGGTCACAATGCACAGACCCCTCACCAAATTTGGATATCTCCTTGCAGAATGCAATCACTTGTTAAATGGTTAAAAACCCTTAAAGGCATTGTCCAAGTGTTTAAAACTGATGACATATCCATATAGATGGGGATCCACCTCCCAGGAGCCATGTTGATGAGAAGTTTGAAGAGGCTGCAGTGCGAAGGTGAGCACTGCGGTCTCTTCCTAGGCCAGCGATGTCATGTTCTTCAGTCACATGGCCTAGGTGCAGCTCAGTCCCATTCAATACTAAGCACAGCCACCATACAATGGACGGCATTCTGCTTGGAAAGCTGCAAAGAGCCCATGACTCTCCTCCAAACAAGTGACCGGTGGGGTTGCTGGGTGTTGAACTCACGCAGATCGGATACTAATTTTGAGGATTGGTCATCAATATTAAACACTCGAAAAACCCCTTTAAACTATGCAGTGTCTATTCCATATAGAAAATGATTTCTATTTTCTAATCTACTTGGCGCATGGTAAATTCATCCCAGGTTAACAGCAAGCAAGCTATAATCATATCTTCATTCAGCACGAAGCCAGCTGGATTACATTGGAATGAGGTTACCTGCCCTGACCCTGGTTCATACAGTTACTTAGTCTTAAAAGAACTGGGATTACAGGTCGGCTGGCCTTCAACAACTTAACCATGAAGCCACACCTGCCCCATGAGGTCAACTAAGAAGATAAAAAAGAAAAGTTTCATGTAACAGCAGAGAGAGAGAGAGGAACAACAGAAAGAGAAGACCTTCACCTGAGTAATGGCTTGGAAAGAATGAGGAATCTATGCTTTTATTTACACACCTACAAGAAGTCGGAAATGTGCGTGGCTGGCTGAAACACTTTGCATACCTTGTGATAAAGAGGTTTGCTGAAATAACAGAGCATGCTCCCTCTCAAGAGTTACTGGTATGTACTGTAAAAGCAATACTGGGAGGAGGGCAAACAAGGTCCTACGCCCAGGAGCTCTCGCCATATGACCTTGAACATGTTTGTCTGTCAATGCTCAAACCACCCAACAACCAGAGACTTTTACTACTAATATCTGCAGAATTCACAAACAAGATAAAGTCCATGGAAAGCTCAGGATATTTAAAATTATTAAAAACCCTATTCTTCCTGCGTAACTAACCAAATTGGCTGCATCTCAAACTATATTTCATTTCCATATAATGTATGTGTAATTAAAGGGGTTGCCCAGACTACAGATACCGATGGCTTATCTTAAGGATAGGTCATTAATATCAGATCTTGGGGGTCTGACACCCAGCAACCCCACTAATCAGCTGTTTTGGGCACCTGCAGTGCTAAAAGTATGCTGTGTAGAGTGGAAGCAGACGACTCCAAACACAGTACAGTTTTTGGGGCCACGGCTGACAAACAGCTGATCATGGGGTTCTGGGTGTCGGACCCCCACAATCTGATATTGATGACCTATCCTGATTGTACTTAAAGGGAACCGGTCATCAACTTTATGCTGCCCATACTAACGGCAGAATAAAGTAGAGACAGAGGAGTTGATTTCAGCGGTCTGTTATTTAAAAGTAAGCGGTTGCCGAGAACCAATATCACAATCATTGCAGATTTGGCCTGGAAAAAGAGTCCTGGCCACCTGAGAAGAGTCCTGGTTATTCATGAATTCCTGCTCTCCTGCCCACCTGCTGATGACTGACAGTCTTCTACCTGGTTTTCTCCCTTTCTCTCTAGGAGAGAACTGCCAATCATCCGCAGATGGACGAGAGAGCAGATCATGAATAACCAGGACTCTTCTCAGGTAGATGTGACTCTTTTCAAGGTCTGGGCTGCAATGATTATGATGCTGGTTCTCAGCAACCACTTACTTTTAGCTCATGACTGACACACCGCTGAAATCAGCATTTCTGTCACTATTTTATACGGCCCTCAGTGAGGTTAGCATAAAGTTGATGACAGTCTCCCTTTAAGTTTTCCAAGCACATATAAATCCCATCTGTTGCAAACTGAACCATCCTATTTTAGGTTCTAAAAAGGTTGTGTCAAGAAGGAAAGGCAGTTGATACTAAGCCCTTGTTCCAGCTCATGAAATGCTAAAGTTGCTGATGGCCATGCATTTCCCTGCAGTGGGAGCTTCAGGGTAAATGTAGCATGGCACGTTGCCCATTCCAATGAATGGACGACCATGTAATACATAGCCAAGTTGAGTCCACCAGAATAAGAGCCAATTTTTCTTAGAGGCTCTGCCCTCAGGCTAATTGGTCAGCTAAACAGAGGAACCTATGGATGAGGGTTGTCGTCTACAGGTTAAAACTATATTACTAACCATGTATTTTCAAAGATGTTTGTGTTTCTTGCACAGTATCATGACCATGAAGATTGACCCTAAATATTGCAACATGTTCCCAAATATTCAGAGTTGCTATAATGTCCCCCACAAACTTATCACATGAAACTTACCATGCCAGTCAACAGTGCTTTAAGATGGCAGATGTTTCCATGTGCTCACAAATGCAGTGGGGATAAGGGAGTAAGGTACTGTAGTTATGCTGTTCCATGCGTCAATTGTTGGGTCGTAACAGTCCAATGTTTTGCACCTCTGAATTCCAAAGTAGCCTCCAACTACGAACAGTTTATTGCCAGATGCGACTGCATGACAGCTCATTCTCTTGGCTGTCACATCTCCAGCTTTAGTCCACTGATAGGTTTCACTGTTAAATTTATAAGCTGAACACGCAGAGAATTCAGTATCCCCTCCCATGATAAAGATCTGGGTTCCGAGAACAGCTGCAGCCGTGTAGCGCCATGGCTGTGGACAAGTGGCTGGTACACTCCATCTGTTTTCAGAAGGATCATAACATTGAACCTTGGGCAACTTATCGTGACTAACACTAGTCCCACCAAAGGCAAATAATTTAAGCTTCGCACTAACCACAGCAGCATTGCTAGCACCTTCTCGGAGAGGAGCTACCATGGTCCACTTGTTGGTTGATGGGTCATATTGTTCCACTTGTTTTAAAGACACTGATGGAGATGCAGGGAGTGAGCCAGTTGCTGCTGTGTGCCCACCCACTACATACAAACAATGTTTTAGTTCAGCAGACCCATGGCCAAACCGTGCTACCAGCATTGGTGCAGCCTTTGACCACTCCTCATGAAGTGTGTCATAGACCCACACATCCTTTGAAACCCCATTCTCTGAACCCCTTCCACCAGTGATATAGACTTTGCAGCCAATTGCACATGCACTGAATTCCTTGCGCGGACTTGGAATGTCTGCTTTGGGTATAATTTCTTTTGCCTTCTGGTCAACCAGGTATAATTTATCACACATGAAAGTCTGTCCGCCCAGGAGAAACAAAGCATGGCCGGTTTTGCGAGGCTTCGCACACATACTTGTCACCACTCCATCATTTTGCAAAATTTTTAACTTACACCTAATTGCTTCTTCTACAAGTTCTTTGCTTTTTTTCTGCTTAATGACCAGTTCCTCCATAGCTACATTCTCCATGAGATATATGGCTGGTAACAGGGCTAATCGTACAGTCTGGAGCAGCTCACTTAAGTAACAGTGACGTTTATTTAGATCATAATTAATCCAGTTCATTGCAGACTCGTACACCATCCTCTCATCTTCAGTTTCCAGTTCTTCATGTGATAACAGTTTGACAACAAACTCTTTGGGTAACTGTAGAAAGTCTTCCGTTTTGCAGATGGTTTGGAAGTTGGTAAGGCACATTCTCCAAGACAGTTCGTACAGTTTGGTACATTGATGAGCATCAGACAGGAGAAGCATGCCTAAACAGTTGGTTGGATGAAGGTTCTTCTCCAAGAACTCAGCGCATGCATCTCTGATGTCCTCAAACTCTAACATATCTCCAGCTTCCAGAAGGGATTCTGCATTTTCTTCATTTATTATGACTCTGGAAGAATATGCGTAATCCAAAAGGAGTTCTAAAACTTCTGGGTGGATTGCATTGTGAAAGTTCACCTCATTGGCTTGGCTTTCTTTAAGACCTCCACTAAACATTGCTTCAAAATAGCGACTGCAAGCAGCAAGGACAGCTCGATGGCAGGGAAAAGACCGGTTTCCCGCCAGTAATAAGACATCGGTGAAGAGGCACTGCTGTCTTAATAGGTTAAGATGTGTTAGCACATTGTCAGCATATGAAGACTTGTGGAACAGGTAGATGTTCATAGAGCCAGTACTGGCTCTGGACTTGCGGTTCTCATGTATGCTGACCGACATTTTCTTCATTCCTGTAAGAGACAAAACAACCGATGTATAATTAGCCATTCAGATGAAACTGCAAATCATCTAACCTCATTTTTCTGCTTACTTGAATTCATACTCATCCTTACCCTAGTAGGATTCCAGCCACTTTGCACAAGAGCCCATCCATTCACAAAGGATTACTAGCATCCAAGCCTCAATAATATTACTTGCCACAACAAAGAATTAAAGGGCATCTATCAGCAGATTTGTTCCTATGAAACTGGTGGACCTGTTCCATGCGAGCTTGGCAGCTGAAGGCTTCTTTGTTGGTCCCCTATGTTTTAACATATGCAAATGAGCCTCTAGGAGCAACGGGGGCGTGCTGTTACACCCAGAGGCTCTGCCCTCTCTGCAATTGCCGCACCCTCTGCACTTGGACTTTAGAAGTCATGGCCAGGCGTGATTACGTTCACACTGCCTGTCCCTATAAATCAAAGGGCAGTTGCAGAGAGAGCAGAGTCTCTAGGTGTAACGGCAATGCACCAGTTGCTCGTAGAGGGTCATTTGCATATAGTAAAACATCATTTTTCTCAGTAATGCAGGCACATATGAACATGGAACCAACACAGATGCCTTCAGCTGCCAAGCGCACATGTAACAGGTCAGCCAGGTTCATAGGTACAAATCTGCTGACAGATGCCCTTTAAAAGGGGTTTCTGGGCTCCTAATACTGATGACCTACTGTCAGGATAGATCATCAATATCTGATCAGTGGGGGTCTAATGCCCCGCACTCCCAACGATCAGCTGTTCACAGCATGCGCCCGCCGGGGGCGAGCACTTTGAAGGGAGCCGCAAGCACAGTATAGTGGCTGTGCTGGGTTAGTGCGGCTCAGCCTCCATCCTCTCCACTTCAGGATGTCGGACCTTTATAACAAAACGGGATTGTTCAAAGTGGGAACACCCTTTAAGGTTTAGTGTCCTTTTAACATCTACAACTGTTATCTTATTTTAGCAAACTGCGTTCTGCAAGGTTTTTTCACTGTAAGTTAACAATGAACTTTGACACACATAAATAGTAGTGAATTCTGCAATTTTGAGATTTTTCCGCTGTTTATAGGTTACGTTTTGTACTTTCCCCAACGTGGTATATGGGTGACACACTTAAACAAATCATTTTCTACTTGTCTTGTAAAACCTGTTACCCAGCATCTTTCAGATATATAGAAGACCTGAGTTCACCAGAGGGTATACGCTGCTTATCCCATCCTCACACCTCCACGGGTGACATTCACATTACACATGTCAGCATGCAAATAGCACAACGATAGCAGAAAACATATCAGATAGCGCGGATGCATGGGATAAGAGGAACAGGCAGTCCAGACATTGACATGTGTTGAAATGTGACAGCATTGATCACAGACCTGTTCAGTGTAAATTACTGGAGACCACTGTGCTGAGAAAGGCCAAGCACCGAAATGTGACAGGTCAACAGCTGCCCCAAACATTGGGCAGGAAATACTTCTGTGATTGGACGTTTACTGTCCCTAACTAATTGAACATCCTCGGAGCTGGACTTCCTGCCTTCTACTTACTGAATAGAGGTCTGTTCTATCGCTTGTCTCAATGAAGACAAAACAACATTGTAGAAAAATCACCTTCTTAAGGTCCATTAGGACCACTAGAGGACATGCTTCTGAAGGCCATGCTCCATCTGTACAGAACACAATCACTTTTAATAGCATTGTAATATTTACTATCACTGCACACAGGGGATATCTCATCAGTAAGAGTGAATAGGTTATTTGTGAAGGATCTAAGAAGTGGATCCTATGACGTTGGAGCCTCTAGGAATCCTAGTAGCTCCAAATGGAGTGGTGTTCTGCTCCATCCTGAAGGCCAAATATTTAGAGTCTTTGCCAGTGATGGCTAACCTCCGGCACTCCAGCTGTGGTGAAACTACGACTCCCAGCATGCTCCATGCATTTCTATGGAGGAGAACAGCCAAGCAAGTGTACATCTTGGGAGTTGTAGTTTTACCATTGCAGGAGTGCCGGAGGTTAGCCATCACAGGTCTAGGCTCTTCAGCAGGCCATGTGGACCTGAATGTGGATTATTCAGAATTTGCTTGCTTCGTTGCAGTTCTAGAGAAGTACCAGAGATCCCAGATATATTGGTAGCTAAAGGTAGTGGGATGTTAAAGGGGTTGTCTCACTTAGCAAATGGCAGGTATCATCTAGAGAAAGTTAATACAAGGCACTTACTAATGTATTGGGATTATCCATATTGCTTCCTTTGCTGGGTGGATTCATTTTTACATCCCATTATACATTGCTCGTTTCTAGGGGTTACAACCACCACTACAGCAGAGCTGGGACAGGAGCTGCTGCGCATGCATGTCTATTCATGCTCCCACAGTCTTGGCCACCGGAGGGGCCGGCTCTTTTTCCTATAGTGTGCAAGCACGACCACCACTGATGGATTGCGGGGTGGTCATAACCCTTGGAAACGAGCAGTGTATAATGTGCTGGCAAATTAATCCAGCCAGCAAAGGAAGCAATATGGATAACAACAATACATTAGGAAGTGTCTTGTATTAACTTTCTCTACATGATAAATACCATTTTCTTAAGTGAGACAACCCCTTTAAAGGACACGAACCAGACCCTTGGCTTCAGGATACTAATCCTGCTTCTATTCTTCACTGACAGACATGCTTTGAAGGCACATACTTGTACAATGTAGTCAAAACCCACATGATCTTCATAGTATGCTATAGCTCTTGATACCGCAGCTTGCCGTATCCATCATGAAGACTTCAGAGTACACAGAATGTGACAATAGTGAGGAAAGGGGGAATATTCCTATTTTACAGGTTACAGTATATAAACGGGATGTTTAGCCCCTTCCAAAAATCCCATAGAAGTCAATAGTCGTTGAGAGAATTAGTGAACTGGGTTCCTCCCCATTCTTCGGATTAGGTGGGGCTCCCAGATGCTGGATCCACACCCCCCCATCAGGTATTTCTAGCATACCCTGTGGATATGCCATAAATGTGTAACATGGGAATACCCGTGCTTCATCCAATGTGTCCCTCTACGCCAATAACGGACACCACACACAGCTGTCTGAACCAGGGGGTGATAGACATGCAGAGGAAGGAAGGCAATGCCTACCATTTGTAAAGACTCCACGCTGCACATTTTTTCCATTGCACTTACAGCCAGACGGCAATTCTAAGGAAAAGCATGGAAATTTGTGCTTCCATTGTGTTGCTAACATGTCATTTACCACCGGAGTCAATGAAAGAGACGACAGTGGATGACGGTACGTAAAGGTGATCTCATTACAAGAAGGAAAAAAATATATATAATGAGTATCTGCAGGAAACTGAAGGAATATATGTGACAGAATTTATAGTCCTTGCCGGCTGGAAGGACTGTACATGTATCTGACTTCAAGGCTCTCTTTGAAAGGTTGTCAAGAGCGATCAAACCTGGGAAGTACACAAATCAGTCACCCCCTCGGTGTTAAAAAGAGAGAAATGGACTGACTAGGTGTCCTCTAATCTCTGATGAAAGGCTCTCCTTGACGTGGTCGAGGCTTGGAATGTATGCTGATATAATGTCTTTACAAACCAGACACACACTGTCCTATAGAGCGGTACTATCACGTGTAGTTACATACTGCAGCTGGCAACGCTGGGAGAAGACACAGGTCCATCAATCCAACCCATAGTCCTACCATCAGAAAGCAAGCAGAACCTAGGTTTGGGTTTCATACTGACACCATGGAAAAAGACACCAGCACCCACCTCGACATGACAAACAGCATTGTTAAAGGGGTTTTCTCATCTCAGACAATGGGGGCATATCGCTAGGATATGCCCCCATTGTCTGATAGGAGCAGATCCCACTGCTGGGACCCTCACCTATATCGAGAACAGAGCGGGGAAGGTGGTGGTTGGAGGACTCCGGTCCGAGCCAGGGCTCGGCTATTTTCAGGGGCCCATAGAAATGAATGGAGGGCAGTTGCACATGCGCAGTTCACCCACCACCACATTTCGGGGCTCCGTTCTCGATATAGGTGTGGGTCCCAGCGGTGGACCTGCACCTATCAGACACTGGGGGCATATCCTAGTGATATGCCCCTATTGTCCGAGATGAGACAGCCCCTTTAATGGCTTTAGAGAATGGACTGAACAAAAGATAGAATTGGCCCAATGCAGCAGAGCAGAGTTTGCTATTTGTTACTACTCATCAGGATATCATAAATCTGAGTATGTTAAAAGGTGCTGAAGCTTAAAAGGGGTTGTCTCACGTCAGAAAATGGCATTTATTAAAGGGATTTAAGTCACCTCTTTTGACCCTATAGAGCTGCGGACATGCATGGCTAGGAGCCCAGCCACGGCCCCCTGAACCCACGAATCTCCTCCTTGCTCAGAAAGTCAGATCGCCGCAATCTCGCGATGCGCGAGCTCGCACATGCGCAGCGCCGGCATAGTGGTCCTTCCCTGTGATGGCATCAGCCTCAGGGAATAAAACCATTTTGAGATATGGGACAGGTATATTGTGGACATGCTAGCGGCGATCTAGCCGTGCATGTCCACATCTCTGTAGGGTAAAAAGAGGTGACAGAATCCATTTAAGCAGAGAAAGTTAATACAAGGCACTTACTAATGTATTGTGATTGTCCATATTGTCTCCTTTGGCGGCTGGATTCATTTTTCCATCACATTATACACTGCTCGTTTCCATGGTTACGACCACCCTGCAATCCAGCAGCGGTGGTCGTGCTTGCACACTATAGGAAAAAGCACCAGCCTATGTGCGATCACACGGTCCCGGCCACCAGGGAGGCTGGTGCTTTTTCCTACAGAGTGCCTGCACGATCACCGCTGCTGGATTGCAGGGTGGTCATATCCATGGAAACGATAAGTGTATAATGTGATGGAAAAATGAATCCAGACAGCAAGGGAAGCAATATGGACAATAACAATACATTAGTAAGTGCCTGGTATTAACTTTATCTACATGATAAAGGCCACTTGCTGAAGTAAAACAACCCCTTTAACCTATTCCGTTATTTTGATGTCATTTGGATAACAAATTCAACTCTGCTACATCTGCTGATAACCTAAGAACTTGATCCTTCACCTTAAAAGGGCCATACCCCCAGTATATGACAGTACGAGTCTTTGAAGGATACAAACGGTGATCCGATACAATGACTACTAGTTGAGTACCATCCACTAGAACCGTTTAGTGCCAAGAGACCAGGGCCAATTCCGTTTTTCTTGTCATATAATACATCAATATGCCTTGTGCAAACAAAGCGCCATTCTCCAGCGCACATGGCACGACATCATAATGGATTGATCACCAATGTGCCTCTGCAACACGTAGCCCTCGGAGCCTGGGCTCATGGTGCGAACAAGCGTTTAGCCTAAGCGAACATGACAGCTGAATACGCAGCACGTGTAAGGAGCATTAGGTGTATCCAAAGCCCTGTCTACCAAATTATTGCACGCCGAGCCCTAAAGCGCACAGGTCCGCACACTGCCAAGTATTTACTGATAGCCATTCATGTCCAATAGATGTCATACAGCCAAACACAATACAAGTTCTACATATGTACCACGTATGGTGCCATGGGGGACCACGTCGCGCCATTTCTCAAGAATCATGGAGAAATACATTGTTACGCAATGGACTAACATATAAATAAAGACATATCTATTAAGAACCGAACCGCGGTGATGGCTAACCTCCGGCTCTCCAGCTGTGGCGAAACTACAACTCCCAGCATTCTCCATTCATTTCTATGGAGTTCTGAGCACAGCCAAGCAAGCGTACATCTTGGGAGTCGTAGTTTTACCACCTAATAAAGTCGTAGCAATGGCGGTTTACATGAGTGGGGTAGAGGGATGCTGGGCGGTGGGTTAACGTAGGGCCATGCTGTCTAGGATCGCACACACACATAGTCCTAGAAAGCGGAGCATGAGAACACAAGCGTTCAGGCAGGACACACAGCGCTTCCCATTCAAATATCGCTCCTCCCCAGATTGGAAAGCCAGCAAAAGGACAATCTTAAAGTGCACCCCTGTTACCATAACAATCCCAAAAACCAGACGTGGGGATTTCCAGCAGAGACTTGAAAAATCTAATAAATAGTACCATTTAGGCATGGTCAGATGTAGCAGAGCCGACTTTACTATCTGCCTGTTCCTTTCAAGCACATTGTGGTAGACAAACCCAGCTCTGCTACACCATTGAATGACCACGACAGCCCATTAGCCTTCCCCATATTCTGATGACATAGGCGTCGTATGAACAGACTGCAAGGACCATGTGTCCTGACCTCAGGGTTCCTCCACCTACCTCAGCTCATGTCACTGTGTGCTCACTGCTGCTCCTGACCTCAGGGTTCCTCCACCTACCTCAGCTCATGTCACTGTGTGCTCACTGCTGCTCCTGACCTCAGGGTTCCTCCACCTACCTCAGCTCATGTCACTGTGTGCTCACTGCTGCTCCTGACCTCAGGGTTCCTCCACCTACCTCAGCTCATGTCACTGTGTGCTTACTGCTGTTACTGACCTCAGGGTTCCTCCACTTACCTCAGCTCATGCCAATGTGTGCTTACTGCTGCTCCTGACCTCAGGGTTCCTCCACCTACCTCAGCTCATGTCACTGTGTGCTCACTGCTGCTCCTGACCTCAGGGTTCCTCCACCTACCTCAGCTCATGTCACTGTGTGCTTACTGCTGTTACTGACCTCAGGGTTCCTCCACTTACCTCAGCTCATGTCACTGTGTGCTTACTGCTGTTACTGACCTCAGGGTTCCTCCACTTACCTCAGCTCATGCCAATGTGTGCTTACTGCTGCTCCTGACCTCAGGGTTCCTCCACCTACCTCAGCTCATGCCACTATGTGCTTACTGCTGCTCCTGACCTCAGGGTTCCTCCACCTACCTCAGCTCATGTCACTGTGTGCTTACTGCTGCTCCTGACCTCAGGGTTCCTCCACCTACCTCAGCTCATGTCACTGTGTGCTTACTGCTGCTCCTGACCTCAGGGTTCCTCCACCTACCTCAGCTCATGTCACTGTGTGCTTACTGCTGCTCCTGACCTCAGGGTTCCTCCACCTACCTCAGCTCATGCCACTGTGTGCTCACTGCTGCTCCTGACCTCAGGGTTCCTCCACTTACCTCAGCTCATGTCACTGTGTGCTCACTGCTATTCCTCGGACGTGCTCCAGTCTCCACGTCTTCCAGCAGTCCCGGCCTCACGGGCGATAGTCCCTGGACGACACATGGACTGGGGACGGACTGCCACACCGGTCTGAGCCCTGGAGCTGACTGCAGCCTGGCTTCATTCACACAGAGGTGTGAGAGGGAGGAGGGGAGGCAGGAGGAGCACTCCCACAGTGCGCGACTACTTCTGCAGGAGGGGCTGGGGATATGCTAATACACCACAAAGGCACTGCCAGCAGATCCCCCTCATACAGCTCTATGTGCTGGTGCTTCTATAGCTCCAACATATTCAGAGATTGGCATCACTCAGATTAGTATAAACATGACTAATTTTACCTGAATTTACCTCATCCATTGTAATGTGCAGAACCTGGGACTATCCCAGTCTGCAGGTCCCTGTGAGGACTGTGAAGGCTCCACATGTCACAATCACCCAGGGAGCCCTCACCTACTGAGCCTGACTGCAGCTCCCCAATAACACCGTGGGGGTCATCTATCAAACACCAGCGGTTTACGCCCGTCTTTGCTATTCCTTGCGCTGCCAGAGGATGCAACTCAGTAAGGGCTTATGCACACGACCGTATGTATTTTGCGGTCCACAAAACACAGATCCGAAAAAAAAAAAACAGGTGACGCCCATGTTGCTTCCGTTTTTTTTTTTTTTTTTTGGCGGATCCGTTGTAACAATGCCTGTCCTTAATAGAATAGGACATACAAACACGGAATGCACACGGAGTCACTTCCATTTTTTTCAAGCCCCATTAAAATGAATGGTTCCGTGTACAGACCTGTAAAAAAAAACGGAACGAAAACGGAAGAAAGATACGTTCTTGTGCATAATCCCTTAGGAAAAGGCACAGGTCTTGTCATAAATTAGGCGCATCCTCCATTATGCTTCATTCACACGTTTTTGATTCACGGACAGCACACATACCTATTCATTTTAGGGTCCATTCACACGTCCGTATGTGTTTTGCAGAGCCGCAAAAAACACAGACACCGGCAATGTGTGTTCCGCATTTATCGCCGGCACTCTCATAGAAAATAACTTTTCTTGTCCGCAATTGCATACAAGAATAGGACATGTTCTATTTTTTTGCGGATACGGAAATGCGGATGCAGACAGCACATTCTGGCCCCATTGAAAATGAACGGGTCCGCACCTGTTCCGCAAAACTGGATGCGGACCCATTTTGTAGACATGTGAATGGACCCGTGCATTCATACATCCGTGTTTTAGCACAGAACCATGCTTTTTTTTTTTTGTCCGTGTTCACGGATCCATCACGTCCATTGTAGTCTATGGGTCCATGAAAAACACAGACGCAATGCGGATGCCATCCATGTTTCATCCATGTTTCACGGACCATTAGGAGGAGATGCTATGAAAATACATTTTGAGCTGTGCAATGTCAGCGAAACACGGATGACGCACGAAGAGCCAAAAACGGACACGCTGACCAAGCACAGATACTTCACGGACATCTTAATAAGTGAATCACTGACCATCTTTTTACAGATTTCATCCTGTGAAGGAGGCATTAGTCTGGAATGAAATCTACTCCATCCCTGGCCAGAGTAGATTTCACTCTTCATGTACCGTATGCCATGTTTACTGGCGTAAATGATAGTGAATTTGCCAGGGCTGATGGCTCCACGCCCCAGCCCTGCCAATGAGGGTGGTCTAAAAACACCATGCGCTGTGTTTAAAAAGTAGTACAATGAGGGTGTGCAACTTCTTTACACCAAAATCTGGTGCAAGGGGCCATGATGAATGACCCCCAGTGTGTGCCAGTTTAGAAGGTGCCTCAGTCATGTGGACATAGGGCTCAGCCCCCAAACAGCAGGTCCGCAATATACGGGCACCGGCCCCGTGTGCACACCGTATCAAGGTTGCGAACGCATTCACTTCAATGGGTCTACAATCTGCAAGATATGGTGCGTTGTGGAGGCATAGAGTGGAAGCACTATGGAGCGCTTCTGCAATGCAAAGAAATATAAATTATTTTTTTTTGGGGGTGCCGACTGAATCTTGAAGATCGCGGACACATTCAGATGACGGGCACACAGCTGGTGCCCCTGCATTGCAGACTGCTATTTGCGGTCCGCAACATGGGAACAGGGCGCAGCATGAGCCATAAGTGTGTCCCACAGCATTTCTCTGTAATATATATCCTGCAATATACGCTAGAATATAGGCTGCTTGCTTCACAGAGTCCTATTCTTTACATATAATATACACACACACACACAGTATATTGTATAGTAATATCATTAATCATTTACATCAATGTTAAAATAATAACATATATCACAGTGGATTACAATCAAAAGGCTCATGCACAAAGAAAACCATACATTACATTGTAACAATACACATGTATTTATTTATTTATAAAAGTAGAAGCATACATAAATAAATAAATAAATAAATACTGTGGATGGGACAATTCTAATGTTATCGCACACGTATGTAAATGACCAGGCCTGCTGCGGACTGTGGGCCACTTCATGTCCTATTCATGGATATAGACCTATGTATAGTGCATGAAGAACAGTATCTCCCAGAGGCAGAATAGCCTCAGAAATTCGGAGGGTCTAGACAAGACGATTGAAAGGAGCACCTCATTGAAATGCACATTTTCCTGATGAAGACTATTTACTGCCGTAGCTTTAAATGACCTTCTATTGATTCACAAATGATAGCCTTCTGGGAGTTATTCCCCTTCATGGTAATTATTCCCCGCTGACAGGGGGTAAAGGATAAGTCATCTCATTTCATTATTTAGTATTGTGGTAATAAGCCTGATATTATTGGCAGATAATATCAGATCATTTCTGGACAGCTAGTAATAATCCATAGCAGCCGTGCAGATCTTCAGGCCACATGTATATTATTAATTTGCAAATGTATATTGACATCTAGGCGTAGAAGCGTTATATCCGGTGTATTCCTTTATGCAGCTATATATAACATGTCAACTGTACACATGTAGCCTTTGTGTCCTATACTGGTATGTTTAGGCGGCTTGTGATAGACAACAAGGATGATGACAGCAGTTTGTCGCCATCTAGTGGCTGCTGAAATACTGCAGACTAAAAAGGACTATGATAGAATGACAAGTCCTAACATGCCAGTGACTTGAAATTCTGGGATATGTAGTCCTACTCCAGCTGGAGAACCACTGCTTGTCTCGTTTATTAAAGAAGCACTCCGGGATTATTTTTTTCTTCTTCTTTGCTTGCGTTATAAAGCTACATGAGCTGAAGGGTAGTGCAGGCTACCACACTTTATTGCAGAATTATACACTCAGGACCACACTCTCCTGAATCCTACAGCATCTGCCGTGTGGACCAGAAGTCCTATGATGGGTCCTAGGATGCCTAGGTGCTGTTGCAATGCTGTAAAACAACTGCAATGGGTCTGGAAAAATTGCATTCAGATGCACCATTTTATGTCCGTCATATCACAACCGCAGCTGGGATACTGATACTTCAATGGGACATCGTGGGGGAAATTTATTAAAACTGGTATATAGGAAAGTTGGCCAAGGCTACTTTCACACTAGCGTTGTTTGAATCCGGCGGGCAATTCCGTCGCTGGAACTGCCCGCCGCATCCGGAAAAACGTGTGAAAACGGATTACATTTGAATCTTGATCAGGATTCTGATCACAATGAAAAAATGCATTGGAAAAAACGGATCCGCCATTTATGGACTTTAACTTTTTTTGCACATTTTTCGGGTTTAACATGCAAAAGCCGGATCCGGTTTGACGGAACACACGGCGCCAAGTCAATGGGAAAAATGCCAGATCCGGCGTTCAGTCAAAGTGTTCCGTATTTTTGGCCGGAGGTAAAAATACAACATGCTACGGTTTTCTGAAAAGCCTGATCAGTAAAAAAGACTGAACGGGATGCATCCTGATGCATCCTGAATGGATTGCTCTCCATTCAGAATGCATTAGGATAAAACTGATCAGTTCTTTACCGGATTTGAGCTCCTGGGACGGAACTCAGCGCCGGAAAAGAAAAACGCTAGTGTGAAAGTACCCTTAGATGCCCCTATCAACCAATCATATTCCACCTTTCATTTTCCAAGGGAGCTCTGAAAAATGAAAGGTGGAATCTGATTTGTTGCTATGGGCAACTAAGCCAGTTCTACTTTACACCAGTGCTTCTTCCGTGGGGTTTCTATTTTTTGGCGTTGCGGACGGATCATGGACCCATTCAAGTTGAATGGGTCTGGATCCATCTGCGGATGTTGCCCGTGCATTGGGAACCACAAATTGCGGTCCCCAATGCACGGAATGGCCGAGCAACGGCCATGTGCATGAGCCCTTATTCTTCAGTTTTTCTTCGTGCACATGAAAAACGCATGCAATCTGGATACAATCCGGACAGATAAAATGCAGGCACTGAACATAATCGCAGAAAAAACTGATTGAACTTACGTGTAAAACAGTTCTTCCCTGAACAGATTCTGACACAATCCGTATCACTCGCATGAAAGAGGCTTGAATATCCACCTCTCATCCTTGTAGGAAAATAACTGGCAAGGTCCAAAATTAACAGCAGTGCTCCCTCTAGTGGCAGGAGTGTCTTATAACTACATCGCATGCATCCTATTTTAGTGAGCATTCTTTATTGGGGGAAAGCTGTATTTTCTTGGTACCATTTTGGGGGAAATATGAATTTTTGATCAGGTGATTAAAAAACAACTGAAAAATCTGCCATTTTTTTATTTTTTGTGTTCTGGCATAGTTGATCGCAAACACAGTCAGTTGACCACCCAATCCCTTTACGGGTCCTCACTTACATTTAATTTAAAACGACATCTTTTATTATATTTATTTGAAACTACAAACTGAAAAAAGAACCCAATTTTTTTCGATTTGTAGTTTTAAATGAAAATAATAAAAGATGTAGTTTTAAATTAAATGTAAGTGAGGACCCCTAAAGGGATTGGGTGGTCAACTGACCGTGTTTGAGATTTGTTATTATCCCGAGGGTCCCAATAAGGGCACTGTAGTTTAGTCAATCGTAACTATTCCCAGAAGGGAACAAATGGAGATAAAACTTAACGTTTAATCAAAATCAATTTAAAAAGCTACGTTACAAACAAGGAATTATACATGCAACAAAAACTGATAGACAGCAACCCGACTGGGGTTTTGGCCTCAGTCGGGTTGCTGTCTATCAGTTTTTGTTCCATGTATAATTCCTTGTTTGTAACATAGCTTTTTAAATTGATATTGATTAAACGTTAAGTTTTAGCTCCATTTGTTCCCTTCTGGGAATAGTCACGATTGGCTTCATATTTGGGGGTATTCTGTGAAGTGTAATACATCATATGGTACATATTTTGCTATTTTGTTCGTTTCACTGTAGTTTAGTGTTCTGGCATAGTTCAGACACAATTACAGTATGTTTATTTTTATATGTACAATTGGGTGATTTGAAATTTTTATCATTTTAGTTTTTTATCTTTGAAAATACTTTTTTACTGTACTTGTTTTCCTATTAGGAGACTAACATGCAATTGTCTGATTGTTTATTTCATAGGCTGCAATAGTATGCTAGGGCAGCATAATGGCAGCACTGATGCCTTGCAGCGCTGGGGTTCTGGGTTTGAATCCGACCAAGGACATCATCTGAAAAGAGTTTGTATGTTCTCCCCGTGTTTGTGTGGGTTTGCTCCTACACTGCAAAGACATACTAAATGGGAACTAAGATTGTGAGCTCCACTGGGGACAGCAGGCATTCCCCTTCTTTCTTACTAGCCAAAGGAACCCCTTCTACTTCTCCAATACAGTGCCCTTCCAGTTTTAAAATTAAGGGGTTATCTATAATCAATAAAAATGAAACATCGCCTGGAGAGGTTTTAAAATGACAAGGACTCATCTTCTGACAGTCCCACCATTTCAGCAGCATGGTTCCAGTCCTCACCACTTCTAGTCTCCGCCAGACCTTTACTAATGATGTTCCATATAAACTTCCCTGACTGCTGCCAGTCAATCAATGGCCTTAATGGTGACATGTGCAGTGATTGGCCAGCAGTGGCCACTAGAAGCAATGAGAACCAGAGCCACACCAGGGTAACTACCGGACTGTCAGAGGGTAAGTGCTTATTTTTGCTGTTTTTAAAAACTGTCCAGGTGCTTTCAAATTTTTTATGGGTCTAGGTCTATGACAACCCATTTAATATTGTAAGTTAAAAGTTCACTGAACTGGAAAAGTAGAAGGGGTTCCTGTGTAGAGTGCCTAATGTGACCACAGGAGTAGTGGGAGGTGCTGCTGTGACTACTGAGGATCAGGGGAGGCAACTGTGGCGAATGGGGAAGTGGAAGAGGCCTGCAATGAATACTGGAGAAGCAAGAGGTGCTGCTCTGACTACTGGGGATCAGGGAGGCAATTGTGGCTAATGGAGAAGTAGAAGGAGCCTGTTGTGACTGCTGGAGTAATGGGAGGAGCTGCTGGAACTACTGGGGATGAGTGGAGACAACGGTGGCTAATAGAGAAGTAGAGGGAGCCTGTTGTGACTGCTGGAGTAATGGGAGGTGTTGCTGGGACTACTGGGGATGCGTGGAGGCAACTGTGGCTAATAGAGAAGTAGAGGGGGCCTTTTGTGACTGCTGGAGTAATGGGAGGTGTTGCTGGGAATACTGTGAATCAGGGATGCAACTGTGGTTAATGAGTAAGTGGAGGGGTCCTGCTGTGACTACTGGAGAATAAACAGAGACTGCTGTGACCACTGGGGAACAGGAGAGGCAACTGTGGCTAATGGGGAAGTAGAGGAGGGTGCTGTTTTGAATACTGGAGAAGCAGGAGGGGCTGCTGTGACTACTGAAGTAGTAGGAGGTCCTGCTGTGACTACTGAAGTAGTGGGAAGTCCTGCTGTGACTACTGATAAAGTTGGGTGCTGTTGTCCTGCTAGGGAAGTTGTGGAGCATTACCTATTGGAGAAGTGGGGGGAGTGGAGGTGGACAACAATTGATCAATGTCCAACACATGTTCAGTAGGAAGACAGGTGGAACAGAAAGGACAGTTGGTGTGCTATTAAAACGTACATAACAAAAGGAAGCATGGTGTTCTGCATACCAGAGCCCAGTGTACTCTCAGAGCTTTCAGCATCTCATAGCTATAAATGTCACTCGTGCCATGCAACCAACAATGCATTTCTGTAGGACTCATTCATGCCAGTGGAGAAGGCATTAACGTCAATGCGCAGGTCAATAGATTCACACCTATAGGCCTGATTGAGCAATGTGTTCACGGTGACAACAGAGCCGGGAGGCAGAGAGCCGGAGAACACTGTGATAACTTTAACTTATGTAACCGGAAAAGATTTATGAAGAGCAAACAGACCTGACTGACAGCTCTCTCCATTGGTATTTACCTGGGGCTATGTGGCATTCTCTCAATTATTTAATGCTGGATGTTTCGCATTTTTGTAAGAAGTTCAATCAACAATAAAATGACAGAAGCATAATGAACGGATTATCATAAAACTGGAGCCCGGCTGTGAAAGGGCCTATTGCTCCATAGACCTGCATATCTACACATTCTTGCCTTACGTACATGTAATTTATGGGCATCTTTATCGCGTTAATATAGAGAACAAGGCAGAGTCCAGCACAAAGAAACTTATTATAAGAGCAAATTGGCAGCCCAGTCTACCCAGTTTGTTATTTACCCAAATGACTACTTGGCAGAGATGCCAGTCCATGTCTAATGCCTGCCCTGGATTTCTGCATTCCATTTATTGCTTAACATCTGAAAAGTCGGCTCGACTCTCTGACAGTTCAACACCCATGTACTGTATAACACTTACCTAGCTGCTCCAAACCACATACCCCTGCCACTTTATTGGTCTATAAAGGAGACACTGGGGGAGGGTAAAAGTCTAAAATGTTCTAGAGGCTACTAGGAAAAACATTGGATGGAAGTCAACAGACCTGATGACTACATCCCAACACCAACATCAGTGGTTGAAGGGCATTTCCAACTTAAATAAAGAAAATTATCAGTCAATACATGTCTTTGATGTGTACTTGTTGTCAAGATTCTCTAGATTTCTTTCTGGAAAATGCGATAACATGTTCCTCAAGGGTAGCCACCAAGTATTCCAGACTCCTCAATGTCAAATCTACCAACTTAGGCAGCAACATGTGCCCCCCGCACCTTCACAAAGAGGTTGTCTGCTGTGGACTTGCATGGGTGAAACTCGATGGGTGGTTAGTACTCCTGGAGCTCCACCACCAGGTAAATGAAGCATTACATTCCTCCTCACCAAAATAAATGACTGTGCATATAATGCAAAGACAGGCCAGGTACTCCAGAGAGAGAAACGCTTTGTAGAGTATTCTCTCTCCACTCTGGTTTTTGAATTTGAGGTTTCTAAGGCTAGTTTCACACTAGCGGCAAGGAACTCCGGCAGGGTGTTCCGGCGGGTGAACAGCCTGTCGGATCCGTGCTGCCGCTAGTGCACGCGTGCCCCCGGACTACCGCTCCAGCCCAATTGACTATAATGGGGGCGGGCCAGAGTTCCGGCGGCAGCACAGCAACCATGCCGAGAGGCGGACGGAATAAAAGTACGACAGCAATTATGCCATAACTAGGCATTTTTTTATGCAGGTGGCAAAAAAATTGTTGAGGGTATGGCCACACGCAGGCTCATATGAATGCCCCTGTGGGCCCCTTAGCAAGGTGGGCCCCTAGTCTCCCACCATCTGCACAAGTGGCACATAACATAGTAGACTTACAGCACTACATCCACATATTCAATGTACAGCACCTCAACCAGCCTATGTTCATATAAAAAAAACTTGTTAGATTATTATATTTGAATGTATGAGTATGGTGGTCCCCCAAAATAAATTTTACTGATGGGCCCTAGGCACCCCAGTCCGACACTGGCCACACAGCACAGCCATGCCACGGTTTGAAGCAACTGCCATGCAACTGAGTACTGCATGGATATATGAGCCACAACTAGATCAAATTAACTAATTAGGACCACATTATTTATTTGATGTTCATCGTTAATGGCTGCACAGTTTTAACAATGACAACCAATATGGCTCATACAGTCGAGCGGTACTCAGTCGCAAGGCGGTTGCATCATGGTCATGCCATGTGTCCGTACCCTTAATAACCATTGCTGAGGCTGGTCAGTTTTTTGAATAGGCGTGGCGTACAACATGGCATACCTATGCTGGACAAACCTGGACAACCCCTTTAATCACTCCACAATCACCTTCACAGTCACCAAAAAGAGTTCAGTTTTCCTTTGCACTATCATATGAGGAATGTACAGAACATCTGCAAAACTGCTGCTGCAGTGCCATCAGGGATGAGCGTTAACCAAGGTAATCCACTCCATTAGCTGCCATTAGGGGCTGCTCACTGAATACAGATTTATCACCTCCTGATAACTAAATGGATTCATGTGCAGTTAGCGCCACCAAGTGGTGTGGCTTCAGGCCGCCAAAATATTATGTTACTGTGACCTAATAAGTGAAGCAGTGGTAAAGAATTAGAATTACTCTATTTATCCAGCAGTCGCTCCCATAATACTTTCTCTCCCAGCAAACAGAAGTGGCAGGAATGGGTCCTACTCTGAATTTTGTTTGGGAGCTCTTTGATTTTTGTCTAAAATTAGCGGAAGTGGCATACAGCAGACTTTATTCAGACTTCAAAGCAATAATACAAATGGCAATGTTTCGGCTGATACACAGCCTTTGTCAGGCCTACTCACATTGTGTTACATACATCAATTTATAGTAAAAACAAGTGCGCCACCCCCAACCAGATTATCCAATTGCAGGCAATGGCCCCATCATCGCATAACATCTGTGATTGCTAAGTATCAGATATAAAGCAAAACATCAATTGCCATGTTCGGGGTTCCTTTCCGCTCAGTGCACTAGTGACCCCAGATTGTCCGGATAATAGATCCGCATGTTACAGTAAAATCAGACACACATACAATCGGGGCAACCCATATGTAATCTAATTTGCAGAGGCATAATCCATGTCCTAATGTCACTATACACACTTCTCATTACTTAATTCTGTCCCCCCAACAACACATGCGGGCATCAACATCTCCTGCTCTGCCATTATCACGAGACAGATTTGCCGTATACACTCCCTCAGACAATCATGGATGGGGAAAAGGCCACTGTATGTAAAAACAATGGTAACATTGTACACCCACAAAGAAAGCACACAACCCAAACTTAATCTATTGTGGCAACATTGAACTCAATGTTCAATCCATAAGGTTGGAGTGATATCAAATTGTGTATCCATTTGAGTTCTTTTTTCCTTAAAATCTTATTCTTGTCCCCTCCCCTTCTGAGATAACCTACCCCATCTATTGACCGAAAAACGTAATTGATTTATGGAATGTCCACATTCAATAAAGTGCTTTGCTACAGGTTTGTCAATCATCCCTTTCCTTATTGTGCTCTTATGCATATTGATCTGCTCTCTTAATTCCATTGTCGTCTCACCAACATATATAAAACTGCATGGGCACTGTATCATATAAATGACATCTCTAGATCTACATGTGTAATATCCCTTCAACTTAAATATTTGAAGCTATCGCCTCTCATGATGCCAGTACAGTTGCAGGAGTAGTTGTCTATCTAAATCTTTCCCTCCGACATCTGCCTTAACAACTTGATCACGAATGTTGGGGCCCCTTTTGTATGCCATCATGGGAGGTAATTCAAATTCCTTAATAGTGGGCAGGCCACGATGTAGGATCTGCCATTCTTCTCTAAGGATTGTGGCAATTTCGCCACTATCTTCCCCATAGATGGACACAAAAGGGATCCTCGTCTCAATTCTATGGTGGGGGCTCACATTTAGAGTGCCCTTGCGCTCAGTGTCTATAATCTTCTTCCTAGTACGTCCAATCTACCTCTTGGGATATCCCCTGTTTGTAAACTTCCTACACATGTCATCAATACGTTTTTCAAAAATATCTTCCTCCGACACATCCACACAAGATGGCAGCGAGTCAACCATCTTGTGTGGATGATTACTGTCATACATCAACAGTGTATTTTTATCAGTGGGTTTCTGAAAGAGATCGGTTTTAAGTGCCCCATCCTGCAGATACACCCTGACGTCCAAGAACTGCAGCTCACTGTCTGAAACAGTCACAGTGAACTGGAGTCCCCGGACACCAGATTTCAAATGTTGGTGAAACTCCTCTAGTTCCGAGGTGCTGCCTCCCCAAATCATAAAGATGTCGTCGATGTAGCGCCACCAGCACAGGACTCTCTCATTAAAATTGGAGCGATATACCAGTCGATCCTCAAACTCCGCCATGAAGATGTTAGCGTAGGTCGGGGCCACATTGGATCCCATGGCCACCCCACGCTTCTGCTGGTAGAAGGTGTCACCAAAGAGGAAATAATTCCTTCTCAGGACCACCTCCAGGAGGTCGAGGATCAGCCGGCACGCCCCTGGAGAGAGACCCGTGCTAGCCAGGGCTACATCGACGACATTGATCCCATATGTATGGTCAATAGATCCCTCCCAAGATACCCGCTAGATCCCATTTGGGATCCTTTATAAGGACCTCATACACTTCATTGTCATCCAACTGTCTGGCAATCTCTCCCAAATACTTATCTGTGTCCATCTCGACCACGGCACCACCCTTATCAGCCGGTTTCACAGTCAACATTCTGTTACTTTCTAGATCCTGTATAGCCTGTCTTTCAATCACAGATAGATTATGGCTTGCTACACTAGCTCCTTTTTAGTGACCTGGATACCCAGATCCAAGGCCTATTGAGTGTGGAAGATTATACCATATATAGGGATAAAATGTCTCAGCATGTGACTCGTCATAGAGTGGAGGTCGAGCGTGTGAAAAGAGAAGTGGCACAGAGACCTTGACGATTATCAATCTGGTAAAGTGTATAATTGGCAGTCTACTCAAACTCAGAGAAACAACCGACGGAGGAGAGGGAAACGCTTTGAACAAGGCAAATTTGGCTTCACTACAGGGGACTCTGACTTAACTGATGAGTCAGGCACATTGAATTTTTTAGGAGCTAGCAGAGGAGGAGGGGAGGCGGATACCGAAGGGGCGGTAAGAAACACCACCGACCCCACAAAAAATCTACCACCGATACAATTGGGCCCCCCGAAACATCAACAGGGCCGTGCCACAAGACGGGGTCGGAAACAGTAGACCTCATTGTAAATATTTCCTCCATACAGCTAAGTGAAGGACAGATTCAAGTCCTAAGTCGTGGATTAACTTTTTGCCCAAATACTTCCCGGGACTGGTTTGAATTGGAATTGGACCTGCAAAGGTTCTTCAGACGCCTAAGGTTGAAAGCATTTTTTTCTGGAAAAGAGAATATTAACAAGAAGGAGATTGCTGGTGACTCTGGGACTGCATTATCTTGTCACAAATTGGGCTTAAAAAATATGAGCAAATTTGCTCCACCACAGAGCAATCATGTTGTGGAGGCATACATTGAGATCATAAAAAAACGTATTGATGTATTACATACTGAAGGAGCTAGTGTAGCAAGCCATAATCTATCTGTGATTGAAAGACAGGCTATACAGGATCTAGAAAGTAACAGAAAGTGGACTGTGAAACCAGCTGATAAGGGTGGTGCCGTGGTCGTGATGGACACGGATAAGTATTTGGGAGAGAGTGTATGAGGTCCTTATGAAAGATCCCAAATGGGATCTAGCAGGTATCTTGGGAGTGATGTTGGATAAGGCTGGGGATGAGGGTATCATCAATGATGTAATTACTTGCGAGTCAGCCATCCCATCACTCCCGTGATATACGTGCTACCAAAGATCCATAAAAGGCTTGTGGATCCCCCTGGCCGGCCCATTGTATCGGGCAGGGGTTCCATCTTTAACACTGTCTCCATCTTTCTGGACAAGATCTTGCGTGTCCATGCTACCTCGGCCCCATCCTACATTAGGGACATGGGTCGCTTTCTGACCAAATTAAGTGAAATCAGATTACCTAAGGAGTTTTTGCTAGTCAGCTTTGATGTTGTATCATTATATACATCTATTGACCATACATATGGGCTCAATGTCGTCGATGTAGCCCTGGCTAGCACGGGTCTCTCTCCAGGGGCGTGCCGGCTGATCCTCGACCTCCTGGAGGTGGTCCTGAGGAGGAATTATTTCCTCTTTGATGACACCTTCTACCAGCAGAAGCGTGGGGTGGCCATGGGATCCAATGTGGCCCCGACCTACGCTAACATCTTCATGGCAGAGGTCGAGGATCGACTGGTATATCTCTCCAATTTTAATGAGAGAGTCCAGTGCTGGTGGCGCTACATCGACGACATCTTTATGATTTGGTAAGGCAGCACTTCGGAACTAGAGGAGTTTCACCAACATTTGAACTCTGGTGTCCGGGGACTCCAGTTCACTGTGACTGTTTCAGACAGTGAGCTGCAGTTCTTGGACGTCAGGGTGTATCTGCAGGATCGGGCATTTAAAACCTATCTCTTTCAGAAACCCACTGATAAAAATACACTGTTGATGTATGCCAGTAATCATCCACACAAGATGGTTGACTCGCTGCCATGGAGCCAATTGTTGCGAGTACACCGGATTATGTCGGAGGAAGATATTTTTGAAAAAACGTATTGATGAGATGTATAGGAAGTTTACAAACAGGGGATATCCCAAGAGGTTGATTGGACGTACTAGGAAGAGGATTTATAGACACTGAGCGCAAGGGCACTCTAAATGTGAGCCCCACCATAGAATTGAGACGAGGATCCCTTTTGTGTCCATCTATGGGGAAGATAGTGGCAAAATTGCCACAATCCTTAGAGAAGAATGGCAGATCCTACATCGTGGCCTGCCCACTATTAAGGAATTTGAATTACCTCCCATGATGGCATACAAAAGGGGCCCCAACATTCGTGATCGAGTTGTTAAGGCAGATGTCGGAGGGAAATATTTAGATAGACAACTACTCCTAGTCCCCAAAAAATATGTGAATTTCCCTTGTCTCTCATGCTGCAACTGTAGTGGAATCATGAGAGGCGATAGCTTCCCACATCCATACAGTGGCAAAATATTTAAGTTGAAGGGATATTACACATGTAGATCTAGAGATGTCATTTATATGATACAGTGCCCATGCAGTTTTATATATGTTGGTGAGACGACAATGGAATTAAGAGAGCGGATCAATAAGCATAAGAGCACAATAAGAAAAGGGATGATTGACAAACCTTTATTGAATGTGGACATTCCATAAATCAATTAAGTTTTTTCGGTCAATAGATGGGGTACGTTATCTCAGAAGGGGAGGGGACAAGAATAAGATTTTAAGGAAAAAAACTCAAATGGATACACAATTTGAAGTCACTCCAACCCTATGGATTGAACATTGAGTTCAATGTTGCCACAATAGATTAAGTTTGGGTTGTGTGATTTCTTTGTGGGTGTACAATGTTACCATTGTTTTTACATACAGTGGCCTTTTCCCCATCCATGATTGTCTGAGGGAGTGTATACGGCAAATCTGTCTCGTGATAATGGCGGAGCAGGAGATGTTGATGCCCGCATGTGTTGTTGGGGGGACAGAATTAAGTGATGAGGAGTGTGTATAGTGACATTAGGACATGGATTATGCCTCTGCAAATTAGATTACATATGGGTTGCCCCGATCGTATGCGTGTCTGATTTTACTGTAACATGCGGATCTATTATCCGGACAATCTGGGGTCACTACCCCACAATCCATACCTTGTAGTGTGGATTGGGATCACTGATCATCCAGTTTCCCCTATGTATGTGATTGATTACGGTTTACAGTCATGGGACTTCTTTGGATTCCTGGATACCTTCAGTGTCGCGGTAGGTTGCCGTGGTAACATTGGGACGCCCTCTGTGAGGTCAGTAAGTTGCGCGTCGACGCCAGGATGATGTAATCGGGAGCACTTGTCGCGATCGGATGACGTCGACAGTGGAGGACGGAGCAACGTGACGCTTAGGGGCAGACCCACGGACGCATTACGTGGATGATGACGTGAATGATTAGACAGCTGGGTATACATGCGCACTTAGCGGTAAGGAACGTCGAACATGGCAATTGATGTTTTGCTTTATATCTGATACTTAGCAATCACAGACGTTATGCGATGATGGGGTTAACTTTTAGGAGGATTGGTGGACATTCAGGTGAGACATATAGGTGAATTAGGCTAAATAAATACGCATTCTCATTGGTCAGTCTGTGCCATTGCCTGCAATTGAATAATCTGGATGGGGGTGGCGCACTTGTTTTTACTATAAATTGATGTATGTAACACAATGAGAGTAGGCTTGACAAAGGCTGTGTATTAGCCGAAACGTTGCCATTTGTATTACTGCTTTGAAGTCCGAATAAAGTCGATGATGTGAGATGCTGCTGATACCGTCTGCACTTTTCTATCCTCAGGATAGGTCAACAATATCAGATCGGCTGGGGATCCGATACCCGCACTGATCAGCTGTATGAAGGGAAGGTGCATGCAGTGTGCAAGTGCCATCTCTTTTCTCTCTTCCTGCTCGCTGCTGCTTTGCCATAGACATAGCACAGTGAGCAGGAATAACCCCCTGCCAATCTGATATTGATTACCTACTGTATCCTGAGGATAGGTCATCAATATATAAAGCCCTTTAAAGAGGACCTGTCACCATATACAGTATCTCACAAAAGTGAGTACACCCCTCACATTTTTGTAAATATTTTATGATATCTTTTAATGGGACAACAGTGAAGATATGACACTTTGATACAATGCACTAAATTTGGTGTGCACTGTCTCCAGACCTAAACCTTGAGCATCTATTGGGCATCCTCAAATGGAAGGACACTACCTTGTCTGTCCTGCAGTTACTGCTTCTGTTCCTGTGTTTGTCCTGCCTTCGTTAGAGGGCCCCTGGGTTTTTCAGAGGGAGGATCTCTAGTCTGTGTGCAGCTCTGCTTGAGACTGCCATGCTTCCATTCCGCTTGGTGTCCAGGCATCTGCTTCTGTGCTGGTTCCTATTCATCTTGATACAATGTACAGTAGTCAGTGTACAGCTTGCATAACAGTGTAAATTTGGTGTGCCCTCAAAATAACTCAACCCTCAACCAATAATGTCTAAACCGCTGGCAACAAAGGTGAAAATGGACAAATTGTGCCCAAAGTGTCAATATTTTGTTTGACCACCATTATTTTCCAGCACTGCCTTAGCTTTCTTGGGCATGGAGTTCATTAGAGCTTCACAGGTTGTCACTGGAATCCTCTTCCACTCCTCCATGATGACATGACAGAGCTGGTGGATGTTAGAGACCTTGCGCTCCTCCACCTTCCATTTGAGGATGCCCCACAGATGCTCAAGGTTTAGGTCTGGAGACATGCTTGGCCAGTCCAGCACCGTTACCTTCAGTTTCTTTAGCAAGGCAGTGGTCATCTAGGAGGTGTGTTTGGGGTCATTATCATGTTGGAATACTGCCCTGCCGCCCAGCTTCCGAAGGCAGGTTGTCATGTACCAGGGGCCAAAAGGCCAACCTCGGGGAGGCCTTGCAAACAGGAACAAAAGAACAGGCATCAATGCATTAGCAGGCGACAACACAAAAGAGCAGATGGCAAACACCCCCTGGGTCAGCAGCAAGGGGCTACAACCAGCAAGGGACAGACTGACCACAAGCTCCACAGCTCACAGATAGATATAGCTGGATAACCAGGGCACCTGATAAGACACAACCAGGAACAGACCAGGGAAAGTTAACCCCACCAGAACCAGGAGTACCAGAACCATAGAACACACAATCACAAGTGTCAGTTCACACAGTCACAGAATGCCGTAGCCAGCACGCCCAAACGACAACCAGCATACACAGGATAACTGTAGCCAGTACGAGGTTACAGGCAGCCAGCCTACACAGCAACAAGTGAGAGAACCGCAGTGTGAATACAAACAGACATGCATACTCAGACCCTCAGTGCGTTCCAATAAGAAAGATCAGGTGTTTAAAATAAAAGGTAATATCACATGTGAGAGCGCAGGAGTTGTTTACGTATTGGAGTGACCGTGTGGCCTCCAATACGTGGGCAGGACTACAAGAAAGTTAAAAACTAGGGTTCAAGAACATATTAGAAACATCAAGAAGGGTTTAGAGACACATAGTGTCTCTTTACATTTCAAGAATGTGCATCAGAAGAACCCGAAAGGATTTTCCTTCACTGGTATTGAATCAGTGAAGGCACATTGGCGAGGAGGGGACTCTATTGCCCATATCAATAAAAAAGAGGTGGAGTGGATGTTTAACATAGCTATGCTCCAACTTCAAGGGCTGAATGTGGAGTGTGATTTAAAGCCCTGCCTAGTCTGAATGCTCTGTTGAGGGCTACACAATGTCGATAGCACTCAGTTTGGAGGTGGAAGTAGGGAGATTTTAATGAATGAGTGATGTGTAGCCACTGATAGGATAGAACCCCTCGCGTGATTAGATCACATGGTAGAGATCACTGAGCAATTTTTTATGAATGAAACTAGTGAAGTACGGGAAGCTAGTCACGTGTAAAGGATTTTCTAGTTGAAGCTGGGTATTAGATAGGACTATCAATATAGGGACCTTTTGTTTTAATTTAATGTATTTTAATTGATGGTACATTGGTATTTTGTGTATGTGTTATTTTATTTGGCTGTATTTTAATGCATGTGCAAGTTTTTATTGGTGGAAAAAGGAAAAAAAAACATCCCCGTAAGGGGTTGGACATCCGCCCCTGATGAAGCGCGAAAGCGAAACCAGGTCGGGTAGGAGGACGAGTAGTGTCTCGTTAATTGTGATATGCTTTTACCAAGAATCTGTTTGTGAGTATACTAAATCACTTTGAGTAGACCTGAGTAGGGGTGCACCGAAATTCTGACAGCCGAAAATATCGGCCGAAAATGTGCCTAATCCATTTCGGCCGATATTGTTACATATCGGCCGAAAATATGGGGTGTGGGATTTGTCACCCACCAAGTAGCTCACCATCTGCGGGCGGGCGCCGGGCGGGTGGTTTACTTTAAGTCACTGCATCTTTATTTTACCTTACAATCGTGACGCTCGAGTAACAACTCTGCAGGCAGAGCGGAGGGCGGCGTAACGTCACTTACTCACGTGACGCGCCTGCTCCGCCTCCTTCATTCATAAAGTGGGCGGAGCAGGTGCGTCACGTGAGTAAGTGATGTTACGCCGCCCTCCGCTTTGCCTGCAGAGTTGTTACTGGAGCATCACGATTGTAAGGTAAAATAAAGATGCAGTGAGTGATTAGTCTGCTGTGAGCAGCAGGGCCGGGGCTGTTATGGGTAGGGGGATCGGTCTATGGCACTGCTATGGGGAGGGGGGATCTGTGCACTGTTATGGGGAAAGGGATCTGTGCACTGTTATGGGGAAAGGGATCTGTGCACTGTTATGGGGAAAGGGATCTGTGCACTGTTATGGGGAAAGGGATCTGTGCACTGTTATGGGGAAAGGGATCTGTGCACTGTTATGCCCATAACAGTGCACATATCCCCCCCTCCATAACAGCGCCACCCACAGATGAATTTCATTCATGAAAAATAATTATTAATAAAATCATTAAAAAAAAAGTATTTTAAAAGTATTTGGGCAAAAAGGCAGTTTCGGTTTCGGTTTTCGGTCAAGGGCATCCTGAATTTTCGGTTTCGGACCAGAATTTTCATTTCGGTGCACCCCTAGACCTGAGTCATCAATACTTCACCATCGGTGCGTCCTCTTGCTATTCCACAGTAGTGTGTCGAATAAGAGGAGCCCACACGTGGATGTTTAGTGTTTTCTTCTATGTCCAGGGACGTGAAAGGTTTTATGCTGGAAGAAAGTATTTTTCATTGAGGAAAAAGCAGCGCGATCCAACATAGAAACGCATGGATTACTTAATGTTACCTTGACCCACTTCACACTTGGACCTGCAGCGCTATTGACTTAGGCAACGTATCTGAGTTATATTTTTATTATATTTAATACTCAGACCCTGTTCACACATAAGGCCAGCACACATTACAGAACCGGTACACAAAGTGCATGCAGCTAGCCTGCATGGCACCAGTAACAGGGACCACAGAGATACAGACACAGAAGTCACAAACACAGGCCACAGTTCACACACAAAACCACAGCCAGCACACAGCCCCAAGCAACCAGCATACACAGTTGTCAGCCTGCAGCCAGTAAGCGAGAAAGCATGCAGCCAGCCTACACGGCCACAACTGTCATAGTGAACCGCACCGTGACAGAGGGGATCATGCTCTGCTTCAGTATGTCACAGTACATGTTGGCATTCATGGTTCCCTCAATGAACTGTAGCTCCCCACAGCCGGCAGCACTCATGAAGCCCCAAACCATGACACTCCCACCACCATGTGTGACTGTAGGCAAGAAACACTTTTCTTTGTACTCCTCACCTGGTTGCCGCCACACACACTTGAGACCATCTGAACCAAATAATTTTATCTTGGTCTCATCAGACCACAGGACATGGTTCCAGTAATCCATGTCCTTAGTCTGCTTGTCTTCACAAAATTGCGGACTATTATGTGCATCATCTTTTGAAGAGGCTTCCTTCTTGGACGACAGCCATGCAGACCAATTGGATGCAGTGTGCGGCGTATGGTCTGAGCACTGACAGGCTGACCCCCACCCTTTTAACCCCTTCAGCAATGCTGGCAGCACTCATATGTCTATATTTAACAGACAACCTCTGGATATAACGCTGAGCATGTGCACTCAACTTCTTTGGTCGACCATGGCGACGCCGGTGCGGTATGCCAGACCTTGCAGGGGAATTATGTGTGAGGTCACGGTGTGAGCAATAGGTGGGCCGAGGTAAATACAGTTCTGGTTACTCACGGTTATGTCGTCCCTGGGCAGGCTCCCATAAGTGAAAAGGAGAACGGCACAAGGATTCTCTGAGGCACACTCTGGTGTAATGGACACTGGCCAGATGGTTCGAGGTGCCCTTGGTGGTCTGTATTAATGTGCCAGAAGCAAGGTCCCTTGTAGTCGTGACGCCAGTACCTTTTATATGGAGGTACAACCATTTACTAGAGTGTTAGTTGAGGAACTTGAGACTGAGACAAAAAGGATGAAATTCAAGGTGAAACTTTACTGAAGATGACTTCTGATAACATTACATCCAATGCATTAAACAGTCTCTTAGTACAGAGGTAACACTGCTGCAAGTCCTCTGCTGACAGGTGTAAATGTCCCACTCTAGATATTAAATGTAATGAAATCGTAGCCTTACTGGTAGAGGACTTCAGGAATGGTCCTGGTGATCCTGGTTCAGGCTGGTGAAGTTGCCGGAGGCTGGTGACTCCTTCACTTGGAAATCCAAAGGTCCTAAGGCACTAGTAGGATATGGCCATAACCCTTTGGGGGTCTCCTTACTTTAGTATTCTCTGAGTATGTAAAGCACTTCAGCTCTGGGCTGAAATTTGGCTGAGGGATAAAGATTGCAGATAGCACTTGACACAACTGGTCTCTCAACTCTAGACTCAACTCTCACTAACTAGGCCTGAGCTAGACTATATATATGGGAGGTATTATCTCCCCCTAGTGGTAATGTAAAATGTAGAGCAGATAACCAGTGGCACTACACCAAACCTAAAATTGTCAGGATGCGACTGCCGAGGAGTGGTGCCTCACGGAGGTGCTCAGCTTGTAGCTGCAGTGAGCATATGTGATAAAAAGAAAAAGAAAACAAAACGAGCGGCACTCACCGTTGATAGGCAGGTAACTTTATTCCATGGCAGGAGGGGGGTGCAAGGGTTGCAGATACAGCAGCAAATAAGCAACAGCCGTTTCGCGCGTGTATGCACTTCTTCTGGCTTTCCAACACTGAAGAGGTCACAGCACCTTCTTATAGTGCACAGGAAGCCGCATCATCACAGTAATATGCTTAATTACTAAGTAATCAACACCTGGCCTCTCAAGAGGGAGGGCAGGGATTACAGTCAGGCGGGACCTCTTCAATGATGTAAGGTGCATATGTGAACATACATAAACCAATAAGAACAAATCAAAATACGAAAATACAATAAGCAAGAGTGGTTCATTACAAAAATACGCTCATATCTATTTTTTCATTTAGTCCCAGCGGACCCAATGCATCCGTGCGTAGGATCCATATAGTTTCTCTTCTCAGAAGCTCCCTTTCTCTGTCACCACCTCTTTCAGTGCGGTTAACTACTTCAAGGCCAGCAAAAGTCAGCACATTGGGATTTCCACTATGTGCCTTATTCACATGATCTATTAACCGCGGAACACCCTTTCCTGTTTTTAAGGAGTTTAGGTGTTCGCGGAATCTTTCAAATAAGCAGCGGATAGTTTTTCCGATGTAGAAGCGTCAGCATCTACATAAAATTATATAAACCACAAATTTGCTGCGGCAGGTAATAAGTGGAAAAACCCTATGTTCTATCCCTGCAAAAGAGATCACTTGTAGTTGGGAATTGAAGCTGCAGAAGGAACAGTTTCTGCAACTCCTATTCCCTTTTGGTCTCTGTTCAGACAGCCATGTGAGACGTTTTTTCCTGAAATGGCTAGTTACCACTTGATCGCGTATAGTATGGCATCTTCTAAACGCTATCACTGGTTTCATATCTTTCAATTGTTTTAGGGAATTGTCCCTCACTAGGATACTCCAATTTTTCTTTATGACCTGTTTTATCTTATCGGCCATAGGACTGAATTTAAAGGAAAAGGCGAAGATGTTCATCACGGAAGGCCTGAAACTAATTCTCACTAACAATGCCTTTATGTTCGGAGATTCCTGGTATAAACAAAGGGTCGGTACCGCGATGGGGACCCCAGTGGCGTGTACTTTTGCCAATCTGTACCTGGCCCGGTTCGAAGACCGTTTTGTGTACTCGAGTTTTAATCCATTTCTGAAATATATGCATGCCTATTACAGATTCGTGGATGATGTTTTCATCATATGGTCCAGCGACGAGGCACATTTCCGGGCTTTCGTGGATTACTTGAATACACAGAATGACATGAACATGCGATTTACTTACCAGTTTGGGGGCAATAAAATCGAGTTTCTGGATGTAGTGGTATCAGTGGTGGAGGGGGAGTTGGTGACGGAAGGTTTTCGCAAGCCGACCGCCGCCAACTCCCTCCTCCATTTCTCCAGCTATCACCCAAGCACAGTAAAACAATCAGTGCCATATGGCCAATTCAGAAGACTTGCACGTATAAATACCACCTCAATGAGTTATGATAAACAGGCGCAGGATCTGCGCGCTAGGCTGAGACGTAGAGGGTATCCCCCAGACTTGTTGAATCAAGCTATGACAAAAGCGTCACAAGTACATCAGACAGAAGTAAGGGAGGGTAAACCCTCAATAAAAGGGCCCCACCCTTCGCCTTTTCCTTTAAATTCAGTCCTATGGCCGATAAGATAAAACAGGTCATAAAGAAAAATTGGAGTATCCTAGTGAGGGACAATTCCCTAAAACAATTGAAAGATATGAAACCAGTGATAGCGTTTAGAAGATGCCATACTATACGCGATCAAGTGGTAACTAGCCATTTCAGGAAAAAACGTCTCACATGGCTGTCTGAACAGAGACCAAAAGGGAATAGGAGTTGCAGAAACTGTTCCTTCTGCAGCTTCAATTCCCAACTACAAGTGATCTCTTTTGCAGGGATAGAACATAGGGTTTTTCCACTTATTACCTGCCGCAGCAAATTTGTGGTTTATATAATTTTATGTAGATGCGGACGCTTCTACATCGGAAAAACTATCCGCTGCTTATTTGAAAGATTCCGCGAACACCTAAACTCCTTAAAAACAGGAAAGGGTGTTCCGCGGTTAATAGATCATGTGAATAAGGCACATAGTGGAAATCCCAATGTGCTGACTTTTGCTGGCCTTGAAGTAGTTAACCGCACTGAAAGAGGTGGTGACAGAGAAAGGGAGCTTCTGAGAAGAGAAACTATATGGATCCTACGCACGGATGCATTGGGTCCGCTGGGACTAAATGAAAAAATAGATATGAGCGTATTTTTGTAATGAACCACTCTTGCTTATTGTATTTTCGTATTTTGATTTGTTCTTATTGGTTTATGTATGTTCACATATGCACCTTACATCATTGAAGAGGTCCCGCCTGACTGTAATCCCTGCCCTCCCTCTTGAGAGGCCAGGTGTTGATTACTTAGTAATTAAGCATATTACTGTGATGATGCGGCTTCCTGTGCACTATAAGAAGGTGCTGTGACCTCTTCAGTGTTGGAAAGCCAGAAGAAGCGCATACACGCGCGAAACGGCTGTTGCTTATTTGCTGCTGTATCTGCAACCCTTGCACCCCCCTCCTGCCATGGAATAAAGTTACCTGCCTATCAACGGTGAGTGCCGCTCGTTTTGTTTTCTTTTTCTTTTTATCACATCCCCCTAGTGGTAAGCTCAGTGTAAATGCATTCTAATACACCTGTTAGCAGGGATTATGCACCAAAATGTATTACATAGAAACATAGAATGTGTCGGCAGATAAGAACCATTTGGCCCATCTAGTCTGCCCAATATACTGAATACTATGGATAGCCCCTGGCCCTATCTTATATGAAGGATGGCCTTATGCCTATCCCATGCATGCTTAAACCCCTTCACTGTATTTGCAGCTACCACTTCTGCAGGAAGGTTATTCCATGCATCCACTACTCTCTCAGTAAAGTAATACTTCCTGATATTACTTTTAAACCTTTGCCCCTCTAATTTAAAACTATGTCCTCTTGTAGCAGTTTTTCTTCTTTTAAATATTCTCTCCTCTTTTACCTTGTTGATCCCCTTTATGTATTTAAAAGTTTCTATCATATCCCCTCTGTCTCGTCTTTCTTCCAAGCTATACATGTTAAAGAGGACCTTTCACCTATTATGACAATGTGAACTAACTATACAGACATGTAGAGCGGCGCCCGGGGATCTCCGTGCACTTACTATTATCCCTGGGCGCCGCTCCGTTCTCCTGCTATGTCCTCCGGTATCTCCGTTCACTAAGTTATAGTAGGCGGAGTCTGCCCTTGTTCTTCTGTAGCGCTGGCCAATCGCATTGCAGAGCTTACAGCCTGGGAGAAAATAACCTCCCAGGCTGTGAGCTCTGCGCTGCGATTGGCCAGCGCTAGAGCAGAACAAGGGCAGACTCCGCCAACCATAACTTAGTGACTGGAATCTCCGCCTACTATAACTTACTGAGCGGAGATACCGGAGGGCATAGCGGGAAAACGGAGCGGCGCCCGGGGATAATAGTAAGTGCAGTGAGATCCCCGGGCGCCGCTCTACATGTCTGTATAGTTAGTTCATAGTGTAATAATCGGTGAAAGGTCCTCTTTAAGGTCCTTTAACCCCTTAAGGACTCAGCCTTATTTCACCTTAAGGACTTGGCCATTTTTTGCAAATCTGACCAGTGTCACTTTAAGTGCTGATAACTTTAAAACGCTTTGACTTATCCAGGCCATTCTGAGATAGTTTTTTCGTCACATATTGTACTTCATGACACCTTTGTACCCAGCAGTTTAGACATTAATGGCTGCGTGTTGAGTTATTTTGAGGGCACACCAAATATACACTGTACAAGCTGTAAACTGACTACTTTACATTGTATCAAAGTGTCACATCTTCAGTGTTGTCCCAGGAAAAGATAGAATTAAATATTTAGAAAAATCTAAAATAGCCATTAAAAATGGAATGGATGCTGAATAGCCATGGCCTCCTCACTGTCGGAGCCACTGTTGTTGATAAAATCTTACTTTTATTCCTTTGCTGGCATGTGATTTCGAGCACCAGGATGCCGGCTTTTTCAGTATGAGCACCGCTATGCGAAGTACAATTTTATCAACAACCGTGGCGCCGTCAGTGAGCAGGACAGTATTATTTTAAACTGCAGGATCCCCCCTACCATGCTATGTGCCTAGGGGTGATCTGGTGACAGAGCCGTTAACGGGTCGCTTTTTGCGTTCCGTATACGGTCCGTATACGGAACACATTAATTTTAATGGTTCCGCAAAAGAAACTGAATTTACTCCGTATGCATTTCGTTTCCATATTTCCGTTTTTCCGTTCCGTTGAAAGGTAGAACATGTTATATTATTGCCCGCAAATCACGTTCCGTGGCTCCATTCAAGTCAATGGGTCTGCAAAAAAAAACGGAACACATACGGAAATGCATCCGTATGTCTTCCGTATCCGTTCCATTTTTGCGGAACCAGCTATTGAAAATGTTATGCCCAGCCCAATTTTTTTAAATGTAATTACTGTATACTGTATATGCCATATGGAAAAATGCAACAGAAAAACAGAACAGAAACGGAAACACAACGTAAACAAAAAACAGAACAACGGATCTGTAAAAAACGGATCGCAAAACACGACCTAAGGCAAAACACGACCTAAGGCCTCATGCACACGACGGTTTTTTCGGGTCCGCATCCAAGCCGCAGTTTTTGCGGCTTCGGGTGCGGACGCATTCACTTCAATCGGGCCGCAAAAGATGCGGACAGCACTCCGTGTGCTGTCTGCATCCGTTGCTCCATTCCGAGGCCCTGCAAAAAAAATATAGCATGTCCTATTCTTGTCCGTTTTGCGGACAAGAATAGGCATGTCTACAATGGGCCGCCCGTTCTGTTCTGTAAATTGCGGAAGGCACACGGGCGGCTTCCGTTTTTTGCGGACCGCAAAAAACGGAACGGTCGTGTGCATGAGGCCTAAGGCAGAGAATCTTTTGCTCAATGTGATTCGGAGATCCTGATATGTGAACTGCATGGGATTAATTGAATTACCCAGTCTGAGAAATATCTCTGCTCCATTCAGATCTAATTTGTACTATAATTTGACAGATTAAATGAGTCTCATTAACTGCACAGCAACATAGATGGAGAGGTCCCTGGAGATGTTAGTATTTCCTGCATTGGCCCATCTTTCTGTCAATGGTAAGTGAGTCCCCAGGGATGCAATCTCATATCTGTAAGTCCACAGTGTGCAGCTAGTTAGGGGTGTGCAGTGTACTCAAGTTGTGCGTAGTAGGTGTTTCTGGGTGTAGTAGTGCAATATACACTAACCTGGTACAGCTGACTCTCTGCAAGGGCAGGTATAGGTAGAAATAGTTCGTGACGCCAGTGCCAAGTAAACGGTGGCACGCCGTTGCGGATGCAGGAATAAATTGAGGAAACGTAGTGTTAAAACAGAACTTCAACTTTAGTAGTTTGCAGGCAGAGACAATATTGGAAACGCAGTTCCTCAGCATACAGTCGATTTTGCAATTCGGTCGATGCAGGCAATTCAGTACAGCAGGGTAATTACAGAGTGTTGAACACAGGACTTGCAGCAAAGGAGCTTGCACTCTAACTCTGTCTGATCCTGGAACATAGCATATCTTCACCAAGGCCCATTAACCTAGTTCTGGCTTTATCTCCTTGATGATGGCTTAGATAAGTACCTCCTCTGTTTCTCTCAGTACCTCTGGCTCCTCTGATCTTTGCCTCAGTCTCTCCTAGCTTCTGAATGGTTCCTCAGGCCCTTAGGCTAAGATGTTCCTGCTTCTGCATATGGGTATTCAGGAGGGAATCTTCTCCTGAACAGCAGGCTTCAGGCCTGGACTTGTCTCAGACATAGTCTAAACTCCAACTGTAGCTTACTGAAACTAGACTCCGTCTCCCCTGCACTTCCTTGTCTGGCCTTATATAAACTAGGGCTCCCTAGCTCCCTCTATGGACTAGAAGTAGGAATGACACCCCTAGCAGGCCTGTAAGTGCAAGTTTCAGTGACAGGAAAATACACACATTACATTACATTTTATAAAACTGACATATACCAACTTCCCATAATTAAGGAGGGACGACAGCACACCAAGTGACCTTTGGTAGTAACGGGTATTACAACTCCCGTATACTACATACCCCACTGCTTTAAGCTGAGTACGACCTCGTACTCCCTCATGGGTCGCCCAACTGGAATCTCTACCTGAAATAGAAAATAGAGACATGCAGGCATACATACATGTAATTCATCTGCATTTACATTTACATCAGGTCCAATTGGCAAAGGTGAAGTGTAGTGACAAGGGGCGTCGTTCTCTTCTCTCAGGATAGTGAATGGAACAGGGGCACTGACCTGGCACAGCGTAACATTATAACCAGGATAGTCCATGACAATGAATAAGTCCATGATAAAACAGTAGAAAACGGTATAAAAGTTCTTGGAGGCTCAAATAACAAACATGAGTCCGTACCCAGGTTATTTCTTATTAAATCACAGAGGCTCTCATGCGGTGGAGTCCATCTCTGGGCACAATACTTTTAAAAGAATAAGAATCGCAGAGGCTCAGGTACTTTTGAGTCTGTCTCCGGGCACGGTTCCTTAGTATGAAGTTGCACCACAAACGGACAGCAAAGACAAGTGCTGTAATACCCCTGATCAACCTGAAAAGGGGGTGAAGGGTAAAAGGTGCAACAAAGGAACAGGCACAACTTGGTGTGGGGTAACAAAAGCAGGCAGGAGGTCCTGGAAACAAACGTGGCCTTGCTGACTTTGTGATTTCAGTGGTCAACACCTACCACTGAGCCGTGGACAAACTGGCAGCCGCAACAACGGACCAGCAACATAGGACTCCTGTCCTGGAAGGGTTAACATCAACTTCTTATGAAGAAATAAATCAAAGGCCTAGCAGGCTGATCACAGTGGCATATTGTAGCTACTTGGCTCTGCTGGGAGGTATCTTCTGTAGTATTCCTCTACAGGAGGATGGGCCCACATGACTGTATCAGGGGGCAGCTGCAGGGTAAAGGGGCCCCTAATAGGTATTGGCCCCATAGGCCTAGGGGTGAACCCTCTGATGGGCCGTGCCGGCCCTGGCATAATCACTGCAGGGTGTGACATGTTTGGCACCGCCGCAGCAAGCGGTCCGGTGCTCTGGGTGCAGCAATTCACGGCAATCGCGGGTCCGGTCTGGGGCACTGACGGAGCGGTGACAACAGAAGGCGGTCGGCGGGTGGTGACAGGCACCCTTACCTCATCCTTCCTCGGCGGTGTCTGGATCCTGGCTGTGTAGGTCTTACGCAACTCCCGCAACTTCTCCTCCAGCCGGACGATCTGCTCACCGATACTCTCTGTGTCGGAGTCGCTGTTCTCTGCTGGCGCCGCCGGCGCAGGTACAGTCACCGATGACGCAGACTCGGCCTCTTCAGGTTCTGGACTTGCATCTGGTCTCCGTCCCATCCGGATGTTCTCAAAGGTAGCACTAAGTCCTTTTAACTGTTCCAGCTCAGATATTGTCTTCTCCCGACGAGGCAGCTCGGGGGAAGGATAGGGGCTCACCCATTTCTCCAACACGGTTGGCTGCCAGAAGACGTTCGGCCCGATGAAGGAGCTCCGCTCCTGAAAGGCGTGATGGGCCGGCTCTGGAGAGCGTTCCGGTTCTCGCTCGCAGCCAGAGTAGTCTTCTCCTTCTTCTGCCTCCCAATCCTCAGGTCCTCGCTTCGGACGGGTCACAGCAGTCGCATAGGGGCCTCGCAGGCCCTCGGCAGGGGTGTACTCCACTTCCTCTCCCTCGCGGAGGCTGTGCTGGTACGAAGGGAGGTAGTCTCTTTTGACAGACCTTCGATTGACATAGAGGTCTCTGCCAGTAAGATAGTCCTGAATAAACCCGTAGCCACGGGGTTTGTCAAACGACAGCACCACTCCCTTTCTCCTTTCCAGGCGGGGTTGGGTGTGTGTATGCTTCTCGTGAATGGTCTTGGTCAATTCCTCATACACGATCTTAGTCTTGGTATTTCGCTTGATAGCGGCCTCTCGAATCTCCGCCATCAGGGAAGACCATTTGAACGATGGCTGAAAAAAGTCCCTCCATGAGCCATAGTAGGGCTCGGGTTCTTTCTCCCTGGTGCGGCAGGCGGGTTGCTCCGGTCCCGGAGCGTAGGCCGGTGGAGTCTCCTCTGGCTCTACACCGGTGTCAGTCATCTTTTCAATCCTTGGTGCGGACGCTGCAGCAACACTCTGCTCACAATCCAACATGCTCGATCCTTCTGAGGAGAGCGATAGGGTCGCGTCAATTAGAGTAGCCAGCTCCTCCCACTGCACTGGGGAGCCGCCCCCCAGGTATTCCAGTATATGGAAGGCGGTGTCCATGCTGGCAGACATGCAAATGTTTAGATAAGCCGTGGCGCCTGCCCTTGACCTTCTTCCCGCTTTTTCCTCAGAAAGGCGCCAATTTTTCCCGCCTTTTCGGGATGAAGGTGACGCAGCAGTAAATTCAGCAAGCCCAGCAGCCATCTTTAGGTACAAACGCTGTCTATTCACTGACGGCAAGCAGGAATGTTTAAAGTCCACAAAACCACACTCCAATGCGGCGATTTTCTTCCTCTGGATAGCGCAATACTGCACAGCGCTTTTTAGAAGTTTTTGACACACTTTGGGTATGATTTTTAATCAACAAAGTCCACTTGAATAAAATAGGAAAATTGTCACTTTGGTCACAGGGCAACTGTATAAGGCACAAAGTTCAAGCTTCTTGCACTAGAAAGCGTGCGAATCCTGTTCGTGACGCCAAAAGAGAAGTGCAGTGTACTCAAGTTGTGCGTAGTAGGTGTTTCTGGGTGTAGTAGTGCAATATACACTAACCTGGTACAGCTGACTCTCTGCAAGGGCAGGTATAGGTAGAAATAGTTCGTGACGCCAGTGCCAAGTAAACGGTGGCACGCCGTTGCGGATGCAGGAATAAATTGAGGAAACGTAGTGTTAAAACAGAACTTCAACTTTAGTAGTTTGCAGGCAGAGACAATATTGGAAACGCAGTTCCTCAGCATACAGTCGATTTTGCAATTCGGTCGATGCAGGCAATTCAGTACAGCAGGGTAATTACAGAGTGTTGAACACAGGACTTGCAGCAAAGGAGCTTGCACTCTAACTCTGTCTGATCCTGGAACATAGCATATCTTCACCAAGGCCCATTAACCTAGTTCTGGCTTTATCTCCTTGATGATGGCTTAGATAAGTACCTCCTCTGTTTCCCCAGTCGTCTCCATGACACCAAGTCCTGAGATTGACTTCCTTCTGATTGGACAGGAAAAACACAGAGAGGTTAAAACCCCCACCCCCTCCTCACATCACCAGTGTTTTTCCTGTCCCATCAGGATAGGAAGCAGGAGAGGTGCACGGAGCTCGTTTGGGCTCACCTGGAGTTATTTTTTCATCTGGGCCGAGGTCGGATCTGCAGTGCAGCTCTCCCTCCTCCGTTTGGTTAGGCCTGGGCTCGGGCACATAGGTAGTGCCCCTGCGAAGATTCCCTCTGCGGCGGTCCCGGAGGGCTTGATGCAGAGGGAAGGAGGAACACGGCGGATCGGCACTGTGATGTGTCCCTTCCGGCCGGCAGGCAGATGACGTCAGACGCCGGGGGCGGAGCTAAGCGCGCTGACGTCATCAACATGCGCCACAGGTCCTGCAGCATGAGAAGCACATGGAGACACTATAAAAACGCTCAGGACCTGTGTAACGGCGCCCTGCATAGCGCGGCTCACATATTTTGGTGAAGCATCTCTGAAGCGGTCGGGAGTCAAGATGAGCACCCCCCTCACGCCGGGCTCTGGAACCGAGCCTGCATCAAACCCTGGGACAGTGAGTAACCTGTTCTCAGGTACATGCTTTGTATGGTGGGTTCAGTCTGCTCATCCTTTCCTCCCTTACCATTTCAGGGAGAAAAGGATTCGGCTTCTGCAGCCAAAAAAACTAGAAAATGTGGTATTTGCTGCAAAAGATTGTCTAACACTGGATCCAAGCCCCTGTGTAAAGAATGTACTGCCAGTGTCATCAAGTCTGAGTCTTCTAGTCTAATTGAAGACATTAGGAAAGTGGTAAAAGAAGAGGTTCAGTTAGCCTTAACTACCAGAGAACCTACTCCCCCCAAAGTTCCCCCCACTCAGGACGCCCGTAGTGTTAAATCACTTATCCTGGATTCCGACTCTGAGGGGCTGGCAGTCTCAGACTCCGAATCTGTCCAAAGACACCCGGCATCTTCAGATGAAGAGGGCGAATATAAGCGCTTCCTGTTCAATCCTGAAGATATTGATGAACTTATCAGGGCCATCAGGGCCACCATTCAGATGGAGATGCCTAAAACCCCTAGGTCTACCCAGCAAGAAATTTTTGGGGGTCTAGGTGAAAGGAAGAAGGCCGTTTTTCCAGTCCCTGATAGTGTCCAAAAATTAATTAGGTCTGAATGGGAAAAACCGGATAAAGGATCCTTTATCCCAAGAGGAATTAAGAGGCGCTACCCCTTTAGCCAAGAGGACTGTACGGATTGGGAGACCATTCCCAAAGTAGACGCGCCAGTGGCCAAGGTAGCAAAACATACGGCCCTACCGTTTGAAGACTCAGCACAATTGAAAGATCCTCTAGACAGGAAAGCGGAGAGTCTCTTGCGAAAGACCTGGGAGACTACGGCGGCTCTTCTCAAACCGGGCGTTGCCTCCACATGTGTGGCCAGAACACTGAGCCTTTGGCTAGACCAGCTAGAGATACATCTGGTCAATAAGACACCACGGGATCAAATTCTAGAGAGCTTGCCTCTATTAAAGATGGCAACCTCCTTTCTAGCAGACGCAGCGGCTGAATCTGTTAAACTATCCGCCCGTACAGCTGTTCTCTCAAATACAGCGAGAAGGGCACTATGGCTTAAAGCGTGGTCAGGAGATATCACATCTAAAAATAAATTAATCGCACTCCCCTTCCACGGTCAGTACGTTTTCGGAGAAGATCTAGATAAAATCCTAGACAACGCGACAAATAAAAAAAGAGGGTTTCCAGAGGAAAGATATAAACAAAAAAGGCAGCCCTTTCGTGACCGATTTTTTCAACCCGAAAATAAAAAAGATAAAGGGAAGACTGGGAGGTGGAGCTATGCGAAGGGAGGCAGGGGGAGAAGCTTCCTCTTCAACCCAAATCGGGCCGAAGCCTCCTCATCCAACAACAAACAATGACGCCATACCAGTGGGGGGAAGACTCAGCTCCTTTTTAAGATCTTGGGAGCATGTAACAAACAGCCAGTGGATCTTAAGTATTATACAAGAGGGTTATCTGATAGATCTTCTCTCTTCCCCTCCACAGAAATATGTGATCACTACCCTTCCCCCATCTCAAACTGCGACCTTAAAAAACGACATAAAAAACCTATTAACCTTGGACGCCATAGAGCCCGTCCCGAAAAATCAGACAGGACTGGGATTCTATTCCCGCCTCTTCATTATAAAGAAACCAAACGGGAAATCCAGGGTAATTATAAATCTGAAACATCTAAACAAATACGTAAGATATCAAAAATTCAAAATGGAGACCCTGAAGTCAGCAGTGAAACTCTTAAAAAAGGATGCAGTGATGGCCACAATAGATTTAAGCGACGCCTATTATCACGTCCCAATTCACAGGTCATCAAGGGAATTCCTAAGGTTCGCAATAGAATTGGAGGGAAACATTCAGCATTTCCAGTTCAGGTGTCTCCCCTTCGGGATCTCTTCTGCCCCAAGGGTTTTTACCAAAGTAATGGCGGAAGCCTTGACAACCTTGAGAGAAAAGGCAATTTGTGTGATCCCCTATCTGGACGACCTACTGGTAGTGGCGGACAACATAGAGACCATGGGAATCCATCTCGGGTTAGTCCTGGATCATCTACAGAGCCTAGGTTGGCTCATCAATTGGAAAAAATCGGATTTAATCCCATCCAAACGGAAAGTTTTTCTGGGCATTACTCTAGACACAGTCTCCCAAAGATCCTTTCTACCACCTCAAAAGATAGTAAAACTTCAGACAGCTTTGAGGAAGTTCAAGAAGGAGAAATTCTGTTCAATAAGACAGGCCATGAAGGTACTAGGGAGTCTGTCCGCTTGCATTCCAGCAGTTGCCTGGGCACAGTTCCATCTAAGACCACTCCAGAAATTAATCTTAGACAAATGGAACAGATCGCAATTAACCCTAGAGAGGAAAATATTCTTAGATGCAGAGACCAAAAAATCACTAACTTGGTGGCTCAGCAATTCGAACCTAGAAAACGGGATTTTCTGGGCACAAGATCTCCCTCTAGTCATCACAACAGATGCCAGCCTCCACGGGTGGGGAGCGGTCGTCCAGGGGAACTCCTACCAGGGAACATGGGGGAATTACGTGAGCCAGCAATCCTCAAATTTCAAGGAGCTGAGGGCAGTGTGGGAAGCACTGAAACACACAAGTCAGCTGGCAAAGGGTCGTCACGTCCTAGTCTACTCGGACAACGCTACAGCCGTGGCCTTTATCCAACACCAGGGAGGCACAAGGCATCGCCTGCTACAAAACCTGGCAAACAAAATCTTTTCCTGGGCAGAAGGCAACATTCAATCTCTTTCAGCGGTTCATTTGAAGGGAGTTTTAAACATTCAGGCCGATTACCTAAGCCGGCACAGACTAGACCCAGGGGAATGGATGTTAGCTCCAGAAGCCTTCCATTTAATCACAAAGAGATGGGGCAGGCCGACGATAGACCTGTTTGCATCCAGGAGAAATCATCAGCTAAACCAGTTCTTCTCCCTCAACCCCAGGGATCATCCTCGGGCAGTAGACGCCCTCAACCAGAGTTGGACAACAAGCTTAGTCTACGCCTTCCCCCCATTTCCGCTTATCCCCAGAGTGTTACAGAAGTTCCTAAAAGAAAAGTGTACACTAATCCTGATAACCCCCTTCTGGCCCAAGAGAAGTTGGTTCTCCCTCTTGAAAGCCCTCAGCGTGGAAGCTCCTCTCCTTCTACCTCAGAGGCCGGACCTTCTAAGTCAGGGGCCCATTTCTCACCCAGACCTGAAAATACTAAAGTTAACAGCCTGGATTCTGAAGAATCCAACTTGTTAAACTTTGGTCTATCAAAAAAAGTAGTGAACACCTTACTCCTTAGCAGGAAACAGAGTACCAACGACAAGTACCAAAAAATATGGAAGAAATTTGCTGATTGGTCTGGGACCTCCTTCAACCAGTTTAGAGCCAACATCTCACTAATCCTGGATTTTCTTCAAGAAGGGCTAGATTTAGGTCTATCCCCCAATACCCTTAGGGTCCAGGTATCGGCTTTAGGAGCACTATATAATACCAAGCTAACGGAACATCCCTGGATATCCAGATTCCTTAAAGCAGCAGATAGGATCAGACCTACAATTAGAAACATGGTGCCACCATGGAACCTTAATACGGTACTAGGGGGTCTAACCTCCGATCCATTCGAACCTCTGGACTCTATCCACATCAGATGGCTTACCATTAAAACGATTTTTCTGGTGGCAATAACCTCAGCCAGAAGGGTCTGTGAGCTGCAGGCCTTGTCCATCCAAGAACCATTCCTTGCAATATTTGAGGACAAATTAATTTTCAAATTAGATCCGACTTTCCTCCCCAAGGTAGTCTCGACCTTCCATAGGTCTCAGGACATTGTTCTCCCCTCGTTCTGTGACGATCCGAAAAACGATCAAGAAATCACTTACCACACATTAGATGTCCGGAGAGCGGTCTTAAAGTACCTGGAAGCTACCAGCCTTTGGAGAAAAGACAAAAATCTGTTTGTCCAATTTTCAGGTCCTAACAAAGGGAAGAAAGCGGCAAAAAGTTCCATCTCCAGATGGATTAAGATGGCAATCTCCGAAGCATATAAAGCTCAGGGAAAAGACGTCCCTGCTTCCCTAAAAGCACATTCTACGAGAGGCATGGCTGCCTCCTGGGCGGAAAAAGCCTCAGCCTCCTTACAACAGATTTGCAGGGCAGCAACATGGAAAAGAGTTCATACTTTCACTAAGCACTACAGACTAGATGTAGCTGCTAATGACGACCTAAGATTTGGACGTAAGGTCCTGTCGGCAGTCGCCCCCCCCTAATTGTATCTTTGATATTGTCTCAGGACTTGGTGTCATGGAGACGACTGGGGAAAAGAGTATTACACTCACCGGTAATCCGGTTTCCTGGAAGTCTCCATGACACCACATATATCCCACCCTTTTTTTCTGCTATTAGCTATTATCCTTTCATCCTGGGGTTCTTCGTTAAAATACACTGGTGATGTGAGGAGGGGGTGGGGGTTTTAACCTCTCTGTGTTTTTCCTGTCCAATCAGAAGGAAGTCAATCTCAGGACTTGGTGTCATGGAGACTTCCAGGAAACCGGATTACCGGTGAGTGTAATACTCTTTTCTCTCAGTACCTCTGGCTCCTCTGATCTTTGCCTCAGTCTCTCCTAGCTTCTGAATGGTTCCTCAGGCCCTTAGGCTAAGATGTTCCTGCTTCTGCATATGGGTATTCAGGAGGGAATCTTCTCCTGAACAGCAGGCTTCAGGCCTGGACTTGTCTCAGACATAGTCTAAACTCCAACTGTAGCTTACTGAAACTAGACTCCGTCTCCCCTGCACTTCCTTGTCTGGCCTTATATAAACTAGGGCTCCCTAGCTCCCTCTATGGACTAGAAGTAGGAATGACACCCCTAGCAGGCCTGTAAGTGCAAGTTTCAGTGACAGGAAAATACACACATTACATTACATTTTATAAAACTGACATATACCAACTTCCCATAATTAAGGAGGGACGACAGCACACCAAGTGACCTTTGGTAGTAACGGGTATTACAACTCCCGTATACTACAGGTGCAGTGCAGATAATCTTCCTAGCACACGGTGACTGCAGAGACTTGTGAAACGGAAGCATAATACATGTAAAGGCAGTATACACGATGCAACAAGGATGAGGGACATGATGATGGAGCACAGGAGCATAGCCAGGAGGTGGTTGGTGCCAGGACAAGTTTTAAGAGAGTCACAGCTGATCCCTTGGAAAATAGGTGAAAGTGGTTCTGGAATTTTTGGTAATACTGAACGAAAAACAAATTGGCACCATACAGCCATAACGGGTGCACTTGGCGGGTACCAGTTATGGGAAAGATCAATGAATACTGTGGTACAAGGCATCAACATGATAGTAAAACATGGTGCAAATCCCACCAGATTTATCACAATGACAGCTGGGGCATGATAAGTGTGGTCAATTCCTTGACTTACTGTATTCCTCCTTACATGGCTGCCATGCATTTTGCAATAAACAGTGGTATCGATCTTAACCTTTTAACGACAAGCAATGGATGGCGAGTATCATTACAGCCTCGGATATGTTCATCACTGGGATCTTGTGGGTATCCCCAGTGTACCTATGAGATGATGGCAGGAACGGAGCTGTTATACACAGCAGGGCTCCTGATGCAACTGCTGGGATAAGAGATTATTCCGATCCCTGCAGTTTAAACTCCACAATCAATAGCAACTGCGGTATGTAAGGTGTTTCACAATGAAGGCGGCTAACACGAACCCTAAAGAAACTGTTCCCTAGCATACATTGCCTGCTGGTCTGCTACCATGAGGTTGCAGCTGTGTAAGCTTGGTGTGTATGTAAGTAATAACTATATAACTATCTAATATATATGCTGTAGTGTTGACCTGTGTCAGTTTGTAACAGAGATACTGCCACCATGTGGTTGGATGACCACATGGCATGCTAAAGCATTTACCCTCCAAACTGCTTCCTTAACCACTTCCCGACCGCCCATTGACTATAAACGTCCTTGGGCAGTCGGTTTATCTCTAATCGGACGTCAGTGACAGCAGGGCACCCCAGAGAGAAGGCAGGGACCGTTCCTGGGTGTCCCTGCCTTCTAGATCGCTGTATACACAGAGCTCAACGAGATCTCACTATGCCGCTTCCTTTCCTGGCCCGGTGGTCATGTGACCGCTGGGGCAGGAGATTGCAGGAGCTGCTGGGACTTCCATAGACCAGGATCAGCCCTGCACTGAGGCTGTACAGCGCTGTATACCGCTGTACAGCCTCTCTGGGGGGTGTATTTCCCCTGTAACTGAGGCTACTATGTAAGCCCCAGTTACAGGAAAAATCAATAGTAAAAAAATATATATATTAAGTTAAAGGTCCCCCAGAGGTCTGGTATGACCTTATGGGGGCCACAAAGTGCAAAATAAAAAATAAAGTGTTTTGAAAAAAAACATAATGTTAATCAATCAAAAAGTCGTATGTTCTCCAAAATGGTAGCAATAAAAACGTTACCTCGTCCCACACAAGACCATAGCCAGAAAAATAAAAAAAATGGCTCTATGAAAAATGCTCTTATTGTGTAAAATGTAAAAAAAAAATAGACATATTTGGTATCGCTGCAGCCGTAACTATTTACCTGCTTCCTTCGACATTGCAGCGGTGAGCAGTGTAATTACTGTGTAATTACAAATAAGAAGCCATCCCATCACTTCTATGGGAGTGCTCTGTAGTATTCAAGTGTATCGAAAGGAGCCGTCCCATAGAAGTGAATGGGACGGAGGAGCTGTAATTACTCGGCGAGCAGGTGAACAATGAAGGGAAGCCTGTGCTCGCATGGAGCGCAGCCTCCTCTTTAATTAGCTGATCGGCGGGGGTGCCGGTTGTCGGACCCCCGCCAATCTTACTTATATTGATGAACTATCCTGAGGATCAATATAGGTCATCAATATTAATATCCTGGAAAACTCCTTTAATGATCTGGCGGAGTGCTCATGCATGTGCTCTGCCGGATCAATGAGAGAGGATAGCCTCTGCCGACACCGATCTGTATGATCTGTATGATCAGTGCAGGTAGGAGGGTGTGTTATGTCTTGGAGAGGAACACAGCTAACTCCATGATAAAAAAAGATCCTAAAGTATAGTGAATGGAGATGAAAACATACATTCTAATACAGCCGAAGTTTTGAGCGAAGCGACTAATTGCAATCATTGTCCTGGAACATAAACTCTGCCCGTAAACAGATGTATTTTCTATTGCAGTCACCGTCACCGTCCTGGGACAGGCTATCTACTAGTAATGTAATATGTAGGAAATGGAAAGTAAGTGAAGTGTTAGCTAGCACTGCCCTCTGCTGGACATTTTACTCAATAGCTCAATCTCCACAATAGAATCTACTGTACCTCATAGCTATGTGATGTTATGTTTGTTTAAAAAAAGACAAAATTTATAAAAATCAACAGAAATTCCTTTATCACGGAGGTTTACAAATGAGAAAAGCACATTTACAGATACTACAGACATTTCTATAGGGAGTGATACGTCACTGAGATAAGCCACAGCAATACACATGGATAGGAAATAGGTTAAGAAGATGTAAGAGGTCTCTGGATGCATGAACATAATTTAAAATAATCATTTATGAAGGTCGCAGTAATTTTCCAATAATTTCTTTTAGGGCTCATGCACACGAACGTATTTTCTTTCCGCTTCCGTTCCGTTTTTTTTGTGGACTGTATGCGGAACCATTCACTTCAATGGGTCCGCAAAAACAAAGGAAGGTACTCCGTGTGCATTCCGTTTCTGTATTTCTATATTTCCGTTCCACAAAAAAGTAGTGCATGTCCTATAATTATCCGCAAATCACGGTCCAAGGCCCATTCAAATCAATGGGTCCGCAAAAAATACGGAATGCACACAGAACACATCCGTATGTCATCCGTATTTTGCGGATCCATACTGTAGAAATGCTATGCCCAGCCCATATTGCTAAAGTGTTTGGTGATTAATAAGTTACTGTTTCCGTATACGAGGTAAGGGTCACATGATCCACACCTGAACAGGAGGTGTGGACATAGAAGCAACACACAGACAAAGTGAAACCAAAACCAAAAGAGGCTGTCAGATCACTAATGTGCAGATAATCTTTCAGACCTTCTAAAACCTGTCACCGGTGTGACAGGCAGTGATAGGGGAGTGTCTATATAACCAGCTGGTGGGAGGAGCTATAACTAGCTGGGCGTTGTTAGGGGCAGTGATAGGGGAGTGTCTATGTAACTAGCTGGTGGGAGGAGCTATAAACTAGCTGGGCATTGTTAGGGGCAGTGATAGGGGAGTGTCTATGTAACTAGCTGGGTGGGAGGAGCTATAAACTAGCTGGGTGGGAGGAGCTATAAACTAGCGGGGCATTGTAAGGGGTGGTGCTGGAGCTGTGGCAAAGGAGAAGTGCATCATAGGTTTGGTTGGATACAGAAACAGGAAGTGCTACATACAGGATGGGAAGAAGCAGAGTGATTTGTTTACATGGTGAAAAACTGTAAAAAGAAACTGTAAAAAGAAGCATGGGGAAGATGTACATGAGGTAACAAAGTACGTGAGCATATTTGTTAAAAACCACTGTAATTCTGGGTGGGTATAGGGAACAAATGTTTGTTGCAACCATAAAATTAGGGTGCATTCACACGACCGTATGTATTTTGCAGATCTGCAAAAAATATAGATGACGTCTGTAATGCCCCTCTGTTGCATTTCTGTGTGACGTCCATGTTGCATCAGATTTTTTTGCGGGTCCATTGCAACAAGGCCTATTCTTGTCCACAAAATGGGCTAAAATAGGAAATTTTCTGTCTTTTTTTGTGGGACTGCAGAAAGGAAAGCTGAATGAATGCTGTCCGTTTTTTTTGTCGGACCCATAGAAATAAATAGTTGTATGTGCAATCCGCAAAAAACACGGAACGGATGCGGACTTAAAATACCGTTGTGTAAATGAGGCCTCATTTGCACCAGTTGCTGTCCTTCTTGTCCATACTGGATCGCTGATCACTTCCCTAGCAATGCCCTAGGAAACACACACTACAGTAATAGTAATAACGATCACTAAAGAGGAATATGTAATAAATTTATGATCAGAAAATACATTTTCTCTTACAGTCGCCATAAATGATTGTTCTCAGTTAGTTCTACGAAACAAACCTGGGCAAACTGGGCTCCTGCATAAGGCCTCATGCACACGACCGTTGTTCGGGTCCGCATCCGAGCCGCAGTTTTTGCGGCTCAGGTGCGGACACATTCACTTAATGAGGCCACAAAAGTCACGGACAACACTCCGTGTGCTGTCCGCATCAGTTGCTCTGTTCCGTGGCCCCGCAAAAAAAATATAACATGTCCTATTCTTATCCGTTTTGCGGACAAGAATAGGCATTTCTACAATGGGCCGCCCGTTCCGGACCGCAAAAAACGGCACGGTCGTGTCCATGAGGCCTAAGGCTGTAAGGTTCAGGGGAAGCAGTAAAATCGGTGTAGGGGATATATAAGGTTGTATCTACACCAACAGATTATTTGACAGATTTTATGACCAGTCATTGGTCAGATGTCAGCTTACACAGATAGATCTTTTGTTATACATGCCAACTATTGGTATGAAAGGACAGATATTGGTCAGATAATCTGTTGGTGTAAATCCACCTTAAGGCCCCTTTCACACGGGTGAGTATTCCGCGCGGATGCGATGCGTGAGGTGAACGCATTGCACCCGCACTGAATACTGACCCATTCATTTCTATGGGGCTGTTCACACGAGCTGTGATTTTCACACATCACTTGTGCGTTGCGTGAAAATCGTAGCATGCTCCTCTTTGTGCATTTTTCACGTAACGCAGGCCCCATAGAAATGAATGGGGTTGCGTGAAAATCGCAAGCATCCGCAAGCAAGTGCGGATGCGGTGCGATTTTCACGCACGGTTGCTAGGAGACGATCGGGATGGGGACCCGATCATTATTATTTCCCCTTATAACATGGTTATAAGGGAAAATAATAGCATTCTGAATACAGAATGCATAGTAAAACATCGCTGGAGGGGTTAAAAAAAAATAATAATAATTTAACTCACCTTAATCCACTTGTTCGCGCAGCCGGCATCTCTTCTGTCTTTATCTGTGAGCAATAGGACCTTTGATGACGTCATTACGCTCATCACATGATCCATCACCAGATGGACCATGTGATGAACGCAGTGACGTCATCAAAGGTCCTATTGCTCACAGATGAAGACAGAAGAGATGCGGGCTGCGCAAACAAGTGGATTCAGGTGAGTTAAATTATTATTTTTGTTTTTTTAACCCCTCCAGCCCTATTGTACTATACTACCGAAATAGATACCTCAACCATAAATTGGATCCACATTAAAGTGCTGTCCTAGCCTATGGCAATAAATACATATAAATAACCTACATAGAAAATGCCAGACCGCTGGTACTAAATTGTTCTTTATTACAAAATCACATTAAACAACATACATGATTAAAAGAATCAGTGCAGGAGATAAAAAGCAACATCACTGGAGGAGACATGCAATGAACGGAGTCCCTATCCTAGAACAATTGTTCAAAAGACATGATTATGCATACAAAGAATCGTACATAATGAGGAAAAGGGACATTTACCCATACAAAGTCTCCTCCAGGATGGCGCCAACCCCAACGCGCGTTTCGGCGTACCTTCGTCTGGGGGTAGCGTCATCACTGGAGGACATGGTTTAAATACAAACATCAGCCAATCAACATACCGGTAATCATTATTCCTGCATCACCGGACTACGCCGGGTTTACTCAGATGGACTTCCTGGATGCCGGCATCTAGAGGAACACGTGACCACCCGGAAACATGTGATCCGCTTCTGGTCACGTGATCCGAACGACGTCACTTGAGCGCGCACAAACTAGTCGCAGCTCAGTAACGTCACACCCAAAAGGGGTTCAATTTATGGATTTTAATTTTGTTTTAATCACTTTTTTCCCCTGGCCTTCTAGGGTCATCGCTGAGTGGACTTTGTGTCCCCGCCTTGCATTCCCCGGTTCACATGTTCCATGTGTGCTGGGGAATGTGATGCAGTGACCAATGTATGGATGGACCATGCAATTATCTAGCGGATTGATTTAGTATAGTATTGGTTTTGATTTGTGCCCCCGCCTTGCATTTCCCGTTGTGCCTCCCAATGAGACACTTCGGGGAATGTGATGCGGTGACCAATATCGAAACGAATGATGGAATATTGCAATTGATATTTCCTATACAGTACATATGGCATATGGGGCTGGTAGGGTGCAATCAATAACTATATGGTTGAAGTATCTAGCCTCAGTTTTTTGTTCCACACAATTCTTTTTCTTCTCCTTCCCCCCCCCCCCCTCCCTTTTTCATTCCTCCCCCTTCTCCCCTCCCCCCCTTCCTCTTCCCCCTTCCCTCCCCTCCCCCTTTTTTCTTTCCTTTCTCCCCTCTTCCCTCCCCCTCCCTCTCCTCCCTTCCCTTTCTCCCTTCCCTCTTTCTTTCCCATCCTTTCCCATGGTAATAGTGGCTCACAGGACACTATATGTACTTGTATATGTATCTAAGTTGATACATTTATTTGTATGCACTTTGCACTTTTTTATACTCCTGGTCCAAACAGTGAATGGACACATATATACATAAGAGGTGATCTGTTTTCACATAACATGGATTTTTTATATTTTTCACCTGATACATGAATTATCAGTGGTATTTATACTGAGGGTCACACATATAACAAATATATATATACATTTTTTATGGATTGGTATATATTCTTTAATTTATGCACTTTGCACTTTTTTACTATTACTGTTAATATTAGATTATTTATAGATGTAATAGATAGGTATGAGCCCTATATTACAGATGTATATCTGCTATCATAATAATGAGAGAGAGGATGCCTTATCCATCGGTCTAACGGCACTGTTGTGGAATAAGCTGTTATATGACATGTGTATGTAGTGAATAATTTTGTATATTAACTTCCCTATATTAATTTCTTTTTCAGTCTTGTATGTTCATATCAAATGATTAATGCATGTGTTTATCCGGTACATTTTGATTGCGTGTGTACGTTCTTTCGGCCTGTCAAATACACGGACATACCAATATGATGGATTCGAATCACATAGTAAGGTTGGATGACGTTACTGAGCTGCGACTAGTTTGTGCGCGCTCAAGTGACGTCGTTCGGATCACGTGACCAGAAGCGGATCACATGTTTCCGGGTGGTCACGTGTTCCTCTAGATGCCGGCATCCAGGAAGTCCATCTGAGTAAACCCGGCGTAGTCCGGTGATGCAGGAATAATGATTACCGGTATGTTGATTGGCTGATGTTTGTATTTAAACCATGTCCTCCAGTGATGACGCTACCCCCAGACGAAGGTACGCCGAAACGCGCGTTGGGGTTGGCGCCATCCTGGAGGAGACTTTGTATGGGTAAATGTCCCTTTTCCTCATTATGTACGATTCTTTGTATGCATAATCATGTCTTTTGAACAATTGTTCTAGGATAGGGACTCCGTTCATTGCATGTCTCCTCCAGTGATGTTGCTTTTTATCTCCTGCACTGATTCTTTTAATCATGTATGTTGTTTAATGTGATTTTGTAATAAAGAACAATTTAGTACCAGCGGTCTGGCATTTTCTATGTAGGTTATTCCTATTGTACTATGCATTCTGTATTCAGAATGCTATTATTTTCCCTTATAACCATGTTATAAGGGGAAATAATACAATCTACACTACAACTAACCCAAACCTGAACTTCTGCAAAGAAGTTCGGGTCTGGGTACCATAGTCGGTTTTTTATTACGCGCATGCAAAACACATTGCACCCGCGCGATAAAAACTGAACATCGGAATGCAATCGCAGTCAAAACTGACTGCAATTGCGTTCCTACTCGTGCGGGTTTGCCGCAATGCACCGGGACGCATCTGGACCTAATCCGGACACGCCCGTGTGAAAGAGGCCTAAGAGCTCATTCAATTACACTTGTCAGACATCAGATCTTCGCATCATTTTGGCTGCACCATACATTAAAAATGACTGGAAAAATCTAGTTTAATTTTAAAATAAATGCCACAAAAGTTAAAATATAATCAAATCATCGTTGTCAGATAACATCCAGTTTGATCATGTTAAGGCACACCCCCGAGACCACACCCACATTTTACCCATGTCAAATTGAAATTTTTTCATAGGAAAGGTGGCAACCGTAAATCGAGAAGTGGGGAGGATGTCCATGTGTCATAAACCCATGTGTTAGAATGGTCCTGGAATGTTGTTACCCATTTCAATTCGCAGATCGTTCTCTCCCTGCTGTTCCTAAAGGGGTTTTCTGGAAATAATGACTTTTTTATCTAATGCCCGCAGCCTGCCTCCGTGTCACGGTCCCTTCTGTGGCAGATGTCAGGAGATCAAGGAGACTGGTGGAGCGTGGAGGAATCTAACAGCCTCTTCGATTACTCTTTATTCAGTGTTTGTTTGTGACCTCATCCCCTGTTTCAGGTGTAGCTTAGCACTCATTACGCTACCCTATTTATTGTTGCCCCACCCTTCTGACTGTGCGGTAGATAGCTTAATTTGGGTTTGGCAGAGCTGGTGTCTCTGCTGTTCCTGCTTGTCCATCACTACAGAAGATAAGTGTCGCGTTTGTTTGTGTTTTGTTTTCCCTTCTTGCTTGTTGTTACTAGGCCTTAGGGAGACGCCTGTTCCTTCATCAGGGAAGGAATGGGTTGCCTCAACCCTGACAATATTCTTAGGGCTCTCTAGGGTCTCCAGGGTCCCAGAGTATGGGCATTTCTACCTTCAAGGGGTGCCCATACGGTTAGGAATCAGGGCCAGGAGTAGGGTTACTAGGAGGTGACCTTTTCCTTTTCCTAGCATTGAGGCCTAGTGGCTTTCCCTTTCCCTCCTGGTTGTCAGTTTGGTGTTTCCTCCTATACCTAATGCATGACTTTATCTACCGCCTAAAAAAAATGCCATTTCGTTCAGGTCAGTGCAGCTATGGATCCTATGTCTGCACTGGTCGAACAGCTGCAGAGACTGTCATTGGAGGTAGCAGACCTCCGCGCGACAGTCTTACGGATTCAGAGACCACAGGCGGCTGGTTCCGATGGTGGGTACCAGGCCTGCCCTGAACCTAAGGTGGCTCTCCAGGACAGATTTTCTGTAACGGTCGCGTACACACACACACAGGGGGGAGGGAAGTGACCACTGCGCTCCACCCAGTGCAGTTTCTAGCTAAAATTTCTCTCAGGGCGAGTGTCAAAAAAACTCCCCCCCCCCCCCCCCCCCTCAAAACTGCTCGATGAAATAAGTGTCTCCCCATTGTAAAAAATGTGTCACCACATTGCACGGACGGTCACAGTGACGCACCCAGTGACCCACTGTCCCACAGACTCAGGCTCTCATTCACAGCAGGCTTCTTTCTCAGCACTCCTCTGGGCGGGCGGTAACAGGCAGGCAGTGCGGGCGGCAGAGCTCACCTCACTCACTGTACGTCACGCGGCGCGTGAGGTACAGTGAGTGAGCGCCGCCGCCCGCACTGCCTGCCTGTGGGGGGACATTATTTTTAATAAGGATCACTATGGACATTATTTAGAATGGAGGCTGCTGTGGGAGTCATTATAACTGTATAATGTCTGATAGGCCTAGTCCTGAGTTATATTACCCTGCCCTGTATAATAATGTACCCTGATACCCCTTAGTTATATTACTCCAGCGGGGTAATATAACTAAGGGGTATCAGGGATGGGTACATTATTATACAGGGCATGGGCAGGGTAATATAACTCAGGACTAGGCCTATCAGACATTATACAGTTATAATGACTCCCACAGCAGCCTCCATTCTAAATAATGTCCATAGTGATCCTTATTAAAAAATAATGTCCCCTACAGTGACAGTGGCCCCCATTTTCATGTCTCCCATAGTGGCCCCCCCATTGTAATTAATGCTTTGTACTGGACATCACTATGGCCTACAAGTTACCAGACGCTGGGGATACTCTCCATAGGCTGCAACTAAAATAAAACTAGGAACATTCATCCTGGAGCCAGCATGGTGTTTAATAGGGGTTCTCCAGGAATTAAAAGAAAATACTTACATGCACATAGTACACATCACACATGTTACTACATACAGGCACATAGTACACATCACACATGTTATTACATACAGGCATCTAGTACACATCACACATGTTATTACATACAGGCACATACTGCACATCACACATGTTATTACATACAGGCACATAGTACACATCACACATGTTACTACATACAGGCACATAGTACACATCACACATGTTATCACATACAGGCACATAGTACACATCACACATGTTATCACATACAGGCACATAGTACACATCACACATGTTACTACATACAGGCACATAGTACACATCACATATGTTATTACATACAGACACATAGTACACATTACACATGTTACCACATACAAGGCACATAGTACACATCACACATGTTACTACATACAAGGCACATAGTACACATCACATGTGCACTCACTTTTATGCAGGATTCCTGGGGCTCCATCATGCAGTGGAAGGGCAGTCCTGCAGCTAGTAACACTGCCTTTCCTGACAACCCTCCCCCTCCGACCCCGGTCCAGACTACATAGCTGCATCATTTACACCAGCAGCTGTGTAAATAAGAGGGTAAGGGTTAACAGGGCACCAGCTAGCCATGGGGAAGGGGGGCAGTGACCAGCAGTTCTTACTGCAATGTCGGCTCCTCTGATCAGGAGCAGCTGGGAGGAGGAGTCTTCTTATGATGTCTTCAGGCTGCTGAGTGCCGGACCGCAGGGCTGGCAGCATGATTAGACGTCACCACCAGCACTGCTGCTCATTGGCCACCTGCTACAGAAGTCCGGAGAGTAAAGAGATCGCTGTGCCCGGGTCTGAGAAAGTCTTGAACCCGGGCACAGGATTACAAACCCGGACTGTTCGGGTCAATCCCGTACGGGTGGCAACCCTAGGCAAGATGTCAGAGGGAGGGAGCCAGGGCGCACGGCAGAGAAACGACAAGAGGGCGCCCCTGCTGGCGCCCCCCTTCTGACAGAGCCCCGGGCGGCCGCCTGTCCCGCCCGCCCCTAGAAACGGCCCTGGCTCCACCCTTACCCCTGGCCCTGCCTACTTGCCTCGCGAGTCCTAAAACAGGGGACAACTGGACGGCAATCCCTAACTTGGAGTAAGTGCAGGGATGACAGACAGACAAACAACAGGACGTGAACGGACCGAGTCAATACCAGGAAAGCTGCAAAGTACAAATGGAGCAAGCAGAGAATTGTCAGGAGAAGCCGGGGTCATAAATACCAGGAGAGCAGAGAAGTACAAGAGGAGCAGGCAAAAGGATGGTCAGGAACAGGATCAGGTAAGTATTCAGCAGTCCAACAAATAGCCAGGAACCTAGAAATTAACAGGCAACCTGTAGCCAGCAGGCTGCCTGTATTTATAGTGGGGAGTGAGGGTCATATGACGTGGCCAGCGTCACATGACCGACAGACCAACCAGTCGAGCACCGAGTGATCAGCTCGGCGCTCAAGGCAGACTAGGAGCAGGGAGCCACCCAGCTAGTAAAGCCGCCCTGGGAATGAGGTCAAACACAGAACCTCATTCCAAAAGCTAAGCAACAGTTCTGCGGGCAATGGGGGACCGAGTGCACCTTCGGAACCCCGTGACAGTACCCCCCCTTTTACGAGGGGCCACCGGACTCAAGACTTCAGGCGATGGCTTTTCAGGGTGTTCTAAATGAAATTTACGAACAAGTCTAGGAGCATGAACCTCCCTGGCAGGTACCCAAGATCTCTCTTCAGGTCCATACCCCTTCCAGTGAATCAGGTACTGCAAGGAATTACTCACCTTCCTGACATCCACTATTTAGACACCACATACTCGACAGCATCATTAACAAGAACCGGCGGAGGCGAGGCTTTTGATGGTACTACCGGTTCAAAATATTTTTTAAGCAGAGATTTATGGAACACATTATGAATGTGGAATGACTCAGGCAGCTCCAACCTAAAAGATACTGGGTTAATCACTTCCGTGATCTTATATGGTCCAATAAAACGAGGAGCAAATTTTTTAGAAGTTACCTTGAGAGATAGATTCTTGGAGGACAACCATACTTTATCCCCAACCTGAAAGTTTACCCCCCTTGAACGTCTCCTATCGGCCTTGAGTTTTTGAGAACATTGAGCCTTTTCTAGGTTCGATTGAACCTGGGCCCAAACTGTGCACAGTTCGGAGGAGAGTTTATCCGCTTCAGGGTTAGAGGAGGAGACGGATGACCCAGAATGAAAACGGGGATGAAAACCATGGTTACAAAAGAAAGGGGAGACCCCAGCAGAAGAATTGACACGGTTATTCAAAGCAAATTCAGCCAACGGAAGGAATTTGACCCATAATTGCTGGTCATCAGCAACATACAACCTCAAGAATTGTTCCACAGACTGATTAAGGCGTTCAGTCTGCCCATTACTCTCAGGATGGTAGGCGGAAGAAAAAGACAATGAAATTTTACATCTTTGACAGAAGGCCCTCCAGAATTTGGACACAAACTGCACACCCCTGTCAGAAACAATATTTTCCGGGATGCCATGTAAACGAACAATCTCTCTCACAAAAATAGATGCCAGGGTTTTAGCATTCGGAAGTTTAGACAGGGGAATGAAATGAACCCTCTTGCTAAACCTATCGACCACTACCCAAACCACAGTCTTACCCTCCGCCAGCGGTAGGTCAGTTATAAAGTCCATCGAGATATGGGACCAGGGTCTACTGGGAATGGGTAGGGGTCGTAGGTTACCAGCAGGGCGAGTCCTAGGTGTCTTGGACCTGGCACAAACCTCACAGGCTGACACGTAGGACTTGACATCCCTAGTTAGAGTGGGCCACCAATAAGATCTAGAAACCAGATCCTTAGTGCCCTCAACACCCGGATGTCCACAAAAGGCAGAATCGTGACACTCACCCAACAGCTGGAGACGAAATTGTACGGGAACAAACAACTTATCTGTTGGGGTGGATACCGGTGCCAGATGTTGTTCAGACCTAATGCGAGCCGAGATATCCTGGGTAAGAGCTGCTAAGAAGATTTTTGCTGGTAGGATGGATTCAGGTGGTACCTCAGTAGGTTGAAAAGCCTGGAAGCTCCGAGATAATGCGTCCGCCTTCACATTTTTACTTCCCGGCCTGAACGTGATGGAAAAATCAAAACGAGTAAAAAACAGAGCCCATCTGGCTTGACGGGGATTCAACCTCTTAGCAGACTCGAGAAACATAAGGTTTTTATGGTCAGTGACAACAGTTACACAATGTCTTGCCCCCTCCAGGAAATGCCTCCACTCCTCAAATGCCCATTTAATGGCCAGCAGCTCCCTATTCCCTATGTCGTAGTTTCTCTCCGTGGGAGAGAATTTCCTGGAGAAGAAGGCACATGGTCTCAGATTAGTGAGGCTAGCAGGACCTTGTGAAAGGACTGCTCTTACGCCGTCCTCGGACGCATCCACCTCCACAATAAAAGGTCTCTCCTGATCAGGCTGGATCAGAATGGGAGCGCTACTAAATGCCTCTTTTAATTTTTCAAATGAAGAAATGGCCTCAGTAGACCAATTCTCCAAATCCGCCCCTTTCTTAGTAAGGTCGGTCAACGGTTTAGCAATTACGGAAAAATTCATAATAAATTTACGATAGTAATTGGCGAAACCTAAGAACCGTTGTAAGGCCTTTAAGGATGAAGGTCTTACCCATTCCTTAATTGCTAGTACCTTACCGGGATCCATCTTGAAGGCGTGAGGAGTCAGAACATGCCCTAGAAACAGAATCTCCTGTACACCAAAGACACATTTCTCTTGTTTAGCGGATAGCTGATTCTCCCTCAACACCTCTAATACTTGTTTAACATGAGACACATGGGATTCGAAGTCAGGAGAGAATATCAAAATGTCGTCAAGATAGACAATAACAAATTTACCTAAGTACTCCCTAAGAATGTCATTCATGAAGTTTTGGAACACAGCTGGGGCATTGCTGAGTCCAAAAGGCATCACTTGATATTCAAAGTGTCCTACCGGAGTATTGAACGCTGTCTTCCATTCGTCTCCCTCCTTGATTCGGATTAGATTGTATGCCCCTTTCAGGTCAATTTTGGAAAACCAGGTTGCCCCCAGAACCTGGTTAAATAAATCCGGAATCAAAGGAGTATCTATTCTGGACAGTGATTTTATTTAATCTCCGGTAATCGATACATGGCCTAAGACCACCATCTTTTTTGTTAACGAAGAAAAACCCCGCCCCCATAGGAGAGACAGAAGGTCTAATATGCCCTTTACCAAGGCTCTCCTTAATATAATCTTCCATGGCCTTGCGTTCGGGCATAGAAAGATTATAAATTCGTCCTTTAGGAAACTTAGCCCCCTCTACTAACTCTATGGTACAATCATAAGGTCTATGGGGGGGTAGAACCTCCGGGGTTGGTGATGAGAATACATCAGAATATTCTTTAACAACAGAGGGTAAAGTATCAGACTTTACTGAGACCCCAGCCTGTACCACGGACAAGCACGAGTCACACTTAGGCCCCCATATCACCAACTCCCCATTGGACCAATCTATAGTGGGGTTATGTAGTCGGAGCCAAGGCAACCCTAGTACCACCTCAGCAGGTAGGTTCTCCAGGACTAGAAGCGAACATCTCTCTGAGTGGCACACACCCACGGTTAGAGAAATCTCCGAGGTACATAAGCTCACCGTACCACCAATAAGAGGAGTAGCATCAATAGCCATGACATGGATAGGAGTTGGTAAGGCAAACATAGGAATACCCAATCTTACAGCATACTCAGAGTCAATAAAGCTAGCCACTGAGCCAGAATCAATAAAGGCCTTACCCGGCCATTTATCTACTCCCAGAGAAATCGTAATGGGTACTGAAAGCTTACATTTAGAAAATTCAGGGTGTACCTGGTCTTTAGCTTGCCTTGTCTTAGGAGACTTGACAGAGAGGACCTTCTTAGGACACTGGTTGATCCAATGGTCAGGATCTCCACAGTAAAAGCATTCTCCACGTCTGCGGTGAAGATTCCCTCGGGTCATGCCAACCTGCATGGGTTCCTCGGTGGAGACCTCAGCATTGTCTCTGGGATAGGCCTCTGGCTGGACCACCATCTGGGAAGAGAACTGTTGTTCCTGTCGTCTCTCTCTAACCCGTCGGTCAAGTCGGACAACAAGGGTCATCATCTCCTCTAAGGTCTCTGTGTCACGGAACCATGAACCAGACGTACAACAAGGGATAAGTGAAAATAAGAAGGCTTTATTGAAAATAAAGCTGTAAAGCAAAAGTCCAAACGGATGGCGAAACCGAAGCAGAGTCTTTGCGAAGCCAGAGGTCAGGAACCAGAAGGGTAGTCAGACGAAGCCAGGATCAGGAACCAGCAGGGTAGTCAGACGAAGCCAGGATCAGGAACCAGCAGGGTAGTCGGACGAAACCAGGATCAGGAACCAGCAGGGTAGTCGGACGAAACCAGGATCAGGAACCAGAAGCAGCAGCAGTCTAGAAGCATGTGAACACAGGAGGACCAAGCAAGGAACTGAAGCCACAGACCTCCTATATATGTGAGCTAGGCATCCAGCTCCTCCCAGTGGGAAGGAGGAGCCGCAGGGTGGGAGGCTACAAGAAACCCAGAAACCAAGATGGCCGCCAGCACATGTCAAACGAAGGAGAACAGCAAGAAGGTAAGACCATGACAGTACCTCCCCCTCAAGGGCCCCACCTCCGCGAAGTAAAGAACGGTTTCTGAGGGAAGCGTGCGTGGAAGGCTCGGAGCAAGGCAGGAGCATGGACATCTGCGGAGGGAACCCAGGAACGCTCCTCTGGACCATAACCACGCCAATAGACCAAAAACTGCACCCGACCGCGGACCAGGCGTGAGTCCAGGATATTGCTCACCTCATACTCCTCATGATTACCCACTTGGACCGGACGAGGCCGAGGAACCGAGGAAGTGAAACGATTACACACCAGTGGCTTCAACAGGGAGACATGAAACACGTTGGAGATCCGCATGCCAGGAGGAAGCGCAAGGGCATAGGCTACCGGGTTTACCCTGCGAAGCACTCGGAAGGGACCAACAAAGCGAGGCGCCAGCTTGGGAGTGGGCACTCGAAGGTTGAGGTTGCGGGTGGACAACCATACACGGTCTCCGACCTGGTAGGAAGGAGCAGGCGCTCGTCTGCGATCAGCCTGGAGTCTCTGGCGCTGCGCAGAGACCTCAAGGGACTTCTGGATCAGTACCCAAGAAGCACGTAGGACGGAAAGGTGATCCTCCACAGCCGGAATATCCTGGGGAGAGAATACCTCCGGTAACACGGCAGGTTGGAACCCATAATTGGCCATGAAGGGAGACGTCCCAGAGGAAGAGTTCACCGCCGTGTTCCTGGCAAACTCAGCCCAAGGCAGGAGGTCAACCCAATTGTCTTGGTGATCGGAGACATAGCAACGAAGGAATTGCTCCAAGGCCTGATTGGATCGTTCTGCGGCCCCATTGGACTGAGGGTGGTAGGCCGAGGAGAAGGAGAGAAGAATCCCCAACTGGGAGCAAAAGGCGCGCCAGAACCTGGACACAAACTGACTCCCCCGATCCGACACAATCTCCTTGGGCAAACCGTGCAACCGGAAGACCTCCCTGGCAAAAATCGTGGCCAACTCTTGTGCAGAGGGTAACTTCTTGAGAGGAACACAGTGGCACATTTTGGAAAACCGATCCACAATCATGAGAATGACCGTATGGCCTCGGGATGCAGGGAGGTCCACAATGAAATCCATCCCCAGGTGTGACCATGGGCGCTCCCCGGTGGCTATGGGTTGCAGAAGGCCCAACGGAAGGTGCCGAGGGGACTTACTCTGGGTACAAACGGAGCATGCCGCTACATATGCGGCGATGTCGGAACGTAGGGAAGGCCACCAGAACAGACGTGAAACAGCCCAGGACAGCTGATTCTTTCCAGGATGCCCCGCGGTCTTGGAGTTATGGTAGGTTCGCAACAACCGAGTGCGCAACTCCTCAGGCACAAAACATCTGCCGTTGGGTCTCCCAGAGGGAGCACCAGATTGAGCCGCCAAAATCTGCTCACCCAGGGGAGAGGTCAGGCTGGTGCGAATGGCGGCCAAGATCTGATTCGGAGGTATGACCGAAGTCGGAATCGACTCCTCCCTGGACAGCTCGGAGTACTGCCGTGATAAGGCATCCGCCCTGATGTTCTTGGAACCGGGTAGGTAGGAGACCACGTAATTAAAACGTGACAAGAACAGAGCCCATCTGGCCTGACGTGGTGTCAATCTCTTGGCCTCAGAAAGGTAGGTCAGATTCTTGTGGTCCGTCAGGATGAGGACCGGAACCACCGAACCCTCGAGCAAGTGCCTCCATTCTTTAAGGGCCTGCACGATGGCTAATAACTCCCTGTCACCAATCTGATAGTTGCACTCCGCGGAAGACAGTTTCCGGGAGTAAAACCCACAAGGAAGCAGAGGACCCTCTGGTGTTCTACGCTGAGACAGAAGGGCGCCTACTCCCGTCTCAGACGCGTCCACCTCGAGGACAAAGGGCAACCCAGGGTTGGGATGCGACAGAATCGGAGCCGACACAAAGGCGGACTTTAGAGCCTCAAAAGCTCGGATGGCCTCGAGCGGCCAGACCTGGGAATTACTGCCCTTCCTGGTCAGATCCGTGAGAGGCTTGGCTAGCATGGAAAAGTCCCTGATGAACTTCCGATAATAATTGGCGAAGCCCAAAAAGCGCTGCAGGGAACGAAGACCACTGGGCTGGGGCCACTGTAAGACAGCCGAAACCTTCTCAGGATCCATGGAGAACCCCTCAGCGGAAATGATGTAACCTAAGAAGGTTACCTGGGATCGGTGAAATTCGCATTTCTCAAGCTTACCGAACAGCTTGTTCTCTCGTAACCGTTGCAACACTCGTCTGACATCCAGAATGTGGGCCTCCATGGATTCAGAATATACCAAGATGTCATCCAAATAGACCACCACACACTGCTGCAACAGGTCACGGAAAACATCGTCGATGAATTCCTGAAAGACTGCGGGCGCATTGCACAACCCAAAGGGCATAACCATGGATTCATAATGACCGGTCCTGGTGTTAAACGCGGTCTTCCACTCATCGCCCGCCTTGATCCTTACCAGGTTATATGCCGCCCTCAGGTCGAGTTTGGTAAAGACCGTGGCCCCTTTAAGGCGATCGAACAGCTCGGAAATCAAGGGTATCGGGTAAGCGTTCTTGATCGTGATGCGATTGAGACCCCTGTAATCGATGCAAGGCCTCAACTCACCGCCCTTCTTTTTCACAAAGAAAAATCCAGCCCCTGCCGGGGACGAGTATTTGCGAATGTGTCCGCGTGAAAGCGCCTCCCTCACGTACTCCTCCATGGCCTCATTCTCCGCTACCGACAGTGGATAGACTTTGCCACGAGGAGGAACGGCACCAGATTGTAACTCTATGGCACAATCGTATGGGCGGTGCGGAGGTAGGGCAACCGCGCGCACCTTATCGAATACATCCCGGTACTCCTCGTATTCAGGAGGCAACAGAGAGTCCGAGGAAGTACACAGCAACTTGACAGACCCATGGATGCAACTAGCCCCACACTGCGGTGACCACGAGAGGATCTCGGCCGATCTCCAATCGAAAGTCGGATTATGCTTCCGGAGCCAGGGGTACCCCAAGACCACCGAGTAGTGTGGAGACGAAATAACCTGGAGGCAGACCGACTCTCTGTGAACGACACCAATGGCTATCCCCACTGGAAGGGTCTCATGAGTCACGTGTGGCGGCAGAAGGGGTCTGCCGTCTATCGCCTCAAGAGCCAGTGGGGAACCTCGAGCCTGCAGAGGAATGGAATTGGCGGCAGCGAACACATTATCAATGAACAAACCACCGGCACCAGAGTCCACCAACGCCTGGGTCGTCACCGAGCCCCCGACCCAGGAGAGGACAACAGTGATCAGTGGTTTGTCAACACGGGAAACCGGGGACGAGGAGACTCCACCCAAGATCTGCCCCCGACAGGATCTCAGGTGCGAGCGTTTCCCGGACGGTTCGGACATGCCAACCGAAAATGCCCACCGAGACCACAGTACATGCATCGGCCCTCGCGTCTCCGGAGTACCCTCTCCCCCTCGGACAGGCGAGCAAACCCCAGCTGCATGGGTTCACCCCCAGACAAGTCATCCCCAGGAGGCGTGGGAGGAGAGGGAGGCACGGGTGGGACAACAAACGTAGGCGCCAATCTGTTAGAAAACCTCCGCAGGCTCTCCTTAAAGGAAGGTCTCTCCCTGAGTCTGGTGTCAATCAAAATCAGGAAAGAAATAAGAGACTCGAGCTCCACTGGTAGGTCCTTAGCTGCAACCTCATCCTTCAAGGCATCCGAGAGACCATGAGAGAAAGCAGCGACCAGAGCCTCATTATTCCAGCCCACCTCTGCTGCCAGGGTACGAAACTCAATGGCGTATTCAGCTACGGATCGTGAACCCTGTCTGATGGACATAAGGAGCTTCGCAGCAGAGGCAGCACGAGCCGGCACATCGAATACCTTCCGAAGAGAAGCAACAAAACCGGAAAACTCGGCAACCACCGGATTGTTGTTCTCCCATAAAGGGCTGGCCCAGGCCAAGGCCTTGTCCGAGAGCAGCGAGATCAAGAAGCCCACCTTTGATCTCTCAGTGGGAAAGGCATGTGGCAGCAACTCGAAATAAATGCCCACCTGGTTAAGGAAACCTCGGCACTGAGTTGGCTCTCCCCCAAAGCGCTGTGGAAGAGGGGCAGAACCGGTCATACCCCGAAACACCGCAGGTGCAACAACAGGTGTCGGGGTAGACTCTGGCGCAACAACCGGAGCGGCAGTAGGAGCGGGCCCAGGAGCGACAACCGACCCATCGGCAACGGGAGCGAAATGAGCCGTGCATTCAAGCAAGGTTTGCAACGCCACAGCGAACCGACCCAACAGGTGATCCTGCTGATCAAGTCTGGCAACCAGCGTGGGTAGCGAGGATGGCCCTGTACCGTCAGAATTCATGGCTTGGTCCTAATGTCACGGAACCATGAACCAGACGTACAACAAGGGATAAGTGAAAATAAGAAGGCTTTATTGAAAATAAAGCTGTAAAGCAAAAGTCCAAACGGATGGCGAAACCGAAGCAGAGTCTTTGCGAAGCCAGAGGTCAGGAACCAGAAGGGTAGTCAGACGAAGCCAGGATCAGGAACCAGCAGGGTAGTCAGACGAAGCCAGGATCAGGAACCAGCAGGGTAGTCGGACGAAACCAGGATCAGGAACCAGCAGGGTAGTCGGACGAAACCAGGATCAGGAACCAGAAGCAGCAGCAGTCTAGAAGCATGTGAACACAGGAGGACCAAGCAAGGAACTGAAGCCACAGACCTCCTATATATGTGAGCTAGGCATCCAGCTCCTCCCAGTGGGAAGGAGGAGCCGCAGGGTGGGAGGCTACAAGAAACCCAGAAACCAAGATGGCCGCCAGCACATGTCAAACGAAGGAGAACAGCAAGAAGGTAAGACCATGACACTCTGGAAGTTGATAACTGACCAGAAGATCCTTTAATTTATCAGACAGACCTGACCTGAACTGACTCTTCAGGGCTGGTTCGTTCCAACCTGAGGGGACACACCACCTTCTGAATTGGGTGCAATAATCCTCCGCTGGTAAATTGCCCTGAACCAGTGCCTTTAGAGCCGTCTCGGCTACTAGAGCCCTGTCTGGTTCATCATAGAGGGTACCCAAGGCCTGAAAGAACCCCTCCACAGAATATAAACAACTGGTGCCAGCAGGTAGAGAACGCCCAGTCCTGGGGATCACCCTGTAATCGGGAAATGATAATGCCCACGCGTTGACTCTCGGGGCCAGAGGACACGGGGCGCAAACGGAAGTAAAGTTTGCAACTCTCCTTAAAAGAGAGAAACTTCCTCCGGTCTCCAGAAAAGGGTTCTGGGAGCTTAATCTGGGGTTCAAAATGCGGACTGGAGGCCTGAGGAGTGGAAGAACCTTGCCCTAACTCAAAAGAACTGAGTTTTTCCCCTAACTCCTGCACCCTCTGCGTCAGATTAGAGACATGGTCAGTCAGGGTCACCAGAGGATTCATAATACAGTGGTTATTGGGCCTGTTAATCTGTAACGGTCGCGTACACACACACACAGGGGGGAGGGAAGTGACCACTGCGCTCAGGGCCGATCCTACACGGGGTGCAGTGGGTGCCCCGCACCCCAGCGCTGTCACCCGAAAGGTGCCGAGCGCAGGGCCGGACTGGCCTGCCGGGATAGCGGGAAATTTCCCGGTGGGCCGGAAAGCCTGAGTGCCGCAAGGCCGCGGCCCTGGTGACAAGTGGGGGCGGCCGCGGCCGGCGGCAGGGCAGAGCAGGAGATGAGCGCCTCCATTGCGGAAGCGCTCATCTCCATAGTCATCTGTATTGCCGTCCTCAGGACGGCAATACAGATGCCTGTGCTGCGGCAGAGGAGGGAGAGGTGTGTCCCCTCCTGTTCCTCTGATAGGCTGCCGGCTTAGTGCTGGCAGCCTATCAGAGGCCGGTGCAGGCGGCGCGATGACGTCATCGCGTCGCCTGAGCCGTATAGCGAGGGACACAGACGGAAGAGGCGGCCTGCATCGCATCGCATTGCTGGAGGTAAGTATAAGTTTTTTATTTTTTTTTATTTTTTTATATAGGTACAATACTGGGCTGGCACATGATAAGGGGGGCTACTGGGCTGGCACATAAGGGGGGCTACTGGGCTGGCACATAAGGGGGGACTACTGGGCTGGCACATGATAAGGGGGGCTACTGGGCTGGCACATGATAAGGGGGGACTACTGGGCTGGCACATGATAAGGGGGGACTACTGGGCTGGCACATGATAAGGGGGGACTACTGGGCTGGCACATGATAAGGGGGGCTACTGGCACATGATATGGGGGGCTACTGGCACATGATATGGGGGCACTCTGGCTACTGGCACATGATATGGGGGCACTCTGGCTACTGGCACATGATAATGGGGGGATCTGGCTACTGGCACATGATATGGGGGGGGGGGGCTCTGGCTACTGGCACATGATAAGGGGGGGGGGGCTCTGGCTACTGGCACATGATAAGGGGGGGCACTCTGGCTACTGGCACATGATATGGGGGCACTCTGGCTACTGGCACATGATAATGGGGGGGATCTGGCTACTGGCACATGATATGGGGGGGGGCTCTGGCTACTGGCACATGATAAGGGGGGGGCTCTGGCTACTGGCACATGATATGGGGGGCTACTGGCACATGATAAGGGGGGCTACTGGCACATGATAAGGGGGCTACTGGCACATGATAAGGGGGTCTACTGGCACATGATAAGGGGGGCTACTGGCACATAGGGGGGCTACTGGCACATAAGGGGGGCTACTGGCACATGATATGGGGGGCTCTGGCTACTGGCACATGATATGGGGGGGCTCTGGCTACTGGCACATGACATTTATTTTGACTTGTCAAAGCCGTTGACTAAGTTATTGTCAAAGCAAATTGGTGGGGCTGAAGTTGGGGGCTGAAGTTGGGGGCTGAAGTTGTTGCCATAGAAACATTGTAAAGGGGAGGAGTTAGTAAGATAACCACGCCCATGTGGGGGCGCCAGAAATATTTCTGCACCCAGGCGCCTGTGACCCTAGGATCGGCCCTGACTGCGCTCCACCCTTACCCCTGGCCCTGCCTACTTGCCTCGCGAGTCCTAATGACAGGGGACAACTGGACGGCAATCCCTAACTTGGAGTAAGTGCAGGGATGACAGACAGACAAACAACAGGACGTGAACGGACCGAGTCAATACCAGGAAAGCTGCAAAGTACAAATGGAGCAAGCAGAGAATTGTCAGGAGAAGCCGGGGTCATAAATACCAGGAGAGCAGAGAAGTACAAGAGGAGCAGGCAAAAGGATGGTCAGGAACAGGATCAGGTAAGTATTCAGCAGTCCAACAAATAGCCAGGAACCTAGAAATTAACAGGCAACCTGTAGCCAGCAGGCTGCCTGTATTTATAGTGGGGAGTGAGGGTCATGTGACGTGGCCAGCGTCACATGACCGACAGACCAACCAGTCGAGCACCGAGTGATCAGCTCGGCGCTCAAGGCAGACTAGGAGCAGGGAGCCACCCAGCTAGTAAAGCCGCCCTGGGAATGAGGTCAAACACAGAACCTCATTCCAAAAGCTAAGCAACAGTTCTGCGGGCAATGGGGGACCGAGTGCACCTTCGGAACCCCGTGACATTTTCTGGGGGTAGTGACAATTTCATTCGGTTCAGGGAATCGGGTAGGTTTTACTTTAAGCTGTGTCCATACTCTTCTGGGGATGAGTGTCAACGTGTGGGTATGATCATTTCTTTGCTTAAAGATGATGCACAGTCTTGGGCTTTTTTTCTGCCGACCGGATCACCATCACTCCAGTCGGTAGATGAATGTTTTAGAGCCTTGGGTCTTATTTATGATGACCCAGATCGGATCTCTCAGGCTGAAACCAACCAAGTTACGTGGTTTACAGCAGGGAGAGCGCTCCGCGGAAATCTATTGCTCTGAATTTAGAAGATGGGCTATGGATACGGAGTGGAATGATCCTGCTCTCCATAGCCAGTTCTGTAGGGTCTATATGAGAGGCTGCAGGACGCGTTGGCCTTTCATAAAAAACCTGAGTCAGTGGAAGCAGCTATGTCCCTTGCTGTATGTCTGGATAGACGCCTGAGGGGGAGATCTAAGGGTCCTCACCCTCAGGACATACTGACAAATAAGGTGGTGGCTTCCTTTGACACTTATGGTAAAAAGACACCTGTGGTTACGCCTTGTGATGAGCCTATGCAGTTGGGGGGAGCTACAGGTGAAACTCGAAAAATTAGAATATCGTGCAAAGTTCATTTATTTCAGCAATGCAACTTAAAAGGTGAAACTAATGTACAAGATAGACTCATTACATGCAAAGTGAGATATTTCAAACCTTTATTTGTTATAATTTGGATGATTATGGCTTACAGCTTATGAAACCCCCAAAGTCACAATCTCAGGTACCCTTTGCTCAGGAGGTATGGATTAATTAGCTGACTAGAGTGTGACATTTTGAGCCTAGAATATTGAACCTTTTCACAATATTCTAATTTTAAGTTGCATTAATGCAACCCTTTTAAGTTGCATTACTGAAATAAATGAACTTTTGCACAATATTTTAATTTTTCGAGTTTCACCTGTACTCCTGGGACTGCTCGTAACAGCTCTGGTCATATGAAGGGAGTCTGTTTTTGTTGTGGAAAAAAGGGACATTTCGTGAATATTTGTCTGTACATTCAGCGTCAAGGTGTAAACAAAACAAAAAAATGCTTAATCCCCAAATTACAATAGGTGGTGTAGGTGAGGAGCAATAAAACTTACTTTTGTCATTTACTGGTAGTACCCGATTTCTTCTGTCTGCCGAGGCGGCGCTACAGTTCAAAACTGTGGAAATCGAGGTATTTATCGACAGTGGGACAGGGGTTAATCTGATTAATGGACAGTTTGTTCGTATTCATGGGTTGACTACTAGTGCATTAGAGAAAAGTATTTCTGTCTTTACAATTGATTCAGCACCTCTTACCAAAAAATGCCTGTCGCAGGTGGTGAATGACATCCATTTAAAAGTGGGTGATTTTCATCAGGAAGCAATTTCATGTTTTGTGCTGGAGGGTCTGCCTGCTCCGTTTGTTTTGGGCTTACCATGGTTGAGCAAACATAACCCGACCATCGACTGGCAAGCGAGACAGAGCGAGATTGGAGTGGATTGGAGTGGATTTTGCATAGACAACTGTCTTAATACATCGTTCTCTGTGGTTACCACTAAAACTGTACCCGCGTTTATTTCCAAATTTTCTGATATATTTTCTGAGAGTGGTAACCAGGAGTTACCTCCGCATCGGGAATATGATTGTCCCGTCAATCTTATTACCGGAGCTAAACTGCCCAAATCTCCGTTGTATAATCTTTCGGAACCCGAAAGAAAGGCCATGCGATAGTATATCACCGAGAGTTTGGCGAAGGTACATATCAGACCATCCAAATCCCCAGTGGCTGCTGGGTTTTTCTTTGTAAAAAAAAAAAGGATGGTACTCTTAGGCCATGTCTGGACTTCTGTAAGCTCAACCGTATTACCGTCCGTGATCCTTACCCTCTTGGATCTGAGGGGGGCATATCATTTGTTAAGGGTCAAGGAGGAGGACGAATGGAAGACAGCTTTTAATACCCCTGAGGGTAATTTTGAGAATCTGGCCATGCCCTTTGAGTTAACCGATGCTCCAGCAGTTTTTCAACACTTTGTCAATGACATCTTTCATCATCTGGTGGGGAGCTTTGTTGTTGTATATCTAGATGACATACTAATTTATTCTCCAGACATGGAGACTCATCAGGATCATATGAGACAGGTGTTACAGATCCTAAGAGAGAATAAATTGTATGCTAAGATGGAAAAGTGTGCATTTGCAGTTCAGGAAGTGCAATTCCTGGGTTACCTGCTTTCATCCTCAGGTTTTTGTATGGATCCCGAGAAAGTCTGTGCCATGTTGGGCTGGGGTCGACCCGAAAATCTGAAAGTGCTTATGTGGTTTTTGGGGTTCACCAACTACTACCGTAAATTCCTCTTGAACTATTCGACTGTGGTTAAACCTTTAACAGACATGGCTAGGAAAGGTGCCAATGTCGCTGTCTGATGCGGCATTACAAGCCTTTTCTGCAGTGAAGGAATGTTTTGCTTCAGCCCCTATCCTGGTGCAACGGACGTGTCATAGCCATTCATTGTAGAGGTTGACGCGTCCAAGGTAGGGGTAGGAGCAGTCTTGTAACAGGGTCCTTCACCTAGTAAATGGCACCCATGTGCTTTTTTCTCCAAAAAACTCTCGACTGCTGAAAGAAATTATGATGTGGGTAATAGAGAATTGCTGGCCATTAAGTTGGCTTTTGAGGAATAGCGTCATTGGTTAAAAGGAGCAATTCATCCTATTATGGTGATTACTGATTATAAGAATCTGGCTTACCTGGAGTCGGCTAAATGACTGAATCCAAGGCAGGCCAGATGGTTGTTGTTTTTCACCAGATTTAACTTCATTGTCACTTACCGCCCTGGGGTTAAGAACGTCAAGGAGGAGGCATTGTCACGCAGCTTTCCTGGGGGGATTCTAAAGATTATAGTCCTATTTTGTCTAAAGGGGTAGTCATTTCCGCCCTAAATCCTGATCTTGAGGCAAAGGTGTTAGAGGCCCAGGAGGATGCACCGGACTCTTGTCCTCCAGGGAAATTGTTTGTTCCTTCCGAATTACATCACAAGGTGTTCGAGGAACATCACTGTACAGTGCTTGCTGGACACCCTGGGAACAAATCCACTGTCGATCTCATCTCTTGTAAATTTTGGTGGCTGTGACTGCGTAAGTGTGTTAAGGACTATGTGAATCCGCAATTGATGTTTCTACATATCCACTACATTGTCTGTTCCATATTGTGCTGCTACTGCTGCCGCTGCTATTGCCAGTATTACCCTTCTCTTTCCACATCCACACTTTACTCCTGCTCCCAATTAAAAGAAAATGTTTTGTGCAGGCCCGTTTCTTCTGGCAATTAACACTTGTGCGTGTATGAATACGGGCCGGCATTCCGCCCGGTTAATGCCTGATTTATTTACCCTTGTGCAGAACAAGCCACTGTTTTTAGGACATTAAAAGGGCTTCTGTCACCCCCCAAACACCAATTTTCAGTTTTTGACTTAATATATTTGCTAATGTTTACAGATTTGATATATACCCCTCTTACCTCAGACTGTGCAGTAATTTCAGTAAAAATTGGACTTTAGTGATATGTAAATTTCTTCACTACCAGCAAGTTGGGCGGACTTGCTGGTAGCCGCCGCATCCTCTGTCTGAAAAAACTCCCCGTCCTCCACTTGATTGACAGGGCCAGCGAGCGCTCTCATCCTCCAGCTGGCCCTGCCTGCAGCTCAAATCCTGCCCAACTTACTGGTAGTGAAGAAATTTACATATCACTAAAGTCTGATTTTTACTGAAATTACACCACAGCCTGAGGTATATCGAATCTGTAAACATTAGCAAATATATTAAGTCTGAAAATTGGTGTTTGGGGGTGACAGAAGCCCTTTAAGATGTGTGTTTTTGAACAAGGGCAGGGATCTGCCCCTGTTCAGACAAAACATTTTTGGACAGTTAGCACCAACAAATCGCTGTTTTTTTCCTATAACACTGTGTGTGTTTAAACACCATCTGCCCCCAATAAGGGACACTTTTGTGAGGCTTTCTAATATGAAAAAGCATAACACGTGATGTCGCAGCGTGTTTTTAAACATGCTGTTTGTTAACATAATCAAATATGTGTTTGTAACATAGCTATTGTCAGTGTCACTCTGACATTATTCATTTTCTCATTTTCTTTTGCTGTCATTGCATTTAACAGCTTAAAAGGGGAGAGAAAGAGAATAAAAAAAGTAAAATAAAAATAAAAAAACATAAGCAATATATATTTAAAAAAAAATCTGAGCCATAGAAGACCTCAGTGTGTCATATACAAATTTTAAGACCAAATAAAAAAAACACAGCTCATCTGTAATCTACTACTAATCTAACAACTGGCAGATTTGTGATTATACAATGGGATTTGTCAGCGACGAACAATAATCTTTCACAGGTGGATGTGGCCTTTCCGTGGAAAGTGAACAATTTGTTATTTATTCCTTTGCCAGAGGTGTACCATCAATGGAGGTTGATCATGCAACTACTACGGGGCCTTGGGGAGGGGGGGCTTGGCACTGAACCCTTTCTTTTCCACAAAAAAACACTGCATTTTCATGCAGTGGCCACTAGGAGGAGCTCACTGCAAACAGATTATTTCAGTTTATAGTTTAGTAAATGGTAACAGTATACCAGGCAGTCAGCTTTGTAATAGAAAGTAAGAAGAATTATCAGTCTATTTTTGTCAGTTGTCTGGTGTAAGGAGATTGAGAAATATAGGGGGGTCATTTATTAAGACCAGCATTTTAGACGCCGGTCTTAATAACTCCTGCAGAGGCGCCGGCGTCTACATAATTTCGCTGCATCCAAAGCTGGTGTAAATCAGATGCCCCCTTCCCTGCCCATGCCATACCAACTTTTTTAGACCTAGCATGAGAGGGGAAAAGTCGGAGATTGCGGCGCAAATAACCTTTGCTCCACAATCTGCGACTGATATATGCCAGAAAGATGGAGTATATGTGATAAATAACCCCCATAGTGCTCAGAATGGGACAAATTTATCAAGCATAGATTCCACTTTCTTCAACATAGACGTCAGATAAAGTAAATACGTGGTAAAGTGGGTCATTCTCTGGCACTCCCTGGTCCACAAACAGTTGTGGAGAGAGGCGTACCCTTTTTTTCCCCTTGGGGCACACACTGGTGTTGGTCTCCTGGCCGATGGTGGTTCACGGTGCTCTTGGTGTTGGTGATGCATGGGTTGAAAATGCAGGGAGACGGGGCGATTGAAGAGAAGCAATGATCTGGCCAGCTTAGTGGAAGAAGTAAACAGTTCTTTATTGAAAATAGTGGCAAGGTGCAAATACACGTACTTTTTACACAATACTTAAACTATACTCCAACAGTTTCTCACAGTTCCTGAGGCTGCGCACATGGGATGATGGTCTTTGAGACACTTTTCCAGTATATCTGTGCTTTCTCTCTAAATCAACCTAGGGGTGTAATTCTCTCTCTTTTTCTCTCAGTGGCACTACAATACCCAGCTGCGGGCTGTAGCCCTTTAACAGATCAGCTGTCTGTCTCTACCCGGAAGCTGGAAGCTTCTAACCCTGACAAAGGGAGTGTCAAGAACCAGCGGGTGTGGACCCACTGTGCCATGTGACCAACCTCTAAGGGCGTTGTCTAAGTAAACCCCTCGTTCATCACAGTACCCCTGATGATGAGGATAGAGTTTCCCGAGGAGAATGCCAGGTCACTACCTCTTGAGGTGGGTTGGCACACAAAGCAGTTGGCCCAAGCAGACCAGGGGGTACCAGTGCAAAGTACCAGAGATACGGATGTAGTCAACAGGCCAAGTCGCAACCAGGAGCAACAGTGCAGGACCAAAGGATGAGGCAGAGCTGAAGTCGTACAGGTGTAATGACCCGGAGTACCATTACCACTTCTTTTGGCGCCTTGCTACCATTTCCTATGTGCTAATACATAATATCTAGTGTATTATATGTCATCGCTTAATAATGTGCATATTTATTCCTGAAACTGTTATGTTCACGTGTAATAACCTGGTCCACCAGTAGATGGCGGCAGCAACATTGCCAGTATTAGCTTCCCTGGAGAGGAACCTTTTGCTTCCTTCCAGCCCTCTGTAGCTAGAGGGAGGAGTTTAGTTAGTTAGTTAGTTAGAGGGCAGTTCTAGTCCACCCTCCTTAGGGAGAGGTTGTGTGCTGGCTAGCAGAGCACTGCCTGCTCTGATAGGCCCAGAGGCCCTGCCTCTGAAGTCGACATGGTTGCTTTCTAAAATGAGATTAGTGGCATACAAGTCCCTATCAGACTGGAACAGTTTCATTGGAGTCCAGGAGAAATGGGACTACTTAAAAGTGGCACTATTGAAGGCAACAGAAAATTGCATTAGGCTTGTCAGTAAAAGCAAAAAAAGGAAGAGACCACTGTGGTACTCAGCAGAAGTGGCCAAAATCATTAAAAACAAAAAGATAGCATTTAGGAATTATAAAAAAAAAAAAAAAACGAGGATGACAGACAAATTTATAAGATTAGGCAGAGAGAGGCCAAACAAGTTATAAGAGCTTCCAAAGCACAGGCAGAAGAGAAATTAGCTCAGTCAGGGAAAAAAGGCCAGAAGGCATTCTTCAGATACATAAATGAAAAAAGGAAACTAAAACAAGGAATTACCAAATTAAAAACAAAAGAAGGAAGGTATATAGAAGAAGATAAAGAACTAGCTGACTGCCTCAATGAATATTTCTGTTCAGTTTTTACAAAGGAAAATGAAGGAGAAGGACCTCAGTTAGGAAAGAAGACTAATGAATCTTTTGATTCATGTGTCTTTACAGAGGAAGAGGTTCTAAGTCAGCTGTCTAAAATTAATACAAATAAGTCACAGGGGCCTGATGGGATACACCCAAAGCTTTTAAAAGAGCTTAGCGTTGAACTAGCAAAACCATTAACAGATTTATTTAACCAATCGCTGGCAACAGGAGTCGTCCCAGAAGATTGGAAATTAGCAAATGTTGTGCCCATTCACAAGAAAGGTAGTAGGGAGGAATCGGGCAACTATAGGCCAGTAAGCCTGACATCAATAGTGGGGAAATTAATGGAAACCATACTTAAGGAGAGGATTGTGGAACATCTAAAATCCCAAGGATTGAAGGATGAAAAACAGCATGGGTTTACTTCAGGGAGATCATGTCAAACTAATCTTATTGATTTTTTCGATTGGGTGACTAAAATAATAGATGGAGGAGGTGCAGTAGACATCGCTTATCTAGACTTTAGTAAGGCTTTTGATACTGTCCCACATAGAAAGCTTATCAATAAAGTGCAGTCTTTGGGCTTGGACTCCCATATTGTTGAATGGATTAGGCAGTGGCTGAGGGACAGGCAACAGAGGGTTGTAGTCAATGGAGTATATTCAGACCAAGGTCTTGTTACCAGTGGGGTACCGCAGGGATCTGTTCTGGGACCCATATTGTTTAATATCTTTATCAGCGAAATTGCAGAAGGCCTCGATGGTAAGGTGTGTCTTTTTGCTGATGACACAAAGATTTGTAACAGGGTTGATGTTCCTGGAGGGATACACCAAATGGAAAAGGACTTAGGAAAACTAGAGGAATGGTCAAAAATATGGCAACTAAAATTTAATGTTGATAAGTGCAAGATAATGCACCTGGGACGTAAAAACCCAAGAGCAGAATATAAAATCAGTGATACAGTCCTAACCTCAGTATCTGAGAAAAGGGATTTAGGGGTCATTATTTCAGAAGACTTAAAGGTAGGCAGACAATGTCATAGAGCAGCAGGAAATGCTAGCAGAATGCTTGGGTGTATAGGGAGAGGAATTACCAGTAGAAAGAGGGAGGTGCTCATGCCGCTCTACAGAGCACTAGTGAGACCTCATTTGGAGTATTTGCTCAGTACTGGAGACCATATCTCCAGAAGGATATTGATACTTTGGAGAGAGTTCAGAGAAGAGCTACTAAACTGGTACATGGATTGCAGGATAAAACTTACCAGGAAAGATTAAAGGACCTTAACATGTATAGCTTGGAAGAAAGACGAGACAGAGGGGATATGATAGAAACTTTTAAATACATAAAGGGAATCAACAAGGTAAAAGAGGAGAGAATATTTAAAAGAAGAAAAACTGCTACAAGAGGACATAGTTTTAAATTAGAGGGGCAAAGGTTTAAAAGTAATATCAGGAAGTATTACTTTACTGAGAGAGTAGTGGATGCATGGAATAGCCTTCCTGCAGAAGTGGTAGCTGCAAATACAGTGGAGGAGTTTAAGCATGCACGGGATAGGCATAAGGCCATCCTTCATATAAGATAGGGCCAGGGGCTATCCATAGTATTTAGTATATTGGGCAGACTGGATGGGCCAAATGGTTCTTATCTGCCGACACATTCTATGTTTCTATGTTTCTATGCTTGTCCCCTCCTGGGCTTGCATTGCCTCCTTCCAAGCTGACAAGAAGTTCCTAGGACTATAAGTAAGAGACAGACTACAGCTAACTTAAGTTCCAGCAGAAGAGGAAGAGTTTCCTATTTATCCAGCCAAGCATAGCAGAGCTGAGAGAGCTACCGCATAGCAGAGATGAGATTGTTGCAGAGAAGTATTTGCCTGCCAAAGTTAAGCCAATACCTGCTGATGACCAAGATACCATTTGGAAACTATTTGGATCACCAATCTATGCTAAATAAAAGCAACTGTTCAACGTTACTACAAGTCTGGACTCCATTTATTCCACCTGTCCATCACGCAAGTTCACCTACCCATTTTTGCACTGCTTTGGACCACATCACATCTGGAATCCAGGTAGGAACACTGTGACACGTGTACATAACATCTACAGAGACTGTAGGCCACCCTGCACCACTTTGGCAATCCTACCGCTGGGTACCAACATTACCATCTACAAAGGGAGCCTTGTGCTTCTGCTGCTTAACCGCAGCTGGGGTCATTTTTACTTGTTCTATAAGATGGACATTGTAACAAAGAGCCGGCAGTGCGCTCCCTCCTTGCAGCACCGCCGACGTCCCGCTGGTAGAAAGGGAGGAGGAGCCGGCGTCGGACGCGCCCGCTGTCCTCATCTCCCTGGTAACAAGGGGGTGGCGAGGACCCGGCGGCGCACAATTCCTTAGCGCGGCCGACATCCTTCATCCCCCTAGGCAATGAGCAGTGGCAGAGACGGGGCAGAGTTTTGGCTGGGGCTGACGCAGAGTAAAGTGACGCTGGCCACGTCACGTGACCATTCAGTCTGGCCTATTTACCAGGCAACTTGCTGGCCACAAGTTGCCTGTGATTGGTCTTACTTCATCTAGTGATTCCTGTTTGTGCAACTTCTACCTTTTGACCTCGGCTTGTACTTGACTCTGACCTGGTTCTACCCCCTGTATTGACGCTATCTCTTGGCTCCTGACCTCGGCTTGTATTTGACCCTGCCCTGGTGTTACCCCTGGTACTGACGCGACCTCCTGGCTTTTGAACTCGGCTTGTATTCACTTGGCATTAGAGTTTATTTTGTGCTTTTGTACCCTCCTATCCTTTACCTGGGCCCTTTGCTCTATTGCTATTCTGTGCCGGCCTGGAAGCCTCGCTTCTGTGTGATCTGTCTCACTATTGTGTACACTCTGTGTTGTTCCTTTTCTTAGGCCCCTGCACGTACGTAATCTAGGAACTGCCGTCCAGTTGTACCCCGTCGTTTAGGACGGACCGTGCAAGTAGGTAGGGATAGAGGTGTGGGTGGAGCTCTGGGCTGCACTTATCCTTACCGTTTGTGACAGACATATTTTGTAAAAACCTCCTAAGGGGCAAGGGATACCCCAGACGCTGAACCATGGGCCTGTTGCACAGGCAATAGGTCAGGGCAAGTGGCAGAGGTCCAAGTCAGGCAATCCGGGTCAGCAACAGGAGAGTTAAAACAAAGCAGGCAAGGATCAGACAGGTAGTAGAATCCAGAAGACAAGCATGGGTCAGGAGTTCAGGAACACGTATGAAAGCAACCTCAGCAGTACACAAGGAACTTTGATGCTCAGGTACATAGGAAGAGGGCTGGACCACTTATATAGGTGCAGGAAAGCTGGGATTGGTCAGAAGGCCAGCACAGGTTACATGTGCTTAACCTTTAAATCACAGGAAGTGACATCCGCCGGCCCTTAAATAAATGTGCTACAGCGAACAGGCTGGAAGGCACGCTGTGCCGGGGGTTGGAGCGCGGGAACGCGGCGGTGAGTAGGGGAACATCGCTGGTCAGAAACTGCCATTACAGGCAGTGAAGTCAATAAACCTTATACAAGAAAGAGAAAAACCGCGCTGTTGAAACTAAGACTAAGACTAGGTCTAAAGAAAGAGTGTCTTTGCAATGCAATTCCTCAGTGTATTGCTTAGTTCTCACAAAGGTCAATGCTCTAATCTCCTAAAGAACAAAAGAGGTGGCCCAAAATAGTGAAGTACCACCAACTGAGTGTAATGACCGGCGTCACGCACAGAGAGGTAAAAGGGAAAGCCCTGCCCAAGGGAGAGGGAAAGGTGGTGACCCCTAACTCACCTTGCGGCTGGCACCTGACTGCCCTGACGTCCCTAGACGGGTTCCTCACCCGTGCGGCGATCACGTGCCTAAACCCTGGCTTTCCCTAAAATGAGCCCTAGATAGTGAACGGGCCGGTGGGATCGCTAGTCCGCACCACTGTCACTAAGAGGGAAACACCAGGGAGAGGACAGACAAAACAGACAAACACATACACCCAGGTGGGTGACCACAATAGACCACAGAGGTCCAACAGGGATCCGGAGGGTAGCGTTCTGGACCAACTACCAGAGAACGCAGCAACACAGCTCCAGAGGGTCAGAATAGATGTCCAGGCAGGAAGCTCTATATCTGGCAACAAGAGAAGTGTGAGAGGGGAATATAAGGAGGTTTGGGAGTGCTGGACAAGGAACAGCTGAGGAAAAGGAGCTACGGATCCCTGAGTGAGCCAAAAGGGTTTGCAAAGCAAACCCAGAAAGCTACCATAAGGAAACAGCCCTATCTTACATAGAGCGTGCAGCCAACCGCTGCGACTTCCTGACCCCGGGTATAACGGAGTCAGGCGTGGTTCTTGACACCCTCGTGACAGTATCCCCCTCTCTATGAGGGGCCTCCGGACACTCAGGACCAGGTCTCTCAGGATGAGAGGCATGAAAAACCCGAACTAGCCTGTCGGCGTTTACCTCAGACGCAGGAACCCACATTCTTTCCTCGGGACCGTAACCTCTCCAATGCACCAGATATTGAAGAGAGCGGCGGACCCGACGAGAATTAATAATTTTGGATATCTGAAATTCTAGATTACCATCCACGACAACAGGAGGGGGTGGCAGCGGTGACGGTTCTAGAGGTGGAACATATTTTTTGAGTAACGACTTATGAAAGACATTATGGATTTTAAAAGTCTGAGGTAACTCCAGGCGAAAAGCCACGGGGTTGATGATGGCTACAATTTTGTTAGGACCAATAAACCTAGGACCCAGTTTCCAAGAGGGAACCTTCAATTTGATATTCCTAGTAGACAACCACACATAGTCATTCACTCCTAGGTCCGGACCTGGCGACCGTCTCTTATCAGCCATGCATTTGTATTTACCTCCCATATTTTTCAAGTTAGCTTGCAGCCTTCTGCCATACCGATGAAAGAGATGACGAAAACCGTTCCTCTTCGGGAACCCCAGAAGACCCCCCCTCTTTGAAAGTACAAAATTGGGGATGAAAACCAAATGCTCCAAGAAATGGTGACTTGCCAGTGGATTCCTGACGAAGATTATTTATGGCAAACTCAGCTAACGGTAAATATGATGACCACAACTCTTGGTTTTCAGACACAAAACATCTTAGATATGTCTCCAGGTTTTGGTTGGTACGCTCAGTCTGTCCATTCGACTGAGGATGGAAAGCTGAGGAAAAGGACAAGTGTACCCCCACACGGGAACAAAAAGCTTTCCAAAATTTAGAAATAAACTGGGTACCCCGATCCGAAACAACATCGGAGGGGACCCCGTGAAGCTTCACGATCTCACTGACCAATACCTGAGCAAGAGTTTTAGCATTAGGTAGTGCGGGTAACGCAATGAAGTGTACCATTTTGCTAAACCTGTCCACTACTACCAAAATAACTGTTTTACCTGCAGACAAAGGTAAGTCAGTGATAAAATCCATTGACAGATGTGTCCATGGTCTATTGGGAATGACGAGTGGTAATAGAGACCCTGCAGGACGTGTATGTGAAACTTTTGCGCGTGCACAGGTAGAACAAGAAGACACAAAATCCAATACATCCTGACGCAACTTTGGCCACCAAAAACGACGAGACAATAGCTCCAAGGTTGCTTTACTACCCGGGTGCCCAGCAAGTGCCGAATTATGATGTTCCTTTAATAATTCGAAACGTAGGTTCAACGGTACAAACAATTTCTCTGAGGGGCAAGAGACTGGGGCGTCCCCCTGGGCCTCTAACACCTTCCCCTCCAGAACAGAGTGTACCGCAGAAACAACCACTCCTCTTTGAAGAATGGGCACCGGATCACTCACATTACCCCCTCCAGGGAAACAACGAGATAGTGCATCAGCCTTGGTATTCTTTGCCCCAGGACGATAGGTAATCACAAAGTTAAACCTGGTAAAAAATAGCGACCACCTAGCCTGTCTAGGGGTGAGACGCTTAGCTGATTCGAGGTACAGAAGATTTTTGTGGTCCGTAATCACAGTGACGGGGTGGACTGCCCCCTCTAAAAAGTGACGCCACTCCTCAAGCGCAAGTTTAATAGCTAACAGTTCCCTATTGCCAATATCATAGTTCTTTTCTGCTGCAGATAGTTTTTTAGAAAAGAAAGCACAAGGACGCCATTTGCCAGGAGACGGACCCTGAGACAGTACAGCCCCCACTCCCACCTCTGATGCATCGACTTCAACAATAAAAGGCTGAGAGACATCAGGTTGGACTAGTACAGGTGCTGAGGTAAACCTCTCTTTTAGAGAGGAAAAAGCAACTTTAGCGGCGTCAGACCATTTAGAAAAATCAGTCCCCTTCCTAGTCATGTCAGTAAGGGGTTTTACAATAAGTGAATAATTTTTTATGAATTTCCTATAGAAATTCGCGAAGCCCAAGAACCGTTGTAGTGCTTTGAGGTTCTCAGGAAGATCCCAATCCAAAATTGCCTGGACCTTCCTAGGATCCATACGGAAACCTGAAGCAGATAAAAAATAACCTAGGAATTGTATCTCCTGAACGGCGAAGACACATTTTTCAATTTTAGCATATAATTTATTCGTCCGTAGGACCTGCAGTACTTGTCTGACATGCACCTCATGTGTTCTCAGATCAGACGAATAAATTAAAATATCATCTAGGTATATTACCACAAACCTGCCGATTAGATGACTAAAAATGTCATTAACGAAATGTTGAAAGACAGCAGGAGCATTGGTCAGACCGAAAGGCATAACTAGATTTTCATAATGCCCCTCAGGGGTGTTAAAAGCTGTCTTCCACTCATCCCCCTCCTTAATACGAATCAGATTGTAGGCCCCCCTAAGATCAAGTTTGGAGAACCACCTAGCACCCGCAATCTGGTTAAACAGGTCAGGAATGAGAGGAAGAGGGTATGGGTCTCGGATGGTTATCCGATTTAATTCGCGAAAATCTAGGCAAGGACGCAGGCCCCCATCTTTCTTTTTGACGAAGAAAAACCCTGCAGCCACGGGTGAAGAAGAGGGTCTGATGTGTCCCTTAGCCAAACTCTCGGAGATATAATCTTTCATGGCTTGTCTCTCTGGACCTGAAAGATTATATAACCTGGTCTTGGGTAATTTTGCGCCGGGAATAAGGTTAACCGGGCAATCATAAGGACGATGAGGTGGTAACTTCTGACAACCCTTTTCAAAAAAAACGTCCTCAAAATCCAAAATAAAAGTAGGTAGGGTAGTTATGGAGGCGACTAAGCAATTGCTATTTAAGCAATTTTCTCTGCACTGCTCACTCCACTCCAATATCTCCCTGGCCTGCCAATCCACCACTGGATTGTGCGCTACCAACCAGGGAAGACCCAGCACTACCGGAGTGGGAAGCCCCTCCAGAACATAACATGAAAGCATCTCGTTATGGTGGTCCCCTACCCGAAGGTGTAAATTATGAACAATGTGGGTGAGGTTTCTCTGAGACAGAGGAGCAGAATCAATAGCAAATATGGGAATAGGTCTCTGTAGCGTACAGAGAGACAAACCCATAGTGCGGGCAAAATGGGCATCTATCAAATTTACCCCTGCTCCACTGTCTAGAAAGAAAGAAATAGTCTCCGTCTTAACACCAAAAACAATAACTGCTGGCAACACAAATTGCGATGTACGTATGGAGGAAACGTATACCCCCCGGCTGACATCCTCCACACAGCCTGGGGTTAGTAGTTTTCCGACGGTCTTTTGTTTCTGAGGAAAGAAGGACAGACATTAATGAAATGACCCCTCTCCCCACAAAAAAAACAAACCCCACGCCTACGGAGAGCCTCAGGAGGTCGGACCTGACGAGTAGTTCCTCCTAGCTGCATAGGCTCGTCTAAGTCCGTACAGACTAACTGCTGCTTGGGAGGGGTTACCAATTGCTCCGGTTTTTTCAACCTGTCCCTAAGGCGTCTATCTATTCGGATAGAAAGGGACATAACCGCATCAATGGAAAAGGGGGTCTCATATAATGCAAGCGCATCCTTAACCCTTTCGGATAACCCAGAGCAGAACTGACTCCTGAGAGCCGGGTCGTTCCATTGGGTATCCGTAGCCCACCTACGGAAGTCAGAGCAATATTCCTCTACCGGCCGCTCTCCTTGTAGGAGTCTCCGTAATCTTGATTCAGCCAGTGCGACTCGGTCAGGGTCGTCATATATGAGACCCAAGGCCCCGAAAAACTCATCCACTGACCGAAGCGCCTGGGAATCAGTAGGTAAAGAGAACGCCCAGGACTGCGGGTCCCCCTGCAGCAGGGAAATAACAACCCCCACCCGCTGTTCTTCATTACCAGAGGAGTAAGGGCGCAGTTTAAAGTATAATTTACAGGCCTCACGGAATGTCAAAAACTTGTCCCTTCCCCCAGAAAATCTGTCAGGGAGAGGGACCTTGGGTTCCGCAACAACCTGGTTACCAGTAGCAACCGCTGGCTTGCGGTCTGTTGTAATTGCTGCTGTTGCTGGAGGACCGACGCCTTCAATCCTGCCACCTCCAAAGACAGGCCATGAAATTGTTTGGACAGAGCAGCAATTTGATCCATACTGGATTTCTAAGTAGGTAAAAAAATGTTTTTTGTTTTTTTTATTTTTTTTATTTTTACCTACACAAAATAAGGGCCAGATATAATGTAATGACCGGCGTCACACACAGGGAGGGAAAAGGGAAATCCCTGCCCAAGGGAGAGGGTAAGGTGGTGACCCCTGACTCACCTTGCGGCTGGCACCTGACTGCCCTGACGTCCCTAGACGGGTTCCTCACCCGTGCGGCGATCACGTGCCTAAACCCTGGCTTTCCCTGAAATGAGCCCTAGATAGTGAACGGGCCGGTGGGATCACTAGTCCGCACCACTGAACTAAGAGGGAAAGACCAGGGAGAGGACAGACAATACAGACAAACACATACACACAGGTGGGCGACCACAGCAATCCACAAAGGTCCAACAGGGATCCGGAGGGTAGCGTTCTGGATCAACAACCAGAGAACGCAGCAACACAGCTCCAGAGGGTCAGTATAGATGTCCAGGCAGGAAGCTCTATATCTGGCAACCAGAGAAGTGTGAGAGGGGAATATAAGGAGGTTTGGGAGTGCTGGACAAGGAACAGCTGAGGAGGAGGAGCTACGGATCCCTGAGTGAGCCAAAAGGGTTTGCAAAGCAAACCCAGAAAGCTACCATAAGGAAACAGCCCTATATTACATAGAGCGCGCAGCCAACCGCTGCGACCTCCTGACCCCGGGTACAACGGAGTCAGGCGTGGCTCTTGACACCCTCGTGACACTCACCTTGCGGCTGGCACCTGACTGCCCTGACGTCCCTAGACGGGTTCCTCACCCGTGCGGCGATCACGTGCCTAAACCCTGGCTTTCCCTAAAATGAGCCCTAGATAGTGAATGGGCCGGTGGGATCGCTAGTCCGCACCACTGTCACTAAGAGGGAAACACCAGGGAGAGGACAGACAAAACAGACAAACACATACACCCAGGTGGGCGACCACAATAGACCACAAAGGTCCAACAGGGATCCGGAGGGTAGCGTTCTGGACCAACTACCAGAGAACGCAGCAACACAGCTCCAGAGGGTCAGAATAGATGTCCAGGCAGGAAGCTCTATATCTGGCAACCAGAGAAGTGTGAGAGGGGAATATAAGGAGGTTTGGGAGTGCTGGACAAGGAACAGCTGAGGAGAAGGAGCTACGGATCCCTGAGTGAGCCAAAAGGGTTTGCAAAGCAAACCCAGAAAGCTACCATAAGGAAACAGCCCTATCTTACATAGAGCGTGCAGCCAACCGCTGCGACTTCCTGACCCCGGGTATAACGGAGTCAGGCGTGGTTCTTGACACCCTCGTGACACTGAGTTTAAATATAAAAATGTATTCTACTCACAAGATCCCTAAAATAACGATCATATAAATTGTGCACGTCCTCTCGTCAAACGCCCAACACGGGTTTCGCCTCCGCTTCGTTAGGGGCATCTGTGGACTCTTCCTTGTTTTTCAAGGTAATATGGGCGTTTCTACAGCCCTAATTCAAATGATTGTGACATTAAAAATACTCATTTCACATAACATTAACAAAATATAAATACAACAATGTTTCCATACATCAAATCCAAATAATACATACAATAAAAACCAATTAGATAGAAACCTCTTATCGTGAACTACGTGGAACCACCTCTATCTCCACCTCTTATAGTCATATGACTGGTTCCACCCATTCATCATTAACTCATTATTTCTCTCCGTAAAATACACAACTTTTACCTACTACAGTATACCCCCTTATTATCACAATTTAGCTTATTCATAGAAGGAAAGCATAGAAGGAAAAATATTGAAGTCCATATAGATATATTGGGATATTGCGGTAAATTAGAATGAGAATGAATAAGCTAAATTGTGATAACAACAGGGTATAGTAGGTAAAAGTTGTGTATTTTACAGAGAGAAATAATGAGTTAATGATGAATGGGTTGAACCAGTCATATGACTATAAGAGGTGGAGATAGAGGTGGTTCCACATAGTTCACGATAAAAAAGAGGTTTCTATCTAATTGTTTTTTATTGTATGGATTATTTGGATTTGATGTATGGAAACATTGTTGTAATTATATATTTTTAATGTTATGTGAAATTAGCATTTTTTTTTATCACAATCATGTGAATTAGGGCTGTAGAAACGCCCACATTACCCTGAAAAACAAGCAATCTAGAGTCCACAGGTGCCCCTGACGAAGCAGAGGCGAAAACCAGGTCGTGCGTTTGACGAGAGGATGTGCACAATTTATATGATTGTTATGGATCTTGTGAGTATAATCATTTTTTATATTTAAACTCAGTTCGTGGTACTTTGCTATCTTGGGCCATCTCTTTTGCTCAAGCAATACACTGAGGAATTACATCGCAAAAAAACTCTTTCTTTACTTTGAATGAGAACAGGGCCGTGGATAATTTTTTTTCCTGGGGGGGGTTCAGCTTTCTCAAATTATAAGAGTCATCATCCACATCCACAGATATCTCCCCCCCCTCATAACAGTGTCCCTGACAGTGTCCCTATTGTAAGACGGACCGGCCGTTCCTTATGTAAGTGACTAAGTGAGCTACTTGTGCAAAGTATATGTACTACTACTATCTAATAATCTATCACTAACTTACTGGGACTGTCAGGACTCCAGATAGGCTCCAGGCTGGTTCCCGCTCTTCAAACACTAAAACAAGGCGGCCGGCGGCAGCATAACATGATGTCACTCACTACGTCACGCCGCAGGCGCATGCTCCTCCCACTTTATTAATGAAGGCGGAGCAGGCGCGTGATGTCGGAGTGAGTGACGTTACGTGGCCGGCCGCCGGGAGATGGAGTCACGGAGGCGGAGCACAGGAGCAGTGGGGGTAGACTGAATACACTGTCTGTATGTGTCTTTGTGTCATAGTTACCATCTGTGCTGTCGCCGGTCGGACACTAGTGCGGGGCTGGCAGGCGGCAGTGCAGGAGGCGGAGCACAGGGGTGTGATTAGGGTGTGCCCAGGCACACCCGGCACACCCCGTGCGCACGCCTATGCTGCCCGCCCTGCAGCCTCCATCACCTCTCTGTGTGCCGCACTGCCCGCGCCGCTATTGCAGGCAGCGGCACGCCCAGGCCGTTCTCTGGCAGGTTAGGAGGACAGACACTCGGGGGGGGGGGGGTTTGAACCCCCCTATCCCCCCTCTTATCTACGCCCCTGAATGAGAACCTAGTCTTAGTTTCAGCAGCGCTTTTTTCTTTCTTGTATAAGTATTGGCTATTTGTGAAAGGTACCCACCTCACAATAAAAACCGCAGAGCAATAGGAGAACATTGATTTGGGACTGCAACTTTGTTAGTGTTTGTTAGTGTTCAGTTGTGTATTTATTTTATTTTCATTTTTATACATTTTGAAAGTCAATAAACCTGAATACATGCATTATCTTCATAGTCTTGTTTCCAGCAATCTCCCTTTAATGAATGCTTAACCTTCCAGAAATATATAAACAACAAACAAGAAAACCGTATGAAAGCTGCACATCCAAAGATAGAATCCATTTTTCTTTTATTAGGGAAAAACACAAACACATTAAAATTGTATACAATTCATTTTATCTTTGGATGTGCAGCTTTCATACGGTTTTCTTGTTCATTGGTTTAAAAATGTGATTGCACTTCACAGTATTGTGAATCTGCCCCCTCTCCTACCTTTTTAACCTTCCAGAATTAATTACTATTGCTTCTCAGAGGCTGGTGTTTAGTACTGTATCCTCCAGCTGCTCCTGCTACTCATTGCTGCTGCTTTGTGTCTGTCTCTCGGCTCTGTCTCACTCAGCTCACTAAACTGAACAGCAGGCCGTCTTGAGGGATGGAGCACCTCTTCTCAGCAACTATCTCTATGCAAGGCCTGTTAACCCCATATTCAGCCTTTGCGGGTTTTCGGGGGGCATATAAGACTTTGTTGTTTACTCCCTGCAGTCCCAGAGTCCTTACGTCCTTCAGAGGGCCCGATTTTGCCATAGCAACTGAACGGCTCCCTCGATCTTGGCGCAGGGGAGCCATTCAGACCCGGGATAGATGCGCTCCCAGAGTTTCACCGTTCAGATGCCGAGGTCGCAATTGACCATGGCATCTGAGGGGTAAAACATCCATGATCACCAATAACAGACATTGCCTCCAACTGACTGATGTGTGAATAAAAGCTGAGCTGGCTCCAAGTTTAAAGACCAGACTTCTACCTTACATACATGGCAGAGGTCTGGAAGGGGTTATACTAGAAAAGCTGCAAGAGGAACTTATTCTAATGAAAAGCCAGCTACAGAAAACAGAACCAAAGATAAAAGATAAGATAGAACATGTTTATATCACAAGTTCACAACTAATGCAACGGTGCTTTCATCAGCTCAACCGCAAAAAATGATGCTTAATGAACACTCAGGGTGCTGCCACACATTCAGGCTTCTTGATGCAGTTTTGAAGCCAAAATCCGATGTGGATCATAAGAGAGAAAGGATTAAGGGCAAATATAACTTTTCCACTTGCAGGCCCATCTCATTTATCATTTTGTAGGCCTGTTTTAGGTGTAGAAAAGTGTCTAAATTTAAGCCAGCAAGGAAGGTGCCGTAGATTTAGACTAGTGGTGGATGCGCCAAAGTTATGTAGAGGCCAGCCCTCGTAATAACATCGGCGGATCCACCATCAGCACACAGCGTTATTAAGGCTGGCATCTAAAACGCCAGTCTTAATAAATGCCCCCCCTTAGTTTCTGGTGCATAGACAGCACAAGCTACAACAAATTGATTCAGAGCAGTCTGCATCTTAATACATTTGCTGCATTTCAATCATCTGACTTTTTACTAAGACTGGTGTACGTAAAGCCAGTCTTTAGTAAATGTGCCCCAATGTGCACTAGTCCATGGAAATACCAGTATCGCTGCTACAGTATATCAAGCCTAAAAGCAAGTGTAATAGATAACTAAAAGGAAATGAGGATGTTACGTCACATGTATCTCTAAGGTTCAGTTTCACAGACATTAGACCTTGTAGCAGACATCACTGGTTTAGGTCGGGTCATAGTTAATATTTTTTGGGTGGAGATGGAGAACTGACTTTTACAACTATTTAGAACAGATTGATAAATGATTTAGTAACTGCATTTGTGTTTTTTTTCTCCACATTGTTTATGTAGTATGCTGCAAGGCAGTGTTTGTGGGTGGTCGGATGGTAGGGTGATCATATTTTGGTTTTCAAAAAGGAGGACACTTGGGATGGGATGGTGGCATGGGGCAGACAGACACCTACCCTTTTTCGGGGCCAACAGACACCTGCACTTTTGTTAGTAGTCATGGTTCTGATACTCCCTGGGCCGTACGGTGATGGGAAGGGGGCATCTTTTACTCTCTTCGGGGCACTCTCTGGTTTTGAGGCTTTTCTGTCTGATGTAGGCTGAGGTGCTCTTGTTGTTGATTGATTTGGCGGTGCCAGGAAGAGTCCCTTGGTGCAGCTGTGGTCGTTCTTCAAAAGGGCACTTTTCACAGATCTTACAGGTTATACAGCTGCAGTTAGCGTTAACAGACACAATTGTCTTTATTGATTCTGTACAATATACATTTCCACAAATGTCCTCTGTGGGATGTTGATAATTTACCTACGCAGAAGGCCAATCTGCTCCTTTGTTTAAGGCACTGTAAGACTTATTCTCCCATTCCAGTGGCTATGAAGACTCAAAGGTCTTTCTCAGCCAGTGTTTCAACACAGGACTTCTCCTCGCACCTCTTCCTTCTCCTTCTGGCATGCTCCTAGTATATAGTTTTGGATCTTTAACCACTTTCCTATTTGTTTTGCTTGTTTCTAGCTGTTATAATTCAGAGCTGGGTTCAGCTAGCTCTGCTATCAGTATCGTCTAGACTTAGACTAACTCTTACATTAACATACAGTACAGACCAAAAGTTTGGACACACCTTCTCATTCAGTTTTCTTTATTCTCATGACTATGAAAATTGTAGATTCACACTGAAGGCATCAAAACTATGAATTAACTCATGTGGAATTATATACATAACAAACAAGTGTGAAACAACTGAAAATATGTCATATTCTAGGTTCTTCAAAGTAGCCACCTTTTGCTTTGATTACTGCTTTGCACACTCTTGGCATTCTCAGACTCAATGTAGTTTATGTGAATTTTTTTATGCAGACTTCGCTGTGTTTCCACACCAAATCGGCACCAAAATCTGCATGCATTACTTACGGATGTTGTTGCAGATTTTGTCATAGATTTGCTCAAGATCTCACTTGCATTGTAAAATCTGCACAAATAATTGAAACGCTGCGAATTTCAAAATCTGCACTAAAGGTCAATTTCCCGATAGAAAATGTATGCAGCGTTTTGAAAATCTCATCTTCTCACCTTAGTACTGTATTAAGCTATGGATTTTACACATGCAAAACGAACCTTGCGCATGTAGGCAGAGGGTAGGAAAAATGTACATGACAGTACCCTAGATTGATTTCAGATGTTTGTAATTCAGCAGTATTTTAATGTATGTGTAATGGCCACAAACCCATACCACTGGAGGGTTCTGTGGTGATCTATGTTGGCTTCAAGAGAACCGCATGAGGTTTGAGTTGCAGCCCATATACAGACGATAAAATGCAGCCTCATTAAGGGCATCTACAACAGGCATGAAATATATATTACATATTGAAATATGTCGTTATGGGTTAAATGGAAAAAAAATTCAGATTTTTTTTCCACATTCTTTGTGTTGCCATTAAATAATCTGTAGACATGACTCATTTGTATCTGTGTACTTCAATTTGGTCTGCTTGTCTAGCTAATCTCAGTATTACAATTTTATTTTTATAGCAATGCCATGTAGCAATGATCAGACTCGGATTGGCCCATGGTGGGGCAGGTGAATCCTTCCGGTGGCCAGATAGTCCAGCATGCTAAATGCACAACATACAGATATCATACAGCACTGTACAGCCAGTGTCCTCTGTCACCAGGGCCTGCCTTCTCAATGTCGCTGCAGGGGCCCCCATAATCAGTCATCTTACTGCTAAGAATGTGTTACTGGGTCATACAGCTAAGATGTCCCTGGTCCAAAGCAAGAGCCAGTCAGCAGGACACTGACAGGTTCCAGGACAGAACAGTCTGAGGCAGCGGGCTACTACTGAAAATCAATGTGTTGGCCCAATTGTAAGCATTTGCAAAGTGGATCAGGTGATATTTTCATGTAGTTGTGCAGTGGGCCTTCAGAATTAATCTTACTGGCAATGATCGTCTTTGGCCACAAACAGAAAGGCGGTGTTAAAGTTGGTATCCTATGTGCCTTCTCTATACAAAAAGCACTTGACAAATTATTTTTCCCACATTTCTCCAAGAGCCAATTTTGTAAGGGTGGCACAACCAGTGCAGTATATGAGCACAGGAACCAGGCAGGCAACTGCAGTGACATAAGATCAGTCTGTGTAGATGTCCACAAACCACTGACTCCGGTCTCCCCTCAGCCTCCAGCTGCCCCTTTCACAGATAAGACTCTCAGCCGCTCTCCTGTAGCTGTGTTGTCTTTAACCCTGGCCTCAGTTGTCTCATCTCTCTCCAGATGCCACTCTCCTTGAACCCTCTCCTCTCAGGGGTCTCTCCGGGATGTTGTCAGAGCCTCCTCTCATAAGTCTCCACAACAACCCCTCACATCCCTGCTCCCTGTCAGCACCAAGCTCGACCACCTTATATCTAGCCCTTTCTACAATGTCTGACACAGGCTGTCTGAGCATGCTCAATACACTCAGTCACATACACTCACCTAAAGAATTATTAGGAACACCTGTTCTATTTCTCATTAATGCAATTATCTAGTCAACCAATCACATGGCAGTTGCTTCAATGCATTTAGGGGTGTGCTCCTGGTCAAGACAATCTCCTGAACTCCAAACTGAATGTAAGAATGGGAAAGAAAGGTGATTTAAGCAATTTTGAGCGTGGCATGGTTGTTGGTGCCAGACGGGCCGGTCTGAGTATTTCACAATCTGCTCAGTTACTGGGATTTTCACGCACAACCATTTCTAGGGTTTACAAAGAATGGCGTGAAAAGGGACAAACATCCAGTATGCGGCAGTCCTGTAGGCAAAAATGCCTTGTGGATGCTAGAGGTCAGAGGAGAATGGGCCGACTGATTCAAGCTGATAGAAGAGCAACGTTGACTGAAATAACCACTCATTACAACCGAGGTATGCAGAAAAGCATTTGTGAAGCAACAACACGCACAACCTTGAGGCGGATGGGCTACAACAGCAGAAGACCCTACCGGGTACCACTCATCTCCACTACAAATAGGAAAAAGAGACTACAATTTGCACGAGCTCACCAAAATTGGACTGTTGAAGACTGGAAAAATGTTGCCTGGTCTGATGAGTCTCGATTTCTGTTGAGACATTCAAATGGTAGAGTCCGAATTTGGCGTAAACAGAATGAGAACATGTATCCATCCTCTGATGGCTACTTCCAGCAGGATAATGCACCATGTCACAAAGCTCGAATCATTTCAAATTGGTTTCTTGAACATGACAATGAGTTCACTGTACTAAAATGGCCCCCACAGTCACCAGATCTCAACCCAATAGAGCATCTTTGGGATGTGGTGGAACGGGAGCTTCGTGCCCTGGATGTGCATCCCTCAAATCTCCATCAACTGCAAGATGCTATCCTATCAATATGGGCCAACATTTCTAAAGAATGCTATCAGCACCTTGTTGAATCAATGCCACGTAGAATTAAGGCAGTTCTGAAGGCAAAAGGGGGTCCAACACCGTATTAGTATGGTGTTCCTAATAATTCTTTAGGTGAGTGTATAGTAATATATTCATTGTATGTAGATAGTTGCATAACTGAAAGCCAACCTCAGTTACATATCAAACATAGTAAACAGGAATACAGGGCATACAAATAATAGGACAGGCTTCAATATATACTAGAGACATGAAAAAAACTAAACTAATTCCCAATTGAACGTACTTAACCCATATATAAACAAACTACAAACTCCTACAGGGATATATGGATCCTCATCATGTCAACAAAATAAATAAGCGACCACAAAGTATAATAGATAAGTACATCATTTTATTATAAGCGGCATAATACAAATGATTGACATAACACAATAAATAAAAACATGATTAAAAACCAAAAGGGCTGGTGGTGCGTGGTTGGTGGACTGTTATATAAAGTGCAAAAGTCAGGTCAGCAAAATATATAAATACTGTACCGAAGTAGCAATTAGCTACAACATTGGTACACCGTGCTATAATGACAGCATGTGATGCAGAAAATATTATTAGAGCACACTACGGTTATCAAAAAGTATGTATGTGGAAACCACATACAATATTCAAAAACGTGTGCACCTAAAAATGTATATGCATCGACGTAAGTTGATAAAAATAAACATGCAGTAAAGCGTGCTACAAAGATAAAAGTAAATGTTAATACTGACCACACTAAAGTCCACAGCAAACACAAACACCACCAGTCCTCTCCCTGACATGCGTTTCGCGTTTTTGGCTGAACTAGCAATGGTGCTCCATATAAATCTGGCACAAATTACAATGCAGATGGTCACAAAGGGCATTCATTGGCCCCAAGATTTAAACAGAAGTTCAGTTGGAATATAGGTTAAATAGCCATTAGCTATCCATCTCACCTGTGTATTATGGTGGACGCCGCTCACTATATGGCTCCTGAATCGCTGCCCATGTACACCGTGGGTGCGCGCACAACCACCTGGTCCGGAAGAGGAGGACCACGCGCCAAGCACGTGATCCGCATCATCACGGAGCAGCGGGACGCACAACCACCCGGCACATGCGCATAAGACCAGGCGCACCGCGGCCGCCCTGTTGGGTGAGTGCAGCTAAGCTGGCAATGGCATAGAGGCGAGCCAACATACATTGGAGCAAAGTAATTGATGACAGATCCCTAATAGTGAATGTCCCATAGTAGAACAGATGCAAATTGCAAGAACATAATGAAATAAAGTTAATATATACAAAATATGAGTTGGGACATGAATAGATCAAATAATCCACAAAAACAGTATAAAGATATATTAAATACCCAATCAAAAATACATGATTAAACATAAAACATATAATAATAGGAAATTTCTTATATGGATTTTGTGTATTTAATAAATTATAAAGTGTCAAATAGTGCCATAATCAAGACAATACAGTATAAATAATAATTACTACTGCATGATAGCATGAACATAATAAGTTATTGTTATACAATATAAATCAAAAATGCAAAGTTAATAATAAAAACCAAATACTGCGTAAATAAAAAAAAACATGATCGGGAATGTATTAATAGATACAGAATACATAAACATAATTGAAAATAGGTGATGAATAGATAATATTAGTGAAGACTGGAAAACTGAAAAGGAAAAAAGAAAAAAGGAGAAAAGAGTAGAGTTGTAAAATATGATGGAAATTAAATTTTTTTTTTTTATTAATGAATGGTGAAAATTTATACCTACATGTAAATACAATGGAATTATGTGCAAAAATTTGTGTGCGTGCAAATAAAAAACATGATGTCATAGTAGTAAGGATAAGACAAAGAATAGTGATGTGCAGAATGGATGTAGTGCAAGGGAATGAAGTGAACATGCAAAAAGTGATGAAGCGTGTGTGAGAACAGACCACAAACAGAGTACATGTGCACCGGTAATGTGGTGTAGAACAGAAAAACGGTGACACTATCCACTTGCTTTCCACAATCGGTGGCAAGATCTACAATTTCGTGGGATCGACAAGGTATCCCTTGGTTCAAGGGGTGGTGATCTTTTTAGATGCATGGAACAAGTGGAAAGCAAGTGGATAGTGAAGCTCAAAACACAAACATCACATGGTCTTAATGACAAAATACCCTTTTGTGTCATTTTTGTAAGGGCACGTGCCTAATCTTTTTGTTTCTTACCCTTTTTAATTTTTGTTGCATGCAAATTGGGTTGGTGCTTCATGTATGATTGACAAGTATTGACTCCAACTACTTTAGGTTGTTGTCCTAGGCTTCCAGTACCCATCTGTACTTCCATTGGGCAGTGTAGTTTAGTCTGGCTGAATTTTGGTGTATGGTAACTAGTGATTGGTATAATCATCCCCTATTTATGAGGTGAGTGAGCAGACCTGGAACACCGTGGTTCATGTGCCCCATTGTCTTTATGTAGTTCTTGCGATGGCAAGATTTCTTCAATTGGTTTATTTTCTGTTTTTTTCTGTCATCTGGTTTCTTATTTTTTACAGTCTCAATTTTACTTTATCATATTGAATGACTGTTAGGAATGGTTTGTATCTTCTCTGGTGATTTGTGCTTTTGTGTGTGTGTTAATGTATCATATATTGTCACGTTTCACATATTTAATAGCACTATCACTTTTGCACATATTATTTTTGTGGGTGTAATTTTTACTTATTTTTGTGTCACTGTTTTTCTGTTCTACACCACTTTAACAGTGCACGTGTACTCTGTTTGTGGTATGTTCTTTACACACGCTTCATCACTTTTTTTGCATGTTCACTTCATTCCCTTGCACTACATTTATTCTGCATATCACTATTCTTTGTCTTATCTTTACTACTATGACATCACATTTTTTATTTGCACACACACACATTTGTGCACATAATTCCATTGTATTTACATGTAGGTATTGATTTTCATTAATTCATTAATAAAAAATAAAAAAATAAAAATTTCCATCATATTTTACAGCTCTACTCTATTCTGATTTTTTCTTTTTTCCTTTTCAGTTTTCCAGTCTTCACTAATATTATCTATTCATCACCTATTTTCAATTATGTTTATGTATTCTGCATCTATTAATACATTCCCGATCATGGTTATTTTATTTACGCAGTATTTGGTTTTTATTATTAACTTTGCATTTTTTATTTATATTGTATAACAATAACCTATTATGTTCATGCTATCATGCAGTAGTAATTATTATTTGTATTCCCAATTATGTATTTACATACATCCGCACATATTGTCTTGATTATGGCACTATTTTATACTTAATAATGTATTAACTCCTTAAGGACCGGGCTCATTTTCACCTTAAGGACCAGGCCATTTTTTGCAAATCTGACCAGTGTCACTTTATGTGGTGATAACTTTAAAACACTTTGACTTATCCAAGCCATTCTGAGACAGTTTTTTAATCACATATTATACTTCATGGCACTGGTAAAATGGAGTCCAAAAAATTCATTTTTATTTATAAAAAAATACCAAATTTATCAAAAATTAGCAAATTTCCAAGTTTCAATTTCTCTTCTTCTATAATACATAGTAATACCTACAAAAATAGTTATTACTTTACATTCCCCATATGTCTACTTCATGTTTGGATCATTTTGGGAATGACATTTTATTTTCTGAGGACGTTACACGGCTTAGAAGTTTCAAAGTAAATCTTGAAATTTTTCAGAAATTTTCAAAAACCCACTTTTTAAGGACCAGTTCAGGTCTGAAGTCACATTGTGAGGCTTACATAATAGAAACTGTAACGGCACCCCGGGCATAAAAGGGGTTAAAACCGTCTAGGCGATCTTCCCCTTCCAGAGCTACAGGCACAGCTACTTACAGAACACCAAGCTCCCGAACGGCATACAAGGGAATGCTCCAAACTCCCGAACGGAATACAGCATAGCACTACAAACTCCCGAACGGAACCTCACGAATAGCTGCTAGCAGACGAATAGGAAACGCACCCAAGCGGCTTACACTCCTAGCAATCAGTCTCTAACAGCATACAGTGAATCCCCTCAAGAACGAGACGAGGCTCTGTGTTGAGGGTCAAGCAGTGGTCAGCCAGAGCTGTGTGTTTATTGATCTTATATACACATTCTTACACATTAGTACCACCCACAAGGTTTTTTAAAACAACCAGTAACCCCTTACAATACACTCAGACACTCCCACACAAAATCCTCCCCTCTGCCTGTGATACAATTACCTTACACAATGGGTTAATGTAATTATCACAGGCAGGAGAATACACAGTTTTACACAATGTCTTCTGTCCTGGAGACAATTGGGAAGTAAGCAGAGGCAAAACTCAATTAGCCACATGGTAGCAAAAGACAATAACAGACATAAGAATATTTAAGAGCAAAGAATGGTAGGGCACACCAATATTCGGTACCACACGGACGGTTATTATACCAATATTTTATTTGTTTGTGATATACACTGTTAGATAAACATATAAAATGTAACAATCTTAAAATTAATAAAATACTAAAAATAGAAAAACTATTGAATACAATAAAACCAATATAGTAATAATAATATAATAATATAATATTGTGTTTTTATATAGTTTCAATAGTTCAACTGGTAATATACCAAGATGATAAATAATGTCCTTCCAGATGGGTGCTTTCACCCAATCGATACCCCAAGAATTGGGGACTACAGCTGCTTACTTGGATAAAGTCTTTTTGAATGAGGGCTTTTTGAATAGTCACTGCGGCTATTACGGTTCAATAGTCGCTATGTATATTATATCGATACACTCTTCCATCTGGAAGGACATTATTTATCATCTTGGTATATTACCAGTTGAACTATTGAAACTATATAAAAACACAATATTATATTATTATATTATTATATTATTATTACTATATTGGTTTTATTGTATTCAATAGTTTTTCTATTTTTAGTATTTTATTAATTTTAAGATTGTTACATTTTATATGTTTATCTAACAGTGTATATCACAAACAAATAAAATATTGGTATAATAACCGTCCGTGTGGTACCGAATATTGGTGTGCCCTACCATTCTTTGCTCTTATTTTATTACTGTTTTTGAGGATTGGGTGAATCCTCTTGGTAGGTGCACCCATTTCCATTCCTGAACATATAGGTGAGCCCTCTCTAAATACTTGTATAAGAATATTTAACTGTGCAGCTATTGCATAAAACATAGACATTTAACATATCCAGAGATAGCTCAAATCTGAGTGCATTCAATTATTAGGTGAATGGCACTCAGACTACACAAATACAGTTCAATTGCCATGGAGCCAAATTCTTTCACATAGTCTTTGCAGGGGAAAATCAAGCATTTTAACATGGGGCCATAGTCTAAAGGAAGCAGGCGGGCAACCAGGCTTCTCCAATGCAATGTGGCGAGATTGGTCTCGTCACAGAAACCACCCAAAAATGACCCCATTCTAGAAACTACACCCCTCAAGGTATTCAAAACTGATTTTACAAACGTCGTTAACCCTTTAGGTGTTCCACAAGAGTTAATGGCAAATGGAGATAAAATTTCAGAATTTCGATTTTTTGTCAAATTTTCCATTTTAATCCATTTTTTTCCAGTAACAAAGCAAGGGTTTACAGCCAAACAAAACTCAATATTTATTGCCCTGATTCTGTAGTTTGCAGAAACACCCCATATGTGGCCATAAATTACTATATGGGCACACGGCTGGGGGCGTAGAGGGAGAGGTGCGCCGTGTGGTTTTTGGAAGGCAGATTTTGCTGGACTGGTTTATTTACACCATGTCCCATTTGAAGCCCCCCCTGATGCATCCCTAGAAGAGAAACTCCATAAAAGTGACCCCATCTAAGAAATTACACCCCTCAAGGTATTCAAAACTGATTTTACAAACGTCGTTGACCCTTTACGTGTTCCACAAGAGTTATTGGCAAATGGAGAGGAAATTTCAGAATTTCTATTTTTGGGCAAATTTTCAATTTTAATCAATTTTTTCCAGTAACAAAGTAAGGGTTAACAGCCAAACAAAACTCAATATTTATTGCCCGGATTCTGTAGTTTGCAGAAACACCCCATATGTGTCCATAAACTACTGTATGGGCACACGGCTGGGGGCGTAGAGGGAGAGGTGCGCCGTCTGGTTTTTGGAAGGCAGATTTTGCTGGACAGTTTTTTTTACACCATGTCCCATTTGAAGCCCCCCTGATGCACCCCTAGAGTAGAAACTCCATAAAAGTGACCCCATCTAACTACACCCCTCAAGGTATTCAAAACTGATTTTACAAATGTCGTTAACCCTTTAGGTGTTCCGCAAGAGTTATTGGCAAATGGAGATGAAATTTAAGAATTATAAATGTTTGGCAAATTTTCCATTTTAATCCATTTTTCCAGTAACAAAGCAAGGGTTAACAGCCAAACAAAACTCAATATTTATTGCCCGGATTCTGTCGTTTTCAGAAACACCCCATATGTGGCCGTAAACTACTGTATGGGCACACAGTAGGGCGTAGAGGTAAAGGTGCGCCGTGTGGTGTTTGGAAGGCAGATTTTGCTGGACTGGTTTATTTACACCATGTCCCATTTGAAGCCCCCTGATGCACCCCTAGAGTAGAAACTCCATAAAAGTGACCCCATTTTGGAAACTACGGAATAAGGTGGCAGTTTTGTTGGGACTATTTTTAGGGGACATATGATTTTTGGTTGCTCTATATTACATTTTTGTGAGGCAAGGTTACCAAAAATAGAAATTCTGAAATTTAATCTCCATTTGCCATAAACTGTTAAGGAACACCTAAAGGGTTAATAAAGTTTGTAAAATCAGTTTTGAATACCTTGAGGGGTGTATTTTCTTATATGGGTTCACTTTTATGGAGTTTCTACTCTACGGGTGCATCAGGGGTTCTTCAAATGGGACATGGTGCCAAAAAAAAGGCCATCAAAATCTGCCTTACAGAAACAATACGGCGTTCCTTTCCTTCTGCGCCCTGCCGTTTGGTCATACAGCAGTTTATGACCACATATGGGGTGTTTCTGTAAACTGCAGAATCAGGGTATTAAATATTAAGTTTTGTTTGGCTGTTAACCCTTGCTTTGTTACTGGAAAAAACGGTTTAAAATGGAAAATTTGCCAAAAAATACCTTTTTTTGCACCGTTTTTATTTTATTTTTTTGACCGTGTTCATCTGAGGGGTTAGGTCATGGGCTATTTTTATAGAGAAGATTCTTAAGGACGCGGCGATACCTAATATGTCTACTTTTTTTTTTTTTTTTAGGTTTTACACTATATTATCCTTTTATAAACAAAAAAAACAATTTTAGTATCTCTATAGTCTAAGAGTCAGTTTTTTTTTAAGTTTTTAGCCAATTATCTTAGGTAGGGGCTCATTTTTTGCGGGATGAGAGGACGGTTTAATTGCCACTATTTTGGGGGGCATATAACTTTGATCGCTTGCTATTACACTTTTTGTGATGTAAGGAGACCATGTTCATCTGAGGGGTTAGGTCATGGGGTATTTTTATAGAGCAGATTCTTACGGACGCGGCGATACCTAATATGTCTACTTTTTTTTATTTATTTTAGTTTTACAAAATAATATTTTTGAGAAAAGAAATTTTTTGTTTTAGTGTCTCAAGTCTGAGAACAATAGTTTTTTTTTCGATTGTCAGTGGCTAAATGGAATTAAAATTGGGGAAGGGGAATATAAATTTAGTGCTCCATGGAAGTGTGGTACTCCCTGAAGCAACCGTCAATGCAGAGGCCCGGATGATCAGGGCACGTGTCACACTGAGTGGTGGTGTCCTTCCGTATCCCCCTCCTGTTACACACTCTGCACGACGATCCAGGCGCCTCCAGTTCCTGAGGTACTCCGGCCTGCTCTTTCCCGGTCAGAAAAGATCAGAGCCTTGAGGACTGCCTCATAGAACTGCAGGAATTTCCCTGTGTTGCGAGCGCTCTGGGACAGCACAAAAGCGCTGTACCATGCCCGGGTTTTGCGCATGGCATTATATGGCTTAAGGACTTGATCAGGGAGATCAACTCCTCCCATATACCGATTGTAGTCGACGATACAATCAGGCTTGAGGACCGTTGCCGCGGTACCTCGCACAGGGACAGGGGTGATGCCGTTACCATGAATTGTGGACAGTACAAGGACATCCCTCTTGTACTTATATCTGACCAGCAACAGGTTTCCAGTGGTAAGGGCACGGGTCTCACCCCTGGGGATAGGTACCTGGAGGGGGTGGGTAGGGAGGCCGCGTTGATTTTTCCGCACAGTCCCACAAGCGGACGTGGATCTGGTGGCGAGGGACTGGAACAAGGGGATACTAGTATAAAAGTTATCCACATACAGGTGGTAACCCTTATCTAGCAGTGGGTGCATAAGGTCCCACACAAGTTTCCCGCTAACACCCAGAGTGGGGGGACATTCTGGGGGGTTGAATACGGGAATCTCGCCCCTCGTACACACGAAACTTGTAAGTGTACCCTGAGGTACTCTCACAAAGTTTGTACAGCTATACGCCATACCTCGCCAGCTTAGAGGGAACATACTGGCGGAAAAGGAGTCTCCCCTTGAAAGCAATGAGAGACTCCCTTCAAGGTACATAGGCCTCCAAAAATTTGGCCCCAAAGTGATCGATGACCGGCCTGATTTTGTACAGGCGGTCATAGGTAGGACATTTCCGGATGGCCTCAAACCGGGTACGTGTCATGGCCGTACTGTAAAGTGGGGTCTGGTAGAGGACGTCCCCACTTCAGTAATGCCTGACACTGGGTTTTTTGACTAGGCTCATGTGCAGCAAGAGGCCTCAAAACGTCCTCATCTCGGCTGCACTGACCGGAGTCCAGCCAAAAAGGAGCCCAGGTGTTGTGAGCAATGAACTGTTGGGCATACAGGTTTGTTTGCTCCACCATCAGATTGACAAAGTGGTCACTGAAAAAAATACTAAAATAGTCATATTCAGTGAAGCCCACTGTGGAAATCTGGATTCCTGCTTGGCCAACAAAATCAGGAATCACAGGCTCAAAATGCTCTGGGGTACACCAGACAAGTTCACTGGTAGGGGGCTCAGGTGGACTTATCTGGTGGGCCAGAAAACTAGTACGAGCCCCAGAGCTGCTCGTACTAGTGTGGGCCACAGGGTCCCTAGCATGGCGGTCCCCTTGCTCCGCCTGGCGGCGTCTCCGCCGCCTTGGGAGCTCATCATCATCGCTAGATGATGAGGAGGACGCAGAGGACAAAAGGAACGTGGGGTCATCCTCATCCTCACTGGGGCTCTCGGAGTCGGAGGCAAGCAGGGCATATGCCTCCTCGGCCGAGAACGTCTGACGGGCCATAGGGGAGTGTGTGTGTGTGCGTAGAAAACTTTATTCAGTGTGCGTGTGTGTGGGGGACGGGTGTTCACAGACTTTGCCCTACACCTAACAGAAAAAAAAAAAATATAATAATAAATTTGAAAATCCCAAAAAGTTTAAAAAAAAAGATTCAAACGCGCTGATCAGTGGTACGAAGCTGATCAGCGGTGCGGTGGGACGCTAAGAGTGCCGGCCACAGTCAGCGCATGCAAAAAAAAAAAACACTTGCACCCCAAAAAAAGTGTGTGTGGTGGCGGGGGGGCAAGCTGCAGCACCCCTAGGGGGTCTAGGGTCACACAGCTGAGTGCTGTGGACCCCAGACACCCAATCCGGTGCTACAGCCCAATACAATTATTTTTTTTTTCCCTAACTCTCCCTTTCTATCCCTGCCTAATCTACCTCTCTCTACCTCACCAAAAAACACAGATTTGTGCCTGATGGCACAAAAAAAACTCACAGCACAGCCGGACTCCTCTCTTTGCAGCTCCACGGACCTATATGAGCGGGGAGAGGAGCTCTGGCAATTCAAAACTGCCGATCCGCCCGCCCACGTGCCCAGCCGACCAATCAGAAGCGATCCTGAGAGGTAGCGTGACCGCAGGACGGTGATTGGTGGTGTATTATCACACCACCGATCACCGTCCTATTCCGGGTTATCGGGTCAACAGAGACCCGAATAACCCGGAAACGCAGCAAACCGCAGGTCTGAATTGACCTGCGGTTTGCTGCGATCACAGGACCCCTCTGGGCATTGTACCAAGATGCCTGCTCAATGATTTCAGCCGGCACCTTGTTCCGATCACTGCCCGCCGCGCGGCGGTGATCGAAAATACACAGTACGTGTGTCCTTAAGTACCCGGTGTCCGTAACAGGTGTCCGTAACAGGTTAAATACACAAAATCCATATAGGAAATTTCCTATTATTAAATGTTTTATGTTAAATCATGTATTTTTTTATGGGTATTTAATATATATTTATACAGTTTTTGTGGATTATTTTATCTATTCATGTCCAACTCATATTTTGTATATATTAACTTTATTTTATTGTGTTCTTGCAATTTGCATCTGTTCTACTGTGGGGCATTCACTATTAGGGATCTGTCATCAATTACTTTGTTCCAATGTATGTTGGCTCGCCTCTATACCATTGCCCAATTAGCTGCCCTCACCCAACAGGGCAGCCGCAGTGCGCCTGGTCTTCTGCGCATGTGCCAGAGTGGTTGTGCGTCCCGCTGCTCCGTGATCATCCGGATCACGCGCTTGGTCCTCTTCTTCCGGACCAGGTGGCGCGCGAGCACCCACGGTGTACATGGGCAGCGATTCAGGCGCCATATAGTGAGCGGCGTCCACCATAATACACAGGTGAGATGGATAGCTAATGGCTATTTAACCCCTTAGTGACCACCCATACGTGTTTTTACTGACGTAAACAAAGGGGGTTTTAGCTAAACGGCTGGCTTTAATCAATCATTACATGTACTTAAAATGGTGTATTAAAAACTATAACTTGTCCTGCAAAAAATAAGACCTCCTACAAGTACATTTATGAAAAAAAAAAAAAGTTCTAGCTCTTGGAATGCAATTTTTTTAAAAAATGTATCATATTCCAACTGAACTTCTGTTTAAATCTTGGGGCCAATGAATGCCCTTTGTGACAATCTGCATTGTAATTTGTGGCAGATTTATATGGAGCACCATTGCTAGTTCAGCCATCACCCCTTGAAAAAGCAGTACGCGAAACGCGCGTCTGGGAGAGGACTGGTGGTCTTTGTATTTGCTGTGGACTTTAGTGTGGTCAGTATTAACATTTACCTTTATCTTTCTAGCACGCTTTACTGCATGTTTATTTTTTCATCAACTTACATCGATGCATATACATTTTTTGGTGCACACGTTTTTGAACATTGTATGTGGTTTCCACATACATACTTTTTGATATCCGTCGTGTGCTCTAAAAATATTTTCAGCATCGCATGTGCCTATACCTGCTGTCATTATAGCACGGTGTATCAATGTTGTAGCGAATTGCTACTTCGGTACAGTATTTATATATTTTGCTGACCTGACTCTTTTGCACTTTATATAACAGTCCACCAACCACGCACCACCAGCCCTTTTGGTTTTTAATCATGTTTTTATTTATTGCGTTATGTCAATCATTTGTATTATGCCGTTTATAATAAAATGATGTACTTATCTATTATACTTTGTGGTCGCTTATTTATTTTGTTGACATGATGAGGATCCATATATCCCTGTAGGAGTTTATACTAGAGACATGTCTAACCCTCTTACATATTTTACAGTGTACTCCTTTCGGGAAATATAGAGGCACATTACACCCACGAGTCTTAACTTAGGCATAACTAAATAATAAAGACCAAGACACCTATCTGATGGAAGAAATGGCCGTAATGCTTTATTATGAGTTACCCAATAAATTAATAATTAATCAATAGATCAGAATAAATTAATTAATAATTAACCCTTAAAAACCAAATCATTAACCATTAAAGACCACAATCTGAGTGATGAATCCCACTAATAAAGCATGCGACAGAAAATTAAAAAAATTCTAAAATTTGAGGGAGGGCGGGCGCAGATCATGTCCTCTTCAGACTGGCACCCCAGCTCAGTCAAGTGGTGCCATATAAAGGGGTCAGTTTTTCCTCTGCAACCTGCTACAATAAATCAACAGCTTGGATTTCTCCCCCAGCAACAGATGGCGAATAATCAGCAGAGACCTCTACTGCCCAGCAGAATCCGCTTTAAACCAGATTAACCTGGCCATCTTCTCTCAGGTAATTCTTCTGAGGTAATTTTACCTGTCAAATATAAAACAGACAAAGAGGGGGGGGGAGAGAGAACATACAAACCCTAAAAAACCAAATGCCCTACCCTAAAGGTGTATGTGCCCCCATGTGTCCCCCAAGCTAAACGCTCTGGGGGGCCTATCCATGCAGGCACATTACACACACAAGGTGTCACGACTGTGACTGATCCAGACAGGTCTGGGAGGAGAAGGTCGCAGCGACTTGCTACTCGCGATAGCTTGTGAGTTTGCTCCGTGGTTCAGGGTATGTCATCTGGGTTTTGCCTTGTGAACCTTTTTGTCCTGACTGGGAGTTTGTAGGCATCCTTCTCAGGTGAGCCCTATCTGCCACTCCCAGCTACTATATTAGTTTCACTTTCACTTGCAGTCATTGCCAGATATAGTCCTTACTTCCAGTTCTATTCTGACCTTTGAAGGAGATCGTTTGATGGTGTTGCTGTGGAGCTCTTGTCCGGCGTAGACGGTCGTGATTGGGATCGCCTTCTCTGCTCGTGACTGGATAAGTCTATCTCTGATATAGTTTGTTTGTTGCTGTCTTCCCCTGCTGTTCTCCTAGACATGAGTGATGGTGACTAGTGCTCCCATCGGCCTTTCCCCACTCTAGGCTTTAGGGTGACTGAGGGTTTAGGCATCCTGCTGGCCGCACGGGTTCACACCCCGTCTAGGGTATCAGGGCAGACAGGTGCCAGCTTAGGGTTAGTCAGGGGTGGCCATACGATTCCTATCCATAGATAAGGGTCCCCCTTCCCCTCCGTCTGGTGCGACACGACTGCTGCTGGGGTAGCGGTCGTGACACGAGGCTTAACTTAAGCATAACTAAATAATAAATAAGGACCAAGACACCTATCTGATGGAAGAAATGGCTGCAATGCTTTATTATGAGTTACCCCAAAAATGTATAATTCATTAATTAATCAATAGATCAGAATAAATAAATAATTAACCCTTAAAAACCAAATCATTAACTATTAAAGACCACAATCCACTCAGCTATAGCTGAGTGATGAATCCCACAAGCCCCGCCTTAAAGGGTTTTTGTCATCAGAAAAATCATTATGTAGCTGGCTGACATTAGCGATGTGCTAATGACAGCAGAACATAACTGTATGACTTATCTCCCTGCCGCCGTTCGCGCTAAATAATGACTTTTATAATATGCAAATGAGCCTGTAGGTGCTAGTGGGGCGTTGCTGCAGCACCTAGAGGCTCTGTCCTCTCACCGTTTGGCACGCCCTTATAAAAGGGATTGACGTCCTCGGTCTCCTTTATGCCCCGCAAATCCCGTGCCTGCGCCATCCATTTTTGTATTTAAAAGTCATTATTTAGCACGAACAGCGGCAGGGAGGGAGCTATAAGTCATACAGTTATGTGCTGCTGACATTGCTAATGTCAGCCAGATACATAACGATTTTTCTGATGACAGAAACCCTTTAACAAGGCGAGGCCCCCCACAAGCATTGCAGCCCTTTCTCAATAGCACATTGAAAACCAACATTAAAAATGTCAACCCCAATTTCTGACAAATGCACATTGTCAGATCTGAAAAGGCCAAAAACACAGCTCTCCAAATCAATGTGCCTGTAAGAAGCTCCACCTAGTAATGGAAGAAACTTCTCCATAGATCTATTAACTCTCTTACGGATCTTCTCAAAAAATAAATTCTCTTTAAAAGACCAAAGCAAGCCAGACACTATTTCAGAAAACACCAAAACAGTATCTGGCAGCATGCATCTTAGCAGTGACAAGTCTCTTTTCATCTCCCATAATAACAGACACGTCTTCACTTTTCCAACATCATTCCCCCCTACATGCAGAGCATAACTTCTTAACCTCCTGCAACACACTACTCCAGCCCATTCCTCTAACACCCCGCCAGAAGACATGTAAGGATGAGCAATCAAATGACAAATTCTCAGTGTATGCTCTCTTCTCTGCTCTCTTCTGAGCCCAGAATACATAAGAATGCCCAATAATACAAATAATTAAATGATCTCCTATGCGAGTCCCAATGCCCTATTCTTCTAATAATTGCTTCATCCAACCCATACCTCACCGCCTCTGTTGCTGCTCCAATCCTGAATGAATGCGAGGAAATTTTAAGAGAGCTAAGCCCAAGAGCAGCCAAATATTTCTTAAGTACCGAGCAAAATTGAAACTTGGTAAGAGCAGAGCCATCTTTATGAATCAAAAATGTGCCCGACACAGCCGACCGCACCACAAGCCAATCACGCACTATATTAACTGGACATAGTAAAGAACCAACCCAAGCATTTAGCCTTATCACTCTACCCCTTCCAAATTGATCGGTTTTAGACCGCTTCAGAAAAATTTCAACAAAATCAACGTTTAAGGAGACATCTGAAAAATCTAAACCAGAACAAACTGAAAGACTAACTCCCCAATGCTTAAAGCTGCAAGAAATGCTAGAACAAAACTAGTATGAAAAAGTAATACTTTGAATGAATCCACGCACACCACAGACAGAATCTCATATATATACTTCCCAACAGCTTAACAGATATCGGTCTCCTGTTATCCAATTCCGAAAACCTTTTACAGTATCCCTTTAACATCTGCTTAATAGGAAAATAAGCTGACAACGCTTTTTTGTCAAATAACTTCTGAAAAAACGAGATTCCAGCAACAGTTCTAGCAACTGAAGAAAAAGACAGTTGTTTTTTTGAATAGATTAGCAACAAACAGCAAACCGCACCCAATATCATGATGCTCTCTGCTTAATGAATTAGAAAACAATAGCCAATCACGCCATGCGCCTGCATACGCAGCCCATGTTTTAGGCGCTACAGACTGTTTAATAGCCTCAGCTATTAATCCCATACCAGATCCCAAAGATGACAAGGAACTCCCTTCACATCCGCTCCTGGTGCTAGCTCCCGAAACTTGCCAAACTGAAAACGAGATAAAGAATCTTGCCTTAACCCAAATATTAAGTTTCATACAACATAAAACAAAATGCCTCAATAACTTAACCACTATTTCAGACTTAGACGAAAGCATATTAATTGCGAATATGATACCTTTGTTATCTGTGTTGATCAAAATCCTTCTGTTTTTAAAAATCCTACACCATAAAACTACTGACACCAGGACAGGAAAAAATTCTAAAAGAACAATGTTACGAGTCAATCCATTATTAATCCATGAAACTGGCCAAGCCTCTGCTGACCATTTACCATCCTAAAAAGCGCCATAACCACAACTCCCTGCCGCGTCTGTAAATAAACCCAAGGCATCAGCCTCCACTAACTCCTCCTGCTAACAACTGGCTCCATTGTAATTCTCAAAAAAATTTTACCAAATCGCCATATCATCTTTCAAACTTTTAATTAACCTAATATGTGAATTAGGAGATTTCAGACCTCTAGTAGAAAAGTATAGCCGTTTGGAAAAGACCCTTCCCACTGGAATGATCCTGCAAGCAAAGTTTAATGTACCTAGCAAGGATTGCAGCTTCTTTAACGTGCATTTTTCTTTCCTTATTAAAGAAACCAACAAAAATGTATCTAACTTCTCTGATGACAAACGAAATTCCATTTTAACCGTATCAATAACTATCCCCAAAAACTCCAAACAATTACAAGGTAACACTGTCTTTTCATCTGCAACTGGGAGGCCAAACAACTCACATACTTTCAAAAATGTAAACAACTCTGAACACAAACTAGAATTACAATTACCAACAAACACAAAATCATCCAAGTAGTGTAATAAACCGCCCTGTGGAACCAACGACTGTACAACCCAATGAATAAATGTTGAAAAAGCCTCAAAATAAAAGCAAGATAAGGAAAACCCCATTGGAAGGCATTTATCAAAATAATAACTCCCATCAAACTGAAAACCCAATGAATTGAACCCCGACGGCCTTACTGGCAATAAGCGAAAGGCCGACTTCACATCTGCTTTAGCCAGTAAAGCCCTATTCCCAAAACGCCTTACCAAAGACAATGCGACATCAAAAGACGCATATTTTACAGAGGCCTTAGATTTGTCCACCACATCATTAAGAGAGTCTTTTTCTGGAAACGACAAGTGGTGTATAAGCCTAAACTCCCCTGGGTCCTTTTTTGGGACCACTCCCAATGGCGACAAACAAAAGTTCTCAAAAGGAGGATTCACAAAAGGACCTGCTATCCTACCAAGGCCCAATTCCTTTTGCAATTTACTCCTTGCTACTTCTTTAAATAAAAATGACAGATTTCAAATTATCTACCCAGCAGCAACCTTTCCCCAAAAATTCAGGCACCTCAAAACCAAAATAAAAAACCTCAAAAAACAATTTAGCCTTCATTCGGTCTGGACACATTTTTAACCATGTTAGCATTTCTAAAAGCTTCACTAGCGTCCATGCTTTTAGAAATTTGCTCTTTGGTACCGGGCAGCTGCTGGGTAGACTGGGAATTCCTTTTAAAACACCTCAGCATAGGATGAGAACCACTGCAAAATGAACATTCATGTTTGTAGCGACAGTTTGACAACCATTTGCAATTTGCTTCATTAAAAGCAAAACACACCCCTTTTGTCATATTAGGAGGATTAGCAGCTTTAGCTTGAAACGGTGTCTGCGGCAACATTAAATTCACCCACAGACCAATATCTTTGACTCCCCATTTAAGTGAAGGATGCACCTCCAGCTTCTGACGGAATACCTCATCATACTGATACCACGCCATACCACTAAAATTACGATATGCTTCAAGAATAATGTCCAGGTGCTGGAAAAGGCCACTACAATGCTCAGGATGTTTCTCACCAAGTACTGCAGAGTAAATACAGAAAGCTTGCAGCCAATTATTAAACGACCTGGGCATAGCACGCTTCCTATCATCCTCACTTCTTTCTTATCCCGCACCACATTTTCCTTTGCAGACGGCAAAAGGGACATGATCTCCACATATTCCATCCTCCGAATCCTCTCTTTCATACCAGAGGCCAAATGATAACCAAGGGGCGATATCTCACACACCATCACCTCTTTAACACACATTTCATTAGCTCCAACACCCTTTTCCAACATTAACCCTATTCCAAAACATTAACTGCAGCATTGCTAGAAGCAACCTGCTTTTTACTATTACTCCAAACGCTGTTCCCTTCCTGGATGGCCTCTACCCTATGTGGAACGCAGCGCTCCGTAGCTTCGCCCCTCGGCCGCGGCTCTCTTGCAACATTTTTACCCTGCGCTCCACAGGGCTTGCCACTCTGTACTCTTAAGTCCTCCCGCCTGGAGGGCCGATGCCGCGTCTTCTTGCTCCCTGCTGCAGGCGATAGGCTCCCCACTCTGCTGCTGCAGAGGAGGAGTATAGGCTCTCCTCGACTTCCTAGCTCTTTTGCAAGGAAGCGCCGACAACTCCTCCCCTCTCCGCTGAGGGGCAGCCGCATCCTCCGTCGTCATGTCTGGCGCTCCAGGGCTCTCTTCCTCCGGCTCTTCCCTCCTCAGCGGCGCTTGATCCAGGCAGCTCCTCAGCCATTCTTCCCCGCCGCCGGCCTCCACTCTCAGGATCAGTTGACGCAGGAGCTCTTTCATGTCTCAGGTCAGACGCAGGTTGTAGCTGGCCAGCTAAGACCTGTCCTAGGTTGCTAGTATAGCCTTATATGTGTATACAGCTAGACCTGCTAATAACCTTAATACAGTTCCTATGTTTATGTGTTAAAGACAAAAGCAGAGTTATTTACTGTGACATCATGCTTTGGATGTCATATAACTGTTATATTTTGTGTTCACAGAAGTAGAAAAAGATAATATGCCTTTAAGATTCATTTTGTAATGTAAGGTAAGCACAGTGACACAGCAGAAACAACAGAAGGCATAGTGTTAATCTGTTGTTGCTGGGCAGAAGTCTAGACCAATCACAGCCAGCTTCTCACACAGCAAGAGTTTTCACCAATCACAGCTAGCCTCACAGACAGCCTGTCTGGGAATTTCCCTAGCAGGAGCTGCTGGAATCATTACTTACCAGAGAGAAGAGCTGAACCGACACACAGTTCCAGTCAGAGTCCAGTTTTATGGAAACAAGAGGCCAAAATAGGTATTTAAAACAGTTATATGATGTTCCTACTGTTAGTATTGTGATTAGAACTGTATACTGAACCAGTTATATGTGTGTTTACTTACAGTTCCACCAAATTCAATTGCAAATACAAATTGCAAGCATACAATTGCAAATTGTATCCAATTGCAAACTACAAATACCAATTGCAACCATTCATCTGTCAATTGTAAAAAATGAAGATACCGATCGGAGAGATGTAGGGAACATATACAGCATTAACCACATATTAGTGGAAAAGAATCTTCTAAAGCCAATACAGTTGTCCCTTAAGATACAACGGCCTCTGGATACAATATTTTTAACATATGATGGTCTTTCCTGGTCCATCGGAAGTTGAAACCAGACTCAATATTCAATGTTTCAGACTCAGATCAAAGCAATCAACATGGCCATTTCTCTGGTAAAACACCTGTTTTGGCGTCTAGTAGCTATTTTTACTCGTTACATTAGTTTCAATATTGCAAAAGCAAAAAACAAAGTTAGTCAGCACATCCTACCTATCCATCATCTCTATGGGAGTTACGAAAATCGCGAAGCAGCTCTTGTTTCAAATGTGACCATAGCATCTGGGTGCTCCTGGTTCCCCCCGACGAGGATCTAGGGAGCCAATTGCAGTGTGTGTCAGCCTCTGTACTCAGGAGTGGTACAGGGCTGCCATACATTAGTTTCTATGGAGCCCCTGCTTGTAGCAGGGTGCAGTAGGAACACAGTATAATTCTCATAAACTCCAATGTAATGAATTAGAGTCTATGAGAAAAGAAATCTAATGATTGATTTTTATTGTTCCCTAATGGAACTATTAAAAAGTGTAAAAAAAAAAAAAAAAAGTTAAAAAAAATATATATATAAAAAAAAGAATATAAAAACTCAAATCCCCTCCCTTTCACCAAAATTAAAATAAAAATACATAAATAATAAAAAAATAAACATTGTGGGTATCTCTGGGTGCGAAAACGCTCACACTATTAAAATAATATTTATCCCATACGGCAAATGGTGAAACAGAAAAAAAAGTCAAATGGCCAATTTGTCGTTTTTCGGTTACTTCACCACTCACAAAATATAGAATAAAAAGTGATCAAAAAGTCCCCACAATGGTATCAATAAAAAGTATAGATCGCTCTGCAAAAAATTAGCCCCCACACTGGTCCATACACATAAAAACAAAAAATGGGGGTTAGAATATGGCAATGCAAAGAAAATATTTGTTTTTTCCAAAGTTTTTAATTTTTTTCAATATTAAAATGGAAGAAAAACGATATATGTGTGGTACTGTTGTAATCATACTGATCAATAGAATAAAAGTAACAGGTCAGTTTTAACCGCAAAAGCCATAAAACAGTGGCAGATTATTTTTTTTAAATAATTCCACCCAATTTGGAATCTTTTTCTTTTTCTAAAAGTGCATATATAATCACCCCCTTTGCTATGAAACCCCTAAATAATGACTGGTCCTAAGTCACATAATTAGTTAAATAGGGTCCCTCTGTGTGGAATCACATGACCTGTCACATGATGTGAGTATAATATGGCTGTTCTGAAAGGACCCATACATTTCAAAAAGCGGGGCTTTATGAAAGAAGGACCAGAAAAAACAATTGCAAAAAAAATGAATATTAAGAAAAAGTATCATAACTTGGGAACAAAGCCTCGGATCAGCAAAAGAAAAGCAGCATTTTATCAGGTGACCCACATGTATCTATGCAGTTGGATATGGAGGTCGCTGGTGGCAGATTTATTTTAAAACCTCCGGTCAATGTCAAGGCTTTATTTTGTTCCACACAGGATTATAGCTGAGCCTGATAATATCATTTTCCTTCTGATATGAGTCATTTCCATAACCTTGATCTTTAAATGTCACACATCCGAGCAGTAACAATCACCTTTACGGACATATCTGATATGCAAAGTTTGTTATACGTGAAATTTTATTATACTGAACAAAGGCAATTAACTGAAAAGAGTCACAAACGGTTACGTCTATCAGGATTCTAAACTATTCACTATATGTAGGATAGAGCTCAAACTAAGATAAAATAACAAAACTTCATATATATTCACGTTAAAATCGGAATGAATGGCTATCTGCCTATAATCATGTACCACACTCTGTGCTTCAACTCTTCAGCACACATATTTTTCATTAAAGAGGACCTTTCATCGGTCCAAACATTGTAAGATAATTATCAGGCTGTGTAGAGCGGCGCAGGGCTCACAGCCAGGGAGAAAAAAAACCTGGGAGAAGAAACACCCAGGAAGAAAGAGGGCAGACTCCACCTAGTATAACCAATTCAGCGAAAATACCTGGGGACATAGCGGGAGAACGGAGCGGCGCCCCGGAATAATAGTAAGCGCAGTGAGATCCCGGGGCACCGCTCTACACAGCCTGATAATTATCTTACAATGTTTGGACCGAAGAAAGGTCTTCTTTAAGTGTGGGTTGATACTAGCAGTAGAGAAAAAACGCTGAAGTAAGGCAATGGCTCACTCTTCCATGGCCAAGGATTGGTGCTCTAGTCCAATTGAATCACCCTTCCAATGGTAATTATTATGTATTTATAAGATGGACTGACACTCTAACATAGGTAATTCACATGGATACACTGTAAATATACCATATATTTATTGGGGTCATTCAAAATCGAATACATCTCTAAAATAACTAAAACACATGTCTAAAATAATGTACAGACTAAAAACATGTGCATAGGTATACAGTGGGGGAAATAATTATTTGACCCCTCACTGATTTTGTAAGTTTGTCCAATGACAAAGAAATGAAAAGTCTCAGAACAGTATCATTTCAATGGTAGGTTTATTGTAACAGTGGCAGATAGCACATCAAAAGGAAAATCGAAAAAATAACTTTAAATAAAAGATAGCAACTGATTTGCATTTCATTGAGTGAAATAAGTATTTGAACCCCTACCAACCATTAAGAGTTCTGGCTCCCACAGAGTGGTTAGACACTTCTACTCAATTAGTCACCCTCATTAAGGACACCTGTCTTAACTAGTCACCTGTATAAAAGACACCTGTCCACAGAATCAATCAATCAAGCAGACTCCAAACTCTCCAACATGGGAAAGACCAAAGAGCTGTCCAAGGATGTCAGAGACAAAATTGTAGACCTGCACAAGGCTGGAATGGGCTACAAAACCATTAGCAAGAAGCTGGGAGAGAAGGTGACAACTGTTGGTGCGATTGTTCGAAAATGGAAGGAGCACAAAATGACCATCAATCGACCTCGCTCTGGGGCTCCACGCAAGATCTCACCTCGTGGGGTGTCAATGGTTCTGAGAAAGGTGAAAAAGCATCCTAGAACTACACGGGAGGAGTTAGTTAATGACCTCAAATTAGCAGGGACCACAGTCACCAAGAAAACCATTGGAAACACATTACACCGCAATGGATTAAAATCCTGCAGGGCTCGCAAGGTCCCCCTGCTCAGGAAGGCACATGTGCAGGCCCGTCTGAAGTTTGCCAATGAACACCTGAATGATTCAGAGAGTGACTGGGAGAAGGTGCTGTGGTCTGACCAAAATAGAGCTCTTTGGCATTAACTCAACTCGCTGTGTTTGGAGGAAGAAAAATGCTGCCTATGACCCCCAAAACACCGTCCCCACCGTCAAGCATGGGGGTGGAAACATTTTGCTTTGGGGGTGTTTTTCTGCTAAGGGCACAGGACAACTTATTCGCATAAACGGGAAAATGGACGGAGCCATGTATCGTGAAATCCTGAGCGACAACCTCCTTCCCTCTGCCAGGAAACTGAAAATGGGTCGTGGATGGGTGTTCCAGCACGACAATGACCCAAAACATACAGCAAAGGCAACAAAGGAGTGGCTCAAGAAGAAGCACATTAAGGTCATGGTGTGGCCTAGTCAGTCTCCGGACCTTAATCCAATCGAAAACCTATGGAGGGAGCTCAAGCTCAGAGTTGCACAGAGACAGCCTCGAAACCTTAGGGATTTAGAGATGATCTGCAAAGAGGAGTGGACCAACATTCCTCCTAAAATGTGCGCAAACTTGGTCATCAATTACAAGAAACGTTTGACCTCTGTGCTTGCAAACAAGGGTTTTTCCACCAAGTATTAAGTCTTTTTTTGTTAGAGGGTTCAAATACTTATTTCACTCAATGAAATGCAAATCAGTTGCTATCTTTTATTTAAAGTTATTTTTTGATTTTCCTTTTGATGTGCTATCTGCCACTGTTACAATAAACCTACCATTGAAATGATACTGTTCTGAGACTTTTCATTTCTTTGTCATTGGACAAACTTACAAAATCAGTGAGGGGTCAAATAATTATTTCCCCCACTGTATGTACCAAGAGGGTTTCTGCTTTAGGTGCGTGATATAGGTTGCAGAATCACTCCCTACATATCATGTACCTCCACGCATACTTGGCTGCTGATATATTACAATATTGTAAGAACACATAATAGTCCAGTGAATTCGTGGACTTCGCAATGTTTCCTCAATTGCAGGAATAATATGATCAGTTCATATATATGAAAAAGGGATATGGCTTGTGCTCTCGGTTTGAGTCTAGTATATGTCCCTTGAGTAGGTATTTGCAATAATATATGCCCCCTTGAATGTATTACTTACAGTTCCGTAGGTCAGCCCGTTGTGCCTTCCCACTTTGGTGGGCTTACCTGACACTGTAAATGGTAGTGGTGTATTCGATGTTAGCAAGTGGAAAAATATGGTCTCAGCATGAAGTTTCAGACTGATGATGCGGCTGTGCTGGGTTTTGGCGTCTCACGCTGTGCTCAATGTTGGCGGGTCACGTGATCCACTCTACATCTGGCGGGAACAAATTCGAATCATATGATCGTAAGTGTCCAATTTCTTTCGAATTTGCTGAAGCACTTCAGACTTATCGGACTTTCGTATATTCTTTCTTTTTCTTTTTTACGATCATTCGGACATTGAATGTGGTCTATAATTATCAGACGCGTTTCGGGGAATGCTTTTCCCTTCTTCAGTTGCTACATTCAATACTTCCGGATCCGATCTTTTATATCCTATTCCAGCTTCTATCGAATCCTGGTCTGGATTTTCTATATCCTGCAATTTTAGTTCCTTTGCGGTTTCAATGCGATATGCATGCATTTTTTATGTGTGCATGCGTTTTTTTAAATCTATATTTGAAAAATGGTAATTCATGTCTTGCCTATAGGTTAAAAAGTCCATAATCATGACATATTGATAATAAAATCGTAATCGATTTGAACAGTCGAATATATCAATCCTACATTATAGATCCAATATTATATGAAATAGCTTCTCAATATGTTAGTATATAACTAATACCTGTATGTTTATCAAGTATAAATAATATAAAATACATATAAAATAAATATCAAATAGATAAAAAATAGAGATGTTCCGACTTATTGACCAAAGAATAAAGTGACAGGGTGCAGAGGAGTTTCAGAGCATGATTTTCATTGTGTTACACAATCTTTTGCAGTACAGAATTTTCGAAAGGAAGATCGCAGTGCTGATAAACAGCCGGACATGCGATCTCCCGTCGGCGAGGGGGCCTGTGTCCCAATACCATCTTGATTATCATAAGAACCCAAAGATTTCTAATTCAGCATTTAATCCTGCTGGTAAAAGGCTTCCGAAGTCATAAATACGTCTCGACTCTGCTCCCGACATCTTGTCTACATGGTTACCTCCCCTCCAGTGTTTTTCTACCTTTTCCAGTGCTGTAAAAATTAAGCCTTGGTGGTTTTGATTATGAGATTCCTTAAAGTGTTTGGATAGAGAGTTTTTCTCATACCCTTTTTTTTATATTGGTTAGATGTTCAGATATTCTAGTCTTTAGAGGTCTCCTGGTTCTACCAATGTACTGTCTTTGGCACCGGCAGTGGACTAAGTAGATAACACTGGACCAATTACATGTCAGGGGATGTTTGATCTCCATGGAGAAGGAGTTCTGTGTGGAGGAGACGTTATTCGTCCTTCTTGGGAAATCGGTACTTCTACAGCCTATACATTTTCCACATCTGTAGAACCCATTTAGTCTTAACCAATTCTGTATTGAGGAGGTTTTTTTTATGTTTATGTTTGATCGAGGGAGCCACTTTTAAACCCAGATTTGGTGCTCGCGTGTAGGTAAAAAGTGGTGAGGTGGGTATTGATGAACCTATAATTTTGTCTTGTAAAATATGATGCCAATGTCTTCTAACAATATGTTCAATCTGTTTGTGTTGTACGTTATAGGGGAGAATGATTCTCAACTCTGATTCGACCCCCATTTTTGACTCAGCTCCCACTGCTTCTGTAAGTTTTGGTTCAAAGAAAAGTTCTCTTTCCACATTTCTAGCTTTGTTAAGTGCTTCGTCTATGACTTTTTCTGGGTATTCTTTTGTTCTGAATTGTGTGAACATCTTAACTGTTTCCTCCTCAAATTTTGTATTTTCAGTACAATTTCTTCTAATACGTCGGAATTGACCGTAAGGAATATTTATTAGCCAACGTGGCAAGTGACAGCTCAAAAATTTGATGTAGCTGCTTCTTGCCGTTGGCTTCTGGTAGGTGTTACCAGTGATGGCCAGTTTGCAGTGTTCTCGGAACTGCCTGCTCCCGGAGACCGCATTCCATTTCAGACCGACTCGCGCACAGGCACAGGTAAGGACTTACCTGTGCCTCGCCGGATTTGTCAGTTAAGATGGCAGAGCGAATGTGTTCGCGGGTGAACACTGCGAACTGGCCATCTCTAGGTGTTACATATATATTTGCTATTTTCCTTGGTAATTTGTAGGTCTAGAAATTTTGTTTCTTTATTGTTAACATTAGATGAGAAGCATATATTAAGCTGATTGTTGATCTTTTCTAGAAATGTATGTAGTTCATCCTCACCTTTTCTCCAAATGAATATGACGTCCTCTATATATCTCTGCCATAGCACCAGGTCTGCCCCCAGCTTAGGAGCAATGTGTTCTAGTTCCCACTGGGCCAAGAATAAGTTGGCATAGCTGGGGGCAAACCTGGTGCCCATGGCGGTCCCTCTGGTCTGTAAAAAATAATCTCCCAAAGTAAAAATAATTATGGTTGAGTATGTAATTCACCCCTTCCACTAAAAATTTAGAAAGATTTATTCATCTCTAATTGACTCCTCATAGCTGAAACTCCTATGGTCAATAATGGTGTACAAAGATTGTACATCAAGGGTCCCCAATATCCATTCTGGATCTACTTCCAATCCCTCCAATGTTTGAATGATATGAGTGGTGTCTCTTATATAAGATTGTGTAGTTTTTACTATTGGTTGCAGTAGAGTGTCGATATATTGTGAGAGATTAGCCGTCAGTGAGCCTATCCCTGAAATAATGGGGCGGCCTGGAGGATACGTTGGGTTTTTGTGGATCTTGGGTAAACAATAGAAGACCGGTAGTCTTCGTTGTGTACCTATAATGAAACTATGTTCCTGTTCTGACAATATCCCCAATTTCAATCCTTTGTCACAATAATTTGATAAAATACTCATAAAGTCTTCAGTTGGGTCTCCTTTTAGTTTTTTATATGTAGTCCTATCTGATAATTGTCTAAGACATTCTTTATTATATTTTTCTACTTGTAGAATAACGATCGCACCCCCCTTGATAAACATACAGGTATTAGTTATATACTAACATATTGAGAAGCTATTTCATATTATATTGGATGTATAATGTATAAGGATTGATATATCCGAATGTTCGAATCGATTACGATTTTATTATCAATATGTTATGATTATGGACTTTTTAACCTATAGGCGAGACATGAATTACCATTTTGCAAATATAGATTAAAAAAAACTTATGCACACATAAAAAACGCATGCATATCACATTGAAACCGCAAAGGAACTAAAATTGCAGGATATGAAGGTCCGAGCTGAACGCCAACAGTAAAGATGCCATGCGATCATGTGATACATGCGCGTGGGGCGCTCTGACGTTATAGTGGAGCGCCCCGGGTAAGTCCCAGAATTAGTAATGGCCACATTAGTGCCCCAGTAAGAATAATGTCCCCATTAGTGCCCCCAGTAAGAGTATTGCCCCCATTAGTGCCCCCCTTCTCTGCTTTTGCAAAAAATAAAAAATAATTTGCATTCACCTGGCTGCGGTGAACATTCGCTGCTGACTGCAAGCTCAGGACCGGTGCTCCAACGTGATGAAGTCTTGTAGGTCCTGTCCTGAGCTTCTAGTCAGCAGGGAGTGTTCTCCACAGCGTCAGCAAATGGAGGTGGAGGTACCGTAATTAATATATATTTTTTTTTACTAGCACAAGTAGCGGTGGAGGTAAAGGCTGTACTAATGGGCGTTCCATGATGGAAGCGCTCATTAGTAAGGGTACTTTCACACTTGCAGCAGGACGGATCCGACAGGCTGCTCACCCTGTCAGATCCATCTTGCCACTACTTCGCCGTGCCGCTGCTCTGTGCCCATCGACTATAATGGGGATGGGGGCAGAGTTACGGCGCAGCACGGTGAGAGGCCGCCAGACTAAAAGTACTACATGTCCGACTTTTTCGTCTGGCGGCCCCCTCAATATAATAAACATTGGTGGCGCAGTGCGCCACCCCTCAAAATAACAAACATTGGTGGCGCAGTGCGCCCCCCCCCATCACCCCGATATAATAAACATTGGTGGCGCAGTGCGCCCCCCCTCAATATAATAAACATTGGTGGCGCAGTGCGCCCCCCCTCAAAATAATAAACATTGGTGGCGCAGTGCGCCCCCCCATCACCCCAGTATAATAAACATTGGTGGCGCAGTGCGCCCCCCCATCACCCCTGTATAATAAACATTGGTGGCGCAGTGCGCCCTCCCTCAATATAATAAACATTGGTGGCGCAGTGTGCCCCCGCTCAAAATAATAAACATTGGTGGCGCAGTGTGCCCCCCTCAAAATAATAAACATTGGTGGCGCAGTGCGCCCCCCCATCACCCCAGTATAATAAACATTGGTGGCGCAGTGCGCCCTGCCTCAATATAATAAACATTGGTGGCGCAGTGTGCCCCCCAATATAATAAACATTGGTGGCGCAGTGTGCCCCCCAATATAATAAACATTGGTGGCGCAGTGTGCCCCCCAATATAATAAACATTGGTGGCGCAGTGCGCCCCCCTCAAAATAATAAACATTGGTGGCGCAGTGCGCCCCCCCATCACCCCAGTATAATAAACATTGGTGGCGCAGTGCGCCCCCCCCATCACCCCAGTATAATAAACATTGGTGGCGCAGTGCGCCCCCCCCCCCAATATAATAAACATTGGTGGCGCAGTGGGCAGTGCCAATGAGGGTTAAAAAATTATTTACTCACCTCCTCCAGTTGATCGCGTAACTGCCGGTCTCCAGTTCTTACTTCTTTCTTCAGGACCTGTGGTGACATCACTGAGCTCATCACATGATCCATCACCATGGTAATGGGCCATGTGATGAGCTCAGTGACGTCACCACAGGTCCTGAAGAAAGAAGAACTGGAGACCGGTAGTTACGCGATCAACTGGAGGAGGTGAGTTAATTTTCTTTTATTATTTTTAACCCTCATTGGCACCTCCCACTGAGCCACCAATGTTTATTATAATGGGGAGGGGGGGGGGCGCACTGCGCCACCAATGTTTCTTATACTGGGGGGGGGGGGCGCACTGTGCCACCAACGTTTCTTATACAAATACAGGAGGCGGGTGCTGGAATCAAATAGCCGGCACCCGACCTCTGTGACAGGGGGCTGCGATCAGCTACAATTAACCCCTCAGGTACCGCACCTGAAGGGTTAACTCAACTGCAGCTGATCGCAGCTCCCTTTCACAGAGGTCGGGTGCCGGCTATTTGATTCCGGCACCCGCCTCCTGTATTTGTAATACAGGTCAGTTTTCTTCATTGGTGGCGCAGTGGCCACAGCCCCTCCCCTCCTCCTCCTGCCTCTTCTTATTGGCAGCGGCGGGGACAGCAGCAGCACAGGGGGGAGGGAGAGACTCCTCCTGCGCTGCTGAGAACTATCAGCTCCTGTGCCCGCCGCTGTATTGAGCAGAGCTGCCAGAGTGTGCAGGAGGAGGAGCGCTACATGTGGAGGAAGCCCTGTCTCACTGCGCTGTGGGACAGGTGGAAGTGCGCCGGTAAGCTCCTCCTCCTGCACGGCACAGTGTGCAGGAGAGGAGCAGCGCTCTAAAGGATGACCGGGGTCCGGACAACTGGCGGCCGCGGTCCGTATTTGGACCGCGGTCCGCCAGTTGAGTACCCCTGCTGTAGACCATACAAGTGACTACAGCACTCATCAGACACAGTCTGTGGCAGAATAAACTTCCACATTTAGTGACTTAACAGATGACGTTTCCTCCAGAGTTCTTCTCTTTCCTTATCTTTCCATCCAGTCCAGACACCATGTTGACTTCTCCCGGCACAGAACTTGTCTCTGCAGAGTATGCCACCCAGACGTCTTCAGCTTCTCGCTTCACCAGCACATCAGCAACCTACATACTAACACAAAATCATCTTCGTGCCATATGCTGTGCCCTGAATATACAGGGAGTGCAGAATTATTAGGCAAGTTGTATTTTTGAGGATTAATTTTATTATTGAACAACAACCATGTTCTCAATGAACCCAAAAAACTCATTAATATCAAAGCTGAATATTTTTGGAAGTAGTTTTTTGTTTGTTTTTAGTTTTAGCTATTTTAGGGGGATATCTGTGTGTGCAGGTGACTATTACTGTGCATAATTATTAGGCAACTTAACAAAAAACTAATATATACCCATTTCAATTATTTATTTTTACTAGTGAAACCAATATAACATCTCAACATTCACAAATATACATTTCTGACATTCAAAAACAAAACAAAAACAAATCAGTGACCAATATAGCCACCTTTCTTTGCAAGGACACTCAAAAGCCTGCCATCCATGGATTCTGTCAGTGTTTTGATCTGTTCACCATCAACATTGCGTGCAGCAGCAACCACAGCCTCCCAGACACTGTTCAGAGAGGTGTACTGTTTTCCCTCCTTGTAAATCTCACATTTGATGATGGACCACAGGTTCTCAATGGGGTTCAGATCAGGTGAACAAGGAGGCCATGTCATTAGATTTTCTTCTTTTATACCCTTTCTTGCCAGCCACGCTGTGGAGTACTTGGACGCGTGTGATGGAGCATTGTCCTGCATGAAAATCATGTTTTTCTTGAAGGATGCAGACTTCTTCCTGTACCACTGCTTGAAGAAGGTGTCTTCCAGAAACTGGCAGTAGGACTGGGAGTTGAGCTTGACTCCATCCTCAACCCGAAAAGGCCCCACAAGCTCATCTTTGATGATACCAGCCCAAACCAGTACTCCACCTCCACCTTGCTGGCGTCTGAGTCGGACTGGAGCTCTCTGCCCTTTACCAATCCAGCCACGGGCCCATCCATCTGGCCCATCAAGACTCACTCTCATTTCATCAGTCCATAAAACCTTAGAAAAATCAGTCTTGAGATATTTCTTGGCCCAGTCTTGACGTTTCAGCTTGTGTGTCTTGTTCAGTGGTGGTCGTCTTTCAGCCTTTCTTACCTTGGCCATGTCTCTGAGTATTGCACACCTTGTGCTTTTGGGCACTCCAGTGATGTTGCAGCTCTGAAATATGGCCAAACTGGTGGCAAGTGGCATCTTGGCAGCTGCACGCTTGACTTTTCTCAGTTCATGGGCAGTTATTTTGCGCCTTGGTTTTTCCACACGCTTCTTGCAACCCTGTTGACTATTTTGAATGAAACGCTTGATTGTTCGATGATCACGCTTCAGAAGCTTTGCAATTTTAAGAGTGCTGCATCCCTCTGCAAGATATCTCACTATTTTTGACTTTTGTGAGCCTGTCAAGTCCTTCTTTTGACCCATTTTGCCAAAGGAAAGGAAGTTGCCTAATAATTATGCACACCTGATATAGGGTGTTGATGTGATTAGACCACACCCCTTCTCATTACAGAGATGCACATCACCTAATATGCTTAATTGGTAGTAGGCTTTCGAGCCTATACAGCTTGGAGTAAGACAACATGCATAAAGAGGATGATGTGGTCAAAATACTCATTTGCCTAATAATTCTGCACGCAGTGTAATAGCAGCTTATTCTGTCCACCGGAATACAGTCATGTCATATACTATGCCCCCTGAAAATAAAGCACCAAATACACAGTGTTCTTAATGGTAGTGCCCCTTATATAGTGCCACACATTCTGTGCCCTATGTATATATAGCCTCATGCTTTGTGCCCCCTGTATGTAGTGCCACGTGTTGTACCCACTGTATGTACCTGTAGTGCCCCTGTATTTAGTGCCAGGGTCTGTGGCCCCTTTAAATAGTGCCGATTTAGTGCTTTGTGTCCCCTATAGTGTGCCTCATGCTATAACCACTTCTGCACAGGCCTGCATCTGTGAAACCTTGCAACGCCACCTGCATCACAAAAAAAAAGCTCCAACTAGCGGGGCAGGAACTACTGGTTATACTACATTTTTGTGAGATGAGTGATGCAAAAACATCATGACGCCACCTTCAATTTTCTGCAGATTCAAGCACGTCCAGAAAAGGCCATACAGACATCTACAGAATATTGCAGCTGCGGCATGTCCCTACATTTCACAGTAGTTATGCACCCTTAGTGACCCCTCACAGTAAGAATGCAGTGTTAGTGCCCTCACACAGTAGAATGCCCCTTTAGTGACCCCTGAGAGTAGAATGCCCCTGAACAGTAGTTATGCCCCGATAGTGCCCCATGTACTAGTTATTCCACCATAGTGCCGATGCCCACACACAGTAGTTATGCCCCCACACAGTAGTTATGTTCCCACACAGTAGTTATGCCTCCATAGTGCCCCCATCTACTAGTTATTCCCCCATAGTGCCCCCACAAATTATTTATGCCCCCTTTGTGCCCACACACAGTAGTTATGCCCCCACACAGTAGTTATGAAAGATGCTGAACTTGGGATGGCAAAAACTCTCATTGACCCTGAATTACTGTGTCTGCAGGCGGGTCTTACTTGAAAGGGGATAGCATGTAAGATGCAATGTATTTCCCCAAACATGCGCCACGATTTTGGCGTAAACGTCTGTCCTAAAGTAAGCCAACCAAAAAGTGAGATACAGGTAGACAAACGTGTCTATCCCTGCACCAGATTCATCATCCAGCCTGAGGCCTGTAATAAATCTGGTGCAGGTCTAGACAGCCTGTCTAAGATTACACAATCTATAGGATGAGTAAATCTGCCCCAGTGCTTAGTCCTAGAACAATTAACATGTTCAGTCTGGTAAATTTCTAATTTATTTACTCACGGTAATGTGTTTTTCCATTTACTTCTGGCACATTTTCTAGCTAAGCTTGTCTGTCTAGTCTACTGTTTCTCTTCTTCTAAAGGGTTTTAATAAGCAATTATGCTTGTCTTATGCTGTCTCTTTCTTCATACATTACAAGGATGGTTTTGCACACAAGGCCGTTTTCTTGGTGGCATTTGTAACAGTGTTTTTCATTACGTGTTTTTGTGGCCAGATGTTACGTTAAAGTCTATAATGAAATATGAAATACAGTACACTACATACTAAACACTTTTGGCCTTTTTGTAGCAATTTAGATGTGTTTTTTGTGTTCTTCCCATAAGTTTCTCTATAGGACTTTTTAGGACTGATAGGCTGCAGCAGTCACGTGGTGACAATATGGCTTCATCATTGCAGCTTAATAAACAAAGCACCAAAGCAATGGTGATGGAATAGCAAGAGGGTTTACCAGGTGAGTACTGCATCTTTTATTATGCACCTACTCACCTGAGGACAGAGTCTTCTGTGTAATGGTGGTGGCCCAGGGTTGGATTGGGTCTGAACCAGTAAGTATGTCTTTTTTTGGTATCTTAACCCCTTCTCTGATATTAAAGGGGTTCTCAGTAATTTATTATAAGACTAAAAAAGCTACTCGCCATTAAAATGTCCTGCCTCTCCAGTTCCACTGCTCCAGTCCCTGCCGCTTCAATTTCCGCTGAGCCTGCAGTGGTCACCTGAACATGACATCAGCACTACAGGCCCAGCAGGGATTAAAGCAGCGGGACATTTTAAAAGTGAGAACATTTTTATTTTACATAGGCGCCTGCCACCTATCAAATTTGAATAAATCATGGCGAACCTTTTTAAGCAAAACTCCTTTAAAAGGAGTATTTGGGTGTTCCCACAGGCTGCACATGTTGTAAAAAAGTAGCAGAATTTATACTCACCTCACCAATCTCCTGCCACTGCCATTCGATGGTGCCAGGGTCTTTGCTGTTCTCCACTTCCTGCTCGTCTCGACATGGCAGTGACTGTCACTCAGTCAGTCACTCTCTGTAGCAATGACCCACCTAAGCGAATGAACAGCTGAGCAGCTCTAGTTTTTTACAGCCAGTGGGAACACGCTAGAATACCCTTTTGAGGTGAGTTTCCTCTCCTCCACCTCACAACTTATCTATACAGGTGCATCTCAGTAAATTAGAATGTCATCCAAAAGCTAATTTATTTCAGTAATTTTATTTAAAAAGTGAAACGTATATTCTATAAATTCATTACACACAGCGCAATCTATTTCAAGCGTTTATTTCTTTTAATGTTGAGGATTATGGCTTACAGCTAGTGAAAACCCAAAAGTCAGTATCTCAGAAAATTAGAATATTATAGAAGACCAATTAAAAAAAAATATTTATAATACAGAAATGTTGGCCTACTGAAAGGCATGTACTGTATATGCACTCAATAATTGGTAGGGGCTCCTTTTGCATTAATCACTGCATTATAAGGGTTTTCCAAGATTTTTTACTGACTATCTATCCTCAGGATAGTTCATCAGTATCTGATTGGTGGGGGTATGACACCCGGGACCCCCGCCGATCAGCGGTTTTGAGAAGGCAACGGCGCTCCTGTAAGCGCGGTGGCCTACTCTCTGCTTTTCCTAGGCTGAGTGACGACACATTCATTGGTCACGTGGCCTAGGAGCAGCTCAGCCCCATTCAAGTGAATGGGGATGAGTGCAATAACAAGCACACCCGCTATTGACCTCTTCAGCAATGCTGGCACCACTCATACGTCTATTTTAAAAAAACAAGCTCTGGATATGACGCTGAGCACGTGCACTCAACTTCTTTGGTCAAACATGGCGAGGCCTGTTCTGAGTGGAACCTGTCTTGTTAAACCCATGTATGGTCTTGGCCACCGTGCTGCAGCTCAGTTTCAGGGAGTTGGCAATCTTCTTATAGCTTCGGCCATCTTTATGTAGAGCAACAATTCTTTTTTTCAGATCCTCAGAGAGTTCTTTGCCATGAGGTGCCATGTTGAACTTCCCGTGACCAATATGAGAGAGTGTGAGAGTGATAACACCAAATATAACACACCTGCGACCTTGTAACACTAACGAGTCACATGACACCGAGGAGCAAAAATAGCTAATTGGGCGCGGTTCTGGGTGTGCTCGAATTTTGTTGCTGGCAGTTGGACGTTGGTGGCTGAGTTGCGTCGTTTTAGGGGAACACCGGGTTTGTGCTGTTGTGCACTGACTACTTTGCATTGTGTCGGGGTGTCGTGTCTTTGGTGTTGTCCCGTGGGGGGATGTAGTGGAGTGTTTGAGGAAGTGTGAGGGGTGTGCTCACTTTTGGAGATACTATATATAGATATAGATTCAAGGTTTATAAGTTCAATTTACATTTGAACTAAATCTGTGTCGGTCACAGAGTGAATATTGATTCATATAGAGATTATATTTGTTCTCAGAGTGTGAATCCACAAATATTAAAGTATCAAATATTTGGACTTTGAATGTTGACTAATGATAATCCCTGAATGTAAAGGTGAAAGAGTGTGAGTGATCTGTGAGGGACAAATTAAGTCCCTGATTGATGAGGGATTCCAGTAGGTGTGACTTCTTGTACACGGTGGGAAGTGTCTGCCTCCCTTAAGGAGACAGAAGATGTGTAAAAGTGTGTTTGAAAATCATAACCAACAGGAAATTTCCATGGAGAAAAAGTACTTTGAGGACGTGGTGGTCTTTGGAAATTGATGTCATGCTTCGGTGTGGGAGGAACACACCGAGCATAAGAGGGAAGAGGGAACAGGGAATCAGGCCTGAAACTGAAGCTATAAACTGCACAGCATTGTGGGAGAAGCAACAATAAATAAGGAAGGCTAAATGACCACATTAGCAACACCTGAGGCAAGGGGTGTGGCCATTACCAGAACCAACACAAATGCCTATTGATCCACAAGGAAAACCTGTCAGATCAAACCACGTGTTGCCAGTCTCACCGATCTCCTGCCACCTGTCGTGGGAACGTCCGTGACAGTACCCCCCTTCTACGGGTGACCTCCGGGTCACCAAACTACTGGCATTCACATCAGATGCCGGTACCCACATCCTCTCCTCTGGTCCATAACCCTTCCAGTGAACAAGATACTGAAGAGATCTACGGAGAACTCGAGTCGAGAGTCAATTATCTTGCCGATTGGAAATTCCAAACTACCGTCCACCATGACAGGAGCGGGTGGCAAGGAATACGGCTCCAAAGGTTCAACATTTCTCTTCAACAAAGATTTATGAAACACATTATGAATTTTCAGGGCCTGAGGAAGTTCAAGACGAAAAGCTACAGGATTAATATTGAAAGTGATCTTATATGAACCTTGGACCCAACTTCCAAGAAGGTACCTTCAACTTAATGTTTCTTGTGGACAGCCACACAGAATCACCCACCCAGGTCCGGACCATTCATACGTTTCCTGTCAGCCACACATTTAAACTTGTTGCCCATATTCATCAAGTTATTTAGAATTTTCCACCATATAGATGACAATGAGGCCGAAAAACGTTCTTCCTCAGGGATACCAGAAGTATCAGAACCAGAAAATGTGCCAAACTGCGGGTGAAACCCATATGCCCCAAAAAACGTTGACTTACCAGTGGACTCCTGTCTACGATTGTTTATGGCAAACTCTGCCAAAGACAAAAACGAAGACCACTCCTCCTGGTTCTCAGAGACAAAACATCTCAAGTAAGTATCCAGACTTTGATTAGTGTGTTCCGTCTGTCCGTTCGACTGAGGATAAAAAGCTGAAGAAAAGGACAGTTGTACCCCAAGTCGAGTACAAAACGCCTTCCAGAATCTGGAAACACGATCCGAGACCACGTCAGAGGGAATGCCATGGAGTTCCACCGTGTTGTCAACAAACACTTGTGCAAGTGTTTTAGCATTAGGTAGGCCCGGCAACGCTATAAAGTGCACCATTTTACTAAAGCGATCAACTACCACCAGAATAACTGTCTTTCCTGAAGAATTAGGTAGATCAGTGATAAAATCCATGGATAAGTGAGTCCATGGTCTGGACGGGATGGGAAACAGAAATAGAGATCCGGAAGGCCGAGTATGTGTCACCTTAGCATGTGCACAGGTACAGTACTACAGGTTAACACATAGTCCTCAACACACGCAAACCCGGCCACCAGAATCTACGAGAGATGAGGTCAGCAGTGGATCTACTCCCAGAGTGTCCCGTAAGAGCCGTGATGTTCCTCAAACACCTTGTGACGCAATTCAGATGGCACAGTTTCCCAGAGGGACAAGAATCCGGTGCGTCTTACAGGGCCTCTAACACCTTCATCTCTAGGTCAGAGTAAAGAGCGGATATCACCACCACTTCCGACAGTATAGGACTCGTATTTTCAAAATCACCACCTCCAGGAAAACAATGTGACAAGGCATCTGTCTTGACTTTCTTAACCCCAGGACGATAGGTGACAATGAAATTGAATCTGGTGAAAAACAAAGACCATCTGGCTTGTCTCAGGTTTAGTCGTTTAGCTGACTCCAGGTAAGCCAGGTTTTTGTGATCTGTGAACGGATGAATCGCCCCTTCCAACCAATTCTGCCATTCCTCAAAAGCCAACTTAATGGCCAGTAACTCTCTGTTACCCACATCATAATTTCGCTCTGCGGAAAAGAGTTTTTTAGAGAAAAAGGCACATGGACGTAATTTACCAGGTGACGGGCCCTGCGATAAAACTGCTCCTACCGCCTCCTCGGACTCGTCCACTTTCATAATGAAAGGTTGTGATACATCCGGCTGCACCAATATAGGGGCAGAAGAGAAGCATTCCTTAATCGCAGAAAAGGCTCGCAACACCGAATCAGACCACACTGAGACATCTGTCCCTTTCTTAGACATGTCAGTTAAGGGTTTTACTATTGTCGAATAGTTCTGAATACATTTTCGGTAATAGTTGGTGAACCCCAAAAACCGCATAAGAGCCTTCAGATATTCGGGTAGATCCCAGTCCAATATAGCACGGACTTTCTCTGGATCCATTCGAAAACCTGAAGATGACAGCAGGTAGCCCAAAAACTGCACCTCGAGTACAGCAAAAACACACATTTTGCGTACAATTTATTGTCCTTTAGGATCTGTAACACCTGTCTAACGTGATTCTGATGTGTTTCCACGTCTGGAGAATAAATTAGAATGTCATCCAAATACACGACTACAAACCTTCCCATAAGGTGATGAAAAATGTAATTCACAAAATGCTGGAAAACCGCAGGAGCATTGGTCAACCTGAGAGGAATGACCAGGTTCTCAAAGTGCCCGTCAGGAGTATTAAAAGCCGTCTTTCATTCATCCCCTTCCTTGATCCTAACCAGATTGTATGCCCCCCTTAAGTCCAACTTGGAGAACACCTTGGCACCAATAATCTAGTTAAACAAATCGGGAATCAAAGGAAGAGGGTAAGGATCACGGACAGTAATCCGATTGAGTTCATGGAAATCCAGACATGGCCAAAGACCTATGTCCTTTTTTTTTAACAAAAAAGAACCCTGCTGCCACAGCTGGGCGAAGCTAGCCCCCCTTCAATCGGCACAAACAAAAACTCCAGTGTGTTTCTTTAGTGCTACGTTTGTGCCGCAAAAAATAACATTTTATTTTAAAGTTATTAACCGTTTATTAAAAGGTCACCAAAAAGTCACCCAGCCCCCCACCACAGCCAAAATACACGAAACCGGGCTGGTTGGTTAGTACTACGTTTGTGTTGGTTTGTGCCATTTAAATCTACATTCTACCTCCTTTCGTTTTCGAGTTATTAACCATTTATTGAAAGGTCACCAAAGGTCACCCAGCCCCCCACCACAGCCAAAAAACACGAAACTGGGCTGGATGGTTAGTGCTACATTTGTGCTGTTTTTTTGCAATTTAAATCTACATTCTACCTCCTTTCGTTTTTGAGTTATTAACCATTTATTGAAAGGTCACCAAAGGTCACCCAGCCCCCCCACCACAGCCAAAAGACACGAAACCGGGCTGGATGGTTAGTGCTACGTTTGTGCTGGTTTGTGCCATTTAAATCTACATTCTACCTCCTTTCGTTTTCGAGTTATTAACCATTTATTGAAAGGTCACCAAAAGTCACCCAGCCCCCCACCACAGCCAAAAGACACGAAACCGGGCTGGTTGGTTAGTGCTACGTTTGTGCTGGTTTGTGCTGTAAAAATTAACATTTGTGCTGCTTTTATTTGTAAGATAATAGCAATTATTAATATTTTTTTAAGATGATGACATCACCAGCCACCCTGCAACAGCCAAAAGACACGAAACCGGGCTGGTTGGTTAGTGCTGCATTTGTGCTATAAAAATTATCATTTGTGCGGCTTAATTTTATGAACTCCATTAACAGGGCTGAAGCATACTCACTTTACACAGGTAGTAAGAGAAGTTAATATGGACGGACATCACTTGAGGTAAGAATGATTATAGCTACAGCCAAAAAAATAAATACTAACTATCAAGAAGTAGAATGATAAAATATGTCTTTTTACATTTTTATTCTACAAATCATTTTACAAACTGTAGATCATAAAGTTTTCATGAAAATCAATGACATATGAAGAACAAAAACTCACTGAAAAAAGTGGCCTAAACGGGTGGAAATGCTCCAAACCCAGACACTGTAGCGCGTCTATAACCGGGTGAGCAATTCCTCCGCATGCTATCCCCAGCAAAAAATGCGAACAATGGAGGATGCCAGTGCGGACCGCAAGCACCACAAGGACATCTTACACAAAATGATACATTGTGCAGATGAAAAAGTATACATACACAAATCACTGCAGAAAATGCACCAAAATGATACGCAACTGACAATACTAGCTAATTCCTCAAGCCGATGTTAAAAGCTGAGAACTTTGCCAATATCTTCCAGTCAGGAACATATCGGAGCCCCTCATGCACCACGTCACGGTGTCTCAGCACGCATCGGGTCCAACCACTCAACTGCTCGTGGTGTGTGAACAGGGTCTGAACAATGCTAGAAATTAACTCACAGCCAGGCTCTCACATGCCTCCATAGTGGTATCACCAATGCATTGTGAGGTAAAATAAAGCTGAGACACCGTGACGTGGTGCATGAGGGGCTCCGATATGTTCCTGACTGGTAGATATTGGCAAAGTTCTCAGCTTTTAACATCGTTTTTGTCCTTATGTGTATGGAATGTGCCACTTCATTTTGTTGGTAACGTTCTTTTGCACCTGGTAGCTTCTGTGTCACATGGTCTGTTGTGGGTGCGGCTCACAGCTTTATTTTACCTCACAATGCATTGGTGATACCACTATGGAGGCCTGTGAGAGCCTGGCTGTGAGTTAATTTCTAGCATTGTTCAGACCCTGTTCACACACCACAGGCGTTTTAGTGGTAGGACCCCATGCGTGCTGAGACACCGTGACGTGGGGCATGAGGGGCTCCGATATGTTCCTGACTGGAAGATATTGGCAAAGTTATCAGCTTTTAACATCGGCCTGAGGAATTACCTAGTATTGTCAGTTGCGTATCATTTTGGTGCATTTTCTGCAGTGATTTGGACATATGAAGAACAAATAAACCAAAACATAGAGATATCCATATTAAGTTCTGACTTGTCTTCATTAAACGGTAACTGCACGTGTCCATGGAAAGTGCATAAAAAAGTAGATTATCTCAAGCTAAAACCTTTGCTACCTTCGCTTAACAAATGGTAATTGGGAACTACAAGCAGCTAATAATACAAAATCATCAGCACTCGATACAGTGTACAGACCTTGAGTAAGAGGTTGGTGCTTGAAGTGACAACACGGATGGCGCCGTGTCAGATACAGTCCACAATAGAAGTCACCAGCTCTCGATGATATGTGCAAGAAGTAAAGCACTTTTTATTCAATCGTCACATGCGTCAAACAGCCAACATTTTGGGGCCACACAGGGTCCCTTCTTCTGGGCGACATAGTGACCGTCACTATGTTGGCCAGAAGAAGGGACCCTGCCTGGCCACGAAACGTTGGCTGTTTGACGCATGTGACGATTGAATAAAAAGTGCTTTACTTCTGGCACATATCATCGTGTGCTGGTGACTTCTATTGTGGACTACAAGCAGCTAACTTGTGTACAGAAGAGCATGGGGGCATATCTTGGTATGTGAATTTACCACTGCCATACCATTTGTCAAATCATCATATTTTTCCCATGCGTAATCAGACCTTTTACAGTAGGCTATGTAATGGCCTAGAGAGCTTCTAGTAGCTGGTTGGCAAAATGCAACAACAGCTCTTAAAGTGAACCTGTTCTCATTTAATTAAAGGTAGGGTGGAAATTCAGAGAGTTCTGCTTCAAGAAATCTTTCTTCTGAACCTCTGCTTCGTGTTTCACCAGCTGCCCAGAATCCTATGTCAGTGTCAATCCAAAGGTGCTGTCCTGTTTTGAAGGTGTGTCCTACAGTACCATTACAAAGAACATTTCCAGAAACTGAAGGGTCAAAAAACTGCATTTCCATGGGTGTATGTTGCACATCATGGATGCGTGACAGGCATTTTGAAGGTGGTAAATTAATGTGTTTGTTGACTGCTTCTTGTAGAGCTGAAACTCCTCTGGATTTTAATGTGTCTTGGTCAACTGATACACATGCAATATTTCTTGACACTCCAACATGTCGTGAACATATTTTTGAAGAACATTTGCTCTCAGCCACTATACTGGGCACTGTTGAGAACACATTTGAAATTAGTGATGATATGTTGCAGTCAGCTTTAACCAGCTGGAGTCCTCCTTTTATTTGTTCTGCTCCAAATATGTCCCTTAGGATTTTACCTCTCAGCATGTAAATTTATTTTTGTACACCTTTTTCTGCCATGGCTTTCACAAGCTGAAAACTTTCACATTGCTTATTTCTTGGGTCACATAATTACTGTAGGATGTGCTGTCACAAAAGGCACTACAAAGGCACTGACAAAATGCATCAAATGCACGTGTTTGTGACTCTCACTGTGTATCCGCACACCTTTAGGCCTCTTTCAGACGGGCATTGCGGGAAAATGTGCGGGTGCGTTACGGGAACACCCGCGATTTTTCCGCGCGAGTGCAAAACATTGTAATGCGTTTTGCACGCGCGTGAGAAAAATCGTGCATGTTTGGTACCCAAACCCGAACTTCTTCACAGAAGTTCAGGCTTGGGATCGGTGTTCTGTAGATTGTATTATTTCCCCTTATAACATAACAATAATAGCATTCTGAATACAGAATGTATAGTACAATAGCGCTGGAGGGGTTAAAAAAAATAAAAATAAATTTAACTCACCTTAGTCCACTTGATCGCGGCCCAGCATCTCCTTCTGTCTCCTTTGCTGAACAGGACCTGTGGTGAGCATTAATTACAGGAACAGGACCTTTGATGACGTCACTCCGGTCATCACATGATCCATCACCATGGTAAAAGATCATGTGATTGATCATGTGATAACCAGAGTGACGTCATCAAAGGTCCTGTTCCTGTAATTAATGCTCACCACAGGTCCTGTTCAGCAAAGGAGACAGAAGGAGATGTCGGGCCGCGAGTTAAATTTTTTATTTTTTTTTAACCCCTCCAGCGCAGTACACAGGACAGGGGTAAGTACAGCGCAGTATACACAGGACAGGGGTAAGTACAGCGCAGTACACAGGACAGGGGTAAGTATAGGGCAGTACAGAGGCCAGGGGTAAGTACAGCGCAGTACAGAGGACAGGGGTAAGTACAGGGCAGTACACAGAACAGGGGTAAGTACAGGGCAGTACAGAGGTAAGTACAGCGCAGTACACAGGACAGGGGTCAGTACAGCGCAGTACAGAGGACAGGGGTCAGTACAGGGCAGTACACAGAACAGGGGTAAGTACAGGGCTGTACAGAGGTAAGTACAGCGCAGTACACAGGACAGGGGTCAGTACAGCGCAGTATACACAGGACAGGGGTAAGTACAGCCCAGTATACAGAGGTAAGTACAGCGCAGTACACAGGACAGGGGTAAGTACAGGGCAGTACAGAGGACAGGGGTAAGTACAGAGGTAAGTACAGCGCAGTACACAGGACAGGGGTCAGTACAGCGCAGTATACACAGGACAGGGTCAGTACAGCATACACAGGACAGGGGTAAGTACAGGGCAGTACAGAGGACAGGGGTCAGTACAGGGGTAAGTACAGGGCAGTACAGAGGACAGGGGTCAGTACAGGGCAGTACACAGGACAGGGGTCAGTACAGCCCAGTATACAGAGGTAAGTACAGCGCAGTACACAGGACAGGGGTCAGTACAGCGCAGTACAGGGGTAAGTATAGGGCAGTACAGAGGACAGGGGTAAGTACAGCGCAGTACAGAGGACAGGGGTAAGTGCAGGGCAGTACAGGGGTAAGTACAGCGCAGTACACAGCACAGCGGTCAGTACAGCGCAGTACACACAAGACAGAGGTCAGTACAGCGCAGTATACAAAGGACAGGGGTCAGTACAGCGCAGTATACACAGGACAGGGGTCAGTACAGCGCAGTATACACAGGACAGGGGTCAGTACAGCGCAGTACACACAGGACAGGGGTCAGTACAGCGCAGTATACACAGGATAGGAGTAAGTACAGCGCAGTATACAGGGGTCAGTACAGCACAGTATACACAGGACAGGGGTCAGTACAGCGCAGTATACACAGGACAGGGGTCAGTACAGCGCAGTATACACAGGACAGGGGTCAGTACAGCGCAGTATACACAGGACAGGGGTCAGTACAGCGCTGTATACACAGGACAGGGGTCAGTACAGCGCAGTACAGGGGTAAGTATAGGGCAGTACAGAGGACAGGGGTAAGTACAGCGCAGTACACAGGACAGGGGTCAGTACAGCGCAGTATACACAGGACAGGGGTAAGTACAGCCCAGTATACAGAGGTAAGTACAGGGCAGTACACAGGATAGGGGTCAGTACAGCGCAGTATACACAGGACAGGGGTCAGTATAGCGCAGTATACACAGGACAGGGGTCAGTACAGCGCAGTACACACAGGACAGAGGTCAGTACAGCGCAGTATACACAGGACAGGGGTCAGTACAGCGCAGTATACACAGGACAGGGGTCAGTACAGCGCAGTTTACACAGGACAGGGGTCAGTACAGCGCAGTTTACACAGGACAGGGGTCAGTACAGCGCAGTACACAGGACAGGGGTCAGTACAGCGCAGTATACACAGGACAGGGGTCAGTACAGCGCAGTATACACAGGACAGGGGTCAGTACAGCGCAGTACACACAGGACAGGGGTCAGTACAGCGCAGTATACACAGGACAGGGGTCAGTACAGCGCAGTACACACAGGACAGGGGTCAGTACAGCGCAGTATACACAGGACAGGAGTAAGTACAGCGCAGTATACAGGGGTCAGTACAGCGCAGTATACACAGGACAGGGGTCAGTACGGCGCAGTACACAGGACAGGGGTCAGTACAGCGCAGTATACACAGGACAGGAGTAAGTACAGTGCAGTATACAGGGGTCAGTACAGCGCAGTATACACAGGACAGGGGTCAGTACAGCACAGTACACACAGGACAGGGGTCAGTACAGCGCAGTATACACAGGACAGGGGTAAGTACAGCGCAATCTACAGGACAGGGGTCAGTACAGCGCAGTATACACAGGACAGGGGTCAGTACAGCGCAGTATACACAGGACAGGGGTAAGTACAGCGCAGTATACACAGGACAGGGGTAAGTACAGCGCAGTATACACAGGACGGAGGTCAGTACAGCGCAGTATACACAGGACAGGGGTAAGTACAGCGCAGTATACACAGGACAGGGGTCAGTACAGCGCAGTATACACAGGACAGGGGTCAGTACAGCGCAGTACACAGGACAGGGGTCAGTATAGGGCAGTACACAGGACAGGGGTCAGTACAGCGCAGTACACAGGACAGGGGTCAGTACAGCGCAGTACACGGGACAGGGGTCAGTACAGCGCAGTACACAGGACAGGGGTAAGTACAGCGCAGTATACACAGGACAGGGGGTAAGTACAGCGCAGTACACAGGACAGGGGTAAGTATAGGGCAGTACAGAGGACAGGGGTCAGTACAGGGCAGTAAACAGAACAGGGGTAAGTACAGGGCAGTACAGAGGTAAGTACAGCGCAGTACACAGGACAGGGGTCAGTACAGCGCAGTATACAGAGGTAAGTACAGCGCAGTACACAGGACAAGGGTAAGTACAGGGGTAAGTACAGGGCAGTACAGAGGACAGGGGTAAGTACAGAGGTAAGTACAGCGCAGTACACAGGACAGGGGTCAGTACAGCGCAGTATACACAGGACAGGGGTCAGTACAGGGCAGTACAGAGAACAGGGGTCAGTACAGGGGTAAGTACAGGGCAGTACACAGGACAGGGGTCAGTACAGTGCAGTACAGGGGTAAGTATAGGGCAGTACAGAGGACAGGGGTAAGTACAGGGCAGTACACAGGACAGGGGTCAGTACAGCGCAGTATACACAGGACAGGGGTCAGTACAGCGCAGTACAGAGGACAGGGGTAAGTACAGGGCAGTACAGGGTAGGGTTGGATGATATCAAAAATATTCAGACGATAACGATATTAAAAAATTTATCGCGATAACGATATATATCGCGATAAATACCAGTTTTAAAGAAAAAAACACAAGGAGACGTTATACTGTATGGGGGGCCACAAGGAGACATTATACTGTATGGGGGCAGCCACAAGGAGACATTATACTGTATGGGGCCGCCACAAGGAGACGTTACACTGTATGGGGGCAGCCACAAGGAGACATTATACTGTATGGGGGCAGCCACAAGGAGACGTTATACTGTATGGGGGCAGCCACAAGGTGACGTTATACTGTATGGGGGCAGCCACAAGGAGACGTTACACTGTATGGGGGCCACAAGGAGACGTTACACTGTATGGGGGCAGCCACATAGAGACGTTATACTGTATGGGGGCAGCCACAAGGTGACGTTATACTGTATGGGGGCAGCCACAAGGAGACGTTACACTGTATGGGGGCAGCCACAAGGAGATGTTATACTGTATGGGGGCAGCCACAAGGAGAAGTTACACTGTATGGGGGCCACAAGGAGACGTTACACTGTATGGGGGCAGCCACAAGGAGACATTATACTGTATGGGGGCAGCCTCAAGGAGACGTTACACTGTATGGGGGCCACAAGGAGACGTTATACTGTATGGGGGCAGCCACAAGGAGACGTTATACTGTATGGGGGCAGCCACAAGGAGACGTTATACTGTATGGGGGCAGCCACAAGGAGACGTTATACTGTATGGGGGCAGCCACAAGGAGACATTATACTGTATGGGGGCAGCCACAAGGAGACGTTATACTGTATGGGGGCAGCCACAAGGAGACGTTATACTGTATTGGGGCAGCCACAAGGAGACGTTACACTGTATGGGGGCAGCTACAAGGAGACGTTATACTGTATGGGGGCGGCCACAAGGAGACGTTATACTGTATGGGGGCAGCCACAAGGAGATGTTACACTGTATGGGGGGCCACAAGGAGACGTTATACTGTATGGGGGCAGCCACAAGGAGACATTATACTGTATGGTGGCAGCCACAAGGAGACGTTACACTGTATGGGGGCAGCCACAAGGAGACGTTATACTGTATGGGGGCAGCCACAAGGAGACGTTATACTGTATGGGGGCAGCCACAAGGAGACGTTATACTGTATGGGGGCCACCACAAGGAGACGTTATACTGTATGGGGGCAGCCACAAGGAGACGTTATACTGTATGGGGGGCCACAAGGAGACGTTATACTGTATGGGGGGCCACAAGGAGACGTTATACTGTATGGGCGGCCACAAGGAGACGTTATACTGTATGGGGGGCCACAAGGATACGTTATACTGTATGGGGGCTGTGAAGGACTTTTATGCAATTGCCTATATGCTTCAGTTTTATTCTCTCCCTGCTATTTTGAGGACTATATTGTTCGGTTCCAAATGTCAAGAATGAATGTATTCGTGTACCGAACAATGATGTTGAGATTATGTTTGTATGTGGGATAGAAAGTACTTTTCTGAAATTGTTAAGAATTGTAAATGTTCTGGCCAGCAGATAATTGAGCTGTGTGTATTGTTAAAAATTAATTGTCTAGCCTGGCCCAGAGGAGGAGTTTTAGGATAATTGAGCTGTGTGTATTGTTAAAACTCAATTATCTAGTTCGGCCCAGAGGAGGAGTTTATTGCTGCATAAATTGTGAGTTCTGTGTACCAGTAAATCAGTCTTGTTCCAGCATTAAGTTGACTCATGTGTGGATTATTCGGCGATTCCAGGGATATTCCTACTCGTGGAATATTTGGTGATTTTCTTTTATGGGAAGAAGGGAATGCTTGACGAGGATATTTTCTACTACCGTCACAATTGGTTGGCAGCAGCGGGATTTTCCCTTCTACTTTCCTTTACACCAGGATTCCAAGCAGACACTGGGAACAGTGAATGGAAGGCTGGTACACCCTGCTTAAAAGAAATACACTGAAAGAACTACTGGAAGTCCGTGGAAGGATTGCTAGCAACAAAACCAAGCGGGTCATTATAGCAGAATTAATGGAGCTAGACCAGGAGAACTTGGTTGCAGCAACGCCAGCAGTACAAGAGATGGGGACACCAGTGATTCAGGAGGAGGAATCACCAGCCAACAAGGCAATGAGAGAGAAGCTAGCATGGTTCGGTCCGAACCCAACCGCGGATGTGGTGCTGAAACTGATGAACCTGTTAGCGGAGGAGGCTAAACAAATAAGAGACGCAGAGCTACAGTTAAAACTGGCAGCAGTCCAACAAGCAGCCGCACATTCTCCAAACAGTGAGTACAGCACAGCAGACACAAGGAAGATTCCGTTTAGCGCTTTTAAAGCTTTTGATGAAAAAGACTGTGACATTGATAATTACCTGTCAGATTTTGAGCGACAATGTAACCTGCACCGAATAGATAGAGGAGAGTGGGTCGCAATATTGTCAGGCAAACTGTCAGGCAAAGCTTCTGATGCTTTCCGGACCGTGCCAGAGCAGGAGATCCATAGCTACGCCAGGGTTAAAGAAGTGCTCCTGGCTCGTTATGCAGTAACCCCAGAGTCCTACCGACAAAAGTTCAGGGACTCACGCAAAACCACGAAAGACTCTTACGTGGAATGGGCATGCCAGTTATCCCTGTCGGCCTCTAACTGGGTCAACAGCAGCCAGGCCACCACCGCAGAGGACATTTTACAACTAATGCTCCTGGAACAATTTTACGATCACATCCAGACGGATGTCAAAGACTGGGTGAGAGATCGCAGGCCCATGACTCTACCAGAGGCCGCTAAGTTGGCGGATGAATATGCGGATACTCGCAAGACGAACCCGGTCACACCACGGGTACAACCTCCACGACCAACGGTGCCCTCACACCCACCAGCCGCTAGATACCAACCTCCTAACAGACCGGTGACATCTAGCCCTCGCTATCCACGCCAGGAGGACAATGAACAACGCTGCTTCCGGTGCAAACAGCTGGGTCACTACAAGCAGAATTGCCCCATGGACAACAACACCAGGTCAAATTGGTCTCGACCTGGGTACCGCCCACCAGCAGCAGCCCATTGTGTAGACTCGGCTTGGGATCCCCAGGAACTGGGTCAGGAAGAACCATTGGGCACCCTTTACAAAGCCCTCATGGTACAATCTGTTATTACGGACAACAGGAAACACCATTGTCAGCTGGTCATGGTTAACGGAAAAAACGCCCGGGGATTAAGAGACAGTGGGGCAACCATCACGTTGGTACAAAGACACCTTATTAGGGCATCAGAGAAACCGGGGAAATCAATTGCTGTGAGAGTGGCAGGGGGGGGCGGTATACCGTATTCCTACTGCACAGGTACACCTAGACTGGGGTGCGGGAGCTGGCAATGTTCATGTGGGCGTCATGAAAAACTTACCTTCTGAAGTCATCTTGGGCAACGACATTGGCCCCCTGACTTCGGCGTTCGCCTCTACCCCCGCTCAGGAGGCCGACGCAGTAACCACCAGAGCACAAATTCGCGCTGCCGAGAGCCATCCGCTTCCTACTGAGACCCAGGTAAGCCAACCCAACCTACCCTTGACTGTAGAACCCCTACCCTGGGACACCCCAGAGGACTTTGGGCGGGAGGTGACCGGAGACCCTTCCCTCAGAAAGTATCGAGAGAAAGCCAGGAGGGGCCAAGGGGGGTTAGAGAAGGAGCAATTTATCTGGGAGGAAGGCCGCTTGTACAGGCTCACCGAGACCCGGGGTAATACACCAGGGCCTAAGCAAAAACGCCAGCTGGTAGTTCCCCGGAAATACCGCCAGGAGTTATTGAGGATTGGGCACGACGTACCCTTGGCAGGCCATTTTGGAATACGCAAGACAGGGTATCGGATAACCCAGAACTTCTTCTGGCCTGGGGTGTCCGACGACGTCAGGGCGTATTGTCAAACGTGCGAGGTATGCCAACGTATAGGTAAAAAGGGAGACCACCCAAAGGCTAAACTAGTTTCCATGCCCATTATTGAAGAACCGTTCACAAGGGTAGCCGTGGACATTATAGGGCCCCTAGCCCAACCTAGCCGTTCCGGCAAGCGGTATATACTCACCATAGTAGACTACGCCACCCGTTACCCCGAAGCGGTAGCTCTCTCTAACATACAGGCTGAGACCGTAGCAGAGGCCCTAGTTAAAGTTTTTTCCCGCGTAGGCTTTCCCAAGGAGGTTCTGTCCGACCAAGGTACCCAATTCACGGCCGAGGTAACCCAGCAGATATGGAAAACCTGTGGAGTTAAATCCCTGATTAGCTCCCCATACCATCCCCAGACTAACGGCCTGTGCGAGCGCTTCAACGGAACGCTAAAGCAAATGTTGAAGTCGTTCACGGGGGCATACAAGGATTGGGAGCGATTCCTGCCGCACCTTCTCTTTGCCTACCGAGAGGTGCCGCAGGAATCGACCGGATTCTCACCCTTCGAACTTCTCTATGGGAGGCGGGTGAGGGGGCCCTTAGATCTCATCAAGGATCACTGGGAGGGGCAGACAGAGATTGAGGGGACCCCGGTTGTACCTTATGTCCTGGAGCTGAGGGACCACATGGAGGAATTAGCCCAGACAGTGCGAGAAAACCTCCGGGCGGCCCAACAGCGCCAGAAGGTATGGTATGACCGACGGGCTAGGCACCGGAGCTTTCAGATAGGCCAAAAGGTCATGGTATTAAGGCCGGTCCGAACAGACAAGCTCCAGGCCGCCTGGCAGGGCCCCTATAAAGTTATAGGACAGATATGCGACACTACCTACACGATAGCCAGCTGCGAGGATGAAGATGTGAAACGAACCTTTCACATCAACATGCTCAAGGCCTATCAGGAACGGGCAGAGGAGGTAGCCGCTATCTGTGCACCAGCAGGAGAAGACACAGAGACCCTACCCCTTCCCGACCTATTGGGCAGTAACGAAGGGATGACCCAGATAAAGAAAGTCCAGCTAGGTGAACAGTTGGAGCCGCAAGAGCGGGCTCAAGCTGCCCGTTTACTAGAAACAAAACAGGGCACATTCTCTCAGGAGCCTGGATACACACTCCTAGCCATACACAAGGTAGAGACTCCAGGACAGGCACCCCTGAGACAGCCTCCCTACCATATCCCCGAAGCAGTCCGGGAAGGGATGCGGAAGGAAATAGATGAGATGCTTCGGCTAGGCGTAATCGAACCCTCAGAAAGTCCTTGGGCCTCGCCGGTAGTCTTAGTGCCAAAGAAGGATGGGACAACCCGCTTCTGTGTAGATTACCGGCGCCTCAACGACAAGACAGTTACGGACGCCTATCCGATGCCACGGATGGACGAGCTGCTTGACCATATCTCTGCAGGGAAGTATCTGACCACAATAGACCTATGCAAGGGATATTGGCAGATTCCCCTAGCAGAAGATGCCATACCCAAGTCGGCCTTCATCACCCCGTTCGGCCTATACCAATTCCGGGTTATGCCATTCGGGATGAAGAACGCCCCGGCCACCTTCCAACGGATGGTGGATCAGTTACTTAGGGGTCTCCAGAGCTTTGCATGCGCTTACCTGGATGACATCGCCATCCACAGCGATACCTGGGAAGCGCACCTAGAGCACGTAGGGGTATTATTAGATAGGATCAGGGGGGCCGGGCTGACCCTGAAACCCGACAAATGTCACTTGGGTATGGCGGAGGTACAATATTTGGGCCACCGAGTAGGATGTGGTAAGCAACCGCCGGAGCCGGCTAAGATCGAGGCCGTTGCCAATTGGCCCACTCCCCACACCAAGACACAAGTCATGGCTTTCTTAGGCACAGCCGGCTATTACAGACGCTTTGTACCCGACTATAGCGCCCTGGCCAAACCCCTGACCGACTTGACCAAAAAGAAGCTACCCCAACAAGTCCTGTGGTCCCCGGAATGCGAGGTGGCTTTCCAAGCACTAAAGACTGCTCTGGTTAATGCTCCGGTGTTGGTTACCCCAGATCCTAACAAAAGATTTATTGTCCATACAGACGCTTCAATGTTTGGACTGGGGGCAGTACTAAGCCAGATCGGGGAGGATGGAGGAAAGCACCCGGTGGCATACCTGAGTCGGAAGCTGTTGCCAAGGGAGGTCAGTTATGCCACCATTGAAAAAGAGTGTTTGGCCTTGGTATGGGCACTCAAAAAGCTCACACCTTACCTTTATGGCCGGGCGTTCACTCTCATCACCGATCACAACCCCTTGGTGTGGCTTAACCGGGTTTCAGGGGACAACGCCCGTTTGCTACGCTGGAGCTTGGCCTTACAGCCCTATGACTTTACGATTCATTATCGCCCAGGCAAGCAAAACGGGAATGCCGATGGATTGTCACGCCAAACGGATTTAACCTCGGACTAAAAGCTCTGAACCCGTCAACCCTACTGGACCAGGAAAGGTCCAACCGAGTTGCCGGAGCAGGGAGAAAAAGGGGGGCCATTGTGAAGGACTTTTATGCAATTGCCTATATGCTTCAGTTTGATTATCTCCCTGCTATTTTGAGGACTATATTGTTCGGTTCCAAATGTCAAGAATGAATGTATTCGTGTACCGAACAATGATGTTGAGATTATGTTTGTATGTGGGATAGAAAGTACTTTTCTGAAATTGTTAAGAATTGTAAATGTTCTGGCCAGCAGATAATTGAGCTGTGTGTATTGTTAAAACTCAATTGTCTAGCCTGGCCCAGAGGAGGAGTTTTAGGATAATTGAGCTGTGTGTATTGTTAAAACTCAATTATCTAGTTCGGCCCAGAGGAGGAGTTTTTTGCTGCATAAATTCTGAGTTCTGTGTACCAGTAAATCAGTCTTGTTCCAGCATTAAATTGACTCGTGTGGATTATTCGGCGATTCCAGGGATATTCCTACTCGTGGAATATTGGGTGATTTTCTTTTATGGGAAGAAGGGAATGCTTGACGAGGATATTTTCTACTACCGTCACAGGGGCCACAAGGAGCGCAGCCGCAAGGAGACATTACATACAGTATGGGGGCAGCTGCGCCTGCAGCAGCCACAAAAGGAGACATTACTTAGTTAGAGTATGGGGCTGGGGGGCAGCAGCTGCCCCCCCATGTCTTATGGCCACTTGTGTGACTGTGACTTGTCACCTGCCTGCCAGGCTGCCACCACCATAATTCTTTCTTGTTGGTCATGCTCATCATGTCATGGGGGAGCCAGGAGGTACTGGAGGGAGTCGAGGGACTCATGATGGCTCACTGCGGAGCATGCAGCCACTGGCAGGCATGAAGGACTGAGTGGGCTGTGGGCCAAGACATATAACTGGAGTAATAGGCAGAGTGGACTGGAGTGACATTACAAACCTTTTACCACTCGCTGCTGTAGTCTGTATGTACTGCGCTGCTCTAGTCTCAGCCTGGGGGCGTCACCTGATTCCGACCATTCAGAGCAAGCAGGAGGAGCCGCTGGTAGATATAGATAATGATGGGGGAGGGCAGCGGCGCCGCGGACTCAGTTTTTAAAGCTGTGACGTCACGAAATATACCGCGGTATTAGGAAACGGCGATATCGCCATATCGCCGTTTTTTTTATATCGCGGTATATCGAAAAACCGATATATCGCCCAACCCTAGTACAGGGGTAAGTATAGGGCAGTACACAGGACAGGGGTCAGTACAGCGCAGTATACACAGGACAGGGGTCAGTACAGCGCAGTACACACAGGACAGGGGTAAGTACAGCGCAGTATACACAGGACAGGGGTCAGTACAGCGCAGTATACACAGGACAGGGGTCAGTACAGCGCAGTATACACAGGACAGGGGTTAGTACAGCGCAGTATACACAGGACAGGGGTCAGTACAGCGCAGTATGCACAGGACAGGGGTCAGTACAGCGCAGTACACACAGGACAGGGGTCAGTACAGCGCAGTACACACAGGACAGGGGTAAGTACAGCGCAGTATACACAGGACAGGGGTCAGTACAGCGCAGTACACACAGGACAGGGGTCAGTACAGCGCAGTATACACAGGACAGGGGTCAGTACAGCGCAGTATACACAGGACAGGGGTCAGTACAGCGCAGTACACAGGACAGGGGTCAGTACAGCGCAGTACACACAGGACAGGGGTCAGTACAGCGCAGTACACACAGGACAGGGGTCAGTACAGCGCAGTATACACAGGACAGGAGTAAGTACAGCGCAGTATACAGGGGTCAGTACAGCGCAGCATACACAGGACAGGGGTCAGTACAGCACAGTACACACAGGACAGGGGTCAGTACAGTGCAGTATACACAGAACAGGGGTCAGTACAGCACAGTACACACAGGACAGGGGTCAGTACAGCGGAGTACACACAGGACAGGGGTCAGTACAGCGCAGTACACACAGGACAGGGGTAAGTACAGCGCAGTATACAGGGGTCAGTACAGCGCAGTATACACAGGACAGGGGTCAGTACAGCACACAGTTTGGGAGTCAACTGACTTTACTAGGCATGCGCACCTGGTTTCAAACCTCCAACAGCCTCATTTACATACAATACATAAATTACTATGGTACAAGGAAAGGTGGGGTCAGACAATGGGACAGGAAAAGGGGGGAGGCGAAGAGGTACAGACAAGAAAGACATTCTTTAAGTGGCTCAGTTTGCCACAATGCTCCCCCAGAACCAAGCCGGCATACACAGTCTGATCCCAACGGATCGGCTTGGGGAAATTCCGGAGGAGCGCTCACAGATCACTTTTCAAGTTCAGTTTGTCTGGATAATCCGTCGGCGTTGCCATTTTGCTTCCCAGGGCGGTAGTGGATGGTAAAGTCAAAAGGCTGCAGCGCCAAGCTCCAAGCGCAGCAGCCGGGCATTGTCTCCTGACACCCTGTTCAGCCACACCAACGGGTTGTGATCTGTGAGTAAGGAAAAGGGTTGTCCATACAAATAGGGCTGCAGCTTTTTAAGGGCCCACACCGCGGCCAGGCATTCTTTTTCGATGGCGGCGTAGCTTACTTCCCGGGGTAAAAGTTTTCTGCTTAAGTAAGCCACTGGATGCTCGCCGCGATCTTCTCCGACTTGGCTCAGTATTGCCCCCAATGCAAACATAGAAGCGTCTGTGTGGACGAGAAAGCGTTTAGTTGGATCAGGGGCGGCAAGTACAGGTGAATTCACAAGAGACGTTTTTAGTTGCTGGAATGCCTGCTCACACTCTGGGGTCCAGACTACTATCTTAGGGAGATTCTTGCGGGTCAAATCGGTGAGGGGTTTGGCCAGGGTACTGTAGTTGGGTACAAATTTACGGTAGTATCCTGCGGTCCCTAGGAATGCCAGTACTTGAGTTTTGGTACGAAGGGTTGGCCATTTGGCTACAGCCTCTACCTTAGCCGTTTCGGGTTTTTGTTGGCCGCTCCCTACCCGGTGTCCTAGGTATTGGACTTCTGCCATCCCTATATGGCACTTACTGGGTTTCAGAGTTAATCCTGCCTCCCTAATACGGTCTAGTACGGCTCCTATGTGGGTCAGGTGTTCAGTCCAGGAGTGGCTGAAGATGGCTATATCATCTAGATAGGCGCAAGCGTACTCCTGGAACCCATCCAATAGCCGATCCACCATCCTCTGAAAAGTAGCCGGAGCGTTTTTCATCCCGAATGGCATGACCTTAAACTGGTACAGGCCAAACGGGGTGACAAACGCCGACTTAGGGATGGCGTCTTCGGCTAGGGGAATCTGCCAATACCCCTTACAAAGATCTATTGTGGTGAGGTATTGGCCCCTGGCCATTTTGTCTAGGAGCTCGTCTATCCGGGGCATAGGGTAGGCATCGGATACGGTCTTATCATTAAGCCTCTGGTAATCTACGCAGAAGCGGGTAGTCCCATCCCGCTTCGGCACCAGAACTACTGGGGAGGCCCAAGGGCTTTCAGAGTGCTCTATGACTCCTAGTTGTAGCATTTCTTCAATTTCCTTGCGCATATTATCCTTTACGGATTCAGGTATGCGGTAAGGAGGTTGGCGGAGAGGGGTCTGCCCTGGTGTTTCTACTCTGTGGGTGGCTAACTGGGTGTACCCGGGGAGATTAGAAAAAGTGGTTCCTTTTTCCCTTATTAGACTATGAGCCTGCGCCCTTTCCTGGGGACTCAGCCGTTCACCTAACTGAACATCTTCCAGGTCCTCTTTCTGGCCCTCTTTCTCTAGGAGGTCTGGGAGAGGTAAATTGTCAAAGTCCTCTGCGGCAGAGGCGCAAATAGCGGTCACCTCTTCTATGCGCTCGTAGTAGGGCTTCAGCATGTTCACATGGTGCATGCGTCTGCCCCCTGCTCCAGCGCACGGGCCGATCACATAGGTGGTATCGCAGATTTGCTCCACCACCTTGTATGGGCCCTGCCAGGAGGCCTGCAGCTTGTCATTACGGACTGGCCATAGGATTAACACCTTCTGCCCGACCTGAAAGCTGCGGTCCCTGGCCCCCTTATCGTACCATCTGCGCTGTCAGTGTTGGGCCGCTTGGAGGTTAGTACGTACCGTCTGGGTCAGAGCCTCCAAGCGTTCCCTAAACTCCAGCACGTATGGGACAATAGGAGTACCATTCGTAGTTACCCCTTGTGGCGGAACCCGCCTCGCCACTGGGCATTGGAGAGGCCTGGCTGCCCGCCTCCTACCTGCTGACTATGGCCCCTGGTAAATTGGTACGTTTGAATGCAATATTTGGGCATGTGGTCTTTTATATTGCTGCTACTGGCCCTTTAATGGCCATCCGTGGACATATTATGACTTTTAGGAACAATGCCCCTTTAAGACTGTGTAGCAGATTGCATTCAGGCTGTCTTAAATATTATGTGTGTTATTATGGGTTCGGTTAAATTGTATTGCTGTGTGTTGTGGACTGTATATATCTGCTCTTACTGTAATGTTTGCATGTTACAGGCATTGTTGTCTGTGCCTCTTCTCCTCCCCCTTTTTCCTGTCCCATTGTTTCCCCAGCAATGTGTTGTCGCAGGGACACCAGTTTAAACCAGCTGCTCTGTCCCTACTCCATCTCCCATCAGCCCTTGCTATTGTCTGGCCCCACCCTTCCTTGTACCAGAATCCTCTAGGTGCCCTATTGTATGTAAATGAGGCTGTTGAGTTTAAAGTAGTGTGCTGTGTCTAAATAAAGTCAGTTCCTCTTTTATCCCTCAAGGTGAAGTGTCGTCTCATGCTTGGGGGAGGATTTATTGCATGCTGTCCCAGTTTGACTGTGTAGCGGAGAGCTGATATTCCACAGCGAATCTCCACTTAAGATCCCAGTGAGGCTCAGGAACAAGTCTTATAAATCCATAGAGTAGGAATTCCAGCAGGCAAAGTAATCCAATAATATCCCAACAGCAATCCCAATGACTGGACGACACACAGCATCAGGAGCAGAACTGACTTTATTTAGACACAGCACACACTTTTAAACCCCCCAACAGCCCCATTTACATACAATAGGGCACATAGAAGATTATGGTACAAGGAAGGGTAGGGCCAGACAATAGCAAGGGCTGATGGGAGATGGCGGAGGGACAGAAAAGCAATACATTTAACATAGTAAACATTGCAGTTTACAATACATAGCAATACAATTAACCGAATGCCATTTTACAGGAATTAAACAGGACAGGCTGAATACAATCCGCTACAATGCTCCCCCTTGCCCACAAGCCGGCATACACAGTCTGATCCAGCACGGATCGGCTTGGGGATGTCCGGGGTGCTCACGGATCATTTCTCCAAATCAGTCTGTCTCGACAACCCGTCAGCGTTTCCATTTTGTTTGCCCGGGCGGTACTGAATATTAAAGTCAAAAGGCTGCAGCGCCAAACTCCAGCGCAGCAGCCTGGCATTGTCCCCAGCCACCCGGTTCAGCCATACTAACGGGTTGTGATCCGTGAGCAGGGAAAAAGCCTGTCCATATAAATACGGCTGTAACTTCTTTAGGGCCCACACCACAGCCAGGCATTCCTTCTCGATGGCGGCGTAGCTTACTTCTCTGGGTAATAGTTTGCGACTGATGTAAGCCACGGGATGTTCTCCGCCATCGGCCCCAACTTGGCTCAGCACTGCCCCCAATCCAAACATAGAAGCGTCTGTGTGAACAAGAAAACGTTTAGTTGGATTGGGAGCTGCCAAGACAGGGGCATTAATAAGTGCATTTTTCAGATGTTGGAAGGCCTGCTCACACTCCGGGGTCCAGGTTACTTGGCGGGGAAGATTCTTACGGGTCAGGTCAGTAAGGGGTTTGGCCAGGGCGCTATAATTGGGGACAAACTTTCTGTAATATCCTGCTGTCCCTAGAAATGCCAACACCTAAATCTTAGTCCTAGGGGTAGGCCATTGGGCTACAGCCTCTACTTTGGCTGGTTCTGGCTTCTGTTTCCCACAACCCACTCGATGGCCCAGGTACTGTACCTCGGCCATTCCTATACTGCATTTGGCCGGTTTCAACGTCAAACCGGCCTCCCTAATCCTGTCTAGAACCGCTCCTATATGGGTCAAGTGCTCCTGCCAGGTATTGCTAAAAATTGCAATATCGTCGAGGTAGGCACAGGTGTAGTCCTGGAACCCATCTAGAAGTCGGTCCACCATCCGCTGGAACGTAGCCGGAGCGTTTTTCATCCCAAATGGCATAACCTTAAAGTGGTATAGGCCGAATGGGGTGACAAAGGTTGACTTAGGTATGGCATCCGGAGCCAGGGGTATCTGCCAGTACCCCTTACACAGATCAATAGTAGTGAGGTATTGGCCTCTGGCCATCCGGTCTAGCAGTTCATCTATCCTGGGCATCGGATAAGCGTCTGATACAGTCTTTTCATTCAACCTCCGGTAGTCTACACAGAAGCGGGTCGTACCGTCCCGCTTCGGTACGAGGACTACCGGAGATGCCCACGGGCTGTCTGAGCGCTCAATCACCCCCAGCTGGAGCATCTCGTCGATCTCCTTACGCATATTCTCTCGCACCGCTTCAGGGATGCGGTACGGGGTCTGGCGCATGGGTAGTTGCCCTGGGGTTTCTACTCTGTGAGTGGCCAGAGGAGTGTACCCAGGCACATTGGAGAAGGTCTCCTGCTTCTCTCTTAGCAGCTGTTGTACCTCGGTACGTTCCTGTGGGCTCAGCCGGTCCCCCAGTACAACTTCTCCTAAATCCCCAGACAGCTGACCGTCCCCCAGTAGATCCGGCAGGGGAAGACTGTCAAACTCTTCAGAGCTGGGTGCACAAATAGCGGTCACACCTCCTCTGAGCGTTCCTGGTAGGGCTTCATCATGTTCACATGGAGCATGCGTCGCCCTCCGGTCCCTGCGGAGGGGCCAATTATATAAGTGGTGTCACATCTCTGTTCCACTACTTTATAAGGGCCTTGCCAGGCGGCCTGTAACTTATCATGTCGGACAGGTTTCAAAATTAAAACTTTCTGCCCAACCTGGAAGCTATGGTCCCTGGCGCCCCGATCGTACCATGTGCGCTGGCGCGTCTGAGCCGCCCGGAGGTTTTCCTTTACTGTCTTAGTTAGAGCTTCCAAGCGATCTCGGAGCGCTAACACATATGGTACAATGGGGGTGCCGTCTGCGCTTCTGTCTTCCTCCCAATGCTCCCTAATTAAGTCCAGCGGTCCCCTTACTCTCCTCCCGAACAACAATTCAAATGGGGAGAATCCTGTGGATTCCTGCGGCACCTCCCGGTAAGCAAAGAGGAGGTGAGGCAGGAATCGTTCCCAGTCTCGGTGGGTCTCAGCAAAGGTTCGGAGCATTTGTTTTAAGGTGCCATTGAATCGCTCGCAGAGGCCGTTGGTCTGAGGATGGTAGGGGGCACTGATTATAGGTCTGATTTTGCAAAATTTCCAGAGGTGCTGGGTGACCTCTGCAGTGAATTGAGTACCCTGATCTGAGATGATCTCCCTGGGTAACCCCATCCGGGAGAAAATCTGCATCAGGGCCTCTGCCACGGTTTTTGCGTGGATGTTTGTCAAGGCTACGGCCTCTGGGTAGCGGGTGGCGTAATCCACCACCGACAAAATATACCTCTTGCCAGAGGGGCTAGGTTTCCGGAGGGGACCTACTATATCTACGGCTATTCTATGGAACGGTTCCTCGATTATAGGTAGCGGGTGTAACTTTGCTTTCCGCCGGTCCCCCCTCTTCCCTACCCTCTGGCACGTATCGCAGGTGCTGCAATATTTGCGTACTTCCTGGCTAATTTCTGGCCAAAAGAAACTTTGGGTCAGCCGATATCTAGTACGACTGACGCCCAAATGTCCGGATAACGGAATATCGTGCGCTATCCGGAGCAGTTCGGCTCGGTACCTCTGTGGTACAACTAGCTGTCTCATGATGATCGGGTCTGACCCAGCTACCTGCTTGTCTGACTCCCTGTACAATAGCTGCCTATCCCATACAAATCTTTCCCCCTCCGCCCCCGGTTGGTCAGAGGTGACTTTGTCTCTATATACCTGTAGAGTAGGGTCAGTGATCACCTCTGCCGCAAATTCGTCAGGAGGGGCCCAAGGGACACAGTCTAGGGAAGGGGAAGGTTGTCTTACCTGGACCTCCGGCAGTGTGTTGTAGTCCTGGGTGCGGGCCTGTTGCCTGGTGACCACTGGATGTGCTTCCTCAGTGGTTGTGGTTTGTGGCTCAAACGCAGATGTGAGCTTTCCCAGGTCATTTCCCAGTATCACCTCAGTGGGTAATTGGGGCATCAACCCCACCTCCACAGTCCCTGACCCCGCACCCCAATGCAAATGAACCCTTGCTGTATTCAGCCGATATACGGCTCCCCCAGCAACCCTGACAGCCACAGTCCTATTGGTTTTAGCTTTGTCCGCGACCAAGTGGCTTTGGACCAAGATTATGGTTGCTCCCGAATCTCTGAGTCCCTGCATAGGTTTCCCCTCCAGGTATACTGTTTGCCTGTGGTGCTGCCGATTATCCGCCTGTGCTTGTAGTGGGTTGGCTTCGTGGAGTACTTCCCACTGTTCTATAGTGGTGACTGGAGCTGCAGAGCCATAAGCGGTGGGTGTCTCCTCCTGATAGTGGTGTGCTGCTGCTCTCGGTGGTGGTGGTGGTCCTGGTCGGATCCAGGTGGATCGGTCTCTAAGCTGCGGGCATTCCCGCTTGTAGTGTCCCCACCTCTGGCACTGGTGGCATTGCACAGAGGAGGGTGGGCGAAACCTCGGTTGAGCCGCTGTAGGAGCTGGTGGGGGTAGTGGTCTCAGTGGTGTGTTGGTGCTAGCTGAAAATTGGTTTCCCCCTAGAGGTCGCACAGCTGGTTTAACACCCACAAGCTTGTGCTGCCTGCGGGCATCCATATAGTCATCGGCCTTTTTAGCTGCTTCTGTGATAGACGTGGGGTTACGGTCTTTCACCCATTCCTGCAGGTCTGCGGGTATCCCATCATAGAACTGTTCTAGTAGCAGCATTTGTAATAGGTCCTCCATGGACCGTGCCTGGTTCGCCTGTACCCATCCGAGGGCTGCCCTTTGTAAACGGCAAGCCCATTCTGCATGCGAGTCTTTTTCTGCCTTTTTCAATTCCCTGAACCGTCTCCGGTATGCCTCTGGTGTCATAGCATATCGGGCCAGGATAACCTCTTTGACACGGCTGTAATTCCTAATTTCTGTATCTGGTATCGTACGGTAGGCTTCAGCTGCCCTCTCAGTTAACCGTCCTGCTAAGATGGGTACCCAATCTTCCATATGTATTTTATGTAACGTGCATAGTCTTTCAAAGTCTTGGAGGAATGCATCTATATCTTCCTCCGCTTCTACATACATTTTAAATGCCTGGTATGGAATTTTTGGCTTACCCTCTTGCACCATAGACACTGCTGGGCTTGGTGTTTGTGGTCTCCTTTGCCGCGTTATAAATTCTTGAACCTCTGTCATTGTCTTGGAGATAATTTCCACTGGTGGGTTCTCCCCATAAAATGACAGTCTGAATTGGAGCTGCCTTTGGAACTCTGCTTGCTCTGTTCCGTCTGTCTCGTCCCTCTGTGCAGTGACCGAATCATCCTCTGTTCGGATTTCTGCCATTATTTCAGAGATAAGTGTTGCCTTTGTTTTGTTGCTGGCTGAAATACCTCTTGCTTCCAGAAGATCTTTAAGTGTGGATCGTTTTAAAGTGGAGTAATCAATCTCCATTAATCCTTGTTCCTCTGTGAGTCTGGATCCCAGCGCTGCCAACCAATGTAGTGGAGAGCTGATATTCCACAGCGAATCTCCACTTAAGATCCAAGTGAGGCTCAGGAACAAGTCTTATAAATCCATATAGTAGGAATTCCAGCAGGCAAAGTAATCCAATAATATCCCAACAGCAATCCCAATGACTGGACGACACACAGCATCAGGAGCAGAACTGACTTTATTTAGACACAGCACACACTTTTAAACCCCCCAACAGCCCCATTTACATACAATAGGGCACATAAAAGATTATGGTACAAGGAAGGGTAGGGCCAGACAATAGCAAGGGCTGATGGGAGATGGCGGAGGGACAGAAAAGCAATACATTTAACATAGTAAACATTGCAGTTTACAATACATAGCAATACAATTAACCGAATGCCATTTTACAGGAATTAAACAGGACAGGCTGAATACAATCCGCTACAGACTGCTAGGAGTGAAAACTTATTCGTATGGTTCCTATTCAACTGCCTACAGCATTCATGCTTGAAGAGGATTTATAGGCTTCTTCGGTTCGGTGATTGTGGTGTCTGCCAGAGTGCTTGGAAACCTCAGGAAAACGCTAGGCGCATCCGTAAACGGAGGTACTCAGTCGGGGTGCCAGGTGATCCGTTACACCCCTCCCTCCCAGTGTTCTCTGATAAGGTCTAAGGGACCCCTCACTTTCCTCCCGAACAATAATTCAAAAGGGGAGAATCCCGTGGATTCTTGGGGTACTTCCCTATAGGCAAAGAGCAAGTGGGGCAAAAAATGTTCCCAGTCTTTTTGAGTGTCTATGAACGTGCGGATCATCTGTTTAAGTGTTCCGTTAAACCGTTCACAGAGCCCGTTGGACTGGGGGTGGTAGGCGGAGTTTAAGATCGGTTTCACCCCACACACTTTCCAGAGTTGGTGGGTGACCTCTGCAGTGAACTGGGTGCCCCTATCCGATATAACCTCTCGGGGAAATCCCATATGGGAGAATATTCGCATAAGGGCATCGGCTATAGTCTCTGCATGTACATTGGTCAACGCCACTGCCTCTGGGTATCTAGTGGCGTAGTCCACTACGGTCAAGATGTATTTCTTGCAGGAGGGACTGGGATTCGCTAGGGGTCCTATTATGTCTACAGCTACTCGACTGAAGGGTTCTTCAATTATGGGCAGGGATCTGAGTTTGGCTTTATAGCGATCCCCTCTCTTCCCTACCCTCTGGCAGGTATCGCACGTTTGACAGTATTGTCTAATATCCTTTGAGATACCTGGCCAGAAGAAGTTCTGCGTCAGCCGATGTTTCGTTCGGCTGATTCCTAAATGTCCTGATAATGGTATATCGTGCGCGATGCGCAGCAACTCTTGTCTATACTTTCGGGGTACCACTAACTGCTTAGTGGGCACCGGTAAGGACCCTGCTACTACCTTCTCTGCATAGCGGTATATGAGACCTTTGTCCCAAGCATATCTCTCTCCCTCCAACCCTCCTTGGTCCTTGTGTATCCTATCTTTATATACCTGCAGGGAGGGATCTAGGGCCACCTCACTGCCAAATTCCAGGGGTGCATCCCAGGGGAGAATAGGAGGGGTGTGTGGCATATTGTTTACCTGAGCCTCAGTGTGATCGGATGGAGCCGTGGTGCGTGCTTGCTTCCGGGTAACAACCGGGTAGGCCTCTTGGATAGTTGGTTGAGGGACAAAAGCAGAGGTGAGCTCCCCCAAGTCGTTGCCCAAAATAACATCAGCGGGCAAATCCTGCATAATTCCCACCTCCACATTTCCATGCCCTGCCCCCCAATTCAAATGCACCTTGGCAGTGGAAACTTTGTAAATTGCTCCCCCTGCCACCCGTACAGCTACACAGTCTCCGGTGAGGGTGTGCTTAGGCACCAAATGATTTCGGACCAGGGTTAACGTGGCCCCAGAGTCACGTAATCCTTGTATACTCTTCCCCTCCATGTGTACCACCTGGCGGTGCCCCTGGCGGTTGTCGGAGGCGGCTTGTATGGGGTTTACCTTGTGTAGGATCCCCAGAGGCTCTTCTATTGAGGTGACTGTGGATGTTGGGAGCACAGATTCTCTTTGGCAGCAGTGTACTGCAGCCCGATTGGGGGGAGGAGGACCCTGGTGGTTCCAGTTCTGGCGTGGTCGGTTACGTGGGCAGTCTCTCTGGATGTGCCCCTGTTGGTTGCAGGTGTGGCAGCGGATCGGTGGTCGGGTATTGTACCTAGGAGGGTACTGGTTGTGGCTCGCGGCTGGTCGTGGGTGAGCCAAGGTAGTCACTGCTGGCAGAGGGGTGGTAGATCCATACGTGGTCCGGTATCGTGTGCGTTGGTCTCGCCTGGTGTCTTGGAACTCGTCAGCTAGCTTGGCTGCCTCTGGTAGGGTACGGGGTTTGCGATCTCGTACCCAATTTTGCAGTTCTGTGGTTAGTCCATTAAAAAACTGCTCCATTACTATTAACTGGAACATCTCTTCCATAGTGGTGACCATTGTTGCTTCCATCCACCCCTTGGCGGCTCGTTGTAGTCGGTGTGCCCATTCAGTGTGTGAGTCTTTCGTTTGTTTCTTGATGTCCCGGAATTTGAGTCGGTATGCCTCAGCGGTAATGGCATACCGTGCTAGGATGGCTTGTTTGACTTTGGGATAATTCCTGATGTCTTTGTCTGGGACGGTCCGGTATGCCTCTGCGGCGCGGCCTGACAATCTACCTGCCAGCAGGGGTACTTGGTCGGCTGGGCTGATGTCGTGTAGCTGGCACAACCTTTCGAAATCCTGTAGGTATTCGTCAATATCACTTTCTCCTTCTGTGTAATTTTTAAAAGCTTGGTAGGGAATCTTAGCTTTTCCCTGGGTAGTGCTGGTGGACGCTGGGGCTCCTTCCCCAACTCGCTGAATAGCGTTTTGCTTAGCTACAATGTACTCGTGTACATCTGCTATCAGTCTTTCTAGTGTCTCCACGGAGGGGGTGTTTGGGTAAAAAGCTAACCTGCTATTGAGCTCTCTTGTAAATTCCGTTGGCTCTGTCTCCTGTGGAGTTGCCGCAGTGGTCGCTCTGTCCCCCTCCATGAGTTCGGCCACAAGAGTAGCTTTGGTTTTGTTGCTGGCTTTTCTTCTCCTTGCTTCCAATAATTCCTTTAACGTAGTTCGTTTTAATGTTGCATAATTCGTCTCCATTCACCGTTCGTTCGAATGACTGCACATATTCTCGAACTCTGGTATATCCGAATGGCTGTTTCAAAGAAATGCTGCTTTGCTGTGCTGCAAGGCTTGTATCCCGCCGCTTGCCACCAATTGTAGCAGAGCTTCACGGTATACCCTCAATATATTCACTTAAATCCCCTTGTAGCTGAAGAAGCAAGTCAATATCCAAGAGACGATTTCCCCAGTGACTGGACGACACACAGTTTGGGAGTCAACTGACTTTACTAGGCATGCGCACCTGGTTTCAAACCGCCAACAGCCTCATTTACATACAATACATAAATTACTATAGTACAAGGAAAGGTGGGGTCAGACAATAGCAAGGGCTGATGGGAGGCTGAGGGGGGACACTGCAGCTGGTTTACACAGGTCTCCCAGTGTCCCTGAGACAACACCCTGCTGGGGAAACAATGGGACAGGAAAAGGGGGGAGGGGAAGAGGTACAGACAAGAAAGACATTCTATAAGTGGCTCGGTTTGCCACAAGTACACACAGGACAGGGGTCAGTACAGCGCAGTACACACAGGACAGGGGTCAGTACAGCGCAGTATACACAGGAGAGGGGTAAGTACAGCGCAGTATACACAGGACAGGGGTCAGTACAGCGCAGTATACACAGGACAGGGGTCAGTACAGCGCAGTACACACAGGACAGGGGTCAGTACAGCGCAGTACACACAGGACAGGGGTCAGTACAGCGCAGTATACACAGGACAGGGGTAAGTACAGCGCAGTATAGACAGGACAGGGGTCAGTACAGCGCAGTACACACAGGACAGGGGTCAGTACAGCGCAGTACACAGGACAGGGGTCAGTACAGCGCAGTATACACAGGACAGGGGTAAGTACAGCGCAGTACACACAGGACAGGGGTAAGTACAGCGCAGTACACACAGGACAGGGGTCAGTACAGCGCAGTACACACAGGACAGGGGTCAGTACAGCGTAGTACACACAGGACAGGGGTCAGTACAGCGCAGTATACACAGGACAGAGGTCAGTACAGCGCAGTATACACAGGACAGGGGTCAGTACAGCGCAGTATACACAGGACAGGGGTCAGTACAGCGCAGTACTGTAAAATAATAAAACTAACACTTTTTTAGTAGGATAGGGTATTTCAAGGACCATGCAAGGGCAGCACTTGTGTTGAAGTGTCAATTTTTGACAGGTTGAGACGACAATACCATTTGGGAAGGTTAGGAATCCTCCTCCTCAGCATATTATTATTAGCTTTACAAATAAGGTATACATAGAAAACCATGATGTAAGGGATTTTACTTGTTAACCATATATGTCTGTTAGAATGGTAAATTTAGGATACAATGTAACTCAATGGAGGGTCAGACTATAAAGAAAGCTTCATCTTTTACTAGAGCAGAGCATTCTTGCACGGACACCTGTTGCTCTCTACACACACACACACAGATTCACACATACACGTTATTTTGGGGAAATAAGCTTTTTCACTTATTTTAATTGTTTAATTGCTTGCTTGTAACCTTTCAAGACTTATTGCTGTGCTATATTTTTCTCTTTCTAAACTTTGTAACTCTCTTTTTATGAGAATTAAATCCTTCTAATTTTATCTTTCATCACGAACTTTGCACATTTTGTTGGGCTCCTTCTAAAGCATTTCTTGAAAAATAGAGTAATGCAGGACGTTATTCTACATTGGCGAGCCAGCGGATTTTTGTTGAATTCCTTCAGTTTGTAAAGAGGTGGGCCCAAGAGAGTAATTACTATTATTACAAGCTTCAGGAAAACAACAACAACGAATCTAAAGAAAGAAGACGTGAGCCACACATCTGTTGCAAGTGTCACTTCCCAGACGTATTACAGACGGAGGCTTGTGAAGAAACTACACAGAGATCCTTCCATTGACTGTGGGAAGAAGACGTAAGAAGGAGACATCAAGGATACGGTACCTGAGTAAGTAATGGAATTTCTTAATTCTTATTCAGATAAAAGTAAATTGGAGTTTAAAGTTGTAAGTAGTCATACTAATGCACAATTATGGGCAAGTTTATATAGTCAATGTGAAGAAGAAAACATAAGAATTGACAAAAAGTTGTTGTGTATGGATAAATTGCAGAAGAAGCTCAGGAATGTATTACATATGGTGAAAATATTCAATACATTATTTCTTGAAGACAGGCAGCCACAGACTCAGACACATAGTATATGTGTGAATAATAAGGACACACATGATACAGACACACAGGAACACATAGAAGAGGATGATTTTAATGATTGTCCAAAGTGTCAAATTTTGGCACAACACATAGAAGATCTGGAAGATCAGATGGAAACTAGGACACAGCTCATATCAAAATTATGCCATCGTACAAAAAAAATTTCTATTATTACAAAAAGTGGCATAGATACGGGTGCGTCCTACATTCCAGACACTAGTCCAGCTGATGTAAATGAAGACATAGAGGCTGAGGAAGTCAAGAGGAGGAAATTACATGACAGGGCAGCCAGGTTAAATTTAAAAATACATGATCAGTTGATAAAAATTTGTAAAGATATCCCAGCTTATACGGATAAGATGGATGCATTTCACAATGCTGATATCTTTGAATCTAATACTGATAAGTTCAATCTAAATAATGAACAGAAAAACAAAGTATTTAAATTATGGCTTCCCTCATATATGGCAAGGAGATTAGAGAGCACACCAAGAGTAAATGAGGAACGTGAAATAATACATAGTTCCCCAGCAGATCGATTGAGGCAACTACTTTTATTTACTACTGGAGAATCTACTCCTACATTTGAAATCCTTGACATGTTAAAGCCCACTTTACAGGATGATCCATTTGCATTCTTGATAAAATTTGAACAAGCTTATAGAATGGTCATGGAAATTGAGGATGATTCTGAACCCACTGCAATGATAAAGTCATTTGTAAAACGGTTCAAATATCTTGATCCAGTCTCCAGGGAGTTAGCACTAGGAAAGCCTACGTTACAGGAAGCGGCAACATTTATTGATCAAATAAGGAGATCCATAAAACAAAGTAGTATAAGGGTCAAAGTTGCTGCAGTCCAAAAAAAGGATGAAAATCAGGTAACAAATTCAAATCGTCCTAAATCAAACCCTCCCATGAAAAGAGACCAATATAAACAGAAAGGAAAGGTGTCATTTCAAAGAGGACAAGTTACTTGTTATTATTGTGGAAAAATAGGACATTTAAAATGGCAATGTAGGAAATTCCTAAATGAGACACAGAATGCAGGGAAAGAAAATGGTTTTGTGCCAACTGCTCCTCCTCCAGAGCAGGATCAGTCACAATCACCATATGCACCTTTAATAAGACAAATTAGAGAATTAACATTGAATAATTCGTACAAGGGGAAATCTTATGGTAATAAAATTGAGGAGACAGCTGGTTTATTACCTTCCCCATGACTAGGACGAACTATGACCTCTCGTCCTTTGGAATTAGTAGCTCCAGTTTCATTAGATGATTGTGGGAGACCATTTGTAAGGGGATCCTTACAGGGCAATGAGGTGACATTTCTCATTGACACAGGAGCTCAATTAAGTGTGACTAATCAGGATTTGCCTCTAACTCCAAATGCACCTGTTTGTACAATTGTTGGTTTTAGTGGAAAGAACGGAACTAAGGCAATTTTAGCACAGAATGTTAATTTGGAAATACCAGGCTATCTGAAAACTAAAATAGACATTTGGCATAGTACTAATTCTGAAAACATCATAGGAACTGACCTAATGAAAAAATGGGGTTGGGTCATTGACTTAGGAAATAAGGTGATCTGGAAAGATGTTGATGGATCTAAACCTGTAGTCATTGATCCCACTGAATACAGTCATGTTGGTACTGTTTGCCTAACTGAAGTTGTTTCTTCTGAACATTTGTGGCCAGAAACTGGTGATGATGAAGTTCTAAAAGAAATTGTACAATGTACTCCTTCTTTGTGGGCACAATTCAGGAATGATGTGGGCACAATGAAAGATGTATTAGTCAATGTCGAGGGGAGAGGCCCTCCTCCCCAAAAGCAGTACAAATTGCCACCTGAATCAATTGGTCCCATGTCTAAAATCATACAGGAACTGCTTGATCAAGGTGTCATTAGAAAGGCAAATTCAGTAACAAACAATCCACTGTGGTGTACTGTGAAGCCTGATGGTTCATACCGAATGTTATTGGACCTAAGACTGCTGAATAAGTATACCCCAAATGTGGCACCCATTGTTGCAGATACTCATGACATAATGGCACGACTGAATGCTAAGGCAAAGTTTTTCTCTGTTTTAGACATCAGTAATGGTTTTTTCAGCATACCTCTTGCAAAGAGCTGTCAATACAAATTTGCATTTTGTTTCATGGATGAACAATATGTATTTTGCAGATTACCTCAAGGAGCACATTTATCACCTAGCATATTTCATCAGGCAGTTGCAAAAGTATTGTCCAGATTTTCAAGACCCGATTGTCTGTTGCAATATGTTGATGATATTCTTTTAGCCACTGAGGATAGAGTTGCATTTATCTCTCTTAGCAGAATTATTTTCATTGTTGCATGAAGCAGGTTTGAAATTGAGCACCAAGAAAGTCAATCTGTTACAGACTGAAGTGAGATATCTTGGAGTGTTAATCAGTCATGGAAAGAGACAGCCTCTTCAAGAAAGGGTTGAGGCTATTGCTTCTCTTCCCATTCCAACATCACACAAGGCTCTGAGACATTTCTTGGGTCTGGTAAACTTTTCCAGAGAATTCATAGAAGGCTTTGCAGAAAAAGCTAAACCTCTTTATGATCTCTTGAAAAATAATGATGATGACTCTTTTGGACCATGGGAAGAGGAACAACAGAAGGCATTTGAACTTTTAAAGCGAAGTATGCAAAAGTCTCCAGCATTGTCAACAGCTATGACTCAGGCACCTTTTGCTTTGCAGGTATACACCTCAGACACGGCTGTGTCAGCTGTACTCTTGCAGTTGCAAGGGGGAGAATGGCGGATTTTGGGCTATTTCTCTAAGCTTCTCACACCTGTGGAAAAAGGGTTTGAAATTTGTGCAAAACATTTGGTGGGTGTTTATTTTGCTGTTAAGGCAACAGAACACATTGTTGGATTTAACAAAATCATTCTGCAGACTCCTCACTCCACACTAAAACTTCTCCTTGAGAAAAACCTCCCAGGTGTGTCAAATTAAAGATTTGCACATTGTTTGTTGTCCTTATCATCAAAACAAATTGAGATTGATCACAAGGCCAAGTATGTACTTCCTCAATTAATGCAGTATGAAGGGAAAACTCATGAATGTTCAGAAACATTTTATGAATCATATCCTAGCTTGTTTAGGAGAGATGCAGAGAACAGTGATGAACCAGTATTTGTTGATGGTTCAAGATATTGTTCAGGGGGAAAGTATTATACAGGTTATGCTATCTGGTATCCTGATAGAGGATATGTAGTTCAGCATAGACTGCCAGGACACTATTCAGCTCAGAGAGCAGAGTTAGAAGCTGTCAAGACAGTACTGACAATTGATGAGAAAGAAAACAAGAGTCCCTTGGTTATTTATAGTGACAGCTCATATGTCGTGAGATCACTGACAGACTATTTGCCAGTGTGGGAGACGAGAGGATTTGTAGATTCCTCTAACAAGGTCCTAGTGCATAGTGATACACTCAAGGACATATTCAAAATAGCTTCAAAACATCCTAATAGCTATGCTATAGTCAAAGTCCCAGCACATAAGAAAGGCGAACATGAGTTAGTTATTGGAAACAACACTGTAGATGCATTGGCGAAGGAAGCAGCTATGGCAGGAGAATTGAAGGAAGAAATTGAATCTTTGAAAGCTTTACCAGTGAGGAAAACAGACACGCATTTTCCTTCTTTTGCAGAAGAACAAGCGAAGGATTCGTCCCTTGCTGCTTCTCAGGTTGATCCAAAACCTCCCTTTGTTTGTGAAAACGGGGTTTTGTGTCATGACTGTCAGGGGGAATTGCGTCCTGTTGTCCCAAAACATTTACAAATGGAATTCACCAAATACAATCATGAGAGTTTAGGTCATTTGGGTCAGGAAAAATTGTTAGGAGTTCTCAAAGAGAAATTTTATTGGGACAAAATGGAGAAGACTGTCCAAGATGTTGTTCAGTCATGTCTCATTTGTGCTCAAGTCAACCCACGACCTAAAGGACAAAAACCTCCACTTTTACGAATTGCACCTGCTGATGGTCCTTGGTCTACATTACAGATAGACTACATAGGTCCTCTACCTTCAGGTAAACATGGACTCAGGTATGCATTAGTGGTGGTGGATGTATTTTCAAAATGGGTAGAGATCTTACCTGTCAGGAAAGATGATGCTCTGTCTACAGCAAGGGCATTGGTAAATCATGTGTTTTGTACTTGGGGGATCCCAAGAATGATTACCTCTGACAGAGGAAGTCATTTTACAGGAAAAATCATGCGGACAGTTTGTGCTATTCTAGGAGTACAACAACAGTTCCATGTAGCGTATCACCCACAATCTGCAGGTATTGTGGAAAGAATGAACCGAACAATTAAGACAAGAATTGCAAAAATGTTATTAGACAAAGAAAATACATGGGTTGATGCAGTACCCTTTGTTCTTATGCGTATAAGAGGAACCGTTTCCTCTACAACACAGTATACTCCATTTGAATTAATGACGGGAAGAACAATGCCATTAATATTCCCAAACGAACCATTCTTGTCTACACCTCAAGAAGATGCAATAGCAAGGTCCAGGTGGTTACAGTTATTGCAGCAGTATTTAAGTACAATTCTTCCATATGCTGCATCTAAAATGCAACGCATGATACCACCTCACTCTTCTAAATTTGTAAAAGGTGCTTTTGTAATGATTAAGACCTTCAGGAAGAGTGGACCTTGGGAAAGCAATTGGGAAGGTCCCTTCGAAATAATTGACACTAGGGGACAAGTAATGATTTTGGTTCAAAGAGCACCAAATGCTTCAAAGAATACTCGCAGACAACAAAAACTGTGGGTACATGTTGATCAGTGTAAATTGTATGTACCAAAATAATGATACTGCTTTTCTTCACAGGGAATGAAAATCTTCACGTTATACACAATCCACAACAAACAAGGATGTCTTCAGAAAAGCTGTTTCATGATGGGAATGTCATTGTTGATGATGATATTTACAACTGCTACGTTCACAGAATTCCTTGATGATAAAAAGAATAATCATGACAAAGAGACTTCAATCCTTGCACGAAGAAGAAGAGGATTTCGTCTTGAGGATTTTCTGGAAGAACAAATTCAGGACAATTCCAGAGACATTTCCGGAAGTCTTCGTATGGGTTTTGGTGCTAGCTGTTGTATTGAAATACACTTCAGACATGATACACACATTGAATTACATGCAACAGCAGGACCCAAACCAAAGTTCACACAATTACAAGGAACATTCATACATAACAATAGAACTGGTTCATGGGAATGTACATCAATAGATGTATTATACTGGAGTATTGTGATAAAAGGAAATGAGCCAGCTACATGGTCCGGAGATCTCACAAATGATAAGATAGCATTAGGAAAAGTGGGAAAATCTCGAGAGGAAATTTGGTTTCAAACCCAGAACTATGTAAAAATAATGGATCCATCAATTCTTCCCATAACAGGAAAGGTTGATGAAGATTGGGTGAAAAATTGGAGATTCCAAATAATTAGGGAACCTGTTGTAGTTAACATAACCATTAACTTCATAGGAATAAATGTTATTAATCCCGAACTTCAAGTTTCTCCAACATTGGTAAATATTCAGGAAGAAACTAATCCATTATATTTAAAATGCAGCACAAGATTAGAGATTCCATCCGAATCTGTGATAACATGGACTAAAGGAGAGGTATTTTTAGGTAGTTTCTCTAATGGTCCAACTAACATGATTCATAAAGGTCAATCTGGGAATGTGAAATGGTTTGATAAAAAGTTCATATTTTATCAAGATCATCCATCTCCTAAAGATTCAGGAATTTATCAGTGTTGCATATTAACTATAAACAACCATAAACAATGTGAAACTGTAAATGTTACCGTATGGTCACCTACAGAAAATATTTGTACCAAAGTTAAATTTGAATCATCTAGTCCTTTCCAGATTAACCATTTCCAGTCCAAGCCTCTTTTGAGGAATGGTAAATATGTCACCATAATGTGGACATTTAATATATCAGACTGGAAAATATCATCAAAATATCCTAAATGTGGAAAGCATCTTGCTAATATGGAGGAAGGTTTAGAAAGATGGTTTAAAAAGAGTGTTTCCAAGCAAACCAGAACTAAAAGAGGTATAGTAGAAGGTATTTTAGGAGGAATAGGTACCTTTGGAAGCTTGATAAATACAATGAATGTAAATTCATTACAATCAGATTTAAAAACCATAGGTTATCTGGAAAAGAAAGGAATTAAAGTACAGAAAAGTCTAAACCAACTTTTAGAGAAAATGATTGTTAATTCTGTAGTTGTTTTAGGATCTTCTGTTTCACATCTTCAAGATGTTACTTTAGATTTGATCCAAAGTGAACAAGAGTCAGAAGTAGCCAGGGCATGTATGGAAATCCAAATAGAATATTCTACGAATTTAAAAATAATGGCTCAGGCTTTACAGAGTGGAATTACTCCACTTGGTTTATTGGAAAATTTACCTATGGAATATAATTATAGTATGAGACATATAGATTTATGGGTAAATAAGTGGTTAGGATGTAATAAGAACACATGTATAGCTGCCTCATTGATTCCAGTAGCTGGAAGAGAACAAATGGTAGTTCCAGTAACTGTTTTAGGAGTTCCCGTGAGTGAAACACAGTTGATTTTTTATCAATTGCAATATACGGAATTTGCATATGATGGTTCTCATATAGAACAATTGGATCTTTCTTCATGTTTACACTTTGTTTCTAAAATAATCTGTTTACCGGAACAAGATAAGGAGATTTATCATTCTTGTTTCCATAATCAAACTTCTTGCCATGCACGAATTGAGAATGTATACTCAATTCATGATTTGGTAACTCAAGTTGGTCCAAACAAAGTTTGTTTACAAGTGATGTCTGAGAAAGAAAAGGTTGTAGCATTCTTTTCTTCTTGTGTACATCACGAGAATTTAACCAAGGGTTTATATTGTTTGGAAGGAGACTGGAGAGCAATCTCTATGAATTTAGGAAGACTCAATATTTCTTCCATAAATACAACCCAATTGAAAATCCTTCCAATGAAATTTAATCTCACTCAAATTGACAAATTTCCGTGGGATGAGTGGACAAAAGAAATTAAAAAAGATAAAGGTCTTTTAAAAATATTAAGTGAACAAATAAAAGAAGCAGAAATTGCATTTAATCATAAACAAGGACAATTATCAGAAATAGAACATGAATGGAATATCATGTCTGGAACATTTTGGTGGGGAAAATTGAAGAAATCTGTAAATATGTGGTCAAAATCTTCTACACAAACAGCAGTTGAGAATACGTTATCCCATCCTATTATTATTATATTTATTATTATATTTTTGTGTATTATCTATCAAGTTTTTGTTATGTATAGGATTAGGAAAACATATAGTAATATAAAGAAGGAAATTAACAAAGGAGGTAACATTTTGAAAGAAATGTTAAAAAGAACTCAGAATACCAATTCTATATGGAATACTGAATCCAAAATTGATCAAACAACCAAGTGCTATAACATGGTCAATGAGTGAATGTGATACGAATGATGAGTAATTGCGTTAGATTAGGAGGTTATGATTGAAGATTTATATTTCAAATCATAATCAGGGGGAAATGTAAAATAATAAAACTAACACTTTTTTAGTAGGATAGGGTATTTCAAGGACCATGCAAGGGCAGCACTTGTGTTGAAGTGTCAATTTTTGACAGGTTGAGACGACAATAGCATTTGGGAAGGTTAGGAATCCTCCTCCTCAGCATATTATTATTAGCTTTACAAATAAGGTATACATAGAAAACCATGATGTAAGGGATTTTACTTGTTAACCATATATGTCTGTTAGAATGGTAAATTTAGGATACAATGTAACTCAATGGAGGGTCAGACTATAAAGAAAGCTTCATCTTTTACTAGAGCAGAGCATTCTTGCACGGACACCTGTTGCTCTCTACACACACACACAGATTCACACATACACGTTATTTTGGGGAAATAAGCTTTTTCACTTATTTTAATTGTTTAATTGCTTGCTTGTAACCTTTCAAGACTTATTGCTGTGCTATATTTTTCTCTTTCTAAACTTTGTAACTTTCTTTTTATAAGAATTAAATCCTTCTAATTTTATCTTTCATCACGAACTTTGCACATTTTGTTGGGCTCCTTCTAAAGCATTTCTTGAAAAATAGAGTAATGCAGGACGTTATTCTACAAGTACACAGGACAGGGGTCAGTACAGCGCAGTATACACAGGACAGGGGTCAGTACAGCGCAGTATACACAGGACAAGGGTCAGTACAGCGCAGTACACACAGGACAGGGGTCAGTACAGCGCAGTATACACAGGACAGGGGTCAGTACAGCGCAGTATACACAGGACAGGGGTCAGTACAGCGCAGTATACACAGGACAGGGGTCAGTACAGCGCAGTATACACAGGACAGGGGTCAGTACAGCCCAGTACACACAGGACAGGGGTCAGTACAGCGCAGTACACACAGGACAGGGGTCAGTACAGCGCAGTACACACAGGACAGGGGTCAGTACAGCGCAGTATACACAGGACAGGGGTCAGTACAGCGCAGTATACACAGGACAGGGGTCAGTACAGCGCAGTATACACAGGACAGGGGTCAGTACAGCGCAGAATACACAGGACAGGGGTCAGTACAGCGCAGTATACACAGGACAGGGGTCAGTACAGCCCAGTACACACAGGACAGGGGTCAGTACAGCGCAGTACACACAGGACAGGGGTCAGTACAGCGCAGTACACACAGGACAGGGGTCAGTACAGCGCAGTATACACAGGACAGAGGTCAGTACAGCGCAGTATACACAGGACAGGAGTAAGTACAGCGCAGTATACACAGGACAGGGGTCAGTACAGCGCAGTATACAGGACACGGGTCAGTACAGCGCAGTATACACAGGACAGGGGTCAGTACAGCGCAGTACACACAGGACAGGGGTCAGTACAGCGCAGTATACACAGGACAGGGGTCAGTACAGCGCAGTACACACAGGACAGGGGTCAGTACAGCGCAGTATACACAGGACAGGGGTCAGTACAGCGCAGTATACACAGGACAGGGATCAGTACAGCGCAGTATACACAGGACAAGGGTCAGTACAGCGCAGTATACACAGGACAGAGGTCAGTACAGCGCAGTACACACAGGACAAGGGTCAGTACAGCGCAGTACACACAGGACAGGGGTCAGTACAGCGCAGTATACACAGGACAGGGGTCAGTACAGCGCAGTACACACAGGGCAGAGGTCAGTACAGCGCAGTATACACAGGACAGGGGTAAGTACAGCGCAGTATACACAGGACAGGGGGTCAGTACAGCCCAGTATACACAGGACAGGGGTCAGTACAGCGCAGTATACACAGGACAGGGGTTAGTACAGCGCAGTATACACAGGACAGAGGTCAGTACAGCGCAGTACACAGGACAGGGGTCAGTACAGCACAGTATACACAGGACAAGGGTGAGTACAGCGCAGTATACACAGGACAAGGGTCAGTACAGCGCAGTATACACAGGACAAGGGTCAGTACAGCGCAGTATACACAGGACAGGGGTCAGTACAGCGCAGTACACAGGACAGGGGTCAGTACAGCGCAGTACACAGGACAGGAGTAAGTACAGCGCAGTATACACAGGACAGGGGTCAGTACAGCGCAGTACACACAGGACAGAGGTCAGTACAGCGCAGTATACACAGGACAAGGGTCAGTACAGCGCAGTACACAGGACAGGGGTCAGTACAGCGCAGTATACACAGGACAGGGGTCAGTACAGCGCAGTACACACAGGACAAGGGTCAGTACAGCGCAGTATACACAGGACAGGGGTAAGTACAGCCCAGTATACACAGGACAGGGGTCAGTACAGCGCAGTACACACAGGACAGGGGTAAGTACAGCGCAGTATACACAGGACAAGGGTCAGTACAGCGCAGTATACACAGGACAGGGGTCAGTACAGCGCAGTACACACAGGACAGGGGTAAGTACAGCGCAGTACACACAGGACAGGGGTAAGTACAGCGCAGTACACACAGGACAGGGGTCAGTACAGCGCAGTATACACAGGACAGGGGTCAGTACAGCGCAGTACACACAGGACAGGAGTCAGTACAGCGCAGTACACACAGGACAGGGGTCAGTACAGCGCAGTATACACAGGACAGGGGTCAGTACAGCGCAGTATACACAGGACAGGGATCAGTACAGCGCAGTACACAGGACAGGAGTAAGTACAGCGCAGTATACACAGGACAGGGGTCAGTACAGCGCAGTACACACAGGACAGGGGTCAGTACAGCGCAGTATACACAGGACAGGGGTCAGTACAGCGCAGTACACACAGGACAGGGGTCAGTACAGCGCAGTACACACAGGACAGGGGTCAGTACAGCGCAGTACACACAGGACAGGGGTCAGTACAGCGCAGTACACACAGGACAGGGGTCAGTACAGCGCAGTATACACAGGACAGGGGTCAGTACAGCGCAGTATACACAGGACAGGGGTCAGTACAGCGCAGTATACACAGGACAAGGGTCAGTACAGCGCAGTATACACAGGACAGGAGTAAGTACAGCGCAGTACACACAGGACAGGGGTCAGTACAGCGCAGTACACACAGGACAGGGGTCAGTACAGCGCAGTATACACAGGACAGGGGTCAGTACAGCGCAGTATACACAGGACAGGGGTAAGTACAGCGCAGTATACACAGGACAGGGGTCAGTACAGCGCAGTATACACAGGACAGAGGTAAGTACAGCGCAGTATACACAGGACAGGGGTCAGTACAGCGCAGTATACACAGGACAGGGGTCAGTACAGCGCAGTATACACAGGACAGGGGTCAGTACAGCGCAGTATACACAGGACAGGGGTCAGTACAGCCCAGTACACACAGGACAGGGGTCAGTACAGCGCAGTATACACAGGACAGGGGTCAGTACAGCGCAGTACACACAGGACAGGGGTCAGTACAGCGCAGTACACACAGGACAGGGGTCAGTACAGCGCAGTACACACAGGACAGGGGTCAGTACAGCGCAGTAGACAGGACAGGGGTCAGTACAGCGCAGTACACACAGGACAGGGGTCAGTACAGCGCAGTACACACAGGACAGGGGTCAGTACAGCGCAGTACACACAGGACAGGGGTCAGTACAGCGCAGTACACACAGGACAGGGGTCAGTACAGCCCAGTACACACAGGACAGGGGTCAGTACAGCGCAGTACACACAGGACAGGGGTCAGTACAGCGGAGTACACACAGGACAGGGGTCAGTACAGCCCAGTACACACAGGACAGGGGTCAGTACAGCGCAGTATACACAGGACAGGGGTCAGTACAGCACAGTACACACAGGACAGGGGTCAATACAGCGCAGTACACACAGGACAGGGGTCAGTACAGCGCAGTATACACAGGACAGGGGTCAGTACAGCGCAGTATACACAGGACAGGGGTCAGTACAGCGCAGTATACACAGGACAGGAGTAAGTACAGCGCAGTATACACAGGACAGGGGTCAGTACAGCGCAGTATACAGGACACGGGTCAGTACAGCGCAGTACACACAGGACAGGGGTCAGTACAGGGCAGTATACACAGGACAGGGGTCAGTACAGCGCAGTATACACAGGACAGGGGTCAGTACAGGGCAGTATACACAGGACAGGGGTCAGTACAGCGCAGTATACACAGGACAGGAGTAAGTACAGCGCAGTATACACAGGACAGGGGTCAGTACAGCGCAGTACACACAGGACAGGGGTCAGTACAGCGCAGTATACACAGGACAGGGGTCAGTACAGCCCAGTACACACAGGACAGGGGTCAGTACAGCGCAGTATACACAGGACAGGGGTCAGTACAGCGCAGTATACACAGGACAGGGGTCAGTACAGCGCAGTACACACAGGACAGGGGTCAGTACAGCGCAGTATACACAGGACAGGGGTCAGTACAGCCCAGTACACACAGGACAGGGGTCAGTACAGCGCAGTACACACAGGACAGGGGTCAGTACAGCGCAGTACACACAGGACAGGGGTCAGTACAGCGCAGTACACACAGGACAGGGGTCAGTACAGCGCAGTACACACAGTACAGGGGTCAGTACAGCGCAGTACACACAGGACAGGGTTCGGGTTCAGTCCAGTTCCTCATGAGGCTTCTGTTGAACGCCTCTCATACTGGAGGCGGGGAGAGAATTAACCCCGCCCTCATACAGCAGCCGCCCTTTCTAGGCAGCCCAGCCATTCAGGAAGAGGAGGCGTGGTCTTCCGGATGTCATGTGACCGCGCTGTCTTGTGATCTGGTAGATGCAGGTGACCGGCGGGGCAGTGTTGTGCTGGGTACCAGGACGGTGATGGCTCTGCGGCTTCTTCCCGTCTTCTGCCTCGTCCTCCTCTCCCGGGGGGGCTGCGGTTACCCGCCCGTGCAGTTCACGGAAGAGGGAGATGTGCTGGACCCCGGCGCTCTGTTGCTGGCGGCACAGGAGGGGTCCCCGTACGGCTCGCTGTGGCCATTACCGCAGGCGGTGGAGCTGTCCCCCAATGTCTCCTACCTTCCCCCGGCTGAGTTTCAGATTGTGCACGGTGCAGGCTCCACCGCGGGGCCGGGGTGTTTCGTGCTGCAGGACGCCTTCCGGAGGTGAGTGCCCGGTGCTAGTGCTGACTGCAGCCTGCCGGACTACTACTCCCAGCTTACTCCTCTTGCTCTATGTGGAGCTCCTGTACTGCCTCCTGTGGCTCTCTGACTGTTGGTGGACTACACATCCCAGCACGTTCTCACAACTGCAGGATTTCAGGGCATGCTCGGAGTTGTAGTCCTCCAGGAGCCATGTATACTCAGCAGATCACTTCCTGGACCGTCCCTGTTTCTCTGCCCTGGCACAAAAGCTTTCTAATATGCCATCATAATGGTGGCATCATGTGACCTGACAGCCACCCACAGGGGCATGTGAGGTAAGTTCTGTATATGGACCATGGTCCTATAGGACTTGATTATAGATTGTGGTACAGTTGCTGCACTGCCCAACTTTAAAGGGGTTCTCCAGCTTTGAAACAACTTTGCGGCACCCCCATCCCCCATGCTGCTTTGGGGACATGTCACTGCTGCAGTGGCACGCATTGCCCCTCTCTTCTCTGCAAGGTGACAAAAGCGCAGGGAGCGTGTAAGTATTCTTCCATAAGTCTAGGAGGAGGCTGCTGAAAATTGTTTTAAAGCTGGAGAACCCCTTTAAGGCAGGGCTAATACTGGGATATGGACCCACTGTCTACCTCAATATACTGCCCCAAAAGCCGGCCACCAGTAGCTACCATCTTCTGGCCTCCTCCTCCAGTTGTCTATAGAGCAGGGGGCTTGGGAGGTGAGGTGCGGCCACAGCAGTTAAATTAAGGAGGACGTGTGCGGTCGCCGGCTGGATACAGGAGATCCTGATTCTCACAGTGTTAATTACCGTTGAGAGCTCATTATGTAGCTGGTCATCAGCAGAGAGGAGGACTTGGTGGCCCACCGGGAATTTTCCCTGTAAGGTCTATGGCCAATCTGCCCAGGGTACGTGGAGCTGGCATCAGGGGAAGTCCAGACCCTAAAGCCCCTTCCACACGGGTGACAATTCTTAGGGGGTGCAATGCGTGAGGTGAACGCATTGCACCCGCACCGAATCCGGACCCATTCACTTCTATGGGGCTGTGCACATGAGCATTGATTTTTCACGTATCACTTGTGCGCTGCGTGGAAATCGCAGCATGCTCTATATTCTGCGTTTTTTCACGCAACGCAGGCCACATAGAAATTAATGGGTCTGCGTGAAAATCGCAAGCAAGTGCGGATGTGGTGCGATTTTCATTCACGGTTGCTAGGAGATTATAGGGATGAGCAACCCCGGATCCCATTAACGTAAATTCACTGTATTATTTTCCCTTATAACCATGTTATAAGGGAAAATAATAGCTTTCCTAATACATAATGCTGGCATCGTCTTCCTTCTTCTTCTTTCAGGACCTGCAAAAGGACCTGTGATGTCAGCGCAGGTCCTGCTGAATGAAGATAGAAGGATCTTCTATCTTCATTCAGCAGGACCTGCGCTGACATCACCGCGCTCACCACGTCATCAAAGGTCCTTTTGCAGGTCCTGAAAGAAGACGATGCCGGTTGCTTGATCAAGTGGATAAGGTGAGTAAATATATATATATTTTTTTTTAACCCCTCAATCAACATTTTAGTAACTATTCTGTATTAAGAATGCTATTATTTTACCTTATAACATGGTTATAAGGGAAAATAATAAAATCTACACAACACCTAACTTCAGTGAAGTTCGGGTCTGGTTACCGCATTCAGTTTTTTTTTATCACGCGCGCAAAAAGCATGGCACCCGCGCGATAAAAACTAAACAACGCAATCGCAGTCAAAACTGACTGAAATTGCGTGCCTACTCGCGCGGGTTTCCCGCAATGTACGCACGACGCATCCGGAGCAAATCCTGGACGCCCGTGTGAAAGAGGCCTAAATGTAGCCCTGAGAGGTGGTGGTATCTGTAGGGTGTCCTCTACTGCTGGGCCTGTCAGGAGCCCCCTCTGCCCGCCTCCCTTTCCCTGCACATGGCTCCTGGGCAGGGTGACTGCTCTGTTTTTGTGACAGTTTTGAGGAAGTCACCAAGTGTACGTGGAAGCTCTCGTACGGCTTGGGATCTGTGCACTTGCTGCTTGTGGTTCTTATTTCTGGTTAGGCCAGTTCCTCTCGGTGTGCACGGCGCTCAGAAGGCGCTGATGTACGCCATTGTGTAGGGATATGTCACCCATAGTCGCGTTGTTGAATGAAGGGGGAAAAAAAAGGGTATATTGCACAGTTTTTTTTTGTGGTGGCCCTCTGTATAGAAAGCGTGGTCTGCTGCATTTTCCTGTACAGTAAAGCATCTGGACACGAACCGCCCTGACCACGGACACAACTTTTTATCTTTGGCTCCTGTAGTGAAAAAAAAGAGCCCTATGGCTACGTAATGTTTGTCGGGAGCTGTTCCCAGCATATGCGTTAAACCTAATACTGAGGCGCTGTGTGCACTGAGACTTATATGGCGGCATTTTAGCGTTCCTCCGTCCACCTGCACATGTTCCGGAATATGCATTATTTTTCTGTGCAGAAAAACCGAGGCGTAGTACAGTACCATGAGATGAGACAAATCTCATGTACACTTTGCAGATATATTTCTGTGCGGATTTCCTAATCCACTTCATGTCAATTATGTTTGCGGTTTTAGCTGTAGATTTCACCCTTTTCAATGGAAGGTGAGATCAGCGGGAAACCTGCTTCTAATCCGCAGCAAAAACCGTTGTTAGACATTACGGATTTTGTTATTGATATGCTGCAGAATTGCACACCGCCACCTGTGTACAGGTGGTTTTACAGCTGCAGCCCCCGACCCCTTGCCTTTCTGCTGTATTGGGCCGAGATGACCATAGGGCGTATTATGGAGGCATAAAATCTGCCACATGTCATCACAGACAAGTAAAGACCGCACTGTGAGGCTTAGGCTACTTTCACACTTGCGGCAGTGTGATCCGGCGGGCAGTTCCGTCGTCGGAACTGCCCGCCCGATCCGCCGATCTGCCGCTGACTGAAAGCATTTGTGAGACGCATCCGGGTGCGGATCCGTCTCTCAAATGCATTGCAAGGATGGATCCATCTCTCCGCTTGTCATGCGGACCGACGGATCCGTCTTGTACATTTTTTCACATTTTTACCGATATGCGCATGCCGGAGCGACTGATCCGGTATTCTGAATGCCGGATCCGGCGCAAATTTTTTCTTATGGGGAAAAATGCCGGATCTGGCGTTCAGGCAAGTCTTCAGTTTTTTTTGCCGGAGAGAAAACCGTAGCATGCTGTGGTTTTCTCTTTTGCCTGATCAGTCAAAACGACTGAACTGAAGACATCCTAATGCAAAGTGAACGGATTACTCTCCATTCAGAATGCATGGGGATAAAACTGATCAGTTCTTTTCCGGTATAGAGCCCCTAGGACGGAACTCTATGCCGGAAAAGAAAAACGCAGGTGTGAAAGTAGCCTTAATTCCATTGTATGCAGGATTCACATGAGCACAATATGGATGTACACTCACCTAAAGAATTATTAGGAACACCTGTTCTATTTCTCATTAATGCAATTATCTAGTCAACCAATCACATGGCAGTTGCTTCAATGCATTTAGGGGGGTGGTCCTGGTCAAGACAATCTCCTGAACTCCAAACTGAATGTCAGAATGGGAAAGAAAGGTGATTTAAGCAATTTTGAGCGTGGCATGGTTGTTGGTGCCAGACGGGCCGGTCTGAGTATTTCACAATCTGCTCAGTTACTGGGATTTTCACGCACAACCATTTCTAGGGTTTACAAAGAATGGTGTGAAAAGGGAAAAACATCCAGTATGCGGCAGTCCTGTGGGCAAAAATGCCTTGTGGATGCTAGAGGTCAGAGGAGAATGGGCTGACTGATTCAAGCTGATAGAAGAGCAACGTTGACTAAAATAACCACTCGCTACAACCGAGGTATGCAGCAAAGCATTTGTGAAGCCACAACACGCACAACCTTGAGGCGGATGGGCTACAACAGCAGAAGACCCCACCGGGTACCACTCATCTCCACTACAAATAGGAAAAAGAGGCTACAATTTGCACGAGCTCACCAAAATTGGACTGTTGAAGACTGGAAAAATGTTGCCTGGTCTGATGAGTCTCGATTTCTGTTGAGACATTCAAATGGTAGAGTCCGAATTTGGCGTAAACAGAATGAGAAAATGTATCCAACCTCTGATGGCTACTTCCAGCAGGATAATGCACCATGTCACAAAGCTCGAATCATTTCAAATTGGTTTCTTGAACATGACAATGAGTTCACTGTACTAAAATGGCCCCCACAGTCACCAGATCTCAACCCAATAGAGCATCTTTGGGATGTGGTGGAACGGGAGCTTCGTGCCCTGGATGTGCATCCCTCAAATCTCCATCAACTGCAAGATGCTATCCTATCAATATGGACCAACATTTCTAAAGAATGCTATCAGCACCTTGTTGAATCAATGCCACGTAGATTTAAGGCAGTTCTGAAGGCAAAAGGGGGTCCAACACCGTATTAGTATGGTGTTCCTAATAATTCTTTAGGTGAGTGTATATTACATCTATATTCTGACCCGACAGCAGGTTTACCTGACACATACCCTCAGCATTGTGGATCCCTGTGATTCTGAGCGTTCAGGTCCATTATAAACCCATGGAGTAATACTGACTGAATCTACATCCGCATTATTCTCGTATAAACCTCATGTACTTCATGTCTGTTGGCGTCCACCCAGATCTGCCACTCCCTGACCAGGGTGCATTTATCACAAAGTTCAGATGTTATGTGATGGCACTGAATCCCCTGTCTTGTAATAAGTCAAGGAACAGGGAATCATCGACTGCTCTTTATGATATAATGTTTTTATATTGTATTAAAGCTTAAAGGGCATCTGTCAGCAGTTTTTTACCTATGAAGCTGGCTGACCTGTTACATGTGCGCTTGGTAGGGTTGTCACAATACCAAAATTCTTATTAGATTTCGATACCATGCAAAAAATATATAAAACGCCAAAAAATCAGCGTGCATTCCACATTTTATGGTACGTCCGGCCCATCATAGAACAGTCCTATCCTAATTTTTGGGGGGACAAGGTGACTTTAAAAATGGCAAATCACGTTTTTTTTTTTTTGTTTTTTTTTTTTTGTTTTTTTTTTTTTGTTTTTTTTTTTCTCCTGTTACGGCGTTCACCGCATAGGAGATATTTTTAAAAAAAAATATTTTAATAGTTGGGACTTTTCGGAAGTGGCGATTATGTAATTTGTTTGTTTATATACACTGCTCAAAAAAATAAAGGGAACACTTACATTATGTTTAAGTCCAAGTCAATCACACTTCTGTGAAATCAAACTGTCCACTTAGGAAGCAACACTGAGTGACAATAAATTTCACATGCTGTTGTGCAAATGGGATAGACAACAGGTGGAAATTATAGGCAATTAGCAAGACACCCCCAATAAAGGAGTGGTTCTGCAGGTGGTAACCACAGACCACTTCTCAGTTCCTATGCTTCCTGGCTGATGTTTTGGTCACTTTTGAATGCTGGCGGTGCTTTCACTCTAGTGGTAGCATGAGACGGAGTCTACAACCCACACAAGTGGCTCAGGTAGTGCAGCTTATCCAGGATATATATTACATTCATATATACCCTGCACATGTAGAGGCACTTATTATCGTATATACATTTAGTCATAGACTACTAATTGCCTGCTCTTGACATGTGCATTTTTGTAGTATTTTGTATTGATTTAAAATATAACTTTTATTATTTATGATAAAGCTAAAATGAATTTTTTAGCAATAATTATCTAACTTACTAGTTAAAACTCTCTCTGGACTTATAGATAGTGCTTCCTTTTATATTTATTTTTTTATTTTTATACACTATAACTGCAGCAGTGGTGATTTGTTAGCAATTGCTATCGATTAGACAGCCTTTGTGGATGCAGGCTGCCTTATGTTTGAATACTGTATTTATACCTTGTCTTATAGTAATTAGGTGGTTATTACTGGTATATTTTAGCTCCAGCACTTGGATATTGTGGAGCCAGCCTGCTTGCTGCTCATTGTCCAAGACTTGTACCTATGGCTTATTTATTGCAACATTTGTTGCCTGTAATCGCCCTGTAACTTTTCTTATATAGCTGCTGCTATGCGCCCCACTGTCTGCTGGTGGTGCTCTTTCTGTGATCTAACTGCTTGGATCGCTGACTATTGGTGACAGCCTGTCTCTGTTTAACCAGTCTATTGGCCCACTATTGCGGTTTGCTGCATTTGCTGATGGTGCTGTTGCCAGCGTGGTGCCTTTGTGGGCTGTCACTTATTTGGTCAGACGCTGGATCCCTGATCTACTAACTGTCCAGAGTCTAAAATTCTAAAGACTGCCCCCCGACATGTTTCGCCATGTCCATGGCGTCTTCAGGGGATCGGGCAGACTGCACGGAGTAATTGTGTGGCTCAGTTATTTATAACCTCCCCTAAGGTGACGTGACATATGCTCGGCCTATCATTGTACTTGTAAGAGCTCGCTTACTTGGTACCTGGAATCTGTATGGCTGGTTGAATTCAGTTAGAACTGACGTGCGTCTTCTCGCGATAGCTGGTCAGTTTTCGCGCATGTCATTTGACTTAGAGTATTTTCAATGTTATTATTCTTCAGCCGATGGTGCGCATGTCTTTAACTTGTATTACGGTGTTGTTCCTTTTCATACCTCACTGCTTCTCCATTCTTTTTGCCATTGATTGGCTAGTTTTCATAATTTATTAGCGTTAGTATTACCATCTGAAGTTAGGTCTCTACTAGGTGTATATTGATTTTATATATTAGTCTAGGTGTTATTTATAATAGCTGCTTATGTCTAATGATTTATAAATTCTATATATTTATTTATTGGTTGTTCTGTATTTGTGGTGATTCTTTGGTGCTTTGTGAGAACAATTGTTTTTAAATTTATCAATTTACTTCTTTTGTTACATTATAATTATATCAATTGGCTATCTACTTGTGACAGTTAGAATGGTGATGGTGTACTTACATATTTTACCCTAATTGGTTGATAATTATTTTTATTCTATACTTATAATTATTAATTTTATGATACTATTATACCTTATGTGATTTTCGAAAAGATTGGTGGTGATTTGTGAATTTAGTGTATATTTTTAATTATTTATTTATTGATATATTTTATTTTATTTTAAATGTATTTTTATTTGTTTTATTTATTTATTTATTTTTTATTTGTTTTATTTTATTTTTTAAAAAAATTTTTTTTATTTTATTTTTAATTTTAAATTTTAATTGGTATTTATCTTATTTTGGTGACTTTTATATATGGTAGAGACATGATTTGGAGTTCTGTCTAACAATTATTTATTTCTTGATTTTACTCACAGATGGAAACTTCACTTCGGATGGATTGGACAGTGAGGTAATGATTTAGTTTTTAATATATTTTTGATTTTTTATTTATTATATGGATTGTGATTTGGGTAGGTATTGGCCACTACTCCATGATTTATTAATAGTTAGATACCTGATAGTTCTCATATATTTATGATTTTTTGAGGGTTTGCATAATTTTCATATATTATTTACAGGAATGATGCATAGGTGAAGCCTTCGTTTAGACCTTGAGGTGTGAGGCTTTTTAGTCTATAAATCCAGCGCGTTTCTTCCTGCTGTAGTTTTTTATCTATATCGCCCTGTCTCGGGCCTGGTTTGATTTTTATTATTCCCCATATTTTTAAGCTGTCGCTTTTACCGCTATGTACTGCTTGTACGTGTCTGGATAGGGTGTTGTCCGTTTTTAGGTTGATGTCACTGAAGTGTTTTGATACCCTTCTTCTGAGTTGTTGTACTGTTTTTCCCACGTATATTTTGGGGCAACTGCATTGTATGGCATAAACTACCCCTGTAGTCTTACAGTTTATATACTGGGAAATTTTGTACTTCTTCTGATCGACCGGATTTTCAAATTCTTTACAAGCTAGCATCTTGCAGCAAAATTGGCAATCGCCACACGGATAGGATCCTTTTGTGGTTAGCCATGTGGTCTTTTCTGTGTGTTGATAGTTCCACTGAAAGCTTGTGCACAGCCACTTTCAGTGGAACTATCAACACACAGAAAAGACCACATGGCTAACCACAAAAGGATCCTATCCGTGTGGCGATTGCCAATTTTGCTGCAAGATGCTAGCTTGTAAAGAATTTGAAAATCCGGTCGATCAGAAGAAGTACAAAATTTCCCAGTATATAAACTGTAAGACTACAGGGGTAGTTTATGCCATACAATGCAGTTGCCCCAAAATATACGTGGGAAAAACAGTACAACAACTCAGAAGAAGGGTATCAAAACACTTCAGTGACATCAACCTAAAAACGGACAACACCCTATCCAGACACGTACAAGCAGTACATAGCGGTAAAAGCGACAGCTTAAAAATATGGGGAATAATAAAAACCAAACCAGGCCCGAGACAGGGCGATATAGATAAAAAACTACAGCAGGAAGAAACGCGCTGGATTTATAGACTAAAAAGCCTCACACCTCAAGGTCTAAACGAAGGCTTCACCTATGCATCATTCCTGTAAATAATATATGAAAATTATGCAAACCCTCAAAAAATCATAAATATATGAGAACTATCAGGTATCTAACTATTAATAAATCATGGAGTAGTGGCCAATACCTACCCAAATCACAATCCATATAATAAATAAAAAATCAAAAATATATTAAAAACTAAATCATTACCTCACTGTCCAATCCATCCGAAGTGAAGTTTCCATCTGTGAGTAAAATCAAGAAATAAATAATTGTTAGACAGAACTCCAAATCATGTCTCTACCATATATAAAAGTCACCAAAATAAGATAAATACCAATTAAAATTTAAAATTAAAAATAAAATAAAAAAAATTTTTTTAAAAAATAAAATAAAACAAATAAAAAATAAATAAATAAATAAAACAAATAAAAATACATTTAAAATAAAATAAAATATATCAATAAATAAATAATTAAAAATATACACTAAATTCACAAATCACCACCAATCTTTTCGAAAATCACATAAGGTATAATAGTATCATAAAATTAATAATTATAAGTATAGAATAAAAATAATTATCAACCAATTAGGGTAAAATATGTAAGTACACCATCACCATTCTAACTGTCACAAGTAGATAGCCAATTGATATAATTATAATGTAACAAAAGAAGTAAATTGATAAATTTAAAAACAATTGTTCTCACAAAGCACCAAAGAATCACCACAAATACAGAACAACCAATAAATAAATATATAGAATTTATAAATCATTAGACATAAGCAGCTATTATAAATAACACCTAGACTAATATATAAAATCAATATACACCTAGTAGAGACCTAACTTCAGATGGTAATACTAACGCTAATAAATTATGAAAACTAGCCAATCAATGGCAAAAAGAATGGAGAAGCAGTGAGGTATGAAAAGGAACAACACCGTAATACAAGTTAAAGACATGCGCACCATCGGCTGAAGAATAATAACATTGAAAATACTCTAAGTCAAATGACATGCGCGAAAACTGACCAGCTATCGCGAGAAGACGCACGTCAGTTCTAACTGAATTCAACCAGCCATACAGATTCCAGGTACCAAGTAAGCGAGCTCTTACAAGTACAATGATAGGCCGAGCATATGTCACGTCACCTTAGGGGAGGTTATAAATAACTGAGCCACACAATTACTCCGTGCAGTCTGCCCGATCCCCTGAAGACGCCATGGACATGGCGAAACATGTCGGGGGGCAGTCTTTAGAATTTTAGACTCTGGACAGTTAGTAGATCAGGGATCCAGCGTCTGACCAAATAAGTGACAGCCCACAAAGGCACCACGCTGGCAACAGCACCATCAGCAAATGCAGCAAACCGCAATAGTGGGCCAATAGACTGGTTAAACAGAGACAGGCTGTCACCAATAGTCAGCGATCCAAGCAGTTAGATCACAGAAAGAGCACCACCAGCAGACAGTGGGGCGCATAGCAGCAGCTATATAAGAAAAGTTACAGGGCGATTACAGGCAACAAATGTTGCAATAAATAAGCCATAGGTACAAGTCTTGGACAATGAGCAGCAAGCAGGCTGGCTCCACAATATCCAAGTGCTGGAGCTAAAATATACCAGTAATAACCACCTAATTACTATAAGACAAGGTATAAATACAGTATTCAAACATAAGGCAGCCTGCATCCACAAAGGCTGTCTAATCGATAGCAATTGCTAACAAATCACCACTGCTGCAGTTATAGTGTATAAAAATAAAAAAATAAATATAAAAGGAAGCACTATCTATAAGTCCAGAGAGAGTTTTAACTAGTAAGTTAGATAATTATTGCTAAAAAATTCATTTTAGCTTTATCATAAATAATAAAAGTTATATTTTAAATCAATACAAAATACTACAAAAATGCACATGTCAAGAGCAGGCAATTAGTAGCTTATCCAGGATGGCACATCAATGCGAGCTGTGGCAAGAAGGTTTGCTGTGTCTGTCAGCGTAGTGTCCAGAGCATGGAGGCGCTACCAGGAGACAGGCCAGTACATCAGGAGATGTGGAGGAGGCCGTAGGAGGGCAACAACCCAGCAGCAGGACCGCTACCTCCGCCTTTGTGTAAGGAGGAACAGGAGGAGCACTGCCAGAGCCCTGCAAAATGACCTTCAGCACGCCACAAATGTGCATGTGTCTGCTCAAACGGTCAGAAACAGACTCCATGAGGGTGATATGAGGGCCCGACTTCCACAGGTGGGGGTTGTGCTTACAGCCCAACACTGTGCAGGACGTTTGGCATTTGCCAGAGAACACCAAGATTGGCAGATTCACCACTGGCGCCCTGTGCTCTTCACAGATGAAAGCAGGTTCACACTGAGCACATGTGACAGACGTGACAGAGTCTGGAGACGCCGTGGAGAACGTTCTGCTGCCTGCAACATCCTCCAGCATGACCGGTTTGGCATTGGGTCAGTAATGGTGTGGGGTGACATTTCTTTAGAGGCCACACACACTACTGAGCCTCATTTTGACTTGTTTTAAGGACATTACATCAAAGTTTGATCAGCCTGTAGTGTGTTTTTCCACTTTAATTTTGAGTGTGACTCCAAATCCAGACCTTCATGGGTTAAAAAATTTGATTTCCATTTTTTTTATTTTTGTGTGATTTTGTTGTCAGCACATTCAACTATGTAAAGAACAAAGTATTTCAGAAGAATATTTAATTAATTCAGATCTAGGATGTGTTATTTTTGTGTTCCCTTTATTTTTTTGAGCAGTGTATTTTATCTCAGTTTTCTCTGACACAATCTGGCACATTAGGAAACTGATCCGTCCCCCTTTGACTTTCAATGCCGTTCATGAAGGATCTGCAAAAAACGCTAGTGTGAAAGTAGCCTTAATATTTTGGTGTTTTTTGTTTTTACTTCTTATTTAATAACTATTAACCCCTTAGGGGCTAGAACCTGGGATCTTTTAATCCCTTGTCCTTTTCACTCTAATAGAGATCTATAAGGGTGAATAGTACTTCACACTCTCCCTGCTGCCCTGTGCTTTGTGCTTCAGTAGCATCCTGGGTGCCATGGTAACCGATCGGAGCCCCCAGGATTACACTGCCGGGGCTCCGATCAGAACTGCCACTGCACCAGCAATGACTTAATACTGGTGGGGTTGGGTAACTAAACCATTAATACAAATACAGTCCTGATCAAAAGTTTAAGACCACTTGAAAAATGGCAAAAAATCATATTTAGCATTGCTGGATTTTAACAAGGTTCCAAGTAGAGCTTCAACATGCAACAAGAAGAAATGGGAGTGAGACAAAACATTTTTTGAGCATTCAATTTAATGAAAACAACGAATAAACGGAAACAGGCTGTTTTTCAGCTGATCAAAAGTTTAGGACCACACCTCCAAAAAAAATAAAACTAACCCCCCCCCCCCCCAAAAAAAAAAAAAAAACTGAAATCCAACTTCCAAACATGTTCAATATGTGAGAGAGAATCTAAATCGCACATCCTCATTACTATGCTTTTGATATAACAACTGCATTAAATTTCAGCAGGATAAAACATGGCTATACAGCACTATTATCAATCTATTGCTATGCACTATTCGGAGGCATTAGTATACAGTTTGATCAAAGAGCATAGGCCCACTTACCACGACAAGGTTGCCTCTTCAAGTGGGGACCTACTCTAACTTTGGCGCGGCGACTATCGTGCCCCCACACCTCTCCAGCAGGCAATGGGACCCAACTGTATACTAATGCCTCCTAATAGTGCATAGCAATAGATTGATAATAGTGCTGTATAGCCATGTTTTATCCTGCTGAAATTTAAAGCAGTTGTTATATCAAAAGCATAGTAATGAGGATGTGCGATTTAGATTCTCTCTCACATATTAAACTTCCAAACATGAACTCAGTAATAAGTAGCTCCGCCGTTATTGTTTATCACTTCCAAAATTCGTTTCGGCATGCTTGATGCAAGCGTTTCCATGAGGTGAGTGGGAACATTTCTCCAAGTGGTGAAGACGACCTCACGAAGGCCATCTACTGACTGGAACTGTTGTCCATTTTTGTAAACTTCCCTTGCCATCCATCCCCAAAGGTTCTCAATTGCATTTAAATCAGGGGAACACGCAGGATGGGCCAAAATAGTGATGTTGTTATTCTCCTGGAAGAAGTCCCTTGTCCTGCAGGCATTGTGTACTGTAGCGTTGTCCTGTTGAAAAACCCAGTCGTTTCCACACAGACGAGGGCCCTCAGTCATGAGGAATGCTCTCTGCAACATCTGGACATAGCCAGCGGCCGTTTGACGCCCCTGCACTTCCTGAAGCTCCATTGTTCCACTGAAGGAAAAGCACCCCAGACCATTATGGCCCCCCCTCCACTGTGGCGCGTAGAAAACATCTCAGGTGGGATCTGCTTGTCATGCCAGTAATGTTGGAAACCATCAGGACCATCAAGGTTACTTTTTTTTTTTTTTTTTTTCTCTCATCTGAGAATAAAACTTTCTTCCACCTTTTGAATGTCCCATGTTTGGTGCTCTCTTGCAAAGTCCAAATGAGCAGTTCTGTGGTGTTCAAGGAGACGAGGTCTTTGAAGACTTTTTTTGTTTTTGAAGCCCTTCAGTCTCAGATGCTGTCTGATGGTTATGGGGCTGCAGTCAGCACCAGTAAGGGCCTTAATTTGGGTTGAGGATCGTCCAGTGTCTTGACGGACAGCCAATTGGATCCTCCGGCTCAGTGCTGATGAAATTTTTTGGGTCTTCCACTTGACTTTTTTGTTCCATAACCCTCAGGATCATTTAATTCCAAATGCCTGTCTTACGGCGTCCCACCTCAGCAGCGATGGCGCGCTGTGAGAGACCCTGCTTATGCAGTTCAACAACCCGATCACGTTCAAAAAGGGACAGATTTTTTTGCCTTTGCCATCACAACGTGTGACTACCTGACAGAAAATGACAATGAATCCACATCTTTGCACAGATTTGGCCTTTTAAAGGCATGTGGTCCTAAAATTTGGATCAGCTGAAAAACAGCCTGTTTCAGTTTATTCGTTGTTTTTATTAAATTGAATGCTCAAAAAATGTTTTGTCTCACTCTCATTTCTTCTTGTTGCATGTTGAAGCTCTACTTGGAACCTTGTTAAGATCCAATAAAGCGAGTGTAAGGCAGCTCTCACCTGTTGGAAAACGTCCTCTGTGCGCGGACGCCGCACCTGGATGCGGAGATATGTAAATCCAGCAAGAAAGATAGTCCAGTCCAGCTCAGCTCAGGTGAAAAAGTTTGACTACTTTATTCCAGCGGTTATAACATTTCCATATAACAAGATGTGTATAGTGACGCGTTTCAGACCTCTAAGACATAAGGGTCCTTCATGACAACACTGTCATGAAGAAGGACCCTTATGTCTTAGAGGTCTGAAACGCGTCACTATACACCTTGTTATATGGAAATTTTATAACCGCTGGAATAAAGAAGTAAAACTTTTTGACCTGAGCTGGACTATCTTTCTTGCTGGATTGTTAAGATCCAACAATGTAAAATATGATATTTTTTTTTTTTTTTAAACTTATTTATTTTTGCCATTTTTCAAGTGGTCTTAAACTTTTGTTCAGGACTGTACAGGAGGAGGCGGGTGTCTTCTGCAGAATCACATAGCCGGCACCCAACCTCTGACAGGGCCTGCCAAACCCCTTGGCCTTCGGGGAGAGTCCAGACCTTGTTGAAGCTCCTGGCAGCCGAGGCAAAAGCCAGGAGCACAGACGGGCGTACCCTCTGCTTCAGCTGAGGGTTGACATTTGTCCCAGTCCCTTGCAGGAGCCATAGGCCTAGAGCAGTGGTTCTCAACCTTTCTAAAGCCGTGACCCCTTAATACAGTTCCTCATGTTGTGGTGACCCCCAACCATTACATTTTTTTCCTTGCTACGTCATAACTAATTTTGCTACTGTTATGAATTGTAATTTAAATATCTGATATGCAGGATGTATTTTTATTGCTACAAATTGAACATAATTAAAGCAGAGTAATTAATCACAGACATCCACAGATCCCCCCGATTCCCCCCCCCCCCTAAACAGTGCCATCCACAGATCTCCCTCCCCTAAATAGTGCCATCTACAGATCTCCCTCCCCTAAATAGTGCCATCCACAGATCTCCCTCCCCTAAATAGTGCCATCCACAGATTTCCCTCCCCGACACTCACAGCAGTATATTTATAAACTAATCAGTAACTACTTTAACTTTAATCATTGCTCATTGCTGAGCTCTTTACTTGGATTATAATTTATTTGGATATGGGATATCTTACTTTGTCTAAGCTCCGGTAATAGCAGGCAGTGCGGGGGGCGGCGCTCACTCACTGACGTCACGCGCCTGCGCCGCCTAGTGGGAGGAGAAGGCGCGTGACGTCAGTGAGTGAGCGCCGCCCCCCCCCGCACTTCCTGCTATTACCGGAGCTAAGACAAAGTAAGATATCCCATTAAAGTAGTTACTGATTAGTTTATAAATATACTGCTGTGAGCGGCGTGGCCCTGTATATTCTAACCCCCAGGCAAGCGTCCCTGTCACCATGGGAACGCCTGGGGGTTAGAATATACCATCGGATCTTCTGAGTTACTCAGCCGCAAAACAAGCACCGGCTCTGCTTGGCCCCGGGCCAGCTCGGGGCCCCAACCAGCTCAGGGCCCCAAGCAATTGCTTGTTTTGCCTGTCTGTTAGCGAAGGGCCTGGACCCACAATAGGAAGCCTCAGGCGACCCCCCCGGAAAGGGCCGATCGACCCCCAAAGGGGTCGCGACCCCTAGGTTGAGAACCGCTGGCCTAGAGGGATAGGGAATGGTTTATGGGGGGGGGCTTCTCTTACGGAGAGGGCCTGCGATAGACCACAACCTAGTGCACATTTTTTTTGTGTTGCACGGGTGAAGAAAGCACGTACTTTGGGCTTTCATTTAAAAAAAGCTGCGATCAGTGGTAGTTAACCCCTCAGGTGCTGTTCTTTTGGCCACCTTCACATAGTCAGTGTTCGGCAGTATTTTACATCAGTATTTGGAAGCCAAAACCAGGAGTGGAATCTACATAAATCCTCAGTCACACGTCAGTGATTTCCATCAGTGAGGGTGAGCCAAACCCAGGATTGGAGCCTCCACAGACCTAAGGTATAAGGGAAAGTTCTGCTCCTGTTCTTTGTTTACAGCCGCACCTAGTTTGGGCTCAAAATCACTGATGGAAAACGCTGACCGAACACTGATGTGTTAATGAGGCATAAGGCTGGTTTCACACGAGCAAGTTCAATGCGTTGAACTGGCAGCGTGCATCTGCGAGAGCTCCCATGCTGACCTACATAGCATTGACGGCTTGTATAGCATTATATTGATTTGTGATGCTATATAACTCTTAGGCCTCTTTCACAGGGGCATCGTGTGTGAGGGCCGGACCAGATCAAGATGCGGGTGCATTGTGGGAAAATGCTTTTTTTTTTTTTTTTTTTTTCTTCACGCGAGTGCAAAGCGTTTTGCACGTGTGTGAGAAAAATCGGCATGTTTGGTACCCAGACCCGAACCCGGACTTATTCACAGAAGTTCTGTACATTTTATTATTTTCCCTTATAAGGGAAAATAATAGCATTCTTAATACAGAATGCTTAGTAAAGCTACTTTCACACTTGCGTTCGGAGCGGATCCATCTGGTGTCTGCACAGACGGATCCGCTCCTATAATGCAAACGCTGGCATCCGTTCAGAACGGATCCGTCTGCATAACTGTTTTTTTCAGATCTGATTTTTCACTTCGTCAAAACTCAGATCCGACAGTATATTCTAACACAGAGGCGTTCCCATGGTGATGGGGACGCTTCAAGTTAGAATATACTAAAAGAACTGTGTACATGACTGCCCCCTGCTGCCTGGCAGCACCTGATCTCTTACAGGGGGCTGTGATCCGCACAATTAACCCCTCAGGTGCCGCACCTGAGGGGTTAATTGTGCGTATCATAGCCCCCTGTAAGAGATCAGGTGCTGCCAGGCAGGAGGGGGGCAGCCCCCCCCCCTCCCCTGTATTTAACTCATTGGTGGCCAGTGTGAGGGCCGGACAAGATCGGCACCTGAGGGGTTAATTGTGCTGATCACAGCCCCCTGTAAGAGATCGGGTGCTGCCAGGCAGTAGGGGGCAGTCATGTACACAGTTATTAGTATATTCTAACTTGAAGCATCCCCATCACTATGGGAACGCATCTGTGTTAGAATATACTGTCTGATCTGAGTTTCACGATCTAACTCAAATCCGATGGTATATTCTAACATAGAGGCGTTCCCATGGTGATGGGGACGCTTCAAGTTAAAATATACCATCGGATTGGAGAAAATTCCAATCTGATGGTATATTAATAGGGACTCCTGACTTTACATTGAAAGTCAATGGGGGACGGATCCGTTTGCAATTGCACCATATTGTGTCAACGTCAAACGGATCCATGGTGATGGACCATGTGATGAGCGCAGTGATGTCATCAAAGGTCCTTTAGCCAGGTCCTGAAGAAAGAGGAGATCCGCTACGCGACCAAGTGGATGGGGTGAGTTAAATTTATTATTTTTAACCCCTCAATGGACATTTTACTAAGCATTCTGTATTAAGAATGCTATGATTTTCCTTTGTAACCATGTTATAAGGGAAAATAATAAAGATCGGGTCCCCATCCCTATCGTCTCCTAGCAACCATGTTTGAAAATCGAACCGCATCCGCACTTGCTTGAGAATGCTTGCGATTTTCAAGCAGCCCCATTCACTTCTATGGGGCCTGCGTTGCGTGAAAAACACACAATATAAAGCGTGCTGCGATTTTCGCGCAATGCACAAGTGATGCATGAAGATCAACGCTCATGTGCACAGCCCCATAGAAATGAATGGGTCCGGATTCAGTGCGGGTGCACTGCGTTCACCTCACGCATTGCACCCGCTCGCAAAAAAACTCGCCCGTGTGAAAGGGGCCTTAGAGTTCTGTAATGTATTGTATAACACTAAAGCCTCATTCACGTGTCCATGGTCAGTGATGCATCCTGACGTATGAATGAGGCTTAAGGGTTACATGGCCTCATAAATCAGTATAAGGGCTCGTTCACGCGACCGCGTGAGGCCTGTGCTGTGGTTTGCAAATTGCGGTCCACAATGCACGTGCACCGCCTGTGGGGCAGTCACATGGGGATCGCAGACCCATTCACTTGAATGCGGTTCCGCAAATGTGGTCCGCAAAACGCCAACAGGCAGCACACGTTCGTGTGAATGAGCCCTAAGGCTATGCAATCCCATCAGTGCTATATAGGTCAGGACGGGAGCTCTTGTAGACACACGCTTCGGGTTCAACGCGTTGAGCTCACTCGTGTGAAACCAGCCTAAAAGTATAATGGAAAGATGTGCCCCTCTTCTGTGCTTCAGACCCTTTCCTGGTTTTGGCTTATTACTAATGAAAAATAGAGACCATGTGAAAGTGGCCTTAAACAGAGTGCAGGTTACTTTCATGGCTGCCTGGATTCTGCTGGATTTGCAGGTCAGTGGTGGTGAGTTGCCTCAGGCCTGCATGCTTATTATCAATTCATTCTTTCTTGCCAAGGGAGGGGTTCAGATAAATTATATGTTTGGTAATTGCTATTTTTACGCAGTTCTGTAAAATAATGGCATCTGTTTATAAATTGTATACCTGAGCTTATCATAAAGCCATGCCTCATATAGACTAGTTGATGACTTCTCGTTATTCTCAGAGAAAGTATTACTATGCAGTGAATAGGATATCTCCTCCTTGCTGGCTGACGTCACAGAGCTGGAGCGACGAAATCTCGCGATGCGCGAGCTAGCGCATGCGCAGTGTCGGCATCATGTTCATTCCCTGTGCTGGCATCAGCACAGGGAACGAACTACGCATGCGTTAGCTCGCGCATCGCAAGATTTCGGCGCTCCAGCTCTGTGACGTCAGCCAGCAAGGAGGAGATTCGGAGGACGCGGGGCGGTGCTGGGCTCCTTTCTGCTGGACTCCTCTCCGGACACAGGACTCATATCAGGTCATTTCCATATTGATCAAAAAGGTTTTTTAACACAATAAAAGAGCAGAGCGCTGTGGGGACTGGGTATTGCAGATGTGCTAGCGGCTAGCAGCCCATGTCCCCAGCTCTATGCACAAAATCCTGGTGACAGGTTCCCTTTAAAGGGCTTCTGTCACCCTACTAAATTCATTATTTATTTTTTATTTTTTGTGTACTTATAATCCCTATCCTGCCATATTGCCATACATTATGTTATTAATAATTTTCGTTCAGTAGATTTAGCAAAAAACTAACTTTTATGATATGCTAATTACCTTTCTACCAGCAAGTAGGGCGTCTACTTGCTGGTAGCAGCCGCAGAAAACCGCCCCCTCCTTCTGTTGATTGACAGGGCCAGCCGCGATCTCCTCCTCCGGCCAGCCCTGTCAGCATTTCAAAAATCGCGCGCCTGTGTTGATTCGGCGCAGGTGCTCTGAGATAAGGAGGCTCGCCTCCTCAGCACTGCCTCAGTGCGCCTGCGCCGATGACGTCTTCTCTTTCGGTGACGTCATCGGCGCAGGCGTACTGAGGGAGTGCTGAGGAGGCGAGCCTCCTTATCTCAGAGCGCCTGCGCCGAATCAACACAGGCGCATGATTTTTGAAATGCTGACTGGGCTGGCCCTGTCAATCAACAGAAGGAGGGGGCGGTTTTCTGCGGCTGCAACCAGCAAGTAGACGCCCTACTTGCTGGTAGAAAGGTAACTAGCATATCGTAAAAGTATTTTTTTTTTTTTTGCTAAATCTACTGAACGAAAATTATTAATAACATAATGTATGGCAATATGGCAGGATAGGGATTAAGTACACAAAAAAAAAAAATTTGTTTAGTGGGGTGACAGAAGCCCTTTAAGAATGGAGTACTTCCTTGATGATGTGCTAATGGAAGGGGGAACAAAGTTTTTTTTTTTTTTCTTCTTCTTTGGGAAGGGGGGGGGGGGTCTTGATTGTGGCTCAGACATTGCAAGTGGGGGACCCCATCTATTACAGTTATATAACAGATCAGGGCACATGAGCAGGGGTTGTCTAAGTCCTCTTTTAAGGTATCTGCCTCTCCAAGATGTTGTTTGCTTAACAGATTTTATTCTAGAGGCGGTTTATTTTTCTTGGCTTGCTGCTGTGTTGGTCCTTTGGTGGTTTGGTCGGTATGTTTGCTGTTTTTCATACCTGTATATACATAGGAAGACTGATAGTTGGGAAACCTTTCAGCTCAGGGCAGAGATTTGCATCACATTTCACAGGAAGAGAACCTAAAAAAACTGCTTTACCTTTTAGAAAACACTACTAGAAATTATGCAAGTATTTTTCAGTATTGCTTTATTACAGATGAGATTGTCTGTTCTTAGTTGTTTACCACATTTTATGATTATTTTATTCATTTACAGGGCACTAACATACTGCGCTGTAGAGAGACTGTTCTGATTGGGGCTCGCAATCTAAATTCCAAATGAGCCTGTCCACATGCTGCCCTCAGCCAGGTTTAAACCCAGAACCCAAGCGCTGCAGGTTGCCTGCTAACCAATCATCACTGCATTGCCCAATGGACATTTCTCACCAATATAAATAGGTGTCTTTGCTGGGGTCTCCTCTGCTGGGACCCCTGTGCTCACTACATGACTGTCAGGAGGAGGCGTTTAAGTGGCCGCGCACATGCTGGCTCGCTCAATTTAATTTATTGTCTATGGGAGTCTCCAAAACCGCTAAGTACTGATCTTGACTGTATCCGGCAGCCCATTCTCCTGATGTGCCAGGGTTGTCTGTTAATTTTTCTGGGTTTTGTTGTGTGTAGACGGGGCAACAGTGTCCAGAGCTGTACTTATTGTGGTGTTATATAGGGTGGTGGCAGCATCTGGGTCTTGGAGGGAACAGATAGTAGAAAATTGGAGAAGAGTCAGAAAGCAAGCGAAAGTCGAGATGTTTAAGGTTCCTGCGGGGGTGTGCTAGTGTGTGGACTGGGGGAGCTGCAGAAGAGACCAATGAAGAGAAGGTAAGTAGGTTGTGGTCGGATAGGGGGAGAGGCGAATTAGAAAGGTTAGATAGGAAGCAGAGGCGGGTAAAGATGAGATCCAGAGTGTGACTATCTCTGTGGGTGGGAGCTGAAGCCCACTGTGATGGGCCGAAGGAGGAAGAGAGTGACAGGAGTTTAGAGGCGGCCGAGTGACAGGTGTCAAGAGGGATATTAGTCACCCATAATGATAGTGGGGATGTCGGCAGAAAGAAAGTGTAGTAACCAAGTGTTGAAGTGGTCAAGAAAGATGGTGTCTGGGCCAGGGGGGCGGTAAATGATGCCTACTTGAAGTTTGGAGGGAGAGTAGATGCAAACAGAGTGTACTTCAAATGAGGTGAGTGTAATGGAGGAGGGCAGTGGAGTTGTGCTGTAGGAGCAGATGTCTGATAGAAGACCAACTCCTCCACCATGTTTGCAGCCGGGGCAGGGGGTGTGAGTGAATTTAAATCCACTATATGAGAGTGCAGCAGGGGAGGCGGTGTCAGCCATGTTTCTGTGAGACCCAGAAAGGAAAGTTTTTGAAAGATAAAAAGTTCATGAATGTAGGACAGTTTGTTACAGACAGAGCGTGCATTCCATAATGCTCCTGCAAGAGGAACCAAAGGAGCAGGGGTCAGAGGAATGGTTTTTAGGTTTAAGGGGTTGTAGAAATTTGTAGAAGGAGATTTGTAGTGTGACATGGAGGTGATGGTGGGTTAGGGTTATTTCATGCCATAAAAATTCCGTTTTTTATGCACATTACGTTTTCCGCTCTGGTAGCGCCCCCTGCTGTCTACCCTCTTGGTCCACCTTCTCCTGCATTCAGATGTGGACTGACATGCTCAGTAAGGTTCACCCCCCCCTGCAGTGATCTCCTGGTTTGTGCAGTGGCAGTATCCAGTAGCCAATGAGGTTTATCCTTGGCACGATTATTGCTAACTGGAAATTTTTCTCATAGAGAAGCAGGTGAAGAAGCATTCATCCCCACTTCTAAATTCAGATACATAGACCATATAGCTACAGTACAGACCAAAAGTTTGGACACACCTTCTCATTCAAAGAGTTTTCTTTATTTTCATGACTATGAAGGCATCAAAACTATGAATTGACACATGTGGAATTATGTACATAACAAACAAGTGTGAAACAACTGAAAATATGTCATATTCTAGGTTCTTCAAAGTAGCCACCTTTTTGCTTTGATTACTGCTTTGCACACTCTTGGCATTCTCCTGATGAGCTTCAAGAGGTAGTCCCCTGAAATGGTCTTCAAACCGTCTTGAAGGAGTTCCCAGAGATGCTTAGCACTTGTTGGCCCTTTTGCCTTCACTCTGCGGTCCAGCTCACCCCAAACCATCTCGATTGGGTTCAGGTCCGGTGACTGTGGAGGCCAGGTCATCTGGTGCAGCACCTCATCACTCTCCTTCATGGTCAAATAGCCCTTCCTTTTTAAAAGTTTTCCCAATTTTATGGCTGACTGACTGACCTTCATTTCTTAAAGTAATGATGGCCACTCGTTTTTCTTTACTTAGCTGCTTTTTTTCTTGCCATAATACAAATTCTAACAGTCTATTCAGTAGGACTATCAGCTGTGTATCCACCTGACTTCTCCTCAATGCAACTGATGGTCCCAACCCCATTTATAAGGCAAGAAATCCCACTTATTAAACCTGACAGATAAGAATCCTCCAGATAAGAGTTTGTGCACACGAATGTGTGCCAGCTGTGCCCGTATTGTAGCCGGCGGGTCCGCAATATATGAACATCAGTCATCCGCAAATTCGGAAGATATGTAGTGGAAGGCCACTGAAGCACTACCGTGGCATTTCCTTCCATGCCTCCACACCAGAAAAAAAACAACCTGCTGTATTTTTTATTTTTGCAGTGCCCACAATTTGTGGCACACGTTTGTTTGCAGGAGTCCTAAGTGAGGGGAAAAAAATTGTAATTTGTGGAATAAGCCGTTTAAGAAGTCTGATGGTGCAGATCTGGAAAATAATTATAAAAATAAATCCCTAAAATACTTTTTTTTAAAAGCTAAAATAAAGTTCCAGGCCAAAACCCTTATTTACAGGTTAGGGCTCTTTCACACTTGAGTTGTTCTTTTCTGGCATAGAGTTCCATCGTCGGGGCTCTATGCCGGAAGAATCCTGATCAGGATTATCCCAATGCATTCTGAATGGAGAGAAATCTGTTCAGGATGTCTTCAGTTCAGGACCGGAACGTTTTTTGGCCGGAGAAAATACCGCAGCATGCTGCGCTTTTTGCTCCGGTCAAAAATCCTGAACACTTGCCGCAAGGCCAGATCCGGAATTAATGCCCATTGAAAGGCATTAATCCGGATCCGGCCTTAAGCTAAACGTCGTTTCGGCGCATTACCGGATCCGACGTTTTAGCTTTTTCTGAATGGTTACCATGGCTGCCAGGACACTAAAGTCCTGGCAGCCATGGTAAAGTGTAGTGGGGAGCAGGGGAGCAGTATACTTACCGTCCGTGCGGCTCCCGGAGCGATTCAGAGTGATGTCAGGGCGCCCCATCCGCATGGATGACGTGATCGCATGGATCACGTCATCCATGCGCATGGGGCGCCCTGACGTCATTCTGGAGCGCCCCGGGAGCCACACTGACGGTAAGTATACTGCTCCCCCGCTCCCCACTACTACTATGGCAGCCAGGACTTTAATAGCGTCCTGGCTGCCATAGTAACACTCAACGCATTTTGAAAACGGATCCGTCTTCAAATGCTTTCAGTTCACTTGCGTTGTCCGGATCCGGCGTGCACTCCATTTGCCGGAGGTGCCCGCCGGATCCGTAACACCGCAAGTGTGAAAGAGGCCTTGCTTACAGAATTCAGATGTTCTACCTCTGAGGCAGCACTTTCTTGTTTAGGGCCTGCAGAAAAACTAGACATTCCAGCTTTCTCTTCTGCACCCAATACCTCGCCCAAACCTTGCTTCTGTAAGGGCTCGTGTGTGTGTGTGTGTGTGTGTGTAATATATATATATATATATATATATATATATATATATATATATATATTTATTATTATTATTATTATTATTATTATTATTATTATTATTATTATTATTATTATTCCATTCACTTCAATGGGGGTGCAAAATATGGAAATGACTGCATTCCATGTCCGTTTGTTCACATGGCCATTCCGCAAAAAAGTAGAACATGTCTTTTTAACATGTCCTTTTAACAAATTGCGGTCCGCAGTGGACGAGCACCGACCATAGAGCCGCTGTATGTGGATGCAGGACCAGTTTACTTGAATGGAGTCCACGGTCCGCACCACAACAAAGTAGTGCATGCACTACATTTTTGTGTTGGAGAGGCACAGACAGAAAACTCACAGAAGCACTATATAGTGGTTCCGCACCTTCCAGCATACGGACCCATTCAAGCGACTGGGTCCTGTGTGCATAAACTGTGCCCGTATATTGTGGACCTGCTGTTCACCTGAGCCTTAACTGTCACCTTTCCTATCTAGCTTTCTTCTCTCTCTCTCTATGTGCGACCAAGATGGAACTTCCTTAAGAATGGAGTACTTCCTTGATGTGCTAATGGAAGGAGGAACAAATTTTTTTTTTTTTTTTTCTTCTTTGGGAAAGGGGGGTCTTGATTGTGGCTCAGACATTGCAAGTGGGGGACCCCATCTATTAGTCATATAACAGATCAGGGCACATGAGCAGGGGTTGTTTAGGTCCTCTTTTAAGGTATCTGCCTCTCCAAGATGTTTGCTTAACAGATTTTATTCTAGAGGCGGTTTATTTTTCTTGGCTTGCTGCTGTGTTGGTCCTTTGGTGGTTTGGTCGGTATGTTTGCTGTTTTTTCATACCTGTATATACATAGGAAGACTGATAGTTGGGAAACCTTTCAGCTCAGGGCAGAGATTTGCATCACATTTCACAGGAAGAGAACCTAAAAAAAAAACTGCTTTTACCTTTTAGAAAACACTACTAGAAATTATACTTTTCAGTATTGCTTTATTACAGATGAGATTGCCTATTCTTAGTTTACCACATTTTATGATTATTTTATTCATTTACAGGGCACTAACATACTGCGCTGTAGAGAGACTGTTCTGATTGGGGCTCGCAATCTAAATTCCAAATGAGCCTGTCCACATGCTGCCCTCAGCCAGGTTTAAACCCAGAACCCAAGCGCTTCAGGCAACGCTGCTAACCAATCATCACTGCATTGCCCAATGGACATTTCTCACCAATATAAATAGGTTCCTCTGCTGGGACCCCTGTGCTCACTACATGACTGTCAGGAGGAGGAGTTTAAGTGGCCGCGCACATGCTGGCTCGCTCCATTTAATTTATGGTCTATGGGACTCTCCAAAACCGCTAAGTACTGATCTTGACTGTATCCGGCAGCCCATTCTCCTGATGCGCCATTAAACTTCTAATTTTAGAGGAGGAACTCGGAACCCCCATTTCTGGTGATCATGGGGGTCCCACCAATCAGACATGTATGGCCTATCCTGTGTGGGTAGAACAAGTTCTATATATTTTATTTTTTCCTCCGTGGGGCTCTGTGCCTCCTTTCCCTTCCGAATTGTGGACTCATTCAAGTGAATGGGTCTGCATCTGTGATGTGGTGCACAAACGGCCGGTGCCCGTATACTGCAGACCTGCTGTTTTTGGCCCGAAATACAGGCACCGGGCAACAATGCTCGTGTACATGAGCCCATACACTGTTTTTTCAGCGTGAAAATCCACATGGGGGGAAAAAAAACACAAAATCCGCACTGTGTGCAGCCACCCTAAGGATTTATCTGGGACTACAAAATTGCCGACCTGTTCTAAGGATACCTACCTTTTGGTAGAGGCTGTGCCTGGTACAGCACCTCAGTGTCATTCACTTGAATGGGACTCTGCGGGCAGTATTGGGCATAGTCTCTACCTAAAAAGTAAGTATTCTTGAGCTAGAATTTGTATTCCCAGATAACTCTCCGGACAATGGTACGCCAAAATGCGTTCCTGGGTGGTGCCATCTCTGGTCACACATACCAATGGGTAAGTCGGTGTTGCATTTTCATATTTGATAAGTACTGAGTGGACACTGTGTGGTTCATTTGATGTCTCTTGCGGATCTCAGTTTGTCCTTACCTACTGACCAACAATATATGCACAATATATTTTTGACTAAGTTACTATTTATCTTTTTGACAATTTTTCCATATGGTATTGTAGGTGCCAGCGATCGCACTTTTTCTGCTACTTCTCCTTGTATCGTGCATAATAAATAATAATAATAAAGACCGAATTGGGGGTGGGTGGTATAGGCGACATGCGATATAAATTTGGGCCACGATATGGATTTTCGCCATATCGCCTATATCGCCGGCCCGCATATGATCGCGCTCTCTGCGCGCACCATTTTCTCCTGAGCCGGCCGGCACAGTGGAGGGAGAAGGAGTGAGAAAGAGGGAGTCCCTCCCTCCCCACTGTGCGCTGCTGCCGCTGAACACCAATGAGGACAGAGTAGGAGGAGGAGGGGAGGGACTGTGGCCACTGCGCCACCAATGAATGTGCCGGACATATCCCACAGGGTCCCCCTCCCCCCCCCATCATTGGTGGCAGTGGGCATTTCCGATCGGAGTCCCAGCAGTATAATGCTGGGGCTCTGATCGGTTACCATGGCAGCCAGGAGTCACGCTACTGAAGTCATGGCTGCGATGGTATGTTAGGGAGCAGCATTATACTCGCGTGCGCCGTGGCCGCCGGGCGCTCCTTCTGTCTGTGCGGCGGATTGCTAATGCTTCTAGAATTAGCAATGCGCCGCACAGACCTATGAGAAGGAGCGACCGTGAGTATAATGCTGCTCACTAACATACCATCGCAGCCAGGACTTCAGTAGCGTCCTGGCTGCCATGGTAACCGATCGGAGCCCCAGCATTATACTGCTGGGACTCCGATCGGAACTGCCCACTGTCACCAATGATGGGGAGGAGGGGGACCCTGTGGCCACTGCCACCAATGATTAATACTGGGGAGGGTGGGTTTGAGTTACCAGAGGGGGTGGATCAGAGGCTGGGGGGGCACATGAGAGGCTGGCTGCCATGGTCAGCTCCCTGCTGTTGTGTGCGCGCGCTCACAGGATCGGAAGGTAAGCGAGTGGATCTCCAGCCTGCCAGCGGCGATCGTTCGCTGGCAGGCTGGAGATGTGATTTTTTTTTTTTTAACCCCTAACAGATATATTAGACGCTGTTTTGATAACAGCGTCTAATATACCTGGTCCTCTGGTGGTCCCCTTTGTTTGGATCGACCACCAGAGGACACGGGTAGCTCAGTAAAGTAGCACCAGCCCCCCCCCTGTCACTTATGAACCCCTGATCACCCCACATAGACTCCCTGATCACCCCCCCTGTCATTGATCACCCCCCTGTAAGGCTCTATTCAGATGTCCGTATGAATTTTACGGATCCACTGATAGATGGATCGGATCTGCAAAACGCATACGGACGTCTGAATGGAGCCTCACAGGGGGGGTGATCAATGACGGGGGTGATCACCCCATATAGACTCCCTGATCACCCCCCTGTCATTGATCACCCCCCTGTAAGGCTGCATTCAGATGTCCGTATGATTTTTACGGATACACTGATGCATGGATCGGATCCGCAAAACACATACGGACATCTGAATGGAGCCTTATAGGGGGGTGATCACCCCATATAGACTCCCTGATCACCCCCCTGTCATTGATCACCCCCCTTGTAAGGCTCCATTCAGACATTTTTTTGGCCCAAGTTAGCGGAAATTATTATTATTTTTCTTACAAAGTCTCATATTCCACTAACTTGTGTCAAAAAATAAAATCTCACATGTACTCACCATACCCCTCACGGAATCTAAATGCGTAAAATTTTTTAGACATTTATATTCCAGAGTTGTTATTCCTCACGCTTTAGGGCCCCTAGAATGCCAGGGCAGTATAAATACCCCACATGTGACCCCATTTCGGAAAGAAGACACCCCAAGGTATTCCGTGAGGGGCATATTGAGTCCATGAAAGATTGAAATTTTTGTCCCAAGTTAGCGGAAAGGGAGACTTTGTGAGAAAAAAAATATATATATATCAATTTCCGCTAACTTGTGCCAAAAAAAAAAGTCTATGAACTCGCCATGCCCCTCATTGAATACCTTGGGGTGTCTTCTTTCCAAAATGGGGTCACATGTGGGGTATTTATACTGCCCTGGCATTCTAGGGGCCCTAAAGCGTGAGAAGAAGTCTGGGATCCAAATGTCTAAAAATGCCACCAGAGGACCAGGTAGCATGTGGGCCCCTTTGCGCATCTAGGCTGCAAAAAAGTGTCACACATGTGGTATCGCCGTACTCGGGAGAAGTTGGGCAATGTGTTTTGGGGTGTCATTTTACATATACCCATGCTGGGTGAGAGAAATATCTTGGCAAAAGACAACTTTTCCAATTTTTTTTTTTTTATACAAAGTTGGCATTTGACCAAGATATTTATCTCGCCCAGCATGGGTATATGTAAAATGACACCCCAAAACACATTCCCCAACTTCTCCTGAGTACGGAGATACCACATGTGTGACACTTTTTTGCAGCCTAGGTGGGCAAAGGGGCCCACATTCCAAAGAGCACCTTTCGGATTTCACCGGCCATTTTTTACAGATTTTGATTTCAAACTCCTTACCACACATTTGGGCCCCTAGAATGCCAGGGCAGTATAACTACCCCACAAGTGACCCCATTTTGGAAAGAAGAGACCCCAAGGTATTCGCTGATGGGCATAGTGAGTTCATAGAAGTTTTTATTTTTTGTCACAAGTTAGTTAAATATGAGACTTTGTAAGAAAAAAAAATCATTTTCCACTAACTTGTGACAAAAAATAAAAAGTTCTATGAACTCACTATGCCCATCAGCGAATACCTTAGGGTGTCTACTTTCCGAAATGGGGTCATTTGTGGGGTGTTTGTACTGTCTGGCCATTGTAGAACCTCAGGAAACATGACAGGTGCTCAGAAAGTCAGAGCTGCTTCAAAAAGCGGAAATTCACATTTTTGTACCATAGTTTGTAAACGCTATAACTTTTACCCAAACCATTTTTTTTTTTACCCAAACATTTTTTTTTTTTATCAAAGACATGTAGAACAATAAATTTAGAGCAAAATTATATATGGATGTCGTTTTTTTTTGCAAAATTTTACAACTGAAAGTGAAAAATGTCATTTTTTTTCAAAAAAAATCGTTAAATTTCGATTAATAATAGTAAAAATGTCAGCAGCAATGAAATACCACCAAATGAAAGCTCTATTAGTGAGAAGAAAAGGAGCTAAAATTCATTTGGGTGGTAAGTTGCATGACCGAGCAATAAACGGTGAAAGTAGTGTAGGTCAGAAGTGTAAAAAGTGGCCTGGTCTTTAAGGGTGTTTAAGCTATAGGGGCTGAGGTGGTTAAAATTATATCGCAATATAGATTTTAGGCCATATCGCCCACCCCTAGACCGAATTATATTATGCTATGGGTAGATGATGGCAAATTTTTGTATGTAGGTTATATTTCCAGATAACTCCTCTAATTCTCCTAATTTTAAATGGGTTTTCTAAGATTGCATAGGTCACCAGTATCTGATCGGTGGGAGTCCGGCACCCCGCCAATCAGCAGTTTGAGAAGGCACCGGCACTCCTGTGAGTACCGCTGCCTCCTTTTGCGCTCATGAAGCACAGCACTGTACATTGTGTAGTGACTGCGCTTGGTATAGTGCTAAGCCCCATTCACTTCTATGGGTCTGAGCTGCTCCTCGGCCACGTGACCGATGAACGTTTCGTCATTGGGCCTAGGAAAAACTATGAGAAGGCCGCGGTGCACACAGTAGCATCGGTGCCTTCTCATCCCAGGTATCAGACCCCCACCGATCAGATACTGATAACCTATCCCATGGATTGGTCATCAGTTATAAAGTTTCAGAAAACCCCTTTAAGTTAATTTAAAAAGTAGTTAAAATGTATCTACCCTCTTAGTTTTATATTGGAGAAATCGGTTGGGGGATTGGGAGCCACTTATCAAACTGGTGTAGAGTAGAACTGGCTTAGTTGCCCATAGCAATCAATTAGATTCCACCTTTCATTTTGGACAGCTCCTTTGGAAAATGAAAGGAGGAATCTGATTGGTTGCTATGGGCAACTAAGCCAGTTTTACTTTACACCCATTTGATAAATGACCCCCCAGATCTTTACAGCTTCCACTGGAGTTGTTTTTACCTACCAGTTCCTTGATATTCAGCAATAAGAGGGGTGGAGGAGCCGGGGAAGGCAGGGTGAGGACTCCTTTTATTGCTGTTGTGTAGGTCTTTAGTGTAACAGGTTTTTCCAGGAGTCTGACATACATGACCGCACACATGGAGGATGTCCTTTATACCTCTAAAAGGACAGGAAGCACAGAGAGGTTGAAAGCCGCTCCCTCCCCTCCAATGCCAGTGTTCTTTCTGTCCCCTTAGGTTGGGAGTAATAGAGGTTCTCTGTTATGAGAACATTTTTATATCTATTTTAAAGGCCCAGATTGGATCGGGGGGGTTCTGCCTCTCCTTCCTTTCTATCCTTGGGCCGGCTAGCACCCCTCAAGGTGGGGTCCCCTGGCCTTACCAGTACCCATTAAGGCCGCCGGGTCTGGTTGCGATGTCCGCTTCCTCCTACGTTGGAGGCTCTCGGCTTCGCGCGGCACTTTCTCCCTTCTTCCTCCGGTGGCTCCACGTGTTTGTGTGTTGCCATGTTGGAGGCGGGCCCCGGCCTGTTCACAACACTCGTGTGAACAGTATCCAATTTACTGTTCAATTCAACACCTCCCACGTAGTGTTTTTAGATCTCCACCTGAGGGGGGACTCTGCTGCAGCCTCCATTCACTTAAATACAAATGGGAAACTAACCTCAGGCAATACATTATTACACGTGAGATCGTGTCACCCCACTCATACAGTTCGAAACATACCTAAAGGGGAACTCATTAGAGCTAGGAGAAATTGTAGCCAGCAAAACATGTATGAAATGGAGGCTGAAGATATTATCAGCAGATTGTCTAGCAGAGCTTCCTCCAAACAGTTGATGATAAAACATAGTAAAGAAGTTCTTGGCATGAGCAGGGAAAAATGGATAAATATGGATGTCAAAAAAATTCTAATGAACTGTGATACAAATTATACAAAAAAAAGAATGTTTTTGTTACACAGTTCAGCAGTGAATACACACAGATTTGCAACATCATCAAAAAACATTTTCCAGTATTAGCATGTTATAAAAACTGGAGTGAGGTGGCCTTAAAGGGCTTCTACCACCAGATTTGGTCCTATTTAGCTGACTGACACTAGCGATGTGCTAGTGTCAGCAGTCCATAACAGTGTTCTTACTTATCATCTGTCTGCTGCCGTTCACCTTAAAAACGTACTTTTATAGATATGCTAATGAGCCTCTAGGTGCTATGTGGGCGTCATTAGCACCTAGAGGGCTCCGTCCACTAACCATTTCAGCCGCCCATCGCGTCCCTCCAGCCCGCCCCGCTCCTGTTGATTGACGTGAAACTTCTCAGTATCTCGTACCAATTCCCGCACCTGCGCCGTGCGCATCTGTATTCTCCCGGCGCCAGCTTCCTCACTGCGCCTGCACCAACTACGTTACAGTGAGGAAGCCGGCACCAGGAGCGCGGCATTCACTCACTGCGCCTGCGCCGAATACAGAAGCGATAAAATCATTCTTAAATTGCAACACAACGTATTTCATCTATTTTGATTACATGCACTAAATGTTCGGTCCAATACGTGGGATGCACCACAAATGCTATAAAAGCCCGGATAAGAAAGCATGTATCTGATGTACCGCACCATGAAAGCCGCAATGTTTCTGCAGCCAGCCTTCATTTTGCAGTAGTTCATGGTGGCGATACATCGGATATGCTTGTGCAAGGCAGAGGTGGCGACAGAAGAAGGAAACCTCTAAATAGAGAATCATTTTGGATTTTCAGATTAGAAAGCTGCCAACCTCTAGGATTAAATAAAAGGTTAGATTTGATCCTTCAGTACTGAACACTAGATTCCCTGTATTCTCCATATTAATCATGAGAATATTTTAAGTTTAAAAGTGTTTTATTGTTTATCTTTGTAGGAGGGAGTGGCCGCATGACCCCTTGATTGGTCCAGATGCGGTTTTCTCCTCCTATAAATGTGAGGACTTAATGTTTGTTCAATGGTCATGAGTAAGGGCTGTAACTGTTTTGTTGCCTAAAACGCGTAGACCAATATTATCTGTACCTGGATGTTTTTAAATTTTGATACGAAATAAAGTGCTATTGGAACTTCTTCTCAAAGAAAGGCTGGACAACCCCCCTTTTTTTCATTCATTTAAACCCTGCTCCCAGTCCGGGTGAGGAAGCGGTCCGTGCCTCCATGATTGAAGTCTCCAGACAGGTGAGAGCTGCTCTGACTACCTTTGAATAGAAGAAAAGAAAGTATAAGAAAAATACCTAATCTGGACGATATCCTATTGACAGCTCCATCGGCAACGATGCTAAGAGAACAGCTGGAAAACACCCTGTCCAGCCTCTCTCGCTTAGGGTGACTCATCAACCTAGAAAAATCAAACCTAGTCCCAGAAACGAGGAAGATCTTAGGTACACTTTTCGATTCAGAGAAACAACGTTCATTCCTTCCTATAGAAAAACCAGTAAAAATGTGCCAGGAAATCTCCTTATTCCAGATGAAGGTCTGGTCCATAAGATCGGCCATGAAAATCCTGGGATTAATGACATCTTGCATTTCCATGGTCCCCTGGAGTCAGTTCCACTCAAGACCCCTGCAGAAGACAATCCTGACTTGCTGGAACCGGGATCTGAAGACTTTAGACTCTGTAATCCGGAGTCTTTCATGGTGGAAAGATCCAGAGAATCTTTTGTTGGGAATTCCTTGGACTTCAGAACCTCAGATTATAGTGACAACAGATGCCAGCAAGTCAGGCTGAGGCGCCCAGATACAAGATTCTTACTTCCAGGGCCACTGGGATCACACTCTCTCCCAGAAATCATCAAATTTACAAGAGTTAAAAGCATTCTTGGAGACTTTTCTAAAATCATAAGATCTACTACAAGGTCATCATGTTCGAGTTCTCTCAGACAACATTGTAACAGTGTCCTTTCTGAAGCATCAAGGGGGATCAAAATTCCTGCCCCTTCAGCATCTATTAGCACAGATTTTCAGCTGGGCAGAGAAAAATGTTCTGTTTAATATCAGCAGTCCACCTGAAAGGGGAACAAAATATTACCATGGACTTTTTAAGCAGACACCCAATGCAACCAGGGGAGTGGTGTCTCAAGAAGGAAACTTTTCATCTACTTTGCAGAAGATGGGGGACGCCGCAAGTGGATCTTTTTGCAACACGGAAGAATTCCCATCTTCCCTGTTAATTCTCACTAAACCTGTGGGACAGACCACTGGCAGTGGATGCCTCGTCTCAAAAATGGGACATGGATCTGGATTATGCCTTTCCCCCATTTCCTGATTTAGGTCGGTCTTAAAAAAAAAAAAAAAAAAAAAAAAAAAAAAAACTGAGATCAGAAAAAACTACTCTGATCCTAGTAGCTCCCCATTGGCCGAAACAGCTGGTTTCCAGTTCTAGAAAACTTAGAGGTTGGAGGTACCGGTATTTTTTGTTTTCCCAGAAAGACCTATTGTCTCAAGTGCACAAATTGATACTGACAGCCTGGATTCTGAAAAGCAGATCCTGAAATCCAGAGGCTTGTCGGAAAAAGTGATATCTACTATGCTTCAGTGCCACAAAAGTCACTTCAGCCATCTATGTGAAGATTTGAAAAATAATTTGTTCCTGGTACCTGTGCTTACAGAAGTATTCGGACTCTCCTTCCATACACGACATTCTAGAGTTTCTGGAAGAAGGTTTTGATATGGGTCTTTGACCCAGTACAATAAAAGTTCAATATCTGCCTTAGGTCTCATGCACACGACCGTTTTTTTTTCCCGTTTTTTTTTAAGGTCCGCAAAAACGGGGTCCGTGATCAGTGTCCGTTTTTTCTTTCGTGGGTCTTCCTTGATTTTTGGAGGATCCACTGACATGAAGAAAGTCGTTTTGGTGTCCGCCTGGCCGTGCGGAGCCAAACGGATCCGTCCTGACTTACAATGCAAGTCAATGAGGACGGATCCATTTGACGTTGACACAATATGGTGCAATTGCAAACAGATCCGTCCCCCATTGACTTTCAATGTAAAGTCAGGAGTTAATATACCATAGGATCTGAGTTTTCTCTAATCCGATGGTATATTTTAACTTGAAGCGTCCCCATCACCATGGAACGCCTCTGTTAGAATATACCATCGGATTTGAGTTAGATCGTCAAAACTCAGATCCGACAGTATATTCTAACACTGAGGCGTTCCCATAGTGATGGGGACGCTTCAAGTTAGAATATACTAAGAACTGTGTGTACATGACTGCTGCCTGGCAGCACCCGATCTCTTACAGGGGGCTGTGATCAGCACAATTAACCCCTCAGGTGCCGCACCTGAGGGGTTAATTGTATGTATCATAGCCCCCTGTAAGAGATCAGGTGCTGCCAGGCAGGAGGGGGCAGACCCCCCTCCCCTGTATTTAACTCATTGGTGGCCAGTGCGGCCCCCCTCCCTCCCTCCCCAGTATTCTATTCATTGGTGGCTAGCTTTTTCATATTCTGGACGTTCGTCCGGCGGTAATACGATATCTAGAAGCCACTCTCCCCTTCAGGGAGGATTCAGCCTTGTTTGTACAATTTGCGGGGAAGAACAAGGGGTAGCAAGCTTCAAAGTCCACTATTGCAAGGTGGATTAAATCAACAATTCAGCAAGCATATACTTCCCAGAACAGATCTTGCCCATTTTACCCGATCAGTGTCTGCTTCTTGGGCAGAAAGAGCTAACTCTTTGGTGGAACAAATTTGCAGGGCAGCTACCTGGTCTAGTTTTCAAACCTTTTGTAGGCATTATAGATTAGACCTCTCTTCTAATACAGACCTTGCCCTTGGGCGTAAAGTCTTACAGGCAGTATTCCCTCCCTAAAATAGTTATCTGGTATTGCTTCATGTGTTCTGTCATGGAGGACGTCCTGGAAAACAATTTAGTCTTACCGGTGAATACCTTTCCAGGAGTCCGACATGACTGCACCCTTATTGCCCCCTCCTTACTGTAGATGGGTGTATATATTGTTTACTTGAGTATCTGTTTCTTACATGTATTATGTTACTTGACCGGTGTGAGGATTTAGAACACTGGCATTTGGCGGGGAGGGAGGGGCTTTTAACCTCTGTGCTTCCTGTCCCTTTAGAGGTATAAAGGACATCCTCCATGTGTGCTGTCATGTCAGACTCCTGGAAAGGTATTTACCGGTAAGACTAAATTATGTTTTTCTTTTTATAGATATTATGAATATATATTTGGATACTCTCCATGGAAGAACAGTGGTGTAAAGGATGTAGGTCCATCATCTGGGAGGTTGGTCCAGCTTCAGGTTATTCTTACTTCTGAAGATAATGAATGTTATATGCATCCCCACATCAAATCAGACGAGTCTTGTAAGTAATGTATGTCTACCACTAACTTGAATGCACTTGGTGGGATGCTGAATAAAACACACTTGCTTGTAATGGGGAAAGTTTGAACTTTGTAATTTTTTAAATTATGCTTTGTACATAGTACAACTCCTATGCAGAGCTATGTGTCTCCATGGTTTCAGACTACAAACAAGCCCTATGTGTAGTCAGGTGGATCCTTCTCACAGGCCCTTCTTTTACTGCTTGTAGATTAGCATGGAGATTTTTAAGATTATTTCTAGATAAACTAAGGGGGTCATTTATGATCTTGAAATATGCCTATATTAGGTGTATTTCAGGTGTAGATTGCGGCGCAATGCCTAGTTACGACGCAGTTTGCGATCTTCCCCTGCTCACACCACACCCACTTATTTAGCCTGTTGTGAGCAGGAAGGGGACGGTCTGGCAGGCCTGTCTCATTTACCATTTTCTACGCCTATTTCAGGCATAGAAAAGGTCTAAAGGTAAGACAACTTGGATGCTGTCTTACATTTAGAGGCGGCGCTGGATACGCCGAAAGTTTTGTAGAGGTCGGAGCCTCTTCATAACTCCGGCAGATCCACCTCCTTCAGTTGAATTGGGCTGATCTGTAATAATGGACACAGCCCATGGACAGGAGTGATGCTGTTCCTGCTGCTATGTCCTAATTTTCTCACGCAACATTGTTTTCTAGCACACTTCCAACACCTCACACCGACAGCAGTCCAAGAAGCTAAGATCTGGGGACTTCTTTGCAGGGTCCTCACTTGCAAAGCTGATTCAGGCTAGGTTCACTCTGCAAACTAGCACTAGTATGCCTGTCAATGCAGTGGAACCTAACTGGTCCCATTATAAGTCAAAGGGGCTGTTGGGCGTGGACAATTTTAGCTGCCCACTTTCTACCTGTAAAAATAGAGGGTGTCTAAATAACAAATGTGTTCCCTTCATGCAGTCCAAGGAGGCAAATCCTGCTTTCTAGACCTTTTGAGACTGGGGTGGTGGGAGTGAAATGTTAGTGCAGTTACATATAGCGGAGCAGTACTCTTTATTTCCGTTTCCTTATGGGCTTCCCATCTTTTTTTGTAGACAAACTCGTAATTGATGAGGCTGGAGCTGTGTTACAGGCCAGTCAGGTCTGGGGTGCCCTACGAGGTAAGTCTTTTTTAAGTAGGTCTATTGTTAATTGCTCTGAACTTTTTATGGTCCTTAAAAAATTTACATTTAAGTTATTTTTGAAAAGTGTTCTTCCAGGGATAGTCTGCCGCTTCATCTGACCATCTGATTGGCAACTGTTCCACCCTGCATGACCAAAGTTTGGTGCACTGGTCCTGTTCTGATTTAATACAGTCCTGATGAAAAGTTTAGGACCACTTGAAAAATGGCAAAAAATCATATTTTACATTGTTGGATCTTAACAAGGTTCCAAGTAGAGCTTCAACATGCAACAAGAAGAAATGAGAGCGAGACAAAACATATTTTTTGAGCATTCAATTAATTGAAAATAACGATTAAACTGAAACAGGCTGTTTTTCAGCTGATCCAAATTTTAGGACCACATGCCTTTTTTAAAAGGCCAAATCTGTGCAAAGATGTGGCCTTTTTTAAAAGGCCAAATCTGTGCAAAGATGTGGATTCATTGTCATTCTCTGTCGGGTAGTCACACGTTGTGATAGAAAAGGCAAAAGAAACTCTTCCTTTTTGAACGTGGTCGGGTTGTTGAACTGCATAAGCAGGGTCTCTCACAGAGCGCCATCGCTGCTGAGGTGGGACGCAATAAGACAGTCATTTGGAATTTCTTAAATGATCCTGAGGGTTATGGAACAAAAAAGTCAAGTGGAAGACCCAAAAACATTTCATCAGCACTGAGCCCGGGGGATCCAATTGGCTGTCCGTCAAGACACTGGATGATCCTCAACCCAAATTAAGGCTCTTACTGCTGCTGACTACAGCCCCATAACCATCAGACAGCATATGAGACTGGCTTCAAAAACAAAAAACGTCTTCAAAGACCTCGTCTCCTTGAACGCCACAGAACTGCTCGTTTGGACTTTGCAAGAGAGCACCAAACATGGGACATTCAAAGGTGGAAGAAAGTTTTATTCTCTGATGAGAATTTTTTTTTTACCTTGATGGCCCTGATGGTTTCCAACGTTACTGGCATGACAAGCAGATCCCACCTGAGATGTTTTTTCTACGCTCCACAGTGGAGGGGGCGCCATAATGGTCTGGGGTGCTTTTTCCTTCAGTGGAACAATAAAGCTTCAGGAAGTGCAGGGGCGTTAAACGGCCGCTGCCTATGTCTAGATGTTGCAGAGAGCATTCCTCATGACTGAGGGCCCTCGTCTGTGTGGTAACGACTGGGTTTTTTAACAGGACAACGCTACAGTACACAATGCCCGCAGGACAAGGAAACGCTTGCATCAAGCATGCCGAAACAAATTTTGGAAGTGATAAACAATAACGACGGAGCTACTCATTACTGAGTTCATGTTTGGAAGTTGGATTTCTGTTTTGGGGGGGGTTTAGTTTTTTTTTGGGAGGTGTGGTCCTAAACTTTCAGTTTATTCGTCTTCATTAAATTGAATGCTCAAAAAATGTTTTGTCTCCCTCCCATTTCTTCTTGTTGCATGTTGAAGCTCTACTTGGAACCTTCTTAAGATCCAGCCATGCTAAATGTGATTATTTTTTTTTTTGCCATTTTTCAAGTGGTCTTAAACTATTGATAAGGACTGTATGATACTCTCCAAGGAACGTATGGTTATCTTGGCAACTGTATCGCCCAGCATGGAGTTGCAGCTTCACGCCCGATGTTGGATTTAGTGAAAACTGCGCTACTCCTCTCCGTAGTTTGTGTCTGGCATTGCAGCTCAGTCCACTTGACTTATTTCCCCCCCCCCCTCCTTTCTTTCTTTAAAGGTCTGGAGACCTTCAGCCAACTAGTCTACGAGGATGCTGCTGGGCTGGTAAGTCAATACGTTCAATATTGTGTTCTGGATATATTGATTGACTTGGATATATATCTTGAATGCTATTACAAGAAAATAAACATTAGAAGTAGAGTTCAATCCCCCCCGCCCCTCCAGAGGAAAAGTCTTTCATTGTGATGACAATAACGAAACGATTTAGGCAGGTATGGAAAAATGATGCAAAGTAAGAATGCTTTCAAATATAGAAACGTTAATGGTTTATATTTCAGTTAACAAAATGAACAAAAGAGAAACCTAAATCCAATCAATATGTGGTATGACCGCCTTTAGAACGCCATCAAGTCTTCTAGGTACACTTTCACACAGTTTTTGAAGGAATTCAGCAGTGAGCTTGTTCCCAACATCTTGGAGATTAACCACACATCTTCTGTGGATGCAGGCTTGGCTCAGATCCTTCTGTGTCTTCGGCTTTTGGTTTGGCCCCATGCAGATAACAGCATTTTTTGTTTGACATCTGATCCGCAATAGATGAGGACAGCACACCGTGTGCAGTCCGCATCCGTATGTCTGTTCCACGACCCCCACAAAAATGAGAGAACGTGTCCTATTCTTGTTTGTTTTGCAGACAAGAATAGAACATTTCTACAGGGCTTTGAAAGAAAAAACTGCAGCATGTACAAAGCAGGTTTCTGTGTTTTGCGTATCTGTAATTTGCGGATTGCAGAATGGGTACAGTCATGTGCATGAGGCCCTAATCACACACCTAACTATGATCTTACATTTTCACACAGTATGGGATTTTGTATCTGGAAGAATTGATGCTGTTCTGAAGTTAAAGGATGATCACACCAAATATTGATTAGATTTAGATTTCTCTTTATTCACTTTGCATTTTATAATTGATAAAAATAGACTTCTTAACACTTAACCTAGTAACATAGTTTATAAGGCTGAAAAAATACATCCATCCAGTTCGGCCTGTTATCCTGCAAATTGATCCAGAGGAAGGCAAAAAGCTCCTTGGAGTGGAAGACAATTTTCCTCATTTTAGGGGGAAAAATTCCTTCCCGACTACAATCAGAATAACTCCCTGGATCAACGACCCGTCTCCAAAATTCTAATAACTGTAACCTGTAATATTATTACACTCCAGAAATAAATCATGTTTCCTCTTGAACTTTTTTTTTTTATATTCATATTTTATTAATTTTTTTCTTACTTTGCAGCATTTTTCCACACCTGCCTAAAACGTATACACTGCTGTGTGTATGTATATGTGTATAGTATATTGACTTCCAATGTGTAAAAAGTATTAATTCAATCATTCAGTTTTAACTTCTTGGTGCGTTATGCTGTGTGCGCTGGTGTGTGTGTGTTTTGTTTTTTTTATTTTTTATTTTTTTTTGTCAAGGAGTATATCTGATGTGTTTGTCCAGAGTTGAATCTAACATTATTATAGTATAATTTTATCATTGCCCTGTTTTTTTTCTCCTTTTTAACTAGTTCCTTGTAAACTATAGCCGAATTGCTGATGCTCCAAGATTTGCACACAGAGGAGTCTTGCTGGATACATCCAGGCATTACCTGCCATTAAAAACTATTTTGCTGAACTTGGTGAGTTTTTTTCTTTTTTTCCCCCTCTTTTTCTGCTTAAAGGGGTTTTCCTAGACTTTTGTACTGTTGACCTATCCTTTGGATAGGTCATCGGTATCTGATCGATGAGAGTCCAGCACCTCATCGATCAGCTGTTGAAGAAGGCTGCGGCGATCAAAGTAGCTCCGTGGCCTGCTCTCAGCTTTTCCTTGGTCAGTGACTGCATGTTTTATTGGTCACGTGGCCTAGGCACAGCTCAGCCCGCAATACCAAGCACTGCCTCTATACATTGTGTGGTGCTGTGCTTGGTGAGCTGTGAGAAGGCCATGATGCTCACAGGAGCGCCACGGTCTTCTCAAACAGCTGATTGACGGGGGTCCTGTTTGTCGGACCCACACCGATTGGATACTGATAATCTATCCTGAGAATAGTTCATCATCTGTTGTAAAGACTTGGAAAACCCTTTTAAATACAGTGTCACACATTTTTGAGGCTTATTACTTACCATTTGCATTGACTTCCATTGGCTTGTATCTCAACTTTTCCTGAAGGCAGTTGTAGAGGGGGGGGGAGTTTTGGCATGTTGGGTTCAGGATGCCCTATGTTACTGAGGAAGATAATCTAAGGAGTGTGACCGTATCTTGGTCCCCTCAGCATACAGTTTGTTAGGTTTCCTTTAAAGGATCTTTACCCTCTGTGACATTTATGGCATAGCAGCAGGATATTTCATGAATATCTGGTAGGTGGGGTCACACCTCTGAGAATGGGTTCCCATCGTGTGGCAGCCACGAATAGAGGGGTGGCTGCACTCTTCATTCACATATATGTGAGTTCTGGAAATGGCAGAGCATGCTCACTTGCGTATTATCAGAAGTCGCATAAATGTGAATGGATAGAGCTGCATGTCTCAGATGGGAATGTTACGCCAAGGATTTCAATACATGTTTAATTTTTATTTTTTATCAATGGGCAGATAATAAGTCTCTCTTCTGTTCCAGGATGCAATGGCCTTTAACAAGATGAATGTTTTTCATTGGCATATAGTAGATGATCAGTCCTTTCCCTACCAGAGCATAGCTTTTCCAGAACTAAGTAACAAGGTGAGTGTCCTTCACAGATTCTAATGGCAAGAATTACCTGTGTGTACAATCCAGCAGTTATAAAACGCAGTCTTATAGTATGGTGTAATCTGGACTCAGTCTGACTGTGGGTGTTGAAAAGTCACCATTTGAAAGTATCCAGAAGGATATTGACTACAGATCCAGAAATCCAGAATCTCATAGCAAAACCATGCATTGATGTAATGGTTAATGGAAACCGGTCACATTGAACATTCTGGGGTTTTAAGTCCAGGAGGCGGTCCCATCAGTGATTGGCAGCTATCTGTGTATACACAGTCTTAGAAGGAAGGCTGTTAATCACTGATAGGACCGCCTCCTGGACTACAAAGCCCAGAATGAGCAGGAATTTACATGAGTAAAATACAAGTTTTTTTCAGAATCTTTTTCTCATAAAATTACATATCAATCTGCTCAGCTCCTCCTGCTCTATAACTGCTGCCTGTAGATTATTTTGTGTTTTTCATGGTAACAGGGTCCCTAAAAACCTATAATACTGTGCAAAGTGGTATTTCCCAATTAAGAGAAACATCTCTCTAGCGCCATCTTGTGGAAGTGGCTCTCTATTAGTCAAAATCCAACTTCTAATCAAGCCTTGGAATATGACCAGGGAAAATGTCAAACCCAGATTTCTCGCCCAGTTTCCTTGGGGGACACAGAAGACCTTGGTATAGCTCAGCTCCATAGGAGGCGTGACACTAAGTGAAGACTGTTAAGCCCCTCCTCCACAGCTATACCCTCAGCCTGGAGAGAGAGACTGCCAGTTTTTGCTTAGTGTCCAAGGAGGCAAGACACTCCCTGCTCTGCAGGGCTGTTTTCTCCTTGTTTAAATTTTAGATTTTTACTTTTTTCTTTTCTTTTTGTTCCAGATCATCAGGGACAACAGAGACGCACTAGACCTCTCTGTTTCTCCCGGGGTTGAGCTGCGCCAGTGCCGGTCACCCGCACTGCTGCCTCCCCCACAGAAGGCAAGGTGGATCAGGGCAGCCTCGCTCCCCTACATCCCGCCAGCGCAAGGGTCGCCCGCACGCCAGTCCCTCTTCCAGCGTCCTGCTACTACGGTGCCAGTAGCTGAAGGGGCGACCCTGCTGGAACGGACCGAGGGTGAAGACGGCTGTGGTAAGAGAGGCTTCTCCAGCCCTACGTCCCCCACCCCCCCCCGGTCTCCTGCGTGCCTGACCCTATACTGGGCCTATGGACCCTTCTGTCCCTGCTAGACCTAGGCTGGCCCCTGGGCTGCCGCAGGGCGACATTCTGCTCCCTCTCTCCTGGCCTCCATAGGTCATTGGCACCCTTCTCCCTACAAGAAGAATGCCTGGGGAGCTGCAGAGGTCCGCAACTAGCTGCCCCTGACGGAGGGGTTATGCAGGCGTCCCACCCTCACAGGCACCCGGTCTCAGGGTCCCCCTCCCTCTTACCGGCTACTGCTTCAGGGCCAGAGCCTTGCTGCCCCTGACCCTCCTCTGCCCTCACGGGCACCGGCCCAAGGGCAAGGTGGTTGTGGCTGTCGGCCACATGGGGCGCTGTTATAAGCCAGGGCCCACTCCATGGGTAAAATGGCTGCCGAGTGCAGGGTCCTCGCTTCCGGGCAGCGTGGTGGGCACCCGCGGCCTGCAATATGAGCGCTATGCTCCAACAGCCCCAGGCCGACCGTCGGAACATTCCGGTCGGCCGGGCACCGCAGACTTTGCGGCCGCGATCCCGGCGCTCTATCCGGGTCCCCGGCTCTTCCGGCCCGCGGGGTGGGCACCCGCGGCCGGCATGTGCATGCGCCGCTTCGTTCCCCGGCCGGTACTTGAATACTGTGCGGCCCCGGTCAGCCGGGCGCCGCTAAAGATTTAGGCCCCGGCTTCACGGCCTACAGTTACTAGGCCGCAAAATTAGAGGGGGCTGGAACTTCTCCAGGCGGGAATTCTTCCCGCCGGGAGGTTCCCCCGCCCCCAGGGGATCGCAGCGCCGCCCTCCAGGCCGGATCCCTGTTAACCCTTTGGGTACAGGCCGGCTTCAGATGGGCCTGTATGGGTGCCCCCAGGGGATCGCAGCGCCGCGGTACAGGCCGGCTTCAGATGGGCCTGTATGGCTGCCCCCAGAGGATCGCAGCGCCGCCCTCCAGGCCGGATCCCTGTTTAACCCTTTGGGTACAGGCCGGTTTCAGATGGGCCTGTATGGCTGCCAACTTCCCCCCCCCCCTCCGCCGTGCCCCTGTAGGTGGCTCCCCTTTCTGCCTCAGTGAGGCTGATTATATATATATATATATATATATATATATATATATATATAACTTGTGGGCTGCGCAGGACGCTGCAGCCTCATGTCAGTACATGCCCCCCTTCCTTAGGCGGCATGTCGCGCTCCCCGGCTGCGGCGCGGCCAGGGTCATTTTACTCTCCTAGCCCTCTCTCACGATACGGCGCTGGTCAAGTGCATGCGGCCCTTTCTGTAGTCAACATTCGTCACCCTCTCCAGTTATGGCATAGGCGGAACGCTACACTCTCACTAGATTCGTTGCGATCTGTGCATGACCCCCTTTCTTAGGCGGAATACTGCACTCTCACCAGATACGGTGCTGGCCATGTGCACGATCCCCTTCCATTGGTGGAACGCTGCACTCTCACTGGATTTGTTGCCGATCATGTGCGTGACCCCCTTCCATAGGCGGAACGCTGCACTCTCTGGATCGCTGACGCCCATAGGCATGACTCCCTTCCGTGGACGGCATTCGGCACTCTCACTGGATTCACTGCCAGCCATGTGCATGACCACTTTCCATAGGTGGTATGATGCACTCTCATTGGATTCGCTGCCGGCCTTGGGCATGCCTCCTTCCCTGTGGCGGCATACATACACTCCCTCGGTCGGTGATGTTCTCTCGCCGGTACGTTGTTGGCCATGTGCATGAACCCCATACATGGCGGGGTGTTTGCACTCTCACTGGATCCGCTGCCGGCCATATGCATGACCCCTCTTCCGTGGGCGGTGTACGCACTCTCACTGGATTCGCTGCCGGCCATGGGCATGCCTCCTTCAGGTGACATACACACATTCTCACCGACTGATCGCACTCTCCCTGGATGCGATGCTGGCCATGTGCATGACCCCCCCCCCCCCCCCTCTTTTCTGGGCGGCATACTACACTCTCACCGGATACGTTGCTGGCCTTGAGCATGGCCCTCTAACATGGGTGGAACGCTTGCGCTCCCATTGGATACCGTGCTGGCCTTGTGCGTGATCACCCCTCATTCCATGGGCGGAATTTTGCACGCTCACGAGATTCAAGGCTGTCCTTGTATGTGCCGTATTGGACTTGCACATGTTCCCCTTCATTGGGAGTAGTTACACTCTCACGAAGTTTCGGTGTTGGGTGAATTGTTGCACACTCACTTAATGCTAGGATAGCCCTGTGCATGTCCCCCTTTCTCTAGGTGGACCTCCTGCATTCCTGCTGGATACTGTGTGGCTATGTGCATGGCGCCCTTCGGGGCGAAGTATGGTATGCCCTACTTCTCTGACGTAGGTACGGCCTTGGGCATTCCCCCCTTTTTTGGGGCGGGCTGTTGCACCCTTGCCGACTGCAATTTGCCAGGTACATTTCCCCCCTTTCGGGCGGTCAGTTTTGCGTTCCATTGCATACCATACTAGTCTTGTGCATAACTCTTTTCAGTTTGCACTTTGCACTTCCGTAGATACTGTGGCACTCTGGCTGGCCTTCTTCGCTGAGTGATATTTTTGCAGTGAGCGGACGTTCTTGTGCGTTGTTTGGGCCGTGTATACCTTCTCATCCTGTAGGTGGGTTGGCCTTCTCACTGCTTACGGGGCTACTCGTACGTATGCCTCCTTTCCTCCTGCGACATATTTTTTCTCTTGGAAGACAGTGTTTGCAGCAAGCCTTGCACTATTCTCTAAAGAGATCATTCTGTCCACCTGTGTAAGCCTAAGGTGTTGTCCAACAAACAATAAATGAATGCCTTATATATAAGTAGACGGCCTCTACCTGCTCGCTACTGCTCCGAGCTGGGCGGTGCTCATTCATTTCGTTGGCCCTTCCGCCGGGGAGTGTTCGTGGTTCCTAGACACGTACCCATTCGTCTTCCCGCAGCATTGTTTCCCTGCGCTAGTGGTCACATGGTCGAGAGTGCTGTCTGCAGCGCCTTTCGCATTCTAGGTTGGCTCTGGCGGGACTACGGTCCACTCACCTGCTACTATTTCCTCCTACCAGGTTCGGGCCGCTCTTCTTGGGAAGGTCACCCAACTTCTCTTGGGTGCTCGCTTACCCAGGTCCGGAGGACCTCCACCTTGAGTTCTTCAGGGTATTCGCCTTCTGCGAGGCGGTGAACCGGGCGTCTCAGTGTAGCGGGGTTCTGTTTTTGAGCTGTCCTATGGCTTCTCTGTTGCCCACTCCTCCTTTCTTTGGAGAGTGTTATCCCGGCCTCTGTCTCGACTGCCTTTTACTCGCCGGTTCTGTTTGGCTCCCATTCGGTACGGATCTCTCCGATGTGGCTTCTGTTCCGGCCACGCTTCAGAGGATGTTCCTTCTCTGCCCTCCCCTCTGGGAAGAGCATGGTTGTTCTTGTGGATGGTTCTGGTGTTCCTTTTGGCCTCGTACTGTCCCCCTTGTCCACACTGACTGTACTAGCTGTGTGCCTATCTAACTGGTCTACCGCGTTCTGTCCTCCCGCTGGGTGCAGATTGCGTTTTTTTCCATTCTAGGCAATGTTTCTGCTATGGATTTACCTTCTCGGTAACTTGGGAGGACTACCATTCAGTCCGTCTTCCTGTGGTGGCTACATCGGCTTGGGCTTTAGCTTGTCTTGTCCTGGCATCGGGCGGTTGCTGGGCGGACCCTTCGGTTCCTGTCCGTCTGCTCCCCCACTCCGGGTGGATACGGACGACTTTGCTCGGGGCCGACGGGACCAGTTCTACCGACCGTTCTGCCCGTGTTATTGATCATTGGGTTTTTCGCCCGCTTGCCCAGGCGACTCTAGTGGGCTCGCTAGTGTTTGCTTCTAGCAGAGTTTTCGTCCAGGATGTGTAGGACTTAGGGCTTTACCTGGGGTTCTGTGGGAAGCTGGGCGTTCCCCCACTCTGCCTTTCTCTCTCCATGGTTCTGTCTTTCTCCAGTCCGGCCTGGACCTGGGGCTGGGACTCTGTTGCTTGAGGTATCAAGTGTCGTTCCTGTCCTTCCTCTTTCAGCGTTCCCCGACCCTCTGGGCCTGTCAGGAATTTCTTCCATGGAGCGGCTCTTGGGTTCCTTTGTACTGCCCTCCGTTACTGTCCTGGGAACTACATACTGGGCTCTTGGCGCTCCAATTTTTCCTTGGAGCCGTTACAGAAGTCCTCTCTACTCCTTCTGTCCTGTACGGTTGGGTTTCTGTAGCCATCGTGTCTCTGACGGGTGCCTGAGTGGCGGCCCTTCTTGTTCCGAGCCTTCTGTCTTCCCCCAGGACAGGGCTGTTCTCCATTCCGTCTCTTCCTTCCTTCTGAAGGTGGTGTTTGTCCTTCATTTCATTGAGGCAGTCGTCCTCCCCTTCCCACCCCCGGGAACGGACACTTCACCGATTTGGACGTTGTTTGGGCCTTGCAGTTTTTACTTGGAGATCTCCGACTCTTGTCGACGGGTTGACGGCCACTAACTTGTGTTTTGGGGTGTCTTTCTACATATACCCATGCTGGGTGAGCTAAATATCTTGGTCAAACTTGTGTTTTGGGGTGTCTTTCTACATATACCCATGCTGGGTGAGCTAAATATCTTGGTCAAATGCCAACTTTGTATAAAAAAAAATGGGAAAAGTTGTCTTAGAGATATTTCTCTCACCCAGCATGGGTATATGTAGAAAGACACCCCAAAACACATTGCCCAACTTCTCCTGAGTACGGCGATATCACATGTGTGACACTTTTTTGCAGCCTAGGTGGGCAAAGGGGCCCACATTCCAAAGAGCACCTTTAGGATTTCACAGGGCATTTTTTACACATTTTGATTTCAAACTACTTCTCACGCATTAGGTCCCCTAAAATGCCAGGGCAGTATAACTACCCCACAAGAAGACACTCCAAGGTATTTCGTGATGGGCATAGTGAGTTCATGGAAGTTTTTATTTTTTGTCATAAGTTAGTGGAATATGAGACTTTGTAAGGAAAAAAATATATAAAAAAATCATCATTTTCCGCTAACTTGTGACAAAAAATAAATAGTTCTATGAACTCACTATGCCCATCAGCGAATACCTTAGGGCAGACCTGGGCAAACTACGGCCCGCGGGCCGTATACGGCCCGGCGGACCTTTTAATCCGGCCCCCGGGCGGAGCCAGAGGCGTGCCAAGCAACGATACCCCTCCTCCGCGAATGAAGAGGACTTCCGACTCGGCGTGCTGCGTGTGGCATGGCGCGGTGGCAGGGAGGCAGCGTCAGCGGCAGTACTGTCTAGGTAAGACACAGCAGGGGGGGGGGGTGCCTCGTGCGAGCCGTACCCGGGACCCGGCCGGCCGCAATTATTCCCTTCTCTGTAACAGCGCAGCGCCCGCGGCTCTCATAGTATCGGCTGTGACTGTCTGACACTGACAGTCACAGAGCCGACAAGCATGAAGCTGCGGCCGCCTCCCCCTGTGCTGTGTGTAGTCAGTGTGACTAACACATGGCTGATCATCTCTGAGCATTACGTTTCTAAAGGCAAGGGGGGGGGGGAGGGGTGTGTACTATTGTAAGGGGGGGGGGGTGTTCTGTATACAAGGGGACAATGGCTGGATTCACAGGGGACAATGGCTGGATTCACAGGGGGACAATGGCTGGATTCACAGGGGGACAATGGCTGGATTCACAGGGGGACAATGGCTGGATTCACAGGGGACAATGGCTGGATTCACAGGGGACAATGGCTGGATTCACAGGGGGACAATGGCTTTCACTAATATGAGTCACAAATAGTGAAAAATGTTCATTGTTTTGGGAAATTTTGTTTAATAAATTTAAATTTTTTTCTTGTAAGGCAACCTCACTTTTTCATTGTTTAACTATAACAAGTACTCGTACCAGTTGTCCAACAATGATATTTACTGCTTTTTATAAAGAAATACAATTGATTTTATGCAGTATTGAGTTTAGCCTTTTGGCCCGGCCCTCCAAAATATTTTCAGTTTCTCATGTGGCCCCATCGAAAAAATAATTGCCCACCCCTGCCTTAGGATATCTACTTTCCGAAATGGGGTTATTTGTGGAGTTTTTCTACTGTCTGGGCATAGTAGAACCTCAGGAAACATGACAGGTGCTCAGAAAGTCAGAGCTGCTTCAAAAAGCGGAAATTCACATTTTTGTACCATAGTTTGTAAACGCTATAACTTTTACCCAAACCATTTTTTTTTTTTTTATCAAAGACATGTAGAACAATAAATTAGAGAATTTTATATAGAAATGTATTTTTTTTTTTTAAAAAAATTTACAACTGAAAGTGAATTTTACAACTTTCGGTAAATTTCGATTAATAACAAAAAAAGTAAAAATGTCAGCAGCAGTGAAATACCACCAAATGAAAGCTCTATTAGTGAGAAGAAAGAGGTAAAAATCATTTGGGTGGTAAGTTGCATGACCGAGCAATAAACCATGAAAGTAGTGTAGTGCAGAATTGTAAAAAGTGGTCTGGTCATTAAGGGTGTTTAAGCTAGGGGGGCTGAGGTGGTTAAGAAGATTCAATACCCTGGCTAAGCCTCTTTCAAGGCATCGGACCCAGCCAGAATCCTACTCTGTACTGACTAGGGGCAAGCACCCTGAAATGAGATGGATATCTGGCTTGGCATTTTCCCAAGTCATATTTCAAGGCTAGTTTAACCCCTTCATGACTGCCATACTGCTATATACGTCCTATCTGCACATACACCGTGCAGATAGGACTTATATACACGTTATGGCAGCTCTTTAATCGAAGAGCTGCAAAACTCTTGAATTAATACTTCAGCCGCTATTCCTGAGCCACCACTATAAGCGAGTGTCCGCTATATGCTGACACTCTGCTGTAACCCCCTAGATTCCACTGTTAGTGGCATCCATGGGGTTAATAAAGGGAGGGGGCTCACTCTCTTAACCATCGGGCTGCCGCAAAGGCGCCTTGACAACCAGACGCTTTGCAAAGGCGTCCGGTGTTGCCATGTATCAGTGTAAAACTGACAGTATTATACTTTGCAATGCAAGAGCATTGCAAAGTATAGTACAGCCATCAGCCCCACTGTATCTTCAAGATCCAAGTGGGACTTGATTTAAAAAAAAAAAAAAAAGTGTAAAAATAATAAGTTAAAATAAATGTAAACTTTTTTTTAAAAATAAACTGCCTTTCCCATATGCACTAATTTTATAAAAGATTAAAAAAATAAACTACACATAATTGGTATCGCCGTGTCCGTAATGACCTGATCTATAAAAGAATAGTGGTACCAATCCCAGGGACAAAAACAGTTTGTGCAAAAGCAGTAGGAGAAGCAAAAGGAAAAAACGGAAAACCAAACTATGTACAAACCCAGAATCGCGCAGTCCACAACGAGGCCCGTAACCAGAGAGAATGGGTGGGAGCTGTGTTCCCCCAATGAACGGAAGAGTAACAGATTTTACGGTAAGTACAAAAATCTAGTTTTCTCATCCATATCGTTGGGGGACACAGGCTTGACCTTGGGACGTTACAGAGCAGTCCCAGGGGTGGGTCATAAACAAAGAATTCATCCGGCCAATCGGAAAACTGCCGTCTGCAAAACTCTAAGCCCCAGAGAAGCGTTAGAAGATGCAAAGGTGTGTACTCTGTAAAATTTGGAAAAGGTGTGCAAAGACGACCAGGTAGCCGCCCTGCACACCTGAAGGGCCGAAGCCCCATGATGTACTGCCCAAGAGGCCCCCACTGCCCAAGCAGAATGAGCAGTAAACCGGAAGGGGGGAGCCCAGTCACTGATGCGGTACGCTTCCACAATGGCAAAACGAATCCATCAGGAAATGGAAACTTTGGACGCAGCCAGCCCTCGTCTTGGTCCCTCTGGAATGACAAATAATGAATCTGTCCGTTGGAAAGAGGACGTCTGAGACGGATAGATGCGGATCGCCCGAATAAAATCCAGAGTGTGGAGCGACTGCTCACGAGGAGGAGACTGGGCAGGACAAAAGGAAGGGAGAATGATCTTTTCATTGAGATGGAATGCCAACACGACCTTCGAAAGGACTGGACTGGTCGAAGGACTACCTTGTCCTGATGGAGGATAAGGAAGGGCAACCGACGGAACTAGCTGCTCTTTCCTGGCACGCTACAGATCAAAGTGACTGCCACCAAATATGCCACTTTGTAGGACAGGCAGCGAAGGGACACCTGCTGCAAAGGCTCAAACTGAGAGGACTGGAGAGCACTGAGCACCAGATTAAGGTCCCAAGGATTCAAAGGAGGCTGGTAAGGGGGCGCAGCATGCGCCACCCCCTGCAGAAAGGTCCGAACTGCAGAAAGTGAAGCCAAATTCCGCTGAAAAAGAATGGAAAGGGCCAAAACTTGCCCTTTGAGGGAACGGAGAGCCACCCCCAAGTCCATGTCCGACTGCAGGAAAGACAAGAGTAGTGGCAACGAGAACCGAATGGGAGACAACTGGTGGCGTTCGCACCAACTAAAGTAGAACTTCCAGGTCCAGTGATGGATCTGGGAGGACCAAATCATGGTCTGGACAACAGCATCTGAGACATCCTGAGCCCTTAGTACGGCGGCTTCAACAGCCATGCCGTTAAATGTAGCAACCCTAAATTCGGGTGGAAGATCGGTCCCTGCGACAAAAGGTCCTCCCGAAGGGGAAGACGCCAGGGTTCGTTGGCAAGGAGGAAGACTAGGGATGCGTGCCATACTCTGCGTGGCCAGTCCGGGGACACGAGAATGCATAGGAGGACTTGGGGGTATAGGACTTGGAGCCCTGCTGGCGAAGACTCCAGTGAGGGCAAGGCTTGAAAGATGGCTTGCGCTTCTGCTCTGGGGCAGATTTGTCGGCTGGCCGCTTCGGGCTGGAGGAACTCTGAAAGGGCCGAAAAAGAGGTCTGTGCTTTTTAGACCTGTCCTACTCTGTGGCAAATGGGTGCTTTTTACCCCCTGTAGCATCAGAGATAATCTCATCCAGACGCTTGCCAAAAAGCCTTTTACCTGCAAAGGGGAGGGACGTCAAGACCAGTTTAGAAGCATTATCCACTGCCCAGCTAGATAGCCACAGGGTACGGCGGATAGCCACCAAAAGGGCTGAAGAGCTGGCCAAAAGCCTGGCCGAGTCCAGAGAGGCCTCACAGATGTAAGACCTGGCGTAGGAAAGTTGCACTGCAATATCCGAAAGTTCCTCCGAGGAGTCCCCTGAGGTAAGGCCCTGATGTAGCTTGTTTGCCCACTTGGTCATAGCCTTGCTGACCCATGTAGAGGCAAAAACTGGGTGTAGGGCAGTGCCAGCTGCTTCAAAGGCAGATTTGGCAAAAAATTCCAATTTCTTATCCCTGGGATAAGAGAAGGAAGCCCCATAGGCAAGGTGGTATTTTTAGCCAGGCGGGATACTGGAGGGTCAACAGGAGAGGAGGACCACTTCGTCAAATCCTCTGAAAAGGGATATAAGACATCTAAGCGTTTCAGCTAAGCAAAAACTCCTGTGAGGGAACTTCCATTCCTTGGAAAAGAAGGAATCAAACTCCGGGTGGTTGGGGAAAACTTTTGACGAGCGACTGGATCGCCTGAAGGAAAAACTAAAACCGGCAAATGAGGGTGTAGGGTCCTTAACCTGTAAGGTTTCTATAACAATAAGATAGTCTACCATAGCGAACAGTTTGGAAGACTGGTCCTCCGGTGAGACTAAGTCAGCGTCGTCTGACAACTTATCCTCAGAACACGCCTCTTCTAATAAGGACGCGTCGAAGCGAGACTCCCTGGGAGGCGGCGGGTAGATGGAGTAAAAGGGGAATGCAGACGCCCTTCAAGGAGAGGGTGGTCTGACCCTTTTTGCAGGACGGCTGCGATGGAGTAGCAGGGGGTTCCCTAGAGTCTGACTGGTCAGAGGATGGCCACCCCAAACGCCCCAGCATTTCCACAATGGCCCTGTTGGACTGGGAAACGTCCTGCACCATCTTAGACAGAGAGCTCACCCACTCCGGCTCTACCATGGGCTGGGCAGGGGGGGCGACTGGGACAGGGTCAGAGCCACTTTGCGGTGGAGCAGAAGGGATCTAACTCACAGGATGGGAATTTTGAGCGACAAGAAGCACATGCAAAATGTCGCACGGAAGTGACCGCCGGCTTTGGGGCCTGGGATCTGGGTTGGACATAGTGAGTACCTGTAGTGAAAGGTAGGAGGGCTACAGTTGGACCCTTTTTAGGAAGCGGGGAACCCGGCCTGTGTCCCTTACTGCAGCCTGTCCGGAAAAAAACTGGTGCCAGACTCTGCAGAGGTCCTCCTGAGCAGGAGATGGGCGGAGTCGGAACAAGCGCGAAGAATTCGTGCCAGGAAGCTAGATAAAGGGGGAAGCTGGGAGAACTCATGCCCTGCCCCCCCTAATGGAGTCGGCCGCCCGCGATAATTAAAAGGAGCGATGGTGCATCAAATGGAGGTCTCTCCTCCCTACCCCCCGTACCCGCGGCAGGCGAATATGAAGAAGGCCGCAGTACAAGCCGATGCCTCAATTTACAAGCGGCCCCGGTGGAGGAGAGAGAAACGGGCGGTGGCGGGCGGCTCGGTCGGGTGTCAAGCAGCTGTTAACCTTTCCCTGCCTCGGGGGGGGACAAGGCTTCATGGGGTCATCCACAGTAAGTAACCCGAGAGGGGGGTTGGAGCCAGGAATACTTACTCGTCTGGCGTGTTCTGCCCCCCTGGTTCCAGCCGGGTCACCACCTTTGCTGTGCGGCCCCTTGGGGAAGGCTGCTACTCCAGAAACAGGGGGGACTTGTCGTGGGCAGCCGTGGTGACCCAAAGGCTGGCCAAATGCAGAGGCTTTAGGAACCTCCTGGTCCTCCTTGTCTTCTGGAGACCGGGAAGGAGCAACGGGCTCGGGGACCCCCTGGTCTCCCGTCTCCTATGTTGGAGTGCAGGCAGCTAGGACTACCTGTAATCCCGCTAGAAGAAAAGAAAAAGTAAAAAATCTGCAGACCTACAAAGCTGGGAGGTCTGCCTCCTACAGACACTAAGCTAATACAGTTTTAGCTTAGTTCCTGTAGGAAGGGTATAGCTGGAGGGAGGAGCTCACAATTTTGTGCTTAGTGTCGCCTCCTAGTGGCAGCAGCTATACCCAAGTTCAAGCCTGTGTCCCCCAATGATACGGATGAGAAAGTCATATGCATCCCAAAAATGATACCAATAAAAACGACAGGCTATCCCAGTAAAAATAAGCCCTTATACAACTATATTGTATTATACAAATTTGGTGTCGCCATAACAGTATCAACCCACAGAATAAAATTATCATATCAAATATACCACATAGAGAACCCCATAAAAAATATGAGATGCAATTTTTTCCCGCTTCACCTCCTAAAAAAAATGGAATAAAAAGTGCTCAAAAAGCCATATAGACCCCAAAATTGTACCAATAAAAATTAGTGTGTCCTGCAAAACAACAAGGACTCCCATGCATAACCGTTTTGCAGCCCATAGACTTCTAACTGGATCCATAACGCAATTCTGGTTTTACCACCTAACGAAGCGTGCACGAATTTCAAAATATGAAATTCACTCATTTCTAGTTCTGGATCTTTGATTTGGTGATGCAAAAAAATAATTTAAAGTAGTAGAACATGAATAAAACTATCTAAATTTGGTATCGCCAGAGCCGTATCAACCCACAGGATACAGTCCTCTTATCAAGTATACCACATGGAGAACCCCATAAAAAACACTGGAAGTATTGCAATATTGGCCCACTTCACCTCATAAAATTTTTTATAAAAAGAGATCAAAAAGTCATATGTACCCAAAAATACTTTAAAAACTACAGCCCATCCTGTAAAAAATGAGCCCCCACACAGCTCGGTCAACAAAAAAATCTATTTCAGCAAATTCTATGTTAGAAAATGCAGATGCCACTTCTTTACTTTTTGAATTCTGCCGTCTGCTCATACAGCAGTTTATGACCACATATGGGGTGTTGATGTATTCAGGAGAATATGGGTAACAAATTATGGCATGCATTTCCTCCTGTTATCTCTTGATAAAGTGAAAAATTTGGGCTTTTTGGTGACTTTTTCTTGTACAAAATATACAGCAGTTTACGAACATAAATGGGGTGTTTCTGTAAACTGCAGAATCAGGGTAATAAATATTGAGGTTCGTTTTGCTGTTAACCCTTGCTGTGTTATAGGAAAAATTGGATTAAAATTAAAAATCTGCACAAAAACTGAAAATTTGTAAATTTCACCTCCATTTTGCTTTCAATTCTTGGGGACCACCTAAAGGGTTAACAGTTTGTAAAACCAGTTTTGAGTAATTTAAGTGGTGTAGTTTCCAAAATCGGGTCATTTATGGGTGGTTTCTATTATGTAAGGACCTCCAAGTGACTTCAGAACTGAACTGGTACTTGAAAGTCTGTTTTGAAAATTTTATGGAAAATGTGAAAAATTGCTTCTTAAATTCTAAGCCTTCTAACGTCCTAAAAAAATAAAATGTAATATTTTTTTTTTTTTAATAACATAAAGTAGACATATAGGGAATCTTAAGTAAAAACTATTATCTGCCTTTTTTTAATGCGTAGAAATTCAAATTTAGAAAATTACATTATTTTGTTCTTTCCACGTTTTCTGTAAATTTAGGATTTTTTAAAATATAAAGGTAAAAGTTATCAACCCAAATTTACCCGTAACATCAAGTACGAGATGTCACGAGAAAACATTCTCAGAATGGATTGAATAAATAAAAGCATTCCAAAGTTATCCCCACATAAAGTGACACGTGTCAGATTTGCAAAATTAGGCCTGGTCACTAAGGTGAAAAATGGCTTGGTCTTGAAAGGGTTAAAAGTTGAATTTTGACACCTAAGGAGCCACTTCCAGAAGATGGTGCTAGCAAAAGGGTTCTCTTCCCTTTCCATTCCTATGGAGCATTGCCAAGAAGTCTCCAGATAGGAGTGGTCTCTTTAAGGACATCTAGCACTTTGCCTAAGGCCTCATTAACGTGTGTCGTTGGGGCCCGCAATGCACGGGCACCGACCATAGGGCGGACTCGGACCCATTCACTTGAATGGGGTCCATGATCCGCACCGACAGTCCACACCGCAAAAAAGTAGTGCATGCACTATTTATTTTTTTTTGCGCTGCGGAAGCACTCTGTGGTGCTTCCGTGGGGTTCCATGCCTCTGTTCCGGGACGCAACACGGCAACGGCTGTGTGCTTGAGGCCTAAACCTGTAATACTGAAACTGCCAGCTCTTCAATGTGTGTGTGTGTGGTATCGATTCATTCAGTTGTGTGTTTTTTTTTTTTTGGCCCACAATGTGAGTAAGCCCTAAAATCACATGTAGTGTTGAGTTCTGTATTTTTGCTGCTTTTCAGGGAGCTTACCATCCGTTGACACATATTTACACTCCCACTGATGTTAACCTGGTGATTGAATATGCCCGCTTCAGAGGCATTAGAGTCGTACCAGAGTTTGACACTCCAGGACATACGGATTCATGGGGTAAAGGTAAGTGTTTTTGGTGCTACTTCAGCATGCACTCTACTGGCTCAGTTTACTTTACGCAATAAACTTTAGTGTACGTTTCTGAAACTTGGGAGGAGGGAGATGCAGGTTGTTACTCGCTTTTTTTATAGATGAACCATCACACATTGTCCTTTTGAAATCCATTGGCCATCGTTGTACTGCATGGAGACCCTAGCGGCGCAAGCAACCCCTTTTTAATTCCATTTTCCTTAACATTTTATTTATTACACTTATGGCACTACTATATTCCGCAGCGCTTTACAGACATTAGCATCAGGCTCACAATCTAAGTTCCTTATCAGTATGTCTTCGGAGTGTGGGAGGAAACCGGAGGAAAGCCACACAAACACGGGGAGAACATACAAACTCCATGCAGATGTTGTCCTTGGTCGGATTCGAACCTAGGACCCCAGCACTGCTAGGCAACAGTGCTAGGACATATTCAAATATTTAAAACAATTGGTGGCAATTTGACATCTGAGAGTTTTGATCATTTCCAGGACCCTTAGCTTTTAGATTATGATACATTGATATCTATCTAGTCCTCTAGTTTTTACTTATGGAATAGCCATTTCGGCACACTTCTAAATGCACATCCTCTATAGATCAACAGGTGATTGAGAAGATTTATAGTTGTATTCTTGCTTTATAGGGCAGAAAGATCTTTTGACACCATGCTACCAGGATGGGCAACCCAGTGGAACATTTGGGCCTATAAATCCCATTAAAAATGAGACCTACAAATTTATACAGGATTTGTTTTATGAGCTCAATTTGGTATTTCCTGATAAGTATATCCATCTAGGAGGGGATGAAGTAGATTTCTCTTGTTGGTAAGTTTATGTGAAAATATATTATTTATATATATATATATATATATATATATATATATATATATATATATATATAATAATGTTACACCGCATGGTTTTTTTTTTTTTCCATTCCTCCCTCCCACCCCTCAGAAAAGGTTAGTAAAATGATATGTACTTCAAAATTACAGCTCATCCTGTGAAAAAACAAGCAAGCCCGATACAGCTATAGAAAAATTTGAAAAGTTAAGGCTCTAAGAATGCAAACAAAAAGGAAAAAAATAATATTTTTAAAGGGTTTGTCCTATCTCTCTAGAACAGAATGGAGAGTTGGCCGTGATTGCTCTCGCTCTATGGAAGTTCCGGAAATAGCTGTGCACTCTGGCTCTGTTCTTTTTGGAACTTTTAGAAGTGAACTTCTATAGAAGTGTGCTGCCCTTCACTTTGTAGGCCCCATTCCTGAAATAAGGCGTGGGTCCCGTACCTATCTGACATTGGTAGATCCTAGTGATTAGTCAACCGCTTTAAAGATGTTTCCATTATAGAACCTCTTACAAAGTGCTGATGAGGGTGGTGCCTTGTACCCAGCTATATAACCACGTAGTGCCAGACTTCCTCCTACCTGTTTTGGCATTTATACAACCATTAGAGGTATGGTGTATATCTGGTGGTCCTAAAGTGGTGCATTTTTGGTACAAGTTATACCCGCTTTGTTACAGACTATAATCTGTCTAAATGTTCCTGGCAAGCCCTGCTCAACAAAGATATATCTAAGTGATCCCCTGTGCTAAGCAGAAGCAGTCGACCTTCCACAGGGGTGGATAGGGAACTTAGTGGCCCTAGAAAAAAACTATAAATGGCCCCATGAGGTAGGTGGATCCAAATTGACAGAAAACAGGGCCAACACAAGTAGGCAGGCTAGCAATTCCATATTGCGGCACAAAATACCACCCCAGCAGAACCAAAGACTGCAGCACAAAATACCTCCTCACAAGCTGTTGCCTCAGGATGGCAGTAGTTTAATTCAGGAATCGGAGCACCTGTGGTCGCCAGCCAGGTACATTACACTTGACGCCCCCAGTGTTAATTAACTCTGGGAGCGACACGTAATTGCTTATCTGGCTGGTGCCCATGAGGTGGGCTCAGGCAGCCCCCTGGGCATCGGCCCACTGGGAAATTTCCCTGTAGTCTATGGCCAGTCTGCCCCAGACCTTCCACTTCTCAGAAGTAAGGTGTAAATGCAATAATACATGTTTAATGAGAAACACACTGCAGTCCCATGGGGCAACGTATGGTCATTCAAAATTTGGAGACTATGCATGTCACTTCTGAGTTGTCATCATCCACCTCCTAGGGGATCCTGATTCACCTGGCTATGCACTGCCCACCCATTTAAGCTGGACCCTTACAGACATTTGGCCTACAGCTATCCCCTAAGCCCACCCTCCACAGTATGAGGACAAGGGTTCGCTATTGCGCTCACTCCTCCTCATACAGCTGCAGCAGATCGCGGTCTAGACAGCACAATCTGCCTCCCAAAAATGATGATTGATGTGCCTGCGCAAACAGGACTCCCGAACGAGTGTTTCGCTTGTTCATCAGTTGATCTGCTGCACATTCATTCACAGGAACGTTCATTCCCCATTAATCTGTCTGTGTAAATCCACTTTACGGGGGTTCTCAGAGTTCAGGGCTGAACCGGAATATGAGCTGCTTTTTATTCTGTGACTACATATGAGTGGAAAAACTCTGATTGGCAGCACTACTCATCCCACATACTTGGGTACAGACCAGTGAACAGGCTTGCTGTAATCTAGCTGTCTGAGTGCTGCAGATTATTGAAATGTCTACATATGAGTGGAGCATCAGAGAATTTCCTTGCACCATTGCTCCCCATTGCCACACTGGGGGGGGGGGAGGCTCGGTGTACCGGAGACGTACCGGGCTTTGCATCACTAGGTCAGTGAGCCTGGTGATGTCCCCAACACAGATGGCTGGTTTACAGCGTTCCTGGAGGCTGTTTTGGAGGTGGGTACTATGCTACTACACTAAACCACCTTCTGTGCCGGTGACGTCACCGGGCTCACTGCTAGGTTGAAGTCTGCGGCACAAAGCAAACAGAGTCTTGCGCTGCGTGATGCAGCATGGCAAGGGGGAGCATCTGAGCAAGGAAATGTCTGATGCTCCACTTATATGTAGTCCGGGAATAAAAAGCAGCTTATATCCAGGTTCAGCCCTGAACCCGGAAAACCCCTTTAACTCTTGGGTTCTAACCACCAGTTGCAGCTCTTTGTATACAATTACGTCCCAGTACAGACAGTCCTGTTGAGGGTAATAAAATACAATATTACTTTATGCCTTTATTCTCTGCAGGAAATCCAATCCTGATATCACGAAGTTCATGAGTGAACATGGCTTTGGCACAGATTACTGTAAACTAGAATCTTACTATGTTCAAAAGTAAGTAATTTGTCTTATATATCCGCCACGGACAAAATAAACCTTGCACAGTTTCCCAACCCAAATGTCTAATGGCTCAGAAATGAGTTCTGTCAAAGAAGTTGATGATGAGAGGTTGAGTTGGGCTATTAACCTCAGCATCTAAAGGGTTAAGCACCTGGGAACAGGGATTTCCCTTATCCAGGTTGCTGATATACAATCTCATAATGTACATGTATGGCATGGCGCTTTAATTTAACCCCCTTCCTGCATTGTCGCATACACATACGTTGCAGGAAAGGCCATCTTGTGTTGCGCATTGCCCTTGCAAACATCTGCTGGAGGACACCTGTGACTGACGGCCATCTCCAGCACTAACAGCCATAAATGAAGAAGACTTGGCTTCTGGCTGTTTAACCCCTTTCTACCCTGTGATCAGTGCAGATGATGGTGCTGACATAGGAAAGCGGGCAGCAGAGGCATACGTTCAGCCTAGGGTCTAACAAGATCCCCCAGAGTTTCTTGTATAAGCCCCTGCCCTGTTAGGTATGCCCTACAGAGGTCTGTGCATTTCACATGCAGAGGCTGTACTGTAGTGTCCTATGGCCTTTCAGACAGGAGATTACAATAAAATAGCAGTGCGAAAAGAAAAAATACAATAATTTTTTTAATCATTATTAAATAAAAATGATTTAATAGTAAAGAAATATACATATATTTGGTTATTTTATCTTTTTTGGCGGTGGTCTGTCTTCAGGAATGGACATCACTACCTGATCAGTGGAGGTGTGACGCCCTACAGCCCTGCTGATCAGCTGTTTGGGTGTAGCTCTGCCAACATGGTAATGGACATCGCTTGTCGCTGCACTGTGTGATCATTACCTTCTTGTTTTAGCCGTTGGCGGGGGTCTCGCAACTCTGACCCACACTGATCAAAAAATTTGAGATATCAAAATTATATTTTTTTTAATTAAAGTTCTGGTGCATTTTACGGCCCGGACTGATGTTAACACGGCTATATGTATGACAAGGTGTGCAAAGGGGCAATGCTGGCCATACATGAGAGAAACGTTTGTTTCTAAAAGTGTGATTGGCTATGACCTGCTGCATATGGAGGCCTGTTAACTGTCCCTTGACATAAGGTATTGAGGAGATAGAAGGACTGGGCATGTTTAAATCTAGCTTGCCTAATCTTTTTTTTGTTCTGGCTGGATGAAACGGAAACCGTACGATTCTGTCCTGAGACCCACACATACTGATTTCCTGCAATTATGAAACCATTCAGATAGAATGACACGTGATTGTGGTGTTCTTCATCACTCCATATTGTTGTCTTAGACTGATCTGCTCCTTCTGGGTAGGACCTCTGCCTGTACCCGTGACTAACTGCCTGTAACTTAACTTTATTACAGAATATTGAACATAGTGTCAGAGTCCAAGAAGGGCTACATGGTCTGGCAAGAGGTATTTGATAATCATGACCAGGTATGTTCCTCTATGGAGTGGGATGTGTTGTAGTGGAGCTAGACGTCCTCTTTTCTCCGGGTGTTTCCGCCTTCCTCCGATCACACACTTACCACATACAGTGAAACATCTCCCTCAGATCGCCCCTTTATCCAGGCCAAATTTCCTGCCACAAATTTTTTGTTCTGCCATGTATCATGGCTACTAGACATCTTTGTTTAGAAGAGCACTTTCCAGAAGAAATTCAGTGCAGTTTTGGGTGGTCATCTCGGAGAGGTCTCACTGTATGTCATGCATGTATGTGTATTTGTGCTTTCTATTGACGTTCCTCTCTGGGGTTACCTGTATCCATCCTTAGTGGCTGCTGATTGATCTACCAATGTCCTCTATTCACAGACGTGAAGGACAATCATGAGCAATATTATCATTCTAAAATCATCAGAAAACCACAAATGCTGCTGCTTTGCTTATCCTTAACACCTATCCGTAAAACACCACCTCTGAATTGATGATATTTCTGTCCCATGCTTGCGTCATGATCGGTCAGCACATGAAATAGTGGTCGTGTAGCCATCTGATAAAGCTGCCCATGGCCATAGCTGATGGCTGGTTCTGCTGCAATTGTTGACTGACTAATGTACAACTGTACAGATGGCACATGTCGTCCTTGTGCTTTCCGCATCCGTGTGGCCGAGCCGCAAATTATAGAACGTGTTCCATTGTCCTCTTTGCGGACAGGAATAGGCATTTTTTTTCCAAACGGGCTTGTGAACTGTGGGAGGCTCATGTACTGCCTCCGTATTTTTAAGATCTGCAATTTGCGGACCACATAATTGATACGGTCATGTGAATGCACCCTAATAGGAAGAGGACCTCTCTGGCAGCAGCTATTCTCCCCTCTCCCTAGAAACGCATGGTGCATGCATGTGTATTGGAGGAATAGCTGTCCATCAAACAAGCATTTGGCTGACTGGTATCTGAAGTGTATGGCCAGCGTTGGTGTCCCAGCAAAAGTAATCTGGCAGTGGTTTCTTCCCCTCTAATGGAAAAAAATTGCAGAGTCGACTGATCTGAACAGATTTTTATGAAGCAGTCCAGGAGATTGAGGTCTGACCAGCCATTGCACAACTGATGCTCCAGGGGGTACAGGACCCATTCATTGTAAGGACCGGACTACATTGAGGCATTTAGAAATGATGGCGTTAGTTGTGATCTGGGCAGTAATGGCCAACTGAAGACCCTCCAGCTGTTATAAAACTACAAGTCCCCATAATACAGTGACAGATGGCAACTTTTTTCATACTATAGTCCAGGAAAAACACAGGTGGGTTAATGTACACGGGGCTACTTACAGACTTGTATACCATTGTAGCACAACATTTATTACCGATATGTCCCATTATGAGGGTGGGGGTTACATCCTGTACCTGTGGGTGGCAGCTCTCGTTCTACAAACCGTTTGTGGTCCCAGCCTGTTTCGGGTGTCACTCTTGTAAAGACGTGTGATAATTACACTCGAGCCTACACATTTCTATTAAACCCTTATCTATTGCAATCTTTACAGATTAACCCTGACACTATAGTGGAGGTGTGGAAGGCAGAAAACTATGAGGACGAATTGTACAAGGTGACAGATGTGGGCTTGTCTGCTATCCTCTCAGCCCCCTGGTACCTAGATTATGTTAGCTATGGCCAGGACTGGCAGAAATACTACAGAGTTGAGCCTCTAACGTTTAATGGTTTGTTAACTTTTTAACATTTAATTTTGGTTTACTTTTTAACAAACTTCCCGTTCTTGAGTTTTCTTCACTTGTACTCAAGCCACAAAGGTTACCAGCCTTAAAGGGTAACTGTCTGTCTTTTTATTTTTTATTTGCTAGTTTATTAGAGCTAGGCATGTATACCTGAGTTAGTCTGTCAATGATTGTCAAAAGATCTGTAATTACCTTATAATAACAGCTTTCATTAATGTCCTCTGTCCCTTTCCACTGCTCCCTTAAGACAGTTGCTAGGGCTTGTCTGTCTGTGGCTAAGAAGACAGAGGGGCGGTCCTTCACACTGCATGCCTGCATTAGGCTTCAGAGTGAGGAGGTGTGTCTCAGTAATCCAATCTGATTGGCTGGCAGGGAGCTGCTGGCTACAGCAAGTGTGTATGGGAAGTGAGGGGAAGCAGTTTTGGCCTCAGAACTGGCAGAGGAGCCATCTTGAGAAGTTCCTCATGTTGTAAATGTTTAAACGGCTGTAACTAAGGGAAAAACTCAAAGAAAACAGTGGTATGTGAAGAAACTAAAGATTGCTTTATGCATAATGATGCTGCAGCAGTAACTTATGCAAAAAAAAAAATTTAGGAAAACATGACTGTTACCCTTTAAAGCTAATAATTAACCTTCTCCCTTTTATTCAAGTTTTGGGTAAAAAAAAAAAAAAAAAATCACTAACAATTCTAAAAAAACAACAACACTTTTCCATGTAATTATCCATATCAAAAAACAAACCTAAAATTATGTAGTTTTCACACTGGCCACGGGGCCCAAAGATGTCAATACTTATTTGAGAGCAGCCACATAGGCCAGAGACACAATGAACAGTAGTTGACCCCATTGACTTCTATGGGAGAGTTTTCTAGGCATGCTCTGTGACCTATGCAGAGGTCAGGAGGGAGTAGATCAAGCTTTGATATCTCCTATTGTGAATGGTGAGAATCCTGAGATTTATATAATATATAGGCCTCATGCATACCACCGTTGTTGTGTTCCATTCCGCAAAATGTTGTTCCGTGATCCGTTTTTGTTTCCGTGTGTCTTCCTTTTTATTTTTGGAGGATCACCAGACATGAAGGAAAGTAAAAAAAAAAAAATCTAAGACAGGTTTGCCATGCAAATGATAGGAAAAAAACGAACGCGGACGACAATCTTGTGTGCCTCTGTGTTTTTTAGTGGTCCCATTGACTTGAAGGGGTCCGCGAAAATAATAGGACAGGTTTTATTTTTTTGACGAACTGGAACCACGGATCACGGACGCGGATGACAAACGGTGCATTAGCAGAGTTTTCAACGGACCCATTATAAGTAATGAAAGCTATTTGGGAATTTTATAACAAAGTAATATTTAGGTATTTTCATAATAATTATGGAACCATGAGCACAGCTTCCACTATGACGGGGCTCTCAAACTCTGCTTGATATAGGGGCCGCACATAAAATCCAGTTGACGAGTCGAATGCATTTCAAATACAATACAATACAATACACGTCACTCTGCCCCAGAGCCTCACCTCAGCTGGATCGCCTAGGAATGATTCCAAGAACTCCCCTAGTGGGATGAGAGGTATCGCTATTTATTTTGTCGCATTCTAGTCAGTTTTCAAAAGTAAATTCCGAATGGCTGGACAGCACCTTCTAACAGTCTCCCAGACCAGACCCTTAAATTAATACAGACCCCAGTTCAGCCCACAAACATACAGACCACAGATCAAACTCCAAATTTATACAGAGCCATGATTACACCACAAATGTATACAGACAAACCGCTGACCCCTTATAAATCCCCCCCCCCTCCCCCATCCCTCTGTCCCTTAAATGCAGACAATACAGCAAAGACAGTCTCGTCTCCTCTCCTCCTCTGGGCGCCGCCACCACTCTGACTCTTCAGCGCGGCACTGCTACATTTCACACAATATCAAGTGGTGTGCACTACATGTTGAACCTGTGAACTGCCAGGGCATGGGGTGAAAAGGTCCAGGGAGCGATGAGTAATGCCAGCACAGAACTAGCGGTGCTTTACTCACGGCTTCCTGGATCTTCTATTATGTACTAATGAGCGCTCCCACAATGGAAGCACTCATTAGTTCAAGGTGCACCCCATCCCTTGAGGTCTCGCGGGCCAAAAGAAAGTGCATCGGGGGCCGTGTGCTTGAGACCCGTTAGTTAAATCCACACAAGCGCACTTGAACACTGGGTATTAAAAAGTGAACATTAAAGGTTCAGTGATCCTGAATCCGGGTCGGATGGTGTACTGGCTTATATTCACCCTATAACTATTTGCCAGGCCCCAATGACTGAAATATAGCTTTGTTTAGAATAAGCCACGTCACAATATTCCCTTTTGGCAAGTATGGCTGTGTTCACATCTTTATTGTGGTCACCGTCGTAAACAAACACCACAATGCAGTGGCGGATCTATCGCACAGTGGACACCAACAGCAACAGTTGGACCCCATTGATTTATATCCGTATCTACGTTAACAAATACATTACTGGCAGCCGTGCCTCCTGTAACTATAACATACTAGAGGACTAGATAACTGCATTGGTCGATTTAATGATGTATGCAGTGTGTCGTGTTGCAGGTTTAAATCAATTTTGTCAGAGGTCACCTTTGCTTTAAAATATCTGGCTGTTCTTGCGCCTCTGCTTGGATACGTGCTTCTCATGGCCTTGCCGCCATCTTTGAATTGTCGTTTTAGAATATATTATTTCCCAGTAGCACTCCTGTAGTTTAGGTCCTCAGCAGCCACAACCAGGGCTTCCTTTCTATTCCACCTGCAAAGTATTCTGCAAAAGTGATGGCTTCTGTGCATCTTCCTTTTGAAAGATTTTATATTGTGTGTCTGACCGAGGACTTTCTTGGGGCTGTTGTGACCTTTAATGATGTGTGCAGTCTTGCTCTCTTTGCAGGTGTAATATACAGTGGTGCACTCTATTAAATAAGTGTTTAAATCCCCCAGTTGAAACCAGACACCATTGTTGAAGTTTGGAAGGAAAAAGATTATCAACAGGAGATGGCGGCTGCTACGGCCGCCGGGTTTCAGGTCCTTCTGTCAGCTCCCTGGTACCTAAACCGCATTTCCTATGGTCAGGACTGGATCGCAGCCTATGGGGTTGAGCCAACAAATTTTAATGGTGTGTTCTGGAGCCTCTTTACCTCCAATAAATCTGCATGTGACAGCATTTGTAGAAATCATTGGTTGAGGAGCAGGCAGCTACTTGTTCTCCTTAAGTTTTGCTCATAATTTTGAGGTTCTGCTATACAAACCCTGTGAAGTTGGAGGGGGGAGGAGAGAGAAACTAGACACTTTTTTCCAAATTGTTTGAGTCTGTTTAGCCCCATGTGATTTGTGACTGAAAGATTTATATGGTTGTAGAACGGTAACCCCCAGTCAAGTATGGAAGGGGATAAGGTGACTGTGTGGTGTCCTGCTGCTTCAAGGAGCCACCAGGATCATTGAGCAGTCTTCCATCAATCCACATTGTTAGTAGGCCAGATTCACACGAGTTCAGAAATGGTGCCCACCTTACCTGGACCAAACATTGCTCCTCTGACCAAACTCGTAGCATTGTAATTACTTCCTTCCTACTTGGGGCATTATGTGATCTCCGTTCAGTAGACCTGTGGTCAGGCAAGAATTCCTATAATTATCATGCTGTGAGTTCGGTCGGGGAAATACAGCCATCACATGGTTTCACAGATTGTACATGCTCATGTGAAACTGGTCTTACACAGGCCAGTTATCAGGAATGTTCCTTCCCGATAATCGCCCAGATTGTCGGCCCATGTAAAGGGGTCCTTATTGGCTTCCATCTTAGACCTTTTCCTGGCACTGCAGATGTTATATTAGTTCATAGCATTAAACATTTGCTACGATAAGAATTAGTATCGATTGGTTTCTATAAGGGATTTTCATGTTGAAGATATGCTGAAAACTGAATCTCAGGAGGATGTCTTTTCTTCATGGAGTTACTGCCTTGTAATTGGATTTGCGGGTGGTCATGGAGTGTATGCGATGCAGTATGATAAATCTCAGTGCTTCTATACCATTGCATTTGGGACTCTCCAAGCTCACGGTTGTATTAGGCTTTCAAAAGGGTAGATGAGTCTTCTATTCCGTCTACGAATGTGACGAGAGAAAATCAGGACTTGTTGCATCAGACTCTGGTTAGATTATTCCACCTCTTTAAAGTAGGCTATGGAGCTGTATAGACTCTGCGTCTGTGTGCACCGGCCTAGTATACATATTTGGGGTGTCACGTTTCCATGTAGCTATGGTCAAAATTGAGCTCACGGTGAGGGAACCATGTCAAACCTTATTGAAACCTTAGTGTATTGCACTAGGAATAGTTTTCTGCTGTGAGCCTGCACCCTTTACATTTCTGTGAAGGTTATATGACACGTCCGAGCTAGAAAAGTCTCAACTTGCCCTGCACACAGGTCCATGTTCCTCTATAGCAGGGATGCTCAACCTGTGACCCTCCAGCTGTTGCTAAACTACAACTCCCACAATGCCCTGCTGTAGGCTGTTTGGGCATGCTGGGAGTTGTAGTTTAGCAACAGCTGGAGGGCCCCAGGTTGAGCATGCCTGCTCTATAGCATGTAAACTCTGACGACGCCATTTTTGGGACGTATCTGTCTCTTTTAAAATGCTTACATTAGAAAAGCTGTAAATGTTCAGCTCGCCCGCAGCAGCCTTTCCAGCATATGCATGAAGGAGGGTGTGTGGATGGCTATGTGGACTCCCAAGCTGAGGAAGAAATACTCCAGCATTGGAGGAAATTAAAATTGTGATTTTTAGTTCTATAAAGTACGACTTTTTATTACAAAAAAATATATAAAAAATAAAACACATTGTTTTAATTACCTCCAGGCCTTCACCCTAAGAACACAATGCAGGTTTAAAGTGTAGACCTTCATTCACATTAGCTTTTTATAATTCCACAATTTTTGATCCTTAAAATGATGGAAATGGACAAAGCGCATACGAATCGGCGGATTTTGTCTGTCCTGTGACTGAATAGTCTCTGGCTTGAATTCAGGTTTTCTGTCCCTGTGACAGAACAGAAATACAGCACGGCCAACACACGCCTTAGCATAAAAAAAAAATACAGTTGTTTTGGCTGTAGTGTACCATGGCCGCATGAACATACTTGTCCAGACTGATGACTTTCCTGTCGCTGCAGGGACCACCCAGCAGAAGCAGCTGGTGATTGGCGGTGAAGCTTGTTTATGGGGAGAGTTTGTAGATGCTTCAAACCTCACGCCTAGATTGTGGTAAGTCATATTCTGCGCCATCCTGTGAGTGATCATTAGTATTATATCCCCAAGCTGCCATCATGACACATTTACTCGACTATTGGATTTACTTATTTTGCAGTATTGATATTGCTCTTGTTGTGTAGGCCCAGAGCCAGCGCAGTTGCAGAAAGGCTGTGGAGTAACAAAGATGTCACCTCAGTGGGGGATGCCTATGCCAGACTTGTCAAGCATCGTTGCCGTATGGTCGGGTATGGAATGCCAAGCAACTTCACACATTATGCCAACCAGTAATCACTTAACGCTTGCTATATTCTGTTCATGTGTTCTTTATACACTATAGCAGGGATCAGCAACCTTCAGCAGTCCAGCTGTTGTGAAACTACAATTCTCAGCATGCTCAATTCATTTCTATGTGAGTTGTTAGAAGAGCAGAGCAAGTATGCATGCTGGGAGTTGCAGTTTCTCAACAGCTGGAGTGCCGGAGGTTGCCTACCCCTGCACTATAGCTTGCCTAGTCTGCAAAGTTACTACAGACGTGCCATTATGGAGGCATTCTTCCCAAGTTTTTCGTCTAGCCGAGAATGCCTCCATAATATGGCATCCGATGCAGCATGGCACAATATATATTTTTTTTCTTTAACAATTGATATGGGGTGCTGTATTTAGTTATGTGCAAATGAAAGCTTAAAGGGACACTTTATCAGAAGGGTATTCCTTTTAGGCCTAATGCACAGAACCATATTCGTTTTTGCAGTTTGCAAGTGATGGATCCACAAAACACTGATACTAGCCATGCGCATCCCACATCTTCCCCTTCCGCAGGTCCCACACTGTTAAAAATGCTTATTCTTGTCCTAAACCCCTTCGCTACCAGCGCCGTACATGTGTGGTGCTGGAGCGATGGGCAAACATTACGTCCACCCACTCATGCAGGGGGCGTCATGGCCGGTGGGTCTCCGCTGTTTTAAATAGCAGAAACCTGCGGCCGGCAATACTGCCGATTGCGGTATTTAAAGCATTTAGATGCCGTGATCACTCGCGCTTCCGGGCTTCTTACCGGCATCCTACGCGGCTAATGCGGATGCCGGTAATTGATTTTAATGCGCTGGGTCTCGCTGGAGAGACCCAGGGCATTAAAGCTGCCAAGCAGGTGGCAGGCCAGCATAAGAAATGAGCAATTCTGAACAACTAATAGATGTAAAAAAAAATCCATGATTTTTCAGAATTAAAAAATAATTGGATTTTGTAGGCTCAAAATACGAGCTTTAAAATCATTAAAAAATATATATTTTAATTTTTTTTATATATATATTTGTTTAAATCTGAGTGCTGTCCGCATCTTTTGCAACCCCATTGAAGTGAATGGGTCCACACCCGAGCCGCAAAAACTGAGGCTCGGATGCAGACCAGAAATACGGTCGTGTGCATGAGGCCATAGTGTAAGGCCTCATTCACATGAGCATATTTTTGGTCCACATCTAGTACACATTTTTGGCGGATTGGTTGCAGAAAGAATGGCCCGCAAAAAAGATAGAGCATGTCCTATTCTTGTTTGTTTTGCGGAAAATGGGCATTATTACAACGGGTCCACAAAAAAAGTGCACAGACATTTTGTGGCCTACAAAAATTTCAGTCGTGTGAATACACCCTAATTGTGTTTAACCGGAATTTATTTATAACATTGGATTTTTTGGTTTCATTTCTCCCAGGCGTGGAATTCCTGCAGAGCCACTGTATGTAGGATACTGTGAGCATGAAACCAATTATTAGACACATGAAGCAAGAAGGAGGAAGCTGCATTTTGGGAAAAATATAATGTACCAATCACAACAGGTTTTCTTTTTTAATCTTGTAAGGCTAGAAACGCACATGCAGTTGTGGTGGCCGTGTAATGAGGCAGAAATGGATTCAAAGGGAACAGGAAATATAAAGGAAGGACTTGCACTTCTTCCTTCTGGATCCACTAATTATTTTTACATTTTTTTTTTAAATGTCATCAAAAACTGTGTGCGCATATCTAGCTTAAATCTTTAAATCACTGATTTGCTACTTTTTTTTTCAAAAAGTTGAATTCTAAAACTTTATTTACAGTTTCATGTAATAAAGTCTTTACTGTGAGGTGTGGTTTCAGTGGTTATTTCATGCTTTTTTTTTTTTTCCTTAACTTTAGTGGTTTCGTAAGATTAAGAACAATAGTTGATATAAAAATGTTATCTGGGAATTTTATATTAATGACCCTCTAGATAAGTCTTCAATATCACATTGGTGGGAGTCCAACACCTGGGACCCCCACTGATCAGCTGCTAGAAGAAGCGGGCACTCCATGAGGCCCACAGCCTCTTCCTAGTTGCAACTTTGCCCCATTAAACTGAATGGTGCTGAGCTGCAATACCAATCACTACACACTGCACTGTGCTTGGGAGAGCTGCTGGGCTCCCTGAAACAGATGATTGATATGGGTGCTGGTACTTTGACCCCTGCCAATGTGATGGTGTCCTCTCCTGAGGATAGGTAATCATCATCAGTTCCTGGATAACCCTTTTAATTCAACTTCCATTGTGGAGGTGCAGTCCTGGAGGCACCAATTTTTGGCCTTGTAAAAATGCTGCACTCTTAGGATACTTTCACACTGGTGTTTTGGCTTTCTGTTTGTGAGATCTGTGCAGGGCTCTCACAAGCGGTCCAAAACGGATCAGTTTGCATTCTGAATGGAAAAGGATCTGCCCAGAATGCATCACTTCAGTCTCCATTCCACTTTGGAGGCGGACACAAACGCTGCTTATCTGATAACTGAGCCAAACAGATCCGTTCTGACACACAATGTAAATCTATGGGGACGGATCTGTTTTCTATGACACAATCTGGCACAATAGAAAACGGATCCGTCCTATATTGAATTTCAATGGTGTTCAAGACGGATCCATCTTGGATAATACAAACGGATCCGTTCTGAACGGATGCAGACTGTTGTATCATCTGAACGGATCTGTTGCGAGTGTGAAAGTAGCCTCACCAACTATAGCAGATCAATGTACAGAAGCTTGACTTTGCTGCTTTGAGGCAGGGCCAAGGCTTGTGTGACACTGCAGCAGTCACGTAAATTCGTCACATTTTTATTGCATAAAGTCTGAGCCTGTGGTCTTATACACTGTATGTGGCATACATTTATAACTGCAGCACCATATTCTCCCTTTGTAGTGCTACTTATCTCTCCATATGTCTGAGCCCTAAGGGTGTGAGAACATGATGGAAAATCTGTATCGTTTACAGATGAAAAAATCTCATCCACATGCAGTGGAAAGTTTCTACAATGAAATCCATATAGCTTGATATGCAGTCCACATTTTAAATCGGTCAATTTATGCTGTGGATTTCAATCTTGGCCACACAGTGAGTGAAATGTGTAGTGAAATCATCAAGTTTGGGGTGGTTTTCAGCCAAACCAGCACTGAAGCTGAACTATGTAACCAAATGGGAATTTGGTATCTGATATTACTGTAGGGGAAAGCTTGGTTCTAAGTCAGCTGTCTAAAATGAATACAAATAAGTCACAGGGGCCTGATGGGATACACCCAAAGCTATTAAAGAGCTCAGCGGCGAACTAGCAAAACCATTAACAGATTTATTTAACCAATCACTGGTAACAGGCGTCGTTCCAGAAGATTGGAAATTGGCAAATGTTGTGCCCATTCACAAGAAAGGTAGTAGGGAGGAATCGGTTAACTATAGGCCTGTAAGCCTGACATCAATAGTGGGGAAATTAATGGAAACCATACTTAAGGAGAGGATTGTGGAACATCTAAAATCCCATGGATTGGAAGATGAAAAACAGCATGGGTTTACTTCAGGGAGATCATGTCAAAAAAATCTTATTGATTTTTTTTTTTGATTGGGTGACAAAAATAATAGATGGTGGAGGTGAAGTAGTCATCGCTTATCTGGACTTTAAGGCTTTTTATACTGTGCCACATAGAAGGCTTATCAATAAATTGCAGTCATTGTGCTTGGACTCCCATATTGTTGAATGGATTAGGCAGTGGCTGAGGGACAGACAACAGAGGGTTGTAGTCAATGGAGTATATTCAGACCATGGTCTTGTTACCCGTGGGGTACCTCAGGGATCTGTTCTGGGACCCATATTGTTTAATGTCTTTATCAGCGAAATTGCAGAAGGCCTCGATGGTAAGGTGTGTCTTTTTGCAGATGACACAAAGATTTGTAACAGGGTTGATGTTCCTGGAGGGATACAACAAATGGAAAAGGACTTAGGAAAACTAGAGGAATGGTCAAAAATCTGGCAACTAAAATGTAATGTTGATAAGTGCAAGATAATGCACCTGGGGCGAAAAAACCAGAGAGCAGAATATAAAATCAGTGATACAGTCCTAACCTCAGTATCTGAGGAAAGGGATTTAGGGGTCATTATTTCAGAAGACTTAAAGGTAGGCAGACAATGTCATAGAGCAGCAGGAAATGCTAGCAGAAGTTGTGGGTGTATAGGGAGAGGCATTACCAGTAGAATGAGGGAGGTGCTCATGCCGCTCTACAGAGCACTAGTGAGACCTCATTTGGAGTATTGTGCGCAGTACTGGAGGCCATATCTCCAGAAGGATATTGATACTTTGGAGAGAGTTCAGAGAAGAGCTACTAAACTAGTACATGGATTGCAGGATAAAACTTACCAGGAAAGATTAAAGGACCTTAACATGTATAGCTTGGAAGAAAGACGAGACAGAGGGGATATGATAGAAACTTTTAAATACATAAAGGGAATCGACAAGGTAAAAGAGGAGAGAATATTTAAAAGAAGAAAAACTGCTACAAGAGGACATAGTTTTAAACCTTTGCCCCTCTAATTTAAAAGTAATATCGGGAAGTATTACTTTACTGAGAGAGTAGTGGATGCATGGAATAGCCTTCCTGCAGAAGTGGTAGCTGCAAATACAGTGAAGGAGTTTAAGCATGCATGGGATAGGCATAAGGCCATCCTTTATATAAGATAGGGCCAGGGGCTATTCATAGTATTCAGTATATTGGGCAGACTAGATGGGCCAAATGGTTCTTATCTGCCGGCACATTCTATGTTTCAAACTATGTAACCAACATAAACAGCAAGAAAAAAGTCCTTTTTAGAGTTTAGATTTTTATATAAATACAGTATAAAGCTGAAAGGCATAATGTTTATAGAAGTCCCTTCTTCCTGAGCAGAGAATTCTGGTCCTGGGGATTCATAGGTTCATAGTTTGAAAGCTCTAGAGTAAATGTGGCGCTGCCGGATGTTGCCGAGCGCAGATCAGTAGAATAGCCCTAAAAGAGAGACGCTTACATGACATTTCAGTTTATAAAAAATACAAACATTTACTTGTACAATGTACTAAGAAATCATTAAAGTGCCATTTGATTCATGGCACTGTACATGATAAGGGGTATACATATAAAAACTAGTACAATAAGCCTAAACCAGACTGGTTCAGAAGGAGAGAGGACCCTGCCCCTGAGAGCTTACAATCTACAAGGGATGGGGGAAGGCTACATGTGGTAGAGTGGCAGCAGGGTTACTATTACTATAGGTAATTTCTGTCTCTTTACCATAGTTCCATGATTCTGTACATCAGTGTGAACAGTATGTGAAACTCTGAAGGATGAGGTGGGCATCCACTGTAGGAAAAAGCTATATTTTTACCTTTTGAAAACACAAAGATGATACTTACCATCAGTTCTGCAAGTGGAACGAGGGCGAGAACAACTTTATTATTTAAGCGGTCCTGAATTTCCTGAACATTGCCTCTTCTCTGTGAAAGATCAGCCAAGACACTGCCCAGGTAATCTTCACCCATAGTAATTTCCAACCTCATCATTGGTTCCAGGATTTGCTTTCCTGCTGTCTTTAGTGCCTATGGGGGAAGAAATATGCACAAGTGTTTCCTGAAACCACATTACTGAAAAGCAATTTACTAAACCCTCTGGAGTAGCAGGAAAATGCAAACTCACTTTCTGCATGCATCGTGATACACAAGCTGACACCACTGTCATTGACGTGCAAGGTAGGACATTAACTTTATGTACAATCACACCAACATCCTGGAGGGGAGAACCAAGTAGAGGCCCTGCAAAATAATATACAACACAATAATCAATCATTTGGTGTACATCATGTACTCTGCACCCACTAAAGTGTGATCAAAGAATGAAGCCACATATACAAGGCCGAGTCACATTATTCTGACTACCAGCGAATATCCAGGGTAACGGCTGTGTGCAGCCCTGAGAGCAGGTTGTCACAGGTATCATCCCACAGCTGCTGGAGGATCCATAGAATGAACACAATGATTGAGGTAGTCTCACTGATGCTCAAGCCTGGGGAATTAGCGAGCCAGGGTAGTATTTGGAAGTCTTGGTCATGGTTAGGGATGAGCGAAACGACTTAGGATGAAAACATCCAAAGTCGATTCGCATAAAACTTTGTTTCAATACTGTACAGAGCAAGTGCTCTGTACAGTATTAGAATGTACTGGCTCTGATGAGCCGAAGTTATTACTTTGTGAAGTCTTGCGAGACTTAAGGTAATAACTACAAAAATTAATTTCTACTGTAAAAAAAAACAAAAAACATTTCCCGAACTCTGGTTCAGTTCCAAGGTACCAAGTCGATTTGTTCATCCCTAGTCATGGTCTTCCAAACAACATCAGACCTACCCGTGCGGCATGTCTCATAGTCTTGCTGGAGGAACCCATCCGCCCCAGGGAAGACCATCAGCATGTATCTGCCAAATCAGCTGAGAATGCCTTCCATATGGATGAGAGTGCCCAGAGAATACCACGAAAGCATTCCATAGACCAGGCATGCGCAACCTGCGGCCCTCCAGCTGTTGCAAAACTACAACTCCCAGCATGCCTGATCAGCCTACAGCAGGGTATGGTGGGAGGGCCACAGGTTGAGCATCCCTGCCATAGACCATAACACTACACCAGCTTGTGTTCTTCCAGCAATGGTTGCAGGGGGGCTGTTTTCATGCATCCGTTTGATGAGGCAGAGGACGTGACTCACTCGATAGGCAATACTTTGCCAAGTAGCAGAGGTCCAATTCTGAGACCGCCACAAAAGTTGATGCCTTTTCTTCTGATGCAACTTTGTCCGCAGAGGTGCAGTGATCGCCCGTCTGCTTCAGAGCCCCATACACAGGGTTTTCTGAACTCTTGTTTTAGACACATCTGGTAGCCTCCACATTCATTTCAGTAGTGATTGGCTCCACTGCATCGTGTCAGTCTGTCCTAGTGCACCTCTGTAGCCAACGTTTACCCCTAAATATTTGTAATGGTGCCATTTGTCCACTCGCAATACACTTTCACCACAGCAGCACACATACAGTTCCAGAAATGCTGCCACCCTTGGCTGTAAAGCCAATATTTATCCCCATGAGGGATCTCTGTGCAGACAGCTTATCGCACACCTAATATACCCACCACGCCAGCTCCCCACACGTGACTGACTTCACGAGTTACTCACGGCTGATGTCGGAAGTGGTCATAATAATGTGACTTGACTGTGTGTATAAAAAAAAACAAAAAACACAAAGACATAAGCACGTATGAGATTTGCCAGCCATTGGGAGGCACTGGCTTACACAGATTTGAGATTCACTTTGAAGAATCTATTACAATAAGTTAATTGATTTTCTCCACTGTTTTATGGACCAGAAAATCAATTCACTCCTGACCACCACAAAATCCTTTTGAAGGTACCCCAAATTACCTCTATAGCCCATCGCTAGCAAGTACAAGCAGCAAATGAGATCATGTGAAAATCATGTGAAAATTTGGATTTGTGGCTCATGCACTTGACCATGTTCAGCCCAGGATACATGGGCTGTGTGTCAGCTGCAGCTTACCCAACCTGAACGGACTATATCACAGTGATTTATACACTTAGATACAGTAAGTTTATATCCGATTGTGGGGCTATTGCAGTTTGCTCACATGATGAGGACACTACCATAGGCCGGTGATCAGGTATGAACTGATAAATCACTACGATACAGTCCGCTAAGGTCAGGGGAGCCGCACTTCGCCCAGGAGATACAGTCGTGTGCATGATCCCTAGTAAAGCAATTTACTGATCACTTAAAAGTGTAACTGCTTTTTTTTAAAAAAAAAACATTTATAGGAGAAGACTTGTCCTGAAATGTCCCTTGGCAGCAGTCTCTATATGAGCGTTAATATGTCTTCCTAGTGCAGTACTGACCGTGAAGACGGATCCCAGCTGCTCCCCTCACATCTCTCTCATATTCTGTACATCCCTGAACATTACCATGTGTACACTAAATTAATGTATTGATATCCCTGCTATCTTCACATTGATCAGCATGGCCAGTGCTAACTGTGAACGCTCCTGCTGTATCCCTGAGGCTGGGTTCACACCTGAGCGTTTTACAGCGCATTCCTACACGCTGTAAAACGCTCAACAGGCAAGAACCAATGATTCCCTATGGGAATGGTTCTCACCTGAGCGTTTTACAGCGCGTACGATCGCGCTGTAAAACGCCCGACGCCCCAAGAAGTACAGGAGCTTCTTTGGGGCGTCTTGTCGCGCGTTCCCGTACATAGACTTCCGGGAACGCGCGACCATGGGCGTTCGCTTGTTCCGGAGCCGCGATTGTAAACGCGCATACAGAGCGCTCCATCCCGTACGCTCAGGTGTGAACGCAGCGTGATGCGCTTAGTAACCAATGCAGGGAGATTTAAAGTATATAGGGACAGTTATATAGCTGTCCCTATATACCAGGGATGCCCAACCTACAGCTATTAGGGCATGCTGGGAGTTGTAGTTTTGCAACAACTGGAGGGCCGCAGGTTGAGCATCCATGCTATATACTGTAAATCTCCCTGCGTTCTCAATAGCGAGAGCTTACTGCTCGCTGTAATGTATCCCCTTGGGGCTGGTTAGTTACTCAGTGCACTGGGGATACAGCAGGAGCGTGCGCTGTCAGTGCTGGCCACACTGATCAGCGAGAGATAGCAGGGATATCAACACATACATTTAATGTACACACGGTAATGTTCAGGGATGTAATGTACAGTATATAAGTGAGGGGAGCAGCTGGGATCCATCTACTAGGAAGACAGATATGCCTTAGTAACGCTCATTTAGAGAGCACTGCTAAGGTCCCTTTCACACGAGCGAGTTTTCCACACGGGTGCAATGTGTGACGTGAACGCATTGAATCCTGACCCATTCATTTCAATGGGTCTGTGTACATGAGCGTTTTTTTTCACGCATCAGTTCTGTGTTGCGTGAAAAACGCAGCATGTTCTATATTCTGCGTTTTTCACGCAGCCCTGGCCCCACAGAAGTGAATGAAGCTTTAGTAAAAAAAACACATCACATCCGGAAGCAAGTGCGGATGCATGCGTTTTTCACTGATGGTTGCTAGGAGATGTTGTTTGTAAACCATCAAAACGCATTGCACCTGTGTGGAAAAAACTGAACGCAATCGCAGACAAAACTGACTGAACTTGCTTGCAAAATGGTGCGAGTTTCCCTGAACTCATCCGGAGCCAATCCGTCACGCTCGTGTGAAAGAGGCCTAAGGGACAATTCAGGACAAGGTTTCTCCTACAAACGTTCAACTTCACTATATAAAGTATATTATCATTTATATTATTATTATATTATTATTATCACTACCCTACAGTTACACTACATCCTTACATTACTGCATGTAATAAGTTAAATTCTGGTGACTAACTGTACACTCACCTGAGAGGTAAGAACTGTGAATGCCAGTCTCTACTGCTTCCTGATAACCATTTACACTAGACGGCAGATTACCAGAATATTTAACGACCGGACTGTCATCAGATAAGAGTATTACTTCCAGTTCTACCGTCACTTGGTGTCGGGTGTCACCCATCAGTCTATCCAGGGTATCTAATCATTAACATAAAAAAAGAAATATACTGCAGAGAACAGTTATTAACCCCTTCCCGACATCCCGTACATGTACGGCGGATGTCAGGTCTTTAAAGATGGTGCCCAAAGCGGAGCGAGCGCCATATCTACTGGGTGAATGCTGTTTCACACAGCAGCCACCCCGCAGCTAATGTCTGCGATCAGCAGTAATGCCGATCGGACATTTAACCCCTCAGATGCCACGGCATTTGAAAAGGTAAAAAAACCTGGAAGCGCACACTTTCCGGGCAGAAACGCCTCCCCTGTCTGAGACCAGGGAAGGCAGTCCATTGAAGTAATAGGCCAGAGTCTGTACTAAGCTTCTAGGCTTATTACTGATGTATTCCAATTCAGACCTGCAGGTGGCAGCACTGTATTGCAATAGCCTGATCTTTGTATTCTGTAATGGATAAAAATCTATTACTTTATACAAATTGCAATCTATTGATTGAATGTTGGGGACTAAATTAAAAAAAAGTTTTTAAAAAAAAATAAATAAATATGTATGTAAATTCAAGTAAGGCCTCATGCACAAGGCCGTTGTTTTGGTCCGCATCCGAGCTGCAGTTTTGGTGGCTTGGATGCGGACCCATTCACTTCAACGGGGCTGCAAAAGATGCGGAGAGCACTCCGTGTGCTGTCCGCATCCGTTGCTGTGTTCCGTGGGCCGCAAAAAAATATATAACATGTCCTATTCTTGTCCGCGCTTTGCGGACAAGAATAGGCAGTTATATTAAAGGCTGTCCGTGCCGTTCAGCAAATGGTGTGAAAAGGGAAAAACATCCAGTATGCGGCAGTCCTGTGGGCAAAAATGCCTTGTGGATGCTAGAGGTCAGAGGAGAATGGGCCGACTGATTCAAGCTGATAGAAGAGCAACGTTGACTGAAATAACCACTCGTTACAACCGAGGTATGCAGCAAAGCATTTGTGAAGCCCCAACACGCACAACCTTGAGGCGGATGGGCTACAACAGCAGAAGACCCCACCGGGTACCACTCATCTCCACTACAAATAGGAAAAAGAGGCTACAATTTGCACGAGCTCACCAAAATTGGACTGTTGAAGACTGGAAAAATGTTGCCTGGTCTGATGAGTCTCGATTTCTGTCTCGATTCAAATGGTAGAGTCCGAATTTGGTGTAAACAGAATGAGAACATGTATCTATCATGCCTTGTTACCACTGTGCAGGCTGGTGGTGGTGGTGGTGTAATGGTGTGGGGGATGTTTTCTGGGCACACTTTAGGCCCCTTAGTGCCAATTGGGCATCGTTTAAATGCCACGGGCTACCTGAGCATTGTTTCAGACCATGTCCATCCCTTCATGACCACCATGTACCCATCCTCTGATGGCTACTCCCAGCAGGATAATGCACCATGTCACAAAGCTCGAATCATTTCAAATTGGTTTCTTGAACATGACAATGAGTTCACTGTACTAAAATGGCCCCCACAGTCACCAGATCTCAACCCAATAGAGCATCTTTGGGATGTGGTGGAACGGGAGCTTCCTGCCCTGGATGTGCATCCCTCAAATCTCCGTCAACTGCAAGATGCTATCCTATCAATATGGGCCAACATTTCTAAAGAATGCTATCATCACCTTGTTGAATCAATGCCACGTAGAATTAAGGCAGTTCTGAAGGCAAAAGGGGGTCCAACACCGTATTAGTATGGTGCTCCTAATAATTATTTAGGTGAGAGTGTATATATATATTATATATATATGAACAAGCAGCTGTGCATGGATATGGGTTACCTGACACTCGTGAACCATTTAAAATGGTTTCTCTATATGCAATCTGAAGGGGTCCTAAGTAGGTTTCCAAACCATACTCCCTCCGTATCCGGTTATGTATTATCTCTATATGAAGCTCCCCCATTCCACAGAGAATAAGATGCAATTCAGGAAGGAAAAAGAACATTTTAGCAATATCAGTAAAATTTGATGTATACAACACAGTCAGTGCTGCCAGTGAACGTACATGAACGTAAACCACTAAAACATTTAAATATGAAAAGCATAAAACAAACATGCCACACCGAAGATGGTAAAAGGCTTAAAGGGGTATGCCATAAAAGGTATTACTATGTAATGAATAGGGCATTTTAAATTAAAGGGAGTCCATCGCCTAATTTTCACCAATATAACTAAGAGCACTGCCCCACAGAAGATTGCAGACACATCCCAAGCAGACCTGTGTGCACCTTGTCTGTATTCCATGTCCATGAAAAGCACTTTTATTCTGCTAGAAAACAGCTCCCAAGTGCCCGGCTGAAAGTGAAAGTAAAAACAACTTTCACTCCTGACTCTATTTCTAACTGCTATATCTTCTGATATAGTGGATATAATGCTGTAATTCTGGTATCGTTTGAAAGGTTGGAATGCCAGCTTTCAAACAAGGCCATGTTCATATTTGCTGCTACCAATCCCAAGATATGAGCAGCTAAAGCAGCCCTCTCTTCAGTCTGGTTTTCTTTGGGCAATTGCGGCAGCAGAGCCGGGCACTTAGGAGCTGCTTTCCATCAGAATAAAAGTGCTTTTCCTGGACATGGAATACAGACAAGGTGCACACAGGTCTGCTTGGAATGTGTCTGCAATCTTCTGTGGGGCAGTGATCTTAGTTATATTGGTGAAACACAGGTGACAGACTCCCTTTACGTATTATTGCAGTATGCAGTATACATGCAATAAAAATATTGTAGGTTTTATAATGCACATTTGTAACCTCTAATAGCGTCCCCCTCTCCTGCATTCAGAGGTGGACTAATATGCTCAGCAGCTTCCCAGCTATTCCCCACAGTGTTGGCATGGTGATCTCAAAGAAGCAGGTGAAGTGGTCCAGACGCCTTTCACTCATTCATCCCTACTTCTAAATCCATAGAAATATTTATAGACAACGGATCCGCAGCCTCGGGGACTTCAGTTGTTCCGAAACTACAACTCCTAGAATACTCCTTTGACTTCTATGGGAGTTATAGAACCGCCAAGTAAGTTTACATGCTGGGAAATATAGTTTCTCATCTGTGACATTGGGGGAGGGCAGGTAAGACAAACTGTTGTCACTAGGAGCAGAAGGAAAAACAGAGACAGAGGCAGCCCCTCATGTGACATACTGTTGGATGTCTAGTATAGTTGCAGAGGGTACTGCACTCCCCAAATGCTGTTGTGAGAGTCACAGCAGGTATTTGCACAGGACAGGTAAAGCCTTGGATCGGTCTTCTCTCCTACTGCTTCTGTCTGATGGCCAGAGGAATCCCAAGAATAATGGAGAAAAAGCAGGATCAACCTTCAGCGGCACTGTATTCAGAGCAGTCGGCCACAGGCTTCTTCTTATCTTTGGTCCCTCCACTGTCCAGCTCCCAACAGGCCAAACTAGATGGAACTCTATACAGATCACTTTCTACAGCAGTGATATCTGAACACGGCAGAGCAAAGCCACGCATAGGTCAGTTTCTGTAACTTATTTTCTTTGTATCAACGTACTTTCCAGTGTGGTTCTCCTCAGTTCCAGCTTCTTTTACCTCCAAAACAGACTGTGGTTAGGGTAAAAGACGCTGGGATTTTTATTTTTTTGTTGGTGTGAAGACTCAACCGAAACTTTTGTCTTTTCTCCATTCCAATCTGGAAATGGGCTGAGTTCCCTTAAGGGGCAAGTTTCAACCCTTTCCATTCGGTTTGAGTGCAACTTGGCTTCAAATTCTGCGGTTCGCACTTTTCTGCAGGGTGTTGCCCAGTCTATTCCACCTTACCACCATCTTTTGGCTCCTTGGGACATTAATTTGGTAGTCGAGGCACTCCAGTCCTTTTTCCTCTGAGCCATTACAAATAGTGTGTCTTTGTTTCCTCTATTACAAAGTTGCTTTTTTGGTGGCCATCAAGAATCTTTCCTGTCACTCTCCTTTTCTGGTGGTCCATCAGGGTATGCTGGTCCTTCACCATATGCCATACTTTTTACCAACGGTGGTGTCTTCATTTCATGGCAACGAAAATATTTTTTGACCCTCCCTGTACCATCCCCAGGAGTGTACTCTGCATACCCTTGATCTGGTTTGGGCAATTCAAATTTACCTCTCTCTAACCTCTTCTTTTGGATTTCCCTAGAAAGGAACTGGCAGCATCAAAAGCCACCATCTCTCGATAGATTAGTTATAGAAGTGTACTGCACCAAAGACTGTGAAACCCTTTGCCCTCTCACTGCCCATTCAATTCTGGCTGTAGGGGCCTTCTGGACTGTACAGTGCCTTGCAAAAGTATTCACCCCCCCCCCTTGACTCTTTTCGTGTTTTGTTACATTACAGCCTTAAGTTCAATGTTTTGTTAATCTGAATTTTATGTTATGGATCAGAACACAATAGTCTAAGTTGGTGAAATGAAATGAGAAAAATATATTAAAAAAAACTATTGTTTTGAAATAGAAAACAGAAAATTGGCATGTGCGTATGTATTCACCCCCTTTGTTAGGAAGCCCATAAAAAGCTCTGGTGCAGCCAATTATCTTCAGAAGTCACATAATTAGTGAAATCATGTGCACCTGTGTGCAATCTAAGTGTCACATGATCTGTCATTACATATACACACCTTTTTTGAAAGGCCCCATGGGCTGCAACACCTAAGCAAGAGGCATCACTAACCAAACACTGCCATGAAGACCAAGGAACTCTCCAAACAAGTAAGGGACAATGTGGTTGAGAAGTACAAGTCAGGGTTAGGTTATAAAAATATATCAAAATTTTTGATGATCCCCAGGAGCACTATCAAATCTATCATAACCAAATGAAAAGAACATGGCACAACAGCAAACCTGCCAAGAGACAGCCACCCACCAAAACTCATGGACCGGGTAAGGAGGGCATTAATCAGAGAGAGGCAGCACAGAGACCTAAGGTAACCCTGGAGGAGCTGCAGAGTTCCACAGCAGAGACTGGAGTATCTGTACATAGGATGACAATAAGCCATATGCTCCATAGAGTTGGGCTTTATGGCAGAGTTGCCAGAAGAAAGCCATTACTTTCAGCTAAAAACAAAAAGGCATGTTGTGAGTTTGCAAAAAGGGTTTTTGGGAGACTACCAAAATGTATGGAGGAAGGTGCTCTGGTCTGATGAGACTAAAATTCAACTTTTTGGCAATCAAAGAAAACACTATGTCTGGCGGAAACCCAACACATCACATCACCCAAAGAACACCATGTTTTTCAGCAGCCGGGACTGGGAAACTGGTCAGAGTTGAGGGAAAGATGGATGGTGCTAAATACAGGGATATTCTTGAGCAAAACCTGTACCACTCTGTGCGTGATTTGAGGCTAGGACGGAGGTTCACCTTCCAGCAGGACAATGACCCCAAAGACACTGCTAAAGCAACAATTGAGTGGTTTAACGGGAAACGTTGGAATTGCCTAGTCAAAGCCCAGATCTCAATACAATAGAAAATCTGTGGTCAGACTTAAAGATTGCTGTTCACAAGCGCAAAACACAAAACACAAAACACAAAAAAAGTCAAGGGGGGTGAATACTTTTGCAAGGCACTGTACATGACTGGGCTTCAGCTCTCCAAGTGTGTAAGGCTGCGACCTGGTCCTCATTACACATCTTCTCTAGATTTTTTAGCGCACCTTTGAATCCACAGACGCATTCTGGTTTTCTTGCCCTTGGCACTGCTTTGGAACATCCCATTGTCTTGCCTGTGGACACCCAATGGCACGGATGTGATAACTAGATTTTTGTACTTACCATAAAATCTTTTTCTCTTCTGTTCATTGAGGGACACATCTCCAACCCAGTTATTTTTATTGGTTTCTGCCTCGTTTTGGTTTTTGTTTGGTTCTGGCCTCATCCATGGCCCCAGGTTTATGCTCCTTCTGCTGCTCTCGAACAAACTGTCTTAACTTAGTCCCTTGTAGGAAGGTTATAGCTGGTGGTCACTCTTTTTGCTTAGTGTCCGCCTCCTAGTGGCAGCAGCTATACACCCATGATCTTGCCTGTGTCCCCAATGAACGGAAGATAAAAAGAGTTTACAATTACAATTTACAAGTACAAAAATCTACTTTTCACAGCAACTGGAGTGCTGAAAATTTCTGATCCTTGCTCTAGACTGAAGGAAAATGTGGTGGAATTACATGGCATATGGGGCTATATGTCAGGGACTATTTTCTATGTAGGGAAGGAAGGAGTTAACAAGAGATAAAAGCGATGCATCTTGGGAGATGCAGGTACTTGATGAGCTCCTGCCGATCCACAGAAAGGAAAGGAAGTGAGTAAAATAGTTTTAAAGGAACAATACCATTGTGGCGAAACCAACCTCGCCATGGTGTTTTGGAGAGGCCTGTTTATCCGCCTCTTGCCCCAGGATTATGGGCCATATACTAACTTTTAAACCCCTGAACCTATTCAAGTGAATTTTGGATAGGTTTGTCCCCAAGTTATACTGTTTAAATTGATGTAAGTTATATGTATGGCCAATGTAAACTCACAAGGTTGTAACAATTTATAATAAGTGTAACTTGTCAGCTTGGGAGGAAAATGCTGGGTGTGTTTCTATTGTGCCATTGTGTGTTTAAATGGTGATGTCTGTTCTGTTGTCCTCACATGTGTATTGGCGATCTCCCTTTGTCCTCAGAGATAATTGGATTGCTCCTCAGGTTGTCTCCGGGACAGAGAGGAGGAGACCATGATGCATTGTGGGGATATGTTGTATTTGTCCTATGTCACAGTCTTCATTCTGGTCCTCTGGGGGTGTGAACGATTGGTTGCTGTAGTTACATTGTATGTGTTGTAAATTACTGATTGGTTGTATTTCAAACCCCTGTGGGCAGTACTATGTTTGTGGTTTATGAATAAAAGAGGCTGTACGTGAAGTACAGTCAGACCACTGCTTGACCCTCAACACGGAGCCTTGTCTCGTTATTGGGGGGATTCGCTGTATCTTGTTAGAGGACCGATTGCCAGAAGTGTAAGCTGATCCCTGTTCGTCTGCTAGCAGCTATTCGTGAGGTTCCAGTTTGGAGTGCTATTTTGTATCCAGTTCGGGAATTTGGTGTACTGCAGTAGCTGTGCCTGTCTCTCAGAAAGGGGCATATCGCCTAAACGGATTTTAACCCCTTGTCTGCTGAAACGGTCCGTTACAACCATCATCATTTTTTTTAATCAAATATTAACATCCCATATGTGAATATTCTATGTAATTTTTTTTTTACAAAGACAGGTGGACGGTTTTCTGGGTATACATTTTTTTACATCACTGGGTGTATTCTACGTCCTGTTCTGGCTCTTAACTTCCTCCTTTGTTTAGACTATTAGCACAGCAAACAGCCTTGTTTCACCCTTACTCAGACCATAACTGCAGCCAGAGAGGGAAGGACGTGGTGAGTGACTCAGGGAATCACACATTACGCTGAGAAGTGCAATGCTCGTCCTGTGCTGACTGCTAAAGAAGGACAATATTTTGCATTTCATTTTCAATGGTATAATACTGATGAAATAAAAAAGGACAAACAGCTAAAGACACTTACAAAATAGTATTCTATGAAGTGTTTAAAAAAAAACTACCCATTTCGGATGGAAGTGTCCCTCTAAATTTGTGTGATATTCCATTTAATGAACTAAACCAGCAATCTGGAAAACGGCTGTCCAGCCTCAAATACAGAGACAAAAGTCGTTTCATCTCTGCACAGTAATACATAGAGAGCTTATGTTCACATCCTTGGAGCACAAACCAAAATGGGCAAATTCAAGCTTGGATCTGGCAAACAGTAAATTAAATAATCTCTTACCTGTCCAGAGTCAGGATCTATCTTCACTTTTAGGCTAGGGTCTTCTAGCTGGAGACATCTTAGTGCATTTTCTAAATCTATATACAAACATAAAGTGCACATATATAAACATCAAATAATTGGTACTCAATAATATAAAAGTCTACGTCTACTTTGTTTTTACAATCCGAAGCAGATCTTAAAGGGGTTTAAGATCCGGAATAAAGAACTGGTACCTGACGAATCCTGTGCTTTTGTAACTGGGTCTGCATCGGTGATGTCACGTCTACAACTTATAACAGCTCCAGCCCTTCACTGGCCTCAGCAGCAGTGCACCTAAAGAGGCCAGTAATTGGCTGCAGAGGTTCCCGTGTTGTCGATGTAACATCAGAGCTGCAGCTAAGTAAATAGAGTCTTGCCGGGAGAAGTGGAGCGGCGGCACGGGATCTGTCAGGTAAGTAATTACTAGTTCTTTACTGCAGGGTGATCCGAAGGTTTGTGTGGTTCCACCTTGAAACCAGACAACCCCTTTAAAGGGGTTTTCCGGTACATAAATATTGATGGCTTAGCCTCCGGATAGGTCGGCAATGTCAGATCGGTGGAGAAAAACATTAAGGAAGGTGCACTACTGTTTGCAAACAAACAAGTCTGACTAAACCATCAAACTGGTGTTTTTTTGAGAATTTAGCCAATATATTCTTATATGAAGGACATATCTGAGCCCGAGCACAGCGCCAAGGTATCTCAAGTAGCTCGGGACCTAACGCCAACCTACCTGTGCCATATGGGCAATACCAGGAGCCAGTGGGCGAATTACAGGAGCGTAAGGTCCGACTCACAGCAAACTCCAGCATGCAGCCATGCTTGCAATGGGAGGAGGCTTTGAGTCCCACCCAAGACTGACTGATAAGGCCCAGGCCTCACAGGTGCACCTAAATGTTGCCTGTGGATGAAAATCAGGCACATTTAAATATGGAGTTTATATACCTCCAAACATATCTATTTACAAACTACAAAAAATGGCGTGGTGTCAAAAGGCAGGAAGTGCTCAACCCCATATGCAGTTGTGCATCTATACCCAGGGGAGCAGATCCTGCACCTGTGGCCCGTTGCTAATGGCGATCCCCAGCAAAAATGCATACAGTGGAGGATGCCCACAGCGGACCACAAGTACCACAAAAAGACATCCTACACAACTGGAAGTTTGCTGTGAGCCGGACCTTACGCTCCTGGTATTGCCCCTACGGCAAAGGTAGGTTAGCGTTAGGTCCCAAGCTACTTGAGATACCTTGGCGCGGTGCTGGGGCTCAGATATGTCCTTCATATATGGCTGGGGGCTGAGTTCATATGGCTGGGGGCTTATCACATATGGCTGTGTGCTGATATGAGGCATGGGGGTCTCATTTGAGGTCTGATTGGGGGTCTTCTTTATATTGGGCTCTGATCTAAGGTCTGATTGGGGGTCATTCACATTGGGGTCTGATCTGAGATCTTATTAACATTGGGGATCTGAGCTAAGGTCTGATTAACATTGGGGGTCTGATTGCTGATCTGAGGTCTAATAAAAAATATTTTTTTCTTGTCCTCCTCTAAAACCTAGGTGCGTCTTATGGGCTTAAAGGGTTAACAGCTTTAAGAATTTACCGGGTTGTTTAGCTACAGAGGATGGCTCAATGGTACAGAAGAAGACTGGCTCTGGAATCTCCACACCGGCTAATACAAGGTTGTCTTGTGACTTCTTGTCCTTGCTCTTCTCCCCAGCTCGACCAGCCCTGTGAGCAGCGGCTGATGCAGATGCTTTTGAGGATACAATAGTATCTCCAGTTGCAGTCTGTGATACACAGAGGTAAACATATGAGTACAATGTTACAGAACACGCAGTGTCCACTGACAGCGGTCACCCCAATAAAATGGTGGTGCTCTATTCACTACTTGTCCATCAGTGTAACCTTCAGAAAAGGTACCATCCCAACAGCCTGCTTGGTTCAAGAACTCACTCGCAACTTACTTCATGGTCTATAAGGGTAGGTTCACACTGAGTTTTTTGAAAAGGGAGATTTGAGGCCGATTTTCTTGCAGGTTTTTCAGCCAAAGTCATAAGTGGATCCAGAAGGAAGGAGAAATAAGTTCTTCCTTTATATTTCCAATTATTTCTGAATCCGCTTCTGGCTTCAGCTTAAAAACCTGCAGAGAAATGTGCTTCAAAACCTCCTTCAAAAACTCAGTGTGAGCCTACCATAAGGACTTGGCTGTAATGTTTTGTGGTCCTCAAATCGAGGATCCTCAAAACACAGATCCTGGCCGCCTGCATGCTGCCATCTTTTTCACTTCAATAAAAATATCCTATCTTTGTCTGTAAAACGGACAAGAATAGGACATGTTCTATCTTTGCAGGACCGCGGAACGGAAGTGCAGACCCATGTGCTGTGTCCATCTTTTGTGGCCCCATTGAAATTAATGGGTCTGCATCCAATCCGCAAAAAATGTGGATCGGGTCTGGATCAAACATACGGTCATGTGCATGAGCCCTAAGACTTGGCACTAGGCACCATCCACCAGGTGAAATAGTATCTCCTGGAACAGAGAAGGCCGTAGATATCACCGGAACGTGGTCTTCCGCCCACTGTAGAATCTTCGCGGATTCCTTCATCACCGCCAGGCTGTGGGTCCCCCCTTGCTGGTTGATATAAGCCACCGCAGTGGCATTGTCTGATTGCACTCTGATCAGATGGCCCTGCAGGAGGGACGTCCAATGGCAAAGGGATAGATAAATGGCCCAGAGCTCCAAGATGTTTATGGGCAGTTTGGACTCCGATTGAGCCCAAACGCCCTGGACCGTCCTGGTCGCGAAGACCCCGCCCCAACCGTGAAGACTGGTGTTGGTTGTAATAACCGTCCATGAGACTGTGAGAAAGGATTTACCCATATCCAGGTGCGCAGGTGCAATCCACCAACGGAGTGCCGACCGTACCTGCCGAGACAGGTGAATCTCCCGATCCAGAGAATCCAGAAATTTGTCCCAGAAGGACAAAATGGCACGCTGAAAGGATCTGGTGTGAAACTGAGCGAATGGGACTGCCTCGAAGGAGGCCACCATCACCCCCAGTACCCACATACAATTGCGGATTGACGTACTGCGGCACTGGAGTAGCAGACGCACCTACCGCTGGATATCCAGTCTCTTGTCCTGTTGTAGGCGTACCAACACAGCGCCCGAATCCAGCGTCATGCCGAGGAATCTGATCTGGGTGGTAGGATTGAGGGAAGATTTCCGCAGATTCACTATCCAGCCGAAGTGGGAGAGAGTGTCCAGGGTGATCCGAAGACTTTCCTCGCACTGAGAGACTGTCGGAGCCTTGATCAGAATGTCATCCAAATAAGGGAGAAGAGTAATGCCCCTGGACCGCAGAAGGCCCAGGAGTGGAGTGAGTACCTTCGTGAATACCCACGGAGCTGTTGCCAGGCCGAATGAAAGGGGGACGAATTGGTAATGGCATGACTGAACAGCAAAACTAAGGAAACGTTGGTGAACGGCCGCGATGGGGACGTGCAGGTAGGCGTCCTGAATGTCTATGGACGCCATAAATTCCCCTTGGACCAAAGAAGCAACCACGGAGAGAAGGGACTCCATCCTGAACCATTGAATCCGGGAGGAAGCGGTTTACCACCTTGAGGTCCAGCACCGGATGGACCGCGCCTTCTTTTTTGGGAACTACAAACAGGTTTGAATAAAAACTCGTAAACTTCTCCTTTAGGGGCACCGGAGTTATCACCCTCCGTGTGAGAAGGGATTGAACTACCTGAAAGAATGCCGCAGCCCGAACTGGATCCCTGGGGGGTTGTGAGAGGAAAAACCAGTTGGGAGGGATGGACTTGAATTCTATTTTATAACCCAAGGTGACGACCTCGAGTGTCCATGCGTTCGAGATGTGAGCTCGCCAGGTCTCCTAAAAGAGGGAGAATCGACCCCCCACCCGCGAGGGGGGGGGTGCACCTTCATGCAGAAGACCAGAAGAGGAATGTGGTGGCTGAGCCTGCGGGCACCAGGCCAGTTGGGGCTTAAAGGATGGCTTTTTACGCTGATCCTGCGTGGGCAGTCTGGCTGCAGAGGTAGCTGCCAGACGGGTGCCGGAGAACCTCTGAAAAGACCTGTAACGGACCGTTTCAGCAGACAAGGGGTTAAAATCCGTTTAGGCGATGTGCCCCTTTCTGAGAGACAGGCCCAGCTACTGCAGAACACCAATGTCCCGAACTGGATAGAAAGTAGCACTCCAAACTGGAACCTCACGAATAGCTGCTAGCAGACGAACAGGAATCAGCTTACACTCCTGGCAATCAGTCTCTAACAGCATACAGCGGATCCCCCCAATAACGAGACAAGGCTCCGTGTTGAGGGTCAAGCAGTGGTCTGAGGTGCTGGCACACCCTGCCTGGTTTTTATTACAGTTGTTTGCAAATACAGGTCCGCCCACAGGGAGGTATAAAACAACCAAGCCCATCTGGTGTACACGCCCCTAGGGGACCAGAATAAAGACTGTGACATAGGACAGATGCAGCACTGTAGGATACACAGACACAATACATCCCCACAATGCATCATGGTTTCCTCCTCTCTGCCCTGGAGACACCCGAGGCGTAATCCAATTATCTCTCAAGACAAAGAGAAGTCACCAATACACATGTGGATATAACAGAACAGACATCACCCTTTAAACACACAATGGGACAATGGCACAATAGAAACACACCCAGCATTTTCCTCCCAAGCTGACAAGTTACACTTATTATAAATTGTTACAACTTTGTGAGTTTACATTGGCCATACATATAACTTACATCAATTTAAACAGTATAACTTGGGGACAAACCTATCCAAAATTCACTTGAATAGGTTCAGGGGTTTAAAAGTTAGTGTGGGCCATAATCCTGAGGCAAGAGGCTGATAAACAGGCCTCTCCAAAACCCAGTGGCGAGGTTGGTTTCGCCACACATCTCCCCCCCCCCCAGGGAAGACTAACCAGATACATGACCTCACGCCGGTCGGTACCTGAGTTAGTCTGGCAGCCCACCCACAACCCAATACTGGACCTGTTGCATTTGGTAGCCTGTCTCTGTCCAGTGAGTCCACCAAGGTTATGTTGGAAGCTGGTACTCCCGGTCTCTGTGTTGCTCCCTGGCTTAGAGTCTGGTTGTTGGAGGGGGAGACCGACTGTCTCTACCCCCTGTGCTGTAGGTGCAGAGACCACGGTTCCATCTGCACTGTTGTGGGGCTTACTGTCTCCCCCTGGTGCGTTAAGCTGCCGCTGGGGAGAGGGGGTAACGAGCTCCTCTCCCATACATACTTCCAGCCGCTGGGGAGGGCGACCGACCGTCTCCGCTCCCAATACAGTGTGCTGCTGCTGGGGAAAGGAGACTGGGCTCTCTATTCCCTGCTGGACACTCTGCCGCTGGGGAATGGAGACTGGGCTCCCAACTCCCAAAAAATCACTCTGCTGCTGGGGGGCAGGAACAACTACCTCTGCCCCCTGTAACTCAGCCTGCCGCTGGGGAGGGAGGACGCTGCTCTCCTCTCCCTGCATTTCACACTGCCTTCCCGGCATATCACTCTGCTGCTGGGGGGCAGGGACAACTACCTCTGCCCCCCTGTAACTCAGCCTGCCGCTGGGGAGGGAGGACACTGCTCTCCTCTCCCTGCATTTCACACTGCCGCTGGGGAATGGAGACTGGGCTCCCAATTCCCTGCAATTCACACTGCCGCTGGGGAATGGAGACTGGGCTCCCAATTCCCTGCTGGACACTCTGCCGCTGGGGAGGGGAGACTGAGCTCTCTCTGTCCCGCAACTGTAATTTCCGATGGAGGTCCACCCAACGTGGCAGCTGACCGTCACCTTCTGCCCGGTATAGTAGGGTCTTGAACACTAGACTCCTCACGAACTTCACGTATTTCTCAGCTGGATTGGGTCCGAAGAAGTTCAGCCGCAACCACATCATACGGTCAAATTCCTCGACAGAGTATCTGTACTCCACTGCTGGTTCCATCCTGGTGCTTTTAGGGTTGCTGTACTGAGACATGCGTTGCCCTTAAGTTGTAAAATCCAAAGAAATGGTGTCTCCTGTAGCTGTCCTTCTGGCTGTAGGAACGATCCCGCCGCTTGCCACCAATGTAACGGACCATTTCAGCAGACAAGGGGTTAAAATCCGTTTAGGCGATATGCCCCTTTCTGAGAGACAGGCCCAGCTACTGCAGAACACCAATGTCCCGAACTGGATACAAAGTAGCACTCCAAACTGGAACCTCACGAATAGCTGCTAGCAGACGAACAGGAATCAGCTTACACTCCTGGCAATCAGTCTCTAACAGCATACAGCGGATCCCCCCAATAACGAGACAAGGCTCCGTGTTGAGGGTCAAGCAGTGGTCTGAGGTGCTGGCACACCCAGCCTGGTTTTTATTACAGTTTTTTCAAATACAGGACCGCCCACAGGGAGGTATAAAACAACCAAGCCCATCTGGTGTACACGCCCCTAGGGGACCAGAATGAAGACTGTGACATAGGACAGATGCAGCACTGTAGGATACACAGAGACAATACATCCCCACAATGCATCATGGTTTCCTCCTCTCTGCCCTGGAGACACCCGAGGCATAATCCAATTATCTCTCAAGACAAAGAGAAGTCACCAATACACATGTGGATATAACAGGACAGACATCACCCTTTAAACACACAATGGGACAATGGCACAATAGAAACACACCCAGCATTTTCCTCCCAAGCTGACAAGTTACACTTATTATAAATTGTTACAACTTTGTGAGTTTACATTGGCCATACATATAACTTACATCAATTTAAACAGTATAACTTGGGGACAAACCTATCCAAAATTCACTTGAATAGGTTCAGGGGTTTAAAAGTTAGTATGGGCCATAATCCTGAGGCAAGAGGCTGATAAACAGGCCTCTCCAAAACCCAGTGGCGAGGTTGGTTTCGCCACAAGACCCATAACGGGATTACGAAGCTCTAGGACAAAAAGAACATTTCACCTTGGGTTGTGGAAGATGAGTGCTCCCCCCCCCCCCCCCCCCGCGTCACTTCCGATATAATCTCATCGAGCTGGGAACGAAAGAGTCAATACCCGGTAAAAGAGAGGCTCGTAAGCGAGCGCTTAGAGGAGGAATCTGCCAGCCCAAACTATAAGCCAGAACTCCCGGCGAATAGATACTGCGAGAGCCGAAGAGCGCGCGACCATAGTACCAGCGTCCAAAGTCGCCTCGCAGAGGTACTTCCCTGACTGAGAGATTTGGACCGCCAAAGATTGGAGCTCCGCATTTGGGAGATCCGCCGGCAGGTCTTGGTGTAAACAGAGGGCCCACTCCGAGACCGCCTTGGCCACCCACGCAGAAGCAAAAATGGGTCGCAGGGCCGATCCACTGGCTGCAAACACAGACTTGGAGAGCGATTCAATGCAACGGTCAACCGGGTCTTGAAGAGAGGAGCCATCTGCCACCAGAACAGCCGTGTTCTTCGCTAGGCGAGCGACCGGTGGATCCACTTTCGGAGGAGAGGTCAATTTTGCCACACATTCAGCTGGAAAAGGATAGACCGCTTCTGAACCAGGAAGCGCAGACCTGGCTGTTCCCAAGCTTTTGCTACAACCACAGAAAAGTCTTCGTGCAAGGGAAAAGATTTAGGGGCCTTCTTCGCACGCAAAAATGACAACCCCTTGTGGCTGGCGGAGGGAAGGTCCTCCTGTACCTGGAAAGTGTCACCTAGGAAGGACGCCTGTGAATAGGAACCTGGAGGAGGGGGGGGGGGGGATGTTGAGGCGATGTAGACTGCACCGGTGGCGATTTCTCAACCAAACTACCCAATAGAGAAAGGATGGAGTGGGAGATTTTAGAAAGGTCTTCCACTGCCCGGGACAGGGCCCTTGCCCAGTCAGGTTCTACACAGCCAGGATGGTCCTGTACTTCTGTGGGCTGTAGAGGGGAGGGATGGCTCTGTGCGGGCGCATGGCACGCAGAACCCAGAAATGTTGCCTGTCCACGAGGGAATTTTACCCCCCTAGATGCTGAGGAGAGACTGGAGAGAGTTATCTCAAATCACGCCCCCTGAATGCCCGCTCTGTTGCGCATGGAAGCTCTCATGCGCCCGTATTGCCCAGTCAGGGAAATCAAAAATGAGTGCTGCCATGTCTGCAGAGGAACTTGACCGAGACGTGACCGAGGGGACGTGACCGAGAGTACCCCCGCAGAGCGCCGCAACATTAACCCTCTCATGCCGGAGCACCGCAGTGCGAGGAGGCAGTTAACCCCCGCATGTCCAGTGAGACCTGGCCAGGAACGCTACCCCCTCTCCAGGACTGTACTGACTTGCGAGGAGTAGGAAGGGGGAAGGGGTGCCGGTAGTAACATACTCACCTGCCTTCATCTGTGATCTTCACCCTTCTCTGTCAGACCAGCAGTGCCACCTCTACGGCCGCTGGACCGAAGTGGCAGAGGACCGGGCAGTAAAGGGTTTGGAGCAGATGGCCCTCTCGCTGGTGGGAAGCAGGGGAGCTAGGCTGCCCTGGTCCACTTGTCTTCTTGGGGGAGGCAAGGCGGTGGGATAACCGACACTGGCCAGCCTCCCTAGGAGACAGAGAAGCCTTGCTACTCTGTGTCCCCTCCAGAAACCTGTGAGAAAACAGCTTAAAATAAACTAAAAAATAAATCACAGAGCCACTCTGCTAAGCAGGGAGGTCTGCCTCCTACGACACTAAGCTAAAAACTGATATGCTCTCTCCAGGCTGGAGCGGGTATAGCTGGCATGGGAGGAGCTAACCGTTTTCAGCCTAGTGTCGCCTCCTAGTGGCAGCAGCAAGCTATACCCACGGTCCTGTGTCCCCCAATGATATGAGCGAGAAAGTTATTTAATGCACTATATATAATCTCAAAATGGTTCCTAAAAAAAAAACCTACAACTAAGGCTACTTTCACACTAGCGGCACGGACCTGCGGCAGGCCGTTCCGTCGGGTGAGTTCCGGCGAGGCACGGCAGCGCACGACGAGAGGCTGCCGGAATAAATGTCGGACATGTTGTAGTTTTATTCCAGCAGCCTCTCGCCGTGCGCTCCTGTGCCTCGCCGGAACTCCGCCCCCATTATTGTCAGGCAGTCCGGAGGCACACGGTCACTAGCGGCAGGAAGGATCCGACAGGCTGTTCACCCGACAGAACAGCCTGCCGGAGGTCCGTGCCGCTAGTGTGACAGTAGCCTAATCCCTAAAAATAAAAAATTTTGAAGAAAAAATTTAAAAGTTATGACTGCTGGAACACGAAGGGAGAAAATGTTACTGGTCCTTAACTGCCTCCGGACCGTCTAACGCAGGATCGCGTTCCGGAGGCGGCAGCCCTGCGTCATCTATATGTGTCATCTCGCGAGACGCGATATTTCCTGTGAACGCGCGCACACAGGCGCGCGCGTTCACAGGAACGGAAGGTAAGCGAGTGGATCTCCAGCCTGCCAGCGACGATCGTTCGCTGGCAGGCTGGAGATGCGATTTTTTTTGACCCCTAACAGGTATATTAGACGCTGTTTTGATAACAGCGTCTAATATACCTGCTACCTGGTCCTCTGGTGGTCCCTTTTGTTTGGATCGACCACCAGAGGACACAGGTAGCTCAGTAATAAGTAGCACCAAGCACTACACTACACCACACTACACCCCCCCTGTCACTTATTAACCCCTGATCACCCCATATAGACTCCCTGATCACACCCCTGTCATTGATCACCCCCCTGTCATTGATCACCCCCCTGTAAGGCTCCATTCAGACGTCCGTATGATTTTTACGGATCCACTGATACATGGATCAGATCCGCAAAACACATACGGACGTCTGAATAGAGCCTTACAGGGGGGTGATCAATGACGGGGGTGATCACCCCATATAGACTCCCTGATCACCCCCCTGTCATTGATCACCCCCCTGTCATTGATCACTCCCCTGTCAGGCTGCATTCAGATGTCCGTATGTTTTTTACGGATCCACGGATACATGGATCGGATCTGCAAAACACATACAGACGTCTGAATGGAGCCTTACAGGGGGGTGATCACCCCATATAGACTCCCTGATCACCCCCCTGTCATTGATCACCCCCTTGTAAGGCTCCATTCAGACGTCCGTATGATCTTTATGGATCCACTGATACATGGATCGGATCCGCAAAACACATACGGACGTCTGAATGGAGCCTTACAGGGGGGTGATCAATGACAGGGGGTGATCACCCCATATAGACTCCCTGATCACCACCCTGTCATTGATCACCCCCCTGTAAGGCTCCATTCAGACGTCCGTATGTGTTTTGCGGATCCGATCCATGTATCAGTGGATCCGTAAAAATCATACGGACGTCTGAATGGAGCCTTACAAGGGGGTGATCAATGACAGGGGGGTGATCAGGGAGTCTATATGGGGTGATCACCCCCCTGTAAGGCTGCATTCAGATGTCCGTATGTTTTTTACGGATACATGGATCGGATCTGCAAAACACATACAGACGTCTGAATGGAGCCTTACAGGGGGGTGATCACCCCATATAGACTCCCTGATCACCCCCCTGTCATTGATCACCCCCTTGTAAGGCTCCATTCAGATGTCCGTATGTTTTTTTACGGATCCACGGATACATGGATCGGATCCGCAAAACACATACGGACATCTGAATGGATCCTTATAGGGGGGTGATCAATGACAGGGGGGTGATCACCCCATATAGACTCCCTGATCACCCCCCTGTCATTGATCACCCCCCTGTAAGGCTCCATTCAGACATTTTGGCCCAAGTTAGCGGAAATTATTATTTTTTTTCTTACAAAGTCTCATATTCCACTAACTTGTGTCAAAAAATAAAATCTCACATGAACTCCCCATACCCTTAGACATTTATATTCCAGACTTCTTCTCACGCTTTAGGGCCCCTAGAATGCCAGGGCAGTATAAATACCCCACATGTGACCCCATTTCGGAAAGAAGACACTCCAAGGTATTCGCTGAGGGGCATATTGAGTCCATGAAAGATTGAAATTTTTGTCCCAAGTTAGCAGAAAGGGAGACTTTGTGAGAAAAAAATAAAAATATCAATTTCCGCTAACTTGTGCCAAAAAACAAAAATTTCTATGAACTCGCAATGCCCCTCATTAAATACCTTGGGGTGTCTTCTTTCCAAAATGGGGTCACATGTGGAGTATTTATACTGCCCTGGCATTTTAGGGGCCCTAAAGCGTGAGAAGAAGTCTGGGATCCAAATGTCTAAAAATGCCCTCATAAAAGGAATGTGGGCCCCTTTGCGCATCTAGGCTGCAAAAAAGTGTCACACATCTGGTATCGTCGTACTCAGGAGAAGTTGGGCAATGTGTTTTGGGGTGTCATTTTACATATACCCATGCTGGGTGAGATAAATATCTTGGTCAAATGCCAACTTTGTAAAAAAAATTGGAAAAGTTGTCTTTTGCTGAGATATTTCTCTCACCCAGCATGAGTATATGTAAAAAGACACCCCAAAACACATTGCCCAACTTCTCCTGAATACGGCGATACCACATGTGTGACACTTTTTTGCAGCCTAGGTGGGCAAAGGGGCCCACATTCCAAAGAGCACCTTTCGGATTTCACAGGTCATTTACCTACTTACCACACATTAGGGCCCCTAGAATGCCAGGGCAGTATAACTACCCCACAAGTGACCCCATTTTGGAAAGAAGACACCCCAAGGTATTCCGTGAGGGGCATGGCGAGTTCCTAGAATTTTTTATTTTTTGTCACAAGTTAGCGGAAAATTATGATTTTTTATATATTTTTTTTTCTTACAAAGTCTCATATTCCACTAACTTGTGACAAAAAATAAAAACTTCCATGAACTCACTATGCCCATCACGAAATACCTTGGGGTGTCTTCTTTCCAAAATGGGGTCACTTGTGGGGTAGTTATACTGCCCTGGCATTTTAGGGGCCGAATGCGTGAGAAGTGGTTTGAAATCAAAATCTGTAAAAAATGGCCGGTGAAATCCGAAAGGTGCTCTTTGGAATGTGGGCCCCTTTGCCCACTTAGCCTGCAAAAAAGTGTCACACATCTGGTATTGCCGTACTCAGGAGAAGTTGGGCAATGTGTTTTGGGGTGTCTTTTTACATATACCCATGCTGGGTGAGAGAAATAACTTGGCAAAAGACAATTTTTCCCATTTTTTTATACAAAGTTGGCATTTGACCGAGATATTTATCTCACCCAGCATGGGTATATGTAAAATGACACCCCAAAACACATTGCCCAACTTCTCCTGAGTACGGCAATACCAGATGTGTGACACTTTTTTGCAGCCGAGGTGGGCAAAGGTGCCCACATTCCAAAGAGCACCTTTCGGATTTCACCGGCCATTTTTTTACAGATTTTGATTTCAAACTACTTCTCACGCATTCGGGCCCCTAAAATGCCAGGGCAGTATAACTACCCCACAAGTGACCCCATTTTGGAAAGAAGACACCCCCAGGTATTTCATTATGGGCATAGTGAGTTCATGGAAGTTTTTATTTTTTGTCACAAGTTAGTGAAATATGAGACTTTGTAAGAAAAAAAAATCATAATTTTCCGCTAACTTGTGACAAAAAATAAAAAAATTCTAGGAACTCGCCATGCCCCTCACGGAATACCTTGGGGTGTCTTCTTTCCAAAATGGGGTCACTTGTGGGGTAGTTCTACTGCCCTGGCATTCTAGGGGCCCTAATATGTGGTAAGTAGTTTGAAATCAAAATGTGTAAAAAATAACCTGTGAAATCCTAAAGGTGCTCTTTGGAATGTGGGCCCCTTTGCCCACCTAGGCTGCAAAAAAGTGTCACACATGTGGTATTGCCGTACTCAGGAGAAGTTGGGCAATGTGTTTTGGGGTGTCATTTTACATATACCAATGCTGGGTGAGATAAATATCTTGGTCAAATGCCAACTTTGTATAAAAAAATGGGAAAAGTTGTCTTTTGCCAAGATATTTCTCTCACCCAGCATGGGTATATGTAAAATGACACCCCAAAAAACATTGCCCAACTTCTCCTAAGTACGGCAATACCACATGTGTGACACTTTTTTGCAGCCTAGGTGGGCAAAGGGGCCCACATTCTAAAGAGCACCTTTCGGATTTCACCGGCCATTTTTTACAGATTTTGATTTCAAACTACTTTGCACGCATTTGGGCCCCTAAAATGCCAGAGCAGTATAACTACCCCACAAGTGACCACATTTTGGAAAGAAGACACCCCAAGGTATTTCATGATGGGCATAGTGAGTTCATGGAAGTTTTTATTTTTTGTCACAAGTTAGTGGAATATGAGACTTTGTAAGAAAAAAAAAAATCATAATTTTCCGCTAACTTGTGACAAAAAATAAAAAGTTCTATGAACTCACTATGCCCATCAGCGAATACCTTAGGGTGTCTACTTTCCGAAATGGGGTCATTTGTGGGGTGTTTGTACTGTCTGGCCATTGTAGAACCTCAGGAAACATGACAGGTGCTCAGAAAGTCTGCTGCTTCAAAAAGCAGAAATTCACATTTTTGTACCATAGTTTGTAAACGCTATAACTTTTACCCAAACCATTTTTTTTTTTTACCCAAACATTTTTTTGCATTCCATTCAATTGAATGGGACTGAGCTGCAGAAAGGCCGTGTCACCAATGGACGTGACATCACAGGCCGCAGCAATCGCCATGGCCCCTTCCAACAGCTTGATTAGCAAGGGTGCTGGGTGTAAGGCTACTTTCACACTCCCGTTTGGTGCGGATCCGTCTTGTATCTGCACAGACGGATCTGCACCAATAATGCAAACGCTTGTATCCGTTCATAACGGATCCGTTTGCATTATTCATTTTAAAAAAAAAAGTCTAAGTCAAAACGGATCCGTCCTGACTTACATTAAAAGTCAATGGGGGACGGATCCGGTTTCAATTGCACCATATTGTGTACGTATAGGTGTCAAAGTATAGGTGGAAGAAATGCTATCCCTCCAAATGTTATTACAAAGAATATATATGCACCCAAATGAGAAAACGACTGCTAACTAGAATAAACCATCATACCTCAACACCAGCTGAGGCATCGAACACAGCGACTGCTCCATCCAGCACCCTTAATGAGCGTTCCACTTCTACTGTGAAATCCACGTGTCCTGGGAAAAGACACAATACATTGTTCAGGAGATATTACATGGAATTAGTTAGAAGTCTTGTACAAAATGAAGTAACTTAGAGACTACCTGGAGTGTCAATCAAGTTGATCCTGTGTCCATTCCAGTCAAATGTGACAGTGGCGAACTGAATGGTGATCCCACGTTCCCTTTCCTGCACCATAAAATCAGTCACTGTGTCCCCATCATCCACATCTGTCATAAGGACAGAAACCATATAAAATTGTTTAATGAAGGAATCTAATTTATACATATAGATGATGATAGACGAATAGATACTGTATTTTTCGTTTTATAAGACGCACTTTTTTCTCCCAAAAGTAGGGGGAAAATGTCAGTGGATCTTCTAAAGCTAATACGAGTGAGCGCTTGCATTATGGAAGGGCTCACTAGTATGCAGGAGTCGTGGGGAGTGATGCTCTTTAAGAGTTGCCTGTAGTCACACCCCCACCTTCTCCAAGTCTGCGCTGCGCTGTCCTGACTGCGTACAGCATCAGGACGTAGTCCGCGCACTATGACCTGATGCTACACATAGTCATGTCACAGTGCAGCGCAGGCCCGGGAAAGACTAGGAAGCGTGTCCGCGGGACAGACTGCTGGGCCTGAAGAGTAGCGCCAGAGCAGGAGAGGTAAGTTAATTTTTATATTTTAGTTTTGATGGGGGTCTGACCTAGAGGTCTCATGGGGGTCTCATCTGAAGTTTTACATGGGGGTCTCATGTGAGGTCTGATATGGAAGGTCTGATCTGAGGATCTAATATAGGGGTCTGAAGAAAAAAAATTTTTTTTTCCTATTTTCCTCCTCTAAAACCTAGGTGCATCTTATGAAGCGAAAAATACGATACACGGATAGATAAAGATATGGATAGATAAAAGTAATCAAATACTATATCTACAGACTGTAGAGCAAAGCATATACAGCAGTGCACTTTTCTTACCTCCAAGAGCACGGGTATAACCGGAATAATACAACATTCGCTCTGTGGTTGTGGTTTTCCCAGCATCAATATGAGCCATGATCCCTATGTTTCTGATCCTGCAGTAAAATCCTATTAAAACTATCACAAAGAAACGGTGGTGGACATTGCAGCAGCCAATCAGGTTCAAGGTTTTACACCTTTCTACAGCCCTTTGGGAAACTGTATATAAGCAGTGGCATAAAATAGTTTATTGCCTACACAATTACCATTCAATTAGTCATTCCAGGGCGGTATGTATGCCAGCAACCTTTGTCTACCATTGCCCATTGTTTATTAAATGCAATTTCTAGCTAGTTCTATGCAGGAACAGCCATGTGGCTGCTGGCCCATTAGTTTAAAGGAGTTGTCCACTTTTTTTTATATTGATGACCTATCCTTGACTCTGTCAATGGGACGGCTCTGTAAATGGCCTTCCTGAGACGTAATTAATAGAGAAATAAAGGTACTGCAACTGTCTCTCTGTTGGATCAAGTAGGGATGGGGGGGAGGGGGGGGGGGGGTTGGTTAGATGTTATACAATATTCTAACACTAATTCTGTGATGTTCTGTATCCTTATAATAACATGTATCTGTCTTTCTATTCTGTACTACAATGCTTTCATGTTAATATGGTGACCGTCTCATTATGTTGGAAAGACTCTAATGTATGGACTGACAAGATATTTGTTCTTTCATGCGACACTAAACTTCTTCATTTGCTGGTAGCAGATTTTTCCATGTTAACAGGGAAGTGCGGCTGACAAACAATGAAACTGTAGGGCGATCAATAATTGTTCATCTACATAAAGCAGAACTGATTGCTGCATGGGTTGGCCCATCTGAGACAATGATGGCATACTGCAAAGTTCCAGTCCCCACCACTATGGGACCGCCAGAAACAGCCGAGCCAGCACTCAACTATTTTCAGAACTCCCATAGAGGCGAATAGAGGGCGGCAGTGCATGCACTCCTGTTCTATGTTCACTTCAGGGGTCAAAAAGTGGGACCTATCTGACACTCATGGCATACCCTTGCCTTATGTCATCAATGTCCCAGATGGGAATACCCCTTTAATACTGAAGAACTTAGGGGTCATTTATTATACAGAAATACAGCTAAGGCTACTTTCACAATCACGTTTTGGGCTGATCCGTCATGGATCTGCAAAAACGGATCCGTTACAATAATACAACCGCATGCATCCATCCATCATGAACGGATGTGTTTGTATTATCTCTAACATAGCCAAGATGGATCCGTCATGAACTCCATTGAAAGTCAATGAGAGACGGATCAGTTTTCTATTGTGCCAGATTGTGTCAGAGAAAACGGATTCGTCCCCATTGACTTACATTGTGTGACAGAACGGATCCTTTTGGCTCAGTTTCGTCAAGCGCATAGCAAAACGCTGCAGGCAGCGTTTTGGTGTCCACCTCCAGGATCTCACAAATGGAAAGCCAAAACGTGAGTGTGAAAGTAGCCTAAATTAGTTGCATTTCTGACGCAGATTGCGGCTTTTCCCCGCTCACGCCAGGTCTAAAAAAGTAGGTGTGGCGTGTGCAGGGAAGTGGACGCCTATCTTTAGGAAACTGTCTTACATTTAGAAGCGGCGGAGGATCCATCAAAGTTATGTAGAGGCCGGCACCACTACACAACTGCGGCGGATCCACCACCAGCGCAGGGCTTTATTAAGAGCGGCATCTAAAAGTTGCCTCTTAGTTTCCAGAAAAGAAAACTACAGTTACCCAAATTTTAGGTTTCCACATCAGGTCTGCCATGAATCAGGCAATGTACTGAATTCACTGTATGAACCAGTATTGTGATGTGAGAGAGAAGAAGAGGAAAAAAAGGAGCAAGGACAACAATTTCTGTTTTTCTCATCCGTCAAAAACAATTGAAGAAAACACACCTGGTCTTCTACAAACCATCCATGAAAAATGAACCTCACACAGATGGAATCCCATGTGCTGACAGTTTTTTTAAGGACCCATTGACCTGAATAGGAGACTCCAGCTTGAAAGAACGGACAAAGGCACAGACTGTCTGTTCTAAACTTGAACAGCACCTGGATGTGAAGGTCAATCTTCCAGATATTAGTGAAAGTCTACAACTTTGCTACTGATCCATCACTTCCAGGGGTTATCCCACAAAAAGTATCGCTGTGCACTGAATAGGGCATTTCATATTAAGTATTATTACAATTTACATGCAATAATGTGGAATTCAGAGGCTGACTAACATGCTCAGTAACTTACCTGCTCCCTTCTTCCTCCTGCCATAGTAATCTCACAGTATAGTGGGTGACATGGTACTTATTTCTACATTCATATAAATATATCATTCACTAAACCGTGAAGAAGGAAATCGGGGGAGGGAAAGCCTTGCATTTGTGAATCGCTGGAGCTAAGAAGACAGGAGAAAAGCCTCATCAGCTGGGGAAGCAGAGTTAGGCTACTCTCACACTGGCGTTTTGGCTTTCCGTTTGTGAGATCCGTTCAGGGTTCTCCCAAGCGGTCCAAAACGGATCAGTTTGCATTCTAATGCATTCTGAAAGGAAAAGGATCTGCTCAGAATGCATCAGTTTGCCTCCGTTACATCTCCATTCTGCCTGCAGCGTTTTGGTGTCCGCCTGAGAAAACTGAGCCAAACGGATCCGTTCTGACACACAATGTAAGTCAATGGGGCCGGATCCGTTTTCTATGACACAAATTGGCACAATAGAAAACGGATCCGTCCTCCATTGACTTTCAATGGTGTTAAAGAGAACACGGATCCGTTCTGAACAGATGCAGACGGTTGTATTATATGAACGGATCAGTTCATGACGGATCCGCACAGAACGCAAGTGTGAAAGTAGCTTAAGGCTACAGTCACATGACCGTATGCGTTTTGCAGTCCGCAAATTGCAAATCCGCTAAAAAATAAAATAAAATGGATGTCGTCTATATGGCATCTTTTTTTGGGGCGGATTCCTTGCAACAATATCTATCTTTGTCCGCAAAACAGACAAGAATAGGACATGTTCTATTTTTTTTGCAGGGCTATGTGCAATGAGCAGGACACTGGGTCATTGGGGCTGCTATGCAGTGGGTCAGATTTAGGTGTAACTAAGTTCGTGACGCCAGTTGCAGCTTGCGCAGGTACTATAACAGGGCCCTTTAAGATGGTATGAGCACACGTACTAGGTTAGGAATGCCAGAGGGGGATATTGTCTCTGTATTGTGTCAACGGTGTCTCCTACCTTAGTACGGCCGGACTCCTGTATCCTGGCTCACATCCAACAAATTGAGTGTTGTCAATAGGAGTGATGGAGGAATGATGGAATTCCACACAGAAAATAGGGTCCAACTTGTCTTTACTTGATGTTATAAGAGGCAGCTTTAGATCCATACAATGTTACAGCAATAGTCTAGGGTCCCAGCAGGTATTGGCAATATGTGGCAGGAATTATATCTATATTCTGCGCCTGAACATACGCCTTTAAGAATCTGGCAGGTATCTGTCTTCTGCTCTGTCTGAGGTCTGCTTTGTTTGGGCCTGACTAGCTATGGAGGTACTTATCTTCTCCTTGTATTTGGAATCTGTTACTTACAGGACTGCTCGCAGGGAATCGTGGTTTCGTCCTGGAGATCTAGAAGTTCTGAAGTTGCTGCTTTCTTTGTCATCCAGCTGAGGTAAGGAACTCAGGCTGGGAATGTTGCTTTGGGCCTCAGGTTAGGCCTGAATCCTTGGTTGGGGTCCCTGTTTCTGGGAGCTCCTATTTACACAGCCTATCCCAACATGGGGTGGCTGGAACACTGCCTAGAACTTTTTGTCCTCCCTCTGAAGTAGGATGGGGGAACATTCCACTCCTCCTCAGATGGGGGAGCTACCCTGGAATGGTACATTCCAGCTAGATCTAACTCTAACCATGGTTTGCCTACATATTGCTGCCACCGGCTGGTGTACATGGGAATTACAGCAAATATATAAAATACAGACATAGACATGGCAATGCACATTGAGATTACATCAGATGGAAATACATTAACAATTGACATTATTGTAGCCAGGTGACAGAGTTTTTGTGACATACTCTGGGATGTTACATATGGAACGGACATACAGATGCATATAGCACACGGTATGCTGTCCATTGAAATGTATGGGTTTGCATCCTATCCGCAAAAAAAAAAAAACGGAACGGACACGGAAACAAAAGAGCTGACTGCAATGCACTCCTGGATAATGCAGGTGCATGACGGTCACAAGAGATGAGCTCCTGCTGCCCACAGAGCGAGTACAGAAGCTAAAAAAAAAAGTGGAAATTACACTGGAGAACAGCATTTTCTCTTCAAATATATATTTTTGACTCTAGCCTGCACAATAGCAATGCAAGGCACAGATATTCTTGACCAACACGCGTCCATACCTGCTGGCATGCGGTAGTTACTGGAATGGCCATTCTGATGTCTTGATGTACCGCACAGTAAACGTCTTCTACAGCATTGAACACACTGCAGGAGGAAACACATTCACATTCATAGATTCAGATAATTTGAGACTATTCATAGATATACTCGATGCTTTTGCTTGTCAGTTCTGACACTAATGCTGCGTTTGCACTCTCTGACCAGCAGTCAACTATTGGGACAGAAGCATTTCTTCTTGACAATCAGCTGCTTGTTCAGTGGGGGTGCGGAGCTGTAGTTACATGCAGTGATCACGTCCGCAGTATGAGGACGAGTGATGTCTACTGCGATCGCTCATCCTGATACAGCTGCATTAGGCTGGGTTCACACGGGCGTTGCGGGAAAATGTGCGGGTGCGTTACGGGAACACCCGCGATTTTTCCGCGCGAGTGCAAAACATTGTAATGCGTTTTGCACTCGCGTGAGAAAAATCGCGCATGTTTGGTACACAGTTGATTTACACATATCCCCCTAGCACATGTTGGGACTTTAATCTTATATTTATTTACAATTGGCCACTAGGGCCATCAATGTCCCTGGATTGACACGTGCTATTAATTCTAAAAATTAGCTTTTATTACTTGTCCATAAAATAACTTACTTAGAACTCTATATTACCCCTATAGTTAAAATTATCAGCATAGCCTGCCTGCCTGTTGGTAATTATCACAGTATGGTCTATGATTAACCAGTCCGTCCACTAGGTGGCTCTATGCATCTGCAATGGCTTATTTCATACGTCCTTTATTGTTCAGGCGTTTCTCTATTAATATATTGCACGCTGTTCTACCCACAACGTGTAGGCTCCAGCCACTTTACTGGACTAGACTCATGTACTAGTAACTCTCTCAGACATGAATACAGGCCAGGCTGATGCTGGCTAAAACGCTAACTTCACTAGCTGCCCCCCCGACATGTTTCGCCAACCAGGCGTCTTCAGGGGTTTGGGCAGATGGCTGAATGTTAGGGGCGGAGCCAGGTTTATGAAACCTCCCTTCTTTCGTCATAAGTATATTCACCAATAGATTTCTCTCTAGCTGTGGGCTTAACATTGGACCAGTCACGGTGCCTGTACTGGATGTACCCAGGTATTAGCTCCTCCCATGTCTAACTCTTGATGGGCTTTAACCTGTGCCGTGCAGGATGCGCTGGTACTCAGTGTTATTTCAGCTCATATATTCATTCATTGCGCATGTCTGGAGCTACTTCCTGGTTTCACTTCATCCCGGTAATCTCGCTACGTCCATAGAGCCACCTAGTGGACGGCCTCGTTAATCATAGACCATACTGTGATAATTACCAACAGGCAGGCAGGCTATGCTGATAATTTTAACTATAGGGGTAATATAGAGTTCTAAGTAAGTTATTTTATAGACAAGTAATAAAAGCTAATTTTTTGAATTAATAGCACGTGTCAATCCAGGGACATTGATGGCCCTAGTGGCCAATTGTAAATAAATATGTTTGGTACCCAAACCCGAACTTCTCCACAGAAGTTCGGGCTTGGGTTAGGTGTTCTGTAGATTGTATTATTTCCCCTTATAACATAGTTATAAGGGAAAATAATAGCATTCTGAATACAGAATGCATAGTAAAACAGCGCTGGAGGGGTTAAAATTTTTTTTTAAAATAATTTAACTCACCTTAGTCCACTTGATCGCGCAGACCGGCATCTCCTTCTGTCTCCTTTGCTGAACAGGACCTGTGGTGAGCATTCATTACATGAACAGGACCTTTGGTGACGTCACTCCGGTGATCACATGATCCATTACCATGGTAAAAGATCATGTGATGGATCATGTGACCAAAGGTCCTGTTCAGCAAAGGAGACAGAAGGAGATGCCGGTCTGCGCGATCAAGTGGACTAAGGTGAGTTAAAATTATTTTTATTTTTTTAACCCCTCCAGCGCTGTTTTACTTTGCATTCTGTATTCAGAATGCTATTATTTTCCCTTATAACCATGTTATAAGGGAAAATAATAATGATCGGGTCTCCATCCTGATCGTCTCCTAGCAACCGTGCGTGAAAATCGCAACGCATCTGCACTTGCTTGCGATTTTCACGCAACCCCATTCACTTCTATGGGGCCTGCGTTGCGTGTAAAAACGCAGAATATAGAGCATGCTGCGATTTTCACGCAACGCACAAGTGATGCGTGAAAATCACCGCTCATGTGAACAGCCCCATAGAAATGAATGGGTCGGTATTCAGTGCGGGTACAATGCGTTCAACTCACGCATCGCATCCGCGCGGAATACTCACCCGTGTGAAAGGGGCCTTAAGGTCATACAAGACCTCTGGGGGACATTTAACTTCACTTTTTTTCCCCACTATTTATTTCTCCTGTAACTGGGGCTGACAGTAGCCCCAGTTACAGGGGAAATACACTCCCTAGAGAGGCTGTACAGTGGTATACTGCGCTGTACAGCCTCAGTGCAGGGCTGATCGAGGTCTGTAGAAGACCCGACAGCGCCTGCACTCTCCCAGCCCCGGCAATCACATGACCGCCGGGTCGGGACAGGATAGCGCTTCCTGATCTGTATACACAGTGCTCGGTGTCACTGACTGAGGGCAACACGCTAATCGTGCAGCTACCATCTCTGAATGGATGTTCAGAAACGTCCATTCAGAGATAGAGATCCACCTCCTGGACGTTTATAGTCAACGGGCAGACGAGAGGGGGTTAAGGTAAAAAATGGCAGGGTCCTGAAGGGGTTGTGTCACTTTAGTAAGTGGCATTCATCATGTATAGAAAGTTAATACAAGCCATTTACTAATATATTGTTATTATCCATTTTGCTTCGTTTTCTGTCTGGATTCATTTTTTCTATCACATTATACACTGCTTGTTTCCATGTTTATAGACCACCCTGCAACTCATCAGTGGTGGTTGTGCTTGCACAATATAGGTAAAAGCACCAGCCTATGTGAACTCCCATGGTCGCCGCCACTAGAGAGGCAGGGGTAAGTACAGGGCAGTACAGAGGACAGGGGCAAGTACAGGGCAGTACAGAGGACAGGGGTAAGTACAGCGCAGTATACACAGGACAGGGGCAAGTACAGGGCAGTACAGAGGACAGGGGTCAGTACAGCGCAGTATACACAGGACAGAGGTCAGTACAGCGCAGTATACACAGGACAGGGGTCAGTACAGCGCAGTACACACAGGGCAGAGGTCAGTACAGCGCAGTATACACAGGACAGGGGTCAGTACAGCGCAGTATACACAGGACAGAGGTCAGTACAGCGCAGTATACACAGGACAGGGGTAAGTACAGCGCAGTATACACAGGACAGGGGTCAGTACAGCGCAGTATACACAGAACAGAGGTAAGTACAGCCCAGTATACACAGGACAGGGGTCAGTACAGCGCAGTACACAGAACAGGGGTCAGTACAGCCCAGTATACACAGGACAGGGGTCAGTACAGCGCAGTATACACAGGACAGGGGTCAGTACAGCGCAGTATACACAGGACAGGGGTCAGTACAGCGCAGTATACACAGGACAGGGGTCAGTACAGCGCAGTATACACAGGACAGGGGTCAGTACAGCGCAGTACACACAGGACAGGGGTCAGTACAGCGCAGTACACACAGGACAGGGGTAAGTACAGCGCAGTACACACAGTACAGGGGTCAGTACAGCGCAGTATACACAGGACAGGGGTCAGTACAGCGCAGTACACAGAACAGGGGTCAGTACAGCGCAGTATACACAGGACAGGGGTCAGTACAGCGCAGTATACACAGGACAGGGGTCAGTACAGCGCAGTATACACAGGACAGGGGTCAGTACAGCGCAGTACACACAGGACAGGGGTCAGTACAGCGCAGTACACACAGGACAGGGGTCAGTACAGCGCAGTACACACAGGACAGGGGTCAGTACAGCGCAGTACACAGGACAGGGGTCAGTACAGCGCAGTACACACAGGACAGGGGTCAGTACAGCGCAGTACACACAGGACAGGGGTCAGTACAGCGCAGTACACACAGGACAGGGGTCAGTACAGCGCAATACACACAGGACAGGGGTCAGTACAGCGCAGTACACACAGGACAGGGGTCAGTACAGCGCAGTACACACAGGACAGGGGTCAGTACAGCGCAGTACACACAGGACAGGGGTCAGTACAGCGCAGTACACACAGGACAGGGGTCAGTACAGCGCAGTACACACAGGACAGGGGTCAGTACAGCGCAGTACACACAGGACAGGGGGTCAGTACAGCGCAGTACACACAGGACAGGGGTCAGTACAGCGCAGTACACACAGGACAGGGGGTCAGTACAGCGCAGTACACACAGGACAGGGGTCAGTACAGCGCAGTACACACAGGACAGGGGTCAGTACAGCGCAGTACACACAGGACAGGGGTTAGTACAGCGCAGTACACACAGGACAGGGGTCAGTACAGCGCAGTACACACAGGACAGGGGTCAGTACAGCGCAGTACACACAGGACAGGGGTCAGTACAGCGCAGTACACACAGGACAGGGGGTCAGTACAGCGCAGTACACACAGGACAGGGGTCAGTACAGCGCAGTACACACAGGACAGGGGTCAGTACAGCGCAGTACACACAGGACAGGGGTCAGTACAGCGCAGTACACACAGGACAGGGGTCAGTACAGCGCAGTACACACAGGACAGGGGTCAGTACAGCGCAGTACACACAGGACAGGGGGTCAGTACAGCGCAGTACACACAGGACAGGGGTCAGTACAGCGCAGTACACACAGGACAGGGGGTCAGTACAGCGCAGTACACACAGGTCAGGGTTCTGACGGGTAGTCCGTCCAGTTCCTTATGAGGCTTCTGGTGAACGCCTCTCATACTGGAGGCGGGGAGAGAATTAACCCCGCCCTCATACAGCATCCGCCCTTTCTAGGCAGCCCAGCCATTCAGGAAGAGGAGGCGTGGTCTTCCGGATGTCATGTGACTGCGCTGTCTTGTGATCTGGTAGATGCAGGTGACCGGCGGGGCAGTGTTGTGCTGGGTACCAGGACGGTGATGGCTCTGCGGCTTCTTCCCGTCTTCTGCCTCGTCCTCCTCTCCCGGGGGGGCTGCGGTTACCCGCCCGTGCAGTTCACGGAAGAGGGAGATGTGCTGGACCCCGGCGCTCTGTTGCTGGCGGCACAGGAGGGGTCCCCGTACGGCTCGCTGTGGCCGTTACCGCAGGCGGTGGAGCTGTCCCCCAATGTCTCCTACCTCCCCCCGGCTGAGTTTCAGATTGTGCACGGTGCAGGCTCCACCGCGGGGCCGGGGTGTTTCGTGCTGCAGGACGCCTTCCGGAGGTGAGTGCCCGGTGCTAGTGGTGACTGCAGCCTGCCGGACTACTACTCCCAGCTTACTCCTCTTGCTCTATGTGGAGCCCCTGTACTGCCTCCTGTGGCTCTCTGGCTGTTGGTGGACTACACATCCCAGCACGTTCTCACAACTGCAGGATTTCAGGGCATGCTCGGAGTTGTAGTCCTCCAGGAGCCATGTATACACAGCAGATCACTTCCTGGACCGTCCCTGTTTCTCTGCCCTGGCACAAAAGCCTTCTAATATGCCATCATAATGGTGGCATCATGTGACCTGACAGCCACCCACAGGGGCATGTGAGGTAAGTTCTGTATATGCACCATGGTCCTATAGGACTTGATTATAGATTGTGGTGCAGTTGCAGCACTGCCCAACTTTAAAGGGGTTCTCCAGCTTTGAAACAACTTTGCGGCACCCCCATCCCCCATGCTGCTTTGGGGACATGTCACTGCTGCAGTGGCACGCATTACCCCTCTCTTCTCTGCAAGGTGACAAAAGCGCAGGGAGCGGGTAAGTATTCTTCCATAAGTCTAGGAGGAGGCTGCTGAAAATTGTTTTAAAGCTGGAGAACCCCTTTAAGGCAGGGCTACTACTGTGATATGGACCCACTGTCTACCTCAATATACTGCCCCAAAAGCCGGCCACCAGTAGCTACCATCTTCTGGCCTCCTCCTCCAGTTGTCTATAGAGCAGGGGGCTTGGGGGGTGAGGTGCGGCCACAGCAGTTAAATTAAGGAGGACGTGTGCGGTCGCCGGCTGGATACAGGAGATCCTGATTCTCACTGCGTTAATTACCGTTGAGAGCTCATTATGTAGCTGGTCATCCGCAGAGAGGAGGACTTGGTGGCCCACCGGGAAATTTCCCTGTAAGGTCTATGGCCCATCTGCCCAGGGTACGTGGAGCTGGCATCAGGGGAAGTCCAGACCCTAAGGCCCCTTTCACACGGGTGACAATTCTGTGGGGGTGCAATGGTGAGGTGAACGCATTGCACCGAATCCGGACCCATTCACTTCAATGGGGCTGTGCACATGAGCGGTGATTTTTCACGCATCACTTGTGCGCTGCATGAAAATCGCAGCATGCTCTATATTGTGCGTTTTTTTTTTTTCACGCAACGCAGGCCACATAGAAATGAATGGGTATGCGTGAAAATCGCAAGCAAGTGCGGATACAGTGCGATTTTCATGCATGGTTGCTAGGAGATTATAGGGATGAGCAACCCCGGATCCCATTAACGTAAATTCACTGTATATGGACCATAAATAATAGCTTTCTTAATACAGAATGCTTATTAAAATGTCGATTTGAGGGGTTAAAAAAATTAACTATCCTCATCCACTTGATCGCGCAGCCGGCATCGTCTTCCTTCTTCTTCTTTCAGGACCTGCAAAAGGACCTGTGATGTCAGCGCAGGTCCTGCTGAATGAAGATAGAAGGATCTTCTATCTTCATTCAGCAGGACCTGCGCTGACATCACCACGTCATCAAAGGTCCCTTTGCAGGTCCTGAAAGAAGAAGAAAGAAGACTGTCGGCTGCGCGATCAAGTGGATAAGGTGAGTACATTTATTTATTTATTTATTTATTTTTTTAACCCTTCAATCGACATTTTTGTAACTACTATTATTTTCCCTTATAACCATGTTATAAGGGAAAATAATAAAATCTACACAACACCGAACTTCAGTGAAGAAGTCCGGGTTCGGGTCTAGTTACCGCATTCATTTTTTATTTTTATTTTTATCACGCGCGTGCAAAAAGCATTGCACCCGCGCAATAAAAACTGAACAACGCAATAAAAACTGACTAAAATTGCGTGCCTACTCGCGCGGGTTTCCCGCAATGTACACATGACTCATCCGGAGCAAATCCTGGACGCCCGTGTGAAAGAGGCCTAAATGTAGCCATGAGAGAGGTGGTGGTATCTGTAGGGTGTCCTCTACTGCTGGGCCTGTCAGGAGCCCCCTCTGCCCGCCTCCCTTTCCCTGAACGTGGCTCCTGGGCAGGGTGACTGCTCTGTTTTTGTGACAGTTTTGAGGAAGTCGCCAAGTGTACGTGGAAGCTCTCGTACGGCTTGGGATCTGTGCACTTGCTGCTTGTGGTTCTTATTTCTGGTTAGGCCAGTTCCTCTCCGTGTGCACGGCGCTCAGAAGGCGCTGATGTACGCCATTGTGTAGGGATATGTCACTCATAGTCGCGTTGTTGAATGAAGGGGGGGGGGGGGGAAGGTATATTGCACAGTTTTTTTTGTGGTGGCCCTCTGTATAGAAAGCGTGGTCTGCTGCATTTTCCTGTACAGTAAAGCATCTGGACACGAACCGCCCTGACCACGGCCACAACTTTTTATCTTTGGCTCCTGTAGTGAAAAATTACGTAATGTTTGTCGGGAGCTGTTCCCAGCATATGCGTTAAACCTAATACTGAGGCGCTGTGTGCACTGAGACTTATATGGCGGCATTTTAGCGTTCCTCCGTCCACCTGCACATGTTCCGGAATATGCATTATTTTTCTGTGCAGAAAAACCGAGGCGTAGTACAGTACCATGAGATGAGTCAAATCTCATGTACACTTTGCAGATATATTTCTGTGCGGATTTCCTAATCCACTTCATGTCAATTATGTTTGCGGTTTTAGCTGTAGATTTCACCCTTTTCAATGGAAGGTGAGATCAGCGGGAAACCTGCTTCTAATCCGCAGCAAAAACCGTTGTTAGACATTACGGATTTTGTTATGGATATCTTGCAGAATTGCACACCGCCACCTGTGTACAGGTGGTTTTACAGCTGCAGCCCCCGACCCCTTGCCTTTCTGCTCTATCGGGCCGAGATGACCATAGGGTGTATTATGGCGGCATAAAATCTGCCATATGTCATCACAGACAAGTAAAGACCGCACTGCGAGGCCTAATTCCATTGTATGCAGGATTCACATGAGCACAATATGGATGTATATTACATCTATATTCTGACCCGACAGCAGGTTTACCTGACACATACCCTCAGCATTGTGGATCCCTGTGATGCTGAGCGTTCAGGTCCATTATAAACCCATGGAGTAATACTGACGGGATCTACATCCGCATTATTCTCGTATGAACCTCATGTACTGCATGTCTGTTGGCGTCCACCCAGATCTGCCACTCCCTGACCAGGGTGCGTTTATCACAAAGTTCAGATGTTCTGTGATGGCACTGACTCCCCTGTCTTGTAATAAGTTGAGGAACAGGGAATCATTGACTGCTCTTTATGATATCATGTTTTTATATTGTATTAAAGCTTTAAAGGGCATCTGTCAGCAGTTTTTTACCTATAAAGCTGGCTGACCTGTTACATGTGCGCTTGGTAGGGTTGTCACAATACCAAAATTCTTATTAGATTTCGATACCATGCAAAAAAAATATAACGCCAAAAAAGCAGCGTGCATTCCGCATTTTGTGGTATGTCCGGCCCTAATAGAACAGTCCTACCCTAATTTTTGGGGGGACAAGGTGACTTTAAAAATGGCAAATCACGCTTTTTAAAAAAAAATTTTTATTTTTTTTTCCTGTTACGGTGTTCACCGCATAGGAGATTTTTTTTAAAAATATTTTAATAGTTGGGACTTTTCGGAAGTGGCGATATGTAATATGTTTATTGTTTATAGGGGTGGGCGATATGGCCTAAAATTTATATTGCGATATAATTTTAAGAATGTGCGATATATATTGTTTTCTATATTGGGGGGGTGTTTAAACTTTTTTTTTTTTTTACTTTTTATTTAATAACTATTAGCCTCCTTAAGGGCTAGAACCCTTGTCATATTCACCCTAATAGAGCTCTATTAGGGTGAATAGGACTTTTTTTTTACTCTCCCTGCTGCCCTGTGCTTTGTGCACACAACAGCAGGGAGCTGACCATGGCAGCCAGCCTCTCATGTGCTCCCCCCCAGCCTCTCATGTGCTCCCCCCCAGCCTCTCATGTGCTCCCCCCCCAGCCTCTCATGTGCTCCCCCCCCAGCCTCTCATGTGCTCCCCCCCAGCCTCTCATGTGCTCCCCCCCAGCCTCTCATGTGCTCCCCCCCCAGCCTCTTATCTGCTCCCCCCCCGAGCCTCTTATCTGCTCCCCCCCCGAGCCTCTTATCTGCTCCCCCCCGAGCCTCTTATCTGCTCCCCCCCCGAGCCTCTTATCTGCTCCCCCCCCGAGCCTCTTATCTGCTCCCCCCCCGAGCCTCTTATCTGCTCCCCCCCCGAGCCTCTTATCTGCTCCCCCCCCGAGCCTCTTATCTGCTCCCCCCCCCGAGCCTCTTATCTGCTCCCCCCCCCGAGCCTCTTATCTGCTCCCCCCCCGAGCCTCTTATCTGCTCCCCCCCCGAGCCTCTTATCTGCCCCCCATGGTAACTCAAACCCACCCCCCTCCCTCCCCAGTATTAATCATTGGTGGCAGTGGCCACAGGGTCCCCCCCCCCCCCTAGTTCATTGATGGCAGTGGGCAGTTCCGATCGGAGTCCCAGCAAAAACGTTTTTTGTTTTTGAAGCCCTTCAGTCTCAGATGCCGTCTGGTGGTTATGGGGCTGCAGTCAGCACCAGTAGGGCCTTAATTTGGGTCGAGGATCGTCAAGTGTCTTGACGGACAGCCAATTAATTGGATCATCCGGCTCAGTGCTGATGAAATTTTTTTGGGTCTTCCACTTGACTTTTTTGTTCCATAACCCTCAGGATCATTCAAGAGATTCCAAATGACTGTCTTACTGCGTCCCACCTCAGCAGCGATGGCGCGCTGTGAGAGACCCTGCTTATGCAGTTCAACAACCCGATCACGTTCAAAAGGAGAGATTTTTTTTCCTTTGCCATCACAACGTGTGACTACCTGACAGAAAATGACAATGAATCCACATCTTTGCACAGATTTGGCCTTTTAAAGGCATGTGGTCCTAAAATTTGGATCAGCTGAAAAACAGCCTGTTTCAGTTTAATCGTTATTTTCTATTAATTGAATGCTCAAAAAAAGTTTTGTCTCATTTCTTCTTGGTGCAAGTTGAAGCTCTACTTGGAACCTTGATAAGATCCAATAAAGCGAGTGTAAGGCAGCTCTCACCTGTTGGAAAACGCCCTCTGGGCGCGGACGCCGCACCTGGATGCGGAGATATGTAAATCCAGCAAGAAAGATAGTCCAGCTCAGGTGAGAAAGTTTTACTACTTTATTCCAGCGGTTATACAATTTCCATATAACAAGTTGTGTGTGTGTGTGTGTGTGTGTGTGTATATAGTGACGCGTTTCAGACCTCTAAGACATAAGGGTCCTTCATGACAACACTGTCATGAAGAAAAACCCTTATGTCTTAGAGGTCTGAAACGTGTCACTATACACCTTGTTATATGGAAACTTTATAACCGCTGGAATAAAGAAGTAAAACTTTCTCACCTGAGCTGGACTATCTTTCTTGCTGGATTGTTAAGATCCAACAATGTAAAAATGTGTTTGTTTGTTTTTTTTGCCATTTTTTCAAGTGGTCTTAAACTTTTGTTCAGGACTGTACAGGAGTAGAATCACATAGCCGGCACCCAGCCTCTGACAGGGCCTGCCAAACCCCTTGGCTTTTGTGGAGAGTCCAGACCTTGTTGAAGCTCCTGGCAGCCGAGGCGAAAGCCAGGAGCACAGACGGGCGTACCCTCTGCTTCAGCTGAGGGTTGACATTTGTCCCAGTCCCTTGCAGGAGCCATAGGCCCAGAGGGATAGGGAATGGTTTATGGGGGGCCCTTCTCTTACGGAGAGGGCCTGCGATGGACCACAACCTTGTGCACATTTTTTTTTGTGTTGCACGGGTGAAGAAAGCACGTACTTTGGGCTTTCAATAAAAAAAAAAGCTGTGATCAGTGGTAGTTAACCCCTCAGGTGCTGCTCTTTCGGCCACCTTCACATAGTCAGTGTTCGGCAGTATTTTACATCAGTATTTGGAAGCCAAAACCAGGAGTGGAACCTACATAAAGCCTCAGTCACACGTCAGTGCTTGGTCAGTGATTTCCATCAGTGAGGGTGAGCCAAACCCAGGATTGGAGCCTCCACAGACCTAAGGTATAAGGGAAAGTTCTGCTCCTGTTCTTTGCTTACAGCCGCACCTAGTTTGGGCTCAAAATCACTGATGGAAAACGCTGACCGAACACTGATGTGTGAATGAGGCATAAGGCTGGTTTCACACGAGCAAGTTCAATGCGTTGAACTGGCAGTGTGTGTCTGTGAGAGCTCCCATCCTGACCTACATAGCATTGACTGCTTGTATAGCATTATATTGATTTGTGATGCTATATAACTCTTAGGCCTCTTTCACACGGGCATCGTGTGTGAGGGCCGGACCAGATCAAGATGCGGGTGCGTTGTGGGAAAATGCTTTTTGTTTTTTTTCTTCACGCGAGTGCAAAGCGTTTTGCACGCGTGTGAGAAAAATCTGCATGTTTGGTACCCAGACCCGAACCCGGACTTCTTCACAGAAGGGAAAATGGCATTCTTAATACAGAATGCTTAGTAAAATGTCCATTGAGGGGTTAAAAATAATAAACAAATTTAACTCGCCCCATCCACTTGGTCGCGTAGCGGATCTCCTCTTCTGGTGATGGACCATGTGATGAGCGCAGTGACGTCATCATAGGTCCTTTAGCCAGGTCCTGAAGAAAGAGGAGATCCGCTACGCGACCAAGCGGATGGGGTGAGTTAAATTTGTTCTTCTCATTTTAAATGGGTTTTCTAAAATTGCATAGGTCATCAGTATCTGATCGGTGGGAGTCCGGCACCCCGCCAATCAGCAGTTTGAGAAGGCACCGGCACTTCTGTGAGTACCGCTGCCTCCTTTGCGCTCATGAAGCACAGCACTGTACATTGTGTAGTGACTGCACTTGGTATAGTGCTAAGCCCTATTCACTTCTATGGGTCTGAGCTGCTCCTCGGCCACCTGACCGATGAACGTTTCGTCATTGGGCCTAGGAAAAACTATGAGAAGGCCGCGGTGCACACAGTAGCATCGGTGCCTTCTCATCCCAGGTATCAGACCCCCACCGATTAGATACTGATAACCTATCCCATGGATTGGTCATCAGTTATAAAGTTTCAGAAAACCCCTTTAAGTTCATTTAAAAAGTAGTTAAAATGGATCTACCCTCTAAGGCCTCTTTCACACTTGCGTTGTTGGGATCCGGCATGCACTTCCGTTGCCGGAGGTGCCTGCCGGATCCGTAACAACGCAAGTGTACTGAAAGCATTTGAAGACGGAACCGTCTTCCAAATGCTTTCAGTGTTACTATGGCACCCAGGACGCTATTAAAGTCCTGGTTGCCATAGTAGGAGCGGGGAGCGGGGGAGCGGTATACTTACAGTCCGTGCGGCACCCCGGGCGCTCCAGAATGACGTCAGAGCGCCCCATGCGCATGGATGACGTGATCCATGTGATCACATGATCCATGCGCTTGGGGCGCCCTGACGTCACTCTGGAGCGCCCGGGGAGCCGCACGGACGGTAAGTATGCTGCTCCCCTGCTCCCCGCTACACTTACCATGGCTGTCAGGACTTTAGCGTCCCGGCAGCCATGGTAACTATTCAGAAAAAGCTAAACGTCGGGTCCGGCAATGCGCCGAAACGACGTTTAGCTTAAGGCCGGATCCGGATCAATGCCTTTCAATGGGCATTGATCCCGGATCCGGCCTTGCGGCAAGTCTTCAGGATTTTTGGCCGGAGCAAAAAGCGCAGCATGCTGCGGTATTTTCTCCGGCCAAAAAACGTTCCGTACCGGAACTGAAGACATCCTGATGCATCCTGAACGGATTACTCTCCATTCAGAATGCATTAGGATAATCCTGATCAGTATTCTTCCGGCATAGAGTCCCGACGACGGAACTCTATGCCGGAAGACAATAACGCAAGTGTGAAAGAGCCCTTAGTTATATATTGGAGAAACCGGTGGGGGGGATTGGGAGCCACTTGTCAAACTGGTGTAGAGTAGAACTGGCTTAGTTGCCCATAGCAATCAATTAGATTCCACCTTTCATTTTGGACAGCTCCTTTGGAAAATGAAAGGAGGAATCTGATTGGTTGCTATGGGCAACTAAACCAGTTCTACTTTACACCCATTTGATAAATGACCCCCCCCCCCCCCCTTCCCCCAGATCTTTACAGCTTCCACTGGAGTTGTTTTCACCTACCTCTTCCTTGATATTCAGCAATAAGAGGGGTGGAGGAGCCGGGGAAGGCAGGGTGAGGACTCCTTTTATTGCTGTTGTGTAGGTCTTTAGTGTAACAGGTTTTTCCAGGAGTCTGACATACATGACAGCACACATGGAGGATGTCCTTTATACCTCTAAAGGGACAGTAAGCACAGAGGTTGAAAGCCGCTCCCTCCCCGCCAATGCCAGTGTTCTTTCTGTCCCCTTAGGGCCCTTTCACACTTGCGTTCTTTTCTTCTGGCATAGAGTTCCGTCGTCGGGGCTCTATGCCGGAAGAATCCTGATCATTTTTATCCTAATGCATTCTGAATGGAGAGAAATCCGTTCAGGATGTCTTCAGTTCCGGAACGGAACGTTTTTTGGCCGGAGAAAATACCGCAGCATGCTGCGCTTTTTGCTCCGGCCAAAAATCCTGAACACTTGCCGCAAGGCCGGATCCGGAATTAATGCCCATTGAAAGGCATTGATCCAGATCCGGCCTTAAGCTAAACGTCGTTTCGGCACATTGCCGGACCCGACATTTAGCTTTTTCTGAATGGTTACCATGGCTGCCGGGACGCTAAAGTCCTGGCAGCCATGGTAAAGTGTAGTGGGTAGCGGGGGAGCAGTATACTTACCGTCCGTGCGGCTCCCGGGGCGCTCCAGAGTGACGTCAGGGCTCCCCAAGCGCATGGATCATGTGATCGCATGGATGACGTCATCCATGCGCATGGGGCGCTCTGACGTCATTCTGGAGCGCCCCGGGAGCCGCACGGACGGTAAGTATACCGCTCCCCACTACTACTATGGCAACCAGGACTTTAATAGCATCCTGGGTGCCATAGTAACACTGAACGCATTTGGAAGACGGTTCCGTCTTCAAATGCTTTCAGTACACTTGCGTTTTTCCGGATCTGGAGTGTAATTCCGGCAAGTGGAGTACACGCCTGATCCGGACAACGCAAGTGTGAAAGAGGCCTTAGGTTGGGGGTAACAGAGGTTCTCTGTTATGAGAGCCTTTTTATATCTATTTTAAAGGCCCAGATTGGATCGGGGGGGTTCTGCCTCTCCTTCCTTTCTATCCTTGGGCCGGCTAGCCACCCTCAAGGTGGGGTCCCCTGGCCTTACCAGTACCCATTAAGGCCGCCGGGTCTGGTTGCGATGTCCGCTTCCTCCTACGTTGGAGGCTTTCGGCTTCGTGCCGCACTTCCTCCCTTCTTCCTCCGGTGGCTCCACGTGTTTGTTTTGCCATGTTGGAGGCGGGCCCCAGCTTGCATAAGAGTGTGCCGGGGCCCTACGGACAGGCCTGGGTAAGCAAGCAATGGATCCCATTCTGAGGGCGGATCCATTCCGGGATTGCCAGGGGCACGCTAGGAAGGCACAGATTAACAGCGGCAGGACTATAAAATAGGGTAAGAGATCAGTGTTGTATCTCTCTCCATTGAAGGTCCTGTGTCTGGTTGGTCCTTGCCAAGTTCAGACCCTTCTGCCCAGGGGCATGTAAGTTATATCTATATATGGCCCTGTCTGATGAACTTCTTCTGTCCACATAGAAAGCAGTATTTCCTTTATGTAATTTCAGGCTGATAAAGAGATTCATAAAACACCATCTGAACAAGAGTTAAAATATGTGCTACGTGTAATAAGAAGCTGGCGGATTCCTACGCTAAGCAACTTTTCAGCTCTTGTATTGATAAACTCATTAATGAGGAACAACCATCTTTGTTATCTGAAATTACAAAAATCATTAAAGAAGAAGTTCATTCCTCTGTGGCTAAATTAATACCAAAATCTGTTCCACTACCTCAGGCTAAAAGACCTAGAGTGGATATACTGTAGACTAAGATTCAGAGGAAGAATCTGTTTATAATAGATCTGAAGGCGAGATCGATGATATTGCTTCTGGTCCGGCGGACGACCGGAGGAAATTCTTCTCCTCCGAAGATTTAGACACTCTTATTTCCGCAGTCTGTCAAACAATGAATATTGAAGAAGTGGCTCAGCCTCGTTCTATTCAGGACGAAATGTTTGGGGGACTTAAAGCAAGAAGGAAGTCTCTCTTTCCTGTTAATGAAAATGTAAAGTCCCTCATTTTGGAGGAATGGGAGGAAGCGGAAAAAAGTCTGTATATATCTCGTGAATTTCAAAACTGTTTAGCCTTTAATGCTGAAGATACAAAAGTATGGGTAGAGACCCCAAAAATAGACATACCCATTGCAAAAATAATAAAAAAAAAAAAAAAAACACCTTGCCCTTTGAAGATAAAAGATGCTATGGATAGAAAAATTTATGGTTTTCTTAAAAAAATCCTGGGAAGTATCTTCTGCATTAATCAACACGAATCATCTTGCCGCTACCTCAGTGTCTCGTTCACTTTTTTTGTGGCTTTCCCAGCTTGAGAACCATTTAAAAATGAAAACCCCAAAGAAAGTCCATTCCACTATTGAAGATGGCTACAGCGTTTCTCTCTGATGCTTCGGCAGAATCCATAAGATTCGCTGCCAGATGCAGCTGACTAACACATCCAGACGAGCATTGTGGCTTAATACCTGGTGAGGAGATATTCTTTTAAAAGAAACAACTTGTGTACCATTCCCTTTTCTGGTACCTACAGTGCCTTGCAAAAGTATTCACCCCCCTTGACTTTTTTAGTGTTTTGTTACATTATAGCCTTAAGGTCATTTGTTTTGTTAATCTGAATTTTATGTGATGGATCAGAACACAATAGTCTAAGTTGGTGAGGTGAAATGAGAAAAATATATAAATAAAACTATTGTTTAGAAATAGAAAACTTTGGCTGTGCGTATGTATTCACCCCCTTTTATTAGAAAGGCCATAAAAAGCTCTGGTGCAACCACTTACCTTTTTAGAAGTCACATAATTAGTGAAATGATGTCCACCTGTGTGCAATCCAAGTGTCACATGATCTGTCATTACATATACACACCTTTTTTGAAAGGCCCCAGAGGCTGCAACACCTAAGCAAGAGGCATCACTAACCAAATACTGCCATGAAGACCAAGGAACTCTCCAAACAAGTAAGGGACAATGTTGTTAAGAAGTCCAAGTCAGGGTTAGGTTATAAAAATATATCCAAATCTTTGATCCCCAGGAGCACCAGCAAATCTATCATAACCAAGTTGAAAGAACACGACACAACAGCAAACCTGCCAAGAGATGGCCGCCCACCAAAACTCACGGACCGGGCAAGGAGGGCATTAATCAGAGAGGCAGCACAGATGTAAGGTAACCCTGGAGGAGCTGCAGAGTTCCACTGCAGAGACTGGAGTATCTGTACATAGGATGACAATAAGCCGTACGCTCCACAGAGTTGGGCGTTATGGCAGAGTGGTCAGAAGAAGGCCATTACTTTCAACAAAAAGGCACGTTATGAGTTTGCGAAAAAGCATTTGGGAGACTCCCGAAATGTATGGAGGAAGGTGCTCTGGTCTGATGAGACTAAAATTAAACTTTTCGGCCATCAAAGAAAACACTGTCTGGCGCAAACCCAACACATCACATCACCCAAAGAACACCATCCCCACAGTGAAACGTGGTGGCAGCATCATGCTGTGGGGATGGAACTGGGAAACTGGTCAGAGTTGAGGGAAAGATGGCTGGTGCTAAATACAGGGATATTCTTGAGCAAAACCTGTTCCACTCTGCGTGATTTGAGGCTAGGACAGAGGTTCACCTTCCAGCAGAACAATGACCCCAAACACACTGCTAAAGCAACACTTGAGTGGTTTAAGGGGAGACATGTAAAGGAGTTGGAATGGCCTAGTCAAAGCCCAGATCTCAATCCAATAGAAAATCTGTGGTCAGACTTAAAGATTGCTGTTCACAAGCGCAAACCATCCAACTTGAAGGAGCTGGAGCAGTTTTGCAAGGAGGAATGGGCAAAAATCCCAGTGGCAAGCTCATAGAGACTTATCCAAAGCGACTTGGAGCTGTGATTGTCACTAAAGGTGACTCTACAACGTATTGATTTTAGGGGGGTGAATAGTTATGCACATTGACTTTTTCTGTTATTTTATTCCTATTTGTTGTTTGCTTCACAATAAAATAAAAAAATCTTAAGTTGTGGGCATGTTCTGTAAATTAAATGATGCAAATCCTCAAACAATCCATGTTAATTCCAGGTTGTGAGGCACCAAAACACGAAAAAAGTCAAGGGGGGGGGGGGGGGGGAATACTTTTGCAAGGCACTGTATGTTTTCAGTCCTATTTTAGATTCCATTCTAGAAAAGGCTACGGATAAAAAGAAAGGCTATCCTGAAGACAAAAGTAAAAAATCCCAGTCCGTTCGGAAGCCTGGTTCCCGTTATACTCCCCATTCTTACAAGAGCAAAGGTAAGTCGGGAAGATGGAGTTACCCTAAAGGAGGCAAGGGTAGGGGGTTTCTCCTTAATCCCAACCCTACACAGCAGAAACAATGACATTCTTCCTGTGGGAGGGAGGTTAAAATCCTTCCTTCCACAATGGGAAGAGATTACTTGCAATACTTAGATTTTAAAAATTATACAATTCGGTTACAAGATAGAATTCTTATGCCCTCCTCCAAAAAAAATTTGTGATAACTCATTTTGCTCAACCAGAACAGATCTTCAATACTTTCAGATCTGGAGGAACTTCTGAAACTTCAAGCCATCAGGGCTGTTCCTCCAGAAGAGAGAGGTCTGGGTCACTACTCGAAGGTTTTCCTTATTAAAAAAAAAAAAGCCGAACGGAACATATATGACCATTCTGAACCTCGAGACACTGAATCAGTGGGTAAAATATCGGAGGTTCGAAATGGAATTGATAAAAACCATGACTCGTCTGATCAAGCCAGGTGCACAATGGATCTAAAAGATGCCTATTATCATGTGCCAATTTTCCCAGACAATCAAAAATATCTCAGATTTGCAGTTCAAAAAAACTCATCCATTCTACATTTCCAGTTCCAGTGCCTTCCCTTCAGCCTATCCTCAGCTCCAAGAATATTTTCAAAAATAGTGGCAGAGGTGATGTCCTGGTTGAAAAGAAAGGGGAAAAAAAGGGGGGTTGTCCAGCCTTTCTTTGAGAAGTTCCAATAGCACTTTATTTCGTATCAAAATTTAAAAACATCCAGGTACAGATAATATTGGTCTACGCGTTTCAGGCAACAAAACAGTTACAGCCCTTACTCATGACCATTGAACAAACATTAAGTCCTCACATTTATAGAAGGAGAAAACCGCATCTGGACCAATCAAGGGGTCATGCGGCCACTCCCTCCTACAAAGATATATAACAATAAAACACTTTTAAACTTAAAATATTCTCATGATTATTTTGGAGAATACAGGGAATCTAGTGTTCAGTACTGAAGGATCAAATCTAACCTTTTATTTAATCCTAGAGGTTGGCAGCTTTCTAATCTGAAAATCCAAAAGGATTCTCTATTTAGAAGATTCCTTCTTCCGTCGCCACCTCTTGTTGAAACTTAGTCCCAGAAACGAGGAAGATCTTAGGTACACTTTTGGATTCAGAGAAACAACGTTCATTCCTTCCAATAGAAAAACCAGATGAAGAAGGTCTGGTCCATAAGATTGGCCATGAAAATCCTGGGATTAATGACATCTTGCATTTCCATGGTCCCCTGGAGTCAGTTCCACTCAAGACCCCTGCAGAAGACAATCCTGACTTGCTGGAACCGGGATCTGAAGACTTTAGACTCTAATCCGGAGTCTTTCATGGTGGAAAGATCCAGAGAATCTTTCGTTGGGAATTCCTTGGACTTCAGAACCTCAGATTATAGTGACAACAGATGCCAGCAAGTCAGGCTGAGGCGCCCAGATACAAGACTCTTACTTCCAGGGCCACTGGGATCACACTCTCTCCCAGAAATCATCAAATTTACGAGAGTTAAAAGCATTCTTGGAGACTTTTCTAAAATCATAAGATCTACTACAAGGTCATCATGTTCGAGTTCTCTCAGACAACATTGTAACAGTGTCCTTTCTGAAGCATCAAGGGGGATCAAAATTCCCGCCCCTTCAGCATCTATCAGCACAGATTTTCAGCTGGGCAGAGAAAAATGTTCTGTTTTAATATCCACAGTCCACCTGAAAGGGGAACAAAATGTTACCGCAGACTTTTTAAGCAGACACCCAATGCAACCAGGGGAGTGGTGTCTCAAGAAGGAAACTTTTCATCTACTTTGCAGAAGATGGGGTACTCCGCAAGTGGATCTTTTTGCAACACGGAAGAATTCCCATCTTCCCTGTTTCTTCTCACTAAACCCGTGGGACAGACCACTGGCAGTGGATGCCTTGTCTCAAAAATGGGACATGGATCTGGATTATGCCTTTCCCCCATTTCCTCTGATTTAGGTCGGTCTTAAAAAAAAAAAAAAAAAAAAAAAACTGAGATCAGAAAAAACTGCTCTGATCCTAGTAGCTCCCCATTGGCCGAAACAGAGCTGGTTTTCAGTTCTAGAAAACTTGGCATTGGAGGTACCGTGTTTGTTTTTTTTCCCCCCAGAAAAAGACCGATTTGTCTCAAGGGCTGCTATACCATCCACAAGTGCACAAATTAATACTGACAGCCTGGATTCTGAAAAGCAGATGCTGAAATCCAGAGGCTTGTCGGAAGAAGTGATATCTACTATGCTTCAGAGCCACAAAAGTCACTTCAGCCATCTATGTGAAGATTTGAAAAATAATTTGTTCCTGGTATCTGTGCTTACAGAAGTATTCAGACTCTCCTTCCATACAGGATATTCTAGAGTTTCTGCAAGAAGGTTTTGATATGGGTCTTTGACCCAGTACAATAAAAGTTCAATATCTGCCTTAAGGTGGTTTCTTGACTTCCCTCTTGCAGGGCACAAAACCTTTTTACTCGTGCCATCTCAAGGATCCGGCCTCCGGTTATAAAGTCAGTCCCTCCTTGGGACTTGTCGCTTGTCTTAGAAAAACTATATGTAAATCTCCATTTGAACCATTAGATAGCTGTCACATTAAAATGCTCTCTTTTAAGTATAATTCATCCCCTGGTCCAGATGGATTGCCGTTTGAACTGTACAGGTACCATGCTAAATCACTCCTTCCGATCCTGCTTCTAGTTTTGAATGAATCCTCTGTGCTTGGCTCTTTACCTCCATCATTTAGAGAGGCAGTGATTATCCTGGTGTTAAAGAAGGATCCATGCGATATGGGGTCATATAGACCCATATTGCTCCTTTAATACGGATCATAAGATTTTTTGCAAAAATTTTGGCTAATCGTTTGAAGAGGGTTATAGCTTCCCTGGTACACCCCAACCAGACGGGTTTTATCCTGGGTCGTCAAATATAGATGAGTCTATATAGGGTTTATCTGAACCTTTCTGGTGGGGGTAGTATAGACCACTCCATCCTGTCACTAGATGCCGCAAAGCCGTTTGACAGGATTGAGTGGCCTTTTTTGTGGGCTACTATGTCTCAGTTTGGCCTGGGGAATTTATTTTTGGAAAGGACCAAAATGTTATATGAACAGCCGGTCGCAACTATTAATATTAATGGTATAAGTTCTCCTCCTCTTATGATGAGGAGAGGGATGAGACAGGGTTGTCCTCTGTCTCCCCTTCTCTTCGCCCTCTTTATTGAACCATTGGCCTGCAGGATCCGCTCAGATAACTATATAGACTGCTTCGGGTGGCGGGAGTGAGTGATAAAATAAGTTTATATGCCGATGACGTGATTCTGTTCCTGGATCAGGGATGGAAAATCCTTCCTTATGTGATAGAGGTAATAGAGAATTATGGTAAATTTATCAGGTTATATGATTAATTGGACAAAGTCATCGCTCCTCCCCACTGAACCGGAAAGCCGTAGATGAAGGGAGGGGGGTCCGTGTTCTGGCCCCCAAGGATACTTTGGAATATTTGGGAGTTAAGATTGGGGTACCCATAAACAGGTTTTCCGTGCTGAATCTGGCCCCGGTATTGAATAAAGTTAAGATCAAGATAAGCGCTTGGCAGAAATTGATGTTGGCTCAGACAGATCAAATAGCATTGATTAAGATGATTATCTTGCCTATCGTCTTGTTCCCGATATGTGCCTCCCCAATTTGGATCGACTATCTTTTTTTTCATAGATTGGAGACTTTGATCAACGACCTAATTTGGGGAAGGAAGAGGGTGCATATAAAGCAGAGATACTTATGGTTGTCGGAGGAAGATGGTGGGTTGTCACTTCCCTTTTTTCAAGGTTATTATTTATGCGCACAGATACAGCGTTGTTGTTTTTTGAAAGAGAGTTTACTTCTACGGTATCTGACTAAAAGTGATGGATAAACCAATAGAGAATATTTTTGCATGTTTGGAAACTGGGTATATGGGATTGGAGAAGTCCTTGCCGATCCCTTGCTCACTACAGAGGGTATGGAATAAACTGAAGGACATTCTTAAAGTTTCTAGTCCCTTCGCTTTTACCCCTCTGTGGGAGAACGGGGGGCTGGTGGAATTCTTCAAAATTACAGATTTTGGTTATTGGTCACGTAAGGGTATCAAAGTGTCTCACCTTTTTTATTCGGCCATTTTAAATCGTTTTGGGAATTTGGTTTCACTTATAGCTCACCACTAGATGTTTTTATGTATTCATGTTTAAAACACACTTTTGTAGCCTCTAGGATTAGGGACTTCATTTTTCCACGAGAGAATTTATTCTTTGACTATTGTGACGTTCAGAAGTATGAGAAGGTGAAGATTTCTGCATTGTACGCTAAACTCTGAACGGCATTGGCAACTGTAACCCCTTTTTAAAAGTCCAAGTAAGTGGGAGCAAGAGTTGAATTGCTCTTCACTACAGTGGTCCTCCATCTATAAGAATGTGAGGAAGGCGTCGGTTTCCAATGCCCATAGATTAATCCAATTTAAGATTTTGCATCGATATTGATCTGTATAAGTTAGGTATAATGATGTTTATAATTGTTGTGTTCTGTATACTGACTTGATCAATATGGGACTATGTACTAATTTGTGGTTGCTAAAAGAAAAATAAATATTTATAAAAAAAAAAAAAAATGCTCTCTTTTTAAAACGTTCATTCTTGTGGCCATAACAGCAAGATGAGTGGGTGAAATTCGAGCCTTTTCTTCAAGGGAACCACATATGAGAATCCTGGACGACAGAATTATCTTAACGTTGGACCCGGCTTTTATGGCAAAGGTCGTCTCTACCTTTCATCGCTAACAAATTGTTCTACCCTATTTTTGTACTGACCCAAGGAATGTGAAAGAACAGCTTTTTCATACTCTAGACGTTCGCCGGGCGGTAATACGATATCTAGAAGCCACTCTCCCCTTCAGGGAGGATTCAGCCCTGTTTGTACAATTTGCGGGGAAGAACAAGGGGAAGCAAGCTTCAAAGTCCACTATTGCAAGGTGGATTAAATCAACAATTCAGCAAGCATATACTTCCCAGAACAGATCTTGCCCATTTTACCCGATCAGTGTCTGCTTCTTGGGCAGAAAGAGCTAACGCTTCGGTGGAACAAATTTGCAGGGCAGCTACCTGGTCTAGTTTTCAAACCTTTTGTAGGCATTATAGATTAGACCTCTCTTCTAATACAGACCTTGCCCTTGGACGTAAAGTCTTACAGGCAGTAGTCCCTCCCTAAAATAGTTATCTGGTATTGCTCCATGTGTTCTGTCATGGAGGACATCCTGGAAAATATAATTTAGTCTTACAGGTGAATACCTTTCCAGGAGTCCGACATGACTGCACCCTTATTGCCCCCTCCTTACTGTAGATGGGTGTATATATTGTTTACTTGAGTATCTGTTTCTTACATGTATTGTTACTTGACCGGTGTGAGGATTTAGAACACTGGCATTTGGCAGGGAGGGAGGGGCTTTTAACCTCTGTGCTATCTGTCCCTTTATAGGTATAAAGGACATCCTCCATGTGTGCTGTCATGTCAGACTCCTGGAGAGGTATTTACCAGTAAGACTAAATAATGTTTTTCTTTTTATAGATATTATGAATATATCTTTGGATACTCTCCATGGAAGAACAGTGGTGTAAAGGATGTAGGTCCATCATCTGGGAGGTTGGTCCAGCTTCAGGTTATTCTTACTGCTGAAGATAATGAATGTTCTATGCATCCCCACATCAAATCAGACGAGTCTTGTAAGTAATGTATGTCTACCACTAACTTGTATGCACTTGGTGGGATGCTGTATAAAACACACTTGCTTGTAATGGGGAAAGTTTGAACTTAGTAATTTTTTAAATTATGCTTTGTACATAGTACAACTCCTATGCAGAGCTATGTGTCTCCATGGTTACAGACTACAAACAAGCCCTATGTGTAGTCAGGTGGATCCTTCTCACAGGCCCTTCTTTTACTGCCTGTAGATTAGCAAGGAGATTTTTAAGATTATTTCTAGATAAACTAAGGGGGTCATTTATTAACTTGAAATATGCCTATATTAGGTGTATTTCAGGTGTAGATTGCGGCGCAATGCCTAGTTACGACGCAATTTGCGATCTTTCCCCTGCTCACACCACACCCACTTATTTAGCCTGGTGTGAGCAGGAAGGGGACGGTCTGGCAGGCCTGTCTCATTTACCATTTTCTACGCCTATTTCAGGCATAGAAAAGGTCTAAAGGTAAGACAACTTGGATGCTGTCTTACATTTAGAGGCAGCGCTGGATACGCCGAAAGTTTTGTAGAGGTCGGAGCCTCTTCATAACTCCGGCAGATCCACCTCCTTCAGTTGAATTGGGCTGATCTGTAATAATGGACACAGCCCATGGACAGGAGTGATGCTGTTCCTGCTGCTATGTCCTAATTTTCTCACGCAACATTGTTTTCTAGCGCACTTCCAACACCCCACACCGACAGCAGTCCAAGAAGCTAAGATCTGGGGACTTCTTTGCAGGGTCCTCACTTGCAAAGCTGATTCAGGCTACGTTCACTCTGCAAACTAGCACTAGTATGCCTGTCAATGCAGTAGAACCTAACTGGTCCCATTTATAAGTCAAAGGGGCTGTTGGGCGTGGACAATTTTAGCTGCCCACTTTCTACCTGTAAAAATAGAGGGTGTCTAAATGACAAATGTGTTCCCTTCATGCAGTCCAAGGAGGCAAATCCTGCTTTCTAGAACTTCTGAGACTGGGGTGGTGGGAGTGAAATATTAGTGCAGTTACATATAGCGGAGCAGTACTCTTTTATTTCCGTTTCCTTATGGGCTTCCCATCTTTTTTGTAGACAAACTCGTAATTGATGAGGATGGAGCTGTGTTACAGGCCAGTCAGGTCTGGGGTGCCCTACGAGGTAAGTCTTTTAAGTAGGTCTATTGTTAATTGTTCTGATGACCTTTTATGGTCCTGACAAATTTACATTTAATTTATTTTTGAAAAGTGTTCTTCCAGGGATAGTCTGCCGCTTCATCTGACCATCTGATTGGTCATGCAGGGTGGAACAGTTGCCAAAGTTTGGTGCACTGGTCCTGTTCTGATTAATACAGTCCTGATGAAAGTTTAAGACCACTTGAAAAATGGCAAAAAATCATATTTTACATTGTTGGATCTTAACAAGGTTCCAAGTAGAGCTTCAACATGCAACAAGAAGAAATGAGAGTGAGACAAAACATTTTTTTTGAGCATTGAATTAATTGAAAATAATGATTAAACTGAAACAGGCTGTTTTTCAGCTGATCCAAATTTTAGGACCACATGCCTTTTTTAAAAAGGCCAAATCTGTGCAAAGATGTGGATTCATTGTCATTTTCTGTCAGGTAGTCACACGTTGTGATGGCAAAGGCAAAAAAATCTCTCCCTTTTTGAACGTGGTAGGGTTGTTGAACTGCATAAGCAGGGTCTCTCACAGCGCGCCATCGCTGCTGAGGTGGGATGCAGTAAGACAGTCATTTGGAATTTCTTAAATGATCCTGAGGGTTATGGAACAAAAAAGTCAAGTGGAACACCCAAAAAAATGTCATCAGCACTGAGCCGGAGGATCCAATTGGCTGTCCGTCAAGACACTGGATGATCCTCGACCCAAATTAAGGCCCTTACTGGTGCTGACTGCAGCCCCATAACCCTCAGACGGTATCTGAGACGGAAGGGCTTCAAAAACAAAAAAGTCTTCAAAGACCTCCTCTCCTTGAACGCCACAGAACTGCTCGTTTGGACTTTGCAAGAGAGCACCAAACATGGAACATTCAAAAGGTGGAAGAAAGTGTTAGGCTCTGATAAGAAAAAATTTCACCTTGATGGTCCTGATGGTTTCCAACGTTACTGGCATGACAAGCAGATCCCACCTGAGATGTTTTCTACGCGCCACAGTGCAGGGGGCGCCATAATGGTCTGGGGTGCTTTTTCCTTCAGTGGAACAATGGAGCTTCAGGAAGTACAGGGGCGTCAAACGGCCGCTGGCTATGTCCAGATGTTGCAGAGAGCATTCCTCATGACTGAGGGCCCTCGTCTGTGTGGTAACGACTGGGTTTTTCCACAGGACAACGCTACAGTACACAATGCCTGCAGGACAAGGGACTTCGTCCAGGAGAATAACATCACTCTTTTGGCCCATCCTGCGTGTTCCCCTGATCTAAATCCAATTGAGAACCTTTAGGGATGGATGGCAAGGGAAGTTTACAAAAATGGACAACAGTTCCAGACAGTAGATGGCCTTCGTGCAGCCGTCTTCACCACTTGGAGAAATGTTCCCACTCACCTCATGGAAACGCTTGCATCAAGCATGCCGAAACGAATTTTGGAAGTGATCAACAATAACTGCGGAGCTACTCATTACTGAGTTCATGTTTGGAAGTTGGATTTTTGTTTTGGGGGGGTTTATTTATTTATTTTTTGGAGGTGTGGTCCTAAACTTTTGATCAGCTGAAAAACAGCCTGTTTCAGTTTATTCGTTTTCATTAAATTGAATGCTCAAAAAATGTTTTGTTTCACTCATTTCTTCTTGTTGCATGTTGAAGCTCTACTTGGAACCTTCTTAAGATCCAGCCATGCTAAATATGATTTTTTATTTTTTTTTGCCATTTTTCAAGTGGTCTTAATCTTTTGATCAGGACTGTATGATACTCTCCAAGGAACGTATGGTTATCTTGGCAACTGTATCATCCAGCATGGAGTTGCAGCTTCACTCCCGATGTTGGATTGAGTGAAAACGGCGCTACTCCTGTCCATAGTTTGTGTCTGTCTGGCATTGCAGCTCAGTCCACTTGACTTTCATCCCCCCCCCCCCCACCCCCCCCCCCCCCCCTCCTTTCTTTCTTTAAAGGTCTGGAGACCTTCAGCCAACTAGTCTATGAAAATGCTGCTGGGCTGGTAAGTCAATACGTTCAATATTGTGTTCTGGATATATTGATTGACTTTGATAAATATCTTGAATGCTATTACAAGAAAATAAACATTAGAAGTAGAGTTCAATTTCCCCCCACCTGAGGAAAAGGCTTTCATTGTGATGACAATAACGAAACGATTTAGGCAGGTAGGGAAAAATGATGCAAAGTAAGAATGCTTTCAAATATAGAAACGTTAATGGTTTATATTTCAGTTAACATAATGCAAAGTGAATGAACAAAAGAGAAACCTAAATCCAATCAATATGTGGTTTGACCGCCTTTAGAACGCCATCAAGTCTTCTAGGTACACTTTCACACAGTTTTTGAAGGAATTCAGCAGTGAGCTTGTTCCCAACATCTTGGAGATTAACCACAGATCTTCTGTGGATGCAGGCTTGCTCAGATCCTTCTGTCTCTTCGGCTTTTGGTTTGGCCTCATGCAGATGACAGCATTTTTGTTTGACATCTGATCCGCATTATAATTGGGCCGCAATAGATGAGTCCGTATCCGTATGTCTGTTCCACGACCCCCACAAAAATGATAGAACGTGTCCTATTCTTGTTCATTTTGCAGACAAGAATAGAACATTTCTACAGGGCTTTGAAAGCAAAAACTGCAGCATGTACACAGCAGGTATCTGTGTTTTGCGTATCTGTAATTTGCGGATTGCAGAATGGGTACAGTCATGTGCATGAGGCCCTAATCACACACCTAACTATGATCTTACATTTTCACACAGTATGGGATTTTGTATCTGGAAGAATTGATGCTGTTCTGAAGTTAAAGGATGATCACACCAAATATTGATTAGATTTCTCTTTATTCACTTAGCATTTTATTAATGATAAAAATAGACTTCTTAACACTTAACCTAGTAATATAGTTTATTAGGCTGAAAAAATACATCCATCCAGTTCGGCCTGTTATCCTGCAAATTGATCCAGAGGAAGGCAAAAAGCCCCATGGGGTGGAAGACAATTTTCCCGACTACAATCAGAATAACTCCCAGGATCAATGACCCGTCTCCAGAATTCTAATAACTATAACCTGTAATATTATTACACTCCAGAAATACATCATGTTTCCTCTTGAACTTATATATATATATATTTTTCATATTTTGTTATTTTTTCTTACTTTGCAGCCATTTTCCACACCTGCCTAAAACGTATACAGTGCTGTGTGTATGTGTGTAGTATATTGACTTCCAATGTGTAAAAAGTTTTAATTCAATCATTCAGTTTCAACAACTCCTTCTTGGTGCGTTATTCTGTGTGCGCTGGTGTGTGTTGTGTGTTTTTATTTTTTTGTTTTTTGGTCAAGGAGTATATATGATGTTTGTGTCCAGAGTTGAATCTAACATTATTATAGTATAATTTTATCATTGCCCTGTTTTTCTCTTTTTATCTAGTTCCTTGTAAACTATAGCCGAATTGCTGATGCTCCAAGATTTGCACACAGAGGAGTCTTGCTGGATACATCCAGGCATTACCTGCCATTAAAAACTATTTTGCTGAACTTGGTGAGGTTTTTCTTTTCCCCCCCTCTTTTTCTGCCTAAAGGGGTTTTCCTAGACTTTTGTACTGATGACCTATCCTTTGGATAGGTCATAGGTATCTGATCGATGAGAGTCCAGCACCTCATCAATCAGCCGATCAGCTGTTAAGAGAAGGCTGCGGCGATCAAAGTAGCTCCGTGGCCTGCTCTCAGCTTTTCCTAGGTCAGTGACTGCATGTTTTATTGGTCACGTGGCCTAGGCACAGCTCAACCCGCAATACCAAGCACTGCCTCTATACCTTGTGTGGTGCTGTGCTTGGTGAGCTGTGAGAAGGCCATGATGCTCACAGGAGCGCCACTGTCTTCTCAAACAGCTGATTGGCGGGGGTCCCGTTTGTCGGACCCCCACAGATTGGATACTGATCTATCCTGAGAATAGTTCATCATCTGTTGTAAAGACTTGGAAAACCCTTTTAAATACAGTGTCACACATTTTTGAGGCTTATTACTTACCATTTGCATTGACTTCCATTGGCTTGTATCTCAACTTTTCCTGAAGGCAGTTGTAGAGGGGAAGGGGGGAGTTTTGGCATGTTGGGTTCAGGATGCCCTATGTTACTGAGGAAGATAATCTAAGGAGTGTGACCGTATCTTGGTCCCCTCAGCATACAGTTGGTTAGGTTCCCTTTAAAGGGTTTTTACCATCTGCGACATTTATGGCATAGCAGCAGCAGGATATGTCATGAATGTCTAGTAGGTGGGGGTCACACCTCTGAGATGTGCTCCTGTCCTGAGAATGGGTTCCCATCGTGTGGCAGCCACGAATAGAGGGGTGGCTGCACTCTTCATTCACATATATGTGAGTTCTGGAAATGGCAGAGCATGCTCACTTGCGTATTATCAGAAGTCGCATAAATGTGAATGGATAGAGCTGCATGTCTCAGATGGGAATGTTACGCCAAGGATTTCAATACATGGTTTAATTTTAATTTTTTATCAATGGGCAGATAATAAGTCTCTCTTCTGTTCCAGGATGCAATGGCCTTTAACAAGATGAATGTTTTTCATTGGCATATAGTAGATGATCAGTCCTTTCCCTACCAGAGCATAGCTTTTCCAGAACTAAGTAACAAGGTAAGTGTCCTTCAGTTTCTAATGGCAAGAATTACCTGTGTGTACAATCCAGCAGTTATAAAACGCAGTCTTAGGCCTCATGCACATAACCGTTGTTGTGTTCCGTTCCGCAAAACGGGGTTCTGTTGTTCCATGATCCGTTTCCGTTTTTGTTTCCGTGTGTCTTCCTTTATTTTTGGAGGATCACCAGACATGAAGGAAAGCAAAAAAAAGTCTTAGTCAAGTTTGCCATGAAAATGATAGGGAAAAAACGGACGCGGATGACAATCTTTTTTCATGGTCCCATTGACTTGAATGGGTCCGCGAACCGTTTTTCGTGAAAAAAAATAGGACCGGTTACATTTTTTTGACTGACTGGAACCACGGATCACGGACGCGTATGACAAACGGTGCATTAGCAGAGTTTTCAACGGACCCATTGAAAGTCAATGGGTCCGCAGAAAATCACGAAAAACGAAACAACGGACTCGGAACACAACAACGGTCGTGTGCATGAGACCTTATAGTATGGTGTAATCTGGACTCGGTCTGACTGTGGGTGTTGAAAGTCACCATTTGAAATGCACCAAGTATCCAGAAGGATATTGACTACAGATCCAGAAATCCAGAATCTCATAGCAAAACCATGCATTGATGTAATGGTAAATGGAAACCGGTCACATTGAACATTCTGGGGTTTTAAGTCCAGGAGGCGGTCCCATCAGTGATTGGCAGCTATCTGTGTATACACAGTCTTAGAAGGAAGGCTGTCAATCACTGATAGGACCGCCTCCTGGACTACAAAGCCCAGAATGAGCAGGAATTGACATGAGTGAAATACAAGGTTTTTTTTCAGAATCTTTTTCTCATAAAATTACATATCAATCTGCTCAGCTCCTCCTGCTCTATAACTGCTGCCTGTAGATTATTTCGTGTTTTCATGGTAACAGGGTCCCTAAAAACCTATAATACTGTGCAAAGTGGTATTTCCCAATTAAGAGAAACATCTCTTCTCTAGCGCCATCTTGTGGAAGTGGCTCTCTATTAGTCAAAATCCAACTTCTAATCAAGCCTTGGAATATGACAAGGGAAAATGTCAAACCAGATATCCATCAGACAGTAGACAGTTGTTTTGGGGTGTTTGCTGCTCGTCAGTACAGAGTAGGATTCTGGCTGGCTGGGTACAATGCCTTGAATGCATCTTGGGCAGGGTGCTAGGGACCAGTCCTGTATGGAGACTTACTGGGAGTGCTCCATAGGAAACTAATATGCAAAGAGTTATTGCCAAAGAAAGAGAACCATCTCGCTAGGTTCACCCTTTGGAAGTGGCTCCCTATGTGAGTCAGTGTCTGACTTTTTAACAAGTCTTGGAATATGACAAGGGAAAATGTCTCCATACAGAATTGGTCTTTTTTAAGAAGATTCAATACCCTGGCTAAGCCTCTTTCAAGGCATCGGACCCAGCCAGAATCCTACTCTGTACTGACGAGGGGCAAGCACCCTGAAATGAGATTATCTGGCTTGGCATTTTCCCATGTCATATTTCAAGGCTAGTTTAACCCTTTCATGACTGCCATACGGCTATATACGTCCTATCTGCACATACACCGTGCAGATAGGACTTAAATAAACGTTATGGCAGCTCTTTTAATCCAAGCGCTGCAAAACGCTTGAATTAAAGCTTCAGTCGCTTCAGGGACAGTGCAGAGTCTGGTAATGCCGGCAAAGAACCAGAGTGGTCCCTTGCCAGTGATCACTTTGGTTAGTCTCTGCAGAGACTAACCAATCAGATCGCCGCAGTGTAAAAGTGCCGCTTTCAGGCTCTGATTTGCACTCTGCAGCTCCGAGCCTGAAATCTGGCACTGACTGCTGTCTGTGCCAGCAACTGGGCCCCCTTGTGCGCCCCTTCTCCCCCTGCAGTATCTGACGGCGGCGGCTATTCCTGAGCCACCACCATAAGCAGCGAGTGTCGGCTATATGCTGACTCTGCTGTAACCCCCTAGATGCCACTGTCAGCGGAATCCATGGGGTTAATAAAGGGAGGGGGCTCCCTCTCTCAACCATCGGGCTGCAGCGCTGCGATGGCAGTGGCCTGATGGTTGCCTTGACAACCAGACGCTTTGCAAAGGCGTCCGGTGTTGCCATGTATCAGTGTAAAACTGACAGTATTATACTTTGCAATGCAAGAGCATTGCAAAGTATAGTACAGCCATCAGCCCCACTGCATCTTCAAGATCCAAGTGGGACTTGATTTTAAAAAAGTGTAACAATAAAAGAAAAGTTAAAATAAATGTAAAGATTTATTTATAAATTTTTTAAAATAAATTGCCTTTCCCATATGCGCTCATTTTATAAAAGATTAAAAAGAAAATAAAATAAACTACACATAATTGGTATCGCCGTGTCTGTAATGACCTGACCAGTTTGTGCAAAAGCAGTATGAGAAGCAAAAGGAAAAAACGGAAAACCAAACAATGTACAAACCCAGAATCGCACAGGCCACAACGAGGCCCGTAAACAGAGAGAATGGGTGGGAGTTGTGTTTCCCCCAATGAACGGAAGAGAAACAGCATTTACGGTAAGTACAAAAATCTAGTTTTCTCATCCATATCGTTGGAGGACACAGGTTTGACCTTGGGACGTTACAGAGCAGTCCCAGGGGTGGGTCATAAACAAAGAATCCATGCAGCCAATCGGAAAACTGCCGTCTGCAAAACTCTAAGGCCTCTTTCACACTTGCGTTGTCCGGATTCGGCATGTACTCCACTTGCCGGAATTACACTCCGGATCCGGAAAAACACAAGTGTACTGAAAGCATTTGAAGACGGAACCGTCTTCCAAATGCTTTCAGTGTTACTATGGCACCCAGGACGCTATTAAAGTCCTGGTTGCCATAGTAGGAGCGGGGATCGGGGGAGCGGTATACTTACAGTCCGTGCGGCTCCCGGGGCGCTCCAGAATGACGTCAGAGCGCCCCATGCGCATGGATGACGTGTCCAATGCGATCACGTGATCCATGCGCTTGGGGCGCCCTGACGTCACTCTGGAGCGCCCCAGGAGCCGCACGGACGGTAAGTATACTGCTCCCCACTACACTTTACCATGGCTGCCAGGACATTAGCGTCCCGGCCGCCATGGTAACCATTCAGAAAAAGCTAAATGTCGGCTCCGGCAATGCGCCGAAACGACGTTTTAGCTTAAGGCCGGATACGGATCAATGCCTTTCAATGGGCATTTATTCCGGATCCGGCATTGCGGCAAGTGTTCCGGATTTTTGGCCGGAGCAAAAAGCGCAGCATGCTGCGGTATTTTCTCCGGCCAAAAAACGTTCCGTTCCGGAACTGAAGACATCCTGATGCATCCTGAACGGATTTCACTCCATTCAGAATGCATGGGGATAATCCTGATCAGGATTCTTCCGGCATAGAGCCCCGACGACGGAACTCTATGCCGGAAGACAAGAACGCAGGTGTGAAAGAGCCCTTAGACACAGACACAGAGAAGCGTTAGAAGATGCAAAGGTGTGTACTCTGTAAAATTTGGAAAAGGTGTGCAAAGACGACCAGGTAGCCGCCCTGCACACCTGAAGGGCCGAAGCCCCATGATGTACTGCCCAAGAGGCCCCCACTGCCCAAGCAGAATGAGCAGTAAACTGGAAGGGTGGAGCCCGGTCACTGATGCGGTACGCTTCCACAATGGCCAAATGAATCCATCAGGAAATGGAAACTTTGGACGCAGCCAGTCCTCGTCTCTGTCCCTCTGACATGACAAATAATGAATCCGTCCGTTGGAAAGAGGACGTCTGAGACGGATAGATGCGGATGGCCCGAACAAAATCCAGAGTGTAGAGCGACTGCTCACGAGGATGAGACTGGGCAGGACAAAAGGAAGGGAGAATGATCTCTTCATTGAGATGGAATGCCTTGTCCTGATGGAGGATAAGGAAGGGCAACCGACGGAACTAGCGTCTCTTTCCTGGCACGCTACAGATCGAAGTGACTGCCACCAAAAATGCCACTTTGTAGGACAGGCAGCCAAGGGACACCTGCTGCAAAGGCTCAAACGGGGAGGACTGGAGAGCGCTGAGCACCAGATTACGGTCCTAAGGATTCAAAAGAGGCTGGTAAGGGGGCGCTGCATGCGCCACCCCCTGCAGAAAGGTCCGAACTGCAGAAAGTGAAGCCAAATTCCGCTGAAAAAGAATGGAAAGGGCCAAAACTTGCCCTTTGAGGGAACTGAGAGCCATCCCCAAGTCCATGTCCGACTGCAGGAAAGACTAGAGTAGTGGCAACGAGAACCGAATGAGAGACGACTGGTGGCGTTCGCACCAACTAAAGTAGAACTTCCAGGTCCAGTGATAGATCTGGGAGGACGATGGCTTCCTAGACCAAATGATGGTCTGGACAACAGCATCTGAGAAATCCTGAGCCCTTAGTACGGCGGCTTCAACAGCCATGCCGTTAAATGTAGCAACCCTAAATTCGGGTGGAAGATCGATCCCTGCGACAAAAGGTCCTCCCGAAGGGGAAGATGCCAGGGTTTTTTGACGGGGAGGAAGACTAGGGATGCGTGCCATACTCTGCGTGGCCAGTCCGGGGACAAGAGAATGCAGAGGAGGACTTGGCGGTATAGGGCTTGGAGCCCAGCTAGCGAAGACTCCAGGGAGGGCAAGGCTTGAAAGATGGCTTGCGCATCTGCTCTGGGGCAGATTTGTCGGCTGGCCGCTTCGGGCTGGAGGAACTCCGAAAGGACCGAAAAAGAGGTCTGTGCTTTTTAGACCTGTCCTACTCTGCGGCAAATGGGTGCTTGGGTGCTTTTTACCCCCTGTAGCATCAGAGATAATCTCAATCTCATCCAGATGCTTGCCAAAAAGCCTTTTACCTGCAAAGAGGAGGGACGTCAAGACCAGTTTAGAAGCATTATCCACCGCCCAGCTAGATAGCCACAGGGTACAGCGGATGGCCACTAAAAGGGCTGAAGAGCTGGCCAAAAGCCTGGCCGAGTCCAGAGAGGCCTCACAGATGTAAGACCTGGCGTAGGAAAGTTGCACTGCAATATCCGAAAGTTCCTCCGAGGAGTCCCCTGAGGTAAGGCCCTGATGTAGCTTGTTTGCCCACTTGGTCATAGCCTTGCTGACCCATGTAGAGGCAAAAACTGGGTGTAGGGCAGTGCCAGCTGCTTCAAAGGCAGATTTGGCAAAAGATTCCAATTTCTTATCCCTGGGGTCTGAGAAGGAAGCCCCATCAGCCATAGGCAAGGTGGTATTTTTAGCCAGGCGGGATACCGGAGGGTCAACAGGAGAGGAGGACCACTTCTTTGTCAAATCCTCTGAAAAGGGATATAAGACATCTAAGCGTTTCAGCAAAGCAAAAACGCCTGTGAGGGAACTTCATTCCTTGGAAAAGGAGGAATCAAACTCCGGGGGGTTGGGGAAAACTTTTGGCGAGCGATGGGATCGCCTGAAGGAAAAACTAAAACCGGCAAATGAGGGTGTAGGGTCCTTAACCTGTAAGGTTTCTATAACAATGAGATTGTCTCACCGGAGGACCAAAGTCAGTGTCTGACAACTTATCCTCAGAACACGCCTCTTCTAATAAGAACGCGTCGAAGCCCTGAGAGGCGGCAGATAGATGGAGTAAAAGGGGGACGCAGACGCCCTTCGAGGAGAGGGTGGTCTGACCCTTTTTGCAGGACGGCTGCGATTGGGGAGTAGCAGGGGGTTCCCTAGAGTCTGACTGGTCAGAGGATGGCCACACCAAACGCCCCAGCATTTCCACAATGGCCCTGTTGGACTGGGAAACGTCCTGCACCATCTTAGACAGAGAGCTCACCCACTCTGGCTCTACCATGGGCTGGGCAGGGGGGCGACTGGGACAGGGTCAGAGCCACTTTGCGGTGGAGCAGAGGGGATCTAACTCACAGGATGGCAATTTTGAGCGACAAGAAGCACATGCAAAATGTCGCACGGAAGTGACCGCGAGCTGGGAGAACTCATGCCCCCCCCCCCCCTAATGGAGTCGGCCGCCCGCAATAATTAAAAGGCGCGATGGCGCACCAAATGGAGGTCTCTCCTCCCTACCCGCGGTGGGCGAATCTGAAGTAGGCCACAGTACAAGCTGATGCCTCAATTTAGAAGCTACCCCAGCGGAGGAGAGAAAAACTGGCGGTGGCAGGCGGCCCGGTCGGGTGTCTGCGACAGAAGTTTGGCAAGCACAGAGGGCTACTCTTCGCCCCCACAGAAGAGCCGTCAAGCAGCTGTTAACCCTTCCCTGCCTGTGGGGGGGGGGGGGGGGCAAGGCTTCATGGGGTCATCCACAGTAAGTAACCTGAGAGGGGGGTTGGAGCCAGGAATACTTACTCGTCTGGCGTGTTCTGCCCCCCTGGTTCCAGCCAGGTCACCACCTTCGCTGTGCGGCCCCTTGGGGAAGGCTGCTACTCCGGAAACAGGGGGGACTTGTCGTGGGCGGCCGTGGTGACCCAAAGGCTGGCTAAATGCAGAGGCTTTAGGAACCTCCTGGTCCTCCTTGTCGTCTGGAGACCGGGAAGGAGCAACGGGCTCGGGGACCCCCTGGTCTCCAGTCTCCTGTGTGGGAGTGCAGGCAGCTAGGACTACCTGTAATCCCGCTAAAAGAAAAAGGGAAAAAATCAGTAGACCTACAAAGCTGGGAGCTCTGCCTCCTACGGACACTAAGCTAAAACAGTTTTAGCTTAGTTCCTGTAGGAAGGGTATAGCTGGAGGGAGGAGATCACAATTTTGTGCTTAGTGTCGCCTCCTAGTGGCAGCAGCTATACCCAAGTTCAAGCCTGTGTCCACCAATGATACGGATGAGAAAGTCATATGCATCCCAAAAATGATACCAATAAAAACTACAGGCCATCCTGATAAAAATAAGCCCTTATACAACTATATTGTATTATACAAATTTGGTGTCGCCATAACAGTATCAATCCACAGAATAAAATTATTATATCAAATATACCACATGGAGAACCCCATAAAAAAAACACTAAGAATTGCAATATTGGCCCACTTCACCTCATAAAAAATTAAATAAAAAGAGATCAAAAAGTCATATGTACCCAAAAATACTTTAAAAACTACAGCCCATCCTGCAAAAAATGAGCCCCCACACAGCTCGGTCAACAAAAAAATCTATTTCAGCAAATTCCATGTTAGAAAATGCAGATGCCACTTCTTTCCTTTTTGAATTCTGCCGTCTGCTCATACAGCAGTTTATGACCACATATGGGGTGTTGATGTATTCAGGAGAATATGGGTAACAAATTATGGGGTACATTTCCTCCTGTTATCCCTTGATAAAGTGAAAAATGTGGGCTTTTTGGTGACTTTTTTTCTTGTACAAAATATACAGCAGTTTACGAACATAAATGGGGTGTTTCTGTAAACCGCAGAATCGGAGTAATAAATTGAGGTTCGTTTTGCTGTTAACCCTTGCTGTGTTATAGGAAAAATTAGATTAAAATAAAAAATTTGCACAAAATCTGAAAATTGTAAATTTCACCTCCATTTTGCTTTCAATTCTTGGGGACCACCTAAAGGGTTAACAGTTTGTAAAACCAGTTTTGAGTAATTTGAGGGGTGTAGTTTCCAAAATGGGGTAATTTATGGGTGGTTTCTATTATGTAAGGACCTCAAAGTGACTTCAGAACTGAACTGGTACTTGAAAGTCGGTTTTGAAAACTTTATGGAAAATTTTGAAAAATTGCTTCGTAAATTGTAAGCCTTCTAACGTCCTAAAAAATAAAATTGTAATTTTTTTTAATGATAACCTAAAGTAGACATATAGGGAATCTTAAGTAAAAACTATCTGAAGTATTATTTGCCTTTAATGCGTAGAAATTCAAACTTAGAAAATTACATTATTTTGTTCTTTCCACGTTTTCTGTAAATTTTTGGATTTTTTAAAATATAAAGGTAAAAGTTATCAACCCGAGTTTACCCCTAACATCAAGTACGAGATGTCACGAGAAAACAGTCTCAGAATGGATTGAATAAATAAAAGCATTCCAAAGTTATCACCACATAAAGTGACACGTGTCAGATTTGCAAAATTAGTCCTGGTCACTAAGGTGAAAAATGGCTTGGTCTTGAAAGGGTTAAAAGTTGAATTTTGACACCTAAGGAGCCACTTCCAGAAGATGGTGCTAGCAAAAGGGTTCTCTTCCCTTTCCATTCCTATGGAGCATTGCCAAGAAGTCTCCACATAGGAGTGGTCTCTTTAAGGACATCCAGCACTTTGCCTAAGGCCTTATGAACGTGTGTCGTTGGGGCCCGTGCTGCGGATTGCAGGTTGCGGTCCTGCAATGCACGGGCACCGAACATAGGGCAGACTCTGACCCATTCACTTGAATGGGGTCCGTGATCCGCATCCGACAGTCCACACCGCAAAAAAGTAGTGCATGCACTATTTTTTTGCGCTGCGGTGCTTCCGTGGGGTTCCATGCCTCTGTTCCGGGACGCAATACGGCAACGGTCGTCTGCTTGAGGCCTAAACCTGTAATACTGAAACTGCCAGCTCTTCTGTGTGTGTGGTATCGATTCATTGAGTTGTGTGTGGTTTTTTTTTTTTTTTTTTTTTTTTTTTGGCCCACAATGTGAGTAAGCCCTAAAATCACATGTAGTGTTGAGTTCTGTATTTTTGCTGCTTTTCAGGGAGCTTACCATCCGTTGACACATATTTACACTCCCACTGATGTTAACCTGGTGATTGAATATGCCCGCTTCAGAGGCATTAGAGTCGTACCAGAGTTTGACACTCCAGGACATGCGGATTCATGGGGTAAAGGTAAGTGTTTTTGGTGCTACTTCAGCATGCACTCTACTGGCTCAGTTTACTTTACGCAATTAACTTTAGTGTACGTTTCTGAAACTTGGGAGGAGGGAGATGCAGGTTGTTACTGGTTGTTACTCGCTTTTTTTTTTATAGATGAACCATCACACATTGTCCTTTTGAAATCCATTGGCCATCGTTGTACTGCGTGGAGACCCTTGCGTCGCAAGCAACCCCTTCAATTCCATTTTCCTTAATATTTTATTACACTTATGGCACTACTATATTCCGCAGCGCTTTACAGACATTAGCATCAGGCTCACAATCTAAGTTCCTTATCAGTATGTCTTCGGAGTGTGGGAGGAAACCGGAGGAAAGCCACACAAACACGGGGAGAACATACAAACTCCATGCAGATGTTGTCCTTGGTTGGATTCGAACCTAGGACCCCAGCGCTGCTAGGCACCAGTGCTAGGACATATTCAAATATTTAAAACAATTGGTGGCAATTTGACATCTGAGTTTTGATCATTTCCAGGACCCTGTTCCATTAGCTTTTAGCTTACGATACATTGATCTCTATTCCTCTAGTTTATACTTATGGAATAGCCATTTCGGCACACTTCTAAATGCACATCCTCTGTAGATCAACAGGTGATTGAGAAGATTTATAGTTGTATTCTTGCTTTATAGGGCAGAAAGATCTTTTGACACCATGCTACCAGGATGGGCAACCCAGTGGAACATTTGGGCCTATAAATCCCATTAAAAATGAGACTTACAAATTTATACAGGATTTGTTTTATGAGCTCAATTTGGTATTTCCTGATAAGTATATCCATCTAGGAGGGGATGAAGTAGATTTCTCTTGTTGGTAAGTTTATTATGTGAATATATATATATATATATATATATATATATATATATTGTGTGTGTGTATAATAATGTTACACCGCATATTTTTTTTTCCATTCCTCCCTCACACCCCTCAGAAAAGGTTAGTAAAATGATATGTACTTCAAAATTACAGCTCATCCTGTGAAAAAACAAGCAAGCCCGATACAGCTATAGAAAAATTTGAAAAGTTAAGGCTCTAAGAATGCAAAACAAAAAGGAAAAAAAAACTATTTTTAAAGGGTTTATCCTATCTCGCACATTACAGCTCCTACCTCTGGGACCTATCTCTCTAGAACAGAATGGAGAGTTGGCCGTGATTGCTCTCTCTCTATGGAAGTTCCGGAAATAGCTGTGCACTCTGGCTCTGTTCTTTTTGGAACTTTTAGAAGTGAACTTCTATAGAAGTGTGCTGCCCTTCACTTTGTAGGCCCCATTCCTGAAATAAGGCGTGGGTCCCGTATCTATCTGACATTGGCAGATCCTAGTGATTGGCCAACCGCTTTAAAGAAGTTTCCATTATAGAACCTCTTACAAAGTGCTGATGAGGGTGGTGCCTTGTACCCAGCTATATAACCACGTAGTGCCAGACTTCCTCCTACCTGTTTTGGCATTTATACAACCATTAGAGGTATGGTGTATATCTGGTGGTCCTAAAGTGGTGCATTTTTGGTACAAGTTATACCCGCTTTGTTACAGACTATAATCTGTCTAAATGTTGCTGACAAGCCCTGCTCAACAAAGATATATCTAAGTGATCCCCTGTGCTAAGCAGAAGCAGTCGACCTTCCACAGGGGTGGATAGGGAACTGAAAGTGGCCCTAGAAAAAAACTAAATGGCTCCATGAGGTAGGTGGATCCAAATTGACAGAAAGCAGGGCCAACACAAGTAGGCAGGCTAGCAATTCCATATTGCGGCACAAAATACCACCCCAGCAGAACCAAAGACTGCAGCCCCAAATACCTCCTCAGAAGCTGCCCCTCTGTGTTGGCCAGCACCAGCTGCCACATTCAGCCCTCCTACTCCTGTTGCCTCAGGATGGCAGTAGTTTAATTCATCACTATGTCAGTGAGCCTGGTGATGTCCCCAACACAGATGGCTGGTTTACAGCGTTCCTGGAGGCTGTTTTGGAGGTGGGTACTATGCTACTACACTAAACCACCTTCTGTGCCGGTGACTTCACCGGGCTCACTGCTAGGTTGAAGTCTGCGGCACAAAGCAGAGTCTTGCGCTGCGTGATGCAAGGAAATGTCCGATGCTCCACTTATATGTAGTCCGGGAATAAAAAGCGGCTTCTATCCAGTTTCAGCCCTGAACCCGGAAAACCCCTTTTAACTCTTGGGTTCTAACCACCAGTTGCAGCTCTTTGTATACAATTACGTCCCAGTACAGACAGTCCTGTTGAGGGTAATAAAATACAATATTACTTTATGCCTTTATTCTCTGCAGGAAATCCAATCCTGATATCACGAAGTTCATGAGTGAACATGGCTTTGGCACAGATTACTGTAAACTAGAATCTTACTATGTTCAAAAGTAAGTAATTTTTATTTATTTTCTTGTGCTGTCCTTGGGTTGTTAGTCCATTTGCTCCCTGCACCTCTGCTCTTCACTACACCTTCTGATCGGGGTGATGGCGCTGATGAAACATCAATGTATTGAGTGGCTGTGATTGCCTGTGCCCAAATAACAAAGCAGAGCGGTTTAAAGGGTAACGCGAATTGTGTAATGTGGATATATATCCGCCACGGACAAAATAAACCTTGCAGTTTCCCAACCCAAATGTCTAATGGCTCAGAAATTAGGTCTGTCAAAGAAGTTGATGGAGAGAGGTTGAGTTGGGCTATTAACCTCAGCATCTAAAGGGTTAAGCACCTGGGAACAGGAATTTCCCTTATCCAGGTTGCTGATATACAATCTCATAATGTACATGTATGGCATGGCGCTTTAATTTAACCCCCTTCCTGCATTGTCGCATACACATACGTTGCAGGAAACACCATCTTGTGTTGCGCATTGCCCTTGCAAACATCTGCTGGAGGACACCTGTGACTGACGGCCATCTCCAGCACTAACAGCCATAAATGAAGAAGACTTAACTTCTGGCTGTTTAACCCCTTTCTACCCTGTGATCAGTGCAGATGATGGTGCTGACATAGGAAAGCGGGCAGCAGAGGCATACGTTCAGCCTAGGGTCTAACAAGATCCCCCAGAGTTTCTTGTATAAGCCCCTGCCCTGTTAGGTATGCCCTACAGAGGTCTGTGCATTTCACATGCAGAGGCTGTACTGTAGTGTCCTATGGCCTGTCGGACAGGAGATTACAATAAAATAGCAGTGCGAAAAGAAAAAATACAATCATTTTTTTTAATCATTATCAAATAAAAATGATTTAATAGTAAAGAAATATACATATATTTGGTTATTTTATCTTTTTTGGCGGTGGTCTGTCTTCAGGAATGGACATCACTACCTGATCAGTGGAGGTGTGACGCCCTACAGCCCTGCTGATCAGCTGTTTGGGTGTAGCTCTGCCAACATGGTAATGGACAGCGCTTGTCGCTGCCCTGTGTGATCATTACCTTCTTGTTTTAGCCGTTGGCGGGGGTCTCGCAACTCTGACCCACACTGATCAAAAAATTTGAGATCTCAAAATGATATATATTTTTATTAAAGTTCTGGTGCATTTTATGGCCCGGACTGATGTTAACACGGCTAGATGTATGACAAGGTGTGCAAAGGGGCAATGCTGGCCATACATGAGAGAAACGTTTGTTTCTAAAAGCGTGATTGGCTATGACCTCCTGCATATGGAGGCCTGTTAACTGTCCCTTGACATAAGGTATTGAGGAGATAGAAGGACTGAACATGTTTAAATCTAGCTTGCCTAATCTTTTTTTTGTTCTGGCTGGATGAAACGGAAACCGTACGATTCTGTCCTCGAGTGACCCACACATACTGATTTCCTGCAATTATGAAACCATTCAGATAGAATGACACGTGATTGTGGTGTTCTTCATCACTCCATATTGTTGTCTTAGACTGATCCGCTCCTTCTGGGTAGGGCCTCTGCCTGTACCCGTGACTAACTGCCTGTAACTTAACTTTATTACAGAATATTGAACATAGTGTCAGAGTCCAAGAAGGGCTACATGGTCTGGCAAGAGGTATTTGATAATGATGACCAGGTATGTTCCTCTATGGAGTGGGATGTGTTGTAGTGGAGCTGGACGTCCTCTTTTCTCCGGGTGTTTCCGCCTTCCTCCGATCACACACTTAGCACATACAGTGAAACATCTCCCTCAGATCGCCTCTTTATCCAGACCAAATTTCCTGCCACAGATTTTTTGTTCTGCCATGTATCATGGATACTAGACATCTTTGTTTAGAAGACCACTTTCCAGAAGAAATTCGGTGCAGTTTTGGGTGGTCATCTCGGAGAGGTCTCACTGTATGTCATGCATGTATGTGTATTTGTGCTTTCTATTGACGTTCCTCTCTGGGGTTACCTGTATCCATCCTTAGTGGCTGCTGATTGATCTACCAATGTCCTCTATTCACAGACGTGAAGGACAATCATGAGAAATATTATCATTCTAAAATAATCATCAGAAAACCACAAATACTGCTGCTTGCTTATTCTTAACACCTATCCGTAAAATACCACCTCTGAATTGATGATATTTCTGTCCCATGCTTGCGTCATGATCGGTCAGCACATGAAATAGTGGTCGTGTAGCCATCTGATAAAGCTGCCCATGGCCATAGCTGCTGGCTGATCCTGCTGCAATTGTTGACCGACTAATGTACAACTGTACAGATGGCACATGTCGTCCTTGTGCTTTCCGCATCCGTGTGGCCGAGCCGCAAATTATAGAACGTGTTCCATTGTCCACTTTGCGGACCGGAATAGGCATTTTTGTTTTTCCAATGGGGCTTGTGAACTGTGGGAGGCTCATGTACTGCCTCCGTATTTTTAAGATCTGCAATTTGCGGACCACATAATTGATACGGTCATGTGAATGCACCCTAATAGGAAGAGGACCTCTCTGGCAGCAGCTATTCTCCCCTCTCCCTAGAAACACATGTGTGTTCAGCATAGTGCATGCATGTGTATTGGAGGAATAGCTGTCCATCAAACAAGCATTTGGCTGACTGGTATCTAAAGTGTATGGCCAGCGTTGGTGTCCCAGCAAAAGTAATCTGGCAGTGGTTTCTTCCCCTCTTATGGAAAAAAAATTGCACAGTTGACTGATCTGAACAGATTTTTATGAAGCAGTCCAGGAGATTGAGGTCAGACCAGCCATTGCACAACTGATGCCCCAGGGGGTACAGGACCCATTCATTGTAAGGACCGGACTACATTGAGGCATTTAGAAAAGGAGACTTTTGTATTACTTACCAGTAAAGTCTCTTTCTCGCTCTTCCTTGGGGGACACAGGAAACCATGGGTATAGCTCTGCTCCCTAGGAGGCGTGACACTAAGTGAAAGCTGTAAGCCCCTCCTCCATCAGCTATACCCTTCAGCCTGGAGAAGAGACTGCCAGTTGCGTGTCCAAGTAGTGAAAGATAACCACCAACCGGAAAAAAGAACCGTCAAGCCCCAACGGGGGCAACCAAGCCGGAACCACAACTGTAACCCAAATGAAGGGCGGGTGCTGTGTCCCCCAAGGAAGAGCGAGAAAGAGACTTTACTGGTAAGTAATACAAAAGTCTCCTTTTCTCGCCCATATTCCTTGGGGGACACAGGAAACCATGGGACGTTCCAGAGCAGTCCCAGAAGGGAGGGACCAGAACAAACTAGACCAACACCGGAGGCATCAATCAACTGCCGCCTGCAACACCAGACGGCCTAAAGCAGCGTCAGCCGACGCATGAGTATGCACCCTGTAGAACTTGGTGAAGGTGTGCAAGGAGGACCAAGTGGCCGCTCTTGCAAATCTGCTCCGTAGAAGCCCGATTCCTCTGAGCCCAGGAAGCCCCGACCGCTCTAGTGGAAGTGAGCGGTAACACCGAGGGGCGGAACCTTGCCCTTGGCGAGATAAGCCTCAGTAACAGCCATCTTGACAAAACGGGCGATAGCAACTTTGGATGCCGCCATCCCTCTGCGCGACCCCTCCGGAACCACAAAGAGCGAGTCAGTACGCCTGAAAGAGCTGGTTACCTCCAGGTAAACCTTGAGCGCCCTGACAACGTCCAGGCGATGAAGCTCCCTCTCCCGGGGGTGGGAAGGGGAAGGACACAAAGAGGGGAGAACGATGTCCTCGTTCAGATGAAAGACGGAGACCACCTTAGGAAGGGACCGGACGAAGGACCACCTTGTCTTGGTGGAACACTAGGAAAGGTTCCAGACAGGAGAGTGCAGCCAATTCGGACACCCTCCGAAGAGAGGTGACGGCCACAAGGAAAATAACCTTGCAGGACAGAAGTTGCAAGGAAACCGTCCGCAGAGGCTCGAAAGGAGAAGCCTGGAGCGCTGAGAGAACCAGGTTCAGGTCCCAGGGCGGTACCGGAGGGCGGTACGGGGGAACCGCGTGAGCCACGCCCTGAAGGAAGGTCTTGACAGGACCAAGGGGGCCAGTGGGCGCTGAAACAAAATGGACAGCGCAGACACCTGACCCTTCAAAGAACTAAGACCCAGACCTTGGGCAAGTCCGCTCTGCAGGAAGGACAAAACGGTGGGAGAGAAAAGCGGAGAGCGGAGGAATCCCCAGATCGGCACAGAACCCCAAATAGGCTCTCCAGGTCCTATAATAGATCCTAGAAGAGGACGGCTTACGGGCGCGGATCATGGTGCGGACGACGAGGATTGCTTTGCTGCGGGTGTGCGGGCAGCCTGCGGCTTGCGCCAGGAGGGCTGCGCCCGAAAAAACGGCTTCCTATGCTTGTCCTGGGGAGGAGCCGAAGCGGCAGCTGTGGTGGGAGCCCCAGAGGCCCTGCGGGGAGGACCGAAAACGAGACGCACCAGGGCGTCCGCGGGGGGCGCCCCTGGCTTGGGGTTGAGGAAGATGGGTGCTTTTACCACCCGTGGCCTCCGAAATAAGTTCGTCTAGGCGGACCCCGAAAAAGGCGGGAACCCGCAAACGGTAGCCCCGCCAAGGAACGTTTGGAGGCAGCGTCCGCTATCCAAACCTTCAGCCAGAGCTCCCTCCTGACGGAAACTGCCCAGGGCGGAGGAGCGTTGCAATAAGGGCTCCCGCATCAAGGGAGGCCTCACAAACAAAATTCCCGGCCCGAATAATAAGCTGGGCCAAGGAACGTAGGTCCTGGATGGGGACGTCCGAGTCCAACTCCTGTTCCAGCTGCGCACCCCAAGCAGAGATTGCTTTCCCTGCCCAAGCAGAGGCAAAAACCGTCTGAGAGCAGAACCGGAGGCAGCAAAAAAATGCCCTTGGAATGGGTCTCCATGCGACGGTCCTCCGCTGACTGAAGAGAGTACCCGTCAGGAACAGGGATGGCCGTGTTCTTTGACAGCCGGGCCACAGGGGGGTCACCTTGGGTGGGGAAAGACCATGTGGCCACGACATCGGCTGGAAAGGGATAGCAAATGTCCAGCTTCTTGGGGTTGACAAAACGGGCGTCCCGGGCGATCCCAAGCCTTAGACACCACAGAGGAGAAATCAGAGTGGATTGGAAAGACTTTTGAAGACCTGCCTGGGTCTGATAAAGGAGACGCTAGCTGCGTCCGAGCTAGGGGGATCATCCTGCACCTTAAAGGTGTCCACGAATATCCGAGATGAGTTGACCCATCGCTGAGGCTAGCTTGGACGGCAGGGCCGAGTCCCATTTCCAAATCTGAAACCGCCAATTCACCTTCAGAGAGCGAATCCTTTGGAGATGAGAGGCTCGTCTGGGTGCGCTCGCGTGGCGGGGAGAGGGAGGCATCCGAGGAGGGAGGCTCGTCTACTCTAATACGCTTCTGAGAGTGCCTAGCTCGGGAGGGGTCACTAAGAGGGAGTGAACCCTCTGCAGCGGCAGAAGCAGTGGACCCGGAGGGCGCGACAAATCAGTGAGGCGTCCTGCGGGGTAGGTGGCCTGTCTATTAGGCGGCCACGACCATGAGTGAGGGCTTTCCACGGCCTGGGACAGGGATCTAGCCCAGTCAGGCGGGTCAGAGGCAGCAGGGAGCGACACAGGCGGGCGACTGAGGCTGCGGTGGAGCCCGGCATGCAGTACAGTGCGGATCAGACTGCCCCCGGAAAAGGGTTCCCTACAAGCCGTACAGGCATGGTACCAAGGCTTGGCGGCCTGCAGAAGGGTCTGACATGGTGGAACAAGATGTTGCACTTGAAGTGGGAGACCCCAAAGAAAAGGGAACGGGGATAACACCCAAGCGACAGTACTGTGGCACGGAGGGGGTTAAAAGTCCTACCAGACCCGGATGATGCAAGCGGCAGCGGTAAGGGGAACAGACTGAGGAGGCTGTGAGGAGAGGCAGCAAGCACCGGCTTCGGATCGCACTGCAGAGAGGATTCCACGCTAGCACTGTGCGATGAACCCGGAAGTAGCGGAGCGCATGTAGGAAGCTCCGCCCCCCCTCTGCCGCTCTGAATCAGAGCCGCGCGCGTGCGCGGCAAAATGATTTTTAACCCCCCCAAGTGAAGAAGTGCCGGCCATGAAATGGCGCTTGTCACACCATTTAAGCGGCCCCCGCACCCCCGCCGCGCCTTGCTTCAACCTGCGAATTGGCAGACGGTTTGCTTGCCTGCAGCCGTCCCCTGTAAGGCAGCGTCTCTGTGCCCAGATAAAACTCCGCTCCAACATTGCCCGGTAAGAGGGGGGGGGGCTCGGGAGGGGTGGTGGGAATGGCTGTAGCAGTGTGCATGTAGCAGTGGCCATGGCCATGGGGACGTAAGCAGCGGTGGGAGGGAGGGAAAGGGGAGGCTGGGAGCAGCCACTCTCACCATCCGCTGTCTTCACCCTCAATCCGTCCAGCAGGGTCGCCCCTTCAGCTCCTGGCACCGCAGTGGCCAGGAAACCGGGGGAGGGACTTGGCGTGCGGGCGACCCTGAGCTGGCGGGACGCAGGGGAGCGAGGCTGCCCTGGTCCACCTTGTCTTCTGTGGGGGAGGCGGCAGTGGGCGGAATTACCGGGGCACTGGCTCAACTCAACCCCGGGAGAAACAGAGGGGTCTAATGCGCCTCTGTTGTCCCTGTAGGTAGAAAAAAATCGAATTAAAAACAACAAATAACGCAAAAATAAAAAATCATAGGAAAACAACCCTGCATAAGCAGGGGGTGTCTTGCCTCCTTGGACACTAAGCAAAAACTGGCAGTCTCTTCTCCAGGCTGAAGGGGTATAGCTGATGGAGGAGGGGGCTTACAGCTTTCACTTAGTTGTCACGCCTCCTAGGGAGCAGAGCTATACCCATGGTTTCCTTTGTCCCCCAAGGAATATGGGCGAGAAATTATGGCGTTAGTTGTTGATCTGGGCAGTAATGGCCAACTGAAGACCCTCCAGGCTTTATAAAACTACAAAGTCCCCATAATACAGTGACAGATGGCAACTTTTTTCATACTATAGTCCAGGAAAAACACAGGTGGGGTTAATGTACACGGGGGCTACTTACAGACTTGTATACCATTGTAGCACAACATTTATTACTGATATGTCCCATTACGAGGATGGGGATTACATCCTGTACCTGTGGGTGGCAGCTCTCGTTCTACAAACCGTTTGTGGTCCCAGCCTGTTTCGGGTGTCACTCTTGTAAAGACGTGTGATAATTACACTCGAGCCTACACATTTCTATTAAACCCTTATCTATTGCAATCTTTACAGATTTACCCTGACACTATAGTGGAGGTGTATAAGGCAGAAAACTATGAGGACGAATTGTACAAGGTGACAGATGTGGGCTTGTCTGCTATCCTCTCAGCCCCCTGGTACCTAGATTATGTTAGCTATGGCCAGGACTGGCAGAAATACTACAGAGTTGAGCCGCTAACGTTTAATGGTTTGTTAACTTTTTAACATTTAATATTGTAATTGATAAATTTTGGTTTACTTTTTAACAAACTTCCCGTTCTTGAGTTTTTCACTTGTACTCAAGCCACAAAGGTTACCAGCCTTAAAGGGTAACTGTCATTTTTTTTATTTGCTAGTTTATTAAAGCTAGGCATGTATACCTGAGTTAGTCTGTCAATGATTGCCAAAAGATCTGTAATTACCTTATAATAACGGCTTTCATTAATGTCCTCTGTCCCTTTCCACTGCTCCCTTAAGACAGTTGCTAAGGCTTGTCTGTCTCCGGCTAAGAAGACAGGAAGACGGAGGGGTGGTCCTTCACACTGCATGCCTGCATTAGGCTTCAGAGTGAGGAGGCGTGTCTCTCAGTAATCCAATCTGATTGGCTGGCTACAGCAAGTGTGTATGGGAAGTGAGGGAAAGCAGTTTTGGCCTCAGAACTGGCAGAGGAGCCATCTTGAGAAGGTCCTCATGTTGTAAATGTTTAAACGGCTGTAACTAAGGGAAAAACCTCAAAGAAAACAGTGGTATGTGAAGAAACTAAAGATTGCTTTATGCATAATGATGCTGCAGCAGTAACTTATGCTAAAATAGTTTTTTATCTATATATATTTTTTTTTTTTACAAATTTTTTTTTTTTTATGAAAACATGACTGTTACCCTTTAAAGCTAATAATTAACCTTCTCCCTTTATTCAAGTTTTTAGGTAAAAAACAAAACTTTTCCATGTAATTATCCATTAAAAAAACCAAACCTAAAATTATGTAGTTTTCACACTGGCAACGGGGCCCAAATATGTCAATACTTATTTGAGAGCAGCCACATAGGCCAGAGACACAATGAACAGGCGTTGACCCCATTGACTTCTATGGGAGAGTTTTCTAGGCATGCTCTGTGACCTGTGCAGAGGTCAGGAGGGAGTAGATCAAGCTTTGATATCTCCTATTGTGAATGGTGAGAATCCTGAGATTTATATAATATATATATATATCACAGCTGGACAGGTTACGTCAGAGTTGCCACCTCTCTTCGCTGCTCTCACTGTCATGAATTGCAGTCCAGCATAGACCTGATAACCTCTTCAGCGCAGCTGTGTAGGAACGAGCAAAGTGACAGTGCAGACAGTACAGACAGGTGTGGGTATGACTAATGTGCAGCACTCAGCCGTCCTGTCTGCACTTTCACTTTACTCATTCCTACACACAGCTGAGCTGAAGACGCTATCAGCTGTATGTAGGCTCTTCATTTATGACATGAGGGCAATGAGGAGTGTGGAGGCAGCTCGCTACTTTGAAGTAACCCATCCAGCTGTAAAAATAAGAAGAGTTTTGTCTGTGCTGATAAGGCAGCGGCCATTGTATTTCCCATGAATGCCCCCTACTTAAAACAAGCCATTATAAGTAATAAAAGCTATTTGGGAATTTTATAACAAAGTAATATTTAGGTATTTTCATAATTATTATGTAACCATGAGCACAGCTTCCACTATGACGGGGCTCTCAAACTCTGCTTGATATAGGGGCCGCACATAAAATCCAGTTGACGAGTCGAATGCATTTCAAATACAATACACACGTCACTCTGCCCCAGAGCCTCACCTCAGCTGAATACGCCCAGGAATAATTCCAAGAACTCCCCTTGTGGGATGAGAGAGGCATCGCTATTTATTTTGTCGCATTCTAGTCAGTTTTCAAAAGTAAATTCCGAATGGCTGGACAGCACCTTCTAACAGTCTCCCAGACCAGACCCTTAAATTAATACAGACCCCAGTTCAGCCCACAAACACATACATATCAAACTCCAAATTTATACAGACCCATGATTACACCACAAATGTATACAGACAAACCGCTGACCCCTTATAACCCCCCACCCAACCCCTCTGTCCCTTAAATGCAGACATCACAGCAAAGACAGTCTCGTCTCCTCTCCTCCTCTGGGCGCCGCCACCACTCTGACTCTTCAGCGCGGCACTGCTACATTTCACACAATATCAAGTGGTGTGCACTACATGTTGAACCTGTGAACTGCCAGGGCATGGGGTGAAAAGGTCCAGGGAGCGATGAGTAATGCCAGCACAGAACTAGCGGTGCTTTACTCACGGCTTCCTGGATCTTCTATTATGTACTAATGAGCGCTCCCACAATGGAAGCACTCATTAGTTCAAGGTGCACCCCATCCCTTGAGGTCTCGCGGGCCAAAAGAAAGTGCATCGGGGGCCGTGTGCTTGAGACCCCTTAGTTAAATCCACACAAGCACACTTTAACACTGGGTATTAAAAAGTGAACATTGACTTGAAGGTTCAGCGATCCTGAATCCGGGTCGGATGGTGTACTGGCTTATATTCACCCTATAACTATTTGCCAGGCCCCAATGACTGAAATATAGCTTTGTTTAGAATAAGCCACGTCACAATATTCCCTTTTGGCAGGTATGGCTGTGTTCACATCTTTATTGTGGTCACCGTCGTAAACAAACACCACAATGCAGTGGCGGATCTATCGCACAGTGGACACCGGCAGCAACAGTTGGACCCCATTGATTTATATCCGTATCTACGTGTAACGAAAACATTACTGGCAGCCGTGCCTCCTGTAACTATAACATACTAGAGGACTAGATAACTGCATTGGTCGATTTAATGATGTATGCAGTGTGTCGTGTTGCAGGTTTAAATCCATTTTGTCAGAGGTCACCTTTGCTTTAAAATATCTGGCTGTTCTTGCGCCACTGCTTGGATACGTGCTTCTCATGGCCTTGCCGCCATCTTTGAATTGTCGTTTTAGAATATATTATTTCCCAGTAGCACTCCTGTAGTTTAGGTCCTCAGCAGCCACAACCAGGGCTTCCTTTCTATTCCACCTGCAAAGTATTCTGCAAAAGTGATGGCTTCTGTGCATCCTCCTTTTGAAAGATTTTATATTGTGTCTCTGACCGAGGACTTTCTTGGGGCTGTTGTGACCTTTAATGATGTGTGCAGTCTTGCTCTCTTTGCAGGTGTAATATACAGTGGTGCACTCTATTAAATAAGTGTTTAAATCCCCCAGTTGAAACCAGACACCATTGTTGAAGTTTGGAAGGAAAAAGATTATCAACAGGAGATGGCGGCTGCTACGGCCGCCGGGTTTCAGATCCCTGGTACCTAAACCGCATTTCCTATGGTCAGGACTGGATCGCAGCCTATGGGGTTGAGCCAACAAATTTTAATGGTGTGTTCTGGGGCTGCTTTACCTCCAATAAATCTGCATGTGACAGCATTGTAGAAATCCATTGGTTGAGGAGCAGGCAGCTACTTGTTCTCCATAAGTTTTGCTCATAAATTTTGAGGTTCTGCTATACAAACCATGTGAAGTTGGGGGGGGGAAACTGGGACACGTTTTTGCAAATTAAGGTCTATGTTTAGCCCCATGTGAATTGTGACTGAAAGATTTATATGGTTGTACGACGATAACCCGCAGTCTGAATAATTCACAGCTGTCCATTCTATTTTTGTCAAGTATGGAAGGAGATAAGGTGACTGTGTGGTGTCCTGCTGCTTCAAGGAGCCACCAGGATCATTGAGCAGTCTTCCATCAATCCACATTGTTAGTAGGCAGTTTCACACAAGTTCAGAAATGGTGCCCACCCTTACCTGGAACAAACATTGCTCCTCTGACCAAACTCGATAGATTGTAATTACTTCCTTCCTACTTGGGGCATTATGTGATCTCCGTTCAGTAGACCTGTGGTCAGGCAGGGAATTCCTATAATTATCATGCTGTGAGTTCTGGTCTGGGAAATACAGCATCCCATGGTTTCACAGATTGTACATGCTCATGTGAAACTGGCTTACACAGGCAGTTATCAGGAATGTCCCTTCCCGATAATCGCCCAGATTTGTCGGCCCAAGTAAAGGGGTCTTATTGGCTTCCATCTTAGACCTTTTCCTGGCACTGCAGAGTTATATTAGTTCATAGCATTAAACATTTGCTATGATTATAATTAGTATCGATTGGTTTCTATAAGGGATTTTCATGTTTAAGATATGCTGAAAACTGAATCTCTGGAGGATGTCTTTTCTTCATGGAGTTACTGCCTTGTAATTGGATTTGCGGGTGGTCATGGAGTGTATGCGATGCAGTATGATAAATCTCAGTGCTTCTATACCATTGCATTTGGGACTCTCCAAGCTCACGCACACGGTTGTATTAGCTGTAAATTAGGCTTTCAAAAAGGTAGATGAGTCTTCTATTCCGTCTACGAATGTGACGAGAGAAAATCAGGACTTGTTGCATCAGACTTTCAGGTTTTCTGTCCCTGTGACAGAACAGAAATACAGCACGCCCAACACACGCCTTAGCATAAAAAAAAAAATACAGTTTTGGCTGTAGTGTACCATGGCCGCATGAACATACTTGTCCAGACTGATGAATTTCCTGTCGCTGCAGGGACCACCCAGCAGAAGCAGCTGGTGATTGGCGGTGAAGCTTGTTTATGGGGAGAGTTTGTGGATGCTTCAAACCTCACGCCTAGATTGTGGTAAGTCATATTCTGCGCCATCCTGTGAGTGATCATTAGTATTATATCCCCAAGCTGCCATCATGACACATTTACTCAACTATTGGATTTACTAATTTTGCAGTATTGATATTGCTCTTGTTGTGTAGGCCCAGAGCCAGCGCAGTTGCAGAAAGGCTGTGGAGTAACAAAGATGTCACCTCAGTGGGGGATGCCTATGCCAGACTTGTCAAGCATCGTTGCCGTATGGTCAGGTATGGAATGCCAAGCAACTTCACACATTATGCCAACCAGTAATCACTTAACGCTTGCTATATTCTGTTCATGTGTTCTTTATACACTATAGCAGGGATCAGCAACCTTCAGCAGTCCAGCTGTTGTGAAACTACAATTCTCAGCATGCTCAATTCATTTCTATGTGAGTTGTTAGAAGAGCAGAGCAAGTATGCATGCTGGGAGTTGCAGTTTCTCAACAGCTGGAGTGCCGGAGGTTGCCTACCCCTGCACTATAGCTTGCCTAGTCTGCAAAGTTACTACAGACGTGCCATTATGGAGGCATTCTTCCCAAGTTTTTCGTCTAGCCGAGAATGCCTCCATAATATGGCATCCGATGCAGTATGGCACAATTTTTTTCTTTAACAATTGATATGGGGTGCTGTATTTAGTTATGTGCAAATGAAAGCTTAAAGGGACACTTTATCAGAAGGGTATTCCTTTTAGGCCTGATGCACAGAACCATATTCGTTTTTGCACTGATACTAGCCATGCGCATCCCACATTTTCCCCTTCTGCAGGTCCCACACTGTGTAAAATGCTTATTCTTGTCCTAAACCCCTTCGCTACCAGCGCCGTACATGTGTGGTGCTGGAGCGATGGGCAAACATGACGTCCACCCGCTCATGCAGGGGGCGTCATGGCCGGCGGGTCTCCGCTGTTTTAAATAGCAGAAACCTGCGGCCGGCAATACTGCCGTTTGCGGTATTTAAAGCATTTAGATGCCGTGATCACTCGTGCTTCCGGGCTTCTTACCGGCATCCTATGCGGCTAATGCGGATGCCGGTAATTGATTTTAATGCACTGGGTCTCGCTGGAGAGACCCAGGGCATTAAAGCTGCCAAGCAGGTGGCAGACCAGCATAAGAAATGAGCAATTCTGAACAATTAATGGATGTAAAAAAATCCATGATTTTTCAGAATAAAAAAAATAATTGGATTTTGTAGGCTCAAAATGCGATCATTTAAAATCATTAAAAAAAAATTATATATAAAAAAATTAAATATATATGTTTAAATCTGAGTGCTGTCCGCATCTTTTGCGGCCCGATTGAAGTGAATGGGTCCGCACCCGAGCCGCAAAAACTACGGCTCGGATGCAGACCAGAAATACGGTCGTGTGCATGAGGCCATAGTGTAAGGCCTCATTCACATGAGCATATTTTTGGTCCACATCTAGTACACATTTTTGGCGGATTGGTTGCAGAAAGAATGGCCCGCAAAAAAGATAGAGCATGTCCTATTCTTGTTTGTTTTGCGGAAAATGGGCATTATTACAACGGGTCCGCAAAAAAAGTGCACAGACATTTTGTGGCCTACAAAAATTTCAGTCGTGTGAATACACCCTAATTGTGTTTAACCGGAATTTATTTATAACATTGGATTTTTTGGTTGCATTTCTCCCAGGCGTGGAATTCCTGCAGAGCCACTGTATGTAGGATACTGTGAGCATGAAACCAATTATTAGACACATGAAGCAAGAAGGAGGAAGCTGCATTTTGGGAAAAATATAATGTACCAATCACAACAGGTTTTCTTTTCATCTTGTAAGGCTAGAAACGCACATGCAGTTGTGGTGGCCGTGTAATGAGGCAGAAATGGATTCAAAGGGAACAGGAAATATAAAGGAAGGACTTGCACTTCTTCCCTCTGGATCCACTAATTATTTTTACTTTTAAAATAATGTCATCAAAAACTGTGTGCGCATATCTAAAAAAGTTGAATTGTAAAACTTTATTTACAGTTTCATGTAATAAAGTCTTTACTGTGAGGTGTGGTTTCAGTGGTTATTTCATGCTTTTTTTCATTTTCCTTAACTTTAGTAGTTTCGTAAGATTAAGAATAGTTGATATAAAAATGTTATCTGGGAATTTTATATTAATGACCCTCTAGATAAGTCTTCAATATCACATTGGTGGGAGTCCAACACCTGGGACCCCCACTGATCAGCTGCTAGAAGAAGCAGGCACTCCATGAGGCCCACAGCCTCTTCCTAGTTGCAACTTTGCCCCATTAAACTGAATGGTGCTGAGCTGCAATACCAATCACTACACACTGCACTGTGCTTGGGAGAGCTGCTGGGCTCCCTGAAACAGATGATTGATATGGGTGCTGGTACTTTGACCCCTGCCAATGTGATGGTGTCCTCTCCTGAGGATAGGTAATCATCATCAGTTCCTGGATAACCCTTTTAATTCAACTTCCATTGTGGAGGTGCAGTCCTGGAGGCACCAATTTTTGGCCTTGTAAAAATGCTGCACTCTTAGGATACTTTCACACTGGTGTTTTGGCTTTCTGTTTGTGAGATCTGTGCAGGGCTCTCACAAGCGGTCCAAAACGGATCAGTTTGCATTCTGAATGGAAAAGGATCTGCCCAGAATGCATCACTTCAGTCTCCATTCCACTTTGGAGGCGGACACAAACGCTGCTTATCTGATAACTGAGCCAAACAGATCCGTTCTGACACACAATGTAAATCTATGGGGACGGATCTGTTTTCTATGACACAATCTGGCACAATAGAAAACGGATCCGTCCTATATTGAATTTCAATGGTGTTCAAGACGGATCCATCTTGGATAATACAAACTGATCCGCTCTGAACGGATGCAGACGGTTGTATTATCTGAACGGATGCGTTGCGAGTGTGAAAGTAGCCTTACCAACTATAGCAGATCAATGTACAGAAGCTTGACTTTGCTGCTTTGAGGCAGGGCCAAGGCTTGTGTGACACTGCAGCAGTCACATAAATTCGTCACATTTTTATTGCATAAAGTCTGAGCCTGTGGTCTTATACACTGTATGTGGCATACATTTATAACTGCAGCACCATATTCTCCCTTTGTAGTGCTACTTATCTCTCCATATGTCTGAGCCCTAAGGGTGTGAGAACATGATGGAAAATCTGTATCGTTTACAGATGAAAAAATCTCATCCACACGCAGTGGAAAGTTTCTACAATGAAATCCATATAGCTTGATATGCAGTCCACATTTTAAATCTGTCAATTTATGCTGTGGATTTCAATCTTGGCCACACAGTGAGTGAAATGTGTAGTGAAATCATCAAGTTTGGGGTGGTTTTCAGCCAAACCAGCACTAAAGCTGAACTATGTAACCAAATGGGAATTTGGTATCTGATATAACTGTAGGGGAAAGCTTGGTTCTAAGTCAGCTGTCTAAAATTAATACAAATAAGTCACAGAGGCCTGATGGGATACACCCAAAGCTATTAAAGAGCTCAGCGGCGAACTAGCAAAACCATTAACAGATTTATTTAACCAATTACTGGTAACAGGCGTCGTTCCAGAAGATTGGAAATTGGCAAATGTTGTGCCCATTCACAAGAAAGGTAGTAGGGAGGAATCGGGCAACCATAGGCCAGTAAGCCTGACATCAATAGTGGGGAAATTAATGAAAACCATACTTAAGGAGAGAATTGTGGAACATCTAAAATCCCATGGATTGAAAGATGAAAAACGGCATCGGTTTACTTCAGGGAGATCATGTCAAAGTAATCTTATTGATTTTTTTTTTTTTTTTTGATTGGGTGACGAAAACAATAGATGGCGGAGGTGCAGTAGACATCGCTTATCTGGACTTTAGTAAGGCTTTTGATACTGTCCCACATAGAAGGCTTATTAATAAAGTGCAGTCTATGGGCTTGGACTCCCATATTGTTGAATGGATTAGGCAGTGGCTGAGGGACAGACAACAGAGGGTTGTAGTCAATGGAGTATATTCAGACCATGGTCTTGTTACCCGTGGGGTACCTCAGGGATCTGTTCTGGGACCCATATTGTTTAATATCTTTATCAGCAAAATTGCAGAAGGCCTCGATGGTGAGGTGTGTCTTTTTGCTGATGACACAAAGATTTGTAACAGGGTTGATGTTCCTGGAGGGATACACCAAATGGAAAAGGATTTGGGAAAACTAGAGCAATGGTCAAAAATCTGGCAACTAAAATGTAATGTTAAGTGCAAGATAATGCACCTGGGGCGTAAAAACCCAAGAACAGAATATAAAATCGGTGATACAGTCCTAACCTCAGTATCTGAGGAAAGGGATTTAGGGGTCATTATTTCAGAAGACTTAAAGGTAGGCAGACAATGTCATAGAGCAGCAGGAAATGCTAGCAGAATGCTTGGGTGTATAGGGAGAGGCATTACCAGTAGAAAGAGGGAGGTGCTCATGCCGCTCTACAGAGCACTAGTGAGACCTCATTTGGAGTATTGTGCGCAGTACTGGAGGCCATATCTCCAGAAGGATATAGATACTCTAGAGAGAGTTCAGAGAAGAGCTACTAAACTAGTACATGGATTGCAGGATAAAACTTACCAGGAAAGATTAAAGGACCTTAACATGTATAGCTTGGAAGAAAGACGAGACAGAGGGGATATGATAGAAACTTTTAAATACATAAAGGGAATCAACAAGGTAAAAGAGGAGAGAATATTTAAAAGAAGAAAAACTGCTACAAGAGGACATAGTTTTAAATTAGAGGGGCAAAGGTTTAAAAGTAATATAAGGAAGTATTACTTTACTGAGAGAGTAGTGGATGCATGGAATAGCCTTCCTGCAGAAGTGGTAGCTGCAAATACAGTGGAGGAGTTTAAGCATGCATGGGATAGGCATAAGGCCATCCTTCATATAAGATAGGGCCAGGTGCTATCCATAGTATTCAGTATATTGGGCAGACTAGATGGGCCAAATGGTTCTTATCTGCCGACACATTCTATGTTTCAAACTATGTTACCAACATAAACGGCAAGAAAAAAAAGTCCTTTTTAGAGTTTAGATTTTTATATAAATACAGTATAAAGCTGGAAGGCATAATGTTTATAGAAGTCCCTTCTTCCTAAGCAGAGAATTCTGGTCCTGGGGATTCATAGGTTCATAGTTCGAAAGCTCTAGAGTAAATGTGGCGCTGCCGGATGTTGCCGAGCGCAGATCAGTAGAATAGCCCTAAAAGAGAGAGACGCTTACATGACATTTCAGTTTGTAAAAATACAAACATTTACTTGTACAATGTACTAAGAAATCATTAAAGTGCCATTCGATTCATGGCACTGTACATATGATAAGGGTATACATATAAAAACTAGTACAATAAGCCTAAACCAGACTGGTTCAGAAGGAGAGAGGACCCTGCCCCTGAGAGCTTACAATCTACAAGGGATGGGGGAAGGCTACATGTGAGGCGGTAGAGTGGCAGCAGGGTTACTATTACTATAGGTAATTTCTGTCTCTTTACCATATTTCCATGATTCTGTACATCAGTGTGAACAGTATGTGAAACTCTGAAGGATGAGGTGGGCATCTACTGTAGGCAAAAGCTAGAGTTTTACCTTTTTGAAAACACGAAGATAAAGATGATCCTTACCATCAGTTCTGCAAGTGGAACGAGGGCGAGCACAACTTTATTATCTAAGCGGTCCTGAATTTCCTGAACATTGCCTCTTCTCTGTGAAAGATCAGCCAAGACACTGCCCAGGTAATCTTCACCCATAGTAATTTCCAACCTCATCATTGGTTCCAGGATTTGCTTTCCTGCTGTCTTTAGTGCCTATGGGGGAAGAAATATGCACAAGTGTTTTCTGAAACCACATTACTGAAAAGCAATTTACTAAACCCTCTGGAGTAGCAGGAAAATGCAAACTCACTTTCTGCATGCATCGTGATACACAAGCTGACACGACTGTCATTGACGTGCCAGGTAGGACATTAACTTTATGTACAATCACACCAACATCCTGGAGGGGAGAACCAAGTAGAGGCCCTGCAAAATAATATACAACACAATAATCAATCATTTGGTGTACATCATGTACTCTGCACCCACTAAAGTGTGATGAAAGAATGAAGCCACATATACAAGGTCGAGTCACATTATTCTGACTACCAGCGAATATCCAGGGTAATGGCTGTGTGCAGCCCTGAGAGCAGGTTGTCACAGGTAGCATCCCACAGCTGCTGGAGGATACATAGAATGAACACTATGATTGAGGTGGTCTCACCGATGCTCAAGCCTGGGGAATTAGGGAGCCAGGGTAGTATTTGGAAGTCTTGCTCATGGTTAGGGATGAGCGAAACTACTTCGGATGAAAACATCCAAAGTCGATTCGCATAAAACTTTGTTTCAATACTGTACAGAGCAAGTGCTCTGTACAGTATTAGAATGTACTGGCTCTGATGAGCCGAAGTTATTACTTTGTGAAGTCTTGCGAGACTTAAGGTAATAACTACAAAAATTAATTTCTACTGTAAAAAAAAAAAACATTTCCCGAACTCTGGTTCGGTTCCAAATCGATTTGGTCTTCCAAACAACATCAGACCTACCCGTGCAGCATGTCTCATAGTCTTGCTGGAGGAACCCATCCGCCGGTATCTTCCATATGGATGAGAATGCCACAAAAGCATTCCATAGAAAAGGCATGCGCAACCTGCGGCCCTCCAGCTGTTGCAAAACTACAACTCCCAGCATGGTATGGTGGGAGGGCCACAGGTTGAGCATCCCTGCCATAGACTATAACACTACACTACACCAGCTTGTGTTCTTCCAGCAATGGTTGCAGGGGGGCTGTTTTCATGTTTCTTAGGCTACTTTCACACTTGCGTTCGGAGCGGATCCGCTCCTATAATGCAAACGATGGGATCCGTCAGAATTTTTTCTGAAAGATAATGCAAAGTCTGAAAGTTAGTCAGACGGATCCGTCCAGACTTTGCATTGAAAGTCAATGGGGGACGGATCCGTTTGAAATTGCACCATATTGTGTCAACTTCAAACGGATCCGTCCCCATTGACTTACATTGTAAGTCTGGACGGATCAGTTTGGCTCCGCACGGCCAGGCAGACACCTGAACGCTGCAAGCTGCGTTCGGGTGTCCGCCTGCTGAGCGGAACAGAGGTCAAACGGTGCCAGACTGAGGCATTCTGAGCGGATCCGCATCCACTCAGAATGCATTGGGGCCGCTTGTGAGAGCCTTCAAACGGAACTCACAAGCGGAACCCCGAACGCTAGTGTGAAAGTAGCCTTACTTGACACAAACGTGCATCCGTTTGATGAGGCAGAGGACGTGACTCACTGGATAGGCAACACTTTGCCAAGCAGCAGAGGTCCAATTCTGAGACCGCCACAAAAGTTGAAGCCTTTTCTTCTGATGCAACTTTGTCCGCAGAGGTGCAGTGATCGCCCGTCTGCTTCAGAGCCCCATACACAGGGTTTGCTGAACTCTTGTTTTAGACACATCTGGTAGCCTCCACATTCATTTCAGTAGTGATTGGCTCCACTGCATCGTGTCAGTCTGTCCTAGTGCACCTCTGTAGCCAACGTTTACCCCTAAATATTTGTAATGGTGCCATTTGTCCACTCACAATACACTTTCACCACAGCAGCACACATACAGTTCCAGAAATGCTGCCACCCTTGGCTGTAAAGCCAATATTTATCCCCATGAGGGATCTCTGTGCAGACAGCTTATCGCACACCTAATATACCCACCAAGCCAGCTCACCACACATGACAGAGAGTAGTGGATGCAATTAGATGGACATGCTGCCGGGATCGCGCTCTTCTAGCGCATGCGCGGTACGCTGCCTGTTACAGCGTGACGGCTGGGCGCAATCAAACTGTCCGGAGCATCCGCAGTCAGCAAAATGTAGGCGGGTGAGTGAGGATCACGCATTAATAGGCAGCGTACCGCGCATGCGCTAGAAGAGCGCGATCCTGGCAGCATGTCCATCTAATTGTAGAGGAGGGGTAAGGGGCGGGCTTAGCTTTACTTGAAGCAAGGAGGCCGCTGCCCACTTGACTTCAAGCCTGACTCGGAGACAGCGCCAATCGACATTAAAACAACGTTTTTAACAAGTATGAAGAAAGAAAAACATGGATTAGCAACACACTGGGGGATACTGTAAGGTACTGTGGTCGGTTTAATATGCGTTTTGCAGATGACAGGTTCCCTTTAACTGTGCGTTGCGTGCCATATAGTGAAGCATATGAAAAGCATGCTTCTTCATGGTCACTTAACGTGTTCGTTTTGCGGTAACGTGACGCACTGCATGCATTGGCCTTTATTCTTACAGTAGAGAAGTGCCGTATTTTTCGCAAAAGTGGGGGAAAAATAGCAGTGCGTCTTATGGGGGCGAATGCTGCGACCGTCCGGTGAATAGGCTGAGAGGGAGAAGGGGCTGGGGGCCGGCATCTGTTTCTGTAATGGCAGCGGGGGCCCGGTGCAGTCACTGTATTCTACTACACCAGGCCCCGCTCACTGTAGTATACGGTAATCATATCTAACTTGTGGGTATTGTTAAAGTATTCCAATCATCTTAAATCTAGCGCTGTACTACTTACTACAAACTCCTTGGCAGTCAGGAGGCTGGGTGGGCACTCGTAGCGTAGCTCACTACGTCACGCGCCTGGTCCGCCCACTTTATGAATGAAGCAGGCACCGGACCCCGCTGCCATTACAGAAACAGATGCCGGCCCCCATTCACTACACAGGGACACTGTTATGGGGGGGATCTGTGGATGACACATAAGATAAGATGCTTTATATGTGTCATCCACAGATGCCCCCACAATGATGCCCCCATAACAGTGCCATCCACAGATGCCCCCATAACAGTGCCATCCACAGATGCCCCCATAACAGTGACATCCACAGATGCCCCCATAACAGTGACATCCACAGACCACCATTAGTTCAAATCCCACCAAAAGCACACCTTTTGGTAAAAAAAAAAAAATTATTTTCCTCCTCAAAAACCTAGGTGCTTCTTATAGGGAGAAAAATACGGTAATTAATTATAACTTTTTGTGAATTGGGACATTTAAACTTGCTTTTTTTTTTTTTTATTCCAATTTAAATCTAGTAGGAGTCGGAGTCGGTTAATTTTTTGCCGACTCCGACTCCAGGTACCCAAAATTGCCTTAGACTCCGACTCCACAGCCCTGTTGTAAACTGTCAGTTTTTTTATCACGCGCGTGAAAAACGCATCAAAACGCATTGCACCTGGGTGGAAAAAACTGAACGCAATCGCAGACAAAACTGACTGAACTTGCTTGCAAAATGGTGCGAGTTTCCCTGAACTCATCCGGAGCCAATCCGTCACGCTCGTGTGAAAGAGGCCTAAGGGATAATTTAGGACAAGGTTTCTCCTACAAACGTACGACTTCACTATGTAAAGTATATTAGGAAATGTTTCCCATCACTACCCTACAGTTACACTACATCCTTACATTACTGCATGTAATAAGTAAAATTCTGGTGACTAACTGTACACTCACCTGAGAGGTAAGAACTGTGAATGCCAGTCTCTACTGCTTCCTGATAACCATTTACACTAGACGGCAGATTACCAGAATATTTAACGACCGGACTGTCATCAGATAAGAGTATTACTTCCAGTTCTACCGTCACTTGGTGTCGGGTGTCACCCATCATTCTATCCAGGGTATCTAATCATTAACATAAAAAAAGAATTATACTGCAGAGAACAGTTATTAACCCCTTCCCGACATCCCGTACATGTACGGCGGATGTCAGGTCTTTAAAGATGGTGCCCAAAGCGGAGCGAGCGCCATATCTACTGGGTGAATGCTGTTTCACACAGCAGCCACCCGCAGCTAATGTCTGCGATCAGCAGTAATGCCGATCGGACATTTAACCCCTCAGATGCCACGGCATTTGAAAAGGTAAAAAAAAAAACTGGAAGCGCACACTTTCCGGGCAGAAACGCCTCCCCTGGCTGAGACCAGGGAAGGAAGTCCATTGAAGTAATAGGCCAGAGCCTGTACTAAGCTTCTAGGCTTATTACTGATGTATTCCAATTCAGACCTGCAGATGGCAGCACTGTATTGCAATAGCCTGATCTTTGTATTCTGTAATGGATAAAAATCTATTACTTTATACAAATTGCAATCTATTGATTGAATGTTGGGGACTAAATAAAAAATATGTATGTAAATTCAAGTAAGGCCTCATGCACACGGCCGTTGCTTTGGTCCGCATCCGAGCTGCAGTTTTGGCGGCTTGAGTGCGGACCCATTCAATTCAACGGGGCTGCAAAAGATGCGGAGGTCACTCTGTGTCATGTCCGCTTCCATTGCTCCGTTCCGTGGGCCGCAAAAAAATATATAACATGTCCTATTCTTGTCCGCGCTTTGCGGTCAAGAATAGGCAGTTATATTAAAGGCTGACCGCGCCGTTCCGCAAATTGCGCAAGTGACCGAAAAAAAAACAACGGTCGTGTGCATGTAGCCTATATATATATAGCTTGACAAAGGCCTCATTGAGTAGGCCGAAACGTTGCTGGGAATAAAGTTTTTGAGATATATATATATATATATTAGTTCAAGAAAAATGGCGGCACTGCTTTAAATGAATACAAAAATAGGGTGCACGTCCCAAGGGGGATAGGCTTCTTACCCTGATGTACAAATCCGGAAAAACGAGCGGTACTCCAATGGATAAAAGTAAGTGAACCTTTATTCACCCAGGTGGTGCAACGTTTCGCCTCTACACTTGAGCCTTTTTCAAGCCTATATATGAACAAGCAGCTGTGCATGAATATGGGTTACCTGACACTCGTGAACCATTTAAAATGGTTTCTCTATATGCAATCTGAAGGGGTCCTAAGTAAGTTTCCAAACCATACTCCCTCCGTATCCGGTCATGTATTATCTCTATATGAAGCTCCCCCATTCCACAGAGAATAAGCTGCAATTCAGGAAGGAAAAAGAACATTTTAGCAATATCAGTAAAATTTGATGTATACAACACAGTCAGTGCTGCCAGTGAACGTACATGAACGTAAACCACTAAAACATTTAAATATGAAAAGCATAAAACAAACATGCCACACCGAAGATGGTAAAAGGCTTAAAGGGGTATGCCATAAAAGGTATTACTATGTAATGAATAGGGCATTTTAAATTAAAGGGAGTCCATCGCCTAATTTTCACCAATATAACTAAGAGCACTGCCCCACAGAAGATTGCAGACACATCCCAAGCAGACCTGTGTGCACCTTGTCTGTATTCCATGTCCATGAAAAGCACTTTTATTCTGATGGAAAACAGCTGCCAAGTGCCCGGCTGAAAGTGAAAGTAAAAACAGCTTTCACTCCTGACTCGATTTCTAACTGCTATATCTTCTGATATAGTGGATATAATGCTGTAATTCTGGTATCGTTTGAAAGGTTGGAATGCCGGCTTTCAAACAAGGCCAGGTTCATATTTGCTGCTACCAATCCCAAGATATGAGCAGCTAAAGCAGCCCTCTCCTCTTCAGTCTGGTTTGCTTTGGGCAATTGCGGCAGCAGAGCCGGGCACTTAGGAGCTGCTTTCCATCAGAATAAAAGTGCTTTTCCTGGACATGGAATACAGACAAAGTGCACACAGGTCTGCTTGGGATGTGTCTGCAATCTTCTGTGGGGCAGTGATCTTAGTTATATTGGTGAAACACAGGTGACAGACTCCCTTTACGTATTATTGCAGTATACATGCAATAAAAATATTGTAGGTTTTATAATGCACATTTGTAACCTCTAATAGCGTCCCCCTCTCCTGCATTCAGAGGTGGACTAATATGCTCAGCAGCTTCCCAGCTATTCCCCACAGTGTTGGCATGGTGATCTCAAAGAAGCAGGGTGAAGTGGTCCAGACGCCTTTCACTCATTCATCCCTACTTCTAAATCCATAGAAATATTTATAGACAAGGGATCCGCAGCCTCGGGGACTCCAGTTGTTCCGAAGCTACAACTCCTAGAATCCTCCTTTGACTTCTATGGGAGTTATAGAACCGCCAAGTAAGTTTACATGCTGGGAAATATAGTTTCTCATCTGTGACATTGGGGGAGGGCAGGTAAGACAAACTGTTGTCACTAGGAGCAGAAGGAAAAACAGAGACAGAGGCAGCCCCTCATGTGACATACTGTTGGATGTCTAGTATAGTTGCAGAGGGTACTGCACTCCCCAAATGCTGTTGTGAGAGTCACAGCAGGTATTTGCACAGGACAGGTAAAGCCTTGGATCGGTCTTCTCTCCTACTGCTTCTGTCTGAGGGCCAGAGGAATCCCAAGAATAATGGAGAAAAAGCAGGATCAACCTTCAGCGGCACTGTATTCAGAGCAGTCGGCCACAGGCTTCTTCTTATCTTTGGTCCCTCCACTGTCCAGCTCCCAACAGGCCAAACTAGATGGAACTCTATACAGATCACTTTCTACAGCAGTGATATCTGAACACGGCAGAGCAAAGCCACGTATAGGTCAGTTTCTGTAACTTATTTTCTCTGTATCAATGTACTTTCCAGTGTGGTTCTCCTCAGTTCCAGCTTCGTTTACCTCCAGAACAGACTGTGGTTAGGGTAAAAGACGCTGGGATTTTTCTTTTTTTGTTGGTGTGAAGACTCAACCGAAACTTTTGTCTTTTCTCCATTCCAATCTGGAAATGGGCTGAGTTCCCTTAAGGGGCAAGTTTCAACCCTTTCCATTCGGTTTCAGTGAAACTTGGCTTCAAATTCTGCGGTTCGCACTTTTCTGCAGGGTGGTGCCCAGTCTATTCCACCTTACCACCATCTTTTGGCTCCTTGGGACATTAATTTGGTACTCGAGGCACTCCAGTCCTTTTTCCTCTGAGCCATTGCAAATAGTGTGTCTTTGTTTCCTCTATTACAAAGTTGCTTTTTTTGGAGGCCATCAAGAATCTTTCCTGTCACTCTCCTTTTCTGGTGGTCCATCAGGGTATGCTGGTCCTTCACCATATGCCATACTTTTTACCAACGATAGTGTCTTCATTTCATGGCAACGAAAATATTTTTTTGCGCCTCCCTGTACCATCCCCAGAAGTGTACTCTGCATACCCTTGATCTGGTTTGGGCAATTCAAATTTACCTCTCTCTAACCTCTTCTTTTAGGAAAAATGGACTCTGTAATTTGGATTTCCCTAGAAAGGAACTGGCAGCATCAAAAGCCACCATCTCTCGATAGATTAGTTATGGAAGTGTACTGCACCAAAGACTGTAAAACCCTTTGCCCTCTCACTGCCCATTCAATTCTGGCTGTAGGGGCCTTCTGGACTGTACAGTGCCTTGCAAAAGTATTCACCCCTTCTTGACTCTATTCTTGCTTTGTTACATTACAGCCTTAAGTTCAATGTTTTGTTAATCTGAATTTTATGTGATGGATCAGAACACAATAGTCTAAGTTGGTGAAGTGAAATGAGAAAAATATATTTAAAAAAAACTATTGTTTTGAAATAGAAAACAGAAAATTGGCATGTTCGTATGTATTCACCCCCTTTGTTAGGAAGCCCATAAAAAGCTCTGGTGCAACCAATTACATTCAGAAGTCACATAATTTGTGAAATCATGTGCACCTGTGTGCAATCTAAGTGTGACATGATCTGTCATTACATATACACACCTTTTTTGAAAGGCCCCATGGGCTGCAACACCTAAGCAAGAGGCATCACTAACCAAACACTGCCATGAAGACCAAGGAACTCTCCAAACAAGTAAGGGACAATGTTGTTGAGAAGTACAAGTCAGGGTTAGGTTATAAAAAAATATCAACATTTTTGATTATCCCCAGGAGCACCATCAAATCTATCATAACCAAATGGAAAGAACATGGCACAACAGCAAACCTGCCAAGAGACAGCCGCCCACCAAAACAGACCGGGCAAGGAGGGCATTAATCAGAGAGAGGCAGCATAGAGACCTAAGGTAACTCTGGAGGAGCTGCAGAGTTCCACAGCAGAGACTGGAGTATCTGTACATAGGATGACAATAAGCCGTATGCTCCATAGAGTTGGGCTTTATGACAGAGTGGCCAGAAGAAAGCCATTACTTTCAGCTAAAAACAAAAAGGCATGTTGTGAGTTTGGGAAAAGGCATTTGGGAGACTACCAAAATGTATGGAGGAAGGTGCTCTGGTCTGATGAGACTAAAATTAAACTTTTGGGCAATCAAAGAGAACGCTATGTCTGGCGGAAACCAAACACATCACATCACCCAAAGAACACCATGTTTTTCAGCAGCCGGGACTGGTAAACTGGTCAGAGTTGAGGGAAAGATGAATCTGTGCGTGATTTGAGGCTAGGACGGAGGTTCACCTTCCAGCAGGACAATGACCCCAAAGACACTGCTAAAGCAACAATTGAGTGGTTTAACGGGAAACGTGTTGGAATGGCCTAGTCAAAGCCCAGATATCAATCCAATAGAAAATCTGTGGTCAGACTTAAAGATTGCTGTTCACAAGCGCAACCCATCCAACTTGAAGGAGCTAGAGCAGTTTTGCAAGGAGTAATGGGCAAAAATCTCAGTGGTAAGATGTGGCAAGCTCATAGAGACTTATCCAAAGCGACTTGGAGCTGTGATTGCCGCAAAAGGTGGCTCTGCAAAGTATTGACTTTAGGGGGGTGACTAGTTATGCACATTGACTTTTTCTGTTATTATGTCCTATTTGTTGTTTGCTTCACAAAAAAATCTTCAAAGTTGTTGGCATGTTCTGTAAATTACATGATGCAAATCCTCAAACAATCCACGTTAATTCCAGGCACCAAAACACAAAAAACACATCTTCAACCCAGCAATTTTTATTGGTTTCTGCCTCGTTTTGGTTCTTGTTTGCTTCTGGCCTCATCCATGGCCCCAGGTTTATGCTCCTCCTGCTGCTCTCGAACAAACTGTCTTAACTTAGTCCCTTGTAGGAAGGTTATAGCTGGTGGTCACTCTTTTTGCTTAGTGTCCGCCTCCTAGTGGCAGCAGCTATACAGGGAGTGCAGAATTATTAGGCAAGTTGTATTTTTGAGGATTAATTTTATTATTGAACAACAACCATGTTCTCAATGAACCCAAAAAACTCATTAATATCAAAGCTGAATATTTTTGGAAGTAGTTTTTAGTTTGTTTTTAGTTTTAGCTATTTTAGGGGGATATCTGTGTGTGCAGGTGACTATTACTGTGCATAATTATTAGGCAACTTAACAAAAAACAAATATATACCCATTTCAATTATTTATTTTTACCAGTGAAACCAATATAACATCTCAACATTCACAAATATACATTTCTGACATTCAAAAACAAAACAAAAACAAATCAGTGACCAATATAGCCACCTTTCTTTGCAAGGACACTCAAAAGCCTGCCATCCATGGATTCTGTCAGTGTTTTGATCTGTTCACCATCAACATTGCGTGCAGCAGCAACCACAGCCTCCCAGACACTGCTCAGAGAGGTGTACTGTTTTCCCTCCTTGTAAATCTCACATTTGATGATGGACCACAGGTTCTCAATGGGGCTCAGATCAGGTGAACAAGGAGGCCATGTCATTAGATTTTCTTCTTTTATACCCTTTCTTGCCAGCCACGCTGTGGAGTACTTGGACGCGTGTGATGGAGCATTGTCCTGCATGAAAATCATGTTTTTCTTGAAGGATGCAGACTTCTTCCTGTACCACTGCTTGAAGAAGGTGTCTTCCAGAAACTGGCAGTAGGACTGGGAGTTGAGCTTGACTCCATCCTCAACCCGAAAAGGCCCCACAAGCTCATCTTTGATGATACCAGCCCAAACCAGTACTCCACCTCTACCTTGCTGGCGTCTGAGTCGGACTGGAGCTCTCTGCCCTTTACCAATCCAGCCACGGGCCCATCCATCTGGCCCATCAAGACTCACTCTCATTTCATCAGTCCATAAAACCTTAGAAAAATCAGTCTTGAGATATTTCTTGGCCCAGTCTTGACGTTTCAGCTTGTGTGTCTTGTTCAGTGGTGGTCGTCTTTCAGCCTTTCTTACCTTGGCCATGTCTCTGAGTATTGCACACCTTGTGCTTTTGGGCACTCCAGTGATGTTGCAGCTCTGAAATATGGCCAAACTGGTGGCAAGTGGCATCTTGGCAGCTGCACGCTTGACTTTTCTCAGTTCATGGGCAGTTATTTTGCGCCTTGGTTTTTCCACACGCTTCTTGCGACCCTGTTGACTATTTTGAATGAAACGCTTGATTGTTCGATGATCACGCTTCAGAAGCTTTGCAATTTTAAGAGTGCTGCATCCCTCTGCAAGATATCTCACTATTTTTGACTTTTCTGAGCCTGTCAAGTCCTTCTTTTGACCCATTTTGCCAAAGGAAAGGAAGTTGCCTAATAATTATGCACACCTAATATAGGGTGTTGATGTCATTAGACCACACCCCTTCTCATTACAGAGATGCACATCACCTAATATGCTTAATTGGTAGTAGGCTTTCGAGCCTATACAGCTTGGAGTAAGACAACATGCATAAAGAGGATGATGTGGTCAAAATACTCATTTGCCTAATAATTCTGCACGCAGTGTACACCCATGATCTTGCCTGTGTCCCCAATGAACGGAAGATAAAAAGAGTTTACAATTACAATTTACAAGTACAAAAATCTACTTTTCACAGCAACTGGAGTGCTGAAGGTTTCTGACCCCTGCTCTAGACTGTGGAGAAGGAAAATGTGTTGGAATTACATGGCATATGGGGCTATATGTCAGGGACTATTTTCTATGTAGGGAAGGAAGGAGTTAACGAGATAAATGTGATGCATCTTGGGAGATGCAGGTACTTGATGAGCTCCTGCCGATCCACAGAAAGGAAAGGAAGTGAGTAAAAAGTTTTAAAGGAACAATACCATCATCATTTTTTTTTTATCAAATATTAACATCCCATATGTGAATATTCTATGTAATTTTTTTTTTTACAAAAACAGGTGGACGGTTTTCTGGGTATAACTTTTTTTTACATCACTGGGTGTATTCTACGTCCTGTTCTGGCTCTTAACTTCCTCCTTTGTTTAGACTTTTAGCACAACAAACAGCCTCGCTTCACCCTTACTCAGACCATAACTGCAGCCAGAGAGGGAAGGACGGGGTGAGTGACTCAGGGAATCACACATTACGCTGAGAAGTGCAATGCTCGTCCTGTGCTGACTGCTAAAGAAGGACAATATTTAGCATTTCATTTTCAATGGTATAGTACTGATGAAATAAAAAAGGACAAACAGCTAAAGACACTTACAAAATAGTATTCTATGAAGTGTTTAAAAAAAAACCTACCCATTTCTGATGGAAGTGTCCCTCTAAATTTGTGTGATATTCCATTTAATGAACTAAACCAGCAATCTGGAAAACGGCTGTCCAGCCTCAAATACAGAGTAGAAACAAATACAAAAGTAGTTTCATCTCTGCACAGTAATACATAGAGAGCTTATGTTCACATCCTTGGAGCACAAACCAAAATGGGCAAATTCAAGCTTGGATCTGGCAAACAGTAAATGAAATAATCTCTTACCTGTCCAGAGTCAGGATCTATCTTCACTTTTAGGCTAGGGTCTTCTAGCTGGAGACATCTTAGTGCATTTTCTAAATCTATATACAAACATAAAATGCACATATATAAACATCAAATAATTGGTACTCAATAATATAAAAGTCTACGTCTACTTTGTTTTTACAATCCGAAGCAGATCTTAACCACTTCAGCCCCCAGTGCTTAAACACCCTGAAAGACCAGGCCACTTTTTACACTTCTGACCTACACTACTTTCACTGTTTATTGCTCGGTCATGCAACTTACCACCCAAATGAATTTTACCTCCTTTTCTTCTCACTAATAGAGCTTTCATTTGGTGGTATTTCTTTGCTGCTGACATTTTTACTTTTTTTGTTATTAATCGAAATTTAACGATTTTTTTGCAAAAAAATGACATTTTTCACTTTCAGTTGTCAAATTTTGCAAAAAAAACTACATCCATATATAAATTTTGCTCTAAATTTATTGTTCTACATGTCTTTGATAAAAAAAAAATGTTTGGGTAAAAAAAAAATGGTTTGGGTAAAAGTTATAGCGTTTACAAACTATGGTACAAAAATGTGAATTTCCGCTTTTTGAAGCAGCTCTGACTTTCTGAGCACCTGTCATGTTTCCTGAGGTTCTACAATGCCCAGACAGTACAAACACCCCACAAATGACCCCATTTCGGAAAGTACACACCCTAAGGTATTCGCTGATGGGCATAGTGAGTTCATAGAACTTTTTATTTTTTGTCACAAGTTAGCGGAAAATGATGATTTTTTTTATTTTATTTTTTTCTTACAAAGTCTCATATTCCACTAACTTGTGACAAAAAATAAAAACTTCCATGAACTCACTATGCCCATCAGCGAATACCTTGGGGTCTCTTCTTTCCAAAATGGGGTCACTTGTGGGGTAGTTATACTGCCCTGGCATTCTAGGGGCCCAAATGTGTGGTAAGGAGTTTGAAATCAAATTCAGTAAAAAATGACCTGTGAAATCCGAAAGGTGCTCTTTGGAATGTGGGCCCCTTTGCCCACCTAGGCTGCAAAAAAGTGTCACACATCTGGTATCCCCGTACTCAGGAGAAGTTGAGGAATGTGTTTTGGGGTGTCTTTTTACATATACCCATGCTGGGTGAGAGAAATATCTTGGTCAAATGCCAACTTTGTATAAAAAAATGGGAAAAGTTGTCTTTTGCCAAGATATTTCTCTCACCCAGTATGGGTATATGTAAAATGACACCCCAAAACACATTCCCCACCTTCTCCTGAGTACGGAGATACCAGATGTGTGACACTTTTATGCAGCCTAGGTGGGCAAAGGGGCCCATATTCCAAAGAGCACCTTTCGGATTTCACAGGTCATTTTTTACAGAATTTGATTTCAAACTCCTTACCACACATTTGGGCCCCTAGAATGCCAGGGCAGTATAACTACCCCACAAGTGACCCCATTTTGGAAAGAAGAGACCCCAAGGTATTCGCTGATGGGCATAGTGAGTTCATGGAAATTTTTATTTTTTGTCACAAGTTAGTGGAATATGAGACTTTGTATGAAAAAAAAAAAAAAAAAAAAAATCATCATTTTCCACTAACTTGTGACAAAAAATAAAAAATTCGAGGAACTCGCCATGCCCCTCACGGAATACCTTGGGGTGTCTTCTTTCCAAAATGGGGTCACTTGTGGGGTAGTTATACTGCCCTGGCATTTTCCAGGGTCCCTAATGTCTGGTAAGTAGGTAAATGACCTGTGAAATCCGAAAGGTGCTCTTTGGAATGTGGGCCCCTTTGCCCACCTAGGCTGCAAAAAAGTGTCACACATCTGGTATCTCCGTACTCGGGAGAAGGTGGGGAATGTGTTTTGGGGTGTCATTTTACATATACCCATGCTGGGTGAGAGAAATATCTTGGCAAAAGACAACTTTTCCCATTTTTTTTATACTAAGTTGGCATTTGACCAAGATATTTATCTCACCCAGCATGGGTATATGTAAAATGACACCCCAAAACATATTCCCCAACTTCTCCTGAATACAGAGATACCAGATGTGTGACACTTTTTTGCAGCCTAGGTGGGCAAAGGTGGCCAAATTCCTTTTAGGAGGTCATTTTTAGACATTTGGATACCAGACTTCTTCTCACGCTTTGGGGCCCCTAAAATGCCAGGGCAGTATAAATACCCCACATGTGACCCCATTTTGGAAAGAAGACACCCCAAGGTATTCAATGAGGGGCATGGCGAGTTCATTGAAAAAAAATTTTTTTGGCACAAGTTAGCGGAAATTGATTTTTTTGATTTTGTTCTCACAAAGTCTCCCTTTCCGCTAACTTGGGACAAAAATTTCAATCTTTCATGGACTCAATAAGCCCCTCAGCGAATACCTTGGGGTGTCTTCTTTCCAAAATGGTGTTATTTGTGGGGTGTTTGTACTGCCCTGGCATTTGAGGGTCTCCGCAATCATTACATGTATGCCCAGCATTAGGAGTTTCTGCTATTCTCCTTATATTGAGCATACGGGTAATGAGATTTTTTTTTTCCGTTCAGCCTCTGGGCTGAAAGAAAAAAATGAACGGCACAGATTTCTTCATTCGCATCGATCAATGTGGATGAAAAAATCTCTGCCAAAAAAAGAAAAAGGAGGGGAAAGGCGTCTGCCAGGACATAGGAGCTCCGCCCAACATCCATACCCACTTCAGCTCGTATGCCCTGGCAAACCAGATTTCTCCATTCACATCAATCGATGTGGATGAATAAATCATTGCCGGGATTTTTTTTTTTATATACAGTATACAAAGTGTTTGCCAAAGTATATGAACACCGCCACCTCCTCAGCTCATATGCCTCGGCAAACGTATCTTTTACTGCAGAGGAGAAATCTCGTCTTGCAGCGCCGCATACACCGACTTGCGTGTAATCTGACAGCAGCGCAATGCTTCTGTCCGAATGCACATCAGTGCTGCAGCTGGTCGATCGGTTGGTCCACCTGAAAGGTAAAAAAAACAAAACAAAAAAGAAAAAACCAGGCCGCAAAGCAATAACTTTATTAACTGTTGAACAGAACATAGAAACTTTTTTTAAACTTTTTTAACTGAACGTTTAACTTTTTTACTTACCGGTATTTTTTTTTTTGTTTAGTTTTTTTTACCTTTATAGAACAAACCTCTCCTTGGGGACAATGTGCAAAGCGCAAATCGCCCAAAGATGTGGCGAAGTACGTTATGCACTTTATCCCAGGTGAAAGGAGAGGTTTGCAGCAGCTGTGAGTGAATGGGCCCTAATAGCCCTGTGTGCCTGTCCTGGTGAGATGTGATCCCTATGCTAGGTGTACCTGTGTGTGGTACTTCCGGAAACACTCTCCATAGCATAGGGCAGGGTGGTCAGCACAGTCAGGACAGAAATAGCGGGTGTCACGCCTTATTCCACTCCTGCTACAGACACGACATCTTTTTCGGGGTGACGGTTGGGTTGAGGTACCAGGAACGACACTGGGGAAATGTCGCTCGTGTAGACGGCTAACTACACTGGTGGATGGGGCCACGGAACCTCCTGGGTAAAGGAGGTTCTCGATGATCTCTTCCTGGAATTTGAGGAAGGATCCTGTTCTCCCAGCCTTACTGTAGAGAACAAAACTATTATAGAGCGCCAATTGAATTAAATATACAGACACCTTCTTATACCAGCGTCTGGTTCTGCGGGAAACTAAATACGGAGACAACATCTGGTCATTGAAGTCCACCCCTCCCATGAGCAAATTATAGTCGTGGACACAGAGGGGCTTTTCAATGACACGGGTTGCTCGCTCAATTTGGATTGTCGTGTCTGCGTGAATGGAGGAGAGCATGTAAACGTCACGCTTGTCTCTCCATTTCACCGCGAGCAGTTCTTCGTTACACAAGGCAGCCCTCTGCCCCCTTGCAAGACGGGTGGTTACAAGCCGTTGGGGGAAGCCCACGCGACTAGTTCGCGCGGTGCCACAGGCGCAAATCCGTTCTAGAAACAAATGCCTAAAGAGGGCCACACTTGTGTAGAAATTGTCCACATAAAGATGGTACCCCTTGCCGAATAAGGGTGACACCAAGTCCCAGACTGTCTTCCCACTGCTCCCCAGGTAGTCAGGGCAACCGACCGGCTCCAGGGTCTGATCTTTTCCCTCATAGATCCGAAATTTGTGGGTATAGCCTGTGGCCCTTTCACAGAGCTTATACAATTTGACCCCATACCGGGCACGCTTGCTTGGGATGTATTGTTTGAAGCCAAGGCGCCCGGTAAAATGTATTAGAGACTCGTCTACGCAGATGTTTTGCTCAGGGGTATACAAATCTGCAAATTTCAGGTTGAAATGGTCTATGAGGGGCCGAAATTTGTGGAGCCGGTCAAAAGCAGGGTGGCCTCTGGGACGGGAGGTGGTGTTGTCGCTAAAGTGCAGGAAACGCAGGATGATCTCAAATTGTGTCCTGGACATAGCAGCAGAGAACATGGGCATGTGATGAATTGGGTGCGTTGACCAATATGACCGCAATTCATGCTTTTTTGTCAGGCCCATGTTGAGGAGAAGGCCCAAAAAAATTTTAAGTTCGGAAACTTGGACTGGTTTCCACCGGAAAGGCTGGGCATAATAGCTTCCCGGGTTAGCGGTTATAAATTGTGTGGCATACTGGTTGGTCTCTGCCACGACTAAGTCCAAGAGCTCCGCAGTCAAGAACAGCTCAAAAAATCCCAGGGCCGAACCGATTTGAGCCGTCTCAACCCGAACTCCAGACTGGGCGGTGAAAGGGGGAACTACTGGTGCGGCTGAAGTTGGTGACTGCCAATCAGGATTTGCCAGCACCTCAGGGACTCTAGGGGCTCTACGGGCCTGTCTGTGCGGTGGCTGCGACGGGGTAACTATTGCACGTGCCACCGTACCAGCTTCAACTGCCCTTCTGGTGCTCGCTACTTCACCAGGTTGTACGGCAGTGCTGGTACTAGGTCCAGGAAGGGCTGCGCTGCTGGTGTATGCCTCACCACGTGATCCGGCAGCGACAGCCCCACTCTGCTGCTCTTGAAGCGGATCCTGCGTAACCTGTGGTCTAGCGACATGGGGCCGGGTACGCCTGGTGCTGCCAGGGACCTCCACCTCCTCGTCCGAACTTTGGGTCAGAGAGCCACTGCTTTCCACAGGTTCATATTCTGACCCGCTAGATTCGTCAGATGAGGGTTCCCACTCCTCATCCGACTGGGTCAGAATCCTGTAGGCCTCTTCAGAAGAATACCCCCTGTTTGACATTTTGGACTACTAAATTTAGGGGTATTCCCTGAGACTACCCAAGAAAAAAAGCAAACCTGTCTTACAAAGGGGAGGCTAGCGAAGTACCGGAGGCCGCTGCGGTTGATAAAAAATATCAAAACTGATTTTTTTATCGCCGCAGTGCGTGTAAAATGAATGTGCAGTGATCAAAAAATATATATTTTTTGTCACTGCGGTGGGGCGGGCGTGGGTGAACGCACGTGTGGGCGACCGATCAGGCCTGATCGGGCAAACACTGCGTTTTGGGTGGAGGGCGAACTAAAGTGACACTAATACCATTATAGATCTGACCGTGATCAGTTTTGATCACTTACAGATACTATAAAAGTACAAATGCTGATTAGCGATACGCTAAACAGCGAATAAAAATGATTGCGGTGCGGTGGGGTGGGCGCTAACTGACGCTAACTACCTAACCAAGGGACCTAAACTATCCCTAAAACCTAACAGCCAATACCAGTGGAAAAAAAAAAGTGACAGTTTACACTGATCACTTTTTTTCCTTTCACTAGTGATTGACAGGGGCGATCAAAGGGGTGATCAAAGGGTTAATTGGGGTGCAGGTGGGTGATCTGGGGCTAAGGTGTAGTGTTGGTGCTACTCACAGTTCAGTCTGCTCCTGTGCTGGATCCAACCGACGAAAAGGACCAGCACAGGAGCAGACAAGCCATATAACAGATCATATTTACTAATATGATCTGTTATATGACTTTGGATTGGATTTTTTGAAAATCGCCAGCCTGACAGCCAATGATCATTGCTGGCAGGCTGGTGACGAAATACTTCTTTTAATTTTGCCGGCCCGCGATGCGCATGCGCGGGCCGGCTTTGAGCGAAATCTCGCGTCTCGCGAGATGACGCGTATATGCGTGACTCTGCGCAGCGCTGCCACCTCCGGAACGCAATCCTGCGTTAGGCGGTCCGGAGGTGGTTAAAGGGGTTTAAGATCCAGAATAAAGAACTGGTGCCTGACGAATCCTGTTCTGTTGTAACTGGGTTCTATTTATCCGTCTGCATCGGTGATGTCACGTCTACAACTTATAAAAGCTCCAGCCCTTCACTGGCCTCAGCAGCAGTGCACCTAAAGAGGCCAGTAATTGGCTGCAGAGGTTCCCGTGTTGTCGATGTAACATCAGAGCTGCAGCTAAGTAAATAGAGTCTTGCCGGGAGAAGTGGAGCGGCGGCAAGGGATCTGTCAGGTAAGTAATTACTAGTTCTTTACTGCAGGGTGATCCGAAGGTTTGTGTGGTTTCACCTTGAAACCAGACAACCCCTTTAAAAGGGGTTTTCCAGTACCTAGATATTGATGGCCTCCGGATAGGTCGGCAATGTCAGATCGGTGGAGAAAAACATTAATAAGGAAGGTGCAAACAAACAAGTCTGACTAAACCATCAAACTGGTGTTTTTTTGAGAATTTAGCCAATATATTCTAATATGAAGGACATATCTGAGCCCGAGCACAGCGCCAAGGTATCTCAAGTAGCTCGGGACCTAACGCTAACCTACCTGTGCCATATGGGCAATACCAGGTGCCAATGGGCGAATTACAGGAGCGTAAGGTCCGACTCACAGCAAACCCAGTTACCTCCAACATTCAGCCATGCTTACAATGGGAGGAGGGAGAGAGCTTTGATTGGGGGGTCACTCACATTGGGGTCTGATCTGAGATCTTATAAACATTGTCGATCTGATTGGGGCTGTGAGCTGAGGTCTGATTAACATTGGGGGTCTGATTGCTGATCTGAGGTCTAATGAAAAATATTTTTTTTTTCTTGTCCTCCTCTAAAACCTAAGTGCGTCTTATGGGCCGGTGCGTCTTATAGGACGAAAAATACGCCATGGTATCTCAAGTAGCTCGGGACCTAACGCTAACCTACCTGTGCCATATGGGCAATACCAGGAGCCAGTGGGCGAATTACAGGAGCGTAAGGTCCGACTCACAGCAAACCCAGTTACCTCCAGCATGCAGCCATGCGTACAATGGGAGGAGGGAGAGAGCTTTGATTGGGGGGTCACTCACATTGGGGTCTGATCTGAGATCTTTGAGCCCCACCCAAGACTGACTGATAAGGCCCAGGCCTCAGAGGTGCACCTAAATGTTGCCTGTGGATGAAAATCAGGCACATTTAAATATGGAGTTTATATACCTCCAAAGATATCTATATACAAACTACAAAAAATGGCGTGGTGTCAAAAGGCAGGAAGTGCTCAACCCCATATGCAGTTGTGCATCTATACCCAGGGGAGCAGATCCTGCACTTGTGGCCCATTGCTAATGGCGATCCCCAGCAAAATCAGATATGTCCTTGATACAGCGGACCACAAGTACCACAAAAAGACATCCTACACAACTGGGATTTTGCTGTGATTCGGACCTTACGCTCCTGTAATATGCCCACTGGCTCCTGGTATTGCCCCTACGGCACAGGTAGGTTAGCGTTAGGTCCCGAGCTACTTGAGATACCTTGGCGCGGTGCTCGGGCTCAGATATGTCCTTCATATATGGCTGGGGGCTGATATGAGGCATGGGGGTCTCATCTGAGGTCTGATTGGGGGTCTTCTTTATATTGGGCTCTGATCTAAGGTCTGATTGGGGGGTCACTCACATTGGGGTCTGATCTGAGATCTTATAAACATTGGGGATCTGATTGGGGCTGTGAGCTGAGGTCTGATTAACATTGGGGGTCTGATTGCTGATCTGAGGTCTAATGAAAAATATTTTTTTTTTCTTGTCCTCCTCTAAAACCTAAGTGCGTCTTTTGGGCCGGTGCGTCTTATAGGACGAAAAATATGATATATAGGTAATGTAAAGGGTTAACAGCTTTAGGAATTTACCGGGTTGTTTAGCTACAGAGGATGGCTCAATGGTACAGAAGAAGACTGGCTCTGGAATCTCCACACCGGCTAATACAAGGTTGTCCTGTGACTTCTTGTCATTGCTCTTCTCCCCAGCTCGACCCGCCCTGCGAACAGCGGCTGATGCAGATGCTTTTGAGGATACAATAGTGTCTCCAGTTGCAGTCTGTGATACACAGAGGTAAACATATGAGTACAATGTTACAGAACACGCAGTGTCCACTGACAGCGGTCACCCTGATATAATGGTGGTGCTCTATTCACTTCTTGTGCATCAGTGTAACTTTCAGAAAAGGTACCATTCCAACGGCCTGCTTGGTTCAAGAACTTACTTACAACTTACTTCATGGTCTATAAGGGTAGGTTCACACTAAGTTTTTTGGAGGGAGATTTGAGGCAGATTTTCTTGCAGGTTTTTCAGCCAAAGTCATAAGTGGATCCAGAAGGAAGGAGAAATAAGTTCTTCCTTTATAGTTTCGATTATTTCTGAATCTGCTTCTGGCTTTCGCTGAAAAACCTGCAGAGAAATGTGCTTCAAAAACTCAGTGTGAGCCTACCATAAGGACTTGGCTGTAATGTTTTGCGGTCCGCAAATTGCGGATCCTCAAAACACAGATTCTGGCCGCCTGCATGCTGCCATTTTCTTTTTCACTTCAATAAAAATATCCTATCTTTGTCCGTAAAACGGACAAGAATAGGACATGTTCTATCTTTGCAGGACCGCGGAACGGACGTGCAGACAAGGACATGGTGTGCTGTGTCCATCTTTTGTGGCCCCATTGAAATGAATGGGTCTGGATCAAACATACGGTCATGTGCATGAGCCCTAAGACTTGGCACTAGGCACCGTCCACCAGGTGAAATAGTACCTCCTGGAACGGAGAAGGTCGCAAAGATCCAGTGCTGTCTGCTAATGACCATGTTGCTTATTTAAATGACTCAATAAATAAGCTATATTTTATTAGTGGAGTTTCCCTGTAAAGAGCTGGTAAACAGGAGAATAATATGCACGTATTTTAGGAGTATAGTCAATTTTGGGAAACGGCACACAAAGCATATAGTCCTACTGTAGTATGCAGGTACCACTGGTGTGTATACTATCTACATACTGGCATTGGAGAAAACAATGCACACTTACCTGTTTAAGTCCCACAGTTAAGGCAATATTACCGGGAGGCAGAGAGGATATTTCTACTTGTTGATCAGCAAATGGTAAGATTAATCGGCTCATCCTTTCCCTGTATAAAAAGACAACACTCACACTAGCTGTCCACTTATATGCACAGAATCATCGTTCTCTCATATAGTATGAACATATTCCGCAGCACTTTATAGTTAGGGAAGTAAGACACTTGCGTTGTGGCATTCCGGTTTTGAGATCCGGCTGAGGCATAAGCAGAAAGGACACGCCCCCTGTGCTGCCATTATCTGAAGATAATCTAGTAGAGCAATGAATGTGAAGATCTCTGGATCCATGTGAGGTACAGGGCTGGTTCTAGATTTGTTAGAAAGGTATTGTCGTGTACTATATGATGTCTGATTTTAATTTTTTACATCAATCATGGTATAACCCCTTTAAAGCAGGAAGTGCTAAAAAAAACAAAAAAACAAAACAAAAGAAGCATAAGGCCTCGTTCACATCTCCATCAAGCTGATCCAGCACAAATTCCAGCTAACGTTTTTTTGTCCAGCTGGAAAGCAGTCAGATCACTGCCCGACCTCTTTACCGTCAATGGGGATCGGGCGGTGAACTAGAGAACCCGGCAATGCCGGATCTGGGGAAATCCTGCTTGAAGGAGATGTGAACAAAGACTTACTGGCCGATCCTCCAAGGTTACAGTGCTCCCCAGAGGTCTTTGTTTCTGGTGCTGCAAACAACAATGTACCCGACTAACCCAGATACTACTCGTTACTGCAGTGCTGGAGCACAGTAGCATTATTACATCAGTAAGGTTTTACATCTCCGACAGAACAATACGCACGTGCAGTTTTTGTTCACATTATACACTGCAGATTGCGCTTTCATTACTCCAGAATAAATTCGGACAAATACCATAGGTCCACGCTGCCGGTCATGAACAACTTTAAATGCCAGAGCACACAAGTCATCCTTGTACCAGGACCTATAAAGGAACACATATGATTTCATATGAGAAAAATTTCATTTCAGTTTCTTGATATTTTACAGAATTACTGCATGCGGGAAATCAGGGGCAGTGTTGATTTTCGTATAGGCAATACTGCTAATAATACTGCTATTCCTTTCTTGTGTGCACTCCTATCCAGGTCTGCAGATCTGTTATTCAGTGGGCGACAGCCATGACCTTCTGTATAGTGCTGCAGCCAATCATTGGCCTCAGCAGTCTTGCGCGTTACATCGCTGAGGTCAGCGATTGGCTGCAACAGTACACTGAACATCACAGCTGCAGCCCAGGGCATATGACTGCAGCAGCGCTGGATTAAACACACACAAGAAGGGAAAGTACTTCTTTTTTATTATTATTATTTTACATGGCACTTTAGTAAAATTAAAACTCAAACAATCCCTTTAAGCCAGGGGTGCACAACCTGCCGCTCGTGATGCCATCCTGTGGAGCCCCCAACCTCCTATACACAAAAATGCATGTTTGTGTGCGGCTGCTCACATGTAGTTTCCATGTCAAAGAGAAGACAAGAGACAGAGGCAAGAGCCAAGTACTACAGCTGTACTGTGTATCCCATATATCGGGACAATGGGGGTCCACTGACCCATGTTTGGCACTTAAGAAAGGAGTATATGAATTAGAGGTGGATATCTATGCGTTCAGCTCTACCCATTGTAGTTTATGGTCATTATGAAAGGCTAAGTAGTTACCACAATCTTCAGTGGAGAGAGCCACGAGCATGTCTGGTCTCCTACTCCGTGGAATGCTTATTGGGTAGTAGGGGGTCTCCATCATCCCAATTGGTGGGTGGTTTTCTGGAAGTGGAACCTGCATCAGATATTTATGACATCTACTTTTAATATACCATAACTGTCTCAGAAGAGAATACCCCTTTAAGTTTTACACTACGTAGTGACATGTGTCACATGGTATGAATGTGATGGTGACCTACTGTGACATGACATTGTTGGATTTTTGGTCAAAAGTCACAAGAAGCTTTGCCATCATAGACCACAATGCAAGTCCGGGGAGTTTGAGATTTGTCTGGGTGCAACATTTCTGCAATTTAGCTGGTTTGTTTTTTTTCCATGTTTTTTTTTCTAAACTAGTTGCATGACAGTAAGTTGTTTTGGTAACCTTTCAGAGACTTGCGGATGTGCGATACAAGTCACCATGCAGCCCCAGCCTTATTGCAATCTTTGGGAGTGGTTCAATATGAGCCTCGGAGAGGCCCATGGAGCAGAAAAGGTTCTGCACACCTGCTCTAAGCTTTGCCACTAGATCCATGAAAGTAATTACAGGAATCGTCAATTTTGGGCACTTTGTAGTGAACATGGTCATCTTTTTGTATGCAGGAGTGAAGATAGTCACTCTTACATTACCCAGGGGAAAAACCGCTATGCCATCCACAGATTAAGATGGCAAAGGGTTGGGATTTGGAGAGAACCACAAGGGTATACCACTAGCGCTTTCTCTAATAATAACCTTCCCGATATTTCAGCCTTTACAATGATGTTCTGTTCCTCCATTACTTGCCATCTCCCCATTCACACCTCCTGTTTATTGGTGGAGATGATCACACATTATTCCTGTGTACAACATGTGAAATGAGCAGGAGGGGGATGTAGTACAATTGCAAAGGTAAGTACCATAGGTGGAGAAGGTTATCTGGTCGCTATTAAATGTGCCATGAGAACCCCTTTAACCTCCCCTCCTACAGCACCATTATCTGACTGAACAGAATCGAGGCATATGGCAGGAATTTATCTTTAATGGAAGAAGATTTTAATGACTTGGTCAACTAGTCTTAAAGGGGTTAGCCAAACTATAAAACATGCCCCCCAATGCCTGGGCCCCTCATATAGACTATACTTATACCGCGATGGGGACGAGCCTCCCTAGCATCGCAGGTGACGCCAGGGAGGCTCGTCCCCATCATGGCCTGCTATTGGCTACTCCCTCCATAGCCGGATGTTTTGATCTGCACGACAGGGGAGATTTAGCAGTGGCCGTGTGGGGATCCGGAGTGACACGAGTGCTGGGGAGCAGGGGATCCGGAGTGACGCGAGTGCTGGGGAGCAGGGTAAGTATAATCTATATAAGGGGCCCGGGCATTGGGGGGGCATGTTTTATAGTTTGGATAACCCCTTTAAATTCACTTACATGAAGTCATGGGAACAGTCGTCTGGTGAGGGCAGGTACAGCGTGATGGCATCTAACAGAGGCTGGACACCTTTATTCTTCAAAGCACTGCCACACAGCACTGGGACTGCTGAGCGAGCCAGCGTAATCCTGCGAATGGCAGCCTGTAACTGCACAGTACAACAGTGGGTTACTTCCGGGTACCGATAAGAATCCATGTCCCCCTTACAGCATTATTTCACATGGATAGGAAACAGGGGGCTAGTTTTGTACCTTTATGCAGTGTTAGAAAAAAACTTTGAAAGATTTATCCCATTAGGACAACCCCTTCTTTTTACAGCGTCCCTGCTAATGAGCAGATCACTGGTGTCGTGTACACATTTTCCTGCAGAAATGTGATTACACAGCGCCCATTCAATTACCGTCTAATACATGGTTGCTCGAGGTCCTCCAGAGGGGTCAGTCTCCTCTTCACCAGCCCCTTTACTTTTGTTATTTACCTCTCCCCTTCTCTTTCTTATCTTTAATTAATGGGTTGTGCAGTGGTATAATACTGAAGACCTTTCTGCAGGATAGATAATATCAAATCAGCGAGGGCATGGCTCCCGACACTGATCAGCTGTTCGTGGCACTCATGTAAGTGCTGCGTCCTCTTCAAAGTTGGACTGCACGCTGTCTCCCTTGTAGTTACACTTCACCGCTGCTACAATGGAGACGGCACTCTCACAATCTCCACGACCCCTTTAAACAGCTCTTTTAAGCTCAGCCTTTGCTTTGCTAACTTTGAACTATAGTAACAATGGGGGGGGGGGGGGGCAGAGGGACGGGCTGTCCCTCATTCACTGCATTTGTCAATCAGCACAGGAGATTGAGTTACACAAAGTACCTCTTTCCCTCTGTAGGACCTGAGCATTACAAAAAAAGTCAATTAATGCCAATAGGCACCATGGTTTTCTTCTTTTTCTTGTGGAGGCATTGCAGAGAAAACTGAACACTTGCTGTCAGATTCCCCCAGACAGATGTTGTACTTGGCTGAATGAAGAACCCCAGCAGTGCACGGCACCAGTGCTAACCACTGAGCCACCGGGCAGTCCAACACTGGGGTCCTAGTAGGAACCATACAAGACTGAATTATTCTAACAAAAAGTGGCTGCAAAGAAAGAGCAGACCTATTAATGGGAACCTGTTACCTGGATTTTGTGTATAGAGCTGAGGGCATGGGCTGCTAGATCTCCGCTAGAACATCCACAATATCCAGTCCCCATAGCTCTCTGTGCTTTTATTGGGTCAAAAACGATTTTATAGATATGTAAATTAACCTTAGAGGAGTCCTGTCTCCTCCATGCTTGAGAGATGAGTCCAGCGTTCTCTGACTCTGAGTCCAGCCACGTCCACTGTGCAGGAGCCCAGCACCGCCCCGCATCCTCCGAATCTCCTCCTTGCTCCCCGACGTCACAAAGCTAGAGCGCCGTAATATCGCAATGCGCAAGCGCAGTTTGTTCTCTGAAGCGGATGCCAGCACAGGGAAGAACACTATGCCGACACTGCACATGCGCTAGCTCACGCATCGCGAGATTACGGCGCTCTAGCTTTGTGATTTTGAGGAGCAAGGAGGAGATTCGGAGTATGCGGGGCGGTGCTGGGCTCCTTCACAGTGGGCGTGGCTGGCCTCCGGAATGGATATTGCAGATGTGTTAGCGGCGATCTAGCAGCCCATGTCCTCAGCTCTATACTCAAAATCCTTCAATGAAAAGTGCCATTTAAGGGAGGGCTTTTCCAATTTTAATGTGACTGTTAAAGTTAAGGTAGGGCCTTGAGACCAAAAAGAACACAACAGGAACGCAAGTTACGGGGAAACCTCATATTCAAACGTGTACGTTTCTCACTTTGGTTAACATTGTTCAGACTATGATATGTCACATAGCTGTTTCATCTGCGGGGCTTGTTTTTGGACATATGATGGGGATTACATCTTCACTGTACAAAGTATGACCTGATTATGGAAAAATACAGCACGACAGACAGGTAAGTGTGCGGCAGCTGATCAGGTATTGCCTCCATACAAACAAGTGGATACCCATACCCTGGACATTTTATCTATAGTCGTGTTTTACATCACCGCTGCTTCACTGAAATTGCTCTTTAGTTTAACCCTTCAGGGAAATACGATGTAAATGTTCTTATCTAGAAGCTCCCTGACATACATTTAAGTCAAGGTGATACTAAGAATTGCAAAGCATTACGTATGTGATCGCAGTTTGGCCAAAAAACACACTTCTGATAGGACTGATGTAAGAATAGTTACAGTCTGGTGTATTCATGGGTGGAGCGCTGTCCATTGTGCTGCGGTGACACATATACACAGCAGCCTGGCAATCACAACCACAAGGGGCTGGGAAGGTGGGGGTTAGAGTTCCGCTATCTACCAAGCGCCACAATAATTTTCATGTATTCATACAAATTTGATGGAAATGTGTAATTTACAACTGTCACCCTTTAATATAGTGGCTACTGTACCTTTTCTACCGGTATGAGATTAAGATCCTCGCTGTATTCTTCGAGCATCAATGAAGCAAATTCATCGTCTAAATCTGCAATCTGCAAAAAGTGACAATATTTCCAGGGTAAGAGAAGCATACAAACTGATTCCCCACCTACAGACATTAAGAAGGACGGGTCACTAAGCCAGACTTCTCTACCTTATAGGGTTCACATCAGTGTCAGGACCCTGTAACAGGCACCTGATGCTGAGACTAGCACCGACAACTTCAAGGGGGGGTTTTCTGGGCGTTAAATATTGGTGACCTATCTTCTTCAGAGTTCATGTTATAGTGGCTGTGCTCAGTACTGCAGGCGACATTCCATTCAATTGAATGGTACTGAGCTGCAGAAAGGCCGTGTCACCAATGGACGTGACATCACAGGCCGCAGCAATCGCCATGGCCCCTTCCAACAGCTTCATTACCAAGGGTGCTGGGTGTAAGACCGATCTGATATTGATGACCTATCCTGAGAATAAGTCAACAATGTTTACCGTAACTCCCTGAAAACGTCTTTAAAAAGGTATTCCGCTTTTGATGATTACATTTATTTCTTTACACAATAGGATGTCGAACAATTTTCTAATTTACATGTATTTAAATTTTTGTTCACAGACCTTTATTATATCTGTGTATTTGACTCTTTCTAAAACATTATGGTCCATTTTAATCCTGTACAATGCATCCATAGGAGAGCTAGATATGCATAGTGTTAGTTGTCAGTCATGTGACCCAGCTTTCAGTTAGCCTAGGCATCTAACAGGTGAATAGTAGTGTACGGAGGAGCAGAACATATACAATATATACAGTATTACTATCTGCAGCAGCACCTCATGTCTGTCAGTGGCTGTGTAGAAGCAGATCTCAGTGCTGTTTGTTTGTTTTTTTTCTTTTACACTAAACTTTATTAACAACATGACAACATCACTTAGAGACAGGCAGCCATTTTACAAATCATTACAGACAGGCACACAATGATGTAGTCACTGTAATAACCACAATGAAAATTATGATTCCACCACTAATCCTACTTACTTATCACATGAATGTGTCCTGTGTGTCATGTAACACTGCTGCTTAATGAATATCAGGGTGTAAGGAGTAGGGAATCGACCGATATTTTTTTTTTTTATAGAGCAGATACCTATAATCTGCGAACTTTCAGGTTGATAGCCGATAATTTATACCGATATTCTGTGCATTTTCATTTTTGAAAAAACAAAAAATTCCTACACAAATCTGCTGAACATGAACATGTTTATTGTTAACCACCTCAGCCCCCAGTGCTTAAACACCCTGAAAGACCAGGCCACTTTTTACACTTCTGACCTACACTACTTTCACCGTTTATTGCTCGGTCATGCAACTTACCACCCAAATGAATTTTACCTCCTTTTCTTCTCACTAATAGAGCTTTCATTTGGTGGTATTTCATTGCTGCTGACATTTTTACTTTTTTTGTTATTAATCGAAATTTAACGATTTTTTTGCAAAAAAATGACATTTTTCACTTTCAGTTGTAAAATTTTGCAAAAAAAACGACATCCATATATAAATTTTGCTCTAAATTTATTGTTCTACATGTCTTTGATAAAAAAAAAATGTTTGGGTAAAAATAAAATGGTTTGGGTAAAAGTTATAGCGTTTACAAACTATGGTACAAAAATGTGAATTTCCGCTTTTTGCAGCAGCTCTGACTTTCTGAGCACCTGTCATGTTTCCTGAGGTTCTACAATGCCCAGACAGTACAAACACCCCACAAATGACCCCATTTCGGAAAGTAGACACCCTAAGGTATTCGCTGATGGGCATAGTGAGTTCATAGAACTTTTTATTTTTTGTCACAAGTTAGCGGAAATGATGATTTTTTTTTTTTTCTTACAAAGTCTCATATTCCACTAACTTGTGACAAAAAATAAAAAATTCTAGGAACTCGCCATGCCCCTCACGGAATACCTTGGGGTGTCTTCTTTCCAAAATGGGGTCACTTGTGGGGTAGTTATACTGCCCTGGCATTCTAGGGGCCCAAATGTGTGGTAAGGAGTTTGAAATCAAATTCTGTAAAAAATGGCCAGTGAAATCCGAAAGGTGCTCTTTGGAATATGGGCCCCTTTGCCCACCTAGGCTGCAAAAAAGTGTCACACATCTGGTATCTCCGTATTCAGGAGAAGTTGGGGAATGTGTTTTGCGGTGTCATTTTACATATACCCATGCTGGGTGAGAGAAATATCTTGGCAAAAGACAACTTTTACCATTTTTTTATACAAAGTTGGCATTTGACCAAGATATTTATCTCACCCAGCATGGGTATATGTAAAATGACACCCCAAAACACATTCCCCAACTTCTCCTGAATACGGAGATACCACATGTGTGACACTTTTTTGCAGCCTAGGTGGGCAAAGGGGCCCATATTCCAAAGAGCACCTTTCGGATTTCACTGGTCATTTTTTACAGAATTTGATTTCAAACTCCTTACCACACATTTGGGCCCCTAGAATGCCAGGGCAGTATAACTACCCCACAAGTGACCCCATTTTGGAAAGAAGACACCCCAAGGTATTCCGTGAGGGGCATGGCGAGTTCCTAGAATTTTTTATTTTTTGTCACAAGTTAGCGGAAAATGATGATTTTTATTTTTTTTTTTCTTACAAAGTCTCATATTCCACTAACTTGTGACAAAAAATAAAAAATTCTAGGAACTCGCCATGCCCCTCACGGAATACATTGGGGTGTCTTCTTTCCAAAATGGGGTCACTTGTTGGGTAGTTATACTGCCCTGGCATTTTCCAGGGGCCCTAATGTGTGGTAAGTAGGTAAATGACCTGTGAAATCCTAAAGGTGCTCTTTGGAATATGGGCCCCTTTGCCCACCTAGGCTGCAAAAAAGTGTCACACATGTGGTATTTCCGTATTCAGGAGAAGTTCGGGAATGTGTTTTGGGGTGTCATTTTACATATACCCATGCTGGGTGAGATAAATATCTTGGTCAAATGCCAACTTTGTATAAAAAAATGGTAAAAGTTGTCTTTTGCCAAGATATTTCGCTCACCCAGCATGGGTATATGTAAAATGACACCCCAAAACACATTCCCCAACTTCTCCTGAACACGGAGATACCACATGTGTGACACTTTTTTTCAGCCTAGGTGGGCAAAGGGGCCATTATTCCAAAGAGCACCTTTCGGATTTCACTGGTCATTTTTTACAGAATTTGATTTCAAACTCCTTACCACACATTTGGGCCCCTAGAATGCCAGGGCAGTATAACTACCCCACAAGTGACCCCATTTTGGAAAGAAGACACCCCAAGGTATTCCGTGAGGGGCATGGCGAGTTCCTAGAATTTTTTATTTTTTGTCACAAGTTAGTGGAATATGAGACTTTGTAAGAAAAAAAAAAAAAAATCATCATTTTCCACTAACTTGTGACAAAAAATAAAAAATTCTAGGAACTCGCCATGCCCCTCACGGAATACCTTGGGGTGTCCTCTTTCCAAAATGGGGTCACTTGTGGGGTAGTTATACTGCCCTGGCATTTTCCAGGGGCCCTAATGTGTGGTAAGTAGGTAAATGACCTGTGAAATCCTAAAGGTGCTCTTTGGAATATGGGCCCCTTTGCCCACCTAGGCTGCAAAAAAGTGTCACACATGTGGTATCGCCGTATTCAGGAGAAGTTGGGGAATGTGTTTTGGGGTGTCATTTTACATATACCCATGCTGGGTGAGAGAAATATCTTGGCAAAAGACAACTTTTCCCATTTTTTTATACAAAGTTGGCATTTGACCAAGATATTTCTCTCACCCAGCATGGGTATATGTAAAATGACACCCCAAAACACATTCCCCAACTTCTCCTGAGTACGGCGATACCAGATGTGTGACACTTTTTTGCAGCCTAGATGCGCAAAGGTGCCCAAATTCCTTTTAGAGGGGCATTTTTAGACATTTGGATACCAGACTTCTTCTCACGCTTTGGGGCCCCTAGAATGCCAGGGCAGTATAAATACCCCACATGTGACCCCATTTTGGAAAGAAGACACCCCAAGGTATTCAATGAGGGGCATGGCGAGTTCATAGAAATTATTTTTTTTTGACACAAGTTAGCGGAAATTGATATTTTTTATTTTTTTCTCACAAAGTCACCCTTTCCGCTAACTTGGGACAAAAATTTCAATCTTTCATGGACTCAATATGCCCCTCACGGAATACCTGGGGGTGTCTTCTTTCCGAAATGGGGTCACATGTGGGGTATTTATACTGCCCTGGCATTCTAGGGGCCCTAAAGCGTGAGAAGAAGTCTGGAATATAAATGTCTAAAAAATTTTACGCATTTGGATTCCGTGAGGGGTATGGTGAGTTCATGTGAGATTTTATTTTTTGACACAAGTTAGTGGAATATGAGACTTTGTAAGAAAAAAAAAATAATAATTCCGCTAACTTGGGCCAAAAAAATGTCTGAATGGAGCCTTACAGAGGGGTGATCAATGACAGGGGGGGTGATCAATGACAGGGGGGGTGATCAATGACAGGGGGGGTGATCAATGACAGGGGGGTGATCAGGGAGTCTATATGGGGTGATCACCCCCCTGTCATTGATCACCCCCCTGTAAGGCTCCATTCAGATGTCCGTATGTGTTTTGCGGATCCGATCCATGTATCCGTGGATCCGTAAAAATCATACGGACATCTGAATGCAGCCTGACAGGGGGGTGATCAATGACAGGGGGGTAATCAATGACAGGGGGGTGATCAGGGAGTCTATATGGGGTGATCACCCCCCCTGGAAGGCTCCAGGGAGACGCCTGTATGTGTTTTGCGGATCCAATCCATCTATCAGTGGATCCGTAAAAATCATGCGGACATCTGAATGGAGCTTTACAGGGGGTTGATCAATGACAGGGGGGTAATCAATGACAGGGGGGTGATCAGGGAGTCTATATGGGGTGATCACCACAGTCATTGATCACGCCCCTGTAAGGCTCCATTCAGACGTCCGTATGCGTTTTGCGGATCCGATCCATCTATCAGTGGATCTGTAAAAATCATGCGGACATCTGAATGGAGCTTTACAGGGGGTTGATCAATGACAGGGGGGTAATCAATGACAGGGGGGTGATCAGGGAGTCTATATGGGGTGATCACCTCCGTCATTGATCACTCCCCTGTAAGGCTGCATTCAGACGTCCGTATGTGTTTTGCGGATCTGATCCATCTATCAGTGGATCCGTAAAATTCATACGGACCTCTGAATGGAGCCTTACAGGGGGTTATCAATGACAGGGGGGTGATCAGGGAGTCTATATGGGGTGATCAGGGGTGATCAAGGGTGAATAAGGGGTTAATAAGTGACAGGGGGGGGGTGTAGTGTAGTGGTGCTTGGTGCAACATATTACTGAGCTACCTGTGTCCTCTGGTGGTCGATCCAAACAAAGGGGACCACCAGAGGACCAGGTAGCAGGTATATTAGACGCTGTTATCAAAACAGCGTCTAATATACCTGTTAGGGGTTAAAAAAAACACATCTCCAGCCTGCCGTCGAACGATCACCGCTGGCAGGCTGGAGATCAACTCTCTTACCTTCCGTTCCTGTGAGCGCGCGCGCCTGTGTGCGCGCGTTCACAGGAAATCTCGCGTCTCGCGAGATGACGCGTATATGCGTGATTGTGCGCAGCGCTGCCACCTCCGGAACGCGAATCTGCGTTAGGCGGTCCGGAGGTGGTTAATGTGTAGCTTTTTTTTTTTGCAAATCTTTCTTTTTCATTTATATTTAATATTTTGGTGTTTGTGTTTTTTTTTTAACTTTTTTTTTTACTAACTTTTAGCCCCCATAGGGGCTAGAAGCCTTGTCCTATTCACCCTGATAGATCTCTATTAGTGTGAATAGGACCTCACACTCTCCCTGCTGCCCTGTGCTTTGTGCACACAGCAGCAGGGAGCCGACTATGGCAGCCAGGGCTTCAATAGCGTCCTGGCTGCCATGGTACCCGAATGGAGCCCCAGGCTTAGACTGCTGGGGCTCCGATCAGAAACTGCCACCAATGAGGAGGAGGGGACCCTGTGGCCACTGCCACCAATGATTAATACTAGGAAGCCTGGGTGGGGGGGCGCACTGCGCCACCAATGTTTTTAATACTGGGGTTGGGTGGGGGGGAGGGCGCACTGCGCCACCAATGAAGATAACTCGCCCATTAATTCATATACAGGAGGCGGGTGCTGGCTGCAGAATCATATAGGCGCACCCGACCTCTGTGAGCGGTAGCTGTGATCCGCGGCAGTTAACGCCTTAGGTGCTCCCTCCAGTTAAATTTGAATGAATGAGTGAGTTAACATCATTGGTGGCGCAGTGGCCACAGCCCCTACCCTCTTCTTCTCCTCTCTCCTTTCATTTGTGGCAGCGGCACAGGGGGAGGGAGACACTGCTTCCTTCTCCCCTGTGCTGCTGAGGGAACACGGATCGCTCTGACAGCAACGCAATCCTTGTTCCCAATTCGTTATCGGCAAAATAGATGCTGATACCGATAACTCTGAAAATCCAGAATATCGGCCTATAATATCGGTAAAACCGATAATCGGTCGATCCCTAGTAAGGAGAGTCACATGACTGATGCAATGTTTCACTTAGGCCATGGATACATTACACAGAACCAATACCATTCTTCTGCATATAGGGGTCAACTGCCTGATATAAGAAAGGTATGTATGCAGAATTTTAAATATATTAGAAAATTGTATGATTTCCTATTATAGAAAACAAAACAAAAAAAACAACAACTGGAATACCCCTTTAAAGGGAACCTGTAATCAACTTTATGCCGCCCATACTAACGGCAGCATAAACTAGAGACAAATAGGTATGTATAATATGGTTGGGGGCACTCAACTACCTGGTACCAGTTGGACAACTTATTATGTAATTGTGGATTTATTCAATTAAACATACAATATTCTATAAAAACATTAAATCACACACATATTGGCGCCATGGAAGGATGCTAAAATACATATAAATACAAAATACATATAGTATAGCTCAGAACAAACACTGGAGTGCTCCTGGTGTGGAACCACGTAAGGAGACTGGTCGTTGGGGCTCAGAATCCCTTGGTTGGAATAGATTAGTTAGTGTAGGTCCACATTAACGTAACCAAAAACTCCAAATATAGGATGTCCATGTGACGCTACCTCCCTTGATGTGAGGTGATGCTAGTGACGGATGGGGGTCGCTGCAGCCTGCTTCCCATATGTCATTGCTCCGTTACAAGCATAAACTGTGGTGGGCATACGGTACTCGAATAGGGCATAGGTATAAGTACTTGTACGCAAATAACTTTGTACTTTACCCCTACAGAAGTCGTGTGGTCAGATTCGGTCTCTCTTGGAAGATCAGGTCTGCATGTGATCGGACGCCAGAGTGAGTATCAAGGACCTTCTGCCTTGTTCACGTGATCCCCAGTCATGTGATCAGAGTCTGTACACGTGATCAGAGATGGGGAGGTTTCGGAGGCTGGGTCCGCTTCCAAGGTCTGTATTAGTTAGGCGCGTGCCTATTCCACTGGAAACACTGCGATATTTAAAGTGTTCGTAGCCACATATGATATGTGGGATCCCTGAAGAAGGGGCAAGTTCAGACCCTGAAACGCGTCTGTTGCAGCAGTTACTATACCCAAGGGATCCCACATACCATATGTGGCTATGAACACTTTAAATATCGCAGTGTTTCCAGTGGAATAGGCGCGCGCCTAACGATTAGCGGCAGTGGTCATGAACAGTATACGGGCGCATCATTGTTGCAGTGGCAGGGAAGATAGTTGCAGTGGCGCAGTAACATGCAGTATACAGACACATCATGGCTGCAGTGACAGGGAAGATAGTAGCGATGGCACAGTAACATGCAGTATACAGGCACATCATGGCTGCAGTAACAGGGAAGATAGTAGCGATGGCGCGGTAACATGCAGTATACAGACACATCATGGCTGCAGTAACAGGGAAGATAGTAGCGATGGCGCGGTAACATGCAGTATACAGACACATCATGGCTGCAGTAACAGGGAAGATAGTAGCGATGGCACAATAACATGCAGTATACAGGCACATCATGGCTGCAGTGACAGGGAGGATAGTAGCGATGGCGTGGTCACATGTAGTATACAGACACATCATGGCTGCAGTAACAGGGAAGATAGTAGCGATGACGCGGTAACATGCAGTATACAGACACATCATGGCTGCAGTAACAGGGAAGATAGTAGCGATGGCGCGGTAACATGCAGTATACAGACACATCATGGCTGCAGTAACAGGGAAGATAGTAGCGATGGCACAATAACATGCAGTATACAGGCACATCATGGCTGCAGTGACAGGGAGGATAGTAGCGATGGCGTGGTCACATGTAGTATACAGACACATCATGGCTGCAGTAACAGGGAAGATAGTAGCGATGACGCGGTAACATGCAGTATACAGGCACATCATGGCTGCAGTGGCAGAGAAGGTAGTAGCAGTGGCGCGGTAACATGCAGTATACAGACACATCATGGCTGCAGTGGCAGAGAAGGTAGTAGCAGTGGCGCGGTAATATGCAGTATACAGGCACAGCATGGCTGCAGTGGCAGGGAGGATAGCAGCGATGGCGCAGTAACATGCAGTATACAGGCACATCATGGCTACAGTGGCAGGGAGGATAGCAGCGATGGCGCAGTAACATGCAGTATACAGACACATCATGGCTACGACGATAGTAGTAAGGGGTTCAGGGCAGTGAGTCTAATATTTTTTTCTTTAATTCTAATAGTGTGCGGTCTTTTCATTAGGTGCAATAGCATCCATAAACACCAGTGTAGTAGATCACCTAATAAATGTCCTAGTTTCAATGAGACCTTCCCATGACAGATTCTCTGACCTCTCTACCATCTTTTTTCTGGGTGACACAATCTTATATTTACTTTAAAACTTTACTTGTTCTAATAAGACACTTCTGGCTTCTTTAGCTGATTGCAGAAGGTCACGATCCATTAGGGCACTCAGAGGTTTCTTTTGAAATGTTCTCCCATCATCTTCATTGGATTGTGTGCTCCAGCTGAGGGATTCCATGGTCACTAAATCAATCAGACCCTGGAATGATTTTCCCTCTCCTATAGGAAGCTTTACATGCAGAAAAGAAATCACTAAATAAAATACACAGATCACATCACAACCATTGCAGTCTATATAGCTGTAAAGCACTGTGCACACTCAGATAAACTGTGACAGTGAGACTATTGACACCACATTCAGTTCATATAGACTTGCATCTATAGAAAAAAGAAAGCGTACAGACATATACTGTCTTCCTTTTTGCGTACATTTGACAGTATTTTTTGAGTATCATTTTTTCACAATACAGAATATTGTGCTATTCACTGTTTAAACAAATCATGTAGTGGCACTTTTATTTAAGGGGTTGCAGCGCTTGTGCTGCTTCCTCTTCAGTCTACCTACATGCCGTCTCCTTTGTAGCAGCGGTGCAGTGTAGTTACAATTTCTTGTCCCATTCAAGATAATAGGACAAGCAGTTTACACTGCAACATCGCTACAAAGGAGACAACATGCAGGCAAACTTTGAAGAGAAAGCAGCATAAGCGCTGCAAGCCCTTTAAACTGATTGTCAGAGGTGCTGGGTGTCGGACCACTACCGATCCAATATTGACGACCTATCCTGGGGATAGGTCATCAACATTATGCCACTGCACAACCCCTACAAAACTTGCTGTACAGATTAAATAAATGTAGGTCAAATCCACTGATTTTAGCAGGACCATCCGACCATTTAGGCCTCATGCACACGACAGTGTTTTTTCACTGTCAGTGATTTGGCTTCAGTGGTCAGTGTCCGATTTTGCTTCAGTTGTGTTTGCTTGTGTCTTCCTTTTTTTTGTCTGACAGGGGAAAAAAAAAGGAAGGTTAATAAAAAATTTAATTTTATTGCACCAAGGTCTTGTAGAAAAAAAACGGACACGGATGACATACCAGTTGTGCATCCATTTTTTTTGACGGACCCATTGACTTGAATGGGTCCATCCTCCGTTTTCCACTGACAAGAATAGGACAGGTTATATTTTTTTGATGGACTGGAATCACGGATCACGGACGCGGAGAAAAAACTGAGGACTATGAGTTTTTTTTCACAGCTCCATAGAAATGAATGGGACCTCTGCTAAACTGTGAAAAATGACGGAACGGACGCGGATGCACACAACGGTCGTGTGCATGAGGCCTTAATGTGTATGCCTCCTGCTGATGACAGGGGAGATAAGGATTGGGCACATCTGATTTCAACTGCCTGATCCTTTTATTCCCGGGGAGATAAGCTGACAGAGGCTTTTTCCCTATTCAGGACAAATGCATGCCATCAAGGGATCGGGTGAGATAACTGAGCAAAATAAGCCACCACCAGAGGTGTCTGGCAGCAGCTTAGGCTACTTTCACACTGGCGTTTTGGCTTTCCGTTTATGAGATCCGTTCAGGGCTCTCACAAGAGGTCCAAAACGGATCAGTTTTGCCCTAATGGATTCTGAATGGAAAATGATCCGCTCAGAATGCATCAGTTTGCCTCCGTTCCGCCTCCATTCCTCTTTGGAGGCGGACACCAAAAGGCTGCTTGCAGCGTTTTGGTGTCAGTCTGATGAAACTGAGCCAAACGGATCCGTCCTGACACACAAAGTAAGTCAATGGGGCCCGATCCGTTTTCTATGACACAATCTGGCACAATAGAAAACGGATCCGTCCTTCATTGACTTTCAATTGTGTTCAAGACAGATCCGTCTCGGCTATGTTAAAGATAATACAAACGGATCCGTTCTGAACGGATGCAGACGGTTGTATTATCTCAATGGATCCGTCTGTGCAGATCCATGACGGATCCGCACCAAATGCGAGTGTGAAAGTAGCCTTACTCCTCTCTCTCCCATTGAGAACTGATGCACACAGACGAGGTGGGAGTGCATGCCTTACGGAGGATCAGCTATCCAAGGAGCCCGATCCACTATGGCCTAGAGCATGTACAATAAATTAATCAACTGATGACACAAGGGTCACACCATTAGCACGTGTCTTCATTTACAGTTCATCTACACATTTCATGATTTTACCTGTAGTAACAAGGGCCTGGCTTTCAATTTCTCTTTGATGCTTTCAATGGAATATGTGAAACTAAAAAAGCAATGGAGAAAGGTGTATTTCATATATACTGGAGGACATAACATTGAGGCAAAAAATAAATGATTCACACGACCCCTCACAAAAAAAAAAGTCTTAAATCCCTATTTCAGACTTCTTGCATTGGCCCCAAATAATCCCCAATCTAAGGCTTCTGACGTACCTGGCTCCGGTCTTGTCCATCTTGTTTAAGAAACACATTCGTGGCACGGAATGCTTGTCCGCTTGTCTCCACACGGTCAGCGTCTGAGCCTTGGGGGTAAAAAGATCGTATAACTTTCCGGATATACTCGGATTACATCACAATATAGAAAAAAGGCTGACGTTGATACTGATATGTATTGTTTGTAACTGATGTTATTTGAGTCACCGAGTATTATAATCTCTGAGCAATTCCAAAGGGATTTGTACGTTTGGAAAAATGACGAGGTTCATCATTTTCTGTTTGGTCGACAAGTCATAAAATTATCTTTAGATCAATTTCCACTATAGACACCTGATGCATGGACTATTAACACTCACTATACAGAACGCTGTACAGCAGTTTGGGGGCTGTGTAACCAAACACTATGTGCACACACTCCATAACTTCATGGTTTTTTAATAGGCAATGGGAAATAAACCACTTTTAGGCCGTTTTCAGACATCTGTAGTTTTTATGGTCGATAAATGATATGCTGAGAGCTCAGAGGGCTTTGGGTTGCAGTCCAAGGACATCTTGAACTGCACCATAAGCATAGGTCATTCTGATCACAGATTTGAATCAGAATAGGACATGCTCCAAGTCTTTTTTTTTATTTTTTTATAAAAGGTGGATTTACACGTGGCAATTATTGGAAACGGCCGTTCCTGCGAATGCTCTTTCCCGACAATCTGCCCGTTTAAATGTACAGCCACTCACCTAATGAATGAGCGAAACGCTTGTTTATGAGGTGATCCTGTCGTTCGTGCAGGCATCACCAATCGTCGTTTCTGGACAGCAGATTGTGTGGTCTAAACAGCCATCGATCTGTTGCCCAGAAACAATGTTTCTGTATGGGGATGAGGGATCTCTATAGCAATACCTCGTCCTCATACTGTAAAGGAGATCGCTGCATGCAAATGTGCAGTGTCTCCTTTACTGAGAGAGCAGCCGACTTCCTTCCCGACCATCGGCTACTCCATCAGCCCGTCTAAACCACCATAAGGGCCACGTAAAAAAATCTAAGTGTGAATGACCAAACTGATTACAATGGGGTCTGTGTGCTCTTGTGAGTCTAGTCCTTGCAGGGTCTGACAGCAAACTAATGGGTACATCACCCATCCGAAAGGAGCCTTAAGGCCCCCATACAAATTAGTGTATTGTATCCCAACCCTGCCGAGAACAGCGGGTTCGGCCAACAGTCTAATGTGTATGGGGAGTCCTCAAATCTTCCCCGACAGATGATGTTGGAGGAGAGAAGGACTGCAAGATGTGAATATTTTCACCCAATCCTTTTTTTTCTCCCAAGAGATAGGCGACCACCACAAATGTGTGACAGCAGCTTTCTCCCCTCTCCCCATTAAATACACATACACGTTTGAATGAAGTTGACCGACAGTTACTGAATTTGTATGGCCATCCTTAGACTGCTACAGTAGCTGTTTACTGTTCTGGGGAATGAAAGATAAGGTGTCCCCATGCATGTTAGGCTACTTTCACACTGGCGTTTCTGGGTCTGCCGTGTCAGGGCTCTCACAAACGGCCCAAAACGGATCAGTTCAGTCCCAATGCATTCTGAATGGATAAGGATCCGTTCAGAATGCATCAATTTGGTTGCGTTTGGTCTCCGTTGCATATTTTAGATGGTCACTAAAACGCAGCTTGCAGCGTTTTGGTGACCGTCTGACTATGTGGAGCCAAACGGATCCGTTCTGACTTACAATGTAAGTCAAAGGGGACGGATCCGTTTTTCATTGACAATATGATGCAACTGAAAACGGATCCGTCCCCCATTGACTTTCAATGTAAGTCAAGACGGATCCGTTTTGACTTAGACTTTTTTTTAGGAGTGAATAATGCAAACGGATCCATTATGAACGGATACAAGCGTTTGCATTATTGGTGCGGATCCGTCTCTGCAGATACAAGACAGATCCGCACTGAACGCGAATGTGAAAGTAGACTTAGATAATTGGCCAGTTGTCATCCAACCAGTAAAGCCAAGATGGTTGCATTTACATTGCCAAAAAGCAGGAAGTTCCTCATTGATTCAAAGCATAGGTGGAAGAAATGCTATCCCTCCAAATGTTTTTACAAAGAATATACAGTACAGACCAAAAGTTTGGACACACCTTCTCATTCAAAGAGTTTTCTTTATTTTCATGACTATGAAGGCATCAAAACTATGAATTAACACATGTGGAATTATATACATAGCAAACAAGTGTGAAACAACTGAAAATATGTCATATTCTAGGTTCTTCAAAGTAGCCACCTTTTGCTTTGATTACTGCTTTGCACACTCTTGGCATTCTCTTGATGAGCTTCACAGTCACCGGACCTGAACCCAATCGAGATGGTTTGGGGTGAGCTGGACCGCAGAGTGAAGGCAAAAGGGCCAACAAGTGCTAAGCATCTCTGGGAACTCCTTCAAGACTGTTGGAAGACCATTTCAGGGGACTACCTCTTGAAGCTCATCAAGAGAATGCCAAGAGTGTGCAAAGCAGTAATCAAAGCAAAAGGTGGCTACTTTGAAGAACCTAGAATATGACATATTTTCAGTTGTTTCACACTTGTTTGTTATGTATATAATTCCACATGTGTTAATTCATAGTTTTGATGCCTTCATAGTCATGAAAATAAAGAAAACTCTTTGAATGAGAAGGTGTGTTCAAACTTTTGGTCTGTACTGTATCTGCACCCAAATGAGAAAACGACTGCTAACTAGAATAAACCATCATACCTCAACACCAGCTGAGGCATCGAACACAGCGACTGCTCCATCCAGCACCCTTAATGAGCGTTCCACTTCTACTGTGAAATCCACGTGTCCTGGGAAAAGACACAATACATTGTTCAGGAGATATTACATGGATTTAGTTAGAAGTCTTGTACAAAATGAAGTAACTTAGAGACTACCTGGAGTGTCAATCAAGTTGATCCTGTGTCCATTCCAGTCAAATGTGACAGCGGCGGACTGAATGGTGATCCCACGTTCCCTTTCCTGCACCATAAAATCAGTCACTGTGTCCCCATCATCCACATCTATCATAAGGACAGAAACCATATAAAATTGTTTAATGAAGGAATCTAATTTATACATATAGATGATGATAGACAAATAGATACTGTATTTTTCGTTTTATAAGACGCACTTTTTTCTCCCAAAAGTAGGGGGAAAATGTCAGTGGATCTTCTAAAGCTAATACGAGTCAGCGCTTCCATTATGGAAGGGCTCACTAGTATGCAGGAGTCGTGGGGAGTGATGCTCTTTAAGAGTTGCCTGTAGTCCCACCCCCACCCCTGCCTTCTCCAGGTCTGCGCTACGCTGTCCTGACTGCGTACAGCATCAGGACGTAGTCCGCGCACTATGACCTGATGCTACACATAGTCATGTCACAGTGCAGCGCAGGCCCGGGAAAGACTAGGAAGCGTGTCCGCGGGACAGACTGCTGGGCCTGAAGAGTAGCGCCAGAGCAGGAGAGGTAAGTTAATTTATATATTTTAGGTTTGATGGGGTCTGACCTAGAGGACTCATGGGGGTCCCATCTGAGGTTTGACATGGGGGTCAGATGTGAGGTCTGATATGGAAGGTCTGATCTGAGGATGTAATATAGGGGTCTGACCTAGAGGACTCATGGGGGTCCCATCTGAGGTTTGACATGGGGGTCAGATGTGAGGTCTGATATGGAAGGTCTGATCTGAGGATGTAATATAGGGGTCTGATGAAAAATTAAAAAAAATCTTATTTTCCTCCTCTAAAACCTAGGTGCATCTTATAAAGCGAAAAAATACGATACACGGATAGATAAAGATATGGATAGATAAAACGAGATTTTTGTATAACTTACCAGTAAAATCTCTTTCTCGCTCTTTCCTTGGGGGACACAGAAGACCTTGGGTATAGCTCATCTCCATAGGAGGCGTGACACTAAGTAAAAACTGTTAAGCCCCTCCTCCACAGCTATACCCTCAGCCTGGAGAGAGAGACTGCCAGTTGCGTGTCCAAGTAGTGAGAAAAGGAAAAGTCCAACAAGGAACCAACAAGCCAACTACCCAACGGGTAACAAAAAACTCGGAAACCGTGTAGAGAAAAACAATGAATGGGTGGGTGCTGTGTCCCCCAAGGAAAGAGCGAGAAAGAGATTTTACTGGTAAGTTATACAAAAATCTCGTTTTCTCGCCCAGTTTCCTTGGGGGACACAGAAGACCTTGGGACGTTCAAAAGCAGTCCAAAAGGGGAGGGACCACAGCTCCAAGGTGAAGCACCCGAAAGGCATCAATGAACCGCCGCCTGCAGACCCAGGCGGGCCAAGGCAGCATCTGCCAAAGCCAGAGTATGCACCCTGTAGAACTCGGTAAGGCGTGCAAGGAAGACCTGTGGCCGCCTTGCCCAAATGCATGGCCGAAGCCCAATGCCTCTGGCCCAGGAGGCACCGACCGCTCTGGTGAAATGAACGGTGACACCAAAGGCAGAATCCTGCCCTTGGTGCGGTAACCTCAGCAATAGTCAATCTGATAAAGCGGAGGAAAAAACCACCCTGGAGTCCGTCAACCCTATGCACGGACCTCCTGGAAACCCAAGAGGCCGAACGTCGACAAGAGTCGGAGATCTCCAAGTAAAAACGGCAAGGCCCAAACAACGTCCAAATCGGTGAAGTGTTGAAGCGAAAGGCAAACACCACCTTCAGAAGGAAGGAAGGAAGAAACGGGATGTAGAACAGCCCTGTCCTGGGAAAAGACAGAAGGCTCGGAACAAAAAAGGGGCCATTCAGACACCCGTCAGAGACACGACTGATACGGAAACACAACCGTACAGGACAGAAGGGGTAGAGAGAACTTCTGTAACGGCTCCAAGGACAAAGATTGGAGCGCCGAGAGCTCAGTATGTAGTCCCCAGGGCGGTACCGAAGGACAGTACAGAGGAACCAAAGAGCCACTCCGAGGAAGAAGGACTTGACAGGCCCAGAGGGCCGGGGAACGTTGGAAGAGGAAGAACAGCGCAGACACTTGACACCTCAAGTAAAGGAGTCCCAGTCCCAGGTCCAGGCCGGACTGGAAAAAAGACAGAACCATGGGGAGAGAAATTCAGAGTGGGGAATGCACAGCTTCCCACAGAACCCCAGATAAAAAAAACCCTAAGTCTTACGACAGATCCTGGACAAAACACAGCCAGGAGCGGACAGTAGCGAACCCGCTGGAGTCGCCTGGCAAGCGGGCGAAAACCCAATGTGATCAGGCGCAGACCAGTAACACGGGCAGAAGGGTCGACAAAAACTGGTCCCGTCGGCCCTCGAGCAACGCTGTCCCGTATCCACCCGAGTGGGGGAGCAGAAGGACAGACGGAAAGGACCCAAAGGATCCGCCAGATGCCAGGACAAGACAAGGCTAAAGTCCATGCTGATGTAGCCACGTTGTACAGTCCCGGTGTGGGAGATCAAAGGACAATCTGGACCGAAAGGTAGTCCCCCCAAGTTACCGAGAAGGTAAGTCTACCGCAGGACCATTGTCTTAGAATGGACCACGCAATCTGCACTCAGCGGGAAGACAGAACGCGGTAGACTCGGTAAATAGGCACACAGCTAATACAGCCAGTGAACAAGGGAGACAGTACCAGGCCAAAAGGAACATCGGAACCATCCACATGAACAACCATGCTCTCCCAGAAGGGAGGACAGTGAAAGAACAGCCTCTGAAGTCTGGCGGGGCAGAAGCCACATCAGAGTGATCTGAACCAAGCGGGAGCCAAACAGAGCCGGCGATAAGGTAGTCGAGACAGAGGCCGGCATAACACCCTCCAACCGAAAGGAGGAGGAGTGGCAACAGGGAAGCCATAGGACAGCCCAAAAGCAGAACTCCGCTACACTGTGAGACGCCCGGAACACCGCCTCGCAGAAGGCGAATACCCTGAAGAACCCAAGGCGGAGGTCCTACGGACCTGGGTAATCGAGCACCCAAGAGAAGTTGGGTGACCTTCCCGAGAAAAGCGGCCCGAACCTGGTAGCAGATCAGACTGAAGCGTAGAGGCGCCAAGAGGAAGGACTCATACCACACTGCATCCGAAGAGGAGGAAATTGCAGCAGGCAAGGGAACCGCAGTCCTGCCAGAGCCAACAAAGAATTCGAGGGGCGCAGCAGGCAACAGCACTCTCGACCATGTGACCACTAGCGCAAGGAAGCAATGCCGCGGAAGGACGAATGGGCACGCATCTAGGACCCACGAACACTCCCTGGGATGTAAGGCCAACTAAATGAATGAGTACCACCCAGCTCGGTGCAGCAGAGAGCAATAGAGCCTGTCCGGGTCAGGTAGACAGAATGAACTCCTTAGAGACGAGTGTAAGGCTTGCGGCAAGCATCGTATCCCAAGAAAACAAAAGAATGCCGCAGGAAGCAGGTGAGGCATACGTACGAGCAGCCACGTAAGCAGTGAGAAAGCCAACCCACCTACAGGAGGAGAAGGCATACACGGCCCAAACAACGCCAAGAACGTCCGCTCACTGCAAAAAGGTTACTCAGCGAAAAAAGGGGGGCTCGCCACAGAGTGCCACAGCATGTACGGAATTGCAAAGTGCAACCTGAAAGGGAGTTATGCACAAGCCTAGTATAGCATGCGATGGAACGCAATCAGTCCGCCCCGAAAGGGGGGAAATTGTACCTGGCAAACTGCAGTCGGCAAGAGTGCAAAGGCCCGTCCCAAAAGGGAGTGATGCCCAAGGCCGTACCTACTTCAGAGAAGCAGGACATACCCTATAATCCAGCATGAATGCAGGAGGTCCACCTAGTGAAAGGGGAACATGCACAGGGTTATCCTAGCATTAAGTGAGTGTGCAATAATACACCCAACACTGAACTCAGCGAGAGTGCAACTACTCTGCCAATGAAGGGGGACATGTACAAGTCCAGCACAGCCATACAAGGACAGCCGTGAATCTCATGAGCGTGCCAAATTCTGCCCATGAAATGAGGGGTGGTCACGCACAAGGCCAGCACTGTCCAAGGAAGTGCAAGCGTTCCACCCATGTTAGAGGGCCATTCTCATGGCCAGCAATGTATCCGGTGAGAGTGTAGCATGCCGCCCAGAAAAAAGGGGGGGTAATGCACATGGCCAGCATCTCATCCAGGGAGAGTGCGAGCACCCCGCCATGTATGGGAGTCATACACATGGCCAGCAACGTACCGGCGAGAGACAACACAGTCAGTGAGAATGTGTGTATGTCGCCTGAGGAAGGAAGGCATGCCCCTGGCTGGCAGCGAATCCAGCGAGAGTGCGTACACCGCCCACGGAAGCGGGGTCATGCCTATGGATCCAGTAAAGGTGCAAGTACCCTGCCATGTATGGGGTACATGCACATGGCCAGCAACGTACCTGCGAGAAAACATGTATGTATGCTGCCTGAGGGAAGGAGGCATACCCAAGGCCGGCAGCGAATCCAATGAGAGTGCAGCATACCGCCTATGAAAGGGGGTCATGCCTATGGCCGGCAGCGAAACCAGTGAGAGTGCAGCATAGTAACATAGTACATAACATAGTACATAAGTACATCATAGCACATCAGTGAGAGTGCAGCATTCCGCCTATGGAAGGGGGTCGTGCACATAGCCAGTACCGTATCCGGTGAGAGTGTAGTATTCCGCCTAAAAAGGTGGTCATGCACATGATCGGCAACAGATCCAGTGAGAGTGCTGCGTTCCGCCCATGGAAGGGGGTCACGCACATGGCCGGCAGCGAATCCAGTGAGTGCTGCGTTCCGCCCATGGAAGGGGGTCACGCACATGGCCGGCAGCAAAATCCAGAGAGAGTGCAGCGTTCCGCCTATGGAAGGGGGTCGTGCACATGGCCAGCACCGTATCCGGTGAAGGTGCAGTATTCTGCCTAAGAAGGGGGTCATGCACAGCCGGCAGCCAGGGAGAGTGCAGTATCCCGCCTAGGAGGGGGGGGGGGAAGCACGTGGCAGGCACCATAACTGGAGAGATGATGAATGCTGCCTACGGAAGGGCCGCATGCACTTGGCCAGCGCCGTATCCTGGAAGAGAGCAAGAAAACCGCCTAAAAAGGGGAAATGCCCTAGCAGCGACGCAGGCTGGGAGCGCAACACCATGCCGCCTGTGGAAAGAGGTCATGCAGCACTACTGATGAGGCTGCAGCGTCCTGCGCAGTCCAATAGAAATTAGTTATCTATTATTCATTATTATTATTATTATTTTTTTTTTATTATTTTATTTATTTTAAACACAGCCTCTCTGAGGCTAAAAGGGAGGCCACCATATAGGGGCACAGATCGTCTGAGAGACAGAAAAAAAGGGGGGCCAACCATACAGGCCCATTGGGAGCCGGCCTGTACCCAAAGGGTTAACAGGGTTCCGGCCAGGAGGGCGGCGCTGCGATCCCCTGGGGGCGGAGGAACCCCCAGGCGGGAAGAATTCGCGCCTGGAGAAGTTCCCGCCCCCTCCACCAGAGGCCGGAATTTTGCGGCCTAGCAGGCCGCGAAGCCGGGGTCTAAATTTGCGGCGCCCGGCCGGGACCTGAGGTGGAGTGGTCGGACGGGGCCTGCTGGGGCATAGTCAAGCCCAATGCCGGCCGCGGGAGCCCACCCCGCCGCCGGAAGAGACAGGGGCCCGGAATGGTGGCTTGCCGGCCGCGGGAGCCCACCCCGCCGGCCGGAATAGTCAGGGGGCCCGGAATGGCGGCTTGCCGGCCGCGGGAGCCCACCCCGCCGGAAGAATCAGAGGCCCGGAATGGCGGCCCGCGGAGCCTGAAATTTTTGCGGCGCCCGGCCACACCGGAATATTAATGCTGGCCGGAGGCGAGGCCTTACACAACACTGCGGTAAGGAGATGGGGGGACCCAGAGACGGGGTGCCCGTGAGGAGAATGCAGGCGACAGCAGAAACTATGTCGCAGCTTCTGCAGCTAGCTGTGGGGAGACAGCCACTAGCTAGTTCATATCCTATGAGGGCCAGGAAAAGGGAGGGGGAGGTAGAGAGCAGATTGTCGCTCTGCGGCACCCCAGGGGCTAGCCAAGGTCCAGCAGGGGAAGGGTCCAGAGGCCCAGTATGGGGGTCAGGCACGCAGGAGCCCAGGGTGGGGGACGTAGGGCTGGAGAAGCCTCTCTCTTACCACAGCCGTCTTCACCCTCGGTCCATTCCAGCAGGGTCGCCCCTTCAGCTACTGGCACCGTAGTGGCAGGACGCTGGAAGAGGGACTTGGCGTGCGGGCGACCCTTGTGCTGGCGGGATGTAGGGGAGCGAGGCTGCCCTGATCCACCTTGTCTTCTGTAGGGGAGGCAGCAGTGCGGGTGACCGGCACTGGCGCAGCTCAACCCCGGGAGAAACAGAGAGGTCTAGTGCGTCTCTGTTGTCCCTGATGATCTGGAACAAAAAGAAAAGAAAAAAATAAAAATCAAAAATTTAAACAAGGAGAAAACAGCCCTGCAGAGCAGGGAGTGTCTTGCCTCCTTGGACACTAAGCAAAAACTGGCAGTCTCTCTCTCCAGGCTGAGGGTATAGCTGTGGAGGAGGGGCTTAACAGTCTTCACTTAGTGTCACGCCTCCTATGGAGATGAGCTATACCAAGGTCTTCTGTGTCCCCCAAGGAAACTGGGCGAGAAAAGTAATCAAATACTATATCTACAGACTGTAGAGCAAAGCATATACAGCAGTGCACTTTTCTTACCTCCAAGAGCACGGGTATAACCGGAATAATACAACATTCGCTCTGTGGTTGTGGTTTTCCCAGCATCAATATGAGCCATGATCCCTATGTTTCTGATCCTGCAGTAAGATCATATTAAAACTATCACAAAGAAACGGTGGTGGACATTGCAGCAGCCAATCAGGTTCAAGGTTTTACACCTTTCTACAGCCCTTTGGGAAACTGTATATAAGCAGTGGCATAAAATAGTTTATTGCCTACACAATTACCATTCAATTAGTCATTCCAGGGCGGTATGTATGCCAGCAACCTTTGTCTACCATTGCCCATTGTTTATTAAATGCAATTTCTAGCTAGTTCTATGCAGGAACAGCCATGTTTCCTTTGTTCTACTCAGTGGCTGCTGGCCGATTAGGGATTCTGTCACCAGGTTTCACCCCTGTCAGCTAAACATATGCTTTTAGAGCCTACAATAACCCAAAAACCGAACCTCACTCCCCAACTTACTGCAACTTGTACAAAAAAAGAGCAAGGATTTAACAAGGTAAAAAAAATCTCATTTTATTAATTATAAATCACATGGACATTACAGGTGAGACTCAAAAGGGACAGAACATGGAGACTGGGCCACAAAAGGGCTCTGCAATGTGGAGAATCACAATGGGGGATAATGTGACCATATACAGCAGGTAACAGACAATTAACAGAAGCTGTGAATATTGGAGTAGTTGCGGGTGCAATTGCTGTCCCCTAGTGTTGAACAACTACCTAGCTCTTATTCACAGCGTCCAAGCAATGGATGCTGTAGGGTGTAATTGGACGGTGCAATACTACTCATAAAGATGGCATATAAGAATAACTGTAAATCACTAGTCCCACCCTAATCCAGATACCATGTTACCTACCCATGTTGCTGCTGAAAAATGGTGACACTGCTTCGACCTCAACACGTGTTTCGCCACGTAGGCTTCGTCAGGAGGTACCTTATATATTCACAGCTTCTGTTAATTGTCTGTTACCTGCTGTATATGGTCACATTATCCCCCATTGTGATTCTCCACATTGCAGAGCCCTTTTGTGGCCCAGTCTCCATGTTCTGTCCCTTTTGAGTCTCCCCTGTAATGTTCATGTGATTTATAATTAATAAAATGAGATTTTTTTACCTTGTTAAATCCTTGCTCTTTTTTTGTACAAGCTAAACATATGCTGATGTTCAGGGCCTCATCAGGATTCCTAATGTGGGCTTATAAATGTGATCTGTAGCCTTATTTTGCTAAAAAAACAGCTTTTACTAACCTGTCACTCAAAGAAATAAGGTGCCCAAGGGGATGTCAAGCGATGGAAGGTGCCGGCCGCACCCACCGCCGTTCGTGCCCAGCGCCGCCTTTCCAGACTTCTGCGCCGCCTCCTAATCCTCTGTGCCGCCTCTCGCTCTCCCTCCATCCCCCCTCCTCCCTCCTCCTGCTGTAAGATCTCGCGCGTGCACACAGGGCTCTGCCTGATGCGCCCGTGCGGACTTCTCAATTTGGCTTCTTACAGCGAAGTGCGCATGCGCCGGCACTTCGCTCAACCCCCTGTATGACCTGCACTCTGGCGCCAGCCTCTCAGAGCCCTGTGCGCACGCGCGAGATCTTACAGCAGGAGGAGGGGGGAGGGAGGGAGGGAGAGCGAGAGGCGGCACAGAGGATTAGGAGGCGGCGCAGAAGTCTGGAAAGGCGGCGCTGGGCACGAACGGCGGTGGGTGCGGCGGGCACCTTGCATCGCTTGACATCCCCTTGGGCACCTTATTTCTTGAAGTGACAGGTTAGTAAAAGCTGTTTTTTTTAGCAAAATAAGGCTACAGATCACATTTAGAAGCCCACATTAGGAATCCTGATGAGGCCCTGAACATCAGCATATGTTTAGCTGACAGGGGTGAAACCTGGTGACAGAATCCCTTTAAAGGGGTTGTCCACTTTTTTTTTATATTGATGACCTAACCTTGACTCTGTCAATGGGACGGCTCTGTAGTATTCACTTGAGTGGAAGGAGCTGTCCCATAGAAGTGAATAGGATGGCTTAGTTGTAATTACACTGCTGCGGTTGTGGCGGTGAGCAGGTAAACATTGAAGAGAAGGCAGTGCACCTACGGGCGCTGCTTTCTCTCAAACAGTGTGTCGGGAGTCGCCCCCCTGATGATCCGATATTGATGACCTATCCTGAGGATAGGTCATCAATATAAGAAAGCGAACAACCCCTTTAAGAATCTGGAGAAGTAGACCAGAACTAAATACCACTGCAGTCTGCCTTTTCTCTTACTTGGATACTGGAGGGGTGATGATACTCCGCAAAGATTTGACGTCACCTGCAAAACAGCAGCAGAATAATGGACTATAGTCTCAGCCATTGATGCAATACAGGCAATAAAATGTAGATTTCTGGAAAAACACAGAACAAGCAGGAAAATAAGGACCCTTTTCTATGGTAAGAGGATCAGGGCAACTATTGGCAAAAAACATTTGTATGAAACCTCATTCCCGATATTAGCCCATGTTAAACGTGCCGCAAGAACCTGACACACAAGAAAATCGTTCATCAGGTGATTGCATCTTTCATGCGACACTAAACTTCTTCATTTGCTGGTAGCAGATTTTTCCATGTTAACAGGGAAGTGCGGCTGACAAACAATGAAACTGTAGGGCGATCAATAATTGTTCATCCACATAAAGCAGAACTGATTGCTGCATGGGTTGGCCCATCTGAGACAATGATGGCATACTGCAAAGTTCCAGTCCCCACCACTATGGGACCGCCAGAAACAGCCGAGCCAGCACTCAACTATTTTCAGTACTCCCATAGAGGCGAATAGAGGGCGGCAGTGCATGCACTCCTGTTCTATGTTCACTTCAGGGGTCAAAAAGTGGGACCTATCTGACACTCATGGCATACCCTTGCCTTATGTCATCAATGTCTCAGATGGGAATACCCCTTTAATACTGAAGAACTTAGGGGTCATTTATTATACAGAAATACAGTTAAGGCTACTTTCACAATCACGTTTTGGGCTGATCAGTTACAATAATACAACCGCATGCATCCGTCATGAACGGATGCGTTTTGTATTATCTGTAACATAGCCAAGACGGATCAGTCATGAATTCCATTGAAAGTCAATGGGAGACGGATCAGTTTTCTATTGTGCCAGAGAAAATGGATTCGTCCCCATTGACTTACATTGTGTGACAGAACGGATCCCTTTTGGCTCAGTTTCGTCAAGCTGCAGGCAGCGTTTTGGTGTCCACCTCCAGAGTGGAATGGAGACTGAACTGATGCATTCTGAGCGGATCCTTTTCCATTCAGAACGCATTAAGGCAAAACTGATCCGTTTTGGACCGATTGTGAGAGCCCTGAACGGATCTCACAAACGGAAAGCCAAAACGCGAGTGTGAAAGTAGCCTAAATTAGTTGCATTTCTGACGCAGATTGCGGCTTTTCCCCGCTCACGCCAGGTCTAAAAAAGTGGGTGTGGCGTGTGCAGGGAAGTGGACGCCTATCTTTAGGAAGCTGTCTTACATTTAGAAGCGGCGGAGGATCCATCAAAATTATGTAGAGGCCGGCACCACTACATAACTGCGGCGGATCCACCACCAGCGCAGGGCTTTATTAAGAGCGGCATCTAAAAGTTGCCTCTAAGGTCCCTTTCACACGAGCGTGACGGATTAGGTCTGGATGCGCTCAGGGTGCGTTCAGTGGAACTCGCACTATTTTGCAAGCAAGTTCAGTCAGTTTTGTCTGCGATTGCGTTCAGTTGTTCAGTTTTTTCTGCGCGGGTGCAATGCGTTTTGATGCGTTTTGATGCGTTTTTCACGCGCGTGATAAAAAACTGAAGGTTTACAAACATCATCTCTTAGCAACCATCAGTGAAAAACGCATCGCACCCGCATTTGCTTGCGGATGCAATGCGTTTTTCACGCAACCCCATTCACTTCTATGGAGCCAGGGCTGCGTGAAAAACGCAGAATATAGAACATGCTGCGATTTTCACGCAACGCAGAACTGATGCGTGAAAAACAACGCTCATGTACACATACCCATTGAAATGAATGGGTCAGGATTCAGTGCGGGTGCTATGCATTCACGTCACGCATTGCACCCGCGCGGAAAACTCGCTCGTGTGAAAGGGGCCTTAGTTTCCAGAAACTGCTGACAGTTTTTTTTTAGGGACCCATTGACCTGAATAGGTGACTCCAGCTTGAAAAAACGGACAAAGGCACAGACTGTCTGTTCTAAACTTGATCAGCACCTGCATGTGAAGGTCAATCTTCCAGATATTAGTGAAAGTCTACAACTTTGCTACTGATCCATCACTTCCAGTGATATCAAGTTCTATAACGGGGTTATCCCACAAAAAGTATCGCTGTGCACTGAATAGGGCATTTCATATTAAGTATTATTACAATTTACATGCAATAATGTGGAATTCAGAGGCTGACTAACATGCTGAGTAACTTACCTGCTCCCTTCTTCCTCCTGCCATAGTAATCTCACAGTATAGTGGGTGACATGGTACTTATTTCTACATTCATATAAATATATCATTCACTAAACCATGAAGAAGGAAATCGGGGGAGGGAAAGCCTTGCATTTGTGAATCGCTGGCGCTAAGAAGACAGGAGAAAAGCCTCGTCAGCTGGGAAGCAGAGTAAGGCCTCATGCACACGACCGTTGCGTGCATCCGTGGACGTTGTTCCGTTTTCCGTGATTTTCTGCGGACCCATTGACTTTCAATGGATCCGTTGAAAACTCGGAAAATGCACCGTTGTTCATCCGTGGCCGTGATCCGTGTTTCCTGTCCGTCAAAAAAATAAGACCTGTCCTATTTTTTGGACGGACAACGGTTCACGGACCCATTCAAGTCAATGGGTCCGTGAAAAAACACGGCTGCACACAAGATTGGCATCCGCGTCCGTGATCCGTGGCCGTAGGCTACTTTCACACAGACAGATCGTCAGATCCAACAGTATATTCTAACACAGAGGCTGTTAAACTGGGACTCCGATCGGAACTCTCCGCTGCCACCGATTTTAATGAATGTACCAACGAATGTACAGTAATACAGGGGAGGGAGGGGGGGCCGCACTGGCCACCAATGAGTTAAATACAGGGGAGGGAGGGAGGGGGGGCCGCACTGGCCACCAATGAATTTAAAACTGGGGAGGGAGGGGGTCTGCCCCCTCCTGCCTGGCAGCACCTGATCTCTTACAGGGGGCTATGATACGCACAATTAACACCTCAGGTGCGGCACCTGAAGGGTTAATTGTGCAGATCACAGCTCCTGTAAGAGATCGGGTGCTGCCAGGCAGCAGGGGGCAGTCATGTACACAGTTCGTAGTATATTCTAAATTGAAGCGTCCCCATCACTATGGGAACGCCTCTGTGTTAGAATATACTGTCGGATATGAGTTTTCACGATCTAACTCAAATCCGATGGTATATTCTAACATAGAGGCGTTCCCATGGTGATGGGGACGCCTCAAGTTAAAATATACCATCGAATAGGAGAAAACTCCGATCCGATGGTATAATAGGGACTCCTGACTTTACATTGAAAGTCAATGGGGGACGGATCAGTTTGCAATTGCACCATATTGTGTCAACGTCAAACGGATCCGTCCCCATTGACTTGCATTGTAAATCAGGACGGATCCGTTTGGCTTCGCACGGCCAGGCGGACACCAAAATGACTTTTTCCTTCATGTCCGTGGATCCTCCAAAAATCAAGGAAGACCCACGGAAGAAAAAACGGACACGAATCACGGACCCAGTTTTTGCGGACCGCAAAAAAAAACGGTCGTGTGCATGAGGCCTAAGGCTACTTTCACACTGGCGTTTTGGCTTTCCGTTTGCGAGATCCGTTCAGGGTTCTCCCAAGCGGTCCAAAATGGATCAGTTTGCATTCTAATGCATTCTGAATGGAAAAGGATCCGCTCAGAATGCATCAGTTTGCCTCTGTTACATCTCCATTCTGCTTGCAGCGTTTTGGTGTCCGTCTGAGGAAACTGAGCCAAACAGATCCATCCTGACACACAATGTAAGTCAATGGGGACGGATCCGTTTTCTATGACACAAATTGGCACAATAGAAAACGGATCCGTCCTCCATTGACTTTCAATGGTGTTCAAGACGGATCCGTCTCGGCTATATTAAAGATAATACAAACGGATCCGTTCTGAACGGATGCAGACGTTTGTATTATATGAACAGATCAGTCCATGATGGATCCGCACAGAACGCGAGTGCGAAAGTAGCCTGAGGCTACATTTACATGACTGTATGTGTTTTGCGGTCCGCAAATTGCGAATCCGCAAAAAAAAAAAAAAATGGATGTCGTCCGTATGGCATCCTTTTTTTGGGTGGATTAATTGCAACAATATCTATCTTTGTCCGAAAAACTGACAAGAATAGGACATGTTCTATTTTTTTTTGCGGGCCTATAGAACGGACATACGGAAGCAGATAGCATACGGTGTGCTGTCCACATTTTTTGCGGACCGATTTAAATGTATGGGTTTACATCCTATCCGCACAAAAAAACGGAACAAAAGAGCTGACTGCAATGCACTCCTGGATAATGCAGGTGCATGACGGTCACAAGAGATGAGCTCCTGCTGCCCACAGAGCGAGTACAGAAGCTAAAAAAAAAGTGGAAATGACACTGGAGAACAGCATTTTCTCCATGGCTATAGTTAAAATAATGGTGTGCATTACTTCAAATATATATTTTTTAAATTGTGGTATAACCTCCTTTGACTCTAGCCTGCACAATAGCAATGCAAGGCACAGATATTCTTGACCGACATGCGTCCATACCTGCTGGCATGCGGTAGTTACTGGAATGGCCATTCTGATGTCTTGATGTACCGCACAGTAAACGTCTTCTACAGCATTGAACACACTGCAGGAGGAAACACATTCACATTCATAGATTCAGATAATTTGAGACTATTCATAGATATACTCGATGCTTTTGCTTGTCAGTTCTGACACTAATGCTGCGTTTGCACTCTCTGACCAGCAGTCAACTATTGGGACAGAAGCATTTCTTCTTGACAATCAGCTGCTTGTTCAGTGGAGGTGCGGAGCGGACAAATTATTGGCAACAAACCTTCGTAGGAAGGTTCGTCCCCGGTAATCTGCCCGACGATTGGCCAGTATAAACCCACCTTTAGATATAAGTACAATCTTAAAAGAATAAGAAATGACACTGGGACATAGCCTTAGATAATTAGGTGAGGTTCCCAGATAAGGATTGTTCTCCGTTTTCTGAATAGACTCCCAGACAAGAGAAAGCAAAGACCAGTCACATGTGGAATCGCATGTTTCGCCTCGTGTTATATTCTTGTATTACTTCCGATTATGACCACTTATTACTAAAGAAGTGATACGAGATCAAACTGGTAATTAAAGGGCCCTTTACACGGGCCGAGAATCTGACAGATAATTGGTAACGAACATTCATAGGAACGCTCGTTAGTGATTATCTGGCGGAGTAAAGGAGCCGCCGATTACCTGATGAATGAGCGAAACGCTCATTTGTTGGGTAATTGGATTGTTTTTGTAGGCACCTAAATCATTTGCCGGCAGCAGATAGTGCTGTGTAATCAAGATCGGCTGCCGGCAAACACCAAGTCTGTATGGGGACGAGCAATGGCATTAGCGATCGCTCCTTCCCATACTGTGGAGGAACACTTCCTTCCCGACAATCGCCGAAATCTGCCATGTGTACTGTTGCTGACCTGTGCCCTCACAGTAAGGGCTCGTTAACACGACCGTGACGTTTTTTTTTTTTGCGGTCCGCAAATTGCAGATCCGCGGAACAGGGATGGCGCCCGTGTGCCTTCTGCAATTTGAGGAACGGAACAGGAGGCCCATTATAGAAATGCCTATTCTTGTGCACAAAAGGGACAAGAATAGGACAGGACTCATCATTTTTGCGAGGCCACGGAACGGAGCAACGGATGCGGACAGCATACGGAGTGCTGTCCGCATCTTTTGCAGAACCATTAAAATGAATGGTTCTGTATACGGACCGTATGCGGAACGCAAAATACGTTCGTGTGAACGAGCCCTAAACCAGTGTCTCAGCAGCATCATTCAGCATGGTGGTCATGATCACTGCACAGGCTGCCCTCCCCATAGCAGCGATGAGTAGTAGTTGAGATTTCACAGAAGGAAGCGAACCCTCCGCTCCCACAGGGTTATTATTCTCTCCCTCAACAGCTGAACAGGGCAGGCTCCAAATTTTCATTGATGGCATTGGCCGTGCGACCGCTGATGAGAACATGGCGTGTGTCGTTTTGTGCACATGCCATGTTCTCTAATCGAAACTGCTACTAAGCTGTGCAGTATCGAACCAAACCGGGCATACAAATATCATGAAAGTATCGGTAATTCAGTACCCGGTGCAACCCTAGTATGGCCCTATTAGGGTTTCAACATGATAGCTTACCATGCACCCCAGTACTTACATCTGTGTAAATAGAAGCCTTTCCAAGCACGGACCTCCGCATTGCCAGCATCCTCTCTTCTTTCTATTTTACAGACACAGCATGGCAACCTGTAAAGCAAGTTTCAAACAATTCAGCAGCTCAACACAAATTACACAGCCACCCCAAACCTACAACTGACCCTATACTGCACAGACGGCAGTATGTCAAACCTGCCCATAGGCTCCTATCCCTCCCCCTAGAGGCCAAGAGTCCATACAGCTGTCGGGCTGCTATGTGACGGCATACCATTCTTTTTGCTTAAAGAATATATATATTGTAACATGTAGCTAGCTTCCTGAAGGAACATTGTGTGCTATATACCCTCAGGGGAGGCATAGGGAAGAGGGTTTGTCTGCCCCCTCACCCCCCAGGCTGAAATGGCGTGTGGCAGTGGGTCTGCAATTAGGATCTGTACTGACTTTGTGACTGCTTAAAGTGAGCCTTTCACCTAATCTGAGCATTTTAGACCGCTCAGATCAGGTTATAGAGTCTTTGACCCTCATTACAATCGTACCTTTCTCTTCTGTGTCCCTCGTCCAGATCATGAAAATAACACTTTTTAAACTTATGCAAATAATCTTCTGAAGGTGCCCAGGGGCGGCGTTACTGGGCGATGTGCCCAGAAAAACACACCTCCAGCCGGCGGACGTCACGAGCGGCACCAGAGGACGGCGGGCTGGGAACTGGTCCGCACCTGCGCACTGCTCTGCCCATTATGGGCAGAGGAACAGCCTTTCACATTGCGCATGCGCCGGCCGGCCGTCTTTAGTTGGCAATTTTCTGAGCATCCATAGAAATAAATGCAGAACACGCTGCGCATAGGTGGTGCGCGCTACTTCACTTTCAGGGCCTGTTCTGGAGATAGGTGTGGGTCTCAGAGGTGGGGCCTGCACCTATCTGACTTTGATGGCATATCCTAGCGATATCCTATCAAAGTCTCAGATAACACAACCCCTTTAAATTATGGATCAATAAAAGGAAGAATTCCAGTTCTCAACTACAAGCAGTTTGTGATTCAAGTGTCAGTGAGGCCATAGGTGAAGCCTGCGGGATATGACTGAGCGGATCATGATGGAGCGTGGTGAGCTGTGAAGCAAGTGTGGGCGGACTAATGGAAAGCGGTCAAGCTGCACAGTCACTTGTTTGTTTGGCCTATATGGCCTCTTTCCGTGCTGACGTCCGTGACAAGATGGTCAGCGGTTCATCCGTGAAGGATCTGTGTTCGGTCGGTGTGTCATCCTTTTCCAGGGCATCTCCAATAGTCCGTGCAAATCAAATGGATGCCATCCATGTTGTGTCATTGTGTCAGTGGTTTTCACAAACCCATAGACTTCAAGGAGAGTGTTCCATGGTCGCTGGAAAATCACTGATGTGTGACCAAGCACATTAAACTCAATAGGTAGGTGCGCTGTCTGTCATTCACTGATGAGTGGAAGAGGCTTAATGCAAATGTCCTGACAGATGGGAAAGAAGGGCACCACATATGGGTGAAAGTATCCCTCCTAAATTTTAGTTACTGACAACAGGGTTGGACTGGTCTTCAGACCCTACAGGGGGCCGGCCGGCTACATAACTATCTGATGCTCTAAGCATTAATTAATGTGGGAGCATTAGATACTTATGTACCTGGCCAGCAGCCGCAGGCGTCCTCCTGACCTCAACTGTATCATCGTCAGGACGAACTGAATACTGTGGTGAAGGTGGCGGTATTTTGTGCTGCACTGTGGTATTTAGTTCTGCTGGGGAGGTATTTTGTGCGGCACTGTGGTATTTAGTTCTGCTGGGGCGGTATTTTGTGCTGCACTGTGGTATTTAGTACTGCTGGAGCGGTATTTTGTGCTGCACTGTGGTATTTGGTTCTGCTGGAGCGGTATTTTGTGCTGCACTGTGGTATTTAGTTCAGCTGGGGCGGTATTTTGTGCTACACTGTGGTATTTGGTTCTGCTGGAGCGGTATTTTGTGCTGCACTGTGGTATTTAGTACTGCTGGGGCGGTAATTTGTGCTGCACTTTGGTATTTAGTTCTGCTGGGGCGGTATTTTGTGCTAAACTGTGGTATTTGGTTCTGCTGGAACGGTATTTTGTGCTGCACTGTGGTATTTAGTACTGCTGGTTCTGTATTTTGTGCTACACTGTGGTATTTGGTTCTGCTGGGGCGGTATTTTGTGCTGCACTGTGGTATTTAGTTCTGCTAGTTCTGTATTTTGTGCTGCACTGTGGTATCTGGTTCTGCTGGTTCTGTATTTAATGCTGCACTGTGGTATTTAGTTCTGCTGGGGCGGTATTTTGTGATGCACTATGGTATTTAGTTCTGCTGGGGCGGTATTTTGTGCTGCACTGTGGTATTTAGTTCTGCTGGGGCAGTATTTTGTGCTGCACTGTGGTATTTGGTTCTGCTGGAGTGGTATTTTGTGCTGCACTGTGGTATTTGGTTCTGCTGGAGCGGTATTTTGTGCTGCACTGTGGTATTTAGTGCTGCACTGTGCTATTTGGTTCTGCCGGTTCTGTATTTTGTGCTGCACAGTGCTATTTGGTTCTGCTGGTTCTGTATTTTGTGCTGCACTGTGCTATTTGGTTCTGCTGGAGCGGTATTTTGTGCTGCACTGTGGTATTTAGTTCTGCTGGGGCGGTATTTTGTGCGGCACTGTGGTATTTAGTTCAGCTGGGGCGGTATTTTGTGCTGCACTGTGCTATTTGGTTCTGCTGGGGCGGAATTTTGTTCTGCACTGTGCTATTTGGTTCTGCTGGGGCGGTATTTTGTGCTGCACTGTGGTATTTAGTTCAGCTGGGGCGGTATTTTGTGCTACACTGTGGTATTTGGTTCTGCTGGAGCGGTATTTTGTGCTGCACTGTGGTATTTAGTACTGCTGGGGCGGTATTTTGTGCTACACTGTGGTATTTGGTTCTGCTGGAGCGGTATTTTGTGCTGCACTGTGGTATTTAGTACTGCTGGGGCGGTAATTTGTGCTGCACTGTGGTATTTAGTTCTGCTGGGGCGGTATTTTGTGCTAAACTGTGGTATTTGGTTCTGCTGGAACGGTATTTTGTGCTGCACTGTGGTATTTAGTACTGCTGGTTCGGTATTTTGTGCTGCACTGTGGTATTTAGTACTGCTGGTTCTGTATTTTGTGCTGCACTGTGGTATCTGGTTCTGCTGGTTCTGTATTTAATGCTGCACTGTGGTATTTAGTTCTGCTGGGCGGTATTTTGTGATGCACTATGGTATTTAGTTCTGCTGGGGCGGTATTTTGTGCTGCACTGTGGTATTTAGTTCTGCTGGGGCAGTATTTTGTGCTGCACTGTGGTATTTGGTTCTGCTGGAGTGGTATTTTGTGCTGCACTGTGGTATTTGGTTCTGCTGGAGCGGTATTTTGTGCTGCACTGTGGTATTTGGTTCTGCTGGAGCGGTATTTTGTGCTGCACTGTGGTATTTAGTGCTGCACTGTGCTATTTGGTTCTGCCGGTTCTGTATTTTGTGCTGCACAGTGCTATTTGGTTCTGCTGGTTCTGTATTTTGTGCTGCACTGTGCTATTTGGTTCTGCTGGAGCGGTATTTTGTGCTGCACTGTGGTATTTAGTTCTGCTGGGGCGGTATTTTGTGCTGCACTGTGCTATTTGGTTCTGCTGGGGCGGTATTTTGTGCTGCACTGTGGTATTTAGTTCAGCTGGGGCGGTATTTTGTGCTACACTGTGGTATTTAGTTCTGCTGGAGCGGTATTTTGTGCTGCACTGTGGTATTTAGTACTGCTGGGGCGGTATTTTGTGCTACACTGTGGTATTTGGTTCTGCTGGAGCGGTATTTTGTGCTGCACTGTGATATTTGGTTCTGCTGGAGCGGTATTTTGTGCTGCACTGTGGTATTTAGTTCTGCTGGGGCGGTATTTTGTGCTGCACTGTGCTATTTGGTTCTGCTGGTTCTGTATTTTGTGCTGCACTGTGGTATTTGGTTCTGCTGGGGCGGTATTTTGTGCTGCACTGTGGTATTTAGTTCAGCTGGGGCGGTATTTTGTGCTGCACTGTGGTATTTGGTTCTGCTGGGGCGGTATTTTGTGCTGCACTGTGGTATTTAGTTCTGCTGGGGCAGTATTTTGTGCTGCACTGTGGTATTTGGTTCTGCTGGAGCGGTATTTTGTGCTGCACTGTGGTATTTGGTTCTGCTGGAGCGGTATTTTGTGCTGCACTGTGGTATTTAGTTCAGCTGGGGCGGTATTTTGTGCTGCACTGTGCTATTTGGTTCTGCCGGTTCTGTATTTTGTGCTGCACAGTGCTATTTGGTTTTGCTGGTTCTGTATTTTGTGCTGCACTGTGCTATTTGGTTCTGCTGGGGCGGTATTTTGTGCGGCACTGTGGTATTTGGTTCTGCTGGAGCGGTATTTTGTGCTGCACTGTGGTATTTAGTTCTGCTGGGGCGGTATTTTGTGCTGCACTGTGGTATTTGGTTCTGCTGGTTCTGTATTTTGTGCTGCACTGTGCTATTTGGTTCTGCTGGTTCTGTATTTTGTGCTGCACTGTGCTATTTGGTTCTGCTGGTTCTGTATTTTGTTCTGCACTGTGCTATTTAGTTCTGTTGGGGCGATATTTTGTGCTGCACTGTGGTATTTAGTTCTGCTGGGGCAGTATTTTGTGCTGCACTGTGGTATTTGGTTCTGCTGGAGCGGTATTTTGTGCTGCACTGTGGTATTTGGTTCTGCTGGAGCGGTATTTTGTGCTGCACTGTGCTATTTAGTTCAGCTGGGGCGGTATTTTGTGCTGCACTGTGCTATTTGGTTCTGCCGGTTCTGTATTTTGTGCTGCACAGTGCTATTTGGTTTTGCTGGTTCTGTATTTTGTGCTGCACTGTGCTATTTGGTTCTGCTGGGGCGGTATTTTGTGCGGCACTGTGGTATTTGGTTCTGCTGGTTCTGTATTTTGTTCTGCACTGTGCTATTTAGTTCTGCTGGGGCGGTATTTTGTGCTACACTGTGGTATTTGGTTCTGCTGGGGCAGGATTTTGTGCTGCACTGTGGTATTTAGTTCTGCTGGTTCTGTATTTTGTGCTGCACTGTGGTATTTGGTTCTGCTGGTTCTGTATTTTGTGCTGCACTGTGCTATTTGGTTTTGCTGGAGCGGTATTTTGTGCTGTACTGTGGTATTTAGTTCTGCTGGAGCGGTATTTTGTGCTGCACTGTGGTATTTAGTTCTGCTGGGGCGGTATTTTGTGCTGCACTGTGGTATTTAGTTCTGCTGGGGCGGTATTTTGTGCTGCACTGTGGTATTTAGTTCAGCTGGGCGGTATTTTGTGCTGCACTGTGCCATTTGGTTCTGCTGGTTCTGTATTTTGTGCTGCACTGTGGTATTTGGTTCTGCTGGTTCTGTATTTTGTGCTGCACTGTGCTATTTGGTTCTGCTGGTTCTGTATTTTGTTCTGCACTGTGCTATTTGGTTCTGCTGGGGCGGTATTTTGTGCTGCACTGTGGTATTTAGTTCAGCTGGGGCGGTATTTTGTGCTGCACTGTGGTATTTGGTTCTGCTGGGGCGGTATTTTGTGCTGCACTGTGGTATTTGGTTCTGCTGGGGCGGTATTTTGTGCTGCACTGTGGTATTTAGTTCTGCTGGGGCAGTATTTTGTGCTGCACTGTGGTATTTGGTTCTGCTGGAGCGGTATTTTGTGCTGCACTGTGGTATTTGGTTCTGCTGGAGCGGTATTTTGTGCTGCACTGTGGTATTTAGTTCAGCTGGGGCGGTATTTTGTGCTGCACTGTGCTATTTGGTTCTGCTGGTTCTGTATTTTGTGCTGCACTGTGCTATTTGGTTCTGCTGGAGCGGTATTTTGTGCTGCACTGTGGTATTTAGTTCTGCTGGGGCGGTATTTTGTGCTGCACTGTGGTATTTAGTTCTGCTGGTTCTGTATTTTGTGCTGCACTGTGGTATTTAGTTCAGCTGGGGCGGTATTTTGTGCTGCACTGTGGTATTTGGTTCTGTATTTTGTGCTGCACTGTGGTATTTGGTTCTGCTGGGGCGGTATTTTGTAGGTGCACTACAGTACTGCAGGCCCCGCCTACTTTCATTGTCCCCGCCTACTTCTGTAGTCCCACCTTCTGTCAATTTGGACCCGCCTACAACATGGGGCCACTTTTAGATTTCTTTCCAGGGCCACTTTAATTTCCCAGTCTGCCCATGACAGGGAAGATAATCCAAAGGTGACAACCAATTGGTGGGGGTCTGCCACTGTACTTACCTGTAACAGAGACCCCCATAATCAGCAGAATGGGGAACTCCAGAGCCCTGTGCCTCCCACCCCCGGACATAACTCCTCCGCTCCATCTCCAGGAGGCCCAGAAGCATCCAGCTGTGTGCACTGCCCGGCATTTGTTAGGGTCTGGGGGAGCCACAGAAGGGGCAGCAGGTACCTCACAGGGTTGAGTTCATTCATAACTAAAACCACTCCACTTTCACTGAGAGTTTCTGCAGAATATTTCACACTCAGTCCCTTATCCCGCCTATAAGTGCTAGGTAGAAATGCATAAGACGTGAAGGACCTAGGAGAACTCAGGTCTCACCTGTCACTGCAGCAGCGGCTTGAAGCGCACACACCACGTGACCTCCATGCGACGCACTTTTCCCACGTGATGACAGGACGACAAAGCGCCATGACGTCACGCGTAACATAAACACGTTTGACCTTCTTCCCAGAATTCCTGCGTAGGACTCTACCAACCAAGTGTTTCACTAAAGGAATGAGCATTGTTGAAAAGCTCTCGTTTCCCTGCGCTATAGCGGGCTGATATTGTGCCCTCCATGCAGTTTGTCAGATATGGCTAGTATATCGATAATTCTAGTGACTCAAGCGGACGAACTGTTAGTGATGGTGGTATTGCCCGGAAGTGACGTCACACCTATTCTGCGGGCGGCGCTTTCCTTTTCCACTTCCATCTTTCTCGGTGGCTGTGGCCCTGGGCCCTCGGTTTCATAAAAGTAACAACTTCCGAAGCTTCGCGGAACAGAGACCGAGGCCGCAGAGAAACAGTCGGGGCCTGAACGTACAGGACTGAAGAGCCGCCATGGTAAGGGCGCCGCTGTAGTCACCACGTGTGCTGCCCGGGCATGTCAGCTGTAGCGCCCCGGCCTCTAGAGGGCGAATTCATTCTCCTTACTGGGCTCTTACCACCACAAGAGTGATATTCCCAGGCTAAGCTCATACGTCCCTACGTGTGCAATCCGTATTTTGGGGAACAGAACCTCTGACCCCTAAAGAATAGTCCTATCCTTGTCTGTTAGGTGCTTTCACACTAGCGTTATTCTTTTCCGGCATTGAGTTCCGTCCTAGGGGCTCAATACCGGAAAAGAACTGATCAGTTTTATCCCCATGCATTCTGGATCAGTCTACAAATGCTGTCCGGTTGCATGCAGATTGCCGTATCCGGCAGGCAGTTCCGGCGACAGAACCGCTTGCCGGATCACTCTTCCGCAAGTGTGAAAGTAGCCTAATGAGGACAATGATAGGACATGTTCTATTTTTTTTCTTTGCGGAATGGAATGCACATGGAGTAACTTAGTTTTTTAACGTAGCCATTGAAATGAATGGTTCCGTATACGTCCGTAAAAAAAAATAAAACGGAAAGAAAATATGTTTGTGTGCATGAGTTCTTATATTGTAACTCCGTATAAACATCTGTAAAGGGTCAGTTATTTATTATAGTGGATTTGGTTTCACATGGCGTTCGCCCTCTTATGCGGTGTGGGCTGAAGATCGCCTCGTGAACAGCGCTGTGGAGTCGGTAGATAAATGCTCAGACTCCTGGGCAGAAGCCGCTGCCTTCTCCTTCGTGTGCTGATCTTCTGCTGAAGATGGGGCAGTCGGAGGTTCCAGGAAGGGGCATTTATTGTAAAACAAGTTTTTATAGCCTTAGCTGAATGACAGCAGTTTTTCAAATGGTTTACAGCTTCAGTCTTGAACTATTGACTATCCATTCCCGTCACTTATACAAGTGTCTCTAGTCCTGCAAAAAACATATTTACTTGATCAGTTATCAGTGAGAGGCTAGGTTAACCATGGGCGTTGCGTTCCCTGTAACAGCGGAACACAACACAATGGAAAGTATAAGTATTGGCGCTCCTTAAAGAGGACCTTTCACTAGAATAAAACATCTAAACTAACTATACAGACATGGAGATCGGCGCCCAGGGATCTCCCTGCACTTACTGTTATCCCCGGGCTCTGCTCCGTTCGCCCGTTATAGCCTCCGGTATCTTCATAGTTAGGCTTCACCCAGGGGAACCTGCCGGCGTCTCATTCTCCTATGCTGTAGAGCTGGCCAATCGCAGTGCTCAGCTCATAGCCTGAGAGGCTTTTTTTTTTTTCTCAGGCTATGAGCTGAGCGCTGCGATTGGCCAGCTCTACAGCCTGGGAGAATGAGACGCCGGCAGGTTCCCCTGGGTGGAGCCTAACTATGAAGATACCGGAGGCTATAACCGGAGAACGGAGCGGCACCCGGGGATAACAGTAAGTGCAGGGGGATCCCTGGGCGCCGCTCTACATGTCTGTATAGTTAGTTTAGATGTTTTATTCTAGTGAAAGGTCCTCTTTAACTGGGCGTTGCGTGCCATATAGTGAAGCATGTGAAAAGCATGCTTCTTCACGGTCACTTAACGTGTTCGTTTTGCGGTAACATGACACACTGCGTGCATTGGCCTTTATTCTTACAGTAGAGATGTAATTAATTATAACATTTTGTGAATTGAGACGTTTAAACTTGCTTTTTTTTTATTCCAATTTAAATTTAGTAGGAGTCGGTTCATTTTTTCAGACTCCAGGTACCCAAAATTGCCTCTGACTCCACAGCCCTGCTTGTGAAGAAATGTGTCTAATCTCCTAAAAAACGTGGCCTTGTTTGTTTCAAATTATAGCCTGAAAATTCCCAGATGAGCCGGGCGCAGTGGCTAGAACGGACGTGTCCCTTTTCCCCGCTGCGCTGCCTCCCATTGACGGCAGACAGGACGTGGCTGGCGGAGGGCGTTCATCAAATTCTGCAGTAAACTGCCCGTTTGAAGGGCCCTGTCACTTAGCAATTTGTTTCATTCTAGAGAAAAAGTACTTTTAATCCATATTCAAATGAGCAGTTAAGTGCATTGAGGGTGGGCCCGAGTCTCGATGTGCATCCTTGTTCGTGCACTTAACTGCTCATTTACATATGGATTAACAGTACCTTTTCTCCAGAATGAAGAAAGGGATCACTAAATGAAAGATATCGTCACGTTCAGCAGAGCTAGCCCTAGAAGTGAATTTCATGCTGACAGGAGATGTTACTGACTGATGTAGAACAGAGAGCGGCTGGTGAGTGCTGAAGCCGTCAGCGGTGGTCAGCTGGTATCACCAGGGGAGGTTGTAGCGGTCACATATATTTTCGGCAGTTGCCCGGACCGCCAGTGCTACTCTAATAGGATAAGGGGGGCTTTCATGGCAGATGGCAAGGGGTTGTCTTCGTGAGATGACCAGTCAACTTATAGTGAAATGTTCTAAAGTTGAATTCACATTTCCATATTTTTTTTTTTTATTCCCTCAAATTAATACGACTGGAGCCGTCCCCTGGCCCAAAATGACCACAAGACTTCAACTTCAGTGTAAATTGCCATAACCTGTTCCCCTTCCCGCCCATATCCTGGGACTGTTGGCCACTTTGCTCATGAATGACATTGCCGATTGCAGTCATTAGTCCCAGGTGTGCGCTGTTTGAAACGCCAGGCACCCGGCGGCTATGTCACCTGCCCTGATCTGGAGCGGGCCCTATCTTCCCTACCACCGACATATTTAGTCAGGTGGCAGAAGTTAAAGGGGTAATCCGACTCTTTATAACTGATGAGCCATCCAGAGGATAGGTCATCGGCATCTGATCAGTGGAAGTCCTGACACCTGGCTACCCCGCCAATCGGCTGTTTGAGAAAACTCTGGTGCTTCCTCAAGTGAATGGGGCTTTCTCAAACAGCAGATTGGCATGGTCTCGGCTGCCCAACCCCCACTTATCCTATATTAAAGGATAACTTGTTTTTTTTTTTTTTTTTTTGCTAAAGTGTAGGGCAAGTGATAGGTAACAATTTAGCAATAGACTTTATTTAGCCAAAACGTTTATTTTTGGTAGAAAACTAGGGCTGAAATGGCCCTTAGCAGCACCCTTCAAATGAGCGTTGCTAAGGGCCATCCGTCTCCGATCAGAAAAGCGGAGACGGGCTGTGCAGACGCTGTGCTTCGGCCTCATGCTTCCCTGGGAGACAGAAGGTTGGGCACAGGAGTCTTCGGAGTTAAAATTACATTTATATTCCCCCTTTCTATGCAATCTAATGCTCCGTTACATTCACTGACCTGCGATCCCTGTGATAATTCATGAAGCAGCCGCCGGCTCTCTGCGCACAGTGCTTCTACTTCCGGCGGCTGCTTCATGAATTATTATCACAGGGATCGCAGGTCAGTGAATGTAACGGAGCTTTAGATTGCATAGAAAGGGGGAATATAAATGTAATTTTAACTCCTAAGACTCCTGTGCCCAGCCTTCTGTCTCCCAGGGAAGCACGAGGCAGAAGCACAGCGTCTGCACAGCCCGTCTCCGCTTTGCTAATAAAAGACGGCTGGCCCTTAGCAACACTCATTTGAAGAGTGCTTCTAAGGGCCATTTCAGACCCAGTTTTCTACTAAAAATAAAAGTTTGGGCTAAATAAAGTCTATTGCTAAATTGTTACCTATCACTTGCCCTACAAAAAAAAAAAAAAAATATGACGGTTATCCTTTAAGGATAGGTCACCAGAAACAGAGAGTCAATTAACCCCTATAAGACTATATTTATTTATTTTTTTTTATTTTTTTTGTGATGCAGTGTTTGTAGTCTGGTTTTTGTCATTGATCCACAGGATAAATATTTTTTATTTTTTATTTATAGCCTCAGAACGAGTACATAGAATTACACCGGAAACGGTATGGTTATCGCTTGGATTACCATGAGAAGAGGAGGAAGAAAGAGAGCCGTGAGGCTCATGAGCGATCACAGAAAGCGAAGAAACTTATTGGTCTGAAGGCCAAACTGTACCACAAGCAGCGCCATGCCGAGAAGATACAGATGAAGAAGACGTAAGTGGCTCATACTATCCTACACAGACGGCAGGACACAGGGACAACAATTGATATAGTTCACGGAACATCACAAGTGCATTTAATCAAAGGGGTTTTCCACGATTTTATTTTATTTTTTTATATATTTTTTTTTACTAATGACCTATCCTCAGGGGGTCATCAGTATCTGATGGGTGGTGGTCTGACACCCTAGGTCCCCGCCGATCAGCTGTTTGAGAATCCAGCGGTTCTCCTGTAAGCACAGTGGCCTTCTCCCTGGTCTTCCTAGGCCAGTGACGTCACATTTATCATTCACGTGACCTAGGAGAAGCTGAAGTGAATGGGGCTGAGCACCATACCACAGCCACTATACAATGTACGGCGCTATGCTTGGTGAGCTGTGAGAAGGCAGCGATGCTCACAGGAGTGCCAGTGCCTTCTTAAACAGCTTATCGGCGGGGGTCCCTGATGTTGGACCCCCACTGATGAGATACTGATGATCTAGCCAGAGCATAGGCCATCGGTTAAAAAAATATAAAAATCTCAAAAGCGTTTTAAGCCAAAGGTTGCTGAATCATGTCCTTCATGTACTTGTGCTGTGTCCTTGCATTGAATGAATCAAGTGAACTTCATGGACATTTGTTGTGACATCATGAGGTTTCTCTGGTTGGCTCTCACAAGGTGGATATACTGAGTGTGTAGATCCCCATAAATGGACTAATTCCTCTCCTTATAATGGGTCTCGAAGTCAGTGAAAGCCTTCATGGCCACATTAAAGAAACATTCCTACAAAACGTTTTTTATTCTCCGGCCAAATGGAAAGGTACATGATGTAAACTGTAGTGAAGGTAATCTTTTTAGCAGAGGTTGTATTTGTGAGTTATCCCCTCCCTTCTGTTCCTCAGCTGTGTCATGTGACCGATACTCTGAGGACCCCCAAAGTAGCGGATAACTCAGAAATAGACTCACCGGCAAGAAGACCCCCCTTCACTACAATTTACATCATATCCATTTCTAATGTGCCAGAAAATAAAAAGTTTTGTGGGAGTGCCCCTTTAAGTAAAGTAGTAAAGTTACTGTAAATGTGTCGTTCAGCCATCTAATTATATATAAAAAACACTTTAGCATAAAATATGTCATGTAGCTCATACCAACCCTTCCCCTCCCCTATCCTCTGGATAGATCATCAGCATCTGATCGGCAGGCGTCCGACACCCGGGACCACTGCCAATCAGCTGTTTGAGAAGGCAGCGGCCCTCCAGTAGCACCGCGGCCTTCTCATTGTTTACCGCCGCGTGGGCGCTGCTAAGCTCCATTCAAGTGAACAGCGCTTAGCCCCGTCCACGCTAGTTGATGCTATGATGCTAGTCCTGACGTCAGTGGGCCAGCGGTAAACAGTGAGAAGGCCGCGGCGCTACTGGAGCGCCGCTGCCTTCTCAAACAACCAATCAGATGCTGATGATCTATCCAGAGGCTAGCTCATCAGTTAAATGAAAGTGCAGAACCCCTTTAATGTTTCCAATCAGTGTTTTATGCAATTAGAATAAAGTATTGGAAGTATTTAGGATAAAAAAGACGCTAAATGATTTAAGCGATGTCTGTTGAACCTGCTTTGCTGTGTAGTTTTCCTTTTACTGTTAGATCTTTGAGTTGAGTGATTTCTAAATTTCTGTAGGGATCTAATCTTATGACAAGTGAGTTTGGGGTTTAGACCAGATGTGTCACCTGGGGCAAAAAAATTCTATATCCAGAGATCTTAGTGCTTCTGAACTACTAAAAGCATTAGCGCATAGTTTTAACGTGCCATGTTCCTGTCATCTAGTATTAAAATGCATGAAAAGAGGAACACCAAACAGAAGAATGACGAGAAGACACCAGAAGGAGCGGTTCCAGCGTACCTGCTGGACAGAGAAGGACAAAGTCGAGCCAAAGTTCTCTCCAACATGATCAAACAAAAGCGGAAAGAGAAAGCAGTAAGTGATCTAGTGAAGTGCGAACATCTTCTGACGGCTATCTTGCCCATACACGCTAAATTGTGTATAGCGCTCAATTTCCTGGTTTGAATAGACATCCTTTAAAATTCTTTATTAAGGTGGCTGTAGTTTTGTGATTTATTTTCCCTTTATTGCTCCTATCTTCCGTTCTAGGCTGTGGTCAATAGGGTTGTCACGATACCAGAATTTTGATTCGATTTCGATACCATAAAAAAGTATTGCGATACTCGATACCACGCAAAAAAATAAAACGCCAAAAAAGCAGCGGGCATTCCGCATTTTATAGAACGTCCAGCCCATAATCGCATAGGAGATAGATATATATATATATACATTTTTATATATTTCAGTAGTTCCCTGTTGCCACTGCCACCAATGATTATAATACTGGGAGGGAGGGGGGGGGGGGGGCGCACTGCGCCACCAATGAAGATGAGTAACCTTTTAATACAAATACAGGAGGCTGCAGAATCACATAGCCGGCACCCGACCTCTGACACGGCGCTGCGATCTGCTGAGGTTAACCCCTTAGGTTCCGCACCTGAGGGGTGAACTGCCGTGGATCGCAGCGCCTTGTCATAGAGGTCGGGTGCCGGCTATGTGATTATGCAGCCTCCTGTATTTGTATTAAAAGGTTACTTATCTTCATTGGTGGCGCAGTGGCCACAACCCCTCCCCTCCTCCTCCCGTCTCCCTTCTTATTGGCAGCGGTGGCACAGGGGGGAGGGAGAGACTCCTCCCGTGTGCTGCTGAGGAGAACATGGAGCGCGCTGAGCGCAGCACGTGCGATGTTCTCTGATACTAGGCTGTGCAGTATCGCAGCCTAGTATCGGTAAAGGGCAAATCCCGGTATCAAACCGATACAAAAGTATCGATAATTCGATACCTGGTGCAACCCTAGTGGTCAAATAACCATGTCCATGCAGCTCTTATTTCCTGTCATGTCCATGGGAGTGTCAAAGCAGCAACATTAATTTGTATCAATGTGCTACAATCTTTTATACAAAACGACATTATTTGTATTGATTTTAGGGTAAATGGGAGGTTCCTCTCCCCAAAGTTCGTGCACAGGGAGAAACAGAAGTGCTTAAAGTCATCCGCACAGGAAAGAGGAAGAAGAAGGCTTGGAAGAGGATGGTCACCAAAGTCTGCTTTGTCGGAGATGGATTCACGCGCAAACCTCCTAAATATGAAAGATTTATTAGACCCATGGTGAGATTATAATAAGTGGCGAGGTCTTTCTTTGTTTCCATTTCATGACCTGGTTAGATTCTCTGTTGTAGATGACTAGACTAGAGGTGAGAGAATCTATTCGTCTCATCAGCATGTCTTCACCTGTAGGGGGCTGTCCCTGCAGGTGAAGAAGCACCCACCTGCCGCTAGATTGACAGGGCCAGACATTTAGCCCAGCCCTGACAAATTCTTGTGTGTGCCAAGCAAGGGAAGAAGCTCTGTTTCATCTGTGGAGGAGTGACTGCATAGAAGCCACCTCCCGGAAGCATAGCGGCACCTGCATAGTCTCTGCTCCGAAGCAGGGCTTCTGCCCTTGCTCGTCTTGAAGTCCGAAATGAGTGGACATCACCTGTGCACATGTACACAACTGTCAATGTTTATTCTATGACTAATTAACACTGGGCTTATAGAAAGGGGATTCTGGTTTGTTAGCTGTACCCCTGTAGAATTTCTTGATAAGTTGGTGCAGCCATGGGAGGAAATAGGCCTCGTTCATATCTCGATTAGGATATCTGGCAGGTTGTTCAGCACAAAGTAGCCTGCTGAATCCCCACTGACTGCAGTGTTATCCGGCTGCTTTCCAGTATACAGGTGAAACTCGAAAAATTAGAATATCATGCAAAGTTCATTTATTTCAGTAATGCAACTTAAAAGGTGAAACTAATATATGAGAGAGACTCATTACATGCAAAGCGAGATATCTCAAGCCTTTATTTGTTATAATTTGGATGATTATGGCTTATAGCTTATGAAACCCCAAAGTCTCAATTTTGAAGTACCCTTTGCTCAGGGGGTATGGATTAATTAGCTGACTAGAGTGACACTTTGAGCCTAGAATATTGACCCTATTTACAATATTCTAATTTTAAGCTGCATATAAATGAACTTTTGCATGATATTCTAATTTTTCGAGTTTCACCTGTAGATGCAGGTTTTAGCCGGACAACAAACATTGTTTGCAACTTTTTTGTCTGGCTGACAGCTGGTATTTGTGCCGGATCTCCTTAAGAGATGTGAATGTATCCTTAGGGTTATTTAGTTTAGAAAAAAAGACGACTAAGGGGAGATCTAAACACCATGTATAAATATATCAGTGGTCAGTACAGAGATCTCTCCCGTCATCTATTTATCCCCAGGACTGTAACGAGGGGACATCCTCTACATCTAGAGCAAAGAAGAGGATTCTTTACTGTAAGAGCAGTGAGACTATGGAACTCTCTGCCTGAGGAGGTGGTGAGGGTAAACTCACTAAAAGAGCTCAAAAGGGACCTGGATGTATTTCTGGAGTGTAATAATATTATAGGCTATAGCTACTAGATTTCTGGAGAAGGGTCGTTGATTAGGACTAGGGATGAGCAAATCGACTTCGAATGAAACATCCTAAGTCGATTCGCATAAAACGTTGTTCTAATAGACAGTATTAGAATGTATTGGCTCCGATGAGGCAAAGTTATTGCCGAGACTTCGCGCAATAACTTCATAAATTCATTTCAACTGTAAAAAAAAAAAAAAACATTCCCGAACCTTACTACAAATGCTCATTCCTCACAATTGCCTTGTGTAGATGTCAGTCACCCGACAAATGACTGCTTGCTTGTCATGAGATCCATAATGGATGCAGCATATCGCCCTGTGTGAACACACATTTTCTGACAACAATGAATGTGTATAGGGAGGAGTGATAATATTACTATTATCACTCCTCCCTATACACATTCACACGTTAGTTATTTGATCAGTTATTTCCATCAGTTATTGTGAGCCGAAACCAGGTGCGGGTCAAAAACAAAACAGGTGCAGATCTTTTCATTATATCTTATCTCTGGGTAGCCTCCACTCCTGGTTTTGGCTCAAAAAAACTGATAAAAATAACTGACCAAATAACTGATATGTGAACTGGGCGTTACGATTGTTCTTCCCTATGCAGAGGGGATGATTGCTGCGTTTAAATACAGCTCACAAGAGTGGGCAATGATCAGGAGTCAACTGTTTGTTCCCATTTGTTGTCCTGAGTAGCAGCCATGTAATTAGGCCCTTGATCCATACTGCGGTGTTATAGCCTTGATATAGCCATCCAATTGATAGAATTCCATCTTAATCTCAAATTATAATTTTTTTCCAGGGCTTACGTTTTAAAAAGGCTCACGTGACTCATCCAGAACTCAAAGCCACGTTCTGCTTACCTATACTGGGTGTAAAGAAGAACCCATCATCTCCACTTTACACAACGTTAGGAGTCATCACAAAGGGAACAGTCATCGAGGTGAACGTCAGTGAGCTTGGTCTCGTTACGCAAGGAGGCAAAGTTATATGGGGTGAGGTTTCCAAACTGCAGTGCATGCATTATGTCTATCATTTATATCACAATAGAACTAAAATAATATTAAACGTATGTTTTTTACTTCCTTTAGGAAAATATGCACAAGTCACGAATAATCCTGAAAATGACGGCTGCATCAACGCAGTTTTGCTCGTATAATGTTCTCTTTGGTTGAACGTGGACTGGATTCTGCTATAAATAACAAGGCCCATATTGGGAGATCACCTTCTGCTCAGTTTGACAATAAAGTTTTGTGTTCAAAAGCATGCATTTGTGTTTTTATTCTTATATCCAATTTTAGACTAGATATCCAACTAAAACTATTTTAACCACCTCAGCTCCCCTAGCTTAAACCTCCTTAATGACCAGACCACTTTTTACACTTCTGCACTACACTACTTTCACGGTTTATTGCTCGGTCATACAACTTACCACCCAAATGAATTTTACCTCCTTTTCTTAAGGTATTCGATGATGGGCATAGTGAGTTCATAGAAGTTTTTATTTTTTGTCACAAGTTAGCGGAAAAATTATGATTTTTATTTTTTCTTACAAAGTCTCATATTCCACTAACTTGTGACAAAAAATAAAAACTTCCATGAACTCACTATGCCCATCACGAAATACCTTGGGGTGTCTTCTTTCCAAAATGGGGTCACTTGTGGGGTATTTATACTGCCCTGGCATTTTAGGGGACCTAAAGCGTGAGAATAAGTCTGGAATCCAAATGCCTAAAAAATGCCCTGTGAAATCCTAAAGGTGCTCTTTAGAATTTGGGCACCTAGGCTGCAAAAAAGTGTCACACGTGAAGTAGGGCAATGTGTTTTGGGGTGTATTTTTACATATACCCAGAAATATCTCTCTAAAAGTCAACTTTTCCCTTTTTTTTTTTTTTTTTATACAAAGTTGTCATTTTAGAGAGATTTCTCTCACCCAGCATGGGTATATGTAAAAAGACACCCCAAAACACATTGACCAAGTTCTCCTGAGTACGGCGATACCACATGTGACACTTTTTTGCAGCCTAGGTGCGCAAAGGGGCCCAAATTCCAATGAGAATCTTTACGATTTCACAGGGCATTTTTTACGCATTTGGATTACAAACTACTTCTCACGCTTTAGGTCCCCTAAAGTGCCAGGGCAGTATAAATACCCCACAAGTGACCCCATTTTGGAAAGAAGACACCCCAAGGTATTCCGTGAGGGGCATGGTGAGTTCATAGATTATTTTTTTTCCACCTCATCACCACGACGGCTACAAGGAGATTGACCTCTGTAGGGGCAGGAACAGAGAGGGTTTAAATCCCCCCCCCTCCCACCACCAACACCAGTGTTTCCTGTCCCTACAGAGGACAGGGGCAGAGAGAGTCTCCCTGTGGGGAGCTGAAGATGGTTATTTTCCTGGCACCTACCGGTATTCCCCCTGCCCTCCTGCGGTCGGCGTACTAATGCTGGGCAGGGGTGAAGGAGGGAGGCCTCGCTCCATTATTAGATGTGAGCCTGCTCCCGACTGCGATCTCCCGCCGAGCCCTTGGGGCGTTCGCCAGGTGCGCACCGAAGCGCTTCTGAGGGCGGCCGACGTCACTTCCGGTGGACGGAGGGAAGTGACGTCATCCAGGAAGCGTCTCCAGCTTCAAATTTTGGCGCCAGCAAGCGCTGAATGCCTCCTGTACGGCATACCTGGAGCTGTGTGCGGTCATGTCGGCTGAACCCCGCTCCCCTGGAGACCCTCCTGTGCTGCCTACAGTAAGTCCCCTGTGGGGAAGCGCTTGTTACTCTGCTACTTGTTTTTAAACACTGTACCGGGTTGACTCCTCCTCCACCACTTCTCAGGCTTGGGGCTTTTTTTTTTCTCCATGGCATTTATTTTATGGCTGATAGGGATTATTTCCCCCAGGTTCCTAAGGAGGCCCAGAAAAAAATCAGGAAACAGGCCAAATGCGTGTCCTGCCTCAAACGGCTTCCGGATGATTATCGCAAGAAACTCTGCAAGGACTGCATTTCTAGTGTCATTGCGGAAGAACAGCCTTCCTTCCTTGAGGAACTGAGGTCTATGATCCATGATGAAGTGAAGACCTCCTTATCCCAAATTTCCCCCCCTCTCCGGCACCTGCCTCCACCGAAAAGGCGAAGGGAACCCTCTCCCTCCTTATCTGACCCGGAGGTAACGGGGGAAGATGCCTCTAAATCTAGAGCCTGGGAGGACGAGGAGGTTCTTTCTGATATTGACACGGCTGAGTCAGAGAGGAAATTGTTTCTCGCTAGATGAGATGCCAGACCTCTTAAGGGCTGTCCGTGCCACGATGGGGATAGAAGACACCCCAAAAGACCACTCAATACAAGATGAGATGTTCGGGAGACTCCGGGTTAAGAAAACCCGCGTGTTTCCAATTAATGAAAATATTCGAGACATGGTTCTGGACGAATGATCCAACCCTGAGAAACGGTTGGGGGTTTCCAAATTCTTCAAGAACCGGCTATTATTTGATTCTAATGAGCTGAAGATTTTCAATGAGACTCCCAAAGTGGACATTCAGGTCGCTAAAGTCAATAAAAAGACTGCCTTGCCCTTTGAAGATACCTCACAGTTGCGTGACCCTATGGATAGGAAGGCGGATAGTCTCCTGAAAAAATCATGGGAAGCGGCCATGGTTAATCTAAAAGCTAACATTGCGGCCACCTCGGTAGCTAGGTCCATGAGGTTGTGGCTTGACGAGTTAGAAAATCACATTAGAGATAATACCCCAAGGGAAGAGCTACTCAGGTCCCTTCCCTTTATTGAAGTCCGCCACAGCCTTAATGGCAGACGCCTCGGCCGAATCTGTTAGATTCGCCGCAAAGGATGCTGGGCTTTCCAACGCTGCCCGCCGCGCCTTGTGGATGAAGAGCTGGTCGGGCGACAATACTTCAAAAATGAAGCTATGCTCCATCCCGTTTTCAGGGGAATATGTCTTTGGCCCGGTCTTGGACCGTATCCTGGAAAAGGCCGCGGACAAGAAGGGCTTCCCTGAGGAAAGATCCTTTAAAAGGAAATATCCCTTTCGGGCCCCCTCTAGCCAGAATAAACCCTTCAGGGATAAGGGAAAGTCAGGGCGTTGGAGCTATTCTAAAGGGGGCAGGGGTAGAGGTAACCCCTCTTCCTCCCAAAGTAAGTCCTCCGACAAGCAATGACGCCAGCGTGGGGGGGAGATTGAGGAATTTTCTGACTCCGTGGGAGTCCATTACCCCGAATCCTTGGGTCCGGGACATCATAAAATTTGGTTACCGAATCGAACTTTCCTCATCTCCCCCAAACCGCTTCATCATTACGAATCCAGGCTCCTCCAGCACTCGTTTAAAAATTCTACAGGGAATTCAGAGCCTTCTAGCTACGGACGTGATAGTACGGGTCCCCCCTTCTCAACTGGGGCAGGGCTTCTATTCAAGCCTTTTTCTGGTGGAGAAGAAAGAGGGGTCTTTCCGTACAATTATAAACCTGAAAGCCTTGAACAAATTCATAACTTATCGAAAGTTCAGGATGGAATCCCTAAAATCCCTGATCCCCTTAATAGGGAAGAACGCCCTGATGTGCTCAGTAGATCTTCAGGACGCCTACTACCACGTCTTAATTCATCCGGAATCCCAGAGGCTCCTAAGATTTGCTATCCAGGATCACAAGGGGGTAACCAGCCACTTCCAGTTTACGGCCCTCCCCTTTGGGATATCATCTGCACCCAGAATCTTTACGAAGCTGGTAGTCGAGATGGTAGCCTTCCTGAGACGCAAGGGACTAGTGATTGTTCCATACCTGGACGACTTCCTCTTGGTTGGGAACTCAGAGGACAATCTGAGATCAGACTTACTAACCTTCCTATCTCTCATCTAGGATGGTTGGTGAACCAGAAAAAGTCACATCTTGTACCTTCCAGCACTATCCAGTTTTTAGGGGTCATCCTGGACTCCCGGGCTCAACGTACCTTCCTTCCACCAGACAAGATCAAAAGCCTCCAACGGAAGATTCGTCGGTTTCAGAACAGGAGGTCTTGTCCCATAAGAGAAGCCATGAGCCTCCTGGGCCTTTCATCCTGCATCCCGTCCGTTCCCTGGAGCCAGTCCCACTTTCGATCTCTTCAGCTATGGATCCTCAGATCTTGGGACAGACGACAGTCCTCACTGAACCACAAGGTTCTGATCCCCCCCCCCTCTGCGGTGAAGATCTCCCTGAACTGGTGGAAATGTTCAGCCAACCTGTCCTTGGGAGTCGCCTGGGAGAAGACCCCTACATCCAAGTTCTCACGGATGCAAGCGAAAAAGGATGGGGTGCGAAAGTGGGAGATCACTTCTTTCAGGGCTCCTGGTTTTCAGTAACCCGCTCCCAATCTTCCAACTTCAGGGAGCTGGAAGCGGTCCGGAAAGCTCTGAAGGCGGCAGAAGCCCTCCTTGTGGGTCATCACATAAAAATACTTTCCGACAATACGACCACAGTGGCGTACCTTTCTCATCAGGGAGGCATGAGATCGGAGAAGCTGATGTCCATCGCAAGAAAAATCTTCGACTGGGCAGAGTCCCGCGTGAGGTCCATCTCCGCAATTCATTTGAAAGGGATACTAAACGTGGAGGCAGACTATCTCAGTCGTCAGTTGATAGACCATACCGAATGGTCTTTGAATCAGGACATGTTACAGACTCTGGTGGGAAAGTGGGGCACTCCGCAGAAGAACGCAAAGGTGCCAACATTTTGTTCGTTGAACCCTCGAGACAACCCTTGGGCTCTAGATGCGCTGACGATTCCTTGGGACTGGGATCTCTGCTACGCATTCCCACCCTTGCCTCTGCTTCCCAGGGTAATTCAAAAGCTCAACCTAGAAAGCTCGACTCTGATCCTAATAGCTCCCTACTGGCCGAAAAGGAGCTGGTTCCCTTCCTTAAAGAACCTATCGATAGAAGATCCGTGGCCTCTTCCCTCCAGGAGGGACCTTCTTCATCAAGGGCCGATACTTCACCCAAACTCGAGTTTCCTCAAGTTATCTGCCTGGATCCTGAAGTCCAGAGGTTGAGATCACAAGGGCTTTCTGATCAGGTGATTTCTACCCTAAAAGCAAGTAGGAAGAAAGTTACCTTCTCTATATATCTGAAAATCTGGAAGCGCTTTTGTTCCTGGAGCGGCAGTCCTGCCCCAAATCTAGAGCCACCCAACTTCCAGAAGATCTTAGATTTCCTCCAGCAGGGACTTGAATTGGGTCTCAGGCCTTCCACCCTGAAGGTACAGGTCACGGCCCTAGCCTGTTTTTTTGATCAAGACCTAGCCAATCATCGCTGGATCATAAGGTTTGAGAGCCGCTTCCCGACTTCGTCCCTCCCTGAAAACTAGGATCCCCAATTAGGACCTCAATACGGTGCTCACAGGCCTGACCCTTGCCCCGTTTGAGCCCTTGGCCAGTTGTTCTATCAAACACCTCTTTCTAAAAACAGCCTTTTTAGTGGCCATCACGTCCGCAAGAAGGTTAGGCGAGATTCAGGCTCTATCCATTCAGGAACCCTATCTCCGCATCACTGATGATCGAATTGTCCTGAGATTAGATCCAGGTTTTCTACCTAAGGTAGTATCAGACTTCCACCGGAACCAGGAGATAGTCTTACCTTCCTTTTGCAGTAATCCCTCTAATGATAGGGAGTCTAGCTTCCATTCTCTGGATGTGAGACGTTCAGTCCTGCGATATCTTGAGGTATCTAAAGATTTCCGTAAATCTAATAACCTATTTATCCTTTTCTCAGGTAAGAATAAGGGCCTAAAAGCCTCCAGGTCCTCCTTAGCTTGGTGGATCAGGGATTCCATTTCCATTTCCTATGAGTCTCAGGGCCTTCCTTGCCCCACAAATTTGAGAGCCCACTCTACTTGAGCTATGTCCTCCTCCCAAGCCGAGCGGGCAGGAGCTTCCCTGGATGATATCTGTAAAGCTGCTACCTGGTCTAGCATTCACACCTTCACTAAGCACTATAGGTTAGACCTATCCAGTTCAGACCTGTCTTTTGGACGTAAGGTCCTTCAGGCGGTCGTCGTCCCCCTAGGCCAGTGGTCGGCAAGCCGCGGCTCGCGAGCCACATGCGGCTCTTTTGATCCTTCACTGCGGCTCTTTGGTTCGGGCTGGCGCAGGGGCGTAGCGTGGGGGGGGGGCCGTTGCCCCGGGCGCAAAATTGCAGGGGGCGCCAGGCGGCAAACACTTTAATGAGGGTCATGGGAGCCTATGGCTCCAGTCCCCTCCGTTCTTCCTCATAGGTTTCAGCCTGAAGCCTATGAGGCAGTAGAGCGAGCGTAGTGTAAGAGAATGTAGTTGATCCTGGGAGGTATGATGATGTCAAGGGAAGAGGCGGAGTCTCGTCGTCCAGGGGGCGTGGCCTAACGATGTGCGGGAGATTCTACAGAGCAGGAGCAGAGTGTGAAGGTAAGTATGTGGAGGAGAATAGTGACTGTTATTTTTACTTGGGGGGGCTTTTTGCAGGGGGAGAAGGAATCGGGGGGGGGGGGGGGGATATTATTTACATGGGACTGTATGCTGGAGAGGCTGAAGGCAGGGGGGGGGGTGATATTTTACATGGGACTGTATGCTGGAGGGGCTAAGGCAGGGAAGTGATGTGTTTTACATGGGACTGTATGCTGGAGGGGCTGAAGGCAGAGGGGGTGTTGTATCTTACATGGGACTGTATGCTGGAGGGGCTAAGGCAGGGAAGTGATGTGTTTTACATGGGACTGTATGCTGGAGAGGCTGAAGGCAGGGGGGGTGATATTTTACATGGGACTGTATGCTGGAGGGGCTAAGGCAGGGAAGTGATGTGTTTTACATGGGACTGTATGCTGGAGGGGCTGAAGGCAGAGGGGGGGGTTGTATCTTACATGGGACTGTATGCTGGAGGGGCTAAGGCAGGGAAGTGATGTGTTTTACATGGGACTGTATGCTGGAGGGGCTGAAGGCAGAGGTGGGGTTGTATCTTACATGGGACTATATGCTGGAGGGGCTGAAGGCAGGGGGAGTGATGCATTTTATTAGGCTACTTTCACACTTGCGTTCAGAGCGGGTCCGTCTGATGTCTGCCCAGACGGATCCGCTCCTATAATGCAGACTTGGGATCCGTTCAGAGCGGATCCGTCTGCATTATATTGTAGAAAAAATTGTAAGTCTGAAAGTAGCTTCAGACGGATCCGTCCAGACTTTACATTGAAAGTCAATGGGGGATGGATCCGTTTGAAAATTGAGCCATATAGTCTCATCTTCAAGCGGATCCGTCCCTATTGACTTACATTGTAAGTCTGGACGGATCCGTTTGCCTCCGCACGGCCAGGCGGACACCCGAACGCTGCAAGCAGCGTTCAGGGGTCCGCCTGCTGAGCGGAGCGGAGGCTGAACGCTGCCAGACTGATGCATTCTCAGCGGATCCGCGTCCACTCAGAATGCATTAGGGCTGGACGGATGCGTTCGGGGCCGCTTGTGAGAACCTTCAAACGGAATTCACAAGCGGAGCCCCGAACGCAAGTGTGAAAGTAGCTGGGACTGTGCAAGGAGGGCTGGAAGGCAGGGGTGTGATATTATTTACATAGGACTGTATGTTGGAGGGGCTGAAGGCGGGGAGTGATGTATTTTACATGAGACTGTATGCTGGAGGGGCTGAAGGCAGGAGAGTGATGTGTCTTACATGGGACTGTATGTTGGAGGGGCTGAAGGCAGGAGAATGATCTATCTTACATGAGACTGTATGCTGGAGGGGCTGAAGGCAGGAGAGTGATGTGTCTTACATGGGACTGTATGCTGGAGAGGCTGAAGGCAGGAGAGTGATGTGTCTTACATGGGACTGTATGCTGGAGAGGCTGAAGGCAGGAGAGTGATGTGTCTTACATGGGACTGTATGCTGGAGAGGCTGAAGGCAGGGGGAAGGTTGTATCTTACATGGGACTGTATGCTGAAGGGGGGCATAATTATTATTATAATACTACAGAGGGGGCCATTTTAATATTAATAATATTAATACAGAGGAGGAAATAATAATAATATAGAGGGGCCAGTATATATTATAATTATACAGAGGGCATTATAGTTATGGGAACTACGGGGGAGATCTGTTATCTGAGGATGATAGTAAAGTGAGAAATCCCAAACATTTTCTGTGAAACTCTACAGAGACGAGAGGCGCCTGAAAGAAGGTGTCATGGCGGTCCTATCTCCGAATGAAGATGCTGAGGAAAGTCTACATCACAGGAGAGGTCACTGGATGTAAGAGGTATGGTGCGGTCTTCTCCTGTATTTTTCATAGCAATGTATGTTATGTCCATACAAATATCTGTTTGGGAAGGGGGGGGGGTGGATATAGAATTTGGGCCACACTGCCGACGCCTGGCCCCAGACTTCAGGTCACACTGTGCGTGTCCTGAATTCTGGGGCTCACACCCATCTACTACATCATCTGTACTCAGAGTTATCCCTGTGTTACCTGTGGTGTTACATAGGACTGCAGATGACATCTACTGCATTATTTGTAAAAAGGGGTGTGGTCACAGCTTGGGGGTGCAATACTTGGCTTGCCCCGGGTGCTGGCAACCTACGCTACGCCACTGGGCTGGCGGGTGGGCGGCCGCGCAGCCATATCGCGCCGCTCAAGCTGCTTGTAAATTGTCCATCATGCGCCTGCTGCCCCGTCTGTCTGCTCCTTCCACTTTATGAATGAAGCAGGCAGGCGGGGCAGGAGGCATGACGGAGGGAGAGATGTCACTCTGCGCACAGCAGCACAAGAGCGGGCAGCGCGGCTCTAGTTCGGCTGCCCACTGTGAGGAGGGGTGGAGTGGTGAAGAGGCCGCCGCTCAGGAGGAACGAAATGTCCTGCAGCAGAAAGGTAGGAGCTGCCCCCGGTGTGTGCACTGCACCGGCCCCGCCGCAAGTGTCCCTGCCCCCTTCCTTCCCCCCACTAATACATTACTTACTGGAAGGCACTTATGGGGGATATCTGTGGATGGCTCACTTATGGGGGATATCTGTGGATGGCTCACTTATGGGGGATATCTGTGGATGGCTCTTATGGGGGATATCTGTGGAGGGCACTTGTGGGGGATATCTGTGGAGGGCACTTGTGGGGGATATCTGTGGAGGATATCTGTGGATGACACATATATAGCATCTTATGCTATATATGTGTCATCCACAGATATCCCCCATAAGTGCGTCATCCACAGATATCCCCCATAAGTGCGTCATCCACAGATATCCCCCATAAGTGCGTCATCCACAGATATCCCCCATAAGTGCGTCATCCACAGATATCCCCCATAAGTGCGTCATCCACAGATATCCCCCATAAGTGCGTCATCCACAGATATCCCCCATAAGTGCGTCATCCACAGATATCCCCCATAAGTGCGTCATCCACAGATATCCCCCATAAGTGCGTCATCCACAGATATCCCCCATAAGTGCGTCATCCACAGATATCCCCCATAAGTGCGTCATCCACAGATATCCCCCATAAGTGCGTCATCCACAGATATCCCCCATAAGTGCGTCATCCACAGATATCCCCCATAAGTGCGTCATCCACAGATATCCCCCATAAGTGCGTCATCCACAGATATCCCCCATAAGTGCGTCATCCACAGATATCCCCCATAAGTGCGTCATCCACAGATATCCCCCATAAGTGCGTCATCCACAGATATCCCCCATAAGTGCGTCATCCACAGATATCCCCCATAAGTGCGTCATCCACATTACATCCACATCTGCAGACAAGTTTAAGAAAAGTAAAAAATGATAAAGATAAAATGAAATAATAATCAAGATCCAAATAAAAGAAAGTACATATAAAAGTATTCAAAAACACACTCTGGGCTCATTCCCACGAATGTAAGGGCGCCGTGCCTGTGCTGCGGACCGCAAATAGCGGTCCGTAATGCACGGACACAGACCATGGGGCAGCTGCATGAGGATCGCGGACCCATTCACTTGAATGGGGTTCGCGATCCGCATCCGACTGCCCGCACCCCGAAAAAGTAGCACATGCAGAAGTGAATGGGTCCATGATGCGGGCTGCACACGGCCGTGTGCAGCCCGCATCATGGACCCATTCACTCCAATGGGTCCAGGATCGGGGATATGAGTGCTGCAGTGTGCTTCCGTGGTGCTTCTGGCTGTGCCTCCGCACCGCAAAAAAGTAGTGCATGCGCCCGGATCCGGGACCCATTGAAGTGAATGGGTCCTTGATGCTGGCTGCACACGGCCGTGTGCAGCACTCATCATGGACCCATTCACTTGAGCATGCGCTACTTTTTTGCGGGCACATGGTCGTGTGCATGAGCATAATAGTCCTCACTGGTACTGTTGATGCAATATTTTAGGTTTTAAAAATGTGGCTTTCGAAAGAAATTCCAATCGGGGTTTTGGCGATATTTGGCTCAGTTGACAAAAAAGGTTGCCCACCACTGCCCTAGGCTATAATTTTTTATATCTCCTTGTAGCCGTCGTAGTGATGAGGTGGAAAGCCGGAATTAGACTTACCGGTAATTCAGTTTCCACGAGATCACCACGATGGCACGTATTTTCCCTTCCCCTTATTAAGTTTCTAGGAGGTTATGAAGTAATACCCTCTTGATTTGTTATGCTTTGTTCTCACCACTTTTTTTTTGTCTCTGTAATTTTGGACACACTGGTGTTGGTGGTGGGAGGGGGGGATTTAAACCCTCTCTCAGTTCCTGCCCCTACAGAGGTCAGGGGTCAATCTCCTTGTAGCCGTCGTGGTGATCTCGTGGAAACTGAATTACCGGTAAGTCTAATTCCGGCTTTTTTGGCACAAGTTAGCGGAAAATGATTTTTTTGTTGTGTTTTTTCTTACAAAGTCTCATATTCCACTAACTTGTGACAAAAAATAACATTTTACATGAACTCGCCATGCCCCTCACGAAATATCTTGGGGTGTCTTCTTTCCAAAATTGGGTCACATGTGGGGTATTTATACTGCCCTGGCATTTTAGGGGCCCTAAAGCGTGAGAAGAAGTCTGGAATATAAATGTCTAAAAATTTTTACGCATTTGGATTCCGTGAGGGGTTTGGTGAGTTCATGTGAGATTTTATTTTTTGTCACAAGTTAGTGGAATATGAGACTTTGTAAGAAAAAAACAAAAAATAAAAAAAAATAAACTTGTGACAAAAAAATAAATAAATTTTCTATGAACTCGCCATGCCCCTCAAAAGTGATCTTTTTATAGTGCCGCAGTGATCAGGAAAAAAAAAATTCTGTCACTGCGGTGGGGCGGACTGAACGCAAGTGTGCGCACAAGATCAGGCCTGATCGGGCGAACACTGCGTTTTTTGTAAAGCCTATAGAACATGTCCTATTCTTGTCCGCAATTGCGTACAAGAAAAGGCATTTTGTATATAGTTCTGGCAATGTGCGGTTCCGCAAAATGCGGAAAGCACATTGCCGGTGTCCGTGTTTTGCGGATCCGCGGTGTCCATGTTTTGTGGATCCGCAAAACACATACGGGCGTCTGAATGGAGCCTTACAAGGAGGTTATCAATGACGGGGGTGATCAGGGAGTCTATATGGGGTGATCACCCCCCTGTAAGGCTCCATTCAGATGTCCGAATGTGTTTTGCGTCCGCAAAACCCATATGGATGTCTGAATGGAGCCTTACAGAGGGGTGATCAATGACAGGGGGGTCATCAGGGAGTCTAATATGGGATGATCAGGGGTTAATAAGTGACAGGGGGGGTGCGGGGTGTAGTGTAGTGGTGTTTGGTGCTACTTTACAGAGTTGCCTGTGTCCTCTGGTGGTCGATCCAAGCAAAAGGGACCACCAGAGGACCAGGTAGCAGGTATATTAGACGCTGTTAACAAAACAGCATCTAATATACCTTTCAGGGGTTAAAAAAATCGGATCTACAGCCTGCCAGCGAATGATCGCCGCTGGCAGGCTGTAGATGAGCTAGTTTACCTGCAGTTCCTGTGAACGCGCGCTCCTGTGTGCGCGCGTTCACAGGAAATCTCGCGTCTTGCGAGATGACGCATCGGCGCGTGAAGGAGGAATGAATCAGCCACCTCCGGAACGCGATCCTGCATTAGGCGGTCTGGAGGCGGTTAAAGGGGTTGACTTGCGTCAGCAAATTACATTTATGATGTTGAAGTTTATACAAGGCAGTTACTAATGTATTGTGATTGTCCATATTTCCTCCTTTGCTGGCTGGATTCATTTTTCCATCACATTAACCACCTCAGCCCCCAGTGCTTAAACACCCTGAAAGACCAGGCCACTTTTTACACTTCTGACCTACACTACTTTCACCGTTTATTGCTCGGTCATGCAACTTACCACCCAAATGAATTTTACCTCCTTTTCTTCTCACTAATAGAGCTTTCATTTGGTGGTATTTCATTGCTGCTGACATTTTTACTTTTTTTGTTATTAATCGAAATTTAACGATTTTTTTGCAAAAAAATGACATTTTTCACTTTCAGTTGTAAAATTTTGCAAAAAAAACGACATCCATATATAAATTTTGCTCTAAATTTATTGTTCTACATGTCTTTGATAAAAAAAAAATGTTTGGGTAAAAAAAAAATGGTTTGGGTAAAAGTTATAGCGTTTACAAACTATGGTACAAAAATGTGAATTTCTGCTTTTTGAAGCAGCTCTGACTTTCTGAGCACCTGTCATGTTTCCTGAGGTTCTACAATGGCCAGACAGTACAAACACCCCACAAATGACCCCATTTCGGAAAGTACACACCCTAAGGTATTCGCTGATGGGCATAGTGAGTTCATAGAACTTTTTATTTTTTGTCACAAGTTAGCGGAAAATGATGATTTTTTTCTTTTTTTTTTTTTTCTTACAAAGTCTCATATTCCACTAACTTGTGACAAAAAATAAAAACTTCCATGAACTCACTATGCCCATCACGAAATACCTTGGGGTCTCTTCTTTCCAAAATGGGGTCACTTGTGGGGTAGTTATACTGCCCTGGCATTCTAGGGGCCCAAATGTGTGGTAAGGAGTTTGAAATCAAATTCTGTAAAAAATGACCTGTGAAATCCGAAAGGTGCTCTTTGGAATATGGGCCCCTTTGCCCACCTAGGCTGCAAAAAAGTGTCACACATCTGGTATCTCTGTACTCAGGAGAAGGTGGGGAATGTGTTTTGGGGTGTCATTTTACATATACCCATGCTGGGTGAGAGAAATATCTTGGCAAAATACAACTTTTCCCATTTTTTTTATACAAAGTTGGCATTTGACCAAGATATTTATCTCACCCAGCATGGGTATATGTAAAATGACACCTCAAAACACATTCCTCAACTTCTCCTGAGTACGGGGATACCAGATGTGTGACACTTTTTTGCAGCCTAGGTGGGCAAAGGGGCCCATATTCCAAAGAGCACCTTTAGGATTTCACAGGTCATTTACCTACTTACCACACATTAGGGCCCCTGGAAAATGCCAGGGCAGTATAACTACCCCACAAGTGACCCCATTTTGGAAAGAAGACACCCCAAGGTATTCCGTGAGGGGCATGGCGAGTTCCTAGAATTTTTTATTTTTTGTCGCAAGTTAGTGGAAAATGCAGATTTTTTTTTTTTTTTTTTTTTTTCATACAAAGTCTCATATTCCACTAACTTGTGACAAAAAATAAAAACTTCCATGAACTCACTATGCCCATCAGCGAATACCTTGGGGTCTCTTCTTTCCAAAATGGGGTCACTTGTGGGGTAGTTATACTGCCCTGGCATTCTAGGGGCCCAAATGTGTGGTAAGGAGTTTGAAATCAAATTCTGTAAAAAATGACCTGTGAAATCCGAAAGGTGCTCTTTGGAATGTGGGCCCCTTTGCCCACCTAGGCTGCAAAAAAGTGTCACACATCTGGTATCTCCGTACTCAGGAGAAGTTGGGGAATGTGTTTTGGGGTGTCTTTTTACATATACCCATGCTGGGTGAGATAAATATCTTGGTCAAATGCCAACTTTGTATAAAAAAATGGGAAAAGTTGTCTTTTGCCAAGATATTTCTCTCACCCAGCATGGGTATATGTAAAATGACACCCCAAAACACATTCCCCACCTTCTCCTGAGTACGGAGATACCAGATGTGTGACACTTTTTTGCAGCCTAGGTGGGCAAAGGGGCCCATATTCCAAAGAGCACCTTTCGGATTTCACTCGTCATTTTTTACAGAATTTGATTTCAAACTCCTTACCACACATTTGGGCCCCTAGAATGCCAGGGCAGTATAACTACCCCACAAGTGACCCATTTTGGAAAGAAGAGACCCCAAGGTATTCGCTGATGGGCATAGTGAGTTCATGGAAGTTTTTATTTTTTGTTACAAGTTAGTGGAATATGAGACTTTGTATGAAAAAAAAATAAAAATAAAAAAATCATCATTTTCCACTAACTTGTGACAAAAAATAAAAAGTTCTAGGAACTCGCCATGCCCCTCACGGAATACCTTGGGGTGTCTTCTTTCCAAAATGGGGTCACTTGTGGGGTAGTTATACTGCCCTGGCATTTTCCAGGGGCCCTAATGTGTGGTAAGTAGGTAAATGACCAGTGAAATCCGAAAGGTGCTCTTTGGAATGTGGGCCCCTTTGCCCACCTAGGCTGCAAAAAAGTGTCACACATGTGGTATCGCCGTATTCAGGAGACGTTGGGGAATGTGTTTTGGGGTGTCTTTTTACATATACCCATGCTGGGTGAGAGAAATATCTTGGCAAAAGACAACTTTTTCCATTTTTTTATACAAAGTTGGCATTTGACCAAGATATTTATCTCACCCAGCATGGGTATATGTAAAATGACACCCCAAAACACATTGCCCAACTTCTCCTGAGTACGGCGATACCAGATGTGTGACACTTTTTTGCAGCCTAGATGCGCAAAGGGGCCCAAATTCCTTTTAGGAGGGCATTTTTAGACATTTGGATACCAGACTTCTTCTCACGCTTTGGGGCCCCTAGAATGCCAGGGCAGTATAAATACCCCACATGTGACCCCATTTTGGAAAGAAGACACCCCAAGGTATTCAATGAGGGGCATGGCGAGTTCATAGAAATTTTTTTTTTTTGGCACAAGTTAGCGGAAATTGATATTTTTTATTTTTTTCTCACAAAGTCTCCCGTTCCGCTAACTTGGGACAAAAATTTCAATCTTTCATGGACTCAATATGCCCCTCACGGAATACCTGGGGGTGTCTTCTTTCCGAAATGGGGTCACATGTGGGGTATTTATACTGCCCTGGCATTCTAGGGGCCCTAAAGCGTGAGAAGAAGTCTGGAATATAAATGTCTAAAAAATTTTACGCATTTGGATTCCGTGAGGGGTATGGTGAGTTCATGTGAGATTTTATTTTTTGTCACAAGTTAGTGGAATATGAGACTTTGTAAGAAAAAAAAAAAAATTCCGCTAACTTGGGCCAAAAAAAAGACTGAATGCAGCCTTACAGGGGGGGGGGGGGGATCAATGACAGGGGGGTGATCAATGACAGGGGGGTGATCAGGGAGTCTATATGGGGTGATCACCCAACTGTCATTGATCACCCCCCTGTAAGGCTGCATTCAGACGTCCGTATGATTTTTACGGATCCGATCAGTCTATCAGTGGATCCGTAAAAATCATGCGGACATCTGAATGGAGCTTTACAGGGGGGTGATCAATGACAGAGGGGTAATCAATGACAGGGGGGTGATCAGGGAGTCTATATGGGGTGATCACCACAGTCATTGATCACTCCCCTGTAAGGCTGCATTCAGACGTCCGTATGATTTTTACGGATCCGATCAGTCTATCAGTGGATCCGTAAAAATCATGCGGACATCTGAATGGAGCTTTACAGGGGGGTGATCAATGACAGAGGGGTAATCAATGACAGGGGGGTGATCAGGGAGTCTATATGGGGTGATCACCACAGTCATTGATCACTCCCCTGTAAGGCTGCATTCAGACGTCCGTATGATTTTTACGGATCCGATCAGTCTATCAGTGGATCCGTAAAAATCATGCGGACATCTGAATGGAGCTTTACAGGGGGGTGATCAATGACAGGGGGGTAATCAATGACAGGGGGGTGATCAGGGAGTCTATATGGGGTGATCACCACAGTCATTGATCACTCCCCTGTAAGGCTCCATTCAGACGTCCGTATGATTTTTACGGATCCGATCAGTCTATCAGTGGATCCGTAAAAATCATGCGGACATCTGAATGGAGCTTTACAGGGGGGTGATCAATGACAGAGGGGTAATCAATGACAGGGGGGTGATCAGGGAGTCTATATGGGGTGATCAGGGGTGATCAAGGGCTAATAAGGGGTTAATAAGTTAATAAGTGACGGGGGGGGGGGGGGGGGGGGGGTGTAGTGTAGTGGTGCTTGGTGCAACATATTACTGAGCTGCCTGTGTCCTCTGGTGGTCGATCCAAACAAAGGGGACCACCAGAGGACCAGGTAGCAGGTATATTAGACGCTGTTATCAAAACAGCGTCTAATATACCTGTTAGGGGTTAAAAAAATCACATCTCCAGCCTGCCAGCGAACGATCGCCGCTGGCAGGCTGGAGATCCACTCGCTTACCTTCCGATCCTGTGAACGCGCGCGCCTGTGTGCGCGCGTTCACAGGAAATCTCGCGTCTCGCGAGAGGACGCACCGGCGCGTCCACCCAGAACAACAGGACCGCCGCAAAGACGCAATCCTGCGTACGGCGGTCCTGAGGAGGTTAAACACTGCTCGTTTCCAGGGGTTACGACCACCCTGTAATCCAGCAGCAGTGGCCATGCTTGCACACTATAGGAAACTTTTAAGGTACTTTTCTCGCCCATATTCATTGGGGGACACAGGAACCGTGAGGGTATAGCTATGTCCTCTAGCTTCAGTTTTTTCTAGTGTCAATAGGAGGCAAGACCTCCCTGCTCTGCAGGGATCTCCTGAAGATTTTTAATTTTAGTTTATTTTTTTTCCCTTCCCGGGGTCGAGTTGCGCCAGTGCCGGTCATCCGCACTGCTGCCTCCCCCACAGAAGACAAGGTGGACCAGGGCAGCCTCGCTCCCCTGCATCCCGCCAGCACAAGGGTCACCCATTTAAGCCCCTTTTTCCAGCGTCCTGCCACTACGGTGCCAGTAGCTGAAGGGGTGACCCTGCTGGAACAGAGGAAGGGTGAAGATGGCGGCAGGACAGAAGATGAGGTGAGTACACGGGACTAGGTAAGTATTAACCTCTTCCCCCTCCCTCCCTCTTGACATAGATCTCCCCTCCCCTAAATCTCAACCTATCAATGGATTTTCTGAGGGGGACACAGCAAGGCACAAGGCTGCCTGCTTCTTATCTTGGAAAAGGGAGCACATCACCCCTAAATCTGTCCCTCTCACTCCCCCTCTTGGCCGACGGTATGGCTCAAAGGGGGTTAATAGACGCTGGGTAGAATCACTTCAAACTACAGCGGGAGAGAGAGGCTCCCTCCCCCCGCTATCCGGCTCATATTCCGCCCCTGTCAGGAGCGGGCGCCATGTGCGCTGCTCCGAAGGGGTTATTGGCGGACTAAATATCGGGGACGCCTCGCGCCGTGGAGCTCTCTCTGGCTGCGGGGGTGAATACCCGAGGAGTGTGGATCCAGCGGCAGTGTCTGTTCCTCCTGGAGCACCCCCAGTCGGTGGGGGTGATGTGCTCACTCCCCACTCCAGCCTCCTTTTTTCCCCCGGCAGTGTCCCCGGTCGGCCGCGTGTGTCAATTTTGGCCTGCGTTTTGCAAAGACTAGGCCAAAACTCATCCTTGCGGGGGCGCGGAGGACTGGCGCGCATTCTCCCGCCTATCTGCTCCCCTCCCCCAGAAGCCAGCTGAGCACCGCCCCTGTCTCGGGCACTTTTTAACTCTTCCTGGCGAGCCTTTTCTTAGGCTGGCGCTGGGTCATCTAAGGGTTGGATATAAGTGCGGTCTCTTACTATAGAAGTAACCCTTCATACTTCTCCATAAAAAAAAAAAAAAGGGAGCATTTAATACGGGCCCCGGCCCCCCCTCAGCACATAAATGACCGTGCGGTACAGTCTGGGCCCGTACCCTGTTCCGGTCAGGAGGACCTCTCATAGTCCCAATCCGCCCTACTCGGCCGCTTGGTTGATACTTCTGTGTGCACCTGCGCAATACAGGGAACCCTGCAGGATTCCCAATACGTTCTCCGGGGCCGTTGGCTGACAATCCTCTACCTGCGCAATCAAGGAGGATCGCTGATGTTCCTGGGTCGTTTGGTCTATATTCTCCCCCTGTGCAATTTAATAGAGGACCTCTGACTTCCCAATCCACCCTTCTGGGTCGTTTGGTTGAAAGTTCTCCACCAGCGCAACTTCAATAGGGGACCTCTGACATTCTCAATCCACCCTTCTGGGTCGTTTGGTCGTTATGGAGGATTCCCAATCCACCCTTCTGGGTTGGTTGGTTGATTTTCCACCGGCGAAATTCATTACAGGACCTCTGTCTTCCCAATCCACCCTTCCGGGTCGTTTGGTTGATAATTCTCCCCCTGTGCAGTTCAATAAGGACCTCTGAATTTACAATCCGCCCTCCCGGGTGATTTGGTTGATAATTCTCCAACTGCGCTATCCAGCAGAGGACCTCTGGAACTTACCAATCCTCCCTCCGGGGTTGTTTGGTTGATAATGCACCGCCTGTGCAATCTGGTGGACGGACCTCTAGAAGTTCCCACTCCACCCCCTGGGTAGTTTGGTTGATGGTCTCCACCTGCGCAGTCCGCAACTGCCAGGGGCGAGATTCTAAAGGGTCGTCCTACGCGCAAGCGGACCACAGCAGGACATCTTCTCCTCGAATATCTCCACACCCCCACCCTTCCTCCCTGGGTCAAGCTCAGACACACCCTCCCTCCCCGGAGAGGGTCAGTCTAAGGGGGAGAGACATCACTGATTCAGACCCTGACATGAATCCGAAGCAATCTTCCTTGATTGCGTCTACGGTGGCCAGCAGTACTTGTCGTATGCATTGCCCCTTTCCATGGGCGGAGTAATTGCACTACTTTGGGATACTTGGCTTATACATTGTCCCCTGCCATAGGTGAACTAAGTACCGTGACACTGGTTTCAGGGCCGGGAATATACTTTCCCCCTTTTGTAGGTGGTGAAATTGCATCTCCACTGGGTTCAGTACCTGCCGTATGCATTAGCCCTTCCTTAGGTGGCGCGCTGACATATCTAGTTCCATTGTGTGCTGTAGGTGTTACACCCTTACCTAGGTGCAATTATTGCGCACTCACGGGGTACAGGACTCGCCATATGCACTAGTTTCCGCCGTGGGCATTAACCCCCTCTTAATAGGTGGAGTATTTTCCCTACCACTGGCTTATGCGTTCCACCTTCCATAGGTAGAGTAATTGCACTGCCATTGCATACGGTCCCGACTTCGCGCTATCCCTTTCCAAGGGCGGAGTGTTGCACTTCACCGTGCTTCCTGTTGCATTACCCCTTCCACTAGCGGGGAATATCTAAACGTCTCTGATGTTGCAATTCAACTACGCCACAGCTCTTGGTGCCTTTGCTTTTCAAAAAGGGGCGTGGCAACAGTCAGTACTTTTACTCTAGTAGTATACTGGTGCCGCCAGTGGATAAGGTGGCTATTCCTTCCTTCTTTTAGCGCAGGTTTTGGACATGTTCATCCTCTGTCTTCAGGGGGTTGCCTAGCATGACTTGTGTCCCAGAGACCCCCTATCTCCATGGGTCTCCACCATTCCTGTTGGTCATGATATTGTCTGCATCAATGCGTAGTGCGTGCACCAGTGCACATATTTGGAGAGTACGTTCCAGCGAGTCGAGTGTTTACTGACTGTATTCTTTTTCCACCACTCCTCCTTCTCTGGGAAGTGGTTATGCTGGCACTCTCCACAGATGCAGCTTTTTTGCTAATGCTTGAGTTCGTAGTCGCCGCAGTGGGACTTCCCCCTCAGTTAGGGGCCTTAACCTGGCGCTAGCTTGGCGGTTGCTCCTGTTCAGCGCCCTCCCGGGTAGGGTTTTTAAGTTTGCTCTACTTGACACGGGCGGTATGGTACAAGGCTTCTACGGATAGTCTGTCCTCCCCCCTCGGTTTTGCGCTCACGGGCAAGCGCTGGCTACTACTCTGAGAGTGGTATTTGTGTTACCACTACATACTTAGGTCCTTCTTCAGCTCACTCTTCAGGTGGTGGACTCTTCTAGCATTGCATTGGCGGCCCCCTCCTCTGCCGGGGTATGGGGCTAGCAATACAGTGTGACTCCCCTTGCCTGGTTTTCATCCTCAGGCGGAGTTTTTGCACAGCCTCCTAATCCTTGGCTACTTCTGTATAGTGCCGGTCTCAGACGGGGAATGGACTTAGACCTATTCTTCTCCTGTCTTTTTCCTTCTCTGGCTCATGGTTCATAGCCACCCCGCAGGCCTTGGTAGTTCCATGTTACTACCTTCCCTCCTCTGCATGTGCACGGGGTATTCGTTTGGTGGCCTTCTATTTCCAGACTCGTTCCGGTCCGACTGGTGGACTGTGGCGTCCTCCTTCTACAGGGATTTCTTCCATTGGTCCGGGTGTGCAAACGGTATCTACACGGAAGCTTCCCACTTTTCTATCCCGAGCAAGAGTTCCGGAAGCATGTGGCGTGGACGCCCTGATGTCTCCTTGGTGGAAGTTTTCCCTCCTTATGTGTTTTTTGTTCACCTGGCCCTCCTACCCAGGTTCTTTGGAAGATCAGGAGGGAGGGCATTCAAATGAATTCTAGTAGTTCCGGATTGGCCGTCGCGCGTGGCACGCTGGCCTCGGCCTCCTTCTAGGAGACGTCCCTTGGTCACTGCAACTTGCTTCTGTGAAGCCGGGACATCCCCTCACTCCTTTCTACAATCAGGGTTGGACCTGGTTTAGCCCTTAGCCCTTGATGGGTCCGGTGTTGGTGCTTCTATCCTGGGGCAGCTTCCAGTGTACTCTGATCTCCCTAGTGCCACGGAGGCTTCCTTTAGAGAGTGGCACATACGGTTCCTCCGTACCGTCCTTTACCGCCTTGGGATCTGAATATAGTTCTCTCAGAGTTCCAGTCTTCTCCCTTTGAGCCCTTGCGGGAGATCTCACTCTCACTCTGGCTCTGGTCCTAGAAGGTGGTCTTTTCTTGTGGCTATCACATCCATCAGTCGGGAGTCCGGGTTGGGGGCGCTCTCTTGCAGGAGCCCTTCCTGGTTCTTCACAAGGATAAGGTGGTTCTCCGGCTCATTCCTTCTCCCGAAGGTGGTCTCTGGCTTCCATGTCAATGGGGACATTGTTCTTCCTTCACTGTTTCTCCCCTTCACACCATACAGAAGGGAATTACATTATTGACGCTGTCAGAGCTCCGATCAGCAGCCTCCAGTCTCTTCCGGCGCACGGAACCCCTTTTTTGTCTTCCGAAGGGTCCTCGCTAGCAATTGGCGGTCTCCAAGGTGGCGATTGCACGTTGGATTCGGTCTGCGAGTGCTAAAACATACCGCGCCCGGAGCAGGGTTCCGCCCTTTAGGTGTCACGGCTCACTCCACAGAGCGGTGTGCGCTTCTTGGGCTCGGGGGCATCGCGCTTCGGCTGTTCAGTTGGGTAAGGTGGCTACTGGTCCTCCTTACATATGTTCACAAAAAATTACCAGGTGCCTACTTATGCATCGGCGGTCCCGGCATTGGGCCACGTGGTATTGCAGGGGACAGTTCTTAGATGTCTGCAGGGACGCTTGCTTCCGTGGGTCTGTGGTTTTTCCCTCCCTGTGGACTGCTTTCGGACGTCCCACGGTTCCTGTGTCCCCCACTGAATATGGGCGAGAAAAGGAGATTTGTATAACTTACCAGTAAAGTCTCTTTCTCGCTCTTCATTGGGGGACACAGCACCTACCCAGTATTGTTGTTCAACCACAGTTGTGGCTATTGCTGGTTTGGACCCCGTTGGGTTTTTTGGCATGGTTGGTGTTCCATGTTTTTTTCTTTGGTTGGCTTGCTTCTCCTGCTGCTTGTACACAAACTGAAGCTCACTCTCTAGGCTGGAGGGGGTATAGCTGCCAGGGGAGGATCTAACAGCTTTTACTAGTGTCAACGCCTCCTGGAGGACATAGCTATACCCTCACGGTTCCTGTGTCCCCCATTGAAGAGCGAGAAAGAGATTTTACTGGTAAGTTATACAAAAAAATCTCCTTTTCCTATAGTGTGCAAGCACAACCACTGCTGGATTACAGGGTGGTTGTAACCCCTGGAAATGAGCAGTGTATAATGTGATTGAAAAATGAATCCAGCCAGCAAAGGAGGCAATATGTACAGTCACTATACATTAGTAAGTGCCTTGTGTTAACTTTGTCTATGTGATAAATGCCATTTTCTGAAGTGAGACAACCCCCCTTAAATGGGAACCCAACAGGACTTGCTTGCTGCATTCCCCAGTAATAATAGCTGATCGCTGAGCATTAGAGAGGTCGGAGCCACCAGGATCAGCTGATCGCCAGACCACCCTCTGGTTCGAAAAGGGTTATCTTAATGAGATGCATATGAGAACTTTGTTCACATGTGTTGGAATATTTGCTGTAACAACTGCTAAGTTTACAAGCATCGGGGTAGTTCTGTTGAGTCTTATGGCCTTAATATCCCTAAAAAAAATAAAAATATTTTGGGGATTATTCTCTCATACATCGGGGCCTAACTATGTTGCATTTTTTTCCCCTTTCTTAAAAAGTGTCTCAATTTAAAATGATTTTAGCCCCGAGTTTTACATTAAAGTATGACTATATTATGGTTGTTGTCTTTTCTGCCACTATTTTTGCCCCCCCCCCCTTTTTTTTTTAGACCCATTTATTGTGTATCTGCAATTATAAGTGACTGGGCAGATTCAGACTCCTCCTGTAGATGGCGTAACCTTTGACTGGCTGTCTAGACCTGTACAGTTTTATCACAGGGGCTCAGGCTGGATGATAAATGTAATGCAGGGATAGGTACTTTTCTCTGACTCTATACCAACTATTGTCTTATTTTGTGCCAGAATTGTGCAAAAAAAGTTGCACGTCTTTACGAAAAAGTGGCATGTTCTATTAAAAAGTCGCATAAGATAAGCATGGTCCTGGAGTGAAACTTGCAACTTTTTTTAATTGTCGCAGTAGTAAATCTGTTTAGAGATTTATTTACATAAGAAAACACGCCCACTTTCAGAAAACTGGCGAGCAGCGCCAATAAAAGTTGCTAATTTTTGAGCAGTTAGCAATTGTGCAAAATTTTTTTTGACTTGAGCTAATGATAAATCTGGCCCCATGTTCTTCACCTGTGCTTGCAGCAAAGCCATGGCAATTAGGCATAATCCTCATGCGGTTACAGCAGCTCAGGCACACCATGCATGGGCACCGAGGCTGGATTCACATGTCCATATTATGGACATGTATTCAGGACTTTACTGACAGGGCACATTCGCATGAACCTAAGGGCTCCGTGCCCGTAATGTGGACCCACTGACTTGAATGGGTCTGCAGAGTGGAGTCACGGATTCGAAGCCCACACAAACACTACGAAGTGCTTCAGTTGGCTTTTGGATCTTTTGCCGTATTTTGCAGATCTCTGACCCATTCAAGTCAATGGTCCACAATACGGGATTTACATGGGTAGTTTCCTTGCATTGCTGACCTGTATTTGCAGTCCGCTACACAGGCATGGCGACCGAACGCAAATGAGCCCTTAAACTCACAGCATTACAGATCTGAGACATATGTCTGTAATACAAATGCAAGAATTAGCTTAAAGGGGTTCTGCACTTTGTTTAAACTGATGTTCTATCCTCTGGATAGATCATCAGCTTCTGATCGGCAGGGGTCCGACACCCGGGACCCCTGCCAATCAGCTGTTTGGGAAGGCAGCACTGCGGCCTTCTCACTGTTTACCGCTGGCCGAGTGACGTCACAACTTGTATCAACTGGCCTGGGCGGGGCTAAGCTCCATTCAAGGGAACGGAGCTTATCCGCGCCCAGGCCAGTGATACTAGTCGTGACGTCACTGGGCCTGCGGTAAACAGAAGGCTGCTGCCTTCTCAAACAGCTGATCGTCGGGGGTCCTGGGTGTCGGACCCCCGCCGATCAGAACCCCTTTAAACTGATGGTCACTGTGCATCCAGCTGTTGTAACCTACAGTAGTAAAGACTGGGTCAGTAGCACATTATCATTGTAGCAGGGGTCACAGCTAGTCAGTAGGGATGAGTGAACTTCAGTTTTTGAAGTTCGGGTTTACGCTTAATTATGTTATGGATTCTGTTACCACGGAACATAATGCAATTCAAAGACAGAATGTTAACGGAACCCATAACGCAAGTCACCATATAACCAAACTTAAAAACCTGTTCGCTCATCCCTATTAGTCGGATCTAATTTTTGCAAAGGGGTAGTCCCCTCTTCCTTAGCTCACACGACCGTATACATTTTGCAGTCCGCAAAACATGGATACTGGCCGTGTGCATTCTGCATTGTCCCCTTCCACAGGTCCCGCACTTTGTAACCAATGCATATTTCTACAAGAAATGCTCTATTTTATTGCGGGGACATGGAACAGACATACGGTTGTAGACAGCACATGGTGTGCTGTCCATTGAAGTGAATGGCTCCACATCCGATCTGCAAAAAATGCAGATCAGATGAGGACAAAAAATATGGTTGTATGAATGGATCCTCACTCTGTGATTAGGGATGAGTAAATCGAGGTACCTAAGATCCTCCCCAACTAAAACAAGAGGCGCTATGAAACCCCTTGCGTGCTCAGAGGAGAGAGAAGAAGCTAGAACTGCTGTAATGCCTCCCGAAAATAGTGAGAAAGAGGCCATGGATAATCAGACATATAAGCGAATGGATACAATAGAGCAAAAATTGGGCGTCATTCTGGAGGCCTTAAAGATAACTAACCAAACCCTAGGCACATTGACAACTACAGTATCCTCAATGCAATCTGATATTTCTCTCATTAGGGACAATATGGACAAAATACGATCAAGAGTTAAAGAAACAGAGCTATCCCTAACCACCACCAACCATGTACTCTCCTTGATGGAAAAAAAAAAGTCAAAAGATTGATGTAGAACATAAGGCCCTTAAGGAGAAACTAACAGACTTGGAGGACAGGTCACGTAGAGGAAATATCCGACTGATACGTTTTCCAGAAGGATCGGAGGGACGACCCAGGGGGGGTTCATCCAGAAATGGTTAATGGACTCCCTGGGCTAAGAATCTTTCTCATCTCTATTTATGGTTGAACGGGCACACCGGGTCCCTAATAAAAAACTGCCTGCTGGAAGCCCCCCGCGTAGCCTGCTGGCCAAAATTCTCTGCACTAGTGATCGTGATAAAGTACTGAAGCGAAAGAGAGAACTTGGCGATCTGTGCTATAACGGGAACAAAATCTCGATCTACCCAGATTACTCTCTCCCTACTCAGCTTAGGAGGAGGCAGTTTGGGGAGATTAAGAAACGCCTTATAAATGCCAATATTAAATATTCAATGCTGTTCCCTGCAAAATTAAGAATAGTATATAAAGATACTGTCTTCTTCTTTTCTAGTACGGAGGAAGCCTCCGCTTGGCTGGAGGCTAAGGGGCTATGAGACGGTCAGATTTTTCTCTTTCCTTTTTTCTTTCTCCTTTTCTGTATGTTTAATTAGGAGTCATCTGGTTCAGTGCAGTGTCTGTGTATCGATGATTCTCTGTATTATATATATAACAGGCAAGAAATTGATTGGAGCGCCGGGGGGGTGGAGGGAGGAGGCTTAGGCGATGTGTAAGAGGCGCATGGGAATTTATTGTCCTGTGCACCATGGGGAAGGAGGGGGGGGGGGGGGGGGGGGGTCTGTTTTTCTACTGCAGGGTCCAACCTAGAATTTGGGAGAGGGGCGGGAGGGCCTGGCCATTCGCCGTAATTCTGTAAATGTCACGTATACTAACATGGAATGTCCGCGGATTGGCGGACAAACTTAAACGGAGGGTGGTATATGATATAATTTCTAGACATTTACCTGCTATCGTGGGGTTGATTGAGACGCATTTTACTGCTGAAAAATTGAAATATATGGCGCAGTACGAATACCACTCCCACTACTCGGCCTATTCACGAGGTGTCAGTGTTTATATACATAGGAATGTGGACTATGAGCCATATGATCAATGGATTGATAAAGAGGGAAGATTTGTATTCCTATATGGCCGGTGGAAGGGACTGGTATGCGTGCTTGCGTTTGTATATATTCCTCCCCCTTTCTCCTCGGAAGTACTTAGGAAACTTGCAGTCTAGAGTATTTATGTAAGTGGGATCCGTGTCCTATATTAGTGTCGGGAGATTTTAACTCTATTATGGATAATCGGGACAGGGTATCCGAGTATAGTGGAAGGGGGAGTATTAATGATCAACCCACGATCCTCAGCGGGATCTGCCAGGAGATGGGTCTTATAGATGTGTGGCAGTTCTTGTACGGGGAAAAAAACGGCCTTTTCCTGCTTTAGTAGATCTTGCAGGGCCATGTCTAGGATAGATCTATTTCTAGCAAGTGCAGAATTTTTGGAATTGATTAAAAAAAATGAAGTACGAACCACATGGTATATCTGATCATACTCCGATGTTAATTTCGAGGGCTGACTCTCTACCCTCTGTGGGGAAAAAACCCTTTAGGTTAAACCCACATTGGATACAGGTGGTCGGTGACCAAGAAAAAATTGGGAAAGATATTACAGAATTCTGGGCACTAAATTATGGATCCACACACATACATTATGTGTGGGATTCCTTGAAGACCATGATAAGAGGGGCATATAGTATGAGGATTACGCGGAAAAGGGCGGAATATGCCAATACTGAAAAGGGATTGGTAGAGAGGGTCGGGGCGCTTGAGGCGGCCTTGGCCAAACAAAATGAGAACGGCACTCGATCATTACTATTGGAGGCAAAGAGGGAATACCAGAATTTTCTTTATGAAAAGGCGCAACATAGACACTTTTTCGCTGGACAGCAAGATTTTTTTTGAGAAAGGCAAGACTGGTAGAATGTTGGCATCAGTGATTTCTAGTCAAAGGGCCCAAATCCCAATAAAGCAAATAAAACTTCCAACGGGTGTACTAACTAATGACAGCTTTAAAATCAAAACTGTAATCGTAGAACACTTCACTAAAGTATATCGGTCGGACCTCGGGGTGGATGACGGGGCCCAGGCTCTTTTCTTTGAAGGTATGGCACTCCCTTGCCTCTCCGGGCAGGATAGTGCCAAACTAAATTTGCCACTCTCTCTTGAAGAGGTGGAGAAAGCTGTTGACAGCATAAAGGGCAATACGGCTCCGGGAAGGGATGGCATACCCTTTGAATTTTACAGAGTATATCGTAAAACCGTATTGCCTCTTCTTTTGCAAATGTTTAATGAATCTTGGAGGAGTGGTTCACTCCCCCCCTCTTTGAGGGAAGCCTCCATTTCCTTAATCCTGAAGAAAGATAAAGATAAGACAGAGGTGGGGGCGTATCGCCCTATTTCGCTACTTAACACCGATTACAAGATACTAGCGAAAGTGCTCACAAATAGACTAAGGGGGGTTGTTCACCGTCTGATCCATCCGGATCAGACGGGTTTTATCCCAAAACGAGACATACAATCTAATATCCGCAGGGCCTTTCTAAATGTATATGTTGGGGAGGGGGAGGATCGCTCCATCCTGTCTTTGGATGCCGAGAAGGCCTTTGACAGGGTGGAGTGGCCCTTCCTGTGGGCGACTTTGGATAAAATGAACTTGGGCGAACATTTCATTAAATGGATACAGTTACTTTATTCAGATTCTAGGGCCAGGGTTAAGATAAATGGGATTGACTTGGAACAGCTCCCCCTACAGCGAGGTACTCGACAGGGATGTCCCCTTTCACCTCTGATATTTGCCCTAGCTCTGGAACCTCTCGCCTGTAAAATCCGGCAGTCTAGTCAGATTGTAGGATTTGGAGGGAGAGGAGAGGAAGATAGGATTAGTCTATACGCGGACGACATTCTCGTATTTCTGAGGCAGGGATGGAAGGCCGTTACACCGGTAATGAATATCTTGAGAGAATATGGGGCGATATCGGGGTATAAAGTAAACTGGGATAAATCTGAACTTCTCCCTCTGGTTCGAGTGCCCCTTGATAGGTCCTTAGGCATTAAGGTTCTTGGATTAAATGACTCCATCCGATACCTGGGTATCAGCATAAGCGCGGACTTGTCCCGATATGACTCCTTAAATATAACTCCCATGATTAATAAGATCAGGGAGAAGATCCGGTCCTGGCAGAAGCTGCCTTTGTCACAGGAGGAAAGGATTGCATTGATTAAGATGGTGGTCCTCCCTATTGCATTATACCCTTTGACAGCATGCCCGATATGGATTGATGACTCCACTTTTGGGTTAGTGGACAAATTGTTGAACGACTTAATCTGGGGGAGGGGAAGGGTTAGGATTAAGCAAAAATATCTTTGTATATCGGAGAGAAGGGGTGGCCTTTCCCTTCCATTCCTCCAGGGATATTATATTGCAGCACAGATAAAGTGGTGTTTGGGAGGGGGGAGGGCAGAAAGTCAGGCCGCTTTGCTGTTGGGTATCCTTTCAAGGGATTTCCAGGGGCCATATGGGGACATTTTTTCTGTCTTGGAGACTGGCCATTTGGACATGAGGAAAAAACAATGTTTGATTAGTGATACACTAAACAAGGTTTGGAATAAGATAAAAAAAATTATTGGGTGAGACATTCCCTACACACTTTACTCCACTTTGGCACAATTATAATTTAAGTCAATTGTAGACTATAAATATTGGAATTCACACGGAATTAACCGCTTAACTCATATAATATCACATGGTAATATTATTCCTTTAGATGCACTAATAAAAGGTATACCGTCCTTTGTAGATAGATATAGGTATGCACAAATTAGTCACGCATATATGAGCACTCAGGACAAAAATTTATTGGCCATTAGGACAAGCCCCTTTTTGGACTATTGTTTTAGATTTAAGGATACTCAACTTACACTCTCTCAAATATATCATAAACTCCGGGACTGTTTGGGTGAAATAACCACATTTAAAAGTGAGGGAGGTTGGGAAGCTGAATTGGGCGAGTGGAACAGCTTGGAATGGGATATCGTATATCAAAACATAAAAAAAGTATCGATCTCTCAGAAATACAGATTGATACAGTTCAAGATTGTTCACCGCCTATACTACTCCCCCTCCTTCCTCGCCAAGATATACAAGGAAAGGAAGGACCTGTGCTGGAAATGTTCGTCAGAAAATGCGGAGTTAAGTCACCTACTATGGGATTGTCCGGAAGTGTGGGGGTATTGGACTAGCATCTATGAGGAACTATATAAAAGATATAAGATCAAATTGAAGCGAAGTTTTACGCAGGCAATATTGGGTCTTTTCCCCCGCTCTGAACTGACCCCCTACCAACTACGAGTTAGCATGGAAAGTATTATGGTCGCAAAGGCCTTGATAATTAAATATTGGGGTACGAAGAATAGTCCTAGCTTTAATGAATGGAGGGCTCGGCTAGACACTATTGAGGCCTATAGAAGAATGACAAGGAAATTGGAGTGATTGCTCCTGCGGGGGCAGGCTCCCTTACTCGCTTCAGGCCCCCAGGATCTCTTATATTTGGAATTTCTGGAAACAGAAGTTAAGGTAGTTATTAAAATGCGGATGGACCCCGCAGCAGGGAAGCAAAAGGGATGGGGTGAGTTAAAAGGAACAAGTGTATTAACTTGTATAAAGTATATTTGTAAATTTTAACTGGTTGATATGAAAATTTGTATATTTGTTCCAGAAAATAATAAAGGATTTGAAAAAAAAAAAGGGATGAGTGAATCGACTTCGGATGAAACATCCAAAGTCTATTTGCATAATACTTTGTTTGAATATTGTACGGTGCGAGCGCTCTGTACAGTATTAGAATGTATTGGCTCCTATGAGCCCAAGTTATTACTTCGCATAATAACTTCATAAAACAATTACTGTAAAAAAAAACATTTCCCGAAGTGGTACCTTGGAACCGAACCAGAGTTCGGGAAATGTTTTTTTTACAGTAGAAATTGATTTATGAAGTTATTCTGCGGAGTCTTGCAAGACGTTGTGTTTCATCCAAAGTCGATTCGCTCATCCCAATCTGTGATGTCCGTGGGACAACCCCTATAATAAGCCTTTACCTTTCCAAACGACAGAAAATACTGGAAATGTATGGTAATACACAATTTCTGGGACATATTAATATTCAAAAGTAGCTTTACTCATTCAATAAACTTTAAAATGTTTCTCATTAACATGATCTCTTCCCATGTGCCCGTCATTTCACACTTGTGCTTTTTGCTAGGTTCTGACACCTGAGTGCCAAGTGTGTGCGACGTAATAAGAAACGTGAGACTGGTAAAACACACAAAAAACACAAATAGAAAAAAATAACATGAACCAGAAAACTTTAAAATTTAACAAATACAAATGTCTGTGACCTATGCTGCACAACTTTATAGAACTTTAAAAAAAAAAATCTAGATTATCCTGTTTTACAAATATTGTGTGAAGGGGAACATGTAAGGTACATACTACCATCAGCTAAGCTGATAACTTGGCTTTTCTCTTGGGGGGTCCTTTATAGCCCCTGCCCTTCCTGCGCAGACCACCTCTTCTGCCTACTATGGGAATCTCTGTCTCCACTTCTTCTGAACTGCTCTCGGCGCCTCTCTCTCTAGATTTATGGGCTGACTGATCGGTCTCCACAGATCCTTCAGACTGTTCTCCAGAAATGCTCCTTTGTCCATCAGATTGGTGCCGGAATGCTACATCCTGAAGTTCAACCACAAGAAGCCCACCTTGCCGGAGAAAAGGCAACGTTTCTGCTGTGACGTGAACTGTTTCTTCTATGGAGCCGGTGTCCAGGGTAGATGTTTCGTCAGATGTTGGACACTCTTCTGCAGTACTGCCCTCTGTGTCGCCAGGAAGGCCATTATCTGTATGGTCTTCAGCAGATTTTGTTACCATTCTCTCTTTAAACTCCTCATTTTGTATGACTGTTTCCTCCAGTCCGGTTATCATGTTTTCATCGGAGGCAGCCTCTAGCTCATCTGGAGAAAAGACCTGTGAAAAATTATACAGAGTTACAGGGGCCACTTCATGTGAGGTTTGTCATCCATTCACAGAACTATGTTAAGGGTGGTGTGACACCCTTAACATTCCAGAGACCTCTATTTAAAGGCTATGTACACCTTCAGAGGCAATTTCTTTTTATGATTGCATGTTACTCATTTTTGCCTGAAAATCTATTTTTTTTTTATTTATTTGCCTTTATTAAAAATATTGAGCTGTTCTGTCACAAAGGGTTAACAGTTTTTATAGCTGTGCGACTGGTACTTTCACTTTGTGCCATTCATCTAATAAACCTGATCTGTAAACTAATGAATTGTCATAAAGAGTTATTTAAGCCACATTCTTATCAATGAGTTTTTATAAGGTCAGAAAGCAGAGACAACGAGTCTGTCTGCTCCTGGTCTGACGGAAATGAGAGACAATCCAAAGGCTGCTTCTAGAGCATGTCAGCTCTGTACAGAAAAAAGAAGCCATAGTTTTTAATAAAGACCAATTTTAAAATTTAGTTTAGCTCAAAATGAGTACAATGCAATAAAAAAAAGTTGCCCTCAAAGGTGTACATAGCCTTTAAGGCTGGAATCACACATGCAGTTTTTCTTTCAGTTTTTATTGCAGTTTCGAGTCAAAGTCCAAAGCCTTACTCATGCTATAAACAATAAAAATGTGAAAATGATTTTTTTTCTTTGTTTTCAAATTCTCTACTAATGAACACCAAAAAAATGACGTTCCATAGATCACAAAAAATAAGCAAACATTATTTGAATAACCAAATGAGAAAAAAAAAGAACTCTCTTTTACACCCTCAACCTAACGTGTCTGATTTTTAACAACAAAAATGCCCTGGTCTTGAAGTGGTTGGTTTTCTTTCACTAACATTTTTTTCATTAAAAAAAGGTTTTGTTTTTAATGAAAAAAGATACACTTCAGCCAGATTTCACTCTGCCAGGTTAGAAAATTCTAGCCATGGTCCTCTAAGGCCACATTCACAAGACAGTGAAAAATGGACATGTGACGGCAATTTTTTTTTAACGACCGTCACATGTCTACCGTATTTTAAGAACAACAGTAGTCTACAGCAGTTTTTTATGGCCAGTGAATAATGGAAAAATGGTGGTAGTAATCTAAAACATAGCGTTTATTAATATAGTTAAAACATTTACCAAAAATACGCTTTAGGCCTCATGCACACGGCCGTGTTTCGCGGCCGAGAGCGGTCCGTGGTAACCCGGCCGGGAATCCTTCTGACAGCAGGAGCGCACGGCGTCATTGGTTGCTATGACGCCGTGCGCTTCATGCCGCCGCTGCTGTACAGTAATACACTCGTATAAATCATACGAGTGTATCACTGTACAGCAGCGGCGGCATGAAGCGCACGGCGTCATAGCAACCAATGACGCCGTGCGCTCCTGCTGTCAGAAGGAATCCCGGCCGGGTTACCACGGACCGCTCTCGGCCGCGGAACACGGCCGTGTGCATGAGGCCTAATACTGAAAGTGTGCACACCACCACTCGAGCAGCAAAAATACATTAGGTGTGGCCAAAACAACTGTTTGGAACATTCTTAAAAAGAAGGAACGCATCGGTGAGCTCAGCAACACCAAAAGACCCGGAAGACCACGGAAAACAACTGTGGTGGATAACCGAAGAATTCTTTCCCTGGTGAAGAAAACACCCTTCACAACAGTTGGCCAGATCAAGAATACTCTCCAGTAGGTAATTGTATGTGTATCAAAGTCAACAATCAAGAGAAGACTTCACCAGAGTGAATACAGAGGGTTCACCACAAGATGTAAACCATTGGTGAGCCTCAAAAACAGGAAGTCCAGATTAGAGTTTGCCAAACGACATCTAAAAAAGCCTTCACAGTTCTGGAACAACATCCTATGGACAGATGAGACCAATATCAACTTGTACCAGAGTGATGGGAAGAGAAGAGTATGGAGAAGGAAAGGAACTGCTCATGATCCTAAGCATACCACCTCATCAGTGAAGCATGGTGGTGGTAGTGTCATGGCGTGGGCATGTATGGCTGCCAATGGAACTGGTTCTCTTGTATTTATTGATGATGTGACTGCTGACAAAAGCAGCAGGATGAATTCTGAAGTGTTTCGGGCAATATTATCTGCTCATATTCAGCCAAATGCTTCAGAACTCATTGGATGGCGCTTCACAGTGCAGATGGACAATGACCCAAAGCATACTACAAAATCAACCAAAGAGTTTTTAAAAGGGAAAGAAGTGGAATGTTATGCAATGGCCAAGTCAATCACCTGACCTGAATCCGATTGAGCATGCATTTCACTTGCTGAAGACAAAACTGAATGGAAAATGCCCCAAGAACAAGCAGGAACTGAAGACAGTTGCAGTAGAGGCCTGGCAGAGCATCACCAGGGATGAAACCCAGCGTCTGGTGATGTCTATGCGTTCCAGACTTCAGGCTGTAATTGACTGCAAAGGATTTGCAACCAAGTATTAAAAAGTGAAAGTTTGAGTTATGATTATTATTCTGTCCCATTACTTTTGGTCCCTTAACAAGTGGGAGGCACATATGCAAACTGTTGTAATTCCTACACTGTTCACCTGATTTGGATGTAAATACCCTCATATTAAAGCTGACAGTCTGCAGTTAAAGCACATCTTGTTCGTTTCATTTCAAATCCATTGTGGTGGTGAATAGAGCCAAAAATGTTAGAATTGTGTCGGTGTCCCAATATTTATGGACCTGACTGTATGTACACGATTAATATGCTAGCCTCACTGATGTATGGATGACATAAAAAATTTTTTAAAAAAATGGTGCCAAGTAATTAGATGATAAATTAAATGGCCATAGGTAGACAAGAACAGGGCCAAAAGGGATCACTGGGGGCATATGGTTCAGTTTATCCGTCCCTCACTGGTACTGTTCATCTTGTGGAGGGGGCCGTGTGTCTCGCCATTCCACTTAAGTAAGCGCTGCATGAGGCGCAAACCCCCCCCCCCCCTCCCTGTCAGGAATCCCCGTGACGTCACTTCAACAACTACACAAGTGGCCGGGGAGTGTATTGAGGAGGCGTGGCTTATGCGATGTGCCAGGAGCGCAGTAAATAAACAGCGTTCATACCGGCACATCGCTGGGACAAAAGATGATGATGAGCAAATATAGCCATACATAAAGAACAGGGGTAGTCAGAGAGCCACCACGCGTGTAATACTACAGGAAGATGTCATATCAGTATAGGTCAATGAAAGAACACAAATCTGTCCAATATAGGATAATGGAGGTCAAAAATAGGACATGTTCTATTTTGTCTGTTTTAATGGACCGACAGCCCCCATACGATTGAAGGGGACTGTTTTTAAGATCCGTTTCTCAGAAAGGAATCAGTGGGGGGAAAAAATTCTGTTAAAAATGGACCATTTACAGTTTTTAATGTCCGTTTTTTCACGTCATGTGAATGTAGCCTAAAACCTCATATGTGTGTATCATGAGCATTTGCCACTTTGCATGGCCCACTTTTTTAACTAACTGCCCGATCAGACTAGTACCTCGGAACAGAAGCGGAGTTCGGTTTTAAGTTTTAAAGTGGTTTTCACTTTAAAAATCAACTACTGAAGTTAATCAATGAAGTCACGTGAGAATTTGTGAATAACTTACTTCGACTCATCGGAGCCCATACATTCTAATACTGTACAGAGACGAATCTTTATAAGGCCTCTTTCACACGAACAATACAGATTGTGTCAGGGTGCGTTCAGTGACACTCGCACCATTTTGCAAGCAAGTTCAGTCAGTTTGGTCTGCAATCGCGTTTAGTGTTTCAGTTTGTTCAGCGTGGGTTCCGTGCAATCAGTTTTGATGTGTTTTTCACGCATGTAAAAAAAATAACTGAAGACTTAGGCCTCTTTCACACGGGCGAGATTTCCGCACGGGTGCAATGCGTGAGGTGAACGCATTGCACTCGCACTAAATCCGGACCCATTCATTTCTATGGGGCTGTTCACATGAGCGGTGATTTTCACGCATCACTTGTGTGTTGCGTGAAAATCGCAGCATGCTCTATATTGTGCGTTTTTCACGCAACGCAGGCCCCATAGAAGTGAATGGGGCTGCGTGAAAATCGCAAGCATCCGCAAGCAAGTGCGGATGCGGTGCGATTTTCACGCATGGTTGCTAGGAGACGATCAGGATGGGGACCCGATCATTATTATTTTCCCTTATAACATGGTCACCATGGTGATGGATCATGTGACGGACCATGTGATGAGAGCAGTGACGTCACCACAGGTCCTTTTCCTCCGGATCATCAAAGAAGAAGACAGAAGAGAAGGCGGGCTGCACAAACAAGTGGATGAGGTGAGTTAAATTAATTAACCACCTCCGGACCGCCTAACGCAGGATCGCGTTCCGGAGGTGGCAGCGCTGCGCACAGTCACGCATATACGCGTCATCTCGCGAGACGCGAGACTTCCTGTGAACGCGCGCTCACAGGAACGGAAGGTAAGAGAGTTGATCTCCAGCCTGCCAGCGGCGATCGTTCGCTGGCAGGCTGGAGATGTGTTTTTTTTAACCCCTAACAGGTATATTAGACGCTGTTTTGATAACAGCGTCTAATATACCTGCTACCTGGTCCTCTGGTGGTCCCCTTTGTTTAGATCGACCACCAGAGGACACAGGTAGCTCAGTAAAGTAGCACCAAGCACCACTACACTACACTACACCCCCCCCCCCCCGTCACTTATTAACCCCTTATTAGCCCCTGATCACCCCTGATCACCCCATATAGACTCCCTGATCACCCCCCTGTCATTGATTACACCCCTGTCATTGATCAACCCCCTGTAAAGCTCCATTCAGACGTCCGCATGATTTTTACGGATCCACTGATAGATGGATCGGATCCGCAAAACGCATCCGGACGTCTGAATGAAGCCTTACAGGGGCATGATCAATGACTGTGGTGATCACCCCATATAGACTCCCTGATCACCCCCCTGTCATTGATTACACCCCTGTCATTGATTACCCCCCTGTAAAGCTCCATTCAGATGTCCGCATGATTTTTACGGATGCACTGATACATGGATCGGATCCGCAAAACGCATCCGGTCGTCTGAATGAAGCCTTACAGGGGCATGATCAATGACTGTGGTGATCACCCCCCTGTCATTGATTACCCCCCTGTAAAGATCCATTCAGATGTCCGCATGATTTTTACGGATGCACTGATAGATGGATCCGATCCGCAAAACGCATCCGGACGTCTGAATGATGCCTTACAGGGGCATGATCAATGACTGTGGTGATCACCCCATATAGACTCCCTGATCACCCCCCTGTCATTGATTACACCCCTGTCATTGATCAACCCCCTGTAAAGCTCCATTCAGATGTCCGCATGATTTTTACGGATGCACTGATAGATGGATCGGATCCGCAAAACGCATCCGGACGTCTGAATGAAGCCTTACAGGGGCATGATCAATGACTGTGGTGATCACCCCATATAGACTCCCTGATCACCCCCCTGTAAAGCTCCATTCAGATGTCCGCATGATTTTTACGGATGCACTGATAGATGGATCGGATCCGCAAAACGCATCCGGACGTCTGAATGAAGCCTTACAGGGGCGTGATCAATGACTGTGGTGATCACCCCATATAGACTCCCTGATTACCCCCCTGTCATTGATTACCCCCCTGTAAAGCTCCATTCAGATGTCCGCATGATTTTTACGGATGCACTGATAGATGGATCGGATCCGCAAAACGCATCCGGACGTCTGAATGAAGCCTTACACGGGCGTGATCAATGACTGTGGTTATCACCCCATATAGACTCCCTGATCACCCCCCTGTCATTGATCACCCCCCTGTCATTGATCACCCCCCTGTCATTGATCACCCCCCCTGTCATTGATCACCCCTCTGTAAGGCTCCATTCAGATATTTTTTTGGCCCAAGTTAGCGGAATTTTTTTTTTTTTTCCTTACAAAGTCTCATATTCCACTAACTTGTGTCAAAAAATAAAATCTCACATGAACTCACCCTACCCCTCACGGAATCCAAATGCGTAAAATTTTTTAGACATTTATATTCCAGACTTCTTCTCACGCTTTAGGGCCCCTAGAATGCCAGGGCAGTATAAATACCCCACATGTGACCCCATTTCGGAAAGAAGACACCCCCAGGTATTCCGTGAGGGGCATATTGAGTCCATGAAAGATTGAAATTTTTGTCCCAAGTTAGCGGAACGGGAGACTTTGTGAGAAAAAAATTAAAAATATCAATTTCCGCTAACTTGTGCCAAAAAAAAAAAATTTCTATGAACTCGCCATGCCCCTCATTGAATACCTTGGGGTGTCTTCTTTCCAAAATGGGGTCACATGTGGGGTATTTATACTGCCCTGGCATTCTAGGGGCCCCAAAGCGTGAGAAGAAGTCTGGTATCCAAATGTCTAAAAATGCCCTCCTAAAAGGAATTTGGGCACCTTTGCGCATCTAGGCTGCAAAAAAGTGTCACACATCTGGTATCGCCGTACTCAGGAGAAGTTGGGGAATGTGTTTTCGGGTGTCATTTTACATATACCCATGCTGGGTGAGAGAAATATCTTGGTCAAATGCCAACTTTGTATAAAAAAATGGGAAAAGTTGTCTTTTGCCAAGATATTTCTCTCACCCAGCATGGGTATATGTAAAATGACACCCCAAAACACATTCCCCAACTTCTCCTGAATACGGCGATACCACATGTGTGACACTTTTTTGCAGCCTAGGTGGGCAAAGGGGCCCATATTCCAAAGAGCACCTTTAGGATTTCACAGGTCATTTACCTACTTACCACACATTAGGGCCCCTGGAAAATGCCAGGGCAGTATAACTACCCCACAAGTGACCCCATTTTGGAAAGAAGACACCCCAAGGTATTCCGTGAGGGGCATGGCGAGTTCCTAGAATTTTTTATTTTTTGTCACAAGTTAGTGGAAAATGCTTATTTTTTTTTTTTATTTTTTTTTCATACAAAGTCTCATATTCCACTAACTTGTGACAAAAAATAAAAACTTCCATGAACTCACTATGCCCATCAGCGAATACCTTGGGGTCTCTTCTTTCCAAAATGGGGTCACTTGTGGGGTAGTTATACTGCCCTGGCATTCTAGGGGCCCAAATGTGTGGTAAGGAGTTTGAAATCAAATTCTGTAAAAAATGACCTGTGAAATCCGAAAGGTGCTCTTTTGAATATGGGCCCCTTTGCCCACCTCGGCTGCAAAAAAGTGTCACACATCTGGTATCTCCGTAATCGGGAGAAGTTGGGGAATGTGTTTTGGGGTGTCATTTTACATATACCCATGCTGGGTGAGAGAAATATCTTGGCAAAAGACAACTTTTCCCATTTTTTTATACAAAGTTGGCATTTGACCAAGATATTTATCTCACCCAGCATGGGTATATGTAAAAAGACACCCCAAAACACATTCCTCAACTTCTCCTGAATACAGAGATACCAGATGTGTGACACTTTTTTGCAGCCTAGGTGGGCAAAGGGGCCCACATTCCAAAGAGCACCTTTCGGATTTCACAGGTCATTTACCTACTTACCACACATTTGGGCCCCTAGAATGCCAGGGCAGTATAACTACCCCACAAGTGACCCCATTTTGGAAAGAAGAGACCCCAAGGTATTCGCTGATGGGCATAGTGAGTTCATGGAAGTTTTTATTTTTTGTCACAAGTTTGTGGAATATGAGACTTTGTATGAAAAAAAAAAAAATCATCATTTTCCACTAACTTGTGACAAAAAATAAAAAATTCTAGGAACTCGCCATGCCCCTCACGGAATACCTTGGGGTGTCTTCTTTCCAAAATGGGGTCACTTGTGGGGTAGTTATACTGCCCTGGTATTCTAGGGGCCCAAATGTGTGGTAAGGAGTTTGAAATCAAATTCAGGAAAAAATGAGGAGTGAAATCCGAAAGGTGCTCTTTGGAATATGGGCCCCTTTGCCCACCTAGGCTGCAAAAAAGTGTCACACATCTGGTATCCCCGTACTCAGGAGAAGTTGAGGAATGTGTTTTGGGGTGTCTTTTTACATATACCCATGCTGGGTGAGATAAATATCTTGGTCAAATGACAACTTTGTATAAAAAAATGGGAAAAGTTGTCTTTTGCCAAGATATTTCTCTCACCCAGCATGGGTATATATAAAATGACACCCCAAAACACATTCCCCACCTTCTCCTGAGTACGGAGATACCAGATGTGTGACACTTTTTTGCAGCCTAGGTGGGCAAAGGGGCCCATATTCCAAAGAGCACCTTTCGGATTTCACAGGTCATTTTTTACAGAATTTGATTTCAAACTCCTTACCACACATTTGGGCCCCTAGAATGCCAGGGCAGTAGAACTACCCCACAAGTGACCCCATTTTGGAAAGAAGAGACCCCAAGGTATTCGCTGATGGGCATAGTGAGTTCATAGAACTTTTTATTTTTTGTCACAAGTTAGTGGAATATGAGACTTTGTAAGAAAAAAAAAATAAAAAATAAAAATCATCTTTTTCCGCTAACTTGTGACAAAAAATAAAAAGTTCTATGAACTCACTATGCCCATCAGCGAATACCTTAGGGTGTGTACTTTCAGAAATGGGGTCATTTGTGGGGTGTTTGTACTGTCTGGCCATTGTAGAACCTCAGGAAACATGACAGGTGCTCAGAAAGTCAGAGCTGCTTCAAAAAGCGGAAATTCACATTTTTGTACCATAGTTTGTAAACGCTATAACTTTTACCCAAACCATTTTTTTTTTACCCAAACATTTTTTTTTATCAAAGACATGTAGAACTATAAATTTAGAGCAAAATTTCTATATGGATGTCGTTTTTTTACAACTGAAAGTGAAAAATGTCATTTTTTTGCAAAAAAATCGTTAAATTTCGATTAATAACAAAAAAAGTAAAAATGTCAGCAGCAATGAAATACCACCAAATGAAAGCTCTATTAGTGAGAAGAAAAGGAGGTAAAATTCATTTGGGTGGTAAGTTGCATGACCGAGCAATAAACGGTGAAAGTAGTGTAGGTCAGAAGTGTAAAAAGTGGCCTGGTCTTTCAGGGTGTTTAAGCACTGGGGGCTGAGGTGGTTAAAAAAAAAAATTTAACCCCTCCATCCCTATTTTACTATGCATTATGTATTAAGAATGCTATTCTTTTCCCTTATAACCATGTTACAAGGGAAAATAATAAAATCTACACAACACTGAACCCAAACCCGAACTTCTGTGAAGAAGTGAAGAAGTTGGGCATTAAAACGCTTTGCACTCGCAGGGAAAAATCATGCATTTTCCCGCAACGCACCCGCATCTTTTCCCGCACGTCAACCGCAACGCCCGTGTGAACCCAGCCTTACAAACAACATCTTCTAGCAATCATCAGTGAAAAACGCATTGCACCCGGACTGCATCCAGGTTACACCCGAATGCAATGCGCTTTTCACTGAAGCCCCATTCACTTCTCCGGGACCAGGGCTGTGTGAAAAACGAAGAATATAGAACATACTGCGATTCTCACACAACGCAGAACTGATGTGTGAAAAAAACTGCTCATGTGCACAGACCCATTGAAATGAATGGGTCAGGATTCAGTGCGGGTGTTATGGGTTCATGTCACACATTGCACCCCCACGGAAAACTAATTTGCGTGAAAGAGGCGTAATGCAAGGGTGAGATGTACGGCAAAATCTCATCAAACCTGCACCAAAAACCTCAAGTAACACATGTAGTTTATTCCGTGAATTTGGTGTGGAATTTCTGCAGGACAGAATTGTGGAATTGAAAAAGAATGTTTCCTTAAAAGTATTTTTTTTTTTTTTACTGATGATCTATCCTCTGGATAGGTCATCAGTATGTGATTGGAGGGGTCCGACACCTGGGACCTCGCCGATAGGCTATCCAGAGATTAGGTCAGTAAAATAAAAAATCTGGCAAAACCCTTTTAAATAAAAAAAAAATATTATAGAATAATATATTTAAGGCTAGGTCTACACGACGACATTTGTCGCACAACTACACTGCAACATGTGTCACGCGATATTGATGTCGCACGACAATATGTATAATGATAGTCTATGATGTCGCACTGCGACATGAGACATACTGCGATGTGACAGTCGCAGAAAAATCCATTGCGAATGGATTTTTTGCAACTGTCGTGTCGCATGTCGCAGTGCGACACCATAGACTATCATTATAAATATAGTCGCACGACACATGTGGCAGTGTAGTTGTGCCCTATGTGTTTTCGCGACTTATTGTCGCGCGACACATGTCGTCGTGTAGACCTAGCCTAAAAGTCTCTAAAAGCATTCCTACTAGGCCTCATGCACATGACCATTGTGTGTTTTGCGGTCCGCAAATGGCATCCGTGTGCGTTCCGTAATTTGCGGAACGGCACAGAAAGCCATTAATATAACTGTCTATTCTTGTCCGCAAAACGGACAAGAATAGGACAGGTTATATTTTTTTTGCAGGCCATGGAATTGAGCAACAGATGCGCCAGCACACGAAGTGCTGTCCGCATCTTTTGCGGCCCCATTAAAGTGAATGGGTCCGCATCCGAGCCGCAAATACTGCGGCTCGGATGCGGACCAAAACAATGATCCTGGAAACCCCCCATGAGGCCTTAAGGGGGTTTCCAGGATCAAGCAAAATGTGCCTTCAGGTGGAGAAATTGGATCCTGCTGTGGTCAGTAATGGCTGCAGCAGCCTCACAATGATATGTGGTTTCATCGCTGCAGCCGAGTACATAGCACCTGAGTATTAGGACGGCAGGGGGACTTACCAGGTGAGTACTATGTATTTTATTATTTCATTCTATTCCTGCCCCCCTCCGATCCCAGGTAAATTTTGCACTACTCTGGAAAATCCTTTTAAGAAAAAAACTGATTATTGTTTGCCTCCTATATTTTACCAACCTCCCTTCACCTGTCATATATCTTTTACTGGGCAATAATCGCTTCACCTAATAAGCAATTTTGGGTAAGGACAGAAAAAGTTTGGGCATACCCTGAAGTAGCACCACAGACGTAGTGTGAATAGAGCCCAATGTACAGGTACAGCAAGTTACAGCTGAAAATCACTATTTCTAAAATTAGAGAAAATAAACGCATCTTCGGCTGAGTTCACACTTCAGTTATTTGGTCAGTTATTTCCATCAGTTAGGGCTCATGCACCTGAACGTATTTTCTTTCCATGTCCGATGCATTTTTTTGGTGGACCGTATGCGTAACCGTTCACTTCAATGTGTCCGCAAAAAAAATGGAAGTTACTCAGTGTGCATTCCTTTTCCGTATGTCTGTATTTCCGTTCCGCAAAAAAATAGAACATGTCCTATTATTGTCTGCATTACGGACAAGGATAGGACTGTTCTATGAAGGGCCAGCTGTTCCGTTCAGCAAAATACGGAATGCACACGGATGTCATCGGTATTTTTTGCGGATCCGTTTTTTGCAGACCACAACATACAGTACAGAGCAAAAGTTTGGACACATCTTCTCATTCAAAGAGTTTTCTTTATTTTCATGACTATGAAGGCATCAAAACTATGAATTAACACATGTGGAATTATATACATAACAAACAAGTGTGAAACAACTGAAAATATGTCATATTCTAGGTTCTTCAAAGTAGCCACCTTTTGCTTTGATTACTGCTTTGCACACTCTTGGGATTCTCTTGATGAGCTTCAAGAGATAGTCCCCTGAAATGGTCTTCCAACAGTCTTGAAGGAGTTCCCAGAGATGCTTAGCACTTGTTGGCCCTTTTTCCTTCACTCTGCAGTCCAGCTCACCCCAAACCATCTCGATTGGGTTAAAGTCCGGTGACTCTGGAGGCCAGGTCATCTGGCGCAGCACCCCATCACTCTCCTTCATGGTCAAATAGCCCTTACTTTCAAAGTTTTCCCAATTTTTCGGCTGACTGACTGACCTTCATTTCTTAAAGTAATGATGGCCACTCGTTTTTCTTTACTTAGCTGCTTTTTTCTTGCCATAATACAAATTCTAACAGTCTATTCAGTAGGACTATCAGCTGTGTATCCACCTGACTTCTCCTCAACGCCACTGATGGTCCCAACCCCATTTATAAGGCAAGAAATCCCACTTATTAAACCTGACAGGGCACACCTGTGAAGTGAAAACCATTTCAGGGGACTACCTCTTGAAGCTCATCAAGAGAATGCCAAGAGTGTGCAAAGCAGTAATCAAAGCAAAAGGTGGCTACTTTGAAGAACCTAGAATATGACATATTTTCAGTTGTTTCACACTTGTTTGTTATGAATATAATTCCACATGTGTTAATTCATAGTTTTTATGCCTTCAGTGTGAATCTACAATTTTCATAGTCATGAAAATAAAGAAAACTCATTGAATGAGAAGGTGTGTCCAAACTTTTGGTCTGTACTGTACATACGGTCGTGTGCATAAGCCCTTAGGGTCCATTCACACGTCCGTGTGTGTTTTGCAGATCCACAAAACACTGACACCGGCAATGTGCGTTCCGCATTTTGCGGACCACACATCGCCGGCACTAATAGAATATGCCTATTTTTGTCTGCAATTGCGGACAAGAATAGGGCATGTTCAATTTTTTGGGGGAACGGAAATGCAGACCCAGAAGTGCAGGTCCCCATTTCCAGATCCGGGCCGCACATCGTGTGGCCCCATAAAAATGAATGGGTCCGCAATTCTGTTCCACAAAATGCGGAACAGAATTGCGGACGTGTGAATGGACCCTTATTGTGAGCCAAAACCAGTAGTGGAGCCTACTCAGAGATCAGGTGTAATGGAAAGGTCTATATGCAGGAAGAAGAGGTAGCGTATTATAAAGCTTAACGTTTAATAGATACTCAGATAAAAAGTATCTGAGTATCTATTAAACGTTAAGTTTTATAATACGCTACCTCTTCTTCCTGCATATATCCATTTATGTGGTAGCTGGCGAGTGGTATCGTTTATCTCTCGCTGGTTGGGCAACTTTATTTATTTGCTTAGATTTTTTGAGAGTAATGGAAAGGTCTGCATCTGTTCTGTGTTTTTGACCCAAACCTGGCTTTGGCTCACAATAAGGGCTCATGCACACGAACATCAGCCGTGCTGCGGACCGCAAACTGTGGTCTGCAATGCACAGGCACCAACTGTAGGGCCACTGTATGCGGACCCATTCACTTGAATAGGGTCCGTGATCTGTATATGATGGTCCGCACCGCAAAAAAATACTTCATGCACAATTTTTTGGCAGTGCAGAGGCACGGAGAAAAACCCCATGGAAGCACTCCGCAGTGCTTCTATGGCATTACGTGCTGCCGTTCCACACGCACCTTCCGGATTGTGGACCCATTGAAGTGAATGGGTCCACATCCGTGATGCGGAGCATAAATGCCTAGGGCCCATATTTTGCGGACCCACTGTTTGCAGGCCACAATACAGGCCTGGCCGGCACATGAGCCCTAACTGATCGAAATAACTGAAAAGTGAACTCAGCCTTAGGGCTGATGCACACGAACGTGTGCCGGCCGGGACCATATTGTGGCCCATAAACAGCGGGTCCGTAATATACGGATGCAGACCCATTCACTTGTTCTATTTTTTCGCGGTGCGGACGGATCATAGACCCATTCAAGTTGAATGGGTCTGGATCCGTCTGCGGCAGCCACAAAGATGATGCCCGTGCATTGGGGACTGAAAATTGCGGTCCCCAATGCACGTAACGGCCGTGTGCATGAGCCCTCAGGATTGTGTGCGGATTTTCCACACCTTAGGTCATGTATTCTATAAAAATTTAAAATTCTTATGTACACAATGCAGATTTTTTTTCTGCCCGGATTTTGACCTACAGTGTGGATTTTAAAATACGCAGCATGTCAATTTTTTTTATTTTTCTAGACCAGATTTTCTCCATTCACTTCAATGGAGAGAGTAAAATCCGCACATAAATCCTAAATGTGTGCATTTACCCTCATAATATGAAGGGATTGAACAGACACTTACCCTATGGCAGTGCTTCTCAAATAGTGGGGCGCGCCCCCCAGGGGGGGCGCCAGGCTCCGTAAAGGGGGGCTCGTTCAGGGCCGGCCTTTGGGGTGTGCAAATTTCTTCTGTATAATGCCGGCAGGCCGGGCGGCCGGCGCGTCCCTCAGTGATGTCACGTGCCTGCGCCGCCTGCTTTATGAATGAAGCAGGCGGCGCAGACGAGTGACGTCACTGAGGGACGCGCCGGCATTATACAGATAGAAATTCGGATATACGGTACTATTAGGAGTGAAGGGGGCATGTTTAATAACCTTAAACGGCGGCGGGCACACGGAATCTGTGGATGGCACAGTTAAGGGGTGGGGGTCTGTGGATGGCACTGTTATGGGCTGGGGGGGCACTGTGAATGGCACTGTTATGGGGTGGGGGGTCTGTGGATGGCACATATATAACAGTGCCAGCCACAGATCCCCCCCATAAGTGTCCATCATCCACAGATCCCCCCATAAGTGTCCGTCATCCACAGATCCCCCCATAAGTGTCCGTCATCCACAGATCCCCCCATAAGTGTCCATCATCCACAGATCCCCCCCATAAGTGTCCATCATCCACAGATCCCCCCATAAGTGTCCGTCATCCACAGATCCCCCCCATAAGTGTCCATCATCCACAGATCCCCCCATAAGTGTCCGTCATCCACAGATCCCCCCCATAAGTGTCCGTCATCCACAGATCCCCCCATAAGTGTCCGTCATCCACAGATCCCCCCATAAGTGTCCGTCATCCACAGATCCCCCCATAAGTGTCCGTCATCCACAGATCCCCCCCATAAGTGTCCATCATCCACAGATCCCCCCATAAGTGTCCGTCATCCACAGATCCCCCCCATAAGTGTCCGTCATCCACAGATCCCCCCATAAGTGTCCGTCATCCACAGATCCCCCCATAAGTGTCCGTCATCCACAGATCCCCCCATAAGTGTGTGTCCGATCCACATTTCTTTCTTTTTTTATTCTCTTATACGTTAATAAGGATACAGTGTTATGCAGAGGTGTACTTATAACAATTTTATAGACAAATGATACTATTTACAGTCGCGCGGGGGGCGCGAAATGTTTTCTTCTTCCTAGGGGGGGCATGACAGAAAATAATTGAGAAGCACTGCCCTATGGAAACAAGCTGATCTCATGGAAGGAGGGACCTCTGCGCCCTTCCTTCACCCCCTCCACCCAGGGTTGCCAAACAAAATTTTTCTTTTTTCAGGACAATTTATCCCAAAATCTTTAACGGACAAACTGGAAAACCATAATGAATTATAAAGATTATAAGTAATGTATAGCTCAACATACTGATAAGACCTCATCACCAGCATTTACTGTGAGCTGCATAACGATGGTCATTAATACCAAAATAATCTAGTCAAGCACAACCAGCCAAAATAAAAAAATCACGGACACAAAAAAAAAGTCACCTATTTTATGGACTGTCCTGAAATTTCTGGACATTTGGCGACCCTGCCTCCACCCCTAGTACTCTGATTACTGCAGCCAAGTCAACAATTCCTTAGGGTACTTTCACACTAGCGTTTTTCTTTTCCAGCACTGAGTTCCGTCCTAGGGGCTCTATACCGGAAAAGAACTGATCAGGTATATCCCTATGCATTCTGAATGGAGAGCAATCCGTCCAGGATGCGTCAGGATGTCTTCAGTTCAGTCTTTTTGACTGTTCAGGATGGAGATAAAACCGCAGCATGCTACGGTTTTATCTCCAGCCAAAAAAACTGAAGATTGCCTGAATGCCGGATCCGGCATTTTTTTCCATAGGAATGTATTAGTGCCGGATCCGGCATTCAAAATACCAGAATGTTATATCCGTTCTTCCAGTCTGCGCATGCGCAGACCAAAAAAAAGGTGAAAAAAATAAATGCCGGATCCGTTTTGCCGGATAACACTGGAAAGACGGATCCGGCATTTCAATGCATTTTTCTGACTGATCAGGATCCTAATCAGTCTTACAAATGCCATCAGTTAGCAGGCGGCGACAGAACTGCTTGCCAGATCACTCTGCCACAAGTGTGAAAGTAGCCTAAGAAGGAATCTATTGCTGGCGAGAGACACACTACACATCATGCCACTAGCGTGTAACATACGTGTAATATGCCGCATCGTTCTCACGATGCAGCGCTGAACACACAAGATGAAAGTCCATGAAATCACTGAATTTTATTGTTAAATAACCGGATACAAGATGGTAAGTCGCCATGAGACCACCATTCCCACTTCTCTAGGACAGAGGCGGACACTGAGGACTGAGGAAGTTCCTGGGCTGGATCATGCCGCCCTGTTTGCCCGCCTCCTCCTGCAGGGCGCCGAGCACTTCTTGTATGGTGGTGTCTGAGATATCTCCATCCACCTGGGCCAGGTACTTGTAGAGGAATACAAATGTCTGGAGGGGGATGCGTGCGGCGCCCCCCTCCGGGTCCTCGGTCAGTATCTCACATGCATACTTCAGTGCTGTGGTGATGCTGCCCCCCAGGGCACTGCAGGCCAGGGCCAGGAACTTCATCCACTCCACTTCTCTGCCCTGATGGTCCAGCTGCAGGATGCTAAGCAGCTGGGCTTGTGGTAGGCACAGATCCTTCCACTTCTGCTCCACCTCCTCCACAGGGACAATGACCCCGGCGGCCAGCTGTCTGTGCAGCACCCTCAGCAGCCCGGGGGTCAGTCCAGTGTCCGTCTTCTGGGTGGCCATCGGCATCTCCACCCTCTCTTTCACAGGCAGGGGCTCTCCTTTGGATAAAGTGCTGAAATATGCTGCTGACCACTGCAGCACGTCCTGAGGCTGGGTCCGGATCGCGGCTTTGGTGAATTCCTTCAGCAGGTCGGGAAGTTCTGGAGGGATGTTAATCTGCTGAGCGCAGAACATGGGCTCTGGAAGCGGCATGGCAGCGAGGACGAGCTCCGATCTCCTTACAGCCGGTCGCCAGATCAATAGAGGCGGCTTCACCGAATCCGCGGCGCACGAACTCCCGACGATCGGCTTTCTGTTACTATTTAGCGTCCTCCGTTACCAGGCAACCACCACCAAGACAACGAGGTCACGTTACTGGCGTCAGGTCACGTAGAGTGAGACGTGCAGTCACTTTACACTTTAGCGCCACCATATGGCTGAGAGCGGAAGCGCACCCATAAAAAAAACGTACTGCATGTGATGAACATCAATATATAAAATACAAATGTATACATATATGTTATATTAAATCAAATAGCCAGTGATACATTAAATGGAGTGAAAAATTAGAAATCCCACCAATAGTTTTATAGCCTAAAGTTTTCAATAGTCATCACTTACAAACAGACCCCTTAAATGGGTATTTCCATCTTAGACTTTTATGGCACGTCCACAGAATATGGCATAAATGGCTGACAAATGTAGGTCCGACATCTGGGACCTATGTCCAACACCTGCTTCCCCAAACCCCATTCCTCCTGGTGCATGGCTTGCTTGCCTGTTTCCATAACTCCCATAGAAGTAAATAGACAGAGCCACTTCTTCATACAGTCTCTGCCTTGAAGTGATGTCAGCCTTCAGGTGCTGGGGGCCCCAGGTGATATATGGGCGCCCCAGAGGGATTGGGCGGGGGGCTTGCAGCAATATATATACCTGCCACTACATAGGGGGCATTATATACTGGTGCTTGACAAGGCACTACACAGGGGGAGAATTATATGCTGGCACTACAAAAGGAGCATTATATAATAGTACTACAGGGGGAAGCATTATATACTGGCACTACAGGAGGGGCATTATATACACGTATGTACAGGTGAAACTCAAAAAATTAGAATATCGTGCAAAAGTTCATTTATTTCAGTAATGCACCTTAAAATTAGAATATTGTGAAAAGGTTCAATACTCTGGGCTCAAAGTGTCACACTCTAGTCAGCTAATCTAGGCTACTTTCACACTGGCGTTTTGGCTTTCTGTTTGTGAGATCCGTTCAGGGCTCTCCCAAGCGGTCCAAAACGGATCAGTTTTGCCCTAATGCATTCTGAATGGAAAAGGATCCGCTCAGAATGCATCCGTTTGCCTCAGATCATCTCCATTCCGCTCTGGAGGCGGACACCAAAACGCTGCCTGCAGCGTTTTGCTGACCGCTTGACGAAACTGAGCCAAACGGATCCGTCCTGACACACAATGTAAGTCAATGGGGACAGATCAGTTTTCTCTGACACAATAGAAAACGGATCCGTCCCTCATTGACTTTCAATAGAGTTCATGACGTCTTGGCTATGTTACAGATAATACAAACGGATCCGTTCATGACGGATGCATACGGTTGTATTAATGTAACGGATCCGTTTTTGCAAAACATGACGGATCCACCCAAAGCGCGAGTGTGAAAGTAGCCGTTTCCATATCCCCTGAGCAAAGGGTACTTGAGATTGTGATTTTGGGGTTTTCATAAGCTGTAAACCATAATCCTCCAAATTATAACAAATAAAGGCTTGAAATATCTCGCTTTGCATGTGATGAGTCTATCTCATATTTTAGATTCACCTTTTGAGTTGCATTACTAAAATAAATGAATTTTGCACGATATTCGAATTTTTTGAGTTTCACACACACATATATATATATATATATATATACACAACTAGTCCTGATCAAAAGTTTAAGACCACTTGAAAAATGGCAAAAAATCATATTTTACATTGTTGGATCTTAACAAGGTTCCAAGTAGAGCTTCAACATGCAACAAGAAGAAATGAGAGTGAGACAAAACATTTTTTTTAGCATTCAATTAATTGAAAATAACGAATAAACTGAAACAGGCTGTTTTTCAGCCGATCCAAATTGTAGGACCACATGCCTTTAAAAGGCCAAATCTGTGCAAATATGTGGATTCATTGTCATTTTCTGTCAGGTAGTCGCACGTTGTGATGGCAAAGGCAAAAATAACTCTCCCTTTTTGAACGTGGTCGGGTTGTTGAACTGCATAAGCAGGGTCTCTCACAGCGCGCCATCGCTGCTGAGGTGGGACGCAGTAAGACAGGCATTTGGAATTTCTTAAATGATCCTGAGGGTTATGGACCAAAAAAGTAAAGTGGAAGACCCCAAAAAATGGCATCAGCACTGAGCCGGAGGATCCAATTGGATCCTCGACCCAAATTAAGGCCCTTACTGGTGCTGACTGCAGCCCCATAACCATCAGACGGCATGAAAAATAAAAAACGTCTTCAAAGACCTCGTCTCCTTGAATGCCACAGAACTGCTCGTTTGGACTTTGCAAGAGAGCACCAAACATGGGACATTCAAAGCTGGAAAAAAGTTTTATTCTCTGATGAGAAAAAATTGAACCTTGATGGTCCTGATGGTTTCCAACGTTACTGGCATGACAAGCAGATCCCACCTGAGATGTTTTCTACGCGCCACAGTGGAGGGGGCTCCATAATGGTCTGGGGTGCTTTTTCCTTCAGTGGAACAATGGAGCTTCAGGAAGTGCAGGGGCGTCAAACGGCCGCTGGCTATATCCAGATGTTGCAGAGAGCATTCCTCATGACTGAGGGCCCTCGTCTGTGTGGTAACTACTGGGTTTTTCAACACGACAACGCTACAGTACACAATGCCCGCAGGACAAGGGACTTCTTCCAGAATAACATCACTCTTTTGGCCCATCCTGCATGTTCCCCTGATCTAAATCGAATTGAGAACCTTTGGGGATGGATGGCAAGGGAAGTTTTCAAAAATGGACAACAGTTCCAGACAGTAGATGGCCTTCGTGCGGCCGTCTTCACCACTTGGAGAAATGTTCCCACTCACCTCATGGAAACGCTTGCATCAAGCATGCCGAAACAAATTTTGGAAGTGATAAACAATAACGGTGGAGCTACTCATTACTGAGTTCATGTTTGGAAGTTGGATTTCTGTCTTGGGGGGGTTTCGTTTTTTTTGGAGGTGTGGTCCTAAACTTTTGATCAGCTGAAAAACAGCCTGTTTCCGTTTATTTGTTGTTTTCATTAAATTGAATGCTCAAAAAATGTTTTGTCTCACTCCCATTTCTTCTTGTTGCATGTTGAAGCTCTACTTGGAACCTTGTTAAGATCCAGCCATGCTAAATATGATTTTTTGCCATTTTTCAAGTGGTCTTAAACTTTTGATCAGGACTGTATATATATATATATATATATATATATATATATATATATATATATAGATAGAGAGAGAGAGAGGGGGGGGGGGGGGGCTTGTACTAGCCCACAGGGGTACAGGTGAATCCCCCGGTAGGCCCCTGGTCTTCCACCATCTGCACAAGTGGCACATAACACACTAGACTTACTGCACTACTTAGATAGGCAGTGTACAGCCTAAGTTCATATTAAAAAAAAGAGCTGGGTAGAATATTTAAGAAACTACCCAGTTTATTATTATAGACATGTTCATGTGGCTAAGAGGACATATTCAGTAGGTACAGAGGCAGGGACTCCATAATCAATCATCTTGTAGCGTCTTTCTGCTATCTGCTGCTGTATAAGCAGGTAATACTTGGATGTATCCTTTTGGTGGGCCCCCAAATAAGTTTTACTGGTGGGCCCTAGAACGCCCAGTCTGACACTGTATATATATATATATATATATATACATACACACACTGCTCAAAAAAATAAAGGGAACACTTAAACAACACAATGTAACTCCAAGTCAATCACACTTCTGTGAAATCAAACTGTCCACTTAGGAAGCAACACTGAGTGACAATCAATTTCACATGCTGTTGTGCAAATGGGATAGACAACAGGTGGAAATTATAGGCAATTAGCAAGACACCCCCAATAAAGGAGTGGTTCTGCAGGTGGTGACCACAGACCAGTTCTCAGTTCCTATGGTTCCTGGCTGATGTTTTGGTCACTTTTGAATGCTGGCGGTGCTTTCACTCTAGTGGTAGCATGAGACGGAGTCTACAACCCACACAAGTGGCTCAGGTAGTGCAGCTTATCCAGGATGGCACATCAATGCGAGCTGTGGCAAGAAGGTTTGCTGTGTCTGTCAGTGTAGTGTCCAGAGCATGGAGGCGCTACCAGGAGACAGGCCAGTACATCAGGAGACGTGGAGGAGGCCGTAGGAGGGCAACAACCCAGCAGAAGGACCGTTACCTCCGCCTTTGTGCAAGGAAGAACAGGAGGAGCACAGCCAGAGCCCTGCAAAATGACCTCCAGCAGGCCACAAATGTGCATGTATCTGCTCAAACGGTCAGAAACAGACTCCATGAGGGTGATATGAGGGCCCGACGTCCACAGGTGGGGGTTGTGCTTACAGCCCAACACCGTGCAGGGCGTTTGGCATTTGCCAGAGAACACCAAGATTGGCAAATTTGCCACTGGCGCCCTGTGCTCTTCACAGATGAAAGCAGGTTCACACTGAGCACATGTGACAGACGTGACAGAGTCTGGAGACGCCGTGGAGAACGTTCTGCTGCCTGCAACATCCTCCAGCATGACCGGTTTGGCATTGGGTCAGTAATGGTGTGGGGTGGCATTTCTTTGGAGGGCCGCACAGCCCTCCATGTGCTCGCCAGAGGTAGCCTGACTGCCATTAGGTACCGAGATGAGATCCTCAGACCCCTTGTGAGACCATATGCTGGTGCGGTTGGTCCTGGGTTCCTCCTAATGCAAGACAATGCTAGACCTCATGTGGCTGGAGTGTGTCAGCAGTTCCTGCAAGACGAAGGCATTGATGCTATGGACTGGCCCGCCCGTTCCCCAGAACAGAATCCAATTGAGCACATCTGGGACATCATGTCTCGCTCTATCCACCAACGTCACGTTGCACCACAGACTGTCCAGGAGTTGGCAGATGCTTTAGTCCAGGTCTGGGAGGAGATCCCTCAGGAGACCGTCCGCCACCTCATCAGGAGCATGCACAGGCGTTGTAGGGAGGTCATACAGGCACGTGGAGGCCACACACACTACTGAGCCTCATTTTTAGGGGTGCACCGAAATTCCGGCAGCCGAAAATATCGGCCGAAAATGTACCTAATCCATTTCGGCCGATATTGTTACATATCGGCCGAAAATATGGGGTGTAGGATTTGTCACCCACCATCTGCGGGCGGGCGCCGGGCGGGCGGTTTACTGCATCTTTATTTTACCTTACAATCGTGACGCTCCAGTTAGAACTCTGCAGGCAGAGCGGAGGGCGGCGTAACGTCACTTACTCACGTGACGCGCCTGCTCCGCCTCCTTCATTCATAAAGTGGGCGGAGCAGGTGCGTCACGTGAGTAAGTGACGTTACGCCGCCCTCCGCTCTGCCTGCAGAGTTCTTACTGGAGCGTCACGATTGTAAGGTAAAATAAAGATGCAGTGAGTGATGCTGTGAGCAGCAGGGCCGGGGCTGTTATGGGTAGGGGGATCGGTCTATGGCACTGCTATGGGGAGGGGGGATCTGTGCACTGCTATGGGGAGGGGGGATCTGTGCCCTGTTATGGGGAAAGGGATCTTTTCACTGTTATGCCCATAACAGTGCACATATCGCCCCCCTCCATAACAGTGCCACCCACAGATCCCCCTCTCCATAACAGAGCCACCCACAGATCCCCCTCTCCATAACAGCGCCACCCACAGATCCCCCTCTCCATAACAGAGCCACCCACAGATCCCCCTCTCCATAACAGCGCCACCCACAGATCCCCCTCTCCATAACAGAGCCACCCACAGATCCCCCTCTCCATAACAGCGCCACCCACAGATCCCCCTCTCCATAACAGAGCCACCCACAGATCCCCCTCTCCATAACAGCGCCACCCACAGATCCCCCTCTCCATAACAGCGCCACCCACAGATCCCCCTCTCCATAACAGCGCCACCCACAGATCCCCCTCTCCATAACAGCGCCACCCACAGATCCCCCTCTCCATAACAGCGCCACCCACAGATCCCCCTCTCCATAACAGCGCCACCCACAGATCCCTCTCTCCATAACAGCGCCACCCACAGATCCCCCTCTCCATAACAGCGCCAATCATTAAAAAAAAAGTATTTTAAAAGTATTTGGGCAAAAAGGCAGTTTCGGTTTCGGTCAAGGGCATCCTGAATTTTCGGTTTCGGTTTCGGACCAGAATTTTCATTTCGGTGCACCCCTATATCATTTGACTTGTTTTAAGGACATTACATCAAATTTGGATCAGCCTGTAGTGTGTTTTTCCACTTTAATTTTGAGTGTGACTCCAAATCCAGACCTCCATGAGTTGAAAAATTTGATTTCCATTTATTTATTTTTGTGTGATTTTGTTGTCAGCACATTCAACTATGTAAAGAACAAAGTATTTCAGAAGAATATTTAATTAACTCAGATCTGGGATGTGTTATTTTTGTGTTCCCTTTATTTTTTTGAGCAGTGTGTATATATATATATATATATATATATATATATATATATACACTGCTCAAAAAAATAAAGGGAACACAAAAATAACACATCCTAGATCTGAATTAATTAAATATTCTTCTGAAATACTTTGTTCTTTACATAGTTGAATGTGCTGACAACAAAATCACACAAAAAAAAAAATTGAAATGAAATTTTTTAACCCTTGGAGGTCTGGATTTGGAGTCACACTCAAAATGAAAGTGGAAAAACACACTACAGGCTGATCCAACTTTGATGTAATGTCCTTAAAACAAGTCAAAATGAGGCTCAGTAGTGTGTGTGGCCTCCATGTGCCTGTATGACCTCCCTACAACGCCTGTGCATGCTCCTGATGAGGTGGCGGACGGTCTCCTGAGGGATCTCCTCCCAGACCTGGACTAAAGCATCTGCCAACTCCTGGACAGTCTGTGTTGCAACGTGACATTGGTGGATAGAGCGAGACATGATGTCCCAGATGTGCTCAATTGGATTCAGGTCTGGGGAATGGGCGGGCCAGTCCATAGCATCAATGCCTTCGTCTTGCAGGAACTCCAGCCATATGAGGTCTAGCATTGTCTTGCATTAGGAGGAACCCAGGGCCAACCGCACCAGCATATGGTCTCACAAGGGGTCTGAGGATCTCATCTCGGTACCTAATGCTAGTCAGGCTAACTCTGGCGAGCACATGGAGGGCTGTGTGGCCCTCCAAAGAAATGCCACCCCACACCATTACTGACCCAATGCCAAACCGGTCATGCTGGAGGATGTTGCAGGCAGCAGAACGTTCTCCACGGCGTCTCCAGACTGTTTCACGTCTGTCACATGTGCTCAGTGTGAACCTGCTTTCATCTGTGAAGAGCACTGGGCACCAGTGGCGAATTTGCCAATCTTGGTGTTCTCTGGCAAATGCCAAACGTCCTGCACAGTGTTGGGCTGTAAGCACAACCCCCACCTGTGGACGTCGGGCCCTCATATCACCCTCATGGAGTCTGTTTCTGACCGTTTGAGCAGACACATGCACATTTGTGGCCTGCTGGAGGTCATTTTGCAGGGCTCTGGCAGTGCTCCTCCTGTTCCTCCTTGCACAAAGGCGGAGGTAGCGGTCCTGCTGCTGGGTTGTTGCCCTCCTATGGCCTCCTCCACGTCTCCTGATGTACTGGCCTGTCTCCTGGTAGCGCCTCCATGCTCTGGACACTACGCTGACAGACACAGCAAACCTTCTTGCCACAGCTAGCATTAATGTGCCATCCTGGATAAGCTGCACTACCTGAGCCACTTGTGTGGGTTGTAGACTCCGTCTCATGCTACCACTAGAGTGAAAGCACCGCCAGCATTCAAAAGTGACCAAAACATCAGCCAGGAAGCATAGGAACTGAGAAGTGGTCTGTGCTCACCACCTGCAGAACCACTCCTTTATTGGGGGTGTCTTGCTAATTGCCTATAATTTCCACCTGTTGTCTATCCCATTTGCACAACAGCATGTGAAATTGATTGACACTCAGTGTTGCTTCCTAAGTGGACAGTTTGATTTCACAGAAGTGTGATTGATTTGAAGTTACATTGTGTTGTTTAAGTGTTCCCTTTATTTTTTTGAGCAGTGTATATATGTATGTATATATATATATATATATATATATATATATATATATATATATATAATACAGAAGGGGGACAGAGGAGCATTATATACTGTATTCATACCCCTTGAACTTTTCCACACTTTTCACTTTACACCCACAAACTTAAATGTATTTAACTGGGATTTTATATGATAGACCAACACAAGTAGCAAGTGTGTATGAAAAGAAAACGATACATTATTTTTTAAATAAATAAAAATCTGAAAAGTTTGGCGTGCATTTGTATTCAGCCCCCTGTACTCTGATACCCCTAAATAAAATCCTGTGTGACGAATTTCCCTCAGAAGTCACCTAATTAGTACATAGAGTCCTCCTGTGTGTAATTTATTCTCAGTATAACTACAGGTGTTCTGTGAAGGTCTCGAGTTTGTCAGAGAACATTAGTGATCAAACAGCATCATGAAAACTAGTACCTTAACTCTGTGTAAGGTACTAGTTTAACTGGTTGCAGACCGCCCAAATTCTACAAACACCTCTGCAGAGTCTGCAGCTGCAGGAGAGGGACTTCCTACAGATAAGACAGAGATTGTCTACCAGGGCCGGACTAGGAATGAAATTCAGCCCTGGCATTTTAAAACTTGTGGTGTGGTGAATATGAAATATGTTTGTACCCCCCCCCCCATGCTCCTCCCATATTTGGATGAACATCACATTCAGGGCTATCACACATAAAGGAGAACACAGCACCCCATACCTATTATATCCAGTGGCGTCTCCGCTAATATAGACGTTCTCTTTCCTCATCTTCTCCTTTGAGACCAGACCACCATGATGACTTCTTTCAGCCACATCTTATCTTTGCAGAGTTTGCCACACAGACATCTTAGGTTACTCATTTTACCATCATTCTTCCCTTCCTGGTACCCCAACAGTGTTATCCTGCTGCTACCCCCAATATTGTGCCGTTTATGTTCCCAAATGCCCCCAAATACTATATACTGAAGAAATAACATTACAATACAGATTACCCCCCATACTAATAGTGCTCCCAAAAGTCTCACCAATTCAAATTATTTCCCAGTAGTAGTGCCCTCCATATTGTGCCCAAATATAATAATGCCCCCACAGTAGAAAAAATGCCCCATAGTGCCCTCAATTGCAACAAGACCCCATAAAGTGCCCCAGTAGTAATAATGCCCCCTAAAATGCTCCCAATATTAATAGAGCCCTACCATAAAGCCCATGTAGAGCCCCCGATATTAATAAAATGCCACAGTATTTATAATACTCTCTATAGTGCCCAAATACAACCCACCCTTTAGTGCCCTTTGTACAGTAGGTATAATGTCCCCCATGTAGTGGCCCCAGTAGTTAAAATGCTTCCTGTATTGCCCCAGTACTTATGTCCTTATGTAGTGTCTACAGTAGTTATAATGTCCTCCTGTGACAGAAAAAAAAAAAAAAAAAAAACTGAATACTCACCTGTCCCTCTTGATGCTTCAGTCTACGAAGCAGGCCACAGGTCTCTTCTGGTGTGCAGCCTGAGTTGCCTGCATCCTGGCACGATAACATCAACGCTTTGCGACCACCTGCCCTGTTTTATAGGCTTGAAGCCTAGTGGCCTTTGGCCTATGAGGGTGAATGGTGGGAAATGATAAGATGCCCTACAAACAATGTGTTTTTATAGTGGTGTTTTAAGACAGCTTCCTGTTTTTTTTGTTTTTGTCACAGTTGTTTTTTTTCAAATCACAGCATGCTCTGGGTGTGCAGTTTTTTTTTAGGTGTTTTCCCATAGACTTTCCTTTGGAAAAAAAGTCTGAAGGAAATGCCACCAAAAAAACACGTGTAAAAATGTATGAATTTCATGGCGTTTTCATGGCGTTTTACAAGCCCAAAAATGCCCATAAAATTAACAAGAAGCCTCAAAATAACTCAACCACTATTAGCACAAACGACAGAAATATCCCCATCCTTCACTACCGAAAGCGATACTTCCCTTATTTAAAGATGACCAAAAAGGGGGACACAGCTTAAATATGTATTTTAGTGGCAATAGAAACAATGTTAAAAAATACTTATTTGCTTTTATTATATTTCCCCCTGATATCTCTAAAACTTAAAAAACAGTAATATAAAAATGGCATCAAAATGATGTCCCAGGTATGACAAAAAAGATACAAGCATTATTTGAATCACAGAATGAGAAAAAAAAGTTATTGCTTTCAAACCCTCATGTGCTTAAAAAAAAACAACCTGTGAAAAATGTTTCTTTTTTCTTTCCATTGTCATATTCTGACATTCATAACATTTTTATATTTATGTCTATGGAGCTCTCTTTCTGCAGGACGATCTGTATTTTTCATTGATGCAATTTTGGAGTGTGTATGACCTTTTGTTTGCTTTTTGTTGAATTTTTTTGGGACCAAAAACGACAATTCAACGCTGTTAGGCCATTCACCATATGGGATAAATATTTTAATATTTTAACAATAGGGGCATTTTAGGATGTAAAAAAAAAAAAAAAGGATCCGTTTAACGGAGGGTGTAATAGCCCTATAGATGAAGGATGCCTCTGTATGATATCCGCCACTGGCCTCCGTTAAACGATGCCTCTGAGAGCTCCTGTGACATCACTGCCCATATATGGACAGTTGTTAGAGGATCTCCCTGAGGCAGAGAGCAGAGGGAGCGGGGTACAAGCCTGCCAACAAGGAGAGGAGCCGTCTGCTACTCTGTTGGCATGGGTGTGAACAGGTTGGAGGAGGATTTGTAACTCCTCTGTCCTACCGCTGCAGGAGGACAGAGGAGATGTAAATACTCATGTCCCGCTGTGTTCGCAGGGGGGAGCCGACAGGAGGGGCAAAGCTAGTTCAGCAGCTTGTGAGCTGCAGAACTACCTGGGGGAAAGGGTTAACTGATAAATCAGGCAGACACACAGAGTCAGGTGACTCCTCTCTGCTCAGTGTTCCCTGCGCTTTGAGCCTGCTCTAGGTAGGAGAGGACATATCAGCAACGCATCCCACTGTTAAGGTATACGGTACAGCCCTCCATCAGAGGTATACATCGGGAATCCTCCTGTCGTATACCTCTGACGGAAAGCTAATAACGTGATGTGAACCCGCCCTGAAATGTAGAAAGGGGTGATTTTAATTTTTATGCCTATTTAATTTTTCTATATATTATTAAAAACATTTTACATTTTTTTTTTCACCTTTTTGTTTAGACCCCCTCCAGGACTTTAACATGCGATCGTCTGTTCCTTATACCTTAGACTGGTAGGCTTACCACTGCAGTCTATGCGAGAATTAGTACATTCGTATCAAGTCCTTTATAGGAACTTTGTTATGGCAGGCCTTTGAGAAGGCCTCAGGCTGCCACAGCAATCCAATGACTCCCGCAATCTTTGCACAGGGATTTGTTCAGTCACCAGGAGCACAGTGCTCAAGGTAAATAACCACTGAGCTGCTGTAGTCAGTACTAACCATGGCATCTGAGGGGTTAAAAGTCTGTGATCTTTAAACATGGCACCCGCTCGCGCGTGCAGCGGGTGTCATAGCCGGCGGGTCACTGCTGTTTGAAATGCTGATAGTGAACATTACAGCCTTTAGGTACTGTGATCAACTGTGATCATGGCTTCTAAAGGGTGAAAAACCTGGAAGCGCACGTTTCCGGGTAAATACTGGAATCCGTGCGATCAGGGATGCCGGTAATTAATTCTAATAGCCTAGATCTCTCTGAAGAGACCCAGCCTATTAGAGCTGCAATTCCTATGTTGGCCTGCCATCTATGTATTTCTATACTCCCTCTAAAAAAAACAAAGCAGTGGACATTGTAGCCTCCCAAAAAAAAAAAAAAGCAAAATATAAAAAAATATTAAAATTTAAATCACCCCCTTTTCCTTAAAATAAAATAAAAAATAAAAAAAATAATAAAAAAATATAAATATCATGGGCATCACCATGTTTTAAAACACCCGTACTATTAAAATATAAAAATATTTTTCCAATACGGTGAATGGCATAATGGAAAAAAGTATCAAAATAGCCTATTTGTTATTTTTTCATTGCTTTTCTTACCCAAAAAAATTGAATAAAATGTGATCAAAAAGACGGACACACTCCAATATGGTATTAATAAAAACTACAGATCATCCTGCAAAAAAATGAGTGCCCACACAGCCCAGTATACATAATTATACAAAAGTTATGGGGGTCAGAATATGGTGATGTAAAAAAATAATTTTAAATTTTTTTTCTCAGTATTTTGACATATGAAACCTATACATATGTTATATCATAATAATAATACAGACCCAAAGAATGAAGGGCAAAGGGCCGCAAAGGGAAAGCTACAGGGACAAAACCCATAAAACTGTGGATAACTTATCCCGCAAAAAACAAGCCCTTGTGGATATGTGCCATGTGGATATGTGAACATAAAAATAAAAAAGTTAGGGCTAGAGGACGACAGGGAAGAAAAGTGAAAATGCAAACACAAAAAAAAAAACCTCTGGTATCCTAAGGGTTAAGTGAAAACATGCTGTATACTGTTTATTTCTCTTTGATACACAAGTGTTTAGGGCTCTCTTTTCCATCTTTGCCTCTTTAGTAAAAATAGTAAGTATATCTTGAAACCAACCATACAAAAAGATGTCCCTATTTCGATCCACATTCCATATTTTTCTCACTCTCATCAGGAGAAAGGGCTATTCTCGTAAACAAATACAAGAATAGGACCTGCTATATAATTTGCGGAATGACCACAAAGAACCACGAAAAAATATAGATGAATGTATGGCTCCACAGAAATGGAATAGTCAGAGTGCTATCCCTAAAAATGTGAATAACGCACTGAAGAAATATCAATTGGTGTATAGGAGCCCTAAATCAGACACCGCCATGCTACATAGTGTGAAACAAGCCTTAGTTCTAGCATTTGAACCCCATATGACACAGACAGACTTTCCCACGCTATTTTCCATCACCTTGGACAGCACATCATCCTGCAAGTAACTGTTCAAATAGATCCTTAAGCAGAAGAATTATCATGTACCTGGTGTGGAAATGAGTCTTCAAAGGATTTCTCTAAGTCCATGTTAACTGAAACCAGGGTGGTGAGATATTTTCCATCACTGTCCCCTGGTTCTAAATTGGATCCTGCATCTGAAGCTTCTCTTGGTATTTCATGTGCATTTACCAGCTGAGGCTCAAAGACTTCCTTTGTGATATCACCATTTACTGGCTCCAATTCAACCTCCTAAAATGCAAATATAAGGGACTATCACCACTTCTGAATCCACTTACTCTTCAATCAAACACCTTCTATTAAGAAACAAGGCCAGCCAGTTGGGGTAACAGCCAGAGGAGCAGGTCACCACAGTGCCCCATAAGTACCAGCCAGTGTCGGGGTAACAGCCAGAGGAGCAGGTCACCACAGTGCCCCATAAGTACCAGTCAGTGTCAGGGTAACAGCCAGCGGAGCAGGTCACCACAGTGTCCCATAAGTACCAGCCAGTGTCGGGGTAACAGCCAGTGGAGCAGGTCACCACAGTGCCCCATAAGTACCAGCCAGTGTTGGGGTAACAGCCAGCGGAGCAGGTCACCACAGTGCCCCATAAGTACCAGCCAGTGTCTGGGTAACAGCCAGAGGAGCAGGTCACCACAGTGCCCCATAAGTACCAGTCAGTGTCAGGGTAACAGCCAGCGGAGCAGGTCACCACAGTGTCCCATAAGTACCAGCCAGTATCGGGGTAACAGCCAGCAGAGCAGGTCACCACAGTGCCCCATAAGTACCAGTCAGTGTCGGTGTAACAGCCAGCGGAGCAGGTCACCAGTGCCCCATAAGTACCAGCCAGTGTCGGGGTAACAGCCAGAGGAGCAGGTCACCACAGTGTTCCATAAGTACCAGCCAGTGTCGGGGTAACAGCCAGCGGAGCAGGTCACCACAGTGTCCCATAAGTACCAGCCAGTATTTATGTAGAGGCCGGTGCCTCTACATAAATTCAGTGGACCAGCGCTGAGCCTCATTAAGATCGGCGTCTAAAACGCCAGTCTTAATAAATGACCCCCTAAGTTCATTGTGCAACAGCATACAACAGCACTAAACTCTCCCCTAGAAATACTGCTAATATTCCTCCATAATGCAACATGAAATGATATGTGCACCTATTCTTTTTCCTGCAGATGCTGCATGCATCTGTGACAAAAACTCTGTGCCTTATTTAAAATGAAAGGCACGGAAAGGTAAAGCATGAGCTACAGACACCATGACACCACAAGCATCATGAATTTGTGCAACAGACTGTCTGAGACAATGTCTTCAAAAATAAGAAACTAAATGGGACATTTTTAAAGGCATCCTAAATTTTTATTGTGAGAGGTACATAACTTATGGGAACGAAAGGGTCAGGAAAATGAAATAAGCAATGTGGATGAATAGAAATGTAAAGGGGGCAAATGACAAAAAGAAAGCATTTAAATCACTAAAGCAGGAAGGTAGTGAAGAAGTGCTAAAACAATGATGAAAAAAATAAATTATGTAGAAAACCAAAGAGCCAAAGAGTAAAACTAACCCTAAAAAGAATAAAACTTACATTTTTGGCTCTTTATAAAATGAAGACAGATGCTTACTTTCTACAAATGACAGTGTCTGTTCCACAGAAATAGCGCACAGCAAATGGGGTACCAATATTCAAAAATGGTTTAAAAAAAAACTGAGCCTGGAAACTATAGGCCGGCAAGTTAAACCTCTGATGTGGGTGAACTGAGGGCTTTCTAAGAGATCCCATCCTGGAATATCTAAATGAAAACAAGTGTATACAACGCCGTATCGGCATGGGTGATTGTGATTATTTTAGGAGGTAAGTTCTAGACTTGACCACAGTGAGTCAATGGATGTCATACTGTATATCTGGACTTCTCCAAAGCATTTGATACCGTGCCACATAAAAGGTTAGTACATAAAATGAGAATGATTGGACTGGGGGAAAATGTCTGTATGTGGGTAAGTAACTGGCTCAATGATAGAAAACAGAAGGTGGTTATTTGATTGGGTCACCAGTGGGGCACCACAAGGGTCAGTACTGGGCCCTATTCTCTTTATTATATTTATAAATAATCTTGTAGAGGGGTTGCACAGTAAAATACCAGTTTTTGCAGATTATATTTAATGGGGTTATCCGAGATAATTAAAAATCTTGGACAGCCCCCCAACAAATGGCTAAAATAAAAAATGCTGACATACTTAGCACTGTTCTCTCTGTTTCCAGTCTGGGCCTTCTCCTGTTTGTTTACCAGTGGTAGTGGTGACGTAGCGGTATACGTCATGTGACCGCTGCAGTCAATCACTGAGTAAACAAATATCAGCAGGAGGACTGGACCAGTGGTGCAGAGAATGGCGCTGGAGGAAGCGGTAAGTATAGCATCATTTTTTATATTAGCCAATTGAGAGGTTTATCCGAGATTTTTAATTATCCACTGATAAATGTGAGTTTATCCACCGGGGAAGAGAAATACATGTCAATAGTACATACTATATGGAAAAACACTGATTAACACTGAAATAGAGACAGACATCACTTGACTGTAAGAGTAAGTCCACAAGTAGCAGAATTGCTGCAGAAAATTCCAGCAGCAATTCTGCAAGTATTTGCAGGAAATTCACGGCAGCAAATTTGCACCAAATTGTTCAGATTTGAGTGAAGATTTGCTTTTGGATTTCAGATAAGGCACCTGGCAAGAGGAGAAATTAAGGGGGGAAAAAAAAAGAATACTCACCTCCCCGGGCTCTCTTGACTGCTCACATGCCAGTCTCTGTAAAACCCAGTCTCATCCCGTGTTACTGCTGCAACATGTGACCGTCTGCAGTGGTTACATGAGATGAGACACCACTGCAGGAGGACGGGTTCTTTAGAGTCCTGCATGAGAGCAGGCAAAGGAGCCAAGGGTGGAAGAGTATGCTCTTTTATAATGTTTTTTTTTTTATTAAATTTTTATTTTATTTAGGACTAACAGATTTTGCTGTAGATCTGTAAGTATCAATTGGGGTTTGTTTGCAGATTTTGACTTCTCCTCTGAACTCGAGGGTATAATACAAACCCACAACAATTTAATGTCTGATATGCTGTAGAGTTAAAAATCTGCACAGCAGGTCATTTTCCACACAGAAAATATAAACAGCGGGAGGTTGATATTCATACAAAGCTCATTCTCTTTAGGTCCAGAGGAGGGCAACTAAAGTAATAACTGGAATGGGGCAACTACAGTACCCTGAAAGATTATCAAAATTAGGGTTATTCACTTTAGAAAAAAGACGACTGAGGGGAGATCTAATTACTATGTATAAATATATCAGGGGTCAGTACAGAGATCTATCCCATCATCTATTTATCCCCAGGACTGTGACTGTGACGAGGGGACATCCTCTGCGTCTGGAGGAAAGAAGGTTTGTACACAAACATAGAAGAGGATTCTTTACGGTAAGAGCAGTGAGACTATGCAACTCTCTGCCTGAGGAGGTGGTGATGGTAAGTACAATAAAAGAGTTAAAGAGGGGCCTGGATGTATTTCTGGAGTGTAATAATATTACAGGCTATTGTTATCAGATTTCTGAAGAGATGTTTGATCCAGGGAGTTATTCTGATTGGAGTCGGGAAGCAATTTTTTCCCTTAAAATGAGGAAAATTGGCTTGTACCTCATAAGTTTTTTTTTACTTCCTTTGGATCAATGAACTGGATGGACAGATGTCTTTCTTGAGTCTTACAAACCATGTTACTTATGTACATGAGCCCTAAAAATATCAGTGCACCACAATCAATGTGACCAGCAGTGTATACAACATGTAAATGAGAACATGTAATACATTAAGTTACTGTCAGAGTGCTGCTTTCTTAAAGGGAATGTGTCACCAGAAAATGACCTACTGTTTAATTCACATTTTTATGTTAAACAAGTTTTTTAAGAATTTTTGGCATTTTTAATGTCAATATCTATATTTAAACAAAAACCATAAATCCTGCAGTTTTTGCACTGGTCACTAAGCCTAATAATAGGTGCCACTTCTTGGCCTGTACAGATCACTTTGTTATCTCCTTATCATTGCAGTCTCACTATATAACTTCTGTGTACAAACAACACAGGATCCACCATTCACAATAAATGATATCACAGCTTATCAGCTCCTTCCTGACCTCTGCACAGGCCACAGAACATGCCTAGAAAACTCTTATAGAATACAATGAGGTCCCCTCATGACCATCGTGTCTATGGTCCATGAGGCTGAAGTAAAGCAATTTTTTTAATGCTCTCTAAGTGCTGTTAAGAACAGCTCAGGCAAAATGGCCGCCCCCATAATTGTGTTCAGGAAACAGAATAAAAACATCTACAATCAGAAAATAAAACAGATTAGTAAAAAGCATATGTATTGCTATCTGGTTTCAACTGGCATAAAGAAATTTTGGTGACACATTTCCTTTAATAAGGTGCTTGAGAAGAGCTTTAAAGTGTCATTTTCATTTACTTTTTTTTAGCTTTGTGTAGGGACAGGGATTTTAAAGGGAACCTGTCACTTCCAAAAAACATCCCAAGCCGGCAGCAGTACCTGAGAGTATACAGCAGAGTGTTTGTAATGATCATTTTCTTCCTGCAGGCAGATGAAGCAAAAGCTGTAAAAACGTTCTTTAATCCCCTGCCCGGCGCGCTTCTTTAGTCAGGCTTGAGGTCACGGAGGCAGCGGCCTCCTTGGTTCAAGTCACGGTAACCACGCCCCCTTCCCTGCCCCTTCGCTGTGATTGACAGCGCTTATGCACGACAGTTCAGCTGGCTTTGCCAAACTTCCAGCTGTCAATCACAGCGAAGGGGCAGGGAAGGGGGCGTGGTTACCGTGACTTGAAGCAAGGAGGCCCTCAAGCCTGACTAGAGACGCGCGCCGGGCAGCGGATTAAAGGGAACCTGTCACCAGTTTTATGGTGTCCTAACTAAGGGCAACATAAATAAGTGACTGATTCTCTTAGCAAAATGCTGGGTCACTTTCTTTAATTGACCCAGTCAATCTGCCAACATCTTGTATTGAAAAGCTCCAGCTGATAATGATGAGTCATGAATATTTATGAGCTCCTGACTCTCCCCGCCCACCTGCTGCTGATTGACAGTTATTTTTCAAATGAATCAGCAGCAGGTGGGCAGGGGAGTGGCTATAGTGGCAGGGGAGTGGCTATATTAAATAAACGCTGGACTCAATGACATCACGCTGGACTCAAATCAGCTCATTAGCATGCGGCATCAATTGTGTGTATATTATGAGGTAACCATCTGTCACACCAGTAAGTGAATACATCTAAGGTACTTTTTAGTAGTTAATGATTGTATGTAATTAGTTAGATTATAATCAAATATCCACATGACAGGTTCCCTTTAAAGAACGTTTTTAAAAGCTTTTGCTTCATCTGCCTGCAGGAAGAAAATTATCGTTACAAACACGCTGCTGGCTACTCTCAGGTACTGCTGCCGGCTTGGGATGTTTTTTTGGAGGTGACAGGTTCCCTTTAATTATCTGTGTAATATACTGTGGTTGGGAAACAATGTAAACTTCTGACTTCTGTACCTGTTTGTCCTCACTATTTTCCTCTTTTTCAGAATCCTGACTCTCACTTAACATTTGCTTCACTGGCTTGGCAGAGATCTCCTCCTGTAGCTTGCTCATGTCAATCTCATCTTTTTCTTCTGCGAGCTGCTGAATGAGTTCTTTGAAATTCTCCACTATCTGCTCTTTAGACTCCAGTCTGCAACCAAACGGCATAATAAAAAATAATAAGTCATAAAAAAAAAAAAAAAACTTAAAGGTTCTGGGTCAAACCAGAATGCACTATAGCATCTTACTGCTGCTCTTCTATTGCAAAATGACACAAGCAATTTTTGAGAAAGAATCCTAATGTGCATTTACACTGTTATCATTATAATCATAACCCAAAAATTTACTATAGACAAGACCCCACAATTGGACAAAGCAGTGTTTTATTATACCAAAGCAGAAATGTTTCTACCCTACTGATCTTGTGGCTGCAAAATGTATCTGCCCCCATACTTAAAGCCTAGAAATACCGTTTGGTAGGACGTTTCAGCCGCCAGACCTACAGTGATCAGCTAATTTTCAGTGGGCTTTTATTTAGAGAAGGGTTAGTGGTAGCTTAAGCTGCAGGAAATGGACAACAGAAGATCTTCAGATCAGCCTCATCCAGACAAGCGAAACCTTTAAAGAGGTTATCCAAGACTAACACAGACCTCCCAGAGTAGCCGACCTGTGGTGGTGATTATATTTACCAAGTCCCCGTCGCTGGGTTCAGTCTCTGTTGCTTCCAGGCCGGATCTTCCTCTCCCTGCAGTGCTTATATCAACATCCGTCGATGAAAGGGGGGGGGGGGGGGATTATGACCACTGGGGCCTGTTACTTGCTACCCTTGATTCACAACAACTGATCATGTGTACCTCCATCAATGGATATTGATTTAAGTTCTGCAGGGAGAGAAAGTGCCAGCCAAGGAGCGACAGAGACCAAACCCAGCGATGGGGACTAGGTAAGTAGGTAAGTATGATCATCACCACGGGTTAGCCACTTTGGGAGGTTTGTGTTACTCTTGGATTATCCCTTTAAGGACTAGTAGATCTCTTGAAGAAAATCTACATTTCTAAAAAATCTCTTGAAGAACATACTAATCAAAGCTTTGGTAATTTGGATTGATGTTATCTTAGAATGCTGTGATTTAGAAATTTTCTGTGCTGGATATCTCGGAGCAACCATGACTGCATTTTTTTGGTATAAACTCAGAGATTCTACCCATACAAGATTCTAACCTGTCTAAATAACATGCTGGAAGACAATTTTTTTGTAAAAATGTATGGCTTATGAACTGTGAACCAAATGGTGAAGTTTAAATTGCCTGCTTTGGACAATCTTTTCTTCTTAGAAGGGTCCCTCAAGGATAAGTTGATGACAGGGTGTCCTACTGCTGAAGTAATTTGTAAGGGAACCTTTCAGTAAAAGTTCTAGCGCCAAGACAAGAGAGATGAAACATTACACAGTTTGCAATGAAATCCGTGCAGTGTCCATGTAATGAATGGACATTTGGGGTTCTTCAAAAGGAAAAACATTCTTTGTAGCCACTCTTCACTCTGGCTAATAGATAAGGGACATGCGTTAGGACCTCTCTCTAAACACTCTATCAGGGTGTTTGACAATCAGCTTTCTAAACCAAACAATTCCTTTAAAGGGCTTCTGTCACCCCACTAAAGTCATATTTTTTTTTTGGGCTAGTTAAATTACTTATCCTGCTATATATGAAAATATAATGGTGTTACTTACTTTGATTCAGCAGTTTCTTCTAAAAACAAACTTTTATAATATGTAAATTAGGTCTCTACCAGCAAGTAGGGCGGCTACTTGCTGGTAGCAGCTGCAGAAAACCGCCCCTCGTCGTGTTGATTGACAGGGCCAGCCGGGATCTCCTCCTCCGGCCAGCCCTGTCGGCATTTTAAAAATCGCGCGCCTGTGTTCATTCGGCGCAGGCGCTCTGAGATGAGGAGGCTCGCCTCCTCAGAACTCCCTCAGTGCGCCTGCGCCGATGACGTCTTCTATTTCGGTGATGTCATCGGCGCAGGCGCACTAAGGGAGTTCTGAGGAGGCGAGCCTCCTCATCTCAGAGCGCCTGCGCCGAATGAACACAGGCGCGCGATTTTTGAAATACCGACAGGGCTGGCCGGAGGAGGAGATCCCGGCTGGCCCTGTCAATCAACACGACGAGGGGGCGGTTTTCTGCAGCTGCTACCAGCAAGTAGCCGCCCTACTTGCTGGTAGAGACCTAATTTACATATTATAAAAGTTCGTTTTTAGAAGAAACTGCTGAATCAAAGTAAGTAACACCATTATATTTTCATATATCGCAGGATAAGTAATTTAACTAGCCCAAAAAAAAAAAAAAGACTTTAGTGGGGTGACAGAAGCCCTTTAAGTAAAATGCTACAGCTGGAGTATAATATAATCCAGTGGATGTACACATAAAACCACAATTACTTGAATGCAAGATCACTGCTAGCAGTCTCCTCCACCACTGTTTCAACAACTTTGTTTCCAATCTTTGGCCGCTTCAGATGACTGCTTCTTGTGCGAGTGGAGACAGGTGTTACGTCATGTTCTAGAATAAAAGTGGAATGAGTAATTCTGATTAATTGCCCATATACTAAATCTGCTGGATCACACTTTCTTAGGCTACTTTCACACAGTCAGTATTAGGTCAGTATTTTTCATCAGTATTTGTAAAGTCAAAACCAGGAGTGGGTCCAAAACACAGAAGAGGCACCAATCTTTCTGGCATACTTTTTCTCTGCGGGTTCCTGGTTTTGGCTTACAAATACTGACCATGTGAAAGTGGCCTTTAAATTCTGTGCAATTATGAAACTGTATTTCTAACATATGAGAGATATCAAAAACTAAAATGCAGACACATATTTTAGCCTTCCTTTTTTTAAATTAGGGAAATATGGTTTTGGCAGGACATTTACCACATTTCACTGCACTTTATTTTTTTTCCACTTAATCTCATAAAGGGGTTGTCCCATTTGAACATCTATGGCATATTTGTAGGATATGTCAAAAATGCTCAGTGTGCTCTTCCTTCACTCTGGGGGCCCCATTTGAGAGAAAGTAGTGGGTCCCAGAGGTGGGACATGCACTCATCTGACATTTATGGTATATCCTAAAGTTGAGAAGGGACAACCCCTTTACTTTTTACATACACATTATTTTCTTCAGTTCTGTAAGTATACAAGTTCTTTACCTTCAGCAGTACTGGCATCAGCATTTGTAACAGTTTTTTCCTCATCTGGTTCCACCTAAAGTGAAAGGTAACAGCATTAGAAAGACTTAATGTACGTTGGGTGTGATTAATCAAATCCTCCCTCTTCCACTGTCACTAGACTAGCAGGACAAGGGACAGAAGAGTGAAGAGCCTACAAACATACTACAAACAGGCTTGTAGTCAGCAACTATGGAGATACTTACTTACACATACCAAATTTTTTTACAAAGTAATACCTCACTGATCCCCGCTACGCCTGTTCCGATGCTTCTTGATGCCAGTGATTGGCTGAGCAGTAACATTTCCATGTTGAGAGGGACCACAAAGTAGAAAGGCCCAGAAAGCATTGGAACAGGCATGATTGGAGGATTGGGTAGGTGAGTATTAAATTTTATTTTTTTAAGCATTCTAAGCAATAAAAAATGAGTGGCTGGACAACCCCTTTAGGTCTATTTTCAAAGAAAGCTGATTTTTGTATCTTAGTTACATTGGAACAAAAAGCCAAGAATCTTGTTTCTGGGATTATGAGCTGCACATCTGTACATGGATATCATATGTAAAAGAGGAGTACAGTAGAGCAAATTATGAAGGTAATGGAGACCAATACTCCCACCTGCTTGTCTGCGCACTTGCTCTCCACTATCTGAATGTCCTCCTTTTGCTTAGTCTCATGTGAATCTTCTATCTGGGATTCGGCTGGTGGCTGCACTGACTCTTGTTCTGTAGACTGAGGAACTGCATCGTCTTTGGCAACTTCGGTTTCTGGAGGAATAAACAAGATGAGAAGAATGACTACAATGACCCATTACAGCGCAGCTAGATGTAGCGTGAGTGCTGTGGATTTACTGCCACGAAATTGAGTGTGGAAAATCTGCAGCATTTACAGACGCAGCAAAGTGGATGAGATTTTAACAAATCTTATTCACGCGCAGTTGAACATTTCTGCGGCAAAAGCCAAACGTAAAGTGACATGTGGCGCGGACGCTAAATCGGCAGCATGTCAATTTATGTTGCGGATTTTCACCATGGATGTTTTCCCCTTTGCAGAGGGCGTTCCCACAACATTTCCAAGATGAATTCTACAAAATCTGCCCCGTCATGTGTGGATTTTACTGCTGAGGAACTCCAGAAGATACTCAGCGTTTTTTGGGGTGTGACCATGATGGAGTTGTGCACTCAGGATCTACACATTTATTAGTTTTTTAGTGGCTGCTGATTATAATCACAGAAAATACAAAGACTCCTGTGCAGGATGCAGCAAATAATTATTTCTTGGTAATGAAGAACAAATATGATTTATAAATACAGAGTACCCATTAATAAGCTAGCATCATTTACATAACCAAAAGTATGCCTGCCACTTTGAATTAATAGGGTTGGCCGATTCAGTCATATTTTAAAGCACATTTGTTGGTACAACCTCAGTGCTATAACTTCAGCGATAAACATTATAATCAGAATGGGTCATACCTTTGAACAACGTACTGCTGTTGGACAACCATCCCAAGTACTGGCCAAAACCTCTGCTGGTTTAGAAAACCATTTTAGTATACCATCTTAATAAGGAGAAAGAGACAATACCCAATTCAGGACTGTCATCATGAATTCTAACAGGTGCTATGTGCCTGCCTCCCCCTACTAAAAGTACCTGCTCCCTGCTGTTCTGGCCTTCAGCGCTGGCTCCTGCATCTTCAGGTCCAGGTTTTGTTTTCTTCCTGTCTGGCATGGGTATGGTCACCTGATCCTCTTCAGCCAACTGCTGGCTTCAGCGGTAATGTGTCTCTTTGCGGACACATCAACACTGAAGCCAGAGGTTGGCTGAAGAGGATCAGGTACCATACCCATGCCAGGGAGCAAAAAAACAAACCCCAGAATGGAAGATAGAGACATAGAATCCAGCAAAGAGGACCGGAGAAGATGGGAGCAGGTACGTATGATCTTTTCAGTAGGAGAAGCAGGCTGCCTGTTAGATGTATTCCCAAACAATCCCTTTAAGCAAGAGCAGAAAGCAGCAGCAAAGAGTGCCTTCCACTCTAGAAGATCCATTGTAGCATTACATGGGCAGCCTATTTATTTCAATGCAAATGTCTTATGCTTAACCCCTTCAGGACACAGCCATTTTTCACCTTCAGGACGCAGCCTAATTTTGCAAATCTGACATGTGTCACTTTATGTAGTAACAACTTTAAAACGCTTTTACTTATCCAGGCCATTCTGAGATTGTTTTCTCATCACATATTGTACGTCATGACCAAAAATACTAAATTTACCAAAAATTTGGAAAAATTAGCAAATTTCCAAATTTCAATTTCTCTATTTTCTGTGATTATAATCAGTAATACCTCCAAAATTAGTTATTACTTTACATTCCTCATATGTCTACTTCATGTTTGGATTATTTTGAAAATCATTTAATTTTTTGGGGACGTTAGAAGGCTTAGAAGTTTAGAAGCAAATCTTAATTTTTTTTTCCAAAAGCCAACTTTTTCAGGACCAGTTCAGTTATGAAGTCACTTTCTGGAGCTTGCATATTAGAAACCACCCATAAATCACCCCATTTTTGAAACTACACCCCTCAAGCTATTCAAAACGTATTTTACAAACGTTGTTAACCCTTTCAGTTCCCCACAAGAATTAAAGGAAAATGGGAATTAAATTTAAAAATTTCACTTTTTTTAGCAGATTTTAAATTTTTATCTATTTTTTCTGCAACACATCAAGGGTTAACAGCCAAACAAAACTCAAAATCTATTACCCTGAATCTGGACTTTACAGAAACACCCCATGTGTGCTAAAAAAAACTGATGTATGGGCGCACAGCAGGCTTCAGAGTGGAAGGAGCACCATATGACTTTTGGAGAGCGGATTTAGCTGGAATGGTAATTGGGAGCTATGTCGCATATGAAGAGAGGTGACCCTACAGTGGAAACCACCAAAAAGTGACCCCATTCCGGAAACTACACCCCTCAAGGAATATTTCAAGGTGTGTAGTAAGCACTTTGACCTCAAAGGTGTGTCCTAGAATTAGGAAACACTTGGCAGTGAAAATGAAAAATTGCCTTTTTTTCACAAAAAAGTTGCTTTACACCCACATTTTTCACTTTCCCAAAGGGGAACAGGACAAAATGCACCACACATTTTGTTCCCCATTTCCCCCCAAATACGAGAACACCCCATATGTGCTCAAAAAATGATGTATGGGCGCACAGCAGGCTTCAGAGTAGAAGGAGCACCATATGGCTTTTGGAGAGCAGATTTAGCTGGAATGGTAACTGGGAGCTATGTCGCATGTGAAACACCCTGAGGTGGCCCTATAGTGGAAACCCCCAAAAAGTGACCCCATTCCGGAAACGACACCCCTCAAGGAATATTTCAAGGTGTGTAGTGAGCACTTTGACCCATCAGGCATTTCACAGAATTACGAAACACTTGGCTGTGAAAAGGAAAAATTTCATTTTTTTCCTGAAAAAGTTGCTTTACACCCACCTTTTTCACTTTCCCAAAGGGTAACAGGACAAAATGCACCCCACATTTTGTTCCCCATTTCCCCCCAAATACGAGAACACCCCATATGTGCTCAAAAAATGATGTATGGACGCACAGCAGGGCTCTAGAGTCAAAACAGCAAAATATGGATTTTGCTGGCCTGAATTGGCAGACATTGATTTTAGGTGCCATGTCAAATTTAAAAGATTCCTGAGGTCCCCAGAAATTAAAAACCCCAAGAAGTGACCCCATTTTGGAAAGAGAACCCCCGTACGGAAATTTTAAGTGGTAGAAAGGGTACTTTTCAGCAAACAGGTGTCTTACAGAAGGCAGAAACACTTGTTAAAGGATTTCAAAGCTCACATTTGTGAAAAAGATTAATTACTAGCAGACCCCAATTTTTCAATTTCACAAGGGGTTAAAGGAGAAATCGGCCTTTGAAGTGGACCAATGATTCATCCACTGAGAGGCATTTTGGGGGGGTATATACTTGACCAAATTTGGAATTGTAGTGGTCAATCACTGGCCTAATTTTAAATAACTGGGGTCGCTTGAGGGTGGGCATTCATTATTATTGCCGAAGTGTAGAAATCTTTGAATAGCTTCGAAACGGGCCAGGGGCATGGCAAGAAAGTAAAGAGTGGTGTGATAAAGAATATTCCAATATGAACATATTTTTTTTTTATAAAGCCCATGCTTAGGAGAAGTCCCCAAAACTTTTGCATTTCAGTCGTGTCAGTAGGGGTACATTTGTGGGGCCTTGAAAGATAACTGTCTGGATGGGAGGCAATAAATTGCTCTGCATATATATTTGTTTGTTCCACCATCAAGTTAATTAGGTCATCAGTGGCTGTACATTGAGGCACCTGGGGCACATAGTTATCTGCGGGGATCCATAAAGTGTCACTTGTATGGGCTGCGACTGCGCACTACCCCTAGGACGCCTAAGAGGGGGTTCATCATTAGATGAATCATTTGAGGAAGATGAAACTAAAAATGTCACTTCATCTCCACTGTTGGAGTCAGTGTCCTCAAAAAGCACGGCATATGCCTCTTTGGCAGTGAAAAGCCGTTTAGTCATTTTAAACTGTAAACTAACGTAGATAAAATTTTTGGTCTTTTTTTATTATTTAAATTTTTTTTTTTATTGAACAGCAAACTAAAATCCTGTATATCCTTTAGGATAAAAACTCCCTGAGTCACTTGGCAGTTATTGACAGGTGTCACAGGTAGCACAGATGGCTGGCGATTAGCCTCAGGAGGCAGAAAATTATATACAGGGGTTTAGTATGAGGCACAGAGTAGTGCCAATATCCTTACTGGGGCAGAAAAGGGATTAATTAATATATTATTTTACAATTATAGGTGGCACAAATCCACATGGCGCATAGGAGACTTATATTTTACAGACAAAATGGTGCCACTCAAGCACAAGACACGAGTATGTACACACAGGAGGATGGCAGATGTAGTGACAGGGTTAATTATTTTTTTTAAATGTAACTTGGGAGTGTGTGACAGGTGTTTTGACAGGCGGACAGCCTGGAGTGACAGGTGTCTTGACGGACGGACAGACTGGAGTGACAGGTGTCTTGACGGACGGACAGACTGGAGTGACAGGTGTCTTGACGGACGGACAGACTGGAGTGACAGGTGTCTTGACGGACGGACAGACTGGAGTGACAGGTGTCTTGACGGACGGACAGACTGGAGTGACAGGTGTCTTGATGGACAGACAGGCTGGAGTAACAGGTGTCTTGACGGACAGGCAGGAGTGAAAGGTGTCTTAACAGATGGACAGGCTGGAGTGACAGGTGTCTTGACGGACAGGCTGGAGTGACATGTTTCTTGACGGACGGACAGGCTGGAGTGACAGGTATCTTGACGGACAGGCTGGAGTGACAGGTTTCTTGACGAACAGGCTAGAGTGACAGGTATCTTGACGGACGGACAGGCTGGAGTGACAGGTATCTTGACGGACGGACAGGCTGGAGTGACAGGTATCTTGACGGACGGACGGACAGGCTGGAGTGACAGGCACAGAAGAGTGGCAAATCGGCACTGAAGGGGTTAATTATGTGTGAGGCAGGGGATGAGGCACAGAATTGATGATGACAGGCTGACAGATGAACCACAGAACTGATCTGTGTCACTGATTAGGGCACAGAAGAGCAGCGTTTTGGCACTGAAGGGGTAAAAAGGGCTTAAAACTTTGGTGACTGAACTCTGACAATAGCTCCTTCTCTGATCGCTTCCCTGACCAGAACTGGGACAATCAGAGAAGGAGGGTACACACAGTACCTCCCTAAATCGCATCAATGCGCTGTGATTGGTCCATGTGCAGTAATGGACCAATCACAGCGATCGCCGGCCAGGGAGAGTTGCGATCCACTCCCCACTGGCGTCACTGGTTGCCTAGCAACCCCCGTGTGCTGGCAAAACTGAACTGTCAGCGCATCGCTCCGTGCGCTGACAGTTTAATCACATCACGTACATGTATGTGGGGGAATGCGGTAAAGCACCACATTGCCCCACATACATGTACGTGATAATGCGGGAAGGGGATAAAGAGGAGCTGTCACCACTCCCGACATGCCTGTTTTAATAGCTTCATGCATTCCCCATGTAATAACAATTCTAGAATATCTAGTCTTGTGGCTCTATTTTTGCCATTCCTTTATTATTTCTGTAATGCCCCAGAGTGGCATTACCACCTTTTGTACCTCTCCACTATCTCTTATGGTTGATTCAAGGCCATCATGTGTATTTATTCCAGGTCCTGCACATTGTGTATTTGTATTTCTGATTTTGTGACTGTTGACATGTAATGCGCCTGATTCACCAGCAGATGGCGGCATGCCTGGCAGAGTTAGTTTGCCTGGAATGGAACCTTTTTTCCATTCTAGCCCTCTCTAGAGAGGGAGGAGTTTAGTTAACTAGAGGCAGTTGAGTCTACCCCCTGTAAAAGGAAGGGTGTGCAGCAGGCCCTCGTCCCTGCTAGACAGGCCCTGCCAAAGCCAGCAGAGCACTATCAGCTCTGCTGGAACAAGAGAGAAAAGCCAAGAGCCTCAGAAGCAAGGAGGAAAGATTCTGTCACGATCAGTGTGAGAGGAAAACTCTACACTGAACACAGGAGGGAAGGGGAACAGTAACTGGGCCTGGAAACTAGGGAAGGAACAGGTCACCTCCTAAACAACCCTAATCCGGGCCCTAACTACCTAACAATATAAATAGACCTTGAAGGTAGGAATATATTTATAAGCTGTATACCTAGGCACTTATATTCCTATAAGGCCCTGGAATGAGGTTAGGACCAGAGACAACCCATTTCTCCCCAGATGGACAAATGGAAGTCTCTGTCTCAGGCCCAGATACAAACAACAGGGAATATAACAAACACAATACAATAAGAAAAGACAAGACTTATCTGAAAGTAGAAAACTGGCAACTCGAGAAGCACCACAGAGTACAATCAATCAGCTAGTTAGAAGGCAGGAAGAAAATCTATAAACCGCACCTCCAAGAGTGAGAAGCGGATACTTATGGGAAAAGTAAATTACCAACAAGCAACACCTGAAGAAAGGGGTGTGGCATTCACCAAAACACAGACACAATAAGATCCACAGGGAACTTGTCAATTTAACCCACAAGTTGCCAGTCTCTCCGATCTCCTGGTACCTGCCACGGGAACGTCCGTGACAGATTCCCTGGATAAAGATAAATATAAAGACTGAGTCAGACTACAGAAAGCCAAGTTCAGCAGAAAGGAAAAGTTTCTATTTAATCCTGATAGCACAGCAGTGCCAAAGAGTGACAGATGCAGCAGCACCGAGTGTGTTTGCCTGCCAGAATTTATGCTAAAACCTACTGGTAACCAAGACAAGGTTGGAAGATTGTTTCCTGATGAAAGTTTATTCAAGTAAAGCTGTTATCAACTTCAATACAAGTCTGGACTCAATTTCTTTATCCCCTTCATCAAATATCCCTTGCACTGCTTCAAACGACTACGCCTGGGCTTCCAGGCTTACAGTCTTGCTTTGTTCACATTGCATTAGTTGTCCTGCTATGCAGTTGTGTGGAAGCTTGGCTGTGAGCTGGATTTCATCACCTTCCGACCGTGTTCACACCATAGTTAGCGTAGTGGTAGGACCCTTGCCATGCTGAGAGACCGTGACGTGGTGCATGATGGGCTCCGATGTGTTCCTGACAGGAATATACTGGCAAAAGTCTCAGCTTTTAATATCTGCTTGTATGACTAGCTAGTATAGTCAGTGGCATATCCGTTTGGTGCATTTTTTTCTGTGATTTATATAATTATATTTTCATCCGCACAATGCTCCGTTTTGTGTAGGATGCCTTTGTGGTGCATGTGGACCGCGCCGGCATCCTCCATTGTACGCATTTTTTTTGCTGGGGATAGTCGGTTACTGCGGTGGGACTGCTCCCCCAATGAGAAACACGCTACAGTGTTTGGGGTTTGAGCAGTTCCCCCATATTTGCCACTATATTACTGTGATTTTGTGTGTACCTGCCCAGTCTAAAAATGGCAGCACTGATTGGATAGAGTGAGCCTGGGCAGGTACACCCCCCCCCCCTCCCCCCAACTTGTTACCTCTCCTCTGTACCCTTACTGCAGACTGCTAGCAATTCATTCATAACTTCTAGTAGAAATAATAAAGGAATGTCACAACATAGAGCCATAAGAATAAATGTTCCAGAATTGTTATTACATCAGGAATGCATGAGACTTAAAACAGGCATGTCAGGAGTGGTGAAAGGTCCTCTTTAAATGGGTATTCCCGTTGTAGCAAGTTATCCACTATCAACAGGATAAGGGATAACTATTAGATTGGTGGAGGTCCTACTGCTAGGAAACCCAATCATGAGAATAGGGACCTCCTACCCCGCAGGGCTCCCCCCTTGCAAATGGACATAGGAGCAAGTGTACAGTACAGAGCAAGTACAGTGTTCGGCTATTTCCAGAACTCCCATTAGGATGAATGGAGTAGCACTGCGCATGTTCATGTTCATTTTGGGGGCCCAATGAAGTATGGTGTCCCCATTCTCATGATTGTGGGGATCCCTGCAGTAGGATTGTCTGAAGCACACATCACCTTTAGGGCTCATTCACACGAACGCGTGCTGCTCGTTGCCGTATTGCGGCCCGCATTTGCGGATCCGCAATACACAGGCACCGTTCCGTGTGCATTCCGCATCACGGATGCGGACCCATTCACTTCAATGGAATACGGAGATGCGGAACGGAACACTACGGAAGCACTACGGAGTCCTTCCCAGGGTTCCGTTCCATTCCTCTGCACCGCAAAAAGATAGAACATGCTCTTTGCATCTTTTTGCGGAACGGACGGATCATGGACTCATTCAAGTAAATAGGTCCGCGATCCCCATGCGGCTGGGCCACGGTCGGTGCCCGTGCATTGCGGACACAGTGAACAAGCCCTTAAAAAGGTTTTTGCTCTGCCAGGAGACCAAACAGGATTTAGTAACACCAATGTTAATCTCTAAGCAATTCTTGGTGATAGAGTCTCTTTAGTGTACAAAGAAAAAGTCTGAAATCCCTGATATAAACAACTATTCTGCGGAACTGTATATGTATTTTACCCAATAATCTCTGTGATTCTCTCTTTATAATAGTGGAGATAAGTGTTCTCTGGAACCAATGACCAACTCCTTCAACTTCCCAAAGCAGCTCCTGGTCTCCAGGGTACTTGACTAAATACTGTTTGCAGGCTAAAATACAAAGACAATAAAGGAGAAAATATACATAAGATGGAAAATGAAACAAAGATGTGATAGATATACTGTAGTTATCATAAAATAGAGCTGGTCAATAATTTCCCAGGCAATGATTAAAGAAATACTCCTGACTAAACTGTTATGTCTAGTGCAGGGCATGAGGGGGCGGTGAATGACACAGAGATCCACAGAACACCAAAGACAGAATCTCTGTGTCATGCTCCGCCCCCTCAGAGTCTGGACATAACACAATGCTGGATTGTTCCTTTCAAGAAAAAATAAAAATAAAAAATTATATATATATATATATATATATATATATATATATATATACTGTATATGACCTTTCCAGGAATACATACCGTACAATTCAAATAGGAGATGTGAAACCCCTGTTCTTGTGATTAGCGGGGGTCCCAGTGGTTGGATCGTCACTGATCATGAGAACCAGGGTCTTGCATCCACCATTTGAATGGAGCACACATACTGCTGCTTAATTCAATCTATAGAACTGACGGAAGCCGAGCACGGTTCTCATGGGCCAGAATAACTGTGAAGTTGTCATTCTGGCTTGGAAACCACGCTTGGAAACATTATTAATTTGTATTAAATTCTGATTATATCAACCTCACAGGACAGTAAACAGACACCCATTACAACTGCGTTCACAGAATATAGGCATGTCTAAATTATGCTAGCAGGGCCATGAGAAATGGTCCACAGCTGTTCTGCACTACAACCTGCATCACTCCTGCTACAAACTATTGGCATATCAAAATAGTATATGGGGCCATGCAGCGAGTAATTATTGCATTTCACTCATTTTGGGCTCTTTTTCAATTGTTCCTTATAAAAAAAAATATTCAGTAGCTTTGTTATACAGGGTTAAGTTCTGCCTAGCTGTGAGAATCACACTTTCACTTTTACTTTGTGCTGGTCATCTAATAATCCTTATCTCTAAATTACTAAAGGGTCATATATACACTTATTTTACCACATTCTTATCAGTAAGATAAAAATTGAGTGTTTATAAGGTCAGTGTAACGGTCGCGTACACACACACACAGGGGGGAGGGTAGTGACCACTGCGCTCCACCCTTACCCCTGGCCCTGCCTACTTGCCTCGCGAGTCCTAATGACAGGGGACAACTGGACGGCAATCCCTAACTTGGAGTAAGTGCAGGGATGACAGACAGACAAACAACAGGACGTGAACGGACCGAGTCAATACCAGGAAAGCTGCAAAGTACAAATGGAGCAAGCAGAGAATTGTCAGGAGAAGCCGGGGTCATAAATACCAGGAGAGCAGAGAAGTACAAGAGGAGTCCTAAGAGAGTAGTCAGGTGGGAGCCGAGGTCACAATACCAGGACGGATGCGCAGTACAGGAGGATCAGGCAAAAGGATGGTCAAGGAACAGGATCAGGTAAGTATTCAGCAGTCCAACAAATAGCCAGGAACCTAGAAATTAACAGGCAACCTGTAGCCAGCAGGCTGCCTGTATTTATAGTGGGGAGTGAGGGTCATGTGACGTGGCCAGCGTCACATGACCGACAGACCAACCAGTCGAGCACCGAGTGATCAGCTCGGCGCTCAAGGCAGACTTAGGAGCAAGGAGCCACCCAGCTAGTAAAGCCGCCCTGGGAATGAGGTCAAACACAGAACCTCATTCCAAAAGCTAAGCAACAGTTCTGCGGGCAATGGGGGATCGAGTGCACCTTCGGAACCCCGTGACAGTCAGAGACCAGGAGCAGTCAACTGAGCTGCCTGACAGGAAACATACAGAGCTACTAGTGAATCTCAAGGCTGTACAGAGAAAGGGACTCAACATTTTTAATAAATACCAATTGAATAAAATGATTTTTAGCTTAAAATAAGTAACAAGAAATTGCCCCCATAGGTGTCCATAGCCTTTAAATGTTTTATGGCTCGGTAGAGGTTTGTACGGTATAATCATACAGTATATTTATGTAATTACAATATAACCCTTTTTGCAAACACCTTACTGGCATTATCGTGCATTGCCTTGATGGTTCTGGACTTTCTACGATGGCTGGTCTCTTTCTTTCAGGGGTACTCTGGTGGCAAAGTTTCTTCTTTGGTAGCTGTAGTCTCAAAGTGAAAGGTTCTCTGGACTTGGGCATAGTCAGCAGGAGTTCGCACACACATCCTTCCTGTGGCTCTACTGAACTAATGGGCCCTTTGCACGCTCGTTCATCATTATATTGACCACTCATTGCCATTAGGTATAGACAGTGAATAAATAAACAAGTGCTTCAACAATAAATCACAACATTTAATTCAGCAACATTAAATTACCCCTTTTAGCAGTAAGTAACCCTATGCAGTAGTCTTCTAGGGCACTGCAGTCGCTAGGCCTTGGTACAGGGCACATACCCTGGGTATTTTGGTTGCTCTAGGATGGAAATTGCCATTTTCAATTGTATACAACTGAATACTAGCAGGGAATCAGAGCTATTATGAGTGTTTATAAGGTCAGAGACCAGGAGCCATCAGCGGAGCTGCCTGACAGGAAACATACAGAGCTAGAGAATCTCAAGGCTGTACAGAGAAGGGGCTCAACATTTTTAATAAAGACCAATTGAATAAAATGATTTTTAGCTCAAAATGAGTAATAAAAATTGCCCCCAAAAGGTGTCCATAGCCTTTAAATGTTTGATGGCTCAGCATAAGCATACAGCAATATATTTACGTAATTACGATATTATTGCACAACTGTATGATAATTTCCTTCTACATAAAATCTCGACTGGTTCTGGACTGGGGGCAAAGTTTCTTCTTTGGTAGCTGTAGTCTCAGAGTGAAATGTTCTCTAGACTTAGGCCTAGTCTGCAGGAGTTCGCACACACATCCTTCCTGTAGCTCTGCTCAACTAATGGGCCATTTACACGGGCCAACAATTGAAACTATCATCGATCACCAGCGTTACTAGTAACGCTCGTTAGCAATGATCTTACGGTATAAATGCAGCACAAAAGATCATCGTTTCCCAGTGGATGGCGGTGCTGTGTAAACACGATCTGCCGCCGGGAAACAATGAGACAGTATGGGGAAGAGTGATGGCATTAGCGATCGCTCCTCCCCATACTCTGGAGGAGATCGGTGCATGTAAATGCACTAGTCTCCTCCGCTACCTACCGATCAGCAGATTATCAGGAATGAATGCTTCCTTCCCGACAATTTGCTAGATCGACGTCCTGTATAAAGGGACCATATGACTCCACTAAATAACTAAATTTGCCACTGTTAACAATATATTGACCACTCATTGCCATTAGGTATAAACAGTGCATAAATAAACAAGTGGTTCAACAACATTAAATTAAACCTTTTAGCAGTAACTAACCCTATGCAGTAGTCCTCTTGGGCACTGCAGTCGCTAGGCCTTGGTACAGGGGCACATACCCTGGGTATTTTGAGTGTTCCAGGATGGAAATTGCCATTTTGAATTGTATACAACTGAATACTAGCAGGGAATCAGCTGATGTGCAGATATCAGAATTGCACGATAGACTAATAGAAACCAGACCAGCAGGTAAGCACTGTAGATGTTATGGAGAGCACTGCAGCTGCCATGGGAATCATAAACAAATGGTGGTTAGCATGACGAGCATGGTGGCTGGCAATGCCACCGACCTTCACAGAAAAACACCATCATGAAGCTCTATCACAAGCCAGCTATTTACCAGCAACTAGGGCAGTGATTCCCAAACTTATTAAAACGTATGCACTTTAGGGGTCACTGTAAAGCTATTCCTGCCTCACAGAAGCTTGGTGTAGGGGCAGCTGAAAGTTCTATAAGCGTGCCTTCACACCCGGCAGATTTAGTTGCAATAAATTTCTGGAACTGAAAATCCAGTTTCATTCATCTGAACGAGGCTTGCAGAAATCATAACAACAAAACATCCCCATTTAGATGAAAGGAACTGAATTCCAGTTGCAAAAATTTTCTGCAACACAATCTGCTCCCTAGTTCTTGTCCAACACTAGAATTTGGCTAAGGAATTTGTACTGTTTTGCAAAGCATCTTTGACCAGGCTGAAATCAGTTTGCCTTCCTACTGTAAAGGTGACAGGACTTGCCATGGGGAACCCCTTGTTGGGAAACGCTGATCTAGGGGATCATTTTACAGGGTCTACATCCCAAGGAATATAGGTCAGGTAGACCTGGCTTGTGCATACTCTTAATTTCTCTGTCAACCCTTGGATTAGCATCAATAAAAAGATGTCAAGGTTCATAAATTGCAAGATGACCAAGAAATGCAAAATCGAAAAAACGAAGCGCTTAACACAGACGACGTGGGATGCATGTAAATAGCGGCAGGTTACCTGTATACATTAACGATGACAGAGGATACCTCAGTCCAAGTGAGTCTTCTGTGAAACAGTCAACAAAATCTTCAAGCATTTGTAAAGCAAAATCTTTACCACGATATCGCTTTCTCACAAACATCGTGTCCAGAACTGGGAGCGTGTAGTTTTGTGTTAGATATGCTGTGCACATACTTCCTGGTAAATGAATATAAAACAATTTAAAGGGAATTCGTACAAGACTCTTCTGATTGTAAATTGCTGCAGGATATGCTGGCGCTATATCAATAAAGATTATTATTATTATTATTCTACAAAAAAATTTCACAAATCACATTCAACTTCATCTGTCAAAAAAAAAAAAAAATCGGCAGGTGTAATACAGGCTTTACTATGCCCTCAATATGCAAAGACACGCTTGGCTAACCACTTAATAGGGTTGTTCAGCTTTGGGGGCCTTTCTGCCAAACCACTTACTTCACCGGACCTGCGGAGGGAATCATATTTACCTGCTTCCCGCTGTTGGGTTCCAACTCCTTTGGTCCCCACTGCCATTGACAGACTACATTCCCCTCTTGTAAGCTTTTAGTTAAGCCACATGTGCCGCTGCAGCCGATGACTGGCTGCTGCAGTGACTTATTTCCCATCAGGATTATGATGAATAGACAAACAAAAGGCATAATATAATTATTCCACCTGAAAAAAATACTGACCCGAAGGCTTCACAGAATAGAATCCAATGGCTTCCCCCTTCCTCCACAAAATCTTGGCATAGTCTGAGCTGTTGTGACACAGGAAGGGAACCTCATTCCGCTCCATTTCTTTCTTTCGATATATAATTCGGTTTAGCACGTATAGAACAATTCTTTCTCCAAGAGACCTGGCCTGCAAACAAGATCCATCACATATGAACTTCAAGCTTTCCCTTTTCACGGTGCTGCATGAGTATTTGTGTAATTTGCATAACTGAGAGGGGTAACATGTAGTATTGAGCACGAATATTCGAATTTTAAATCGCGAATATCGCCACTTCGAGAATTCGCAAATATTTATAATATAGTGCTATATATTCGTATTCGCGAATAGTGTTGAATATTATAATCGCAAATTTATCGCGAATATATTACATTGCTGATTTTTCGCAATCAAGTAAACAATGACTGGAGATCACGAATTCTCGAATTTATGGCAAATATTCGGCCAAAAATTAGCGAAATATTGCGAATTCAAATATTGCCTATGCCGCTCATCAGTAGTAACATGAAGCAAATTGGCCCGTAACTATAATGCATCATACTGGTATCCTCTCATGGTGTAGAAAGACTTTTTGGGCCCCTTCACGTTGCATGACCTGGATTCGAAAGCAAGTTCTGCCCCCCTCATAGCTACACCCCTGCATTAACCTCTGTAAATGTGTCTGTAAATATCTTATTACTAATGTTATTCTTTCATCTGACTTTTGGTGATAAAAGTTTATCAAAGTCATATCTACTTTTTCATCCCAATGAATAGGAGATACATGGGAGATTATAAAGATCAAAAACATATTTCTCAGAAAATAAAGCCCTATTAAAAGTCAATAAATCAGCCACTTAGGAATCATGCACAATGGCCATGTCTGTATTTCAGTCTGGAAACAACGGATCCACAAATACCTTCTGTGTGTATTACACATTTTTCTTGCTGCCGTCAATAGAAAGGGCTATTCTTGTCCACAATACAGAGCAGAATAGGACATGTTCTAAAATCTGCCACATCACTATCCATCAGAACATTTGGAGCAATGAATGTGGCGATCTCTGGATCCATGTGAAGTACCGGGCTGGTTCTAGCTTAGTTAGAATGAGGTTGTCATGTACTATGTGATGTCTTATTTTCATTTTTTTACATTATTCATGGGATAACCCATTTAAGGAGGCTGTAGGATTTGATCAACACCTGTTTGTTAGAAGGGCTCCCCAGTAAACCATTGATACCGGTGTCTGGCTGCTCATACACCCATCGATCAGCTGTGAAGTGTTCCCGGTATAGGAGATTAATCAGTTCAAAGTTCTCATCAAAACTGACGGGCTGTTATCCAACTAATTACTGGTTATGACTTCCTGAAATACTAGCATGGACTTGCTGTGTCCTCCAGAGCGAGAGACATTCTTTTTAGCCATTTTCCACTTTAGCCAAAAGAGAAGGGTCCTGAATGAATGACTCCCTCTGAAAACTCTGAATTATGTAATAGGGTATTTGAAGATACAGGTGAAACTCGAAAAATTAGAATATCGTGCAAAAGTTCATTTATTTCAGTAATGTAACTTAAAAGGTGAAACTAATATATGAGATACATGCAAAGCGAGATACTTAAAGCCTTTATTTGTTATAATTTGGATGATTATGGCTTATAGCTTATGAAACCCCAAATTCACAATCTCAGAAAATTAGAATATTGTGAAAAGGTTCAGTATTCTAGGCTCAAAGTGTCACTCTAGTCAGCTAATTATTCCATACCCCCTGAGCAAAGGGTACCGGAGATTGTGACTTTGGGGTTCTCATAAGCTGTAAGCCATAATTATCCAAATTATAACAAATAAAGGCTTAAAATATCTCGCTTTGCATGTAATGAGTCTATCTCATATGTTGGTTTCATCTTTTAAGTTGCATTACTGAAATAAATGAACTTTTGCACGATATTCAAATTTTTCGAGTTTCACCTGTATGTCTGATAAACCATACAATCCCTTTAAGGAGTAAACAGTAGATTATCACCCAGTTCTTACCTGCTGAAGGCCTTCTCGAGAGGAGTTTGATGTCCTAACAACGTCATCTATTGTCCACCACTGGTGACCAAGATACAGTGCCACAGCTATAGAGGAGTAACAACATATATCACACTGTATTGTTGCGATACCAAAATTTTGATTCGATTTCAATACCATAAAAAAGTATTGCGATACCATTCAATGCCATGCGAAAAAATAAAAAACACCAAAAAAGCCACGTGCATTCCGCATTTAAAAAAAATGGCGAATCGCGCAGTTTTTTTTTTTCCTGTTCCAGTGTTCACCGCATAGGAGATTGTTTTTATATTTTCATAGTTTGGACTTTTCAGACGTGGCGATATGTAATATGTTTATTTATTTATTGTTTATATATTTTATATGTAAAATTGGGAAAGGGGGTAATTTATACTTAACATTTAGTTTTTTTTTTTTTTTACTTTTTATTTAATAACTATTAGCCCCCTTAGGGGCTATAACCTGGGATCTTTTCATCCCTTGTCCTATTCACCCTAATAGAGTTCTATCAGGGTGAATAGGACTTCACACTCTCCCTGCTGTCCTGTGCATAGTACACACAGCAGCAGGGAGCTTACCATGGCAGCCAGGGCTTCAATAGTGTCCTGATCGGAGGAGCCCCAGGATTACACTGCTGGGGCTCTGATCAGAAGCTGCCACTGCCACCAATGAAGAGAAGGGGAGGGCACCAATTATTTTAATACTGGGGGGGGGGCAGGCGCACTACGCCACCAATGATAATTAACCTTTAATACAGGAGGCGGGTGCAGATCAGCGGCAGGGTGCCGGCTATGTGATTCTGCTGCCGGCACCCGCCTCCTGTATTAAAGGTTAAAGAGGACCTTTCATGGGTCCAAATATTGTAAACTAACTATCAGGATATGTAGCGCGGCGCCCAGGGATCTCACTGCGCTTACTCCGTTCGCCCGCTATGGCCCCCGTATATTCTCCTGCTCTGTATGCTAAATGCAAGCTTCTGAGCAATGGGGAGGAGACTGCCCTTTTTCTCAATGGGCGTTCATTCTCCCTGGCTGTAGTACAGAGCGTCACAGCCACGGAGAAAAAAACCTCACCTTTTCCCTGGCTGTGAAAGGTCCTCTACTATCATTGGTGGTACAGTGCTCCCGCCCCTCCTCCGCCCCTCTCTCTTCTTATTGGCAGCAGCGGCAGCACAGTCAGGGGGGACGGAGTGAGTGACTCCTTCTCCCCTGTGCTGCTGAGGGAACATGAGTGCGCTGACAGCAGTGCGCTCCATGTTCTCTGATGCTAGGCTGTGCAGTAGGGCAGCCTAGTATCGATAAATGTCAAATCCCGGTATCGTATCGATACCGGGACAAAAGTATCGATTGGGTATCGATATTTCGATACCCGCAACAACCCTACACTGTATAGACATTATTCTGTATACTATAATAGTATATTATTCATGAATCTACATGTTTTCCCACCAGTCTTCTTATCTGTAAGGCTGGGGCTACACAGCGATCTTGGCCATGACACTTGTAGCACAACCAAGATAACTATATAGCAGGGCAGCCACTGAACTGAATGGTGTCGCAGAGCAACAAGTTAATTGCCGCAACCCAAGAATTGCAAAGAATCCAACAGTGTTGTATTTTTTTCTGATTCTGGGGTTGTGATTGCTGCAACTTACAAGTCGCACTGTGACCTCATTCACTTCGATGGCTGCACTGCTACTCAGCAATCTTGGTTGCGCGACGAGTGTTGTGGCTAAGATGGTCATAAAGCCTCAGTCTAAAAAAACGACAACTTGATTATTTATTCCCATAAACTACATATTTCTTTTTTGTTTTTTGCTGTATTTTTCTACCTTTTCCTGCTACAACTTATTCTCTCCATGAAATGATGCGTAATATTAAAGGTGGGCATGTAGCAATGGGATATAACCACCATCTATCTCCCTCAACATGTATGCTTGGATCAACTGAGCATGTAAGTGTTTTTGCCATGTGAAGAGGAGGGCAACTCGGCCAGACAACAAAACATGTACAATATTTATTTTCCCTAAAGCAGAACTCTGTGGAGATTGAAACTACCCCTATTAGAGTGCCAGTAGATCTCGTGGACGAACAACTTTAGGCTTTGGTCAAGAACTAGGCCGCAGCTACCTAATATTTATCTAATGAAGACTGAGCTGTGTAAACGGTCTGAATTCCAAATGGTCACGTGTTTTGAAAGTGCCACATGGCCATTAAGAATTCAGTTAAATATCAGGCAGTTTACTAATTGGCCGGGCGGTTCTTGACGGCAGCTGGCTGCAACCTGAATGGATCACGACCGTGCCGTGTGGTTGTTCCCTAATACTGGGGTGCAACCATTGTTTTGACAACATGAACAGTGGTGAATGTGGCACTATTCTCGCCGGCAAAAGTGTCGGAACCAGTGAGGGGGGCGATTAGTTATCCTCTGGACCTCTGAATTTATAAACGCTATAGTTCAATATTTAATTAATTATTGAAATCTTAGTGGTCTATTGTACATTGAAAGTTGTCTATTTCAATTAAGAGACACACGATACAGTCATTACATAAAGTCATACCTGTCAATGAATCTTCGGGTGCAAAAAGAGCCAGGATTTTGTGTGTCTGATCTCCTCCATAAAGTGGGACATATCCTACTGTACTAAGTCTGATTGGTACCTAGACAAAAACATGCATTAATGATCACCACTGATAAAATATCTCTAAATATATATATATATATATATATATATATATATATATATATATATATACACACACACACAAAAGGGCAGCGGCACTAGTTTTTGTAAGCAAGTCCTAAAAGGGAATTTGAGAAAGGTTACAAGAGAGCAGGAGCGGACTGGGAACTTTAAGTGGCCCTGGAAATAAACCTAAAAGTGGCCCACATTTTGTAGACAGGTCCAAATTGACAGAAGGTTGGACAACACAAGCAGGTAGGACCAACACAAGTAGAGTTGAGTCAGCAGTGGCATAATGCAGCACAAAATAGCATCCTAGCAGAACCACATACCGTAGTGCAGCACAATATACTGTCCCAGCAGGACAAATTATCTCCCCAGAAGCTGTCGTTCTGTGGTGGCCATCAACAGCTGGCACATTCTGTCCTCCTCCTCCAATTGTTCATAATTAAGATATGGAGCAGGGTGCTTAGGAGGTAGGATTCAACGCCACAGCACCTAGCCAACTCTACCTTCAGCATGCTACCTGGACTTCCCCTAGTAATGACCTCTATAGTGCCCATGTAGTATGATCCACAGGTGGCCAAGGAAAGAAGAAAAAAAAATTAAATACCAGAGTCCAGTTACAAGTCACCATCTCCAGTGCAAGTTAAAGTCCTTTTCCAGCCTGCAGCCTGAGACACCTGCATCCCTGTGCCATTTCTACACTTCCTCATATAGCAGGGCAGAGACCCATGGGGTCCTGTGCCCCTCTTCAGCAATCAACTGCATCACCTACTGAATTCAGGACGGAACCAGCAGTCACTGGCCAGAAACATAAGTACCTGATGCTCCCAGTGTTAATTACCACTGAAAGCATCAGATCATTATGTACCTGGCCATGGCAGTGAGGAGAGCTCAGAGCCCCCTGGGCAGCGGCCCACCTGGACATTTCACTGTAGGTCTATGGCCAGTCCGCCCCAGCAAACGAGCAGAAAGCTATCTACCTGGCCACTATGGCAGGGTCATTTGATTCAATTCCTATTAGAGACACGCAAGCATTGTCATAGATGCGTCTACTGTGAGTCCATCAAGTCCAAAGCTAAATCTCCCAACTACAGAAATGGGGAATCTTTGTACAAATCACCTCTCTTCCAATCTGCGGTGATAAATACTCCGGATTATCAGGGTCAGCACATCGGAGGTAAGACAAATAATCCTCTGACAGGCTCTCCAGTTCATCATGGCTACAGTTCTCCAAGAGATCGGCAGGGAAGGCCATTCCTGAAAGTAACACAAAACATGTGTAAGATGTGAAAAAAACACAAAGAACTACGGTATCTAAATAATTTATATACACTACTACTCAAACACTCCACACAATATCAAATGGAAGAAATGCAACCTGGAGAAAGAAAACCTCATGTTCACCCCACATGGTTCTCAAATGGGAAGTGAGAACGGGGGCAAACGAGGGCTGGGCCATGGCACAAGACACGAGTCTAATCTTGACGTTACTATGTCCATCCAGCCTGTATATGACGTAGAATCAGACAGGCTAGCTAGACGTGCACCAAATTTATCACAATGGCTGGATAGTAAATGTGGTGCAGGGATAGACATTTTTGTCCACCAATTGTTGGTTGGCTCAGTTGTAAATTGAATTTTAGACCAGATTTGTGGTGCAAAATGGAGAATATTAGGAGACACCCTTCCATTAAGTCATGCCCCTTGTCTGGCAATGTAGCTCGCCAGCTAAGACCTGTCCTAGGTTGCTAGTATAGCCTTATATGTGTATACAGCTAAACCTGCCAATAACCTTCATACAGTTCCTATGTTTATGTGTTAAAGACAAAAGCAGAGTTATTTACTGTGACATCATGTTTTGGTTGTCATATTACTGGTCTATTTTGTATTCACAGAAGCAGAAAAAGATAATATGCCTTTAAGATTCATTTTGTAATGTAAGGTAAACTCAGTGACACAGCAAAAACAACAGAAAGCATAGTGTTAATCTGTACGTTCACTAAATCTAGATGCCACAAACTGCACCCCATATGGCATAATTTGCTTCAGAATCTAGGTGCACTCCCATTGCTACATGTGGGCCAACGTATTTTTTGCATTACATTATCTTGTTGTGGACCTTAGGATATGTTTTGCGAAATGATGTAAAAAAAGGGATTTTTTTTTACAAAAATTTAGTAAAAATATCAGTACGAATTATCGCATCTTGTTTTTGCAGTTGTTAGCACTAGTGGTTGTCTATGGCAATTCACACTGGTATGTTGTATACTTGCACATAGGCTGTTACCCCTCTGTTTAGATGGGGATGGCACGAGAGTGATGGGGACCTTGTTACAGATTTTGCATCAGGACTCAGGGGTTTGTTCCTACTGAAACCAACAGCTTAGATGCGTTTTAGGGTGAAGTTCAACAAATTAGATGTCGGTCCAACATCAATCATAGGATAGATAGGCCATGGAGTTTATTGTCCACAAAATAAATGAAGGCTCCTAATCAATACACATCAATACAATTATTTTATAGATTAACCATGACACAAGAGCAGTCACTGGCGTAGGGATCGCCATAGCAGCCATAGCAATGGCTATGGGGCCCTACACCACTGGGGCCCGGGTCGCCGGCTGAGGATTAAAAAAAAATAAAAAAATTCATGTGGCGAGTGCGCTGGTGGAGTGTGGGGGCGGCTCGGCGCCTCCTGCCCTGTACTATGTCCCCTATGCTGTATTCTGCCCCCTATGCTGCACTGTGTCCCCTATGCTGCAATGTGTGTGCCCCCATGCCCTGTACTGTACCCTATGCTGTATTATGCCCCCTGCCCTGTACTGTACCCCCTATGCTGTATTGTGCCCCCTATGCTGTACTGTGTGTTCCCCCTGCCCTGTACTGTGCCCAATATGCTCTACAGTGCCCCTTGCCTTGTACTGTGTCCCCCTATGCTGCACTGTGTACCCCCCTGCCCTGTACTGTATCCCCTATGCTATATTGTGCCCCCGTCGTATACTGTACCTCCTATGCTGTATTGTGCCCCCTGCCCTGTACTGTGCCCCCTATGCTGTACTGTGCCGCCTGCCCTGTACTGTACCCCCTATGCTTTGCCGCTTATACTGTACTGTGCCGCCTGTCCTGTACTGTGCCCCCTGCCCTGTACTGTGCCCTATACCCTGCTCTATGCCCCATTATAATACCCTGTAGGAGGCACATTACAAGAGCATAAGGGTATATCCCTGTACTATGCCTCCTAACCTCTACTATGCCCCCTTATACCCTATACTGTGCCTTCATACCCTGCAATTTGTCCCCTTACCATAGCCTGAACAGTGCCCCTAATCATACCATGTACTGTGCCCTCTTATACTCTATACTGTGCCCCTGGTCACATACTGTACTGTGTCTCCTTATACCCTGTTATCCAGTCACTGTATGGCGGAGTTATCCAGTCACTGTATGGCGGTGCTATCCAGTCACTGTATGGCGGCGTTATCCAGTCACTGTATGGCGCCGTTATCCAGTCATTGTATGGTGGCATTATCCAGTCATTGTATGGTGCCGTTATCCAGTCACTGTATGGCAGTGTTATCCAGACATTGTATGGCACTGTTATCCAGTCACTGTATGGCGGTGTTATCTAGTCACTGTATGGCGGTGTTATCCAGTCACTGTATGTCGGTGTTATCTAGTCACTGTATGGCGGTGTTATCCAGTCAATGTACGGCGGTGTTATTCAGTCATTGTATGGCGGTTATCAAGTAACTGTATGATGGTTATTCAGTCGCTGTATGGTGGTGTTATCCAGTCATGATATGGATCTATAACGTTACAGTGTTTTGTTATCCACTCATGGTATGAGCTATTATCCAATATGGTGGTATTATTTAGTCTCTATATGTTGGTGATTATGTAGTCACTAAATCTATTATTATTCGGGGGCAGGGCTAATATCTTTACAGTATTTACTGTGGATTCCAGTACATGATACTGTGGAGTGAGCCGTGTAGAATACAGTCCACACCACTGATCACCAGGACCAGGCTGTGCGCTCTGCCAGTACATTGCAGTACATTGCAGCCTCCCTTCTCTGCCTCTAGTGCTTGGCACTTGGCACTATCATGGCACACTAAGGCCGGTTTCACATCACGTTTTGCTATTCGATTCGTCTAATGTATACATTAAATGTATATGTTAACAAATGCCTCAGACTGACACCATACAGTGGCATCTGTCACCATAGAGTCCCATTGTAAAAATAAAATAAAAAAATTATACATTAACGTATAATACAGATTTTGCAGGATACAAAAGCAAAGTGTGCTGCGCTTTTTTTTATCCTTTTTTTCCAACGTATACATCAAATGGAAGGCAAAAATGTGATGTGAACCCTCCCTTATATATGCACACATACGATGCCAGGATAGTCATGGAGGGGGGGCCCATACAAAATTTTGCTGTGGGGCCCAGTCAGTTCTAGCTACGTTTAGTATGAAGCACAACAAAATTCCAGCACTCACGATTTTGGTAGCTAAAATCTTCGTCTTTTATTCAGGCAGTAGACAGTTTAGACAGGACATCCACCCACAAGTGTAGCAACATTGACGCGTTTCGAACAATAGTTCTTAGTTGTAACAATGAGCTGTGTTATCTCTGGTAGTTTTATGTTGGTTTGTAGAGTAATTACTCACTGCCCCTCACCTGCAGGGCGGGGGAGCAGAGGAGGCAAAGCACACTTTAACCTCTTATTTTCCAGATGTAGCAGTGCTCATGTGTTTTACAATATGCATTGATAATTTATGCATCCACATATAGTCATCAGTTAGTCAATTAAATCAAACGTGAAATATAACATCAATAAAAACGGTATACATAATAAAATTAAGGTAGAGTATCAAATGTCATGATAGCAGTAGAACACCACACCAGCTATATACAAACGCATCCATGCATGGATCCATATGTGACAGTGTTCCACTGCTATATCTGACATAGGCTCTTTCCCTCTGCCCGCTCCCGCTAGTACTCTCAATTGCAGTGTAAAAGGTAATATGATGCAAAAAGAGACCATTGGTCAATGGAAATACAAGAGCTCTTTTTTCATATTCGGGCCATTAGGATGCCTGGTATTCAATTTGAAAATCCAGAAGGCTTCTCTCAATCTCACTAGACGTTTAAAATCTCCTCCTCTGCTAGGTAGTCTCACTTGTTCTATTGCAAAAGCTTTAAAATTGCGCACTTGGCTTTCATGTTTGCAAATAAAGTGTCTGGCCGCATTGGATATGTTCACACTGTGCGGATTTTTTATGTAGTTAAGGTGCTCTCGTTTTTTGAAGATGAAGTTGTTACGGAGTCTTCCTTTTTGTTATTCTCCGAAGTAATAATTTGGGATTTTTTATAATCTGATAATTTGGGCTTTGCCCCATAGTCCATACCATGGTGAACACTCTGTGATGAATCCTGTGAGCCATCTGAGGTATCAGCGGTATCTAATTCAGAGGAGAAGCTCACCCTAGGTGATTTGTTCTGAGACTTTGGCTTATAACTGCGGTTGCTTTGCTTTGTTTTATTTTTATTTTTGTTTTTTAAAATAGATCTTGGGGTCGAGTAGATATTTTCCCTTCTGCCCCATTCATAGACTTGGTCTTGTTTGTAATCATAGAGATCTCTTTGAAATTTTTTATGTTTGATATCTGTAATAAAATCTTCCATCTGGTGTATATTATGCAGCATTTCTGTTTGTAGATTTTCAAAATCAGCACCAGAATCAAAAGGTTTTAAAGACAATTTGCAAAGTTCAATTTCATCCTGCAGTTGTAGCAGCTTATCACTTTCACATTTTACTATGAGTGACATGAGTTGGAGTGAGCCGTTTGAGAGGATTTGGTTCCATTGCAGAGTAAACAAAAAAAAAGAAAAAAAAAAAAGAAGAAGAGCTCTTGTATTTCTATTGACCAATGGTCTCTTTTTGCATCATATTACCTTTTACACTGCAATTGAGAGTACTAGCGGGAGCGGGGAGAGGGAAAGAGCCTATGTCAGATATAGCAGTGGAACACTGTCACATATGGATCCATGCATGGATGCGTTTGTATATAGCTGGTGTGGTGTTCTACTGCTATCACGACATTTGATACTCTACCTTAATTTTATTATGTATACTGTTTTTATTGATGTTATATTTCACGTTTGATTTAATTGACTAACTGATGACTATATGTGGATGCATAAATTATCAATGCATATTGTAAAACACATGAGCACTGCTACATCTGGAAAATAAGAGGTTAAAGTGTGCTTTGCCTCCTCTGCTCCCCCGCCCTGCAGGTGGGGGGCAGTGAGTAATTACTCTACAAACCAACATAAAACCACCAGAGATAACACAGCTCATTGTTACGACTAAGAACTATTGTTCGAAACGCGTCAAAGTTGCTACACTTGTGGGTGGATGTCCTGTCTAAACTGTCTACTGCCTGAATAAAAGACGAAGATTTTAGCTACCAAAATCGTGAGTGCTGGAATTTTGTTGTGCTTCATACTAAAGATATACAGGCTCACCAGCCTTTTCCGTGCACGCAGGTGTTTGGATAATTGGGTTGAGCTGGACTTTTCTTTGTGCATATTCACAGTTCTAGCTACGTCCCTGAGAGCAGCAGTGTTAAATTGTCAATGATGGTTGTAGTCGCCATGACATCTACCCCCACACAATCTTCCAGCAGCAGTGTACATGCAATCTCTTGAGATACTACATGTGGATCCGAGGACTTCTAGCTTTCATTAATGGTGGTCTCAGATGAATTTTCTCCATTATTGTTGCTTCAGAGCATATTAGCATGTTCTCCATTAGCACAAATCTGTGTTCACAGGGAAAATGAGGTAGTCAGAAATCCTCTTCTTGTCTCATCAAAGGCTCAGTCTCCACATGCTTTATACTGCAGCTCGTCTTGTTCTTGTTGACTGCTGCATATAAGAACAAGTCCACCAAACTATAAAGAACTTAACCACCAATGAGAAACATATGACAAGCCTGTTGGCTGCATATATATTGAAGCAAATATGCCCCAATAAGAGGGTATCTTGGGTATAGGCCTGTAAGGTCACATAGTTATCATACAGGGGAGTGCCCCCTAAATTAGCCAGAACTGAAAGCTGCTCTGTTTGAGCAGTTCCCATTCTGCAAACTTGCACCATTCTTGTATTACATAGGCAGCCATTTATCTGAAAGGTTCTTACATAAAGGGGAAATGCAGTCTCAACAAAATCAGTATTCTGCCAGGGGTGTCGGGAGCAGGACCCGCTGTGATCCCCCTGGGCGGGGGGCAATTAAGAAAAAAAGCTGTCTCTGATTAGACAATCCCTTTAACATAAAGTAAAATCATAGTCTCACAGGTGCTTACACAGCTGCTCCAGAGTAAGTGCCAGGTGTTCAACACATGCCCAGTGAGCCACCAGGGACATGAAGCCAGGCCACACTGTCATATAACACAATCAATACATGCTTCATACATGGCGCATCCATGCTCAGCCACATAATACACTGCAGTTCCATCAGTGATGGTTGTACTTTTCACTAGTGACTAGGAATGCTGCTACTGAGCTGTGACTCACTGTTCCTACTGTCCACCAGCTTGTCAGTTTAGATATTTATCACATCATTGAAGCTTCCTCTGATAGGCCGTGGATGATTCTGCATGGATGAGCAAGTTCCATATAGCCCGGAGCAAATACACTCATTAAAACCCTCATGCAGAAAGGATATTGAAGTGGAAAAGAATGTCCAAATAAAACACAAAAATCTGCCCTGTTTACTCCCCTGAAGCTAGACAACCAAAACTATGCAAAAACATGAGAACTGTGCAGAGCATCAGAGGCTGGGAAAATACATGTGCTAAAAAGAGCCGCAACTAAAGGAAGAAAGAGCATCATAGACTCATAAAAATATAAAACCCAATAAAACCTCCAAAATGCATATTGTTAAATTGGTTCTTTGAGCTTTTTTTTTGGAACAATATGCTTTCATCATCCCTGGCGAAGAAAGACAGATTAGTCAATACTTACCTGCACCTTGCACCTCCATTTCCACTGCATTCACAGGAGCTGTGGGTATTGACTGGAAGTGTTCCTTAGTCTTCCTGTTCCCTCATCTTCCTGTTCAGCCGCATAATAAATGCAGCTGAACAGGAAAACCAGGGAACACTTCTGGTTGGGACCAGAGCAAAAGAGCCCACAAACTCTGTAAGTGCAGCGGAGATGGGGGCATCAGCAATGCAATGCAATTATTGACTAATCTGTCTTTCTTCCTCAGAGATGAAGAAAGTATTAGGGCCCTTGCAGATGAGCGTGTCCGGATGCGTCCCGGTGCATTGCGGCAAACCCGGGCGAGTAGGTACGCAATTGCAGTCAGTTTTGACTGCGATTGCTTTCCGATGAGTTTTGCACGCGTGTGATAAAAAACCGACTGTGGTACCCAGACCCGAACTTCTTCACAGAAGTTCAGGTTTGGGTTAGTTGTAGTGTAGATTGTATTATTTCCCCTTATAACATGGTTATAAGGGAATATAATAGCATTCTGAATACAGAATGCATAGTAGAATAGGGCTGGAGGGGTTAAAAAAAAATAATTTTTTTAACTTACCTCAATCCACTTGTTTGCGCAGCCCGCATCTCTTCTGTCTTCATCTGTGAGCATTAGGACCTTTGATGACGTCACTGCGTTCATCACATGGTCCATCACCATGGTGATGGATCATGTGATGAGTGTAGTGACGTCATCAAAGGTCCTATTGTTCACAGATGAAGACAGAAGAGATGCCGGCTGCGCAAACAAGTGTATTAAGGTGAGTTAAAAATTTTTAATTTTTTTTTTTAACCCCTCCAGCCCTATTTTACTAAGCATTCTGTATTCAGAATGCTATTATTTTCCCTTATAACCATGTTATAAGGGGAAATAATAATGATCGGGTCCCCATCCCGATCGTCACCTAGCAACCGTGAGTGAAAATCGCACCCACTGCATCTGCACTTGCTTGCGGATGCTTGCAATTTTCACGCAACCCCATTCATTTCTATGGGGCCTGCGTTACGTGAAAAACGCACAAAGAGGAGCATGCTGAGATTTTCACGCAACGCACAAGTGATGCGTGAAAATCATCGCTCGTGTGCACAGCCCCATATAAATAAATGGGTCAGGATTCAGTGCGGGTGCAATGCATTCAACCCGCGCGGAATACTCGCCCGTGTGAAAGAGGCCTTAGGTTCTAAAAAAGCCAGGTGGACCCCTCTAAACTAGCCATAGACATCTGATAATTATCATCCAAAAATGTATCATGTTGAATATTTCCCATGACACCGGTCATTTTACCAGTTCAGCTAACCAGTTAATACGAGGCAAAGGTCTCGACACCCCTGATTAAATGTATGTTATTCATGATCTTTAAGTGACTGTCATAAGACAATCCCTGTTACATACATGCATCCATAAGATGCATATGAGCATTCAAAACATGCAAGTAGCATGTGGCTTCCATCTGATCAGTAATGAGTAGCGTTATAGAGTCTCGCAGTAAACAGCAGTTCTGGATTATAAGATAACGGAGCCCAGCACCCAGAGTTCCTTACAGCTCATAAGCATCTTCTAGATGCCTGCATTTAAAGGGGTTATACCATGATTAACCCTTTCGTGACCAAGGGTCATTGATGCCCTAATGTCCAGGTCAAAATTTACAAATCTGACATGCGTCACTTTATGTGGTAATAGCTTTGGAACACTTTTACTTATCCAAACCATTCTGAGATTGTTTTCTCGTGACATATTGTACTTCATGATAGTCATATATTTGAGTCAATATATTTCACCTTTATTTATGAAAAAATCCAAAATGTACCCAAAATTTTGAAAAATTCACAATTTTACAAATTTCAATTTCTCTGCTTCTAAAACAGAAAGTCATATCTAATAAAATATTTATTACTTAACATTTCCCATATGTCTACTTTATGTTGGCATCATTTTGGAAATGTCATTTTATTTTTTTAGGACGTTAGAAGGCTTAGAAGTTTAGAAGCAATTCTTAAAATTTTTAAGAAAATTTCCAAAACCCACTTTATAAGGACCAGTTCAGGTCTGAAGTCACTTTGTGGGGCCTACATAGTGGATACCCCCATAAATGACCCCATTGCAAAAACTACACCCCTCAAGTTACTCAAAACTGATTTTACAAACTTTTTTAACCCTTTAGGTGTTCCACAAGAATTAAAGGAAAATGGAGATGAAATTTCTAAATTTCACATTTTTGGCAGATTTTCCATTTTATTGCATTTTTTTATTTAACACATTGAGGGTTAACAGCCAAACAAAACTCAATATTTATTACCCTGATTCCGCGGTTTACAGAAACACCCCACATGTGGTCGTAAACTGCTGTACGGGCACACGGCAGGGCGCAGAAGGAAAGGAATGCCATACGGTTTTTGGAAGGCAGATTTTGCTGGATTGGTTTTCTGAACGCCATATGTTTTTTATTTTTCTGCCGATCGTCTTGTGCAAGGCCTCGTTTTTTGCAGAAAGTGTTGAGGTTTTAATTGGTACCATTTTTGGGTACATAGGATTTTTTGATCATTCATTATTACACTTTATATGGCAAGGTGACCAAAAAATTGGCTGTTTTGGAACAGCTTTCATTTATTTATTTTTACAGCGTTCATCTGAGGAGTTAGGTCATGTGATAGTTTTATAGAGAAGATCGTTACGGACGTGGCAATACCTAATATGTATACTTTTTCTTATTTATTTAAGTTTTACACAATAATAGCATTTCTGAAACCAAAAAAATTATGTTTTAGTGTCTCCATAGTCTGAGAGCCATAGCTTTTATATTTTTTGGGCGATTGTCTTAAATAGGGTATCATGTTTTGCGGGATGAGGTGACGGTTTAATTGGTACTATTTTGGGGGTCATAAGCCTTTTTTATCGCTTGCTGTTGCACTATTTGTGATGTAAGGTGACAAAAATAGCTTTTTTTGGCACAGTTTTTTTTATTTTTTTTTAATAGTGTTTATCGGACTGGGTCTATCATGTGATATATTTATAGAGACGGTCGTTACGGACGCGGTGACACCTAATTTGTGTATTTTATTTATTTATTTTTTTTATAGGAAAAGGCAATTTCTTTTTTTAATTTACATTTTTATTTATTTATTTTTCATTTTTATTATTTTCACTTTCCTTTTTTATCAAGTCCCTCTTGGATCATGAAGATCCAATGGGGCTGATGGCTGTACTATACTTTGCAATGCTCTTGCATTGCAAAGTATAATACTATTAGATGCCCTGTAGGTGGCAGCACCAGATGCCTTTGCCATGGCAACCGGACGCCTTTGCAAAGCGTCCGGTTGCCATGGCAACCATCGGGCGCTGCTATCAGCGCTGCAGCCCCGATGGTTCAGAGAGGGAGCTCCCTCCCTCTATTAACCCCATGGATGCTGCAACCGCAGCATCTATGGGGTTACAGCAGAGTGTCAGCATAGAGCTGACACTCGCTGCTGATGGCGGCGGCTCAGGAATGGAGCCGCCGCCATCACACACAGCGGGGGCACAGGATCGGGGGCAGCGCTGGAATGGGGGGGGGGGGTTGTATTGGGGTACGGCGGCTAACCTTGAGGGTGAGGGAGGCTGGGGCAGGAGGGGCGGGGAGACAGCATGGGGCGGACCGCATCAGGGAGGGACTACATAAATATGGACGGGGAAACTACTTCATCAGGGGCAGGCGCGCACAGGGGGGTGTTGGAGGAGCACAGATCGGGGGGCACAGGAAAGGGGCACAGATTGGGGGCCACAGAGACACTACCTGATTTCAGGCTGTGATCTGCAGAGCGCAGATCAGAGCCTGAAACCGGCATTTTTTCCACTGCCGCGATCCGATTGGTTAGTCTGCACAGACTAACCAATCGGATCGATTGTCGGCAAGGGGCCACTCTGATTGGTCCCTTGCCGGCATTACTGAACTGTATGCTGTCCGTGACAGCAGCAGTGCGGGGGCAGAAGCTTTAATCCAAGCGCTTTGCAGCGCTTGGATTAAAGAACTGTCTTGACGTTTATAGACGTGATAGCTGCACGGGGCATGTGCAGCTATCACGTATATATACAGATTGCAGTCGGGAAAGGGTTAAGGTAAAAAATTAAAATCAGACATCATATAGGACATGACAATCTCTCTCTGACAACGCTAGAACCAGCCCTGTACGTCACATGGATCCAGAGAGCTTCATACTCATTCCTCCAATTGCTCTGCTAGATTTATTTCAAGCTGGCAGTTCAGGGGAGTGTCCGTCCTGCTTCAGCTCAGGTGCTGTGTCCACTCTCAGGGGTGTGTGTTCTTTTTCAGGGACAAGCCCTTTCTGCAGCAGCTCTCTCCCTGTAACTGTCACAGCTTCTAACACTAGATACTGCTGACGGCAGCTGAGGGATGGAAGTGATCATGTGCGTCCACCTCAGTGATATTACTGTGGTGGACAGAGAAATGAGAAAAAGCTGCTATCCTGCTCAATAGAGATCCTTATATCCTGAGGAAGTTAGCGCACGTGAGTGGTCCACATGGACCTTGCTATTGTCACATTCGGGGGTGGGAGGGAAACACTACACTGAACATGGGAGGGAAAGGGGTGAAGGAATAAGGCCTGGAAACTAGGGAAAGGAGATGGACACCTCCTAGTAAAACCCTAATCAAAATCCTGACTAGCTACCAGTATAAACAGACCCCAGAGGTAGGTGAGTTCATACACAGGAATACCTAATATCCTAACTTACCCTATAGGACCCTAGTACTAATGTCAGGACTGAGACAACCTGTTCCTCCAAAAGGAAGGACGAACAGGAGTCTCCCTCAGGCCTTAATACAAATGACAGGGAAATGCCCCACACAAAATAACCTAAACAAAATACAAAAGGGAAAGAAAACACTTAACTTCAAGTGGCTATGGCAGCACCAGGAACTCAGCCGAGATCCACAAACCAGCTATCCACAACTCAAACTGAATCTATAAACCGCATAGCATAGTGGGAGAAACAACAATAAATAGAGATGGTTAAATGACCATAATAGCCACACCTGGGGAAAGAAGGTGTGCCAAGCACCAGAAACAGCACAGACGTCATTTGATCCAAACGGAAAACATGTCAGATCAAACTACGTTTTGCCAGTCTCACCGATCTCCTTCCACCTGTCGAAGGAATTTCAGCGACAGCTATATTGTATTGCCTTGTTATTGGTTTTCCATGGCGCTGACTGTAAATAGCCTACATTGGTAATTTTTGGAGCCCACATATATCTTTTTGCATCAGGTCATTGCTCCATATTTTTTATGCTCAGGTATTGCTCTGTAAGGTCTCTAATAATGGATGATTATCTTATCAGATGTTTATGTTGTATTGCCCTCTTTGTCCCTTGATGAACCTTTATCAATCTACTTGGGGAAATGCATCGGGATTTAGGGTATTATTTTTTGTCACAATTTTGTTAGGGCTTCTAGGGGCATATTAGGCTTAGGTACGAGGACAGAGGGCGGGCATCACCATCAGGGTGTGCCTCTGGGCTGAGCCATTATCTAGGGTTCCAACAGGGTCAGATTTCCCGCTATGTAGCCCTTATTTGCCCCTGATGCCAAGTTTATCACTGATTATTGGTATAGCAGTGCTACATTGGGATATACATTGATAGCCTGAATTGGGCTTTTTTTTATATAATATGTATTAAAAGTTATGTTCAATTGGTTTTTGCCTTCTGTGACAATATTTTGATTTTTGCATGACCGACATTTGTGACTATCTACACTTACGTTTTTCGTATTTGGCACTATAATGATACATTTTATTAAGTAACTCAGTGGCAATGCAACATTTTTTTATTACGGTATATGCAATTACAAAATAATTTAGAATCAGGTGCTGGTTTGAAAAATGTTACATTTTTTTTCGCGGTACAACCTCTTGAAAGTACCATTGCCATAGTACAGTAAAAGCAGCTTAATGCTACAAATTACAAAAAAACAAAAAACTACTCACCTCTTGAATCCACTGCCAGAAGTCGCCAGCATGCAATCACTGCTGCCAATCAATGGCCTCAGCTGTCAAGTGCCAACTACTGGCATCATCACTCATTACGTGCTGTAAGAAGGTACAAGGAATCATCGTGGATGATAGGTACGTGTCACCAAGGTTCCTAGCCTCGGTGGGGAAAGAGCCGGTTCGAAGAAAAACATTACTTCCAAAAGTCCCCTTGTGATAAATTCTCCCCTAAATTCAGACTCTCTAAATATCAGACAGGATTAGGGTACTTTCACACTAGCGTTTTTCTTTTCCGGCGCTGAGTTCCGTCCTAGGGGCTCAAATCCGGAAAAGAACTGATCAGTTTTATCCCCATGCATTCTGAATGGAGAGTAAGGCTACTTTCACACTTGCGGCAGAGAGATCCGGCAAGCAGTTCCGTCGCCGGAACTGCCTGCCGGATCAGGCAAAATGTATGCTAACTGATGGCATTAGTAAGACTGATCAGGATCCTGATCAGTCTTAAAAATGCCTGATCAGTCGAAAAAATGCATTGAAATGCCGGATCCGTCTTTCCGGTGTCATCCGGCAAAAACGGATCCGGCATTTATTTTTTCACCTTTTTTTCAGTCTGCGCATGCGCATACCGGAAGGACGGATCCGGCATTCCGGTATTCTGAATGCCGGATCCGGCACTAATACATTCCTATGGGAAAAAATGCCTGATCCGGCATTCAGGCAAGTCTTCAGTTTTTTTAGCCGGAGATAAAACCGTAGCATGCTACGGTTTTCTCTTTTGCCTGATCAGTCAAAACGACTGAACTGAAGACATACTGATGCAAACTGAACGGATTACTCTCCATTCAGAATGCATGGGGACATACCTGATCAGTTCTTTTCCGGTATAGAGCCCCTGTCACGGAACTCTATGCCGGAAAAGAACAACGCAAGTGTGAAAGTAGCCTAATCCGTTCAGGATGCATCAGGATGTCTTCAGTTCAGTCTTTTTGACTGATCAGGCTTTTCAGAAAACCGTAGCATGTTGTATTTTTACCTCCGGCCAAAAATCCGGAACACTTTGACTGAATGCCGGATCCGGCATTTTTCCCATTGACTTGCATTAACGAAAAAAAAGTTAAAGTCCATAAATGGCGGATCTGTTTTTTCCAATGCATTTTTTCATTGTGATCAAAATCCTGATCAGGATTCAATTGTAATCCGTTTTCACACGTTTTTCCGGATCCGGCGGGCAGTTCCGGTGACGGAATTGAACGCCGGATTCAAACAACGCTAGTGTGAAAGTAGCCTTAGTAAGGCCTCCTGCACACGAACGTATTTTTTTGCGGTCCGCAAAAACAGGTCCCGTTTTTCCGTGATCCGTGACCGTTTTTTCGTCCGTGGGTCTTCCTTGATTTTTGGAGGATCCACGGACATGAAAAAAAAAGTCGTTTTGGTGTCCGCCTGGCCGTGCGGAGCCAAACGGATCCGTCCTGAATTACAATGCAAGTCAATGGGGACGGATCCGTTTGACGTTGACACAATATGGTGCCATTTCAAACGGATCCGTCCCCATTGACTTTCAATGTAAAGTCTGGAGTCCCTTTTATACCATCGGATCGGAGTTTTCTCCAATCCGATGGTATATTTTAACTTGAAGCGTCCCCATCACCATGGGAACGCCTCTATGTTAGAATATACTGTCGGATATGAGTTAGATCGTGAAACCTCATTTCCGACAGTATATTCTAACACAGAGGCGTTCCCATGGTGATGGGGACGCTTCTAGTTAGAATATACTACAAACTGTGTACATGACTGCCCCCTGCTGCCTAGCAGCATCCGATCTCTTACAGGGGGCTGTGATCAGCACAATTAACCCTTCAGGTGCCGCACCTGAAGGGGTTAATTGTGCTATCATCTCCCCCTGTAAGAGATCAGGGCTGCCAGGCAGCAGGGGGCAGACCCCCCCCCTCCCCCCTCCCCAGTTTGAATATCATTGGTGGCCAGTGCAGCCCCCCCCCCTTCCTCCCTCTATTGTAATAATTCCTTGGTGGCACAGTGTGCGCCCCCCCCCTTCCTCCCTCTATTGTAATCGTTGGTGGCACAGTGTGCGCCCCCCATTGGCCCCCCTCCCTCTATAGCATTAACAACATTGGTGGCCAGTGTGCGGCCTCCCATCTAGCCCCCCCCCCCCCCCATCATTGGTGGCAGCGGGTTACTAGCAGTAGTGATTCATACTTACCTGGGAGCTGCGATGTCTGCTTCCGGCCGGGAGCTCCTCCTACTGGTAAGTGACAGTTCATTTAGCAATGACACTTACCAGTAGGTGGAGCTCCCGGCCGGACACGAACATCGCAGCAGCCGGTAAGTATGAATGGGGGGGGGGGGAGATGGGAGGCCGCACACTGGCCACCAATGTTGTTAATGCTATAGAGGGAGGGGGGGGCCGATGGGGGGGCGCACACTGTGCCACCAACGAATTATTACAATAGAGGGAGGGGGGGGGGGGGGGCGCACACTGTGCCACCAACGAATTATTACAATAGAGGAAGGGAGGGGAGGGGGGCGCACACTGTGCCACCAACGAATAATTACAATAGAGGGGGGGGGGGGGGGCCGCACTGGCCACCAATGATATTTAAACTGGGGAGGGGGGGAGGGTCTGCCCCCTGCTGCCTGGCAGCCCTGATCTCTTACAGGGGGCCGTGATCAGCACAATTAACCCCTTCAGGTGCCGCACCTGAAGGGGTTAATTGTGCTGATCACGGCCCCCTGTAAGAGATCGGGTGCTGCCAGGCAGCAGGGGGCAGTCTTGTACACAGTTTGTAGTGTATTCTAACTAGAAGCGTCCCCATCACCATGGGAACGCTTCTGTGTTAGAATATACTGTCGGTTCTGAGTTTTCACGAAGTGAAAACTCAGCTTTGAAAAAGCTTTTATACAGACGGATCTTCGGATCCGTCTGTATAAAAACTAACCTACGGCCACGGATCACGGACACGGATGCCAATCTTGTGTGCATCCGTGTTCTTTCACGGACCCATTGACTTGAATGGGTCCGTGAACCGTTGGCCGTGAAAAAAATAGGACAGGTCTTATTTTTTTCACGGCCAGGAAACACGGATCACGGATGCGGCTGCAAAACGGTGCATTTTCCGATTTTTCCACGGACCCATTGAAAGTCAATGGGTCCGTGAAAAAAAGCGGAAAACGGCACAACGGCCACGGGTGCACACAACGTTCGTGTGCAGGAGGCCTAAATCTGCCCCACTACAGTTTGAAGTACTGAGTCTATGTATTGTTCTGCATTTGATTTACTTCCCTTTGCTGGTAGGGCACCATCATATTCTACAGTACTGTTCGCGTTGTCATGCTATAGTCTTAGATATTTGATACCTGAGCTTTGCATAAATTCTTGCACTAGCAATTTGAGGACTATTTTAGAACTCTTTAGAATTGTGTTAAATGTCTCATGTAGCACTGAAAGCTCACATGTATCAATGAACTACGGTAATCAGTCTGATAACTGGTATACGCTGCTAATGATCATTAAACTATTATGACTTAACAACCAAATCATAATAGGTTTAATAGGAATGCTTTTTAGTGATTATCTGGCGGTGTTAATATACCGCTGATTAGCCGATGCACGAGTGAAATGCTCATTTATCGGGGGGAATACGATCATTTGTGCACACACAACATTTTTTGTTTACTGGCAGCATATGGTGCTTTGTAATCATGCTCTCCTGCCGGCAAACACAGAGTCAGTATGGAGAAGAGCGATGGCACTAGCAATCACTGATCCCCATACTGTGGAGGAGATCGCTGCATGTAAATGCAGCGCTCTCCTCCGCTAACGAGCAGACGATTATCAGGAAGGAACACTTCCTTCCCGACAATCTGCTCCTCTCTAAAGAGACCTTTAGGGCCTTATTACAAAGCCTTAGTCCAAATATCAGGAACGACTGTGCCATGATGTAACTGTTCCACCTATCACCCAACAAATGGGAAATTACATTTTGTACAAAAATTTACACAAGGGATATACTGCCTACAATATGCAAACTGAATGGGGGTAATGACAATTATTCATCACTTGTTAACTACTGAATGCATAGGGCTCTGTGAAAGGCCCTTTATATGAACTTAATGTTGGCCAGACATCGACCCGTGTAACAGGACCCAAGTAGCTGTGTTTTTAACATTAAAGCCAGTTTTAAAGGCAGGTTCCCTTAATCTCCCGCTATTCTCAGTGGAGATCCAGAGACAGATATCTGGATGGTGACTTTATTCGGCCTATATATGAGACCTATCTGCAAAATTTGCACTGGGAGAACAAGGGACTAACCCGGGAATTTTTACCTACAAAATGTTGATGATTAAAAGGGTTTTTTCCAGGACTTTTGTTCTGCTGGTCTATGCTTCATTAGGGTCTGACTCCCAGCACACCTTGTTACTGCAAGTCACTACAGCTCATACCAGGCACAGTCACCATCAAATGTGTGGCACTCTTCCTGGTAAACAATGAAGGCATTTCAGCACTACATTTCTCTCTGGTGGTTCAAGCCCACCACCACCTCTCTCCTCCTACCCAGCAGGCCAAGCCACCAGAGTAGCGAGACTCTGTCCACTCCATACAGGCTGAGACCCACTTCCTGTCTGTCCACATGTAGCGTGCACGCAAGCTCCCTGTTTCTTAACGGGCCAGAGCATGTGTACCCTAATGTTCCCCATCCAATGGCTGGTCACTTTGGGGTACCTTAGGCACCTTCCACTTCGGAGGGTGCCTGAGTAATAAGTTCTAGTACTGTAGTGTCCTGCAAAGGTGTGCAATCAGCTTGTTGTACCAACTTCTGCCTGACTTCTAGATTTCTCACTTCACTGCCTGACCTAACCTCTGTCTGATCTCTATACTGACCAAGAGCTGCTTGTCCTGACCCACAGACTATCTTTGGATTGTACAAGCTCTGCCTGCCCTAACCTATGCCTGTCCCTGACTATCGTTTCGCCTGATCCCCTTAGTGCTCTGCACTAGTGTCTCTTGACTGCTTTATGTCAGCGGTCACTTGAACAGAGACTACTCCTAGAGGTAGCAGCCTGGTGGTTCCCCTACAGTGAAGTCCAGATTCCTGTACAGGGGTTAATGGGTGGAGACCAGGGAGGCTACTTAGATATCACCCTTGCGATGAGCCCCAAGCCAAATCTGACAAGTAGATCCACATCCGCTTTGTAACATAACCAGATTAATTGGCTGTCCATGTTATGAAAGACATTATAGCTGCTCTTTTCACTGACTAATCGATGAAGATCGTAAATATGAGACCCCCTTTTATTGAAGGGGTGGATTACTTTACCCTTTATTTTCACATATATGATGTAAATAGCTTTATGTGCCATTTGCTAATATAGTGTTATCAGCAGTTCAGCATGTTCTCTTCTTTGAGGAACCATTTTTGCCAGTATTGTGTTCTTCACAGTCTGCACAGCACTACAGTCCTAAACATGGCCGCAGGTGGAAGGGCATGTGACCTGACAGCCCCCTCAAATTGCGCATGCGCTAGTTTCTTATACATTATTTTCAATGGAGGCTGCTGAATGGATGTGTTGGGTCACATCATGCCCTTCCATCGCTGGACATGTTTAGTATAGGAATGCCACACAGTTCATGGAGAAGACTGTACTGGGGACAGTGCGTCACAGAAGAAGTCAAGACTCATCTGATAATAACTATATATAGTAGGGACAAATAAAGCTATTTCCATCACATTTTAAAGATGTTTCCATCCCCCCCCCCCCCCCCAAAAAAAAAAAAAAAAACACTAGTCAGCCTTACCACATGGTAGAAGCAAGGTCCTGAATTTCTTAATACATTTTGACCCCTCCACCATTTTCCCTTGTTTGCCCCATTCCACGTGTGTATATTCTGGCTCTGGACTCTTTGGACATGTCCATCGCATCAGCTCCGTGATGTTCCTTTCCCTCCCCATATGCCCATTATAGGTCTGAGGTTCAGCATACACATCGGAGAACAAAGAGAAGATCGTCATGATACACAACATCATCGATGACATGCCCACATGACAAGGCTGCAGACATCATGTGACCTACTAGGAGCGGAAAGAAAGGGAACATTTCGGATAGGCGTAGTGCATTAGTAAGTGTTAACTGGTGGGGATATGGGTTGATTATAAGGAAAAATACAGATTTTGGAATATCCTTTAAGACAGAATTCAATAATAATGTATCTGAAGACAACGCATTTAACTCAATAGGTGTTCTTAATGAGTAAGGGAGCTGTTCACATGACGTTTTGTGAAAGCAGAATTAGGCATGGATTCTGTTCTTGGAGCAGGCACGGCCATAAATTACTGCTTCACATTGGGAATAATGGGAGGCAGATTCCCAGCGGCCACCCGGCAGCTTTTTGGCATGGAATCTGCTCCAAATTCTGCCTAAACAAAACACTGTGTGAATGGCTCCTAAAAGGATTTAAATGTTTTTTTAACAGCCTATTTATCGTCATCATATACTGAAATAGTAAGTGCGATGGCCTGATGTGACACTTGTTCTGCCTACTGACAATTCTCTGCTGTCAACATTCCCAAAGTTAATCTGATGGCAAATAACGTAATCCTGTTTATCCGTATCAAGTCAACAGGCATATTCTGACCTACTTTACAGCAGCAGCCCTGGCCGAGAGAATTCTTCAATAAAATTGAATTACAAAACAGACTTGTAGGAGGAAATCCCCTATGTTTCTATGTCACCCAATTCTACTACATGAACCTACCATTCTGCTAATGAATGAGAAAAAAGCTTTCCAAATCAATGCTATTTTCAAATTCAAATTAAACTGTGCTTTGTGAAATGCTCAGATGCTGCTTTAAAGAGGACCTGTCACTGATCCTGATATGCTTGTTTTAATAGCTTCATGCATTCCCAATGTAATAGCAATTCTGGAACATCTATTGTTATGGCTCTATGTTGTGCCATTCCTTTGGTATTTCTACAAACCGGATTCCAAAAAAGTTGGGACACTAAACAAATTGTGAATAAAAACTGAATGCAATTATGTGGAGATGGCAAATGTCAATATTTTATTTGTAATAGAACGTAGATGACAGATCAAACGTTTAATCCGAGTAAATGTATCATTTTAAAGGAAAAATACGTTGATATCAATTTTCACAAATCAACAAATCCCAAAAAAGTTGGGACAAGTAGCAATAAGAGGCTGGAAAAAGTAAATTTGAGCATAACGAAGAGCTGGAAGACCAATTAACACTAATTAGGTCAATTGGCAACATGATTGGGTATAAAAAGAGCTTCTCAGAGTGGCAGTGTCTCTCAGAAGCCAAGATGGGTAGAGGATCACCAATTCCCACAATGTTGCGCAGAAAGATAGTGGAGCAATATCAGAAAGGTGTTACCCAGCGAAACATTGCAAAGACTTTGCATCTAGCATCATCAACTGTGCATAACATCATCCGAAGATTCAGAGAATCTGGAATAATCTCTGTGCGTAAGGGTCAAGGCCGTAAAACCATACTGGATGCCCGTGATCTCCGGGCCCTTAAACGACACTGCACCACAAACAGGAATGCTACTGTAAAGGAAATCACAGAATGGGCTCAGGAATACTTCCAGAAACCATTGTCAGTGAACACAATCCACCGTGCCATCCGCCGTTGCCAGCTGAAACTCTACAGTGCAAAGAAGAAGCCATTTCTAAGCAAGATCCACAAGCTCAGGCATTTTCACTGGGCCAGGGATCATTTAAAATGGAGTGTGGCAAAATGGAAGACTGTTCTGTGGTCAGACGAGTCACGATTCGAAGTTCTTTTTGGAAATCTGGGACGCCATGTCATCCGGACCAAAGAGGACAAGGACAACCCAAGTTGTTATCAACGCTCAGTTCAGAAGCCTGCATCTCTGATGGTATGGGGTTGCATGAGTGTGTGTGGCATGGGCAGCTTGCATGTCTGGAAAGGCACCATCAATGCAGAAAAATATATTCAGGTTCTAGAACAACATATGCTCCCATCCAGACGTCATCTCTTTCAGGGAAGACCCTGCATTTTTCAACAAGATAATGCCAGACCACATTCTGCATCAATCACAACATCATGGCTGCGTAGGAGAAGGATCCCGGTACTGAAATGGCCAGTCTGCAGTCCAGATCTTTCACCTATAGAGAACATTTGGCGCATCATAAAGAGGAAGGTGCAACAAAGAAGGCCCAAGACGATTGAACAGTTAGAGGCCTGTATTAGACAACTTGAGAAACTGGTCTCCTCGGTCCCCAGACGTCTGTTGAGTGTTGTAAGAAGAAGGGGAGATGCCACACAGTGGTGAAAATGGCCTTGTCCCAACTTTTTGGGGATTTGTTGACACCATGAAATTCTGATTCAACATATTTTTCCCTTAAAATGGTCCAATTTTCTCAGTTTAAACTTTTGTTCTGTGATTTATGTTATATTCTGAATAAAATATTAGAAGTTGGCACCTCCACATCATTGCATTCAGTTTTTATTCACGATTTGTATAGTGTCCCAAATTTTTTGGAATCCGGTTTGTACTAGAAGTTATGAATGAATTGCTAGCAGTCTGCAGTAAGGGTACAGAGGGGAGGTAACCAGGTGGGGGTGTCCCTGCACAGACTGAAAATGGCAGCACTGATTGGATAAAGGTAATTTGTGCAGGTACACCCCCCCCCCCCCAACTGGTTACCTCCCCTCTGTACCCTTACTGAAGGCTAATAGCAATTCACTCATAACTTCTAGTAGAAATAATAAAGGAAGGGAGCAATAGAGCCATAAGACTAGATGCTTCAGAACTGTTATTACATTGGGAACGCATGTAGAAATTAAAATAAGCATGTCAGGAGTGGTGAAAGGTCCTCTTTAAGTTTATCGACTGTAGACCTCATGCACACGACTGTATTAATTTTTGATTACTTTTTGTTCATTTTCTTTTTTTTTGGGGGGGGGGGAATGGAGATTCGGGCATTATGATTTTTTATATTGTGTGATTCACCATGCAGGAAAAATACTTTTAGTTTTTAATAGTATGACTAGTTATGTTTCATTTTTTTTGTTTACTTTAAATATGTAAGATTCGAAAAAGGGGGGTTATTTCATTTTTGGATATCTATATATTTAAACGATTTTTGCTTAATTTAGTTTGATTTATGCCCCCCCAGGAGACTTGAACATGCGATTAGTGGATCAGTTATTTCATTAGCTGCAATACTATAGCACTGTAGTCTATGTTGCCTGTGATGTCTTCTTATTAAGCCCTGCCACAGGAAAGGCTCAATAGTAAGATAAAAATGGCAGGCCTGGAAGCCTTCACAAGGCTCCAGCCAGCTATGAAAACTGTTCTGCACCCTGCACTTTTGCCGTGGAGGTGAGAGCTTAATAAATATGTAATTTGGCCCAAACAGTATAATTTTTTAAAGGGGATCTGTCATAAGGATCAACAGTATCAAACCAGTATCAAACCATAATGCCTGGTAGGGCTGCCTAAGCTGAATAAATCCATACTTGTTTCATTCCGATCTGTTACTGTATTCCAGAGATATGTCACTTTTTCATAATATGCAAATGAAGGCTTAAGTGCACAGAGGGCGGACCAGCCACTTGGCACATCTTAGATCCTCTTCGTTATGCCCTCCCCATTGCCTTGCTTGACAGAGCCAGATCGAGATGATTAAGATGTCTGACCCTGTCAACAGACCCTAGCATCTGCCGGGATGCGTACGCGTCAACTCAACATTCACTGGCGTATGTGTGGGATTACAGGGCCAGGCTGGAAGACAGTGAGGATGCCTAACCCTGGGGAAAGTCAATTGTGAAACGGTGCCCTTAGGGGCTAGGTCCACCCCTTGAAACACTTCATTAGAATATGCAATAAAGTGCAGATTTTTCTACAACAAGGACACCAATCTCAAAGGGATAGTTTAACTCAGCACGATCAGCCCTAATACATAGTATGGTTTAATAAACAGCTGTGGATACCCAACAAATGACCAAACACTTGTTTGTCGGGTGGTCACATTTTTACCACAGGGATTTGCTACTGATAAATGAACATAGTATGCACAATTGTTTGTTTCCATATTCGTGATGACTTCCACACGTACACGGTACCTACTGAGCACCGATCAAAATGCTGCATCATCAAAACTTGCCCATATAAAAAGGGCCCTTAGGGAACTTTCACACTTGCATTGTTGGATTCCGGGAGGCAGTTCCGTCGCCAAAAATGCCTGCGGGATCCGGCAATCTGTATGCAAACAGATACCATTTGTAGACGGATCCGGATGTGGATCCTTCTCACAAATGTATTGCAATACCGGATCCGTCTCTCCGGTTGTCATCTGGAAAAAACGGATCCGATATTTATCTTTATCACATTTTTAAAGGTCTGCGCATGCGTTTTTACGGAACACTTAGGGCCGGATCCGGCATTAATGCATTTTAATGTAAAATAATGCCGGCAAGTGTTCCGGAATTTTGGACGGAGAAAAACCGTACAGTGACTGAACTGAAGACATCCTGATGCATACTGAACGGATTGCTCTTCATTCAGAATGCATTAGGATAAAACTGATCAGTTTTTTTCCGGTATTGAGCCCCTAGGATGGAACTCAATACCGGAAAAGCTTAACGCAAGTGTGAAAGTACCCTATCTCCGGTCATCAACTTAATTTTATGTTACTTCTAATCCTCAGACTCTGTCGCTAAGGTTTTGCTGAGCTCAGTATTCTTTCAGCTCCAGTGCTGTCTCAGAGATTTAATACATGCCTTCAGAAGCTACAGCCACCGACCCAGTCAACGCTTGCCTGGACTATTCTGTACTCTTGTGATACATATAGGAGATTAGGAAGAACACCAGGGAAAATTCTGTTCAGCGAGGAAACATTTTTGATAAAGGGCTCAGAGTGTGGTTGCATAGTAGTGACAAAGGGATTGACTAAACATATAGAAAATCTTCAAACACAGCTATCCCCATCCCAAGATTTCAGTTCTAAATGATCTCCGATCAGATCCTGAAGAAGAGTTTATTATATTTCCCTATTCACTACAGCCATCAAAAAACACATAACCCTGTTATACTGACCATCGAGACAATACAGGAATGGAGTGTGTACCTCCTGTACGCTCCCCCGGGAAAGTAAAAAAATAAATTTTAGAAAAGATAACAAAAATATCAGTCGTTAAATAACTGCTCTGATCTTACTGTATATTGTAGCATTAATGATTCGTTCCATTCCTTTAGAGCAGTATGTGTACTGTAAAGCTAATTCATTAAACTAAAATTAAATACTTGAGACATTTTCTTTAGATGACATGGGGAAAAATGTTCTCATCCATCCTGTGGCTTCCATTCATGACATGCCCCGATTGCTGTCAAATGTAACTGATCTGTCACTGATGGCTCCAAATGAAGCCGCCTAACTACATTGTGAACAGAACTTTTTCTAAAAGGTTTACACAAAAAAAACACGCCAAAAATGAGATTTCACCATTGCATAAACTCATATGTCCACTGAAGTATAATAATTTAGACTTGGGAGTGGCAAAATGGAATGAAAAGCTAATCACTTATGTTTTGTACAAATGATTTATATCTTGCTTCTCACTATACCTGCTGTCTGAAGCTGCATGTAAGTGTCAAAAAAGGTGAGTGCACAGATATTCCATTATTTCCCCAGGTGTTCTATGCACTAACCTTTAGAAAAAGGATATTTCGAAATGCATTGACAGTCCGATTCTAGGGTACGGCTACACACTGAGGTTTTCTGATGCAATTTTGGAAGCCAAAATGAGGAGTGGATCATAAAAGGAGAGAAAGTATAAAACGGAATATACTATTTTTTTTTTTTTTATTCATTCTTGCTTTTGGCTTCCAACACTGCATCAGGAATACTGACCTTGTGCCCGTATTTTCAAGCTTGGGTGCCACCTGCCAAAAGTAGGTTAATTTAGTACATGACCATATTGAATGCACAAAGGAGCCAACAAAAGTTTGATATCAAAAGCAAAGATAAAAATTTTAGCCTTGCAGGTGTACAATCCATTCGAAAAATTCTTCAGACCAGTCACTTTTTATCACATGTTGCAGCCTTGTGCAAAAACAAAAAAACATATTTTTCGCCATCATTCTGCAGTGAATACCCCATAATGAGAAAATGAAAACAGAATGTTTGAAACTAAAATCTTGCACTGACATAAGTACTCAGACCCTTTTCTCAGAACTTAGTTGAAGCTTAGTTCAAGCCTCCAGTCTTCTTGGATACGTTGACACAAGTTTTGCACACCTGGACTTGGGGATTTTCTGACATTCTTCTCGACAGATTCTCTCAACCTCTGTCACGTTGGATGGAGACCTTCGGTGGACAGCTATTTTCAGATCTCTTCAGAGATGTTTGAGTGGGTTCAATTCAGGGCTCTGGCTGGGCCACTCAAGGACATTCACAAAGTTGTCCCACTCATGTGTTATCTTGGCTGTGAACTTAGGGTCATTGTCATGTTGGAAGGTGAAACTTCGGCCCAGTCTGAGGTCAAGAGCACTTTGGATCAGGTTTATCTCTGTACTGTGCTCCATTCAGCTTTCTGTCTACTCTGACCAGTCTCCCTGTCTCTGTCCCTGTCCCAGCCACATTATAATGCCACCACCGTGTTTCGCTATAGGGATGGTTTTGGGCAGGTGATGAGCACTGCCTGTTTTCCTCTAAACATGCAGCTTAGAATTGAGTCTGAGAGTCCTTTAGGTGCTTTTTTGCAAACTCCAGGCAGGCTTTGATGTGTCTTTTACTGAAGAGAGGTTTCTTTCTGGCCACTCTGCCACAAAGCACAGAATGGTGGAGTTCTGCAGTGATGGTTGACCTTCTGGAAGTTTCTGCACACAGGATCTTAGAAGCTCAGCCGGAGTGACCACTGGGTTCTTGGACACCTCTTTTACTAAGGCACTTTCTCCCCGATTACAATCATATCTCTGAGCTCTACAGGCAGCTCTTTCCTCTGCATGGCTTAGTTTTTGCTCAGATATGCATTGTCAGGTGTGAGACCTGATATACACTCACCTAAAGAATTATTAGGAACACCTGTTCTATTTCTCATTAATGCAATTATCTAGGCAACCAATCAAATGGCAGTTGCTTCAATGCATTTAGGGGGGTGGTCCTGGTCAAGACAATCTCCTGAACTCCAAACTGAATGTCAGAATGGGAAAGAAAGGTAATTTAAGCAATTTTGAGCGTGGCATGGTTGTTGGTGCCAGACGGGCTGGTCTGAGTATTTCACAATCTGCTCAGTTACTGGGATTTTCACGCACAACCATTTCTAGGGTTTACAAAGAATGGTGTGAAAAGGGAAAAACATCCAGTATGCGGCAGTCCTTTGGGCGAAAATGCCTTGTGGATGCTAGAGGTCAGAGGAGAATGGACGACTGATTCAAGCTGATAGAAGAGCAACGTTGACTGAAATAACCACTCGTTACAACCGAGGTATGCAGCAAAGCATTTGTGAAGCCACAACACGCACAACCTTGAGGCGGATGGGCTACAACAGCAGAACACCCCACCGGGTACCACTCATCTCCACTACAAATAGGAAAAAGAGGCTACAATTTGCACGAGCTCACCAAAATTGGACTGTTGAAGACTGGAAAAATGTTGCCTGGTCTGATGAGTCTCGATTTCTGTTGAGACATTCAAATGGTAGAGTCCGAATTTGGCGTAAACAGAATGAGAACATGTATCCATCATGCCTTGTTACCCCTGTGAAGGCTGGTGGTGGTGGTGTAATGGTGTGGGGGATGTTTTCTGGGCACACTTTAGGATTCTTAGTGCCAATTGGGCATCATTTAAATGCCACGGGCTACCTGAGCATTGTTTCTGACCATGTCCATCCCTTCATGACCACCATGTACCCATCCTCTGATGGCTACTTCCAGCAGGATAATGCACCATGTCACAAAGCTCGAATCATTTCAAATTGGTTTCTTGAACATGACAATGAGTTCACTGTACTAAAATGGCCCCCACAGTCACCAGATCTCAACCCAATAGAGCATCTTTGGGATGTGGTGGAACGGGAGCTTCGTGCCCTGGATGTGCATCCCTCAAATCTCCATCAACTGCAAGATGCTATCCTATCAATATGGGCCAACATTTCTAAAGAATGCTATCAGCACCTTGTTGAGTCAATGCCACGTAGAATTAAGGCAGTTCTGAAGGCAAAAGGGGGTCCAACACCGTATTAGTATGGTGTTCCTAATAATTCTTTAGGTGAGTGTAGACAGGGGTGTCTTTCCAAATCATGTCCAATCAACTGAATTTACCACAGGTGAACTCCAAAGGGTCTGAATACTAATGTCCACCATGTGAAATACACTGCCTGTCCAAAAAAAAAGTCGCCACCAAAAATATTTCGTTGGGCCGCCTTTAGCTTTCATTACGGCACGCATTTGCTGTGGCATTGTTTTTATAAGCTTCTGCAATGTCACAAGATTTATTTCCATCCAGTGTTGCATTAATTTTTCACCAAGATCTTGCATTGATGATGGTAGAGTCTGACTGCTGCGCAAAGCCTTCTCCAGCACATCCCAAAGATTCTCAATGCAGTTAAGGTCTGGACACTGTGGTGGCCAAACCATGTGTGAAAATGATGTCTCATGCTCCCTGAACCACTCCTTAACAATTTGAGCCCGATGAATCCTGGCATTGTCATCTTGGAATATGCCCGTGCCATCAGGGAAGAAAAAATCCATTGATGGAATAACCTGGTCATTCAGCTGACCTCATTCTTGGAGCACATACTTTTGCTGAACCTAGACCTGACCAACTGCAGCAACCCCAGATCATAGCACTGCCCCCACAGGCTTGTAAAGTAGGCACTAGGCATGATGGGTGCATCACTTAATCTGCCTCTCTTCTTACCCTAATACACCCATCACTCTGGAACAGGGTAAATCTTGACTCATCAGACCACATGACCTTCTTCCATTGCTCCAAAGTCCAATCTTTATGCTCCCCAGCAAATTCAAGCCTTTTTTCTGGTTTTCCTCACTGATTAGTGGTTTCTTACGGCTACACAACTGTTCAGTCCAAATCCGTTGAGTTCCCTTCACATTGTGCATGTGGAAATGCTCTTACTTTCACTATTAAACATAGCCCTGAGTTCTACTGTTGTTTTTCGTCAATTTGATTTCAAACGTTTAAGTGATCGCCGATCATGATCATTCAGGATTTTTTTCCTGCCACATTTCTTCCTCGAATACGATGGGTCCCACTATCCTTCCAGTTTTTAATAATGTGTTGGACAGTTCTTAACCCAATTTTAGTAGTTTCTAAAATCTCCTTAGATGTTTTCTCTGCTTGATGCATGCCAATGATTTGACCCTTCTCAAACAGACTAACATGTTTTCCACGACCACGAGATGTGTCTTTCGACATGGTTGTTGTTTAAGAAATGAGAAGCAACTCATTGCACCAGTTGGGGTTAAATAACTTGTTGCCAAAATTCAGTTTTCACTTTTTTTTTATTAAGGGGTTTTGATTGCAGAATGATGGGGGATTGTGCACTCAAACATCCCCCCCTACACATTTAGTGTCTCTGGCTTACGGGCTACTCCAGGGGAAGGACGACACCATCTCCACCTTACCCTTTGTAAAGGCGTGGGAGAGAGAACTGGGGAAGACATTTCCTGTTGATCAGTGGGAAAAGGCATTTGAGCTTTCTTATAAGTCTTCTATTAGTTGCGGACTCCTGGAAAATAATTTTAAAGTGTTATCCAGATGGTATAGGACCCCGGCCCTGTTACATTCCTTCATTCCTACATGCCCCAATACTTGTTGGAGATGTGGTAGTGAAGAGGGTAATATGTCCCATATTTGGTGGCTTTGCAAAAGAATTACACCTTTCTGGGAGGCCATTAATGACCTTTACGACTTGGTTTGTGGTAGTTCTACTAGGTGGACGCCAGAGGGTGCTTTACTCTCCATGTTCCCCGGCTCTACTTCCACCCTGAGGAAGGGCCTGTTGCGATTTTTTGTTCAAGCTGCCCGCCTGGTCATACCTAGGTTCTGGAAATCCACATCTGCCCCTCTCCTTAGGGACTGGCTAATCACCTTTGAGAAAATCTATAGAATGGAGGAATTATGGGCGGAGGACTTGGGCAATTCCACCAAATTCTTAAAAATCTGGACTCCCTGGATTTTGTTTAAGGGTTCTAGCGAATATATAAATTGGTTGAACAGGGATGATGCCAGTCCCTGAGGAGATTTTGGCTCCCTCCCTAGATCTTCACTACCCTATTCCCTTTATCAGGAAGTTTACTCCACCTGAAATGGGTATATTTTTCTCTTGTTAGACTGGCTCACTCAAATTGGAACCTATTATTTCGACTTTTGTCTTTCTATATCTATGGTCAGGACTTTTCTCTCCCTTCCCCCTCCTCTGTTTTTCTGTGTATGTCCTCGTCTTTGTCACCTGTTTATCTGTGTATGTATTCCTCTGAGCGCTTACTCTTATACATATACTATCAGAATAAGTTGTGACACTTAAATGTAATGACTGACCTCTGGTTGTACCCCTCTATGCATATTATTGCTCTCTGTACCGTTGAACATTTGAGTGTATACTCTTAATTGTACGCAGCTTCGACTTGTCATCGAGCTGATTTTGTCTTTTGAGGTACTGTCCTTTTATGCTCTTTTCAATAAAAGAAATTGAACAACAGAATGATGGGGGAAAACGAAATTATTTTTTTATTTCAGCACAAGCTCGTAACAGTCTGAAGACTTTGAGAACGCATTACATAATATACACTGGGTAGGTGGCACGATTCTCCAACTAATGGTTCTGGGTGCTCAGCATTTTCTTCCTGGCCACCATTCCCCTCCCACAGTGCACATTTCTGCTATAAGTCATGTGCATGCACCACCTCCTGGCCTCTCAAAGGGCTGGTGCACACTAAGTTCTCCGGACCCAATGGTCATATGTCCCAGGCCTTATAAGGGTCCATAATATTCTGGGACTGAGAACTAAGGTCCATTTTGTTCCAGTCAGCTTCAGTGTGCATTTGTTCCTGCTGTTTACGGCTATGATTCACTTGTTTCCCTGACCTTAATGTCTGTCTGCTGCTGGCCCTGACCTCTGCCTGATCTCTGCTGATTACTGAATTCCACCTGTTTAATATTAAAAAAAGGGAATATCTGGCCACTTCATACCTACTTCGGAATTCAACAAAAAAATTAAATGTATTATGTGTTGGATACAAGGGGTTGTCCGGGAATAATTCATTTTTAGCTAATGGCTGCAGCCTGCCTCAGTAATTGGAAGCTTCATACTTACCTACTCCCCACCGCTTCGGTCCTCCCTGATGATTCCGGTGTGTCCATGTTGCAGTCCCTGTCTTTGTTTACTTTTGGCACGGCATGAGTATAAAATAGTCACATGTTCCAGTGCAAAGACTGGCATCAGTGGTGAAGTTGCTACAAACGGCAAGTCACCGTTGAAGCCAGCCATGAAAAATGGAAGTCACAGCAGCATATCCAGTGCGTCTTTTATTGGAAGCCTTGAGTGGACACACAAACAAAGTACGATGTTTCGGCTACGCAGTAGCCTTTGTCAAGTATCTTGACAAAGGCTACTGCGTAGCTGAAACGTCGTACTTTGTGTGTGCACTCAAGGCTTCCAATAAAAGATGCACTGAATATGCTGCTGTGACTTCCATTTTTCATTGCTGTTCCTGGACTGCTGTGGATCTGCGGTCCCATCGCGGCTGTTGCATTCCGGTTTTGGTCTAAAGGTCCGGTTGTGCTGCTCTTCCATTTTTGTTTGTGCCGTTGAATCCAGCCATTGACTGAAACAGATCCCATGCTGCACCAGAAATAAACAAAGCCATGATCTGGAACATGGACACATCAGAGCCATCGCAGAGAACTGAAACGACAGGGAGCAGGTAACTATAAATCTACTGAGGCAGACTGTGGACATTAGCTAAATACAAATTATTCCGGAACAACCCATTTGAGGATTACTTCCAATTTCAGAAAACTTCTGATACATCATAATGACGTGTCCGAGCTTTTGATCGGTGGTGCAGAAATGCTGAGACCTCCGCCGATTGCTGAAATGAAGGGGCAGATGCACTCAGCTGAGCGCCGTGCCCATTTGGTTTTGTTTGATTCATCCTTGGAGAGTCAGGGCTAGTGGTCTACTGGCTGAGGGAAAGTGCATACCACGGTGCTCAGCTGAAGCCTTCTGTCTCTTCATTTGAGCGATCGGTCTCATTAGGACATGTCAGAAGTTTTCTCAAATGACAGTTACACTGTTATCCCTTTTCCTGATCAGAATCCAAACCTAGGGATATAATAGAGGTGAGGCAGATGAGGTTTAGAAAAGAGAGGGGTCTGGGGTAAGGATGATAATCTGCCAACCCCCAATTGTTTCTAGCAGTCCACAATAAAGGTCCAATTAGGTGTGGGAATATGTCCCTGCACAGCCTGACACTATTCAATCAGTGCTGCCAGTGTCAGACTGTGCAGTGACACGACCCCAACTGTAACACCCAGTTGTCCTTTATTGCTGACTACTGCATGACTTTAAGGAGGACCCGTGACCTCAGGATCATATGTCATCAAAAATGATTTATTGTTTAATTCATGTTTTCACAATTTTTGGTGATCTCAAAAAAATCTTTATATCATGCAGTTTCACACTAGTCACTAGGCCTAATAATATGTGAAGACTTCCTGACTCTGAGATAGGCTTTACAGTAGCCACCTAGGCCATAGACACAATGGTCAGTAGGAGACCTCAGTGACTTCTATGGGAGAGTTTTCTAGGCATGCCTGCCCTGTGCAGAGGTCATTGTACAAGGAAGAAGGGAATAGATAAGATGTGACCATCACGTATTACAGTGGACAGCAAACTCTCGCACTCCGCTGTTGAGAAACTACAATTCCCAGCATGTTCCATTCACTTCTACAGGAGTTTCGATAACAGCCAAGCAAATGTGTATGCTGGGAGTTGTAGTTTCACAACAGCTGGAGTGTGGAAGGTTGCTGATTTCTGACCTATTATTATGCTGTGTTATCTATATTTAGGTGATATCTGCCAATGATAATGAGATGACTGTTAAAAAGTGATCTGTATAGACCAGGAAGTGGCACCAGTTATTAGGCTGGGTGGTTTCACACATAGGTTCTTCTGTATTTTTACATTTTTTGTGGAATTTTTAATTTTGTGTGTGTGTGTTAGAAATGCCTGCTCCAGATGTTAGCTGAAGGTCTATGGAAAATATGAAATACAGGACACACAAGCTTTTTTTTTCTACTGGCATCTTTCTTAAGTAGGTGGCATTTTTTGTCTTTCTGCCTTCTTTTCAAAATGGCAGCATGCTGTTGCTTGAGCTTTTTTTACACCGTTTTTACATCTCCTTTGCTGTAAGGAAAAAAAAACAAAAAAAAAGTTCACAGAACCATTTAGAAAAAAAAGCTACTAATAAATTGCAGCAAAAAAATGCAGGTGCCCTAAAAAACGCATTAGCGTTATCTGTTTTTTTTTGTGGCAGAGCAAAATTCATGTGTAAGCACCTTTCCATGTGAAGTGACCTTTTGGCTCATTATTATTTGGAGAAAAAAAATAGTGCAAACAATCATTTGCAATCGCCATCTCTCAAAAATGTGTTTTGACAGGATGAACATTTTCAGCCAGTTTAGCCTGCCTTGTTGCTCTGTATCGTGTATGGTAGGCTAGTGTGAAAACTGCAGGAAGTTACTATTTTGTTTAAATTACAGAAAAAAAATCAACAGAATATAGACAGTGACATGGAAAATTTTAAATAACTGATAAAATATATATATATATATATATATATATATATAAAAATCCGGAAAAAAGAGCGGCACTCCAAAAAATAAAAGCAAGTGAACCTTTATTCACCCCAGTGGTGCAACGTTTCGGCTCTGGTCACGAGCCTTCCTCAAGGGGAAGGCTCATGACCAGAGCCGAAACGTTGCACCACTGGGGTGAATAAAGGTTCACTTGCTTTTATTTTTTGGAATGCCGCTCTTTTTTCCGGATTTATTTATTGGGGACACCAGTCTATTCCCCTAGGGACGTGCACCCGCAATTTCTCTCTGTAGCCAGTGCCGCCATTTTTCTCTTTATATATATATATAAATACTTGATTTAAACACGGGTTTTCTGATGACAAGAGTAGTAGAGACCCACCCAAACCCTCTGATTCACAACCCATTCCAATAGTGCCCACAGCCTTACCAAAATTTTGCATTTTTTCCTGTCTAAAATAATGGATTTCTGACAGAAATGGCTCAAACGGATGCCAAATGTGCATAACTGATCTTTATGACGAAACAGAAGAAGAACGTAAAAATAACGGTGATGTGAACTTGCTCTAAGCCGCACATGGTGGACTCCATCCCTATTGTACTAAGCATTCTGTAATAAGAATGCTATTATTTTCCCTTATAACCATGTTATAAGGGAAAATAATAAAATCTACACAACACCTAACCCAAACCTGAACTTCTGTGAAGAAGTCCGGGTTCGGGTCTGGGTACCAAACATGCCGATTTTTCTCACGCGCGTGCAAAATGCATTAAAACGCTTTGCACTCGCGCGGAAAAATCGCACACTTTCCCGCGACGCACCCGCATCCTATCCGGCCCTCACAAGCGACGCCCGTGTGAAAGAGGCCTTGCCCTAAGTGCTCATTCAGACGGCCATATGCTGTCCGCAAAAATGCAGATCTGTTTTTTTGCGGATTAGATGCTGTCCCATTCATTTCTATGGGGACCTTTTCTTCCATTGCACAGCTCAGCAAAAAAATGAAACATGTCCTATACTTGTCAGTGAAAATCAGGACATGGCCCTATTGAAGTCCATGGACCAGCAAAAAAACGGAATGCAATCCGTTTTTTTGCGGACATGCTGAACTGTCCGCAAAAAAAACGGATCCACATTTTTGCGGACAGCATACGGCCGTCTGAATGAGCCCTTATAAAGACAAGGGGTGAATTTAGCTGTAGACCATCACTGGAAAGACACTGAGAAAGAAGGAGACAGTAGCTTGCTAAAAACAATGGAAAAAAAAGCACTGTTCACACTAGTGCCACTAGTCTTCACTGTTTTCTGATCAGTGTAGTCTGCTGTGAGAAATCGTTAGCCTAAAGACAACCAATATCAGTCAATTAGCTCCCTCAAAATTTGTTAGGATCCATTACATATTGGGGGAGGTTTATCAAAACAGGTGTAAAGAAGAACTGGCTTGTTGCTCATAACAACCAATCAGATTCCATCATTCAGTTTCCAAAGGAGCTCTGAAAAATGAAAGGTGGAATCTGATTGGTTGCTATGGGCAACTAAGCCAGTTCTACTCCACACCAGTTTCGATAAATCTCTTCTATTATGTTTTACCTCTCTCATTAAGGCTCCATTCACACATCCGCAATTTCGTTCCGTTTTTTTGCGGACCCATTGACTTGAATGGATCCAAGCACCGTGATTTGAATGCACACGGAGACACTTCAGTTTTTTTGCTGAACCATTGAAATGAATGGTTCAGTATATGTACCGCATACTGAACTCAAAAAACGGCCAGTATACTGAACCCAAAATACTGTCGTGTGCATGAGCCCTAAGAGAAACAAAAAAAAAGTCTTCCAGACGTAATATTTTGTAATGGCTAATAAAGCTGCACAATATGGGAATTTTGTGCGATTGCGATTAGGGCCCTAAAAATTGCGATAACGATATGCAATGCGATATTTTAAGGGAATTGTGCTAGAGGTCTATTTGCCTGGATTTTCAAGGCAAAAGCACACAGAAATTACTGATAATGCTGAAATGTAGTTATGCTTAACTCAAGAACTGAAATGCACAGTGTTTTTCAAAATAAAACATCTTTTACTAAATGAAACAACATATTAGCATTACTGCAAAAGTACAAAATACAAAACTTGCCATTTTCTTAATAGCACTGCACAGAACAGATAAACAGAATAAATAGAAGAACATTTGTTCATTAAAATAACGACTTGCCTCCAGCCCTCCTCCTTCCCCGCTGTGCAACATAGCGGCCGGCGATACATCCGTGTCAGCCACGTAAAAAGTCAACCATCGCTTTATAAGACGCCCTACCATTTTCCCCCCACTTTTGGGGGAAAAAAAGTTTGTCTTATAAAGCGAAAAATATGGTAATACAATTGCAGCATTTTTGGGTCGGCCTATTGGCGATTGCGATATGGCGATTTATTGCGATTGCTTTGGCGATATATTGTGCAGGCCTAATGGCTAACAAAAATAAAAGCAATGATGTTTCATAGAAAGCTTTCCAGACAACTTAGGGTAGGTTCACTTTTGTGGTGTATATCTGGCGCAGATCCTGTCTCATGCCATGTTGCAGTAGAATCTGCGACATATTCTATCTTTTTGTGGAACGGACATAGGGATGCTTTCGACATCTGTATGTCCGTTCCACAAAAAGGTACAACATGTCCTATACTTGGCCGTAAAATGCAGACCACAGACTTATTGAAATCATTGGGTCCCCAAAAATGTGGATGCAACATGGATGGCATCCGTATTATGTGGATCCACTTATGGTCGTGTGCATGAGACCTTATTCTTTTTGTTTAAAATGGCCATTTATTTCATCATGTGCATATATTATGCCTGGTGAAGAGATCTAAGTTGTCTGGAAAGCTCGCTATATAACATTATTGCTTTTATTTTTGTTAGCAGTTAAACAGGTATCGTACCTGCAGGCAGAGGTCGCAATAGTTCCTGTACAAGTCATTTTACGCTCTAAAAAACATCTAAGGCCAAATGCACACGGCCGTGGAACACGGACATGAGCGGTCCATGGTATCCCGGCCTGGCATCCTGCTGACAGCAGGAGCGCACGGCGTCATTGGTTGCTATGACGCCGTGCGCTTCATGCCGCCGCTGCACTAAAGTAATACACTCATATGATCTATATGAGTGTATTACTGTAGTGCAGCGGCGGCATGAAGCGCACGGCGTCATAGCAACCAATGACACCATGCGCTCCTGCTGTCAGCCGGATGCCAGGCCGGGATACCACGGACCGCTCACGGCCATGTTTCACGGCCGTGTGCATTTGGCCTAAGATTTTTCCCTGCCATTCATCAGAGCAGGGCACCCTGTGAACGGCACTGGCAGCACGGCGATGCTGTCAGTGCCTGAAATAACCAGTAGCAAAGCTCCGTACCGGAAGGAGCTTTAAAACATGAACATAAAAGGTGGGTTTTTATCAAGGGGAGAAAATCAGAACTGGATCGCACATCCACAATGCTATGCTTAGATCTAAATAAACTCGCTTTGTGGATGTGCGATCCAGTTATGTTTTTCTCCCCTTGATATATAAAGGAGGGTTTTTGTCATATGTTTAACATACACCATTTTTTTTATACGTTAACGGGTGCCTCAGACAGATGCCATACTGTGGCATTCGTCACCATAGAGTTCTATTGTAAAAAAAAAAAGTTGACTTTTTTTGCAGGACTCTGCAGGATGGGAAAGTATAGTGTACCACGTTTTTCCATCCTGCAAAGTCCAGCCAAAAAACGTAAACTTTTTTTTTACAATGGAACTCTATGGTGACAGATGTCACTGTATGGCATCTGCCTGAGTCACCCGTTAACCTATATGTTTTTTGTGTACATCAAATGTATGTCTGATGTCTAACACAGTATTATACTTTTTTTTTTTACAGTATTAACAATAGTCATGCTACCAATCTGAACAGGGCCTAAAAGTGAAGTTAACAATAAACTATGACCAACCAGCAGAGGCATAGCTATAGGGGTGCAGATGTAGCAGTCGCTACCAGACCCAGGAGTCTGAGGGGGCCCAAATACCCTTGTGCCACATAAAAAGACATCGGAATTATAGAAAGTGTATGTTGGTCAACTCCATTTCAATTTTTGACTCAGGGAACACGAAGGCAATGTGTTTCCCTGCCCTTGGCCACAAAGCACTGAGGGAAGGGAGCCTTTAGCTACGCCCCTGCCAACCAGGCATTTCCCACCCAACAGCCACTCCAGGGGCAAAGTGGCATTACATGACGGCTCCTCAGAGGAATCGCCATCTATGCAATACAAGATGGCTAAAGTCCACCAGAATGAGAGCCCAAGTGGGAAACCACCCCTCTATAACATACATATGCTGTAACAGAGCATATGGATAGGGTTTGTCTTCGTGAGACAACCACTTTACGAGAAAACTTGCCTTCTATGAAACATGAACATTTTGTCTTGTAACAACAGATCTCCACCTTATTCATCCCACCATTTCCACGAACCACATCTCCAGGTCTGTAGCTATTAGCGTCATCAGTATCTGTTTGGGCATTCATTCTACAACTGGGCAGGAACCCAAGAACATTAAAGTCCATGACGGAGAATGCCACAAATCACATTCTCTGTATTCACAATAAACATCAACAGGTCATTTTTTAATTGAACCTCTTAGAAGGAAGGAAGACCTTTGCCAGCCATGAAGAAATCTATTATCACCTCCTCCAAATATGACCTGTTTGGGTTCCTTGAGGGCTTAAGAAACACTTGAAGAGTTAAGAAACACTTCTATCAATCCATATTCCCATGCTGCAAGCCCGGAGGTCACTTTTTTTTTCTATTGCTTAGTAAGATAAGTAAAAATAAGTTACAGTTGAAATTAAAATAATATTCTCAAAATCATGCTAACGTATTAATGAAATTAACCAGGCATTTTTTCAGGAACACCCGTTTTTTCCCCTCATAGTCACAAACACAACGACTTTTTTTTTACGTCCATGTTGACGTGGGGGAAATGATGAATTCCTATTGTATGTTTTCTGGCCAGTGTTGAGAGGCATCAGACATTGGAAATGATGTACTGGATGCCAGAAACAATCCCACAGAAAACCATGGGATCAGTTCTGCTATGAGTTTCCCTCCAGCGTTTCTGGTCTACACCAGAGGGAAACTACACCTGGTGGATGGATATATGGAGATCTAGCCATAGGCGGCATGCTCATGGCTGTTTTCATATATTGGTCTGCACACAATGGATCTACAAGACATGGATTTCTTCTGTGTACATTATGCATTTTTTCCCACTGCATCAATAGAAAGGACTATGCGTGTCCGCAATATGGACCAGAATAGGACATTTCTTTAATTTGCAGCAAAAAATACGGATGTGTGCATAGCCCTATAGAAATGAATGGGTCAATGTGCTATCCGTAAAAAACACAGATAGCACACAAATGAAAAATACGGTCATGTGCACTAAGCCTTACTGAACTATCAATGAAAATAAATTTACAGGAACCATGATACATAGTAATTTGTTCCCTCTTTAATCATAGTAGACAAAACAGTAAAATAATAATTTACTCAGTAAAGAAATATTCAGGCCAAAACTCATAATCTCAGTTCTCCCATGCTATATTACCTGGAAAAGTTGCTCTGGTTTTGGACTGTCAGGGTGGCCATTAATCACCATCCACACTGGGCTTGTCAAGGACTACACCCCTCATTCTCTGCAATACCTTATGAATACTACAGAATTCTCCATAAAAACAGCACAACTGCAGCATACAGTACATAACATTAGAGATAATAAGACGTAAGATGTGCAAGTAATAGAACCAATACTTCCTCCCACCAGGAACACGGTCTATATATAAGCAGTTGGCCTAGAGGAACACTTCTATATATGATGCAAGGGTAGTAAGCTGTGGACAAGTAGGAACTAGAGATGAGCAAACTGATTCATATAAATCAAATTTGTTAATAAATCAGTCTGCTTGAGCAGCGAGGGGCAGGACCCACTTCACAAGAGTCTCCTCTCACCCCATTGATTGACAGGGCCAAACATCTCGCCTGGCGCTGTCAATCTTGCGTCTGTGCAGTTGCTCTGATTAGGACAGATAACAACACTTTAATATACAATTATAAAATACTAGAGTAAAAAGTAGCAGCCAGCTAGGAGCACTGTATATTCTACATACAAAGCCAGAGTAATACATTGGGCTCATATACTGTACAATGCCAGGAGCAATACACAGTGGACATATATTTCTACATATTATATCAGGGTAATACATTCTGGACATATGGTAACACTTTTACATATAATACCAGGGTAATAATTTCTGGGCATATAGTAACACTTCTACATATAATACCAGGGTAATAAGCTTAAGACATGTAGTCACATTTCTACGTATAATACTAGGGTAATACATTTTTGACATATAGTAACATTTCTACATATAATACCAGGGAAATAAATTCTGGGCATATAGTAAAACTTCTACATATACAGTCAGGTCCATAAATATTGGGACATCAACACAATTCTAATATTTTTAGCTCTATTCACCACCACAATGGATTTGAAATAAAACGAACAAGATGTGCTTTAACTGCAGACTGTCAGCTTTAATTTGAGGGTATTTACATCCAAATCAGGTGAACGGTGTAGGAATTACAACAGTTTGCATATGTGCCTCCCACTTGTTAAGGGACCAAAAGTAATGGGACAATTGGCTTCTCAGCTGTTCCATGGCCAGGTGTGTGTTATTCCCTCATTATCCCAATTACAATGAGCAGATAAAAGGCCCAGAGCTCATGTCAAGTCTGCTATTTGCATTTGGAATCTGTTGCTGTCAACTCTCAAGATGAGATCCAAAGAGCTGTCACTATCAGTGAAGCAAGCCATCATTAGGCTGAAAAAACACAACAAACCCATCAGACAGATAGCAAAAACATTAGGTGTGACCAAAACAACTGTTTGGAACAAATTCCTAAAAAGAAGGAACGCACCGGTGAGCTCAGCAACACCAAAAAACCCGGAAGACCACGGAAAACAACTGTGGTGGATGACTGAAGAATTCTTTCCCTGGTGAAGAAAACACCCTTCACAACAGTTGGCCAGATCAAGAACACTCTCCAGGAGGTAGGTGTACGTGTGCCAAAGTCAACAATCAAGAGAAGACTTCACCAGAGTGAATACAGAGGGTTCACCACAAGATGTAAACCATTGGTGAGACTCAAAAACAGGAAGGCCAGATTAGAGTTTGCCAAACGACATCTTAAAAAGCCTTCACAGTTCTGGAACAACATCCTATGGACAGATGAGACCAAGATCAGCTTGTACCAGAGTGATGGGAAGAGAAGAGTATGGAGAAGGAAGGGAACTGCTCATAATCCGAAGCATACCACCTCATCAGTGAAGCATGGTGGTGGTAGTGTCATGGCGTGGGCATGTATGGCTGCCAATGGAACTGTTTCTCTTTTATTTATTGATGATGTGACTGCTGACAAATGCAGCAGGATGAATTCTGAAGTGTTTCGGGCAATATTATCTGCTCATATTCAGCCAAATGCTCTAGAACTCATTGGACAGCGCTTCACAGTACAGATAGACAATGACCCAAAGCATACTGCAAAAGCAACCAAAGAGTTTTTTAAGGGAAAGAAGTGGAATGTTATGCAATGGCCAAGTCAATCACCTGACCCGAATCCGATTGAGCATGCATTTCACTTGCTGAAGAGAAAACTGAATGGAAAATGCCCCAAGAACAAGCAGGAACTGAAGACAGTTGCAGTAGAGGCCTGGCAGAGCATCACCAGGGATAAAACCCAGCGTCTGGTGATGTCTATGCGTTCCAGACTTCAGGCTGTAATTGACTGCAAAGGATTTGCAACCAAGTACTAAAAATTGAAAGTTTGATTTATAATTATTGTTCTGTCCCATTACTTTTGGTCCCTTAACAAGTGGGAGGCACATATGCAAACTGTTGTAATTCCTGCACCGTTCACCCGATTTGGATGTAAATACCCTCAAATTAAAGCTGACAGTCTGCAGTTAAAGCACATCTTGTTTGTTTTATTTCAAATCCATTGTGGTGGTGCATAGAGCCAAAAATGTTAGAATTGTGTTGATGTCCCAATATTTATGGACCTGACTGTAATACCAGGGTAATAAGCTGAAGACACGTAGTCACATTTCTACATATTATACCAGGGTAATAAATTCTGGGCATATAGTAACATTTCTACATATAATACCAGGATAATAAGCTGTGGACATATAGTAACACTTTTACATATAATGCCAGGAGCAATACACAGCGGATATATAACAACATTTCTACGTATAATACCAGTGTAATAAGCTAAAGAAATGCAGTAAGGGCTGTTTCACACGAGCGAGTCCATTGCGGGAACTCCGCTCTGGACTTGCAGGAGCGCACGGCATTATCATGATTTATAATGCTAGGTGTCTCTGCTTGACCTTATTTCTACAGAATCATACTGACAGCTTTATGTCACTATGATTCTGTGGAAAAAAGGTCATGCAGAGACACATAGCATTATAAATCATGATAATGCCGTGCGCTCCTGCAAGTCCAGAGCGGAGGTTCACACTCACACACGGAGCGCGATTCCCGCAATGGACTCGCTCGTGTGAAACAGCCCTAAGGCCCCTTTCACACGAGCGTGACAGATTAGGTCCGGATGCGTTCAGAGTGCGTTCAGTGAAACTCGCACTATTTTGCAAGCAAGTTCAGTCAGTTTTGTCTGCGATTGCGTTCAGTTTTTTCAGCGCGGGTGCAATGCGTTTTGATGCGTTTTTCATGCGCGTGATAAAAAACTGAAGGTTTACAAACAACATCTCTTAGCAACCATCAGTGAAAAACGCATCGCACCTGCATTTGCTTGCGGATGCAATGCGTTTTTCACGCAGCCCCATTCACTTCTATGGGGCCAGGGCTGAGTGAAAAACGCAGAATATAGAGCATGCTGCGATTTTCACGCAACGCAGAACTGATGCGTGAAAAAAAAACACTCATGTACACATACCCATTGAAATTAATGGGTCAGGATTCAGTGCGGGTGCTATGCGTTCACGTCACGCATTGCACCCGCACTTAAAACTCGCTCGTGTGAAAGGGGCCTAACACCTCTACATAAAATACCAGGGTAATAAGCTGTGGACATATAGTAACACCTCTACATAAAATACCAGGGTAATAAGATGTGGACATATAGTAACACATCTATATATCTTTGGTGATTCCCCAATAAACCTGCTTACAAGACTATCCTGGAAGCGCTTCCAATTAATCGACTTTACCCCTCTATTGGATCAAAAAAGATCGCTATACAGCGATCGTGAATCGAACAAAGGAAGGAGACGTGATATGCCATACAGGTGACCTCACATCCACGTGGGACGCCGAAACATCGGAGTGGCCATTACGGAGCGCAGTAAGGATGCACTAACAGCTGGGACACTAGCACCTTACTAAGAAGGTAAATCACAGTCAGGGTGCAGCCCTTCTCACCGTGTGGGACGCCACACTAGGTGCAGCACCCTACTGGTACATCACCCCCTTCTCTGTATATTATTTCCATTAAGGGCTCGTTCACATGAATGTTTTTTGCGTTCCGTATACGGGCCGTTTATTGTGTTCCGTATACGGAACCATTCATTTCAATGGGTCCACAAAAACGGAATGCACTCCGTGAGCATTCCGTTTCCGTATGTCCGCATTTCCGTTCTGCTACATTTTGAGTCTTGTCCTATTATTGTCCGCAAATCACGTTCCGTGGCTCCATTCAAGTCAATGGGTCCGCAAAAAAAAACGGAACACATACGGAAATGCATCCGTATTTCTTCCATATCCGTTCCGTTTTTGCAGAACCATCTATTGAAAATGTTATGCCCAGCCCAATTTTTTCTATGTAATTACTGTATACTGTATATGCCATACGGAAAAACGGAACGGAGAAACGGAACCGAAATGGAAACACAACGGAAACAAAAAACAGAAAAACTGATGCGTTCAGGGAAAATGGTGCGATTTTGACACTAAAACAAGTCAGTTTTCACTGCGATTGCGTTCCATGTTTGCGTTTTTTCCGTGCGGGTGCAAAACATTGTAATGCGTTTTGCACGCGTGTGAGAAAAATCGGCATGTTTGGTACCCAGAACCGAACCCAGACTTCTTCACAGAAGTTCGGATTTGGGTTCGGTGTTGTGTAGATTTTATTATTTTCCCTTATAACATGATTATAAGGGAAAATAATAGCATTCTGAATACAGAATGCATAGTACAATAGGGCTGGAGGGGTTAAAAAAAAAAAAAAAGTTAACTTACCTGCTCCATAGCTGCCGGTCTCTGTTCTATCTTCAGGACCTGGCAAAAGACCTGTGGTGAAGTCACTGTGCTCATCACATGGTCCAATCACATGGTTCATCGCCATGGAGAGGGACCATGTGATTGGACCATGTGATGTGACGTCACCACAGGTCCTTAGCCGGCAGCTCAACATTGCAGAAGAAGACAGAGATCCGCAACTACGCGATCAAGTGGACTCAGTGAGTTAATTTTTTTAATTTTTAACCCCTCCATCACTGTTTTACTTTGCATTCTGTATTCAGAATGCTATTATTTTCCCTTATAACCATGTTATAAGGGAAAATAATACAGATCAGGTCCCCAGCCCGATCGTCACCTAGCAACCATGCGTGAAAATCTCACCGCATCCGCACTTGCTTGCGATTTTCACGCGGCCCCATTCACTTCTATGGTGCCTGCGTTGCGTGAAAAACGCAGAAAGTAGAGCATGCTGCAATTTTCACGCAACGCACAAGTGATGCGTGAAAATCACCGCTCATGTGCACAGCCCTATAGAAATGAATGGGTCCGGATTCAGTGCGGGTGCAATGCGTTCACCTCACACATTGCACCCGCGCGGAATACTCGCCCGTGTGAAAGGGGCCTAACATTTCTACATATAATGCCAGGAGCAAAACACAGTGGATATATAGTAACACTTCTACATATAATGCCAGGAGCAAAACACAGTGGATATATAGTAACACTTCTACATATAATACCAGGGTAATACAATCTGGACATATAGTAACACTTCTACATATAATACCAGTGTAATAAGCTGAAGACATATAGTAACATTTCTACGTATAATACCAGTGTAATAAGCTGTGGACATATAGTGACACTTCTACACAGAATGCCAGGGCAATATGTTGCATACAAGAAAGCTTCTATATACTGTGCCAGTGCAATAAGTAGTGGGCATAGAAGGCTATTTCCATACATGACACTAGTGCAATGAGCTGTGAGCACATCATGGTGTCTCTATTAGAGATGAGTGAAGTTTCTATTTGAAAAGAAATTCGCTTTGCGAAGAATTACTTTGTCACAAAGCACATTACTTTGTAAGTAGTGGGTATAATGATGGAGAATGGAGATTGCGCCGCCCGCCATCATTGAACCCCTCAGATGCTGCATTCATCGCTGATCACGGCATCTGAGATGAAAAATAAGAAAATTTGAATACTGGTCTTATCCCGAGTCTGCCGCGGCCATCTTGATTGAAGATCCAGAGCGAAATCTTGCACGGTACATGATGATGTCATCACGCTGGCCAGCATAGTGACGTCGCATGTGACCACCACGAGGTTTTAAGTGGGATCCTAAATAAAGATGACCGCGGCGGCCTCCTCGCGCTCGAAGAACGAAGAATGAGGAAATTCGGCTTTGCAGCGTATCAGATTTTCCCTGAAATTCGGATTGAAGTCCACTTCGTGTATACTTCAATTCGCTCAACACTTGTCTCCATATATCATGCCAGCCTGAATAGTGAGCTGTGGGCACCCAGTAACACTTCCATATGTGAAACTGGTGTAATGAGCTGTGGGTATATAATAAGTCTATACATGATGGCAGGGAATGGACACATAACATAAAACATAGAAGCACACATATAGGATGTTATTGAACTGTGGCCATATAGTAATGCTCCGATATATGATGTCAGGACAATAAACTGTGGCCATATAGTAACACTTCTACATATAATGCCAGGACAGTACATAGTGGTCATATAGTAACACTTGTATATATAATGCCAGGGCAGAAAATAGTGGCCATATAGTAACACTTTTATATATAATGCCAGGGCAGTAAACTGCGGACATATAGTAACACTTGTATATATATATAATGCCAGGGCAGTAAACAGTGGCCATATAGTAACACTTGTATATATAATGCCAGGGCAGTAAACAGTGGCCATATAGTAACACTTCTACATATAATGCCAGGGCAGTAAACAGTGGCCATATAGTAACACTTGTCTCCATATATCATGCCAGCCTGAATAGTGAGCTGTGGGCACCCAGTAACACTTCCATATGTGAAACTGGTGTAATGAGCTGTGGGTATATAATAAGTCTATACATGATGGCAGGGAATGGACACATAACATAACACATAGAAGCACACATATATGATGTTATTGAACCGTAGACATATAGTAATGCTCCGATATATGAAGTCAGGACAATAAACTGTAGACATATAGTAACACTTCTACATATAATGCCAGGGCAGTAAACTGCGGACATATAGTAACACTTGTATATATAATGCCAGGAGAGTAAACAGTGGCCATATAGTAACACTTCTACATATAATGCCAGGGCAGTAAACTGCGGACATATAGTAACACTTGTATATATATAATGCCAGGGCAGTAAACAGTGGCCATATAGTAACACTTCTACATATAATGCCAGGACAGTAAACAGTGGCCATATAGTAACACTTCTACATATAATGCCAGGGCAGTAAACAGTGGCCATATAGTAACACTTCTACATATAATGCCAGGGCAGTAAACTGCGGACATATAGTAACACTTGTATATATATATATAATGCCAGGGCAGTAAATAGTGGCCATATAGTAACACTTGTATATATAATGCCAGGATAGTAAACAGTGGCCATATAGTAACACTTCTAGGTATAGCACTTGTATAATGTCAGACTGAATAATGAGGTATGGGCACATATGAACACCGCTATATATGATGCCAGTGCAGTGGGCACATGGTTGCAGCACTTCTCTAGTAGATGCGGGCAGTCTTTCTATAGTAATACACACATAACCATTCACCCAAAATCTACATGTCTGAAGAAAATACTGATAGAAATGTGAAGCATCTCAGCTGGTGCCCATGTCCTGGCATCTATACCAGGCTCCAAAAACATGAAAAGTCTTAGTTCCATCCTACAAAGGAAATGTATCTGCCTGCAACATTTCTAAAATGGAGGTCTGCTAGAGCCGGCAATATGTCCACAATATTGTAGAAGCTGGAAAGGAGAGGAGGCTAAATCCCAGTGTGACAAAGGCTGTAAAGAGCCCTGCGGCTTCCCAGTCACAGACATGAATGGCGCCTACATATACATCATCCATGCACGATGCATACACAGTTACATGATGGATATGATGCCTCGGTGCCCACATCCAGGCACTATACCAATGCCCTGGAGCACACGGTCATGGCACACAGATGCCCGCAGTCAGCGACTGGATTCGCCCTCCTTACCTTATTCCCACCTAGAATGTAATAACAGGCAGTGAGCGGTGTGTGCCCGGGGAGAGGCGGGGATTAGGAGGATGATGAGGGTGATTATCCGGCACTGCCAGCTGCATCACTCACCTCCACAAGGACTCTCCTCCCCGGGATGACTGGCACTGAGCTCCTGTGACGTTACCGCGCACTGCCCCCACGCCTAATGTGCACGGCCGCCTACTACAGCCTTATGTAACGCGTCCCCTGCCTCCTGCGCTAACAGGGCAATGGTGGCTGGAAGGGAGACAATACATCATTTTACTAATTGCCTATATTAGATATCTGAGGCGGTTATCTGGGAACAGCAAAGCAGAGATGACAGCAGTGCCCCCCCCCCCCCTCAGCACATGCTGACAGCAGGGCAACCGGTGCGGCAGGCTGCCCGACATTGCTCCCCTCATTACCTACTCTGCCTGAATGCTTCCCCTCCACACACCAAGTGTATATATATATATAGTGACAGAGCGAGGGGTTGTGTCTGGCAAGGCAGGTATTTTCCTCCCAGTTGGAGTTCCTGAGAGCTTCAGGTTAGGCTACTTTCACACTAGCGTTATTCTTTTCCGGCGCTGAGTTCCGTCACAGGGGCTCTATACCGGAAAGGAACTGATCAGGTATATCCCCATGCATTTCTGAATGGAGAGTAATCCGTTCAGGATGCGTCAGGATGTCTTCAGTTCAGTCGTTTTGACTGATCAGGCAAAAGATACAACCGCAGCATGCTACGGTTTTATCTCCAGCAAAAAAAACTGAAGACTTGCCTGAATGCCGGATCCGCCATTTTTTCCCATAGGAATGTATTAGTGCCGGATCCGGCAATCAAAATACCGGAATGCCGGATCCGTCCTTCCGGTCTGCGCATGCACAGGCCAGTAAAAATGTGAAAAAATATACAAGACGGATCCGTCTCACAAATGCTTTCAGTCAGCGGCAGATCGGTGGATCCGGCTTCCAGTTCCAACGACGGAACTGCCCGCCGGATCACACTGCCGCAAGTGTGAAAGTAGCCTGTGAGCTTTGACAACTGTTCTAACTATGCTAACTATGGCATAGTCAGGCAGCAGAGGTGCTGGTTGGCTGCTGGGTCCCGCCACCTGCCGGATTGGTGGTCGCCGTGCAGCGCTGCGCCAATTTTAGAGTAAGACCCACTCATAGAGGAAACCTTTGGCGTGGTGAGTGGGCTTATGCAGGGGTAAAGTCCTGGGGAAAAAAAGTGTGGGAACTCACCCAAGATCCACTGCCACCCCAACCCCCCCCCCCCCCCCTCAAAAAAAAAAAAAAAAAAATATAATAATAATAAATAAATAATATATATATATATATATATATACAGCAAAAACGAAGGCAGCACTCCAATTTGTGAAAAAAGTGGAAGGTTTATTCACCCAACCAGCCGCAACGTTTCAGCTCTCTCTATGGAGCCTTTGTCCAGCTGAGTAACATGTGCATAATGGCATACATATATAGTGACAGTGATTAACATGATTACAAATCAGTTCCAATTGTCATAAACACAAATAAGATAAATACAAAAATTACAGTCATATAAATAGTATAGTTCATCCATACAGCTGATATACATATAGTAACGAATAAGTGCATACATAAAAATCCATAATGTGATTAATATTGTGTACAATATACCCCGATCTTGCATAATTGGTAATTATTGCATTAGTGAACAAATGTGTGAATATATAAAAGAATATAGTTAAAAACCTTTGAATGGGTAAGAGGCTGAAGCGGCATGGTGGAGACTGCTGGCGTCCGGAAACAGCAGCGGCGCATGCGCCGCACTGTATATTATCGCGAGACTTGTACCGAAGCTGAGTATCGTTGCTGACCATAACAAAGATGGCCACAATGGAAGCATGATGTAAGGGCGCATGCGCCACAAGGCGTTAACGCCCATCCAGCTTAGAAAAGCACTGGTTGATAGAATATATACCGCATGTTCAGCAGAGAAGCCGATCCATAGATCGGGGGCCGGCGGTTCAATGCCGGTCACCGTCAGGACATCCGTCTTGACAGGGGGGCGTGGCTATCATACCAACTCCACCCCGTCGTCCAGATATATCGGCGCATCCACTCCAAAGCGCTCATACCTGTCATGTAGTAACTAATCCAATATGAAAAAGATGAAAGCAGGATTATGCAACCGTCAGTGTGATGTGACATGCTGATATATCTGGACGACGGGGTGGAGTTGGTATGATAGCCACGCCCCCCTGTCAAGACGGATGTCCTGACGGTGACCGGCATTGAACCGCCGGCCCCCGATCTATGGATCGGCTTCTCTGCTGAACATGCGGTATATATTCTATCAACCAGTGCTTTTCTAAGCTGGATGGGCGTTAACGCCCTGTGGCGCATGCGCCCTTAGATCATGCTTCCATTGTGGCCATCTTTGTTATGGTCAGCAACGATACTCAGCTTCGGTACAAGTCTCGCGATAATATACAGTGCGGCGCATGCGCCGCTGCTGTTTCCGGACGCCAGCAGTCTCCACCATGCCGCTTCAGCCTCTTACCCATTCAAAGGTTTTTAACTATATTCTTTTATATATTCACACATTTGTTCACTAATGCAATAATTACCAATTATGCAAGATCGGGGTATACTGTACACAATATTAATCACATTATGGATTTTTATGTATGCACTTATTCGTTACTATATGTATATCAGCTGTATGGATGAACTATACTATTTATATGACTGTAATTTTTGTATTTATCTTATTTGTGTTTATGACAATTGGAACTGATTTGTAATCATGTTAATCACTGTCACTATATATGTATGCCATTATGCACATGTTACTCAGCTGGACAAAGGCTCCATAGAGAGAGCTGAAACGTTGCGGCTGGTTGGGTGAATAAACCTTCCACTTTTTTCACAAATTGGAGTGCTGCCTTCGTTTTTGCTGTATGTTTACAATCTGGACCTTGGTCACAGGTCTTATAAGGAGGACTTTTTGCACCCGCACACATTCTTGGAGTGCTGCTTCTTTTCTTTTCTTTTTTATATATATATATCGCAGAAAATTCAGTGCAACATTTATTGTAAAGTGCCAGTTTACACAAACAACTGCAAAATTCACATGCAATAAACAAATATCAGCCCCCAGTGCCTCTCACCAGCCCCCAGTCAGAGCCTCTCCATCAGCCTCATAAAATATAAAATAAATAAACCACTTACCCTCTCCTGCTCCTGGACACCGCCGCTCCTCTCCTCCTACGCGATCTGCATCCTCCTACTGTCGGCTGTGCTGTGAAGGCTGCGCACAGGGTGACGTCACAGAGCGCCACCGCCCTCATGCCTGTACGCAGCCCTGCACAGGCGACCGCCGAGGACCAAGAAGCGGTGAGTACAAAGCCTTCACCGCCTACTGGTCCTTTTGCCCGGCGCTAAAGACGGCCCTGAAAGGGAACAGCGTTCCTGCTATGAATAAAGTGCAGGACCGCCGTTCCCACACGTTTCTGCAGGACTCGAGCCCTGGGCTTATGCCTTTTGATCAAAATGTACACTAATGCCTCGTGTAGCATAGGAGGTGGTACACATGTGCTATTTAGCGCTGTTTTCTACTAAAGCTGGATGTGCGATTTATTTATTTTTCTTTTTTTTTGGTATATGTGCTGCAGGGCTGATTTCCTGCCAGGTGAGGTCAAATACCGGACCGGACTCTAAGTGCTGGTCCGGGTTTTGACAGCACCTGGCTATTCTTAAATAGGCAGCTGGGCTCAGCAGAGATGTCTCTGTGTCGGGATCTGAGGCTTGTGCCTGGTGTGAGGGGAAAGAGGCGTCTGGACTCTTTGAGGCAGAACTTCCAGCCAGGTGTGAACTAACCCCTAGGATATAAGGTGACTTTTTGTTTTGTGAACTTTCTGTGTGTGTGAGAACGGACACTAAGGCTAAGTTCACACGAACGTGTGTGATCTGTGGCCGTATTGCGGCCCGTAAATCGCGGGCTGCAATACACGGCCACAGTTCCGTGTGAATTCCGCATCACGGATGCGGACCCATTCACTTCAATGGGTCCGCTAATCCGGAATCGCGGAACGGCTGCACGGGACGGGACCCCTCGGAAGCACTACGGAGTGCCTCCGTGGGGTTACGTCCCGTACTTCTGTTCCGCTAAAAGATAGAACAAGTCCTATCTTTTAGCGGAACGGCCGGATCGCGGACCCATTAAAGTGAATGGGTCCGCGATCCGATGCAGCTGACCTACGGCCGGCGATCGTGCATTACGGCCCGCTATTTGCGGGCCGCTGCACAGGCACGGGTCACACACGTTCGTGTGAACCCGGCCTAAGGCTGGTTTCACACGGGCGTTGCGGATTGGGGCCGGATGCGTTCAGAGTGCGTTCAGTGAAACTCGCACTATTTTGCAAGCAAGTTCAGTCAGTTTTGTCTGCGGTTGCGTTTAGTTGTTCAGTTTTTTCTGCGCGGGTGCAATGCGTTTTGATGCGTTTTTCACGCGCGTGATAAAAAACGGAATGTTTACAAACAACATCTCTTAGCAACCCTCAGTGAAAAACGCATCGCACCCGCACTTGCTTGCGGATGCAATGCGTTTTTCACGCAGCCCCATTCACTTCTATGGGGCCAGGGCTGCGTAAAAAACGCAGAATAAAGAACATGCTGCGATTTTCGCGCAACGCAGAACTGATGCGTGAAAAACAAAGCTCATGTACACAGACCCATTGAAATGAATGGGTCAGGATTCAGTGCGGGTGCTATGCGTTCACGTCACGCATTGCACCCGCGCTGAAAACTCGCTTGTGTGAAAGGGACCTAAGGGTCCATTCACACGTCTGCAACGTGTTTGCGGATCCGCAAAACATGGACAGCGGAAATGCGCGGTCCGCATTTTGCGGACCGCACATTGCCGGACAAGAATAGGACAAGAATAGGACATAGGACATTTTCTATTTTTTTCAGGAACAGAATTGCGGACCCGGAAGTGTGGGTCCGCAATTCCGTGTCCGGGCAGCACATCGTGCTGCCCCATAGAAAAGAATGGGTCTGCAATTTTGCGAAACAAAATTGTGGACGTGTGAATGGACCCTTAGACTGCAAAGTCACTTTTGTTTTGTGACCTTGCCAAATGTGTGAATAAACACTGATGTTTTAATTTGGGCCTCATGCACACGACCGTTGTTTGGTTCCGCGTCCGTTCCGCCGATTTTAGCGTTTCAGATGCGGACCCATTAATTTCTATGGAGCCGTTGAAAATGCGCATAGTCCACCGTTTGCCATCCGCTTCTGTGGTTCCAGTCCGTCAAAAAAATATAACCTGTCCTATTCTTGTCCGCGAAAAACAGTTTGCGGACCCATTTAAGTCAATGGGACTGCTAAAAAATGCAGAGGCTCATCCAATTGTTGTCCGCGTCCGTTTTATTTCTAGAATTTCCCATGGCAAAACTGTCTGCCAGAACTTGTGCCAATAAAACAGACATCCCAACCTGCAAAAACTCATTTCAGGGAGGTTTTCTTCTTCCCTTTTTTTTTCTTTTTTTTCTTTTCTTTTACGAACTTTTTATTACATTTACCAAACATATGCAGTATCTGCACACTTTGCTCTATGGTGTGGAGGACTGGGCTCATTACCCTGCCCCAAATTATCATATTTATGTATATGATTAAAGGGATTCTGTCACCACCTATAAGCCCTGTGAGCTAAACATATGCTCATGTCCAGGGTAGCATTCTGATTTCTAAGGTGGCCTTATAAAAGCTATTTGTGGCTTTATTCTGCGGAAAAACCGGTTTTACTAACCTGTCAATCATTGAATTAAGGTGCCCAAGCAGGGAGGTCTGTGGATGCATGGTGCCCGGCCGCATGCATCGCCGTTCGTGCCCCGCGGCGCCTTCTACTTCTCAGTTCTCCCTCCTCCCGCTTTGAGATCCCGTGCGTGCGCACAGGCTCAGCCTTATGCGCCGTTGCGGACTGCTGGCATCGGCTTCTTCTTGCACGCGCCAAGAAGGGGACACTGCTACAGATTGCCGGAAAGGTTTACTGCGAGTAAACTAGAGATGGGAAGTTCGGATCTTTCACATGAATCGGTTCATTCGCTGAGCTGACAAGAAGCAAGTGAACCGAAGCTTAGGTTGCGCAATGCGCATGCGCGGATGCTTCGATTCACTTGCTGAGTCGGCTCTTGGTCTGAGTCAGGAAGTTTATTCTTTAAAACCCTGTGTGTAATTATCTACCCCATTGTAGGAAAAAAACAAGCATCCAGGGGGGGGTGAATTTAACACTGGGGTAAATAATATAATTAAAATGGAGGGTTAAATGTGTAAATGTATTTAAAAAAAAAAATACATCTCTCTCAATAGTTATATAGCTACTGAATGAGACAGAAGAAGGGATGCATTTTAACATATAGATCTCCTTGAGAAGCCAATTTGACCCTAAAGGGTTAATTCAACCTGTAATCTAAACTCTGTCCTGTCACTTCTCTTATCTCTCTGCTGACTGCCAGTCTGTCCCTTAACCTTATCACTGCTGCAGCCTGGTCATCAGCCTCAGTGTAACCTGTTCTAGAGTCTGACTCCCGGTTCTTTTAACTCAAAGAATCGAATGAGTCTCTAACTAAGGCCTCATGCACACGACAGTATTTTTTCACGGTCCGCAAAACGGGGTTCCGTTGTTCCGTGATCCGTGTCCGTATTTTTTTTTTCCGTGTGTCTACCTTGATTTTTGGAGGATCACCAGACAAGAAAAGTGAAAAAAAAATCTAAGTCAAGTTTGCCTTGAAAATGATAGGAAAAAAACGGACACGGATCACGGATGACAATCTTGTGTGCCTCCGTGTTTTTTCACGGACCCATTGACTTGAATCGGTCCGCGAACCGTTGTCCGTCCAAAAAATAGGACAGGTCTGGAAACACGGATCACGGACGCGGATGACAAACGGTGCATTTTCCGAGTTTTCCACGGACCCATTGAAAGTCCGGGAGACTTGAGATCCCTGATAAAATAAAATAAATAACATACAGGAAGTTCAAGGTCACAGGTTATGCTAATTGCTAGCCACCTGTGGTGCAATCCACTAGTGTGGTGTGGCAGTGAGTGGCTTGCTAGCAGGGCTGGGACAAGGTCCACCACAAACAGAGGCTGAGCTGCCCAAGTGCGCCCCCCGCCATTTAGATATGTATGTTTGTTATTAATCAGACATCCACCCCACGGTTTTTCTGTTGGGCTGGTACCGTGACTCTGACCTGGGGTATAGGGTATTCAGGACACTCCACTGTTGCTACACTACAAGGCCACGCCAGCGTCCAGGCTGGGAGTACTCGGGGCACATGAACAGTGTCATTTGGGGGCAAGAGAAAGGAATATGAGGTGTTCATTGTATTTGATATATATGTGATATATACTCTCTATACTTGCTGTTGTAATATCTGTTTATACCACTGTTCAGTAAAGTTACTGTTTTTGCATCAGGAGCTGGTGTCCGTGTCGCTTTCCTTATTCCATGACTTCGCTGTATCCTGGGGGTCCCTCCCCGGTTCACAGTCTTACAGTGCCACTATTTTCTAGAACAAGACACATAGATCTCAGCAATTAGAGCAGGAATCGAGAAGGGAGATGGCCCGTGCGCACTGCACGCATCGTCATGGTGGGCGGCTGTTTCCCCACTAATATGATCTTGTGTATTTATGCTGTGGATAGGTAATAAATGTGAAAAGGTATGAAAAAGCCTGTTGCCTTTTTGTGGCCCTAAATAGCGTACCCATTTGGGTATGTTTTGTTATGTTCATAATCTGTGGAACATACACGCAAATTTTATTTTGGTGGTTTTAGGATTTGGTACCTCTTCTGTACTGTAATTGTCATAGTTTTAATGTTTGCTTATAAACCTCAACATGGAGTCTTCAAAGTTCAACTATATAAAATGACACATACAGAATCTGCTTATAATAGAGTATAATGATGCTCCAACAGTGTCCGTACAGCTGAATAGTAACTACTTCTACCAACATGGTCTTGTGATGCGTGGTCCATGTTGTTTATTAGGAAATTATGTTCTTTTTGGTTTACATTACATACAGACAGGGCTGGCCTTAGGTGTTCAGGCGCCTTGTGCGAGCTAATCTTGTGCCCCCCCCCCCCACCCGGTTCACCTAAACATACACAAAGAGGAAAACAATCTTTGTAACAAACTGTTTTTCACACAATCTCGGGCTGGCCTGCTGTAAGAGACCGACTGTGAGCTGTGTCCAGTGGCGGATCCAGAGCCTGGTCTCGGGAGGGGCACTTCCAGATTATTTTCTGTCCGCCGCCACAAAACAATGGTGCTTATAGAACAGACTACATAGTGTAGCGGTATACTGCATATTGTGTGGCACGGTGTAGGCTATATGTGTATAACAAACATATTTCATATAAAAACTTACAATGACTTGGCTTGGCCCTTAGGGGTCTCGGACGCCACTGCAACACTTTGGCCGGGGGCTCGGTGGAGCTGATGTGTTTTATCCTAATGAGAAAGATTTCATAATAAGGATTTGGAGAAAGGGCAGAGGGATAGCAGAGCAGGGAGAGGCTGTGTCACGGCCATGGCTATGACCGTGACTCCTGAACCGCATGCGGTTGTCAGCGGTTTTCTTTGGTCTTCAATCACAGGTGAGGGCTGTGGTATTTGCCTCACCTGTGGTTGCCGCTGGCAACAGTATGGATGTGGCAGCGTAGCAGTCGGAGCTGTGCCATTGCAGCTCGCTACGTTGTGCGTGCGGTTTTGTATGATGTGTGTATGTGTGCACTTGCCTTTTATGTTATTGTGTGCACGTCCCCTTTTAGTGGTGTTTTCCCTTCCCTGGTGTTGGAAGGGTTAATCTCCTTCCTAGTGTGTGTGTGTGCACTGGGTGTGTCCGACTGTGGGGTGTGGCTTCTTGGCCTATATAGCCTCACTGCTTTTTCAGGCCTGCAGGTTGCTTCAGCCATGCTTAGCTGAGAGCAGCCTCATGTCTTTATTACCTGCCAGTAAGAGCCACCCCTGTGGTCATAACCATAATGTCGCTTTAAGTTATTTCTAGTTATGTGTGATGTTTTATATGTGATTTTGTGCAGCTATGGATCTGGGTCCCTGTGTGGGGATGCGTTTGTGATCTGCACCCTGCTAACACAGGGATCCAGTCAGCAAGGCTGTGGCAGGTAGGTGGAACTCTTTGTTCACCTGCCATATCCATAGAGCTGTTTATGTCTCCCCTTTTCCTGCAGCTTGGCCGTTGAGACTCCTGCTCCTCCGTGTCTAGGAGGAGTGGGCTTGTCTTACTCAGCTCCTAGGTGAGGGTCATCTTGAGGGCTAGCAGGGACTTTTAGGTTCCGGAGCATGGGCCCTCCTACCATCAAGGTTGGCTCATGTAGCTAGGAGCCAGGGTCAGGTTAGGGATGCGTTTAGGAGGTGACCTGCTCCCTAATCCTGTCTTCATGGCCAAGCAGCCGTAACATCACCGGGCTCCACACGGCTGAGGATTTCCCCCATCCTCAGCCGTGACAGTATGACCACAGTCGCTTCTTACGTGGCGGTCCCTCGAAAGAGGGTAAAGCATGCACCGCTATCTACGGATGGGGTGCATGCGCGTTCTCCAGAGGGAGAGCGTTATGGGGCTTTCACCATTTACGGCGCGGTGAGTGGCATTCCCAGCTCACCGTTGTCCGTGTTGGTGTCCCCTTTTTGTTTGTCTTTCCCCTCCCCCCCCTCCCATTGTTTCTTATGCCTCACCAACTTTCCCCTTTTGTTGTTGGGAGGGGCTTTGAGGGGTGGGAGTATGCATCCCTCGAAAGAGGGTGAAGCATGTACCGCCCTCTGCGGAAGGGTTACATGCGCGCTCTTCGGAGGGAGAACGTTCTGGGGGTTTCGCCTCTGACGGCGCGGTGAGTGGCGTTTCCCCGCCTTCCCTTCACCGTTGCCTCGTTTGGCGTCCCCCTGATTTTATAGCACTAGGGTGTTTGTTTGGTGTGCGAGTTGCACACCTTCGAAAGAGGGTGCAGCATGCAGTGCCATATCCTTGTGGCCTGCATGCGCGTTCTCCGGAGGGAGAGCGTTCCTGGGGGTTCTCCGTTAACGGCACGGTTGGTGGCTTATTCCCCGCCACCTTACCTTCCGTGTCCGTGTTGGGGATCCCTCGTCCCTCTCCATGTTCCCATCTCTGGTCGTCTGCTGGCAGCACTCCGTAAGTGGTCCGGCTGCGTGCTGGTTAGGAGTGTCTGCTGGCATCGACTGGAGTGGGGACGTGAGTGGAGAGTCCCCTCGTCCACTCTCAGTGGTTCCATTCCTGTGTCGCTGGTGTGGGCTGCAGGCCTCGTCGGACTGGCTGTGTTGTGCTGGGAGAGGATGCAGCTGACGGCGACTTTCTGGGAACCATGTCCTGAGAGTGGACGTTCCCTTCTCCTATCCCCTTGTGCGAGTCTCTCACCAGTTTCTTTTTTTGGTGGGGGGGCTTTGAGGGGTGGGAGTGTCACGGCCATGGCTATGACCGTGACTCCTGAACCGCATGCGGTTGTCAGCGGTTTTCTTTGGTCTTCAATCACAGGTGAGGGCTGTGGTATTTGCCTCACCTGTGGTTGCCGCTGGCAACAGTATGGATGTGGCAGCGTAGCAGTCGGAGCTGTGCCATTGCAGCTCGCTACGTTGTGCGTGCGGTTTTGTATGATGTGTGTATGTGTGCACTTGCCTTTTATGTTATTGTGTGCACGTCCCCTTTTAGTGGTGTTTTCCCTTCCCTGGTGTTGGAAGGGTTAATCTCCTTCCTAGTGTGTGTGTGTGCACTGGGTGTGTCCGACTGTGGGGTGTGGCTTCTTGGCCTATATAGCCTCACTGCTTTTTCAGGCCTGCAGGTTGCTTCAGCCATGCTTAGCTGAGAGCAGCCTCATGTCTTTATTACCTGCCAGTAAGAGCCACCCCTGTGGTCATAACCATAATGTCGCTTTAAGTTATTTCTAGTTATGTGTGATGTTTTATATGTGATTTTGTGCAGCTATGGATCTGGGTCCCTGTGTGGGGATGCGTTTGTGATCTGCACCCTGCTAACACAGGGATCCAGTCAGCAAGGCTGTGGCAGGTAGGTGGAACTCTTTGTTCACCTGCCATATCCATAGAGCTGTTTATGTCTCCCCTTTTCCTGCAGCTTGGCCGTTGAGACTCCTGCTCCTCCGTGTCTAGGAGGAGTGGGCTTGTCTTACTCAGCTCCTAGGTGAGGGTCATCTTGAGGGCTAGCAGGGACTTTTAGGTTCCGGAGCATGGGCCCTCCTACCATCAAGGTTGGCTCATGTAGCTAGGAGCCAGGGTCAGGTTAGGGATGCGTTTAGGAGGTGACCTGCTCCCTAATCCTGTCTTCATGGCCAAGCAGCCGTAACATCACCGGGCTCCACACGGCTGAGGATTTCCCCCATCCTCAGCCGTGACAGGCTGGTGCTGCTACTAGGGGGTCATACCATGGGGGAGTAATAAAGCCCACCATAATGCCCCCCCCCAGTAGAAATAATTCTCCTTATAATGTGACAGTGCAAAAAATACCCCCTTGTAATGCCCCCAGTTGAGCTAATGTCCCCATAGTGCCCCCATAATGTGCCAGTATAAAATACCCCTATACAGTGCCCCCATAGTGCTCCTCTCCCCCCTTCCTTCTAGTGCCCCCATAATGTACCAGTGTAAAATGCCCCAGTAGATGCCCTCAGTGTCCCCCTTAATTTGCAAGTATAAAATACCCCTTCTTAGTGCCCCCCAAAGATGACCCCATAGTACTCCTCTCCCCCCTTCCCCATAGTGCCCACCATAATGTGTCCCAGTATAAAATTCTACTGTACAGAGCCCCCCATATAAAATAACCCTTCTTTGTGGCCTCAGTAGTTGCCCCTATAGTGCCCCCAATAATGTGCCGGTAACAAGAGCAACCCCCCAATCATGTGCCAGTAATAACAGCCCCCCATCATGTGCCAGTAATAACAGCCCCCCATCATGTGCCAGTAATAACAGCCCCCCATCATGTGCCAGTAATAACAGCCCCCCATCATGTGCCAGTAATAACAGCCCCCCATCATGTGCCAGTAATAACAGCCCCCCAATGTGGCAGTAAAAGTATTGCATATATATAAAAAAAAAAAAAAAAACACTTATACTTACCTCAGTGTCTGCGATGCAGGCCTCTTCCGGCCTGTGTCCCGCGCTGTAAGGCTCAGGCGGCGTGATGACGTCATCGCGCCACCTGCGCCGGCCTCTGATGGGCTGCCGGCCTAGTGCCTGCAGCCTATCAGAGGAAGGGAAAGGGACACGCCTCTCCCTCCCCTGCCTCAGCACAGTCATCTGTATCGCTGTCCTGAGGACGGCGATACAGATGACTATGGAGATGAGCGCTTCCACAATGGAAGCGTTCCTCTCCCTGTGCCCCCCGCCACCGCCCCCTACCGCGCCGCCAGCTCGGTGGGGATGCAATTGCCCCGTTGCCCCCCCCTGGATCCGCCAGTGGCTGTGTCGGCCGCCGGGCGCCCCTGTTGCCATGGCGCCCTGTGCGGCCGCACAGCTCGCACAGCTCGCACACCTCAAAGGCCGGCCCTGCATACAGATGGTAGACGCAGGCCAGATACAGAAGAGACTGACAGAATATCAGCACTGCTTTTGGTCCTTGAATGTGTATACCTCGTTTTGTGCTGGACTGATCCAAACACAAATCAATTTTTTACAAATAGTTTCACATTTGGCGTTGTGAGCTAATTTAATAAAAAAATGTTTTATTTTTTTATAGGGAAAATTCACATTGAAAGTGATAATCCAAAATTATGATCAAATCTGTCATATATGCATGCACAATGTATATGTAGTTCACACACAGTTGTTTTTATTTAAAAAACGAACTACTTTTTGTAATGTAGTGGGCAAATGATGTAATATATGTTTTCATGTCATTTTTCTATACAGTACTGTGGAGAGTCTGGATGAGCCTGAAGACTCTAAGACGGCCCTAAGTGATACGCCGGCAGTGTTTTCCCCGGCAACTAGTCCTGCCGCAACGCCCGCTGAGGAGCCGGACCCGCCATCACAGGCCAAGCCCACCCTATCTCCGCTCCTTGCTCCTTTTATTGAAGCAAGTGCCCAGTGATAGGCATCACGAATGTGTGGCTTCAATGGCCCTTGTTCTTAAAATGTATGCCTCCCCTTACCAGGGAGACATACACTCCCAAATTAATGATCTGCGCAAGCAGATCTTGAATATCCCCCCCCCCTACACACAGCAGCATGGACGCAGCTACCACCAGCCTCCACACCCACCTGAAGGGCCATCTCCCCCCCCCCCCACCAACTTACCAACGGTCCCAAGACCCGACAGCACCTACTTACCCACACAGTTTTGCAACTGGGGCCACTGATCCTGGCCATGTAGGGCCACAATCCTCCTATGGTCATGGCTCATTTACACGAGACCTTTTTGATATTTAATGTCAGATGCTCTGAAAATGTGAAATTTTTTGATTGTTCTTGTTTGTGTATCCTTTATTTCATTACATGTTTCTAAATGAAAATTTTGATTTCCAAATTTAAATTGGCTTGTGTTAATTTTTAAAATACACCAAACTTTTACAGTTCAACACATTTCATAAACACATATAAACGCACACCAGTTCCCAATGTACAAAGATTTATATTTTGAGGAACATAATCTGTATTTGGGTAATGTGAACATGAGGTATTAGATTTTTTGGACCATTACACTAAATACTAACGATATTAATGTTGTTGGCATTTTGTGGAAAACATCATTAGTATTGATATTTACTTTTAACTATGTGATGGCCAAAAAACCTCAGCCCGCAAGCCCACGTCAAGGGTCCTCATTCTCTTGCGAGTCCCTACACTCAACTACCACAATAAATTAACATAATCTATCTGCAAAATAATAAAAAACTAAAGAGCCCAGAAGATTTCAAAAACTGCCACGAATAGCGTCCCTCTGCCATTGCAAGGAGCCCTCTGGGCTGTAAAAGTAGTCTGCATAGAGTTCCAGAACTGCAGTCCCAGGTCGTCTATGCAGGGTCCTTTCCAAACCCAAACCTGATGGCGTATGAAAATCTTCCATGTCAACAGAAGAGGAAGCCTCATTAATCCTGGTGAAGTTGTGTAGAACAACACAAGCTTGAATCACCAGGGTAGCATTCTCCGGATCCATCTGTATGGATGACAAGAACACCCTCCACTTGCTAGAGTGTTCCAAAAGCGCACTCAACATACCGACGGGCACGAGTCAACCAGTAGTTGAAAATACGCCTCCTCACATCCAATCCTTGCTTTGGAAAGGGCCGCATAACATGGGGAGTCAATGCAAACCCTTTATCCGCCACGATGACAAATGGAGTACGCGGACAAGCAGATCCAGGCAGTCTTCTGGACTTAGGCAGGGCAAGCTGGTTGGCACGAAGCCGCTCACCCATTCTAGAAGCACTAAAGATGCGAGCATAGGCCCCAATATCAACCATTATAAACCGGTAGTTACTGTCAGCAACAGCCATAAGCACTACCGAAAAATATTGCTTATAATTGAAGAATTGGGAACCTGAGTGAGGAGGCTTATTCACACGGATGTGCTTGCCATCCCTTGCCCGAATGCAGTTGGGAAACTGCGCCGAAAGATTGAATCCCTCAGCGATCCGAACCCAATCGTCTGTCTTGGGCTGTGGCATCACCGTCTCTCGGAGTTGATGCCAGATGACATGGCAAGTGTGACGCACAATCTGAGAAATTGTTGAGGTTCCCAAAGGAAACTCAAAATGCAGGGATGCAAAAGAGTTCCCACTTGCAAGGAATCTGTAGGAAAAAGAAATAAAAACCATATCAGTAAGCAGCAAATAAAAGGGAACATCCCATACATAATTCAACAAAAATGTTGTATACGAGATATGTGTTTAAACAATCTATGTCCATTCACGTATTTATATAAATATATCACGTTAATATGTGTGTATTAACCTCTTCAGGACACATGACATACCGGTACGTCATGATGTCCTGGTACTTAAGGACACATGACGTACCGGTACGTCATGTGTTGTTCCGATCACTGCCGCCCGGCTGGCTGTGATCGGAACAAAGTGCCTGCTCAAATCATTGAGCAGGCACCTCGGCTAAATGCGTGGGGGGGGGGGGGTCCCGTGACCCCCCCCATGTCGGCGATCGCAATAAACCGCAGGTCAATACAGACCTGCGGTTTGTTGCGCTTTCAGCAGTTTCTGATCCCCGCGGATCAGAAACTTTTATATGCCTAAAATATAGTTTTATTCAACCCCCCTGCATCCCCGAATGATTTTATGGCAGCGGGAGGTGCAGGGGGGGTTGCAGGAGGCGGGATCGCGATCCCCCGCCCGCCTCCCCTTAAATAATCGTTGGTGTACAGTGGGTATACCAGGGTGTCAGCACATTGCTGACACCCTAGTATAAACGTCTGACATCTGTGATGCGATGTCAGCCGTTTAACCCTTTCCATACCGCGGTCCGTACAGACCGCGGTATGGAAAAGAAGAGGTTAACAGTCGGGAGCTCCCTCCCTCTCCCATCGGGGGGCTGCTGTGCCTTTGCAGCCCCCAGACAGGATGGGGTGACAGAGGGAGGGAGCTCCCCTCCTTACCCTTCCCCGTCTGCGCAGTTCTGGCCACTACTGAGCAGACGGGGAAGGTTCCCATGGCAACAGGACGCCTTCTCAGGCATCCTGCTGTCCATGGTGCTGAACAGATCTGTGCTAAAGGCATAGATCTGTTCAGACAAAGTGTAAGTAAAATACAGTACAGTACACTATATATTGTACTGTACTGTATTATGCAGACATCAGACCCACTGGATCTTCAAGAACCAAGTGGGTCTGGGTAAAAAAAAAGTGGAAAAAAAGTGAAAAAAAAGTAAAAATCAAAAAAACACATTTATCACTGACTAAAAATGAAAAAAAAAAAATTCCCTACACATGTTTGGTATCGCCGCGTCCGTAACGACCTGATCTATAAAACGGTCATGTTACTTTACCTGAACGGTGAACGCCATAAAAATAAAAAACTATGATGAAATTGAAATTTTGCCTACCTTACTTCCCAAAAAAGGTAATAAAAGTGATCAAAAAAGTCGCATGTACGCCAAAATTGTAACAATCAAACCGTCATCTCATCCCGCAAAAATCATACCCTACCCAAGATAATCGCCCAAAAACTGAAAAACTATGGCTCTTAGACTATGGAAACACTAAGGCCTCTTTCACACGGGCGTTGCAGGAAAATGTGCGGGTGCGTTGCGGGAACACCCGCGATTTTTCCGCGCGAGTGCAAAACATTATAATGCGTTTTGCACTCGCGTGAGAAAAATCACGCATGTTTGGTACCCAAACCCGAACTTCTTCACAGAAGTTCGGGCTTGGGATCGGTGTTCTGTAGATTGTATTATTTTCCCTTATAACATGGTTATAAGGGAAAATAATAGCATTCTGAATACAGAATGCATAGTAAAATAGCGCTGGAGGGGTTAAAAAAAAAAAATTGAACTCACCTTAGTCCACTTGATCGCGTAGCCCGGCATCTCCTTCTGTCTCCTTTGCTGAACAGGACCTGTGGTGAGCGTCCATTACAGGTCAAGGACCTTTGATGACGTCACTCCGGTCATCACATGATCCATCACCATGGTAAAAGATCATGTGATGACCGGCGTGACGTCATCAAAGGTCCTTGACCTGTAAAGAATGCTCACCACAGGTCCTGTTCAACAAAGGAGACAGAAAGAGATGCCGGCTACGCGATCAAGTGGACTAAGGTGAGTTAAATTATTTTTAATTTTTTTTAACCCCTCCAGCGCTATTTTACTATGCATTCTGTATCCAGAATGCTATTATTTTCCCTTATAACCATGTTATAAGGGAAAATAATAATGATCGGGTCTCCATCCCGATCATCTCCTACCAACCGTGCGTGAAAATCGCACCGCATCCGCACTTGCTTGCGGATGCTTGCGATTTTCACGCAACCCCATTCACTTCTTATGGGGCCTGCGTTGCGTGAAAAACGCAGAATATAGAGCATGCGTGAAAATCACCGCTCATGTGAACAGCCTCATAGAAATGAATGGGTCGGTATTCAGTGCGGGTGCAATGCGCTCTCACCTCACGCATCGCATCCGCGCAGAATACTCGCCCGTGTGAAAGGGGCCTAAAACATGATTTTTTTTGTTTCAAAAATGAAATCATTGTGTAAAACTTACATAAATAAAAAAAAAGTATACATATTAGGTATCGCCGCGTCCGTATCAACCGGCTCTATAAAAATATTACATGACCTAAGCCCTCAGATGACCACCGTAAAAATAAAAAAATAAAAACGGTGTAAAAAAAGCTATTTTTTGCCATCTTACATCACAAAAAATGTAATAGCAAGCGATCAAAAAGTCATATGCACCCCATAGTGCCAATCAAACCGTCATCTCATCCCGCAAAAATTGAGACCCTACTTAAGATAATCGCCCAAAAACTGAAAAAACTATGGCTCTTAGACTATGGAGACACTAAAACTTTTTTTTGTTTTAAAAATGAAATCATTGTGTAAAACTTACATAAATAAAAAAAATTGCATACATTTTAGGTATCGCCGCGTCCGTGACAACCTGCTCTATAAATTTACCACATGATCTAACCTGTCAGATGAATGTTGTAAATTACAAAAAAAAAAACGGTGCCAAAAAAGCTATTTCTTGTTACCTTGCCGCACAAAAAGTATAATATAGAGCAACCAAAAATCATATGTACCCTAAACTAGTACCAACATAAATGCCACCCTATCCCGTAGTTTCTAAAATGGGGTCACTTTTTTGGAGTTTCTACTCTAGGGGTGCATCAAGGGGGCTTCAAATGGGACATGGTGTCAAAAAAAACAGTCCAGCAAAATCTGCCTTCCAAAAACCGCATGGCATTCCTTTCCTTCTGCGCCCTGCCGTGTGCCCGTACAGCAGTTTACGACCACATATGGGGTGTTTCTGTAAACTACAGAATCAGGGCCATAAATAATGAGTTTTGTTTGGCTGTTAACCCTTGCTTTGTAACTGGAAAAAAAATATTAAAATGGAAAATCTGCCAAAAAAGTGAAATTTTGAAATTGTATCTCTATTTTCCATTAAATCTTGTGCAACACCTAAAGGGTTAACAAAGTTTGTAAAATAAGTTTTGAATACCTTGAGGGGTGTAGTTTATAGAATGGGGTCATTTTTGGGTGGTTTCTATTATGTAAGCCTCGCAAAGTGACTTCAGAGCTGTAGTGGTACCTAAAAATTGGGTTTTTGTAAATTTCTGAAAAATTTCAAGATTTGCCTCTAAACTTCTAAGCCTTGTAACATCCCCAAAAAATTAAATATCATTCCCAAAATAATTCAAACATGAAGTAGACATATGGGGAATGTAAAGTCATCACAATTTTTAGGGTTATTACTATGTATTGCAGAAGTAGAGAAACTGAAACTTTGAAATTTGCAAATTTTTCCAAATTTTTGGTAAATTAGGTATTTTCTTATGCAAAAAAAAAATAAAATTTTTTACTTCATTTTACCAGTGTCATGAAGTACAATATGTGACAAAAAAACAATCTCAGAATGGCCTGGATAAGTGAAAGCATTTTAAAGTTATCAGCACTTAAAGTGACATTGGTTAGATTTGCAAAAAATGGCCTGGTCCTTAAGGTGAAATAAGGCTGTATCCCTAAGGGGTTAAACAAAAAGTAGCAGCAATTGGGGTGGGGGCAGTACTCCCACAACTAAGTTCCAACAACTGTGTTTACGCCATTTCCATGCAGAAGGTATGGGCGACAAAGGATGATTTGAACACTCTGCATGATGATGACGTTAGAAGAGACCACAAATTTGAAACCTAATTTTAAAAAAAACGACCGTATTTTTCGCTTTATAAGACGCACCTGATGATAAGACGCACCTAGGTTTTTGAGGAGGAAAATAAGAAAAAAATATTTTTAACCAAAAGGTGTGCTTTTGGTAGCTTTTGAACTAATGGTGGTCTGTGGATGACGCACTGTTATGGGGTTCTGTGGATGACGCACTGTTATGGGGGGATCTGTGGATGACGCACTGTTATGGGGGGATCTGTGGATGACGCACTTTTATGGGGGATCTGTGGATGATGCACTGTGATGGGGGATCTGTGGATGACACTGATGGGGGATCTGTGGATGGCACTGATGGGGGATCTGTGGATGACACTTATGGGGGATCTGTGGATGACACTTATGGGGGATCTGTGGATGACACTGATGGGGGGATCTGTGGATGACACTGATGGGGGGGATCTGTGAATGACACTGAGGGGGGATCTGTGAATGACACAGGGGGATTCTGTGAATGACACAGGGGGGATCTGTGAATGACACTGAGGGGGATCTGTGGATGACACTGATGGGGGATCTGTGGATGACACTTATGGGGGATCTGTGGATGACACTTATGGGGGATCTGTGGATGACACTGATGGGGGGATCTGTGGATGACACTGATGGGGGGGATCTGTGAATGACACTGAGGGGGGATCTGTGAATGACACAGGGGGATTCTGTGAATGACACAGGGGGGATCTGTGAATGACACTGAGGAGGATCTGTGGATGACACTGATGGGGGATCTGTGGATGACACTGATGGGGGATCTGTGGATGACACTGATGGGGGGATCTGTGGATGACACTGATGGGGGGATCTGTGAATGACACTGAGGGGGGATCTGTGAATGACACTGAGGGGGGATCTGTGAATGACACAGGGGGGATCTGTGAATGACACAGGGGGATCTGTGAATGACACAGGGGGGATCTGTGAATGACACTGAGGGGGATCTGTGCATGACACTGATGGGGGATCTGTGGATGATACTTATGGGGCTCTGTGGAGGACACTTATGTCATCCACAGATCCCTATAAGTGTCATCTACAGATCCCCCATCAGATGCATCAGTGTGGAGGGAGGAGGCGGGGACACTCATGGCGGGGCCCGGTGCAGTGACTTTAATCTAATACACTGGGCCCTGCAACTGTTAAACATTCAATCTGATCTATATCTAATTGTATATGCTCTGTACGGTACTTACTGTAGTACCGCAAGTATAGCATTAAGACGGCGCAGACAGGCATCTCCCTCGGTCATGCGCCGCCTGCATTGCCATTGCCGGTCCATTGCTGCATTGCCATTGCCGGTCCTGTGACCCCCCTGCATTGCCAATCGCTACAAACCGCAGGTCAATTCAGACCTGCGGTTTTTAGCGCTTATGCAAGTTTCTGATCCCTGCGAACTTCCGCCCGCCCCCCATTTTTTTTCAGGAAGGCCGAGCTGTTGAATCAGTGTCAGCTCATTGCTGACACTCCAATTCTAACGGCAGACATCTGTGCAGATGTCCGCCGTTTTAACCCCTTCCATGCCGTGGTCCGTAGGGACCGCTGTATGGAAGAGGTGAAGAGGGAGGGAGCTCCCTCCCTCTCCCATCGGGGGGCTGCTGTGCCTTTGCAGCCCTCGGACAGGATGGGGTGACAGAGGGAGGGAGCCCTCCTTCCTCCCCTTCCCCGTCTGCTCAGTTAACACTGACATGGAAAAGGATCTAGGAATTTTAATAAACAGCAAACTAAGCTGCAAAAACCAGTGTCAGGCAGCTGCTGCCAAGGCCAACAAGATAATGGGTTGCATCAGAAGGGGCATAGATTCCCGTGATAGGAACATAGTCCTACCACTTTACAAATCGCTAGTCAGACCACACATGGAGTACTGTGTACAGTTCTGGGCTCCTGTAAACAAGGCAGACATTGCAGAGCTAGAGAGGGTTCAGAGGAGGGCAACTAAAGTAATAACTGGAATGGGGCAACTACAGTACCCTGAAAGATTATCAAAATTAGGGTTATTCACTTTAGAAAAAAGACGACTGAGGGGAGATCTAATTAATATGTATAAATATATCAGGGGTCAGTACAGAGATCTATCCCATCAGCTATTTATCCCCAGGACTGTGACTGTGACGAGGGGACATCCTCTGCGTTTGGAGGAAAGAAGGTTTGTACACAAACATAGAAAAGGATTCTTTACGGTAAGAGCAGTGAGACTATGGAACTCTCTGCCTGAGGAGGTGGTGATGGTGAGTACAATAAAGGAATTCAAGAGGGGCCTGGACGTATTTCTGGAGCTTAATAATATTACAGGCTATAGCTACTAGAGAGGGGTCGTTGATCCAGGGAGTTATTCTGATTGCCTGATTGGAGTCGGGAAGGAATTTTTTATTCCCCTAAAGTGGAGAAAATTGGCTTCTACCTCACAGGGTTTTTGGCCTTCCTCTGGATCAACTTGCAGGATAACAGGCCGAACTGGATGGACAAATGTCTTTTTTCGGCCTTATGTACTATGTTACTATGTTACTAGGGAAGATTCCCATGGCAACAGGACGCCTTCTCAGGCATCCTGCTGTCCATGGTGCTGAACAGATCTGTGCTAAAGGCAGAGATCTGTTCAGACAAAGTGTGAGTGAAATACAGTGCAGTACACTATATAGTGTACTGTACTGTATTATACAGACATCAGACCCACTGGATCTTCAAGAACCAAGTGGGTCTGGGTAAAAAAAAAAAATTCAAAAGTGAAAAAAACAACAACAAAAAAACACATTTATCCCTGATTAAAAATGAAAAAAATCCATGTTATATATCACCGCGTCCGGAACGACCCGATCTATAAAACGGTCATGTTACATTTCCCACACGGTGAACGCCATAAAAAATAAAAACTATGATGAAATTGAAATTTTGCTCACCTTACTTCCAAAAAAAGGTAATAAAAGTGATCAAAAAAGTCGTATGTACGCCAAAATAGTACATTCAAACCGTCGTCTCATCCCGCAAAAAATGAGCCCCTACATGAGACAATGGGCCCAAATTTTTTTTTAAATATATATAAAAATATCATATGATCTAACCCCTCAGGTGAACAACGTAAAAAAAAAAATGGTGTAAAAAAAGCCATAATTTTGTCACAAAAAGTGTAATAGCAAGCGATCAAAAAGGTATATGCACCCCAAAATCATACCATTAAAACAGTCTCAATCTCATCCTTCAAAAAATTAGACCCTAACTAAGACAATCGCCCAAAAAATTAAAAAAACTACACTAAAATGATTTTTTTTGTTTCAAAAATTATATTATTGTGTAAAACTTAAATAAATTTAAAAAAGTAAACATATTAGGTATCCCTGCGTCCGTAACAACCTGCTCTATAAAAATAGTACATTATCTAATCTGTCAAATGAACGTTGTAAATAATAAAAAATAAAAACGGTGCCAAAACAAGTATTTTTTGGCAAATTTTCCATTTTAATAAATTTTTTCCCGTAACAAAGCAAGGGTTAACAGCCAAACAAAACTCAATATTTATTGCCCTGATTCTTTAGTTTACAGAAACACCCCGTATGTGGTCGTAAACCTCTGTACGGGCACACAGCAGGGCGCAGAAGGAAAGGAATGCCATATGGATTTTGGAAGGCAGTTTTTGCTGGACTTGTTTTTTGACACCATGTCCCATTTGAAGCCCCCCTGATGCACCCCTAGAGTAGAAACTCCAAAAAGCGACCCCATTTAATAAACTACACCCCTCAACGTATTCAAAACTGATTTAACAAACTTTGTTAACCCTTTAAGTGTTCCACAAGAGTCAATGGCAAATGGAGATGAAATTTAAGAATTTCTATTTTTTGTTACTTTGCTTCACAAAAAGTGTAATATAGAGCAACCAAAAATCATATGTACCCTAAAATAGTACCAAAAAAACTGCCACCTTATCCCATAGTTTCCAAAATGGGGTCACGTATTTGGAGTTTCTACTCTAGGGGTGCATCAGGGGGCTTCAAATGGGACATGGTGTAAATAATCCAGTCCAGCGAAATCTGCCTTCCAAAAAACACACCGCATTCCTTTCCCTCTACGCCCTGACGTGGGGCCGTACAGTGGTGTACGACCAAATATCGGGTGTTTCTGTAAACCTCAGAGTCAGGGCAATAAATATAGAGTTTTGTTTGGCTGTTAGCCCTTGCTTTGTTAGTGGAAAAAAATGGATTAAAATTGGAATTTTGTCAAAAAATTGAAATTCTGAAATTTCATCTCCATTTGCCATCAACTCTTGGGGAACACCAAAAGGGTTAATGATGTTTGTAAAATCAGTTTTGAATACCTTGAGGGGTGTAGTTTCTAGAATGGGGTCACTTTTGGGTGGTTTCTATTATGTAAGCCTCACAAAGTGACCTCAGACCTGAACTGGTCCCTAAAAAGTGGCTTTTTGAAAATTTTCAAGATTTGCATCTAAACTTCTAAGCCTTGTAACGTCCCCAAAAAATAAAATGGCATTCCCAAACTGATCCAAACATGAAGTCGACATATGGGGAATGTAAACTAATAGCTATTTTGTAGGTATTACTATGTATTATAGAAGTAGAGAAATTGAAACTTGGAGATTTGCTAATTTTTTCCAATTTTTTTTTTACTCCATTTTGTTATGAAGTACAATATGTGACGAAAAAACAGTCTCAGAATGGCCTGGATAAGTAAAAGCGTTTTAAAGTAATCACCACATAAAGTGAAACTGGTCAGATTTGCAAAAAATGGCCAAGTCCTTAAGGTGAAATAGGGCTGAGTCCTTAAGGGGTTAAAACACAAGTTCGCTCAACACTAATCACTATATCTAAAATTCCAAAATGGATTTAAAGGATAACTGTCACATTTAGACCCTAATTTAAATTTTCATATATGTAGTTACTAATAACATGATATTCCAGAATCAGTTACTATTAGACTGACTTACCCCATATTCAGCCCTTAGCAACCAGTCTGCATAAAACTGCAATTTCACTATTCAGTTAAGATGGCCGCCACTGCCCTCACCCTGAGGCTAATCCCGCCTGCCCTCACAAGCCAGTAACAATAGCCCCCCAAAAGTGTCAGTAACCAGAGCCCTCCCCCCTAAAGGGTTAATCTCCTGCAGCACAAAGGGGTCCTCTCACCACATGTTGCTTTCATTTATACACTGAGCAGATGGCAAATCTCTCTTCCCTGGTCTGCGCTGCTTCCACTCTGCATTCTCCAGCTCTGCTGAGTGAGGGAGCGTCTGCCAAGCGCAGGGACAGGAGAAGTGCACACAGTGAGGGAGCGTCTGCCAAGCGCAGGGACAGGGAGAAGTGCACACAGCCCAGGCACTGTTATCAGCTGCTGGGGAGGACCTGGCTTTAATCATTTACTTACAGTCCCTGGCTGTCAGTAATGTGACCTTGCACGCTGCGTGCTCCATCCTTCAATAAATAGACAAAGTTGAAATAGGGCCACCAAGGTGATATTAATCACCACAATCCAATACTCCCAAAAAATACGACAGTTATCCTTTAATGTTAATCTAGTCCACCCAGCATAAGCTAACACTAATAAACACCACCACAATAAATATTAGTTAGAAAGGGGGGAGGGGGAAGCGGGCGCAGATTAGCTTCTTTCTTCAAATTTCTGCAGCTTGACCACAAAGATTGCTGGAATATATGGTCCATTTTCCCGCCACTGTACCTGAAATGCCAATCCTGGAAGAGAATGGTAAGTTCTGCCCAGAAACAGAATGGCAAAAATCACTCGTGCCCAGGGCCGGTTTTAGACAAAACGGGGAAAAATCAAAAGGGAGGGGGAGGGGGCCTGCATCTTGTAGTAATGTGCTAAAATCACAGTCCGACACCCCCACAGATCAGTTGTTTGAAGAGACGGCGCGTGCTGTTCACTGCTGCTGTCCCATAGACATACAGCAGCAGAGCAGGAAGGGAGACTGCATGTGCGCACAGTGCACGCTGTCTCCTTAAACAGATGATCATCGGGAGTGCCAGGTGTCAGACCCCCGCCGATCTAATATTGATAACCTATCCTAAGGATAGGTAGAGATGGCCTTGCGGTTCGCCCAGCGGTTGTTTCGCGGCGAACTTTGCTCGTTCGCCGAACAGGCGAACATATGGCAATGTCCACCGGCGCCATATTCTTTTGCATTGTGCAGAACTTTGACCCATGACACATCCATCAGGTGGTACAAGACAGCCAATTGAGATGTTTCAGCACATGGACACACACCCTACCCTATAAATAAACCCAATCTGGCCGCTATTTTACATTCAGTCTTTTGCCAGTGTAGGGAGAGGTTGCTGTGTGGACCAGGGACAGACTGTTAGGGACGCCAAACACTAGCTAATAGGGCCACAAAAGTATTTTTAAGGACTGGTATAGGTGTGACTTACTGAGGGGTGTAATATACTTCTAATATACTTTCTAACATAGAAAGTATATTATAGTGCATTTGTATTGTGCAGCAATTGTGTGCGCTTCTGCTGCGATACCGCAGCTATATAGAGGGACAACCGCTATTGGAGCAACTAATTGCAACTGGTGTGATATACCAGTTGCCCCCCCCCCAAAAAACAGATTAAGGGGTTTTATATATCTGCTTCCAGCAAATAATCATTAAGGGGTTCTATATACTTGCTTCCACAAATACTGCTCTTCTAAAAGGCCATTCTGCAGGGGTAGTAGGGGTCGGGCAGGTGCACCAGGCTGGAGCCTAAGTAGGAAGTTGGAGAAGGTGCATGCGATTATGTCAAAGGACGCACCAGAGTTGGTTGAGTGGCTCACTCAGCCTTCCGCTTCTGCACCCTCCTCATCCTCTGTATCTGCACCCTCCTCACACTCTGCTGTGTGCACCCCCAAAGACACCGGCACCACCATAGCCCCTCCACTCAAGTCAGAGGAATTATTTTCACATCCATTCCCAGACCTTACCGATGCGCAGCCATTCTTGGCATCGGATCAGGAAGAGGAGGTAGCAACGGCTGCCACCCAGCGGTCTGACGATAGTACCCAGATCAGCCCAACGAGGGTGGTCCCCGCTGTTGCTGCCTACTCCGAGATCTCTAATGTCAGTGGTGGTGAAGGTGACGATGATGACGTGTTGATAGACGTCACATGGGTGCCCACGAGAGAGGAAGAGGAGGGGAGTTCAGAGGGAGAGACGGAGCAGCAGATAGGGAGGAGAAGCAGGCAGAACTTGCAGTGCACAGGAGGCAAAAAGCAGACTACAAATGTATCTGGAGTGAGCTATCCACCATGCACGGTCACATCTGGCGCTCTCAGGACACCGGCACATGGCTCTGCAGTGTGGGCTTTTTTTAACGTGTCAGTTGCTGACAATAGTGTTGCCATCTGCAGCCTGTGCTGTTAATGCATAAGTCGTGGTAAGCCCAACACTTGCTTAGGGATGACCGCCTTAAGAAGGCACCTGGCCTCCCATCACCGAGCCCAGTGGGAACAACACCGTCAGAACCCACAAAACCACACTCCCGGCCCTCCACATCCTGCCTCTTCTCCTTCTCCTCTCTCCAACCATTTGTCCTCAACTCCACCTTCCACCGTGCCGTTGTCCCGTTCATCTGGCAAAAGGCAGGCTTCAGTGGCCTAAATGTTCAAATGTAAAAAGTTGATGACGCCGGATAACCCTCTTGCCCAACGGCTGACCGCAGGCTTGTCGGAACTGCTAACCCGCCAACTACTGCTATATAAACTGGTGGACTCGGAGTCCTTTAGAAAATTTGTGGCCATTGGCACACCGCAATGGAAGGTCCCCTGAAGGAAATATTTCTCCCAGAAGGGCATCCCAGAGCTATATGTCAATGTTCTGCAGCAAGTGAATCTATTTCTGGCACAGTGTCAGTGCCAAGATGCATCTGACCACAGACACGTGGTCTAGCAAACACAGGCAGGGCAGGTACATAACTTTTACTGCCCACTAGGTCATGTAACCCGTGGCACCCGTGAGGATTTGGTGTTGCATGCAGGCCTGCATCTTCTCCATCTCCCTCTCCTCCTCGGCTGACTCCTCCTTTTCCACTGCTACTGCCTATTTCGCTGCCCCCCTCCCAGCTCCCCAGAACCTATTCGATGTGCCAGGTGAGACATTGCCATGCTGTGCTGTGGCTGTTGTGCCTGGAAGCCAAGAGCCAGCCACACGGGTCCTGCACTCCTTTCAGCTTTGCGGTCACAGGCCGATCAGGAGCTAACCCCGCTTAATTTGACAGTTGGTAAAGTGGTGTGCGACAACGGTGCCAATCTGCTGAGCGTGCTGAAACAGGGTAAAATGACACACGTGCCGTGCATGGCACACGTCCTGAACTTAGTCGCGCAGCGATTCGTTGCCAAACATCCCAGGGTCCAGGACGTCTTGCGGCAGGCCAGGAAAATCTCTGGCCATTTTAGAAGATCTTACACGGCCATGGCTCGCCTTGCTGACGTTCAGCAGCGACACCACTTGCCCGTCAAACGTCTGATTTGTGACTGCCCGACGCGCTGGAACTCCACCTTGTATATGCTTCATTTTATGTAATTAGTTAGATTATAATCAAATATCCACAAGACAGGTTCCCTTTAAGTACCGGGACATCAGGGTGTACCTGTACGCTCTGTGTCCCTAAGAGGTTAAAAAAAACTCTTTGGTTGCTTTTGCAGTATGCTTTGGGCCATTGTCCATGTGCACAGTGAAGCGCCGTCCAATGAGTTCTGAAGCATTTGGCTGAATATGAGCAGATAATATTGCCCGAAACAGAATTCATCCTGCTGCTTTTGTCAGCAGTCATATCATCAATAAATACAAGAGAACCAGTTCCATTGGCAGCCATACATGCCCACGCCATGACAATACCACCACCATGCTTCACTGATGAGGTGGTATGCTTGGGATCATGAGCAGTTCATTTCCTTCTCCATACTCTTCTCTTCCCATCACTCTGGTACAAGTTAATCTTGGTCTCATCTGTCCATAGGATGTTGTTCCAGAACTGTGAAGGCTTTTTTAGATGTCGTTTGGCAAACTCTAATCTGGCCTTCCTGTTTTTGAGGCTCACCAATGGTTTACATCTTGTGGTGAACCTTCTGTATTTACTCTGAAGTCTTCTCTTGATTGTTGACTCCGACACACATACACCTACCTCCTGGAGAGTGTTCTTGATCTGGCCAACTGTTGTGAAGGGTGTTTTCTTCACCAGGGAAAGAATTCTTCGGTCATCCACTACAGTTTTCCGTGGTCTTCCGGGTCTTTTGGTGTTGCTGAGCTCACCGTTGCGTTCCTTCTTTTTAAGAATGTTCCAAACAGTTGTTTTGGCCATGTCTAATGTTTTTTTTCTTTTATCTCTGATAGGTTTGTTTTTTCAGTCTAATGATGGCTTGCTTCACTGATGGTGACAGCTCTTTGGATCTCATCTTGACAGTTGAAAGAAACAGATTGCAAATAGCACACTTGAAATGAACTCTGAACCTTTTTATCTGCTTATTGTAATTGGGATAATGAGGGAATTACACACACGTGGCCATGGAAGAGCCGAGAAGTCAATTGTCCCATTACTTTTGGTCCCTTAACAAGTGGGAGGCACATATGCAAACTGTTGTAATTCCTACACCGTTCACCTGATTTGGATGTAAATACCCTCAAATTAAAGCTGACAGTCTGCAGTTAAAGCACATCTTGTTCGTTTAATTTCAAATTCATTGTGGTGGTGTATAGAGCCAGAAATCTTAGAATTGTGTTGATGTCCCAATATTTATGGACCTGACTGTACCTCCAGCCACATAATCACTTGATCTTTTCTGTACGGTGAATGCATAATTTTTGGGGCCTGTACTCCCGTGGCCTAAAATAAAAAATTTCTAGGCTCCAGCAGGGCACATTTTTGAGAATTTCCCTTTGACGCATAAAAATGGCCGGTGAATGCCTAATTGTTGGGGCCTCAGAGGAATTCAACACCTGTGACGACCACGTGTTATCGAATTTCACCTATTATCATTTCGTTAGCCATATTTTTAATCCAATTTTAGTTCTTTTAAACATATGTATCTGTACTGGCCTGCAGTAAAATTGATATCCAATGACCGTCTAATATACCATTCAGCCACATAATCACTTGATCTTTTCTGTACGGTGAATGCATAATTTTTGGGGACTAAAATAAAAAATTTCTAGGCTCCAGCAGGGCACATTTTTGAGAGTTTCCCTTTGACGCATAAAAATGGCCCCTAATTAAAATACTTTTTTTTTTGTGGGAATTTTTGCCATTGATCCCACCAAAGTGCCAGTTTGTATATAATGCTCCTCCATTCCTCTCTAGTAGTGCCAAGTGTATATATAATGATCTCCCCCCCCCAATCCCTGGTGCCCCCAGCAGTTGTGGGCATTTTGTATTTAAAAATCTGCCTCCCTCCCGTACCCCCCCCCCCCACAGTTTTATCTGTGGCTTGTGTTGCTGCGTCCAGATGCATGCGGTCCCAATGACATCACCACTCCTGCTCCAGGTCTCACATAATGTCATGCGAGACCCAGAGCAGGAGGTTGCAGTGATGTCATTTCGGCTTCTTGTGCTGTTCTAATGTCTCACATGCTTGAGGCCTAGCGGCCTGAGGCTTGTGAAGTTGGACCGCCATGAGTGCACCCCTTCCTTTAGGGGTAGCAAAGTGGCACCCTAGGCGGATGACTACCCTCCCCTATCCATCTTCCCGACCCTAATTCAGAGCACATTACTGCAGGAGGTATAACAGGAGAGGACTATAACTCCTAGCATGTCCAAGCTATTATTATGTAACCTCAGAGTACATTATAAGAGGAGGTACACAACTCCCAGCATATCCAGGGTGTTGTAATGTACACTGATATTATATAATAATGGCCTGGACATGCTGAGAGCTGTATTCCTCTCCTCTTATACTACCTCTTATAATGTACTCTGATATTACATAACAGAAGGTGTAAGAGGAGCGGACTACAACTCCCAGCATCTACAGCCGCTGGCACTCCTTTCTCACAGTTTGGATTGCAGTGCCGCCCAGAGTTATATATTTTTTCTATATATATATATATATATATATATCTCTGGGTAACCAACACCCCACATTTTCCAATAATATTTTGGAGGCCCACACTGAAAATATCATTCCTGATATCAGAAAACACGAGGAGGAAAACACTGATCTCCACCTTTCAAATCTAAGTGCCTATAAGAGAAGTCTCCCAGTAAAGGAACAAACTTCTTCATAGCCTTGTTCACTCTCTTGCAAATCTTATCCATAAAGATGTAGGGGCCCATTTATCAGCTGATAAACGCCACTTTTGTGGTGTATATCAGTTGCATATTTTGTCACAAGACATTTTGCAACAAAATCTGCAACTTTAACCCGTTCATGCCACTTTCCTGACAAGTCTAAAAGGGAGCGTGGAGTGGACGGGGAAGAGGGCGGGCCACGTGAATCTTATTCATTTTGTATGGCAATTTTTAGGATACAAAGTGTCTTAACACCTTAAGGACTAGGCAATTTTTCACCTTAAGGACCAGGCCATTTTTTGCAAATCTGACGTGTCACTTTATGTGGTGATAACTTTAAAACGCTTTGACTTATCCAGGCTGAGATTGTCTTCTCTCGTCACATATTGTACTTCATGACAGTGGTAAAATTGAGTCAAAAAAAAATTACATTTACCCAAAATTTTGAAAAATTAGCAAATTTCCAAATGTCAATTTCTCTACTTTTATAATAGATAGTAATACCTCCAAAAATAGTTAGTACTTTACATTCCCCATATGTCTACTTCATGTTTGGATCATTTTGTGAATGCCATTTTATTTTTTTGGGGACTGTCACGAGTAGGAGGTCCCAGGAGAGACCACCGCGTCGTCAAGCAATAAACAAACGGAAATCAGGTACAGACACATAAGAGTTTATTGCACAAACAAAAACATGGAAGGCAGCACAGACAAAACATGAGCTATATGTACCGTCAGCACAGTGGGAGAAAACCCCCACTGCGCCACTGTCTAGTAATACTCCAGAGGGGCGTGACTAAGCAACTCCTGGTATTCACTAGGGCCCCAGAAGGTAGGGTTAGGCTTTGCTGCAGGAAGTTGCCAGGGTCCACTCTGGAGCGTGAACTAGACAGTGACAGCAGGAATGAATGGACGGCACATAGACAAACATAACAGACAGGCAAATACAAAACAGGGCAACTAATAACACAAGCAGAAATACATAGCAAGGAAACAGGAGTGACAATGAGCAGAGAAGGACTTGCTCCACCAGTGGTATACTGCGTGGCCTTGCGCATGCCACTCTGCTGCAAAGAAAGGTGCAGCAAGGACTTGCAGAACACAGACATATGAATAAACACAAAGTAACTAAAACATAGCTGGCAGAACAGATAACAGAAAGACAGGAAAGAGGACATCAATGAACAAGTAGGGAAACCCACAGAGCACAGACAGACAGACACGGATCCCATGGGTCAGCAGCATGGGAGAGAGAGTACAAACCAGGAGCAGGACAAGACAACACACACCAGGAGAGCTGACACAGAACTGAGGAAACCTCAGCCTTATATACAGGTTCCATGGGTGCAGCAGAGAGGCCACACCCATGGAGCAGACAGAGAGGATTAACTCCTAATAGACACACAGGGGAGTTAACCCATAAAGAACCACAAATGACACACAGGAACGGAGCTGCAGCGAGAGCATATACAGAAGGTCACAGCCAGAGGTAATGACTGTGACAGGGACGTTACAAGGCTTAGAAGTTTAGAAGCAAATCTAAGTTTAGAAGCAAACCCACTTTTTCAGGACCAGTTCAGGTCTGAAGTCACTTTGTGAGGCTTACATAATAGAAACCACCCAAAAATGACCCCATTTTAGAAACTACACCCCTCAAGGTATTCAAAACTGATTTTACAAACTTTGTTAATCCTTTAGGTGTTCCACAAGAATTAATGGAAAATGGAGATAAAATTAAAAAATTTAACTTTTTTGGCAGATTTTTCCATTTGAATCCATTTTTTCCAGTTACAAAGCAGGGATTAACAGCCAAACAAAACTCAATATTTATGGCCCTGATTCTGTAGTTTACAGAAACACCCCATATGTGGTCGTAAACTGCTGTACGGGCACACGGCAGGGCACAGAAGGAAAGGAATGCCATACGGTTTTTTGAAGGCAGATTTTGCTGGACTGTTTTTTTGACACCATGTCCCATTTGAAGCCCCCCTGATGCACCCCTAGAGTAAAAACTCCAAAAAAAAAACCAATTTTGGAAACTACTGGATAAGCTGGCAGTTTTGTTAGTGCTATTTTAGGGTACATATGATTTTTGGTTGCTCTATTATACTTTTTGTGAGGCAAGGTAACAAATAGCTGTTTTGGCACCGTTTTTTTTTTTAGTTATTTACAAAATTCATCTGACAGGTTAGATTATGTGGTAGTTTTATAGAGCAGGTTGTCACGGATGCGACAATACCAAATATGACTACTTTTTGTTGTTGTTTGTTTATGTTTTACATAACAAAGCACTTTTGACAAAAAATTTTTTTTTTTTTTAGTGTCTCCACATTCTGAAAGCCGTAGTTTTATTTATTTTTTGGGCGACTGTCTTGTAGGGGCTAATTTATTTTATTTTTTTCGGGATGAGATGACGATTTGATTGGTACTATTTTGTGGTGCGTATGACTTTTTGATCGCCTGCTATTACATTTTTTGTGATGTAAAGTGACAAAAAATGGCGCTTTTTTTTACACCCTTTTAATTTTTTATGGTATTTATCGGACAGGGTGGATCATGTAATATATTTATAGAGCCAGTCATTACGGACGCGGCGATACCTAATATGTGTGGGGGTTGTTTTTTTTTTTGTCCCCAAGAGGTTAAATCTATGCCAAAAAGCAAGCTGGGGTAAATTTTTGATTGTCGCATATCCTGCTGGAGGAAGCGACAAAGTTATGTAGAGGCCTGTGTCCTCCAGCAGCACATATACTATTAAGACTGGCGTGTAAATAGATGTGCCCCATAGTTTTTGTAAGACCAAAGGAGCCTCTGGACAATTTCTGAAAAACAAATAACAGTACTTGGAATTAAAAGACCCAGGTCCTGTCGCATTACAAATAATAAGTCCAATGTCCTAACCTTAACAAAGTCATTCTCACCTACATGCAAAATTAAAAGATCGGAGACTGGCCACATATCATTCATTTTACTTGGCTCCGACATAACTGACTTCATCTTAAACGCTGTACACCATGCCAGAATATAGAAAATACATCAGGATCTAGGGATAAGTTCTCAGTATAGCACCTCTTTGCTGCCCTCTTCTGGGCCTAAAAAAAATGAGTGACCTAAAACCCAAATAATATAACTAGAGATGAGTGAATTTCATATTTTGAAATTAGTTCACGCTTCGTTTGGTGGTAAAAGCAGAATTGTGTTATGGATTCCGTTACCACGGACCAAAACGCAATTCTATAAAGGAATGCCTTTAGAGGCATTCTGTTATTCATTCCGTCATAATAGAAGTCTATGGGCTGCAAAATGTATCCGTCCCATTTCTGTTATGCAGGAGAGGACTCCCCTGCATAACTGAAACGGGACAGATCCATTTTGCAGCCCATAGACTTCTATTATGACGGAATGAATAACAGAATGCCTCTAAAGGCATTCCTTTATAGAATTGCGTTTTGGTCCGTGGTAACGGAATCCATAACGCAATTCTGCTTTTACCACCAAACAAAGTGTGAATGAATTTCAAAATATGAAATTCGCTTATCTCGAAGTATAACGATTACCTATGAAATAAATATGGCGTCAGGTCGGATGTACATTTTTTTCAGATTCCAACCAACCAATCTACTTTAAGACTAGGGATGAGCGAATCTACTTCGGATGAAACATCTGCAGTCGATTCGCATAAAACTTTGTTCTAATACTGTACGGAGCAGTATTAGAATGTATTGGCTCCAATGAGACGAAGTTATTGCTTCGCGGTCTCGCAATAACTTCATAAATTAATTTCTACTATAAAAAAAACATTTCCCGAACTCCTGGTTTGGTTCCAAGGTACCACTTGGCGAAACATACGTCAGGGTTTTTCTGCCCCCCCCCCCTCCCCTACCTCCCCCAGCTCCTGGTCTGTATGTCTCATGTATATTTCAGTGCTCTTTAACTTTTCTATTTCATGCCCTCCGGTTTTATTTTAACTAGGGAGGCCATCCAGATTATTTTGATAGGGAAATGATCAGACCAAACTACTATTAGAAACTGATGTTTATGACAATATGAAAGTGTTGAGGATTGGATTCTAATACTACATCTTAGTTATGGCACTGGTGTTGGTGAGTGATTCAGTTCATATCTCTGTATTACTGGTTGAATATTTAATATTACTAATTATATATCTCTAAGGGCTCTTTCACACCTGCGTTCTTGTCTTCCGGCATAGAGTTCCGTCGTCGGGGCTCTATGCCGGAAGAATACTGATCAGGATTATCCTAATGCATTCTGAATGGAGAGAAATCCGTTCAGGATGCATCAGGATGTCTTCAGTTCCGGAACGGAACGTTTTTTGGCCGGAGAAAATACCGCAGCATGCTGCGCTTTTTGCTCCGGCCAAAAATCCGGAACACTTGCCGCAAGGCCGGATCCGGAATTAATGCCCATTGAAAGGCATTGATCCGGATCCGGCCTTAAGCTAAACGTCGTTTCGGCGCATTGCCGGAGCCGACATTTAGCTTTTTCAGAGTGGTTACCATGGCTGCCGGGACGCTAAAGTCCTGACAGCCATGGTAAGTGTAGTGGGGAGCGGGGGAGCAGTGTACTTACCGTCCGTGCGGCTCCCCGGGCGCTTCAGAGTGACGTCAGGGCGCCCCAAGCGCATGGATCATGTGATCTCATGGATCACGTCATCCATGCGCATGGGGCGCTCTGACGTCATTCTGGAGCGCCCGGGGAGCCGCACGGACTGTAAGTATACCGCTCCCCCGCTCCCCGCTCCTACTATGGCAGCCAGGACTTTAATAGCGTCCTGGGTGCCATAGTAACACTGAACGCATTTGGAAGACGGTTCCGTCTTCAAATGCTTTCAGTACACTTGCGTTTTTCCGGATCCGGCGTGTAATTCCGGCAAGTGGAGTACACGCCGGATCCGGACAACGCAAGTGTGAAAGAGGCCTAAGTGAGATTGACTAACATAAAACATGCGGACCTAGAGCTCGGTGGGGCTATCCTTTTCACAGCAATGATCTGCACTGCTTTCTATTTATTATTCTCTATTTATGTATTGTATGTCTTTTTGGATATGAGACAATAAAGATGATTTTTGTATTGCATGTGTGGTTTTTGTAGTTTGGTCTTGCAGTTATGTTACCGCACATGGTCTTTTATTTTACGGCTGTTTGTTTTGGTTTTCTAATATCGCGCTTTCAGCCAAATATTGCGCACTAGGCAACATAAAACAAAATGTCTCAACAACTTGGTAACTGTAGAGGGAAGTGCCAGGTGTGTGTATATGTATATATGTGTGAACCCTGTATTGAAATAGATAATCTATCTCTCTATCTATCTTATATTTTGTGCCCCTTCCCCCCCCCTTCCAGCTGCTGAATCCTCCTGCAGGGGGGAGATGGAGCCTGGATAACTGGACAAATGTGTCCAGTTTCGGGCACATCAAAAGACAGGATCAAAGAGCCAGAGGTGTTTTGCATAACAGCGCCAGAGGTACGCGATCACTTCAAAGGCAGGAGGATCAAAGCGATCCTCCGCCTGGAAGCACAGGTTGGTGCAGTGACATCATATCACCGCACCAGCCCATGTGCACCTCCCTGCAGGTGTGCTCACACGCCTGCAGTGCGTGCTGCTCGGGAGCAAGCGCCGCCGGATTTGAATTGTCTGCCGGCGGAGCGCTCATCAGTTGAGGCCAGCAGCCCCCATTGAGAAGCAGGCTAAGCGAGAATTAACCCCTGAGAAACGAGCAAAGTGAGAATCAACTCCAGGTCGACTAGCAAGAACGAGCATTAACCCCTGAAAATTAGCATTTGGCTGAGTAACCCTTTCCCTACCCCCCTAGACCAACGAGCATTAACCCCTGCATTATCTACCCCTAATCCCTGCAATATTATTAACCCCTGCATTACCTCCCTTGCAGTGCCTACCCCTAATCCCTGCATTATATATCATTTACCCCTACCTTTCCATACCCCTGCATTACCCTATACCACCAACACATTAACCCTTTCCTTATATCCCATTAACCCCTGCAATACCCAGTTCCTGCAGTGCCCTTACGTTTAACCCCTGTATCCCACAGCTAACCATTCCTACGCTGTAGGGACAGTTTATAGCTAGGTGGGAAGGAGATGCTGTGGTTGTGTGTGTGCTGTTATGTGAGTATATGTTTAAGTTAGATTTTGGGGTGTAATTATAGTTGGGATTGTATATTGTTAGTGTAATTAGGTTTATTACTGTGCTGTTAGTGTATTACCATGTGTATATATATATATATATATATATATATATATACACTGCTCAAAAAAATAAAGGGAACACAAAAATAACACATCCTAGATCTGAATTAATTAAAGGGTTTCTGTCACCCTGCAAAACTCATTTTTTTTTTTTTGGATAGTTAGATTGCTCATAGTGCGATATAGCAGAATATAATGCTCTTACTTACTTTCATGCGGCCGATTCTTTATAAAACGAACTTTTATAATATGTAAATGAGGGCTCTACCAGCAAGTAGGGCGTCTACTTGCTGGTAGCTGCTGCAGCAATCCGCCCCCTCGCCGTGTTGATTGACAGGGCCAGCCGTGATCTCCTACTCCGGCCGGCCCTGTCAGTAATTCAAAAATCGCGCGCCTCGCGTCATTCGGCGCAGGCGCTCTGAGATGAGGAGGCTCGTCTCCTCAGCACTCCCTCAGTGCGCCTGCGCCGATGACGTCTTCTCTTTCGGTGATGTCATCGGCGCAGGCGCACTGAGGGAGTGCTGAGGATACGAGCCTCCTCATCTCAGAGCGCCTGCGCCGAATGACGCGAGGCGCGCGATTTTTGAATTACTGACAGGGCCGGCCGGAGGAGGAGATCACGGCTGGCCCTGTCAATCAACACGGCGAGGGGGCGGATTTCTGCAGCAGCTACCAGCAAGTAGACGCCCTACTTGCTGGTAGAGCCCTCATTTACATATTATAAAAGTTCGTTTTATAAAGAATCGGCCGCATGAAAGTAAGTAAGAGCATTAGATTCTGCTATATCGCACTATGAGCAATCTAACTATCCAAAAAAAAAAAAAAGAGTTTTGCAGGGTGACAGAAACCCTTTAAATATTCTTCTGAAATACTTTGTTCTTTACATAGTTGAATGTGCTGACAACAAAATCTCACAAAAATAAAAAAATGGAAATCAAAATTTTCAACCCATGGAGGTCTGGATTTGGAGTCACACTCAAAATTAAAGTGGAAAAAACACACTACAGGCTGATCCAACTTTGATGTAATGTCCTTAAAACAAGTCAAAATGAGGCTCAGTAGTGTGTGTGGCCTCCACGTGCCTGTATGACCTCCCTACAACGCCTGTGCATGCTCCTGATGAGGTGGCGGACGGTCTCCTGAGGGATCTCCTCCCAGACCTGGACTAAAGCATCTGCCAACTCCTGGACAGTCTGTGGTGCAATGTGACGTTGGTGGATAGAGCGAGACATGATGTCCCAGATGTGCTCAATTGGATTCAGGTCTGGGGAATGGGCGGGCCAGTCCATAGCATCAATGCCTTCGTCTTGCAGGAACTGCTGACACACTCCAGCCACATGAGGTCTAGCATTGTCTTGCATTAGGAGGAACCCAGGGCCAACCGCACCAGCATATGGTCTCACAAGGGATCTGAGGATCTCATCTCGGTACCTAATGGCAGTCAGGCTACCTCTGGCGAGCACATGGAGGGCTGTGCGTCCCTCCAAAGAAATGCCACCCCACACCATTACTGACCCAATGCCAAACTGGTCATGCTGGAGGATGTTGCAGGCAGCAGAACGTTCTCCACGGCGTCTCAAAACTCTGTCACGTCTGTCACATGTGCTCAGTGTGATCCCGCTTTCATCTGTGAAGAGCACAGGGCGCCAGTGGCGAATTTGACAATCTTGGTGTTCTCTGGCAAATGCCAAACGTCCTGCACGGTGTTGGGCTGTAAGCACAACCCCCACCTGTGGACGTCGGGCCCTCATATCACCCTCATGGAGTCTGTTTCTGACCGTTTGAGCAGACACATGCACTTTTGTGGCCTGCTGGAGGTCATTTTGCAGGGCTCTGGCAGTGCTCCTCCTGTTCCTCCTTGCACAAAGGCGGAGGTAGCGGTCCTGCTGCTGGGTTGTTGCCCACCTACAGCCTCCTCCACGTCTCCTGATGTACTGGCCTGTCTCCTGGTAGCGCCTCCATGCTCTGGACACTACGCTGACAGACACAGCAAACCTTGTTGCCACAGCTCGCATTGATGTGCCATCCTGGATAAGCTGCACTACCTGAGCCACTTGTGTGGGTTGTAGACTCCGTCTCATGCTACCACTAGAGTGAAAGCACCGCCAGCATTCAAAAGTGACCAAAACATCAGCCAGGAAGCATAGGAACTGAGAAGTGGTCTGTGGTCACCACTGCAGAACCACTCCTTTATTGGGGGTGTCTTGCTAATTGCCTATAATTTCCACCTGTTGTCTATCCCATTTGCACAACAGCATGTGAAATTGATTGTCACTCAGTGTTGCTTCCTAAGTGGACAGTTTGATTTCACAGAAGTGTGATTGACTTGGAGTTACATTGTGTTGTTTAAGTGTTCCCTTTATTTTTTTGAGCAGTGTATATATATATCCATTGAGATAGAGATAAAATATATATATATATATATATATATATATATATATATATATATTGATCTCTATTCTAATTCTAGGAAGGTACAAGGGGGCGTCATTGATGGTAGGTATGTGTCACCGAGGTTCCTGGCCTCGAAGTAAGAGCCGGTATTTTCATGTGTCAGCAGCAGCTAATGCTGGTTGACACTTTTGTTATTTAGTATGGCTGTAAATAGCTGGGACGGCTCTTATTGGGAGTCAAAAAGTCAAAGTGCTGGGTGGGTGACTACCCCCCACGTTCCGGGTTTTGACAGCACTTGGCTATCCTTAAAAAGGCAGCTGGGCTCAGCAGCAGAGAACGCCCTGTGTGTTGTGATCTGAGCTCTGTGCTGTGCTGAAAAGCTGAGACCCGTGTGTTGGGAGAGCAGACCACCTAAAACCTGCATTTGGACTGCTGGAGGCAGAACCGCCGACAAGGGTCGTTTTTTGTTATGCATGAACTTTCTACTCGGTGTGAACAAACGCCAACCCTGCAAAGAGTTTTTTTTTGTTTGACCTTATGTGTGACTAAACACGGACATTTGAATTACGAACTTGTACTTTGCCTCTGTATTGCACCCACTTATCCCACCAGAGCGAATCCCATATATATTTATTGCTCAAGTACAGAATATAGTCTTTTGTCGCCGCCGTAGTTCAGGAAAAGGTAGAGCAACAGGTAGAATAAAGAATAAATAGGCGGAGTCTGCAATAGATGGTCTACGTCTATTATTATTAATATTCAAAATATAAATTAATATTGCCCTTTAACAGTAACCAAGGAGGACATTGTATTAATTGCAAAAACTACACCTTTATTGTCCATATGGCAGAGTAACCTACTATCAGCAAAAGGAGAACCCCAAATGACTATACAACCACCTCAGAGAATAGCTCTGACAGACTTGTATTTTTGATAATATTGTTATCGACCCAAGTTAAAGGCCACTTCTTTGCAGACCACTCCACTTTAGGAAAAGGCTCAATAGTTGACACTACCAGCTGTGACCATAAATAAACCTATGGACTCACTGTCAACAAATTCAGCTTGTCAAAAACTTTGACCATTTAATTTACTGACTAATTCTAATCATAATCTAAAGTTCTCAGATGTGAAAAATGAGAACTAAGCCCCCAGTGGCAAAATATAAGTGCTTAGAAAAAAACACTACCCATAGGAATAATCCTGAACGCAAAATTAAAGGGGTTGGCCACTATATAAGTACTTTCCACTATATAGTGGGAGATAGGGTAAAAGAGTTTCCTGATATACTTTATTAATTAAATCCGAATGGTAATGTTTTTACAATGAGCCTCAGCCCCGCTTTGCGTGCAGCCAGTTTGTCCATGGCTGCACGCGACATGGAGGAGCTTTAGAGAAAGCTTGTTCATGGCTTTATTCTAACTGCACATGAGAGCAGTGCATGCCCAGTCTGCCCCTGCCACTGGCGCGCTCCCTGCTCCGATTGTCTCTACAACCGGCTTATTACTGTCAGAGTTCGGAGCGGTAAGAAAAGTAAGAGCGTGTCGGGGATTAGACGCGCTCTTATATTAGGAAACTCTTTTACCCTACCTCCCACTATATAGTGGAAAGTACTAATATAGCGTCCAACCCCTTTAACCACCTCAGCTCCCCTAGCTTAAACCCCCTTAATGACCAGACCACTTTTTACAATTCTGCACTACACTACTTTCACGGTTTATTGCTCGGTCATACAACTTACCACCCAAATGAATTTTACCTCCTTTTCTTCTCACTAATAGAGCTTTCATTTGGTGGTATTTCATTGCTGCTGACATTTTTACTTTTTTTGATATTAATCGAAATTGACTGAAATTTTTGCAAAAAGATTTCATTTTTCACTTCCTGTTGTAAAATTTTTCAAATAAAACTACATTTCTATATAAATTTTTCTCAAAATTTATTGTTCTACATGTCTTTGATAAAAAAAAATGCAATAAGTGTATATTTATTGGTTTGGGTAAAAGTTATAGCGTTTACAAACTATGGTGCAAAAATGTGAATTTACGCACTTTGACTTTCTGAGCACCTGTCATGTTTCCTGAGGTTCTACAATGCCCAGACAATAGAAACACCCCACAAATGACCCCATTTCGGAAAGTAGACACCCTAAGGTATTCGCTGATGGGCATAGTGAGTTCATGGAAGTTTTTATTTTTTGTCACAAGTTAGCGGAAAATGATATATATTTTTTTTTTCTTACAAAGTCTCATATTCCACTAACTTGTGACAAAAAAATAAAATTTTACATGAACTCACCATACCCCTCACAGAATACCTTGGGGTGTCTTATTTCTAAAATGGGGTCACTTGTGGGGTATTTATATTGCCATTGCATTTTAGGGGCCCTAAAGTGTGAGAAGTAGTTTGGAATGCAAATGCGTAAAAATGCCCTGTGAAATCCTAAAAGTACTCATTGGAATTTGGGCCCCTTTGAGCACCTAGGCTGCAAAAAAGTGTCACACATGTGGTATCGCCGTACTCAGAAGAAGTAGGGCAATGTGTTTTGAGGTGTATTTGTACATATACCCATGCTGGGTGAGATAAATATCTCTGTAAAAGACAACTTTTCCAATTTTTTTATACAAAGTTGTCATTTTACAGAGATATTTCTCACACACAGTATGGGTATATGTAAAAATACACCCCAAAACACATTGCCCTACTTCTCCTGAGTATGGCGATACCACATGTGCGACACTTTTTTGCAGCCTAGGTGCGCAAAGGGGCCCAAATTCCAATGAGTACCTTTTAGGAGAGCATTTTAAGGCATTTGGATTCCAGACTTCTTCTCACGCTTTAGGGCCCCTAAAATGCCAGGGCAGTATAAATACCCCACATGTGACCCAATTTTGGAAAGAAGACACCCCAAGGTATTTCGTGAGGGGCATGGCGAGTTCATAGAAGTTTTATTTTTTTGCCACAAGTTAGCGGAAATTGATTTTATTTATTTTTTCTCACAAAGTCTCCCTTTCCGCTAACTTGTGACAAAAAGTTCAATCTTTCATGGACTCAATATGCCCCTCAGCGAATACCTTGGGGTGTCTACTTTCCGAAATGGGGTCATTTGTGGGGTGTGTTTACTGTTCTGGCATTTTGGACGAGGCTAAATTGTGAGCAACCCCGTAAAGCCTAAAGGTACTCGTTGGACTTTCGGCCCCTTTACACACCTAGGCTGCAAAAAAGTGTCACACATGTGGTATCGCCGTACTCAGGAGAAGTAGGGAAATGTGTTTTGGGGTGTATTTCTACATATATCCATGCTGGGTGAGAGAAATATCTTTGTAAATTGACAACTTAGTATAAATTTTTTTAAAGTTGTCATTTACAGAGATATTTCTCACACACAGCATGGGTATATGTAAAAATACACCCCAAAACACATTGCCCTACTTCTCCTGAGTACGGCGATACCACATGTGTGACACTTTTTTGCAGCCTAGGTGCGCAAAGGGGCCCAAATTCCAATGAGTACTTTTAGGATTTCACAGCATTTTTTACGCATTTGGATTCCAAACTACTTCTCACGCTTTAGGGCCCCTAAAATACCAGGGCAGTATAAATACCCCACAAGTGACCCCATTTTGGAAAGAAGACACCCCAAGGTATTCTGTGAGGGGCATGGCGAGTTCCTAGAATATTGTTTTTTTGGCACAAGTTAGCGGAAAATGATTTTTTATTTTTATTTTTTTCTCATAAAGTCTCATATTCCACTAACATAAAATTTTACATGAACTCGCCATGCCCCTCACGAAATACCTTGGGGTGTCCTCTTTCCAAAATGGGTCACATGTGGGGTATTTATACTGCCCTGGCATTTTAGGGGCCCTAAAGTGTGAGAAGAAGTCTGGAATATAAATGTCTAAAAACTTTTACGCATTTGGATTCCGTGAGGGGTATGGTGAGTTCATGTGAGATTTTATTTTTTGTCACAAGTTAGTGGAATATGAGACTTTGTAAGAAAAAAAATATATATATAAATTTCTGCTAAATTGTGCCAAAAAAAAAAATCTTCTATGAACTCGCCATGCCCCTCAAAAGTGATCTTTATAGCGCCGCAGCAATTTTACGGTGTTTTTGCAGTGATCAGAAAAAAAAATTCTGCCACTGCGGTGGGGCGGACTGAACGCAAATGTGCGCACAAGATCAGGCCTGATCGGGCGAACACTGCGTTTTTTGTAGAGCCTATAGAACATGTCCTATTCTTGTTCTATAGGCATTTTCTATATAGTTCTGGCAATGTGCGGATCCGCAAGATGCGGAAAGCACATTGCCGGTGTCCGTGCTTTGCGAATCCGTGGATCCGCAAAACACCTACGGACGTCTGAATGGAGCCTTACAGGGGGGTGATCAATGACAGGGGGGTGATCAGGGAGTCTATATGGGGTGATCAGGGGTTAATAAGGGGTTAATAAGTGACGGGGGGGTGTAGTGTAGTGTGGTGCTTGGTGCTACTTGCAGAGCTGCCTGTGTCCTCTGGTGGTCGATCCAAGCAAAAGGGACCACCAGAGGACCAGGTAACAGGTATATCAGACGCTGTTAACAAAACAGCGTCTGATATACCTTTCTGGGGTTAAAAAAATCGCATCTACAGCCTGCCAGCGAATGATCGCCGCTGGCAGGCTGTAGATGAACTCGTTTACCTTCCGATCCTGTGAACGCGCACTCCTGTATGAGCGCATTCACAGGAAATCTCCGATGCGTCCAGGAGGAATAACCCGGCCGCCCGCAGGACGCATCCCTGCGTTAGGCGGTCGGGAGGTGGTTAAGTAATCCCAGTAATGACTCCAATTTCCTGAAGGCAGTCTTCTAACAGGCACTAACTCAATCACCAAAAAATCATCTAAAAATGTAAAACACCACCATCTGGAATTAAAAACTGAACCACCCATTGCAAAAAGAGAGAATAATATCAAGACAAAGTAAAAACCATTGGTAAATACATATAATAGAAAAAATGAACCTTTCAAAACATGCCTAAGGAGTTGAAACCAACAAGACTGACCAGTAATAAATGGAAGGTAGACTTAAAGAGGACCTTTCACTAGAATAGAAAATCTAAACTAAGTATACAGACATGGAGAGCGGCGCCCAGGGATCTCTGTGCACTTACTGTTATCCCTGGGCGCCGCTCCGTTCTCCCGGTATAGCCTCTGGTATCTTCATATGTTCGGCTCCACCCAGTTGAGCCTGTCGGCGTCTCCTTCTCCCATGCTGTAGCGCTGGCCAATCGCAGCGCTCAGCTCATAGCCTGAGAGTTTTTTTTTCTCTCCAAAGTGAAGCAGAGAGTGCTCTCCGCTCCCCGCTTCACTGTTCTTCTGAGTGTTCCCCCTGCTTGCCGCACATTGTGCTGCTGGCTGTGGGAGAAGCGCTGAAGGCCCGGGAATCGTCCTCCAGCACAGCCAGCAGTGCGATGTGAGTGTGGGATCGTGTCATCAGGGAAAAAGGTAAGTGTGGTGTTGTGTTTTTTATAAAGCTTTAGACTGGGGGCAACATCTACTGTGAGGGGGCCATGGGCATAACTACAGTGAGGGGGCACATATCTGGCCATAACCACTGTGAGGGGGCACATAATCTGTCATGACTACTGTGAAGGGGAACATATCTGGGCATAAGTACTGTGAGGGAGGCACATCTCGGCATAACTACAGTGAGGGGGCACAAAAGTGGGCATAACTACTGTGACAAGAACAAAGGTGGGCATAACTGCTGTGAGGGGCCACAAGGAGGACATAACTATTTTTGAAGGGACTACAAGGTGGGCTTAATCACTGTGAGGGGCCACAAGGTGGGAATTAGTACTGTGTGGTAGCAGATAGGGGAAATGCCCTAGATTACCCTGCTATACATTGGCATGGCTCAGCCTCACAGGCCAGCACAGCGGCCCCTGCTGGTGATTTTCACAGAGGTAGTCACCATCCCTTCCTTATATGATTTATTAATTTTTTCTCCCCACAGGGACCTTGTTTTGGATCCAGTGGACATCACGCCGATGCCATCGACACCCTGACTGAGGTAGGACCAGATTTTTTGTTAGGACTGGGCGAGTGTAGCCATGCATTCGGCTTAGTGTAAAGAAAATCTGCCGCCTCTTTGTAAAAATGGGGGGCCTGATCCAAAGTTTGCACTTGGGCCCATAGCACTCTAGTTACACCATTGCTGAGCAACATTAGACAACCATGCCTCAGCAGGCGGACCCATAGTGACAGACTTAGATAAGGATTCAGCCAACAACCTCATAAAATCAACACAGAACACTGAGTGTACAGTCGTGGCCAAAAGTTTTGAGAATGACACAAATATTAGTTTTCACAAAGTTTGCTGCTAAACTGCTTTTAGATCTTTGTTTCAGTTGTTCCTGTGATGTAGTGAAGTATAATTACACGCACTTCATACGTTTCAAAGGCTTTTATCGACAATTACATGACATTTATGCAAAGAGTCAGTATTTGCAGTGTTGGCCCTTCTTTTTCAGGACCTCTGCAATTCGACTGGGCATGCTCTCAATCAACTTCTGGGCCAATTCCTGACTGATAGCAACCCATTCTTTCATAATCACTTCTTGGAGTTTGTCAGAATTAGTGGGGTTTTGTTTGTCCACCCGCCTCTTGAGGATTGACCACAAGTTCTCAATGGGATTAAGATCTGGGGAGTTTCCAGGCCATGGACCCAAAATGTCAATGTTTTGGTCCCCGAGCCACTTAGTTATCACTTTTGCCTTATGGCACGGTGCTCCATCGTGCTGGAAAATGCATTGTTCTTCACTAAACTGTTGTTGGATTGTTGGAAGAAGTTGCTGTTGGAGGGTGTTTTGGTACGATTCTTTATTCATGGCTGTGTTGTTGGGCAAAATTGTGAGTGAGCCCACTCCCTTGGATGAGAAGCAACCCCACATATGAATGGTCTCAGGATGCTTTACTGTTGGCATGACACAGGACTGATGGTAGCGCTCACCTTTTTTTCTCCGGACAAGCCTTTTTCCAGATGCCGCAAACAATCGGAAAGAGGCTTCATCGGAGAATATGACTTTGCCCCAGTCCTCAGCAGTCCATTCACCATACTTTCTGCAGAAGATCAATCTGTCCCTGATGTTTTTTTTGGAGAGAAGTGGCTTCTTTGCTGGCCTTCTTGATACCAGGCCATCTTCCAAAAGTATTCGCCTCACTGTGCGTGCAGATGCGCTCACACCTGCCTGCTGCCATTCCTGAGCAAGCTCTGCACTGGTGGCACTCCGATCCCGCAGCTGAATCCTCTTTAGGAGACGATCCTGGCGCTTGCTGGACTTTCTTGGACGCCCTGAAGCCTTCTTAACAAGAATTGAACCTCTTTCCTTGAAGTTCTTGATGATCCTATAAATTGTTGATTAAGGTGCAATCTTAGTAGCCACAATATCCTTGCCTGTGAAGCCATTTTTATGCAACGCAATGATGGCTGCACGTGTTTCTTTGCAGGTCACCATGGTTAACAATGGAAGAACAATGATTTCAAGCATCACCCTCCTTTTAACATGTCAAGTCTGCCATTTTAACCCAATCAGCCTGACATAATGATCTCCAGCCTTGTGCTCGTCAACATTCTCACCTGAGTTAACAAGACGATTACTGAAATGATCTCAGCAGGTCCTTTAATGACAGCAATGAAATGCAGTGGAAAGTTTTTTTTGGGATTAAATTAATTTTCATGGCAAAGAAGGACTATGCAATTCATCTGATCACTCTTCATAACATTCTGGAGTATATGCAAATTGCTATTATAAAAACTTAAGCAGCAACTTTTCCAATTTCCAATATTTATGTAATTCTCAAAACTTTTGGCCACGACTGTACATGAACTGGTCCCACCACTGGAGTCCAACTCAGCTGGATGACGCCCGCTGAATCTTCGCTTCTCAACAGCCTGCTGGCAGGTGCTAGGCTGTTTCCCCCGAAGGAGCCTCTGTGCCGACGAATGCTGGGAGGAGGGGTGTAGGAAAACAAGGCACGCCATGTCCACTTGGATGACCTGGTAGCCAAGCCAGACTGCAGCTGCTCCTCTTCTAGTTGCATGCCTCCTCTTCTGGATCTTCTGCCCGAAGTCTCGAGAGAGGTCTTGGGACTTGCAGTGTCATCCGTCTCCTGGTAGCCGCTTCATCTGTCTCAGCCCACCAACCAATGACCACCGGCCTTGCTTCAGCACTCCCTACTACATTCCTACCGGCTGACAGTTATATATAGATCTGCAGGAAGCGTGTCAGCAAAACGCACAGAATCTCCCTGAAGGGTCTGGCTTCCTCTTCCTTCTTCATGTTGTGCTCCGCCAACACCACTGACTCAGCCAACTCCGCCAGACATCTTCACAGCCACTTTTCTCCGCTCTACTGAACTCCACTCTCCGAATCAGGTCCCTCAGGAGCTCCTCCATGGCGCAGATCAGCTTCTTTCTGCAGTCTTCAAACTTCTGCAGGTTGACTACGGAGGTCACAGGACTATATAGTCTATCTTCCTGCTGCTGGCACCTGGAACTCCAGTCCTGAAAGAGAATGTTGCGTTCTGCCCAGAGACAGGATGGCAACCATTGCTCGTGCCTGAATGCAGCTTAACCAATTCAGTACTGGTAGAAATCATAAAAACACAAATGGAGGGGGAAAACCAGGCAAAGGAGAGCCTCAAATGGGGGCTGTGCCACCATATGACCATCAAGCGATATCGCTCTGGAGGATCCCGATATTCTTCTTGCTCCTCCAGCACCATGGCCCCAGCAGCGAGCAGGCCACTAGGTGGAACAGCATCAATTCATGACAGCTGTAAGGTACCGTATGCAGTGAGCTCCCCCTAGTGGTAAATGTTGTGGTTGCAGGGGGTAAAGCCTGAGTGTGTATTGACACTGGTGCTTTTTGTTGAGGATTTCAGTGCATTTTCTGCATCAAAATCCATGTAAAAAAAAAATCTTCCATGTCGAGTAATTCACACTGCCATTTATTCAGTGCAGTGCCACAAATTACACAGAGGAAAACACCCTGAAGCTATAGTTCTGTGCCGAATCCGATGTTTGACGTATTTCTCATTGGCGCCTGATGAATCTCTGACTTCATGTCTGCATTGTGATTTCTGAGCAGAAAACCCCCCACAAAATAGGTAGGTCTGAGATCACATGCGGACACAAACCGTGGCCGATGGAATCCATTGACCGCCTTTTTGGGTCTTATTTGTGGTTTCCATTATTTTGATAGCAAGACTATCATGCTAAACTGCACTGTTCTTGATGCCATCAATGACGGCATTAACGAGGCCTAAGGAGAACAAAGTGTGAATAAAAAATTACAATATGTGTGGTTTAAAAAAGGTTTGGATTTGTGGATATCTTAAACGGGTTGTCCAGGCTACATATAGGTCATCAGTATCCATAGCCTGGACAACCCCTTTAATGTTTAGACCCCCATGATCAGTGTTATATGGTCATCATTTATATTACAAATTTGGTCTTTAAACATTCATTTCAAATACGAGGCATTAAAACTGCATAATGTGAACATATGGCAATGTATGGGCACTTATCAAGCATCTTATTATTGATAAATCCTTAATAATCTGCAGCTTCCAATGAAGACTCAAACTCCCTGTAAGCAGACCACAAGCACAGCATAAACGTCAGGCAAACAACCGTCATTCTGACAGCTATAGCACTACGTTTTAAAAGAGATTTAAGGACAAGGGGAATCTTCAACTGAATCCTCTGTTAAGCCCCAAGAGAGCTTGTCCTGACCCTGGTGCCATGTCTCCTTCACTGTTTAAATTTGGTGGCATTTGGGTTATAACGGAAGCCACAACGCTGTGTCAGATCCATCCTGACGGGTCCCACTGGCACAGCCATCAATGCATTTTTTTATATTTTATTATTGAAGCTTGCTCTGCCTGCTGAAAAACCATACTCGCCTGCTTTAATACCATTCCATTCCAGCTCCATGGGTCCATGGCTCTCTTCTCTGGCCCTGGTCCTCTAAACGTCTGGACAGACAGAATGATGTGCACCACTGCAGCCAATGACTGGCCTCAGCAATGGAGGTGTTCCCAAGCAGCATTTGACCCGGCAGGAACACATCAAAACTTGAGCCAGTCTTTGGCTGCAGTGGCGCACATGACTTCATCCATACTGAAGTTTATAAGACCAGGACCAGAAGATCGCAGAAGAGAGCCAGATAGCTGAAGCAGTGGGGAGCAGGTGATAATGTTTTTTTTTTTTTTCAACATTTACAGCAGCTGGACTTTAAATTTAAAAAAGAGCACAAAGCTGGAAAAACCCCTTTTATCTTGTACAGCACACAGTATAGCAACCTCTAAATATTGCTCCCTGCTATAACATTTGCTAGACTTGGTAACATAGTTTGTAACATAGTAAGGTTGTAAAAACACATCTGTCCATCCAGTTCAGCCTGTTATCCTGCAAGTTGATCCAGAGGAGGGCAAAAAAAATCCCTGTGAGGTAGAAACCATATTCCCCATTTCAGGGGGAAAAAATTCCTTCCTTCAGAATAATTCCCAGCATCAACGACCCATCTCTAGTAGCTATAGCCAGGGCCGGCATCAGCACCTGGCAAATGCCGTGGCCCACTGCTCCTGAGGGGGCCCACTGAGCTGCTATGAGCACTTACATCAATACAGAAGGAAGTGCTCATTGCTGTCCTTTCACTTGCGCAGTACCCCTCCGGTGGGCCCTTATGAGTCACATGAGGCCGGCTGCTGCAGACACGCCCCCTCTTCACTCCATTCAGCAGAGCAGCAGGTTACCTTACCAGCTTCAGACATGCACAGTTTGTCAGTGAGTCTGCACTGTGACTGTCTCTTCTCTGTGGGACAGGAGTTGTTTTACTGCTTCATTAAGCAGTTTGCCTCCATGACACCTGCCCCCCCCATACCCTGTCCTATCTCATCCTCATGGATTCCCTTCCGTCTCCTTTCCTCCCTCATGTATCCAGAGCTCCTGTTCCACCCTCCTATCTCCTGTTGCTGCCCTGCCACTCCTTCTTGTATGAATCCCCCTCAGACCCCGTTCCACCTACTTGCTGTGTTCACCCCTCCTGTCCATCCAGGGCCCCTGTCTCACTCCTCTGCCTCTCATTATGGTGGCGTCTGAACCGCATTCACCATAAGGACCTTCTAACGTCACACAGTCATGTGACTATGCTACCTTATACCCTGCATTGTGCCCTCTTACCACACCCTGTACAGTGCCCCTAGTCATTCCCTGTAGTGTGCCCTCTTATACCCTTTTATCCAGTCACTGTATGGCGGTGTTATCGGTCACTGTACAGAGGTGTTATCTGGTCACTGTATGGCGGTGGTATCCAATAACTGTATGGCCATATCGCTTTCCTGCCCATGCCACCTTTTTTAGACTTGGCATGAGCGGGAAAAATATGCAGATTGCGGTGCTAAGGACCTTTGCGCCACAATCTGTGTCAGAAATGCGCCTAATATAAAAGTATTTCTATATAATAAATGATCCCCTAATTGTATTATTATTATTATTCGGGGGTAGGGCTAATATAATATATAGATTCTAGTGTATTATACTTTGCCCTGTATTTCCCAGTAGAAAATGATCCTTGGGAAACACAGTCCTCACCCCTGACCATCAGGACCAGGTAACGCTCTGTCAGTACATGGCGGCCTCCCCTCTCCGCCATGCTGCTCCGCTGTGTACTGGTGCTTATTCTGACACTAAGACTGGGTTCACATCCCATTTTTGCCATCTATTTAATGCATACCAAAAATTGTATTAGTTAGCAGATGCCTCAGACTGATGCCGTACTTGGCGTCCGTTCACTACCATACAGTTCCATTGTAAAAAAAAACATGTACGTTAACGTATGCTTTTTTTTTACTGGACTCTGCAGGATACAAAAACGTGGAGTGCTGCACATTTGTATACATCAAACCGATAGGAAAAACGTGATGTGAACTAAAATTTTCTGTAGGGCCCAGTCAGTTCTAGCTACATCACTGCACAGCTCCTTCTCTCCTCCAGGCCTGGCCCAGCAGTGACGTCATGACGTGTGTCTCACTGCTGCAGCGGGTCTGAGGAGAGAAGGAGCGCAGGGAGTTGCGGTTAGTGAATGACCGGACCGCCGGCTCCCCTGCGCTCCAGCAATGATAAGTATGTGAGGGGGCCACTGGGGGGGTCATTACACTGTGAGGGCCCCTTACACAGTATAATGACCCCCAGTGCCCCCCATTTAGTATAATGATCCCCAATGATCCTCCATTCAGTATGATGACCACCAGAGCCCCAATTCAATAAAATGACCCCCAGTGACCACCATACAGTATAATGACCCCCAGTGCCCCCTCCATACAGTATAACCCCCAATGTGGGGTCCACTGTGGGTCATTATTCTGAATGAGGGCGACTTGGGGGTTATTATTCTGAATGAAGGGCCACTGTGGGGTCATTATACTGTGTGGGGGGCCACTGGCGGTCATTATACTGTGTTTGGGGGCATTGGGGGGTTATTATACTATTAATCCTCTTCTATGTTTGTGTACAAACCTTATTTCCTCTAGATGCAGAGGATGTCCCCTCGTCACAGTCCTGGGGATAAATAGGTGATGGGAGAGATCTCTTTACTGGCCCCTGATATATTTATACATAGTCATTAGATCGCCCCTTAGTTCTTTTTTCTAAAGTGAATAACCCTAATTTTGAAATTCTTTCATGGTACTGTAGTTGCCCCATTCCAGTTATTACTTTAATTGCCCTCCTCTAAACCCTCTCCAGCTCTGCTATGTCTGCCTTGTTTACAGGAGCCCAGGACTATACACAAAGCTCCATGTGTGGTCTGACTAGGGATTTGTAAAGAAGCAGAACTATGTTCTCATCACGGGCATCTATGTCTGTTTTGATGCAACCTATTATCTTATTGGCCTTGGCAGCAGCTGCCTGACACTGTTTCTACAGCTTAGTTTACTGTCCACTAAACTTCCTAAGTCCTTTTCTAGTGTTTTCAGCATTACCCAGTGTTTTACCATTTAGTATGTACTGGTGACATGTATTTTCCCTTCCCATGTGCATAACCCTAAATTTGTCAGTGCTAAACCTCATCTGCCACTTCTCTGCCAAGCCTCCAATCTATCCAGATCCATCGGCAGTATACTGTCCTCTTCCGTGTTAGTTACGTTACAGTTTAGTATCGTGTAAAAAAATTTATATTTTACTGTATAGCCTTCTTTAAGATCATTAATAAATATATTGAAAAGAATAGGACCCAATACTGATCCCTGAAGTACTCCACTAGTGACAGTGACCCAACCTGAGTGTGTACCGTTAATAACCACTCTCTGTTTTCTATCACTGAGCCAGTTACTTACCCACAAACAGACGTTTTCTCCATTCTATGCATTCTCATTTTATATACTAACCTTTTATTTGGTACAGTGTCAAATGCTTTGGAGAAGTCCAGATATACGACATCCATTGATTCGCTGCCGTCAAGTCTAGAACTTACCTCCTCGTAGAAACTGATTAAATTAGTTTGACATGACCGATCCCTCATGAAGCAATGCTGATATGGTGTTATTTGCTTATTTCTGTTGAGATGCTCTAAGATAGCATCTCTTAGAAAACCTTCAAACTGTTTACCCACGACAGATGATAAACTTACCAGCCTATAGTTTCCTGGGCTCTGTTTTAGAACCCTTTTTGAATATTGGCACCACATTTGCAAAGCGCCAATCTTGTGGAACACTCCCTGTCAATATAGAGGCCTTAAATATCAGAAATAAGGGTCTGCCTATGACATTATTTAATTATCTTAGGATACGGGGTGTATGCCATCTGGTTCCGGCAATTTGTCTATTTTTATCTTTTTAAGATGCTGCTGTACTTCTTCCTGGGTCAGACAGGCCACATTTAATGGGAAATTTACTTTTACTTTCTGCATTTCATCTGACAGTTTATTTTCCTCGTAAATACAGTGGAGAAAAAAAAATATTTAATAGCTTTGCTTTCTCCTCATTGGTCTCTGCAACCCCCCTCATTACTCTGTAAGGGGCCGACAGCTTCAGATTTATACTTTTTAACATTTATATAATTGAAGAACATTTTAGGTTAGTTTTACTCTTTTTGGCAATCAATTTCTCGGTCTCAAGTTTGGCTGCTTTTTTTGTCTTTTACATATTTAATTTTTTCCTTGTAGTTTTTCAATGCTTCCTTGCTACCCTCCTGTTTTAGGGATTTAAATGCTTTAATTTTGTGGTGTATTGCTTCCTTTACATTTTTATTTATCCACATTGATTTTTTTTCTTGTTCTTCACCCTTTTATTCCCATAAGGTATGTACCTCTCATAATTAGACTTTAGCATGCTTTTAAAAATATTCCGTTTTGTGGCTGTATTTTTATTTTTGAGGACTTTGTCCCAGTTGGTCAAATTTTGCTCTTTGGTATTTTAGTTATTTTATGGTCACTATTTCCCAGGTGTCCCCCATCCTGCACATCTGTTGTTCTGTCAGGTCTATTGGTTAATAGTCGGGTGAATCAGTTGGGAAAGGTAATTGTCTTTGGTTATTGCCAAGAACCTGTTTCCTTTATGAGATATACAGCTTTCAGTTTTCCACCTCATTATGATTTGGCTTATGATAAACTCCTATTAGTATTTTATTATTGTTTTTGCCTCCATGTATTTCTACCCACAGTGACTTCACATGTTCATGTCCCTCACTTATATCCTCTGAGTTTGGGCTTCAGACCGGACTTTACATAAAGGCCGACCCCTCCCCCTCTCCGGTATTGATGATCCTTTTTAAACAGACTGTAACCCTGTACATTAACTGCCCAGTCATAGCTATCATCCAGCCATGTCTCAGTTATTCCCACTATGTCATAGTCCTCCTCACACATCACTGATTCCAGTTTACCAGTTTTATTAGTCAGGCTTCTGGCATTAGTATGCATACAATTGAGAGGTTTATGTATATTTACTTTACACCTTTCCTTCCCTCCTTTCATTCCTCCCTTAGTTTCATTACCTCAGCCCAGTTCTCTATCTGCACTATCTTCCCCTCCTATAACGTAATTACCCTCCCCCCCAGACCCTAGTTTAAACACTCCTCCAACCTTCAAGCCATCTTCTTCTCCAACACAGCTGCACCTTCCCCATTGAGGTGCAGCCGTCCCTACAATAGAGTCTGTAGCTGACAATTTGCTATGAATCCTCATGAGAATTTATTTATTTTCATGTTCCTTCAGGCTTTTGACCTTGAGTAGTCACAGAGCTGATCCACCTTCTGCTGGTGGCCCATTAAATGGGTTTTCCAGGCTAATGATACTGATGACCTATCCTTGATAGGTCATTATTCTCTTCAGGACCCAGTTATCTTGTAATGGGTTGATTTTATATTGCATACGATGTAGTGGGAAGGTGAAAAAAAATTACAAATGGGGTGAAATTGGAAAAAAAAGATTTGTTTGTTCCATTATTTTTCTGTTCTTCTTAGGATAAATAGAAAATAAAAATAACGGTGATGTGAACGTCATCTTTTATAGTTTTTATTGTGTTTTAATACTTTAAATACTATATTATAATTTTTTTTTTCTATTTTCAATATAGGGAAAGGAGGGTGATTTTAAATTTTATATTTTTTATTAAAAACTTTTTTTTTTTTACATCTTTAACATGCGATCATCTGAATGCTTCTCCCATAGACTACAATATTTAAAAATTGCAACCTATGGGAAATTTTATATGTTCCTATGGAGCACTGTCAGTCTTCAGATCCTTCAGAGGGCCCAAGGCTAACACAATAACTCAATGGCTCCCTCATTCTTAGCTCAGGGAAGCCATTTGAACAGTTTATATGCCATGTTCACAATTGATCATGGCATCTAAGAGGTTAAAAGTCCATGATCAGCATTATCGACAATCACTGAGGTACCTAGTGATTGTGGCACCTGCTCAGTTTCTGAGCAGGTGCTATGTTTAAAGGAATGACTTCCACTGTAAGTCCTAAAGGGCTTTATATCCCATTGGTGATGGTTCTTCAACACCCTCACAGCTATCTCAAGCAGTCCCCAACCTGCCGATCCATCAGATTGTGGGTCCAGAACCACTGTTCTTGGGATCCTAGCAGTTGGACAACCATTGATTAGTTTGTTATCCCCGATCCCTCTTTTAACTTTTGACTTCTTTAGTTTCCAAACAGATATTGAGAGAAAGTATTTTCATTTATTAATAGTGTTGTATTTGGTGCAGGAATATTTGCCTCCTCCATAATTACTTTGTGCCCTATGTATGAATAATGTGTTCTTTGTTAAATGTGTCAAATTGCACATGATAAGTACAAAATGTTTATGGTAAATGTGGGTAAGGTTGCGAAGATCTGTCATATTTTTCTGTTTAAAGAGGTTTTACCATTTCCGGTTTCAACTTTTTTTTTTTTTAAATAATCTTTTATGAAGGTAGCTTTAACTTTGTAATGTATTTCTTTTACCTTTTATTGCATTACAAAGCCCCACTAGGGGGAGCTCAGTGCCTAGGAATTTATGCAGTTAGAATTGACTGAAATGGAAGCTGTAGTGGTGCAGTCTTTTTACATCAGAAAGAAAAAGGGTTCAGCGTCTGGGGCCCCTCACCCCAGGCCCCGAAACAGTTGTGTGGTCTACAGTAGGTGAACCCGATTTTGTGTCAATCTCGCTCTCTTTCTCGGCGAGATTGAGCACCTACGAGCCCCATCGCGGGAGCCAGCGCCGAGCTGGCTTGCCGCGATGGAGACAGAGCCGTCATAGAAGCGACGGGAGATCCGACTTGGATTCCCGCCAATTCTACACGTGTGCGGCGTTTGTTATGAATCCTGAGGGGGAAGTCCCCGCGGGATTTTAAATAAAAATCCGGCATGGGTCCCCCCCTCAGGAGCATACCGGGCCCTTAGGTCTGTTATGGGTTGTAAGGAGAGCCCCCCCTACGCCGAAAAAAATGGCGTAGGGGGTCCCCCTACAATCCATACCAGACCCGTATCCAAAGCACGCTACCCGGCCAGCCAGGAAGGGAGTGGGGACGAGCGAGCGCCCCCCCCCCCCCCCCCCTCCTGAGCCGTACCAGGCTGCATGCCCTCAACATGGGGGGGTTGGGTGCTCTGGGGCAGGGGGCGCACTGCGGCCCCCCCACCTCAGAGCACCCTGTCCCCATGTTGATGAGGACAGGGCCCCTTCCCGACAACCCTGGCCGTTGGTTGTCGGGGTATGCGGGCGGGAGGCTTATCGGAATCTGGGAGCCCCCTTTAATAAGGGGGCCCCCAGATACCGGCCCCCCCACCCTAAGTGAATGAGTATGGGGTACATCGTACCCCTACCCATTCACCTGCAAGAAAAGTGGTACAAACACAAATAAACCACACAGTGTATTAAAATATTTTATTTTTCTGCTCCGGAGGCCGCCCCCTGTCTTCTTTATTAGCTCTTTTACCAGGGGGGGCTCTTCTTCTTCCGCTATCCCGACGGGTCTTCTCCGCTATCCGGGGGGTCTTCTCAACTCTCCGGGTTCTCCTTCTGTCTTCGCCGCTCTCCGTTGTTGACTCGGCGCACCCCGGTTTCTTCGTCTCGCGAGATCTCGGATTTAGCGAGACGAAGAACCGGGGTGCGCCGAGTCAACAACGGAGAGCGGCGAAGACAGAAGGAGAACCCCGGTTCTTCGTCTCGCTAAATTTTTATTTAAAATCCGAGATCTCGCGAGACGAAGAACCGGGGTGCGCCGAGTCAACAACGGAGAGCGGCGAAGACAGAAGGAGAACCCCGGTTCTTCGTCTCGCTAAATTTTTATTTAAAATCCGAGATCTCACGAGACGAAGAACCGGGGTGCGCCGAGTCAACAACGGAGAGCGGCGAAGACAGAAGGAGAACCCCGGAGAGTTGAGAAGACCCCCCGGATAGCGGAGAAGACCCGTCGGGATAGCGGAAGAAGAAGAGCCCCCCCTGGTAAAAGAGCTAATAAAGAAGACAGGGGGCGGCCTCCGGAGCAGAAAAATAAAATATTTTAATACACTGTGTGGTTTATTTGTGTTTTTACCACTTTTCTTGCAGGTGAATGGGTAGGGGTACGATGTACCCCATACTCATTCACTTAGGGTGGGGGGCCGGTATCTGGGGGCCCCCTTATTAAAGGGGGCTCCCAGATTCCGATAAGCCTCCCGCCCGCATACCCCGACAACCAACGGCCAGGGTTGTCGGGAAGGGGCCCTGTCCTCATCAACATGGGGACAGGGTGCTCTGAGGTGGGGGGGCCGCAGTGCGCCCCCTGCCCCAGAGCACCCAACCCCCCCATGTTGAGGGCATGCAGCCTGGTACGGCTCAGGAGGGGGGGGGGCGCTCGCTCGTCCCCACTCCCTTCCTGGCTGGCCGGGTAGCGTGCTTTGGATACGGGTCTGGTATGGATTGTAGGGGGACCCCCTACGCCGTTTTTTTCGGCGTAGGGGGGGCTCTCCTTACAACCCATAACAGACCTAAGGGCCCGGTATGCTCCTGAGGTGGGGACCCATGCCGGATTTTTATTTAAAATCCGGCGGGGACTTCCCCCTCAGGATTCATAACAAACGCCGCACACGTGTAGAATTGGCGGGAATCCAAGTCGGATCTCCCGTCGCTTCTATGACGCGCTTGCTGGGATGTGCTGTCACTATTCCAGTGAGTGCGAGATCTCGGCACCATGTCGCCGAGTATCAGCGCGACGCTGTCGTGCTAAAAGCACAATATCACAAACACCTAACTCCATTGAAAACATCTAACACTTTTAGGTGCAGCTCATTAATATGCACGGAACAAGTGCCAGAAAAAATGGTGCAATGGACAACCGACTCTAAGCACTCCTACTGTCATATAGCTGCCCTGTCTGCGACAGTAAACTGATTTTGTATTACAAAACAAATAGGGTGGCGGGATGAGGTTGGGGGTTTGTTTTTGTACTTCGTTTAAAAACCTTGAAGGGGTATTCTGGTTCATTGGATTGGGTCTGCTTTGAAAGCATTGTGCAGGTTTTACAAATGTCTAATATACTGTAATAAACATTTTTGCACTATTCTCTAATAATATCTACTTACATGTACTTGTTTACACTTCTTCCTCCTTTAGTTACGACCTCTCTGCTCTCGCTTGCTGGTGGTCGATCATGCCCAGTTTCTCTGACCAGGTCACAGATATTAGCCCCGGGTCTGTGCTGTTTCTCCACCATACATGTACAGCAATGGTGCAGAAGGGGTGAAAACCTGCTATAAAGGTATTCCAGGTTGAAGCAACCTTCTCCTCAACTGACTGTGATCTCACCCATTTTGTAGGAGGAGAGGGGGACCAGTGGGGAAGTAATAACTGGCAGCAAGGAGAGGCGGAGAGGTATAGGCCCTGGGGTAGGTTAAAGCTCACATAAGCATTTTTTATTCCATTCCATTATAAGAGCAGGACAATGAAAATAATGGAAGTTTAGTTTCCGCCGAGTGACAGAAACAAATGCCACCTGACAGATCCTATTGACTGTAATGGAATTTGTGTTCCATTAGAAAACCTGGTATTGTAGCGGTCAAAAAACCCAGCATGCTGTGCAATTTATTAATGTATCGTTTATCAAATCTACAATGCACCAAGCACATGCACCAAACACAGTGCCCTTATCTTGTCCACAACTGATCTTTAGTAGAGTGATTGTCTAGCAATACCTGTTACATGCTACAGTAATAGTGAAAATGATGACTAGAGAGTAATATCCAACAGATTTTTGACATAAAAGGTTTCCATCAGTCAGAAAATACATTTTCTCTCACGGTCACCATCAACTATCGCTATAAAACCAGTAAGACAAACCAGAGCAATCACTTTAAATATGGCATATACTCACAAGCACACAATAGGTGCCATAGCTGCTGAGTTTTTTTATTTTTATATAGTAGATACCTGGGCTAATGTCTGCAATCAGAGAGAACTCCGATCAGACATTTTACCCCTCAGTTGCCATGATCAATCGTGACCATGGACTATGAGATCGAGAAAGCATTACCTTGTAATGATAGGCCGGAGCCTGCTGGAGGCTCCAGAGCCTATCACAAGGATACTCAAATAAAGACCTGCAGGTGGCAGCACTGCAGTCGAATATACTGAATTGTCTATTCAATAATAGATCAAAATCCATTAGTGAATAGAAATAGAAATCTAAAGATTGGTTGTTATCGTGACTTAAGGTAGAACGTTTTAAAAAATATAAAATTTCAAATTACCCTCCTTTCCTCAAATGTAAAATAAATACACAATCAAAAATATACATTATAGGCATCGCTGTGTCCAAAAATGCCAGAATTATTCAAATATAAAAATATTTATCCTGTACAGCGATTGAATTGAAAAATAATGGAGAAAATCTAAATGGCCGGTTTAACATTTTATCGTCGCTTCACCTTCCAAAAAAAAAGTCATAAACATGGCAAAATGATAACAATGAAAACTACAGATTGCCCTGCAAAAAAATGAACCATCACACAGCTCCGTAGACATAATTATAAAAAAGTTATAGGGGTCAGAATATGGTGATGACAAGAAATAAAAAAAAAAATTCTGAAGTTTTTCTTTTTTCAGTATTAAAACACAAGAAAAATTTAATATAAATGTGGTATTGTTTTAATCGTACTATCCCAGAAAATAAAGATCAGTTTTACCTCACGGATAACGCCATAACAACAAAAATTTGTTCTCTGGGAAGTAAGAAAATAAATACTTAAATATTGCTTTATTATAAATATCTTCCCAAATACCTTTTATTATTTATAGTAGCTCGTTTTGTCTAGGGAGCAATCATTAGGAGAAATAAAATGGCCGCCATTCTATTAATGTGCATAAAACCTGTCCTAATCCTACAGGAGGACAAGTTACCTCACAACATTGAGTTAAAGATCTGCTTCATCTCTGCTCTGCTTGTCAGGTATTATAATTCTGAATATAGCTCATAAGATCTTCAGCTGAATCTCAGTAGGAATGGAGTTTATGAGGAAACGTGAAGTACAGAGAGGAGGGTGGGGTATAGATAATGAGCAGCAGCACTTTTATGAAGTCTCCCTTACTACAGACTGTCCTGTCCGTTCTCTCTGTACTTTGTCTCCTCATGAACTCCATTCTCGGAGATTCAGCTGGAGATCTTATCATCTGTATTCAGGATCATAATCTCTGACAAGCAGAGCAAAGAGGAGGCTGAGGCAGCTCTTTACCTCAGTGTTGTGAATTAACTTGTCCTGCTGTGTGATTAGGACAGGTTTTTTGTGTACTAATAGGATGGCGGACATTTTATTTCCCTTGATGATTGCTCACTAGTTTAAACGAGCCATTATAACTAATTAAAGGTATTTATAATATAGTGATATTTAAGTATTTTCATTTTCCTAATTTCCAGAGAACCCCTTTAAGTGGTGCCTTTAGAAAGTACAACTTGTCCAGCAAAAAAACAAGCCCTCATGCGACTATGAACAGAAAAGGAAGGGAAAACAAAAAAATGAAACATCTCCAGTGCTCAAGGGGTTAAAGACTGAATGGTGCACCATATATGAGTAAGCAGGACTTTTGTGCTTATGTTCCATTTCTAATGGTTTGATATTGAATTCAAAGCTTAATACTACAATCCCAGATACTGGATCATACCATCGATGTTGTCTGTGATCCCTGCATAGGGCACAAGATGTTTTCAAACTGGTGAGCTGGATTGTCTATCTTGGATAATACAGTCAAGTCCATAAATATTGGGACATCGACACAATTCTAACTTTTTTGGCTCTATACACCACAACAATGGATATGAAATGAAACAAACAAGATGTGCTTTAACTGCAGACTGTCAGCTTTAATTTGAGGGTATTTACATCCAAATCAGGTGAACAGTGTAGGAATTACAACAGTTTGCATATGTGCCTCCTACTTGTTAAGGAACCAAAAGTAATGGGACAAAATAATAATCATAAAATCAAGCTTTCACTTTTTAATACTTGGTTGCAAATCCTTTGCAGTCAATTACAGCCTGAAGTCTGGAACGCATAGACATCACCAGACGCTGGGTCTCATCCCTGGTGATGCTCTGCCAGGCCTCTACTGCAACTGTCTTCAGTTCCTGCTTGTTCTTGGGGCATTTTCCCTTCAGTTTTGTCTTCAGCAAGTGAAATGCATGCTCAATAGGATTCAAGTCAGGTGATTGACTTGGCCATTGCATAACATTCCACTTCTTTCCCTTAAAAAACTCATTGGTTGCTTTTGCAGTATGCTTTGGGTCATTGTCCATTTGCACTGTGAAGCGCCTTCCAATGAGTTCTGAAGCATTTGGCTGAATATGAGCAGATAATATTGCCCGAAACACTTCAGAATTCACCCTGCTTCTTTTTTCAGCAGTCACATCATCAATAAATACAAGAGAACCAGTTCCATTGGCAGCCATACATGCCCACGCCATGACACTACCACCACCATGCTTCACGGATGAGGTGGTATGCTAAGGATCATGAGCAGTTCCTTTCCTTCTCCATACTCTTCTCTTCCCATCACTCTGGTACAAGTTGATCTTGGTCTCATATGTCCATAGGATGTTGTTCCAGAACTGTGAAGGCTTTTTTAGATGTCGTTTGGCAAACTCTAATCTGGCCTTCCTGTTTTTGAGGCTCACCAATGGTTTACATCTTGTGGTGAACCTTCTGTATTTACTCTGAAGTCTTCTCTTGATTGTTGACTCTGACACACATACACCTACCTCCTGGAGAGTGTTCTTGATCTGGCCAACTGTTGTGAAGGGTGTTTTCTTCACCAGGGAAAGAATTCTTCGGTCATCCACTACAGTTTTTCGTGGTCTTCCGGGTCTTTTGGTGTTGCTGAGCTCACCGGTGCGTTCCTTCTTTTTAAGAATCTTCCAAACAGTTGTTTTGGCCACGTCTAATGTTTTTTTTTTTTTTATCTCTGATAGGTTTGTTGTTTCAGTCTAATGATGGCTTGCTTCACTGATGGTGACAGCTCTTTGGATCTCATCTTGACAGTTGAAAGCAACAGATTGCAAATAGCACACTTGAAATGAACCTCTGAACCTTTTTATCTTGCTTATTGTAATTGGGATAATGAGGGAATAACACACACCTGGCCATGGAACAGCTGAGAAGCCAATTGTCCAATTACTTTTGGTTCCTTAACAAGTGAGAGGCACATATGCAAACTGTTGTAATTCCTACACCGTTCACCTGATTTGGATGTAAATACCCTCAAATTAAAGCTGACAGTCTGCAGTTAAAGCACATCTTGTTCGTTTAATTTCAAATCCATTGTGGTGGTGTATAGAGCCAAAAATGTTAGAATTGTGTCGATGTCCCAATATTTATGGACCTGACTGTAAATTCTACAGTATGTGAGGTACAAGGGAGTAGCTAAAGGCTCCTGGGCCCTGGTGCAAGAGTTCAGCTTGGTCCCCCCTTCCCTCAGTGCTTTGTGACCAGGGGCAGGGAAGCACATAGCCTTCGTGTTGTCTGAGGCAAAAATGGAAGATTCTGGGCCCCAGTGAAAAATCTATGACAGAGCCCTCCCAGCATGCACTTTCTATAATACTGTTGTACTTTTACGCGGCACATAGGACTTTGGGCCCCTCAGTCTCCTGGACCCGTTAGTGACTGCTACCTCTGCACCCCCTATAGCTACACCCCTGGTGAGGTACACAGGACTATTGTCTAATGCGTTCTAAAATACCCTAAATTCGAGTTGGATGTAGCATATATTTTCACTAGATGGCAGTGTACACCACTCAAAAAAAACTGTGGGTAAGTTTACAATGACTAGCATTTCATATGTCTATGGGAAAATGTATTAATATGTGACTTTTTGTTCTTTTTTTTCTTAATTTTTTTATTTTTTTTTATATTTGTCACACACAATACCTATAGATTTTTTCAGTCTAAAGTCTAATATTTATTTGTTTCCTTCAGTTTGTACACCAGCAGGGGACTAGAGTATATTTGACCTTTTTGCGATTGATAAATGTGTCTAAAAATGTAAGGCCGCCCCCTTAGGAAATGCAAACTCCTGGGCATGGCGCAAAACACCCTAAAAATGGCGCAAATACATCATAAATTTGGCACAAATAACTACTCTGCTGATAACACAGGTTAAATAATTTGCTTGATAAATTCCCCGATTGTTATACAATTAGGGGAGGAATTTATCAATAGTTTGCAGTGCTTTTTGGCCATAATTTGATCAAAAGTTTGCATTGTTTACCAGTAGGGGGCATGACTTAAAACTTTTAGAGAGATTTACACTAAGGGCTCATGCACACAAATGTATTTTTGGTCTGTATTCGATAGCATTTTTTGCGGGTCAGATGTGGACCCATCCACTTCAATTGGGCCGCAAAAGACACGGAAAGCACATCTGTGTGCAGTCCGCATCTGTCCATTCCGCGGCCTGCAAAAAATTATGTAGAACATGTCCTATTCTTAAAATACAAGTATTTAGAGAAGGCTCACCTAATGCTCAAGAATGGAAATGGGTGCACCTACCAAGAGGATTCACCCAATCCTCAAAAACAGTAATAAAATTGAAGAATAAGATGGTAGGGCACACCAATATTCGATACCACACGGATATTTTTATAACAATATTTATTTATTAGTGATATAGCTGTTAAATAAACATACATAAAATGTAACACTCTTAAAAGTAATAAAATACTAAAAAATGGAAAAACTATTGAATACAATAAAACCCAATATAATAATAATATATAAATTAGCAATATTGCGTTTTGATATCTATGTAATTTCAATAGTCAACTGTATGTATACCAGGACTCGTTAGATGGTAGACAATATCCTTCCAGATGGGTTCTTTCACCCAATCGATACCCCAAGAAATGGGGATTAATCGGATGGTTTGAATCAAGTCTTTTTGAATAAAGGCTTTTGAAACAAAGATTTTTCTTATATATAAATAAATAAATAGTCACTGCCGATGTTGCGACTCAATAGTCGCTATGTATATTGAATCAGTGCACTATTGCTGCTTTTTAATACAGGAGAGCCGAGACAATTTTACTCACAGTTTGTAGTGCAGTATTGTCGGCTTTGATAAATCACAGGTGGCGTCCCACGTGTGGTGAACAATAGTTGCTCCAATTGCAGCAAATTAAAGTGGTGCGGCTTTGGGATCCTCGCTGTTTTTCATATAGCCGTGCTGTATTTGGGGGTCAGTCGGTGATGCGTTCCTTCTGTATTTAAATAAATACTTCACAGGAGTAAACTCTGCCAAACAGCCGACTCTCCAAACGAACAGGTATCCGGCTTATCTTGGATTTTTCAAGCTGGAAAATCAGCGATCCCTTGTTTCTTTATTTCCTTTTTCTTTGCCTTTTCCTTTAGCGCTTTTAGTCCTCCGGAGTGATGCTTTATTCCATAGGGTAATTACCAAACATGTTTCGGAGTTAACTACGACTCCTTCATCAGTGGCTAAACTACCCATGGAAATGACTGACTTTTATATACCTAAATCAGGTGTGGATTAAATTAATTAACTTTGAGTCGGAAGTGACGTACATTTTTTCTCTTCAAAAAGGTGCAAGTAGATTACTTACATATTCAATATAAAAACCGGTTAAAAATAGATATATTATTAATTAAAAATAGATTAAATATATAACCAAGTATATCACATTCAAGCTGCGGTAGTATATGCTTAAACAATTCAAACTGCGGTAATACATGTATTAAACAATTCACATGTGTATATATACACACGCGCATGCATATGTCACCGCAACACCATCATAAAATGTATTTTAATCATCAATTTTATACTATTCGTTCTTACTAATAGAATAGGATAGTAGGTAAATAAGGAGGAAACGATAAATAATATCAAAATCCGCGCACTGTTTGTGCAATTGAATGGAACAATTTTATATGTGTTGCGGTTTCATTGCGTTTTCATTCAACTTCTTCCTACATGGATCCCATATTAGAAGTTCCATTTAGTACTCAAATATAGAGTACATGTATAGATAAATCTGTTTAAAAACATATACAAATATATAAAAGATATAAAAAATCCATAAAATACATAAAATACATATATATAATTATCAATACAATACATCACTAAAATTAGATGAGACAGATAGATATTTCATACTAATTTATTCATTCTTAATTTATTTGCCCATGGGAGAACTTCATATGTTTGTAGATAATAAGGAGGAGGTTCATCACCGGGGGAAGGCCCGGAGGGTATAAATGCTCACGGGTCTCTCCCCGGTCAAGAACCCCCCCCCTAAAAAAGTAGCTACAGAAATCCATAAATTTCAATTTCAGCGTTCAATCCTGCTGGTAATAGGGTATTCAAGTCAAAGATGAATCGCGATTCAATCCTTGACATTTTCTTAATGTGATCCCCACCCCTCCAGTCTGTTTCTATTTTCTCCAGAGCCGAAAACACAAGTCCCTTGGGATCTTGGTTATGTACAAGTTTGAAATGGTTTGACAGAGTGTGTTTCACGTACCCTTTCTTATATTGGAAATGTGTTCCGCTATGCGACTTTTAATTGTCTCTTTGTTCTTCCCACATATTGCCTCTTACAGGGACATTGTATAACATAAATAACACTATTGGTGTTGCATGTAAGGAAATCTTTAATTGTGTGTTGGTGATTATTTGTTTGTAGATTTCACTACCGATTCTTTTTGGGGAACATAGTGTTTTTACACCCCATGCATTTCCACATCGAAAAAAACCTGTAGTGTCTGTCCATTTTTGTATGGATGAGTCTACTTTGTTTTTATTGGTTTTTGGGGGATTGTTGGTGCTACCATAAGTGCTAAATTGGGTGCTTTAGTAAAATACACTTGTGGAAATTTTGGAATTAATTGGCCTATTAACTTTGTCTTTGTTTAAAAAATGCCAATGTTTATTTAATATATACAGTATTTCACTTTTTTTATGCTGGGTATTTAAACGGACAATTATTCTTATATTTCAGTCTTTCTGTTCCTTTGTTCTTGCACTGAAGAAAGATTTTCGATCTAATTGTCTAACTTTGTTTAATGCTGTTCCAAAACTTCTGTGGGATATTGTTTCCTCCAAAAACTGATTTTTTCATATCTACAGCTTCTTTTTCAAAGGTTTCCAATTTTGAACAATTTCGCCTAATTCTTTCTAAATTGTCCTGTAGGTACATTAAAAGCCATTGTGGCAGATGACAGCTGTTATACAAAATATAGCTATTTTTTGCTGTTGGCTTCCGAAATGTGTTGCAGATTAATTTGGACTCCTCTATTTTAATTTCTAGATCAAGGAATTCCACCATTTCTTGGCTAGTTTTTCCCGCAAACCGTAGACCATAACTATTTTTATTTATATCTTCTAAAAATTTGTCCAATGATTCCTGATCTTTTTTCCATATGAAGAGGATGTCATCGATATATCTCTTCCAGAGCACCAGGTCTGTCCCCAGCTTAGGGTCAATAGCTTCTTGTTCCCAATTCGCCATAAATAGATTGGCGTAGCTGGGGGCAAACCTGGTGCCCATTGCAGTACCACATACCTGCAGATATATATTCGAATCAAACCAAAAATAGTTATGATCCAGAATATACTGAGTAACTGTTTGAAGATATTCAATTTGTTCTATGGGTATCTGGCTATTTTGTTGCAATTGCTGTCCCATAGCCTTTATTCCTTGTTCGTGGTTTATTACAGTATATAGGGACTGCACGTCCAATGTTCCTATAATCCATCCTGGACTATATTGTATTTTCTCAATCATATCAATTATTGAGGTGGTGTCTTTTATATATGATTTAATTGTTTTAACTGCTGGTTGCAGTAATCTGTCTATATAATGAGACAGATTTGCTGTCAACGAGCCTATGCCGGAAATTATTGGACGCCCTGGCGGATTTATAGGGTCCTTATGTAGTTTGGGGATGCAATAAAATACTGGCAGTCTACATTGGCTATTAGTAATATAGTGATACTCTTGTTGGGATAGAATGCCCGATTTTTGACCTTGTTCGCATAATGTTACTAATTGTTTATAATATTCTATAGTTGGGTCAGTACGTAAACGTTTATATGTACTTATGTCGGACAGCTGTCTTGTACACTCTTTATTATAATTATCTTTATCCCATACTACTATTGCACCCCCTTTATCTGCTGGACGTATAATTATTTGTTGGTCCTTCTGTAGTTGTTTAATAGCCTGTATTTCTACTTTTGATAAATTATTATCTCTGCTTTTATTCGTTTTTATTTTTCTAATATCAAATTCTACAGCCTGTCTAAAAGCCGTCATCTCCTCACTAACTAATATTTTCGGAAAACCATTTTTTAGATCAAACTCCACCACATCACAAAGTAAGATCACGGCAGAAGACACCAAGACGATCACCACATTCACATCCCACACGAATAGAATCCCCAACACATCGGTACAACTTGAGACACAGGGATATGAATCTGGATTATCACTATCACAAAACTTATCAGCAACACAAACCTCGACCACCAGCACGATACGAGGAACACCAGAACACTCAAAGACAACAACACAAAGCACAAAGACACGAAAAAGGACACTACGTAGAGGATGTAGAAAGAAGAAATTACAATCACCATTACAATTAGATGATATAAATGCTATTGTTAATTTGAGCACGACTCCCCTCACTCCTTCACAAATAAAATTATTGAATAAGGGACTGAAATTTGCACCATCTAATCAATTAAATAAGTTTGACACAATGATTGGTATAGAAAAATATATCCGAAAATTATGTTTAAAGAAATATTTCATTAAAAATCCTATAGTAAATGGAGATACCCCAACAAAAGGCCGAAAATATGTACATACAGATGTGAAAAGTAAATCGGTAAAATATCCACGTCAAGAAATTAGTGAGGAGATGACGGCTTTTAGACAGGCTGTAGAATTTGATATTAGAAAAATAAAAACGAATAAAAGCAGAGATAATAATTTATCAAAAGTAGAAATACAGGCTATTAAACAACTACAGAAGGACCAACAAATAATTATACGTCCAGCAGATAAAGGGGGTGCAATAGTAGTATGGGATAAAGATAATTATAATAAAGAGTGTACAAGACAGCTGTCCGACATAAGTACATATAAACGTTTACGTACTGACCCAACTATAGAATATTATAAACAATTAGTAACATTATGCGAACAAGGTCAAAAATCGGGCATTCTATCCCAACAAGAGTATCACTATATTACTAATAGCCAATGTAGACTGCCAGTATTTTATTGCATCCCCAAACTACATAAGGACCCTATAAATCCGCCAGGGCGTCCAATAATTTCCGGCATAGGCTCGTTGACAGCAAATCTGTCTCATTATATAGACAGATTACTGCAACCAGCAGTTAAAACAATTAAATCATATATAAAAGACACCACCTCAATAATTGATATGATTGAGAAAATACAATATAGTCCAGGATGGATTATAGGAACATTGGACTGCACGTCCCTATATACTGTAATAAACCACGAACAAGGAATAAAGGCTATGGGACAGCAATTGCAACAAAATAGCCAGATACCCATAGAACAAATTGAATATCTTCAAACAGTTACTCAGTATATTCTGGATCATAACTATTTTTGGTTTGATTCGAATATATATCTGCAGGTATGTGGTACTGCAATGGGCACCAGGTTTGCCCCCAGCTACGCCAATCTATTTATGGCGAATTGGGAACAAGAAGCTATTGACCCTAAGCTGGGGACAGACCTGGTGCTCTGAAGAGATATATCGATGACATCCTCTCATATGGAAAAAAGATCAGGAATCATTGGACAAATTTTTAGAAGATATAAATAAAAATAGTTATGGTCTACGGTTTGCGGGAAAAACTAGCCAAGAAATGGTGGAATTCCTTGATCTAGAAATTAAAATAGAGGAGTCCAAATTAATCTGCAACACATTTCGGAAGCCAACAGCAAAAAATAGCTATATTTTGTATAACAGCTGTCATCTGCCACAATGGCTTTTAAATGTACCTACAGGACAATTTAGAAGAATTAGGCGAAATTGTTCAAAATTGGAAACCTTTGAAAAAGAAGCTGTAGATATGAAAAATCAGTTTTTGGAGAAACAATATCCCACAGAAGTTTTGGAAACAGCATTAAACAAAGTTAGACAATTAGATCGAAAATCTTTCTTCAGTGCAAGAACAAAGGAACAGAAAGATGAAAATATAAGAATAATTGTCCCGTTTAATACCCAGCATAAAAAAGTGAAATACTGTATATATTAAATAAACATTGGCATTTTTTAAACAAAGACAAAGTAATAGGCCAATTAATTCCAAAATTTCCACAAGTTATTTTTACTAAAGCACCCAATTTAGCACTTATGGTAGCACCAACAATCCCAAAAACCAATAAAAACAAAGTAGACTCATCCATACAAAAATGGACAGACACTACAGGTTTTTTTCGATGTGGAAAATGCATGGGGTGTAAAAACACTATGTTCCCCAAAAAGACATCGGTAGTGAAATCTACAACAAATAATCACCAACACACAATTAAAGATTTCCTTACATGCAACACCAATAGTGTTATTTATGTTATACAATGTCCCTGTAAGAGGCAATATGTGGGAAGAACAAAGAGACAATTAAAAGTTCGCATAGCGGAACACATTTCCAATATAAAGAAAGGGTACGTGAAACACACTCTGTCAAACCATTTCAAACTTGTACATAACCAAGATCCCAAGGGACTTGTGTTTTCGGCTCTGGAGAAAATAGAAACAGACTGGAGGGGTGGGGATCACATTAAGAAAATTTTAAGGATTGAATCGCGATTCATCTTTGACTTGAATACCCTATTACCAGCAGGATTGAACGCTGAAATTGAAATTTATGGATTTCTGTAGCTACTTTTTTAGGGGGGGGGTTCTTGACCGGGGAGAGACCCGTGAGCATTTATACCCTCCGGGCCTTCCCCCGGTGATGAACCTCCTCCTTATTATCTACAAACATATGAAGTTCTCCCATGGGCAAATAAATTAAGAATGAATAAATTAGTATGAAATATCTATCTGTCTCATCTAATTTTAGTGATGTATTGTATTGATAATTATATATATGTATTTTATGTATTTTATGGATTTTTTATATCTTTTATATATTTGTATATGTTTTTAAACAGATTTATCTATACATGTACTCTATATTTGAGTACTAAATGGAACTTCTAATATGGGATCCATGTAGGAAGAAGTTGAATGAAAACGCAATGAAACCGCAACACATATAAAATTGTTCCATTCAATTGCACAAACAGTGCGCGGATTTTGATATTATTTATCGTTTCCTCCTTATTTACCTACTATCCTATTCTATTAGTAAGAACGAATAGTATAAAATTGATGATTAAAATACATTTTATGATGGTGTTGCGGTGACATATGCATGCGCGTGTGTATACATACACATGTGAATTGTTTAATACATGTATTACCGCAGTTTGAATTGTTTAAGCATATACTACCGCAGCTTGAATGTGATATACTTGGTTATATATTTAATCTATTTTTAATTAATAATATATCTATTTTTAACCGGTTTTTATATTGAATATGTAAGTAATCTACTTGCACCTTTTTGAAGAGAAAAAATGTACGTCACTTCCGACTCAAAGTTAATTAATTTAATCCACACCTGATTTAGGTATATAAAAGTCAGTCATTTCCATGGGTAGTTTAGCCACTGATGAAGGAGTCGTAGTTAACTCCGAAACATGTTTGGTAATTACCCTATGGAATAAAGCATCACTCCGGAGGACTAAAAGCGCTAAAGGAAAAGGCAAAGAAAAAGGAAATAAAGAAACAAGGGATCGCTGATTTTCCAGCTTGAAAAATCCAAGATAAGCCGGATACCTGTTCGTTTGGAGAGTCGGCTGTTTGGCAGAGTTTACTCCTGTGAAGTATTTATTTAAATACAGAAGGAACGCATCACCGACTGACCCCCAAATACAGCACGGCTATATGAAAAACAGCGAGGATCCCAAAGCCGCACCACTTTAATTTGCTGCAATTGGAGCAACTATTGTTCACCACACGTGGGACGCCACCTGTGATTTATCAAAGCCGACAATACTGCACTACAAACTGTGAGTAAAATTGTCTCGGCTCTCCTGTATTAAAAAGCAGCAATAGTGCACTGATTCAATATACATAGCGACTATTGAGTCGCAACATCGGCAGTGACTATTTATTTATTTATATATAAGAAAAATCTTTGTTTCAAAAGCCTTTATTCAAAAAGACTTGATTCAAACCATCCGATTAATCCCCATTTCTTGGGGTATCGATTGGGTGAAAGAACCCATCTGGAAGGATATTGTCTACCATCTAACGAGTCCTGGTATACATACAGTTGAACTATTGAAATTACATAGATATCAAAAACGCAATATTGCTAATTTATATATTATTATTATATTGGGTTTTATTGTATTCAATAGTTTTTCCATTTTTTAGTATTTTATTACTTTTAAGAGTGTTACATTTTATGTATGTTTATTTAACAGCTATATCACTAATAAATAAATATTGTTATAATAAATATCCGTGTGGTATCGAATATTGGTGTGCCCTACCATCTTATTCTTCAATTTTATTACATGTCCTATTCTTGTCTGCTTTACGGGCAAGGAAGTGACAGTTCTATTATGGGCTGGACGTTCACACAACCGGTATCCTTTTTTTTATTTATTTTTTGCAATTTTGGAGCAAATCTCCTCCTGCTCATTGAGGACAGTCCAAAATGTGCCGAATTTCTTAAAACAATAGGGGAGACTTACTAATCAAAATTTACCACAAAGAGACAGTAAAATTCACCTCATGTAAGAAGAAAAAGTGCATTAGGTTGTGTCAGGAGAAAAGTGACAAAAATATAAACTATATTGTGCCACATGCATGAGATAAACCTGTCACTTTGCTAAGTTTTTTCCAGCTTGGAAATGCATGCATCCTAGCAGCATACCACTGATACATCTCTCCCATTGTTTTCAAGGCTTGAGCTGATGTAAGTCCAGGACAGTGGTCCCCCAGACATTTATTTTCATCCCAGTGAACCTGAAACCTGCTAGAGACCCCACCAAGGAAACCTAACCTTACCACAGACATAATATGTGATCAAATCAGTTTTGGTCAGCAGATGGATGCGCTGGCATTGCAATAGTATTCTTTTTGAAGTTCGGTTTGATAACTGAAGCTGATGTCTGCTTTGACATCAAGTCACTAAGACTTGGTCTTCGTAATGGTGTTTTTAGAGAAGTAATTGATGCTACTGGATCCCAAGTAATATCGACCCCCCCCCCATCTTTGTTTAATTAATAATTCTGATGTATTATGTGGTAGACAGGCCATTGGGCCACCTCAACACTAAGGCTTGGTTCACACTTGAGCACATTTTATATGTGCGTTTAACGCGCGTTTTTGTCGCGCGTTTTTATGCGCGTTTTTTGCAATAGTAAACGCGCGTTTGACGCGCGTTTGTGTGATTGACTGCAGTGTCCTATGGCCACAAACGCGCGTCAAAACGCCCCAAAGAAGCTCAAGAACTTGTTTGAGCGTAGGGCGTTTTTCAGCGCGTTCAAACGCGCTGTAAAACGCTCAAGTGAGAACCAGGGCCATAGGGAAGCATTGGTTTTCATGTGTTGAGCGTTTTACAGCGCGTTTGAACGCGCTGTAAAACGCTCAAGTGTGAACCCAGCCTAAGGCCCAGGTTTGACTGCTTCTTCTGCATCCCAGAGGTACTATAACAACTATGTAGACATTCTATCTAGTCAGCTCGCTGCGGCAGGAAGCCATGCAGCTGTTAGCAAAATGTTTTTTTAATGCTAAAATGTAAAAAAAAATGTTGACTTTACTCCGACCAGGACTAGCTTAAAGGCATGACACTGAAGGCAAAGTAGAGGCCTTCACTATCAACTTAGCCTTAGCAGGCTGATTGCGATCCTGGTTAGCTGAACTCTTTCCTGACTGCAGAAGGAAGCACATCCGAAAAGCAAATTCTTATCGTGAATATCGGCACTTTGAGAATTTGCGAATATTAAGAATATAGTGCTATATATTCGTAATGACGAATATTGTGTGTTTTTTTTTTACACAGTACACATCAGGTGATCATCCCTTTCTTCTTCTAGCTTGTGGGCCAATGAGAAGGCTTTGTCACAGCTTGGCAACATCCCTAGCAACCATTGAATAATCAATGGTCTCAATTAAACGGTACACTCCCAAAATACGAAATGCATCACAACAAGAAAGGAGTGCGTAACACACCATGTATGAATAATAAAATATATCGTTTATTAATATCCTTTAAAATGAACAATAGTTTACAATACAAATTAGTGGATGAGCGGGGACTAACCACAGTAGCACACCACCCTGCTGATAACCCCTAAGCAATGAAAATGAGCAACAATAGAACTAATGACCTCAACAAGATGTTATTGATGAGTCCCGACACGGGTACAAAAAAAGGTCACATGATTATAAAGTGCGAGTGCCATGGTAAATATGCCAGGAAATAGCCGATGCTTAACAAACACCGCAAAAATCAAACAAAGGTGCTAGCCATGAGGTGCAAATAGCATAAACGGCAACATACCAGGATGACAGGGGATAACAGCTGGATGGTGGCGCTCCTCGACGCGTGTTTCGCGTGTGATCGCTTCCTCAGGAGGAGTGAAGGGTCAGGGGAAAGCACAGGTTTAAAAAGCACTGCCTACCTATAGAATAGCCGAATTTATACACTGCTCAAAAAAATAAAGGGAACACAAAAATAACACATCCTAGATCTGAATTATTAAATATTCTTCTGAAATACTTTGTTCTTTACATAGTTGAATGTGCTGACAACAAAATCACACAAAAATTAAAAAATGGAAATCACATTTTTCAACCCATGGAGGTCTGTATTTGGAGTCACACTCAAAATTAAAGTGGAAAAACACACTACAGGCTGATCCAACTTTGATGTAATGTCCTTAAAACAAGTCAAAATGAGGCTCAGTGGTGTGTGGCCTCCACGTGCCTGTATGACCTCCCTACAACGCCTGTGCATGCTCCTGATGAGGTGGTGGACGGTCTCCTGAGGGATCTCTTCCCAGACCTGGACTAAAGCATCTGCCAACTCCTGGACACTCTGTGGTGCAACGTGACGTTGGTGGATAGAGCGAGACATGATGTCCCAGATGTGCTCAATTGGATTCAGGTCTGGGGAACGGGCGGGCCAGTCCATAGCATCAATGCCTTTGTCTTGCAGGAACTGCCGACACACTCCAGCCACATGAGGTCTAGCATTGTCTTGCATTAGGAGGAACCCAGGGACAACCGCACCAGCATATGGTCTCACAAGGGGTCTGAGGATCTCATCTCGGTACCTAATGGCAGTCAGGCTACCTCTGGCGAACACATGGAGGGCTGTGCGGCCCTCCAAAGAAATGACACCCCACACCATTACTGACCCAATGCCAAACCGGTCATGCTGGAGGATGTTGCAGGCAGCAGAACGTTCTCCACGGTGTCTCCAGACTCTGTCACGTCTGTCATGTGCTCAGTGTGAACCTGCTTTCATCTGTGAAGAGCACAGGGCGCCAGTGGCGAATTTGCAAATCTTGGTGTTCTCTGGCAAATGCCAAACGTCCTGAGCACTACCTGAGCCACTTGTGTGGGTTGTAGACTCCGTCTCATGCTACCACTAGAGTGAAAGCACCGCCAGGATTCAAAAGTGACCAAAACAATAGCCAGGAAGCATAGGAACTGAGAAATGGTCTGTGGTCACCACCTGCAGAACCACTCCTTTATTGGGGGTGTCTTGCTAATTGCCTATAATTTCCACCTGTTGTCTATCCCATTTGCACAACAGCATGTGAAATTGATTGTCACTCAGTGTTGCTTCCTAAGTGGACAGTTTGATTTCACAGAAGTGTGATTGACTTGGAGTTACATTGTGTTGTTTAAGTGTTCCCTTTATTTTTTTGAGCAGTGTATAATAATATGGGGCCAAGCATGTGATTGGATGGATCCACTCCTTTCTTCTGTATCAGGATCTAGAAAATATAATTTCCTCCATATTATTAGTATATCCACGCTAGGTAGTTTACACTTAATATAGTATTTAGGATATATTGTATTCACTGAGGAAAATAAACTGTCAGATGACATGCAGAATGTAAAAATAAATTCCACATTAAAAGTGTCCTGTCTGACCCAGGAAGAAGTACATCAGCGACTTAAAAAGATTAAAATAGACAAATCGCCAGGACCGGATGGCATACACCCCCGTATCCTAAAGGAATTAAGTAATGTCATAGCCAGACCCTTATTTCTGATATTTGCGGACTCTATACTGACAGGGAATGTTCCACAAGATTGGCGCATGGCAAATGTGGTGCCAATATTCAAAAAGGGTCCAAAAACAGAGCCTGGAAACTATAGGCCGGTAAGTTTAAAGGGACTCTGTCACCACTTTCTAACCCCCCCTTTTAAAAGTATTGTTCTCTCCATGGCGCCCTTGTGATTACAAAGGTGTTGTTATAACATAAATTCGCCGTCTCGTTTTGATAAAAATACCTTTTATCTAACCTGTCAATCTTGTGGATAAGGTGCCCAGGGCGTTTCTGAAGGTCTGAAGCTGCCGCCGCCGCCGTTGGTGCCCAGCTCCTCCCCTGATCCTTTCAGCGCCGCCTGAATGTAAAGAAATCCGCCTCCGGCTCTTGCTCAGTGCCCCCTCCTCCTTTTCAAAGATCCCACGCGTGCGCACAGGCCTGTGCCTGATGCGCCCGTGCGGACATTTAGAATCAGCCTCATTGAGCGAAGTGCGCATGCGCGCACTTCGCTCAACCTCCTCATAAGACGAGCACTGCAGCCAGCCACTCAGAGCCTGCGGCTCCATACAGCGCTTGGCAGGCTCTGAGTGGTTGGCTGCAGTGCTCGTCTTATGAGGAGGTTGAGGGAAGTGCGCGCATGCGCACTTCGCTCAATGAGGCTGATTCTAAATGTCCGCACGGGCGCATCAGGCACAGGCCTGTGCGCACGCGCGGGATCTTTGAAAAGGAGGAGGGGGCACTGAGCGAGAGCCGGAGGCGGATTTCTTTACATTCAGGCGGCGCTGAAAGGATCAGGGGAGGAGCTGGGCACCAACGGCGGCGGCGGCGGGCGGCAGCTTCAGACCTTCAGAAACGCCCTGGGCACCTTATCCACAAGATTGACAGGTTAGATAAAAGGTATTTTTATCAAAACGAGACGGCAAATTTATGTTATAACAACACCTTTGTAATCACAAGGGCGCCATGGAGAGAACAATACTTTTAAAAGGGGGGGTTAGAAAGTGGTGACAGAGTCCCTTTAACATCTGTTGTGGGTAAACTGTTTGAAGGTTTTCTGAGAGATGCTATGTTAGAGCATCTCAACGGAAATAATCAAATAACGCCATATCAGCATGGCTTTGTGAGGGATCGGTCATGCCAAACTAATTTAATCAGTTTCTATGAGGAGGTAAGTTCTAGACTTGACAGCGGCGAATCAATGGATGTCGTATATCTGGACTTCTCCAAAGCATTTGACACTGTACCGCATAAAAGGTTAGTATATAAAATGAGAATGCTCGGACTGGGAGAAAACATCTGTATGTGGGTAAGTAACTGGCTCAATGATAGAAAACAGAGGGTGGTTATACTCAGATTGGGTCACTGTCACTAGTGGGGTACCTCAGGGGTCAGTATTGGGCCCTATTCTCTTCAATATATTTATTAATGATCTTGTAGAAGGCTTGCATAGTAAAGTATCAATTTTCGCAGATGACACTAAACTGTGTAAAGTAATTAACACTGAAGAGGACAGTATACTACTACAGATGGATCTGGATAGATTGGAGGCTTGGGCAAATAAGTGGCAGATGAGGTTTAACACTGACAAATGTAAAGTTATGCACATGGGAAGGAATAATGCAAGTCACCCGTACATACTAAATGGTAAAACACTCGGTAACACTGACATGGAAAAGGATCTAGGAATTTTAATAAACAGCAAACTAAGCTGCAAAAACCAGTGTCAGGCAGCGGCTGCCAAGGCCAACAAGATAATGGGTTGCATCAGAAGGGGCATAGATGCCCGTGATAAGAACATAGTCCTACCACTTTACAAATCGCTAGTCAGACCACACATGGAGTACTGTGTACAGTTCTGGGCTCCTGTAAACAAGGCAGACATAGCAGAGCTGGAGAGGGTCCAGAGGAGGGCAACTAAAGTAATAACTGGAATGGGGCAACTACAGTACCCTGAAAGATTATCAAAATTTGGGTTATTCACTTTAGAAAAAAGACGACTGAGGGGAGATCTAATTGCTATGTATAAATATATCAGGGGGCAGTACAGAGATCTATCCCAACATCTATTTATCCCCAGGACTGTGACTGTGACGAGGGGACATCCTCTGCGTTTGGAGGAAAGAAGGTTTGTACACAAACATAGAAAAGGATTCTTTACGGTAAGAGCAGTGAGACTATGGAACTCTCTGCCTGAGGAGGTGGTGATGGTGAGTACAATAAAGGAATTCAAGAGGGGCCTGGATGTATTTCTGGAGCGTAATAATATTACAGGCTATAGCTACTAGAGAGGGGTCGTTGATCCAGGGAGTTATTCTGATTGCCTGATTGGAGTCGGGAAGGAATTTTTTAATCCCCTAAAGTGGGGAAAATTGGCTTCTACCTAACAGGGTTTTTTTTTTTGTCTTCCTCTGGATCAACTTGCAGGATGACAGGCCGAACTGGATGGACAAATGTCTTTTTTCGGCCTTATGTACAGTAGGTGTTTGTGAGATTGTGCTTTTAGCACGACAGCGTCGCGCTGATACTCGGCAACATGGTGCCGAGATCTCTCACTCACTGGAATAGTGACAGCACATCCCAGCAAGCGCGTCATAGAAGCGACGGGAGATCCGACTTGGATTCCCGCCAATTCTACACGTGTGTGGCGTTTGTTATGAATCCTGAGGGGGAAGTCCCCGCCGGATTTTAAATAAAAATCCGGCCTGGGTCCCCCCCTCAGGAGCATACCGGGCCCTTAGGTCTGTTATGGGTTGTAAGGAGAGCCCCCCCTACGTCGAAAAAAACGGCGTAGGGGGTCCCCCTACAATCCATACCAGACCCGTATCCAAAGCACGCTACCCGGCCAGTCAGGAAGGGAGTGGGGACGAGCGAGCGCCCCCCCCCTCCTGAGCCGTACCAGGCTGCATGCCCTCAACATGGGGGGGTTGGGTGCTCTGGGGCAGGGGGCACACTGCGGCCCCCCCACCTCAGAGCACCCTGTCCCCATGTTGATGAGGACAGGGCCCCTTCCCGACAACCCTGGCCGTTGGTTGTCGGGGTATGCGGGCGGGAGGCTTATCGGAATCTGGGAGCCCCCTTTAATAAGGGGGCCCCCAGATACCGGCCCCCCCACCCTAAGTGAATGAGTATGGGGTACATCGTACCCCTACCCATTCACCTGCAAGAAAAGTGGTAAAAACACAAATAAACCACACAGTGTATTAAAATATTTTATTTTTCTGCTCCGGAGGCCGCCCCCTGTCTTCTTTATTAGCTCTTTTACCAGGGGGGGGCTCTTCTTCTTCCGCTATCCCGACGGGTCTTCTCCGCTATCCGGGGGGTCTTCTCAACTCTCCGGGGTTCTCCTTCTGTCTTCTCCGCTATCCGGGGGGTCTTCTCAACTCTCCGGGGTTCTCCTTCTGTCTTCTCCGCTATCCGGGGGGGTCTTCTCAACTCTCCGGGGTTCTCCTTCTGTCTTCTCCTTCTGTCTTGTTGACTCGGCGCACCCCGGTTCTTCGTCTCGCGAGACTCGGCGCACCCCGGTTCTTCGTCTCGCGAGACGTCTCGCGAGACGAAGAACCGGGGTGCGCCGAGTCAACAAGACAGAAGGAGAAGACAGAAGGAGAACCCCGGAGAGTTGAGAAGACCCCCCCGGATAGCGGAGAAGACAGAAGGAGAACCCCGGAGAGTTGAGAAGACCCCCCGGATAGCGGAGAAAACAGAAGGAGAACCCCGGAGAGTTGAGAAGACCCCCCGGATAGCGGAGAAGACAGAAGGAGAACCCCGGAGAGTTGAGAAGACCCCCCGGATAGCGGAGAAGACCCGTCGGGATAGCGGAAGAAGAAGAGCCCCCCCCTGGTAAAAGAGCTAATAAAGAAGACAGGGGGCGGCCTCCGGAGCAGAAAAATAAAATATTTTAATACACTGTGTGGTTTATTTGTGTTTTTACCACTTTTCTTGCAGGTGAATGGGTAGGGGTACGATGTACCCCATACTCATTCACTTAGGGTGGGGGGCCGGTATCTGGGGGCCCCCTTATTAAAGGGGGCTCCCAGATTCCGATAAGCCTCCCGCCCGCATACCCCGACAACCAACGGCCAGGGTTGTCGGGAAGGGGCCCTGTCCTCATCAACATGGGGACAGGGTGCTCTGAGGTGGGGGGGCCGCAGTGCGCCCCCTGCCCCAGAGCACCCAACCCCCCCATGTTGAGGGCATGCAGCCTGGTACGGCTCAGGAGGGGGGGGGGGGGGCTCGCTCGTCCCCACTCCCTTCCTGGCTGGCCGGGTAGCGTGCTTTGGATACGGGTCTGGTATGGATTGTAGGGGGACCGGTATGCTCCTGAGGGGGGGACCCAGGCCGGATTTTTATTTAAAATCCGGCGGGGACTTCCCCCTCAGGATTCATAACAAACGCCGCACACGTGTAGAATTGGCGGGAATCCAAGTCGGATCTCCCGTCGCTTCTATGACGGCTCTGTCTCCATCGCGGCAAGCCAGCTCGGCGCTGGCTCCCGCGATGGGGCTCGTAGGTGCTCAATCTCGCCGAGAAAGAGAGCGAGATTGACACAAAATCGGGTTCACCTACTGTACTATGTTACTATTCATTCACAATTTTAGTACTATGGCGTTATGAATTGAGGATGACTTTTCATCTTCAGTAAATAATTAATTATCACATATGTCTATGCACTTTATTTATTTATTAGCAATGATATTCATTATTGATTAATTTTTATATATTTATTATTCATTTATGTTATTTATTGTTGTTAACTTTGTATCATTAGTAAGGTGAAATTCATTGTATAATCATGTTAGGCTACTTTCACTCTACCGTTCAGAGCGGATCCGTCTGGGGTCTGCCCAGACGGATCCGCTCATATAATGCAGACTTTGGATCCGTTCAGAACGGATCCGTCTGCATTATATTGTAGAAAAAATTCTAAGTGTGAAAGTAGCTTCAGACGGATCCGTCCAGACTATACATTGAAAGTCAATGGGGGACGGATCCGTTTGAAAATTGAGCCATATTGTGTCAAATTCAATTGGATCCGTCCCCATTGACTTACATTGTAAGTCTGGACGGATCCGTTTGCCTTCGCACGGCCAGGCGGGTGTCCGCTTGCTGAGCGGAGCGGAGGCTGAACGCTGCCAGACTGATGCATTCTGAGCGGATCCGCGTCCACTCAGAATGCATTAGGGCAGTACGGATGCGTTTGGGGCCGCTTGTGAGCCCCTTCAAACAGAGCTCACAAGCGGAGCCCCGAACGCTAGTGTGAAAGTAGCCTAAATGTGACTCAATAATGAAATAGGCCTCTCTGTCATGCACACTTACTGTATGCACTTTTCAAATTTTTTCCTATTATGTTTTTGACTATCATGCGTGCACTATATGTATTGGATATGACATAATTCCTGCCTGTTGAATAGTTTTTAGTACTGGATAGGAGTTTGATTATAATTATACTGTTTAAATGGTCTGCAATTCTATATAGGTATGTCCTAATTACAACACACTGCAATTTAAAATGTATGGTGTAGACCTCGGCCATCCCCTGTAATGATTCTTACTGCCGCCATGAATACAGGTGTCATATGTGCGCATGACCATCCGGCCCATCAGTCCGCTTCTGCCCATTCTCCGCCTTGGCTATGATGGGAGCGACGGCGATCCGCATCATCTCGGCGCGACCGCCCTCTCCCCAATTGGCCTCAGGGGAAGGGCGGAAGTAACATTACGTGGCGGGCACGGATTGGTCATGCACCGCCAATGTGACGAGGACTCATGTGGAATACCATGTGATGCAAATTCGGCTATTCTATAGGTAGGCAGTGCTTTTTAAACCCGTGCTTTCCCCTGACCCTTCACTCCTCCTGAGGAAGCGATCACACGCGAAACGCGCGTCGAGGAGCGCCACCATCCAGCTGTTATCCCCTGTCATCCTGGTATGTTGCCGTTTATGCTATTTGCACCTCATGGCTAGCACCTTTGTTTGATTTTTGCTGTGTTTGTTAAGCATCAGCTATTTCCTGGCATATTTACCATGGCACTCGCACTTTATAATCATGTGACCTTTTTTTGTACCCGTGTCGGGACTCATCAATAACATCTTGTTGAGGTCATTAGTTCTATTGTTGCTCATTTTCATTGCTTAGGGGTTATCAGCAGGGTGGTGTGCTACTGTGGTTAGTCCCCGCTCATCCACTAATTTGTATTGTAAACTATTGTTCATTTTAAAGGATATTAATAAACGATATATTTTATTATTCATACATGGTGTGTTACGCACTCCTTTCTTGTTGTGATGCATCCCTAGCAACCAATAGAAAAGTTGCCTGCCCATTACTATACAAGTTGCACGTATTGCGAAAAAATATGTGCATCATTAATTGCCGAAAATTTCGCAAGCGCAAATATATTGGAGCACTCTATCTGCATATAAAGCTATTCTAATGTTATGCTGTGTCAACCATTTTCTGCAGTCTCAGGAAACTTATACCAGCTTGAAAAATATAGCATAAGTGACCCACGCCGGTATTTCTTGTGCATTACACAGATAATACATTGCCGATTTTCGCAATCAAGAATATAATCTCAAATTCACGAATATATGACAAATATTCGCAAAATATCGCAAATTCGAATTATGCTCCTGCCACTCATCACTAGTCACCGCAGAGGAGGCAAGAGAAGCTTTCAAACTTTCCTTCCACGAAGCAGCATTCTCTCACCTCTTCTCCACTTGCAGCAGTATTCTCCACACTACTCTCCCACTGGAAACAATATCAGCAATTTTTTCCTTCCCACCCCAGGCTCCACTATTGGCTGCAACATTCTCCCTCCCCTACTGGGCAGCAGTATTATCCCCCTCTCCCTCCACTTGCCTTAGTGTCCCACTTATCAAACTTTATTTTACTGGCAGCAGCGTTTCAGCTGTTGCTCTCAGCTGTTACCCAAAATGTGGCTCGCCAGTTGTTGCAAAACTACAATTCCAATCATGCCCTGACAGCAGCAGGCTGTCAGGGTCACGGCTGCAGCTCATGACTGCCGGTGTTCTGCTCACCTCTCCTGGCAGCCCCGACCTGCCTGCCATTGTTTTCTTTCTGGGAGGTCCAGACGCCTTGTCTGCTCTGTTTCTCCACACAGGCTGTGGCCTGCTTACCTGTAGGGTGTGTGCATACTCCCTCTGGCTCTTAAAGAGCCAGCTCATGTACCCTAATCTTCACCAGCCAATGGCTGACAACCCTGGGGTGTTTTTGTCTGAGCCCTCGGTGCTTTTCACAGCATCTCTGATCCCAATTGGTTTGCTGTCAATCACACAGACAGTACTCCAGGAGGTAGCTGCCTGGTAGTTCCCCTGCAGCGAAGTCCAGATCCTTGTATAGGAGTTAAAGGCTGAATACCAAGGGGATTCCAGAATAATGCCCAAAGTCAAATCTGTTGGTTGATGCACTCGCTCACAACACTCACTGCAATATGTAACAGTTACTATATCTACTGTGTTTTGCCTGAAGCTGAACAATGCTGTATTCACTTGTGTTCTGGATATTTAGAATTGTATGGTCACTAAATGGTCCCTGTATGGTGGTTTTCATGGTGGTATTGGTCTTTATAGAATGGTATGGTGTATGAAATTAGCCTTTTGTTTACTTTTTTGTTTACTTTTGTTTACTTAAAAAAGACAAAATAATGTGCACACCCACTTTAAATTGCATTATGATATATATTATTATTGTTGTATACAGAGCAGGGGTGTTGCTAGGTTAAAACATTCGGGACCTGGGCCCCTGATGTTTTATCCCAGGCCTCGAACGTACTTCCTGTCAGCTAGATACAACTGTATTGATGTCCTCAGGACGGCAATACAATTGCATCTATTGCACTGGAAAAGCTGAAGGACCTGTGATGACATCACAGGTCATGTGACCAGTAAAACAGGCAGTGGTCCTTTGAAGTTGTCTTTCCTTTCCCTTTTGTATTTTGTTTGGGTTCTGTGTGTTGCTTTTCCCTATTGTTTGTATAAGGCCTGTAGGAGACTCCTGTTCGTCCTTCCTTTTGGAGGAACAAGTATTCTCGTCCCTGCCGTTAGTACCAGGGTCCTATAGGGCTAGATTGTCACTACCAGAGCTTTGAGACGTTCTCACAGCTCTGTTTCTCCACCCCTGTGATGATGTCACTACCAGAGCTTGGAGGAGTTCTCACTTCTCTGTTTCTCCGCCCCTGGGATGAGGTCATTACTTTCTGTTTCCTTCCTTCCAGCTGTTCCTCCTATGTTTGATTTCTCTGTCTTTAAATCACCCCTCCTCCTTTTGTAGAGTGTGGATTATATTTCTCATTTGAGTTGTAGCTCTTGCTTGAGTATCTTCACTTGTATGCTATCTTTTCACTGGACCTTTGTTCTGCTGCAGCAAGTACTCCGGATATTGCCACCTGTCTTTGGATCCGTCTTCTCTGCTGCCGCAGCACCTTCAGCTAAGTGTGCAGACATTGTAGTGTATCTGTTTGTTTTCTGACCGGATCCGAGGCGACCACGGTTCCCTCCATATACTGAGCAGGGCACCGGTGGCCGTGCCCCTTCCACTATTGTAGGGGTTACAGTGGTCATCAGTCTTAGGTACGCGGGCATGCCTCGTTCCACCATTAGGATCTGGGTATGTGCTTAGCAGCATAGGGAAAGCTTTGAGGGTCTGACAGGGGTCACCCTTTATCCTCCCTAGTTTGGGTCCGGTCAGTGGCTCTATTTTCTGTGTATGCTCTAGTTGCTCACTTACAGCCGTGACATAGATAGGACTCTATTTATTCCTACGTATGAACTCTCCTACCTTTGGGGTCTGTTCATACTGGTAGTCAGTCAGGATTTTGGTTAGGGTTTTCATTAGGAGGTGTCCATTTTTCTTCCCTAGTTCTCAGGCCTGATTACCCCCCCCCCCCCCCTTCCCTCCTATAATTTGGATGATTATGGCTTATAGCTTATGAAACCCCAAAGTCACAATTTTGAGGTATCCTTTGCTCAGGGGGTATGGATTAATTAGCTGACTAGAGTGTGACACTTTGAGCCTAGAATATTGAACCTTTTTCCAAATTCTAATTTTAAGCTGCATTAATGCAATTCCTTTTAATTTGCATTACTGAAATAAATAGACTTTTGCACGATATTCAAATTTTTCGAGTTTCACCTGTAAATCTTGATGTATTGCTGGGAACATGCTTTTGTGAAGATGTTTATAATAAAATTTAGAGATTTTAATTGGTAAGGTGCTAGTTTTCTTCTAATGGATGGATCCCTTCTTCAGGTAAGCAAGTTTGGAACTATACTTATTTACCAAGATGGTAGGATTTGTATAGTGCTCATCATTTTTCTTGCATCGGACAACAGTTTTTACTATCAAGGTTGTGCTCAAGAATTAAAGGGGTTTGTCTATCTGTTGAGGGAAGTGTTGGATTCAAATATATATGTATATATGCCCTTACATATATGCATATATATTGGCCCTTTAACATTGGCGAGCCAAGCCCACTGCTAGGAATTTGTATCTGTGTTTGGTTTTGGTGAGAAAAATAGCTTACGCTGTGAACTAGTCAGGCGGGAGGGACGTGGTCAGTGGATTCTGAGCGTCCATTGCCTGATAGTTCGGACAGGTAAAGTGTTTTGTTCAATCAGAACCAAACACAGAGCAATCTCTACAGTAGAGAATTTAAATCTTTCTGATTTGTGTATTAACGATTTTCTGATTGCCTTGCACGCCCACTGAACACTGGAGAGAAGTCGTCGCATACGTCACTGAAGAGAGGACCATCCCCGTTGGAGCTGAACAGAGAAGTCCGGCTGAGCGGGAGAAGGCGTTCCGGATACTACAGGACCTTCTCCACGCAGAACACAAGGGACAACAAAGGACAGCACCAAGGAAGATGGCCTCTCATCAAAACGTGAATATGGACTTCTCCATACTACACCAGCTAGCTAAACACAGCACATTTAACCCCATCCTCCCCACCACTTACAAGTCAGCAGAAATGCTGTGGTCCAATTTGTTAGCACAGGCTTGTAGTTACGACAAGCTATGTGTTAACAAACGGACAGCATTGAACAAGGCCACCAGACGGCTTCGGATGCTAGCCAAACTTGTGCAAACATTTGAGGTTAGCATCTGCAAGCCAAAGGAAGTTGCGCTGGTGTCTCGGTCAACTGAGACAATTCCTCTGAACATTCACTGCCAATGCTGTGCCAGTAATTCTGACCAGGTTTCGGCATTGCGGGCACGGCTGGCAGAGAATGTGCAGTCTACTGTTGACCGAGATGCGCAGGTGGCTAGGATAGAGTCACAGTTAGTAGAGCTACAGAGGCAGAAGGAGGAAATTGAGGCTAAGTTGACTCAGTCTTATACTGAGGTCAAGGCCTTCAAGGAGCGGACTGCCTCTACTGACGTGACGGTAGCCAAATTGAAGGCTGAGGTTGCGGTAAGGTCCCAGCTAATGTCTGGCATGCAACAGGTTATCACCAATTTGGTGCAGGCCCTTTCTTTTTCCGTAAAGTCAGGGTCGGAATCTCCCAAAACTTTGCCCTATGCAGGGCAAAAAGGGGGGAGAGTAGTCTGTGACCGGTCAAATCATCAGACCAAGCCAGTCCAGACTAACAGAGATTTTTCCCTGACTTTGGGAAAAAGAACTGTTGTGAAGAGTGTGTCCCTGAGGATGGAACAATTCAGAAGGGAGCACGGCTGCAGTGTAGACAGACCTAGGCCATGCAGAGCAAACATCAGATGTTTTGCATGTGGTGGCCTAGGTCACATAGCGAGACATTGCAACGCAGATAGGAACATAACACACAGGACAGGATACCAAGTCACGTGTTTCAGGTGTGGGAACAAAGGACACATTGCAAGGAATTGCCCTTGTGCAAGGAATTGCAATGTGTCCAACAGTATTAGCCAGGTAACAAATTGTGTACTGGGGTCTAGTCAGCTTGGCCATAAAGGGGTTACCTCTTGGCAGCATAACCAGCTGCTGAGGGGTCAGAATGGCCAAGCTAGGCTAGGCAACATTTGACACCCTTGTACTATTTGTTACACCGTTTGTCCCCGTGTATGTCCATGTTGTGTGTTTTTGTTATCTGTTTGTACGTTTTTCTTGATGTTGATGGTGGTAGTCCTTGTCTACGAGTGTGTTCCACCATGCTGATTTTTGCAGTTTACATTCATTGCTGTAAGTCCAGTCGCTGCTGTTTTTGATTCATTCTTGTGTCCCCTTTGAGTAGAACTTTGTTATACTGTGGATCGAGAAAATTGTTGGTTTGCGGAACGGGTGACATTGGAACACAGTTAAGTGGGATGTCACAATGAGCAACCAAGGTCTCTGATCGATACAGGTAACACTGTTTTGCTCAAGGTTTTCGGTAGGGCTGTGTTACACTGGGGCGGACAGACAACATTGGTGTAATTTTGTGCTGCGCACTTAATTCTAGTCCGAACAGGTAACACAGCTCTGATGGGGATTGGACACAGAATGATTGGCAGCAGAGTGTGGACTGTGCTCTTGTATTGTGGAGTCCTGGGGAGCCAGGGCATGACCCATGCCATTGATTCTGCAGGTCTCCACAAGACAGGATCACAGGGGGAAATCAGCCTGAGTGGACAGGGATACAGTGCCATCAATAACAAGATGGTTCTTTGTCCACAGCTCACCTCGGATATCCTAAACTAGTAGGGTGGCCATCCTTATCTGTTGGTGCAGAGGGATGTGAAGCAGGGGACGCGATCCTCTGAAGGTAGGGTGTTCAGACACCAGTGTTAGGATAACGAGGGGTCCTGTGAGATGAAGGGCAGCCCAATACCTTTCTCTACTCATGGGTCAAAGGTATTGGTGCTGGGATTGTGACATCTAATTACACCGTGAGGGGAGAAATCCCCCAGGAGCGCCTGGTATTTTCTTCTGTCATAGGTGTGTTCACTATGGAGCAGAGGAAAAACCCAGATGACTCCACAGAAGAGACTAGCTATCCCCCCTGACACTTTTGTGAGGCTCCAGAGGATCCCACTGGATTTTGGCTATCAAGGGACCTTTGTTCAGAGGTTTTCAAGAGATGGAGGACTGTGCCACAATCCAGCCGGAACATTATCTCAGGCTCTGGAGAAAGACTTGGAGATGTTCGGGTGGAAGAGCTTATTCAGCTACGAACTCTGGTTTCACCCAGTGAAACTTCTTCTGGTTCTGGTCATCATCATCTACATTAGACTGTGTTTCGGAGGGTCAAGGGACTTATTGACCAAACACACCAGCACCAGACAGAACTTTACCGAACTAACCGGAGGAGGAGGCTCAGGACATAACTCCAACATAGTTCTGTAGCCAAATATCTTATGGACACACTTTGTTTCCTATGAGGGTTCAGGACGTATAACTTATGCTATCCTGAAACCCCATAGCACTATGTACATATATTGATTTTGTTTGTTGTTGATTGTGTAACCATGGACACTCTAGGTACAAATGTGTGACAGCCTATACCCAGGGAAACTCGCCCAACGCACTGCGGTGAGTTATAACTTGGCTGTACACATTTGCATCCTATAGTCGTTTCCCATTGACACGTGGGTCTACGACCTACCTGTGTCTTTGGAGGTGTAGAGGGATAGGCCAGGTTGCATGAGTCTCTATGGGTACACACATTTAATGGAATTTGGTGGTGTTGGGAGGGATGTGACCTGTTTTTGTGTGAATGGGGAAGATTAGATTCCCTAGGGACAGGCCCCCTCCTTTGCCAAGTTCATTTGCCACTTTAACCCGAAGAACGGTGATGTTTGTAAGGGTTGGACTGAATGTCAGTGAGTGCGGTGTTCTTTCCTGCAGTTAGAATTTAGGTACCATGACATCACTTCTTACCAGAAATTCTGACCTGCCTTGTAAAGACCTACGTATCCGTCCATGGGAGAACCTCCCCAACAACTGATTCTTCAATCAAGATGGAAGAAGCAGTGTCGGAAGAAAAGTCGTGCCGTTACTAACAGGAAGCCATTCCACGGTTGACCGTACTACCTGGAGATCGTGAGGGTGAAGCTATCTCAGAGTCTGACTAAAGAAAGACGAAGATGGGGGCGGCGGCGGGTACCTAAAGATCGACACTGACAGCGGAAATGAAAGGAGGCCAGTCCACGGTTGCTACGTGGATCGACCCATAGACTGTGAGGGTGAAGCCATTCCAGAGTCATTGGGAGTGGCTGATACCTGAAGATCGACACTGACACACCACAGACCAAGAAAGTTCCAGAGAAGAAGACGGTGTAGTCTGTGGATGGAGACGCCTGGTTACGTTGAAGGGCAGGTCGGAGGTGTTAGTGCGCGATGGGTGATGACTAGGTACCTAAGGGCCATATTACTTCAGCCCTTCCTGAACTGTCACCAAGAGGGGGGTTGAGGGGGCAAATATATCCCTACCCTTCCCCCGAAAGTTTATTGTCGTGTTTCCGACAACAGGGGGATTGTTGAGGGAAGTGTTGGATTCAAATATATATGTATATATGCCCTTACATATATGCATATATATTGGCCCTTTTGCATGGGCCAGTCCAGGTGGTAGGTGTATACATGGAGATGTATGTATGCCCCCTTGTCAGCATACATATCTATGTATATAATATATGTGTAGGTGGGCTTATTGCTGCCCTTTCAGACCCCCTGTTTTATATATATGTGTACAGCCGGAATAAATAGTCAAATACATTATTCTACAAAGAAAAAATGTGGGGGATTCAGTCAGCACAACCCTGTATGCAGGTGCACATCGCTATGGCGAAATACACATACAAATGCAAAAAACACAAATGCAATAGCACTCTGCAACCAGCACTCTGCCCTGCCTCTATGCTGGATGTTGAATGAGGCATTGGTGTAAATTTGGGCCAAAGCGTAATAAGCCACTCACCACGTCAAGGTCGCCTCTATGAGTGGTCCCTAGCACTAGTTCCTACCTGTTTATGGGCCATGATAGCCACACAAAGTCCAGGGAGCGCAGGTACAGCATGCACGCCAGGCACACTCTGCTTTTAACCCCGTCCGGTGCCGTGACAGCTTTCATCGGATCCAGGGATGCAAGTACCAACATGCATGCTGAGCCCACTATATACTTCTCCTGGAGCCAAATGGCTACTGGTAGGCACGGTTTTATACTGACTTTAAAACCAGCCTCCAGGGCAGACTAACTGGTCAGGTGTGCATGACTGCATGGAGATCGCCACGCCTCAAATATATACTACAAAGAAAAAATGTGGGGGATTCAGTCAGCACAACCCTGTATGCAGGTGCACATCGCTATGGCGAAATACATATACAAACTCAAAAAACACAAATGCAATAGTACTCTGCAACCAGCACTCTGCCCTGCCTCTATGCTGGATGTTGAATGAGGCATTGGTGTACATTTTGGCCAAAGCGTAATAAGCCACTCACCACGTCAAGGTCGCCTCTATGAGTGGTCCCTAACACTAGTTCCTACCTGTTTATGGGCCATGATAGCCACACAAAGTCCAGGGAGCGCAGGTAGAGCATGCACGCCAGGCACACAAATACATTATTCTACATTATTTTCCAGAAGGTGGTGTGCCTGCTATTTTCCTTGCTACATTTTCTTACCCTTAACTGGGTGGGTGACCCAGTGAGCAGTGAACCCACCATTACCCTTCCATCCAGGTGTTGAGCCTCCCTATTTTGACGTATTTTGACGTTTTTTGCATATGTGTATATATACTTATGGATGTGCCCCAAACATCTATAAGTATATATGTACAGTTAAAACTATGCCCAGAAGCTCCCATGGATGCCCCCCCTCTGGAATGTGCCTGCCTGAATTATGTCCAGTTCCGGCCTCTTCAAGGACAGAGGATCAATAAAGATCCTCTGCCCTTTGTCACCATCTCCGGCAGCGCCTAACGGACATGGGAACAAAGAGTTCCCATGCCCCTGTGTGCCGCTCACCTCCGGCGCTGTAATTACAGCGCCAGAGATGTGCGATATCTCCACAGGCGGGAGCATCAAAGGATCCCCCCGCCTGGGAGAGCGGGCTGGTGCAGTGATGTCATATCACGCCTGCATTGCGGGAAAATGGGAGCGAGCGCCGCGGGGTTTAAATACCCCAGCGGCACTGCGCTCTAGAGTTGAGGACCCCTACCGGCCTCCCTGAAGCAGGGCGCTGTGCTGCGCTCAGAAGAGGAGAAGAGCGCAGCCAGCGCTCAGACAAGTGCGGGATCCCTTCCTCCCCCTCCATAGAATTGAGCGCAGGCAGCCATCTGGACTGCGCTGCGCTAGGACACAGGACCCCCGGCACCCCCCCTGAAGGAGAGCGCATCCGGCGCTCAATCAAACTCCCTAACCCCGACAAGAAGAGCGCAGGCAGCACTGACAGGCTGCGCTGCATTAGAAGATCTCCACCAGCCCAGAGGAGAGCAGGAGGGGAAGACCGAGCAGTCGAGCTGCTCCACTAAAGAGCGAAGGGAGAAGGGAGGCAGAGATCGAGCAGCTGCTGAGTCCTGCCCTGGATGACTAAGTATCGCTTTCCCTGTCCTGCTTCCTCCTTAATCCCTGCTGCCCTGAACCCCTGCTATCCTTCCCTGCATCCCCTGTAAACCCTTGTATTCTCACTGCCCCCTGCCATTAACCCCTTCAGTGCCCAGCAGCCCCCCCTGTGGACCCTGTAACCCCAGCAGCATTGCTGCTGCCCTTAACCCCTGCCCAGCAGCAGATTAACTCCTGCATTCCACAGTCAGCCTGCTGCTGACCAACCCCTTTACCCTATCCCTGCCCAGTGGAATCCCAGAACTCTGGGTTAAACCCTTGTATCCCTGAAATCACCACAGGTGTTAACCCTTTCCTGGGTTACCCCTTGCCTTTCCCAGAACCCTGTGTTCCTTGGCCTGCATGTATTTACCCCTGCAGTGCCACAATTGTGTGTTTAACCCCTTGTTACCCCTAGGGACAGTGAGTAGCCAGGCGGGTGGGTTACTGATATTTGTGTGTATGTAAGTGTATTATTGTAATTGTAGTTAGATCCTGGGGAGGACTTGGGACTGTGTTAGTGTAGTTAGAACCGTATTAGTGTGTTGTTATAGTGTGTTTACTTATATTGCTGTGTGCTGCCATAACTATATATGTCTATTCCATTGATATAGATATATATATTTATAAGCAAATATTAGACTGTAACGTGTAGTGTGTTAATAAATACCTTTTACTTAAGCACAGTGTGTAGTCTTTTGTAGTAGTAATGCGCTGCAGAAATAGCCGCAGGTAGTTCAGTGTAGAGTAAGGTAATCAGTAGTGTTTGTTGTTGAATTAGGCATAAATAGGCGGAGTCATCACTAGACGACTCACAGCTATTTATTGATATTAATTATTGAGATTTGCATAAATATCAATAATTAATACCCCCTGTAACACTATACATAGGTGGCATAATGTTAGGATATGCCACGAATGTAAGATAGGTGTGGTTCCATCAGGATTATTACATTTTTGTAATTTGGACACCTCATACACCAGCAAGGTTTGCTAATAAAATCTGTGTTATATAACCCAGTCATAATACATTCCCCACAACGTGGTTGCGATCTCATGAGTATGCAGCAGGGATAGTATAAAATGTCCACTAGATGGTGGTATTGAACTCCAAGTCATAGCTGTTTTCTTCCATACAAAGGCGTCACCAATCTTTAAAACGACATTACATATACTTATACTTGTATATTGAGGGGGTTTGCTTTGATAGGCAGACGCAGTATAGAGGCAACAACAAAGTCTTTAATTAAAACAGTTCAGTGTTGTATTCACACATTAAGTAAATTACAAAACAAAAGGTCTGTTTCAAGGAAAACAGTCACCTTGTGATTCTGGTGTTCGTTCACACCATGCAGCAAAGAAGAAGTCCTTGGACAAAGCAGAATCCACCTGCTTTCACACCAACAAGGCAGCAGGCCTTAATCCAGGCCCAAACTCCCAGGTCCCAACACAGAGACTGACAGACCTCCTCTGTCAGAGAGGAGTAATCCACACCACCTGACAGTGCTGCCTGAGTTTTAAAGCCCAAAACCACGACCCGGCCTGGAACGTGGGGAGTAGTCACCCACCCAGCACTTTGCCTACTCCCAGTAAGAGCCGCCCTGGATCGGCTATACAGCCATACTAAAAATAGTAAAGTGTCAATCAGCCTTAGCTGCCGCTGACACCTGAAAATACCGGCTCTTACTTCACCAAGGCCAGGAACCTCTGTGACACATGCCTTCCGTCAACGACTGACCCTTGCGCCTTTCTACATACCTCCCCGCTTTGTTCAACCCTGAGGGGGTGAACACTTGCCAGACAGTGTACCTGGGACAGGGCATCCGCGTTTCCCTGCAATTGGCCTGCCCTGTGTTCCACTGAGAACTTGAAGTTCTGTAATGACAAGAACCATCTGGTGACCTGAGCATTCCTCTTTGGCATGGCTCATCCACTTGAGAGGGGAGTGGTCAGTCACCAGACGGAACTTTCTCCCCAACAGATAATAGTGGAGAGACTCGAGTGCCCATTTGATGGGCAGGCATTCTCTCTCACCACTATACTCTACCTAGTCTCTGCTGGGGTGAGTTTGCGGCTCAGGAAAACGGGATGTTCCTCCCCATTGATTTCCTGAGAGAGTATAGCTCCGAGGCCTACTTCAGAGGCATCGGTCTGTACCACAAACTCCCTCTTGAAGTCGGGCGTCACCAAAACCGGTGACCCGCACAGACTGACTTCAACGCGGAAAAAGCCTCTTCCGCCTGGTCATTCCAGCGGACCATCATGGACTTCCGTCCCTTCAAGAGCCCTGTCAACGAAGCCGCTAAAGTGGCAAATGGGGAACGAATCTCATATAATAGCCCACCATTCCCAGGAATGACTTAACTTGCCTAGTGTTGACAGGTCGTGGCCAATTCCGAATCGCCTCTATTTTATTCACTTGGGGTTTGATAACTCCATGTCCATTGATGTACCCCAGGTATTTAGTCTCCTCTAACCCTAGTGCGCATTTCTTTGGGTTAGCGGTCAGTCCAGCCTTCCTAAGGGAGTCCACTACAGCCTGCACTTTGGGTAGATGACTTTCCCAGTCGGTACTGTGGATGACTATATCATCCAGGTAAGCCGACGCATACCGACGATGTGGACGAAGTACAATGTCCATGAGTTGTTGGAACGTGGCGGGGGCACCATGCAGACCAAAGGGTAACACTTTATACTGATACAGCCCTTCAGGGGTGACAAAAGCAGTTTTTATCTTTGGCAGCCTCCGTTAAGGGCACCTGCCAGTAGCCCTTCGTGAGGTCCAAAACAGAAAAATATCGGGCTTGTCCTAACCTCTCGATAAGCTCATCTACCTGGGGCATAGGATACGCATCAAACTTTGAGATTTTGTTAAGTTTGCGAAATTTGTTACAGAACCGTAACGTCCCGTCCGGCTTGGGTATTAAGACTATGGGACTGGCCCATTTACTTTTGGACTCCTCAATGACGTCTAGTTGCAGCATTAGCTGCACTTCCTGTGCGATGGCTTGTCGCCGAGCCTCGGGTACCTGGTATGCTTTTAACCGGACTTTTGCCTGAGGCTCAGTGACAATGTCATGCTGGATTATGGAAGTGCGTCCAGGGAGGTCCGAGAACACATCCGTATTCCAACTAATGAACTCCATGGCTTCCTGAGCCTGTTTAGAGGAGAGGCTGTCAGCAATTTTTACTGTGGCAACTGCTTCTCTTGTATCAGACCGAGGAGCCTGAACCTTTTCTCCTACAAAACCTGGCCGCAGGCTGTCTTCAGTAGAGGACTCCCTATCTTACCATGGTTTTAGTAAATTCACATGGTACACCTGCTCCGGCTTTCGCCGCCCCGGCTGGTGTACCTTGTAATTTACCTCTCCCACTTTCTCGAGTACCTCGTAGGGCCCCTGCCACCTAGCTAGGAACTTACTGTCTACGGTTGCTACCAGAACCAAGACCTGATCACCCGGGTTAAAGTTGCAGACCCAAGCCTACCGATTTATAGACCCTACTCTGGGCTCGCTGTGCTGCCTCCATTTGCTCCCTGACCAGAGGCAACACTGTCTCCATCCGTCCTTGCATGTGGGTGACGTACTCAATAACACTTTTGTGCAGTGTGGGTGGTTGTTGTGGGTTGTGGTCTGCCATATAGCAGTTCGAAGGGTGAGAACCCAGTAGAGGCCTGGGGCACCTCTCGTACTGCGAACATGAGATAGGGCAGAAGAAGGTCCCAGTCCCTCCCATCCTTAGACACCACTCTTTTTAACATGTTTTTTAATGTTTGATTAAATCTCTCTACCAGGCCATCTGTTTCCCATGATACACGGACGTCCGTAGCTGTTTTATGTGGAGCAACTTACAGAGTTCCCTCATGACCTTGGACATAAAAGGGGTCCCTTGGTCAATTAGAACCTCTTTAGGTAGATCCACTTGAGAAAACATCTCCATTAACTCCTTAGCTATGAGTTTGGATGATGTATGTCGCAGTGGCACCGCCTCCGGGTAGCGTAGTCGAGGACGACCAAGATGTGTTGGTGCCCTCTATCGGACTTCGGTACTGAGCCTATGAGATGCATAGTTATTCGCTCGAACGGGACCTTAATAATCAGGAGAGGCACCAGGGGGCTCCGGAAATGTGGCTGGGGGCTATTTATCTGGCAGGTTGGGCAAGACTTGCAAAACTTTTCTACCTCCCTGAATACACTGGGCCAGTAAAACTGCTGTAGTATCTGGTCCTGCGTTTTCTGCCACCCCAAGTGACGCCCAAGAACATGTTGGTGGACAAGCTCCAATATGAGCTTGCGATACGCCTTGGGCACCAACAGCAATTCAATATGCTCACCCCGTAGCTTGTTTACCCGATACAGCCTTTCCTGTTGAACGACAAAACGGGGAAACATCGACTCGGCTCCAGGTGTTTGTGGTTCACCATATTACAACATTCTCCCAGACCTGGGATAAGGTTGGGTCCCGGTGTTGTGCGGTTCCAAAATTTTCACCGGAGACATTGAGATCTGCCAATTCAGGACCCGGCGGCAAGTCCTCAACTTCTCCTACCAACACACTCAGCGGGGTTGTCTCCTCCTCTTCCACCGAAGTGGTGGTCACCCCTACCGCTGACCCTTTGGCCTCAGGTTCCCAGGGTTCTGGCCTCCCGCCCGAGCCAGGCCACTCTGCTGAAGTTACCCCTGACTCAGGGGCATTAACAACTCTGACAGCCGGCCACAGGGCCAGGAAGCCCGGAAAATCTCTCCTTATTGGTTCATAAGGTAAAGTGGTGTCAACCTTGTGGGTCCACTTGCCGCCTCTCATGGATAGAGACACCAGGGCGATTTTTCGGCCAGTATACTCGTCGGGCCGCATTAGGGTAGCTCTTACCAGGGACACCAAACTCCCTGAGTCCAACAAAGCCACTGCCAGAGTGTCTCCCACTTCTACCTGGCACAGGTGGTTATTGTCTATAGTCTCTGGGATACTTGATGCACACAGCTTTCTGGCGTACAATGAGTTGCGTTATCCATAGTTAGTCTCCATGGGTTCACCCCGATGGGGACAGTTGGCCCTTATGTGGCTAGGTTCCTGACTCAGCCAGCATACTATCGGAGCCGGGTCTATGGCGGGTACACCCCAGGCGGGCTTGGTTGGCACAAGTCTCTGGGTCTGAGCGCAACTATCCGAACACTTTACCACCTCTACAAACAGTGAGTACTTGCCATATTGTATCACAGTGCAATAGTGGAGCTATAACTGTGAGACGAAGTTACCTCTACAAAAAGGAATGCTTGTACTTATACGCTAAGGACAGTCCATTGTTCCTATATTGAAGGACTAACGCTTTCATTTATTTTTTCCTGCTTGGAAGAATCTCATATTGCGGACCAATATAGTGACTGTTTTCTTATCCTGTATTTCAGCGATCCTACTAGAGACATTCACTATTAACCATCTGATGCATGACGTCAATAACACTTAGTATTATCACATTCTATCTGTATTGATATATATTTATTCATTGATATATATTTATTCATTTATTTATTCACAGTATAGATTTACGTATTTTAGGTGTATTATTAATTTATCAGGTACCGTATGTATATTTAATAAATTGTTTTAACATAATACTGTGTAGTGGTCGATGTGAACTAGATGTAGGTGTGCCCCTCTTATTCTATTTAATATTTCATCTCCTTTTAAGGTTTGGGGTAACCTTTTTAGGGGGAGCACCCTTTTTCATAGCAACTTGGAGGGTGAGCCATTCCGATATACCCTACATGTCCTATTCTTGTCCGCAATAAACGGTTTGCGGATCCATTGAAGTCAATGGGTCCTCAAAAAATGCGGATGACCAACGGAAGTAATCCGTATGTCATCCGCATTTTTTTGCGGATGGTTGCTATGAAACCCCTGTCCAAGGCCTGTGAACTTCTAGAGGAAGGAGAAACTGGTTTTGTCCAGACAGTTTGGACATACTATCCTGCTGAAGTGTTTGGCAAGTGCTGCTTAAAAAATGCCCTGCTGGGATGTAGAAAAACTCATAACCCTTGTGCAAAAAAGATGGGCCCTGGGAGAAAGTTGCAAGAAGGATGAAGCCTGGAGAATGGGACCGAGCAGACAGCAGAGGTCGTGCTGATTTAGTTTCATGGAAGCTATGTGGTTTTGTGTCCCGCCCCTGTGTTCTCCATAATTATTTTGGAATTGGTGACATGAGGTAATATTCTTGTCCTTTTTGTGGACATACTTCTGTTTTTCCCTGTGCATGTTTGTCATTCATTATGTGTTTTCTAATGTGTGAAGACAAACATGTTTAATGCATGTCATGACCTTTGCTCCAGCACACAGTAGTGATGTATACACAGCGTGCGCCCTTTACAGTTTTTTTTACCCATGGGGGCCTGTTAGAATTGATATGAAGACATCTGTCCCCTTTCCAAACATATTATATTGTTAAAGGCCTATTCACAATATTCACCTCCTTTATCCATGTCGTACACATTAGTATCCATTGGTCCACATCGGTACGACAATGTACTGTCCGACATTGCCCTTGTGTGTATTTTCATAGGCATTTCATGTTCATGTAAGTTTTCAAACGCTGCTGGTAGCCAGACCTGGGCCGACATTTTGTAAAGGACATTGTTTTGCTGCTGTGGAGTTTGGCCTGGTGAGGTAACAGTGTAAGCTGCGACCATATTAATCTAATCCCTGGTAAATGATGTAGAAAAGCATTAGCTGTGTATAAAAACCTAACTCAGACCTTGACATGCCTGAGCCATGTAGTTACAGTGGGCAGCACATGGACATCTGTGACTGATATGTAGGCTGCGGCCTGTTAGTGAGCTATGCCCTACTGTACTATGTGCTATTTATTATCTCCTTTTTAGCATGTATTTCAAGCTATTTCAGTTTACGGTTATCATTTGATGTTACTTTGAATGTGTATTTGTATTTTTACACATAACTTATCTAATATATTGTTTTAAATGTTTTATGTTTCCACAGTCAAAAAAGGAAGACAAGGTGGAACAGTTGTCCAGACCAGTTCCGTCGTGAACTTATTGAGAAGGGCCGCAGTGGTGAAGGGGGGGTCACGTAAAAGGCTCTATTTGTATACTAAACAATTGAGGTTCCTTAGACCAGTGATGTATTTAAGGCCGTAAGTTTTGTTCATAAAGCAAAATCATAAAGCATGTTTGTATCTGTTGGTAATTGGCCACTATTTGAATTTCAGGGATGAACAACCTGCGGACCTCCAGATGTAGCATAGAAACATAGAAACATAGAATGTGTCGGCAGATAAGAACCATTTGGCCCATCTAGTCTGCCCAATATGCTGAATACTATGGATAGTACTATGGATAGCTGACAGCTACTGAGGAAGGGGTACTTCTAAACCCCGAAACGCGTCTAGCCTAGACAGGACCCCAACATTTGGACCACTTGGGAAGCTGGAGATTTGACTGGAAAGTCGCAAAGAAAGAACCATCTGTCACACGAAAGGTATACTTGGAAAATAATGTGTAAGGCCTGATTCCATGGTGAAGGCCTGAATACATGTGCCAAACAATTGCCGGTGTGCGAGTTTACTACGAGATATGGGCTGCAAACTCAGAGGTCCATAACTGCATCTTTGTTGACTTATCAAAGGAGACGGTAAGACCGTACGATTTTATCCAGCAATTATTATCCAGCGATTTAAAAACTGCATTACTATTCCAGTGGGACGCTGCTGGTGGATGCTATTAGCGGGATGCCGCTTGAGTTTGTTCTTTGATTGCGCATTGGGACTTTGCTTATTTTCGGATATCCCTGTTATATATCGAAAGGAACGTACACAAAGGACATTGGATTATCGCCAAAAATTTTAAATATTAGACTTTCCCATAAGAATATCTGCCGAATATTCGTACGAATTATTGAATATTCTATTTTATTCCTCGAATTTTTGTATTTTATATCTTAGTATTTGCCATATTAGACCACTGCATATTGTGTTTTATGGTGTAGTGGATAGGTATTTTAAATCACAGTTTTATATTATCATTGTCAGTAAGTACAGTTATTCATGCTATTATATGTTAATAAATTTCAAATGGTCCAGATATCCTGAGAGTGCCCAGTTACTTTTGTTCTATTATATTTCTCTTTTTGAGTGGACTGGGTGAGTCCACTCGACTGAGTGCACCTCTTGGGTCAATAGTTAGTCCAGTGCGTCACATCTATTCTCTTTTTTCATTAAATTTTAGTTGCCAGATTTTTGACCATTCCTCTAGTTTTCCTAAATCCTTTTCCATTTGGTGTATCCCTCCAGGAACATCAACCCTGTTACAAATCTTTGTGTCATCAGCAAAAAGACACACCTTACCATCGAGGCCTTCTGCAATTTCGCTGATAAAGATATTAAACAATATGGGTCCCAGAACAGATAGATCCCTGAGGTACTCCACTGGTAACAAGACCTTGGTCTGAATATACTCCATTGACTACAACACTCTGTTGCCTGTCCCTCAGCCACTGCCTAATCCATTCAATAATATGGGAGTCCAAGCCCAAAGACTGCAATTTATTGATAAGCCTTCTATGTGGGACAGTATCAAAAGCCTTACTAAAGTCTAGATAATGCGATGTCTACTGCACCTCCTCTATCTATTATTTTAGTCACCCAATCAAAAAAATCAATAAGATTAGTTTGACATTATCTCCCTGAAGTAAACCCATGCTGTTTTTCATCTTTCAATCCATGGGATTTTAGATGTTCCACAATCCTCTCCTTAAGTATGGTTTCCATTAATTTCCCCACTATTGATGTCAGGCTTACTGGCCTATAGTTGCCCGATTCCTCCCTACTACCTTTCTTGTGAATGGGCACAACATTTGCTAATTTCCAATCTTCTGGGACGACTCCTGTTGCCAGTGATTGGTTTAATAAATCTGTTAATGGTTTTGCTAGTTCACCGCTGAGCTCTTTTAATAGCTTTGGGTGTATCCCATCAGGCCCCTGTGACTTATTTGTATTAATTTTAGACAGCTGACTTACAACCTCTTCCTCTGTAAAGACACATGCATCAAAAGATTCATTAGTCTTCTTTCCTAACTGAGGTCCTTTTCCTTAAATTTCCTTTGTAAAAACTGAAGAGAAGTATTCATTGAGGCAGTCAGCTAGTTCTTTATCTTCTTCCATATACCTTCCTTCTTTTGTTTTTAATTTGGTAATTGCTTGTTTTAGTTTCCTTTTTTCATTTATGTTTCTAAAGAATGCCTTATGGCCTTTTTTCCCTGACTGAGCTAATTTCTCTTCTGCCTGTGCTTTAGAAGCTCTTATAACTTGTTTGGCCTCTCTCTGCCTAATCTTATAAATTTGTCTTATAAATTTGTCTGTCATCCTCGTTTTTTGTTTTTTTTATAATTCCTAAATGCTATCTTTTTGTTTTTAATGATTTTGGCTAGAGTTGAGCAAACACCTGGATGTTCGGGTTCGAGAAGTTCGGCCGAACTTCCCGGAAATGTTCGGGTTCGGGATCCGAACCCGACCCGAACTTCGTCCCGAACCCCATTGAAGTCAATGGGGACCCGAACTTTTCGGCACTAAAAAGGCTGTAAAACAGCCCAGGAAAGGGCTAGAGTGCTGCAAAAGGCAGCAAAATGTAGTTAAATCCCCTGCAAACAAATGTGAATAGGGAAATGAATAAAAATAAAAATAAAATAAATAAACATTAACCAATATCAATTGGAGAGAGGTCCCATAGCAGAGAATCAGGCTTCATGTCACCCACCACTGGAACAGGCCACTGTCAGATATTTAGACCCCGGCACCCAGACAGAGGAGAGAGGTCCCATAGCAGAGAATCAGGCTTCATGTCATAGCAGAGAATCATGCTTCATGTCACCCACCACTGGAACAGGCCATTGTCAGATATTTTTAGGCCCCGGCACCCAGACAGAGGAGAGAGGTCCCATAGCAGAGAATCAGGCTTCATGTCATAGCAGAGAATCAGGCTTCATGTCATAGCAGAGAATCAGGCTTCATGTCATAGCAGAGAATCAGGCTTCATGTCATAGCAGAGAATCAGGCTTCATGTCATAGCAGAGAATCAGGCTTCATGTCACCCACCACTGGAACAGGCCATTGTCAGATATTTTTAGGCCCCGGCACCCAGACAGAGGAGAGAGGTCCCATAGCAGAGAATCAGGCTTCATGTCATAGCAGAGAATCAGGCTTCATGTCACCCACCACTGGAACAGGCCATTGTCAGATATTTTTAGGCCCCGGCACCCAGACAGAGGAGAGAGGTCCCATAGCAGAGAATCAGGCTTCATGTCATAGCAGAGAATCAGGCTTGATGTCATAGCAGAGAATCAGGCTTCATGTCACCCACCACTGGAACAGGCCATTGTCATATATTTTTAGACAGAGGAGAGGTTCATTCAACTTTGGGTTGCCCCACAATATAATGGTAAAATAAAAATAAAAAAAGGATTGAATGAGGAAGTGCCCTGGAGTACAATAATATATGGTTAAGGGGAGGTAGTTATAAATGTCTAATCTGCACAAGGGATGGACAGGTCCTGTGGGATCCATGCTTGGTTCATTTTTATGAACGTCAGCTTGTCCACATTGGCTGTAGACAGACGGCTGCGTTTGTCTGTAATGACGCCCCCTGCCGTGCTGAATACACGTTCAGACAAAACGCTGGCCGCCGGGCAGGCCAGCACCTCCAAGGCATAAAAGGCTAGCTCTGGCCACGTGGACAATTTGGAGACCCAGAAGTTGAATGGGGCCGAACCATCAGTCAGTACGTGGAGGGGTGTGCACACGTACTGTTCCACCATGTTAGTGAAATGTTGCCTCCTGCTAACACGTTCCGTATCAGGTGGTGGTGCAGTTAGCTGTGGCGTGTTGACAAAACTTTTCCACATCTCTGCCATGCTAACCCTGCCCTCAGAGCAGCTGGCCGTGACACAGCTGCATTGGCGACCTCTTGCTCCTCCTCTGCCTTCGCCTTGGGCTTCCACTTGTTCCCCTGTGACATTTGGGAATGCTCTAAGTAGCACGTCTACCAATGTGCGCTTGTACTCGCGCATCTTCCTATCACGCTCCAGTGTAGGAAGTAAGGTGGGCACATTGTTTTTGTACCGGGGATCCAGCAGGGTGGCAACCCAGTAGTCTGCACACGTTAAAATGTGGGCAACTCTGCTGTCGTTGCGCAGGCACTGCAGCATGTAGTCGCTCATGTGTGCCAGGCTACCCAGAGGTAAGGACAAGCTGTCCTCTGTGGGAGGCGTATCGTCATGGTCCTGCGTTTCCCCCCAGCCACGCACCAGTGATGGGCCCGAGCTGCGTTGGGTGCCACCCCTCTGTGAACATGCTTCATCCTCATCCTCCTCCTACTCCTCCTCATCCTCGTCCTCCTCGTCCTCCAGTAGTGGGCCCTGTCTGGCCACATTTGTACCTGGCCTCTGCTGTTGCAAAAAACCTCCCTCTGAGTCACTTCGAAGAGACTGGCCTGAAAGTGCTAAAAATGACCCTTCTTCCTCCTCCTCCTGGGCCACCTCCTCTTCCATCATCGCCCTAAGTGTTTTCTCATAGACATAGAAGTGGTATTGTAACGCTGATAACGGCGTCATCGCCACTGGCCATGTTGGTGGAGTACTCGAAACAGCGCAACAGGGCACACAGGTCTCGCATGGAGGCCCAGTCATTGGTGGTGAAGTGGTGCTGTTCCGCAGTGCGACTGACCCGTGCGTGCTGCAGCTGAAACTCCATTATGGCCTGCTGCTGCTCACACAGTCTGTCCAGCATGTGCAAGGTGGAGTTCCACCTGGTGGGCATGCCGCATATGAGGCGGTGAGCGGGAAGGCCGAAGTTACGCTGTAGCGCAGACAGGCGAGCAGCGGCAGGATGTGAACGCCAGAAGCGCGCACAGATGGCCGCACTTTATGCAGCAGCTCTGACATGTCGGGGTAGTTGTGAATGAACTTCTGCACCACCAAATTCAGCACATGCGCCAGGCAAGGGATGTGCGTCAAACCGGCTAGTCCCAGAGCTGCAACGAGATTTCGCCCATTATCACACACCACCAGGCCAGGCTTGAGGCTCACCGGCAGCAACCACTCGTCGGTCTGTTGTTCTATACCCGCCACAACTCCTGTGCGGTGTGGGGCCTGTCCCCCAAACATATGAGTTTCAGAATGGCCTGCTGACGTTTACCCCGGGCTGTGCTGAAGTTGGTGGTGAAGGTGTGTGGCTGACTGGATGAGCAGGTAGAAGAAGAGGAGGAGGAAGCCGAGTAGGAGGAGGAGGCAACAGGAGGCAAAGAATGTTGCCCTGCGATCCTTGGCGGCGGAAGGACGTGCGCCAAACAGCTCTTCGCGGGCCCAGCCGCCACTACATTTACCCAGTGTGCAGTTAGGGAGATATAGCGTCCCTGGCCGTGCTTACTGGTCCACGTATCTGTGGTTAGGTGGACCTTGCCACAGATGGCGTTGCGCAGTGCACACTTGATTTTATCGGATACTTGGTTGTGCAGGGAAGGCACGGCTCTCTTGGAGAAGTAGTGGCGGCTGGGAACAACATACTGTGGGACAGCAAGCGACATGAGCTGTTTGAAGCTGTCTGTGTCCACCAGCCTGAATGACAGCATTTCATAGGCCAGTAGTTTAGAAATGCTGGCATTCAGTGCCAGGGATCGAGGGTGGCTAGGTGGGAATTTATGCTTTCTCTCAAATGTTTGTGAGATGGAGAGCTGAACGCTGCCGTGTGACATGGTTGAGATGCTTGGTGACGGAGGTGGTGGTGGTGTTGGTGGTACATCATCTGTTTGCTGGGCGGCAGGTGCCAACGTTCCTCCAGAGGCAGAGGAAGAGGCCGAGGCGGCAGCAGCAGAAGAGGTAGCAGGGGGAGCCTGAGTGAGTTCCTTGTTTTTAAGGTGTTTACTCCACTGCAGTTCATGCTTTGCATGCAGGTGCCTGGTCATGCAGGTTGTGCTAAGGTTCAGAACGTTAATGCCTCGCTTCAGGCTCTGATGGCACAGCGTGCAAACCACTCGGGTCTTGTCGTCAGCACATTGTTTGAAGAAGTGCCATGCCAGGGAACTCCTTGAAGCTGCCTTTGGGGTGCTCGGTCCCAGATGGCGGCGGTCAGTAGCAGGCGGAGTCTCTTGGCGGCGGGTGTTCTGCTTTTGCCCACTGCTCCCTCTTTTGCTACGCTGTTGGCTCGGTCTCACCACTGCCTCTTCCTCCGAACTGTGAAAGTCAGTGGCACGACCTTCATTCCATGTGGGGTCTAGGACCTCATCGTCCCCTGCATCGTCTTCATCCCTGACCTCCTGTTCAGTCTGCACACTGCAGAAAGACGCAGCAGTTGGCACCTGTGTTTCGTCATCATCAGAGACGTGCTGAGGTGGTATTCCCATGTCCTCATCATCAGGAAACATAAGTGGTTGTGCGTCAGTGCATTCTATGTCTTCCACCGCTGGGGATGGGCTAGGTGGATGCCCTTGGGAAACCCTGCCAGCAGAGTCTTCAAACAGCATAAGAGACTGCTGCATAACTTGAGGCTCAGACAGTTTCCCTGATATGCATGGGGGTGATGTGACAGACTGATGGGCTTGGTTTTCAGGCGCCATCTGTGCGCTTTCTGCAGAAGACTGGGTGGGAGATAATGTGAACGTGCTGGATCCACTGTCGGCCACCCAATTGACTAATGCCTGTACCTGCTCAGGCCTTACCATCCTTAGAACGGCATTGGGCCCCACCAAATATCGCTGTAAATTCTGCTGGCTACTGGGACCTGAGGTAGTTGGTTCACTAGGACGTGTGGCTGTGGCAGAATGACCACGTCCTCTCCCAGCACCAGAGGGTCCACTAACACCACCACGACCATGTCCGCGTCCGCGTCCCTTACTAGATGTTTTCCTCATTGTTACCGTTCACCACAATAAGAAAAAAATTATTTGGCCCAATGTATTGAATTCAAATTCAGGCCTTTTTTTACAGGCACCTAACACTATCTGGCTATCTATTTAGGTACCGTATTACACTAATACAGGCACAGCAGTAACTACAGATTTAGCTGAATATAAATTGTAGGCCTAGTATTTAGGCGCTGGGTGACAGGTATACGTTTACGGACAGAATTAGACTTGGAAATGCACGGTAGCGTGTGTGTGAAGTTATTGAGAATGACCCTATCTGCACCTTCAATCTAATATACCCTTTTATGGATAGATTTAAAGTAGGCCTGATACAGCAGAAACCACTGATTTAGGGAATTGCTAAGTTGGGAATTGTATTCAACCCAGAACAAAAACTGTGCTTTGGCGGACACTAAATAAATTGACCAGCCTCAGCAATAAACATAGATTTAGCTGAATATAAATTTGAGGCCTATTATTTAGGCGCTGGGTGACAGGTATACGTTTACGGACAGAATTATTTAAACTTGGAAATGCACGGTAGCGTGTGAAGTTATTGAGGATGACACTATCCGCACCTTCAATCTAATATGCCCTTTTATGGATCGATTTAAACTTGGCCTGATAGTAATTCCCTAAATTTGTGTTTCTGCTCTAAGTTGGGAATTGTATTTCAACCCAGAACAAAAACTGTGCTTTGGCAGACACTAAATAGATTGACCAGCCACAGCAGTATCAACAGATTTAGCTGAATATAAATTTGAGGCCTATTATTTAGGCGCTGGGTGACAGGTATAAGTTTACGGACAGAATTAGACTTGGAAATGCACGGTAGCGTGTGTGTGAAGTTATTGAGAATGACCCTATCTGCACCTTCAATCTAATATACCCTTTTATGAATAGATTTAAAGTAGGTCTGATACAGCAGAAACCACTGATTTAGGGAATTGCTAAGTTGGGAATTGTATTCAACCCAGAACAAAAACTGTGCTTTGGCGGACACTAAATAAATTGACCAGCCTCAGCAATAAACATAGATTTAGCTGAATATAAATTTGAGGCCTATTATTTAGGCGCTGGGTGACAGGTATAAGTTTACGGACAGAATTAGACTTGGAAATGCACGGTAGCGTGTGTGTGAAGTTATTGAGAATGACCCTATCTGCACCTTCAATCTAATATACCCTTTTATGAATAGATTTAAAGTAGGTCTGATACAGCAGAAACCACTGATTTAGGGAATTGCTAAGTTGGGAATTGTATTCAACCCAGAACAAAAACTGTGCTTTGGCGGACACTAAATAAATTGACCAGCCTCAGCAATAAACATAGATTTAGTTGAATATATATTTGAGGCCTATTATTTAGGCGCTGGGTGACAGGTATACGTTTACGGACACAATTATTTAAACTTGGAAATGCACGGTAGCGTGTGAAGTTATTGAGGATGACACTATCCGCACCTTCAATCTAATATACCCTTTTATGGATCAATTTAAACTTGGCCTGATACAGCAGAAAAAAAATATTTAGGGGATTGCTAAGTTGGGAATTGTATTCAACCCAGAACAAAAACTGTGCTTCGGCAGACAGCAGACAGTATTACAATTGGCTAGCTGCAGCTGAAACACCAGATTTAGGGTACTGCTATTTTGGCCAATTGTATTTTACCCCTCAATAAAATAGCAAGCACAGCCAAGCCCCTGATGTAGGATATAGCAAAAAAATAACCACACTATTGATGGTTAAATGGACTTGGTGGCAGCTTGTGCTGGCGCACCACAAGACACAAAATGGCCGCCGATCACCCAAGAAAAAAGTGACATAAAAACGCTCTGGGCAGCCTAAAAACAGTGAGCAATTAAATAGCAGCAGTTCAATGATCCACAGCTGTAGATTGATCACTGAATTAAGTGTTTTTGCTGAGTAAATCCCTGCCTAATCTCTCCCTAACAGCAGCAGCATCCTCTCCCTAAACTGATCATAGCAGAGTGACGTGCGGCACTACGTGACTCCAGCTTAACCACCTCAGCCCCCCTAGCTTAAACACCCTTAATGACCAGGCCACTTTTTACACTTCTGACCTACACTAGTTAACCGTTTATTGCTCGGTCATGCAACTTACCACCTAAATTAATTTGACCTCCTTTTCTTCTCACTAATAGAGCTTTCATTTGGTGGTATTTCATTGCTGCTGACATTTTTACTTTTTTTGTTATTAATCGAAATTTAACGATTTTTTTGCAAAAAAAGTTATAGCGTTTACAAACTATGGTACAAAAATGTGAATTTCCGCTTTTTTAAGCAGCTCTGACTTTCTGAGCACCTGTCATGTTTCCTGAGGTTCTACAATGGCCAGACAGTACAAACACCCCACAAATGACCCCATTTCGGAATGTAGACACCCTAAGGTATTCGCTGATGGGCATAGTGAGTTCATAGAACTTTTTATTTTTTGTCACAAGTTAGCAGAAAATGATGATTTATTTATTTATTTATTTTTTTCTTACAAAGTCTCATATTCCACTAACTTGTGACAAAAAATAAAAACTTCTATGAACTCACTATGCCCATCAGCGAATAGCTTGGGGTGTCTTCCTTCCAAAATGGGGTCACTTGTGGGGTAGTTATACTGCCCTGGCATTCTAGGGGCCAAAATGTGTGGTATGTAGTTTGAAATCAAAATCTGTAAAAAATGGCCGGTGAAGTCCGAAAGGTGCTCTTTGGAATTTGGGCCCCTTTGCCCACCTAGGCTGCAAAGAAGTGTCACACATGTGGAATCTCCGTACTCAGGAGAAGTTGGGCAATGTGTTTTGGGGTGTCATTTTACATATACCCATGCTGGGTGAGATAAATATCTTGGTCAAATGCCAACTTTGTAAAAAAAATGGGAAAAGTTGTCTTTTGCCAAGATATTTCTCTCACCCAGCATGGGTATATGTAAAATGACACCCCAAAACACATTGCCCAACTTCTCCTGAGTACGGAGATACCACATGTGTGACACTTTTTGCAGCCTAGGTGGGCAAAGGGGCCCACATTCCAAAGAGCACCTTTCGGATTTCACCGGCCATTTTTTACAGATTTTGATTTCAAACTACTTACCACACATTTGGGCCCCTAGAATGCCAGGGCAGTATAACTACCCCACAAGTGACCCCATTTTGGAAAGAAGACACCCCAAGGTATTCCGTGAGGGGCATGGCGAGTTCCTAGAATTTTTTATTTTTTGTCACAAGTTAGCGGAAAATGATGATTTTTTATATATTTTTTTTTCTTACAAAGTCTCATATTCCACTAACTTGTGACAAAAAATAAAAACTTCCATGAACTCACTATGCCCATCACGAAATACCTTGGGGTGTCTTCTTTCCAAAATGGGGTCACTTGTGGGGTAGTTATACTGCCCTGGCATTTTAGGGGCCCAAATGCGTGCAAAGTAGTTTGAAATCAAAATCTGTAAAAAATGGCCGGTGAAATCCGAAAGGTGCTCTTTGGAATGTGGGCCCCTTTGCCCACCTAGGCTGCAAAAAAGTGTCACACATGTGGTATTGCCGTACTCAGGAGAAGTTGGGCAATGTGTTTTGGGGTGTCATTTTACATATACCCATGCTGGGTGAGATAAATATCTCGGTCAAATGCAAACTTTGTATAAAAAAATGGGAAAAGTTGTCTTTTGCCAAGATATTTCTCTCACCCAGCATGGGCATATGTAAAAAGACACCCCAAAACACATTGCCCAACTTCTCCTGAGTACGGGGATACCAGATGTGTGACACTTTTTTGCAGCCTAGGTGGGCAAAGGGGCCCACATTCCAAAGAGCACCTTTCAGATTTCACCGGCCATTTTTTGCAGATTTTGATTTCAAACTACTTACCACACATTTGGGCCCCTAGAATCCCAGAGCAGTATAACTACCCCACAAGTGACCCCATTTTGGAAAGAAGACACCCCAAGGTATTTCGTGATGGGCATAGTGAGTTCATGGAAGTTTTTATTTTTTGTCACAAGTTAGTGGAATATGAGACTTTGTAAGAAAAAAAAACAAAACATCATTTTCCGCTAACTTGTGACAAAAAATAAAAAATTCTAGGAACTCGCCATGCCCCTCACGGAATACCTTGGGGTGTCTTCTTTCCAAAATGGGGTCACTTGTGGGGTAGTTATACTGCCCTGGCATTCTAGGGGCCCTAATGTGTGGTAAGTAGGTAAATGACCTGTGAAATCCGAAAGGTGCTCTTTGGAATGTGGGCCCCTTTGCCCACCTAGGCTGCAAAAAAGTGTCACACATGTGGTATCGCCGTATTCAGGAGAAGTTGGGCAATGTGTTTTGGGGTGTCTTTTTATATATACCCATGCTGGGTGAGATAAATATCTCGGCAAAAGACAACTTTTCCCATTTTTTTTATACAAAGTTGGCATTTGACCAAGATATTTATCTCACCCAGCATGGGTATATGTAAAATGACACCCCAAAACACATTGCCCAACTTCTCCTGAGTACGGCGATACCAGATGTGTGACACTTTTTTTTGCAGCCTAGATGCGCAAAGGGGCCCACATTCCTTTTATGAGGGCATTTTTAGACATTTGGATCCCAGACTTCTTCTCACGCTCTAGGGCCCCTAAAATGCCAGGGCAGTATAAATACCCCACATGTGACCCCATTTTGGAAAGAAGACACCCCAAGGTATTCAATGAGGGGCATGGCGAGTTCATCGAAAAAAAAATTTTTGGGCACAAGTTAGCGGAAATTGATTTTTTATATTTTTTTCTCACAAAGTCTCCCTTTCCGCTAACTTGGGACAAAAATTTCAATCTTTCATGGACTCAATATGCCCCTCAGCGAATACCTTGGGGTGTCTTCTTTCCGAAATGGGGTCACATGTGGGGTATTTATACTGCCCTGGCATTCTAGGGGCCCTAAAGCGTGAGAAGAAGTCTGGAATATAAATGTCAAAAAATTTTTACGCATTTGGATTCCGTGAGGGGTATGGGGAGTTCATGTGAGATTTTATTTTTTGACACAGGTTAGTGGAATATGAGACTTTGTAAGAAAAAAAATAAAATTTCTGCTAACTTGGGCCAAAAAAATGTCTGAATGGGGCCTTACAGGGGGGTGATCAATGACAGGGGGGTGATCAGGGAGTCTATATGGGGTGATCACCCCCCTGTCATTGATCACCCCCCTATAAGGCTCCATTCAGACATCTCTATGTGTTTTGCGGATCTGATCCATGTATCCGTGGATCCGTAAAAAACATACGGACATCTGAATGCAGCCTTACATGGGGGTGATCAATGACAGGGGGGTGATCAATGACAGGGGGTGATCAATGACAGGGGGGTGATCAGGGAGTCTATATGGGGTGATCACCCCCCTGTCATTGATCACCCCCCTGTAAGGCTCCATTCAGACGTCCGTATGTGTTTTGCGGATCCGATCCATGTATCAGTGGATCCGTAAAAATCATACGGACGTCTGAATGCAGCCTTACAGAGGGGTGATCAATGACAGGGGGGTGATCAATGACAGGGGGGTGATCAGGGAGTCTATATGGGGTGATCACCCCCTGTCATTGATCACCCCCCTGTAAGGCTCCCTTCAGACGTCCGTATGTGTTTTGCGGATCCGATCCATGTATCCGTGGATCTGTAAAAAACATACGGACATCTGAATGCAGCCTTACAGGGGGGTGATCAATGACAGGGGGGTGATCAATGACAGGGGGGTGATCAGGGAGTCTATATGGGGTGATCACCCCCCTGTCATTGATCACCCCCTATAAGGCTCCATTCAGACGTCCGTATGTGTTTTGCGGATCCTATCCATGTATCAGTGGATCTGTAAAAATCATACGGACGTCTGAATGCAGCCTTACAGGGGGGTGATCAATGACAGGGGGGTGATCAATGACAGGGGGGTGATCAGGGAGTCTATATGGGGTGATCACCCCCTGTCATTGATCACCCCCCTGTAAGGCTCCTTTCAGACGTCCGTATGTGTTTTGCGGATCCAATCCATGTATCCGTGGATCCGTAAAAAACATACGGACATCTGAATGCAGCCTTACAGGGGGGTGATCAATGACAGGGGGGTTATCAGGGAGTCTATATGGGGTGATCACCCCCTGTCATTGATCACCCCCCTGTAAGGCTCCATTCTGACGTCAGTATGTGTTTTGCGGATCCGATCCATGTATCAGTGGATCCGTAAAAATCATACGGACGTCTGAATGGAGCCTTACAAGGGGGTGATCAATGACAGGGGGGTGATCAGGGAGTCTATATGGGGTGATCACCCCCCTGTAAGGCTTCATTCAGACGTCTGTATGTGTTTTGCGGATCCGATCCATGTATCCGTGGATCCGTAAAAAACATACGGACATCTGAATGCAGCCTTACAAGGGGGTGATCAATGACAGGGGGGTGATCAATGACAGGGGGGTGATCAGGGAGTCTATATGGGGTGATCACCCCCGTCATTGATCACCCCCCTGTAAGGCTCCATTCAGACGTCCGTATGTGTTTTGCGGATCCGATCCATGTATCAGTGGATCCGTAAAAATCATACGGACGTCTGAATGGAGCCTTACAGGGGGGTAATCAATGACAGGGGGGTGATCAATGACAGGGGGGTGATCAGGGAGTCTATATGGGGTGATCAGGGGTTAATTAGGGGTTAATAAGTGACAGGGGGGGTGTAGTGTAGTGTGGTGATTGGTGCAACTTTACAGAGCTGCCTGTGTCCTCTGGTAGTCGATCCAAACAAAAGGGACCACCAGAGGACCAGGTAGCAGGTATATTAGACGCTGTTATCAAAACAGCGTCTAATATGCCTGTTAGGGGTTAAAAAAATCGCATCTCCAGCCTGCCAGCGAACGATCGCCGCTGGCAGGCTGGAGATCCACTCGCTTACCTTCCGATCCTGTGAACGCGCGCGCCTGTGTGCGCGCGTTCACAGGAAATCTCGCGTCTCGCGAGATGACGCATATATGCGTGACTCTGCGCAGGGCTGCCGCCTCCGGAATGAGATACTGCGTTAGGCGGTCCGGAGGCGGTTAAATAGAGGCTGGGTCACATGCTGCACTGGCCAATCACAGCCATGCCAATAGTAGGCATGGCTGTGATGGCCTCTTGGGGCAAGTAGTATGACGCTTGTTGATTGGCTGCTTTGCAGCCTTTCAAAAAGCGCCAAGAAATCGCCCAACACCGAACCCGGACTTTTACGAAAATGTTCGGGTCCGTGTCACGGACACCCCAAAATTCGGTACGCACCCGAACTATACAGTTCGGGTTCGCTCATCCCTAATTTTGGCCACTTCTGCTGAGTACCACAGTGGTCTCTTGCTTTTTTTGCTTTTACTGACAAGCCTAATGCAATTTTCTGTTGCCTTCAATAGTGCCACTTTTAAGTAGTCCCATTTCTCCTGGACTCCAATGAAACTGTTCCAATCTGATAGGGACTCGTATACCACTAATCTAATTTTAGAAAAGTCAGTTTTTCTAAAATCTGAAACTTTTGTTTTTGTGTGGTGTCACTCAGGTTTTTGACTGGTGATCACTAGATCCCAAGCTTTCCCCTACAGTAATATCATATACCAAATTCCCATTCGTGAATACTAAATCTAAAATGGCCTCCTTCCGGGTTGGCTCCTCAACTACTTGCTGTAGAAATAATCCCAGTAGGGAACTTAGAATATCTGTACTCCTGGCAGAACTAGCTATTTTGGTTTTTCAGTTTACATCAGGAAGATTGAAGTCACCCATAATGATAACTTCCCCCTTCAATGTCATTTTAGCTATTTCCTCAACTAGTAGATCATCTAATTCTTTGACTTGGCTAGGTGGCCTATATATCACACCTACACGAGTTACCTTATGATTATCAAGCTGCAAGGTAACCCAAACCGACTCTAAATTGTTCTCGCTAACTTGTATCAAATTAGATTTTATGCTATCTTTCACATACAGGGCCACCCCTCCCCCTTCTTGCCTTCTCTGTCCTTCCTGTATAGAGAGAACCCTGGTATTGTTATATCCCAGTCATTACTCCCCTTGAACCACGTCTCAGTAACAGCCACTACATCTATATTCTCAGATGCCATTATAGCCTCAAGTTCATTGATCTTATTCCCTAAACTGCGAGCATTTGTAGACAAGAATCTGAGCTTTTCATTTCTTAACCTTTGTGCTACTGGCAATCTTTTGGCATTGTTTCAGGGGGCAGTTGGACTGCTGGATTATCACTCTTTTGCCCCCCTTTCCTAGTTTAAATGCTCCTTAGCAAATACTTGGAACTGTTCACCGAGGACATTCGTTCCCTTGAGAGAAAGATGCAAACCATCTTTCTTGTACAGTTCTTTTCCATTCCAACAAGAGCTAACATGAGACACAAAGCCAAACCCTTGGTTCCGACACCATTCACCAAGCCATAAATTGAATTCCTTAATACAACTCCCAGCATGCCTGTACAGGCTACAGCTATCAGTCTACAGGAGGTCATTGTTAGAGTTGGAGTTTTACAACAGCTAGAATGAGCATCACTGGTCTATTTAAAGATCTTTCATCCAGATGTGGTAAGAAATATATGATGGCTGTGGCCTACCCATCTGATCATGTATTATTTTATAAAAGATGATGCACAGTTTGGTTTTATGTTGACTTGTACGGGATGTTTGTCAGTTATTTTTGATTTTGGCTTCCAAACCGCCTGTGCAAAAATCCACTAAATCACTGTTTATCACAGTATGGCAAGCAATGTTTTTGGCCCTATTCCTTTATACACTGCTCAAAAAAATAAAGGGAACACTTAAACAACACAATGTAACTCCAAGTCAATCACACTTCCGTGAAATCAAACTGTCCACTTAGGAAGCAACACTGAGTGACAATCAATTTCAAATGCTGTTGTGCAAATGGGATAGACAACAGGTGGAAATTATAGGCAATTAGCAAGACACCCCCAATAAAGGAGTGGTTCTGCAGGTGGTGACCACAGACCACTTCGCAGTTCCTATGCTTCCTGGCTGATGTTTTGGTCACTTTTGAATGCTGGCGGTGCTTTCACTCTAGTGGTAGCATGAGACGGAGTCTACAACCCACACAAGTGGCTCAGGTAGTGCAGCTTATCCAGGATGGCACATCAATGCAAGCTGTGGCAAGAAGGTTTGCTGTGTCTGTCAGCGTAGTGTCCAGAGCATGGAGGCGCTACCAGGAGACAGGCCAGTACATCAGGAGACGTGGAGGAGTCTGTAGGAGGGCAACAACCCAGCAGCAGGACCGCTACCTCCGCCTTTGTGCAAGGAGGAACAGGAGGAGCACTGCCAGAGCCCTGCAAAATGACCTCCAGCAGGCCACAAATGTGCATGTGTCTGCTCAAACAGAAACAGACTCCATGAGGGTGATATGAGGGCCCGACGTCCACAGGTGGGGGTTGTGCTTACAGCCCAACACCGTACAGGACGTTTGGCATTTGCCAGAGAACACCAAGATTGGCAAATTCGCCACTGGTGCCCTGTGCTCTTCACAGATGAAAGCAGGTTCACACTGAGCACATGTGACAGATGTGACAGAGTCTGGAGACGCAGTGGAGAACGTTCTGCTGCCTGCAACATCCTCCAGCATGACCGGTTTGGCATTGGGTCAGTAATGGTGTGGGGTGACATTTCTTTGGAGGGCCGCACAGCCCTCCATGTGCTCGTCAGAGGTAGCCTGACTGCCATTAGGTACTGAGATGAGATCCTCAGACCCCTTGTGAGACCATATGCTGGTGCGGTTGGCCCTGTGTTCCTCCTAATGCAAGACAATGCTAGACCTCATGTGGCTGGAGTGTGTCAGCAGTTCCTGCAAGACGAAGGCATTGATGCTATGGACTGGCCCGCCCGTTCCCCAGACCTGAATCCAATTGAGCACATCTGGGACATCATGTCTCGCTCTATCCACCAACGTCACGTTGCACCACAGACTGTCCAGGAGTTGGCAGATGCTTTAGTCCAGGTCTGGGAGGAGATCCCTCAGGAGACCGTCCGCCACCTCATCAGGAGCATGCACAGGCGTTGTAGGGAGGTCATACAGGCACGTGGAGGCCACACACACTACTGAGCCTCATTTTGACTTGTTTTAAGGACATTACATCAAAGTTGGATCAGCCTGTAGTGTGTTTTTCCACTTTAATTTTCGCGGTGTCATTGATCCACCAGCTTTTGAGCTGGTCGAGCACAGTAGCTTGGTAATATGTAAGAAGGCATGGACATCCCAGTCCCCCCAGTTTAACAGGCTTGTATAGGATATCAGCCGCTACTCTCGCCCTCTGCTTTTTCCATATGAATTGTAATATAAGGGTTTGGAGCGAGGCAATATATCTGCGGGGCACAATGACAGGCAAGTTCCTAAATAAGTACAAGATCTTTGGCAAAAGAAACATTTTGGACGCAGCAACTCGGCCCATCCAGGAGAGAGGGTAATGCGAATAGGTCACTATGTCATTTTTAATTTGTGCAATGATAGCGTTGTAATTAACAGACTGGAGGTTACTTAGGGGGAATGTGAGGGTTATACCTAAGTAAGGAATACTTCCTTCGGCCCATTTGAAGGGGAATTTAGCTGAGATGGCACTTTTGTTATCTAGCGAGAGCCACATTCCTAGTATAAGCGACTTATGAGAATTAATTTTATAATAGCTCACCCGACTAAACTGATCAATGATATCTGAGACAGCTGCTAAGGAGGTTAAGGGGTCTTTAATTGAAATAATGACATCGTCCGCGAAAAGGCCTATTTTGTGTTCTGTTTTACCAATAGTAATGCCTTTACTGTTCGGGGATAACCTGATTTGGTGAGCTAGAGGCTCCATCATTAGTGCAAATAGGAGGGGGGAAAGGGGGCACCCCTGTCTTGTGCCATTAGTGATCCCAAAGGGTGCGGAGAGGGCTCCCGAGGAGTATACTCTGGCCGAGGGCTTGGAATATAGCACTAAAATGGAGGATAGAAGCCTTCGTGGAAAACCAAATTTGCCCAGCACCGCTTCAAGGTAGCCCCAGTGGATCCGGTCGAACGCCTTCTCTGCATCTAATGATAGAAGCAGAGAAGGCGCCCGACGTTCAGCCACTACTGACATAATATTTAAAAACCTGCGAGTGCCATCCACTGTCTGTCGGTCTTTGACAAACCCGACTTGATCAGCGTCAATTAACGTTGGGAGAATATTTGTCAAGCGGGTCACGATCACCTTAGCGTAGATTTTTAGGTCCGCGTTAAGAAGTGATATTGGCCTAAAATTAGAGGGAACATCTGGGGACTTCCCAGGCTTCGGCAGGGTGACTATTAATGCGTTTAGCATTTCTTCAGGTAGAGAGCCTGAGGATGCGGCATCATTAAATAGCCTTGTTAGGTAAGGAACTAGTATATCTTTATGAGCCTTATAAAATTCATTGGTGAGACCATCCGGCCCAGGTGACTTGCCAGTTTTCAGGGTTTTAATTGCTGCAGAGATTTCCTCTGGAGAAAAAACAGAGGATGTGTCTAGCTTTTGACTGTCTGTCAATGAGGGTAAGTTTAGGTGGTCTAAAAATGTTTGTATAGAGGGCAGAGAAGGTTGAGGCGTGGATGTGTCAGTTGAAAGATTGTACAATGACGCATAGTACTTAGCAAACTTATCAGCAATGCCCTGCGGATCAAATACCTTGGACCCATCAACGCGAGATAAGTAAGAAATTCTATTTTTGGCACTGCGCGACTTCAATTGTTTAGCAAGTAATGCCCCTCCCTTTTTACCCTGCCAGTAATGCTGAAGCTTAAGCTTCCTTAGCATCAAGTCGTACTGATAAGAATTCAGTTCATGCAGACGGGATTGTATTAACGTAATTTCTGCTGCTCTATGAGACAAGTAGGAAGACTTATTTAAGCGGTGCAGTTCAGCTAGCCTGGATTGCAACTGGAGTAACAACTGAGTTCTACATTTTTTATCAAAGGAACATTGCTTAATAAAATGGCCTCTGAGAGTCGCTTTCATAGCACACCACAAAATACCATCAGAAATGTCACCAGTGTCATTTATCCTAAAATAATTGCGCGAACACTCAGAGGTTTGAGGTGAGTAACGCGGACTCTGCAGGATAAAATTATTAAGCCTCCATATAGATTGATGTGTAGAAGTATACTGTTCTGTTATTTCAATTGCAATGGGCGCATGATCTGACCAAGTAATGGTATAGACTTCTGAGGAGGCTATTTCCACTTTAATTTTGAGTGTGACTCCAAATCCAGACCTCCATGGGTTGAAAAATTTGATTTCCATTTTTTTATTTTTGTGTGATTTTGTTGTCAGCACATTCAACTATGTAAAGAACAAAGTATTTCAGAAGAATATTTTATTAATTCAGATCTAGGATGTGTTATTTTTGTGTTCCCTTTATTTTTTTGAGCAGTGTATATACAGACTGACCGAATTTCAGCATCTGGTTAGCTCAGGAATGTTCTGACATTTTTTAAACTCTGACCGCTCTAAAGACCCATGCACCAACATAATGTTCTTTGGCTATTTGAACAATATTCAAAGCAACAGTCCACCAATTTTTGGTTTATGTCATGTGGTAAATAATTTTTCATGGGGAAAATTTGTAATCCTTGTTGTTTCTGGGCAGGCTCACCTTATATGTCGGACATGCAGCACTAATACAAAAAATTGCATTATATTCAGAATGATAGTTGTGGCTAATGTCCTATAGATTTTTGTCTGATTTGCTCAACAGTACAGTGGACAGCTTGGATGATCCCGAGCAGGAGAAATCGCAGCCTTCGGATCTTGGAGGTGGGAAAACTCCTGCTGTATTCTCGCCAGGATCCAGTCCAAACCCAACCCCGGCTGAAGAACCACAACCACAGACAAGGGAAACATCAAGGCCTGCACAAGGGAGCCCTGCACCAGCCCAACGACCCAGGCGAAGGAGGGTTTGCAGTCATCCTTCTTCTGGGGTAGCTAGTCGGGAACTAATAGATTCCCAATTTGTGAACTACCTAGCCCGGAAGAGGGATGATGTTCAGGAGGAAATCATAATGAGGGAGATGGCACCATTGCTGCGGTGTGTACCTCCCGAGCGCCAAACTTGTTGCCTGTCCTCAATAGCTAGCGTCCTCGAAATATATGCCTCCCCTTACCTAGGGGACATACATTCCTTAATTGATAACCTGCGGCGCCAGGTTATCTTGGCCCCCAGTCAACTCCCCCCCCCCCCCCCCCTTCCACCTTGCCAGCCACCAGTCAGAGGGCCTTCGGTACCAGCACAATGCTTTTCCATGCCCCAAAACACAACCCCTTCCTTTTCACAACCCACTTTTCCGGGCCACACATCAGTGGCCCCAGATCAGGGGAATGTACAGCAGGGAACCTCTTATGGACCAACCTCGGATTTGTTAAATTTGTAGTAAAGTGTGTTTTTTTTTTTTTTTTTACGTTATTCATCTATCCTATAACATTATAGTGACATGGTTTGTCAATTTTTTGGGGGATTTGAGTTTTATATGATAGGTTTTTTACTTATGTTAAAATCACTTGGCTGTTGGTCTTGTTTGTAAAAACAATGATGTAATCGTTTATACCCATCAATGCAAACCCTTCATCAGCCACGTCGACAAATGGAGCTGGCGGACCTGCATATCCCAGCGGTCTTCTGGACTAGGGCAGGGCAAGCTGGTTGACACGAAGCCGCTCACCCAACCTGGAAGCACTAAAGATGCGAGGCACCAATATTAACCATTATAAACCGGTAATTGCGATCAGCCAAAGCCAAAAGCACTACCGAAAAATATTGTTTAGAATTGAACAATTGGCTGCCAGAGTGAGGCGGCTTCTTAACATGAATGTGCCCCAATGCAGTTATTAAACATTCATTGAAGTGATCAGAACCCAATCCTCCACCTTGGGCTGTGGCATCAATGCCTCTCGCAGTCTATGCCAGATGACATAACAAGTGTGACGCACAATCCGAGAAATCGTTGAGGTTCCCAAAAGAAACTCAAAATGCAGGGATGCAAATGAGTTCCCACTTGCCAAGAATCTGTGGAAAAAAATAAAAACATTAATAATAGGGGTTTATTGCAGCTGGAAAATGCTTAATAAAATTGTTGATAGTAGACAAAAAAGCTAACCATTCGATGTCCCTTTTTAGTACATAATTTTGTAAAAAAAAAAACATTTACAACAGAGCTAAACACTACCACACAAATGTTCTGGGCCCTACGCTGACAGGCTTTTTTTTTTACACCTAGTGTGGTCATACCATTTTCATAATGAATGCATGGGCAATGCAGGATGAAGTAAACACTCTAGGAACATTATGCTGCTGTGGCCAGACAAAAAAAAAAAATCTTACAATGTCATTTGGCTATTACAATTACTAACTATATAAAAGAAAAATAGCACTAGTAAATAAGGCACAAATGTAACACCCCATAGTCGTATTACTACACGCCTCTACCCCACTACTGCCCTTTAAGAGCTTTATATTGTCATCTGATATAATTTATATTATGTCTCCACAAATGTGCTTTAAAAACCTATGTTAAATACAATTGTTTCCTTGTAATTTTACAGGTCCACCAACAGGTGGCAGTTCTAGTTTCCCCTGCATAGGGTAGACAGCAAGGACCAAGTCTTGTTCTGAGATATGATCAAATTCCCAGTCTGAGCCCTGCAGCTCAACTGGATGAAAAGAAAGCAGACAACCTCCAGTTCCAGGAAGAAAGCATTCCCTGAGAATATATATGTGAGTCAAGTCCAGAGACCTAGAAGAAGCCATTCCTCCTCAGCTAGTCTGTCCCCACAAAGCAGAAGGTACAGTTCAAAGCAGAAGCATTTATCCCTGCCAATTATTGCCAAAACCTGCTGGGATCAAAGACCAAAGCTGCATACTGTTTGGATACAAGTTATCTTCGGTATAGAAAAGTTTGAACTTCATCTAAAGGTCTGGACATCATTTCTGCTGCAAAATTACTCTATTACTCCTACTATCACTACACTCAAATTTATTGCAAGTGTGCCAGGAGCCCAGCCGTACCCAGGTAGGAGACACCATTGACACAATTATCACCACCTATAGAGACATTATAGGCCATTACACCACTCTGGCATTCCTAACCTAGAACGTGCATTATAACACCTTGGAAGGGCCCTGGGATAGTACCCTGCGCACGCTGCAATTGGCCTCACAAACAAACTACAGACTATTAACCACCCATATCCTGACCCACTGCATAAGTGGCATCAGCGTGTACACGTTTCCTGCTCATTGCACAAAGACTAGTAAGTTCAGTTTACATTACCACATGTGTAACATCAGGCACTTAAAGAACCATGGAAATAATGACATAAGCCCTATACATTACTGGTAGCAATAAAATAGCATATTGCTTATCTCAGCATGACGATGAGCCTTTCCTCTGGAGTAATGCAGCGCCTCATATTGGTGTACTGGAAGCTGAGGACAGTACGTAGAGACGGCAGCAGGCAATCAAATGTAGACACTGACATCCGACAGAACGACCAGAACTTTTCAGGATGCTGACGAAGATCAGTGTAGAGGGTATGGAAGTGGCCTTTCCTGTACCGTTGGGAAATAATGGAATGGACCCAAAGTCTCCTCTTTCTCCTCGGTTCCTCGTCCAGCAGAAGGGACTGCTGTCCGCTTCGCCTAGTAAAAAGTCAGTACACTATGGCCTCATCCTCCGAGTCATCTGCCATGGTCAAACCAAGACAAAAAACGCACGAATCCTATGAACAGAAAGCCAAGGAATCAAACAACACTCTGTAGCCTGGAAAGACTGTAGAAAATGGACACCAAACACTCTGATGACCAGCATATATACCTGTATCCTGGGTGGGGATAGTTAAATTTCAATAAACTACAGCCTTCAGTTTTTTTGGCGGACCGCAAAAAAAAATGGAAGACACACGAAAACACAACCGACATAATTTGCAGACAGACGGAACGTATGTGAAAACAAAAAAGAAGGAAACGCGGATCTGCGATTTGCGGACAGCAAAAAACAAAGTTTGTGTGCATGAAGCTACATGTACACGACTGTATGTATTTTGCGGAACGGACACGGAAACAAACAACGTTCGTGTGCATGTAGCCTAAGGCCTCATGCACACGAACGTATTTTGTTTCCGTGTCCATTCCGTTTTTTTTTGCGGATAGGATGCAGACCCATTCATTTCAATGGGTTCCGCAAAAAACGTGGACAGCACACCGTGTGCTATCCATATGTCTGTTCCGTAGCCACGCCCAAAAAATAGAACATATCCTATCCTTATCCGTTTTAGGCATTTTTACAATAGATCCACACAAAAAAAACGGATGGCATACGGATGTCATCCATTTTTTTTGAGGATCCACAATTTGCGCACCTCAAAACACATACGGTAGTGTGCATGTAACCTAAGTAAGTGAAAAAACAAAAGGTCAGTTTCAAGGAAAACAGTCACCTTGTGATTATGGTGTTCGTTCACACCATGAAGCAAAGAAGAAGTCCTTTGACAAAGCAGAATCCACCTCCCTTTACACCAACAAGGTAGCAGGCCTTAATCCAGGCCCAAACTCCCAGGTCCCAACACAGAGACTGACAGACCTCCACTGTCAGAGAGGAGCAATCCACACCACCTGACAGTGCTGCCGAAGTTTTATAGCCCAAAACCAAGACCCGGCCTGGAACGTGGGGAGTAGTCACCCACCCAGCACTTTGCCTACTCCCAGTAAGAGCCGTCCTGAATCGGCTATACAGCCATACTAAAAATAGTAAAGTGTCAATCAGCATTAGCTGCCGCTGACACCTGAAAGTACCGGCTCTTACTTCACTGAGGCCAGGAACGTAAGTGACACATACCTTCCTCTATGACGGACCCCTGCGCCTTAATACATACCTCCCCGCTTTGTTCAACTCTGAGGGGGTGAACACTTGCTAGACAGTGTACCCAGGCACTGTCGTATCGCCCATAGTGGCAGACCACGCACTTGCTATGGGGCCTGGGAGTTTGAGGGGCCCGGGCAGGCTAATTGGCCCCGCCCCCTTTCCAATCAAAGTATGTCTCCCTTCCTCCTTGGCCCTGCAGCCAGCCACCAAATCCTTTCGTCTGCTGTGCTCTGCTGCTTCCCCTGCCTAGTATCGCTACAGCAGCAGAGCACTGTGTGAGAGAGAGGGCCCGGCAAGGTTAGCAGCACTTCACTGCTCTAACCTCCTGACCTCCCGACCACTGACCTGGAGAGCACTGGCCTGCAAGGTAGTACAAACTCCATGAGCTGTTGGTATTCCCTTATCCAACAGGGACACAAGCAGCAGACTGTACACTCTATATGACCGTTATCTAATCGCTAATACGCAGAGTTGCAGAGGGGGAGGGGGACACACTAGGGTGCTGACAGCTGGCTAAACCTATGTGTGTTATGTAGGTGTAGCAGGGAGTTAGTGGTTGTGCTGGTGTGTGTGTAAATATATATACACACACACACGCCTGTTCACAGCTTATTCCTTTCACAGCAGCTTCCCATAGACTTCAAACCCCCCATAGACATATGCTTGAAATTCTGAATTACTATTTCTAATAGGGCAATGAGGGTCAGGGACTGGATTGCCCTCAGAATTTGAAGTATATGTCTATGTATTCTAATTAGTGTTGAGCGGGCTTGTGCTTTGAAGTTCGGCGTACAATGTTCGGGTTATCTAAGAATTCCGTTATGAATTCTATTACCACGGACCATAAGTTATGATCTATGGTAGCGGAATCCATAACAGAATTCTCAGATAACCCGAACCTTGTATGCCGAACTTGGAAACACAATTATTATGTGTGTGCATATATATATATATATACATACTACTAATGACAAAACATCTGCATGTATTTTTTATGGGGGAAGGGGGCCATGATTTCTATGTACGCCCCTGTACCTGGGACAGGGCATCCGTGTTTCCCTGCAATCTGCCTGCCCTGTGTTCCACTGAGAACTTGAAGTTCTGTAATGACAAGAACCATCTGGTGACCCAAGCATTCCTCTCTTTGGCCTGGCTCATCCACTTGAGAGGGGAGTGGTCCGTCACCAGATGGAACTTTCTCCCCAACAGATTATTGCGGAGAGACTCGAGTGTCTATTTGATGGGCAGGCACTCTATCTCCACTATACTCTACCTAGTCTCGGCTGGGGTGAGTTTGCGGCTCAGGAAAACAACGGGATGTTCCTCCCCATTGATTTCCTGAGAGAGTACAGCTCTGAGGCCTACTTCAGAGGCATCGGTCTGTACCACAAACTCCCTCTTGAAGTCGGGCGTCACCAAAACCGGTGACCCGCACAGGACCAAAGCGGAAAAAGCCTCTTCCGCCTGGTCATTCCAGCGGACCATCACAGACTTCCGTCCCTTCAAGAGCCCTGTCAACGAAGCCGCTAAAGTGGCAAAATGGGGCTGCTGCTGACACCTGAAAATACTGGCTCTTACTTCAACGAGGCCAGGAAACTCGGTGACACATACCTTCCGTCAACCCTTGCGCCTTCCTACAATATATATATATATATATATATATATATTAACCACTCCAAAATAAGAATACACAGCAATTAAATGTATAAGATACATATTTTATTATTCAAATGTACAGAAAGTCTTAAAAATCCAGTACAAGCAGTGGCGTACCTCCAATAGAGGCAGACTACGCAGCTGCTATGGAGCCCCTGGGGGAAGGGGGCCCGCAGTGGAGGATAGGCCCCACCCAGTGGCGTACTGCCAATATAGGCAGACCACGCCGTTGCTATGGGGCCCGCCCCCTATTCTGCACAAGACAGTGACAGTTTATTCATAGTTTGAGGCGGCGTTCTTGAACTTCTCCCTCCGGCTCGAACCCCACCTATTGTTCAGGCTGCGGCTCCCTCCCAGACAAGGATCCTGCTGCTGATTGGCCAGTGTATCAGGCAGCCCCTTCACAGAAGTAGTTATTAACCCCTTTCAGCAGTATCCTACAGTATTTATTAACCCTTTTCAGCAGTCCCCCGAGGGGTTAATAAATACTGTGAATGGGAAACTGCTGAAAGGGGTTAATAAATACTGTGAAGGGCCTTCACATAAACCCTTTTCAGCAGTCCCTCATTCACAGTATTTATTAACCCTTTTCAGTCCCCTCTTCATACTTATTTATTTCCCCCTTTCAGCTGTTCCCAGGACCCACACAGTAGTTATTATTAACCCTTTTCAAAATTACCAGCGCCTACCCTTCCGCCTTTTGAGCAATCGCCGACGGCCCACAGCACAGACCCGGAGTACCTCAGCGCAGCTGCGCTCCTCAGAGTCTGTTCCTCCACTTCCTGCGTAGCCGCGCCTGCACAAACCAGAATTGACTGGCGCAATGCAGGCGCTGCCAGATGTCAGTGCGCTTTACGCCGTGATGTGAGTGATCCTTAAAGTGCCCCATACTCGTCGAGTCTAGAGTTGCCGATGACCATAAAAAAGGAGGACTTCTGGCCGTCCGTCCTGGCCTTGTGCCGGACGGAGGACCAGGAGTCTAAAAACCGGACGTCTGATCACCCTAATAGAGGCGTGCACCCGGCGTGGCAGAGTTATCCTCTGCGCTCACATGCTGCCTTCCATCTGCCGCCCGCCCTCAAGACAGTCATCAGCCAGTGAGTGCCCCCCACCCCTGGCCCATACTGAAGGACCGGTCAGTGAACAAAGAAGTGTGCCACAGTGAGAGGACAGCAGCAGACTTAATATAAAGTTCATATATGGTATTGTTTGGATATGGTATTCTTGATGGGGGGAGTGCAGCAGCAAGCAGTGGGATTTGGGGGGAAGGGGGCTATCATGTTACACATGCTTGGTTTGCCTTTTCATTATGTGTGTCTCCTCTCTCTTCCTCTAGCTTCTGCTCTCTCTCTTGTCTCCTCCCCTCTTCTTCATTCTGGCTTTACCCCTCATCTCAGCTACTTGCTCTGTTAGCTGCTCACAGCATGATTTTTTGACCTATCCATTTGTTCATCGGTGTATGATCTGCACAGTTTGGATTAAACTTCTTCACGATCTACAAGGTGTCGTTTGGATCCAGTCACTGTCCGCCACTGTCTGCAAAATATCTTTCAAAGGATCCTTGCTAGCTATGCATGTATAGTGAGATGTACACTCACCTAAAGAATTATTAGGAACACCTGTTCTATTTCTCATTAATGCAATTATATAGTCAACCAATCACATGGCAGTTGCTTCAATGCATTTAGGGGTGTGGTCCTGGTCAAGACAATCTCCTGAACTCCAAACTGAATGTCAGAATGGGAAAGAAAGGTGATTTAAGCAATTTTGAGCGTGGCATGGTTGCTGGTGCCAGACGGACCGGTCTGAGTATTTCACAATCTGCTCAGTTACTGGGATTTTCACGCACAACCATTTCCAGGGTTTACAAAGAATGGTGTGAAAAGGGAAAAACATCCAGTATACGGCAGTCCTGTGGGCAAAAATGCCTTGTGGATGCTAGAGGTCAGAGGAGAATGGGCCGACTGATTCAAGCTGATAGAAGAGCAACGTTGACTGAAATAACCACTCGTTACAACCGAGGTATGTAGCAAAGCATTTGTGAAGCCACAACACGCACAACCTTGAGGCGGATGGGCTACAACAGCAGAAGACCCCACTGGGTATCACTCATCTCTACTACAAATAGGAAAAAGAGGCTACAATTTGCACGAGCTCACCAAAATTGGACTGTTGAAGACTGGAAAAATGTTGCCTGGTCTGATGAGTCTCGATTTCTGTTGAGACATTGAAATGGTAGAGTCCGAATTTGGCGTAAACAGAATGAGAACATGTATCCATCCTCTGATGGCTACTTCCAGCAGGATAATGCACCATGTCACAAAGCTCGAATCATTTCAAATTGGTTTCTTGAACATGACAATGAGTTCACTGTACTAAAATGGCCCCCACAGTCACCAGATCTCAACCCAATAGAGCATCTTTGGGATGTGGTGGAACGGGACTTTCGTGCCCTGGATGTGCATCCCTCAAATCTCCGTCAACTGCAAGATGCTATCCTATCAATATGGGCCAACATTTCTAAAGAATGCTATCAGCACCTTGTTGAATCAATGCCATGTAGAATTAAGGCAGTTCTGAAGGCAAAAGGGGGTCCAACACCGTATTAGTATGGTGTTCCTAATAATTCTTTAGGTGAGTGTATATGGACACTGGAATATAGCAGAATATATGTACAAGCCTGTATACTCCAGCCAGCAAGTAAATCTCAGCATAAGATTAATCAGTTTTTTGCACAGATTATTGAAGAAACTGTTCATGCAACTGTTATATAATCAGCTCCTAGACTGTCTGTATTGTCACATGCATTCTGCCTGCAAGTCAATCTAAGCTCTGTATGCAATCAAAACTAACTTTGCAGCAGCCATTGCTAAACTTCTCTCTGACTCCCCCTCCCACTGGTTGCCTAGGAAACCCTCTCCCAGAGCCAGAAGATTGATACATTTCTATGCAAACACATACCTTGTGATTTAACCCTCTGCTTGTCATCACAATGCACCAGCAAGGCAATGTACAATCTGAGGAACCTAATACACAGAAAGAACCTGAACTTCCAACAGCTCAGGAGTCAGATCCTCAAGGTCACATAAAACAAAAACGTTTAGTGAAGCCAACCTGGAAAGTCCAAGAGAACTATGAGGCTGACAAAGAAGAACTGCTGCAGAACATCAGCCACTCATGGTCTAAAACTATTGAATGCATGTCAGCTCTGTCTTAGGGCTCTTTCACACTTGCGTTGTTGTGTTCCGGCATAGAGTTCCGTCGTCGGGGCTCTATGCCGGAAGAATCTTGATCAGGATTATCCCCATGCATTCTGAATGGAGAGAAATCCGTTCAGGATGCATCAGGATGTCTTCAGTTCCGGAACGGAACGTTTTTTGGCCGGAGAAAATACCGCGGCATGCTGTGCTTTTTGCTCCGGCCAAAAATCCTGAACACTTGCCGGATCCGGAATTAATGCCCATTGAAAGGCATTAATCCGGATCCGGCCTTAAAGGGTTTCTGTCACCCCACAAAACTCTTTTTTTTTTTTTGGATAGTTAGATTCCTTATAGGGCGATATAGGAGAATATAATAGTCTTACTTACTTTCATGCGGCCGATTCTTTGTAAAACGAAGTTTTATAATATGTAAATGAGGGCTCTACCAGCAAGTAGGGCGTCTACTTGCTGGTAGCTGCAGCAGCAATCCGCCCCCTCGCCGTGTTGATTGACAGGGCCAGCCGGGATCTCCTCCTCCGGCCGGCCCTGTCAGTAATTCAAAAATAGCGCGCCTCTGGTCATTCGGCGCAGGCGCTCTGAGATGAGGAGGCTCGTCTCCTCAGTGCGCCTGCGCCGATGACGTCTTCTCTTTCGGTGATGTCATCGGCGCAGGCGCACTGAGGAGACGAGCCTCCTCATCTTAGAGCGCCTGCGCCGAATGACCAGAGGCGCGCGATTTTTGAATTACTGACAGGGCCGGCCGGAGGAGGAGATCACGGCTGGCCCTGTCAATCAACACGGCGAGGGGGCGGATTGCTGCTGCGGCTACCAGCAAGTAGACGCCCTACTTGCTGGTAGAGCCCTCATTTACATATTATAAAACTTCATTTTATAAAGAATCGGCCGCATGAAAGTAAGTAAGACTATTATATTCTCCTATATCGCCCTATAAGGAATCTAACTATCCAAAAAAAAAAAAAAAGAGTTTTGTGGGGTGACAGAAACCCTTTAAGCTAAACGTCGTTTCGGCGCATTACCGGATCCGACGTTTAGCTTTTTCTGAATGGTTACCATGGCTGCCAGGACGCTAAAGTCCTGGTTGCCATGGTAAAGTGTAGTGGGGAGTGGGGGAGCAGTATACTTACCGTCCGTGCGGCTCCCGGGGCGCTTCAGAGTGACGTCAGGGCGCCCCACGCGCATGGATGACGTGATCCCCGTAATCCATGGAGAGCCCCGGGAGCCGCACGGACGGTAAGTATATTGCTCCCCCGCTCCCCACTACTACTATGGCAACCAGGACTTTAATAGCGTCCTGGGTGCCATAGTAACACTGAACGCATTTTGAAGACTGATCCGTCTTCAAATGCTTTCGGTTCACTTGCGGTGTTACGTATCCGGCGGGCACTTCCGGCAAATGGAGTGCACGACGGATCCGGACAACGCAAGTGTGAAAGAGGCCTAAACCAACTCATAAGGTATTGCACCTAGAGGGCGCTGTTAAGCAGTTGAATGCTGCCTATGAGAACTACCAAAGACTGTCTGCTAAATATGCTGATCTCTTAAAGCGGTACAACACAGAAAATTCCTTAAAAGAATTACAGGAATTGAATGAGCTCAATCTTGAAAGAGACGATCTAGTAATACAAACAAGGACAAAAACAGATGTAAAAATCGCACATCTCCATGAATCTAGATCCCATCTCTCCACAACTTCTAAGTGCTCCACACGATCTTCCAAATCCTTAAGATCAACATCTTCTACTCTCAGCCAACGACTCATCAAAGCCCGCGCTGATGCAGAAGCTTCTAAAATCCAGGCAGTTTTCGGCCAGAAGAAAGCGGAAATGGAAGCTGAGGCTGCACAGAGGGAAGCGGAAATGGAAGCTGAGGCTGCACAGAAGAAAGCGGAAATGGAAGCTGAGGCTGCACAGAAGAAAGCGGAAATGGATGCTGAGGCTGCACAGAAGAAAGCGGAGAAGAAAGCTAAGGGCTGCAAAGAAGAGAGCAGAAATAGAAGTCTTAGAAAAACAATGTGAGCATGCCAAAGACATGGCAAGACTAAGAGTCTTAGAGCAGGCTGTAAGTGACAATGAAAGAAGTGTTAATAGCCATCACTCTGTTATATCTTATGCATCAGTGTCATCACAGACCTCATCGAAACTCCATCACTCTGTCATATCAGCCAAAGAACTCAACCAAGGTGTTGTCTCTACATCTATTACACCTTCTCAAGTGGCAGAAACGGGTACGAATAGAAATGACCTACCACACTATCGCACTAACCTGCCACCCTCTAACCAATCCACTATTATGCGGCTACAAATCAAAACACCTTTGGACCGTACACCAGCTCCAGTGTTAAACGCCTCAGCACCATCTTATGTTCCCAAGTCACTCAACGTCAATGTACCAGCTACTGCAACTAACTTTGTTCCGCCTGCAATTATATACCCAAAGTCTGAAAACACAGACATGTCGCAGTTTGCAAAGTACATCCTTCACAGAGAACTCACTAGGACGGGCCTCACCATGTTTGATGACAAACCTGAAAATTGCTGAGGCTGGAAATTCACCTTTAAAGCAACAATCAGCGAATTAGATATCACTGTTGCAGAAGAATTGGATCTACTCATCAGGTGGCTAGGTCCTCAGTCAACTGAACGTATCAAGAGACTTAAAACTGTTTACATTTCCAATCCTGCTGCAGGTCTCAACGCTGTTTGGGACAGACTTGATCATAGCTTTGGCAGCTCTGAGGCCATCGAAGATGCCTTACTCAAAAGGTTGCAAGGCTTCCCAAGGATGACAGCTAAAGACAATCTAAAGCTTCAAGAACTTAGTGAACTTCTACTAGAGCTTCAACTAGTTAAGGCTGACACCCACCTACCCGGTCTTAGTTACCTTGACACCCCTCGTGGCATCAACCCTATTGTGCTTAAGCTACCATATGGCATCCAAGAAAAATGGGTTAGTCAAGGATCTACTTACAAGAAAAGGTATGGAGTAGCCTTTCCTCCCTTTTCCTACTTCTGTACCTTCATAAAGGAAATTGCAGACTCTAAAAATGACCCAAGTTTCTTCTACGGTGACTGTAACCCTCTTAGTCCATCTTCTCCAGGACTTGCAAACACGCGCATAACGCACAGAGACCGCAGGGGTCCAGTGTCAGTGAAAAGGACTGATGGTCAACCTGCACCTGCTGCGGTTCTTCCGAAGACTGGACAAAACAAGAAACTTGAGGATCCGAATCGCCAATGTCCCATACATAACAAGCCACACCCCCTTAAGAAGTGCATTAGCTTCAGAAAGAAACCTCTACAGGAACGCAAGGAACTTTTAAAGGAATTTGGAGTTTGTTTCAGATGCTGTGCTTCCACAGAACACCTGGCAAAAGACTGTAAGGCCATAATTAAGTGCATAGAATGCGGTAGTGACAACCACGTTCAAGCCCTTCATCTGTACCAACACAGCACTACTCCATCCACTGACATTCCCCCCAGGGCAAAGCTTGGCGGGGAGCACACTGAACAAACAGCAACCTCCACCCCAGTGTTCTCAACATGCACTGAAGTCTGTGGGGAAGGACTTTGTGGGAAATCCTGCGCTAAGATATCCTTGGTTCGCGTATACGCAAAGGGCAAACCTGAAAGGGCCGTAAGACTGTATACCATTCTCGACGACCAGAGTAACCGATCTCTCGCAAGTACAAGGTTCTTTGATCTCTTAAGCATAACAGGAGGTGCTCTACCGTATACCCTAGGTACTTGTGCAGGGATTACAGAAGTCTGGGGTAGAAGAGCCAGTGACCTTGTAGTTACTCCTCTCAACGGCAACTTGGAAATACCCTTGCCTACTATCATTGAGTGCAATCAGATCCCAACTAACAAGGATGAGATTCCCACTCCTGAAGCTGCCTTGCATCATACTCACTTGAAAGACATAGCTGATCAAATACCAGCCTTTGATGAGAATGCTGATATCCTGTTTCTACTCGGGAGAGACATCCTAAGGGTGCACAAGGTGCGCCATCAAATCAACGGCCCACATGATGCACCTTACGCCCAGCATCTTGATCTAGGCTGGGTCATTATTGGCAACGTCTGTCGTAGCAACGCCAGGAAACCTCTCTCGGTTTCTTCCTTTAAAACTCATGTCCTGCCCAATGGACGCACTACTTGCTTTCCAAGACAACATCACTATTGTGAAAGAAAAACTGTGTGTCAAAGGTACGCCAGAGCGCATCATACTCGATGATAGGAAAGCATTTATATTTCGGGATGACAACATTGGTAACACAGGGTTTGAAGTAACCAGAAAAGACAATGAGTTAGCAGCCACAATGGAAGACAAGGAATTCTTGAGAACCATGAGTAAAGAGTTCTATCAAGATGATTCTAACAGCTGGGTGGCGCCGCTACCATTCCGCACTCCAAGGAAGAGAATTCCAAATAATAGACAACATGCAGATTCGCGGTTCATCTCTTTAGAGCGCAACCTGAACCGGAAACCGGAGATGAAGAAACATTTTGTCGACTTTATGCAGAAGGTGTTTGAGAGAGATCATGCTGAACCTGCACCTCTTCTTATACAGGTATGCTGGTACCTACCGTGTTTTGGTGTCTATCATCCTCGTAAGCCTGATCAGATTAGAGTGGTCTTTGACTCAAGCGCTCGCTATGAAGGCGTTTCTCTCAATGACAATCTTCTCTCTGGACCCAATCTGAACAACAACCTCTTGGGAGTCATACTCCGCTTTAGACAAGAGCCAATTGCCATTATGGCCGACATTCAACAAATGTTTCATTGTTTCATTGCCCGTGAAGATAACAGAAACTTCCTCAGGTTCCAATAATGATGTCAACAACGAGGTCATAGACTATCGGATGAAAGTTCACGTGTTCGGCAATAGCCCTTCCCCCGCAGTTGCCATTTATGGACTGAGAAAAACTGCCCAAGTAGGCGAACAGGAGTTCGGGACGGATGCACGTCAGTTTGTGGAAAGGAACTTCTACGTGGATGACGGTCTTAAGTCCCTACCTACGGAAGAAGAGGCCATTGACCTTTTCACCAAAACCCAGAACATGCTCGCCACTGCCAACCTCAGACTACACAAAATTATCTCCAACAGCAATAAGGTAATGGGAGCATTTCCTTCCGATGATCATGCTGTCAGTGCCAAGGAATTCCAACCAGAGTCTGACCTTTCCCTCACACAACACAGCCTTGGATTGCTGTGGGATGTTAAGCAAGATACGTTCACATTTCAAACATCAGCTTGCGACAAGCCCTTCACAAAAAGAGGAGTACTGTCTGCAGTGAACAGTATCTACGACCCTTTGGGATTCATAGCACCCTTTACCATTCAGGGTAAGATATTACTCAGAAAACTCACTACAGAGAAAATAGAGAACTTCTTAAATACCAACAAGTGTAAGTGGGAATTCAACCCGCCTCCCTCTTAGCACATGGGAGGTTCTTGGGAACGCATGATCGGGGTTTCGAGAAAAATCCTGGACTCTATGCTGCTGGATCACAAATCTCAGCTTACACATGAAGTCTTGGTCACCTTCCTTGCTGAGGTGTCTGCCATAATCAATGCTAGACCTCTGGTTCCTGTTTCCACTGACTCAGAGTCTCCAGTATTGCTAACTCCATCTACCCTTCTAACTCAAAAGATCGGAATAGCCAGTATTCCCCCTCAAGACTTTGATTGTACCAATGTTTACAAACACCAATTGAAACGAGTTCAACATCTTGCTAATGCATTTTGGAGCCGTTGGAAGATGGAGTACCTCTGCAACCTTCAAAGTCGCAGAAAATGGCAAGTAAGCAAACCCAACCTGCAAGTTGGAGACATTGTTCTCTTCAAGGATAAGGACGTTCATCGTAATAATTGGCCTATCGGTCTTATCACAAAGACTATACCAAGTAACTATGGCAAGGTACGGAAAGCAGAAGTCAAGGTAATGAAAGAAGGTTCTGCTAGACACTACTTCAGACCCATAAATGAGCTAGTACTGCTTCTACCTAAACAGGAAGATGAACTCCTCACACCAGCTTGATACAAAGGGAGGTAAGAAGGACTGGTGCTGTTGCTGCCTTCCCCTCTGAAGATGGACTCACGGAACTATCTACTTCCTACCGTTCCACTTCAAGAGCTTTTCTACAAGTATTGAAGTAATGTTTTCTTGTTTATGTTCCTTTGTTCTTTTTGTTGCAGGTGTTCCAGTAGAAAAACATCTATATTTCATGGACTTGAACAAGGTTATTATTGTTATAAATGTTATTAGAAATCATAGATTTCAACGGGGAGTATCATGTTACACATGCTTGGTTTGCCTTTTCATTATGTGTGTCCCTTCTCTCTTCCCCTAGCTTCTGCTCTCTCTCTTGTCTCCTCCCCTCTTCTTCATTCTGGCTTTACCCCTCATCTCAGCTACTTGCTCTGTTAGCTGCTCACAGCATGATTTTTTGACCTATCCATTTGTTCATCGGTGTATGATCTGCACAGTTTGGATTAAACTTCTTCACGATCTACAAGGTGTCGTTTGGATCGAGTCACTGTCAGCCAATTCACCTAAGATTGATGGTTACCGCTATCTCAGCAGAACTGTAAGTTACAGAGATCACACTTTCAATGCTTAGATTGGAGAGGCAGAACAGGGGCCCTGTAGGATCATAGAGGACTCAGGAGGACAGTGTGCTTTCCTCCTACTCCTCCCCCCCTCACTCCCCAGGGAGAAGAGGGGGGAAGCACACTGTCCTCCTGAGTCCTCTATGATCCTACAGGGCCCCCCCAGCATATCAGTCACCTTGCAGGGGCGGGGGGAGAATATGATTGGTGGCTATGTGCACACTTAGCATCAACAGCAATGAGTTAAAGGGGTTATCCAACCTCTATAATGCCCCCCAAAATGCCCAGGGCCAGGCACCTTACTTACCTCATTCCCAAGCACCCGCATTGATCCTGATGACCACACAGCCGCCACTGCCTCCCTCCCGTCACGCAGATTAATACATCCAGCGACATAGGGGGGAGCAGCCAATAGCAGGCCACAATGGGAACGAGCCTCCCTAGCATCGTGGGTGGCGCTAGGGAGGCTCATTTCCGACGCAGCCTGCTATTGTCTGCACCGCCCTATTGGGCATAAGTATTAACTGTATGTGGTGCCTGGGCATTTTGGGGGGCATAATAGGGGTTAGATAGCCCCTTTAACCCTTAGGATACTGGAGGTTTTTTCATTTTTGCATTTTATTTCTTCTTCCCTATCATCCTTGAGCCATAACTTTTTTATTTTTCCATTCACATAGATGTCTGAGGGCTTTTTTTTTGTGGGAGAAGTTATACTTTAATATGGCATACAATGTAGTGTGAAACGGGCAAAAAAAAATTCAAATGGGGTGGAATTTGAAGAAAACCCCCCACAATTTTTCCACATTTTTATGGGTTTTGTTCCTACGGCATTCCCTTTGTGGCAAAACTGACCTGTGCCCTTCATACTCTGGGTCAGTACGATTACAATGATACCACATATGTATAGGTTTTATATGTCTAAATAGTGTAAAAATACATTAAGGCCCCTTGCAGACGAGCGTGTCCGGATGCGTACCGGTGCATTGCGGCAAACCCGCTCGAGTAGGAACGCTATTGCAGTCAGTTTTGACTGCGATTGTGTTCCGATGTTCAGTTTTTATCGCGGGGGTGCAATGTGTTTTGCACGTGTGTGATAAAAAACTGACTGTGGTACCCAGACCCGAACTTCTTCACAGAAGTTCAGGTTTGGGTTAGTTGTAGTGTAGATTGTATTATTTCCCCTTATAACATGGTTATAAGGGAAAATAATAGCATTCTGAATACAGAATGCATGGTGATGGATCATGTGATGGACTATGTGATGAGCGCAGTGACGTCACCACAGGTCCTATTGCTCACAGATGAAGACAGAAGAGATGCCGGATGCGCGAAGAAGTGGATTAAGGTGAGTTAAAAAAAAAATTCTTTTTTTTTAACCCCTCCAGCCCTATTTTACTATGCATTCTGTATTCAAAATGCTATTATTTTCCCTTATAACCATGTTATAAGGGGAAATAATAATGATCGGGTCCCCATCCCGATCGTCACCTAGCAACCGTGCGTGAAAATCGCACCGCATCCGCACTTGCTTGCGGATGCTTGCGATTTTCACGCAACCCCATTCATTTCTATGGGGCCTGCGTTACGGGAAAAACACACAAAAAGGAGCATGCTGCGATTTTGACGCAACGCACAAGGTATGCGTGAAAATCACTGCTCGTGTGCACAGCCCCATAGAAATGAATGGGTCAGGATTCAGTGCGTGTGCAATGCGTTCAACTCACGCATTGCACCCGCGCGGAATACTCGCCCATGTGAAAGGGGCCTAACACTTTGATAAAAAAAAAAATTATTAACTTTTTTTACATCACCATATTCTGACCCCCATAACTTTTTTATAGTTAGATGATCTACTGAGCTGTGTGGGGGCTAATTTTTTGTGGGATGAACTGTAGTTTTTATTGATACCATTTTGGAGTGTGTGTGACTTTTTAATCACATTTTATTAAATTTTTTGGAGTGAGAGAAGTGATGAAAAAATGGCGCTGGTAACAAAGGGGTTAAGATGTGGGGGATGGGCTGTGTCAGGCTTTAGCGCAGTGGGCACAGGCAGGAGGAATGATATATATGCGGGCTCCTGCCCTGCACTCGTTGAGCTTTGCTCACATACATATGGCGCACTGTGCGCACTCTGCTAAAGCCTGATATCGCTCATCTATGCCCGGCTTTACCAAAGCAGACAGGCAGGAGCAGTGATGTGTGCAGTACATGGCTCACTGCAGCCCCAGGAAGATCCTTACTCCCATACAGAGAGAGTACGAATTATAAAGCGCTATAGGCACCTGAATTCAGCACCTATTTCTTAAAGGTTTCTAACTGCTTCAGTAGAACATGTATAAAAAAAATTATTGGCAAGGAAGGGGAGGAGCCAGGAGGTGGGATGGGCCAGGGGTGGGTAGTGGGTGTGGTTGGGGGCCTAATTCAGACTCTTGCTATGGGGCCCAAGGATTTCTGTGTACGCCCCTGTCCCGCCCACTAATTACACTTGTATGGCTACCTGAGAATGTAAGAGGTGGAGAAGGACCTTTGGTGATGTCATCAACCATGTGACCAGTTCAGGAAGCCAAGGAATAGCAGAGCAGCAGAAGTCTAAAGGACCTTTGGTGATGTCATCATCATGTGACCAGTGCAGAGGACTGGTGAAAGACCTGTGGCATATCCCTGTGAGGGGGCGGAGCTTCTGTGTGGTGCCTGGAGGGGAGGTTAGTGGTGTTCTGGGATAACCCATAACATTCTAAAAAAGCTGGGAGTTGTAGTTCTGTCCTATTATATCTTTCTCCATGTAATTTAAACGTATGCCCTAGTACAGTCTGGTAATGCTGGGAGTTGTAGTTCTTTTGTCCTATTGTATCCCTCTCCATGTATTTTCCATTTATGCCCTAGTACAGTTTGGCAATGCTGGGAGTTGTAGTTCTCTCCTCTTATACCCCCTCTCTGTAATGTATACTGATGCCCCATAATAAGTCTGGCCATACTGGGGGTTATAGTTTTTTTTTTTTTTTAAAGCTGTCACCTGGTACAACTAGATGATGTCCTATAATAATCTGTACATGCTGGGAGTTGTAGTTCTCTCTTCTTAGGCTGGGTTCTCATCACCGTTTAGTTTTGCATGCAGGACTTTTTTCTGTCTAAAATAACGGATCTCTGACAGAAATGGCATAAACGGATGCCAAATGTGCAGAACTGATGCTTAAAATACAGGATCCGTTTTTTCTTTATTTTTCTGTTCATCAAACGGATCAGAAGAACAGAAAACTAATCAGTGATATGAACCCGGCCTGATACTCTCTCTGTGTAATATCTACTTGTATCTGATAATAACAGCCTGGACATGCTGGGAGTTGTAGTTCTCTCCATTTTACCTCTCCCTGTGTTGCTCCCTAATTTCCAATAATAACAATCTGGTGATGATGAGACTTATAGTTCCCTTGTCACTATTATAATGTTCTGCAGCCGCTGAGGTGTGTATTAGGCTTTGTTCAGATCTGTGCTGGTGACGGTCGCTGTTCTGCCGTCATAGGAGCACAACAACGAAAATCACTGTAATTCCGGATCTGGCACTTCATGGATGTTAACACTTGACGGATCCCTCTGACTACGATGAGATCTGACGGATTTCCATCTGCCAGGCTATAAAATTGTGTCCAGCATTTATGACCTGATCTGTGACTGAGTCCCCAACACAGATGTGGTCAAAGCCTTTTATGTTCTCTAGCATCAGATTATGATGTTCTGCAGCAGCTGAGGTGTGTATTGGGAGGTTCTACAGCAGCTGAGATGTGTATTAGGTGGTTCTCCAGCAGCTGAGGTGTGTTTTAGGAGGTTCTTCAGCAGCTGAGGTGTGTATTAGGAGGTTCTGCAGCAGCTCAGGTGTGTATTATGATGTTCTGCAGCAGTTGAGGTGTGTATTATGAGGTTCTGCAGCAGCTTAGGTGTGTATTAGGTGGTTCTGCAGCAGCTTAGCCAGCAGTTCCTTAGGAGTCAAGCACGGGGAAAAGAGCACCAAACAAACAATAATGGATGCTGCACGCTGCTGATATTGAGTGTACAGCGATGCGTAGCCTCCGGCACTATGATGGCCGTCTCGCTGTACGCTAAATATCAGCAGCGTGCAGCATCCATTATTGTTTGCTGCTCCTAAGGAACTGCTGGCTTATGTCCAGCAGAAAAAAGCATTGAGCAGGATGCGAGTTAGGGAATCAGTATATCTGTAGCCAGCCTCAAAGGAGGATATAGGGATTGTTAAGCAGGTGGCACCTCTTTGTATACCACACCTCAAAGCCGGGTCCCCCGTGAGCCGCATGTTAGGCTCAGAGGATTACTGAATGCTATATCTCAATAAGGCGCACCTGACATCCCCACCCTCCAACAAATGGGGGACAGTGTCTTGATATATATGTGTTGAAAGCATGGCTGGGAGTCAGCAGGGTGGCAGCAATGGGAGGTCGGGAGCCAAACGTTCCCGGAGTAGAGCACCTGCTTCGCAGCACCCTACCTACCCGGGAAGTAGTGGTGCAGGGTGTGTCGGACCACCAGTACTCAGGAAGAGCATGTCCGCCTCTGTATTCTTCCTAACTCAGGAGAAATTACAAACCGCTGATCTGTAGCTTCCAGTTTCCCCAGTCACTGGTCGAGACTCAGTGTAGATAAAACAAAAATCTGCTTTATTGAGCAACTGCACAAACTTATATACAGAAATTGTGATCAGATAAAACTAAAATCACATCACATGCCCCTTGCACTCCCCAGACATTCTGTCAGCACCACACCACAGGGGTCCACCTGCTAATAGCTCCAGACAGCTCTAGCAAGAGCCTGGCCAGAATGGCATTGTTCTGAGCTCCTCCAGAGTACAATGAGAGATAACGAGAGGGAGGAGGAGAAAGAGGGGCGCTGCCAGTCTTTTCATAACCAGGTCACACATCATAACATAATTACACCCAATACACATATAACTCTTCAGCATGTCGTCACACAGGGGTTCACGGAAGTAGCGGCGGTAGCAGTCAATCAGTGCGGCGGTTATATGTGTTATTTTGTATTTTAGTACAAAAAGAAAAATGCATTCTCAGTTCACGTCGGTGGCGGTTATATGTCTTGAAAGCGTTTAGTGGCCTATTTCAGTACAAAAAGAAAAATACATTCTCAGTTCACGTCGGCGGTTATATGTGTTGAAAGCATGGCTGGGAGTCAGCAGGGTGGCAGCAGTGGGAGGTCGGGAGCCAAACGTGCCCAGGGTAGAGCAACTGCTTCGCAGCGGCCTCCTACCTACCCAGGAAGTAGTGGTGCAGGGGTTCACGGAAGTAGCGGCGGTAGCAGTCAGTCAGTGCGGTGGTTATATGTAGTAAAATCTTTATTGAAGTATTTTGGTCAAAAAAACAAAATTTATTCAGCAGTCAGCGCTGCGGTTTTATGCGATAAAATCTCCATGATAAATCTGCAGCGCGAGGACCCCGTGTGGCTTCTACACACTTTCAAAATTATCCTTCAGCAGAGCGAATAGATGCCGGATTACCGGGACGCTCCATGACCTTCCCAGGAGCTGCTGTCGGGAGCAGCGGTTCATTTCTGAGACGTCTGTATAGTGCAGGGGGAATCCGAACACCCTCTCCATCTCTGTGCTCCGTTATATGTGGTAAAATCTTTATTGATGTATTTCGGTCACAGTTATATGTACTAAAACCTCTTGGGATGTATTTCAGTAGAAAAACAAATTGTATTCAGCATTCAGCGCTGCAGTTCTATGCGGTAAAATCTTTAGTGACGTATTTCCGTGGAAAAACAAATCTTGTTCAGCGCTGTAGTAATATGCGGTAAAATCTTTTGTGATGTATTTAGTTGGAAAAACTAATTGTAATCAGCGTTCAACGCTGCAGTTATATGTGGTAAATTCTTTTGTGATGTATTTCGGTCGAAAAACAAAATTTATTCAGCGTTCATCGCTGCAGTTATTTGTGCTAAAATCTTCATTGACGTATTGCGGTCGAAAAACAAATTTTATTTAGCGTTCAGCGCTGTAGTTATATGCGGTAAAATCTCCATGATAAATCTGCAGCCTGGGGGCCCCCCGTGGCTTCTACACACTTTCAAAATCATCCTTCAGCGGAGCGAATAGATGACGTATGACCGGGACGCTCCATGACCTTTCCATGAGCTGCTGTGGGGAGTTCTGAGACATCCGTATAGTGTGGGGGGAATCAGAACACCCTCTCCATCTCTGTGCACCGTTATATGCGGTAAAATCTTTTGTGACTTATTTCGGTGGAAAAAATAATTTTATTCAGCGTTCGGCGCTGCAGTTCTGTGCGGTAAAATCTTTAGTGACGTATTTCGGTGGAAAAATAAATCTTATTCAGCATTCAGCGCTGTAGTAATATGTGGTAAAATCTTTATTGAAGTATGTCGGTCGAAAAACAAAATTAATTCAGTGGTCAGCACTGCGGTTATATGCGGTAAAATCTTTATTGAAGTATTTTGGTCGAAAAACAAAAAAATTTATTCTGCGCTTTGTCTTGTCCATGTCTGTAGCATTGTCTGTAGGTAATTGAGGCCTGTTCATGCCAGGCAGGTTCCCCCAGAAGTATCTTGGTCGATTGACACTCTGTCATTGGGCCACTCTGTGGCCTACTCTTGCTGCTGCCACCTCCAGACTCAGTCGTTGTGCCACTCTGTTGCTTACTCATGCTGCTGCCACCTCCAGACTCAGTCATTGTGCCACTCGGTGACCTTCTCCTAATCCTGCTGCTGTTGCCACCACCTACAGACTGTCATTGTGCCACTTTTTCCACCTCCAGACCCTGTCATTGGGCCACTCTGTGGTCTCCTCATGCTGCTTCCACCACACCACTATGTCATAGGTCCACTCTGTAGACTTCTCATGCTGTTCCCACCCTTCCCCACTTCATGACTGGTCCATTATTTTGGCTTTCGGCCTGGCTGACATCCTCATTTATTTGACACTTCTTCTGATCGGTCAGAAGGAAGAAAAAATTAGACGCACAACAGATCCTGTCTGTGTAACAGCTGTAAGGCCTGTATGGTCCCATCAGAATTGGCTTATGAATTGGTAGCCAAAAGCAGGAGTGGGTAGAAAACACATATTCGGTTCACTTGTCATCTCTGTTTTGGATCCACTCCTGTTTTTTATGGCATTAGCAATACTGATAGATTACTGACCAAATGCTGACCGAGTGAAGGCAAATGCTCAACAGACAGGATCCGTTTTGTGAGGGGTTATTGTTGTGAAAGGGCAAAATAGAGAAAGGGCAAAATAATCAGTGACGTCAACACAAACTTACCGCTGACACCCTCTCCACTCTGTCGGGGGGCTCTACTTGTATAAGCGTTTAATAGAACAGGTTCTGTGGACATCTATGTGGAATCAGCTGACGACGGTGTAAAAGAAGTGCGCTTCTTCTTGGCGCTAACATCGATCTGTAAGGCTGAGTTCACACTTGAGTTATTTGATCAGTTTTGGCCCCGTGACTGCCCAAATAAGTGAAGTGTGCAGTGATTCTAAGAGCGACGCCTGTCATATACATGTCATACGGACTCACAATATTATTTCACTACCAAAGCAGACTCCCTATGTGTGTTACTGCAAGGCACAGTGTTCTACACCACTATAAAGGCTTGGACACCTGATGTACCTGTGTGCCAAATTTTGTGATTGTAAATGCGACGGTGCAGATTCCTTTAGCAGACATACACACACATACACTCAGCTTTATATATTAGATATATAGCTATGAAATATTGGGACAATTATGTAATATTTAGTTGAATGTCTTTCAATTTACTTGGCTGCAAAGTATCAGTCATTAATCTTACTCTTATCAAACCTGAATTGCGGATGCAAGTACATGCAGGGACATGGTGTCATGACCCCTCACTATTTGTATGCGCAATCATTATATGTTATCTGTATTGCTTACCTGGTAACAGATGCGAATAGTGCAGTCCGAAGTCCTCAGGAAAGTGAAGCAACATCTTAATTGGAGGATGGATCAATGGTCTGTCTTGTGGATACCTATAAAAGAAAAGGACAGGTCATTTGCTGCGCACTAACGTAAGTGGCAGCGAAGAACTCCCCCTCCCCCTTTTCAATTAATGTCATGGTGTTATGTATGGGGTAATAGTCACTCTCTGAGTGGACTAAGTGGTTATTTAATTAATTGGTATTGTATAAAGTTGGTATTAGATTAATGTGGTTTACTGTTATTGAATTATGGGTAACATTAAGACACGGTGGCCGATTATAATCCAATATAATAAAATATAATTAATAAGTTACGAGTGGTTGTTTATTTACGAGTTGATTACAATTAAAGTAATAAAACATGGAGTATATGACACCATGTTATTAGGTTCTAAGAGTTGGAAGTTATTTTGCACACTCAGTTAATAAGCAGCGGATAGATGTGAAATATTATTTGCAAGGTGCCGTGAATATGCAGTAAGGTGTAGACAGATATTTATGTGAGGTAGGTCACACACAGTTGAGTATCTGTCTGCCATGCTGAAAATATGATCAAATGATTTCTATGCTCTTGTAATTGCATATGAAGCTGTAGCAGACTATAAGATCCCTTGTCATTATGCCATCTGTAGAAAAAAGGAAAATGATCATAGATCCAGTAGATCAGATAATCACATTGGAGTTCTCTTGCGCTGAACCTAGATAGAGATGGCCAGAAAAAATGTATACAAATGAAAAAGATATCATAAATCGGATATCTATTCTGTTTCTTAAAGGCATCTGTCAGCAGATTTGTACCTATGACACTGGCTGACCCGTTACATGTGCGCTTGGCAGCTGAAGGTATCTGTGTTGGTCCTATATTCATATGTGTCCGCATTGGCGAGAAAAATTATGTTTTAATATATGCAGAGGCTCTGCTCTCTCTGCAACTGCTGTGCCCTCTACACTTTCATTGACAGGGCCAGGTGTGATGACTTTTCACTGCCTGGCTCTGTTAATAAAAGTGGGTAGGTTGCCCCGGTCGGGGACACAGCGGAGCGGCAAGAAGGAGGAGGCTGCTCTAGCCTTGAGCCCTGCAAAGAATGTCCTCCTGACCACCTTACCCAGCATTGGGTCACAAGACACAGGCCATGCTTGCGTAACTTCTACATTATTTTCGCTCGGAGAGTTATCTGTAGGGTTACATAGGACTGCAGGTGATATCTACCACATTACCTGTACTCAGAGTTATCACCATGGTGTCTGTGGTGTTACATAGGACTGCAGGCAACCGCTACTACATTATCTGTACTCAGAGTTATCTTCATGTTATCTGTGGTGTTACATAGGACTGCAATCCACAACAGAATCTACATGTGACACGTAGATTCTGCAGCATAATAGTCACAGGAACACAGCAAAATAATCAGGTTGAAAATCCGCAAGAAATACAGTGCTGCAAAGTAAGAATGCTTACAAAAATAGAAGTGCTAATAGTTTATTTTCATCAATTAAGAAAATGCTAAGTGAATGAACAAAAGAGAAATGTAAATCCAATCAATATCTGGTGTGACCACCATTTCCCTTCAAAACAGCATCAGCACCAAGGAATTCGGCAGGGAGTTTGTTCCAAACATCTTGGAGAACTAACCACAGATCTTCTGTGGATGTAGGCTTGCTCAAATCCTTCTTTCTCTCCATGTATTCCCAGACATGTGGAGGCCATATCATCTCCTCCATGGCTCCTTGTTCTTCTTTATGCTGAAGATAGTTCTTAATGACATTGGCTGTATGTTTGGGGTCTTTGTCCTACTGTGGAATAAGTTTGGAGCCAATCAGATGCCTCCCTGATGGTATTACATGATGGATAAGTATCTGCCTGTATTACCCAGCATTGAGGAAACCATTAATCCTGAAAAACATTCTTTTCGCATCTGCCTAAAACTTTTGCACAGCACTTTAGCGCTCTCAGGATGCTGCTGTATCATTTGTGTTAGTTTTCTTTTGTATTGCAGTCAGGACAGACATGTACCTGCACATTGATTTCACTTTTTTAGGATGTGCTCACTGTTTTCTTTTCAGTTTGTCAATTTAGGGCATGTTCACATCTGCGTTGGAGGCTCCACTTCGGACCTCCGTCACAGATTTAGTCAAAAGCAGCAGAAAAGTCCCCTTTAACATAATATTATTGGAATCATTTCCTTTAGACACTAAAGAGCTAAATCTCTGTAAGGAAAGTTGAATTCCTCCTGCTTCATCGCTTGGGCCTTCAACAGAATACTGGTGCCAATTGGAGTCACAACAACATTTCTGAGCAGCGACGTGGCATCTTCTGCAGTAACGCGTCTAAAAACAAGTTTTCATTTTCCTTATTTGTCAGGGAGTTATGATGGAAACGGGCACACAGCTGAAACAGACATCCATACAGACATAGTAACTACATTTTCCACACTGTAACAACTGATACTGTCCAGTACAAAGCTAAAAAAAAATCGAATGGGAGCATTATTACTATTGGGGACACTGTTAACACTAAATGCACTCTGGCAGATAAGTATTTCTATTGGTGGGACTTTGGGGAGCAGTATTACTGTGGTGCACCCTGGCACAGTATCAGCTTAGCACAATTATTTTTGGGGGGCACAATTTACTGGGCGTAGTTATTTTTTAGGGCACAGTGTGCCAATAATTATTGAAGGGGGCACTATCTGCGTAGTACTAGTATTTTCAGGGGGACTATTTTTGCAGTATAGCATTGGGGGTCACAGTAGGCACAGTATCCGTGGTGTTGAGAAGGTGGGAGGATGATGGAAAAGTAGAGAGAAGAGATGGCTGATAGAAATCATCACGGTGGTCTGTTCTGAATGGAGAAGATGAGGAAAGAGAACATCTACATCAGAGGATGTGTCACTGGATGTAAAAGGTATGTGGTGCTGTTTTACCCTGTATGTTTTGTAGCGCTGTATGTAATGTTTTGCAAGTATGTCTTTAGCAATAGGGCTGGAGAGAAGGGGTTAGGTTAAGAATTTGGCATGGGGGGTGCCATTTCACTTTTTGGCTTAGGCAGCAGAAAGGGTAGGTGCACCCTGCCCCTTGCCACAAAGCACTGAGGGAAGGGGGGCCCAAACTGAGCTCTTGCACCAGGGCCCATGAAACTTTAGCTATGCCCCTGCGTTAATCCCCCCCCCCCCACCAGACACCTCTTCTCCAGACCAAATAAATGTAATTCTTTTAATCTTTCCTCATAACTAAGACCCTCTATGCCCCTTATCAGTTTAGTTGCTCTCCTTTGTACTTTTTCCAGCTCCACAGCATCCTTTCTATGGACCCACAATTGAAATGCATATTCCAGATGAGGCCACACCAAAGCTTCGTCAAGTGGTAATATTACATGCCTTGTTTAATACATGACGATATCCTTAGAAGCAGCTGATTGACAATGTATGCTGTTATTTAATCTACTATCTACAAGGACCCCCAAATCCTTCTCTATTAGTGACTCTCCCAGTGTTACATCCCCTAGGACATATGATGCACAGAGATTATTACTACCCAGATGCATAACTTTACATTTATCCACATTGAACCTCATTTGCCAAGTTGATGCCCAATCACTCAGTGTCCAAGTCAGCTTGTATTTTATGGATATCTTCCTTAGACTACACAGTACTACATAGCTTAGTGTCATCTGCAAAAATAGAAACAGTGCTATTAATCCCATCCTCTATATTATTAACCCTTTAGTGACCACCCATATGCCTTTTTATGGTGGTCACTAAGGGGCCTTAGGCTGGGCTGCCAACTTTTTATGCAAGTAGTTACTAAAACAGACATGTCAGGAGAAGTGACAGCTCCTCTGGATAAAATTGCAGTCATGTGAGTTTTCGGTAATGTAGTACGGTAATTGTGACTACAGAAGTATATAACCTTCATAGGTACAATATTCCTTTGTTTTACCCTGTGATCACATTATCTGTAATATTTTAATGATGTTAATATCCTTGCATGGTTTGCCTCCCTGTTTGTTCATCAGTATTAAAAATCACAAGAAGAAAAATGTAATATTGACTTTTATAGTTAGCTGCATCACAAAATCCATTAAACCTGCTTAAATTACATGTATTAAAGAACAAACTAAATTGAATTATAATTATATTGATAGCATATTAAATATGAGAAACGTTATTGTGTACACAAGAAAAGATTTATACATGGCTTTCTGCAGGACAAGGAAATTAGATTTTTATGAAAACAGCTAAAGATAAGAATTTTGCTGTTTCCTATTCAGTTATGCGTCATGAATGATGAATCCCTGCAAATATCATTATAATGGCGCATTCGATTTATTAAATAGGATTTGACCATAGTTGTTGTTAGAGACGAGCAAATTCTTTTAAAATTCTATTTGCTGGTTCGCCAATTTTTTTTGGGGAAAAATCCGGTTCGATCCGAATTTGTTCACGGCGAATATAGTTAAAAAAAACTGCTATTTCCTGGCTGCAGAGAGCCTTTCTAGTGGTCTAGAACACTGTGCCTTGCAGTAACAACCATAGGGAGTCTGTTTTGGTAGTGAAATAATACTGTGAGTCCGATGACAGGCATCGCTCTTAGAATCACTGCACACTTCACTTATTTGAGCAGTCACGGGGCCAAAACTGACCAAATAACCTAAAGTATGAACTCAGCCTTACAGGTCGATGTTAGCACCAAGAAGAAGCGCACTCCTTTTACACCGTCATCAGCTGATTCCACATAGATGTCTACAGAACCTGTTCTATTGGACGCTCATACAAGCAGAGCCCCCCCCCCCTGACAGAGTGGAGAGGGTGTCAGCAGTAAGTTTGTGTTGACGTCACTGATTATTTTGCCCTTCCTCAGAACAATAACCCACAAAAAACAGATCCTGTCTGTGGAGCATCCGCCTCAACTCGGTCAGCATTTGGTCAGTAATCCATAAGTATTGCTAATGCCAAAAAAAACAGGAGTGGATCCAAAACAGACATGACACGTGAACGGAATATTTGCAAGTCTTCTGTGTTTTGTACCCCCTCCTGCTTTTGGCTGCCAAATCATAAGCCAATTCTGATTGGACCATGCAGGTCTTAGAGCTGCTACACAGAGAGGATCTATTGTGCGTCTCATTTTACCTTCCTTCTGACAGATCTAAAGAAGGGTCAAATAAATGATGATGTCAGCCAAGCCAAAAAGGCTAAATAGTGACCCAGTCATGAAGTGGGGAGGGTGGGAACAGCATGAGAAGTCCACAGAGTGGCCCTGTGACCTAGTGGTGAGATTGTAACAGCATAAGGAGGCCACAGAGTGGCACAATGACAGTGAAGAGGTGACAGCAGCAGCAGCTTTAGGAGGAGGCCACAGAGTGGCACAATGACAGAGTGTGGGGGTGGAAGCAGCAGCAGCATCAGGAGGAGGCCACAATGACAGAGTGTGGGGGTGGCAGCAGCATGAGGAGACCACAGCGTGGCCCAATGACAGAGTCTGGAGGTGACGGCAGCATCAGGAGGCCGCAGAGTGGCAAAATGACATAGTGTGGAGGTGGCAGCAGCATCAGGAGGCCACAGAGTGGCAAGGTGACATAGTGTAGAGGTGGGTGGCAATACCAGTACCCGCTGAAGATGGAGGATGAAAGAAAGAGCACTTGGCATCAGATGTGTGGCATCAGGTGGGTAACAGCATCAGTATAGTAGCTAAGGCAGGTAGCCAGAAGAAACCGGTCTCTTTTGTCAAAGTGTTGGTGTGGCACCATGGATGATCTACTCTGATGCATCAGGCATTGGTGAGGGGAAATCCTGGCTGATCCACGCCTGATTTATCTTGACAAAGGTCAGTCTCTCCACATTTTGGGTGGACAGGCGAGTTCTTCTTGGGGTAACTATGGCCCCTGCCGCACTAAACACCCGCTCTGATGCTACACTACTTGTGGTGATGGTGGTGCATTAATATAGTAAACAATAGCACAGCGCCATGATGTTTCGCACACACACACACAGCCATCTAAATTCAGCTGCATTTCAGGGACAGGGATGTACACTTGCCCCTTGGGAGTTTTAATCTGTTTCTAATCTGCTAATTTTCTGTTAGAAATAACTGAAATGGCACCAGACTGGCAGCCATTTCAGTAAGAGTTTGGTTACCGAGGCAACCTGTCAGAGTCTGTGTGAGCTGGATGCAGGAAGCCATTTTTGGAGTTCAGTTGAGAGAGAGCAGCATTAGAGGAGAGAGCTGTGTGGTAACAGCTCTGACAGGATACTAAATGTGTGCAGGACTCTAGACATAACCTAAGAGCCTAGATAATACTCATTTATGAAAGGTATTTTTTCAATGTTAAACCCCTTTTGTTTACATTTCATGCCCTATGTTTTGTCTACCATTTTTTCTGTAAATCTTTGAAACCACATCTTGTTATGACTGACTTTGTCCCATTAAAAAGAACTACGGTATTTATTTTTAATTGTCTGCTTCCTTTCGCTCTGAAATATTCACAGCTTTTTGAGAATCCAACTTCCTTTAGGAGAGAATTGGCATATTCCAGTGTTATGGTTAAGATTTAATTATATGTCGATTGTAAATGTATGGGGACTGTTCAATCAGATGTGGGTCATCTGAGAGAAGATTATTGTGTTCAGGAAAGTGACAAATAGGTCTTTTGGTATATCATCCAAGTGTTACAGTGCAATAGGTCATAGGCGATCGATAAGATATCGATTGGCAGGGAGCAAGTTGATATTTAATTGACGGTAGATTACAGTATCAAAATCCCTGATCCTCAGGTTTAGTGTGGTTCTCTTTATGAACCTGGTGGCAGCAAATATAGGGTGTGGGGAGTTAATGCTTTGATTTTTTCTCGGCACCCATATATTGTCACGGCTGTGTTACACGGACAGGCTCTTTCCGGCAGGCGCCTGTGTTACCAGTAGCAACTGGAGGTGGTTGCGTGGGGCTTCGCTTGGCTGTGGGCATGGTTCCTGACACTACTGGTTGGGCAGGACAGCTTTTCCAGGGCAAACTCTGCCAGTTGCGGCCACAAATCCAGTTTGGCTGCCCAGTAGTCCAGCGGATCTTCAATGTGGGGTGGCAGGGTGCTCTCCAAATATGCCACCACCTGCTGGTTCAGGTCCTGCTCCAGGTCTAGCTACTGCTGCTGGTGAGTAGTTTTTTTCACTATTCGGGTGAAGAAAGCTTTTTATCAGCGACTCTAGACTCAGGTTGCTGCTGATGGAGCTGGAACTGCTATTACCCCCCCCCTCCCCTGCCACAGCAGCTTTGGCAGAGGAACGTGAGCGCAAAGGGCCCCCCTGGTCAGACCTGCGAGAGGATGGACGATGGCGCAGATAGGCAGTGGCCAACTGACTAGATAGGATGTCCCTATAGTAGTTCAGTTTGTCCTCCCTCTCAGCGGGTGTAAAAAAGGCCCCCATTTTGGACCGGTAGCGAAGGTCCAACAAGGTAGAGAGCCAGAAGTCATCCCACTGTCGAATTGTGACAATTGGGCTGTGACTACTCAAGCAAGTGAGCATGCATCGGGCTATTTGTGCAAGTGACTCGTAGAGGGACTCCATGCCTCCATCTCCACTGCATACTGCCACGGTGTGTCTGGGTCCTCTGCCTCATCTTCCTCATCGCCCTGTAGCTCCTCTGGCTGCTCCTGCAACGCCCCAGAGTGGCATTACCACTTCTGCACCCTGCTACTGTTTTTATTGGTTAACCTAGTGTCATCTGTGTGTTTATTGCAGGACAGTCACACTGTGCATTTCCTATTTTGTAACTGTTTAAGTGTATTATGCCTGGTTCAACAGCAGATGGCGGCAAACATGGCAGAGCTACAGGTAAGACAATGGAGCTTTCTTTCCATTCTAAACCCCCTCTGTGGTGTGGTGGGAGTTTTTTCCACTTGCTGCAGGGAGGGAGGAGTTTAGTTTAGAGTCAATTCAGCTTACCCCCTGCCAAGGGGAGGAAGCAGGTGCCCGTCCCTGTTGGATGTGGCCTTGCCCAGGCCAGCCGGAGAACCTTCAGCTCAGCTGGATATAGAGGAAGCCTCTGAAGCCAGGAGTAAAGTTCCCTGGACCAGTTTAGAGTCAGACTACAAGAAGGAAGTTGCAGCATACAGCAAAAGCTAAGTGATACAGCTAGCCTGTCAGCACAGCATAGCCAGAGAGCAACAGACATAGCAGAGAAGAGTTTGCCTGCCACAGTTAATGCCAAAACCTGCTGGAACCAAGACAAAGCCTGAGTCTGTTTGGAGAAACGTTTATTCAAATGAAGCTGTTATCAACTTCATCACAAGGTCTGGATTAAATTTATTTCTTAATCTCCTACTACTACTACTACCCCCTTTTCCTGCTTTCGGAGGGCAACACCTGGGGTTCAGCGTATCCAGGTAGGAGCACCGTGACACGTGCACCAACATTAAGGGACATTAGGCTACCCGACACCACTCTGGCATTACTACACTTGGGTGCCATCTACCACTACATCACTAAAAGGGGCCCTGTGCCCCTGTTCAGGGCTGTCTTTAATATTGATTGGACCCTGGGCAAATACTTACTTGGGCCCCCTGGATCCCGCCTTCCCACACCTTAGCAGGCAATCACGCCCTCCATCACAACACACACACAAAAAATCCACACATCTGGTAGAGTACAGTGAATGACTGTAAATACTTCCAGTTCTGAAGACTCCAGCGGCTCAGGATCAGTGCTCTGGGCAGCTGTGCTCAGGCTGGAAGTGGGCACCGCTCTGCAGGAAGGAGACCAGGGCTCGGCTCACCCTAGTGTTACAGTGCACCCCAGCCCCCCACAGTATGCAGTATAGCACCCTATAGTATACAGCAACCCACAGTATGCAGTATAGCACCCTATAGTATACAGCACCACACAGTATGCAGTATAGCACCCCACACTATACAGTACCCCACAGTATATAGAAAAAGGAGAAAAAGACCCCGGATATCCCAGAAGCACAAAGAGAACAGTGTCTACACAATACGGGCGTACTGGGACATCCGAAAACGAGGGGGTAACTCGGTACAAGCTCCGAGTGCAATATCAGAGAAAAGAGGAAAGAAGCTCAAAGTACCAGGAATGACAATTAAATAAATATTTTATTAAATCAAAGACATGATTAAAAACACACATACAATTGATGCCAAGGACAGGGTAGGGGGAACAGAGGAGGAGAAAACAAGCGCCACCCTGGATGGACACACTGGTCACACTGTACATGTAAAGATAGTATTAAGGATCATGAGGAGAATAAATAATTAAAGTGCAATAACCAACTCATGAATCCAGTATAGCAAAGTATATATATGGATATAAGGTAAGTATGGATCAATAAGAAAACCAGCCGTGGCTATAGTGCATAATATGCTGACCAAAGTACAAAAGTAATAAAATGAAGTCAGCAGAGCAATAAATAGAAGCCGAGTGAGAAATCTCAACATCGGCAACACAAAGCCATGGGAGGAAGACTGTGATCAAAAGCTTACCCCAGGTGAACCAAGTGTGGACGCAAGAACCAGGATGGCGCTACCCCAACGCGCGTTTCGGCCGATCACAGTCTTCCTCCCATGGCTTTGTGTTGCCGATGTTGAGATTTCTCACTCGGCTTCTATTTATTGCTCTGCTGACTTCATTTTATTACTTTTGTACTTTGGTCAGCATATTATGCACTATAGCCACGGCTGGTTTTCTTATTGATCCATACTTACCTTATATCCATATATATACTTTGCTATACTGGATTCATGAGTTGGTTATTGCACTTTAATTATTTATTCTCCTCATGATCCTTAATACTATCTTTACATGTACAGTGTGACCAGTGTGTCCATCCAGGGTGGCGCTTGTTTTCTCCTCCTCTGTTCCCCCTACCCTGTCCTTGGCATCAATTGTATGTGTGTTTTTAATCATGCCCCACAGTATATAGTAGAGCAGTATAGCAGCCCACAGTATACAGCACCCCACAGTATACAACACCTCACAGTATACAGTAGAGCAGTATAGCACCTACAGCACCCCACACTATACAGCCCCCCACACTATACAGTACAGCAGTGTAGAACTCCACAATATACAGCACCCACAGTATACAGTATAGAGCCCCCCACAGTATACAGTTCAGCAGTATAGCACTCCACAATATACAGTATACAGCCCCCCACAGTATACAGCCCCCCACAGTATACAGTACAGCAGTATAGCATTCCACAATATACAGTATACAGCCCCCCACAGTATACAGGCCCCCCACACTATACAGCCCCCCGCAGTATACAGGCCCCCACAGTATACAGTACAGCAGTATAGCACTCCACAATATACAGTATACAGCCCCCACAGTATACAGTACAGCAGTATAGCATTCCACAATATACAGTATACAGCCCCCCACACTATACAGCCCACCATAGTATACAGGCCCCCACAGTATACAGCCCCCCACAGTATACAGGCCCCCACACTATACAGCCCCCCGCAGTATACAGGCCCCCACACTATACAGCCCCCCACAGTATCCAGCCCCCCACAGTATACAGCCCCCCACAGTATCCAGCCCCCCACAGTATACAGGCCCCCGCAGTATACAGGCCCCCACACTATACAGCCCCCCACAGTATACAGGCCCCCACAGTATACAGGCCCCCACAGTATACAGGCCCCCACCGTATACAGGCCCCCACCGTATACAGCCCCCCACAGTATCCAGCCCCCCACAGTATACAGCCCCCCACACTATACAGGCCCCCACACTATACAGGCCCCCACAGTATACAGGCCCCCACAGTATACAGGCCCCCACAGTATACAGCCCCCCACACGATACAGCCCCCCACAGTATACAGCCCCCCACAGTATACAGCCCCCCACAGTATACAGGCCCCCACAATATACAGCACCCACAGTATACAGTATACAGCCTCCAACACTATACAGTACAGCAGCATAGCACTCCACAATATACAGCACCCACAGTATACAGTATACAGGCCCCCACAGTATACAGCCCCCCACAGTATACAGGCCCCCACAGTATACCGCACCCCACTATACATTAGTTTACAGCAAGCATGTCAAACTCAAAGGCTAACATGGGCCAAAAAAACAAAATTTAAGTTTATGTGGGCCGCATCAAAAAAAAAATAAAAAAATCGTACATTTTCATAGAACAACATTGTTGTTTCATGACTGCTGACCCCCAACATACCGTTGCCCAATAACACAAGTGAGACCTATATATATATACAAATATTAAACTTCACTATAAGACGCACCTAGGTTTTTGAGGAGGAAAATAAGAAAAAAATATTTTTAACCAAAAGTTGTGCTTTTGGTGGGCTTTGAATTAATGGTGGTCTGTGCATGACACTATTATGGGGGATCTGTGGATGACGCACTGTCATGTGGGGGACCTGTGGATGGCACTGTTATGGGGGATCTGTGGATGGCACTGTTATGGGGGATCTGTGGATGGCACTGTTATGGGGGATCTGTGGATGGCGCTGTTATGGGGGTTATCTGTGGATGGCACTGTTATGGGGGATCTGTGGATGGCACTGTTATGGGGGATCTGTGGATGGCGCTGTTATGGGGGATCTGTGGATGGTGCTGTTATGGGGGATCTGTGGATGGCACTGTTATGGGGATCTGTGGATGGCACTGTTATGGGGGATCTGTGGATGGCACTGTTATGGGGGATCTGTGGATGGCACTGTTATGGGGGATCTGTGGATGGCACTGTTATGGGGGATCTGTGGATGGCACTGTTATGGGGGATCTGTGGATGGCACTGTTATGGGGATCTGTGGATGGTACTGCTATGGGGTGGGATATCTGTGGATGGTATTGTTATGGGGTGGGGGGATCTGTGGATGGCATTGTTATGGGGTGGGGGATCTGTGGATGGTGCTGTTATGGGGGATCTGTGGATGGCATTGTTATGAGGTGGGGGATCTGTGGATGGAACTGTTATGGGGTGGGATATCTGTGGATGGTACTGCTATGGGGTGGGATATCTGTGGATGGCATTGTTATGAGGTGGGGGGATCTGTGGATGGAACTGTTATGGGGGGGATCTGTGGATGACACTGCTATATGTCATCCACAGATCCCCCTCATAACAGTGTCCCCCAATACACCGGCCCTCTGCTCACCGAAGTATTTATAAACGTGAATCCTTATCCTGTTATTAAGTTGAACTAACGCTGCCCTCTCCCATGTTCCCATGTTCCCCTGTATCCCCATAGCACTTACTTAAGCTTCAATAGCAAGCAGAGCGGACGGCACCAGTAACGTCACTCACTGACGTCGCGCGTCTGCTCCGCCTGCTTCATTCATAAAGTGGGCGGAGCAGGCGCTCGACGTCAGTGAGTGACGTTACTGGTGCCGTCCGCTCTGCCTGCTATTGAAGCTTAAGTAAGTGCTATGGGGATACAGGGAAACATGGGAACATGGGAGAGGGCAGCGTTAGTTCAACTTAATAACAGGATAAGGATTCACGTTTATAAATACTTTGGTGAGCGGCGGGGCCCAGTGTAAGAGTACAGTGACTGCACTGGGCCCCGCCCCTAGTTACGGACTCCAGCCCCTCCTCTCTCCCGGCTCATACATAGCAGTCTGCGATGCTGCATCTTTGCCGAGCCGCAAAGATATTCATTGCGGGCCGCATGCGGCCCGCGGGCCGCATGTTTGACACCCATGGTTTACAGTATATTAGCATAACAGCCCCTGTCACCTTTTTCTGATGTAATCTTCACAAAAAAAAGCTCCACAGTTAAGGCAAACTTCTGTCACAACACTCCTGGTAGGACCTTGATTACCTCATAGCCATGTGACCAGTAATATTGCTAGGTTACTCGTCACATGGTGATGATGTCATCTACGGTCCTAGAGAATCACAGCTCTCACAGCACGCTGCCTGGAGTGCCGGCAGGCATGCCATGGCAGCACCCCTTGTGTAGCTGACAGCCTGACACCCGGGGCAGTGGCTAGCAGGGCTCAAGAGGCAGCTGCCTTGGGCCCCCCAGGAGCAACTGGGCCCGGGGCAGCTGCCCCTTTTGCCCCTTGGTAAAGACGGCCCTGCCCCTGTTGCTTCACTGCAACTGGCGTCATGACAAATATGTACTTTAAAGGGTTTCTACCACCAGAAATACTGTTATGTAGCTGACTGACATTAGCGATGCGCTAATGTCAGCACTACATAACAGTATGTTTCTAACATTAGTCCCTGCAGCCGTTTTTGTTAAAAAAGCACTTTTATTATATGCTAATGAGCCTCTAGGTGTTATGTGGGAGTAAAATCAGCACCTAGAGGCTCCGTCCACTCACGCTTTATCCCGCCCAGGTCCAGTGTTCTGCCCGCCCAGCTCCTCTTGATTGATGCCACTGTTCCCTGCATCGTTGGCAAAATCCCACGCCTGCGCCGCTCACTTCTGTCTTCGGCGCAGTGAGTGAAGGCCGCTCTCCTGATGCCGGCTTCCTCACTGTGACGTAGTCGGCGCAGGCGCAGTGAGGAATCCGGCACCAGGATCGCATCATTCACTCACTGCGCCTGCGCCGAAGACAGAAGTGAACGGTGCAGGCGGGATTTTGCCAACGATGCAGGGAACAGTGGCATAAATCAAGAGGAGCTGGGCGGGCAGAACACTGGACCTGGGCGGGATAAAGCGTGAGTGGACGGAGCCTCTAGGTGCTGATTTTACGCCCACATAGCACCTAGAGGCTCATTAGCATATAATAAAAGTGCTTTTTTAACAAAAACGGCTGCAGGGACTAATGTTAGAAACATACTGTTATGTAGTGCTGACATTAGCGCATCGCTATATCAGTCAGCTACATAACAGTATTTCTGGTGGTAGAAACCCGTTAAGGGATCCCAAGTAGTGCGCCTGATGACTGCATTTGGTGTTCACGAATAGGACTCGAACAGGATAAGAACAGGAACAATCTGTGTGCCCTTGGATTATATAGCCTACCAGATGTATAAAACCCCTTTAAAAATGACTTTATTACATTTACTGCGGAGCAGCAGGCGCAAAACGGTGTGTGCCAGCATCCGAAGGGTTAATCTGCCCTTTTTATTAGCTACGGCGCAATTTCTTCTTGCCCAGTCAGCGCGGGAAAGTAGAGGAACTCCCCTATCTGGAGCAGGAAGGTCTAGCCCTGCCCACAGGGAGCGATATTATGGTGCAAGGAGAGGAAGTGGAAGCTCCTCCCTAGAAGCCCCTCCTTCATCACCAGTGTGTGCTAGCCAAAGAGGAAACAAGATGGCATGTCCTCATCAACCAAACTGGGACGGCATGTATTGGGGTGATCAAGTGCCCGAGAGGCAGGCAGCACCCGAAGAGATACGCGTCTCTCAAGTGCAGCGGCCGCTGAAAGGTAAAGTGGGACCGTCTCCTATTACAGCGGGAAGCACACTGGACATTCCAACTCGATACAGTATCCCCTAGAGGTGTGAATGAACAACTCCATTTTGGTTGCTTCCTGTAACACCCATTAAAAGTGCCAGTTGAGATTTGCCAATTCTTTGATATACTTGGAAGCACTATAACTAACTTGTCCCAATGATGAATTTTTCTCCACATTCCGTTAGAATGGACTCTACCTTTTATGGTGCCCACCATCCCCTTTTTGAGTCTCCTTTATAGCCATGGTTAAGAAGGTAAAGCATCAAACCACCACAAATACCATTCTTCACCTATTACATACACATATCGGGGTCTGCCTAGGTGTAGACTGTATGGACATATATCCCAATGCCCATCAGTATACACCCATATGGTGCTTTCATATTAATGCCCGAATGTATGGACAATCTATGTACCTATATTTTGTCCTCCTCATGTTTAACATGCTCCCACAGTATGCATTTGGTGGACAGTGTCCTTATGCTTATACTTTATATACTGTGGAACTTTCCCTCATGCTATTGACATCAGCATGAGGGCTGTGATGTCCGGGGAAACCGGCAGTGTATCTTCAAGTTGTAGCACATGCACTAGAGGTGGCGCGCCTGTGGGGTGACTTACTTTCGCTATTGGCCACTGGCGCATGCGCAGTAAGCGCCGTTCAATGCACGCTATACTTTGATTCCTTGCAAATCTCTTTGCGAATGAGCCGCCCTCACATCTCGCGATCGCTGACGTCATCATACTGCGCGTCGCGCGCATAGGTCGACGCGTCGCTTTAAAAGACTGGCGGGCTCCTGCAGAGAAGCCAGGTAACATCAATGCCTGCGGCCCCAATTGTGTACCGCAACGAAGGGAGGTGGTCTTTCATCTGTCCCTTTCTCTTTTCCTTTTCTATTTTGCACCTACCTGTGCATTCTATTCCACTTGGGAGCCATCTTTCCCAGTGGTTCTTGTACCTGCTGGCGAGTACTCCTCCCAGTAAATGCTTGGTGGTGAACACCGTCTCCGGCAAGCAAAACATATTTTAGCCCACTTTTCATATTCCCCTGATGAGAGGATTGTTTCTGCCTCATAAACGTGCATGTTGGGATCTTTTCAGGGCAAAATAGGGAACGCAATTCCAGGGTTTAGATTAACAGGGCTATTGTAGGGCCCTGAGGGTCGTCTAGGGACAAATAGGAACATCTTCCTGTGATCCCCCCATATTGTGAAGACTCCCTACCATTGAACCGGACCACCCTACCAAGAAACAACGGAACGGAGGTGTCTGAAGAGCCCATCACCTGTAGGGTAGGACACTGGGTTTCAATGGTGCCGCCGTGCACCTTTATGACATAGGTGCAGCTGTGCATTTCCGTTGCACGGTATCTTCTTGCACCTAATCATTGTGTGTTTTTTTCTTTTTTCTTTATGCTGCTGTGCATTATGTATACACTGTTATATGTTGTCTTCCGCATTATTGCTTGAATTGTGCACATAGGGTGCCAGTATACACTGATTACTGCTACCTCGTCTTTGTGCACCTAAGGTGCTTGTGCATATCAGCTCTTGTTACCCTTTAGTGTCTGACACTGATTGTATAAGTGTAGACACAGCTGTTTTTGTTTACAAGGAGCCCCCCAGAGTGTGGGACTGTGTAAAACTGTATTTTACATTCAACCTCTAGTATATTTTGAGGGATATATTTTATAGCGTATCAAAAGTAAAAGTTAAGTCTTAATTAATCCAGATCACTATTCACTACCTTTTTCTCATGATTCATGCGAGTGATCATTTATGAACATCATTTCTCTGATTCATGTTAAAGAGGTGGCATTCACCATGCCGGCTGGCGCGGTGGAGGCAGCTGGAGTCACCACTCCGCCGCCCTGGACGCATGGCTCTTTTGAAGGACTAAATCCCATGGTCCCCAGAGAGATTACAGCCTATGGGGGAAATATGTGCAATATCAGAAAGCTATTGAGGACTGGGCAGTCAGGGTATGGGATTGACCCCAGCCCAAGGACCCAATTTGTGAGAGGAGGACCGGGAGCGTGGTGTGGTTCTTGGTTGAGAGGGGGCCTGGCTTTATCCACGATGACAAGACCGGCATGAGCTGTATGTTAACAGGCGCTCTGTGAAGCGCTGTTATCTTCCTCAGGCCGGCCAAAGCCTCTATAAGGGGGACACCGTAGAATACACCCCCATGAATTCCCTTCAGGGTCCATTTGCTGAAGCCGTAATCTGCCTTGAGAAACCTCTGGTCCCATTGTCAGCACCGGAGGTATGGCCTGATGACCCAGCTGCAACAAGAAAAGTGAGCTGTCTGCAAGTCGATTTGGCAGACGGTGTGCTCCGCTTCCGAGAACAACCTCAGCCACAGCCGCTCATCCCAGAGTTGCCTACTGTACCTAAGAGATGGGAGGAACACCAGACCACTGACCTCCCTGCCTGTGGCCTATGTAAGACCCCAGAAAATCTTTGCTATGGCCCTGTCTCCCAGCCGGAAGTTTGGGCTGAACCTTCCCAGCTTCTTTCAGAGCGAGAAACATGTGCCACCGTAAGCAACCCGTGGCTTCAGCTTCCTCTGATGTGTATGCCTACAGAGTCCTTTTGTTATGGCTTTGCACAGGGAGCAAGAATGTTACGCACAATTCTGATGGAACTCCTGATCTTAAGAAACTGGACTTGGACTCCAAAGCAGAGGCTCTCCTGTCATGTCTTGTGTGCTGTGGAGATCGAATGCAGACGGAGCAGATAAAAACACATGAATGTTTTCAACTTACTGAAGATGCTTGATTTAATTGTGAATAGATGGTAAAGGCAAAGTCTGCTAGTGTGTTGTCATCAGCGTCTTCATTATGTTTACTGCTGGACCCACAGCGACGTAATTCAGTCCATACCGCAAAAGGAGGTCTACAATCGCCCATCAATTTATCCGAAGAAAACATGGTTGAAATAAATAAAAATTCACCAATGAAAGGATAATGGAATTTGGTTTATAAAGTAGAAAGTCTACAATCGCCCATCAATTTTCCCCAAAAAAGCCTGTTTCACAAAAATTTCACCACTACGTAATTTGGTCCATACCACGAAAAGGGCTTCACCACATATAACTGTACCGCTGAACGGCAATTAGACCCTAATTTTTTTCTACTTTTACACAACACAAAAGGCTTTTCAACAGATAAGTGCAACACTGGACGACAATTATATTTTTATTTCACCACCAAAAAACGGCAAACAGGGCTGTAGAATATATCACTGCACCACTGAACGGCAATTAGGCCCTAATTTTTTTCTATTTTTACACTACACAAAAGGCTTTTCAAAAGATAAGTGCAAAGCTGAACAGGGAATATATTTTTATTTCGCCCGAATACACAGCAAACTGGGCTTTTCAATATTTCACTGCACCGCAGAATGGCAAAGATATTTTTCCTTTTTCTACTAATACACGCAAAAATGGGCTTTAAAACAGATAACTGCACCGCTGAGCGGCAAAGATATTTTTCCTTTTTCCACTAATACACGCAGAAAATGGCTTTAAAAGAGATAACTTGCACCACTTTGCGGCAAATATATTTTCTTTTGCCACTAATACACAACAAAAAGGGCTGTCATTTTCGCACTTCACACGACGGCTAATAAGCCCTTTTTTCCCACTAATACAAGCCAAAAAATGCTTAAGAACATATAACTGCACCGCACTAAGGCAAATAAAATGTAGAAATATTTCCTTGTAATAACCCCTGTTAATGCCTGTATCAAACAACACTTGCGCCCTAATAAGAACGGTTTGCTGGAATTACAGAGCTGTATAATGGCAATTTGGATCCCCAGTCAGTGCTGCAAGGTGTAATAGGATTATTCCTATTACCCAGGCTGTCACCTCCCCGACTGAACCCTGTTCAACAAAATTTCTGGTGGAATGATTCCTCCCTATCATTTCCCTACACCTAGAATAATCTTTCACTGCACTTGTAAATAGTTTTTTTTAGCACAATGAAGTTTTTTGTAGCACTGTCCCTAGCGCCTACTGACATCTCTCCCTGCACTAAGTACACTGGAAAATGGCAGAATCCAAGATGGCTGTGGCTTTTTATAGGGCTGTGACATCACAGGGCTGCTGATTGGCTGCATGCATGGCATTATGGGTGATCTCACCTTCCCAGAGTTCCTTTCTCCATGTCCTCACACGTGCAGCAGCCATTTTAGGAAAAATGCGATTTGTTACCACGTAGCGTGAGGAAATTCGCATTCGGTGCAAATCGAATTTTTACTGAAATTCGGATCGAATTCCACTTCGTCAGCTTCAATTCGCTCATCTCTAGTTATTATTACTCTAGGGGAATTAAAGATAAAGGATCTTTGAAGTCGAAAGTTAAAGTGAAAATTACTTTTGCTCATAGTGAAGGCACCAGTTACCTACATGGTACCTCACAGTCCGGGAATACATAGCTGTCTTTTGGCTGGTTCATTCTGTAAGTTGCCTGGATAGTGATATACATAAGCCTGGCTAGGAACTGCAAAAAAAAAAAAAAAAAAATCACTGATATGTCTTTGCTTATACAGGTTTCCAGCATTCAGTAGGCAAATAATTATTTCTCCTGGCATCTTCTGTTGGGAGAGGCTATCAGCTAATCAGCCACAATCAGTGGGTTTGGTCCACTTTGATGTAACATGTATGGGCAGTTTTAGCCACATACTGCACTCTTATACTGCCACATACTGCACTCCTATATTAGCCACATACTGCACTCTTGCAAGTGAATTTTAGTGTTTTTGTGCACATGCAGTACCCCAGAAGGACTACTGTAATGGGTTAATTGCTATAATGTCATGTTATTGAGTTAAATGTGATTTGTTACGGTATGTGTGTTTGTACTTAATAGCACTGTATGCACTACTAAGGGTTAAGACCTTAGCTCCGTGTATCAGGTTTTCAGAGTGATGTACCTTGGTTCGGCTCCCCCCCCCCCCATGATTAGTTAGTCAGTCTTAGCCCAGATGAGGGTGAACAGTGAAGATATACATGTGCAAGTTCCTCAGATCTAGGCCCTAGTTCAGAAAATTGCCATCTCTGAGACTTTAACAGCCAATGAAGCCAATTCACTACCAGTGTACTCCAGAGAGAAGGAAGTTAGAGAGTCTAGAACCCACTAGGCTGTACATCAGAGTCAGACATTGTCCATGTTGACGACAAAAATATCTTACTGCTGTGGATGGGAACGTTGCTAAAGCGTGCACCACTCTTTGAGATGGACTGGCCACCCATTTTCTGCATCCCTCTGTATTCTGATTACAAGTAAACCAAGCAGCAGTGCTCAATGCCAGTCAGCACCTGCCAAGGCGATTAAGATTTTAGGGTGTATAAAAAGAGATTAAAAACCCTGAATCACAAGGTAATATTATCCCTTTATAAACTCCTCATAAAGCCACATTTTGAATGTGGGATTCAGTTTTGGGCTCCATGTACTAAAAAGGATATAGGAGAGCTAAAAAGGGTTCAGAGATGAGAAACCAGATTATTAACCCCTTCCCATTATCTGCCGTACATGTACAGCAGATGTCGGGTCTTTAAAGATGGTGCCCGCTCAGGAGCTAAGCGGGCACCATAGATGCAAGGTGCCTGCTGTCTACATAGCAGACATCTGGAGGCAGATTCCATGATTGGCAATAACACTGATCATAGACCTTTAACCTCAGATGTCGTGATCAATTGTGACCATGGCATCTGAGAGGACTTTTCCACGGAGCAGTGCACTCCCAGGGACAAATTGGCTCCCCTGCAGTGAGATGGAGGTAGTTATTCAGTTGCTGTGGCAACCTCAGGATTTCAAAAGGCAGGGCTCCATAGGAACATAATGAATCTCCTGTAGGTTGCAATCTTAATTCATTGCAGTCTGGGAGAAGTGATCAGACGATTGCATGTTAAAGTCCCCTAGGGAGACTTGAAGTAAGTGTAAAAAAAATATGTGAAATAAGTTTTTAAAAATTGAAAAAAAAAATTCAAATTGCCCCCTTTCCGAGTTTAAAAATAAACAATTAAAAATAGATTATAAATAACAGCACGTCCCAAAATGCCCAACCTATTAAAATATAAAAGAATATAACTATTGATCATTTACAGGATTCAAGTTTTTTTTTATCCACTTCACCTTCCAAAAATGTAATAAAAAGTGACCAAAAATTCATACATACTCCATGATGGCATCAATAAAAAATACAGATCGCCGTGCAAAAATGAGCCCTCATACAGTTCCATAGATCTAAATATAAAATGCGGGTCAGAACATGCCGATGCACAGACAAAACATTTTTTTCTAAGTTTTTATTTTTGTAAGTATTAAAACACGACAAAAAAGATAAAAATGTGGTATTGTTGTGATTGTACTGACCTGTAGAATGAATAGCACAAGCCAGTTTTACTGCATAGTGAAGGCTGTAAAAATTAAACCCATAAAATTATGGTGGAATTGCATTTTTTAAATTCCAACCCATTTTGAATTTTGTTCCAGCTTCCCTCTACATTGCATGCAATAGTAAATGGTGTCATTAGAAAGAACAACTTGTCCTACAAAACATTAGTCCATCTATGGCTATGTGAACGAAAAAATTAAAGTTATGGCTCTGGGAAGCCAGGGAGTGAAAAACAAACATGCTCCATCAGGAAGGGCTTAAATACAATGGAGAGGCCTACAAAATGTGGTCTTATTCAACTTAGATAAAGACGCCTTAAAGGTGATTTTATAAATATGTGTGGTCAGTACAAAGAATTGGCACAGGATTTGTTCATTACGAGGACTTTACAAAGGATCAGGGGGCAATCATGATGTGTGTAGGAAAGACGATTCAATAGAGGAAAAGATCCTTTACAGTTAGAGAAGTCATACTGCAGAATGCCCTACCCCACGAGGTAGTAATTAGAGATGAGCAAATTTTTCAAACATTCGATTCGGCAAACCGGCCAAATATTATTTTTTTTTAATTTGGTTAGATCAGAATTTATTAGCCGCGAATCGCCTTTAAAAAAAAATATATTTCCTGTCTGCAGAGAGCCTTTATAGTGGTGTAGAACACTGTGCCTTGCAGTAACACGCATAGGGAGTCTGCTGTGGTAGTGAAATAATACTGTGAGTCAGTATGACATGCAGATGACAGGTGTCACTCTTAAAATCACTGCACACTTCACTTATTTGGGCAGTCACGGGGCCAAAACTGACCAAATAACTAAAGTATGAACTCAGCCTTACAGGTCGATGTTAGCGTCAAGAAGAAGCGCACTCCTTTTACACCGTCGTCGCTGATTCCACATAGATGTCTACAGAACCTGTTCTATTAAACATTACAAGTAGAGCCCCCCGACAGAGTGGAGAGAGTGTTAGCAATAAGTTTGTGTTGACGTCACTGATTATTTTGCCCTTCCTCTGATCTGTCAGAACAATAACCCCCAAAAAACGGATCCTATCTGTTGAACATCCGCCTTTAGAATATATAACTGCACCGCTGAACGGCAAATATATATTTATTTGCCACTAATACACGACAAAAAGGGCTTTAGAACATATAACTGTACCTCTGAACTGCAAATATATTTTTCTTTTTCCACTTATACACGCCACAAAAGACTTTAGAGCATATAACCGCAGCGCTGAACGGCAAATATATTTTTATTTTGCCACTATTACACGACAAAAAGGGCTTTAGAACATATAACTGCACCACTGAACGGCAAATATATTTATCTTTTGCCACTAATACATGCCACAAAATGCTTTAGAACATATAACTGCACCGCTCAACGGCAAATATATTTTTCTTTTTCCACTAATACAAGCCACAAAAGGCTTTAGAACATATAATTGCACCACTGAATGGCAAATATATATATTTTTTCCGCTTATACACGCCACAAAAGGCTTTAGAACATATAACTACTCCGTTGAACTGCAAATATATTTTTCTTTTTCCACTTATACACGCCACAAAAGGCTGTAAAACATATAACTGCACCGCTGAAGGGCAAATATATTTTTATTTTGCCACTATTACACGACAAAAAGGGTTTTAGAACATATAACTGCACCGCTGAACGGCAAAAATATTTTTCTTTTGCCACTAATACACGACAAAAAGGGCTGTAATTTTATCACTTCACCACACAACGGATAATAAGCCCTTTTTTACTACTAATACAAGCCCAAAAATGCTTTAGAACATATAACTGCACTGCACAAGGGCAAATAAGATATAGAAATATTTACTTGTAATAAACCCTGTTAATGGCTGTATCAAACAGCACTTGCACCCCACTAACAAGAACGGTTTGCTGGAATTACAGAGCTGTATAATGGCAATTTGGATCCCCAGTCAGTGCAGCAAGGTGTAATAGGATTGTTCCTATTACCCAGGCTGTAATCTACCCTACTGAACCCTGTTCAACATAAATGCTGTGGAATGATTCCTCCCTATCATTTCCCTACACCATCTTTCACTGCACTTGTAAATAGTTTTTTTTAGCACAATGAAGTTTTTTGTAGCACTGTCCCTAGCGCCTGCTGACGTCTTTCCCTGCACTAAGTACACTGAAAAATGGCAGAATCCAAGATGGCTGAGGCTTTTTATAGGGCTGTGACATCACAGGGCTGGCTGGCTGCTGATTGGCTGCATGTATGGCAATATGGGTGATCCCGCCTTCCCAGAGTTCCTTTCTCCATGTCCTCACACGGGCAGCAGCTATTTTAGGAAAAAATGTGATCCGTTACCATGAAGCACGAGGAAATTCGGAGCGAATCAAATTTTTCCTGAAATTCGGATCAAATTCCACTTCGCCAGCTTCGATTTGCTCATCTCTAGTACTAATGGCAGATACAATTTCAGCATTTAATGAAGGTGTAGATGCTTATCTAATAGCAAACGGCAATGAGGGTTATAATTAAATCGAACACTGTTGAATAATTGATCTGGAAAAGGTTGAACTTGATGGATATGTGCCTTTTTTTAACCTATATATATAAATATTCTCCTGAATGGGAGCTGCAAGACAACCCCATTAATTCCAAGGAGTTTACAATTACCCTAAAATAGTTAAAGGGGTTGTCCGGGTTCAGAGATGAACCCAGACATACCCCCATTTTCACCTCTCCGGCCCCCCTGATGTGAGCATCGGAGCATTTCATGCTCCGATGTTCTCCCTTGCCCTGGGCTGCATCGCACAGAGCAAGGGCTTTTTTCAGGGCGTAGCTTTAGGGGAAGCAAGGGAAGCGGCTGCTTTGGGGCCCTGACTGAGAAGGGGCTCATCCTGGAGGAGGAGGACTAAAAGATTTTGTCACGGCCCCTTAACAGTATTACACAATGAAATTATATACAGTGACAGTATACACTGCGTGCAGAATTATTAGGCAAATGAGTATTTTGACCACATCATCCTCTTTATGCATGTTGTCTTACTCCAAGCTGTATAGGCTCGAAAGCCTACTACCAATTAAGCATATTATGTGATGTGCATCTCTGTAATGAGAAGGGGTGTGGTCTAATGACATCAACACCCTATATTAGGTGTGCATAATTATTAGGCAACTTCCTTTCCTTTGGCAAAATGGGTCAAAAGAAGGACTTGACAGGCTCAGAAAAGTCAAAAATAGTGAGATATCTTGCAGAGGGATGCAGCACTCTTAAAATTGCAAAGCTTCTGAAGCTTGATCATCGAACAATCAAGCGTTTCATTCAAAATAGTCAACAGGGTCGCAAGAAGCGTGTGGAAAAACCAAGGCGCAAAATAACTGCCCATGAACTGAGAAAAGTCAAGCGTGCAGCTGCCAAGATGCCACTTGCCACCAGTTTGGCCATATTTCAGAGCTGCAACATCACTGGAGTGCCCAAAAGCACAAGGTGTGCAATACTCAGAGACATGGCCAAGGTAAGAAAGGCTGAAAGACGACCACCACTGAACAAGACACACAAGCTAAAACGTCAAGACTGGGCCAAGAAATATCTCAAGACTGATTTTTCTAAGGTTTTATGGACTGATGAAATGAGAGTGAGTCTTGATGGGCCAGATGGATGGGCCCGTGGCTGGATTGGCAAAGGGCAGAGAGCTCCAGTCCGACTCAGACGCCAGCAAGATGGAGGTGGAGTACTGGTTTGGGCTGGTATCATCAAAGATGAGCTTGTGGGGCCTTTTCGGGTTGAGGATGGAGTCAAGCTCAACTCCCAGTCCTACTGCCAGTTTCTGGAAGACACCTTCTTCAAGCAGTGGTACAGGAAGAAGTCTGCATCCTTCAAGAAAAACTTGATTTTCATGCAGGACAATGCTCCATCACATGCGTCCAAGTAATCCACAGCGTGGCTGGCAAGAAAGGGTATAAAAGAAGAAAATCTAATGACATGGCCTCCTTGTTCACCTGATCTGAACCCCATTGAGAACCTGTGGTCCATCATCAAATGTGAGATTTACAAGGAGGGAAAACAGTACACCTCTCTGAACAGTGTCTGGGAGGCTGTGGTTGCTGCTGCACGCAATGTTGATGGTGAACAGATCAAAACACTGACAGAATCCAAGGATGGCAGGCTTTTGAGTGTCCTTGCAAAGAAAGGTGGCTATATTGGTCACTGATTTGTTTTTGTTTTGTTTTTGAATGTCAGAAATGTATATTTGTGAATGTTGAGATGTTATATTGGTTTCACTGGTAAAAATAAATAATTGAAATGGGTATATATTTGTTTTTTGTTAAGTTGCCTAATAATTATGCACAGTAATAGTCACCTGCACACACAGATATCCCCCTAAAATAGCTAAAACTAAAAACAAACTAAAAACTACTTCCAAAAATATTCAGCTTTGATATTAATGAGTTTTTTGGGTTCATTGAGAACATGGTTGTTGTTCAATAATAAAATTAATCCTCAAAAATACAACTTGCCTAATAATTCTGCACTCCCTGTAGACAACGTAGAAAACGGATGGAACAGCTGCCGGGCCTGGTCTGAGAGAGCGATCTTTACTAGCCACAGGAATGGGGGTGGCATGAAAGGAAGGGGTTGCGAAAAAATTACTGAGGGAGAGGGGCCCCATTCAAAAATTTGCTGTGGGGCCCAGTCATTTCTAACTGCGCCACTGGCTTTTTTGTTTACAATAACATATTGCTGGATGGAGGCTTCCACCCAGCAGTGCTCCCGGTGATGTCACCAGCACTAATGGGCGGGCTTTAGCGCTGCCCTAGCCTGTAAAACGCCTGTAAAGCTCACCCATTAGTGCCGGTGAGGTCACCAGGCTCACTGTTGGGCGGAAGCCTCCGCCAAGCAGTCCCTATGGAGAGCCCGGGACGTCACCGGGTCTCCTAAAAAAGCTGTTGCCCTGCGTGATTCAGCACATGGCAAAGGAAAGCATCAGAGCATGAAATGCTCCGATCCTCATATTAGGGGGGCTGTCTGGGTCAAAACGACGGTATGTCCAGTATCAGTTCTGAACCAGGACAACCCCTTTGAAGTATTTTCATTACAAGCAGAAAAGTCACCTACAATATGCACAGTTCTTCCCACTTTTATATTGCTAGGTACACTTTTATTAAAATGGACGTCTCTGACCACATGGTTCAGCTATTATTTATACAGTGTTATTCCCCCGCCTGTGAACACATACATATTTTATACAATGCAAGCAAAATTACTGTTTAGCTTCCTAATCCACTTTACACAAAGGATGTCAAGTGCATCATGCTATTCACTGTCTACCTCTGCCTTAGGCTAACAGAGTTCAGAATAGCAACTGTACATACTGTAAGAAGGTACAAGGAATCATCGTGGATGATAGGTACGTGTCACCGAGCTTCCTGGCCTCGGTGGAGTAAGAGCCGGTTTTTATGTGTCAGCAGCAGTTGCTGTTTGACACCTTAATACTTAGTATGGCTATATAGCTGATCCGGGACGGCTTTTACTGGGAGTAGTCAAAGTGCTGGGCGGGTGACTACTCCCCATATTCCAGTCTGGGCCTAAAAACCAGCCAGCACTGCCAGGTGAGGAGGATTACCTCAGTCTGACAGTGGAGCTCAGGAGGTGTGTATGCTGGGATCTGAGGCTTGTGCCGAGCTGGAGGGCTGAGACCCGTTTGTAACTGATACGGGCCCGCTAAAAAGCCTGCTATGGACTGCTGTAGGCAGAACTGCCAACAAGGTGATTTTTGCTATGTGGACTTTCCATTGTGTGTGAACTAACACCAAGACTGCAAAGTGAAGTTTTGTTTTTACTTTATGTGTGAATAAACACAGAAGTTTGATTTAAGAACTGGTAATTTGCCTCTGTACTGCGTCCGTACACGCTGTCTACCAGAGCGAATCCCCACAATTGGTGGAGGATGCGTACAAGAGTAGTGAGGCTGGCGTGAACGCCAATATTTTTGGGTTCTGCATTTTTCACGGAAAGAGACAAACCTGCACCAACCTGCGAGAGACAAACCTGCACCAAAGCGAGGCTAATAAGCAGCAGCAGGAGACCAACCTGTTGCTGCTACAAAATGTGATGGCTTTGCAGACAGCAGGAGCAACCCCGAACGTCCACGATGCCCGGAAAGCAGTCCGTGCCGCGATTCCTAAGATGACCCCCGCAGACGACATCGAAACCTACCTGGCGATGTACGAGAAAGTGGCCATCAGGGAGAAGCTACCCCGAGACCAGTGGGCTGAGGTCGTCGCTCCATTCCTGGCATCCAATTTCCAGCGAGTGTATTTCGACTTGCCGGGCGATCAAGCGGCCGACTACTAGAAAGTCAAGGGTGAGATTCTGGCAAGACGGGGGTGAATGTGTTGGTCCGGGCCCAGCGGGTACATCAGTGGGGGTTTAAGCCGGCGGAGCCTGCGAGACCCCAGCATTATGACTTATTCCACCTCTTGCAAAAGTGGCTACAGCAGGGGCGTTGCTAGGGTCTCAAAAGATCCAAGGCCCAAGCCCCAATACATATATGCCATAGGACTACAAGTTTGCCCTAGGACTAAAGACATGTATAAGCAAGATATTGCTGCATTTGTGGGAGGAGAGGCTGATTACAAGGCTATTCATACGTACCTGTGGGCCCAGGCTGGCTGATTACTAGGCTATTTATAGGCACCTGTGGTCCCAGGCTGACGCCGATTCAGCTGATTTCACTACCTCTGAGTCAGCTCTAGGATACAGCAGCATGGTGTGGAGGCTCCTTACGGCTGGGCGACGGCAGAATGTGTCAGGAGGGCGCTGGTATTCATGGTAGGATCGGAGTTGTTTGCACGGGACCCACGCTGCGGTCCGCGACATGTAGCGCTCTGGGATGAAGCAGAGTTTGGGCGCTAATGGTCAAACCATGGTTGTTTGTCTGGCCGTTCAGAGGCCTGGTGGGGCCATTGCATACAGTTAATGGGGTAGCATGTGCTTAGAGTAAGCATGGTTGCATGTTTTCTGATATCTGGTTTACATGCGGGACGCGTGTCTGCAGTTGGCTCAAGCTATGCATGCTGTGTTTAAGTGATGGTAAGTGAGGAGTGCGGCGTACCTGGAGATCCTGGGGTTGGCAAGGGTAAGAAGCTGCTTCTCCGCAGCATGCAGTATTAGAGTCCGGCCGGCGGGGGGGCGGCCCCCTAGGTGAGGGGGGGCACCCCCGCACCGGAGCACAATGCCAGGGAGCTGTGCGGCTCCCCACGCGGCACACGATTCAAACCGGCGGGGGGCGGGGCCCATGGTAAAGGAAGAGCTCCCCCTGCCCCAGTGCACATTGCCAGGGAGCTGCGATGCTCCCCACGCGGTACGAGTGTCCAGCCGGCGGTGGGTCGGCCCCTGGCTGAAGGGGGGCTCCCCCGCACTGGTGCACTCTGCCAGGGAGCAGTGCGGCTCCCCACGTGGCACACGATTCAAACCGGCGGGGGGCGGGGCCCATGGTAAAGGAAGGGCTCCCCCTGCCCCGGTGCACATTGCCAGGGAGCTGCGCTGCTCCCCACGCGGTACGGGTGTCCAGCCGGCGGTGGGTCGGCCCCTGGCTGAGAGGGGGGGGCCCCCCCGCACTGGTGCACTCTGCCAGGGATCAGCGTGAGCTCCCCACGCGGCTATGTGTAAAGGTACAGGGGACACCGTGTCCCCGCTCCTCATCTTCATTAAAGTCTGGCACGGGCCGCCGTGCCGTTAGTTAGGCAGGGATCAGGGGTGGAAGTACTAGGCTCGGTCAGGAGGAGCAGATCATAGGCGGTGGCTTCCTTCTGCCGGCCGTACATAAGGTTTCCAAGGGGGTTATTTAGGCACAGGGTGTTAGTTAGTCCATGCAGGTGATCTGCTTTATACCATGCTCATACTCAGAGCTGTGCCCACACCATGTTTTTAGGCACCACTCGCATCCAGAGCTGCATTCACCTACTTGTTCTTACATTATGTGTTAGGCCTCATGCACACGACCGTTGTGTGCATCCGTGGCCGTTGTGCCGTTTTCCGTTTTTTTTTCCGCGGACCCATTGACTTTCAATGGGTCCGTGGAAAAATCGGAAAATGCACCTTTTTGCAGCCGAGACCGTGATCCGTGTATCCTGTCCGTCAAAAAAATATGACCTGTCCTATTTTTTGGACGGACAACGGTTCACGGACCCATTCAAGTCAATGGGTCCGTGAAAGAACACGGATGCACACAAGATTGGCATCCGTGTCCGTGATCCGTGGCCGTAGGTTAGTTTTTATACAGACGGATCCGAAGATCCGTCTGCATAAATGCTTTTTCATAGCTGTCACTTACCAGTAGGAGGAGCTCCCGGCCGGACGCAGACATCGCAGCTCGCAGGTAAGTATAATGGTTCTACAAATTGCTAAGTAACCATGGCAACCGGGACTGCAGTAGCGTCCTGGTTGCCATGGTTACCGATCGGAGCCCCCAGCGATTAAACTGGGACTCCGATCGGTACACTCCGCTGCCACCAATGATAGGGGGGAGATTTTAATTAGGAGGGGGAGGGAGGGGAGAAGGCCCACTGGCCACCAACGAGTTAACTACAGGGGAGGGAGGGGGGCCGGCCGCACTGGCCACCAATGAGTTAACTACAGGGGAGGGAGGGGGGCCCACTGGCCACCAACGAGTTAACTACAGGGGAGGGAGGGGGGGGCGGCCGCACTGGCCACCAATGTGTTAACTACAGGGGGGGGGGCTGCCCCCTGCTGCCTGGCAGCACCTGCCAGGCAGCAGGGGGCAGTCATGTACACAGTTCTTTTAGTATATTCTAACCTGAAGCGTCCCCATCACCATGGGAACGCCTCTGTGTTAGAATATACTGTCGGATTTGAGTTTCACGATGTAACTCAAATCCGACGGTATATTCTAACATAGAGGCGTTCCCATGGTGATGGGGACGCTTCAAGTTAAAATATACCATCAGATTGGAGAAAACTCCGATCCTATGGTATATTAACTCCTGACTTTACATTGAAAGTCAAAGGGGGACGGATCCGTTTGAAATTGCACCATATTGTGTCAACGTCAAACGGATCCGTCCCCATTGACTTGCATTGTAATTCAGGACGGATCCGTTTGGCTCCGCACGGCCAGGCGGACACCATAACGACTTTTTTTTCATGTCCGTGGATCCTCCAAAAATCAAGGAAGACCCACGGACGAAAAAACGGTCACGGATCACGGCAAAACGGAACCCGTTTTTGCGGACCGCAAAAAAATACGGTCGTGTACATGAGGCCTTATACTCTGCTTCCACTTAAAGCTGCATTTCTTTTCATTGCTACATTATGGTTACTCAGTATTCTTACCAGGGCAACCATCACACCACTCTGATTCTGCTCTTCCTATAAACATAGCTGCTTTCTTTTCAGGCTTGCGTTTCTTTCCTCAGTGGTTTGTTACATTTCATAGGTCTACCTTTTCTGTTAACTTCGAAAAGAAGAAAAAGAAAAAAAAAAAAAAAGTGGTGTTCTTTAGTCCTGCTATGCATTCACTTAGACTGGTCTCCTTTACTTCTGATTCGCATTCACTCAGATTGGTCCCCTGCCCCAGTTAACCAAATAGCTCCCCAGCGGTCAGTGGGCCAATAGGAGTAAGTTCCTGCTATGTTTTCAGTTGTTCATTCGTTTGTCACGACAAGGGTCTTGTCTTAGCGAACTGCAATGCCTCTGGCTCTTGTTTTTCTCCCATCTGTTTCAATTTCGCGGTTGGTTTAATGTTTCGTTTATGCACGTGGTTCAGATCACTAATGTCTATGCATTTTCCTTTAGGTCTGGCTCACGTTGTAATTACTTATCATCACTGTAAGGTCATCCAGTTCAGTCTCTTGGCTTCGGGGGGCCTAATGGCTTCGGGGGCCCGATGACCATTCTTCATGTTCGTTAGGTGTACAATATGGTTGTAGGCTGGTTAGCGTCCTAGGTTATTGTCAGAGAGGGTCATGGTTATGCGAGTCCACAAGTCATACTGGTGCTGCATAAGTGGTTTATATTTAAAAAAAAAAAAAATAATAATAATCCGCCATTAGAGTAAAAAACAAACAAAAAAAAACAGTCTCTCACATAGGACTCCGCCATTAGTCTCTCACGTAGGACTCCGCCATTAGTGTCCCTCACGTAGGACTCCGCCATTAGGGTCCCTCACGTAGGACTCCGCCATTAGGGTCCCTCACGTAGGACTCCGCCATTAGGGTCCCTCACGTAGGACTCCGCCATTAGGGTCTCTCACGTAGGACTCCGCCATTAGGGTTCCTCACGTAGGACTCCGCCATTAGGGTCCCTCACGTAGGACTCCGCCATTAGGGTCCCTCACGTAGGACTCCGCCATTAGGGTCCCTCACGTAGGACTCCGCCATTAGGGTCCCTCACGTAGGACTCCGCCATTAGGGTCCCTCACGCAGGACTCCGCCATTAGGGTCCCTCACGCATGGCTTCTCCGTTTTAGGTTTACACATATGGCTCCGCCATTACACTGTGTGCAGAATTATTAGGCAAATGAGTATTTTGACCACATCATCCTCTTTATGCATGTTGTCTTACTCCAAGCTGTATAGGCTCGAAAGCCTACTACCAATTAAGCATATTAGGTGATGTGCACCTCTGTAATGAGAAGGGGTGTGGTCTAATGACATCAACACCCTATATTAGGTGTGCATAATTATTAGGCAACTTCCTTTCCTTTGGCAAAATGGGTCAAAAGAAGGACTTGACAGGCTCAGAAAAGTCAAAAATAGTGAGATATCTTGCAGAGGGATGCAGCACTCTTAAAATTGCAAAGCTTCTGAAGCGTGATCATCGAACAATCAAGCGTTTCATACAAAATAGTCAACAGGGTCGCAAGAAGCGTGTGGAAAAACCAAGGCGCAAAATAACTGCCCATGAACTGAGAAAAGTCAAGCGTGCAGCTGCCAAGATGCCACTTGCCACCAGTTTGGCCATATTTCAGAGCTGCAACATCACTGGAGTGCCCAAAAGCACAAGGTGTGCAATACTCAGAGACATGGCCAAGGTAAGAAAGGCTGAAAGACGACCACCACTGAACAAGACACACAAGCTGAAACGTCAAGACTGGGCCAAGAAATATCTCAAGACTGATTTTTCTAAGGTTTTATGGACTGATGAAATGAGAGTGAGTCTTGATGGGCCAGATGGATGGGCCCGTGGCTGGATTGGTAAAGGGCAGAGAGCTCCAGTCCGACTCAGACGCCAGCAAGGTGGAGGTGGAGTACTGGTTTGGGCTGGTATCATCAAAGATGAGCTTGTGGGGCCTTTTCGGGTTGAGGATGGAGTCAAGCTCAACTCCCAGTCCTACTGCCAGTTTCTGGAAGACACCTTCTTCAAGCAGTGGTACAGGAAGAAGTCTGCATCCTTCAAGGAAAACATGATTTTCATGCAGGACAATGCTCCATCACACGCGTCCAAGTACTCCACAGCGTGGCTGGCAAGAAAGGGTATAAAAGAAGAAAATCTAATGACATGGCCTCCTTGTTCACCTGATCTGAACCCCATTGAGAACCTGTGGTCCATCATCAAATGTGAGATTTACAAGGAGGGAAAACAGTACACCTCTCTGAACAGTGTCTGGGAGGCTGTGGTTGCTGCTGCACGCAATGTTGATGGTGAACAGATCAAAACACTGACAGAATCCATGGATGGCAGGCTTTTGAGTGTCCTTGCAAAGAAAGGTGGCTATATTGGTCACTGATTTGTTTTTGTTTTGTTTTTGAATGTCAGAAATGTATATTTGTGAATGTTGAGATGTTATATTGGTTTCACTGGTAAAAATAAATAATTGAAATGGGTATATATTTGTTTTTTGTTAAGTTGCCTAATAATTATGCACAGTAATAGTCACCTGCACACACAGATATCCCCCTAAAATAGCTAAAACTAAAAACAAACTAAAAACTACTTCCAAAAATATTCAGCTTTGATATTAATGAGTTTTTTGGGTTCATTGAGAACATGGTTGTTGTTCAATAATAAAATTAATCCTCAAAAATACAACTTGCCTAATAATTCTGCACTCCCTGTAGAGTCTCTCGCGCATGGCTCCGCCATTAGAGTCTCTCGCGCATGGCTCCGCCATTAGAGTCTCTCGCGCATGGCTTCTCCGTTTTAGTTTTACACATATGACTCCACCATTAGTCTCTCATGCATGGACACATATGACTCCGCCATTAGAGTCCCTCACGCATGGCTCAGCCATTAGAGCCTCCCGCGCATGGCCTCTCCGTTTAAATTATGCACACATAAACTCTGCCATTCGAGGCCGGCTGCGTGGTCCCACCACAAGTAGGTTCCATGTCTTTTTCTTCCTTCAGACCCGCTCGCATGGCTCTGTCATCTGTGGCTTGCAATACAATTTTCTTGTGGGGGCTCGTGCCATTAGAGCCTCACTCACATTATTGTTTTCTCTAACTTTTAATTTTCTAGGTTGTTGGGTCTAAAAGGAAAATCTTTGTTTTCTTTATAAGCCGTCATCCCGAGCCTGTCTTTGCGGACATCACCTTCTCCCAGGCATTCTTACTTCATCTACAAACTCGGGCTGAGGGTGTTGGTGTCCGGCCTAAGTCCTGGGTATCGGTCTGTCTTCCAGTAGGAGGTATGGTGTGTACGTTCGGTCCTTATTACAGGCAACATTAGCTTGTTAATAGAAATAAGCATGTATTCCTGTTTATGGTTCCCCAGGCCTGGTGAGTTTACATATTTCACTTAATCTACTACTAGAGTAAGACGGCATACGCCATGTTTTGGGTCCTTTATAAAAAATAAAATAAAAAGTGTGGCCTGGGGAATAAGTAGAGGTGAAGTATTTTGCCACCAGGAACAGTCGGTGCCCGGTCAGGGCCCTTGGCGAATGGTTGGAGTTCATTTAGGCCCTTCCAACAGATTCACCATTGTTTGTTTCAGTCTGCAGCTCTCAGGATTCAGACCTTCTCGTTATATGGTCATATGTTAGTCAACATAGGAGTAAATCGTTTCTGGTTACCGGCCACTCTTTCAATCGCATCAGCATTAACCATCTCCAAGAACGATGTGGCGGTGCACAAGACAAAGAGGTAAGGTAGATGGAAGTCACTGTGTTATATACGGTATATTCCACACCTTCATCGTGAAAGGTCTTTTCGTTCAAAAGTGGGTGTCGTAACGGTATGTATATATTTACTCTAAACTAAGGTCTGCTCTTTTTGGCCACTTTAGGCTGCCCTACCACGGCAGTCATGGCATAACTCTACTGCTTGTTGTAGATAGGGTTAGATAGGTTAGGTTCACCTTTCTGATAGACGATCCGACCACAAATTTTACTTGCTGCATGGACACTAACAAACATACAGCACTATTTACCTCTCACATCCAGAGCCCCCCAGGTGATGTCTCCTCTGATGTAGACGTTTTCTTTGCCCATCTTCTCCATTCGGGCCAGACAACTTCTTTCAACTGCATCTAGTCTCTGCAGAGTTTACCAAACAGTCATCATCTTTTCTAATATTATCATCCTCCCCACTCTGCTACCCCACCAGTATTATCCTAGTGCTGCCCAGAATACTGTGCCTACTGTGCTCCCCAATGCCCCTAAATACTATACCACAGAAATTATACTGCTATACAGATTAGTCCACCTATAGTAATATAAAAGTCCTACTTATAGCAATACTTCCCTCCCAGAGTGTGCTTCTTAGTAATACTGACCCCTACAATGCCCCCAATAATGATACTACTCCCCAAGAGTGCCCCTGTTAGTGATAGTGCCCTCCATATTGTGCCCAATAATAATGGCCACCATAGTGCACCCAGCAGTAATAAGGCTCTCTATAATATTAATAAGGCCCCCCTGTAGTACTTATCCACTATTATAGTGTCCCCAGTAGTTATAATGTTGGGGGCACCACAGGAGGGCATCTCTGCGCGATGCGCGTGAGTGAGAGATTGTACAAGTGTGCGGTAAAACTACAAGAATACAAATAACATGTATAAGTATTAAGCATAGCGTAGCATGTACTATAACATTACATAAACACTGAAGCACATGGTAAAATGGCTGCCTGTACATGAGATTGCATGTCTAGGCATGTCTGCTGGGCAGAACATATAATGTCCCCTATAAGACCCCCAGTGGTTACTGTCTAATGCCCCCTATAGTGTCCCTGTAGTTATAGTGCTCCCCTGTAGTGCCCCAGTAGTTTAATGCCCTCCTGCGGTGCCGCCAATAGGTATTATACCCTCCTGTACTGCCCTAGCAGTAAGAAGGCCCTATAGGAATAATGCCCTCCTGTGGTGCCCCCAATAGGTATAATATCCTTCTGTAGTGCACCAGTAGTAATAAGGCCCTCCTGTAGTGCCCCCAATAAGTATAATACTTTCCTGTAGTGTCCCGGTAGTAATAAGGCCCTCCTGTGGTGCCCCAAATAGGTATAATATCCTTCTGTAGTGCCCCAGTAGTAATAATGATTTCCTGTGGTGCCTCAATAGGTATAATATCCTCCTGTAGTGCCCCAGTAGTAATAAGGCTTTTCTGTGGTGCCCCGTATAGGTATAATGCCCTCCTGTAGTCCCCCAGAAGGTATAATGGCCTCTTGTAGTGCCCTAGTAGTAATAAGTCCCTCCTATGGTGCCCCCAATAGGTATAATACCCTCCTGTAGTGTCTCGGTAGTAATAAGGCCCTTCTGTGGTGCCCCAAATAGGTATAATATCCTCCTGTAGTGCCCCAGTAGTAATAAGTCTCTCCTGATCTGCCCCATAGGTATAATATCCTCCTATAGTGCTCAAGTAGTTATAAGGCCCTCCTGTGGTTCCCCCTATAGTTATAATACCCTCCTATAGTGCCTCAGAAGGTATAATGCCCCCTGTAGTTCCAGCAATACTTATAGTGCCCCCCAACAGTTATAATGGCCCCCACATAGTGCCCCCATGTAAAATGACCTCTTCAGTGTCCCCAGTACTTGCAAAATGCCCCTGTAGTTATAACCAATCTCCCAGTGGCTCCAGCAGGTATAATGCCAACATTTAGTACCCATAGCATTCACAAAGCCCCCACTGTGGACAAGATGTAAAAAAATTCTCACCTGACTTCCCACCGCCGGAGGTACAAGTTGCAGGCTTCTGGATTCAGACGGGCATGTTGAAGTCACTGCGCCGTCTGTTTTGGCGCAGGCATGCGCAATGACATAATCACGCCGCCTTAGCCTTGGCACAGGCAGTTGCTTGGCGACCGCCCGCGCTGTTCTACAAGCAAGCGGCCACATTAATTCAACTGTATCACCGTCCTTAGGTCGGTGAGGCAGTTGTATAGCTACCAGCTGTAACATTCGGGCCCTGGACAAAATATCAGGGGCTCAAGCCCCAAATGTTTTGAACTATCGTGTTATAGTGTTTCCATGGCCTCCTGCTATGTGCCTTCACATTACACCGCTCCGTATACTGTGGTATGCAGACCCTTTCAAGTGAGGGCTCATGCACACAAGTGTGCTGCCCACTCTGTGCATTAGGGATCACAATTTATGGTCCCCAATGCAAGGCACCGTCCATATGGCTGGTGCTGACGGACGAAGACCTATTCAATTTGAATGGGTCTGTGATCCGTCCACACTGCAAAAATGGAAAATGGAACAAGTGAATGGGTCTGCATCAGTGATGTGGTGCAAAAACATCCTGTGCCTCTATATTGCTCACCTGCTGTTTGCAGGCTGCAATACGGGCACCAGCCAACTACCGCCGTGTCCATAAGCCCTAAATCAGCATCCTCGTATATGCGAACAGACAGTTTGCATCCCGTAATATGGGCAGCGACAGTCAAAGTCCATGTGTATGAGGCATAAGGGGTTCACATCAGTTTCATTTTCCGTTTTCATCTGTCAGAAGAAGAGGAAAAAAAGTATCCTGTAAAAAATTTATCCTTTTGCATTCGTTTTAGCCATTTCTGTCTGAGATCTGTTTTTTGCAGACTGAACAAAAGCACTGTTCTTTTCTGTCTGGAGAAACTTATCTCAGACACAAATGGCTAAAACGGATCCCTAATGTGCATAACGGATGTAACCGGATCCTTTTTTTACAGGCTACCCTTTTTTTCCTGTACTTCATAAGAATGGAAAAAGAAACGGTGATTTGAACGCCCTCTAAGTCATCACTATCTGATGGGAGGGGGTCCAACACCTGAGACCACCTCTACTCAGCAGTGTGATTGTAGCTTAGCCTGGGCCAGTGATGGCATGTTTATTGGTCACATGACCTAGGGGCAGCTCATCCACATAGAAGTAAATGGGGCTGCAATACCATATATAGCCATTATACAAAATACCGTGCTGTGCTTGGTGCGAATGCAGTGCTATGTGGAGCACCATGGCATCTTGAAACACCCGGAAGTACTTCTGTGCGCTTTCGGGTCTGTATCTCTACACTGCAAAAGATAGGACACGTCCTATCTTTTGCAATATTTTGTGCATGGTGGACCCAATAAAAATCAATGGGTCCATACACCGATATGAAGTTCCCACTGCTGCTGCCCATGTTTTGAGGACCACTATTTGCGGTCTGCAACATGGGCAAGGTGACCATATGGTTGTGTAAATGAGCCCTTATGGTAAAGTGCATGCTCATTCAGTCTGGTGCCTAGCGCTAAGTGTGTATCAGACATATAGCCAGGGAAAACACTGTTATACCTGAGACAAGTGTGGATCTGACTTTTGTGATATCAATAAAAAGTGATAGCATAGTCTAATGCGCATTAGATCATATTGATTACTGTGATTCACTGAGGGATAGCAAAGATGTGTGTGTATCCAACCGTTTGTCGCATAAAAAAGTGTGCAAAGAGAACTGTGTAGCTCATATACAGTCTGTATAATATACAGTACAGACCAAAAGTTTGGACACACCTTCTCATTCAAAGAGTTTTCTTTATTTTCATGACTATGAAAATTGTAGATTCACACTGAAGGCATCAAAACTATGAATTAACACATGTGGAATTATATACATAACAAACAAGTGTGAAACAACTGAAAATATGTCATATTCTAGTTTCTTCAAAGTAGCCACCTTTTGCTTTGATTACTGCTTTGCACACTCTTGGCATTCTCTTGATGAGCTTCAAGAGGTAGTCCCCTGAAATGGTTTTCACTTCACAGGTGTGCCCTGTCAGGTTTAATAAGTGGGATTTCTTGCCTTATAAATGGGGTTGGGACCATCAGTTGTGTTGAGGAGAAGTCAGGTGGATACACAGCTGATAGTCCTACTGAATAGACTGTTAGAATTTGTATTATGGCAATAAAAAAGCAGCTAAGTAAAGAAAAACGAGTGGCCATCATTACTTTAAGAAATGAAGGTCAGTCAGTCAGCCGAAAAATTGGGAAAACTTTGAAAGTAAGGGCTATTTGACCATGAAGGAGAGTGATGGGGTGCTGCGCCAGATGACCTGGTCTCTACAGTCACCGGACCTGAACCCAATCGAGATGGTTTGGGGTGAGCTGGACCGCAGAGTGAAGGCAAAAGGGCCAACAAGTGCTAAGCATCTCTGGGAACTCCTTCAAGACTGTTGGAAGACCATTTCAGGGGACTACCTCTTGAAGCTCATCAAGAGAATGCCAAGAGTGTGCAAAGCAGTAATCAAAGCAAAAGGTGGCTACTTTGAAGAACCTAGAATATGACATATTTTCAGTTGTTTCACACTTGTTTGTTATGTATATAATTCCACATGTGTTAATTCATAGTTTTGATGCCTTCATAGTCATGAAAATAAAGAAAACTCTTTGAATGAGAAGGTGTGTCCAAACTTTTGGTCTGTACTGTACATGAATATATAATTTACTTTATAACTATATCAGTATGGATTGCTGGTGATCAAAAGCCTTACTAGTAAAAAAAAATATCTGCTAACATAACCATGATTACCATGTCTGTGATTGGAATAGTGCTCTGCGTACATGGGCGTAGGAAGCAGGGGGGACGGATCCCCCCCAGGAGATAATGCGGGGGGGGGACAGGTTTGGTTAAATTTCCCCCAGGCTCCAGCCAGGCCAGCGGCAGTGTCTGTGTGCGGCGGGCCGGCGGCGGCAGGCAGTGTGCGGCAACGGCGGGGCAGGCACTGAGATGAGCGCTTCCATTGGGGAAGCGAAGCGCTCATCTCCATGGTGATCCGTTTCTGTTTATATCGCTGTCCTCAGGACAGCGATATAAACAGAAGGCTGCGGAGGAGCAGGTCAGGGAGGTGTGTCCCTTTCCTGTTCCTCTGATAGGCTGCCGACACTACTAGGCCGGCAGCCTATCAGAGGCCGGCAGCCTATCAGAGGCCGGCGTAGGCAGCGCGATGACGTCATCGCGCCGGCCTGAGCCGTACAGAGCTTGAGTCAGGACACAGGCTGGAAGAGGCCTGCATCGCATCGCTCCAAAGAGCCGAGGTAAGTATAAGTGTTCTTTTTTTTTTTTTTTTTTTTTTTTTTTACTATATACAATAATTAGTTGGCACATAAAAGGGGGGCACTGGTATTATACTGGCACATGATTGGGGAATTTGGGGGGGGCCCTGGTATTATACTGGGCTGGCACATGATTGGGGAATTTGGGGGGGTGTCTGGTATTACTGGTGCCACATGATTGGGGGGTCTGTCTGGTATTACTGCCACATGATTGGGGGGGGTCTGGTATAGTGGCACATGATTGGGGGGGTCTGGTCTGGTATTACAATACTGCCACATGATTGGGTGGGTCTGGTATTACTGGCACATGATTGGGGGGGTCTGGTATTATACTGGCACATGATTGGGGAATTTGGGGGGGTCTGGTATTACTGGCACATGATTGGGGGGGGTCTGGTATTATACTGGCACATGACTGGGGAATTTGGGGGGGCCCTGGTATTATACTGGGCTGGCACATGATTGGGGAATTTGGGGGGGGCCCTGGAATTACTGGCACAGATTGGGGGGGGGGGGGCTGGTATTACTGGCACATGATGGGGGGGGGGGTCTGGACCATCTGGTATTACTGGCACATGATTGGGGGGGTCTGGTATTAGTGGCACATGATGGGGGGTCTGGTATTACTGGCACATGATTGGATGATTGGGGGGGTCTGGTATTACTGGCACATGATTGGGGGGGGTCTGGTATTACTGGCACATGATTGGGGGGTCTGGTATTATACTGGCACATGATTGGGGAATTTGGGGGGGGTCTGGTATTACTGGCACATGATTGGGGGGTCTGGTATTACTGGCACATGATTGGGGGGGTCTGGTATTACTGGCACATGATGGGGGGTCTGGTATTACTGGCACATGATTGGGGGGGTCTGGTATTACTGGCACATGATTGGGGGGGGGTCTGGTATTACTGGCACATGATTGGGGGGGTCTGGTATTATACTGGCACATGATTGGGGAATTTGGGGGGGGTCTGGTATTACTGGCACATGATTGGGGGGTCTGGTATTACTGGCACATGATTGGAGGGGTCTGGTATTACTGGCACATGATTGGGGGGGTCTGGTATTACTGGCACATGATTGGGGGGTCTGGTATTACTGGCACATGATTGGGGGGGTCTGGTATAGTGGCACATGATTGGGGGTCTGGTCTGGTATTACAATACTGCCACATGATTGGGGGGGTCTGGTATTACTGGCACATGATTGGGGGGGGGGTCTGGTATTACTGGCACATGATTGGGGGGTCTGGTATTATACTGGCACATGATTGGGAAATTTGGGGGGGTCTGGTATTACTGGCACATGATTGGGGGGGTCTGGTATTACTGGCACATGATTGGGGGGGTCTGGTATTACTGGTACATGATTGGGGGGGTCTGGTATTACTGGCACATGATTGGGGGGGTCTGGTATTACTGGCACATGATTGGGGGGGTCTGGTATTACTGGCACATGATTGGGGGGGTCTGGTATTACTGGCACATGATTGGGGGGTCTGGTATTACACTGGCACATGATTGGGGAATTTGGGGGGGGTCTGGTATTACTGGCACATGATTGGGGGTCTGGTATTACTGGCACATGATTGGGGGGTCTGGTATTACTGGCACATGATTGGGGGGGTCTGTTATTACTGGCACATGATTGGGGGGGTCTGTTATTACTGGCACATGATTGGGGGGGTCTGTTATTACTGGCACATGATTGGGGGGGTCTGTTATTACTGGCACATGATTGGGGGGGTCTGTTATTACTGGCACATGATTGGGGGGGGGTCTGTTATTACTGGCACATGATTGGGGGGGGTCTGTTATTACTGGCACATGATTGGGGGGGGTCTGTTATTACTGGCACATGATTGGGGGGTCTGTTATTACTGGCACATGATTGGGGGGTCTGTTATTACTGGCACATGATTGGGGGGGGTCTGTTATTACTGGCACATGATTGGGGGGTCTGTTATTACTGGCACATGATTGGGGGGGTCTGTTATTACTGGCACATGATTGGGGGGTCTGGTATTACTGGCACATGATTGGGGGGGTCTGGTATTACTGGCACATGATTGGGGGGGGTCTGGTATTACTGGCACATGATTGGGGGCACTGGTATTATACTGGCACATGATTGGGGAATTTGGGGGGCGCCCTGGTATTATACTGTGCTGGCACATGATTGGGGAATTTGGGGGGGGGGGCCCTGGAATTACTGGCACAGATTGGGGGGGGGTGTCTGGTATTACTGGCACATGATTGGGCGGTCTGTCTGGTATTACTGGCACATGATTGGGGGGGTCTGTTATTACTGGCACATGATTGGGGGGGGGGGTCTGTTATTACTGGCACATGATTGGGGGGGTCTGTTATTACTGGCACATGATTGGGGGGGTCTGTTATTACTGGCACATGATTGGGGGGGTCTGTTATTACTGGCCCATGATTGGGGGGGGTCTGTTATTACTGGCACATGATTGGGGGGGGGTCTGTTATTACTGGCACATGATTGGGGGGTCTGTTATTACTGGCACATGATGGGGGGGTCTGTTATTACTGGCACATGATGGGGGGGTCTGTTATTACTGGCACATGATTGGGGGGGGTCTGTTATTACTGGCACATGATTGGGGGGGTCTGTTATTACTGGCACATGATTGGGGGGGTTCTGTTATTACTGGCTGATGAGAGGCACTGGGGGCTGCTATGAGGCATGGGGCTCTTATTTGAGGTCTGATTGGGGGTCATTCATATTGGGGTCTGAGCTGAGGTGTGATCTGAGGTATTATCAACATTGGGGATCTTATTGGGGCTGATAGCTGAGGTCTGATTAACATTGGGGGTCTGATTGGTGGTCTGACCTGAGGTGTAATGAAAAATATTTTTTTCTTATTGTGCCCACTTCCAGCCCGGAGCCCAGCTGCCCAGAGCACTGATCCGGAGCAGCTTGGAGAAAAAAGCCTCAGTCTCCCACACTCCTTCTGCCCGGCCAAGCCAGCACCCCTGAGTCTTCAGAACTGTAAGTTTATACCCGGTGAGCAAAAATGCTGTCCCCCCCAGATTTTTGGGGGTTCCTACACCCATGTCTGCGTATCACTGTAATGTAGCTCTGGATGAGGTAAAAAACACAGCTAGAGTACTGGCAAGAAGGTGTCCGCTCAGTTGTCCGCTTGCTGAGCGGAGCGGAGGCTGAATGCTGCCAGACTGATACATTCTGAGCGGATCCGTATCCACTCAGAATGCATTGGTAGCTGGACGGATGCGTTCGGGGCCGCTTGTGAGACTCTTCAAACGGAGCTCACAAGTGGAACCCCGACTCTAGTGTGAAAGTAGCCTAAACCTGTAATTTACCTGACCTGAAAGTGACCTGAATGACCAGAACCTGACATCATTGTATGCTAATATAGACAGATACAAATCCAATGTGACTTGTGTTTTCCAGTTCAGTATATTTTCTTCACCTGCATTTTCAGCTGACAATGGCCACAAAAATACATCTTCCAGTCATCGTGAACTTCTAAATGAAAATGGTCAAAATCGTCTTTACATGATTACATGATGTCTTCTATGTCTCCACCGTTCTGCTGGATGCACATGGTTGAACATTTAATGTAGTCTTCATGAACACACTAATAAACTGCAAGTGATACTTCTTCAAAGAGCAATATGGCTGACCTGAAGTGGTGAATGAGTTAATATTTATGACTAATCACTTTCACATGACCGTTCGTTTTTTCCGTGTACTGGACGTTTTTTGAGTTCCATATATGGTCCGTATACAAAACCATTTATTTCAATGGTTCTGCAAAAGAAAACGGAATGTACTTCGTATGCATTCCGTTTCCGTATTTCCATTTTTCAGTTCCGTTGAAAGATAGAACATGTCCTATTATTGCCCGCAAATCACATTCCGTGGCTCCATTCAAGTCAATAGGTCCGCAAAAAAAAACTAACACATACGGAAATGCATGCATATGTCTTCCGTATCCATTCCGTTTTGCGGAACCATCTATTGGAAATTTTTTGCCCAGCCCAATTTTTTCTATGGAAATACTGTATACTGTATATGCCATACGGAAAAACGGAACAGAAATGGAAACACAACAGAAACAAAAAACGGAACAACGGATCCGGGAAAAACGGACCGCAAAACACTGAAAAAGCCATACGGTCATGTGAAAGAGGCCTTAGGGAGAGCTGTGCTGAAGAAGGGACAGATAGTGTAGGGAGTGAAATAGTAATATTTTATTGAAAAAACTTGTTAGAGACCCAAAAGTCCTTTTAAGGACTATTGTTGTATCTGGCAGCAATATAATTATTAGTGCAACCTGCGCTAAAATGCGTGGAATTGTTAGAGAGACCCAAAAGTCCTGTTAAGGACTATTGCATCTTGCAGCAATATATATTTTTGGAGCAACCTGCGCTATATAGCTTGCAATTGTTTGGCCGCTGCAGACAGCGACATTATCTGTGCTACATCTCCTGTGTAACGTGTGCGCAGCCTAAAAATATCTGTGACATCCAGTGTACTATTTCCGTAGACGGTGTCCGCTGCGGACAGTTACATTACCTGCGCTACATCTCCTGTATAACATTTGCGTATCCAAAATATCATTGACATTCAGTCAAATTTTTTTGCTGCTGGTGGCAGCGACATTACCTGCGCTACATCTCCAGTATAACGTTAGCGCATCCGAAATATCAGTGACATTCAGTGTAATTTTTTTCGCCGCTGGTGACAGTGACATTATCTGCACTACATTTCCTCTGTAACGTGTGCGCAGCCTAAAAATATCTGACATCCAGTGTACTTTTTCCATAGACGGTATCCGCGGAGGACAGTTACATTGCCTGCGCTACATCTCCTGTATAACGTTTGCGTGTCCTAAATATCAGTGACATTAATTCAGTGTCATTTTTTATTAGCCGCTGGTGACAGCGACATTACTTGCGCTATACCTCCTGTATAACGTTTGCACATCCTAAAATTATCTGTGACATTCAGTGTACTTTTTTCATAGACGCTGAGGACAGTGACATTATCTGTGCTACATCTCCTGTTTAACATGTGCGCATTAGGGATCGACCGATATAGATTTTTTTTAGAGCTGATACCGATAATCTATGAACTTTCAGGCCGATAGTCGATAATTTATACCGACATTCTGTGCATTTTCATTTTTGAAAAAATAAAAATTTCCTACACAAATCTGCTGAAAATGAACGTTTATTTTAACGTGTAGCTTTTTTTTGTAAATCTTTCTTTTTCATTTATACTTAAAGAGGACCTTTCACCGATCCTGAAATTGTGAACTAAGTATACAGACATGGAGAGCGGCGCCCGGGGATCTCACTGCACTTGCTATTATCCCTGGGCGCCGCTCCGTTCTCCCGCTATGCCCTCCGGTATCTTCGGTCACTAAGTTATGGTAGGCGGAGATTTTGGTCACTAAGTTATGGTAGTGAACACAATGGATGGCTGGCACTCTACTGAATATAGTATTGTCTTCGGTGCTCAGTGATGGAGGTTATCTCCAAAGTAATATTGTAGAGTAATTCACGGCACTCAAAATTTGATATGAATAAAGTAAATCATTTTATTTGAAATGCCACTGGTGATTATCAGTTACATAGGCCAACGTTTCGGTCCTCCCGGACCTTGTTCACGGCCTGTTAATTATAATAAGACATAATCAATATATAGAAAAGAAAAGAAAATTAGCAAAGAACTACAATCATATAAAGGCAAATCTATCCATGTATATATACATAAACGGTATCCTATACTATATTAATATTCTAGTCTGCAAATATAGACCAACGATTATTCTGATCATGGGGTGGTACTCACAGGAATAGTTCTACAGATTATATACACCAGAATCATGAAATCATGAAAGGACATTGAATAATCTGAGAATACTCAGACAAAAAAGAAAATCAAAGCTTATCAAAAATAGTGTGGCAGATTATGGCTTCTATACAGCTCTCAATACAACAAACAGAAAAGTATTGAACAATGGACCTCTATAGGAAGTCACTACATGTATATGGGGAGGAGACTGCAATGGGTTAAATCAACCAGGATCAATGGATCTATGTATGTGCCACATTCCATATAGTATATCAATTAGCTAACATGCTATGTAAATATAAGATATCCCAGTAATTTCAAGCAATGGAATATTAGGCACATACAGAGACAAACCCATAGAGTACAATACATGGAATTATTAGTATCACGTACATACCTCCAAGCAGTCCTGACTGGAGAAAAGTGGCGTTGCGCTGGGTGACCTGCGCATGTCCGGTATTTATGCTAGGCCTGGTCTTGCGATATTGTGAAAACGTCATCCACCGGATATCCGCATTCGTAATTGAAATAGTGGAAGTCCGGTTATTCGTAATATTCGAATATATTTTCGTAAAAAAATCGCAAAAAGATTGCGACCTCCGAAAAGAGTCTTCGGAGATTCCAAAAAATCGGAAGATCCGATCAAAGAATCAAAATGTTCGATCAATAATCGAAGGTTTATAAATAATCGTCTGAAATAATCGATAAATCCATGTATATGGTGTTGATTCAGTGCAATCCAAAATCAACACAATATGATCAAAATAAATATCGGAGATCAGGCTTCATGCAGATATTGGTCCTGAGAGAAAGTCATTAAGACAGACTGTACTTTCCAGTCCAAAAATGGGTACCTTCCCGTGCTTGAACTGTGTACAATGTACTCATGTCATGAAAGGGAATACCTTTACACATCCACATACGGGCAAGCAATACAATATAAAAGTTTTTTTCACATGCACTACCTCGTTTGTCATCTATCTAATCAAGTGCCCGTGCGGCCTCGCTTATGTTGGGGAAACTTCCCAGTGTGCGCGAGACCGCATTGGCAAACACAAATCTGATATACGCTGTAATAAATCGGAACTCCCGATACCCCATCATTTTATTCAAGCCGGTCACCATATCAGTCAACTACGGTTCCAAATTATTGAACACATCCCTTTATCACGTCGAGGGGGAAATCGAAAACTTCTACTCCAAAAACGTGAATCATACTGGATACATGAATTAAGGACATTGTCTCCATTGGGTCTAAACCGTGATCTTGAGTTTTATATACAATGATATTATAATAGTTCTCTTCTTTTTCTTTTTCTTTTTATGGCAATTACAGACAAAATGACTTTACCTACAGGTAGGATTCTTTATGGAATTGTGATGTCCTGTCCGTGTCTGACAGTTCAGTGGATTAATTAACATACTAACGCAAACTAATATACTAATATACTTGTGCTCGGATCGACTATCAGAACAGCCGTGGCCTAAGCGTAGCAGTAGAGTAGTGGCGGAACTGCTGTAAAGGGTAGCCTAAAGGGGGCCGCCCCATGGGAAGGATGAAAAAAGGGGGTAGGGTGGGAGGGGCACGCGCTGTCGAGCCGGAACTAGTGGAGGAAGCCGCCGGGGGGGGAAGAGCAAGGAGGTGCCTTAAATAGTAAGAGCGGGAGCCTCCCCTTCCACAAATACGGCAACTACGTTGCCTACACTTGTGCTCGGATCGACTATCAGAACAGCCGTGGCCTAAGCGTAGCAGTAGAGTAGTGGCGGAACTGCTGTAAAGGGTAGCCTAAAGGGGCCAAAAATACACGACACAGTAATGTGAACAAAATACTGTATTGACACATATTACAGTAACAAATTACGGAAAGCTAAAGACATCTCGCGTTTAGGGTTGGGGATGTAGCGAGTGTAGCACAATGACTTCCAACGCCCTAATCTCTTTATAATGTGCCCCGGTACATTGTTTTTAGAGGCGGCTGATGCTGCGCCTATCCGGAATGAATGGCCGGTGATGCTCGATGGATCCACGCCTACTCCTGGCAATAAGGCGCGGATGAACCTAAGGAAGGTCTGTATAGAGAGTGGGCCGGAGTCGTAAGCCAACAATGGGGAATGAGGTGCGTCGGGTTTGATCAGCGCCAACCATACATTAAACACTGCGACCGGGCACCATGCATTGCCTGTGGGAAAATACTCAACCTTGGTGGCCTCACCTGGTCTGGTCGTCTTGGTGTGATAAAGTGTGAGCACATAGTGGGAGCCTGAGTGTAGTAAATGTTGTTTCTGTATGAAGGAACGGCGGGAAACGGGGCACGTAAATTCCCCGGGTCGTAGGAAGCCGTAGAAGCATAGATACAGGGCGGTCTTAACTAAGGCGCTAGTCCTAACTCCGAAGGGGTTGGTATCTAGGATGGCCGCTAAGGATTTAAACATGTCCCCAGAGAAGGGTCTCCTGGAAATCGTGCTAACGGCTGCTGAATTCTGGATGCCCTTGAGGATCGTTTTAACAGGGTGAGCGGAGAATAGCGAGGGTCTATCTGGGTAGGAGATGTGCCAGTAATGTTGTATACCGGCTAAGTATGACTTGATCGTGCCGTGTGCTAGTTTGAGGTCTGAGTGGCAAAAAGCTATAAACGCGAGTAAATACGTGATATCGTCCATGGCCAACTGTGGACACTTGATCTGGAATCTAGAAAGATGGGACCACGCCGTCTTGTATGTCCTAGCCGTGTTCTCGGACAAGGACCTCTGCATGAGGAGCCTGGCTGTGGCCAGGTGCGTGTTCAAGGCATGACTAACAGGTTGTGCGATGGTGTAGGGGTTGGTGCGGGGTCCGCCTCTGGTGAAATCTGAAAGAAAAATTGCAGTTTACCTCTAGATAGAGCATCTGCTGCCACGTTTACCTTGCCAGGAATATGTGCACATTCAAAATGAAACTGGTACTGTAGAGCCAACCAGATAAACTGTCTCATGAAGGCCATGATTTCACGGGAGTCTGACCTACCCTTATTGATCAGTGCAGCCAGACCTTCATTATCGGTCAGAATCAGCACTGTGCTCTTGCGCCAGTGAGCTCCCCACGCCTGTGCTGCAGCGACAATGGGGTAAATCTCGAACAACGAGGATGACTGAGAAAACCCAGGTATGGAAGCAACCTCGGGTGGCCAAGCACTGGCCATCCAGTGGTTGCCGTAGATGGCGGCGAAGCCCAGAGCTGATGAAGCATCGGCGTGGAGGACGGGGGAGTGGCTGGACACTGAGGGAATAAACAATGAAATACCATTCCAGTTGGAAAGGAACCGGTCCCACATCACTAGATCGGCCAGAGCTTGTTGATCTAGCCTCACCTGGCTATCTTGGTCGGTGGCTGATGGAAGAAGGCTAAGGAGTCTGGAGATGAAAGTTCTGCCCTGCGGGATGATCCTCATGGCATAATTGAGCATGCCGAGCAGACTTTGGAGCTCCGCTCTGGAACAAATGCCTGCGCAAGCTAACTTATGGATTTTATCTCTGATCCTATGTAGTTTGTCCGGAGGCAAACTAGCTTGCAACGTAACGGTGTCTAATTGGATACCTAAAAAGGTCAAACTGGTGTGGGGGCCCTCAAGCTTATGATTCGCTACTGGGACTCTGAGTTTGCTGAACACTTCGATCAGAACTCCTAGATCACCTGGAGGCCGTGCCGGAGGTTCGATCAGCAGAAAGTCGTCTAGATAGTGGATGACGTGATGGGCACTGAAGGTGTGCTCCAGGATCCAGTGTAGACTACTGGCAAACTGATCGAACAGCCAAGGGCTTGATTTGGAGCCGAAAGTGAGACAGTTAGCGAAGTAATACAGCCCGTCCCACCTGATGCCATGCCACTGCCATAGTTGGGGATGAATGGGCAGCAATTTAAAAGCGTCGGTGATATCTGCTTTTGACAGCCACGTGTGCTGCCCCAAAGACAGTATGACCTGAATTGCCTCGTCTATGGACGCATATTTCATGCCGAACTCCTCGGAGGGAATAAGAGCATTGAGGCTAGGCACGTCGGAAGAATGTGGAGCTGACAGGTCGTAAATCAGGCGTCTTTTATTGGAGAATTTGCCAACAACCATGCCTATCGGACTAATTCTCCAGCAATCGAAAGGGGGCTGGCGCATAGGACCTATCAGGTAGCCCTTTGCCACCTCTGCTTGAATGAGGCCACTGACTGCCTCGGGGTTCCTGACGGCAGACAGCAAATTCCTACATTCGTACATGGTCTGTGGTAGGGATATCTGGCCTGTGTGGAAACCTACGGTGAAACCGTTTAGGAGGAACCTCACCCACTGTTGGTCAGGATGATCGGCCAGGAACGTGGCTAGCGTGTCAACGTGCACCCTGCCTAGTCATGCCGGGTGAAGGCTTTTCTGAGGGCACGCTGTCTTGGGGTGGGCCCTAAAACAGTTGGTGCATAAATGCAGCAACCGGCATTGGCTGTAGAAGCACCCTGTGTGATTGAAGTTGTTGCAAACTTGCGATTTGCCTAGGTACTTGATAGGCCTGCCTAATTTATCGACCCCTGTGGCGGATTTGGGCATGCCGCTATCGGGTGCCTGCCTAGTCTGGGAGCTGCCTGACGGAGGGTTGCTGGAGGCGCACCACTCTGCGGTGTGGGAGTGTGCGCTGCAGGTGGAACAAGCGGGGGCTCTCAAGCCAGCGAAATGGCGGCAAAAAAGCTCGGTGTCGGTCACCGCCCAGTCGACGGTGTGCTGGAACTGAGTGAGCAGGGCTGCAGCCCTTGCCGAAAAAGACCTATGGTACTCGTAGAAGGCCGTGCCCCCGTATTTGTGGCCTAGGTCTACTACTTTATAGAGGTATAGGTCAAATTCTTCACGGCGACTGGGCGACACGGAACAGATGACGTCCCGGAATAGGCTAAACGCCAGCACAAACTCCGTAATACTGAGTTTGCGGTTTAGCCTGATGTCCCGTGACTTGAGGATGACAGACACCTCCCCGCAGGCGATGGTCTTATTGTCGGGTACCTCGTGTGTAGCGATAAGCAGGCAGGCTAAATTAACATCCTTACCGTCAAGAATATCCTGCCTAACGTTGGCCGGAATGAAATGCGATGGTGCGACATTAGGGAAGTTGGGGGGGGGGGTCGCCGCAGACGTGGAGGGGACTGATGGAGCCGTGAGTGTAGGGGCGCCAGCGCTGGAGGTGGAAGCCCTGTTCTGAATTTCCTCTAGTCTGGTTTGGAAGCCGGACATGGAGGACGCCATGTTATTAATTGCCGCATGTAACTGGGTGATGGAAGTCTGTATGGTATTGGGCGTAAGTAACTCTTGACTGAAGCCTGGTTCGGACTGTAGCAAACGAAAAAGTTCGGCCTTCCTAGCGGATGCAGGGAAGGGAATTCCTCTGCGTAACAGTTCCGTAGTTATCCTGGAGATGGTCCAAGACCTAAGGGAGGGGGTCATGCCTCTTTCAGACTGTACGTCCCCGCTGGCTTGGGATGACGCAGATGCAGTCGGAACTTGGTTGTGTGGCAGCTCCATCTAGAATACATGAAAAGCATGACGCGAAGGCTAGCTACACGTGACGATTGCCTGTACCATGCACCCTGGTGGACTAATTAGGGAAGAAAGACTAACCGTGCAAGCTGTGCCTGAGAGGAAATAACCCGCCACACTCGTGTACCCTGACACCCCCTGCCACCTTGTGAACCCCGGGACGGGGCATGTACAGCCATGACTGCTGATGTCCGTGGGGGCCCACAACTGCGTGCAAGTGGGTTATAGTGGATGCGTGTGAGACAGGAGACCTGTATGCTCGTACTGTGAACCTTACCAAGCTGCGACTAAACTGGCGCCTGTAGTCGTGACAGGACTTGCGTGGTCTCTGAAGACGTGACAGAGTAGCGTATGCCTGAAGTCGTGTCAGGACTTAGACTGAGTCTGAGGACGTGACAGACTTGACACGTGTGCCTGAAGACGTGACAGGACTTGACCGAGTCTGAAGACGTGACAGACCTGACGATTTGCCTGAGGACGTGACAGGTCTTACGTTGAGTCTGAAGACGTGACAGAACTGGCAAATGCTGAAACGTGATGGATTTGGCGTGAGTCTGAGCACGTGTCAGAAGTGGGCCGGCTGCGATATGCCGTGACTATCGACTGAGTCTGCGGACGTGACCGACCTGCCGAGGCTGAACGTGCCGGGACTGCGTGTGGGTCTGAGGACGTGACAGACCTGCCGCGGCTGAACGTGCCGGGACTGCGTGTGGGTGTGAGGACGTGACAGACCTGCCGCGGCTGAACGTGCCGGGACTGCGTGTGAAACTGAGGACGTGGGGAGAAACCCCCCCTCTTTTTTTTTTTTTTTTTTCCCTTTTTTTTTTTTTTTTTCATGGCTGTACATGGATCCCTGGTGGGGAGTGTTACCCCTGGTGAGAAGAGAGCGAGGAAGAGAGGCGAGAGACAGGGGGGAGAGCAACCAAATAAATTCCCTTTACCGGATCCTGTTGGACGAAGTATGTGACTACCTGACTGAACGAAAGAGAGCTCCAGGTCAGCTTAGGGAAAAATAAAAACAAATAAATGAAGCATGACCTAACTATGTTACTGAATCTACCTGCACCAGGGTTTGTAGGAGTATGATACTCAGACCGTACGAGCCTTTGAAGCCTGAGATGACACCTGTTTATGGAAAAAGCATCAATGATATAGACAGTACTGACAACTGAATGCCCGTAATCGGATGTCCAGATAAGTATGTGCGCCCGTACGCTGCGCGCGCGCGGGGTGCGCGGTACCAGAAGCTGAAAAACGACGTATGCCCAGCGTGAGTATGCTTTGAACTGCATACTGTCCGGACTGTGGTATCAAGAACGGTACGGCTGGCGTTACAGAAGCTGCGGTGCGCCGAACGGATGAAACGGAATGTGGCGATATGGTGCCGTGTGCGCCATGTGTACATGATGTCTGACCCCCGACTGTGCACACGTGGTGGAGGGACCGGGCACCCTGTGACTGCGTGGGTGTTATAACCTGTGGGGTATGATATCCGGCAGCACGCTGGGGCTGTCACGGGAGCGACGTCTGAGGCCGTAGTCTGGGAAGTGCGTGGTGGGCCATTAGAAGACGGCGATAGCGAAGCCGACAGCACCCTCCTGCGGTCCGGGACGTGTACTAGATAAGTGGTACCGCCGCTAGGAGGAAGCTGTCGGCTGTATGCGCCCGTTAGCATGGCTGCCCGGCGAGGGGAGGTGCGGCTGCCGAGGCGACCGCCGCCTGAACGTGGGCCGGGAGACCAGGGGCATGCGCCCGTTACCTGTGCCGGGATGCCTGCCGGACGGGAGCGGCTGAAGGTGCGGTGATGAGCGCTGCTGCAGGTGGGGAGATGAGCGATCCTGTACGCAGGACGACGGCCGTCGGACGCGATCCACCACGTGACCCGGAAGTGACGCACGCGCTGTCGAGCCGGAACTAGTGGAGGAAGCCGCCGGGGGGGGAAGAGCAAGGAGGTGCCTTAAATAGTAAGAGCGGGAGCCTCCCCTCCCACAAATACGGCAACTACGTTGCCTACACTTATCCATCGATAACATTCTTTTTGTAATTATTTGATATTTGGTCTATGGATTTATGCATGAAGCCTGATCTCCGATATTTATTTTGATCATATTGTGTTGATTTTGGATTGCACTGAATCAACACCATATACATGGATTTATCGATTATTTCAGACGATTATTTATAAACTTTCGATTATTGATCGAACATTTTGATTCTTTGATCGGATCTTCCGATTTTTCGGACTCTCCGATTATTCTTTTCGGAGTTCGCGATCAAAATATATTCTAATATTACGAATAACCGGACTTCCGCTATTTCAATTACTAATGCGGATATCTGGTGGATGACGTTTTCACAATATCGCGAGACCAGGCCTAGCATAAATACCGGACATGCGCAGGTCACCCAGCGCAATGCCACTTTTCTCCAGTCAGGACTGCTTGGAGGTATGTACGTGATACTAATAATTCCATGTATTGTACTCTATGGGTTTGTCTCTGTATGTGCCTAATATTCCATTGCTTGAAATTACTGGGATATCTTATATTTACATAGCATGTTAGCTAATCGATATACTATATGGAATGTGGCACATAGGGAAAATTCTTACCGGGATTTTACTTTCCTTGAGTCCGAAGGCAGCACAGAATGGGGTTAAACTTGTCGTCATCTTTTCCAGGACCGCCCACCTAGAACATATTAATTGACAATTAATCAATCAATTCACTCCCCTATAAGATACCCTCTCCCACAATGCCTCCTTGTGTTTAAAAAATAGACTCCGACAAATAGTGGATGCCAAAAAAAAGAATTTATTAGGGAGGGTATACTTGTGCTGCCTTCGGACTCAAGGAAAGTAAAATCCCGGTAAGAATTTTCCCTTTCCCATTTCGTCCTCCGGCAGCACAGAATGGGATTTTTATAGATCTCAAAGGGGGGGATTTTCAGAAAGAGCTGCCGACAATACGCCAGTGCCAAAGGCTGAGCTCCTAGCGTTGATGTCCAGACGGTAGTGTTTCACGAAGGTGAGAGATGAAGACCAAGATGCCGCATTGCAAATTTCTTCTATCGGAACTTGTGCCATCTCTGCCCAGGAAGTGGCTGTGGCTCTGGTCGACTGAGCTCTGACAGGAAATGGAGGAGGTATGGCCTCAAGTGAATACGCTTCCAGGATAGTGGACTTTATCCATCTTGCGAGGGTATCTTTGGAAGGTGAGAGTCCTTTCCTTGGACCAGAGAAAAGAACGAATAGGTTTTCACTGCCTCTGAATTCTCCTGTTCTTTGGAGATAAATTTCTAATGCTCTTTTCACATCCAAGGTATGGCAGAGATTCTGTTGTTCATTGAGAGGCTCTGGACAAAATACTGGAAGGAACGCTTCTCTATTTTTGTTTACTGAAGACGGAACCTTGGGCATGAAGAATGGCATGGTGCGAAGCAATATTCCATCCGGAAGGAAACGTAAGTATGGAAACTTGGATGATAAGGCTTGGAGTTCCCCCAGTCTTTTTGCAGAAGTGATGGCTGTGAGAAAAAGTGCTTTGTAAGAGAGCCACTTGAGGTCAGCTTCTTCCAATGGTTCGAATGGAGAGAGGGTCAGTCTTTTCAGAACCAAGGAATGATCCCAGACCGGAAACGGATTCCTATGCGTAGGGTTAAGTCTTCTGACCGCCTTAAAAAATCTGAGAACTAACGGATGATGGAGGTATTTATTCTCAGTCATGGAATTAATAGCGGTCATATGTGATCTTAGGGTATTGGGCTTTAGCCCTTTCTGGAATCCATCTTGGAGGAAACATTAATGTTTTCATGGCCAGTCTCCGACATCCAGGACATAAATCTTCTCCAGACTTTAGCATATTTTCTATTCGTAGAATCTTTTCTGGAAGAAAGCAGCGTATTAACAACTGATTGTGAGGGGCCTTTTCCCTCTAATCTACTTCTTTCAGCCTCCAAGCAGTAAGGTGTAGATGGTCCAGACTTTGGTGATGCAGCCCATTCTGAATCAGAAGATCCGGACGTAGGGGAAGTCTCCAGAAGTTGCCTTTGGACAGCTGGAATAGGAGCGGGAACCACGACCTCCTCGGCCAAAAAGGAGCTATTATTATGGCTTGAGGTTTCTCCTCTACTATTTTCCTCAGGACTCTCGGGATAAGGGGGACTGGAGGGAAGATGTAGACCGACAGATGTTTTCAGTTCATGGAAAATGCGTCTACTACAGTGGGGTTGTCGTGACTGTTTAGAGAGCAGAACCTGTCCAGCTTCTTGTTTCTTGCTGATGCCATCAGATCCCAGGTCGGTGTCCCCCATCTGGCTATGATCTGGTGAAAGACGATTGGGTTGAGCTCCCAGTCGGCTTGATTGATCGTCTTCCTGCTCAGATGGTCCGCTCGAGTATTGTAGTAAGCTCTGATATGCGTTGCTTTTAATTCCAGCAGATGTAATTCTGCCCACTTGAATATTTCCTTGCATAGTTCCAGAAGACGAGAGCTTCTTGTCCCACCCTGTTTGTTTAGATAAAATACGGTCGATAGGTTGTCCGACCGAATCAGCACGGGCTTCCCTGATATATAGGTTTTGAACCGGTAGAGGGCTAACAGGACTGCTTTCATCTTTGTAGTTTGAGGACTCTTTCTTCTCCTTGGAAGACCAGAGGCCCTGCACCCATTTGTCCTGGAGGTGAGCCCCCCATCCTTGACCGGAAGCATCCGTGGTGATAATCACTGGGGTAAGAAACTGACTTTTTTTTCCTATAGTCAGATGACTCGTGCGTAACCACCATCTGAGGCTCTGGATAGTAGAGGGTCTCATCCTCATTCTTGCGTCCAATTTGAACCTGTTCCGACGCCAGGCATGTAGCATATCTTGTTGCAGATCTCTGCTGTGAATATTCGCCCAGGGAACAGCATCTGAGACTGATGTGAGATGTCCGAGTGTCTTCATCACTCTGCTGACCGATGGGAAATGAAGAGACATCAATATTCTTATTTCTTTCTTCAGTGTCCTTATTTTCCCAGGGGGGAGATAGAGCTTTATGGCCTTTGTATCTATTGTGAAGCCCAAGAAGGTCTTGGAGGTAGCTGGAACGATATCCGACTTCTCCCAGTTCATTAGGAATCCCACTGACTGTAGGAGTTCTATAGTTTTCTTTAAATGGAAACGTAGTAGGGCTTCCGACTCGGCTGCAATTAGCCAGTCGTCCAGGTAGGGGAAGATCTGGATCCCTTGGAGGCGAAGTGCTACTGCAATTACTACAGCTATCTTCGTAAAGACTCTTGGGGCTGAACATAGTCCAAATGGCAGGGCTTTGAACTGGTAGTGGAGTGTCACCCCATTTCTCCTGATGGCCACTCTTAAGAATTTTCTCGACTCTTGACTTATTGGGACATGGAGGTATGCATCCTTTAGGTCTAACGACGCCATAAACACCTTCCCCCTGAGAACAGCCGTGATGGATCTTATCGTCTCCATTTTGAAGTGGATTTTCTTAATATAACGGTTCAGGTAGCGGAGGTCTATAATCAACTTTTACCATCTCTTTTTGGAATACAGAAGATCCTGGAATATACTCCCGAATTTTTCTGAGAATTTGGGACTTTCTCCAGAACTCCTTTGCCTAGGAACTCTTTTAGCAGTAGAAAGACTTGTGGATTCTCTCCCTTGCTGAGTACAAATCTGTTTCTTGGCAAGTAATCGAGTTCTAGTCGATAACCTCTTCTTATAATCCCTAGGACCCAGATGTCTGACGTGATGTGACACCAGTTTTCGTAGAAGAGAGATAACCGACCTCCTACTCTCTGTCTTCTGGCGTCAAAACTCTGATTTTGGGGGTCTGTTGTCCTCTCCCTTTCTTTTAGACTTCTCCGAGGAGGCCCAGGCTCTTCGATCAGATCTCCCCCGTCCAGAACGTCCTCTGAAGTTTGATCTTCCTGAATCTTGTCCCCTATAGGGGCGAAAAAAATCTGTTTTTGTCCCTGTGTCTGGGTTGCGGAAAGTTCAAAGCTTTATCTTCCTTGTTAGCTTCCAGCAATTTATCTAACTGCGATCCAAACAGCTTCCCAGGTTCAAAGGGAAGGGCGCATAGGTTGTTTTTCGAAGAGGAGTCACCAGACCAAATCTTCAGCCAGAGAGATCTACGGATCGAGTTGGCCAATGCCATGTTCTTGGCACACAATCGTATCGCATCAACCGGGAAGTCACAGAGAAATTCCGCTGCTGATTTGAGTGTAGGCAATTGCTTGAGGAGTTTCTCTCTTGGTACTCCATCTTCAATGTCCCTGCCCAGATGGCTGAGCCACACTCTAAGTGCTCGAGCAACAGGAACGGTCGCCATTGCAGCCTTATTAAGAGAGGCGAGATAGGTATGTTGTCTTTTAAGGAGACCATCCGCCTTTTTCTCCATAGGATCCTTCAACAGGGCTGAATCGTCAGAGGGAAAAAAGATCTTTTTGCTAATCTAGCTACAGCCGGGTCCACTTTAGCCGGGGTTCCCCAGGAGGATGATTCTGCTGGATCTGTTTTGTATACACTTCTGAACCTGGATCCTAGGTTTATTCTTCCTACCGGACGCTCCCATTCTTTAGACATCACGGCATCCAGGACTGGGTGCCCAGGGAACACTGACGCCTTCTTTTTAGGAAAATAAAAAAGATCCTCTTCATTATGTTTGCTGCATTTTTCCTTATTGGCTTCCATAATATTTGTGACCTCTTTAATCAGCTGATTTGTATCTGCTTTGTCAAATAAAAAATTATCTTCAATAACGGGAGAATCCGAAAAAGATGAGACTTCTCCTTCAGAGCGCGACGATTTTCTCAGACGAGGATGGGGAACGCGGTCTCCTTTTAGTACCCTTCTTCTTTGCCTTGGATTTTTTCAGGAAGGCTTTAAAGAGGGAAACCATCTTGCTCGTCTCGTCGTCCGAAGAATCATCAGGGTGAGAACATTGCTCACATATATTAGTGGCGTGATTATCCGGTAGGGGTTGAAGACAGGAAATGCAGAGAGGAGCGCTAGACCTCCGTTTTTCCTTGGCGGAGAGGTTTCCTGGGTATCCCGATGGCACCTTATGCAGAGATCCTGAGGGAAGTCATCTGGGAGTGGCTGCTCACATGACTGGCACATCCTGTGCCTGCTTTTGCGGGAGCTTTTTTCTCCTCTGCCGGATGCGCTGGACATCTTAATGGAGAAACCGAGCATTAAAACATAAAATATGCTGCAGATTTCGGAAAACACCCAGGTTCCCATATTATCAGAAGGTTTGCCTGACAATAGGACAGGCCTATACCTTTAAAACGCTAGAGCTCGGCTGCCAGGCACAACAGGCACCGAAGCTCAGCAACACCGCTCTTTTAAATTCAAATTTGGCGCCAGATCGGGGGAGAGGCCGCTTCAGATGACGTCAGACGCCCTGCGCCTGCGTTCCACCATACCGGAAGTATCGGCATCGGAGCTTCCCACAGCAGGTACTTGCGGCTCTTCCTGATAGTTCAGATCCAAAGGGCGCTTAGCGGGTCAGACATGGAGCCAGGACACACATGGCTATCCCCATTCTGAGGCCTCTGCACCTTGTCACAACAAGGTATAATGGCCGCACGATATAGGTGGGCTTCATCCTCAGATGAGGACAAAAAAAAAACACAAGGAGGCATTGTGGGAGAGGGGATCTTATAGGGGAGTGAATTGATTGATTAATTGTCAATTAATATGTTCTAGGTGGGCGGTCCTGGAAAAGATGACGACAAGGTTAACCCCATTCTGTGCTGCCGGAGGACGAAATGGGAAACATAGTTCCATTGATCCTGGTTGAATTAACCCATTGCAGTCTCCTCCCCATATACATGTAGCGACTTCCTATAGAGGTCCATTGTTCAATACTTTTCTGTTTGTTGTATTGAGAGCTGTATAGAAGCCATAATCTGCCACACTATTTTTGATAAGCTTTGATTTTCTTTTTTGTCTGAGTATTCTCTGATTATTCAAGTATATAATCTGTAGAACTATTCCTGTGAGTACCACCCCATGATCAGAATAATCGTTGGTCTATATTTGCAGACTAGAATATTAATATAGTATAGGATACCGTTTATGTATATATACATGGATAGATTTGCCTTTATATGATTGTAGTTCTTTGCTAATTTTCTTTTCTATATATTGATTATGTCTTATTATAATTAACAGGCCGTGAACAAGGTCCAGGAAGACTGAAACGTTGGCCTATGTAACTGATAATCACCAGTGGCATTTCAAATAAAATTATTTACTTTATTCATATCAAATTTTGAGTGCCGTGAATTACTCTACAACATTACTAAGTTATGGTAGGCGGAGTTTGCCCTTGTTCTGCTGTAGCGCTGGCCAATCGCAGCGCAGAGCTCACAGCCTGGGAGGTTCTTTTCTCCCAGGCTGTGAGCTCTGCGCTGCGATTGGCCAGCGCTACAGCAGAACAAGGGCAGACTCCGCCTACTATAACTTAGTGACTGGAATCTCCGCCTACCATAACTTAGTGACCGAAGATACCGGAGGACATAGCGGGAGAACGGAGCGGCTCCCAGGGATAATAGTAAGTGCAGTGAGATCCCCGGGCGCCGCTCTCCATGTCTGTATACTTAGTTCACAATGTCAGAATCGGTGAAAGGTCCTCTTTAATATTTTGGTGTTTGTGTTTTTTTTGTAAATTCTTTATTTAAGTTTTGCATTTTTTTTAATAAGCAGATGAATTAAGTGAGGGGTGCAGCCCAACAAGTGTCAAGGACACAAATCAAGTAAAACATAAGGAAAATAGTCCTCAAAAAATTATCTCTAATACTTTAAAGAGAAAATGATACAAAATGTTGGATAACACATTCCTGGTTAGGTAGGTCTATGTTGTTAGTGCAAGGTAATGGAGCCATAACATAGATCCCAACATGTGAATCAGGACAGGTGAATGGGTGTGGAATAGAGACAAAGGGAAAAATGGGAGGGAGAGGAATAAAGAAAAAAAAGGGGGGGGGGGGTTATATTATAATAGAATATAATAATAACCACCTTAGTTTCTTTAGAGTGAGTTAGGCCCCTTTTACACGGGCGAGTATTCCGCGCGGATGCGATGCGGGAGGTGAACGCATTGCACCCGCACTGAATACCGACCCATTCATTTCTATGGGGCTGTTCACATGAGCGGTGATTTTCACGCATCACTTGTGCGTTGCGTGAAAATCGCAGCATGCTCCTCTTTGCAAGCGATGTTCGGTCCGCCCCCTATACATCATCATTGAGTAAACTTTGACCCTGTACCTCACAGTCAGCAGACACATTCCAGCCAATCAGCAGCAGACCCTCCCTCCCAGACCCTCCCACCTCCTGGACAGCATCCATTGTAGATTCATTCGAAAGCTGCATTCTTAGTGAGAGGAGGGAGAGTGCTGCTGCTGCTGATCTAATAGGGAAAGCGTTAGCTAGGGCAGTGTTCTGTGTCCACAGACTCATCTGCTGTAAGGACAGCGTCCTGACAGCACCCCAAAAAGCCCTTTTCAGGGCTGGTACATCAGTCTGCTTTTTTTTTTTATAAATTCTATTTAATCTTTTTCTGTGATATAATCACAGTTGCAAGCCCGTGTGTGTCAGGCCCACACAGACTGTATTGTGGCCACTGGCTAGGCCTCCACTCATACCGTTACAGGGTGTCACTCACTCACAAATACCTCGCATATAAAAAAAAATTATATTTAATATTTTTCTGTGATATAATCACAGTTGCAAGCCAGTGTGTGTCAGGCCCACACAGACTGTATTGTGGCCACTGGCTAGGCCTCCACTCATACCGTTACAGGGTGTCACTCACTCAAATACCTTTCAGATAAAAAAAATTCTATTTAATATTTTTCTGTGATATAATCACATTTGCAAGCCCGTGTGTGTCAGGCCCACACAGACTGTATTGTGGCCACTGGCTAGTGGCTAGGCCTCCACTCATACCGTTACAGGGTATCACTCACTCACAAATACCTCGCAGATAAAAAAAAATTATATTTAATATTTTTCTGTGATATAATCACAGTTGCAAGCCAGTGTGTGTCAGGCCCACACAGTCTGTACTCTGCCCACTGCCCACCACTTATATAGGGTGGCACAGTACCTTGCATGCATAGTAACACTTATCTAATAAAAAATGACAGGCAGAGGCAGGCCACCCTGCAGGGGCCGTCGTGGTCGTGGTGCTGTGATTTCCACTGGCCCTGGAATAATGCCCAGTTTTCCGAGGCCACGTACCCTGAACCCCAAAAATTCAGAGAAAATAGTTGACTGGCTTACACAGGACACCCAATCTTCAACAGCTTCCGCTAAGAACCTTGACGCACCATCCTCCTCCAGCTCAGCTTTGGTCACCTGCTCTCAAGTTACCACTCTCCTACCCGCCGCCACCACCACCACTACCACCACATCCTCCACATCCGCTTCACTTGATCCCTCAGAGGAGTTATTTACACATCAGTTGGATGAAATTAGTGATGCGCAACCATTATTGCCAGAGGATGGAGATAACAGGGATATGTCTCAGTCAGGCAGCATTACACACATGGACGTACAGTGTGATGATGATTATGTTGTACCCGCTGCTGCTTCCTTTGCTGAGGTGTCAGATACAAGTGAAGTAGTTGATGATGACGATGTGTCCGTGGATGCCACGTGGGTGCCTGCTCGAAGAGAAGAAAAAGAGGGGGAAAGTTCAGAAGGGGAGACAGAGAGAAGGAGGAGACGAGTTGGAAGCAGGGGGAGGTTGTCGCAAGGAGCTAGTGGCACAGTCAGACAGCATGTATCGGCACCCGGGGTCAGCCAGACAGCACGCCAATCAACGCATGCTGCTGCCACCACCAGAATGCCGTCATTGCAAAGCTCAGCAGTGTGGCATTTTTTTTGTGTGTCTGCCTCTGACAACAGCGATGCCATTTGCAAACTGTGCCAAAAGAAACTGAGTCGTGGGAAATCCAAAACCCACCTAGGTACAACTGCTTTGCGAAGGCACATGATCGCACATCACAAACGCCTATGGGATCAACACATGATGACGAGTAGAAGCAGCACACAAGCTCAAAGCCACCATCCTCCTCCTGGTCCAGCATCTTCAGCCACGTCAACCACTGCTGTCCTCCTTGCCCCCTCTCAACCACCCGCCACTCCGCCTCTCACCTTCAGCAGTTCCATCTCCATGCTCAGTCAGGTGTCTGTAAAGGAGATGTTTGAGCGTAGGAAGCCAATGTCACAGAGTCACCCCCTTGCCCGGCGTCTGACAGCTGGCTTTACCATACCAGCTGGTGGAGTCTGAGGCCTTCAAAAAATTTGTCGCTATTGGCACACCACAGTGGAAGGTACCCGGACGATTTTTTTTTTCAAAAAAGGCAATCCCAAACCTCTACTCAGTGATTGAAAAGGAAGTCATGGCATCTCTGGCATACAGCATACAGGGTCCATCTGACCACTGATACCTGGTCTGCAAAGCACGGTCAGGGCAGGTATATCACCTACACCGCACATTGGGTCAACCTGCTGACGGCTGCCAAGCATGGAATGCGTGGCTCTGCAGCAAAGTTGGTGACACCGCCACGACTTGCAGGCAGGCCTACTGCCACCTCCTCTACTCCTCCTACTCCATCCTCTTCGATAACCTCCTCGGCTGAGTCCTCTTCTGCTGCGGCGTCTGGCTGCATCAACTGAATCCCCCCAGCTCCCCAGGGGCTATTCCACATCCCGGATACGACAGTGTCACACTGTCTTGGGGTTGACTTGCCTGAAAGCAGAGAGCCACACCGGACCAGCACTCCTGTCCGCCCTGAACGCACAGGTGGATCAGTGGCTGACCCCGCACCAACTGGAGATCGGCAAAGTGGTGTGTGACAATGAAAGCAATTTGTTGGAGGCATTGAATTTGGGCAAGTTGTCACATGTGCCGTGCATGGCACATGTGTTGAATCTCATCGTACAACGCTTTGTGTCTAAGTACCCAGGCTTACAGGACGTCCTCAAGCAGGCCAGGAAGGTGTGTGGCTATTTCAGGCATTCCTACACGGCCCTGGCGCACTTTTCAGACATTCAGCGCGGAAACAACATGCCAGTGAGGTGATTGATTTGCGACAGCCCGACACGTTGGAATTCAACACTCCTAATGTTTGACCGCTGTCACGCCCATGGTCATGGTCGTGACTCCTTGGGAGCCGCATGCATTTGCCCGCGGTCTGGTATTGTTGTCAACCACAGGTGAGGGCTAGTATCTTGCCTCATGTGTGGTTGCCGTTGGCAACTTGTGGTTGTTGGGCAGTGGAGCAGCCTGAGCTGGTTGCTGGGCGGCTCGCTGTCCATGCATGCGGTTGTCTTTGGCAACGTGTAGTTTTGTGTATGCACTTTGTCCGTTTGTTGTGCACAAGGTTATTTATATGTGCACGTCCCCTGTATGTGGCTGTTTTCCCTTGCCTGGTCTAGGAAGGGTTAACTCCCTTTTGTATGTGTGAACACTGGGTGTGTCTGCATGGGTGTGGCTACTTGGGCCTATATTGCCTCTGCTGAGAGCAGTAGTCAGAGGGGTACTTCAGCCATGGTCTGCTGGAGTCATCCTCCTACTTTTATACCACCTGCCAGTGAGGGCCACCCTTGTGGTCATAAGCAAATGTTGCTATGTGATGTTAAGTTTATGTTTATGCAGCGTACTCAAGTTGTGTGCAGTAGGTGTTTCTGGGTGATGTAGTGCAATATACACTAACCTGGTACAGCTGACTCTCTGCAAGGGCAGGTATAGGTAGAAATAGTTCGTGACGCCAGTGCCAAGTAAACGGTGGCACGCCGTTTGCGGATGCAGGAATAAATTGAGGAAACGTAGGATTAAAACAGAACTCAAACTTTAGTAGGTTTTCCAAGCAGAGACAATAAAGGAAATGCAGTTCCTCAGCATACAGTCGATTTTGCAATTCGGTCGATGCAGGCAATTCAGTACAGCAGGGTAATTACAGAGTGTTGAACACAGGACTTGCAGCAAAGGAGCTTGCACTCTAACTCTGTCTGATCCTGGAAAGTAGCAATTCTTCACCAAGGCCCATTAACCTAAGTCTGGCTTTATATCCTTGATTATGGCTTAAATAAGTACCTCCTCTGTCTTTCTTAGTACCTCTGGCTCTTCTGATCTTTACCTCTGTCTCTCTCAGCTTCTGAATGGTTCCTCAGGCTCTTAAGTCTTAGATACTCCTGCTTCTGCATATGGGAATTCAGGAGGGAATCTTCTCCTGAACAGCAGGCTTCAGGCCTGGACTTGTCTCAGACATTGTCTAATCTCCAACTGTAGATTACAGACACTAGACTCCGTCTCCCCTGCACTTCCCTGACTGGGCTTTATATAAACTAGGGCTCCCTAGCTCCCTCTATGGACTAGAAGTAGGAATGACACCCCTAGCAGGCCTGTAAGTGCAAGTTTCAGTGACAGGGAAATACACACATTACATTACATTTTATAAAACTGGCATACAACAACTTCACCATAATTAAGGAGGGACGACAGCACACCAAGTGACACTTTGGTAGTGACGGGTATTACAACTCCCGTACACTACATACCCCACTGCTTTAAGCTGAGTACGACCTCGTACTCCATCATGGGTCGCCCAACTGGAATATCTTCCTGAAATAGAAAATAGAGACATGCAGGCATACATACATGTAATTCATCTGCATTTACATCAGGTCCAATTGGCAAAAGTGAAGTGTGGTGACAAGGGGCGTCGTTCTCTTCTCTCAGGATAGTGAATGGAACGGGGGCGCTGACCTGGCACAGCGTAACATTAGAACCAGGATAGTCCATTACAATGAATAAGTCCATGATAAAACAGTAGAAAACGGTATAAAAGTTCTTGGAGGCTCAAATAACAAACATGAGTCCGTACCCAGGTTATTTCTCATTAAATCACAGAGGCTCTCATGCGGTGGAGTCCATCTCTGGGCACAATACTTTTAAAAGAATAAGAATCTCAGAGGCTCAGGTACTTTTGAGTCTGTCTCCGGGCACGGTTCCTTAGTATGAAGTTGCACAATAAAAGGACAGCAAGAAAAGTGCTGTAATACCCCTGATCAACCTGAAAAGGGGGTGAAAGGTAAAAGGTGCAACAAAGGAACAGGCACAACTTGGCGTGGGTAGCAAAAGCAGGCAGGAGGTCCTGGAAACAAGCCTGGCCTTGCTGACTTTATAATTTCAGTGGTCAACACCTACCACTGAGCCGTGGACAAACTGGCAGCCGCAACAAAGGACCAGGAAACGTAGGACTCCTGTCCTGGAAGGGTTAACATGAAACTTCAGAAGAAATAAATCAAAGGCCTAGCAGGCTGATCACAGTGGCATATTGTAATCACTTGACTCCGCTGGCAAGTACCGTCTGTAGTAGTCCTCTACAGGAGGATGGGCCCACATAACTGTATCAGGGGGCAGCTGTAAGGTAAAGGGGCCCCTAATAGGTATTGGCCCCATAGGCCTAGGGGTGAACCCTCTGATGGACCGTGCCGGCCCTGGCATGATCACTGCAGGGTGTGACGTGCTTGGCACCGCCGCAGCAAGCGGTCCGGTGCTCTGGGTGCAGCAGTTTACGGCAATCGCGGGTCCGGTCTGGGGCACTGACGGAGCGGTGGCTACAGAAGGCGGTCGGTGGGTGGTGACAGGCACCCTTACCTCATCCTTCCTCGGCGGTGTCTGGATCCTGGCGGTGTATGTCTTGCGCAACTCCCGCAACTTCTCCTCCAGCCGGACGATCTGCTCACCGATGCTGTCTGTGTCGGAGTCGCTGTCCTCTGCTGGCGCCGCCGGCGCAGGTACAGTCACCGATGACGCGGACTCGGCCTCTGCAGGTTCTGGCGATGCGTCTGGTCTCCGTCCCATCCGGATGTTCTGGAAGGTAGCACTAAGTCCTTTTAACTGCTCCAGCTCAGATATCGTCTTCTCCCGACGAGGCAGCTCGGGGGAAGGGTAGGGGCTCACCCATTTTTCCAACACGGTTGGCTGCCAGAAGACGTTTGGCCCAATGAAGGAGCTCCGCTCCTGAAAGGCGTGATGGGCCGGCTCTGGAGAGCGTTCCGGTTCTCGCTCGCAGCCAGAGTAGTCTTCTCTTTCTTCTGCCTCCCAATCCTCAGGTGCTCGCTTGGGACGGGTCACAGCAGTCGCATAAGGGCCTCGCAGGCCCTCGGCAGGGGTGTACTCCACTTCCTCTCCCTCGCGGAGGCTGTGCTGGTACGAAGGGAGGTAGTCTCTTTTGACAGACCTTCGATTAACATAGAGGTCTCTGCCAGTTAGATAGTCCTGAATAAACCCGTAGCCACGGGGTTTGTCAAACGACAGCACCACTCCCTTTCTCCTTTCCAGGCGGGGTTGGGTGTGCGTATGTTTCTCATGTATGGTCTTGGTTAGTTCCTCATAGACGATTTTAGTCCTTGTGTTCCGCTTGATAGCGGCCTCTCGGATCTCCGCCATCAGGGAGGACCATTTAAAAGATGGTTGGAAAAAGTCCCTCCACGAGCCATAGTAGGACTCGGGTTCTTTCTCCCTTGGGCGGCAGGCGGGTTGCTCCGGTCCCGGAGCGTAGGCCGGTGGAGCCTCCTCTGGCTCTACACCAACATTAGACATCTGTGTTATTTCAGGTGCGGACATTGCAGCAACGCTCTGTTCACAATCCAACATGCTCGATCCTTCTGAGGAGAGCGATAGGGTCGCGTCAATTAGAGTAGCCAGCTCCTCCCATTGCATTGGGGAGCCGCCCCCCAGGTATTCCAGTATATGGAAGGCGGTGTCCATGCTGGCAGACATGCAAATGTCCAGATAAGCCGTGGCGCCTGCCCTTGACCTTGTTCCCGCTTTTTCCTCAGAAAGGCGCCAATTTTTCCCGCCTTTTCGGGATGAAGGTGACGCAGCAGTAAATTCAGCAAGCTCAGCGGCCATCTTTAGGTACAAACGCTGTCTATTCACTGACAGCAAGCAGGATTGTAAAAAGTCCACAAAACCACACTCCAATGCGGCGATTTTCTTCCTCTGGGTAGCGCAACACTGCACAGCGCTTTTTAGAGGTTTTTGGTACACTTTGGGTACGTTTTTCAGTCCACAAAGTCCACTTGAATAAAACAGGAAAATTGTCACTTTGGTCACAGGGCAACGGTATAAGGCACAAAGTTCACGCTTCTTGCACTATAAAGCGTGCGAATCCTGTTCGTGACGCCAAAAGAGAGGTGCAGCGTACTCAAGTTGTGTGCAGTAGGTGTTTCTGGGTGATGTAGTGCAATATACACTAACCTGGTACAGCTGACTCTCTGCAAGGGCAGGTATAGGTAGAAATAGTTCGTGACGCCAGTGCCAAGTAAACGGTGGCACGCCGTTTGCGGATGCAGGAATAAATTGAGGAAACGTAGGATTAAAACAGAACTCAAACTTTAGTAGGTTTTCCAAGCAGAGACAATAAAGGAAATGCAGTTCCTCAGCATACAGTCGATTTTGCAATTCGGTCGATGCAGGCAATTCAGTACAGCAGGGTAATTACAGAGTGTTGAACACAGGACTTGCAGCAAAGGAGCTTGCACTCTAACTCTGTCTGATCCTGGAAAGTAGCAATTCTTCACCAAGGCCCATTAACCTAAGTCTGGCTTTATATCCTTGATTATGGCTTAAATAAGTACCTCCTCTGTATTTCTTAGTACCTCTGGCTCTTCTGATCTTTACCTCTGTCTCTCTCAGCTTCTGAATGGTTCCTCAGGCTCTTAAGTCTTAGATACTCCTGCTTCTGCATATGGGAATTCAGGAGGGAATCTTCTCCTGAACAGCAGGCTTCAGGCCTGGACTTGTCTCAGACATTGTCTAATCTCCAACTGTAGATTACAGACACTAGACTCCGTCTCCCCTGCACTTCCCTGACTGGGCTTTATATAAACTAGGGCTCCCTAGCTCCCTCTATGGACTAGAAGTAGGAATGACACCACTAGCAGGCCTGTAAGTGCAAGTTTCAGTGACAGGGAAATACACACATTACATTACATTTTATAAAACTGGCATACAACAACTTCCCCATAATTAAGGAGGGACGACAGCACACCAAGTGACACTTTGGTAGTGACGGGTATTACAACTCCCGTACACTACATTTATGTGGTGTCTGTTATTATTGCAGCTATGGTTCTGGCTCCCTGTGTGTTTATGTGTGCTGTGTCCTTTTATGTCTGTGTGTGGACTTCAGCACTTGTGTCCAGGGATCCAGTCAGTGTGTCTGTGGCAGGTAGGGGTGGAAGTCTTTCACTCTCCTGCCATATCCATAGTCTGTTTATGTTTATATCCCCTTGCAGCTCGGCCAGTTTAGACTCCTGTTTCTCCGCATCCAGGAGGAACAAGTGGTCTACCTAGCTCCTAGTTCAGGAATCGGCGGAGGGTGAGTAGGGATCCGAGGTTCCTGAGCATGAGCCCTCCTACCATCAAGGTCGACTAATGCAGCTAGGAGTCAGGGTCAGATTAGGGGTGCGTTAGGAGGTGACCTGCTCCCTAATTCTACTGTCCTGGCCGAGCAGCGACTAACATCTCGTGGCATCGCACAGCTGAGGGTTTTCCCCGTCCTCAGCTGTGACAACCGCCTGCTCCAACAAGAAAAAGCCGTCAACGAGTATTTGTATGACCGGGGTGCTAGGTCAGCCTCTGCGGAGCTTGGAATTTTTTTGCCACGTTACTGGACGCTCATGCGCAATGCCTGTAGGCTCATGCGTCCTTTTGAGGAGGTGACAAACCTAGTCAGTCGCACCAAAGGCACCATCAGCGATCTCATCCCATTTGTTTTCTTCCTGGAGCGTGCCCTGCGAAGAGTGCTGGATCAGGCTGTAGATGAGCGTGAAGAGGAAGAGGAAGAGTTGTGGTCACCACCAGAAACAGCCTTGTCATCATCGCTTGCCGGACCTGCGGCAACGCTGCAAGAGGAGTATGAGAAAGAGGAGTCAGAGGAGGAATGTGGCTTTGAGGAGGAGGAAGACCAACCACAGCAGGCATCCCAGGGTGCTCGTTGTTGTCACCAATCTGAGACCCGTGGTACTGTACGTGGCTGGGGTGAAGAACAGACCGTCAATGACATCAGTGAGGACGAGGAACGGGAAATGAGTAGCTCGGCATCCAACCTTGTGCAAATGGGGTCTTTCATGCTGTCATGTCTGTTGAGGGACCCTCGTATAAAAAGGATGAAGGAGAACCACCTGTACTGGGTGGCCACGTTACTAGACCCCCGGTATAAGCAGAAAGTGGCGGAAGTGTTACCAACTTACCGAAAGTCAGAAAGGATGCAGCAGTTCAAAACAAAACTAAAAAATATGCTTTACACAGCTTATAAGGGGGATGTCACAGCACAACGGGAATCTAACAGGGGAAGAGGTGAAAGTAATCCTCCTCCTACCACGACCACGGCGGCAAGGACAGGACGCTTTACAGATGTGTTGTTGATGGAGGACATGCAGAGCTTTTTCAGTCCTACACATCGCCACAGCCCTTCGGGATCCAGCCTTAGAGAACGACTCAACCGACAGGTAGCAGACTACCTCGCCTTAACTGCAGATATCGAAACTCTGAGGAGCGATGAACCCCTTGACTACTGGGTGTGCAGGCTTGACCTGTGGCCTGAGCTATCCTAGTTTGCGATAGAACTTCTGGCCTGCCCCGCTTCAAGTTTCCTGTCAGAAAGAACCTTCAGTGCAGCAGGAGGCATTGTCACTGACAAAAGAAGTCGCCTTGGTCAAAAAAGTGTTGATTACCTCACCTTCATTAAGATGAATGAGGCATGGATCCCAAAGGCACTGACAGTGGGGGATACGTTTGACTAACAAAAGGCCTGATGACATGCCTTGGCCTCAAAATGGTCCCCACGCTGCTGTATTTAATGTCTGCATACCGGATGACTTTCGTGAATTCTCCGCCACCAACTAGGGTTCAAGCCGCAATGTTTTAGTCACCTTTCTGCCTTGAAAACATCAATTTTTCCGGCTGCAACAATAACTTTATTTTTCAGGCATGTGTACATGCCTAATTTTTCTGGCCTCTGGTGCTGCACTGTGGCTGCAAAAACAAAACAAAAAAAAAGGCACATACAAGTGTCAATTCCCCTTCGTGATCGTTACCTTGTTGTGGTGAAGGGGCTTGCGTATCACAATGAAGCGATCATCACCTCTGAGTGTGTTGGCAATGTTGCCACACCCCAGATGATAAGGCCGTTGCTTCATTATGATCAGACCAAAAGCGATCGGCTGGATAATTTTTTATAGAAAAAACTTACATTTTTTTATTTTTTTTTAAGTTGTATGGGTGGGTTTTTAATACATAAAATAAAAAAATCATAATAAAGTCTCTTAATAGTTTATTAGAAATAATGCAGACAATTAAAAAAATCCCCATCAATTCCAATACAAAGCAAGTACAAAGCTTAGAACTAAATTATTCCAGGATGTCGTAATGGTTCGTTAATTCGACAATGGTTAATCAATTCGACACACGACCCCGGATAGGGGACGTAACAGGGATTAAACTGATAGGAATAGTACTAGTTAAGACACCACTCATATAGGGTGTCACAGCACATTGCTCCGTGCACGCGCAGTGCCCCAACTTGGGAGTAAGAGGACCGACCAAGCTGCTTTTTCCATCTCCCGGTTCCTAAAATCAATTCAGTTTGGTGTATCAGAGTTTGGTCTGTCACTGTGAAGGTAGTCGAAGGTACCCGGCCTAAATTTTTTTTCACAAAAGGCAATCCCACCCTGATATGGGACGTAACAGGGATTAAACTGTTGAGAATAGTACTACAGAAAATAGCACTCATATCGGGTGGGACAGTAAATTGCACGGTGCAGACGCAGTGACCGTGGCGTGGATTCAAACAAAGGGGAGGGAGCCAGCGTTTTTTTTAACCATCTCCCTGTTCGAAAAATCTATTTAATAAATGGACCCCAGATTGGGGACGTAACAGGGATTAAACTGATGAGAAGAGAGAACTACAGAAAATACCACTCATATCGGGTGGGACAGTAAATTGCACGGCACAGACGCAGTGACCATGGATTCAAACAAAGGGGAGGGAGCCAGCATTTTTTTTAACCATTTCCCCGTTCGAAAAATCAATTCAATTCACCTTTCCGGGACCCTTGGTGTTGTACGTGGCTGGGTGGAGGAAGAAACCTTCAATGACATCAACGGGACATGGCTAGCTTGGTATCCAACCTTGTACAAATGGGGAGTTTGCGGTTGGGCAAATGGACTGTTTGCGGTGCATTAAAAGGGGAGTTTGGTCTGTCAATGTCTGTGAAGCGGGCGTAATTTGGGATTGTTAGGTGATTTATGCCCTTTATGGATTAAAATCCAACTCTGCGTCAACTATGTAATTTTCCATGGGAGTTTTGCCATGGATCCCCCTCCGGCATGCCACAGTCCAGGTGTTAGTCCCCTTGAAACAATTTTTCCATCACTACTGTGGCTAGAAAGAGTCCCTGTGGGTTTTTAAATTCGCCTGCCTATTGAAGTCTATGGCGGTTCGCCCGGTTCACCCGTTCGCGAACATTTGCAGAAATTCGCGTTCGCGAACAGAAAATTTTATGTTCGCAACATCTCTAATAAGGAGCTGAACAGGCGCCATCGGGTGCTATATAGCACCTGATCACGTGTTCCGGCCAGCCAATCACTGTAATGCCAGTAACCAACAAGGCTACGGCATTACAGTGATGGCAGTACTTACCTGCACGTTTATTGGCTGCATAGTACCGCCATGTGCCGAGCATAGCGCTGCTCGAGCCGAACAGCAGTTCGGCCGAGCATGCTTGCTCAACACTACACTTGACCAGTGTTAAACTACGACTAAGAATTCGTATCACTCTGTCAGCAGAGCAGCTCTGGGGAACTCTGATCATGCTGTGATACAGTTCATCCTAACATACAGACAAAGACTAAAAACTGCCAAACCTGTAGTGACCACAGTCAAGATATGGACTAGTGAAGTGGTAGAAAAACTACAGAGTTGCTTTTATTCAACAGACGGGAATATATTCAAAGAATCCACCAGTGACTTAAATGAATACACTGATGCTGTGACATCATATATAAACTTTTGCGAAGAGTCCTGCATCCCCATCAAAAAGTGCACCAGGTACAACAACAATAAACCCTGGTTTACATTGCATCTTAGGAAGCAGCTCCTTGATAAAGAAAGGGCGTATCATACAGGCGATAAAGTCCTCTACAAAGCTGCCAGATACAATGTAGTGTCCCACTAGGTAAAGGTGGGCACTGCACAAAACGGGTTAATGTGTTGTTATTACCTGTAATGTTATATGTATGCATTTCCCTGTGTTAGCTGGGTGTCAGGCCTGTCAGGGTGTAGTTTGGCCTCCCAGACGTTAGAGGGAGATAGAGAGCCCTAGATATATATAGGAAGGCCCAGACAGGGGAGTGGTAGTTCATTCCAGGGGACTAGAGGAGTTACTTCGTCCACCTGAAGCTCCTGAGGCTAGGCTTAGCTCAGTAGAGACACCCCAGTTGCAGGACAGCACCTCCTGGGAGAAACCTGCAGTTACCCTCAAGCCGAGTAAGGACAATACCAGGTCAGATAAGTACCCTGATGGGCAGAGGTCCTATAAAGTAAAGCAAGCGCCAATACTGGAGGAAGGATTTATATACCAAGGATTAAAGCCAGCATTTAGGCATCCGGGCCTTGGGATCCAGCCAGCTAGAATAGCTGAAGGGAATAGAGCAGCATTGCACTGCAAAGCATTAACCGTTGTGTCCTCCAAGTATCTTGCATGATTTAATACCTGCCACTATTTAAAGTCTACCTGCTTGTGGAGTATTGTTCAAGGTACTGCATTATCATCACTATTGTTAAAGCAGCCCTAAGGTTTTGGGTGTAGGACAGGCCTTACATGCTTCGTACCATCCACAAAGCAGCAGTAGAGTAGGGAAAAGGAACTGAACGGGACACTAAGTTAAAGATTCAGAAGCCTTAGAGTGCCTGCTGGTAGCCCTCTTTTAGTAAGGTATACGCCTAACCGTGAGACAGGCCTTTGTCCCTATAAGGTCCTTTTTGGGTCAGGCCCTAGGATAGGATTGTATTTCCCACAGCAGCTTCAGATGCAACATGGTTGTCTGACAGATTATGTGATCAGTTTTGTACAAGCATTTGACTAAAGTACATTTTCGAGTTTTTGCTTCACTTCCAGGTTTTAATAAAGTACCAGGAACCCACCCACTTGTGTCTGGAGATTGGGTGGTAATAAAAGACGTTAGAAAAGTCCTAAAACCCTGGTTTGATGGTCCATTCCGAGCGTTGTTGACCACAAGCACAGTGAAGCTCAAAGGAAAGCATAATTGGATTGATTTCAAGGAAGTGTTGAGACTGGTTTTCCCTTGTGTGACTGTTGATCATGACTCAAAAGAATATGAAAATTGTATGAAAACATCGATCCAGAAAATCAGAAGCATTGATGACCTCCAGTCCCCCCATATAATGTCAACGCCAGTTAGGGAAAGATCATCTGACTTCCCCGTGCTCAAATCCAGTGTCACGGGAGGTTGTTCGCTAGGAATGACTTGTCGTGGAAGCTGGCGAAAAGGAGGCGGAGCATTGGGACAGATGGTTAGGTTTAGGGAGAGAATGAAATTCAAGGGGGGACTGTTAAAGATGTGTGAATTTTATTCTATGTTTTGTATATCTAGGACTGTAATGAGTTAAACTTTTTCTTTTCCAAGTGCCTCCCCCCCCACCCCTCTCTTTGTTTCAAGGCTCGAGAGGAGAGAGAGGGGGGGGGCAAAGGGCTGCGGGCAGTGTCTGATTTCTCATCTTCTTGCAGGTGTCCCATAGAGTGTGGTGGAGATGCGTAAGCCAATCATATGGCTTGATGATATATATTATTCACTGCCTATAGAGAAGCACCTCTTTGAAGTGTCACATATGACGTATGCAGTATTATTGTTAGATTGTCCGCCATTAACAAATGGCGATGGTAACGAGATGTTTACATTAGTTCACATTCCAAAGTAGTATTCACTGCGCAAATGCAGGTGTATAATCTCCTCTCTCTTATCTCTTCTTCCTTTTTGACCAATGAAACAATGTTTAAGCCTCAGTGAGGACTGCCCTCTTCTGAAGATGTATAATACGGCTTACCTGATTTAAATAAAGTTAGAGATTGCTTTGACCAACGTCTGTGTCAGTGTTCAGTCTCTCAGCCACGCGTGGATATTAACCCCTGGGGGGGGTACATTGATCCGGAACACCAGAGTGTATCTAAAATGCCCTAAATTAGGGCATTTTAGATACACTCTGGTGTTCCGGATCAATGTACCCCCCCCAGGGGTTAATATCCACGCGTGGCTGAGAGACTGAACACTGACACAGACGTTGGTCAAAGCAATCTCTAACTTTATTTAAATCAGGTAAGCCGTATTATACATCTTCAGAAGAGGGCAGTCCTCACTGAGGCTTAAACATTGTTTCATTGGTCAAAAAGGAAGAAGAGATAAGAGAGAGGAGATTATACACCTGCATTTGCGCAGTGAATACTACTTTGGAATGTGAACTAATGTAAACATCTCGTTACCATCGCCATTTGTTAATGGCGGACAATCTAACAATAATACTGCATACGTCATATGTGACACTTCAAAGAGGTGCTTCTCTATAGGCAGTGAATAATATATATCATCAAGCCATATGATTGGCTTACGCATCTCCACCACACTCTATGGGACACCTGCAAGAAGATGAGAAATCAGACACTGCCCGCAGCCCTTTGCCCCCCCCCCTCTCTCTCCTCTCGAGCCTTGAAACAAAGAGAGGGGTGGGGGGGGAGGCACTTGGAAAAGAAAAAGTTTAACTCATTACAGTCCTAGATATACAAAACATAGAATAAAATTCACACATCTTTAACAGTCCCCCCTTGAATTTCATTCTCTCCCTAAACCTAACCATCTGTCCCAATGCTCCGCCTCCTTTTCGCCAGCTTCCACGACAAGTCATTCCTAGCGAACAACCTCCCGTGACACTGGATTTGAGCACGGGGAAGTCAGATGATCTTTCCCTAACTGGCGTTGACATTATATGGGGGGACTGGAGGTCATCAATGCTTCTGATTTTCTGGATCGATGTTTTCATACAATTTTCATATTCTTTTGAGTCATGATCAACAGTCACACAAGGGAAAACCAGTCTCAACACTTCCTTGAAATCAATCCAATTATGCTTTCCTTTGAGCTTCACTGTGCTTGTGGTCAACAACGCTCGGAATGGACCATCAAACCAGGGTTTTAGGACTTTTCTAACGTCTTTTATTACCACCCAATCTCCAGACACAAGTGGGTGGGTTCCTGGTACTTTATTAAAACCTGGAAGTGAAGCAAAAACTCGAAAATGTACTTTAGTCAAATGCTTGTACAAAACTGATCACATAATCTGTCAGACAACCATGTTGCATCTGAAGCTGCTGTGGGAAATACAATCCTATCCTAGGGCCTGACCCAAAAAGGACCTTATAGGGACAAAGGCCTGTCTCACGGTTAGGCGTATACCTTACTAAAAGAGGGCTACCAGCAGGCACTCTAAGGCTTCTGAATCTTTAACTTAGTGTCCCGTTCAGTTCCTTTTCCCTACTCTACTGCTGCTTTGTGGATGGTACGAAGCATGTAAGGCCTGTCCTACACCCAAAACCTTCATCATCTCCTGCATCACTTCACCTGTGAAGTGAACACCTGTGTCACTTTCAATGATCTAAGGTACCCCATACCTGCACACAACTTCGGCCATCATCTTTTTTACTTCTTTGGGTACGGTTTTGGCCATCCTGAAAACAAGTCACATATCAATACATACTCATACATGCCCACCTTGTGTAGTTGAAGGTAGTCTGCAAACGTTGAAACAGATACAAAAAGCAAGACGTGTTTCTTGGGTACCTTAACCACCTTGCCCACGTTGTTGTGGGCACAACCGTTTATCCTTGAGTATGTCTGACTGTTACAGTGCTGAACCCTGGGGCGTACCATATGCTACGTACTAAATCACACATAGCAGTTTTTGTCTGGTGCGTCACTCCATGGGTTGCCTGTGCCATCGTGGATTAGAGGGACCTGGGAAGGCAAAGTTTCCCTTCTTATTTGTAGTCCCCCCTTTTCCATCCACCAGTCCCTTTCCTCCTTCCCCATCTGGTTCTGTAAGGTCTTAAGAACTTTCGGGAGACAGGAGGAGTTATTTCAGGGACCTGAACTGTGGCCACTTAAGACAGGGGTCTGCTTAGGTAATTTGGCAGCCATTTTTGCCGCCTGATCAGCCGTGGCTTTCCCCTTTGGCTCCTCTGCATCTGTTTACAGTGGCCTTTCGTTGCTATCATCACCTCTCATGTTAGTGACAAGAGGGCTTCCATCAGAGACCTCACTGCTTCCCCATTTTCGATGGGTTTACCTGAAGCGATCAAGGAGTCTCTGGCTTTCCATGTGGGCCCATAGTCATGGGCTATCCCAAAAGCACATCTGGAATCAGCGTAAATGTTGGCTGTTCTTTCCATCTGCATACCTGCAAGCCATCTTCAGAGTCTTTTAGCTCCACTTCTTGAGCAGACATGTGTGGTAGTTCACGTTTAATCACCACTGCCCAACCTGTGTAGTACCTGCCATCCTGGCCATACCTCGATCCATCCACAAAGAGCACATGATCTGGATTACCTAATGGCTGATTTACCAAATCCCACTACCTCTTGTGACATCATCTGCAAACAGTCAGGAGCCTCTTCCTTTGAATCTGGAAGAAAAGTTTAAAGTGCGGTGCCCTAACTCTTCCCTCCCCCCTTGGTCCAGAGGCAACAAGGTGGCTGGGTCCAAACTTTAGTATTACACCTTTGGAGAGCAACATTGTCAGGCAACAAAATGGAACACTGCATTCTCAAATAACGGGCAACAAAACAATCATTTGGATTGTACGTTCATGAGGATAGATGTAATATCACCATCACTTCGTGGTTCAGAACTATCTCAGAGCTTTCATCAAGCATAGCTAATACAGCTCTGATGCAGAAAGGGGCACCTCTGGCCACGGGATCAAGTCTGACTGAATAATATGCTACGGGGCGTTATTGCTGGCCATGCAGTTGGGTGAGGACAGCTGAGTCATGGCCACTCACTTCATAACAATACAATCTAAATGTAATAATCTGATAGTACATTGTTGGGGAACACAAAATTGCCAGTTCTAGGCATACAAAGCATCTACCACCTCATCTGTGAAGCGGTAGGGACTAAAGGACAAATCAATCACAGTGGAGTGAGCAGGGGTAATGGGAACCTGAGCCAACAAGGTGTGTGTCGGGCACGCTGTGGGTGTTAGAAACTGTGACTTCATTAACGGCATGTAGGTCATGTACCATCCAATGGTGAGTGGTTTTGCTTTTTTCAGCTTCTGGGAGTACTGATACAAACATGGACCAGGGAAGTTTATCACCAATGGCCAACAAACAAAGTTCCTGGTCGTTGAGGGCACCCATAAGCTTCACAGTGCCGTCCTCCTGATGTGAGATACCAGCATGTACTTTTGCAAGCAAATCTGCACCTAGGAGGCAACAAGGGGCGTTACCACTGACCAACAAACGGGCAAACGTATCTTGGTTAGGGGCAAATCTAATGTGGATGGTTTCTGTTGAAAAAGGGAGCGTACTACTTTCCCATCCACTTCTACCCAAAGACTGGTGTGCTTGGAGAGTAAATCAGGGGAGGCCATGTTTGCTGTGCAAAACTGTCTTGGCTGCTCCAGTATCAATCAAAAAGGGACTACTTCTTTATCACCCAGTGTGAGGGATATCATTGGGCCAGACTGTATCTGCTAAAAATGTTTAAAAGTAGAGCCGATACTGGATTTCCTGTTTCCTAATCTTGATCTAACTCCCCCCCCCCCCCCCCCCCCCTGTCTTTGTGTTCTCCTTATAACAACAAAACATGGGTGTCTGTGGGGACGGACAGTGATCCGGGCATGGTCAACATAGAATACAATCCTCTCGTGTGGTGTGGACGAGGAGTACCACACACAGCACAACACTCTCTCTTCTGGGATCTGGGTCCCACAGACTCTGCAGGCCCATCACAGGGTGGCAGACTTACTTTTTCCTCACTTCAATGAGGTGTTTGGCATCAGGGCTGAAGCAATGCCAAAGGAACACTACCTATGGTTGGCACCACTGAACCACCCAATGCTGCTTGATGTTACTCTGCATTTTGGCTTACAGAAGTATCCAACTTTCCCTATCGCGGAATTAATAGACTGGAAAACAAAACAGGACTTCTCATCTTTCATGGGAGTGTCTTGTAACTAGGGGATGGGCACAAGGGCTGTCGTTGTCTGTAACGTCCACCCCTATCCTCCTCCGTCCGCTCTGAGTCATCTAAGTCAACCCCTTTCAGTCGGACGCTGTGGTCCTTCTTTTGTCCGTCAGTAATGTGCCAGCTATCAATAAGAACAGAGCTCTGATGTTTAGCACAACACTTAACATGTAGCACGTAACTTCAAACATTGAAACAAACAGATCTGACAATACAGACATGAACACACAAAGGGCCCATAAAAACTTTTCATTGACTGCGATATAAAAAAATGTACAGCTTGATCAATGCTGTTGGCACCAATAAAAACCCAAAAACTTCCAAGAAAAAATAAAATAAAATCCTCAATGCGCATATTATTTAAAAAAACAGATACCATACTCCATACGCATTCATATACATTTTCATTAACAGCTCATAATCAGTCTTCACACATATTCGCCTCAATTACAACTCAAAGCCACACCCATTCACATTCCACTGAATCATTTATGTCTTCCAACCCACATTGTTTCATCCCAAAACTTGCAGCACAGACAAACACAGCTTTCCACACCACACCCAGAATTGCTGATGGTCTGTCGCTGTAAGACAATATACATGTTATAAATCATACAGTCATTTTGTTAAAAGCCGGATTCCCACAGTGCACTGTTTGGGAAAGAAGAAAGAAGATTATTAACAGTTCTTTGTCTTCTATAATAATAATAATATTACACATATAACATCACTTACTCAATACGATTCCCTCTTTCCTCGCTACTAGCTAGGGGCTGTATTTTCTAATACTGGGACTGACCCATCTTAACAACAGTATTACAAACTGACACACACACAAAACAGAGGAGTGATCAGCACCTTTAACCCTTTCCTCCGCAGACAAAGGATTCACCATCCCCACTGGTTTGCTCAAATCTGACTATCACGTCTGACTAGTCAGCCGGGACTCCCCGCACGTCTTCCCCAAAAACCAGGGGTCAGGCCGGGCTCCGTCGCATCTTCCTGGGGGTCAGGTCAGGTAGTCTCCACAGTCTTCCATTAGATCAAAAAGGTCATGAGAGGTTCTACCATCTTCCTAGGGTCAGGTCAGGTAGTCTCCGCAGTCTTCCATTTTGATCAAAAACGGTCATGTGGAACTACAGTCTCCCTGGTCAGGTCAGCCGGAGTTCCTTTGTCCCACACCTCAGCGCTACAGCGCCCCCTTCCAAACCAGGAGGTTACGGTCCCCTCCCTTTGTCTGTGGTTTTACCGTCTGTGCTCAACTCACTCCTCACATATATCACAAACACACATAAAACATATACACACCAGAGTGATCTATGATTTCAGACTATGGTTCTATGGACCCCAGGCTTTCAGCATTACAGCCGACTACTATACTTACATCAGTACCACCCCACAGCGGACTGAGCTATCTGAGCATGACGAAGTAAATAGCAGAAAGGCAGATGAGATAAAAAGTTTTCTCACCTTTCTTTGAGGTTGCAATCCTCTCCCCTCTGCCGTTCGTCAAGCTCAGGGGCCCGTCTTGTCAGCTGTTTGACGCTACATTCGCCTTGGGGCCCCACGTTGGGCGCCATTTGTTAAAGCAGCCCTAAATTAGGGCATTTTAGATACACTCTGGTGTTCCGGATCAATTTACCCCCCCCAGGGGTTAATATCCACGCGTGGCTGAGAGACTGAACACTGACACAGACGTTGGTCAAAGCAATCTCTAACTTTATTTAAATCAGGTAAGCCGTATTATACATCTTCAGAAGAGGGCAGTCCTCACTGAGGCTTAAACATTGTTTCATTGGTCAAAAAGGAAGAAGAGATAAGAGAGAGGAGATTATACACCTGCATTTGCGCAGTGAATACTACTTTGGAATGTGAACTAATGTAAACATCTCGTTACCATCGCCATTTGTTAATGGCGGACAATCTAACAATAATACTGCATACGTCATATGTGACACTTCAAAGAGGTGCTTCTCTATAGGCAGTGAATAATATATATCATCAAGCCATATGATTGGCTTACGCATCTCCACCACACTCTATGGGACACCTGCAAGAAGATGAGAAATCAGACACTGCCCGCAGCCCTTTGCCCCCCCCCTCTCTCTCCTCTCGAGCCTTGAAACAAAGAGAGGGGTGGGGGGGGAGGCACTTGGAAAAGAAAAAGTTTAACTCATTACAGTCCTAGATATACAAAACATAGAATAAAATTCACACATCTTTAACACTATCAACTGTAACTGTATGTACAAAGTTGGACTGTGTTCACCAAGTAAAGCAACGTTTGGTTTATCCACTGAGTACTCAGTTATTCCTCCTATAAATCGGTGTGCCACCGTTACAGGCACTGGCGTCACGAAACCAACAGGGACCTTGCCCCAGGCACTCAAAATACCTGTAACATCCAGGGCACCTCATCCACCATCAGGCCTGGTCCCTACATACCGAGTGTGCCCCAGAGGAACTGTGTCTACCTCTCCTTCACTGCCGCATGCCTGCCCAGGGTTCTCCAATACAGTGAGCAACCCTCAATTGCCTATAACCGTGACCTCACATCGCAATACCCTGCAGGTCTGGCGTGCTGCAACAAGCTGCAGAAGGCCATCACTTCCGCAAAAATTTTATTTTCGAAAAGACTTGAAGAAAAATGTTCCACAATGGAGTCTTCCACAATATTGAAGTCTCTACATCAAATTACCAACTACAGAAGGAAAGCCCCACAATCATTAGACAACCCGCAGCTTGCAAATGGGTTGAACACATTCTATTGTAGGTTTGATGCAACCAACAATAGCCATCCACTCCTGGTCAATTCACATAATTTGCATCTCTGTTCCAACAGGCAATCCGAGCACTCCAGCCAGTCAACATCTCCACCCCCTGCTGTGTCTCAGCATCCACACAACACAGGATGTCAGCCACAATCTGCTGACCTGTCCCCAAAATGGCATCCACTATCATTTCACCAATTAGATGTAAACAATCTTTTCAAAAGACAAAATATTAAAAAAGCACTCGGCCCAGACTCTGTGTCTGTGAAATTCTGTGCTGATAAGCTAGCCTTTGTTTTCAGAGACATATTTAAATCATCTCTGGAACTCTCAATGGTCCCTGCCTGTTTTAAACGCTCAACCATTGTCCCAGTTCCTAAAAAATCTAAACCTACATTCTAAATGACTATAGGCCTGTTGCCCTTACATCATTGGTCATGAAACCATTTGAAAAACTGATAATGGCTTATCTGAAATCCATAACAGATCCCCTGCTGGACTCTCTGCAATTTGCTTACAGGTCTAATAGATCTGCAGATGATGCTGTTGACATGTGTATGCATTATGTACTAGAACATCTAGACTCCCCGGGAACCTATGCCAGAATTTTATTTGTGGATTTCAGCTCTGCCTTTAATACCATAGTACCATCGCTGCTACACAGCAAGCTCTTCCTCCTACACATACCTGAATCCATCTGCAAATGGATAACCAATTTCTTAACCGACAGGAGACAGCGTGTTATAGGAACATAGAATGTGTCGGCAGATAAGAACCATTTGGCCCATCTAGTCTGCCCAATATACTGAATACAATGGTCCTATCTTATATGAAGGATGGCCTTATGCCTATCCCATGCATGCTTAACCCCTTAGTGACCAAGCCTGTTTGGGCCTTTATGACCAAGCGTTTTTCTTCCTTTTTTTATGGTCTCGTTCCAAGAGCTATAACTTTTTTATTTTTTCATCTATATAGCTTTATGAGGGCTTGTTTTTTACGGGACAAGTTGTAGTTTTTAATGGCGCCATTTTGGGGTACACATAACTTTCTGATTAACTTTTATTAACTCTTTCTGGGAGGGAGATGGGGAAAAATAGCAATACTGCCACTGCGTTTTTACATTATACATTTTTTGGCGTTCATTTTTCGGTACAAATAACATAATATCTTTATTCTCTGGGTCAGTACGATTACAGTGATACTAAATACTTATAATTTTGTTTACGTTTTACTACTTTTTTTGCAATAAAACACCTTTTATTAACCCAAAAAATTATTTTGCATTGCCACTTCACAAGACCCATAACTTTTTTTTATTTTTTTATATGGAATTGTGTGAGGGCTTGATTTTTGAAAGACGACTTGTATTTTTCATGGGTATGATTTTGGAGTAAATGCCGCTTTTTGATCGCTTGTTATTACGTTTTTTTTCGGTGGAAACTAAGAATAAATTAGAAATTCTGTCTTTTTTTATTTTTTATTTTTTACGGCGTTCACCATAGGGGATAATTTATGTAATATTTATGTAGTCCTGGTCGTTACGGATGCGGCAATACCAAACATATGGGGGATATTTTCTTTTTGCAATTTTTTTCATTGAAAAGCGTATTTTCAATGGAAAAAAAGGCATATTTTTTTATTTTATGGAATTTTTTTATTTAATAAATGTGTATTTTTTTTTCTATTTTTTTTACTACTTAATAGTCCCACAAGGGGACTATAATATACAGTATTTTGATTGCTTTTAAAATGTAATGCATTATCTCTATAATGCATTGCATTTCAATAGCAATGCTATTCGAACATTGACCAGCAGGCTGCGCCAGAGAGGCACAGCCTGCTGGAAGTAACTGAAGACAGGCTCGAGCCCTCATCGGAAGCAAGGTAAGCTTCCCAGCACATCAGCACCCCGCGATCGCATTTTCGGGGTGCTGATGGGAGACAGAGGGAGTCCGCTCCCTCTGTCACCACTTTACATGCAGCGGGCGCCATTGCGCCCGGCATGTAAAGGGTTAAAGAGCCCGGATCGGCACTCCCAGCCTAAGGCCCAGCCTAAGGCCCCTTAGTGACCGCCGTAAAAACACGTATGGGTGGTCACTAAGGGGTTAAGCTGCTTCACTGTATTTGCAGCTACCACTTCTGCAGGAAGGCTATTCCATGCATCCACTACTCTTTCAGTAAAGTAATACTTCCTGATATTACTTTTAAACCTTTGCCCCTCTAATTTAAAACTATGTCCTCTTGTAGCAGTTTTTCTTCTTTTAAATACTCTCTCCTCTTTTATTTTGTTGATTCCCTTTATGTATTTAAAAGTTTCTATCATATCCCCTCTGTCTCGTCTTTCTTCCAAGCTATACATGTTAAGGTCCTTTAATCTTTCCTGGTAATGTTAGACTTGGGAAACACACCTCAAGCTCTTTGACAGTCAGTACTGGAGCTCCCCAGGGCTGTGTGCTTTCCCCACTGCTCTACTCACTGTACACCAATGACTGCATCTCTACAGACCCATCTGTTAAGGTTCTGAAGTTTGCAGATGACACAACAGTAGTTGGTCTCATACAAAATGGGGATGTGTCTGCATATAGGCATGAAGTGGGACAGCTTTCCTTCTGGTGCAGTAACAACAACTTGGAACTTAATGCTCTTAAGACCATGGAGATGATAATAGACTTTAGGAGATCTCCCCCCCCCCCCCCCCCCCCCGGCACCTCCCCCTAATCATAAATGGATCTACAGTAACCCGAGTAGACTCATTCAAGTTTCTTGGGACCACAATTTCCGACAACCTAAAATGGAACGACAATACTGTCTCTATCATCAAGAAAGCGCAACAGAGGATGTACCACCTACGGCAGCTGAAAAAGTTTGGCCTACCACAAAAATTAATGGTGCAGTTCTACACCGCGATCATCGAATGACTGTATGGTTCGACTCCTGCTCAGTATTAGAAAAAGTGAGACTGCAGCGCATCATCCGAACAGCGGAAAGGATAATTGGCTGTTGCTTACCTTTCCTGCAGGATCTTCACTCTAGCAGGCAGTGATGGCCAGTTCGCAGTGTTCGCCCGCGAACACATTCGGGCTGCCATCTTAACTCACAAGTCCGGCGATGCACAGGTAAGCCCTTACTTGTGCCTATGCCGGTCTGAAATCAAATGCGGTCACCGGGAGCAGGCAGTTCTGAGAACAGCCCGATGAAGGCCCCCAGCGGCTGTTCTCGGAACTGCCTGCTCCCGGTGACCGCATTTGATTTCAGACCGGCTCGCGGCACAGGCACAAGTAAGGGCTTACCTGTGCACCGCTAGACTTGTGAGTTAAGATGGCAGCCTGCATCTGTTTGCGGGCGAACACTGCGAACTGGCCATCACTGCTAGCAGGTGTAGGAAGAGAGCGGCTAAGATTGCCCCAGACCCCCCTCACCCTGCTCACTCCATCTTCCAGCCTATGCCTTCAGGAGTGAGATACCGTTCAGTGGCTACTAAAACTTCCAGGCACAGGAACAGCTTTTTCCCTCAGGCAGTTGCCTTGCTTAATGCAGAACCACGCTAAGGCTACGTCTACACAACGACATTTGTCGCACTAATGTCGCGCGACAATTTTTATAATGGCAGTCTATGGTGTCGCACTGCAACATGCTGCGACTGCGACGCAACAGTCACAGAAAATCCATTCCACATGGATTTTTCTGCGTCTGTTGCGTCGCAGTCGCAGCATGTTGCATGTTGCAGTGCGACACCATAGACTGCCATTATAATTGTTGCGCAACATTAGTGCAACAAAATGTTGCGCTACAAATGTTGCAGTGTAGTTGTGCCCATAAGTTGCGCGACAAATGTCGTCGTGTAGACGTAGCCTAAAGCTGCTATGACTAGAAAGCATTACAGGATAGAATTTAAAATGAACACTTCTCCCTGTTTATTGCCACTAAAACTTACATACTGTCCTTGTCCTGCACTATCCATACTCTCTGTCCTTGCACTGTTTTGTTTGTGTCTGTCAAGCAATTGCCAAGTCAAATTCCTTGTAAGTGCAAACTTATTTGGCCAAATTGATTCTGATTCTGATTTCCTCTGCAGAGAAAATAACTGTCTGGCAGCGGCTTTCTCTAGCAAAATCAGCATTCTGCCAGGGGTCTCGAGCCAACCTTTTTCGATCAGCGGAATGCAGCTTCTATTTCATAGTGGTTGTTTATAATGAAACAATCCTATTAATTGTGCTGACATTTTGCACTGACTGCACATATTTCACTCGCCTGTTTCCACGGAGGACGCACAAGATCAGTAATGTATTCACTAAGTTACTCAACTTTTTATGTAAGCGGAAAGTGGACTTATTTTATCTTTCATTTATTTCAATTCAAATGCATTCACTTGAACAACGAGAAGTTGTTGTATATGAGAATAGTTCTTTATTAAGAGACTAAAAGGGTTAAAGAAGCATATTATTATTTTTTTTACACATAATGCTAACTTACCACCAATATAATAGCAGAGTAACTTATTTCACCCCAGCTCACTTGCATCCATAAATTTTGAACCTTTTCATTTTGAGGACCTGGCCATATGATCTCAAGTCTGACCACCAGCCCAGAGTTTGCTCTCCTGTGTAGATAGCAGTAGTCAGTCTCCCAGCAGTCTCTCTATAGAAATAAGAAAATAACGCCATATCAGCATGGCTTTGTGAGGGATCGGTCATGCCAAGCTAATTTAATCAGTTTCTATGAGGAGGTAAGTTCTAGACTTGACAGCGGCGAATCAATGAATGTCGTATATCTGGACTTCTCCAAAGCATTTGACACTGTACCACATAAAAGGTTAGTATATAAAATGAGAATGCTCGGACTGGGAGAAAACGTCTGTATGTGGGTAAGTAACTGGCTGAGTGATAGAAAACAGAGGGTGGTTATTAATGGTACACACTCAGATTGGGCCACTGTCACAAGTGGAGTACCTCAGGGGTCAGTATTGGGCCCTATTCTCTAATATATTTATTAATGATCTTGTAGAAGGCTTGCTTAGTAAAGTATTAATTTTCGCAGATGACACTAAACTGTGTAAAGTAATTTACACTGAAGAGGACAGTATACTACTACAGAGGGATCTGGATAGATTGGAGGCTTGGGCAGATAAGTGGCAGATGAGGTTTAACACTGACAAATGTAAAGTTATGCACATGGGAAGGAATAATGCAAGTCACCCGTACATACTAAATGGTAAAACACTCGGTAACACTGACATGGAAAAGGATCTAGGAATTTTAATAAACAGCAAACTAAGCTGCAAAAACCAGTGTCAGGCAGCTGCTGCCAAGGCCAATAAGATAATGGGTTGCATCAGAAGGGGCATAGATGCCCGTGATAAGAACATAGTCCTACCACTTTACAAATCGCTAGTCAGACCACACATGGAGTACTGTGTACAGTTCTGGGCTCCTGTAAACAAGGCAGACATAGCAGAGCTGGAGAAGGTCCAGAGGAGGGCAACTAAAGTAATAACTGGAATGGGGCAACTACAGTACCCTGAAAGATTATCAAAATTAGGGTTATTCACTTTAGAAAAAAGGCGACTGAGGGGAGATCTAATTACTATGTATAAATATATCAGGGGTCAGTACAGAGATCTCTCCCATCATCTATTTATCCCCAGGACTGTGACTGTGACGAGGGGACATCCTCTGCGTCTGGAGGAAAGAAGGTTTGTACACCAACATAGAAAAGGATTCTTTACGGTAAGAGCAGTGAGACTATGGAACTCTCTGCCTGAGGAGGTGGTGATGGTGAGTACAATAAAAGAATTCAAGAGGGGCCTGGATGTATTTCTGGAGTGTAATAATATTACAGGCTATAGCTACTAGAGAGGGGTCGTTGATCCAGGGAGTTATTCTAATTGCCTGATTGGAGTCGGAAAGGAATTTTTTATTCCCCTAAAGTGGGGAAAATTGGCTTCTACCTCAGTTTTTTTTTTTTGCCTCCCTCTGGATCAACTTGCAGGATAACAGGCCGAACTGGATGGACAAATGTCTTTTTTCGGCATTATGTACTATGTTACTATGTTACATTATCAGCTGCCAAATCCTCCCTGGCAGTTCTCAGGGCCCCCCCTGCCCACAGTGTTCCTCTTTATATCCCTATATGCAGGGGCGGATTGGCCATAGATCTTACAGGGAAATTTCCCGGTAGGCCGATGCCCAAGGGGCCACCTGAGCCCTCCTCACAACCGGCCAGGAGAATTTTTGAGGATGTATTTTGGGCTGATGGGGGCAATATTTTGTGATGGACTGTGGTATTTGGCTCTATTGATGTGGTATAATGTGCCATAATATGGTATTGCTGCCCCTGCCTTCCATCAATTTGGACCTGACTACAAAACAGGGCCACTTTTAGTATTTTCTCCAGGGCCACTTTACGTTCCCAGTCCGCCCCTGCCTATATGCATAGTATTCTACTAAAGATATAAGGTCTCACTTATCTAAAGCAAGTAAGTGCAGATGTATAGCTGTGATTAGCTCCTGACTTATGCTGCCTGTGCAATCTGTGTGTGCTTCTACTTCACACTTGTCTTCCGGCCTCCTGCATGTAAAAGCACACAGGGGACAGACAGAAGCTGCATCACATAGGAGAACATGAAGACCCTGCGGTGTGAGACGACAGAAGGTCAATGGGAGCAGCCCTGCAATGATAAGCTCAGTCCACCACAAAGTAGAAGGAACTGTCTGCTTCTGCTGCCAGAGGAATTGCCGAACAGCTGATTAAGTGGGGGTGTGGACAGCCAGACACCCACAGATCAGAAAGTGGTGGCCTATCCTATGGATAGGTCATCACTTAAAGGGGTATTCCCATCACAGACAATATAGTCATATGCCCCCATTGTCTGAGAGGTGTGGGCAGCCAGATGCCCACTGATCCGCTAGTGGTGGCCTATCCTGAGGATAGGTCATCACTTAAAGGGGTATTCCCAACACAGACAATATAGCGATATGCCTCCATTGCCTGATAAGTGCGGGTACAACCTCTGAGAACGGAGCAGGGAAGGTGGCAGAAGGCGCAGTGTGCAGCCACCCTCCATTCATTTCTATGGGGCCGCCGATAATAGCCAAGTGCTGGCTTGGCTATTTCCGTCAACCCCATAGAAATTAATGGGAGCGGTGGCCGCACAAGCACGGTGCGCTCCCATTCACTTGTATGGGGAGAGTGCTTGGCTGTGGCTGGACCCTGGGAAACCCGGGGTCCTCCAGCCACCACTCTCCCCGCTCTGCACTTATTAGACAATGAGGGCATATCCTAGCGATATCCTCCTTTTACGAAAGGGAGGGAAGAGTGCAGCCTTGAAATCCACCCTACCTACTTGCATGACCCATCCTAACTGACGGCGTACAACTTGGCGGCAGTCCCTAGCTTAAATACGTGCAGGGGCCTAAAGATGATAAGAGGAAAAATGGTGAACAGAGTCAGGGAAGCAAAAGTCAAAGCCAGGAGGTCACGCAGGTACACAGGGAAAAACACAACAACAAGGTCAATACAATCCAAAGTCACAAGCCAAGAGGTCACGTCAAATCCAAGGAGGTCACAAGGTCGAGGTAAAAAACAGAGCCGAGGTCAAAACACACAGAGTACACAATATAACAATATGCTGGTGAGAGTAGCAAGACCAATCACAGGCAACCTGTGGCCAGCAGGCTGCCTGTTTAAATAACCCCTACAGGTGAGTCACGTGACGTGGCCATTGCCTCGTATTGCGCATAATACAGCTGAGCGCCGATTCATTATTATTGGCGCTCAGATCCCATGCTGCTCGTTGTCTAGGGGAAGGGGGACGCCGACCACACTGAGGAGGCGTGCGTGGCCGGGTCTTCCCCGCCCCCTGGTCACCATGGAGATGAGGATGCCGACCGCGTCCTTGCTCCGCTATATGCGCGGGATGCCGGCAGCGCTACGAAGGAAACGCCGGCTCCCTGTGACACCCCCATTGTCTGTGATGGGAAAACCCTTTTAATAAATGCTGGACAACCTCTATAATATGTGATTCATTGTCTTTGCCAGGGCTGTAGCAGACATGGCATATGGCAGGTGGAGACACTGTTACAAAATTCAGATTGGGAAACAGCTTTAAATTAACCCTCATTCTAGGTTTTATCTTATTCCCAATATGTGATAAGTTGTTCTGGTTTGTAATCCTCTTGTTAGGGATGGCCTTGCGGTTCGTCCGGCGGTCGGCTTGCGGCGAACTTTGCACGTTTGCGATCTGCCGAACATACAAACATATGGCGCTGTCCGCGCGTGCCATATTCTTTTGCATTGCGCTGAACTTTGACCCATGACACATCCATCAGGTGGGACAGGACAGCCAATTGAGACGTTTCAGCACATGGACAACCCCCCAACCCTATAACAGAACCCGATCTGGCAGCCATTTTACATTATATGTTTTGCCAGTGTAGGGAGAGGTTGCATTTTGGGACAGACTGTTAGGAACACCAAACGCTAGCTAATAGGGCCACAAAAGTCCTTTTAAGGACTTTTCAGTAAAAGTTTGGGTTCGAGTTCGGGGTTCGGCGAGTTAATGGCGCTTTTTGAAAGGCTAAGGGCTCAACTCGTGTGCCCTTAGTAGGCATGGCTGTGATTGGCCAGTGCAGCATGTGACCCAGCCTCTATATACGCTGGAGTCACGTAGCGCTGCACGTCACTCTGCTCTTACTAGTGTAAGAATAGGATGCTGCTGCTGTGAGGGAGAGAATAGGAAAGAATCTGTTATCAGAAGTGCTTGTTAACTCTGCGATCTACAGCAATTTTGTTTTGTGGGTGCAGTGCCACAGAAGAAACACTTTTATCCGTCTGTTAGTTAGGTGAGCGTCGGTGGCCATTTTGTGCAAGTTCAGTGCACCAGCACAGCATATGTGCATTTGTGACAGTCAAATACAAGGTTTAAATACTGCAGTTATATTCAGGGTTTAAAAAAACACAAATTTTTTGCAAGATAATACATTTTGGGTCCTTTGCTGAATTTGTGACAGTCAAATACAAACTTTAAATACTGCAGTTATATTCTGGGTTTAAAAAAAACACCCATTTTTTGCAAGACTCTACATCTGGGGCCTTTGCTGCATTTTTCACAGTGAAATACAAGCTTTAAATACTACAAGTATATTCTAGTATCAAAAAAACACCCATTTTAGGCAAGATAATATATTTGCGGCCTTTGTTGCATTTGTGACAGTCAAATACAAACTTTAAATACTACAGTTATATTCTGGGTTTAAAAAAAACACCCATTTTGTGCAAAACCCTACATCTGGGGCCTTTGCTGCATTTATCACAGTCAAATACAAGGGTTAGATACTGCTGTTATATTCTGGTATTAAAAAGACACCCTTTTTGGGTAAGATAATACATTTGCGGCCTTTGTTGCATTTGTGACAGTCAAATACAAACTTTAAATACTGCAATTATATTCTGGGTTTAAAAAAAACACCAATTTTTTTCAGGCCCCCTACATCTGGGGCCTTTGCTGCATTTGTCACAGTCAAATACAAGTGTTAGATACCGCTGTTATATTCTGGGTTTAAAAAAACACCCATTTTGTGCAAAACCCTACATCTGGGGCCTTTGCTGCATTTATCACAGTCAAATACAAGGGTTAGATACTGCTGTTATATTCTGGTATTAAAAAGACACCCTTTTTGGGTAAGATAATACATTTGCGGCCTTTGTTGCATTTGTGACAGTCAAATACAAACTTTAAATACTGCAATTATATTCTGGGTTTAAAAAAAACACCAAATTTTTTGCAAGACCCTACATCTGGGGCCTTTGCTGCATTTTTCACAGCGAAATAAAAGCATTAGATACTGCTGTTATATTCTGGTATTAAAAAAGCACCCATTTTGGGCAAGATAATACATTTGCGGCCTTTGTTGCATTTGTGACTGCAGTTTTATTCTGGGTTTAAAAAAACACCCATTTTGTGCAAAACCCTACATCTGGGGCCTTTGCTGCATTTGTCACAGTCAAATGCAACCAGTCAATACTGAAGTTACATTGTTGGTTGACAAATTAACATTTTTTGTGACCGTGAAGTAATTGTATAAAATTCGTTGTGTGACCTCAAGAAAATTTTCCTCTTTATGACACCGGCACTGCCTTATTTTCAGTGAACTTAATTTTTGATTATTGGCGGTTACATTGTCGCCTGACATAAACCATCTGTTAGTTTGGTGGGTGAACGCAAAGAATGAGGAGAGTGTCAAATAAGGGACGTGGCCCCGGTCGTGGTGCTGCTAGTAAAGCTCCTGTTGCAGGGAGAGGACGTGGTCGATCTGCGCCAGCTACACGCACAAGTGAAACACCTTCCTCGGGTGCGAGTAAGCGACAGAACCTTCAGCGTTATTTGGTAGGGCCGAATGCGGCTCTACGAATGGTGAGGCCAGAACAAGTACAGACTATAGTAGATTGGGTGGCTGGCAGTGCCTCCAGAGTTGGCACCTGCAGCCCATGGCCATCAGTCTTTCACCTCACCCCCTTGCAAATCAGCCAAGCAGTCTGAACCCCAAGTCATGGAGCAGTCTCTTCTGCTTTTTGATGACTCTGCTAGCAGGGTTTCCCAGGGCCATCCACATAGCCCTACCCCAGAAGTGGAAGAGATTGAGTGCACTGATGCCCAACCACTTATGTTTCAGGATGAGTACATGGAAGGACCACCGCAGCACGTCTCGGATGATGAAGAAACACAGGTGCCAACTGCTGTGGCTTTCTGCAGTGTGCAGACCGATAAGGAGGGCAGGGGTGAAGACTGGGTGGAAGATGATATGGAGGGCGATGAGGTCCTCGACCCCACATGGAATCAAGGTCATGCGAGTGACCTGTGTAGTTCGGAGGAAGAGGCGGTGGTCGCACAGAGCCACCAGCACAGCAAAAGAGGGAGCAGGGTGCAAAAACGGAGCGGCCGTCCCCTAGACAGTATACCTGTTACTGCCCACCGCACCAAGGGACCAAGCACACCAAAGCCAGCTCCAAGGAGTTCCCTTGCGTGGCAGTTCTTCAGACAATGTGCTGACGACAAGACACGAGTGGTTTGTACGCTGTGCAATCAGAGCCTGAAGCAAGGCATAAACGTTCTCAACCTGAGTACAACCTTCATGACTAGGCATCTAAGTGCAAAGCACGAGCTGCAGTGGAATAGACACCTCAAAAACAAAGAAAGGTCTCTGGCTCCTCCTGCTTCCTCTTCTGCTGCAGTCTCGGCCTCTTCATCCCCCTCTGGAGTGAGAGTGGCATCTGCCACCCCGCAAACAGAGGATCTGCCAGCAACGCCACCACCTGGGTCACCAAGCATCTCCACAATGTCCCATGGAAGCGTTCAGCTGTCTATCTCCCAAACACTGGAGCGAAAGAGGAAGTACCCCCCTACCCACCCGCTGTCCCTGGCCCTGAATGCCAGCATTTCAAAATTACTGGCCTTTGAAATGCTGTCATTCCGTCTGGTGCAGACGGAGAGTTTTAAAAGCCTTATGGTGGTGGCTGTCCCACAGTACGTCGTGCCCAGCCGCCACTACTTTTCCAGGCGAGCCATCCCTTCACTGCACAACCAAGTGGGGGACAAAATCAGGTGTGCACTGCGCAACGCCATCTGTGGCAAGGTCTACCTAACTACGGATACGTGGACCAATAAGCACGATCAGGGACGTTATACCTCCCTAACAGCACACTGGGTAAATGCAGTGGCGGCTGGGCCTGAGGCGGATAGCAGTTTGGCGCATGTCCTTCCACCACCGAGGATTGCAGGGCGCTTCTCTTTGCCTCCTGTTGCTTCCTCCTCCTATTCTGCTTCCTCATCCTCTACCGGCTCCTCATCCGGTCAGCGTAACACCTTCACCACCAACTTCAGCACAGCCAGGGGTAAACGACACCAGGCACTTTTAAAACTTATCTGTTTGGGGGACAAACCCCACACCGCGCAGGAGCTGTGGAATGGCATGGAACAACAGACTGATGAGTGGTTGGTGCCAGTGAGCCTCAAGCCCGGCCTAGTGGTGTGCGATAATGGGCGAAATCTCGTAGCAGCTCTGGGCCTAGCCGGTTTGACATCCCTTGCCTGGCACATGTGCTGAATTTGGTGGTGCTGAGGTTCCTTTAAAATTACCCCGATATGTCAGAGCTGCTGCAGAAAGTGCGGGCCGTCTGTGCGTGCTTTCGGCGTTCTCACCCTGCTGCTGCTCGCCTGTCAGCGGGGCAGCGTAACTTTGGCATTCCCGCTTACCGCCTCCTATGCGACGTGCCTACAAGGTGGAACTCCACCTTGCTTATGCTGGCCAGACTGTTCAAGCAGCAGCAGACGATATTGGAGTTTCAGCTGCAGCATGCACAGGTTAGTCGCTCTGCGGAACAGCACTACTTCACCACCAATGAGTGGGCCTCCATGTGAGACCTGTGTGCCTTGTTGCGCTGTTTCGAGTACTTCACCAACATGGCCAGTGCCGATGACGCCGTTCTCAGCGTTACTATTCCACTTCTATGCCTCCTTGAAAAAACGCTTCGGGCGATGATGGAAGAGGATGTGGCACCTGAGGAAGAGGAAGAGGAATCATTTCCAAGGGTTTCAGGCCAGTCATTTACAAGTGGCTCAGAGGGTGGTTTCCTGCACCCACAAACAGCAGGTACACAATTGTCCAGCAAGGGCACAGTTATGGAGGATGACGAGGTGGAGGATAAGGAGGAGAAGATGGAGGAGGAGGAACCGTGTTCACAGCAGGGTGGCACCCAAACCAGCTCAAGGCCATCACTGGTGCGTGGCTGGGGGGATACACAGGACACAGACGATACACCTCCCTCAGAGGACAGCTTGTCGTTGCCTCTGGGCAGCCTGGCACACATAAGCGATTACATGCTGCAATGACTCCGCAACGACCGCCGAGTTGGCCACATTCTAACTTGTGCTGATTACTGGGTGGCCACGCTGCTGGATCCCCATTACAAGGACAACGTACCGTCCTTAATTCCGTCACTGGAGCGTGATTGGAAGATGTGCGAGTACAAGCGCACGCTGGTATACGCGCTGCTGGTGGCATTCCCACCTGACAGCGAGGGCACAGTGGAAGCACAAGGCTACCTCCTCCACTGCCGCTTCCACCTACACCGCCAGTTCCACCGCCTCCTCAACCTCCTACTCCATATGGACCTCCTCCTCCTAGATCAAGATTATTATTTTTTATTTCTACGTAGTTTATGTTATTTTAAGTCATTTCCCTATCCACATTTGTTTGCAGAGAACTTGCCATGCTCTTAACCATGGTTTGCTGCCATTTGCAGCCCTCTTGTCCTTTCCATTACTTTTTTAGAGCCATTTTAGTGCTCAAAAGTTCAATGGGGTTCAGGGTCAAGTTCAGGTCCCGAACTCGATCTTTTTTGTGAAGTTCGGCCGAACCCGTCGTACCCGAACATCCAGGTGTCCGCTCAACTCTAGTAAAGTTGTGCTATCGATAGGTGTGATACACAGAGGGGTGTGATATACTTATAATAAACTTTTTAACATAGAAAGTATATTATAGTGCATTTGTATGCTTCCAGAAAATACTGATTGAGGGCTGCGATCTATCAGCTTCCACAAAATAGTGATTGAGGTTTTCCATATTCCTGCGTACACAAAATTAGTGCTTGAGGGTGATATACCAGCTTCAACTAACAACTGATTGAGGGCTTCCACAAAATAGTGATAGAGGTTTTCCATATATCTGCATCCACAAAATACAGATTGTGGGTTTTAATATACCTGCTTCAACTAACAACTGATTGAGGCCTGCCATATATCAGCTTCCACAAAATAGCGATAGAGGTTTACCATATACCTGCGTCCACAAAATGACTGCTTGAGGGTGATATACCAGCTTCAACTAACAACTGATTGAGGCCTGCCATATATCAGCTTCCACAAAATAGTGATAGAGGTTTTCCATATTCCTGCGTCCACAAAATTACTGCTTGAGGGTGATATACCAGCTTCAACTAACAACTGATTGAGGCCTTCCATATATCAGCTTCCACAAAATAGTTATAGAGGTTTTCCATATACCTGCGTCCACAAAATACAGATTGCGGGTTTTGATATACCAGCTTCAACTAACAACTGATTGAGGCCTGCCATATATCAGCTTCCACAAAATAGTGATAGAGGTTTTCCATATACCTGCATCCACAAAATACAGATTGCGGGTTTAGATATACCTGCTTCAACTAACAACTGATTGAGGCCTGCCATATTTCAGCTTCCACAAAATAGTGATAGAGGTTTTCTATATACCTGCGTCCACAAAATTACTGCTTGAGGGTGATATACCAGCTTCAACTAACAACTGATTGAGGCCTGCCATATATCAGCTTCCACAAAATAGTGATAGAGGTTTTCCATATACCTGCGTCCACAAAATTACTGCTTGAGGGTGATATACCTGCTTCAACTAACAACTGATTGAGGCCTGCCATATATCAGCTTCCACAAATACTGCTCTTCTCTAGGGACTTTGGCACAGGGTCATTTTGAAAATGACAGGCAAAGGAAGAGGCAGGCCGTTCCGCAGGGGTGGTAGGGGTCAGGCAGGTGCACCAGGCCGGAGCCTAAGTGGGAAGTTGGAGAAGTTGCGTGCGATTATGTCAAAGGACGCACCAGAGTTGGTTGAGTGGCTCACTCAGCCTTCCGCTTCTGCACCCTCCTCATCCTCTGTATTTGCACCCTCCTCACTCTCTGCTGTGTGCACCCCCAAAGACACCACAACCACCATAGCCCCTCCACTCGAGTGAGAGGAATTATTTTCCCATACATTCCCAGACCTTACCGATGCGCAGCCATTCTTGGCATCGGATGAGGAAGAGGAGGTAGCAACGGCCGCCACCGAGCGGTCTGATGACATTACCCAGATCAGCCCAAGGAGGGTGGTCCCCACTGTTGCTGCCTACTCCGAGATCTCTAATGGCAGTGGTGGTGAAGGTGACGATGATGACGCGTCGATAGACGTCACGTGGGTGCCCACAATAGAGGAAGAGGAGGGGAGTTCAGATGGAGAAACGGAGCAGCAGATAGGGAGGAGAAGCAGGCAGAACTCGCAGTGCACATGAGGCAAAAATCAGACTGCAAATATATCTGGAGCGAGCCATCCACCATGCACGGTCATATGGGATGCCGGCACTTGGCTCCGCAGTGTGGGCTTTTTTTAACCTGTCAGCTGCTGACAATAGTGTTGCCATCTGCAGCCTGTGCTGTCAATGCATAAGTAGCGGTAAGCCCAACACTCACCTAGGGACGACTGCCTTAAGAAGGCACCTGGCCTTCCATCACTGAGCCGAAACAGTTGTGGGTACCAATCCTACCGCGCCTGCAAAAAGAGGGCAGTTTGAAGATGTGTTGGTCACTTTGGATATGAGATCATTCTTGCAGCTAACCCATCAACAACCGCCCTCTGGATCCAGCCTCAGGGAACGCCTATACCGACAGGTGTCCGACTACATCGGGTTAACGGCTGATGTGGACGCTCTGAGAAGTGAGGAACCCCTTGACTACTGGGAGTGCAGGCTTGACCTGTGGCCAGAGCTGGCACAATTTGCCATGGAACTCTTGGCTTTCCCCTCATCGAGTGTCCTGTCCGAAAGGACGTTCAGACAGCAGGGGGGATCATGACTGATAAGCGCACTCATCTAGCTCAATACAGTGTGGACTACCTCACATTTTTAAAAATGAACGAGGCATAGATGTTGGAGGAATTCAACATCTGTGATGACCACATGTAATTGAATTTCCTCATGCCAGCCCACACATATCCGCCATCACCCAGAACAAAGAATGGTCCTTGCCTTATGTATATACAGCGGCATAAAAGTCCTTTTATGTCAGGTGAATGCCTAATTTTTGGGGCCTGTACTGGCCGACAGTTACATATTTATCCTGTGACCGCCTAATGTACCTCCAGCCACAGAATCCAAAGTTCTGTGTTGTCAGGTGAATGCCTATTTGCTAATTTTTGGGGCCTGTACTGGCTGACAGTTACATATTTATCCTGTGACCGCCTAATGTACCTCCAGCCACAGAATCCAAAGTTCTTTGCTGTCAGGTGAATGCCTATTGCCTAATTTTTGGGGCCTGTACTGGCCGGCAGTTACATATTTATCCTGTGAACGCCTAATGTACCTCCAGCCACAGAATCCAAAGTTCTTTGTTGTCAGGTGAATGCCTATTGCCTAATTCTTGGGGCCTGTACTGGCCGACAGTTAAATTTTTATCCTGTGACTACCTAATGTACCTCCAGCCACAGAATGCAAAGTTCTTTGTGGTCAGGTGAATGCCTATTGCCTAATTTTTGGGGCCTGTACTGGCCGACAGTTAAATTTTTATCCTGTGACTACCTAATGTACCTCCAGCCACAGAATGCAAAGTTCTTTGTGGTCAGGTGAATGCCTTTTGCCTAATTTTTGGGGCCTGTACTGGCCGACAGTTAAATTTTTATCCTGTGACTACCTAATGTACCTCCAGCCACAGAATGCAAAGTTCTTTGTGGTCAGGTGAATGCCTTTTGCCTAATTTTTGGGGCCTGTACTGGCTGACAGTAATTTTTTTTTATCTCTAGCCACATAATCACACCCTTGTCTCACTCCTCTGCCTCTCATTATGGTGGCGTATGAACCGCATTCACCATAAGGACCTTCAAATGTCACAGGGTCATGTGACTGTTCCTCCCACCCCGTACTGTGCCCCCTTATACCCTGCATTGTGCCCTCTTACAACACCCTGTGCAGTACCCCTAGTCATTCCCTGTAGTGTGCCCTCTTATACCCTTTTATCCGGTCACGGTATGGCGGTGTTATCCGGTCACTGTACAGAGGTGCTATCTGGTTCATGTATGGCAGTGGTATCCAATAACTGGATGGCTATAAATGTATCCCTTTCCCTTCCCACACATGGCATGAGCAGGAAAAATATGCAGATTGCAGTGCTAAGGACCTTTGCGCCACAATCTGTGTCAGAAATACGCCTAACATAGACGTATTTCTATATAATAAATGACCCCCTAATTGTATTATTATTCGGGGGTAGGGCTTATATCTTCTTTATATTATATAGATTCTAGTGTATTATACTGTGCCCTGTATTTCCCAGTAGAAACACAGACCTCTTCCCTGACCACCAGCACCAGGTAGCGCTCTGTCAGTACATGACGACCTCCCCTCTCCGCCATGCTGCTCCGCTGTGTGCTGGTGCTTATTCTGACACTAGGGCTGGGTTCACATCCTATTTTTGCCATCCATTTAATGCATACCAAAAATGTATGCGTTAACAGATGCCTCAGACTGATGCCGTACAGTGGCGTCCGTTCACCATACAGTTCCATGGTAGAAAAAAAGTTTGCTAACGTATACATTTTTTTTGTGAACTCTGCAGGATACAAAAACTGTTAGCAAATAAAAATTTTCTAGGCTCCAGAAGGGCATTTTTGAGACTTTCCCTTTAAGAAGCATAAAAATGGCCCCTGATTAAAATATATATTTTTTGTGGGAATTTTTGCCAATGATCCCCCTCTGGTATATCACTGTCCATGTTGTGGGACTATTTGTGCACTTCTAGTAAGTATTTTCTGGCTGCAAATATGACCTAAAGGTTTTTCAGGTTCGCCTGCCATTAAAGTGAATAGGGCCCGCCGCTAACGCGCGGTTCGCGAACATTTGATTGCGTATGTGCGTTTGCGAATCGTTCCGGCCAATGTTCGTCCATCACTAATCCCCTTATCCATTTTCTATCTTTCTTAAAATGTGGTGTGAATGTACAAAAGACAACTTGATCATTCTCCACTAGAGCCAGACGCACTGATTCATTATCTTTAATGGAGTCAGGGTTCCTGTTAATGTATTTTTTCTCAAGTACATTGCAATCAATCCCCAATAGAAACTGGAAATAGTTTTGTGCACATATACTGATATCCAGCAGCCCATCAATATTCTAGTACTTCTACCGAGGAAGCTGCTGACTTTCAACATAGCAGCTTTTACGTAATCCCATCAGAATTTCTGCGTAGTTTCCTGAGGTCATCACTAGCACTTAAACGCTTATTATCCCTTTTTCTACAGCTTTTATAGAGATCACCAAAAATATCACGCGAGCTTGTGGTTTCCACCACTTTACTATTGATTAGTGCCCTTTAGGTCATATAACAAATGCACAAGAACGTAACCTTTATTTGCAACAACACAAGACTGCAATGTGGGCATAACTAGAGACATAGGAAGTTGGCGGGCCTTAATTCAAATTTATACCAGGGGACGTCCAGCACAATATACCGAATTTGTTAAAGGGGTTGTCCACTTTCTACTATTAAATACCTATCCTCATCTATGTTCTGTGATATAAGTGTAATAATAACACCTGTTTAGTAACATCACAGTGTGGATTTTTAGGATCATTAAAACCAGTGGCGTAGCTAGAAATGACTGAGCCCCACAGCAATTTTTTGAATGGGGCCCCCCAGTATTTTTTTCGCAACCCCTTCCTTTTATGCCGCCCCCATTCCTGTGGCTAGTAAAGATCACTCTCTCAGACCAGGCCTGGCAGCTGTTCCATCCGTTTTCTACACTGTCTATACTGTAACTGTATATAATTTCATTGTGTAATACTGTTGAGGGGGCCCTGACAAAAAAATTTAAGTCCTTCTCATCCTCCTGGATGGGACCCTTCTGGGTCAGGGCCCCAAAGCAGCCGCTTCCCCTGCTTCCCTTATAGCTATGCCCATGATTAAAACAGTATATGGGGTGTAAAGGTTGCAGTAGCATTCACTTGAACAGACTGCTCCATCCCATAGAATGGGGACATCATACTTGTAATTACACTGCTCGCCACTGCAACTGTCAAATAGCCGTTCAGCAGAGGTGCCGGGTGTCGGCCACCCACCGATCTCATATTGATGATATCCTAAGGATAGATCATCAATAGTAAAAAGTGGATAACCCCTTTAAGCTAAAGTAGCAGAGGGCCACTGGGTTAAGGCCCCTTTCACACGGGGCGAGTATTCCGCACGGATGCGATGCGTGAGTTGAACGCATTGCACCCGCACTGAATCCCGACCCATTCATTTCTATGGGACTGTTCACATGAGCGGTGATTTTCACGCATCACTTATGCGTTGCGTGAAAATCGCAGCATGCTCTATAGTCTACGTTTTTCACGCAACGCAGGCCACATAGAAGTGAATAGGGTTGCGTGAAAATCGCAAGCATCCGCAAGCAAGTGCGGATGCGGTGCGATTTTCACGCACGGTTGCTAGGAGACGATCGGGATGGAGTCCCGATCATTATTATTTTCCCTTATAACATGGTTATAAGGGAAAATAATAGCATTCTGAATACAGAATGCATAGTAAAATAGGGCTGGAGGGGTTAATAAAAAATAAAAAATAATTTAACTCACCTTAATCCACTTGATCGCGAAGCCCGGCATCTCCTTCTGTCTTCATCTTAGCTTGGTGGAGGAACAGGACCTGTGGTGACGTCACTCCGGTCATCACATGATCCATCACATGATCTTTTACCATGGTGATGGAACATGTGATGACGGGAGTGACGTCACCACAGGTCCTGTTCCTCCACACAGCTAAGATGAAGACAGAAGGAGATGCCGGCTGCGCGTTCAAGTGGATTAAGGTGAGTTAAAGTATTATTTATTTATTTTTAACCCCTCCAGCGCTATTTTACTATGCATTCTGTATTCAGAATGCTATTATTTTCCCTTATAACCATGTTATAAGGGCAAATAATACAATCTACAGAACACCGATCCCAAGCCCGAACTTCTGTGAAGAAGTACAAAACGCATTACAATGTTTTGCACTCGCGCGGAAAAATCGCATGTGTTCCCGCAACGCACCCGCGCATTTTCCCGCAACGCCCGTCTGAAAGAGGCCTAACTCAAAAAACAACTTAGGTGCTACTGCAACCTCTACACCCCATATACTGTATTAATTATCCTAAAAATGAACACAGTGATGTTACTAAACAGGAGTTATTATTACACTTATGTAACAGAACCTAGTGGACACGATAATATCCCACAACACGTACAGTGCCTTGAAAAAGTATTTATACCCCTTGAACTTTTGCACATTTTTTCATGTTTGACCCACAAACTAAAATGTATTTTATTGGGATTTTATGTGATAGACCAACACAAAGTAGAAAGTGTGTGTAAAATGAAAAAAAAATTATACATGGTTTTCAAAATTTTTAATAACTAAAAATCTGGAAAGATTTTGATGTAGAATATGTTACTATTAATGGCCAATATACCGATCTAGGAGAGTTTGAAGTTACACAATTTAATAGTTAGAAATGTAGACACTTGGGGCAGAATACCCCTGTCGAAACCCAATCCACATCCCAATAATTTCTTCTCTAAATTGATATTTGTATTCCCTCAATCAAATCTGCTAAACTTCAACCCCAAACGAGGAAGCCAAATAGATATTAATTGCTCAGCTCTTCACGATTCTATACCTTCCACTGAATCTTCTCATAAGGCTATTATCTTCCCTCTCATCTGTCTGTTCTTCAGGACAAGCTACACCTTTCCCTTAGGATGCATACTCATTGCCCCTCAAATGAACTCCTGAGATTCATCATTTCTACCTGTACTACCAGGATTACAGAACTTTTTATATAAATTGCTGGACCACTTTTTTCATATACCTCAGCAGACAGTCCAAGGAACAAGTCCAAATTCCAACAGAAAAATACACAGTCAATATCTTGTAAACTTTATATGCAATAAACTTTGTAGATGGGGGCGTGGCTGGAAGCTGGCATGAGCAGACGCGGTTAGCAGAAGCTCCGGACCTCATACCCTAGCTTTTACATTACTCCTGAACTTACCAAACGCCAACATTTCTACACCGAGGGGTAAGAGATCGGGTAGATCTCGTGCATTGAAAATGTCACGAAATAAAGCTCCTACCGCCGCGGAAAAGCTCAAGGAGTTTGCCTGTCTGGATAATCAAGATGGCGGCGGAGCGGGAACACAGGCACGCTCACCATCGGCCTCTGGGGAATCGCTGGTGGAAGCAGAGGAAGCGACCCAGGGTGAGCCATCACTCAAACAAGTGACGGAACAGCTATTGCTAGCTATTACATCTTCTCGGTCCTCCTTATCAGGGAAGCTGGAGGAGGTGAAGGTGGACATAGGCCTACTACGGGCTGACATGCAGAATATGCGTGAGCGCATCAGGGAAACGGAACAAAGAATATCTGTTGTGGAAGACAGAGTGAACCCGATACCGGAGCAAATATCCGACCTGGAAAAGAAGGTTGAATTCTGGCAGCAGAAATGTGACGACTTTGAAAATCGCACGAGACGCAATAATCTGCGCATAATCGGCCTTCCAGAAAGAGCAGAAGGTACTGACCCTGGTACTTTTGTCACCACATGGTTAAAATCTACCTTTCCTGATGCCACCTTCTCCAGCGCATTCATTGTGGAAAGAGCTCACAGAGTTCCCGCCAAGGCACCACCACCAGGAGCCCCTCCACGTCCGCTGCTGGCGCGTTTATTGAATTCCAACGATAGGGATCGTATCCTTCAACTGGCGAGGCGTAAGCAAAATATATGCTTTGAAAACGCCACAATCATGCTTTTTCCGGATTTTTCCGCGGAACTACAAAAGCGCAGGGCTACATTTGTGTCCGTGAAGAAACGCCTCCGAGATTTGGACATACCATATTCTATGGCGTATCCAGCTCGCCTGCGGATAGCTGATGGAGAAAGGAATAGATTCTTTAACTCGCCGTCGGAGGTTGTCGCCTGGCTGGAAAGCAGGCCTCGTCCTGCCAGAGAACAAAGATGACTTTTTTCCCGGGTCATATGTGGTATGCTGCAGTGATGGGAGGGGGGCATGATATCGGGATGTAATGCCTTAATATTGGGGTGCAATTTATTTCCACACCTATCTTATTTTGTTGAGAGAAAAGCTGTCAAAATGAAGCACTCATATGTTACCTTATTGCAATAATTTATATGCTGCTAATGCGGGTTTTGAAACCCTGAAAGTGATGTGCCTGGTGGGGGGGCGTCTTCCCTCTAGATATAGGAACATAGCAATCCACAGATATATGATTCATAACACATTGCTGATGGATAAGTGTGAGGGAAATGGAGGGGGGACATCCCACCTGGGCCTAGACTCCTATAATGTGGATAACCTCATATCATTTATAAGAAGAATTTTAAGTTGTGCGTATTTTATATATATTTTTTCTTTTCATATACCTATGTGAAAGTTGGGGTATGTGTCCTTTTACATGTTCAGCTGTTAACAACAGTGCGACTGGTAAAGATATACCATTAGTACTCTCCGTTTAAGTTTTTGCCACGGTGCTTTGTCACTATTGAAGTATAGCAGGATTGAAAAGTATCTACCTGGAATGGAACACATTCCGAATCCTGCTTTTTTGTATTGTTTTAATTTTTACTTTTATATGCTCACAGATCCGTACTATGTCAATACTATGTTATTAAGGTCACTAAATCACGTAGCTACTAGGATATCAGATGTGAATGCTGGGAAATGGCAGATATAAGAATAATGTCGTGGAATATCCGGGGCCTAGGGAGCGTGAGGAAAAGAGCTATGGTGTTTTCTGAGATAAGGAAATTTAACCCACACATACTATGTCTGCAGGAGACTCATTTGATCACAGATACGGTTAAGCGACTGAGAAAACCGTGGCAGCAATGGGCACAACATTCCTGCTATACGAACCTGTCCCGGGGAGTATCTTTAATGGTACACAAATCATTAAGATGGGAGCTTGAGCAAATGCAGATAGACCCTGAAGGGCGATACGTATTTGTGGCAGCGTATATTCAGAGTATTCTATATGTCCTGATAGGTGTGTATATACCTCCCCTATCCTCTCTGCAAGTACTCCATCAGGCTATTAGTTTTGCTGTTTCCTATCCTTCAGCTAGGGTATTATGTATGGGAGACTATAACATGATTATGTCTAACACCTTGGACAGGTTTCATTCAGGTGGCTCAGTAGGTAATGCTGATGAGTATGGATCCCCTCTAGCTAAATTAATGACAGAAGTTGGATGGGTGGATATGTGGCGGCTTAAGCACCCTAATGATAATGCTTATTCCTGTCACTCTGCCAGTCATAATAGCCTATCTAGAATAGATTATATTATGGGAAATTCTGATATGTGCTCGGCTAGCTATCAGATTGCATTTGGAGTAAGAGGGGTATCTGACCATTCGCCAATACTCTTAACTCTGTTGGCTGGACATAAGAGGGCAGGCCAATCGATGAAGATTCACCCCTTTTGGCTTACCCTCTTTTCACCTAGCGATCGTGTGCCGGATCAACTCGCGGTATTTGTAGAGGTTCACGAGGATAATGTAGATCCCTTGCTGAAATGGGACACACTAAAGGCTTATTTGAGAGGCTGTCTAAAGTCCTCTATATCTTTTGTGAAGAAGGCCTCAGCTAGGTTGGAGGAGGAGATAGCATCGGAATGCTCTGCTTTGGAGAGGATATATGTGAATGATCCCACTGAGCAGAACAAACAGAACTGGCTTATGATAGGAAGTAAATATTTGGTCCTCCTGAAAGAAAAGGCCCAGCGTAGATTATTCTTTACCAGACAATTTTACTTTGAAATGGGGAATCAATCCAGTAAACTATTAGCCCATATAATCAGACAGAACCAGGCCTCCCCAGCGATTCTTAGGATTAAGGATGCAAATGGTGTCATGCTGACTGAGCCTGGTGCCATTGTCAACAAATTCAGGGAGTATTACCAGGAGCTGTATACTGCAAGAGCAGACTACACAACTGATGAGGTAAGGGACTACTTTTCGGACATAGAGACTCCAAAGTTATCACAGGAATCAAGGAGTATATTGGATGCCCAGATTACAACTCAAGAGATCTTAGATGCTATATCCGCATTAGCAAAAGGGAAATCCCCTGGTCCAGATGGACTACCAGTGGAAGTTTACTCCAAATATATCACCTCTATATCCCAATCTATGCTACAAATGTATAATGAGTCATTTAGGCAGGGAGTCTTACCACCATCCCTATACGATGCGTCTATTGTGATTTTGTTGAAACCTGGAAAGGACCCAGTGGAGTGCGGTTCTTACAGGCCGATATCCCTGCTGAATCTGGATTATAAAATCTTAGCAAAGATTCTGGCATCAAGATTGAGTGGGGTAGTTAGCCCATTGATTCATCCGGACCAGTCGGGGTTTCTGCCTGGGAGATCCACTTCAGATAATATCAGAAGGGTGCAGGTGATCACACAAATAGGCTTGGCTAGACATAAAAGATGGGCATTGGCTTCACTAGATGCGGCTAAAGCCTTCGATTCCATAGAATGGCCATACTTACTTACCACACTAGAGCAATTTGGGATTGGACCGAATTTTATTAAATGGATCTCCATATTATATAAAGAGCCTAAGTCCAATATTTTAGTGAATGGAATATCCTCATGTAGCTTTCAGTTGGGTAGAGGCACACGGCAGGGATGTCCACTTTCGCCCTTGCTATTTGCATTGGCTATAGAGCCCTTGGCTATACGTACTAGAGCAGATGTAATATATCAGGGAGTGAGTCTGAGACAAGGGGAAGACAGAACAGGCTTATATGCAGATGACATGGTATTATTCATGTCTGATGTAGAAACCACTCTCCCTAGAGCTGTGACACTTATTGAGGGATTTAGTCGATTTTCTGGTCTCCTAATCAATTGGACCAAGTCCATACTTTTTCCTTTATATGACATGGACCCTGTGCAACTCCCTAACGGGGACTTACCTATAGTTTCCAGTTTTAAATATCTGGGAATCACCATTACGAAAGATGCAGTTTCTTTTCATGCTTCCAATATTGTACCCCTGTTGGACTTTTGTAAGGAGAAATTTAGGGTTTGGGGAGGCCTACCATTATCGGTAGCAGGTCGTATTAACCTGATTAAATTGGTTGTTCTACCCAAATTCTTATATGTTATGGAACATGTGCCTTATATTATTCCAAAAAAGGTATTTCAGCAGTATACCTCTATGCTAACGCCCTTTTTATGGGGACCTAATAGACACAAGTTGTCAGTAGATATATTATGCCGTCAGAAGGGTTATGGGGGCATGTCTTTACCAGACATATACACATATTATTTAGCAGGGCAACTACGCTATTTGAAAGCATGGTTAAATGTGGATACCCAGATACCTAGATCAGAATATCTCCTTGCTGAATTTTTAGATCTAAAGTCACTTTGGCCTGTTCTGGAAAAACCAAACTTATTCCCTAGACGATTATTACCAATACATAGATTGGGTGTCCAGGTGTGGAAAGCATGTAAAACCTTATATAAATACTCGGATTACACACCAGAAATCCCTCTGTGGGATAATCCCATGTTCCCATCTCTGTTATCGCTCCCTGGAATCCAATTTTGGAAACTACATAACGTAAAACTATTAGGAGATGTATATGACGATAATAGTTTTTGTACCTATGACTCTTTGTGCAGTAAATTTGATCTACCTAGAAGCTCATTCCATTAGTTCCTGCAGATACGGCATGCTTTGCAGACGCATTTTGGTACGCCTCAAGCTCGGATAACCAAATTTCCCATGATTGGGGTAATCCGCTCCCAAGGCCCCAAAGGGTTTATCTCAGGATTGTACACCCATCTTCTGAATGCCAAAGGTAAACTAGCTCCGTTAAAGGTGTTATCAAAATGGCGAACATTGATACCAGATCTAACTGATGAGGATATGGAAGATTTATTAGAATCTCCAGTTTTGGTATCCCCGGCCATAAACAATAAGTTTATACAATTATGTATAATTCATCAGGGGTATCTATCTCCTTGGCGATTATATAAAATAAGTGTACTCACACATTCTTGTTGCCACAGATGCTCCATGGAGGGTGCTGACTTTTGGCATCTGGTATGGAAGTGCTCACATATTCAGAGGTTTTGGACAAAAGTTACGGATTTTTTAAGTATTCTTATAGGGCGCCCAGTATCAATGGATCCCAAAGTATGCATATTTGGTATTTTAGATGAAGAGTTATGGGATCATTATGAGAGAATATTTTTGAGGGAAACCTTATTTTTGGCGAGAAAAGCAATAGCAATTAGGTGGTTGGGAGAGAGAGTGCCCACCTTGACTCAATGGAAAAATCTAGTAAATATCATCATCCCGTATGAGAATGTTGTTTACAAGAATAGGGGATGTACCTCGAAGTCCAATAAAATATGGGAAAGATGGTGCTCTTCACCGCAGTCAATGTATACTAGGCAAGATCTTTCAAACTCTTTGGCGGAAGTATTGAGATGAATGTGTACTTATAGGCCACATTAAATATACTATAAGCTGTCATAACAGTAATTGGAAATGTTTATCAAGTAACGTGATTGACCAACATGACATGTACGGACTGTATTTGAATCTGTGTTTTTGTACGGCACATACCGTTGTATGTACTCTGTATAATTTATGTACTTTTTATGCTCAATAAAAAGAATAAAAAAAATAAAAATAAACTTTGTAGATAAGTCAGTTTACAGCAATGCGGTTAAAGCAAGATCAGACAGTAAAAAGGAACATTGTAAATACAAATCCTAGTGCCCATTCTTCTGTGCTGCAACCTACAGTTCTATTAGCCACTCCAACTCTATATCCATATGTACACAGCTTCAGATTGTCTTCATACATATCATATTAAAAAGCAATATGGAACTGGCATGCAGTCCGGACCTGGGTTTCATTACAGTTTCTCCCAGGGAGAGACAGAGCTAGAGTGTAGTGTGGAATACAGGTCACAACATGGAAGAACAGGTACACCAGGATTGAAGGTCATTAGAGATGAGCTAATTTATTCTAACCAAATCAGATTAGTTACAAATTTTCCAAAAAGTTTGGTTTCCAACGAATATGGACAAGAAAAGTATATGTTCTCTTTGCGAAGCCGTGGAATGGACTTAAGCCTCATGAACATGAACGTATTTTCTTTCCGTGTCCGTTCCTTTTTTTGTGGACTATATGCGGAACCATTCATTTCAATGGGTCCGCGAAAAAAACGGAAGGTACCGTTATCGTTTGTCTGTATTTCTGTTCCACAAAAAATAGAACATGTCCTATTTTTGTCCGCATTACGGACAAGGATATGACTGTTCTAATAGGGGCCAGCTGTTCCGTAAAATATGGAATGCATACGGACGTCATCCATATTTTTTGCGGATAGGTTTTTTGCGGACCGCAAAATGCATACGGTCGTGTGCATGAGGCCTTAGGGATGCAGGCAGTGCATGGTGTGCTGTCCACATATTTTGCAGCTCTGTAGAAATGAATGGGTTCTCATTCAATCTGCAAAAAAGCAGATTGGATGCATACAAAAAATACAGTAATGTGCACGAGGCCCAAGCCGTCACACATCTATTGTGCAATTTCAACTTGATTGTGAGGAATATCAGCGGTCCCAGAGATTGGACCCGTCTTTCATACTGGTATGACCTGTTTAATAAAGAAAAAAAAAAAACTTTGTATTATTTAGTGATTTTTATAGTCAAACATTATTATGGACTATGTCTTATCATGTTATATGTAAAGGGGTTGTCTGGGCTTTTAATAATGGTGGTCTATCCTCAGGATAGTTCATCAATATCAGATGGCGGGGGTCTGACACTTGGGACCCCCATGGATCAGCTGTATGAAGAGACGGCGCACACAGTGTGCACGTGCCGTTTTGCTTCTCTCTTCCTGTGCGCTGATGCTTTGCCATAGACCTAGCAGCAGCAGGAAGAGAGACGGCACGTGCACACTGCGTGCACCGTCTCCTCATACAGCTGATCGGCAGGGGTGCTGGGTGTCGGACTCCCAACGATCTGATATTGATGACCTATTCTGAGGATAGGTCATCAATAGTAAAAGGCTGGAGAACCCCTTTAAAAAATGAATAATTTTCCATCCGCATGGAATCAGTATTGTTTCTGATTGCCTTTCGTTTGTCTGTTTGCATCAGCTTCCCACTTTCACTTCTTTTTGGTGCCTCCTAGCAGCCATCCATGAAAAATGGATTGCTCACCCATAGCATCGGAGTGTTGTCCCCTTTTTTCCTGATGACCCATTAGGCTACTTTCACATGAACGTATTTTGTTTCCGTGTCCGTTCCGTTTTTTTGGCCGATAGGATGCAGACCTTTTCATTTCACACCATGTACTATCCGCATCCGTATGTCCGTTCCATAACCCCGCAAAAAAAATAGAACATGTCCTATTCTTGTCCGTTTTGCGGACAAGGATAGGCATTGTTACAATGGATCCGCAAAAAAAACTGATACCATACGGAACGTCATCCTTTTTTTTGGCGGATCTGCAATTTGCAGACCGCAAAACACATACGGTCGTGTTAATGAAGCCTCTGGGCTCCCTCAGACACCAGGCCTTGGAGTGACTGTAACCAATGCGCACCTATATCTAGGCCTATGGTACAGATATAGCATATGGATCTCCTATGCAGCTTTATAGGGGCCCTGTAGGCAAAGGGATCCTCCACCACATTAAAACGGTGCCTTCCTCCCAGGTGCTGCTCTTGTGCCTGCTGCAGGCCTGGCCTAACTCTTCAAACTAGAAAGGCTACTTTCATACTAGCGTTTTTGCTGGATCCAGCAGGGTTCAGCAAAAACTCTTCCGTTACTGATAATACAGCCGTCTGCATCTGTTATGAACGGATCCGTTTGTATTATCTTTAACATAGCCAAGACGGATCCGTCATGAACTCCATTGAAAGTCAATGGGGGACGGATTAGTTTTCTATTGTGTCAGATTGTGTCAGAGAAAACAGATCCGTCCCCATTGACTTGCATTGCGGGCCATGACGGATCCTTTTTGCTCCGCATCCCAGGATGGAAAGCAAACCGCAGCATGCTGCAGTTTGCTCTTCGTTATGAGAATAAAACGGAATGCATTTTTAAGCATTCTGTTCTGTTCAGTTACGTTTTGTCCCCATTGACAATGAATGAGGACAAAACGGAAGCATTTTTCTCCGGTATTGAGACCCTATGACAGATCCCAATACCAGAAAATAGAAAAATAGAAATGCTAGTGTGAAAGTAGCCTCAGGTCTATTTATTATTTTTTTTACTTTTTTTGCAGTTACTTTATATTACTTTATATTTTTTATATTTTCATTGGTTTGAGTATTTTAAACTGGTAAGTCTACTGCTGGCGCTCCGTGGGGACACTGTGCCCCCGCTAATTTTGGCACCTCATATACTAATTTCCTGTCACGGCTGAGGATGGGGGAAATCCTCAGCCGTGTGGAGCCCGGTGATGTTACGGCTGCTTGGCCATGAAGACAGGATTAGGGAGCAGGTCACCTCCTAAACGCATCCCTAACCTGACCCTGGCTCCTAGCTACATGAGCCAACCTTGATGGTAGGAGGGCTCATGCTCCGGAACCTAAAAGTCCCTGCTAGCCCTCAAGATGACCCTCACCTAGGAGCTGAGTAAGACAAGCCCACTCCTCCTAGACACGGAGGAGCAGGAGTCTCAACGGCCAAGCTGCAGGAAAAGGGGAGACATAAACAGCTCTATGGATATGGCAGGTGAACAAAGAGTTCCACCTACCTGCCACAGCCTTGCTGACTGGATCCCTGTGTAAGCAGGGTGCAGATCACAAATGCATCCCCACACAGGAACCCAGATCCATAGCTGCACAAAATCACATATAAAACATCACACGGACATCACACATAACTAGAAATAACTTAAAGCGACATTATGGTTATGACCACAGGGGTGGCTCTTACTGGCAGGTAATAAAGACATGAGGCTGCTCTCAGCTAAGCATGGCTGAAGCTACCAGCAGGCCTGCAAAAGCAGTGAGGCTTTATAGGCCAAGAAGCCACACCCCACAGTCGGACACACCCAGTGCACACACACACTAGGAAGGAGATTAACCCTTCCAACACCAGGGAAGGGAAAACACCACTTAAAGGAGACGTGCACACAATAACATAAAAAAGAAGTGCACACATACACACATAACTCAAAACCGCATGCACAACGTAGCGAGCTGCAATGGCACAGCTCAGCCTGCTACGCTGCCACATACACACTGTTGCCAGCGGCAACCACAGGTGAGGCAAATACCACAGCCCTCACCTGTGATTGAACACCAAAGAAAACCGCTGACAACCGCATGCGGTTCAGGAGTCACGGTCATAGCCATGGCCGTGACACTCCCACCCCTCAAAGCCCCCCCACCAAAAAAAAGACACGTGAGGGACTCACACCAGGGGATGAGAGAAGGGGACGTCCACTCTCAGGACATGGTTCCCAGAAAGTCGCTGTCAGCTGCATCCTCTCCCAGCACACAACACAGCCAGTCCGACGAGGCCTGCAGCCCGCACCAGCGACACGGAAATGGAACCACTGAGAGTGGACGAGGGGACTCTCCACTCACGTCCCCACTCCAGTCGCTGCCAGCATACACTCCTAACCAGCACGCAGCCGGACCACTTACGGAGTGCTGCCAGCAGACGACCAGAGATGGGAACATGGAGAGGGACGAGGGATCCCCAACACGGACACGGAAGGTAAGGTGGCGGGGAATAAGCCACCAACCGTGCCGTTAACGGAGAACCCCCAGGAACGCTCTCCCTCCGGAGAACGCGCATGCAGGCCACAAGGATATGGCACTGCATGCTGCACCCTCTTTCGAAGGTATGCATACCGCATACCAAACAAACACCACGTGTTCTAAAAATCAGGGGGAACGCCAAACGAGGCAACGATGATGGCGGGGAAACACCACTCACCGCGCCGTCAGAGGCGAAACCCCCAGAACGCTCTCCCTCCGAAGAGCGCGCATGTACCCCTTCCGCAGACGGCGATACATGCTTCACCCTCTTTCGAGGGATGCATACTTCCACCCCTCAAAGCCCCTCCCAACAACAAAAGGGGAAAGTTGGTGAGGCATAAAAAACAGTGGGAGGGGGGGAGGGGAAAGACAAACAAAAGGGGGCACCAACACGGACAACGGTGAGCTGGGAATGCCACTCACCGCGCCGTAAATGGTGAAAGCCCCATAACGCTCTCCCTCCGGAGAACGCGCATGCACCCCATCCGTAGACAGCAGTGCATGCTATACCCTCTTTCGAGGGAGCGCCACGTAAGAAGCGACTGTGGTCATACTGTCACGGCTGAGGATGGGGGAAATCCTCAGCCGTATGGAGCCCGGTGATGTTACGGCTGCTTGGCCATGAAGACAGGATTAGGGAGCAGGTCACCTCCTAAACGCATCCCTAACCTGACCCTGGCTCCTAGCTACATGAGCCAACCTTGATGGTAGGAGGGCTCATGCTCCGGAACCTAAAAGTCCCTGCTAGCCCTCAAGATGACCCTCACCTAGGAGCTGAGTAAGACAAGCCCACTCCTCCTAGACACGGAGGAGCAGGAGTCTCAACGGCCAAGCTGCAGGAAAAGGGGAGACATAAACAGCTCTATGGATATGGCAGGTGAACAAAGAGTTCCACCTACCTGCCACAGCCTTGCTGACTGGATCCCTGTGTAAGCAGGGTGCAGATCACAAACGCATCCCCACACAGGAACCCAGATCCATAGCTGCACAAAATCACATATAAAACATCACACGGACATCACACATAACTAGAAATAACTTAAAGCGACATTATGGTTATGACCACAGGGGTGGCTCTTACTGGCAGGTAATAAAGACATGAGGCTGCTCTCAGCTAAGCATGGCTGAAGCTACCAGCAGGCCTGCAAAAGCAGTGAGGCTTTATAGGCCAAGAAGCCACACCCCACAGTCGGACACACCCAGTGCACACACACACTAGGAAGGAGATTAACCCTTCCAACACCAGGGAAGGGAAAACACCACTTAAAGGAGACGTGCACACAATAACATAAAAAAGAAGTGCACACATACACACATAACTCAAAACCGCATGCACAACGTAGCGAGCTGCAATGGCACAGCTCAGCCTGCTACGCTGCCACATACACACTGTTGCCAGCGGCAACCACAGGTGAGGCAAATACCACAGCCCTCACCTGTGATTGAACACCAAAGAAAACCGCTGACAACCGCATGCGGTTCAGGAGTCACGGTCATAGCCATGGCCGTGACATTTCCATTATTGATACAGGGAGGAGGAGATGCCAGCGTTTCTCAATGGACGTCTTCTTCTCCCTGCCTCTGATGCCGTCCAATCGCATCGGAGTGTGTCGCAGCCAGGGAGAAGGTGAACAGTTATTTCTCTAGGCAGTGACCGATGGCATCTTCTCCTCCCTGTAGCGATGGTGTAAATTAACATGTGAGGCACCAAAAATAGTGGGGGGCACAGCGTCCCCACACAGCGGCATTTTTGGAAGAAAAAAAAAGCATTTACATGTGGAGGCGTTCACCTATCTGGTAGGCATACCAGTTTATAATACTCAAACCAATGAAAGGTACTCTTTAAGTCTAACCCTTTCAGCCATGTCAGTGAGCCCGCTCAATACGCGGTGGGTGTCAGCTGTATAATACAGCTGACACCTGGCTGCAATGACTGGGAGCGACGCTCCCTCAGATGCCACGATCAACAGGAATCTCGACATCTGAGGTTAGGCAGAGGGAGGGGTGCACCTAGCCTTTCTGCTGCCCGAGGCGAAAATTGAAAAAGCCCCCCCCCCCATACCAAATTCTCTACCTAACCTCTTCCCTCCTAACATTACGTATATCACTACAGAACATACAGGCTAATACAGTGACACATACCTTTTACATCCAGTGAGGTCTCCTTTGATGTAGATGTTCTCTTTCCTCATCTTCTCCCTTCAGACCAGACCACCATTTTTCAGCCATTTCTCGTCTCTGCAGTTTAAAAAAAACAAAACTTACTTTACTACTTTTTCATCATCCTCCTTCTGGACAAATCATCCTACCACCCCCAATACTGTGCCGCTGTGCTCTCCAATATTATACTGCAGAAACAAATAAACCCCCTGTTAATACTAGTACCATGCAGATAGTGCCCTTCACTAATTATTAGCACGCAGTGTCCTAAAATAACTGTGCCCAGCAAATAGTGCCCCTGACACTAATAGTGTAAACATAATGTACCCCAAAAATTATTGTGGTAAGCTGATACTGTGCCAAGGTGCCCCCACAGTAATAGTGCTCCCAAAAGTCCCACCAATAGTAATAATTCTCTGCACACATGGTAGTAATAGTGCTCCTACAGATCCCCCAACATGTCTCCACTGTGCCCCAGAAGTAATAATGCTCCCATAGTGCCCATACTAGCAATTATGTTCCCTATAGACCCCCAGTAATAATAAAGCCCACCATAATACCCCCAGTAGTAATAATTCTCCTTATACAGTCAGGTCCATAAATATTGGGACATCAACACAATTCTAAAATTTTGGCTCTGTACACCACCACAATGGATTTAAAATGAAACAAACAAGATATGCTTTAACTGCAGACTGTCAGCTTTAATTTGAGGGTATTTACATCCAGTGAATGGTGTAGGAATTACAACAGTTTGCATATGTGCCTCCACTTGTTAAGGAAGCAAAAGTAATGGGACAATTGGCTTCTCAGCTGTTCCATGGCCAGGTGTGTTTTATTCCCTCATTATCCCAATTACAATGAGCAGATAAAAGGTCCAGAGTTAATTTCAAGTCTGCTATTTGGAATCTGTTGCTGTCAACTCTCAAGATGAGATCCAAAGAGCTGTCACTATCAGTGAAGCAAGCCATCATTAGGCTGAAAAAAACAAAACAAACCCATCAGAGAGATAGCAAAAACATTAGGCGTGGCCAAAACAACTGTTTGGAACATTCTTAAAAAGAAGGAACGTGCCGGTGAGCTCAGCAACACCAAAAGACCCGGAAGACCATGGAAAACAACTGTGGTGGAGGAGCGAAGAATTCTTTCCCTGGTGAAGAAAACACTTTTCACAACAGTTGGCAAGATCAAAAACACTCTCCAGGAGGTAGGTGTATGTGTGTCAAAGTCAACAATCAAGAGAAGACTTCACCAGAGTGAATACAGAGGGTTCACCACAAGATGAAAACCATTGGTGAGCATCAAAAACAGAAAGGCCAGATTAGAATTTGCCAAACATCTAAAAAAACCTTTACAGTTCTAGAACAACATCCTATGGACAGATGAGACCAAGAACAACTTGTACCAGAGTGATGGGAAGAGAAGAGTATGGAGAAGGAAAGGAACTGCTTATGGTCCTAAGCATACCACCTCATCAGTGAAGCATGGTGGTGGTAGTGTCATGGCGTGGGCATGTATGGCTGCCAATGGAACTGGTTCTCTTGTATTTATTGATGATGTGACAAAAGCAGCAGGATAAATTCTGAAGTGTTTCGGGCAATATTATCTGCTGATATTCAGCCAAATGCTTCAGAACTCATTGGAAGGCGCCTCACAGTGCAAATGGACAATGACCCAAAGCATACTGCAAAAGCAACCAAAGAGTTTTTAAGGGAGAGATGTGGAATGTTAAGCAATGGCCAAGTCAATCACCTGACCTGAATCCGATTGAGCATGCATTTCACTTGCTGAAGACAAAACTGAAGGGAAAATGGCCCAAGAACAAGCAGGAACTGAAGACAGTTGCAGTAGAGGCCTGCCAGAGAATCACCAGGGTTGAAACCCAGTGTCTGGTGATGTCTATGCATTCCAGACTTCAGGCTATAATTGACTGCAAAGGATTTGCAACCAAGTATTAAAAAGTGAAAGTTTGATTTATGATTATTATTCTGTCCCATTACTTTTGGTTCCCTAATAAGTGGGAGGCACATATGCAAACTGTTGTAATTCCTACACTGTTCACCTGATTTGGATGTAAATACCCTCAAATTAAAGCTGACAGTCTGCAGTTAAAGCACATCTTGTTTGTTTCATTTCAAATCCATTGTGGTGGTGTATAGAGCCAAAAATGTTAGAATTGTGTTGATGTCCCAATATTTATGGACCTGACTGTAATTTGATAGTACAAAAAATGCCCTGTTATAATGTGTGCCAATGCAAAAAATACCCTCTTTTAATGCCCCCAGTTGAGCTAATGTCCCCATAGTGCCCCCATAATGTGCCCCCAAGTAAATGCCCCCATAGTGCTCCTCTCCCCCCTTCCTCCTAGTGCCCCCATAAAGTACCAGTATAAAATACCCCTTTATAGTGCCCCAGTAGATGCCATCAGTGTCCCCCATAATTTACAAGTATAAAATACCCCTTCTTAGTGCTCCCCGTAGATGACCCCATAGTACTCCTCTCCCCCGTTCCCCATAGTACCCACCATAATGTGTCCCAGTATATAATGCCCCTATACAGAGCCCCCCATATAAAATACCCCTTCTTTGTGACCTCAGTAGATTCCCCCACAGTGTTCCTCTCCCACATTCCCCCATAGTGCCCCCCCATATTAAATACCCCTTCTTTGTGGCCTCAGTAGATGTCCCTATAGTGCCCCCCAATAATGTGCCAGTAAAAAGTTCCCCCACAGTGCCCCCCAATAATGTGCCAGTAAGAAGTGCCCCCCATAGATGCCCCCCAATCATGTGCCAGTAAGAAGTGCCCCTCCATAGATGCCCCCCAATCATGTGCCAATAACAAGTGCCCCCACAGTGCCCCATAGCGCTCTTGTATTGTACCATATAAAAAAATAAACTCACATACTTACCTCCATCAGGCTGGCAGCGATGCGATACAGGCCTCTTATGGCCTGTGTCCCGCACTGTACGGCTCAGGCGGCACAATGACATCATTGTGCCGCCTGCACTGGTCTCTGATAGGCTGAAGGCCCGTGCTTCCGTTCCGCAAAAAGATAGAACTTGTCCTATCTTTTTGCGGAACGGATGGATTGCGAACCCCATTTAAGTGAATGGGGTCGCGACCCGCATGCGGTGCCCGTGCAATTTGTGGTCCGCAGCACGGACAAGGCAAGAGGCCTTATATGTAAGGACTTGTTTTATCTGTCTTAGTTATGTGCTTATTTTTTTTAAAGGGTTTCTGTCACCAGAATTAACCCTATTAAACTGGCTGACATTAGCAATGTGCTAATGTCAGCAGATCCTAACTCTCCTAATCTCATGCTTATGGATGCCCCCGTTCAGGGCCGGGCCGACACAGAGGCTGGGGAGGCTCCAGCCTCAGGGTGCAGGCCAGCTCCCCAGCCTCTGGGCGGGGCGGCAGGCAGGCCACTGACCACATCGCTGCTGCTGCCGCGCCTGCCGCCGCGCTGGAGGACGGAGGGAGTAGTGAGCACTTGGCACTGACTTACGTGCTCCCTCCCCACTCCGCCTCCTGGCTCGGCCGCTCCGCTGCTCTGGTCTCTGTTCAGTCGCTTGCCTGACTGGCTGCGTACAGCGTGCACTTTGACCTGACGCGCTGTACGCAGTCAGGTCACATGGGCGCCCTCTGGAGACCAGGAGCAGCGCAGGCAGCAGCACAGCTCTGTGTCACGACCCAGCCCAGGCCCCAGCAGGGATAGAGCGTGAGAGTCTGCCCTGAAGTGAAGTAAGATAGTTCTTAAATAAAGATAATATTCTTTTCCGTCTGATCTGTCTGATGGGGTTCTGGAGGGGGTAAAATTACAAGGAACGGGGGAGGGGGGGATTGGGTGGGTTGGGGTGGATGTTTGATTAATAACAAACATACATATCTAAATGGCGGGGGGGGGGGGGGCTTGACTTGAGTCATCTACTGATCAGTGATCATCAGAGCATTAGAGCTGCAGGAATAAATAACATCTAAATGTCTGGTGGGGTAGATGGGGGGGGGGGGGGCGCACTTGGGCAGCTCAGCCTCTGTTGGTGGTGGACCTTGTCCCAGCCCTGCCCCCGTTACTGCACAATTTTAACTTTGATGATATGCTAATTAGCCTGTAGGAGCAGGGGGGCGTTGCTCCTGCTTCTAGAGGGTCCGTTCGACCCACCTTAAGTCACGCCCTGCCGTCCTTGATTGACAGGGCCAGCGTTCGTCTCCTCCTGCCGGCCCTGTGTGCTGGGACTGCACAGGTGCGAGATTTATCCAGTACACAGGGCTGGCAGGAGAAGACGAACGCTGGCCCTGTCAATCAAGGACGGCAGGGCGTGACTTGAGGTGGGCGAACGGAGCCTTTAGGAGCAGGAGCAACGCCCTTCCCTCTCCTAGAGGCTAATTAGCATAACATCAAAGTTAAAATTGTGCAGTAACCAGGGCATCTATAAGCATAGAAACAGTACAGTTAGGGTCTGCTGACATTAGCACATCGCTAATGTCAGCCAGTTTAATAGGGTTAATTCTGGTGACAGAAACCCTTTCTTTTTTTTTTATATATAATCTTTATTATGTATTTTTTTTTTTTACATCATACAAATGTATTATAACAAACTTTTAGTTTCATAACATTATATAAAACGCCTCCCACCCAATTTCCTTATTTGCGGTCTGCTCAAAAAAAAAAAAACTAAAAAAAAAAACTTTAAATCAGGCATCCTCAAACTGCGGCCCTCCAGCTGTTGCAAAACTACAACTCCCAGCATGCCCGAACAGCCTACAGGTATCAGCCTACAGCAGGGCATTGTGGGAGTTGTAGTTTTACAACAGCTGGAGGGCCGCAGTTTGAGGATGCCTGCTTTAAATTTTCATTTTCTCTTATCTTGGATGACATTTTGGGTCTTTGCAACCAATTACTCAACTTACAATGGTTCCAACATACAATGGTCGTCCTGGAACCAAATATGTAACTTGAGGGACCACTGGTTTATATATATCAATCTGCTCGGCTACTCCTGCTATATAACATGCTGCCTGCATATTACACTGCATTTCATAGTGACAACTCCTTTAAAAAAAACTTGTGGACAATCCTCAACTTTAGATCTCATGCACACAACCGTATGTATTTTGCGGTCTGCAAAACACGAATCGCGCATTTCCCCCCCCCCCAAAAAAAAAGATTATATCCGTGTGACGTTGGTGTTGCATCCAATTTTTTATTTTTTTGCAGATCCATTGTAACAATGCCTGTCCTTGTCCTTAAAATGGACAAGAATAAGACATGTTCTATTTCTTTGCAAAATGGACTTGCAGACATACGGAAACGGAATGCACACAGAGTCATTTCCATTTTATGCAAACCCATTGAATACGTGATGCAAACAAAAATGGAACGGACACGGAAAAAAATACGGTCGTGTGTATGAGTCCTTAACCGCCTCCAGACCGCCTAACGCAGGATCGCGTTCCGGAGGTTGCAGTCTCAGGCAGAGTCACGCATGTACGCGTCATCTCGCGAGACGCGAGATTTCCTGTGAACGCGCGCGGTTCACAGGAACTGCAGGTAAGCGAGTGGATCTAAAGCCTGCCAGCGGCGATCGTTTGCTGGCAGGCTGTAGATGCGATTTTTTTAACCCCTAACAGGTATATTAGACGCTGTTTTGATAACAGCATCTAATATACCTGCTACCTGGTCCTCTGGTGGTCCCTTTTGCTTGGATCGACCACCAGAGGACACAGGCAGCTCTGTAATAAGTAGCACCAAGCACCACACTACACTACACCCCCCCCCCCCTGTCACTTATTAATCCCTTATTAACCCCTGATCACCCCATATAGACTCCCTGATCACCCCCTGTCATTGATCACCCCCCTTTAAGGCTCCATTCAGATGTCCGTATGTGTTTTACGGATCCACGGATCGGATCCGCAAAACACATACGGATGTCTGAATGGAGCCTTACAGGGGGGTGATCAATGACAGGGGGGTGATCACCCCATATAGACTCCCTTATCACCCCCCTGTCATTGATCACCCCCCTGTCATTGATCACTCCCCTGTAAGGCTCCATTCAGACGTCCGTATGTATTTTACGGATCCACGGATCCATGGATCGGTTCCGCAAAACACATACGGACGTCTGAATGGAGCCTTACAGGGGGGTGATCAATGACAGGGGGGTGATCACCCCATATAGACTCCCTGATCACCCCCCTGTCATTGATCACCCCGATGTAAGGCTCCATTCAGACGTCCGTATGTGTTTTACGGATCCATGGATTGGATCCGCAAAACACATATGGACGTCTGAATGGAGCCTTACAGGGGGGTGATCAATGACAGGGGGGTGATCACCCCATATAGACTCCCTGATCACCCCCCTGTCATTTATCATCCCCCTGTAAGGCTCCATTCAGACGTCCGTATGTGTTTTACGGATCCACGGATCCATGGATCGGATCCGCAAAACACATACGGACGTCTGAATGGAGCCTTACAGGGGGGTGATCAATGACAGGGGGGTGATCACCCCATATAGACTCCCTGATCACCCCCCTGTCATTGATCACCCCCCTGTCATTGATCACCCCCCTGTAAGGCTCCATTCAGACATCCGTATGTGTTTTACAGATCCACGGATCCATGGATCGGATCCGCAAAACACATACGGACGTCTAAATGGAGCTATACAGGGGGGTGATCAATGACAGGGGGGTGATCAGGGAGTCTATATGGGGTGATCACTCCCCTGTCATTGGACTCCCTGATCACCCCCCTGTGATTGATCACCCCCCTGTAAGGCTCCATTCAGACGTCCGTTTGTGTTTTGCGGATCCGATCCATGTATCCGTGGATCCGCAAAACACATACGGACCTCTGAATGGAGCCTTACAGGGGGGTGATCAATAACAGGGGGGTGATCACCCCATATAGACTCCCTGATCACCCCCCTGTCATTGATCACCCCCCTGTAAGGCTCCATTCAGAAATTTTTTGGGCACAAGTTAGTGGAAATTTATTTTTTTTGTTTTTTCTTACAAAGTCTCATATTCCACTAACTTGTGACAAAAAATAAAATCTCACATGAACTCACCATACCCCTCACGGAATCACGACATTTATATTCCAGACTTCTTCTCACGCTTTAGGGCCCCTAAAATGCCAGGGCAGTATAAATACCCCACATGTGACCCCATTTCGGAAAGAAGACACCCCAAGGTATTCGCTGAGGGGCATATTGAGTCCATGAAAGATTGAACTTTTTGTCCCAAGTTAGCGGAAATGGAGACTTTGTGAGAAAAAAAAAAATCTATTTCCGCTAACTTGTGCCAAAAAAAAAAAATCTTCTATGAACTCGCCATGCCCCTCATTGAATACCTTCGGGTGTCTTCTTTCCAAAATGGGGTCACATGTGGGGTATTTATACTGCCCTGGCATTTTAGGGGCCCTAAAGCGTGAGAAGAAGTCTGGGATCCAAATATCTAAAAATGTGGTATATCACCCGTGGGTGATGTGGGACAGAAAGCGCTGGAGTACACAGTCAAGACAACTAATCCTTTAAATTGGCAATATCAGTCAGTGCCAGCCTGAGTAACTGGGTGGCTGGCTCTGAAAGTCAGTGCTTTGAGGGTCGGTTTATATAGTTATTGGCATCTAGGCATATAAGAAGCAAGACTAGTATTAGTAATAATGTTGCTGTAACTACCTTATTATTCGTCCAGAATGATCCTTAAATTGATGGTCCGATGTGGCATTTACTGTGGGTGGGTTGCCGTTGTATTCTTCTAGTGATGCTGTTCTTTTAAATTGCGGCGTCCTCCTGGCTCACCTACCAGCAGCAGCGCGGCCCCGGCCGGAAGCACGCGCAGCGCGAGGGAGCTTGTTAGTCTGTTGCCCGGCAAACCGCTTGCGGTGACGTCCCCGTTCAGAGTACAGGGGTCTCCGTAGGACAAAAAGCTACCTACGCGTTTCGGAGCCTGACGGGCCTGACGAAGGAGCCCGACAGGCCCCGAAACGCGTAGGTAGCTTTTTGTCCTACGGAGGCCCCTGTACTCTGAACGGTGACGTCACCGCGAGGAGGACGCCGCAATTTAAAAGAACAGCATCACTAGAAGAATACTACTGCAACCCACCCACAGTGAATGCCACATTGGACCATCAATTTAGGGATCATTCTGGACGAATAATAAGGTAGTTACAGCAACATTATTACTAATACTAGTCTTGCTTCTTATATGCCTAGATGCCAATAACTATATAAACCGACCCTCAAAGCACTGACTTTCAGAGCCAGCCGCCCAGTTACTCAGGCTGGCACTGACTGATATTGCCAATTTAAAGGATTAGTTGTCTTGACTGTGTACTCCAGCGCTTTCTGTCCCACATCACCCACGGGTGATATACCACATTTTTATACTAACCTAAGGAGAACAATAGCTCCTTGTTAGACAGTAAGCAGCGGGATCTTCCTATAAGGGTAGATCTACACATTCAAACAATAGGAGCGCAGGGGGGGCCTTTTACTTTCTCTCAAATGTCTAAAAATGCCCTCCTAAAAGGAATTTGGGCCCCTTTGCGCATCTAGGCTGCAAAAAAGTGTCACACATGTGGTATCGCCGTACTCAGGAGAAGTTGGGCAATGTGTTTTGGGGTGTCATTTTACATATACCCATGCTGGGTGAGATAAATATCTCGGTCAAATGGCAACTTTGTATAAAAAAATTGGAAAAGTTGTCTTTTGCCGAGATATTTCTCTCACCCAGCATGGGTATATGTAAAAAGACACCCCAAAACACATTGCCCAACTTCTCCTGAGTACGGCGATACCACATGTGTGACACTTTTTTGCAGCCTAGATGGGCAAAGGGGCCCACATTCCAAAGAGCACCTTTAGGATTTCACAGGGCATTTTTTACACATTTTGATTTCAAACTACTTCTCACGCATTAGGTCCCCTAAAATGCCAAGGCAGTATAACTACCTCACAAGTGACCCCATTTTGGAAAGAAGACACCCCAAGGTATTCAGTGAGGGGCATGGTGAGTTCCTAGAATTTTTTATTTTTTGTCACAAGTTAGCTGAAAATGATGATTTTTTTCTTTTTTTTTTTCTTACAAAGTCTCATATATCACTAACTTGTGACAAAAAATAAAAATTTCCATGAACTCACTATGCCCATCACGAAATACCTTGGGGTGTCTTCTTTCCAAAATGGGGTCACTTGTTGGGTAGTTATACTGCCCTGGCATTTTAGGGGCCCTAATGCGTGAGAAGTAGTTTGAAATCAAAATGTGTAAAAAATGCCCTGTGAAATCCTAAAGGTGCTCTTTGGAATGTGGGCCCCTTTGCCCACCTAGGCTGCAAAAAAGTGTCGCACATGTGATATCGCCGTACTCAGGAGAAGTTGGGCAATGTGTTTTGTGGTGTCATTTTACATATACCCATGCTGGGTGAGATAAATATCTCGGTCAAATGCCAACTTTGTATAAAAAAGTTGTCTTTTGCAGAGATATTTCTCTCACCCAGCATGGGTATATGTAAAAAGACACCCCAAAACACATTGCCCAACTTCTCCTGAGTACGGCAATACCACATGTGTGACACTTTTTTGCAGCCTAGATGGGCAAAGGGGCCCACATTCCAAAGAGCACCTTTCCGATTTCACAGGGCATTTTTTACACATTTTGATTTCAAACTACTTCTCACGCATTAGGGCCCCTAAAATGCCAGGGCAGTATAACTACCCAACAAGTGACCCCATTTTGGAAAGAAGACACCCCAAGGTATTTCGTGATGGGCATAGTGAGTTCATTGAAGTTTTTATTTTTTGTCACAAGTTAGTGGAATATGAGACTTTGTAAGGAAAAAATAAATAAAAATCATAATTTTCCGCTAACTTGTGACAAAAAATAAAAAGTTCTATTAACTCCCTATGCCCATCAGCGAATATCTTAGGGTGTCTACTTTCCAAAATGGGGTCATTTGTGGGGTTTTTATACTGTCTGGGCATTGTAGAACCTCAGGAAACATGACAGGTGCTCAGAAAGTCAGAGCTGCTTCAAAAAGCGGAAATTCACATTTTTGTACCATAGTTTGTAAACGCTATAACTTTTACCCAAACCATTTTTTTTTTTTTACCCAAACATTTTTTTTAATCAAAGACATGTAGAACAATAAATTTAGAGAAAAATCTATATATAAATGTAGTTTTTTTTTTAAATTTACAACTGAAAGTGAAAAATGTCATTTTTTTGCAAAAATTTCGGTAAATTTCGATTAATAACAAAAAAAGTAAAAATGTCAGCAGCAATGAAATACCAGCAAATGAAAGCTCTATTAGTGAGAAGAAAAGGAGGTAAAATTCATTTGGGTGGTAAGTTGCATGACCGAGCAATAAACCGTGAAAGTAGTGTAGTGCAGAAGTGTAAAAAGTGGTCTGGTCATTAAGGGTGTTTAAGCTGGGGAGCTGAGGTGGTTAAAGGGGTATTTTCATCTTAGAATTGGGGGCAGATCACTAGGCTATGCCTCTGATGTCTGATTGGTGAAGGTCCTTAGAAAAGAGCCTGCAAAGTGAAGGAAGGTGCACTGCGCATAAACGGCCATCCTCCATTGATTTCTGTAGGAGTGCTGAAAATAGCTAAGCGTTGGCTGTCACTTTGCAGGTTCCATTCTAAGTATAGGTGCCGATCCCAGAGGTGGGACCCGCAGCTTTCAGACACTGGGGGCATATCCTAGCGATCTGCCCCCAATGTCCAAGATGAGACAACCCCTTTAGAGCAAGACCAAGATCTTGTTTCAAACTACCTGAGATCGAGAGTTATATTATAGCCTAGTTCCAGAAAAGCAGTGTGAAGATGAGCCCTTGCTCATGTAATATAGTGTTTGGTGCAGTGTACTTCTTTAAAAAGATGCAGCAAATTATAAAATGCATTTTATCTTTCAGACCAAGCTCACAGATCTACTCCTTTCAATCTGCATTAAGCCTCATTCACAAGTCCGTGCTCAAATTCGCAAAAAGGTGGTCAGTGATGCCTCCGTGAAGATGTCCGTGAAGGATCCGTGTGTGGTCCTATTTCACTGACACAGTGCAGCTGAAAAACTATTTTCAAAGCATCTCCACCTAATGATCCGTGAAACACAGAGGCAAAACGGATGGTATCCATGTTGCATCCATGGTTTTCACGGACCCGTAGACTATAATGGACGTGATGGATCCATCAGCTTGGACAAAAGAGGCCATGCTTCCGTGTTAAAAACACAGACCAAAAGACCGTAGTCAAAAACTGATGTGTGAATACACATTAAAATGAATGGGGACGTGTGCTGTCCATGGAGAACACTGACGTGTGAATGAGGCTTAACCCATCTTCCACAAACAAGAAATCAAGCGCGTGTTGGGGGTAAGTACAGCAGTCTACTGGTTTGAGGTATTTTTCTGGCACAGATTTTGTCCACCTGCACATGATGCAGGTGATCGCACACAAAATCCACACAAATTTCTGTACAAATTTACACGCCTTTCTGACGCGCCTTTCCAACTTCTAATTGTGGATTTTGGTGCAGATTAGATGCGGTTTTGCCTGGGATCTCACCCTTCATTGTTAAAGCACTAAATCCACAGCTAAAACCGCAAACATAATTGAAATGCTGCGGATTTGGAAATGCAATGCATGTCAATTTTTGCACGGCAAAAATCTGCAAAGTGTACAAGAAATTTGTGCAATCTCATACACTTTGCTGGTACTGTCAGGGGCCCCCCAGAGCAAATAGCTTGGGGGACATATGGTAGCCTAGTCACTGTCATGGTAAATTGAAGGTGTAATGGTTTGGTCCATATGTCTATGTATTCTATATGGCCGGTGTGGTGTCTCCCCCCTTTTTCGTGTGTTCCCCCCCCTCTTGCGTTTCAGTGGTATTTACCGGCCTGGTTATCTGGAGGTCAACTGTGCTTGGCACGAGTTTTCAATTCTGGTCCTGTCCAGTTCTGAGGCGGGAAGATTCTGTGTTCTTGATTGGACCAGGAGGTAAATGGCGGGAAAATTCTCCTTTATATTGGAGTGTTTCGCTGGGGTCTGTGCCTGTGAAGAAGAAAAGAAGACCTGGATCAGCACGGGAGGACTTTGCGATGGAAGACCTACTGAAGGAGCTGATTTTGCGGGCTGAAGCTGAAGGCGGCGAGCAGTGGCTGCGGTCGTATCTTTCTCCTCCTCATACAGCAGCGGAGGAGAAAGAAGAAGGGGCACAAGCGCAGAGGTCCGATCCTGTCAGCGGAGATGGCAGATGAGGAGGATCGCAGCGCAACGCCGGCAAAATGATCCAGGCGGGCTAGGGAAGTAAATTCTCCCCTTCAGATGCCGGCAGCAGGAGGAGGAGCAGCGGAGGATGTGTGCCAGTGTTTAGAGCCAAGGGCCGTTCCAGTGAGGCGCTTCACCGTCCTGTATCTGCCGGGGACCACAGCACTTTTGTCAGCAGAGAGCGGTGTCAGAGGTGAGCAGCAGCGGTAGCAGGCAGTAGGATCCTGAGCTGGGCGAACAGCTACGACATACGATGTCTCCCCCCTCCTCTTCAATGATGTCCCCCCCCCCCCCTGGAGCTTCCCAGAGGACTGGATGACCCAGATTTCTGTGACCCAGAAGACCTCTTCAAGTGCCTGTCCTTCTAGTGTTGCGAGTGAAGAGCCTGCTCATGCACACGACCGTTGTTGTTTTGCGGTCCGTTTTTCACTGATCTGTTGTTCAGTATCTGAGGTTTTTTTTCCTCTGATTTAAGTCCTCTTCTATTCCGTTATTGCACATATCCGTATGGTTTCCGTATTTGATTTATTTTTTGAGGATCGTATACAGAAACAGTAATTTATTAATCACCCAACACATGAGCAATATGGGCTGGACATAGCATTTCTACAGTATGGATCCGCAAAATACGGATAACATACGGATGTGTTCCGCTTGCGTTCCGTTTTTTTGTGGCCCTATTAACTTGAATGGGGCCTCGGACCGTGATTTGCGGACAATAATAGGACATGCACTACTTTTTTGCGGAACGGCCATGCGGACAAACGGAATGCACATGGAGTAACTTCTGTATTTTCTACAGCCCCATTTAAGTGAATGGTTCCATAAAAACCGGAACGGAAGCGGAAATATACGTTCGTGTGCATGAGCCCTTCCTCTGGAAGAAGCCAGGAGGCGACTGTAGCGAATCTCCTAGCACCCCGACCGGGTACCTCCGTTGATAGATGTTCCTAGTGCTTCCAGAGGTCCCCAAGCACTCCACTTGACACCGTAAGCACTGCAGACCCCACGAACCGCCGAAGCTTGGTTGAGGTCTCACCGTCTCCTACCCACCCTGGACCGACAAGGCTCCAGGCTCCAGTGGGTGAACCTCTCCTGAATACAGAGAGCAGGAACAGCTCTTACAAGAGCTAGTAGTTATAGCCAGGGGAGTATAGCAAATCTTCAGCGTATAGCAATCCCCCAGTGTTGATCAGTTACCCAAACACCAGCCTCAACATGATCAAGGGTAAAAACAGGAACTCTTTATTTGAACACACAAGCATTGATTTATACACATTTTCCAACAAGGTTACCACCCACAGGGTTTTGTAAAAACAGCCAATACCCACGTACAATACACTCAGACACACAAAATCCTCCCCTCTGCCCGTGATCCAATTACCTCACTCTGGGTTGATGCAATCATCACAGGCAGGAGAATACACAATGTCTTCTGTCCTGGAGACAACCGAGACGTAATTCAATTATCTCTCAGGACAAAGGACATCGCCAATACACACAGAGAGACAATGGAACAGACCTCACTACTCAGCGTATACAATGTCCCACCCTTTTTCAATACACATAGTCATTTAACATCCCAAAATGGCACGAATTAGACCAGGGTTCAAGTTAGTACAAGTCCTTTGTGAACAAAGGAAGCCTTGCTGATGAGAGGGCCCATAATCCTGGGGCAAGAGGCTGGTAGCCAGGCCCCTCCAAAACCCAGTGGCGAGGTTGGTTTTGTCACACATCTCCCCCTCCCAGGGAAGACTAACCAGATACCTGACCTCACGCCGGTCGGTATCTGAGTTAGTCTGGCAGTCCACCCACAACCCAATACTGGACCTGTTGAATTTTGGGGCCTGGCTCTGTTCTGTATGTCCCCCGCTGTTGAGGGGGCATCTGCTACTCCTTGCTTCCTTGTTGTTCTCTAGCTTGGAGCTGTAGGTACTTGGTGGGCAGAGGCCGACTGCGCTCTGCCCAGATGCCAGCTCTTCCGCTGGGGTAGCCTGTGGGGAGTCCGGCTGTGGAGAAGAGGCTAGGGGAGGGCAGAGGCCAACTGTGTTCTGCCCCGATGCCAGTTCTTTGTAACAGTACAGCCTGGATCAAAGCGGCTCCCTGTGACGATACGCTGACTTGCGCTCCAGCGTGGAACGCACCGGCCGTCTGCGATGATACGCTGGCTTGCGTTCCAGCGTGGAACGCAGCGACCGCCTGTGTTGTTACGCTGGCTTGCGCTCCAGCGTGGAACGCAGTGGCTGCTGGGCCCTCCTGTGACTCCGCCCACTTACCGTCCGGCCCTTAAATAGAAGACAGGTGCTAAGCAGGGTGTTCCACTAATGGAGTGCGCACCCTGCTAGCTCCACTGCATCTGAGGACTCTGTCCACATATCCAGACCTGGATCCCTAACAACAGCGTGAAGGACTGTCTACCTTCTTGCCACTGGCTTCCCCACTGCTGGCTTCCTAGCCAGGACCAACTAACCGCAAGTATATGCCTGTTACCTGCTCTGATTAATGTCCTGGAACTCTGAGTGGGGTGGTTCCTGACTGGTGTGAGACGATACTCCCAAACCAACTCTGAACCTACTGCATACCATATACTAAACTGTGGACATGCTCTGAACCTACTGCATACTATATACTAAACTGTGGACATGCTATACTAACTCTGAACCTACTGCATACTATATACTAAACTGTGGACATGCTCTGAACCTACTGCATACTATATACTAAACTGTGGACATGCTCTGAACCTACTGCATACTATATACTAAACTGTGGACATGCTATACTAACTCTGAACCTACTGCATACTATATACTAAACCGTGGACATGTTCTGAACCTACTGCATACTATATACTAAACTGTGGACATGCTCTGAACCTATGGCATACAATATACTAAACTGAGGACATGCTATATACTAACCCTGAACCTATTGCATACTAGATACTAACTCTGAACTGTGCACAAGCTTATACTAACTTGTGACTCCTGTAATACTGGGAGACCTTCCTCTCCAGCAGTAATACTAAATAGATGGATAGCGGTAAATGATTTTGTTACCCCAAACTCTCCGCCCAAGACTGAGAGAGACGCCTGGGGTACATACTGAGTAACCGCGAATCCCACAGCCAAGAACAAGGGCAGTGGGATAATAGTGCATGTCCATTGCTTCCGCAGTTGAGATCCTAACTGATCAACTAGGTGCGTTACATATTAGTGGAACCCACATGGATCCAGCGGAGGTTGCAGGTCACCTCGTCACCCTCACTAAGAGGGTGGAGACCCTCAATGTGACTATACAACATCTCCAGCTAGAAAACCAGGCAATACGGCAACTTGTCACTCAGGGGCCAGGACACCCCCGTGATGGACCAGAACCCAAGGTCAGCCCACCTGAGATATTCGCGGGTGACCGAAGGCAGTTCAGGGATTTCCTGAACGCGTGCAAACTAATGTTTGAGCTGCAGCACCGGACTTACCCAACTGACAGAACAAAAGTACTTACCATTATCTCATACCTCAGGGGGGAGCCCAGAGCATGGGCCAATACTTATTTAGAAAAAGAAGACCCAGTCCTGGAATCCTTCCCTCTGTTCCTTGAAAAAATGGCCCTTCTCTACGAGGGCCATAGTAAACAGCTGACCGCTGAGACCGCTATACGCAGCCTTAAACAAGGGAGACGACCTGTAGAGGACTTTATTGCGGAATACACTCGCTGGGCCCGGGAGACTGAATGGAATGACCTCACTCTTAGGAATCAGTTCCGCCTAGGTCTTTCCGAGGCCCTGAAGGATGAATTAGCCCAAGGAGAATTACCACTTACACTTAATGCCTTGATGCAGAAGGCCACCACCATTGACAGACGGCTGAGGGAACGCAGAGCCGAGAGAGTCTCAGGCTTCACACCCAACCCAAGACCGTCCAGCCAGGGTCCTGCTGTAGAGATGATGGAGATTGGGGCGATCCAAGGTCCTCTGACCGAGAGAGAGAAAGCCAGGAGACGTAACCTCAACCTCTGTTTATATTGTGCGTCTGCTGACCATACCGTTGACGGATGCCCCGCGATACGTAAGAAGTGCGAAGGTAAGAGCGGCACGTCTTGTACCTTAGGCAGTACAAAAAATAGTACTGGTGGTTACATATACACGTCTCTCACCTTACAGTGGGACCAAAACCGGATTATCGTTGAAGCCATGGTGGACACGGGAGCATCGGGAATTTTATTGATATGCATCTGGTTGAGCGAAATAAAATTCCCCACATGAGAAAAAACGTTCCGATATCCGTGAGTTTCATTGACGGTACCACTTCTAGTCCTATCCACAGTCAGACTCAACCCCTCATGGTGACATGTGAAAATAACCACACAGAATTCTTATCCTTTGATATCATACACTCTCCATTGTTTCCCGTGATTCTTGGGTTGCCATGGTTGCAAATACACCAGCCAGCCCTCCTATGGAAACAGGGGAGAGTTCAGTTTACGTCACCTTATTGTATGGAGACCTGCTTTCCTCTCAAATCTCTCATGCACGTGGGAGTGAACCAGGTCCCCAGCCAATAGAATCTCTTCTGCCCCATAGATCTTACGATTGCCCCATAGACTTTCTGCCGGGTAGTGAGATACCCACGGGTAGAATTTATCCATTGGCACAACCAGAACTTGTTCACCTCAAACAGTACCTAGAAGAGAACTTACGAAAAGGTTTTATTCAGCCTTCAACCTCCCCGGCAGCAGCAGGGATGTTCTTTGTGAGAAACAAAGACTCAAGCCTAAGGCCCATTATAGATTACAGAGCCTTGAACAAAGTAACAATCAAAAATCGGTACCCCTTGCCGCTAATATCCGAACTCATAGAAAGATTACAAACAGCAACAATCTACACCAAGCTGGATTTGAGAGGCGCATACAACTTAATTAGGATCAGAAAAGGTGATGAATGGAAGACAGCTTTCCGCACTCGGTATGGTCTCTTCGAGTATACAGTGATGCCCTTCGGGTTGTGCAACGCCCCTGCCACATTCCAAAATTTTATTAACGACATCTTTAGGGATCTACTGGACGTATGTGTAATCATCTATCTTGATGATATACTAGTGCATTCCGATAACTTACACGATCACAGGAAACATGTCCGTTGGGTTCTCGCACGGTTAAGTGTTCATCGCTTATACGTCAAACAGGAAAAATGTGTATTCGAGACTACCTCTCTTCCCTTCCTCGGATACATAATTTCACCCAAAGGTATCCAGATGGATCCCTCAAAAATCACTTGCATCCAAAATTGGCCGATTCCGGATTCCAGGAAAGCTCTTCAACGGTTCCTGGGGTTCTCAAACTTCTATAGGAAATTCATTAAAGATTTCTCCGCTACCACGAAACCACTAACCCGCTTAACTAGTGTCAACACGAAGTTCGTTTGGTCCAAGGACGCCCAATCAGTGTTTGAGTTATTAAAGAACAGGTTCACTACGGCACCGATACTGACTCTCCCAAATCCGAACCATCACTACGTGCTGGAAGTAGACGCATCCCAGGCAGCCATAGGAGCCGTTCTGTCCCAGCGAAGCTCTTTTTCAACTCCGTTACATCCTATCGGGTTCTACTCCCGGACGCTAAATACCGCCGAATTCAATTACCCCATAGGCGAAAAGGAACTCCTCGCCATAAAGTGCTCCCTGGAAAATTGGAGACATTTACTTGAAGGATCAATACACCCCATCACAATTTATACGGATCACCGTAATCTACAATACCTGAAAACCAATAAAACATTATCAGGCTGTCAAGTACGGTGGAGTTTTTTTTTTGACAGGTTTAACTTCCAAATTACATACCGACCAGGCTCAAAAAATGGGAAGGCCGACGCCTTGTCACGACTGGCTGAAATTCGCACCTCAGACACGGCCCCCACATGGATCATTCCACCGAAGAAACTCGTCCTTGCCACCATAATGTTGGAAACCCAGCTCAAGGATGCTCTAATTAATGACCATGCTAATACCCCCCCTGGTCTTTCGCAGAACCAACAGGGTCTCCTTTACAAGGACAGCCAACTGTACATACCACCCTCCCTCACCAATCAGGTGATCAAACTTTGCCATGATTTACCCCTCGCGGGACATCCCGGCATTGCTAAAACCACAACCCTGATACGCAGGAACTTCTGGTGGCCAAAGATGACCAAACAAATTGAGGAATACGCTTCCACGTGCGAGACCTGTGCCTCATGTAAAACTGACAGAAACCGACCTTATGGTCTCCTAATGAGTCTTCCCATCGCCAACAGACCCTGGGAATGGGTCTCAATGGATTTCATAGTTGAACTTCCCCTTTCCAGAGGAAACAACACCATCATGGTGGTAGTGGATTTGCTGACTAAGATGGCACACTTCGTGCCCCTCAAGAAGTTACCCTCCTCCAAGGAAACGGCCGTGGTATTCCTATTATTAAGTTACATGGAATTCCTAGCCAGGTCATATCAGACAGGGGTTCGCAATTCGTATCCAAATTCTGGAGAGCACTTTGTTCCAGACTTCAAATCGACCACAGAATGTCTACCGCCTATCACCCCCAAACTAATGGGCAGACTGAAAGGGTGAATCAGTGTCTGGAACAGTATCTCAGATGTCACTGCTCATTTCTCCAGGATGACTGGGAGGGCCTACTTCCTCTCGCTGAATTCGCCTATAATAATTCTACGAATTCCTCCACATTACATACTCCATTCTTTGCTAATTACGGATTTCACCCTAGGTCTCTTCCTCAAACCAGCCTTCCCACAAACGTTCCAGCCACAGACGATTATCTGACCACTTTGCAAACTACCCTTAAGACGCTAAAAGACAACCTTCAACGGGCAAAAGAAAGACAGAAGTGTTACTACGACCGTCGTAGGAGAGAAAGTCCTCCCTACCAGGTCGGGGACTCGGTTTGGTTATCAACAAAAAACCTTCGGTTGGGGGTACCTTCCAAGAAATTGGGAAGACAATTCCTGGGTCCTTTTCCGATAGAAAGGATTATTAACCCCAACACGGTGAGACTCACCCTTCCTCCGCGATTACAGGTACATCCCACATTCCACGTGTCACTACTGAAGCCGTTTAGATCTAGGCCGTTCCCATCAAGTGATCCTCGACCCTTGCCTCCAATAGAGGTCCAAGGAGAAGAAGAATTTGAAGTTGAGCAGCTCATTGATTCCAGAAGAAGACGGGGGAAGATCCAGTATCTCATTAGATGGAAGGGGTATGGTCCCCAGGATGACTCTTGGGAAGATGTGCAAAACGTTCATGCTCCCAGACTCCAAAGATTGTTCCATAGAAGATTTCCCAACCGACCCTCTCCTAGTGGGGTACCCCAAAGGGGTCCCTTAAGGGGGGGGTACTGTAACAGTACAGCCTGGATCACAGCGGCTCCCTGTGACGATACGCTGACTTGCGCTCCAGCGTGGAACGCACCGGCCGTCTGCGATGATACGCTGGCTTGCGTTCCAGCGTGGAACGCAGCGACCGCCTGTGTTGTTACGCTGGCTTGCGCTCCAGCGTGGAACGCAGTGGCTGCTGGGCCCTCCTGTGACTCCGCCCACTTACCGTCCGGCCCTTAAATAGAAGACAGGTGCTAAGCAGGGTGTTCCACTAATGGAGTGCGCACCCTGCTAGCTCCACTGCATCTGAGGACTCTGTCCACATATCCAGACCTGGATCCCTAACAACAGCGTGAAGGACTGTCTACCTTCTTGCCACTGGCTTCCCCACTGCTGGCTTCCTAGCCAGGACCAACTAACCGCAAGTATATGCCTGTTACCTGCTCTGATTAATGTCCTGGAACTCTGAGTGGGGTGGTTCCTGACTGGTGTGAGACGATACTCCCAAACCAACTCTGAACCTACTGCATACCATATACTAAACTGTGGACATGCTCTGAACCTACTGCATACTATATACTAAACTGTGGACATGCTATACTAACTCTGAACCTACTGCATACTATATACTAAACTGTGGACATGCTCTGAACCTACTGCATACTATATACTAAACTGTGGACATGCTATACTAACTCTGAACCTACTGCATACTATATACTAAACTGTGGACATGCTCTGAACCTACTGCATACTATATACTAAACTGTGGACATGCTATACTAACTCTGAACCTACTGCATACTATATACTAACTGTGGCCATGTTCTGAACCTACTGCATACTATATACTAAACTGTGGACATGCTCTGAACCTATGGCATACAATATACTAAACTGAGGACATGCTATATACTAACCCTGAACCTATTGCATACTAGATACTAACTCTGAACTGTGCACAAGCTTATACTAACTTGTGACTCCTGTAATACTGGGAGACCTTCCTCTCCAGCAGTAATACTAAATAGATGGATAGCGGTAAATGATTTTGTTACCCCAAACTCTCCGCCCAAGACTGAGAGAGACGCCTGGGGTACATACTGAGTAACCGCGAATCCCACAGCCAAGAACAAGGGCAGTGGGATAATAGTGCATGTCCATTGCTTCCGCAGTTGAGATCCTAACTGATCAACTAGGTGCGTTACACTCTTCCGCTGGGGAAGCCTGTGTGGAGTCAGCCTCTGGAGAAGAGGATAGAGGAGGGCAGAGGCCAACTGTGTTCTTCCCAGATGCCAGCTCTTCTGCTGGGGAAGCTGGTGTGGAGTCAGCCTCTGGAGAAGAGGATAGAGGAGGGCAGAGGCCAACTGTGTTCTACCCCGATACCAGCTCTTCCGCTGGAGAAGCCTGTGTGGAGTCAGCCTCTGGAGAAGAGGATAGAGGAGGGCAGAGGCCAACTGTGTTCTGCCCCGATGCCAGCTCTTCCGCTGGGGAAGCCTGTGTGGAGTCAGCCTCTGGAGAAGAGGATAGAGGAGGGCAGAGGCCAACTGCGCTCTGCCCAGATGCCAGCTCTTCCGCTGGGATAGGGTCAGGGAATCCTACCCCCAGGACCTTGTTGCGGATCAGCTGGGGAGAGGAGGGATCGCTTACCTCCTCCTCCTGGCATTCCTGCGGGGTTGGTGGGGACTCTGTACCAGCCGTCCAGCATCCCGGTAGGCCTAGTGCAGAGACTGCGGTCCCATCTGCATCATTGGAGTTAGGGGTGCTGTCCCCCTGTGGTTGGGGAGAGAGACTGGTTGTCTCCTCTCCCTTCAAAGTACACTGCCGCTGTGGAGCAGGACCAACTGTCCCTACTCCCTGAAACGCCGGCTGCCGTTGGGGATCTGGGCCAACTGCCCAGCATCCCTGTAGGGCCGGTGGAGAGATCTTGGTCCCATCTCCACCTGCCATATGGGTTTTCCCCCAGGACCAGTCTATGAGGTCCCCTACCTCTGTAGCTGGTACTGAAGCAGGGGATACTTCAGTCGGGTCTTCCCAGCTGTAGGGTTGTAGGTCTGGGACTGCCACCCAGCTCTCTGGCAGTGTATATTGGGACCGAATTGAGCTGAAGAGGTATTGGTAATCATGCTCCAGCTCCCACTCCTTTGACACTAGAGATGCCAGATCTTGTCTCACCTCTCTCGCTGTAGCCCAGTCATGCATAGCCTCCCTGTAGTCATAGATATCCCAGAACCGGGACTCTCCAGCATCTCCGAACTTCGGTTCTGCGAAGGCCTCAAACAACAGGCCCGGGCCATCATAATCCCCACCCTCGGGTCTGTCGTGCTCAGCCATCCAGGGGGAGTGCCGACTCACATACCACCAGAGTGCCTGGTAGGCGTTGTCTAGCTAAAGCTTCTTTCATACCAGGCTCTCCAGTTCTGTCACCCACTCAACCAGGGGCTTCTCTCCCAGAAGGGGCATTCGCAGGGCCACTCGCATCCACAACTGCTGCTCCTCACTGGGGAGACACTCGCCCCGCTGACGCTGTACATCTTCCAGGGCCTCGTGCCAGATGCCTTTCGGGGCTGCATCCCTCCAGTCCGGGTCATCCTCCTCATAGTGGAACGCTGTTTGAAGACTAGCCGATTCCATCCTGCTGTAGCCAGGGGCGCTGTACGGATACTAGCGTTGCCCTCAATTTTGTAAATCCACGAACGGTGTCTCCGAGCTGCTTCTCCTCTCACTAGGACGCCATCCCACTGCTTGCCACCAATGTAACGAATCTCCTAGCACCCCGACGGGTACCTCCGTTGATAGCTGCTCCTAGTGCTTCCAGAGGTCCCCAAGCACTCCACTTGACACCGTAAGCGCTGCAGACCCCATGAACCGCCGAAGCTTGGTTGAGGTCTCACCGTCTCCTACCCACCCTGGACCTACGACAAGGCTCCAGGCTCCAGTGGGTGAACCTCTCCTGAATACAGAGAGCAGGAACAGCTCTTACAAGAGCTAGTAGTTATAGCCAGGTGAGTATAGCTAATCTTCAGCGTATAGCAATCCCCAAGTGTAGATCAGTTACCCAAACACCAGCCTCAACATGATCAAGGGTAAAAACAGGAACTCTTTATTTGAACACACAAGCATTGATTTATACACATTTTCCAACAAGGTTACCACCCACAGGGTTTTGTAAAAACAGCCAATACCCACGTACAATACACTCAGACCCTCCCACACAAAATCCTCCCCTCTGCCCGTGATCCAATTACATCACTCTGGGTTGATGCAATCATCACAGGCAGGAGAATACACAATGTCTTCTGTCCTGGAGACAACCGAGACGTAATTCAATTATCTCTCAGGACAAAGGACATCAACAATACACACAGAGAGACAATGGAACAGACCTCACTACTCAGCGTATACAATGTCTGTCACAGTCGTTACCTCTGGCTGTGACCTTCTGTCTATGCTCTTGCTGCAGCTCCATTCCTGTGTGTTGCTTGTGGTTCGCTATGGGTTAACTCCCCTGTGTTCCTATCTGGAGTTAATCCTCTGTCTGCTCTATGGGTGTGGCCTCTCTGCTGCACCCATGGAACCTGTATATAAGGCTGAGGTTTCCTCAGTTCTGGGTCAGCTCTCCTGGTGTGTGTTGTCTTGTCCTGCTCCTTATTTGTACTCACTCTCCCATGCTGCTGACCCATGGGATCCGTGTCTGTCTGTGCTCTGTGGGTTCCTACTTGTTCACTCCTGTCCTCTTTGATGTCCTCTTTCCTATGTTTCTGTTATCTGTTCTGCCAGTTATGTTTGTTATGTTATGTCTCTGTTCAGCAAGCCCTTGCTGCACCTTTCTTTGCAGCAGAGTGCAATGCGCAAGGCCATGCAGTTTACTACTGGTGGAGCAAGTCCTTCTCTGCTCATTGTCACTCCTGTTTCCTTGCTATGTACTCCTGCTTGTGTTATTAGTTGCCCTGTTTGTATTTGCCTGTCTGTTATGTATGCCTATGTGCCGTCGGTACCTTCTGGTACCTGTTGTCCATTCATTCCTGCTGTCACTGTCTAGTTCACGCTCCAGAGTGGACCCTGGCAACTTCCTGCTGCAAAATCTAACCCTACCATCTGGGGCCCTAGTGAATACCAGGAGTTGCTTAGTCACACCCCTCTGGAGTATTGCTAGACAGTGGCGGTTTTCTCCCACTGTGCTGACGGTACATAGAGCTCATGTTTTGTCTGTGCTGCCTTCCCTGGTTTTTGTTTGTGCAATAAACTTTTATGTGTCTGTACCTGATTTCCGTTTGTTTATTGCTTGATGACGCGGTGGTCTCTCCTGGGATCTCCTACTCGTGACAATGTCCCACCCTTTTTCAATACATATAGTCATTTAACATCCCAAAATGGCAAGAATTAGACCAGGGTTCAAGTTAGTACAAGTCCTTTGTGAACAAAGGAAGCCTGGCTGATGAGAGCGCCCATAATCCTGGGGCAAGAGGCTGGTAGCCAGGCCCCTCCAAAACCTAGTGGCGAGGTTGGTTTCGTCACAGCAAGAACAGCAATGTGCAGTTTGTCTCTAATACAGTCTGTGGCAGGCGCAGCACTATGAAGTGCATTTTGCGCTGTGGCATTACAAGAATTTTTATATCTCTGACTTTTAGTCTAACCAGACTGTCTATTACTCTGTAATTCCTGTAGCGCCGTTCTATGGAAACAGTAGGTTTAAAGAGCACACCAAATGCTTTAAATAACTTTTTTATTAACTTCAACTTTTCTTCATATATAACACAGATAGTTAATGTACAAAACACATGTTGAATAAAGTATCATAAAATGGCGGCATGCATAAGATAGTGGTTCAACTGTTCAATCTTTTCGTTCAACATAAAATAGTGGATATATTTCTCTCTTGAGTATCAGTACTGTCACTTTAAGTTATTTAAGCACTTTATGATCTCTCTAAGAGGTATATCGGAAGTTAACCAATAGTTCACTTGCTGAATTTGGTCGCAATTTGCAGTATGCAGTTAGCAGTAACTATTTGCAGATTGGTTGAGTATAATCTGGTATGGTTGTATGCAATTTTGTCATGGTCTTACCTTCTTGCTGTTCTCCTTCGTTTGACATGTGCTGGCGGCCATCTTGGTTTCTGGGTTTCTTGTAGCCTCCCACCCTGCGGCTCCTCCTTCCCACTGGGAGGAGCTGGATGCCTAGCTCATATATATAGGAGGTCTGTGGCTTCAGTTCCTCGCTTGGTCCTCCTGTGTTCACATGCTTCTAGACTGCTGCTGCTTCTGGTTCCTGATCCTGGTTTCGTCCGACTACCCTGCTGGTTCCTGATCCTGGTTTCGTCCGACTACCCTGCTGGTTCCTGATCCTGGCTTCGTCTGACTACCCTGCTGGTTCCTGATCCTGGCTTCGTCTGACTACCCTTCTGGTTCCTGACCTCTGGCTTCGCAAAGACTCTGCTTCGGTTTCGCCATCCGTTTGGACTTTTTGCTTTACAGCTTTATTTTCAATAAAGCCTTCTTATTTTCACTTATCCCTTGTTGTACGTCTGGTTCATGGTTCCGTGACATTAGGACCAAGCCATGAATTCTGACGGTACAGGGCCATCCTCGCTACCCACGCTGGTTGCCAGACTTGATCAGCAGGATCACCTGTTGGGTCGGTTCGCTGTGGCGTTGCAAACCCTGCTTGAACGCACGGCTCATTTCGCTCCCGTTGCCGATGGGTCGGTTGTCGCTCCTGGGCCCGCTCCTACTGCCGCTCCGGTTGTTGCGCCAGTGTCTACCCCGACACCTGTTGTTGCACCTGCGGTGTTTCGGGGTATGACCGGTTCTGCCCCTCTTCCACAGCGCTTTGGGGGAGAGCCAACTCAGTGCCGAGGTTTCCTTAACCAGGTGGGCATTTATTTCGAGTTGCTGCCACATGCCTTTCCTACTGAGAGATCAAAGGTGGGCTTCTTGATCTCGCTGCTCTCGGACAAGGCCTTGGCCTGGGCCAGCCCTTTATGGGAGAACAACAATCCGGTGGTTGCCGAGTTTTCCGGTTTTGTTGCTTCTCTTCGGAAGGTATTCGATGTGCCGGCTCGTGCTGCATCTGCTGCGAAGCTCCTTATGTCCATCGGACAGGGTTCACGATCCGTAGCTGAATACGCCATTGAGTTTCGTACCCTGGCAGCAGAGGTGGGCTGGAATAATGAGGCTCTGGTCGCTGCTTTCTCTCATGGTCTCTCGGATGCCTTGAAGGATGAGGTTGCAGCTAAGGACCTACCAGTGGAGCTCGAGTCTCTTATTTCTTTCCTGATTTTGATTGACACCAGACTCAGGGAGAGACCTTCCTTTAAGGAGAGCCTGCGGAGGTTTTCTAACAGATTGGCGCCTACGTTTGCTGTCCCACCCGTGCCTCCCTCTCCTCCCACGCCTCCTGGGGATGACTTGTCTGGGGGTGAACCCATGCAGCTGGGGTTTGCTCGCCTGTCCGAGGGGGAGAGGGTACTCCGGAGACGCGAGGGCCGATGCATGTACTGTGGTCTCGGTGGGCATTTTCGGTTGGCATGTCCGAACCGTCCGGGAAACGCTCGCACCTGAGATCCTGTCGGGGGCAGATCTTGGGTGGAGTCTCCTCGTCCCTGGTTTCCCGTGTTGACAAACCACTGATCACTGTTGTCCTCTCCTGGGTCGGGGGCTCGGTGACGACCCAGGCGTTGGTGGACTCTGGTGCTGGTGGTTTGTTCATTGATAATGTGTTCGCTGCCGCCAATTCCATTCCTCTGCAGGCTCGAGGTTCCCCACTGGCTCTTGAGGCGATAGACGGCAGACCCCTTCTGCCGCCACACGTGACTCATGAGACCCTTCCAGTGGGGATAGCCATTGGTGCCGTTCACAGAGAGTCGGTCTGCCTCCAGGTTATTTCGTCTCCACACTACTCGGTGGTCTTGGGGTACCCCTGGCTCCGGAAGCATAATCCGACTTTCGATTGGAGATCGGCCGAGATCCTCTCGTGGTCACCGCAGTGTGGGGCTAGTTGCATCCATGGGTCTGTCAAGTTGCTGTGTACTTCCTCGGACTCTCTGTTGCCTCCTGAATACGAGGAGTACCGGGATGTATTCGATAAGGTGCGCGCGGTTGCCCTACCTCCGCACCGCCCATACGATTGTGCCATAGAGTTACAATCTGGTGCCGTTCCTCCTCGTGGCAAAGTCTATCCACTGTCGGTAGCGGAGAATGAGGCCATGGAGGAGTACGTGAGGGAGGCGCTTTCACGCGGACACATTCGCAAATCCTCGTCCCCGGCAGGGGCTGGATTTTTCTTTGTGAAAAAGAAGGGCGGTGAGTTGAGGCCTTGCATCGATTACAGGGGTCTCAATCGCATCACGATCAAGAACGCTTACCCGATACCCTTGATTTCCGAGCTGTTCGATCGCCTTAAAGGGGCCACGGTCTTTACCAAACTCGACCTGAGGGCGGCATATAACCTGGTAAGGATCAAGGCGGGCGATGAGTGGAAGACCGCGTTTAACACCAGGACCGGTCATTATGAATCCTTGGTTATGCCCTTTGGGTTGTGCAATGCGCCCGCAGTCTTTCAGGAATTCATCAACGATGTTTTCCGTGACCTGTTGCAGCAGTGTGTGGTGGTCTATTTGGATGACATCTTGGTATATTCTGAATCCATGGAGGCCCACATTCTGGATGTCAGACGAGTGTTGCAACGGTTACGAGAGAACAAGCTGTTCGGTAAGCTTGAGAAATGCGAATTTCACCGATCCCAGGTAACCTTCTTAGGTTACATCATTTCCGCTGAGGGGTTCTCCATGGATCCTGAGAAGGTTTCGGCTGTCTTACAGTGGCCCCAGCCCAGTGGTCTTCGTTCCCTGCAGCGCTTTTTGGGCTTCGCCAATTATTATCGGAAGTTCATCAGGGACTTTTCCATGCTAGCCAAGCCTCTCACGGATCTGACCAGGAAGGGCAGTAATTCCCAGGTCTGGCCGCTCGAGGCCATCCGAGCTTTTGAGGCTCTAAAGTCCGCCTTTGTGTCGGCTCCGATTCTGTCGCATCCCAACCCTGGGTTGCCCTTTGTCCTCGAGGTGGACGCGTCTGAGACGGGAGTAGGCGCCCTTCTGTCTCAGCGTAGAACACCAACTCGGTTGTTGCGAACCTACCATAACTCCAAGACCGCGGGGCATCCTGGAAAGAATCAGCTGTCCTGGGCTGTTTCACGTCTGTTCTGGTGGCCTTCCCTACGTTCCGACATCGCCGCATATGTAGCGGCATGCTCCGTTTGTGCCCAGAGTAAGTCCCCTCGGCACCTTCCGTTGGGCCTTCTGCAACCCATAGCCACCGGGGAGCGCCCATGGTCACACCTGGGGATGGATTTCATTGTGGACCTCCCTGCATCCCGAGGCCATACGGTCATTCTCATGATTGTGGATCGGTTTTCCAAAATGTGCCACTGTGTTCCTCTCAAGAAGTTACCCTCTGCACAAGAGTTGGCCACGATTTTTGCCAGGGAGGTCTTCCGGTTGCACGGTTTGCCCAAGGAGATTGTGTCGGATCGGGGGAGTCAGTTTGTGTCCAGGTTCTGGCGCGCCTTTTGCTCCCAGTTGGGGATTCATCTCTCCTTCTCCTCGGCCTACCACCCTCAGTCCAATGGGGCCGCAGAACGATCCAATCAGGCCTTGGAGCAATTCCTTCGTTGCTATGTCTCCGATCACCAAGACAATTGGGTTGACCTCCTGCCTTGGGCTGAGTTTGCCAGGAACACGGCGGTGAACTCTTCCTCTGGGACGTCTCCCTTCATGGCCAATTATGGGTTCCAACCTGCCGTGTTACCGGAGGTATTCTCTCCCCAGGATATTCCGGCTGTGGAGGATCACCTTTCCGTCCTACGTGCTTCTTGGGTACTGATCCAGAAGTCCCTTGAGGTCTCTGCGCAGCGCCAGAGACTCCAGGCTGATCGCAGACGAGCGCCTGCTCCTTCCTACCAGGTCGGAGACCGTGTATGGTTGTCCACCCGCAACCTCAACCTTCGAGTGCCCACTCCCAAGCTGGCGCCTCGCTTTGTTGGTCCCTTCCGAGTGCTTCGCAGGGTAAACCCGGTAGCCTATGCCCTTGCGCTTCCTCCTGGCATGCGGATCTCCAACGTGTTTCATGTCTCCCTGTTGAAGCCACTGGTGTGTAATCGTTTCACTTCCTCGGTTCCTCGGCCTCGTCCGGTCCAAGTGGGTAATCGTGAGGAGTATGAGGTGAGCAATATCCTGGACTCACGCCTGGTCCGCGGTCGGGTGCAGTTTTTGGTCCATTGGCGTGGTTATGGTCCAGAGGAGCGTTCCTGGGTTCCCTCCGCAGATGTCCATGCTCCTGCCTTGCTCCGAGCCTTCCACGCACGCTTCCCTCAGAAACCGTTCTTTACTCCGCGGAGGAGGGGCCCTTGAGGGGGAGGTACTGTCATGGTCTTACCTTCTTGCTGTTCTCCTTCGTTTGACATGTGCTGGCGGCCATCTTGGTTTCTGGGTTTCTTGTAGCCTCCCACCCTGCGGCTCCTCCTTCCCACTGGGAGGAGCTGGATGCCTAGCTCATATATATAGGAGGTCTGTGGCTTCAGTTCCTCGCTTGGTCCTCCTGTGTTCACATGCTTCTAGACTGCTGCTGCTTCTGGTTCCTGATCCTGGTTTCGTCCGACTACCCTGCTGGTTCCTGATCCTGGTTTCGTCCGACTACCCTGCTGGTTCCTGATCCTGGCTTCGTCTGACTACCCTGCTGGTTCCTGATCCTGGCTTCGTCTGACTACCCTTCTGGTTCCTGACCTCTGGCTTCGCAAAGACTCTGCTTCGGTTTCGCCATCCGTTTGGACTTTTTGCTTTACAGCTTTATTTTCAATAAAGCCTTCTTATTTTCACTTATCCCTTGTTGTACGTCTGGTTCATGGTTCCGTGACAAATTTGTATTGCAATATGGAATTAGAATTTTGATTGTGAGCTTTGTAGTTTGTAATTGGTGGAACTGTAAGTAAACACACATATAACTGGTTCAGTATACAGCTCTAATCACCACATCAACAGTAGGACCACCATATAACAGTTTTAAATACCTATTGTGGCCTCTCTGCTTCCATAAAACACAGCTCTTAGTGGAGTATGTGTCTGTTCAGCTCCTCTCTCTGGTGTGTGAGGCTGGCTGTAATTGGTCAAAACTCCTGGGCTGTGTGAGGCTGGCTGTGATTGGTCAAGACTCCTGCCCAGCAACAAAAGTTTAATTCTATGCTTTCTGTTGTTGCTGCTGTGTCATTGAGCTTACCCCACATCCATATAATGAATCTTAAAGGCATATTATCTTTTCTGCTTCTGTGAACACAATATACAGTGGATATAAAAAGTTTACACACCCCTGTTAAAATGTCAGGTTTCTGTGATGTAAAAAAATGAGACAAAGATAAATCATTTCAGAACTTTTTCCACCTTTAATGTGACCTATAAACTGTACCACTCAATTGAAAAACAAACTGAAATATTTTAGGTGGAGAGAAGAAAACAAAAAATAATAATAATGTGGTTGCATAAGTGTGCACACCCTCTTATAACTGGGGATGTAGCTGTGTTCAGAATTAAGCAATCACATTAAAAATCATGTTATATAGGAGTCAGCATACACCTGCCATCATTTAAAGTGCCTCTGATTAACCCCAAATAAAGTTCAGCTGCTCTAGTTGGTCTTTCCTGAAATTTTCTTAGTCGCATCCCCCATCAAAAGCCATGGTCCACAGAGAGCTTCCAAAGCATCAGAGGGATCTCATTGTTAAAAGGTATCAGTCAGGTGAAGGGTACAAAAGAATTTCCAAGGCATTAGATATATAATGGAACACAGTGAAGACAGTCATCATCAAGTGGAGAAAATATGGCACAACAGTGACATTACCAAGAACTGTACGTCCGGGCAAAATTTATGAAAAGACGAGAAGAAAATATCTGGCAAGTACTGGCTGTGTGGTACATGTGACAACAATCTCCCGTATTCTTCATATGTCTGGGCTATGGGGTAGAGTGGCAAGATGAAAGCCTTTTCTTATGAAGAAAAGCCAGGCTACATTTTGCAAAAACACATCTGAAGTCACCCAAAAGCATGTGAGAAAAGGTGTTATGGTCTGATGAAACCAAGGTTGAACATTTTGGCCATAATTCCAAAAGATATGTTTGGTGCAAAAACAACACTGCACATCACCAAAAGAACACCCTACCCACAGTGAAGCTTGGTGGTGGCAGCATCATGCTTTGGGGCTGTTTTTCTTCAGCTGGAACTGGGGCCTTAGTTAAGCTAGAGGGAATTATGAACAGTTCCAAATACCAGTCAATATTGGCACAAAACCTTCAGGCTTCTGCTAGAAAGGTGAACATGAAGAGGAACTTCATCTTTCAGCATGACAACGACCCAAAGCATACATCCAAATCAACAAAGGAATGGCTTCACCAGAAGAAGATTAAAGTTTTGGAACGGCCCAGCCAGAGCCCAGACCTGAATCCGATTGAAAATCTGTGGGGTGATCTGAAGAGGCCCAGGAGATGCCTTCGCAATCTGACAGATTTGGAGTGTTTTTGAAAAGAAGAGTGGGCAAATCTTGCCAAGTCAAAATGTGCGATGCTGATAGACTCATACCCAAAAAGACTGAGTGCTGTAATAAAATCAAAAGGTGCTTCAACAAAGTATTAGTTTAAGGGTGTGCACACTTATGCAACCATATTATTTTATTTTAATATTTTTTCTTCCCTCTACCTAAAAGATTTTAGTTTGTTTTTCAATTGAGTTGTACAGTTTATAGGTCACATTAAAGGTGGAAAAATTCTGAAATTATTTACCTTTGTCTTTTTTTACATCACAGAAACCTGACATTTTAACAGGGGTGTGTAGACTTTTTATATCCACTGTATATATAACAGTTATATGACATCCAAACATGAAGTCACTGTAAATAACTCTGCTTTTGTCTTTAACACACAAACATAGGAACTGTATTAAGGTTATTGGCAGGTCTAGCTGTATAAACATATAAGCTATGTTAGCAACCTGGGACAGGTCTTAGCTGGCCAGCTACACAGTCCTTGATCTTATGAAAATGTTTTCACAATTCATTTCAAAGTCTGTTAACCCTTCGGCTGCTGGAGTTTGGGCTGGTCCTGGCGGTAGTGATCGAGTCTATGCCTGCTGCTGGGGCCAGTTCTGGACAACAGTCAGTCGGTGTGTTACCTAGATTTGATAAGTTTTGGTGTAGTGGAGACATCTGTTAGGGAAGCTATTCCTTGTGAGGTTTCACCGTTAGGTTATCATCTGCCTTCCAGTATTAAAGAGCGTGTTTGGCGAATTTATCTATATATCATATACATTTTGTCGTTATTACCATCCGCCAAAGAGTGTTTAACCCCTTTAGGACACAGTCTTATTTCACCTTAAGGGTCCATTCACACGTCCGTTGTTTCTTTCCTGATCTGTTCCGTTTTTTGCGGAACAGATCTGGACCAGATCTGGACCCATTCATTTTCAATGGGTCCTGAAAAAAAACGGACAGCTCAATGTCTGATTTTTTTTCAGGACCCATTGAAAATGAATGGGTCCAGATCTGGTCCAGATCTGTTCCGCAAAAAACGGAACAGATCAGGAAAGAAACAACGGACGTGTGAATGGACCCTAAGGACCAGGCCATTTTTTGCAAATCTGACCAGTGTCAATTTAAGTGGTGATAACTTTAAAATGCTTTGACTTATCCAGGCCATACTGAGATTGTTTTTTCGTCACATATTGTAATTCATGACACTGGTAAAATGAAGTCAAAAATTTTTCATTTATAAAAAAATACCAAATTTACCCAAATTTTTTAAAAATTGCAAATTTCCAAGTTTCAATTTCTCTACTACTATAATACATAGTAATACCTCCAAAAATAGTTATTACTTTACATTCCCTATATGTCTACCTCATGTTTGGATCATTTTGGGAATGATATTAAATTTTTTGGGGATGTTACAAGGCTTAGAAGTTTAGAAGCAAATCTTGAAATTTTTCAGAAATGTTCAAAAACCCAATTGTTAGGGACCAGTTCAGGTCTGAAGTCACTTTGCGAGGCTTACATAATAGAAATCACCCAAAAATGACCCCATTCTAGAAACTACACCCCTCAAGGTATTCAAAACTGATTTTACAAACGTCGTTAACCCTTTAAATGCTCCACAAGAATTAATGGAAAATAGAGATATAATTAAAAAATTTAACTTTTTTGGCTGATTTTCCATTTTAATATTTTTTTTCCAGTTACAAAGCAAGGGTTAACAGTCAAACAAAACTCAATATTTATGGCCCTGATTCTGTAGTTTACAGAAACACCCCATATGTGGTCGTAAACTGCTGTACGGGCACACGGCAGGGCGCAGAAGGAAAGGAAAGCCATACGGTTCTTGGAAGGCAGGTTTTGCTGGACTGGTGTTTTTTACACCATGTCCCATTTGAAGCCCCCTGATGCACCCCTAGAGTAGAAACTCTATAAAAGTGACCCCATCTAAGAAACTACACCCCTCAAGGTATTCAAAACTGATTTTACAAACTTTGTTAACCCTTTAGGTGTTCCACAAGAATTAATGGAATATAGAGATACAATATCAAAACTTCACTTTTTTGCAGATTTTCCATTTTAATATTTTTTTTCCAGTTACAAAGCAAGGGTTAACAGCCAAACAAAACTCAATGCACCCCTAGAGTAGAAACTCCACAAAAGTGACCCTATCTAAGAAACTACACCCCTCAAGGTATCCAAAACTGATTTTAAAAACTCTGTTAACCCTTTAGGTGTTCCACATGAGTTATTGGCAAATGGAGATGAAATTTCAGAATTTAAATTTTTGGGCAAATTTTCAATTTTAATCCATTTTTTCCAGTAACAAAGCAAGGGTTAACAGCCAAACAAAACTCAATATTTATTGCCCGGATTCTGTAGTTTACAGAAACACCTCATATGTGGTCGTAAACTGCTGTACGGGCACACGGTAGGGTGCAGAAGGAAAGGAATGCCATACGGTTTTTGGTGGGCAGATTTTGCTGGACTGTTTTTTTTACACCATGTCCCATTTGAAGCCCCCCTGATGCACCCATAGAGTAGAAACTCCAAAAAAGTGACCCCATTTTAGAAACTAAGGGATAGGGTGGAAGTTTTGTTGGTACTAGTTTAGGGTACATATGATTTTTGGTTGCTCTATATTCCACATTTTGTGAGGCAAGGTTACAAGAAATAGCTGTTTTGGCACCGTTTTTATTTTTTGTTATTTACAACATTCATCTGACAGGTTAGATCATGTGGTATTTTTATAGACCAGGTTGTCACAGACACGGCGATACCTAATATGTATACTTTTTTTTATTTATGTAAGTTTTACACAATAATTTCTTTTTTTAAACAAAAAAAATTATGTTTTAGTGTTTCCATAGTCTGAGAGCCAAAATCTTTTCAGTTTTTGGGCGATTACCTTGGTAGGGTATGATTTTTGCGGGATGAGATGACAGTTTGATTGGCACTATTTTGGGGTGCGTGTGACTTTTTGATCGCTTGCTATTACACTTTTTGTGATGTAAGGTGACAAAAAATAGCTTTTTTTACACCGTTTAAATTTTTTTTTTTTTTACAGTATTCACCTGAGGGGTTATATCATATGATATTTTTATAGAGAAAGTTATTATGGACGCTGCGATACCTAATATGTATACTTTCTTTTTATTTATTTAAGTTTTACACAATGATTTAATTTTTGAAGCAAAAAAAAAACATGTTTTAGTGTTCCCATAGTCTGAGTTTTTGGGCGATTATCTTGGGTAGGGTATGATTTTTGCGGGATTATATGATGGTTTGATTGGCACTATTTTTGGGTGCGTGTGACTTTTTGATCGCTTGCTATTACACTTTTTGTGATGTAAGGTGACAAAAAATGGTTTATTTAGCACAGTTTTTATTTTAAATTTTTTACGGTGTTCATCTGAGTGGTTAGGTCATGTGACATTTTTATAGAGCCGGTCGATACGGACGCGGCGATACCTAATATGTATACTTTTTTTTATTTTTGTAAGTTTTACACAATAATATCATTTTTGAAACAAAAAAAATATCATGTTTTAGTGTCTCCATATTCTGAGAGCCATAGTTTTTTCAGTTTTTGGGCGATTATCTTAGGTAGGGTCTCATTTTTGCGGGATTATATGACGGTTTGATTGGCACTATTTTGGGGTGCATATGACTTTTTGATCACTTGCTATTACACTTTTTGTGATTTAAGGTGACAAAAAATGGTTTATTTAGCACAGTTTTTATTTTTTACGGTGTTCATCTGAGGGGTTAGGTCATGTGATATTTTTATAGAGCCGGTCGATACGGACGCGGCGATACCTATATGTATACTTTTTTTTAATTTATGTAAGTTTTACACAATAACAGCTTCTTTTTATTTTTTTTTATGATGTTTTAGTGTCTCCATATTCTGAGCCATAGTTTTTTTATTTTTTGGGCGATTGTCTCAGGTAGGGGCTCATTTTTTGCGGGATGAGGTGACGGTTAGATTGGTACTATTTTGGTGGGCAAACGCCTTTTTGATCGCTTGCTGTTGTACTTTTTGTGATGTAAGGTGATAAAAAAATGGTTTATTTAGCACAGTTTTTATTTTTTATTTTTTACGGTGTTCATCTGAGGGGTTAGGTCATGTGATATGTTTATAGAGTCGGTCGATACGGACGCGGCGATACCTAATATGTATACTTTTTTTCCCCCATTTACCAATATTTTTTTACTTTATTTGGGGAAAATGACGTTTTTGTTTATTTTTACTTTTTTCAACTTTTTTTCACTTTATTTTTTGCCCCACTTTGGGACTTCAACTTTCGGGGAAACAGGAAAAAGAAAAAGAACGAAGCGGCACTGCAAGAGTCAGGCAAGTGAAGCCGGTACTCTGACTGGCTCAGATAGCGGCACCGCAGCAAAACATACACTCCGTCTGTGGTGCTCAGCATTAGGTAAAGGTCATATCGATAGTGCGCACGTAGAGAGGTCAGAAATAATATGCGGCACTCACCGGAATCTTCACAAGGTGATGTTCTTTATTAGTCCTTCATACAGGACAGAGAGATAGGGTACTGGGGCGGACAGGTTCCTGCAGATGAATGGCCGCCATTCATCTGCAGGAACCTGTCCGCCCCAGTACCCTATCTTTCTGTCCTGTATGAAGGACTAATAAAGAACATCACCTTGTGAAGATTCCGGTGAGTGCCGCATATTATTTCTGACCTCTCTACGTGCGCACTTCAACTTTCGGGGGTCTAATCCCCTTTACAATGCATTCCAATACGTCTGTATTGGAATGCATTGGCTGTATGAGTAAGGCCCTTTTCACACTAGCGAGTATTCCGCACGGATGCGATGCGGGAGGTGAACGCATTGCACCCGCACTGAATACTGACCCATTCATTTCTATGGGGCTGTGCACACGAGCGGTGATTTTCACGCATCACTTGTGCGTTGCGTGAAAATCGCAGCATACTCCTCTTTGTGCGTTTTTCACGCAACGCAGGCCCCATAGAAGTGAATGGGGTTGCGTGAAAATCGCAAGCATCCGCAAGCAAGTGTGGATGCGGTGCGATTTTCACGCACGGTTGCTAGGAGACGATCGGGATGGGGACCCGATCATTATTATTTTCCCTTATAACATGGTTATAAGGGAAAATAATAGCATTCTGAATACAGAATGCATAGTAAAACAGCGCTGGAGGGGTTAAAAAAAAATAAAAAATAATTTAACTCACCTTAATCCACTTGCTCGCGTAGCCCGGCATCTCCTTGTGTCTCCTTTGTTGAAGGACCTATGGTGAGCATTAAATACAGTTACAGGACCTTTGATGACATCACTCCGGTCATCACATGGTACGTCACATGATCTTTTACCATGGTGATTCACCATGGTAAAAGATCATGTGACGTACCATGTGATGACCGGAGTGACGTCATCACAGGTCCTTTACCCAGGTCCTAAAGAAAGGAGACAGAAGCAGATGCCGGCTGCGCTATCAAGTGGACTAAGGTGAGTTAAACATTTTTTTATTTTTTTTGAACCCCTCCAGCGCTATTTTACTTTGCATTCTGTATTCAGAATGCTATTATTTTCCCTTATAACCATGTTATAAGGGAAAATAATACTATTTACAGAACACCGATCCCAAGCCCGAACTTCTGTGAAGAAGTTCGGGTTTGGGTACCAAACATGCACGATTTTTCTCACGCGAGTGCAAAACCCATTACAATGTTTTGCATTCGCGCTGAAAATTCATGCATGTTCCCACAATGCACCCGCACCTTTTCCCGCAATGCCCGTGTGAAAGAGGCCTTAAAGGGACAGGTTGTCAGTGGGTAGAGAATGCGAAGTCAGTTCAGCAGTTCAGGGAGGTAGTTGCGCAGAAAATCAAAAAAGAGTTAGATGCTGGTAGGATCACTGGCCTCTTTGCTCGTCCTCCTTTTGTTAATTTTTGTTTGTCTCCTTTGGGCATTGTTCCCAAAAAGGATTCTGGTGATTTCAGGTTGATCTATCATCTGTCATACCCAAATAAGAGTTCCCTTGATGATGAGGTGGACAAATCTGAAGCCTCGGTAGAATACGCTTCGTTTGATCAGGCATTGGTTTTATTACGTTAGTTTGGGCAGGGTGCTTTATTGGCCAAGACGGATATTAAATCAGCTTTCAGATTGTTGCCAGTGAATCCTAATGATTTTAACTCTTTAGGTTTTCAATTTGAAGGGAAGTTTTATTTTGACTGCTGTTTGCCTATGGGTTTCTCAAAATCTTGTAGTTATTTTGAATCATTTGCTAGTTTGGGTTTTTGATTTTGAGTCGTCAGGCGGAGGGATTTTGAATTACTTAGATGATTTCTTGTTTGTAGGTAGTTCAGGGTCAGACGTGTTTTCAATTGTTAGTTAAGTTTGAAGAGTGTTCTTGTTTGTTCGGTATTCCAATAGTGTTATAGTTTTACCTTGTGATTCTTTGGAATTTTTGGGTATAGTTATTGATACTGCTAAGATGGAGTTTAGATTGCCTGAAGATAAATTGAATAAGGTGCGTGAGTTGTTAGTGGTTATGTTGACCAGGAAGAAATCAACTTTGAAAGAGATGCAGTAATTGTTTGGGCAGCTGAATTTCGCTTGTAGGGTGATTACATTGGGTAGAGTCTTTTCTAAAAGACTTTATTTTGCAACAATGGGTTTAAAATCACCTTTTTCTCATATTCGTTTGACAAAGGAATTGAAAGAAGATTTAGGTGTTTGGATTGCATTTTTGAGTAGTTACAATGGTCATACGTGTTGGCAGTATGAATTTTGTGGTAGTGATAGCTTATTATTATTTACGGATGCTGCAGGTGGTTTTGGGTATGGAGCATTTTATAATAATAAATGGTCAGCCGAGAAGTGGCCTGTAGCTTGAGTACAGAATGGAGTCACTAAAAACATTGTGCTCTTAGAATTATTTCTGTTATTAGTTGCTTTAGTTATCTGGGGATCTTGCTTTATGAATTGGAGAATTCTGTTACTGTCAGGTAATAAGGGCGTGGTATTTGCGGTCAACTCCCTCTCTTCAAAAAGTGATTTAGTGGTAAAATGACTTAGGCATATAGTTTTGTGCTGTTTGAAATTGAACGTATGGGTCAAGGTGAAATATTTACCTGTAAAAAGTAATGAGATTGCTGATTCTTTATCACGTTTGCAGTGGGAGCGATTTCGAAGTTTGGCACCCAACGCTGAGTCGGAAGGGACGCCATGTCCGGGACATCTTTGGAATGTCATTTGGGACTAATAATTAATAATATTAGGAAGTCTGTTTGCTGTAAGAACATGGGCTAGTTATACAGCCACATGGAAAGATTGGCAGCTTTTCTGTAGTTCTGCTGACGCTGACCTGCAAGATGATGATTTCAGTCTAATCCTTCTTTTTGTCTGTGATTTAATTCACAAAGGTTTAGCAGTCTCCTCTATACACAAAAAATTTGCAGGTATTTCTTTCTTTTTTAAACTTTTGGGAAAGCAACCAGTGACTAATCATTTTGTTGTCAAGCAAATGTTGAAAGGCTATGGTAAGCATTTTATCAGTGGAGATTTGAGAAGACCTATCTCCATTGATATACTACAACGTCTGTGGGTTGTTTTGGATAAGATTTGTTTCAATAATTTTGAGACTTGTCTTTTCAGATCAGTTTTTGTTTTGTCATTTTTTGGGGCTCTACGGATAAGTGAGTTGGTCTCTGGAAGTCGTTTCTCGCCATCTGGTTTATTACTTTGAGGACATAAAAGTTGAGGATAGTTCTGTGGTTGTGAGTATAAGAAGGTCAAAAACAGACCAACTAGGTAGAGGTTGTTCATTAAGACTTTTTAACTTTATTGGTTCATCTATTTGACCTGTTGAGAAAATTATTCGTTGGGTAGAGATTAGGCCAATGGTTTGGAGTGTTTGATTTCTGCATGAATTTTTTTTCCCAGTGACTAAGTATCAACTCAATTCAGTTTTTGAGAAGTGGTTGTTGAAATTAGGTTTAAGGAGATTTGTTTTTCATCTCATTCTTTCAGGATCGGAGCTGCAAAAGAAGCGGCTAGGTTGGGATTGAATGATGCATTGGTAAAAAGATCGGATGGTGGGAATCAAATACTGTAGATTTAGATTATATGTTAGACCTGAGTTGCTAATTACGAATTAATTTCTTCTCTTTAGATCCTATTGTTATATGGATCGTGGACCACTCCTTCATTTACTGGGCTCAGAAGCGAGCTGGCTCAAGATGTTATTCTGAGAATTTAGGTTTAAATCATGAAATGTTTAATGTTTTTTGGCATGGAGTTTGAGGCTTGAAATGGAGGAATTTGCTTAATGAAATACATAAATTGAATGCTATTTGGCCCTGTGACACAGTGAAGGGTATGGTCTGGGAGGACAGGTATTTTCCTCCCAGTGTGTGCTGCTGGGATTATTTTCAGCCAGGTGGGGTCAAACACCGGACTGGATTTTAGGTGCCGTTCCGCGTTTTGACAGCACCTAGTTGTCCTTAAAAGACAGCTGGGCTCAGCAGCAAGATGTCTCTGTTTTGGGAGCTGAGGCATGGTGCCATGCTAGAGGGCTGAGAGCCGCATGCGGGGAAACAGGCCCCCTAAAGCCTGTTGTGGACTGCTGGAGAAAAACTGCTAACAAGGTGATTGTTTTGTTCTTTGGACTTTCCTTTGTGTGAACTAACACTAAGACTGAAAAATGTCGCTTTGTTTTTGCCTTGTGTGTGAATAAACACTGAAGTTTTGTTTTGCCTCTATTCTGCATCCGCTTACCCTGCCTACCAGAGCGAATCCCCACAATTGGTGGAGGATGCGTGCACACGCAGTGAGGCTGGCCTGAAGGCCAAAAAGTTTTTGTTTTTCCGGGCACGGGTGTATGTCTTATATCAAGCTGGCAAGGTTATGACCCGTGTCCCCTGACAAAATGGAGGTGGTCGTGAAAGCCCTCATGGAGGCTAACGTGCAGCAGTGGGAGGCTAACAAGCAGCAGCAGGAAACCAACCAGCTGCTACTACAGCATGTGATGGCGTTACAAGCGGCAGGAGCGGCTGAACCCGCCAGACCGCAGTATTATGATCTGCTACACCGGTTGCAAAAATTACTGCAGCCTGACGTACTGAGTCCCACTACTATGCTGGACCGTCTGTTGGCTGATGTGTTCTGGAGGGCTTTGCCGTACCTTCTCCAGCACTGGATCGGCCAGGTGTCCCCTGGTAATGCCCTAGAGATGGTCGACCTGGTGAAGCGCTATGAGGCCACCAGAAATCTACAGGGGGGTTCTTTTGGGGGAGGGGCCAGTTAAACCCCGGAAATCTTCACCCTCGACCAGGCGGCTAAGGCCAGCAAAACCCGCTCAGGATATACTCCCTACAGACCCAGCTCCGATGGTCTGTTGGCGGTGTCAAGAGCCTGGTCACATAAGGGCCAACTGTCCCCATCGGGGGGAACTATGGCTACCGCCCCTCAATGTACAAACCGGATTCCAAAAAAGTTGGGACACTGTACTAATCGTGAATAAAAACTGAATGCAATGATGTGGAGGTGCCAACTTCTAATATTTTATTCAGAATGGAACATAAATCACAAATGTACCATTTTAAGGGAAAAATATGTTGAATAAGAATTTCATGGTGTCAACAAAACCCAAAAAAGTTGGGACAAGGCCATTTTCACCACTGTGTGGCATCTCCCCTTCTTACAACACTCAACAGACGTCTGGGGACCGAGGAGACCAGTTTCTCAAGTTTAGAAATAGGAATGCTCTCCCATTCTTGTCTAATACAGGCCTCTAACTGTTCAATCGTCTTGGGCCTTCTTTGTTGCACCTTCCTCTTTATGATGCGCCAAATGTTCTCTATAGGTGAAAGATCTGGACTGCAGACTGGCCATTTCAGTACCCAGATCCTTCTCCTACGCAGCCATGATGTTGTGATTGATGCAGAATGTGGTCTGGCATTATCTTGTTGAAAAATGCAGGGTCTTCCCTGAAAGAGATGACGTCTGGATGGGAGCATATGTTGTTCTAGAACCTGAATATATTTTTCTGCATTGATGGTGCCTTTCCAGACATGCAAGCTGCCCATGCCACACGCACTCATGCAACCCCATACCATCAGAGATGCAGGCTTTTGAACTCAGCGTTGATAACAACTTGGGTTGTCCTTGTCCTCTTTGGTCCGGATGACATGGCGTCCCAGATTTTCAAAAAGAACTTCGAATCGTGACTCGTCTGACCACAGAACAGTCTTCCATTTTGCCACACTCCATTTTAAATGATCCCTGGCCCAGTGAAAACGCCTGAGCTTGTGGATTTTGCTTAGAAATGGCTTCTTCTTTGCACTGTAGAGTTTCAGCTGGCAACGGTGGATGGCACGGTGGATTGTGTTCACTGACAATGGTTTCTGGAAGTATTCCTGAGCCCATTCTGTGATTTCCTTTACAGTAGCATTCCTGTTTGTGGTGCAGTGTCGTTTAAGGGCCCAGAGATCACGGGCATCCAGTATGGTTTTACGGCCTTGACCCTTACGCACAGAGATTGTTCCAGATTCTCTGAATCTTCGGATGATGTTATGCACAGTTGATGATGATAGATGCAAAGTCTTTGCAATTTTTCGCTGGGTAACACCTTTCTAATATTGCTCCACTATCTTTCTGCCCAACATTGTGGGAATTGGTGATCCTCTACCCATCTTGGCTTCTGAGAGACACTGCCACTCTGAGAAGCTCTTTTTATACCCAATCATGTTGCCAATTGACCTAATTAGTGTTAATTGGTCTTCCAGCTCTTCGTTATGCTCAAATTTACTTTTTCCAGCCTCTTATTGCTACTTGTCCCAACTTTTTGGGGATTTGTTGACACCGTGAAAATTGGAATCAACGTATTTTTCCTTTAAAATGATACATTTACTCGGATTAAACATTTGATCTGTCATCTACGTTCTATTACAAATAAAATATTGACATTTGCCATCTCCCTTTCATTGCATTCAGTTTTTATTCACAATTTGTTTAGTGTCCCAACTTTTTTGGAATCTGGTTTGTATGCCAGGAGGCTGTGTGCAACTGGTACCCCCGAGACAATAGACAATAGTCACCTGTGCCAGGTGCAAGTGGGAGATACCCTGGCGGTGGCACTGCTGGACTCAGGGAGCCTGGTGTCCCTGGTAAGAGCTGCCCTGGTGCGGCCCGCCGAGTATACTGGCCGAAAAGTTGGTGTTGTGTGCATCCATGGAGACTTAAAGGACTATCCCACCACCCTGGTGTCCCTTTCCACGGTGGCCGGCAGGTGGACTCATGAGTTGGCCGTCGCCACAAAGTTACATTATGAACTAATAATTGGGAGAGACTTCCCCGGTTTCCCGTCACTGTGGCCGGAGGCGTGAGTCACCGATACCCATGGGGCAGGAGTAGCCCCAACAGAATGGCCTTGCTCAGGGGGGAAACCGGAACCCTGGGAACCTGAGGCAAAGGGCCAGCAGTAGGGGTGGCCGCCACTGCGGTGTAAGGGGGGGAGCCAACCCAACTGAATGTAATGGTGGGAGACATGGAGGATTTGCCGGCGGGTTGGCAGACCTCAATGTCTCTGGAGATAATTTTGGTACAGCACAGGACCCTACTTCTATTTCAGGCCTGGGAAAATGTGGTAGTAGTTGAGGGTGAGCCGCAACAACCGGGGGCTGAATCTATGTTTCCCAGTTTTGTGGTTCAACAGGAGATGCTATACCGGGTAAATCAACTATGAGGTGATCATATTGAACAGTTGGTGGTGCCCAAGGCGTATCGCAAGCTCGTGTTGGAGTTAGCTCACCAACATGTTCTTGGGGGACACCTGGGCCAGCAGAAAACGCAGGACAAGATTCTACAGCGGTTTTACTGGCCCAGTGTGTTCAGAGAGGTGGAAGAGTATTGCAAGTCTTGCCCAACCTGCCAGATAAACAGCCCCCAGACACATTTCCGGAGTCCCCTGGTCCCTCTCCCGATTATTGAGGTTTCATTTGAGCGGATCGCTATGGATCTCATAGGCCCAGTACCGAAGTCCACTAGAGGGCACCAACACATCTTGGTAGTCCTGGACTATGCCACTCAGTACCCGGAGGTGGTGCCGCTGCGACATATCTCTGCCAAACTCATAGCCAAAGAGTTAATGGAGATGTTTTCCCAAATGGGCCTACCTAAAGAGATTCTGACCGACCAGGGGACCCCTTTTATGTCAAAAGTCATGAGGGAACTCATCAAACAGATCAAACAGTTACCGACGTCCGTCTATCACCCGCAAACGGAAGGCCTGGTAGAGAGGTTTAATCAAACCTTGAAAAACATGTTAAAGCGGGTAGTATCTAAAGATGGGAGGGATTGGGATCTTTTACTGCCCTATCTCATGTTTGCAGTGCGAGAGGTGCCCCTGGCCTCTACTGGGTTTTCGCCCTTCGAACTGCTGTATTGCCGACATCCGCGTGGTCTGTTGGACATAGCCAAAGAGGCTTGGGAACAACAACCCACACCGCATAAAAGTGAGTATGTCACTCAGATGCAAGAGAGGATGAAGACAGTGTTGCCGCTGGTTCAGGAAAATATGGAGGCAGCTCAGCGAGCCCAGAGTAGAGTCTATAATCGCCAGGCTCGGGTTCGGAATTTTAACCCGGGTGATTGAGTTTTGGTTCTGGTACCGACGCTGGACAGTAAATTCCTGGCCAGGTGGCAGGGGCCCTACGAGATACTCGAGGAAGTTGGAGAGGTAAATTACAAGATACACCAGCCAGGGCGGCGAAAGCCGGAGCAGGTTTACCAAGGTAATTTACTAAAACCTTGGAAAGTTAGGGAGACCTGTACTGAAGATAGCCCGCGGCCGGGTTTTCTAGTGGAAGAGGTTCTGGCGCCTCTGTCTGATGCAAGGGAAGCGGTTGCCACAGTAAAAATTGCTGACAGCCTCTCCTCTAAACAGGCTCAGGAGGCCAGGGAGTTCATTAGTTGGAACATGAATGTGTTCTCAGACCTCCTTGGACGCACTTCCGCAATCCGACATGACATTGTCACTGAGCCTCAGGCAAAAGTCCGGTTAAAGCCATACCGGGTACCTGAGGCTCAGCAACAATCCAGCTAGATGTCATTGAGTAGTCAAAAAGTGAATGGGCCAGTCCGATAGTCTTAATACCCAAGCCGTACGGGACGTTACGATTCTGTAATGACTTCCGCAAACATAATGTCACGGCCTTTGGTTTGCGCTGTGACACTGTTGCCACACTTGCGGTTGCCCGCAGCAACATGTTGCTGTGAGAGCATGAGGTGGCAGTGTCTCAGCCTTCTGGGTGATTGCCGTGACATGGGTGCCACGTATGCTGTTGCCGGTGGTAACATGGTTTTGTATGCTTGTGTGTGCACTTCCCCTTTAAGGGGCTTCCTTCCCCTGTCTGGTGATGTAAGGGTTAACTACCTTGCTGGGTGTGGTCACTTGTGTGTACTGGGTTTGAGGTGGACACAGTGTTCAGTGTAGTCTCTCTGAGCTGTATGGCTGCTGGCTGCCTGGTTTCTTGGTGGTTCCGGGGGCTGGCAGCAGTCTTTTAGAGACTTCCTTGCACTGACACTGATCCTGTTACTTTCCCCTACCCCCCCCCCCCCCCCCCCCCCTTATTTATTGGGTATTCTGTTTAGTTCCCCTTTTTTTGGGGGGGGGGGGGGGGGGGGGGAGTGTCGTGTTGCTGTGAGAGCATGCGGTGGCAGTTTTTCAGCCTTCTGGGTGATTGCCGTGACATGGGTGCCACGCGTGCTGTTGCCGGTGGTAACGTGGTTTTGTATGCTTGTGTGTGCACTTACCCTTTAAGTGGCTTCCTTCCTCTGTCTGGTGATGTAAGGGTTAACTACCTTGCTGGGTGTGGTCACTTGTGCTTCTTATACCTGTGGCTTTAGGTCAGGAGTCAGTTGTACTCCAGCCTTGGTGTGTGCTGGAGTTAAGATCCTTGTCTGGTTGTTCCATCTGTCCAGTGAGGGCCACCCTTGTGGTCATCAATGTTATCCCGGTGTCTCCTTCCCTTCCTGTCCCTATTTGTATGGAGTGGGTTATGTTCAGGCTGTTTGTATGTCTAGTTTGGTGTTACATGTCTGGTGGTGTTTGGTGTCCAGCATGATTACTAGACATTCCCCTGTCTTATGTTATTGCAGCTATGGTGTCCTGGGTTCCTGTGTGGTTTGTGGTGTGTGCTGTGTCCTTTAATGTTGGTGTGGACAGCAGCACTAATGCACGGGTTCCAGTCAGTGTGTCTGTGGCAGGTAAGTGTGTTATTGGTTTCGCTTACCTGCCATCTCCTTATGCTGTATGTGTTCCCCTCTCCTTGCAGCCTGGCCTCAGATAGAGACTCCTGTTCCTCCATTACTGGGAGGAACAGGTTGTCTCTTCCCTGCTACTTGGTGAGGGATTACTGTTCTGTCCCCACATGAAGGCGAATGAAGGTGTAACTGATAATGACTTTGTGACTGTCCTACCTTCGTATCCAAGCAGTGGAGCAGACAGGACCGGCAGATGCTCAGGTTAGATGGATCCAGACGTAGACATGAGGATGCAATCAAACGTGGGTTTATTTGATCCAGAGCAGTGACATACGGTGATACAATACAGGAATGCAGTAGATGCTGTGATGTGGATGTCTTTCTGAGGCTAACTGCTGAGGCTACTGCTGGTCAAAAACTGATGCCTTCACAAGCCAAGGTGTGTGTCTCCAGTCACAAAGGAATGCAGCACTGAAAAAGGCTACAGGAAGTGACCAGGCCCAAGGCTGCTAAAACCACGCCCAGAGATAAAACTTTATAGACAACGAACGAGGCGTGCAGCATACAAATTCCGGCCAGCAGATGGCAGCAGAGAACAATAGACTTAAACAACATAGGTAAAACAAGAAATAATACAGTGCAGAAATTCAATATGAAAGAAACAGCACACTCCCCGTCTGAAATTCACTTTGGGGATTTCACTATGACGAATGTCCATAAAAGAACCTGTAAAAGAAAACATGTTAGAATGCAAACATAGATAGTTCTGTTTTCCAACTTGGAATGGAGAAGATCTGCGAAGCTTGATACAGTCCTGTTCACCCATCAGGGACGTTCTCGATGACTCTCATCCAACTGGAGAAACGTTCAAAGCGCTGACAACTGAAGCTGGCGGTTTGCTTTGTTCCAGTGACTAATGCACTAACTTCAGTGCGGATTTCTGGATCATTATCCGGATCCTGGATGCTGAAAACTTCCTGTACACATTCGTCCGCCTCTCCAAGCAGAAACTCTGGACCTGTAAGCCAAGTAGAGTTAATAAAGGAACCTATAGACATAGGCCTAGTGGCGTGATCTGCTGGATTAAGTTTGAATTGTACGTAGTGCCATTGTTCAGGTTTGGAGGACCTCCTGATTCTCTCTATGCGGTTACTAACGTACACATAAAATCGCTTGGTCCGATTGTGGATGTAACCTAAAACGACCTTACTGTCGGTGTAATACTGGACTTCCGCTATGTCGACACCCAGTTTTTGTTGTACGAAATCCGCAATCTCCACTGCCAACACAGTCCCACAAAGTTCCAGTCTGGGAATAGTATGATCGGGCTAGGGGGCTAACTTAGCCTTACCAAAGACGAATCCAACGTGATTTTGGTTGTTGGGTTCTGTCACCTTCAGATAGGCAACCGCTGCGATGGCCTCCGTGGAGGCGTCCGAGAACACGTGGAGTTCTTTCTTTATGCTAGAAGAAAGTGAAGTTTTAATATAGCATCTTGGGATGTGGATCTCATCCAAGGCACACAAAGATCGCTTCCAGGCTTCCCATTTTTGCTCTTTCTCGGAGGGAAGTGGGGTATCCCAATCCTTGACTGTTTCGGAAAACTGTCTCAGTAGAGATTTACCTTGTATGGTAATGGGTGCTACAAATCCCAGCGGATCAAATAGGCTGTTTACTACTGATAGGACGCCTCATTTTGTGAATGGCTTGTCTGCACAACTTATCTGAAAACCGAAGGAGTCAGCCGAGAGATCCCATCTGAGGCCCAAGCTCCTCTGCACAGGTGGACTGTCCAGTCCCAAGTTAATGTCCTTGAATCCTGGTGCATGATCGCCTGATTCGAAGGCCCTCATAACGGCCAGGCTGTTTGAAGCAATTTTGTGTAGTCTAAGTTTAGCTTGGTACAACATACTTTGAGTCCTTTTGAGCAGATCAATAGCCGCTTCTTCAGTCGGTAGTGATTTGAGTCCATCGTCTACGTAGAAGTCCATTTCTACAAAGTCTCTGGCGTCTTTACCGTACTCGGATTCTCCCTCTAATGCAGTTCGCCGAAGGCCGTAAGTTGCCACGGCAGGTGAAGGGCTGTTTCCAAATACGTGTACCCTCATACGATATTCTGCCATCTCTGCGTTGGTGTCGTTATTCTTGTACCACAGAAACCTGAGGAAATTCCGGTGGTCCTCTCTGACTACGAAACAGTGGAACATCTGTTCAATGTCGGCGGTGATGGCAACGAGCTCTTTTCTGAACCTCATCAGCACTCCAACTAGGTTATTCGTCAGATTAGGACCTGTGAGAAGGACATCATTAAGCGATACACCTTGATGTTTGGCACTTGAGTCGAAAACAACCCTAAATTGATTAGGTTTCCGTGGGTGATACACTCCAAATGAAGGCAAGTACCAGCACTCGTCATTCTTCCCTAAGGATGGAGCTGGTTCTGTATGGTTGTTGCGGAATATTTTGTCGATAAAGGCAACGATGTGTTCTCTCATCTCAGGCTTACTGTTCATGGTACGCTGAAGAGAGTTAAATCTAGACAGAGCTTGTTCCCTATTGTTCGGGAGTCTCACCCTGGTAGCTCGGAAGGGTAATGGAGAAACCCAGTGATTGGTTTCGTCTTTAAGGAACTCATTATCCATTATCTTGATAAATTCTCTGTCCTCTACTGACAAAGCTACTTTATCATCGTCCTTGCTTGTGTGAAAGACTAATCTTCCCAAGTTGTCGGCAAAGGGAGGAATGTCGTCAGGTGGTTGTATGAGGTCTGGAGGCTTCTCTTTCACCTCATAATGATGAGGGCAAGGCTTAATGCAAGTTGTGCGTCCATCTCCACGCACGTACGTTTTGAATGAGCGGATTTTTGGTTGATCCAAGCATACATTTCCTACGACTACCCATCCCAAGTCCAGTCTCTGGGCATATGGTGCATAGTCGGGACCATTACACTGTTGACGCACCTTGTGTACCCTTAGATTGTCTCTGCCAAGCAGGAGTAGAATCTCAGCGTTGTTGTCCATAGGTGGGATAACGTTGTCTAGGTGCCTTAGGTGTGGATGGTGAAATGCAGCTTCCGGGGTAGGAATTTCATCCCTATGGTTGGGTATTTGATCGCATTCGATCAGCGTCGGTAGAGGTATTTCCGTATTTCCACTGACGGAACAAGCGATGAATCCTTGTGCCCTCCTGCCGCTAGTCTCTATGCGACCCGAGCAGGTGTTTAAGATGTAGGGTTCTGACGGTCCCTTTATTCCAAAGGCTTCAAAGAATTTAGGTCCTGCTAGGGAGCGGTTGCTTTGGTCGTCAATGATGGCATACATTTTTACTGCCTTTTCTGGTAGCCCCTCCGGGTAGACCTTGATTAGGCATATGCGGGCACAACATTTCTCACTCTGGCCCTCCCCACATACATCCGAGCATGAGCAGGAAACAGCAGTGGCTGTGTTAGCGTGGTTCTGGGGCTCCCCGCCATGACTTTGAGCAGGACTGGTGGTGACGGCAGCCGGTGAATCCCTTGTGAGTGGAGTTGGGTGCATAGCTGAGGCATGTCTTTCACTATGACACTCCTCACATTTGATAATGGATTTACAGTCCTTAGCCATGTGCTCCAATGAAGCGCAGCACTTGAAACATACCCCAAGCACGGTGAGGACTTTCTTGCGCTCCTGTATGGTTTTGGATCTAAATCCTCTGCATTTGTTCAGCGAGTGTGGTTTTTTATGAATGGGACATTCACGATTGAAGGCCTTGTCTCCTGATGAGGTAGTGTACTGTCTACCAGTGGGTACTGCAGATGATGGTAGGTTAGTCTTTCTAACATTCACAGTGTTCTTAAAGTCTCTGTGTTTATGCACAATACTTTCATACCTTGATGATGGTGTCACTGATGCTGTAGTATTGAACTCCAGGAAGTCAAGGCTGGGGTCATTCCTCATCTGGGACTGTTCATCGATGAATCTACAGAAATGAATAAATGGGGGAAAAGTGACGTCATGCACTCTTTTGTACCTTGAGACTGATGCCGCCCACTTCTCTTGCAGGCTGTATGGTAGCTTCACGACAATTGGGTTCACCCCATGGGCTGTATCCAGGTAGCACAGCCCGGACAGACGAGGGTCTCTTTTGGCGAGCTCCAGTTCCATGAGCAAATCACTTAAATCCTGAAGCTTATGGACCTCTTTGAGACTGATCTTGGGGACGTTCTGCAGTCTCCGGAATAGTGCCTTCTCTGTTGCTTCTGCACTGCCAAAGGTGCGTTCGAGTCTCTGCCAGGCTGCAGCGAGACCTGCTTCTGCTTGTCCCACATAGACAGTTCTAAGGCTCTTGATGCGATTTGTGGAGCCTGGGCCCAGCCATTTGATCAAGAGGTCGAGCTCCTGCTCTGCAGTTAGGTTGAGGTTGGCGATGGCGGCTTTGAAGGTTGCCTTCCAGGCTCTGTAGCTCTCCGCACGGTCATCAAATTTTGAGAGACTGGTGTTAATTAGCTCTCTGCTCACCATAAACCTGGCAAACTCAGACATATCTGATTTCTCACTGCTTGTTGCCATGACAACTTGTGATGCCCCTGGGGCGTATAGGCTGCGTGGCGTGAAAGGGTGAGATGCTTCCGGGTAGAATGATGTTGCTGCAGGGTTGAGCTGTGGTCTAGCCTCTGTAGATTCTGATGACTGCTGCTTGAGCTGTGGAGGTAGGCCAGGAAACACCAGGTAGCCATCTTTCTGTAATAACTGCCCTTGAGAGAGCGCGTCTGGGCGACTGTTATTGGATTGCTCGGGTGCTGTGGGTATCGCTGGCACAGCGGGTAGAGCTGACTTGGAGGTTTCAGAGTTTGCTTGGACAGTACTGCACACTGGGGGTGGTGCAGATAACTGTTTCAGTACATAGTCGCTGGTGCGATCAGCTGGATCGTCTATCTCCTCTGGTGGTAAGCAGACTGAATCAAGGCCTTGGCTCAATGCTTGCTCAAGTAGTCTTACTTTTGCTAATGCGATTTCCTCTTCCCTCTCTGATTCAAGGATCTTTATTCGAGCCTCTGCTTCTGCCCTTTTGGCTTCTGCCTCCGCTTCAGCCCTCTTGGCTGCCGTCTGTGCTTCTGCCCTCGCAAGGACTTCTTTTTCGGTGAAGGAACGCCTCACTTTGGATTGCTCTGCATTTATGCGGGCCTCTAGTAATCTTTCGCTCAGGGTGGAGCTTCTAGAGCATGATGATCTGTAGGACCGCAAGGAATGTTTGGATGAATGCGATCTGTGTGATCTAGTTTCTTGCAAATGAGAGATACGGAGTTCCACTTTATCTTTAGCATCCAGCACCATGGCGTCTCTTTGTCTGTCTATTGATTCTGCCTTGCACAATTCTGACGGGGCTTCTTCAATATTAGAGTCTTTTAGAAAGGTTATATACCTTGTGGACAGTCTCTTGTATCTTTCGTGGGCTGCGTTCAGCCGCCCGACGGCAACTTGTAAGCTGGTGGCATCGCCTGAGGAGGACTTAAGTCCTGATATGAGGGAGGAAACTCGTCCCCATAGCTCTTTCAGGTTGTCACATAGCTCATCTTTCCTGTTGTGATTTTTTGCTGTGATCTTTATAGTTGGTTTGAGAGAGTGCCTTGGTCGCGTGACTTGGTCTGCTGGAAGTGTGGGTTCTACCTCCAGCTCTTCATAATGATCAGTATCAGGTTGCATTTGCTTTGTTTCATCACTGGGGAACTGTACAAGGTCCTTTTCGGACATTTTGATTTAAGGTGCGCTGTCTCTTTAAGAAATCAAACTTTTGAATTGGGGGCTGAAAATTGCAGTGCGGCTCAGATGAGGCACCCCGATGAGTTTCCCAAAGTCCTTTTAGTGAATTGCGGGGTTTTGGTATAAGGGAGGCCCCGCGTGCGTGAACAGTTCTTATATCATGCGAGCAAGGGTTAATATAGGATTTAGAAAGTGGCTTGGCGAGTAGTGGAGGACTTCCAGGCGAGAGTATATCTACTGCGGACACGCCGTGCTTCCCCTTAGGCTTATGGGACGTGCACTGTTGCCGGGCAGATTTGCTGGGAGTGGGCCTGTTGCAGGGGAGGTTCCTGAGTGTGGCGTTGGGCTCTGAGGGAACCTGTAGCCGGGCATTGGACATTCAGACGGATATTGACTGGGGTATAAGGCTTTAAGGCAGTTTTTGACTGTTCTGTCCCCACATGAAGGCGAATGAAGGTGTAACTGATAATGACTTTGTGACTGTCCTACCTTCGTATCCAAGCAGTGGAGCAGACCGGACCGGCAGATGCTCAGGTTAGATGGATCCAGACGTAGACATGAGGATGCAATCAAACGTGGGTTTATTTGATCCAGAGCAGTGACATACGGTGATACAATACAGGAATGCAGTAGATGCTGTGATGTGGATGTCTTTCTGAGGCTAACTGCTGAGGCTACTGCTGGTCAAAAACTGATGCCTTCACAAGCCAAGGTGTGTGTCTCCAGTCACAAAGGATGCAGCACTGAAAAAGGCTACAGGAAGTGACCAGGCCTAAGGCTGCTAAAACCACGCCCAGAGATAAAACTTTATAGACAACAAACGAGGCGTGCAGCATACAAATTCCGGCCAGCAGATGGCAGCAGAGAACAATAGACTTAAACAACATAGGTAAAACAAGAAATAATACAGTGCAGAAATTCAATATGAAAGGAACAGCACAATTACCAGGGCGACTTAGGGTCTCTAGGAATCCAGAGTATGAGTCGTCCTACCATCGGGGTCTGCTCATACGGTGAGGAGTCAGGGAGAGGATTAGGGATGCTGTAGGAGGTGACCTGCTCCCTTATTACTCCTTTTGGCCAGGCTGATCCCCTTTTCCCCTTTTTCCCCCACTCCCCGCCGTGACACTTAATGAGCTTATTGAGAAGTTAGGCCAAGCCCAGTATTTCTCTGTTTTGGACCTCACCAAAGGGTACTGGCAGGTACCCTTGACAGAGACTGCCAAGAAGAAAACGGCTTTCATCACACCAGAGGGGCTGTATCAGTATAAGGTATTCGCTTTGGTCTACATGGCGCTCCTGCCACGTTTCAAATGCTAATGGACATTGTACTCTATCCACATCATCGGTACACTTCGGCGTACCTGGACGATATCGTTATCCACAGTACCGACTGGGAAAGTCAACTACCTAAGGTACAGGCTGTGGTGGACTCCTGTCACGGATGTTGTTGCAGAAAACTGGAAGTTATAAATAAACATCCAACTGACTTGATCCCAAACTAAGGAACATATGGGTGAGCCCTATAAAACCCCTAAAGCTCTCCCTGACTGCTATGCCCATGCAAAGATCTTTATGATAGATAATTGCATGCCCTCGTACCTAGACTGTGTGACACCTGAAAACCCTATAATAGTGAGGGGACACGACCACTGGCTCCCTGCACTTAATACGGAGGGAGTCAGAGTCACCTAGAATCAAGCCAGCACGGAAACACAAATAAAGGAAAAGACTTATCTGAGGAACCAGCAGTTGCAACCGCTAGCAGTGAACACAATCCAGGAAGTAGTATAAACCGCAAAGTGAGGCAGTATGGGAGGGAATATAAAGGGAGGCAATCAGTGTAAATAGATGACAGTTGGGAGAAGGAAAAGAGATGACAAAGTGAAACCAAAACAAAGAACATCATGCAAGAGGTACAGACGAACGTCTGCCAGAGCTTCTCAGAGAGCTGGCGGTGACAACTCCCTTAGGAAGGCTGGCTTGACCGCTAACCCAAAAAAGTGCAAAATAGGGTTAGAAGAGACTAAATACCTAGGGTATGTCATTGGGCGCGGAGTCATCAAACCCCAAGTAAACAAAATAGAGGCGATACGGAATTGGCCCCGACCTGTCACCTCTAGGCAAGTAAAGTCGTTCCTTTGATACGATAGCCGAGCCATTGACAGGACTTTTGAAGGGACAAGTCCGTGATGGTTCACTGGGATGATCAGGTGGAAGAGGCATTCTCCACTTTGAAGTCGGCCCTGTGTGGGTCCCCGGTTTTGGTGACACCCGACTTCAAGTGAGAATTTATAGTACAGACGGATGCCTCCGAGGTGGGCCGAGGTGCTGTACTGTCCTAGGAAGTCAACGGGGAGGAGCATCCCGTTGTCTTCCTCAGCCGTAAGCTCACCCCAGCCGAGACCAGGTACAGTATAGTGGAGAGAGAGTGCCTCGCTATCAAGTGGGCACTCGAGTCTCTCCGCTATTATTTGTTGGGGAGAAAATTCAGCTCGGTGACCGACCACTCCCCTCTCAGGTGGATGAGCCAGGTCACCCGATGGTGAGCCAGGTCACCCGATGGTTCCTGTCTCTACAGAACTTTAAATTTACAGTGGAACACAGGGCAGGCCTGTTACAGGGAAACGCAGATGCCCTGTCCCGAGTACATTATCTGGCGAGTGTTCGCCCCCTCAGGGTTGAACAAAGGGTTTGTTTTTGCCTTGTGTGCGTCCGCTTACCCTGCCTACCAGAGCGAATCCCCACAGCCCTCGCCAGATGTTTTAATACTTCAAGTCGGGGTCAACGACATAGGAAAGATAAATACCTTGGATTTGTTATTTGAAATGAAGCGAGATGTAGGGATCTTGCGCTGCATTTTTCCAAATTCATTTTTAATCTTCTCGGAAATTAGTCCTAGATTGGTAAGGGCTTTTTTCTTGAAAGAATTAGGAGGAGAGTCAATCGAGCAATGTTCAAATTCATGCCATTGCTTGGTGGATTCTCTTACCGTCATACTGATCTAGAGGGTTTTACAGTTGGTTTATACAGAATTGACAATGTGCATCTATCAGATTAGGTCTGGATATCTTTAACAATGGTCTCATGAACATGATTAATCAATGGCTGCAGTGTTTTGGGGGGGGGCGTGGCATGTGGGAGTTTGTCACCCAGCTAATGCTGGGTGGACTGGTAGTTATGGTTTGCTGGAAGTTTAATTTATGATTTTATATGGGATGAATTTTAATTGATTAATTTATGCTAATTATTATTTATTATGGTAATTTATTATGGTAATTGTTAAGGGGGGCGTTATTAATTACCAATATTTATGTCAATACCAATAATACATTTTCCTAAATAGGCGTGAGTCATCTACTGTGACCCCGGCTATTTATTCCCTCAATATAATATAACATATGCACCCTTGCCTTGCCTGCACGCTGCGCTGAAAGCCAACTGCCTGCGCCTTACTGTAGTATAAAAATGGACCAGACACTGTGCCCTTAAATAATAAAATATTTATTACACAATAGTCTACAAATACGCTATATCTATATATGTCTATAGATCAATGGTTATAGATATATATACATATAGACGCACACATCACAGTACAGTAAGATTATTACAATAAACACCTACAACACAGATAATACTACACTACACTACACACAATCCCAATTCCACCCCACACACTATCTATACAATAACACTCACATACAAAAACCGCCCCAGCTCCTGTCTCTAAATGCTGTCCCTATGGGGGGAAACAAGAGGTTAATGGTGGCACTGTAAGAGTTAATGCAGGCCACAGATTCAGGGGTACCGCAGGGGTAAAAGAGATAATGTAGGACAGGGCCTGCAGGGCCTGAGGCTCATATATCAGCCTCAGAAACAGCTCACCTCCCTCCTCCTCAGGGATGTGACATCATAGTGTGACTGTGACGTATGCCTGCACTCAGGACAGCCAGTTGGCTCCCCTGAGGCTAGCAGCACCACACGCCCAGCCATGTCACAAACACAAGGTGGGGGAGAGCATAGTAACTAGGCTGATAAGCTAGGGAAACTCAACAAAAGGCCTCAAATCTATTGATCCCTTAACCTTTGAAGTCACCAGCCACCTGGAGAAATATCCACCCCTGCAGGAACTGGCATGCAGGAGGGGGCTGGTTAGGAAAATTGGCCGTATTTAAGTATATACAGTACAGACCAAAATTTTGGACACACATTCTCATTCAAAGAGTTTTCTTTATTTTCATTACTAGGAAAATTGTAGATTCACACTGAAGGCATCAAAACTATGAATTAACACATGTGGAATTATATACATAACAAACTCTCTGTATATATATACACACACATATATACATATATATACCTGGGGGAGAGCCATGGAAGATACACATATACAGATGTATGCACTGCATACACACATCTCCATATATACACCTACATAAGAGGGAATATATACATGGCCATACAGGGAATATATATCCCTATTGGCCATATAAGGGGGCCTATATACATACATACATACATACACATATCAATGAAGGGGCAGATACATATATACACTCACCTAAAGAATTATTAGGAACACCTGTTCTATTTCTCATTAATGCAATTATCTAGTCAACTAATCACATGGCAGTTGCTTCAATGCATTTAGGGGTGTGCTCCTGGTCAAGACAATCTCCTGAACTCCAAACTGAATGTCAGAATGGGAAAGAAAGGTGATTTAAGCAATTTTGAGCGTGGCATGGTTGTTGGTGCCAGACGGGCCGGTCTGAGTATTTCACAATCTGCTCAGTTACTGGGATTTTCACGCACAACCATTTCTAGGGTTTACAAAGAATGGTGTGAAAAGGGAAAAACATCCAGAATGCGGCAGTCCTGTGGGCAAAAATGCCTTGTGGATGCTAGAGGTCAGAGGAGAATGGACCGACTGATTCAAGCTGATAGAAGAGCAACGTTGACTGAAATAACCACTCGTTACAACCGAGGTATGCAGCAAAGCATTTGTGAAGCCACAACACGCACAACCTTGAGGCGGATGGGCTACAACAGCAGAAGACCCCACCAGGTACCACTCATCTCCACTACAAATAGGAAAAAGAGGCTACAATTTGCACGAGCTCACCAAAATTGGACTGTTGAAGACTGGAAAAATGTTGCCTGGTCTGATGAGTCTCGATTTCTGTTGAGACATTCAAATGGTAGAGTCCGAATTTGGCGTAAACAGAATGAGAACATGTATCCATCCTCTGATGGCTACTTCCAGCAGGATAATGCACCATGTCACAAAGCTCGAATCATTTCAAATTGGTTTCTTGAACATGACAATGAGTTCACTGTACTAAAATGGCACCCACAGTCACCAGATCTCAACCCAATAGAGCATCTTTGGGATGTGGTGGAATGGGAGCTTCGTGCCCTGGATGTGCATCCCTCAAATCTCCATCAACTGCAAGATGCTATCCTATCAATATGGGCCAACATTTCTAAAGAATGCTATCAGCACCTTTTTGAATCAATGCCACGTAGAATTAAGGCAGTTCTGAAGGCAAAAGGGGGTCCAACACCGTATTAGTATGGTGTTCCTAATAATTCTTTAGGTGAGTGTATATCCATATACATACGCCCACCTGACTTCCCTCTACAGTAATGTATTTATTTATTATAAGGTTATCCTTAATAAACATCACGGCCATTTATTTCCACATAGAATGTGTCTGTGTGTTTATTTTTATTAAGGATGGATTATTGACTATGTGACTTGGGCCACCATGTACTACGCTGCTGTGTTACATAATCCGCATTATGTGCAGGTACCCTTTCATTACGTCCACGTACCTTCAGTGGCTTACCTACTGCAGAATTTGCAGGAGATAACCTGCTGCAATATTCATTGCTAGGAAGTGAATGAGATGTATGGAATTGTGCATAGTGTGGGGTTCAGATGTCATTTACTGGCACCAAATATCACTGCACGTTATAAACAATGGCAGATATGTCCTGTGCTGGTGTAACCTTAGAGTATACTTGCAGGCCTTCCCCCTCTTTCCCATAATATCCATTTGGGACAATTGTATAGCTGTGTTTTTTGTTCTCTTCCACTTGCTCATTGCTCTCGTTACCGTGATCCTTCCGGCTTAAATGCAGGGTGGTCCACAAAAAAGTAGCCGCCTCCAATATCTACAAATCAAACTGCCTAATAGTAAATCTGCCTTAGTTGTTATAGCAACCAATCAGAGCTCAGATTTCATTTTTTCAGAGCCCTGTAAGAACTGACAGCTGAGCTCTGATTGGTTGCTATGGGCAACTAAGACAGATTTACTATTAGGCAGTTTGATTTGTAGATATTGGAGGCGGCTACTTATTCGTGGGCCATGTTGTATGAGGGTACAGCCACCCTGTATAAGGGTACAGCTAAGTTGAGATGTGTCGTGCATGTAATGTTTGTCAATGGTGCTGCAATGCGACAAGCAACCTGCCACAATATATTTTCAGTCCATTCATGGAGATTACTATTTTTAGGAAGCAAAACATATTTTCAGGTATTTCTTCCATAGCCGTCATTTCTTGTAAATCATCTAAGGAATTTGATGGGTGAGTCACAACAAAGTTTGACAGTTTGTTTTACTTTGGTTTGGTTAAGGCCTCTTTCACACTTGCGTTGTCCGGATCCGGCGTGTACTCCACTTGCCGGAATTACACTCCGGATCCGGAAAAACGCAAGTGTACTGAAAGCATTTGAAGACGGAACCGTCTTCCAAATGCTTTCAGTGTTACTATGGCACCCAGGACGCTATTAAAGTCCTGGTTGCCATAGTAGGAGCGGGGAGCGGGGGAGCGGTATACTTACAGTCCGTGCGGCTCCCGGGGCGCTCCAGAATGACGTCAGAGCGCCCCATGCGCATGGATGACGTGATCCATGCGATCACGTGATCCATGCGCTTGGGGCGCCCTGACGTCACTCTGGAGCGCCCGGGGAGCCGCACGGACGGTAAGTACACTGCTTCCCCGCTCCCCGCTACACTTACCATGGCTGTCAGGACTTTAGCGTCCCGGCAGCCATGGTAACCACTCTGAAAAAGCTAAATGTCGGCTCCGGCAATGCGCCGAAACGACGTTTAGCTTAAGGCCGGATCCGGATCAATGCCTTCCAATGGGCATTAATTCCGGATCCGGCCTTGCGGCAAGTGTTCCGGATTTTTGGCCGGAGCAAAAAGCGCAGCATGCTGCGGTATTTTCTCCGGCCAACAAACGTTCCGTACCGGAACTGAAGACATCCTGATGCATCCTGAACGGATTACTCTCCATTCAGAATGCATTAGGATAATCCTGATCAGGATTCTTCCGGCATAGAGCCCCGACGACGGAACTCTATGCCGGAAGACAATAACGCAGGTGTGAAAGAGCCCTAAATACAGTAAAGTTGTTTTAAAAAAAGTTTTCATGAAGTCTGTCTGTTATTTTTCAGTTAATGCATGCCACTGTGGTATAGACAGAGATTTCCTTTTGAAAGTTGATTTTCCTGTTTGTTTGTTTTTTCACTCAGAAGCAGGAATTTTTGGTGTTTATTACATTGCATTTAAATATAACCTCAACAATCAGTTGTAGACGGACTACTGAGTAGAAACTCACAGCATCTCAGATGAGTTCTGTCAGCAAAGGCTGGGTTCACATCACATTTTTGCCATTCATTTAGCGTATACAAAAAAAAGTATATGTTAACAGATGCCTGTGATGGATGTTGATGGAAAAGCGTGGTGTACTACGTGTTTGTATCCTTTTTACCCCCAACATATACGTTAAATGGATGGCAAAAATGTGAAGTGAACCCACCCTAAGGGTCCATTCACACGTCCGCAATTCTGTTCCGCATTTTGCGGAAGGCAATTGCGGACCCATTCATTTCAATGGGGCCGCACGATGTGCTGCCCGGATCCGGAGTTGCGAATCCGCACTTCCAGGTCCGCAATTCCGTTCCTGAAAAAAATAGAACATGTCCTATTCTTGTCCGCAATTGCGGACAAGATTAGGCATTTTCTATTAAGTGCCGGCAATGTCCATGTTTTGCGGATCCGTGGATCCGCAAAACACACACGGTCGTGTGAATGGACCCTAAGCCAGGGCGCTCTGGCAAGTGCAGAAGCCACATGGACCATATTTTCTAGACCACATACAATCCTGTAAGTAAACCCTTTAAAGGGTTTACTATCTCATCTTGCTGTTACTAAGGTGAGATGAGACACAGTTCCGACCACTCCCCAGCCGGCAGAGATCTCCAGTACTCTGCTGTTTCAATAGCTTCCATTGCCGTGCATGAGAGCTACAGAAACAGCGTAGCACAACAAGCTATATACTGTCTCCCTAACTCAGAAACAGTATAGCTTGTTGTGCTACACTATTTTAGTAGCTCTCATGCATGCAATGGGAGCTACTGGAACAGCAGAGTGTCGGAGCACTCTGCTGTTTCCCGGCCGGGGGGTGGTCAGAACTTTGTCTCATCTCGCCCTAGTAACAATGAGATGAGACAACCCCTTTAAGGGGTTTTCTGGGATTCATATACTTATTAGTGTTGATCGAGCACCAAAGTGCTCGGGTGCTCGGGCCGAACACCTCACAATGGAAGTCAATAGGAGAACCCGAGCATTAAACCAGGCACCCCCTGCTCTGAAGAGGGAAGGGTGTCTGGTTCACATAAAAAGGTCAGAAATTGATGAAAACACCACTGAAATGGTTCGGAAACAGCATCGGGAAAATGTCTAGATGCATCTTGGACTCCCAGGTCGCTGCTGGGAATGATGTTGTCAGAGTAGTACACTTTAACAGGCTGACTATAATACGCACAAAACCAAAGATAAAATCGATTTTAGAGGAAAATTTGTTAGGAAACATTCTTTCCTGTATATTTACTTGTATATAAAGTGCAAGTGCTGCCAAAAATTACAAGGAAGAGGCACTCCGATACAACCTGTATATCACATAATGGAGGGCCTCATTCACATTGTGGTACAATTGTTCAGGTAGTGGGACTCCTACACTTATAAAGCCTATGCACTAAGTGAAAGGGCTGCCAAAAATTACAGGGAACCGGCACTCCAATACACCCTTTATTACACATAAAGGAGAGCATCATACACCCTTGAAAAATTATGATTGATGGCCTGCTGGTGAGCTGACCCTCTAAAAAATTATATGCGAGGGCCTGCAGGTGAGCTGACCCTCTAAAATATTATATAGGAGGGCATGCAGGTGAGCTGACCCTCTAAAAAATTAAATGCAAGGGCCTACAGGTGAGCTGACCCTGTAAAAGATTGTAGGTGAGGGCCTGCAGGTGAGTTGACCCTGTAAAACATATGCGAAGGCCTACAGGTGAGCTGAACCTGTAAAACTTTATATGCGAGGGCCTGCAGGTGAGCTGACCCTGTAAAACATATGCGAGGGCCTGCAGGTGAGATGACCCTGTAAAAGATTGTAGGTGAGGGTCTGCTGGTAAGCTGACCCTCTAAAAAATTATATGCAAGGGCCTGCAGGTGAGCTGACCCTGTAAAACATTATATGCGAGGGTATATATGCAAGGGCATTATATGCGACTAATAAGCATGTTGATATGATGAAAGAGGAGAAGGAGGATGAGAAAAGGAAGATTCAACCATATACCCTTGTTTGTGGTGGAAGGGGTGCATGGGAATACAGTGTATTCAGTACATTATAAACAACACATTTAAAGTGCCTTTGTTCATCCGCTTTACTCTGGTGGAGTCGAGAAGTCATAGTCAATCCAGGCCTTGTTCATTTTTATAAGAGTCAACCTGTCAGCATTTTCAGTTGACAGGCGGATACGCTTATCTGTTATAATGCCACCAGCAGCACTAAATACCCGCTCAGACAAAACTCTGGCGGCAGGGCAGGCCAGCACCTCCAAGGCGTAGAGCGCCAGTTTTTTGCCACGTGTACAGCTTGGACACCCAGTAGTTGTAAGGCACTGAGGGATCATTGATGACGCTGACAGTCTGCTATGTACTCCTTCTCCATCTTCCAAAACTTCCAAAACTTTTCCTTCCTTGTGACAGTAGGCCGCGCATCAGGGTGAGGGTGCTGGCGGGGTGTCATGAAACTGTCCGAGGCCTTGGAGAGTGTTGCCCTGCCTCTGTTGGAACTGCTGTGTGTTCCCCTCATCTCCCCTCCTCGGTTGCCCAAGGAACTACGGACTCTGCTGCCAGCGTTGTCAGATGGAAATTTTTGGAGCAATTTTTCAACAAGGACCTTCTGGTATTGCACCATTTTGCTCATCCTCTCCACTAGAGAAATGAGAGATGAGAAGTTCTCTTTGTAGCGGGGGTCGAGAAGGGTGAACAACCAGTAATCCGTGTTGTCTAAAATGCGTATAACGCGAGCGTCGCTGGAAAGGCAGCCTAACATGAAGTCAGCCATGTGTGCCAGAGTACCAACAGGCAAGACTTCGCTGTTGTAATCAGGAGGATGACTCTCAATCTTCTCATCCTCTTCCTCCTCTTCTGCCCACCCATGCAGAACAGATTAAACTTCCATGGGTACTACCCTCTGTAGCAGAGGCAACCGTCTTCTGCTCCTCCTTCTCCTCTTCATCGTCCAATTTGCACTGAGAAGACGAACTGAGGGTGGTCTGGCTATCACCCTGTGTAATGTCTTCCCCCATTTCCACCTCTTCCACATGAAAAGCGCGGTCCTTAATTGTGAGCAGCGAGCGTTTGAGTAGACACAGAAGTGGGATGGTTATGCTAATAATAGCGTTATCGCCGCTCACCAAATGTGTTGATTCCTCAAAGTTTCTTAAAATCTCACAGAGGTAAGACATTCATGCCCACTCACCGCTTGTGAATAGCGGAAGCTGACTGGAAAGGCGACGACCATGTTGCAGCTGGTATTCCACAACTGCCCTCTGTTGTTCACAAAGCCTGGCCAACATGTGGAACGTTGAGTTCCTGAGCATGCTCACGTCGCACAACAATGGTGAGCTGGCAATTTCCAGCGCTGATGCAGCATTGACAAACCGGCGGAAGCTGTCCATGACTTGCGGAAATGTGCCCACACGCGGCGCATCTTCACCAGTAGCTCAGGCAAATTGGGGTAGGTTTTGAGAAACCGCTGAACCACTAAGTTTAGGACGTGCGCTAGGCATGGAATATGTGTGAGCTAGCCGAGTTCTAAAGCCACCAAGTTACGCCCATTATCAGACACAACCATGCCTGGTTCTAGGTTGAGTGGCGAGAGCCACAGCTCAGTCTGGTCTCTTATCCCCTGCCACAGCTCTGCGGCGGTGTGCTGTTTGTCCCCTAAGAATATTAACTTCAGCACGGTCTGTTGCCGTTTCCCCACTCCAGTGCTACACTGCTTCCAGCTACCGACTGATGGCTGACTGGTGCTGCATGCGGATAATTCCGAGGTGGAAGTGGAGGAGGAGGCGGAGGAGGAGAAGTGGGGGTTGGAGCCACTAACGTAGGTGCTGTCAAAAACCCTGATCGACATAGGGCCCACAATCCTTGGCGTCGGTAGGACCTGTGCCATCCCAGGGTACGACTCGCTCCCGGGCTCCACAACGTTCACCCAGTGTGCCGTCAGGGAAATGTAGGGTCCCTAGCCGGATGCACATGTCCATGTGTCTGTGGTTAAGTGGACCTTCCCAGTAACTGGGTTGGTCAGGGCACATGTGATGTGACGGGACACATGTTGGTGTAAGGAGGACATGGCACACCTTGAAAAATAGTGGTGGCTGGGGACTGCGTAATGCGGGACGGCCGCCGACATCAGGCTGCGGAAGGCCTCAGTGTCCACAAGCCTAAATGGCAACATTTCCAGGGCCAGTCATTTTGAAAGTTGCGCATTTAGTGCTATGGCCTGTGGGTGAGTGCCTTGATATTTGCGCTTGCGTTCAAATGCCTGGGGTAAGGACATTTGTACACTGCGCTGGGACACGGAACTGGATGTGGTCGCTGATGGTGCTCGCGAAGGTCCAGGTGCAGGGCGTGAGGCATCTGGGCCTGCGTCTTTGACAGGGGATTGGCCAGCATGTAACACAGGGGAAGAGGAGGCAGTGGTGTGTCCCACAGACACTGATTGTGGACCCAGGCATTCGTCCCACTTATTACGGTGCTTGGATGCCATGTGGCGGATCATGCTGGTGGTGGTGAGGTTGCTAGTGTTCACGCCCCGGCTCATTTTGGTACAGCACAGGTTGCAAACTACTATTCTTTTGTCATCAGCACTTTACTCCAAAAAGTGCCATACTGCGGAACACCTACTCCTTGGCAAGGGAGATTTCCGCAAGGGGGTGCTCCATGGAACAGTGCGGCTCTGTTTGGTGTGGCCCGCCTTCTCCCTTTTGCCACCCCACTGCCTCTTCCAGCTTGTTGCGGTGGAACAAATCCCTGCTGTCCTAGCTCGGCTTTTCTCCTACCCAGGTTGGGTCAGTGACTTTGTTATGGAATATATTAATATAATGGACACTTGCTTGTCACTTATAAAATGGTGTCTGTCCGAGAGACAACCCCCAGTATGCATTCTATGATTTAAACAGCAAAAACTTGAAACTGTCAGGAATTCCTCTAATTCTTTCATACATATGCCTTAAACTTATTTCCTGTTTACATTCCTTCTTGCTAAAAAACCAATCATGTGAGCCCACTGCTCCCACTTATATAAAGAGTATATAATGTGAAGCCCCCACCTAATAAATTAGAGTTATGCTTTGACCTTATATAGAGTGTCAGTGTTATCTCTCTCGCCGTGCATGCACGTATCTATATATCTAATTTGGAGCAGTGTATCAACCTACCTGACCATTGATCAGAACCAGAACAACTTCATGGTTCACCATCTCCTCTTCCACTTCCTCACTCTGCTCATCCTCCTGACTTGTTGACCTAACCACAACCTCAGTGATTGACAACTGTGTCTCATCCTCTTCCTCAGCCTCTTGAGACAGTAATTGCCGTTAACTTATTGGCAACTGTGTTTTATCATCATCCACCTCATTAAACAGTAATTGCCGTTCCCCATCGTCATCTTCCTGTGACTGTGGATGCTCAAGAGTTTGGGAATCAAGGCACAAGATCTGTCCCTCTTCAAGCGTGCTTGGCGAGAGGGCTAAATCAAGGAATGGGGCTGAAAAGCGCTCCTCGGAATATAGGAGTGTGGGATCACTTGTTTGCCCAGACTCTCCATGGTGGGAGGAAGGAGGATCAGGGTGAGGATTGTGTTGAGCAGACTCTTGGCTGCTGAGACTGGACTTGGTGGAAGACAGGGTGGTGCTTAAGCGACTGGAAGCATTATCTGCTGCAATCCAACTGACCACCTGGTGGAACTGGTCTGTCCTGTGCCGCCCAGCACACTGGGACATGAAGCTAGATATCGTGGATGATTGTTTTTCTTGTGCTCTGGCAGCAGGCACAGTTTCACCGCGCCCAGGGCCACGGCCTCTGCCCCATCCCTTACTGCTCGCCTTCTTCATATTAAATGTTATATATGCTTGAAAGTCTGTCACAGGTACAGTAGCGTAAGATTTGGAAGTGTATACGCAAACAAATTTAAAAAGGTATTTGGAATGTGAAAACGTCACACAGGAGATATCCTGCAGATAATGTCAATGTTGTCACCAGCGGCTAATAAAAAATTACATTGAATGTCACAGGTATTTGGGATGAGGAAACGTTATACAGGAGAGGTACCACCAGTAATGTCACTGTCCGCAGCGTCTGCGAAAAAAGTACACTGTATGTCACAGATAAAAATTTTCAACGCACACGTTACATGGCAGATGTGGCCCTGGTAATGTCATTGTCAGAAGCGGTCACCGTAACATAGTAACATAGTAACATAGTACATAAGGCCGAAAAAAGACAGTTCGGCCTGTCATCCTACAAGTTGATCCAGAGGAAGGCAAAAAAACCCTGTGAGGTAGAAGCCAATTTTCCTCACTTTAGGGGAATAAAAAATTCCTTCCCGACTCCAATCAGGAAATCAGAATAACTCCCTGGATCAACGACCCCTCTCTAGTAGCTATAGCCTGTAATATTATTACACTCCAGAAATACATCCAGGCCCCTCTTGAATTCCTTTATTGTACTCACCATCACCACCTCCTCAGGCAGAGAGTTCCATAGTCTCACTGCTCTTACCGTAAAGAACCCTTTTCTGTGTTTGTGTACAAACCTTCTTTCCTCCAAACGCAGAGGATGTCCCCTCGTCACAGTCACAGTCCTGGGGATAAATAGATGATGGGATAGATCTCTGTACTGCCCCCTGATATATTTATACATAGTAATTAGATCTCCCCTCAGTCGTCTTTTTTCTAACGTGAATAACCCTAATTTTGATAATCTTTCAGGGTACTGTAGTTGCCCCATTCCAGTTATTACTTTAGTTGCCCTCCTCTGGACCCTCTCCAGCTCTGCTATGTCTGCCTTGTTTACAGGAGCCCAGAACTGTACACAGTACTCCATGTGTGGTCTGACCAGTGATTTGTAAAGTAGTAGGAATATGTTCTCATCACGGGCATCTATGCCCCTTTTGATGCAACCCATTATCTTATTGGCCTTGGCAGCCGCTGCCTGACACTGTTTTTTGCAGCTTAGTTTGCTGTTTATTAAAATTCCTAGATCCTTTTCCATGTCAGTGTTACCGAGTGTTTTACCATTTAGTATGTATGGGTGACTTGCATTATTCCTTCCCATGTGCATAACTTTACATTTCTCAGTGTTAAACCTAATCTGCCACTTATCTGCCCAAGCCTCCAATCTATCCAGATCCCTCTGTAGTAGTATACTGTCCTCTTCAGTGTTAATTACTTTACACAGTTTAGTGTCATCTGCGAAAATTGATATTTTACTATGCAAGCCTTCTACAAGATCATTAATAAATATATTGAAGAGAATAGGGCCCAATACTGACCCCTGAGGTACTCCACTAGTGACAGTGACCCAATCTGAGTATGTACCGTTAATAACCACCCTCTGTTTTCTATCATTGAGCTAGTTACTTACCCACTTACAGACGTTTTCTCCGAGTCCGAGCATTCTCATTTTATATACTAACCTTTTATGAGGTACAGTGTCAAATGCTTTGGAGAAGTCCAGATACACGACATCCATTGATTCGCCGCTGTCAAGTCTAGTACTTACCTCCTCATAGAAACTGATTAAATTAGTTTGACATGACCGATCCCTCACGAAGCCATGCTGATATGGTGTTATTTGCTTATTTCCGTTAAGATGCTCTAACATAGCATCTCTCAGAAAACCTTCAAACAGTTTACCCACAACAGATGTTAAACTTACCGGCCTATAGTTTCCAGGCTCTGTTTTTGGACCCTTTTTGAATATTGGCACCACATTTGCCATGCGCCAATCCTGTGGGACATTCCCTGTCAGTACAGAGTCCGCAAATATCAGAAATAAGGGTCTGGCTATGACATTACTTAATTCCCTTAGGATACGGGGGTGTATGCCATCCGGTCCTGGTGATTTGTCTATTTTGATTTTTTTAAGTCGCTGTTGTACTTCTTCCTGGGTCAGACAGGACACTTTTAATGGCGAATTTATTTCAGCATTCAGCATTTCATCTGACAGTTTATTTTCCTCAGTGAATACACTGGAGAAAAAAATATTTAACAGCTTTGCTTTCTCCTCGTCGCTCTCTGCGACTCCCCCCTCATTACTCTTTAAAGGGCCGACACCTTCAGATTTATACTTTTTAACATTTATATAATTGAAGAACATTTTAGGGTTAGTTTTACTCTCTTTGGCAATTAATCTCTCGGTCTCTAGTTTGGCCGCTTTTATTTGTTTTTTTACATGTTCTGTTTTTTTCCTTATAGTTTTTCAGTGCTTCCGTGCTACCCTCCTGTTTTAGTGTTTTATATGCTTTCTTTTTGTCATTTATTGCTTTCTTTACAGTTCTGTTTATCCACATTGGTTTCTTTTTGTTCCTTAACCTTTTATTCCCATACGGTATGTACCTCTCACAATGAGATTTTAGGATGTTTTTAAAGATATCCCATTTTTTGGCTGTATTTTTATTTTTGAGGACTTTGTCCCAGTTAGTTAGGCCTATGGCCTCTCTTAGTTGGCTAAATTTAGCTTTTTTGAAGTTTGGTATTTTTGTTCCTCCCTGTAGAAACGCTCTTTTGAATGATAATTGGAAGGTTATTACTTTATGGTCACTATTTCCCAGGTGTCCCCCAACCTGCACGTCTGTTGTTCTGTCAGGTCTATTGGTTAATATTAAGTCCAGTATGGCCGTCCCTCTAGTCGGGTCCTGAACCAGTTGGGAGAGATAATTGTCTTTGGTTATTGCCAAGAATCTGTTTCCTTTATGAGATATACAAGTTTCAGTTTCCCAGTCTATATCTGGGTAGTTGAAGTCCCCCATAATAACCACCTCATTATGATTTGCCGCCTTGTCTATCTCGTTTAGTAGTAGATTTTCTGTGGACTCTGGTATATTAGGTGGTTTATAGTAGACTCCTATTAGTAATTTATTGTTGTTTTTAGCTCCATGTACCGTCTATTGAAAAAGTACACTGTATGTCACAGATACATTTTTTCAGTGCACACGTTACACTGCAGATGTGGCACTGGTAATGTCACTGTCAGAAGCAGACACTGTCTATTAAAAAAGTACACTGTATGTCACAGATATTTTTTGGATGTGCACACTTTACACAGGAGATGTGGCACAGCTAATGTCACTGTCCGCATCAGACACCGTCTACGGAAAAAGTACACTGGATGTCACAGATATTTTTTGGAAGTGCACACTTTACACTGGAGATGTGGCGCAGCTAATGTCACTGTCCGCAGCGGACACCGTCTATGGAAAAAGTACACTGGATGTCACAGATATTTTTTGGACACGTACACTTTACACTGGAGATGTGGCGCAGCTAATGTCACTGTCCGCAGCGAACAGCGTCTATGGAAAAAGTACACTGGATGTCACAGATAAATTTTTTCAATGCATACGTTACACTGCAGATGTGTCACTGGTAATGTTACGGTTTAGAAGCGGACACCGTCTATTGAAAAAGTACACTTTATGTCATAGATATTTTTTAGATGGGCACACTTTTACATAGGAGATATGGTGCAGCTAATGTCACTGTCCGCAGCGGACACCGTCTACGGAAAAAGTACACTGGATGTCACAGATATTTTTTGGATGCGCACACTTTACACAGGAGATGTGGCGCAGCTAATGTCACTGTCCGCAGCGGACACCGTCTACGGAAAAATGACACTGGATGACAGATATTTTTTGGATGAGCACACTTTACACAGGAGATGTGGTGCAGCTAATGTCACTGTCAGAAGCGGACACCATCTATTGAAAAATGTCACTGTTTGTCACAGATACATTTTTCAGCACACACGTTACACTGCAGATGTGCTAAAGATATATATTGCTACTGCCACACACAACAATAGTCTTTAAAAGGACTTTTGGGTCTCTGAAAAGTTTTTCTAATAAAATTATTCCTATATCACTCCCTACACTGTCTGTCCCTTCCTCAGCTCTCCCTGACTAAGACTGAGCCGAACATGCGTCATCGGGTGCTATATAGCACCCGATGAGGCGTTCCGGCCAGACAATTACTGTAATGCCAGTAACCAACATGGCTACGGCATTCCAGTGAGGGCAGTATTTACTTGATCGTTTATTGGCTGCGTAGGAGACTCGAGCATTGCGCTCGAGCACATGCGGTATTCGGCCGAATACCGCCATGTGAAGAGCATCAAGATGCTCGAGCCGAACTGGTGTTCGGCCGAACATGCTCGATCAACACTAAGGCCTCATGCACACGACCGTTGTGTGCATCCGTGTCCATTGTTCTGTTTTCCATGATTTTCTGCGGACCCATTGACTTTCAATGGATCCATTGAAAACTCGAAAAATGCACCGTTGTTCATCCGCGTCCGTGACCCGTGTTTCCTGTCCGTCAAAAAAATAGGACCTGTCCTATTTTTTTGACGGACAACGGTTCACGGACCCATTCAAGTCAATGGGTCCGTGAAAAAACACATTGTCATCCGCGTCTGTGATCCGTGTCCGTGGCTACTTTCACACAGACGGATCCGCAGATCCGTCTGCATAAAAGCTTTTTCAGATCCGACAGTATATTCTAACACAGAGGCGTTCCCATAGTGATGGGGACGCTTCAAGTTAGAATATACTACGAACTGTGTACATGACTGCCCCCTGCTGCCTGGCAGCACCCGATCTCTTACAGGGGGCTGTGATCAGCACAATTAACCCCTCAGGTGCCGCACCTGAGGGGTTAATTGTGCGTATCATAGCCCCCTGTAAGAGATCAGGTGCTGCCAGGCAGGAGGGGGCAGACCCCCCTCCCTCCCCAGTTTTAAATTCATTGGTGGCCAGTGCGGCCCCCCTCCCTCGTATTTAATTCATTGGTGGCCAGTGCGGCCCCCCTCCCTCCCCTGTATTTAATTCATTGGTGGCCAGTGCGGCCCCCCCTCCCTCCCTCCCCTGTATTTAATTCATTGGTGGCCAGTGCGGCCCCCCTCCCTCCCTCCCCAGTATTTAATTCATTGGTGGCCAGTGTGGCCTTCCCTCTCCCCCCCTTCTAATTAAACCCCCCCCCATAATTGGTGGCAGCGGAGAGTTCCGATCGGAGTCCCAGTTTAATCGCTGGGACTCCGATCGGTAACCATGGCAACCAGGATGCTACTGCAGTCCTGGCTGCCATGGTTACTTAGCAATTTTAGAAGCATTATACTTACCTGCGATGTCTGTGACCGGCCGGGCGCTCCTCCTACTGGTAAGTGACAGGTCTGTGCTATAAGCAATGCACCGCACAGACCTTTCACTTACCAGTAGGAGGAGCGCCCGGCCGGTCACAGACAGCGCAGGTAAGTTTAATGATTCTAAAATTGCTAAGTAACCATGGCAGCCAGGACTGCAGTAGCGTCCTGGTTGCCATGGTTACCGATCGGAGTCCCAGCGATTAAACTGGGACTCCGATCAGAACTCTCTGCTGCCACCAATGATGGGGGGGATTTTAATTAGGAGGGGGGGAGAGGGAGGCCGCACTGGCCACCAATGAATTTAAAACTGGGGAGGGAGGGGGGTCTGCCCCCTCCTGCCTGGCAGCACCTGATCTCTTACAGGGGGCTATGATACACACAATTAACCCCTCAGGTGCGGCATCTGAGGGGTTAACTGTGCAGATCACAGCCCCCTGTAAGAGATCAGGTGCTGCCAGGCAGCAGGGGGCAATCATGTACACAGTTCGTAGTATATTCTAACTTGAAGCGTCCCCATCACTATGGGAACGCCTCTGTGTTAGAATATACTGTCGGATCTGAAAAAGCTTTTATATACAGAATCATTGTTTCTGGGCAGCAGATCACTGTTTAATCACCTCAGCTCCCCTAGCTTAAACCCCCTTAATGACCAGACCACTTTTTACAATTCTGCACTACACTACTTTCACGGTTTATTGCTCGGTCATATAACTTACCACCCAAATGAATTTTACCTTCTTTTCTTCTCACTAATAGAGCTATGATTTGGTGATATTTCAATGCTGCTGACATTTTTACTTTTTTTGTTATTAATTGAAATATACTGAATTTTTTGCAAAAAAATGACATTTTTCACTTTCAGTTGTAAAATTTTTCAAATAAAACTACATTTATATATAAATTTTTCTCTAAATTTATTGTTATACATGTCTTTGATAAAAAAAAAATGCAATAAGTGTATATTTATTGGTTTGCGCAAAAGTTATAGCGTTTACAAACTATGGTACAAAAATGTGAATTTCCGCATTTTGAAGCAGCTCTGACTTTCTGAGCACCTGTCATGTTTCCTGAGGTTCTACAATGCCCGGACAGTAGAAACACCCCACAAATGACACCATTTCGGAAAGTAGACGCCCTAAGGTATTCGCTGATGGGAATAGTGAGTTCATAGAAGTTTTTATTTTTTGTCACAAGTTAGCGGAAAATGATGATTTTTTTTTTTTTTTTTCTTACAAAGTCTCATATTCCACTAACTTGTGACAAAAAATAAAAACTTCCATGAACTCACTATGCCCATCACGAAATACCTTGGGGTGTCTTCTTTCCAAAATGGGGTCACTTGTGGGGTATTTATACTGCCCTGGCATTTTAGGGGACCTAAAGCGTGAGAAGTAGTTTGGAATCCAAATGCTTAAAAAATGCCCTGTGAAATCGTAAAGATTCTCATTGGAATTTGGGCCCCTTTGCGCACCTAGGCTGCAAAAAAGTGTCACACATGTGGTATCGCCGTACTCAGGAGAAGTAGGGCAATGCGTTTTGGGGTGTATTTTTACATATACCTATACTGTGTGAGATAAATATCTGTGTAAAAGACAACTTTTCCCATTTTTTTATACAAAGTTGTCATTTTACAGATATATTTCTCTCACCCAGCATGGGTATATGTAAAAAATACACCCCAAAACACATTGCCCTACTTCTCCTGAGTACGGCGATACCACATGTGTGACACTTTTTTGCAGCCTAGGTGCGCAAAGGGGCCCAAATTCCAATGAGTATCTTTTAGGAGGGCATTTTTAGGCATTTGGATTCCAGACTTCTTCTCACGCTTTAGGGCCCCTAAAATGCCAGGGCAGTATAAATACCCCACATGTGACCCCATTTTGGAAAGAAGACACCCTAAGGTATTCCGTGAGGGGCATGGCGAGTTCATAGAAGTTTTTTTTTTTGCCACAAGTTAGCGGAAATTGATATTTTTTTGTTTTTTCTCACAAAGTCTCCCTTTCCGCTAACTTGTGACAAAAAGTTCAATCTTTCATGGACTCAATATGCCCCTCAGCGAATACCTTGGGGTGTCTACTTTCCGAAATGGGGTCATTTGTGGGGTGTGTTTACTGTTCTGGCATTTTGGGCGGGGCTAAATTGTGAGCAACCCTGTAAAGCCTAAAGGTACTCGTTGGACTTTCGGCCCCTTTACGCACCTAGGCTGCAAAAAAGTGTCACACATGTGGTATCGCCGTACTCAGGAGAAGTAGGGAAATGTGTTTTGGGGTGTATTTTTACATATACCCATGCTGGGTGAGAGAAATATCTCTGTAAAATGACAACTTTGTATAAAAAAAATGGGAAAAGTTGTCTTTTACAGAGATATTTATCTCACACAGTATGGGTATATGTAAAAATACACCCCAAAACACATTGCCCTACTTCTCCTAAGTACGGCGATACTACATGTGTGACACTTTTTTGTAGCCTAGGTACGCAAAGGGGCCCAAATTCCAATGAGAATCTTTACGATTTCACAAGGCATTTTTTACGCATTTGGATTCCAACTACTTCTCACGCTTTAGCGGGGTATTTATACTGCACTGGTATTTTAGGGGACTTAAAGCGTGAGAAGAAGTCTGGAATATAAATGTCTAAAAAAATTTTACGCATTTGGATTCCATGAGGGGTATGGTGAGTTCATGTGAGATTATATTTTTTGTCACAAGTTAGTGGAATATGAGACTGGCGTCTCGCGAGATGACGCGCCGATGCGTCGATGAGGAAAAAACCGACCGCCCGCAGGACGCATCCCTGCGTTAGGCGGTCGGGAGAAGGTTAAATATTATTTTATTACTGTACCAAAAAGTAATTTGTTGATAATTGTTTGAGATATCATTTAAAATGTAGCTGCCACTTACATAATCTGCCTACAGGGACAGACCCGCTCTCCAACATAATGGCAGTGTATGACAGGGACAGGTCTTCTAGATCGTTACCAAAAACAGCACAAAAAATATTACGAGCACACTCGTGGATTTCATCTGAACTTACAGGGGGTCAAGTCCTGGGAAAAAAAAGTGTGGGAGCTCACCCAAAATCCACTGCCAACCCCCCCCCCCCCCCCCCCCCCAAAAAAAAAAAAATATTTCGCAGAAAATTCAGTGCAACATAAAACGTAAACAAAAACTGGAATTTGCGCTATATGTCTGTTCAGGCATAATTCGTCTCTTTCATATTATAAGCTCCCCTTATATATAATTTACTTACAGTTCTGAAGAGACTCAGGGGTGCTGGCAGGCTTGGCCTAAGGGGTGCTGGCAGGCTTGGATTCAGGGGTGCTGACAGGCTTGGCCTCAGGGGTGCTGGCTCGCTTGGCTGGGCAGAAGGAGTGTGGGAGACTGTGAGGCCTTTTTTCTCCAAGCTGCTCCGGAAAAAAAAAAATTTCATTACACCTCAGGTCAGACCACCAATCAGACCCCCAATATTAATCAGACCTCAGCTAACAGCCCCAATAAGATCCCCAATGTTAATAAGACCCCAATAAGACCTCAGATCACACCTCAGCTCAGACTCCAATATGAATGACCCCCAATCAGACCTCAGATAAGAGCCCAATGCCTCATAGCAGCCCTCAGTAGCCTCATAGAAGCCCCCAGTAGCCTCATAGCAGCCCCCAGTAGCCTTATAGTAGCCCCCAGTAGCATTATAGCAGCCCCCAGTAGCCTCATAGCAGCCCCCAGTAGCATCATAGCAGCCCCCAGTAGCCTCATAGCAGCCCCCTGTAGCCTCTCCATCAGCCCCCAGTGCCTCTCACCAGCCCCCAGTGCCTCTCCATCAGCCCCCAGTGCCTCTCACCAGCCCCAAGTGCCTCTCCATCAGCCCCTAGTCCCTCTCCATCAGCCCTCAGTCCCTCTCCATCAGCCCCCAGTGCCTCTCCGTCGTCCCCCAGTGCCTCTCACCAGCCCCCAGTCCCTCTCCATCAGCCCCCAGTCCCTCTCCATCAGCCCCCAGTACCTCTCCATCAGCCCCAGTGCCTTTCCATCAGCCCCCAGTGCCTCTCACCAGCCCCCAGTCCCTCTCCATCAGCCCCCAGTGCCTCTCCATCAGCCCCAGTGCCTCTCCATCAGCCCCCAGTCCCTCTCCATCAGCCCCCAGTCCCTCTCCATCAGCCTTCAGTCCCTCTCACCAGCCCCCAGTGCCTCTACATCGGCCCCCAGTGCCTCTCACCAGCCCTAAGTGCCTCTCCATCAGCCCCCAGTGCCTCTGACCAGCCCCCAGTGCCTCTCCATCGTCCCCCAGTGCCTCTCCATCAGCCCCCAGTGCACCCTCCTCGGTATTAAAATCATTGGTGGGCACTGCGCCCTCCCCGGTATTAAAATCATTGGTGGGCAGTGCGCCTCCCCCCGCCCCTCCACAGTATTAAAAAAATCATTGGTGGGCAGTATTCCCAACCCTCCCTCCCCAGTATTAAAATCATTGGTGGGCAGTAAGCCCCCCCCCCATCATTGGTGGCAGCGGCAGTTCCGATCGGAGTCCCAGCAGTGTAATGCTGGGGCTCCGATCGGTTACCATGGCAGTCAGGATGCTACTGAAGTCCTGTGTGGCTGCCATGGTCAGTTAGTCAGCAGCATACTTACATGTGCTGTGGCCGGCCGGCGCTCCTTCTTCTTGTAACTCACAGGTCTGTGCGGCGCATTGTTTATGCTTATGCAATGCGCCGCACAGACCTGTGAGTTACAAGAAGAAGGAGCGCCGGTGTTCTGCCAGATTTCTATACCTTGCGAAAACTCTATACCGGAAGTGACGCGGCCGCACTGGATTAGCAAAAAATCATTCGGGAGAAGGACTCCATGCGCATGCGCGAAACTGTACACCGCGCGTGCGCCCTTAGGGGTAGGTAGATTTTTTAGCGCAAAATATTCCATCAGATCTCCCTACCACTGAGTGCGCACACGCACACGCACAAATCATCAGGAGCAGTTCATCCTTACCGGGGAGATCTGATGGAACATTTTGCGCTTTAAAATCTACCTACCTCTAAGTGCGCACGTGCGGTGTTCGGTTTTGCACATGCACATGAAGTCCTTCTCCTGCAGCGCTGCAATGATTGCTAATCCAGTGGATTTGCGCTTGCGCAGCACCGCACACCCTCCTCCAGCTGATTCCTGTGCGGCCGCGTCACTTCCAGTGTGGCCGCGTCACTTCCGGTATAGAGTTTTTGCAATGTATAGAAATCTGGCAGAACACCGGCCGGCCACAGCGCATGTAAGTATGCTGCTGACTAACTGGCCATGGCAGACAGGACTTCAGTAGCGTCCTGGCTGCCATGGTAACCGCTTCCATTACTGATAATACAACCATCTGCATCCGTTTGAACGGATCCGGTTGTATTATCGTTAACATATTTTTAACAGTGCCAAAACGGATCCATCATAAACACTATTGAAAGTCAATGGGGGACGGATCCGTTTTCTATTGTGGCAGATTGTGCCAGAGAAAATTGATCCGTCCCCATTGACTTGCATTGGGGCCATGACGGATCTGTTTTGCTCCGCATCCCCAGGACGGAAAGCAAAATACAACATGTTGCGGTTTGCTCTCCAGTCTGGGAACGCAACTAAACGGAACAGAATGCATTTTGGAGCGTTCCGTTCGGTTCAGTTCAGCTTTGTCCCTATTGACGATGAATGGGGACAAAACTGAAGCGTTTTTTTCCGGTATTGAGCCCCTATGACGGAACTCAATACCGGAAAACTTTAACGCCTGAAAGTAGCCTAATAAGTCAGTGTTAGGTACTTTACATTTAGGGCACTCTTATTGTCTATCTGGTTTAAGGGCTGTGGGGGGTAAATTAAAGGTGTATATTGCCCTGTGTATTATCTTTAACTGAGTTTCTCTCCAGCTCTCAGAAAGTACATGTCTCCTAAAGTCTACCCACCCGCTTAGGATATCCTGTTCCAACCCTACCTCTCCTAGTTGGTTAGCCTAGCCTTTGAATGTTGAGTGAGAGTCACCCTGTAGTAGTTTTAGGCCTCAGGAAAGAGTAGATGTCCGATATGGATATGGAATGTCTGTTTTTGGATGTTAGGAGTCTGTCAAAATCGTTTGAAGGAGCTTCCCTAACGATATCTTTCAGTTTTGTCGTACAATAGTGCTTGATTTGCTGGTAAGCGAAGTGTTGTGGTCCCTGCAAGTCATCATATTTATTGCATAACTCCTCTAATGTAATCTAATGAGTTACTTGAACTCAGATGACCCCAATAAATGGAGGTGCTTGGAGCATTGAAATGAAAAGTTGCATAACTTGCGTGTCTCCTTCCATGTAATTAAAGTGTCTCTATGCTAGGTTATACCCTCTTATGTTGGGGAAATTAACTCCCCCTCCATTTTGGGCCTCATCAGATTCTAGGTCTTTTTCCTGCCCAAATACATGATATGAAGTTTGAGTTTAGAGCTCTAGCATCATTATGTTTTAACAGCATCAAAATTGTTTGTGGGGGGTAGAGAAGTCGAGAGAAGCAGAACATTTTGACCAGATGACATCTTTCTATTAGGTTGAGTGGGAGTTGGGCCCATCTTCGCAAATCCACAAATATCCTCTCTAACAAGGGTCTATAATTTAGGGTGTATAGAGATGAGGGGTGATGTCCTATTTTTATTCCAAAGTATATGATATTCTCCTGTGAACAAGGCAGACATAGCAGAGCTGGAGAGGGTCCAGAGGAGGGCAACTAAAGTAATAACTGGAATGGGGCAACTACAGTACCCTGAAAGATTATCAGAAATTAGGGTTATTCACTTTAGAAAAAAGACGACTGAGGGGAGATCTAATTACTATGTATATATATATCAGGGGTCAGTACAGAGATCTATCCCATCATCTATTTATCCCCAGGACTGTGACTGTGACAAGGGGACATCCTCTGCGTCTGGAGGAAAGAAGGTTTGTACACAAACCTAGAAGAGTATTCTTTACGGTAAGAGCAGTGAGCCTATGGAACTCTCTGCCTGAGGAGGTGGTGATGGTGAGTACAATAAAAGAGTTCAAGAGGGGCCTGGATGTATTTCTGGAGTGTAATAATATTACAGGCTATAGCTACTAGAGAGGGGTCGTTGATCCAGGGAGTCATTCTGATTGCCTGATTGGAGTCGGGAAGGAATTTTTTATTCCCCTAAAGTGGGGAAAATTGGCTTCTACCTTACCGGGTTTTTTTTTTTTTTTTGCCTTCCTCTGGATCAACTTGCAGGATGACAGGCCGAACTGGATGGACAAATGTCTTTTTTCGGCCTTATGTACTATGGTACTATGGTACTATGGTACTATGGTACTATGGTACTATGGTACCCACAGTTTATGCATCCGCCTCCATTCTCCCTCTCCCAGGTGTGTTTCTTGCAATAATGCAATATTTGCCTTCAGGCTCTGTAAATGGCGAAGTACCATCATTCGCTTCTCCGGGGAGGGTAGCCCTTTAAAATTCCATGTAACTATATGCATTATGGGATGTGACTGTAATAGTGTGGCTAAGTAAAGTATCTACCTGTCGCATGGGGGACCTCTCCGTGATACTCTGTGGAGGAGTGGTTACTCCTGATTGACTGGCTCTACATTTGGAGGTTAGACCCAGAAAGTTTAAAAGAGTATAAAGTGTGAACATTTATATAAAACTATGAACCTTAACATGGACATACAAATACAGGAAGGTATGTTTGCATCTAGCACCTCTCCCCTCATTTACTCCTGTCTACCTTTCTTGGGACTTCACTTTTTTCTGGGATTAAAGCCTTTCCTTCTTCCGTTCTCCTCCCACCCTCCCTCATTATCTAAGCAGAGCAATAAAGAACTAAATAACTGCTGCAAGAAAATATCTAGCATTGCATTTGATTACTGAAAAAGCAATGCCTAAACTATTATTTTCCCCTCCTATACTTCGTAATAGATGTAAAGATATAAACGCTCCAAACAGAGTATTCAGTACTTATCAGTCCACGGCCAACAAGGAATAGCGGTTGGACTTCTGGGCTCTCCGTGACTTCGGGGCTGATCCGGAGTCAGTTGCCATATAATCTCTTATGGGTGCCTTTGTCTACTCGATCCAGCAGGTACCAGCTCCAGAGGGTTCCCTTGATCTTTCTTTATCTCCACCTTGGTGCATGGCCGATGTGCCAGCTTATGCAGTAGGGACACGGCTGTCAGTGACTGCCGGGTCCGTGCCGCTGATCAGGCGGGCGCAACTCCTGCACCCGCCCGATCAGCCCGCCGTACATGTACGGTGCTGGTCCTTATGTCACGTCCACCAGTGCCGTACATGTACGGTGGGGGTCCTTAAGGGGTTAAATATCCCCCAAACCACCAATCAACATTAGTCTCCCAATATATTACAGTTTACTTCCTGACAGTCCTTTACCTCCAACTGGTCTAGCTAGCCAAAGGCTCCATTGGAAACAACTTCCCTGTGGGCCAAAATCAATAACTAGCTATAGCAGGGAGTATAAAGCCAACTGCAACTGATTAAAAAGTCACTAACATTGTCCCAATCTTCCCTCAGTAATAGGGGTGGTATACAAAGTGGAGTAACATCTCCAGACAGCTAGGTAACTTAAAGATGCACCAAATGGTCTTGAGGCCTATGCACACGCCGTGCGGCCTAGCAGTACTGCCAGACGGAAGAGGAGAGCGGGAGAAAGCTGAGGAGAGCGGAGCTGTAGCGGCTGTACAGCGGACAGCGCCTCGGTCTTCAAAATGACACAGTTATTGCCCCCGAACTTGCTTGCGTTGTTTGCTCCCAGAGATTCAATTCCATATTTGCCACCGTTGAGGAAACTACCTCATGAAAAGCACCACAACCAGCCATACTGTGGAATAGCTCCTTATATTAGAGAATTTGAGGACCCCATAGATCATGCCCCACCACCAACAAGAGCAGAGACTCGTGATGAGCAGATGGAAAGAAAGAGGAGAGAGAAGATTGAAAGAAGACAGCAGGATGTGGAGAATGAGCTGAAAGTCTGGGATCCTCACAATGATCCAAATGCGCAAGGAGATGCCTTCAAAACACTGTTTGTCGCCAGAGTGAATTATGACACAACAGAATCAAAACTGCGAAGAGAGTTTGAAGTATATGGACCCATCAAACGGATTCACATGGTTTACAACAAACGATCAGGAAAGCCCCGTGGATATGCCTTTATCAAGTATGAGCATGAATGAGACATGCACTCGGCGTACAAACATGCAGATGGGAAGAAAATTTATGGAAGGCGTGTTTTGGTTGATGTTGAGAGAGGACGTACTGTGAAAGACTGGCGCCCATGCAGGCTTGGTGGTGGTCTTGGCGGCACCAGACATGGGGGAGCAGATGTCAACATACGGCACTCAGGCAGAGATGATATGTCTAGATATGATGAGAGGGATCGTAACAGAGAAAGGGAAAGAGACCGTCGGGACAGAAGCCGGGACCGCGATAAAGATCGTGAGAGACGTAGAAGTCATTCCAGGGAATGTCGGAGGAGGTCCCGCAGCCGTGAAAAGGATGAAAGGAAACATAGCAGAGAAAAGAGTAGGGATAAGGATAAAGACAAGGATAAGGAAAAGGACAGAGGCCGCAAGCGTAGGAGTCGTAGTAGGGACCGGAAACGAGATAGAGACCGTGACAGGGAGAAGAAAGAAGAACGTGTTGAAGGGGATTCTCAAGAAGCTGCAGAGGTTACTGCTGAAGATTTACAAACAGATGATACAGGCTTTGATGGTATTGAGCTGAAGCCTGATCAAGAAGAGAAGATTAGGGATTGTGACAGGGACAGAGAAAAGGACAGGGATTGAGACCGTGATTGAGACAACAGGAGACGCAGTCATAGAGACAGAGATAGAGACACAGAGATAGAGACCGGGACAGAGAACACAAACGGGATAGAGACCGTGATGACCGCAGCGAGAAGAGGGAGGAGCAAGTTTCAGATAACGGTATGATTCCGGAGCCAGTTGAGGAGACCAGCCATGATATGTATTTAGACCAAGAATCCATGCAATCTGGAGACGGCTATTTATCCACAGAGAACGGCTATGTGATGGAGCCTCCTAAGGAGTGACCTTGTTTAAGCTGAAGAACTCTCCATCCTCAAATGAACTTCTCTTCAATAGCCAGATTTCTTAGTGTACATTCAAGATCCACAGCCACTGTTCTCACTTGTGAATATGCAGTACGCAGCCCTGCAGGGTATTGCGATGGTGAGGTCACGAGTTACTAGGCAATCGAGGGTTGCTCTTGGTTACTCACAGTTTATAGGAAGACCCTGGACAGGCATACAGCAGTGATGGAGAGGCTGGCACAGAAGTCCTCTGGGGCACTCTCAATGTATAGGGACCAGGCCGGTGGTAGGTGAGGTGCCCTGGGTGTTGCAGGTTTAATGTGCCGGTGGCAAGGTCCCTTTAAGTTCATGACGCCAGTGCTGGTGGCACACCGATTTGTAATGGGAATAATTGAGGAACACGTTGTGGTGAACCAAAACTTCCTTTTACTGGAAACAATGAACTATTTACAGTCTTAGGTTCAGTTCCATATGACAGCAGCAGTCACAAGCAGGCTTATACAATAATGGCAGGCACAATGTTCTTGCAAGATACTCAGAGGGTTAACACACTTACAGATCAGGCTGCACTTTTCCTCAGAAATCCTGTCTGTCTTTATCCCAAGGCCCGTATGCCCTATTGTTGGCTTTATCCTTGGTTAGGGAAACTTCCTCAGGTATATATCTTTGCTTTCAATTAAATCTTTCTGCCCTTCAGCTCTCTTGTCTAGCTGGAATACTGGCTCTGCTTTGCTCTGTTATGGGAACTTGTTTCTCAGGAGGCAGGCTCTTCTCCTGGTTGCAACTAGAAGCCTGGGCTATCTAGCTGCATATCAGAGGCTAGATCCCTGCTACCCTCTGCCTAGGGTGCACACAGACTTCAGGAATCCACAACTCTGACTACTCTCTCTCTCTGGTCTAGACCTGGCCATACACACCAAGGGGTCCCCAGCTCCCTCTAACGTCTAGGAGGAGGAACCACACCCCCAACAGGCCTGGTACCCAGGAGATACACACAAACAACATAAAAATATACATTAAAATGACATATAAAATACAATGGCCCTGTTCCACGGGAGGTGGAGAACAACGTGGCCCAATTGACCCTTGTGTAGTGCCCACAATTACCTAGTGGGAAACTACAAATACAACTTGGATTCCTTCAACCACGAGTAAATGTGCAGTTACTAAACTAAGTAATGCTGTTCACCATGAGTTTCAGATAACGCCATTGGAATATTTTTTTGTCTCGCAGGTGGGTACAGTACAGACCAAAAGTTGGGACACACCTTCTCATTCAAAGAGTTTTCTTTATTTTCATGACTATGAAGGCATCAAAACTATGAATTAACACATGTGGAATTATATACATAACAAACAAGTGTGAAACAACTGAAAATATGTCATATTCTAGGTTCTTTAAAGTAGCCACCTTTTGCTTTGATTACTGCTTTGCACACTCTTGGCATTCTCTTGATGAGCTTCAAGAGGTAGTCCCCTGAAATGGTCTTCCAACAGTCTTGAGTTCCCAGAGATGCTTAGCACTTGTTGGCCCTTTTGCCTTCACTCTGCGGTCCAGCTCACCCAAAAACCATCTCGATTGGGTTTAGGTCCGGTGACTGTGGAGGCCAGGTCATCTGGCGCAGCACTCCATCACTCTCCTTCATGGTCAAATAGCCCTTACTTTCAAAGTTTTCCCAATTTTTTGGCTGACTGACTGACCTTCATTTCTTAAAGTAATGATGGCCACTCGTTTTTCTTTACTTAGCTGCTTTTTTCTTGCCATAATACAAATTCTAACAGTCTATTCAGTAGGACTATCAGCTGGGTATCCACCTGAATTCTCCTCAACGCCACTGATGGTCCCAACCCCATTTATAAGGCAAGAAATCCCACTTATTAAACCTGACAGGGCACACCTGTGAAGTGAAAACCATTTCAGGGGACTACCTCTTGAAGCTCATCAAGAGAATGCCAAGAGTGTGCAAAGCAGTAATCAAAGCAAAAGGTGGCTACTTTGAAGAACCTAGAATATGACATATTTTCAGTTGTTTCACACTTGTTTGTTATGTATATAATTCCACATGTGTTAATTCATAGTTTTGATGCCTTCAGTGTGAATCTACAATTTTCATAGTCATGAAAATAAAGAAAACTCTGAGAAGGTGTGTCCAAACTTTTGGTCTGTACTGTATGTGATGTCATGATATGGGCAGATCATCTGATAAGGGGCGGCGGCAATTTTTATCTTGCCTAGGGCAGCAAAAATCCTTGCACCGGCCCTGACTATGTGTTGCTGCTCTCCGGAAGGGATGGTAAAGTGTGATGCACTCCAGTGGGGTCAGGGTCTGCAGTAGACCAGTGTGCTTCTTTTCTGGAGGAATTCAGGTGCAAAACAATAAAGGTGAGGCAAAGGGCTAGTTTCTCCAGTCTCCTTCATGGCAGACGAAGGGTTTGATGCTGATGAAAGGCCTGAGCTAGCTGTCCCTCTCTCTCTCAGAACACTGGTACCCTGGGCAAAGGCTGGTGATACAGGGTCTGTGGGAGAGTATCTGTCACGGCTGTGTCATTGTCTGGTGTAGTGGACCATGACACTTTTCCCGTGCATGCTTGTTGCTGGTGGCAACATGTTGTTTTGCATGTTTTGACACTTTCCCTTTAAGTTGTGTGTCCTTTACCATCCTGGTGTGTTTGGGGTTAATATGTGTGCTTGGTGGAGCTGGGTGTGGCCTCTGGCTCTTCTTATACTGTGTTGTGAGCCTGAAGGTCAGGTGGTTGTTTGCCTGTATATGTGTAGGAGCTCTGCTCCTTTCTGGATGTGTCATGTTACCTGTGTGAGGGCATCCTAGTTGGACATCATTTGTCTCCCTTTGTCTCCTTTCCCCTCCTCACCTGTTATGTTGTTTGGTGTGGTTTATGTCATGTCTGTTGTTCCATGTCAGGTCGGTTTGGTGTTGTGATCTGAATGGATGATTGATATTTTCCCCAGTCTGTTGTTGAACCTAAAAGATATTTGCAGCCTTGACTGGAGCCACCGTGCATCGGTGTCCGCATGGGGGTCCAGATTGTTTTGGTGTTTTTCCATCTTTGCTGCGACAGGTAAGTGTTTTATGTTCTGGTGTGCTGTTGTTTCTCCAGGTGCTTACCTACCTTTCAAGTTGCTGCTGATTGTCTTTTCCCTTCCACCTGTTACTAGGCAGCTGGAGACTCCTGTTCGTCTGAGTCCCTGAGGAACCAGTTGTCTCCTATTCCTGACCCCTATGCCAGGGACCGTTAGGATCAGTAGGATCCAGGTTCAAGTGTATGAGCCCTCCCACCTTTAGGGGGCGCTCATACGGTCAGAAGATCAGGGTCAGGCTTAGGGCGGCTGTAGGAGGTGACCTGCTCCCTATCCCTGTTTTGTGGCCTAGTATCAGTTCCCATTATATGGTGGGGAGTTTCTCCCACTCCCCACCATGACAGTATCACCATCTCAGCATTTTCTTCTGGTCACTCAATTGTTTGCCAAAGACTCCTCTTCTAAGCACTGTTCCCTAACTGTAGAACACTAAGTTCTCTGACTGCTCTTCTTATATACAGTTTCTGGCTGTACTAGAACCTTCTAGTGGGAGGGGTGGAGTGGAGAAACTCAGCACAAACAAATACAATGTTACAACTCCTGTGTCTCATAGACTATACTATACTACTCAATGGCAACGACACAGCAGTTTTTCCGGACAAAAACAGATTTTCAGACATAACCACAGAGCTAAACCAGTTAATCAAAAGGTCCATCTGTCTGGTTTTGGTGGTAAACCAGTCTACCCTTTTCTCTCAAAAATATGGTCTTCTTTAAAGGGGTATTCCCATCTCAGACAATGGGGGCATATTGCTAGGATATGCCCCCATTGTATAATAGGTGCGGGTCGGCAACGTGAAGAAGGTCGGGCTACCCTCCACTCATTTCTATGGGGCTGCCAAAAATAGCTGAGCACTGGCTCGGCTATTTCCATCGGCCCAATAGAAATGAACGAGAGCCCACCACACTTGCGCGGCCACCGTGTACATTCACTTCAATGTGGCTGACGGAATTATCCGAGCTAGCACTCAGCTATTTTCAGAGGCCCCTTAGAAATGAATGGGGGGCGGACGCGCATGCGTGGTGCGCACTCCTTTACTTTGTCAGCTCAGTTTACGAGACCCACACCTATCAGACAATGGGGGCATATACTAGCGATATGCTCCCATTGTCTGAGATAGGAATACCCCTTTAAACCTCATAGTAGCTGTGGAAATTTACCAGCTTCTCATTATTAGCTAGAAAGTCCCAAAAGCCTCTCATTATTCATTAAACCTTTTCACATTGCTGTGCAAAAACAGTGCAAATGAACAGGATATATATCACAACATAAATATAAAATGCAGTTACACAGTAAGTCAATGCAAGTCAACCCTTTAAAATGAAATAAAGTAAGGAGTTGATGACTTTGCATAGGGAAACAGGTAAATGTCCATGAATGTCCAGACTTCAAAGTACCCCTGCTCCACAGCACTACATGTACCATGAGACTATGCAGTCACCTTATACCAGGGATGTGGAACCTTTTTGCTGCCGAGGGCCATTTGGATATTTGTAACATCGTTCGCGGGCCATACAAAATTCTCAACGCAAAAATTTGACTACTATATTTGGTCAAACATATAACCGACTTAGGGGTAAGTTACAGAAATTGCACTTCAATTTTAAAAAATCTATAGCGCTATATTTTTGCAGCACTAAATGGCACCTGCACTATATATATTACATATAGTACAGCCGCCATTTTGACAACACATAGCAGTCTAATTTTTAAGTTCAGAAAGTTATTTATTTAGTTCTTTATTTGGCATTAATGGCAGCCAAGCTAAACCCGAGGGGAGGGGGGGGGGGGGGGGGGGGGGTTTTCACCCAAATTTCATTCTGCCACTGTCTCTGCCTCTTTCTTTGCAACTGTCCCTGCCTTTGTCCCTTTCTAAGTCTCAGATCTGCCCCCCACCTCCATCAGCCTCCTATCAAACACCCTAGCCTCAAATCTGACAGCCATCAGACCTCCCAGCCTTAGATCAGACCGCCATCAGACCCTCCCCTGCCTTAGATCACACCCCCATCAGACCCTCCCTAGCCTCAGATCAGACCCTCATCAGCCCTCAGCCTCAGACCAGCCCCCATCAGACCCCCCAGCTTTAGATCAGCCCCCATCAGACCCTTCAGCCTCAGATCAGACCCCCCCAGCATCAGATCAGTCCCCATCAGACCCCCCATCCTCAGATGAAACCTTCCCCACCCTCCATTAGCCTCAGATCAGCCCCTATCAGACCCCCCAGCATCCAATCAGACCTCAGATCAGACTCCGAAAGGCACTGCCACTTGGCAGATTCACTTACCCTCCCTGGTCTTCTTCCCGCCGTGCTGTACTGTGACCTGACCCCACCCCTGCCTTATACAGTCACTAATATCAATGACATCAGCCAATTGAAGCCAGCCAATATAAGGAGATATCATGGAATCTTTTTTTTATCAACTTTGCACAATAACCTTTTTTTTTAGCTTTTTGTTCATGCGCGCAGCCAGACGAATCCAGTTTTTTTACCTATTGTTTAAGACATGTCATGATTTCTAGAATAATCCCAAACAGAATTTTAACAACATGCAATACTGTATAATGAAGTGTGGCAATTTGTTTGACAAATCGCTATACATAGCTTTACCATCTGCTGTAATAGTCCTTGTCTGCAGAGCTGTTATTTCATTGTGCACTATGCAATTAGAAGTTGTTAACAGAATTTCACGTTTCCAAACTTCTCAGCCCACATGATATAAATAGCTGTATGCAAGCAGCTTTAGTGCAATTTTTATAATTTCCCTAAATGTATTTTTACAGCACTAAAATTGAGCACCATGATATTTGGACATGGTGTCACACTAAAATTCACTGTCAGAAAGGCAGTGCACTGTGGCCAAGGAGTGTCAGAGGATCCTGTAAAGAGGCTGTTGCAGGGACCTCCAACTCTAGAGACTCCCACTCTATGACATAGGATTCAGTGTGCTAATATAACACATTATTAGCACATTGAATCCTCCTCGTATACCAGGCACGATCATGGTCCCAGTACATGGCGAGCCGAGGCCTATTGGACGCTTTAGGGTCCATTCAGACGTCTGCAACTGTTTTGCGGTCCGTAAATTGCGGATCCGCAAAACACGACACCAGCCATGTGCGTTCCGTATTTTGCGGACCGCACATGGCCAGCACTATAATAGAAATGCCTTTTCTTATCCGTTGATGCGGACAAGAATAGGACATGTTCTAGTTTTTTGTGGGGCCGCGGAACGGAAGTGCGGATGCGGACAGCACACTGTGTTCTATCCGCATCTTTTGCGGCCCCATTGAAAATGAATGGGTCTGCACTCATTCCGCAAAATTGCGGAACGGATGTGGACCCATTTTGTGGACATGTGAATGGACCCTAATGTTAAGCCCACAAGGGTGTTGTACCTCCAGTACAACCAGAATAGGTGAGCAGTGCACCCTATTGTCACCTTCTTCTTTTCCCTTCATTTACAGTCCTGCCCATATTGAGCTTATCTTGTTTTGCATGTATCACTCTATGCCAGGGATGGCCAACCTGAGGCTCTCCAGCTGTTGAAAAACTACAACTCCCAGCATGCCCAGACTGCCTGGGCATGGTAGGATTTGTAGTTTTACAACAGCTGGAGAGCCGCAGGTTGTCCATGCTCTATGCAATGTCACAATAATTATTTTTTTTGTCTTCAAATTCGCATTATACCAGGGATGCACATGAACGGCTAAAATCTCCTCCTTGTACCGTTCTTTAATGCTTCTCTGGCTTTCTGCATGGGTCTGCTCATCCATCTCTTCTGCAATTAAGTTAAAGGGGCTGTTCCATAAAAAAAATATTCAACATTTTTTCAAACCAGCACCTAAATCTGAATACTTTTGTTACTGCATGTAATTATAAATTTAGTATAGCCACTGAGTTTATTCAATAAAATCTTTCCTAAACAGAACCACCTGTTTTGTTCTTTTCTTTATTTCTCTGTCCACTTCAGTATCATTTCTCAAGAGGACATACATGCTCAGTTCCAACCTTGAACTGCCACCAGCTGTATCTACTGTTAGAAGGCATGACAGTTCAGGAGAGAAATCTGTAGCACAATTGCAACGGGTGCCTCCCCCTAGGGCCCTCTATATATAAAATGCACGTCGCAGGTGTAGGAATGCCGAGTGGTATAGCGCGGCCTAAAATGTCCCTTTATGTGTGTCACAGTGCTCCTACCTGGATACGGCTGGACCACAGGCTTTGGCTCCGAAGCAATACATAGGGGGAATAATTGAGGGATTTGAAAGAAAGATTGAGTCCAGACCTTGTATGTAGTTGAACAGCAACTTTACTTTGGTAAACGTTTCTCCAAAACAGTTTACAGACCTTGGTCCCAGCAGGCTTAAAGGGCTTCTGTCAGCCCACTAAACCGTTTTTTTTTTTTTTTGTTTACTAATAATCCCTATACTGCGAGCTCTGCATACAGTCGTGGCCAAAAGTTTTGAGAATTACATAAATATTGGAAGTTGGAAAAGTTGCTGCTTAAGTTTTTATAATAGCAATTTGCGTATACTCCAGAATGTTATGAAGAGTGATCAGATTAATTGCATAGTCCTTCTTTGCCATGAAAATTAACTTAATCCCAAAAAAACCTTTCCACTGCATTTCATTGCTGTCATTAAAGGACCTGCTGAGATCATTTCAGTAATCGCCCTTGTTAACTCAGTTGAGAATGTTGACGAGCACAAGGCTGGAGATCATTATGTCAGGCTGATTGGGTTAAAATGGCAGACTTGACATGTTAAAAGGAGGGTGATGCTTGAAATCATTGTTCTTCCACTGTTAACCATGGTGACCTGCAAAGAAACGCTTGCAGCCATCTTTGCGTTGCATAAAAATGGCTTCACAGGCAAGGATATTGTGGCTACTAAGATTGCACCTCAATCAACAATTTATAGGATCATCAAGAACTTCAAGGAAAGAGGTTCAATTCTTGTTAAGAAGGCTTCAGGGCGTCTAAGAAAGTCCAGCAAGCGCCAGGATCGTCTCCTAAAGAGGATTCAGCTGCGGGATCAGAGTGCCACCAGTGCAGAGCTTGCTCAGGAATGGCAGCAGGCAGGTGTGAGCGCATCTGAACGCACAGTGAGGCGAAGACTTTTGGAAGATGGCCTGGTGTCAAGAAGGGCAGCAAAGAAGCCACTTCTCTCCAAAAAAAACACCAGGGACAGATTGATCTTCTGCAGAAAGTATGGTGAATGGACTGCTGAGGACTGGGGCAAAGTCATATTCTCTGATGAAGCCTCTTTCCGATTGTTTGGGGCATCTGGAAAAAGGCTTATCCGGAGAAGAAAAGGTGAGCGCTACCATCAGTCCTGTGTCATTCCAACAGTAAAGCATCCTGAGACCATTCACGTGTGGGGTTGCTTCTCATCCAAGGGAGTGGGCTCACTCACAATTTTGCCCAAAAACACAGCCATGAATAAAGAATGGTACCAAAACACCCTCCAACAGCAACTTCTTCCAACAATCCAACAACAGTTTGGTGAAGAACAATGCATTTTCCAGCATTTTCCAGCACGATGGAGCACCGTGCCATAAGGCAAAAGTAATAACTAAGTGGCTCGGGGACCAAAACGTTGACATTTTGGGTCCATGGCCTGGAAACTCCCCAGATCTTAATCCCATTGAGAACTTGTGGTCAATCCTCAAGAGGCGGGTGGACAAACAAAAACCCACTAATTCTGACAAACTCCAAGAAGTGATTATGAAAGAATGGGTTGCTATCAGTCAGGAATTGGCCCAGAAGTTGATTGAGAGCATGCCCAGTCGAATTGCAGAGGTCCTGAAAAAGAAGGGCCAACACTGCAAATACTGACTCTTTGAATAAATGTCATGTAATTGTCGATAAAAGCCTTTGAAACGTATGAAGTGCGTATAAATATATTTCACTACATCACAGAAACAACTGAAACAAAGATCTAAAAGCAGTTTAGCAGCAAACTTTGTGAAAACTAATATTTGTGTCATTCTCAAAACTTTTGGCCACGACTGTACATAAGTTAAATAATCATTTTTGTTCAGTAGAATTTGATAAAAAGCGATTTTTAAAATATGCAAATTACCTTGCTACCAGCAAGTAGGGCGGCTACTTGCTGGTAGCAGCCGCATCCTCCGATCCTAATGACGCCCCCTCCGCATTGTGATTGACAGGGCCAGGGAACGGAATCGTTCTCTGCTGGCCCTGCCTGTTAGCATTCAAAATCTGGCGCCTGCGCCGCGCCCGTACCTATCTTCAATCTGCGCAGGCGCACTGAGAGACGGCCACTCGCTCGGCCGCTCCATCCTCAATGCGCCTGCGCCGATGACGTCACATCTACACCCGGCGCAGGCGAATTGAGGAGCGAGCGGCCGCCTCTCAGTGCGCCTGCGCAGATTGAAGATACGTACGGCCTGGCGCAGGCGCCAGATTTTGAATGCTAACAGGCAGGGCCAGCAGAGAACGATTCCGTTCCCTGGCCCTGTCAATCACAATGCGGAGGGGGCGTCTTTAGGATAGGAGGATGCGGCTGCTACCAGCAAGTAGCCGCCCTACTTGCTGGTAGCAAGGTAATTTGCATATTATAAAAATCGCTTTTTATCAAATTCTACTGTACAAAAATGATTATTTAACTTATGTATGCAGAGCTCGCAGTATAGGGATTATTAGTAAACAAAAAAAAAAAAAACGGTTTAGTGGGCTGACAGAAGCCCTTTAAGCATGAAACTGGCAGGCAAACTCCACCCTGCTACATCTGTCCCTCCTAGCTCCTGAGGCTCTAAGCTTTGGCCTCCATGGCCAGCAGAGCTGAGGGTGCTCTGGCCATCTTGGGCACGTCCAACAGAGACGTGCCCTGCACACCTTCCCCTAGCAGGGGGTTAGCTAGACTTACTCGAACTCGTCCCCACCCTTCCTGCAGGAAGTGGGACTAACCCACTTCTCCAGGGGGGTTAGAATAGAAGATAGTTCTGCCATATCTGCTGCCACCTGCTGGTAAACCAGGCACATTACATTTGAACATAACAGTTGCAAACAGATTAGGAATGCACAGTGTGGAGGACCTGGAATAGAATGCATAAAATGACATTAGGTTAGACCAATAAAGACAGTAGCAAGTTGCAGAAGTTGTAACACCACTCTGGGGTGTTACACAATGGACATCCCCGCCTGAATTGCCAGTCTTAAAAAAAAATCTAGCCGAGCATTTGGAACAATGAGTGAGGAGCGTTCTGGAACCATGTGAGATTAGTTCTGGTTTTGTTAGAACAAGATTGTCATGTACTATATGATGTTTGATTTTCACAGTTTTTTACATCAATCATGGGATAACCCTTTTAAATCAGTATGTCTTTGGATTTTATGCTAGAAAATACTCCTAAATTGCACAGAGTAACAATATAATTTTTTTTTTATTATTAAATATCTTTTTATTAAAAGGATATTATTACAAGGCATTATACATAATGCAGGACATGAGACATTGTAAGGAGGTAACTGGTGAGCTGTTTGTGAGTCGGCCTTATGCTCCTGTAATTTGCCCACTGGCTCCTGGTATCGCCCATACGGCTCAGGTAGGAGAGTGTTAGGTCCCGGGCTACTTGAGAAACCTTGGCGTGGTGCCGGGCTTAGACATGTTCTACACCGTAGAACATGTTGACTAATCTCTCAATTTTAAAATCAGTTTGAGGGTTTAGTGAGATTACAGAGTGCACCTATGTTTGTTATTGTTTTGTTATATTGTTACATAAGACATTGTAGAATACATAAAATATAGGGGTAGGTCAGTCCAACCTTTATAACATACAGCTTAAGACATAAATGATGAAAATAATCAAAGATACAGTGGTACATTTGATGCTGTTATCAGATATGCAAACAAATGAGCAACTCGAAATCCCTTGAAATGAATTAGACAATATAATTTTTTGAATGGACAAATATGTTAAAAGTAGTGGCCATAACAGCCACACATGTCGCATACATCATTTAAGACATTTTGCGTATGTGCAGTGCGCCAGTCCTACAGGGTGAGCGAATGTGAGGTCACAGGGGTAGTTAATAAACCGAGGGTTGCTCTTGGTACTCACATTTTTTATTTACCCTGGGCAGGTGTACAGCAGTGATGGAGAGGCTGGCACATGAATCCTCTGGGGCACTCTCTGTATATAGGGACCAGGCCAGGTGGTAGGTGAGGTGCCCTGGGTGTTGGAAGTTTAATGTGCCGGTGGCAAGATCCCTTATAGTTCGTGACGCCAGTGTCGGTAACGGTGGCACACCGATTTGTTGTAGGAATAATTGAGGTACACAAAGTTGCAGTGAACCAGAACTTCTTTTTACTGAACAGTTCAACTATTTACAGGTTTCAGTTAGTTCCACATGTACAATGTTGGTCACAGGCAGGCTTCACATAAGTGGCAGGCAAAGTCTTTGCAAGATACTCAGAGGGAATAACACTTACAGATCAGGCTGTATTTTCCTCAGATCCTGTCTGGCTTTCTCCAAGGCCCGTATGCCCTATAGCTGGCTTTATCCTTGGGTAGGGAAACCTTCCTCTGGTGTAAATCCTCTTGCTGTAAATATCCTTCTGCCCTTCAGCTTTCTACTTAGCTGGATAAAAGTGGCTCTGCACTGTACTTTTCAAGGTGCTAGATATCTTCAGGAGGCAACTTCTTCTCCTGGGTGCAAGCTAGGAACCTGGGCTATCTAGCTGCATGTCAGAAGCTGCTCTTCAGCTAACCTCTGGCTAAAATTCTCACTTGGCTTCTGACCATACTCTCCTCCTCTCCTGAACTGGACCTGACTATATATACTAGGGGTTCCCTAGCTCCCTCTACAGCTTAGGAGGAGGAACTACACCCCTAACAGGCCTGGTACAGGAGATATTCATGAAATTATACATTACAATGTAATATAAAATGCAATAGCAATTTCCCACAGGAGGTGGAGAACAACGTGACCCAATTGACCCTTGAGTAGTGCCCACCCTTACGTAGTGGGATACCCCGCTACTTTGAGGTTGCCCGACCTCGGCGCAACATAGGGGGCCCGCCCAGCTGGACACTGTGACCTGAAAGACAAAAATGCAAAGCAGGCATATACAACCGAAGGAGAAAACAAAAACGAGCGGCACTCACCGATTGTAGAAGGTACACTTTATTCCAAGGCAGGAGGGGGGTGCATGAGGTGCAAACACAGCATTAACAAGCACATAAAACCAATAAAACAATACAAATACGAGAATACAAATAATCCAGAGATAATTCATTATAGAAATACGCTCATATCTATTTTTTCATTTAGTCCCAAGGGACCCATTGCATCTGTGCGTAAGATCCATTTTGTTTCTCTTCTCAGAAGCTCCCTCTCTCTGTCACCACCTCTCTCTGTGCGATTAACTATTTCAAGACCGGCAAAGGTTAATACACTAGGATTTCCATTATGTACCCTGTTAACATGATCTATTAACCGCGGAACCCCCTTTCCTGTTTTTAAAGAGTTTAGATGTTCACGGAATCTTTTGAATAAACAGCGGATGGTTTTACCAATGTAGAAGCGTCAGCATCTACATAGAATTAAATAAACCACAAACTTGCTGCGACAGGCAATAAGTGGAAAAACCCTGTGTTCTATCCCTGCAACAGAGATCACTTGCAATTGGGAATTAAAGCTGCAGAAGGAACAGCTTCTGCATCTTTTATTCCCTTTTGGTCTTTGTTCAGACAGCCATGTAAAGCGTTTTTTTCTAAAATGGCTAGTTACTACTTGGTCACGTATTGTGTGGCACCTTCTGAACGCTATCACTGGTTTTGTATCTTTGAGTTGTGATAGTGATTCATCCCTCACTAGGATGCTCCAGTTTTTTCCTATGACCTGTTTTATTTTTTCGGCCATGGGACTAAATTTAAAGGAGAAAGCAAAGGGTGGGGGGATTTGGCTGTGGATTTTCCCTCCCTCAATTCTGTCTGGTGTACTTTTGACGCTTTTTGCATCGCTTGATTAAGCAAATCTGGGGGGTAACCTCTATGTCTCAGCCTAACGCGCAAATCCAGCGCCTGTTTTTCATAGCTCATTGGGGTAGTATTAATCCGCGCAAGTCTTCTAAATTGGCCATATGGCACTGATTTTTTCACTGTATTCGGGTGATAACTGGAGAAGTGGAGGAGGGAGTTGGCGGCGGTCGGCTTACGAAAACCCTCCGTCACCAACTCCCCCTCCACCACAGACACCACTACATCCAGAAACTCGATTCTATTGCCCCCAAACTGGTAAGATTATTGCGTTTGAAGATTATTTGCAAATCCACTATTGCTACAGGCTGAGCACCACCGTGAGGCATCACTCCTGGGTATCTGGATCCAGCATAACTATAGGTTCGGTGTAGTGCCACTGGTATACCTCTTCTATATTTTGATATGCAGGCATATACAACAATCACTACATTTGCAAGGAAAATATCAGGCAGCTCCGCTGGCAAAGGAACAAGTGCGGTGAAAAGGGGCGTCGTTCTCTTCACACAGGATAGTACAGGGAACAGGGGCGCTGACCTGGTACAGCGTATCAGAAATAACCAGGATAGTCCATAATAATAAAATATGATAGTCCCGTAAAACAGCATCTCAGAGGCATTGTGGTCATCTCTGGGCACAGTTCTTGAATTAAAATTGCATATAAAAAAGTCACAGCACAGAACTCTACACCTCAGGGATAATTTCCCCTGGCAAGTCCCGGTAGATAAAAGTAGTGGTGCAATATCCCTATTTAACCTGATAAGTGGGTTAAAAGTGTAAGGTGCGAAACAACAGGCACAAACTTGGAAATGGCACTTGAAGCAGGCAGGATGTCCTGAAAAACAAACATGGGAGAAAAGCTATTGGTATTCTCAGTGGCTTTTCAACTACCACTGGGGCGTGGGTAACTGGCAGCAGCTCATGGGGCCAAAACATAGGACTCCTGTCCTGAAACAGTTAAATTTACTGTAAGGGTCCCTCAGCAATCATGGCCTAGCAGTGTCCAGTTCATTCTGATCATCAGACGTGGTGCATCCTGGTTCCGCTCTGAGTCTTAGCCTGGAACGGGAATCCACACTTGGCTGGGCCCACAAAATAGCATTAACAGGCAAATGAAGAACAAATGGGCCTGTCAATTGCACAGGCTCCGCAAGCCTGGGGGTTAACGATGCAGGAGGCTCCATAGGTCTGGGTGTCGCCGGCTTTATGCGACGGACCCGACTCCTGGTGTAACAAAGTTTCTCGGGCACAGGCATGGTGGTCGCCAAGCTGGTGGCGACGGGATCTTTCACTGCAGGCCCGGGGACATCAGAGTTCTTGGACGAATCGCTATTGTCCGGTGGTATTGGTGCCACTCTGGACACAGCAAGTTGATGCAGGCCATCGCGATGGATTTCTAGCCTGGCGATCTGGTCCCCCAAAGTCTCATGCAATGCTCCGCTGCAGGGATCCGTACTGTCGCAGCAGGGGCAGATGCGGAGTCATGACTTTTTCCTCGCCGCAGGACATCAAGGGTCTAATGGAATTTCTGCATGTTTTCCATCTCCACTTGTGTCTTTTCCCTGCGGGGAAGCACAGTAGGCTGCCAGAAGATATTGGGGCCGGTGAAGGAACCCCTCTCCTGGTAAGTATTGCGAGCAGGCTCTGCCGGACTCTCTGGCTCGCATTCTGGACTGGTGGGCTCTTCAGGCTCTTCCCAATCCTCTGGTCCCGGCTTGGGACGGGTAATTGCCGTGGCATAAGGACCCCTCAGGCCCTCGGCGGGGGTAAATTCCACTTCTTCTCCTTCGCGGAGGTTATGCAAATGTTCGGGTAAGTAACTGCGTTTTACAGACCTCCGATTCACAAAAAGGTCTCGGCCTGTGGAGAAGTCCTTGATGAACCCGAAACCCCGGCTTTTATCAAACGTTAACACCACTCCCATCCTTCTCTCCAGACGGGGCTGAGTATTCGCATGGTGCTCGTACACCGTCTTCGCGAGCTCCTTGAAGTAGATTTTTTTCTCTGTAGTCTTTAGTATTGCCGCGGCGCGTATCTCGGCCATCAGCAAGGGCCATTGCGCACTAGGCTGGGCAAATCCACCCCGCGAGCCAGGGCACGGCTCGGGCTGCGACCGTGGTGGGAAGCAAGGTGGCCTCTCCGGTCCCGGAGTATAGGCGGATGGTGCTTCTCCCTTCTCGATCATTGCAGGCTCTGTAGTCTTGACTGTAGGTGAAGCCATTCGGTTAGAGAAATCCTCACTCTCCAACATGCTCGATCCCTTTACTGTGTATGACAGGGCGGCTCTCAGTACTTCACACAAGACCTCCCACTGCTCCGGGAGGCCGCCCCCTAGGTACTCCAACATGGGGGAAGCGGAGTCCATCTTGGCAGACATGCAAATTAGATGATAAGGCTGTGGCGCGAACATACAGTCCTTCCCGCTCTTTCAGCAGAAGGCGCCAAATTCTTCCCGCCAACAAAATACAGCGATGGCGCAGCAATAATTCCAGTCAGCTTAGGCGGCCATCTTTAAGCATAAGGCTGTCAATTCACTGACAGCAAGCGGTGACTCAGAAAGCAGCAAACAGTCCACAATATACAGTTTTTCACACCGCGATTGTCCACAGTTCTTTAGCCCAACAATTTTTAAATAAATGGATAGGGCATTTATCACTTAATAAGCAATTATGGCACACAGTTCAGATTCCACTATGGAGTCGGAATATTTTGTTCGTGATGCCAAAATATGCAGTGCGCCAGTCCTGCAGGGTGAGCGAATGTGAGGTCACAGGGGTAGTTAATAAACCGAGGGTTGCTCTTGATACTCACAGTTTTTATTCACCCTGGCCAGGCGTACAGCAGTGATGGAGAGGCTGGCACAGGAATCCTCTGGGGCACTCTCTGTGTATAGGGACTAGGCCAGGTGGTAGGTGAGGTGCCCTGGGTGTTGGAAGTTTAATGTGCCGGTGGCAAGATCCCTTATAGTTTGTGACGCCAGTGCCAGTAACGGTAGCACACCGATTTGTTGTAGGAATAATTGAGGTACACAAAGTTGCAGTGAACCAGAACTTCTTTTTACTGAACAGTTCAACTATTTACAGGTTTCAGTTAGTTCCACATGTACAATGTTGGTCACAGGCAGGCTTCACATAAGTGGCAGGCAAGGTCTTTGCAAGATACTCAGAGGGAATAACACTTACAGATCAGGCTGTATTTTCCTCAGATCCTGTCTGGCTTTCTCCAAGGCCCGTATGCCCTATAGCTGGCTTTATCCTTGGGTAGGGAAACCTTCCTCTGGTGTAAATCCTCTTGCTGTAAATATCCTTCTGCCCTTCAGCTTTCTACTTAGCTGGATAAAAGTGGCTCTGCACTGTACTTTTCAAGGTGCTAGATATCTTCAGGAGGCAACTTCTTCTCCTGGATGCAAGCTAGGAACCTGGGCTATCTAGCTGCATGTCAGAAGCTGCTCTTCAGCTAACCTCTGGCTAAAATTCTCACTTGGCTTCTGACCACTCTCCTCCTCTCCTGAACTGGACCTGACTATATATACTAGGGGTTCCCTAGCTCCCTCTACAGCTTAGGAGGAGGAACTACACCCCTAACAGGCCTGGTACAGGAGATATTCATGGAATTATACATTACAATGCAATATAAAATACAATAGCAATTTCCCACAGGAGGTGGAGAACAACGTGACCCAATTGACCCTTGAGTAGTGCCCACCCTTACGTAGAGGGATACTACATATGTTCTTCCTTGAAAAAGATACATGAAATGTGCTACGGAGGGTACGATGTGGGGACACTGCAGGAACTGTGCAAACAGACAAATAGATCATTTAGGTAGGTATTGTAGACATGCAGTTTTGTCATTGATGTGAGACTGTACCCTTTGGTGTAGGCACGGTGCCCATTGTATCTTGTCTGATTATTTTTAAGGAGATCAATATAGACGATTTCCTGCTGCGTCCACCCACTGCTCTTTTTTGTGCTATGTTTTTTAAATCTCTTATGTGATGTATGTGACCTGTGTGGCTGTTATGGCCACTGCTTTTAACATATTTGTCCATTCAATTGTTACTTTTTGTAATCTAGTAGTACTGTCTTGTCTTTTTTCATATAACTAGGCTGTTTTTGGTTCGATATATCTATGAGTATATGTATAATATCTGTGGAGTGTAGGTTTATTATATTCAAGAAAAGGGGCATAAGGAAAAAGGGGGGGGGGGGGCTCTTACATTTAGCTCTCTGTATGTGATACATTTTGCCATCTGCTGGTAAAACAGAACATTAATTTGGGGTCTTACAGAAAACCAGAAGTCCAGTCCTAGGGGTGGGAGTGCTTCTTTAAATCTCCAACATCATGGATTGCTTGAGAGCAAAGAGCATGCTCTTAGCGAAACTATAGGGGATAAGGAACAATGGCTCCTGCTACTTGAGGAGGACATCTTGTATAGCAGAAAAATGTGTAAGTGCATATGTAGTACCCCAGAGCGGGCACTACCAATCCTACACACTGCTACTGTCACTAATGGCTAGCAAATAATATAATCTATGTATTTGATTCCTGTTTTTTTGATACGGTGCCAAAATAGTATTGCTATGTAACTGTTATTCGTTGTATTTCATGCACTGTGCCTGGTTTATCAGCAGGTGCAGCTCTGTCATTTTATAATTGCAGGGACAAAGAACAGGGAAAAACCAAATGAACTTCCAGCACAACAGTCAGCTTGATGCCAGCAGTAAACCATCATTATCTTTATTATAAAATAATTGACATCCTGCTTACAATCTTGTATTTCCACTTAACTTTATTAAAAAGCCTTTGCATGCCTGCACAGAAAGCTTTCACAGAATAACAACATGACTTTGGCGACATCATATACATGTATTTCCGAATCATTCTAAACGTCGAGAAAGCAGTAGCTCAGCCTGGGTATAAACTGGTCAGCAGCTTGTGCCTAATGGGCCTCATGTGTCAGGACCCTCTCAGAGAAGAAATGCCCCAGGTGCTCAAAGCAACCAATCAGAGCTCAGCTTTGACTGTTCCAAACCCAATTTATAAAATAAAAGCTACACTCTGATTGGTTGTTATGGACAGCAAGGGAGCTCATTCACTGAGACCGTTTTGATCCATGGCCAGGGAATGTGCTATAAAATGGAGTGTGAAATTATCTATACAAAGACAGAAAGGAGATAACATACAAAAGAGTTTAAAGGGAACCTGTCACGTCTGTTTTATTGACAATGGCAGTCTATGGGGTTATTTACATAGCTGTTGTTTTTTTTTTGACGGCCAGTGATTAACAAAATTGTCAAAATGTTCTAATGCTGTCCAGTCTGTTTTTAAGGTTGTTTTTTTTTTTCACTGGTGCCTGCTGGTCGGTCTGTGAAAACGGACAATATAGAAAATGTTCTATTTTTTTATGTCCATTAATCACTGGCCATCAAAAAAATGGGAGTGTGAATAACCCCATAAAAAAGACATGTGAAGGCTGTTAAAAAAACAGACGTCACACGTGTCGTGTGAATATAGCCTGAAGTGCTGGGACACATGGTTGTTGTTTTTAAAAAGAACGCTCTTAGTGAATGCTCTAGTCTGTGGTGTGCACCCCCTGTATATCCAAGTAGGACCATAACAGGTGAGCAATGAATTTTCCAGGCAAAGAGAGAATATGAGTACATTTTATTGTATGCATAAAAACCTTTCCTTTGAATTTCCCACAGTGCTTTACTTGGGAGCATTAATTAGAGAAGAAAAAGATATGGAAGATCTGCTCACCGCAAATATCTGGCTCCAGTCCATATCACAATGCAGGAAGGGAACCACGGCACTCAAGCATCTGGTTAATTTCCTACGACATGCCGGCCGTGAACAAGGTTCCGGGACGAATCCGAACCGCGTCTTTCTGATGAAAATTGGATGGAAACAATAAACTAATTATCCAGATGTTTCAGTGCCGTGGTTGCTTGATGATAAATGTACATGGATACTTTCCCTACCACTGAGGACCAACAATCATTAGTGCAAGTCGGAGTTCCAACCATTCTCTAACAATACAGGAAGGGAAGTCCTGGGTGGGTCAGAGGAGCAGTCTCCCAATAAAGTAAGAAGACTTATGACAAACGTATGGACAATATCTCATTGTATAAAAGACTGATGCAATAGTGTTGATTAACATCAGTGTACTGTGACTATAGGAAAAGTGAAATCAATATTTTACTAAGACCAATGCTGACTTTACTGCACTCTATTATTTACTAATTTTAATAATGATAAAGATGATTATGAGGAAGTGATAACAAAATATAACAGAAGATATGAATACCTTTATACAGCACCCTGAGAAAATGTGGTGTGACTCATAAGATCCAATGATGTTTATATCGTAGAGCAATTTTTGGAAATTTCCTGCTGTTTTACCCAGGAAACTTACCTTACTCTAAAAAGAACAGCGACTCTGTTGCCTATTGATGCAAAAACAGGTTGATATTATCATTTGGCTTTGGCAAGTCTTGGAAACGGAAAAACACAGCAGCTGACAGACAACAGTGGCAGTATCATTATAATATTGTCCCCAAAAAGTAGACACTAAATTAGCTTTCTGGGACAAGTCATTCTGTCATACAAATGACTCTTCAAACTCAAGACAAAGGAGGGTAGTTTTGGTTCAAACACATATCACTCCGCACAGACAATTCATATATACTGTACAAATAGATCTAATTACAACAATCCTGAGTTTTGCTTTGGCACAAACAAAATAGAAACATGAAATACACAAAAACATCAATACAAAAAAAATCATCAGTGCATTGAACATTAAAGAGAAATGCTTGGCGTTTTCAGTCATTAGCATTTAACACATTTGGTGAAGGTTTGCGTGTCGGAAATAGAAGAGAACAAATGATTGTATGTCATTACATTCCAACATGTATAACTGAATTCACAGGGAATGATGATATTAATGAAATGACATTACCTCTTGAAACAGAAATCATACACATTCTCAAAAAAAGAAGATTAAAAATGATAAGTAGTAACATCTGTAACTGCAGAAAGGAAATGAAAGGAGTTATCCAACCCAAAAAATGCCCCCTCAAATGCCTGGGCCCCTCAAACAGATTGTACTTACCTCGGTCCCTGGCACCCCCATCTCTTCTGATCCCTGCATGGTCGTCTCTGCATCTCCCTGTTGTGCGGATCAAAACATCCAGCGACGGTGGGGGATGGGTCAGCCATTAGCAGGCCGCAATGGGAACGAGCTGAGGTAAGTACAATCTGTGTGAGGATAACCCCTTTAATTAGGTAAAATCATCATACATCATTCCTATAGAAAATGAATTAAGTAAGAGACAAAAATCACCATCAATGGTGATCAACTCTACCATGTTAAGGCATATAAACCAGGCACATTTTCTGATAGCTTGTACTTTCGGGGTAAACCTAAAGAGGCTGTCCACTTTGGACAATTCTATTTTTCTTAGAAGGGTCTCCTGAATATAGGCTGATCATAGGGTGTTGTGCTTCTAGGATGTCCAGTTATCAGCTGTATTAGGGAACCTGGCACCAATTGTTGTAGTTAGCAGGGGATGATCTACAGAAAATACCACACTTAAGGTGGAGGGAGCTGTGGCATGATTATTATTTTTTAATTTTCAAAATCACCACTGAAAATTATTTTCAAGATGGAATCCAAGGACATATGTAATTTTTGAGCCTCATTTATCGAAACTGTATAACATAAAAACTTCACATGTTCACCAATCAGAGTTTGATTACATTACTTAAAAAGGACCTGTCACCAGGATCAACCCTATATAGCGTAGTAGTGTTGATCAAGCTGTATGAAACAATACCTGTCTTTCCTTTGTAGGTGACGGCGTTGTGGAGAAATTCCAACTTTTATACCTATGCAAATGAGGCATTGGAGCACCAATAGGCTGGCTTCTGCAGTTTGAGCACCGCTCCAGCGACGCCCCTGGTGCTCCAAAAAACAACTGCGCAGGCGCGAAAAATCAGTGCTAGAAGTGAAGTCTAGCACTATCAATCTAAGGTGGAGGGTGTGTGTTTAAAACACGGGAGGCATGTGTACTCAGCATCATAAAGTGGTTCTCAAACTTCAGAATCCCGCCTCTTGGTGCTCCAATGCCTCATTTGCATAGGAATAAAAGTATGAATTTCTCCACATTGCCGTCACCTACAAAGGAAAGGCAAGGATTGTTTTACACATCATGATCAACCCTACCAAGTTATATACCTGTTTTAATAGGGTTGATCCTAGTGACAGAGCCACTTTAAACTGCACCTGTCACCAATTTTTGTGTATAAACAGTAATAATTTATTGTATTTCCTATTGTGGTTATATTTGCTTTCTGCCGTTTTTTTTTTAGTACTTTTCACTTTTTTTGTTAAAATACATACAGTAGGCCCCTTTCCTGTTTTCTTACTTCCTTCCTTTTTTCCCCCACCATGTTACATGCTGTGAAATTTCTTTTATTTTTTTTTCTTTTCTCTCTGTTTTCCTTTTTCTTGATGAATGCATAAATATATGGACACATATTTATGTATAATAACAATAATGAAAAGATACATAGGTCAAAAAATGAGCAGAATATAGACCAGAATATATTTAGAATATGATTCTATAATAATTGCTTCAAAGACAGAGAAAAACTGCAGTTTGTTGCAGACACTCTTTAAACTACTCTATTAAATTAAAGCTACCCTGTAATTAGTCACTATGGGCAACAAGGCCAGCTTTTTTTTTACACCATTTTGATAAATGAGGCCTATTGTGAAAAGCGAGAGACAGAACTCAGGAAATATTGTGTCCATAGTGCAAAGAATAATATGCAGATAAATGCCTAATTCATCGCTTTTTATTTATTTATATTGATGTCCTATACTCAGGATAGGTCATCAATATCGGATCAGCGGGGGTCCGACACCCGGCAATCAGCTGTTTGAAGAGAAGGCAGTGCTCATATGAGCGCTGCGTTCTCCTCACAGTTTACATGCTCTCTGGCACAATTGCAGCAGTGAACAGGTATAATTACAACTCTGCCATCCCACTCCTTCCTATTCAGATGAATGGGATGGCAGAGTTGTAATTAAACCTGCTCACTGCTGCAATTGTGATGGTGAGCAGGTAAATAGTAAAGAAAAGGCAGTGCTCGCACAAGCACTGTGGTCTCTTCAAACAGTTGATCTGCAGGGGTGCCGGGAGTTGCCCACCTGCCGATCTGATATTGATGACCTGAGGATAGGTCATCTATATAAAATAAGCAGAGAACCCCTTTAAGCATTTTGTGAACAGTTATCATTCTACAAAAATGAAAATAATTTATAGATTATGGATAAAAGACATATTTCCCTGAGCAGGATATATATAAATTCAAGAAAAAGCTCATTACTTCCCATAACAGTAGGAAGTCATCTGAATGACATGGAAACCAAGTCCCTCTGCTGCTCTTCAATCTTCTCAATCAAGCATTTAATTAATATAGGGTCTACTTTTGGGTCAAACTTATTTGCAAACCAGTGACCTGAATGTAGGAGCCATCGAAGTTCAGCCGCCCCATAAATGCACACACTTCGGACATGTGTTCCTGTGCAAGGTGGATAGTGATTTTCCTCAAGATATATCCATTTTACTAGTCGAGTTTTGCTATCAAGATCTGTAACCTCTGATTCTGTCCTTGAAAGTCCCCCTGGTGCACCTGGCACCCGAATTAGTGTAGCCCAAAAATGCTCATCTGGTGAATAAGTGTCTTTACTCCACTCTAAAAATTGTGCAACTAGCGGTGATTCAAAGACATACTGAATAAATGGACGGCTTAATACAAAATAGGCACTTCCAACATACATCTCAATACCTTCAGGCGGAGGAGATTTTTTTGTAAACGTTTTCATTGGCATCTGTGCATAAACAAGATTTCCCACAAAGCTGATCTCATGATGGAAGGTATAGCGATCCCTCTTTATATCTGTTGGTAGTGTTGTCTCCAACATATTATTTCCATTAAGCTTTTTCAGCTCAGAGACAAGTTCATAATTAGATTTTAGTGGCATGTCCTGGCCGCACAAATTGATGACATATTTCCATTGCACAGGTGACTTTAGCAAGTCAGACAAACAGTTGAGATCAGCTTGTAGTCTTGAAAAGTGAGCATAAATTACTGACTCAAGTTTTGACGCAATGAAAACATTGGGGAAACAGTTGGCTAGGTTTATCATGGCTTTCTTGAAGCTGGAGGAAGATTTTTGGTCATAATGGATACAATAGATATTAGTTGGACTGTATAAGGAGTACAGGAGGCGTTCCACACTTATAGCATCTTTATGTACAACCAGTGAATAAGCTATTGGAAAGTCTTTCTCGTCCTGAGAGATTTTTGAGAGTTTTTCATGGTAGTGACGTACTTTTTTATAGTCATCACAATTATTTGTCATTGTCACAACGTTTGAGTCGTCAAGATCATATATGCGTCTTCTCCTAAGTTGTAAACTCTTTCCAATCTCCATGGGTTCCAGTTCGTATATGGAGGTACAGTTGATGCTGCTAGTCAGGTCATTGGGTATAAAATTGTTGGTAACAGAAGAGAAAATATTTGGCTCCACAAAATAACTTTCAGTTCTAGGAAATATTAACTCAACTCTTAAAAGCTTCAAAATACACAGCAAGGACACAGCGATCAAGAGGACGGTAACTTTCTGTCGTTGAAGACATGATAAGCAACTTTTTGGCTTCTTCATTCTGAAAGAATACATATCACATGTAAGGAATTCAGTGAATGTGCACATTAAAATGTCTTATAAAAATAATTTTAAAGGCAGTTTAAAAAGAAAGACAACATAGACAACACCTTGGTAATGCTGACAATTAAAGAGGTTTTCTCTAAAAAAAATATTCTAGTTTTTAAACCAGCACCTGGATCTGAATACTTTTGAAATTGCATGTAATAAAAATTTAATATCACTACGGAATTATTCAATTAAATCTATCTGTATAGCTCCGCCTGCTGTTAGCTCTTTTTCTAATTTTTCTAAACCGCTACTGAGATGTAAGCACATGCTCAGTTCTATCCTTCTAATGGCACCAGCTGCAGCAGAAAGGACATGCCCTGTGAGAAAGAACACGCCACTAAGATTTCTTGAAATTAATCTGGCAGAGCAATTGGAGAAATAAATGTGGAGATCTCTGGATCCATGTGAGGTACAGGGCTGGTTCTAGCTTTGTGAGAAAGAGGTTGACACTAGATTATGTAGATTTTCATTTTTTATATTATTCATGGATAACTTCTTTAAGGACATTCTACATGTACAGCAGAAGTCTGTTCTTTAAAAATAGCGCCCACTCCACAGCACAGTAGGTGCCAAAGCCACCAGGTTTTTGCTGTTTTAAACAGCAGATACCTGGAGCCAATTTCTGTGATAAGTGACAACGTCAATCACCGACATTTAACCCCTTAGGGACACATTACGTACCAGTACAGCATGTTTCCCGAGTCCTTAAGGACACATGACGTACCGGCACGTCATGTGCTGTTCCGATCACCGCCGCCCGGCGGGCGGTGATCGGAACAAGGTGCCTGCTCAAATCATTCAGCAGGCACCTCGGCTAAATGCGCGGGGGGTCCCGTGACCCCCCCCCCGTGTCGGCGATCGCCACAAACCGCAGGTCAATTCAGACCTGCGGTTTGCGGCTTTCTATAATGCGGCGGCGGTGCCATCTGGTCCCCATGGGGCTGTCGGGGGGACCCGATGGCATGGAAGGCAGCTCGATGCCTTCCTGAGGCATCTGCGCTGCCTTCCGGTGAAGAGCCTGTGATATCCAGCCCCCTGGATCTCACAGGCCCCGGAAGCTGTATGAGTAATACACACAGTATTACTCATACAGCCAATGCATTCCAATACAGAAGTATTGGAATGCATTGTAAAGGAATATACCCCCAAAAGTCCCAAAGTGGGACTAAAAATAAAGTGAAAAAAAAAGTTGAAAAAATAAAGTTTTCCCCCCCCAAAAAATTGAAAGTTTAAAGTAAAAATAAACCAAAACGTCATTTTCCCCAAATAAAGTTAAAAAAAATTGGTAAAAAATAGGGGGGGAAAAAAAGTATACATATTGGGTATCGCCGCGTCCGTATCAACCGGCTCTATAAACATATCACATGACCTAACCCCTCAGATGAGCACCGTAAAAAATAAAAAATAAAAACTGTGCTAAATAAACAATTTTTTTGTCACCTTACATCACAAAAAGTACAACAGCAATCGATCAAAAAGGCGTTTGCCCACCAAAATAGTACCAATCTAACCGTCACCTCATCCCGCAAAAAATGAGCCCCCACCTGAGACAATCGCCCAAAAAGTAAAAAAACTATGGCTCAGAATATGGAGACACTAAAACATGATGATGATGATGATGTATAGTCTTGTGTACACGCAGTCTTACCCATCGGGCCTCGATGCGCTTAGCTGACTAATTCAACAGGGAGGAAAAAAGAAAGCATGACACATTGCCATGGGCCACAAAGGCCTAGAGAATAAGGCACCTATTCCAGAGACCAATTTCCTAGCACTTATCAAATGGAGAGTCAAGAAAAAGGGGAGAAAGGTAGGGGGATCTCAAGGTTCAAAGGGTTCGGACGAGATATAGAGAATGTGAAGAAAACAATTTAATAATCGTGGGGAAAAAGTATCTTTAAAATAAAAGAACATTACCAACCGTGAATTTATAGACTAAGATTTAAGAAAACCCCCAAAATGATATAAACCAAATAAGTGTTATATAGGAAGATCAACCGCCTGTTTGAAAAGTAAGGTTTTCAGTGCACGTCTGAATGAGAGAAGACTGGGAATCATTTTCAGGGCCAGAGGTAGGTGGTTCCAAAATCTGGCCCCTTGAGCCGAAAAGGATCTACCTCCACGTCTGATCTTGTTAACTTGCGGGATGTTAAAATTCATAGAGTTACTAGACCTCAATGTCCTCAAAAAGGGTTGCATCAGGGGGGCTTCAAATGGGACATGGTTTAAAAAAAAACAGTCCATCGGTTTACGACCACATATGTGGTGTTTCTGTAAACTAAAGAATCAGGGCCATAAATATTGAGTTTGGTTTGGCTGTTAACCCTTGCTTTGTAACTGGAAAAAAATTATTAAAATGGAAAATCTGCCAAAAAAGTGCAATTTTTAAATTGTATCTCTATTTTCCATTAATTCTTGTGGAACACCTAAAGGGTTAACGACGTTTGTAAAATCAGTTTTGAATACCTTGAGGGGTGTAGTTTCTTAGATGGGGTCACTTTTATGGAGTTTCTACTCTAGGGGTGCATCAGGGGGGCTTCAAATGGGACATGGTGTCAAAAAAACCAGTCCAGCAAAACCTGCCTTCCAAAAACCATATGGCATTCCTTTCCTTCTGCGCCCTGCCGTGTGCCCGTACTGCGGTTTACGACCACATATGGGGTGTTTCTGTAAACTACAGAATCAGGGTCATAAATATTGAGTTTGGTTTGGCTGTTAACCATTGCTTTGTAACTGGAAAAAAATTATTAAAATGGAAAATCTGCCAAAAAATTGAAATTTTGAAATTGTATCTCTATTTTCCATAAATTCTTGTGGAACTCCTAAAGCATTAACAAAGTTTATAAAATCAGTTTTGAATACCTTGAGGCGTGTAGTTTATAGAATGGGGTCATTTTTGGGTGGTTTCTATTATGTAAGCCTCGCAAAGTGACTTCAGACCTGAACAGGTCCCTAAAAATTGGGTTTTTGAAAATTTCAGAAAAATTTCAAGATTTGCTTCTAAACTTCTAAGCCTTGTAACATCCCCAAAAAATAAAATATCATTCCCAAAATGATCCAAACATGAAGAAGACATATGGGGAATGTAAAGTAATAACTATTTTTGGAGGTATTACTATGTATTATAGAAGTAGAGAAATTGAAACTTGGAAATTTGCAATTTTTAAAAAAATTTTGGTAAATTTGTTATTTTTTTTATAAATAAAAATGAATTTTTTTTACTTCATTTTACCAGTGTCATGAAGTACAATATGTGACGAAAAAACAATCTCAGAATGGCCTGTATAAGTCAAAGCGTTTTAAAGTTATCAGCATTTAAAGTGACACTGGTCAGATTTGCAAAAAATGGTCTGGTCCTTAAGGTGAAATAGGGCTGAGTCCTTAAGGGGTTAAGGGGAGCCATTTGTTTGTTGTGGTAGCTTTGGTCCCTTTGAAGGATCTGAGGCCATAACAGCAATAGTTCCTAACGACTGCATGTTCAGGTTACCTAAGTAAAAAAAAAATATACTAATATATTTTTTTTTAAATCAAATCACCCTCTTTCCACATAATACAAATAAATAAACAATAACAAATAAACATAATTAGCATCACCACATCCCAAAACGCTCTTTATTCAGGCTACTTTCACACCTGCATTCGGGTGTCCGCTCGTGAGCTCCGTTTGAAGAGGCTCACAAGCGGCCCCGAACGCAGCCATCCAGCCCTAATGCATTCTCAGTGGACGCGGATCCGCTCAGAATGCATCAGTCTGGCGGCGTTCAGCCTCCGCTCCACTCAGCGAGCGGACACCTGAACGCTGCTTGCAGCGTTCGGGTGTCCGCCTGGCCGTGTGGAGGCAAGCGGATCCGTCCAGACTTACAATGTAAGTCAATGGGGACGGATCCGTTTGAAGATGACACTATATGGCTCAATCTTCAAACGGATCCGTCCCCCATTGACTTTCAATGTAATGTCTGGACGGATCCGTTCAGGCTACTTTCACACTTAGAAATTTTTCTAAGTTATAATGCAGACGGATCCGTTCTGAACGGATGCAAACGTCTGCATTATAGGAGCGGATCCGTCTGATGAAGCATAGGAGAAGAAGACCGCGGCAGGCTCAAGTGGGTGGAGCCTGACTAATTACATACCGGAGGCTATACCGGGCGAACGGAGCGGCGCCCGGGGATAACAGTAAGTGCAGCGGGATCCCTGGGCGCCGCTCTACACTTCTGTATAGTTCGTTTAGAGGCTTTCCTCTGGTGAAAGGTCCTCTTTAATTCCTCTACTAAGAATATTCCAATTCTTTTTTAGGATCTGTCCTATCTCTACACTGTAATTAGAATATGTAGACATAAACGGTATCCTCTGAATTTTTTGGGGGAATAGGTTGTGCACGTTCCATATTAGTGTCGAGGATTATACTTTTCTGTTCATTCAACAGTTTACGAGGATAGCCACGTTCTCTGAATTTACCAGCCATCATATCCAATGTGGCCGGCAACTCAGTGTGGTCAGATACAATTCGTTTTGCCCTCAAAAATTGAGATTGAGGGAGGTGTTTGATCAGGCTACGTGGGTGATTGCTTTCAAATCGTAGGATTGTATTTCTGTCCGTCGATTTGACGAACAGACCCGTACTAATTAGGCTTTCATCCAATTTCACATTGGTATCTAGAAATGACAAATTGGTTTTAGAGTAGGATATAGTGTACTGAAGATCAGCGTCTATACTATTAAGATAGTCAATCATCCCCTTTCTGCATAATAAATACAAATCATCCCCAATACAAATCATCCCCTTTCTGCATAATAAAAACAAATAAACAATAATAAAATACACATCATTACCAACATCATGTCCCAAAATTCTCCTACTATTAAAAAATAAATATATTCATCTCGTTCTGTAATGAAAAATGGCCAATTTGCTGTTTTTTGGCGCTTCACTTCTAAAAAAATAAATAAATTTAAAAAAAACTACAGATTGCTCTGCAAAAATGACCCCCATACAGCTCTGTATATACTGTGTGTGTATATATATATATATATGTAACCCTGTGAAGTTACACCGGCTGCGTTATCTGAAATGCCCAGTAGATGGACTCAGTATGCTGTTAATAAGACATTGAGCATTGATCACATGACTGGCTGAAATGAGTCACATGGTTAGTGACATCATCGCAGGTCCTAAAACGACGCTGGCTGCACAGCTCTAAGGAGGAAGGTCCTGGAAGTTTCTGGAAGTTACGATTTGCTCAGCCAGAGAGAGGACATGTGTCTGGCATTGAGAGACTGCAGCACAGAGATAGAACCTGGCGGAGAGAACTTGCTTCACCCAAGATCACACCTGCTGAGAGAGGGACCGCTGGCAAAGACAAGCACTGAGTCCAGACGTCTGGTGAATCCAGTGAGAGGAGATTGCTGCGGACTGGCCTGGTAAATGGTGTTGTGAGGGTAAGTCAAACCTCTCCCTGTATCACCACAGGGCACCTGTCTCCTCACTCACAGTAAAGACTCTGAGGTCCAGTGACGGACATTACACAGCTCAGGCTGCTTCAGTGACCCTGCGGAGCAAGAGCTTATAAGGGCCCCAACTCTCCTATGTGCACCAACGGCCATTAGGGCGAAGATAGGGGGTGGGACGCAGGTGTGCTGGTGGGTGGGTGAGGAAGAATCCACATTACCCTGTTATTTGTGTTACTCTATTGTATTTTTCTATGTATGTTGGTTCATTTTGTTACGCATTATATAAAGTTAATTCCAGTTAGGCTGTGTCAGTCTCATTTGCACCAAGTATGTTCCCAGTGGAGCCTCACATCCCTACCCCGGATGCTCCACTGGGTGGAGGCACTGCCGCAGACATGTACCCCAACTCCCAGATAGCGGAGGCTCAGGATCCGCCTGTCAGGCATAGTGAGTTAACTAGGGTTAGGGACCCCATAGACACTAGGGGGCGCCCCCAAAACCCCGTTACATATGGAGGCACTGCTGAGATGAATTGGGGTACAACCAGTGAGAATAGATTAAATCCTCAGGCCACTCCCTCCTTTGCAAAAGAGTGGGCCCAGCAAAGAAATGTACCATTGCAGCAAGCTGTGATGTTATGCAAAGTCCCATCCTGCTGTGAGATGAATCACGTCATCTTGTGTATAGAACTTCGATTGGGAATAGGAATGGCGACCGTCAGGGATATCCTGCAGGATTCTGAAGGCCAAACTTACATGTTAATATATTGTCATACGGACTTGGGAGACCATGAGATGCCTACCAACATTCATTTATATGGAGCCCCGGATGAAGGATGCTCCTTAGTGTACGCTCTCCTTGATAAGAAAGAAAGGGTCTCGCTGCAACAACCCTTTAAATTAGAACAGAGAGATTATGTCACAGGAAATTATTCTAAGCTCCTGACTCCCATCTCCGGAAAGGCCGGAGCCATTCCTAAACAAGCTGCCCATCCTCCTAGAGAACAGGGGATGATTACTCCTAAAGCAGAATTTCATCCATCTACAGCATTACTGAAACCAGACAACCCTGAAGTCCCCACCCCGCCTACAAGAGGTAGTGATGTATCGGACATACTCCAGAAACTCTCAGAAGCCATAGTGATGGCAAACCACACCCATAGTTACCGCAAACTAAAGGTGTTTTCTGGGAATCAGCCTGTTCCTTCAGGAGAAGAGCCTTTTGAGGTCTGGAAGGATAATGCTATGCAGTTGTTGGAGGAATGGTCTTGTACGGATACCATAAAGAAACAGCGGTTGGTGGAGAGTCTTCGTTTTCCCGCTACAGACATGATAAGACTGTACAAGGGAGTAAATGGGCAAGCTACTGTGCACGACTATCTACAAGTTTTGCAGGATGCTTATGGGAAATCAGAAGATTTGGATGATCTGCTGGTTAAGTTCCTAGCCACTAAGCAGAAGGAGCATGAAAAAGCCACTGACTATATCAACCGGTTACAGCTATCGCTTGGAAAGTTATTCCATAAAGGAGCAGTTCCTGCCTCTGAGTTGGATGCTCGGCTATCTAAGCAAATTCAGAGAGGTGGTTTAATCAATAATCCAATTATGATTCTGCTGAGAGCCAAGTTGGACAATAAAGTCCTGCCTTATTCCACCTTAATAAATACAGCCAGGAGATTGGAAGACCAGATGTGTCCACCCCTACAGAAGGAGAAAGAGGATACAGAACTGTCAGCTCTTAGGAAGAAGGTGGCTGAATTGGAGTTCTTATGCAAGTCACCACCAGAGAGAGCAGATCCTCCCCCTGGAAGTGGGGGGCAACACAGGAAGACTCAGAAAAAACTGTTTCCTGAGGATTCACCCCGCCGAGGGGATTGCTTTAAATGTGGAAAGTCAGGGCATTTTCAGCGGGAGTGCCCTGCGAACTCCATGGAGGTGTATGTGGAGGTGCTGGCAACCGAGCTTGAGGAGACTCAAATGACCAGGTCTTACAAGCGAAGAAAGACCCGGCCTACCTATGGTTTATCTGTAGGAGCCAAGATTGGGCCTAAATCTTTGATACACGTGCAAGTAGAAGGAATTCAGGCTTCAGCATTGCTAGATACAGGTTCTCAAGTCACCATTATCTACCGAGACTTCTATGAACGTCATTTGAAACACATTCCTATGGAACCTGCAGGAGAGTTTCAGCTATGGGGCGTTGGTTCTCAAGCTCAACCTGTGGAGGGATGCATAAAAGTGACCATAACTATTCCCCAGTTAAACACTGGGATAATATGTCCTATGGAGCTGGAAGCTTTGATATGCCCTGCAGCCAGGAAAGTGTGTGCCCCAATAATATTGGGCACTAATGCAAAGATGGTACAGGATGTATTCAAGGCCTATCTGACAGAAGTGGGAGATGTCTCCTTAGACCGACTGATGGAGGTCAGCCCTGTCCTAGGGAAAGAGTGTAGACGACTAGCCCTTGAAACAAAACCAGGGTCGTGCCACTATTCAGGAACAGAACCTGCATTTGTGAAGCCTGGTGAGACCAAAACCTTACGAGCCATAGCCTCAATGCACCATGAAATGTTGGGGGGAACTGGACAATACCTTATTGAGTCTCTGCCTGAAGAGGATCAGAAGAAGGGGTGGACTCTGATACCTGAGGTGAAAGATTGGCGGAAAAGGTGGTGTCGGAGCTTTCCTGTGATGGTACAGAATTTAACCCCCACGGAAATCCGGATTGATCGTCATCAGAAGATTGGTGTGATACACCTTTTAGATCAAGTTTCGTCCATCATGTCTGTGAGTGCAGAACAGAAGGATCATGTGAAAGCACCTTTAGATTTTGATCTAGAAGATTCTCCTCTACCACAGGAGTGGAAAGACAGCCTTCGTTCAAAACTGGTCACCCGAGAGGGAGTGTTTTCCAGAGCAGAGATGGACGTGGGGTGTTCTAAGAGTGCCACCCATACTATAAGACTTGCTGATTCTACTCCTTTCAGAGAAAGGTCAAGAAGAATACCCCCTCGAGATGTGGAAGATGTCCGGGACATACTCCAGCAGATGGAAGGAGCAGGCATCATCACAGAGTCTCGGAGCCCCTATGCCTCACCTATTGTGGTAGTGAGAAAAAAGAATGGTTCAGTTCGGCTATGTGTGGACTACCGTACTTTGAACAAGAGGACTGTGCCAGATCAGTACACTTTGCCCCGGATAGAGGATCTTCTGAACGCCCTATCTGGCAGCCAGTGGTTCAGTGTGCTTGACTTGAGGTCTGGATATTATCAGGTACCCATGAAGAAGGAGGATCAGGAAAAGACAGCTTTCATCTGCCCTTTGGGGTTCTTCCAGTTTACCAGAATGCCACAGGGAGTCACAGGAGCTCCTGCTACTTTCCAGAGGCTGATGGAGAAAACTGTGGGGGATATGAATCCCAAAGAGTGTCTAGTGTATCTAGATGACCTAATTGTTTTCGGGAAGACACCAGAGGAGCATGAACAAAGATTGCTAAAGGTGTTGGATCGACTTCAAGCTGAAGGCCTGAAGCTATCAGTGGACAAATGCCGATTTGCCCAGAACTCTGTCACTTATGTGGGGCATATAGTCTCCGCTGAAGGAGTAGCCACAGATCCTGCTAAAATTGAAGCAGTGTTGAATTGGCCAAGACCAGATAACATCAGTGAGTTGCGGTCCTTTCTCGGATTCTGTGGTTACTACCGAAGGTTCGTGAAAGACTACTCAAAGATTGCTCGAGAGTTACATGACCTACTGAAGATTACCTCTGACGTAACGGGTGCTAAGGCACCATCTCCTAAAGACCCCTTTGGAGAGAAATGGACTTCAGGATGTGAAGATGCCTTTCTGACATTGAAGAAGAGACTTACAGAAGCTCCTGTTTTAGCCTATGCAGACCCTGAGAAACCATATATCCTCCATGTGGATGCCAGTATGGAAGGTCTAGGGGGTGTACTGCACCAAAGTTATCCAGAAGGATTGAGGCCGGTGGCTTACATAAGTAGAAGTCTTACAGGTGCAGAGAAGAACTATCCAGTCCATAAATTGGAATTTCTGGCACTCAAGTGGGCCATCGTGGATAAACTACATGACTATCTGTATGGAGCAACATTCGAAGTAAGGACTGACAACAATCCACTTACCTACATTCAGACTACAGCTAAGCTGGATGCCACATGACATAGGTGGTTGGCTGCCTTGTCAAGCTACAGTTTCAGCCTGAAGTACAAGCCTGGGCCCAAGAATGTCAGCGCAGATGCCCTGTCACGCAGACCTAGACTCCCTCCTCACCAAGAAGAAGAGGAGTGGGAAGAGATCCCTGGGCCGGGGGTAGGAGCCTTTTGTCAGATGTATGTGGTGGCTGAGAGACAAGAAGAGTTTGCCGAGCTAAGGGGGATAGACTCCATTAGCCACTCTCCAGAAGCCGTGCCTGAGGTGTTCCATGCTCCAGTCATGCTTCAACAGTGGTCCAGTATAACCACAGAAGACAAGAAGAAGGCTCAAGCGCAGGACTGGTATATTGGGATAGTTATCAGAGCAATAAAGACTAAGAATCCTAAATTGCTGACTTCTCTACCTGTGAGTCAAAGAGAATTATACCGAAGAGAATGGAGCCGACTACATCTTGAAGATGGAGTACTCTATAGGGTCGTGAAGTATCATGATCACCCTGACAGAAAACAATTGGTACTACCCCACAGATACCGTGGCATGGTCCTGAGAGCTCTCCACGATCAACATGGGCATCTCGGGGTGGACAAGACCTATGGCCTAGTACAAGATCGGTTCTATTGGCCTCGCATGAGGGAACATGTCGAGCAACATGTAAAGACATGCAGGAGGTGTATCCAGAGGAAGACCCTGCCTGTGAGAGCTGCCCCTATGGGTCATCTGAAAAGTACGGGACCCATGGATCTTGTGTGCATGGACTATCTCGGCATTGAGAGCGATACAGCGGGAATTGGAAATGTGCTGGTGGTAACGGACCATTTCACCAGATATGCTCAAGCCTTCCCCACTAAAGATCAAAAAGCTGTGACTGTAGCCAAAGTCCTTTGGCAGAAGTATTTTATTCACTATGGACTACCCAATCGGATACACTCTGATCAAGGTAGAGACTTTGAGAGTAAGTTGATCAAGGAGCTGTTGGACATGTTGCAGGTGCAGAAGTCCAGAACCACACCTTATCATCCGGAGGGTGATGCACAGCCAGAACGGTTCAATAGGACCCTTCTAGATATGCTAGGGACTCTCAAGCAAGTCGAGAAGCGGTCTTGGAGTAAACATGTGGAAGCCATGGTCCACGCATACAACTGTACAAGGCATGAATCTACAGGGTTCTCACCCTATTTCCTAATGTTCGGAAGAGAAGCTCGATTACCGGTAGATGTCCGTTTGGGAGTGTCTCCTGATGGAACAGATTCAACTTCACACTTTCAATATGTGAGGAACCTCAAACAAAACCTTCATCGGGCCTATGAGTTGGCCACCCAAGCTGCAGCAAAAATGGAGGAACGGAACAAAAGAAGGTATGATTCTAAGGTGAGATATCGGGAGATTCAAGCAGGGGATAAAGTTCTTCTCCGGAATCTAGGTGTGCCTGGAAAACACAAACTGGCTGACAGATGGAAAGATACCCTGTTTGAGGTTGTGTCCAAACTGGAAGGACTGCCAGTGTACAACATTAGGGGCCCGGAGGGCCGAATAAAGGCTTGGCATAGAAACCATCTGCTTCCAGTTGTGTATGCTGATGAAGAGGAAGAGAGTAGTGAAGAACTGGAGGGAAACCCAGCAGAGAGTCCTGGAAATGGGGTAGAGGAGACCCCGGGAACTCCCAGTGCAGAGGATCCGTGGTGGTCATCACCCGCAGAAGAAACACAGCAATTGCCTCCTTTAACTCCGGTGGTTCCACAAAGTCCTGGAACCTCTCCTGGGTCACAAAGTTCTCCAAGGTTGAATCCAGAAAGTCCATGTTTTGTGCCTGGAACTCCCCTTAGAGACTCTACTTCGAAGGCAGGAGTCGAAGTCCCACAGTTGATGTCCCAAGATCCTCTCCCACAGCGAGAACTGAGACACAGTACCAGAGTGCGGCAACCCCCTAGGGCCTTAGTTTATGATAATATAGGAGAGCCCAGTTATGCCCCGCTGACACAAGCAGCATCTAAAATGGCCACTTTCCTACATGCACTAGCTGAAGTGGTAAATGTTAGTGACTCTTTACCCTAAATAAATAGCTAGCTAGGATATTACTGTGCCAACTGTACTGTATGTATGCTAAATATATTTCTGTTGAATTTTTGTTAAGCCCCTGGCTAGGACTTGCCAGTGGAAGGCAAGTATTTTTCAAGGGGGAGCATGTAACCCTGTGAAGTTACACCGGCTGCGTTATCTGAAATGCCCAGTAGATGGACTCAGTATGCTGTTAATAAGACATTGAGCATTGATCACATGACTGGCTGAAATGAGTCACATGGTTAGTGACATCATCGCAGGTCCTAAAACGACGCTGGCTGCACAGCTCTAAGGAGGAAGGTCCTGGAAGTTTCTGGAAGTTACGATTTGCTCAGCCAGAGAGAGGACATGTGTCTGGCATTGAGAGACTGCAGCACAGAGATAGAACCTGGCGGAGAGAACTTGCTTCACCCAAGATCACACCTGCTGAGAGAGGGACCGCTGGCAAAGACAAGCACTGAGTCCAGACGTCTGGTGAATCCAGTGAGAGGAGATTGCTGCGGACTGGCCTGGTAAATGGTGTTGTGAGGGTAAGTCAAACCTCTCCCTGTATCACCACAGGGCACCTGTCTCCTCACTCACAGTAAAGACTCTGAGGTCCAGTGACGGACATTACACAGCTCAGGCTGCTTCAGTGACCCTGCGGAGCAAGAGCTTATAAGGGCCCCAACTCTCCTATGTGCACCAACGGCCATTAGGGCAAAGATAGGGGGTGGGACGCAGGTGTGCTGGTGGGTGGGTGAGGAAGAATCCACATTACCCTGTTATTTGTGTTACTCTATTGTATTTTTCTATGTATGTTGGTTCATTTTGTTACGCATTATATAAAGTTAATTCCAGTTAGGCTGTGTCAGTCTCATTTGCACCAAGTATGTTCCCAGTGGAGCCTCACATCCCTACCCCGGATGTTCCACTGGGTGGAGGCACTGCCGCAGACATGTACCCCAACTCCCAGATAGCGGAGGCTCAGGATCCGCCTGTCAGGCATAGTGAGTTAACTAGGGTTAGGGACCCCATAGACACTAGGGGGCGCCCCCAAAACCCCGTTACATATATATATATATATATATATATATTTACCGAGGGGAAGATTTATCAAACTGATGTAAAGTAGGACTGGCTTAGATGCTCATGGCAACCAATCAGATTCCACCTTTCATTTTGCAAAGAAGCTGTGAAAAATGAAACGTGGAATTTGATTTGTTGCTATGTTTAACCCCTTAAGGACATAGGACGTACCGGTACGCCCTATTTCCCGAGTCCTTAAGGACACAGGACGTACCGGTACGTCCTGACTTAAAATCTGTATTCCGGCGCCCGAGGGGTTAAACGGAACGGGATTTCGGCTGAAATCCTTCAGCCGGCATCCTGTGACAACGCCAGGGGGGGTGATGTGACCCCCCCGTGTCGGCGATCGCAGCAAACCGCAGGTCAATTCAGACCTGCGGTTTGCTGCGCTTTTTGCAGTTTCTGATCCCCGCGGTCCCTGACCGCGGCGATCAGAAACTTTAGAGTGGCTAAAATCTATATTTTTCACCCCCCCCTGCACCCCTGCATGATTTGATGCCGGCGGGTGGTGCGGGGGGGGTGTCGCATGCGGTGGGGGCGTTGCGGGAGGCGGGCGGTGCGGCAGGCGGGATCGCGATCCCCCGCCCGCCTCCCCATGAATGATCGTTGGCTTCTAGTGGGTATACCAGGGTGCCAGCACATTGCTGGCACCCTGGTATAAACGGCTGACATCTGTGCAGATGTCAGCCGTTTAACCCTTTCCATACCGCGGTCCGTACGGACCGCTGTATGGAAAAAGTTAACTGTCATCGGTCAGGGAGCTCCCTCCCTCTCCATCGGGGGGCTGCGGTGCCTTTGCAGCCCCCCGATGGAGAGGGAGAGAGCCCCCAGAGAGCCCCCCTCAGCCCTGTGCTTACCCTTCCCCGTCTGCGAAGTTCTGAGCAGACGGGGAGGGTTCCCATGGCAACAGGACGCCTGCTCAGGCGTCCTGCTGTCCATGGTGCTGAACAGATCTATGCTGAAAGCATAGCTCTGTTCAGTGTAAGTAAAATACAGTACAGAACAATATATATTGTACTGTACTGTATTATACAGACATCAGACCCACTGGATCTTCAAGAACCAAGCGGGTCTGGGTCAAAAAAATGTAAAAAAAAGTGAAAAAAGTTAAGATAAAAAAAAATAACATTTATCACTGAATAAAAATTAAAAAAATAAAATAAACTACACATATTAGGTATCGCCGCGTCCGTAACGACCTGATCTATAAAATGGTCATGTTACTTTCCCCGCACGGTGAACGCCATAAAAATAAAAAAATAAAAACTATGAGAAAATTGAAATTTTGCCCACCTTACTTCCCAAAAAAGGTAATAAAAGTGATCAAAAAAGTCGCATGTACGCCAAAATAGTACCAATCAAACCGTCATCTCATCCCGCAAAAAATGAGACCCTACTCAAGATAATCGCCCAAAAGCTGAAAAAACTATGGCTCTTAGACTATGGAAACACTAAAACATGATTTTTTTGTTTCAAAAATGAAATCATTGTGTAAAACTTACATAAATAAAAAAAATATATACATATTAGATATCGCCGCGTCCGTATCGACCGGCTCTATAAAAATATCACATGACCTAACCCCTCAGATGACCACCGTAAAAAAATAAAAATAAAAACAGTGTAAAAAAAAAGCCATTTTTTGCCATCTTATGTCACAAAAAGTGTAATAGCAAGCGATCAAAAAGTCATATGCACCCCAAAATAGTGCCAATCAAACCGTCATCTCATCCCGCAAAAAATGAGACCCTACTCAAGATAATCGCCCAAAAACTGAAAAAACTATGGCTCTTAGACTATGGAGACACTAAAACATTTTTTTGGTTTTAAAAATGAAGTTATTGTATAAAACTTACATAAATAAAAAAAATGTATACATATTAGGTACCGCCGCATCCGTGACAACCTGCTCTATAAAATTACCACATGATCTAACCTGTCAGATGAATGTTGTAAATAACAAAAAAAAAAAACGTGCCAAAAAAGCTATTTCTTGTTACCTTGCTGCACAAAAAGTGTAATATAGAGCAACCAAAAATCATATGTACCCTAAACTAGTACCAACAAAACTGCCACCCTATCCCGTAGTTTCTAAAATGGAGTCACTTTTTTGGAGTTTCCACTCTAGGGGTGCATCAGGGGGGCTTCAAATGGGACATGGTGTCAAAAAAACAGTCCAGCAAAACCTGCCTTCCAAAAACCGTATGGCATTCCTTTCCTTCTGCGCCCTGTCGTGTGCCCGTACAGCGGTTTATGAACACATATGGGGTGTTTCTGTAAACTACAGAATCAGGGCCATAAATAATGAGTTTTGTTTGGCTGTTAACCCTTGCTTTGTAACTGGAAAAAAAATATTAAAATGGAAAATCTGCCAAAAATTTGAAATTTTGAAATTGTGTCTCTATTTTCCATTAAATCTTGTGCAACACCTAAAGGGTTAACAACGTTTGTAAAATCAGTTTTGAATACCTTGAAGGGTGTAGTTTCTTAGATGGGGTCACTTTTATGGAGTTTCTACTCTAGGGGTGCATCAGGGGGGCTTCAAATGGGACATGGTGTCAAAAAAACAGTCCAGCAAAATCAGCCTTCCAAAAACCAAACGGCGCACCTTTCACTCTACGCCCCGCTGTGTGCCCGTACAGTAGTTTACGGCCACATATGGGGTGTTTATGTAAACAGCAGAGTCAGGGCAATAAAGATACAGTCTTGTTTGGCTGTTAACCCTTGCTTTGTTAGTGGAAAAAATGGGTTAAAATTGAAAATTAGGCAAAAAAATGAAATTCTCAAATTTCATCCCCATTTGCCAATAACTCTTGTGCAACACCTAAAGGGTTAACGACGTATGTAAAATCAGTTTTGAATACCTTGAGGGGTGTAGTTTCTTAGATGGGGTCACTTTTAGGGAGTTTCTCCTCTAGGGGTGCATCAGGGGGCTTCAAATGGGACATGGTGTCAAAAAACCAGTCCATAAAAATCAGCCCTCCAAAAACAAAACGGCGCACCTTTCACTCTACGCCCTACTGTGTGCCCGTACAGTAGTTTACGGCCACATATGGGGTGTTTCTGTAAACGGCAGAGTCAGGGCAATAAAGATACAATCTTGTTTGGCTGTTAACCCTTGCTTTGTTAGTGGAAAAAATGTGTTAAAATGAAAAATTAGACAAAAAAATTAAATTCTCAAATTTCCTCCCCATTTGCCAATAACTCTTGTGCAACACCTAAAGGGTTAATAATGTATGCAAAATCAGTTTTGAATACCTTGAGGGGTGTAGTTTCTTAGATGGGGTCATTTTTGGGTGGTTTCTATTATGTAAGCCTCGCAAATCGACTTCAGACCTGAACTGGTCCCTAAAAATTGAGTTTTTGTAAATTTCTGAAAAATTTCAAGATTTGCTTCTAAACTTCTAAGCCTTATAACATCCCCAAAAAATAAAATATCATTCCCAAAACAATTCAAACATGAAGTAGACATATGGGGAATGTAAAGTCATCACAATTTTTTGGGGTATTACTATGTATTACAGAAGTAGAGAAACTGAAACTTTGAAATTTGCAAATTTTTCCAAATTTTTGGTAAATTAGGTATTTTTTTGTGCAAAAAAAAATAATTTTTTTGACTTCATTTTACCAGTGTCATGAAGTACAATATGTGACGAAAAAACAATCTCAGAACGGCCTGGATAAGTCAAAGCGTTTTAAAGTTATTAGCACTTAAAGTGACAATGGTCAGATTTCCAAAAAATGGCCTGGTCCTTAAGGTGAAAATGAGCCCGGTCCTTAAGGGGTTAATACATCTCCCCCAAAGTTTTTACTTTATTAAGTATTAAAACACAAGAAAAACTATATAAATGTGGTATTGATGTAATCTTACAGAATGAAGGTAAAGTCACAGCATTTTTTTCCCAAACCACACCATTTAGAATTTTTTCCAGCTTCCCACTACAACGTATGATGGTACCATTATAAAGCATTACTTGTCCTGAAAAATAAGCTCTCATATGCCAATGTGAATGGAAAAATAAAAAAGGTATGGCTCCTGGAAAGTGGGAGTTCAAAACAAAAAAGCAAAAATGGAAAATTGCCCTGATCTCAAGGGGCTAAGCTTACTGCTTAACCCATGAAAAAAAAAAAAGGATCTGATTACCCAGTTCTGCCCTTTAATTATAATTGCTATGAACAATTTTATAAATTTGGCCTATTGACCGCTATGGGAAAATGTTGTGGCCGTGCTCTGTGTCAGGTGCAGAGGTCACTGTGCAGGAATGGATGACTTTAGACCTTACAGGGAAAATTTCCAGTGGGCCGATGCTCACGGGGCCGACGGAGCCCTCCTCACGGCCGTCCGTGGAAGTTCTTGGGGATGTATTTTGTGCTGCTGGCAGTATTTTGTGGACTGTAGCCTTTGGCTCTGTTGGGGTGGTATAATGTGTCACAATATGGTATTGCTGGCCCGCAATACCCTACTTGTGTTGGCCCTGGCTTTCATCAATTTGGAGCCGACTACAAAACATGGCCACTTTTAGTATTTTTTCCACGGCCACTTTAAGTTCCCAGTCCACCCCTGGGCTGAGCTGTCCCTATCATCTACAGCAGGCATGCTCAACCTGAGGCCCTCCAGCTGTTGTAAAATTACAACTCCCACAATTCCTAGCTGTAGGCTGTTCAGGCATGCTGGGAGTTGTAGTTTTGCAGCTGGAGGGCCGTAGGTTGAGCATGCCTGATCTACAGTCTATGTTGTAATCCTGTCCTGTTTTATCTGGCTCTGGCTTTATAAAGTGTCACCTATCATTGTAATACTCTTCCTCTGATAATGTCCAGTGGGCATAGGGCATGCCAAAATGCCTGTAAAACAGAATCATTCTATTATACAAACCATCTGAAAACTGCAAAAACTCTGGATTTTTACTCATGTGATCATATAAAAAATAATAATTTGTAAAAAAAAAGATTTGATTTAAACAATGGGTGATTTTCTATTGATAGCTTCATAGTCGACCATATGATCTGCCACCTGACTGGTGAAACATCTGCCTGGTCTCATAGATATCATGTTTTTTTTCACTAAGACTTTCAAGTATGTCAAAAAATTCCAGTCATGAAAAATTCTCATTACCTACCTGTTAGAAAATCTAACAAGAGCAATTAATTAATGATTGAACTGTTCATTAATAATTAAGAAGCGGAGAGCATTGAGGTCGTAAAACAACATGTAGCATAGCAGTATTCTGTTCTGGTAAAGTCAGAATTTATAGATGAATGTGCCACCTTAATTTTTTTTACTAATTAGAACCAGATGTTTTGATCAGTGCGATGGGGAGATGCAGTGGCGGCCGTGTGGGCATCAGAAGGGACACGGGTGTCGGGAAGCGGGGTACAGTAAGTACAACCTGTATGAGGGGCATGGGCATTATAGGGGTTGGATAACCCCTTAAATGGTATGAGCAGGGTGATTACTTGTGGCATGTAAGACTGTGTGCTCTGCAGATTTTTTACATTACAGACTTGCATGTACTGTCCCTTTATCCGGATCACCAATAAGGTGTAGATCGAGAAAGGAAGTCTGAGCTCCTTCATTATTCCCAGTAAATTGTATATTACAAGGGTTATTATTGATATACCTCAGAAACGCCGGTTTGGACGCCACATGACCATCCCAAACAATTAAGATATCATCTATGAAGCGTACGTACCAGCGTATCTCCTTCCTGAAAGGGTTATCAGTGCAGTATATGTAACTCTCTTCCCACCATGACATGAAAAAGTTAGCCAGGAATGGTGACAATTTTGCCCCCATTGGCGCACCTCTGGTTTGCAAATAATAATTTTGATCAAAAGAAAAATAGCTATGCGTTAAGAGATAATTCAACACATCAATAATGAATTTTCATAGTTCCTCTGTGTAGTGTCCATATTTATACAGGTGGTGTGATACTGCACTGATAGCCAGGTCGTGCAGGATGCAGGAATATAAAGAACAAACATCACATGTAATCCATGTGTAAGACTCCATGAAAAAGTATCAAAAATTCTTAAAACTTCCTTGCTATCATGAATGTACCCCGGGGTCCTCAACAGAAGCTGCAGGCACTCATCAAGCCATTCACACAGTTTCTCTTTAAGGGTTCCTATAACAGCTATAATAGGTCTCAGTGGTGGTGGATGCTCTTGCTTGTGGACTTTAGGGAGCCCATGAAAAATTGGGGTTACTGGAAATTCCACTACTAGATGTGCTGCTTGTTTTTCTGTTAGAATCCCCAAGTTAATGTCTTCTGTTCTTGACCACATCTTTAAAGGGTTTCTGTCACCAGATTTAACCCTACTAAGCTAGCTGACATTAGTGATGTGCTAATATTAGTCATGTGCTAATGTCAGCTAAACCTAACTAGCCTATTCCTACTTTTATCCATGCCCCGTTACGCCAGAAATCTATCTTTTATAATATGCTAATTAGCCTCTAGGAGCGGGGGGGGGGGGGGGCGTTGTTCCTGCTCCTAGAGGCTCCGTTCTCCCACCTTTGTCGCCTCCCTCCAAGTCCTGATTGACAGGGCCAGGCAGCGCTCGTATCTGTCTGCCAGCCCTGTGCTCTGGTGAAATCTTGCACCATTCAGCATTCGGCGAAGGCGCGGTGAAGAAAAGAAGCCAGCTTCCTCACCGCGCCTGTGTTTACTTTGGGTGGTATTCACACTAGGAATTAGCATATATGTGCTCAGTACCTTTTTTTTGTCTCATTGGAACTTATTCTTATTCTCAACACAAATGGTTTTTACATCAATTCATATTGTATACATATTATAAATATGAGTTTTAACTATTATGAATCTTATGTCTATATAGCTCTGCAATATATTTTTCCTGACACACAACCATTGTGTGTCTTTATGGCATGTGTTTAACTTAGGAGAGCTTTACTGGGCTTTTTCACATACATGCCCTTAAACCAGCTATGATCCACCCATACACTATGGCTCTCATCTAAGTACGCGTTCACACTGTATCCACATGTAATTCCAAATAGATGTACTGCATGCATATGCTATACATATGCCATGTAGATTGTAAGCCCTCACGGGCAGGGCCCTCTCTCTTTCTGTACCAGTCTGTAACTCGTGAAGTTTATGATTAGTGCAATTGTCTGTATTATGTATGTATAACCCTTATCATATGTACAGCGCTATGGAATGAATGGCGCTTTAATAATAAATAATAATAATGCTATGGCTCCCATACGTGTTCACACACAAATCCATATGTAATCTCAAGCAGTCGCACTCTATACAATTTTTTTTTATATTTATAAATATACAATTGGTCTTACATTTATTCATTTTGATTACATACCAGTACAAGTATAGGCTTTAAATATAATCATTACATATTTTATGTTTACATTTCGCCTGACACAACCATTGTGTGTCTTCTAAAACCTCATTCACAGATCAGTGTTTTAGGCCTCTTTCACACTACCGTATGGCTATTTCCGTGTTTTGCAGTCTGTTTTTCACGGATCCATTGTCCCGTTTTTTTGTTTCCGTTGTGTTTCTGTTTTGGTTCCGTTTTTCCGTATGGCATATACAGTATACAGTAATTACATAGAACAAATTGGGCTGGGCATAACATTTTTAATAGACGGTTCCGCAAAAAACGGAACGGATACGGAAGATATACGGATGCATTTCCGTATGCATTCTGGTTTTTTTTGCGGACCCATTGACTTTAATGGAGCCACGGAACGTTACTTGCGGGCAAATATAGGACATGTTCTATCTTTGCACGGAACGGAGGTACGGAAACACGGAAACGGAATGCATACGGAGTACATTCCGTTTTTTTTTGCGGACCCATTGAAATGAACAGGTCCGTATACGGACCGTATACAGAACGCAAAAAACGTCCTGCAAAACGGAAAAAAAAAACGGTAGTGTGAAAGAGGCCTTAGTCAATGATTTCCATCAGTGATTTTGAGCCAAAACCAGGTACGGCTATAAACACAGAACAGGAGCAGATCTTTCTCTTATGTCTGTACTGGTTTGGGCTCACAATCACTGATGGAAATCACTGACCAAAACACTGACATGTGAATGAGGCTTAAAGGGGTTGTCTCATCATAGACAATGGGGGCATAATGCTGGGATATTGTCTTATAGGTGCGAGTCCCACCGCTGGGACCCTCATCTATATATAGAACGGAGCCCCGCAAGGTGGTGGCTGGAGGACTCCGGTCCAGCCACCACCAAGCTGGATCCTAATAGAAGTGAATGGGAGCGTACCACGCATGTGTGGCCCCCGCTCCCATTCATTTCTATGGGGCCGACGGAAATAGCCGAGCCATTCATAGAAAATGAATGGAGGGCGGCTGCGCATGCGCAGTGCGCCCTCCTTCATTTGCGGGGCTCCGTTCTCGATATAGGTGCGGGTTCCAGCGGGTCATTTTTTTCTACTGTGATTCTCTGCCTAATCTGATTATTATTATTAATTTTTATTGCTTATGCCCGTGGATGTATATCTTATATTACCAGTACCTGTTTTCAAATACTTGCACTTGCACACTAACATGAGAAGTTTTCCCCATCTGAGATTTCGCCTAATCATTCAGCCATGCGGACAGCTGCAGGACAGGGGCGGGATATATTGGGTTTACTTTCCACTCCATTGGTCAATTTGCCTTTAAAATTTCTCCTGGAGAATGTCCTCACTAGGACATGACGAAGCGCATATATATTCTAAAATGCAAGGTGCTGGAACCATTGAAAATGTATTACTAATTTAATCTTCATGGACGACAATGCGCCAGCTCAGCGAGATCGCATCATTAGGGAATGGCAGCTGGAGACTGGGGTACCTCAAATGGAGTGGCCTGCACTTTCTCCAGACCTGAATCCCATTGAAAACCTATGGGATCAGCTGAGTCGCAGTGTAGTGGCTCTGTACCCCAGAACCTCAATGACCTAAGGGGCGCCCTTCAAGAAGAGTGGGATGCTATGCCTCAGCAGACAATAAGTTCACACTTTAGTTTTTTGGTCAGTTATTTCCATCAGTTATTATAAGCCAAAACCAGTAGTGAAGTCAACACAGAGATCAGGTGTAATGGAAAGATCTGCACCTGTTCTGTGTTTTTGACTTGCACCTGGTTTTGGCTCACAACAACTGATGGTAATAACTGACCAAATAACTGAAGCGTGAACTCAGCCTAAGGGCTTGTTCACACAACGTTTTTTGCGTTCCGTATATATGGGCCATTTTTGCATTCCGTATACGATCCGTATACGGAACCATTCATTTCAATGGGTCTGCAAAAGATGCGGACAGCTCTCCATGTGCTGTCCGCATTCGTTGCTCCGTTCCGTGACCTCCATTTTGCGGAAAAGAATAGGCATCTCTATAATGGGCCTCCTGTTCCGTTCCGCAAATTGCGGAAGGCACACAGGCGGCATCCGTGTTTTGCAGATGCACAATTTTACGGACCGCAAAACACGCCACGGTCACGTGAACAAGCCCTTACTGAGACACTGCCATTTTTGTGGGGGTATACACACCCGTGGTGTTGGCTTTTGTTTAAATAAATTGTTTGAGATGAGGAAATCACCCTTGCATGCTTCTACTTAAATGCGCTACTTTCATGATATAATATCACCGTAGCGTGAACCTTTTACATTTTCCATGATTTTCACCCGAAAGCCAAATATCCCTAACTTTTTGTAAGTAGTGTATATGTGTATAGTGACACCCGTTGTATTTTCTTTTCCTTACTTTTTGTCCGTCTCACTGAACTGGTCGAACATGCTCAGTTTAAACCTTCTGACAAAAGGAAAAGTACAGGTCACACGGTACAGCAGTTCTACACAGTGGCATAACTAGAACTGACTGGGCCCCACAGCAAATTTTTTAATGGGCCCCTCACTACCAACAACTCCATATAACCCTCACTCCTGCGGCTAGTTAAGATCGCTCTCTCAGACCAGGGCCAGGCAGCAGCTCCATCCGTTTCCTACACGTATATACTGTCACTGTATATAATGTCATTGTATAGGGCCTCATGCACACGACTGTTGTGTGTTTTGCGGTTGGCAAATTGCGGATCTGCAAAATATGGATTGCGTCCGTGTGCGTTCCGCAATTTGCAGAACGGCACAGACAGCCATTAATATAACTGCCTATTCTTGTCCGCAAACGGACAAGAATAGGACAGGTTACATTTTTTTTGCGGACCACGGAATGGAGCAACGGATGCGGACAGCACACTGAGAGCTGTCCGCATATTTTGCGGCCCTATTGAAGTGAATGGGTCAGCATCCAAGCTGCAAAAACTGTGGCTCGGATGTGGACCAAAACAACGTTCGTGTGCATGAAGCCTAATACTGTTCCCCTGACATTAACAATTTTTAGTGCTCCTCCCAGGTGGGCCCCTTCTGAGTTGGGGCTATGTAAAAACCACTTCCACTATAGCTACACCCCTGGTTCTACAAATTGCATACAATCAATCCAGTTAAAAAACACAAGTACCTTTGTGGTATACCTATAGTGGGAGTATGCGGTAAAATCACTACTGGGCATCTAAATATAGTGATGAGCGGGAGGTGCCATATTCGATTTCGACGAAATTCGCGAATATTCGTCTCATATACGTCGAAATCGAATATTCGTCATTATTCTAGTTATCGCTATTAATATGTGATTTAAATAATCGCGTATTGTGATTTTAACTTATGGTAACTTTGTTATTGGTTTGATATCTAGAATTAGCGAAGATGACGTATATGACGAATGTATTCATCATATTCCTCAAAACGAAGATAACGAAGTATTCTCCATCTTCGTTTTAGCTCCATATTCGTCAACTTCACTAATTCTAGCAATCAAATAGGAAAGTTGACTAGAGACAGCTAAGTTTTTAATTCGCTATGCGATAATATTACTTAGCTTTTTTTTTAATAAATAAAATAATTATAATACTTGATAATTATAATTATTCTATTTATTAAAAAAAAAGTAAAGTAATATAATCGCATAGCGAATTAAACACAGCTGTCTCTATAGTCAACTTTCCTATTTGATTGCTAGAATTTGCGAAGTTGACGAATATGGAGCTAAAACGAAGATAGAGAATACTTTGTTATCTTCGTTTTGAGGAATATGACGAATACATTCGTCATATTCGTCATCTTCGCTAATTCTACCAAGCCAACCATAGTAAACCAGGTCTAAGTTGAAATCGCAATGCGATTTCTTCAAGTTATATTAATCGAATTGCAATTTCAACTTAGAGCTGTGTTTCTAATGGGTCTGCTTGCTAGAATTAACGAAGTTAACGAATATGGAATATAGCAGTGCTAAGTTGAAATCGCAATTCGATTAATATAACTTGAAGTAATCGCATTGCGATTTCAACTTAATTCTCACATCCGACAGTACATTCTAGTATGGAGGCGTTCCCATGGTGATAGGGACGCTCCATGAGCACGGAAGTCGGCAGAAGCAGCAACGGGCACTGACTGGAGCAGCCAGGAATCCTCAGGACAGGTAAGAACTACTTTTGGGAAGTGGGAAAGAAAAAAATATAACAATAAAAAAAAAAAAAAAAAAAGAATATTCGAAATAGCAAATTTATAGTGCTATGTTCGAAATATTCACGAATTAGTGAAGTGCCGATAGTCGCTCAAAAAATTTGCTATTCGAATATTCGCGCTCAACACTATTTAAATAGGAAGGAGCTAAGCACATTTATTAAAGGGAACCTGTCATCAACTTTATGCTGCCCATACTAACAGCAGCATAAAGTAGAGACAGGTGAGTGGATTTCAGCGGTCTGTCATTTATAAGTTACAAAATAAGTGGTTGCCGAGAACCAACATCACAATCATTGCAGACTGGGCCTGGAAAAGAGTCACGGTCACCTGAGAAGAGTCCTGGTTATTCATGAATTCCTGCTTTCCTGCCCACCTGCTGATGATTGACAGTCTTCTACCTAGTTTTCTCCCTTTCTCTCTAGGAGAGAACTGCCAATCATCAGCAGATGGGTGAGAGCAGGAGATTAGGAATAACCAGGACTCTTCTCAGGTAGATGTGACTATTTTCAAGGCCTTCTAAGCAACCACTTACTTTTAGCTCATGAGTGACACAACGCTGAAATCAGCATTTCTGTCACTAATTTATATTGCCCTCAGTGGGGTCAGCACAAAGTTGATGACAGGTTCCCTTTAAGACCAGCGTTTTAGACGGTCTTAATAAAACCCCATCGCCGTTGGTGGATCCGCCGAAGTTATGAGAAGGCTCCGGTATCTTCATAACTTCAGCGGATCCTCCACCAGTTTAAAATGTAAGACAGCCTTCAAGCTGTCTTACATTTAGACCTTTTTCTACACCTAAAACAGGTGTAGAAAATGGTACAGGAGACCGGCCTGCCGGCCGTCCCCTTACCCGCCCACTTGAATATGAATACTTTCTTTTCTTTGTATATATAGATCCTTTGAAAAGGTCTTCTTCCACTAAGTCATTGTATCACTCAGCAGTAGACAGTTATGAAAGTTAGGTGGGGTCAATTAAATATTTTTGTGAGTCTCTACCTATGCTGCACCTCTGGCATTTGGCTTACGCTATTAATATTACAGGCGGTTACATGCAGGTATAAAAATGTATACAGCGATGTGTATGCTGTAGTCTGATAGTACTTTATGTTAAAGGAGTTGTGTGGGTTCAGAGCTGAACCTGGACATACCCAGAATTTCACCCAGGCAGCCACCTTTTATGAACATCGGAGCATTTCATGCTCTAATGCTCTCCCTTGCCCTGCGCTGGATCGCGCAGGGCAAGGCTTTTTTTGTTTATAATAACACACTGCTGGGCGGAGGCTTCCGTCTAACAGTGCTGCCAACGACGTCATCGGCTCTGATGGGCGGGCTTTAGCGCTGCCCTAGCCGTTTTTTATCAGAGCCAGTGACGTCACCGGGTTCACTGCTGGGCAGAAGCCTCCACCTAGATGTCCTTATGGAGAGCCCGGTACGTCACCTGAACTCCATAAAATCCTTTGCCCTTCGTGATTCAGCACAGGGCAAAGGAGAGTATTGGAGCATGACATGCTCAATGCTCATAACAGGGGGGCTGCCTGGGTGAAATTCTGGGTATGTCCGGGTTCAGCTCTGAACCCGGACAACCCCTTTAAATGTGTATTTTACTCTTTAATGTCTTGCTATCCATTATTCCTGCCTCTGTACCTTAAATGCTATGGACATTTTATGCATGGGAAACAATGATTTTTAAATATTTTTATGGTTATCTTGAGTAAAGAAAAGCTCCACTACATTTCAGACCCCCTGAGATTCAGTTTGACACCAGTTCCTACTTTCATATATGTCCCTCGCAGTAATACATCCTTGATTTCAGGTCTGTGTGTCCACGATGCTGCTGTCTTCCTCTGCAAACTGCCTTGTATGTGCTTTCCTCTCTATCTACAGCAGGCATCCTCAAACTGCGGCCCTCCAGCTGTTGTAAAACTGCAACTCCCACAATGCCCTGCTGTAGGCTGATACCTGTAGGCTGTTCGGGCATGCTGGGAGTTGTAGTTTTGCAACAGCTGGAGGGCCGCAGTTTGAGGATGCCTGATCTACAGCCTGTGTAATTTGCTCTTATTGGATCCTCTCCAAACACATCTGCCACACCTGCTGCTAGCTCTAAGGCTAGACAGGGCAAACAGGATCGCAGAGTAGCCGTGATCCCAAAGAAGTGAATAGGATTACCGTGGCAGTCACAAGAAATCCAACATTGCTGGGATTTATTGCGACCGCCGCGGAAATCCCATTCATTCTTATGGGATCACCACTACTCTGCGATCCTGGCCACGACAGCTGTTGCACCACCAGTGTCGCCGTGTAGACCTAGCCTAACACTAACAGAAGGGAGAGGGCGGTTAGAGAGCACTGTCAGAAACAGAAGCAGTGGGGGATTTAGGTTAGATTCAGAAGCTGCAGTAACTACGTGAAGGACTGACACGTACTCTGCAGAAGGAAAAATGTTGGGAAATTTTAAATGCAGATTGTTTAGAAAGTTGCTTCATTTTGTACTTAGACAGCAACGGAACTATAAATAATTGCAAACATACTGCTTTATTGTGCCTAGGATTATTTTGTGACTTTGCTTATGTTTTCTAAAATCTAAACCCATCCTGTGGTTGTTTTAGGCTCCTCAATATCTGCCCGTTCTGTATGACTTCATTTTTATGGTCTATTTTTCATTTAACTTCATATATATTATTATGCCTGTACACATCTCCTGACTGTGTAGGTGAATAATTTCTGAGTTACTGCCGGCTGCCTCCCTCCCCTCTCTATAGCAATAGATCTTGGCCTCGTTCCCTTTTCTAGCTCCACATAAACATCGGAAGGTCTGCGATTTCTCCTAAGCAAATGAGAACATCAACCATTTTATTTCTGTGCTGCTGAAATCAGATTTACCAGCAAATCATTTCCTTTACATTAAAGATGCAGTAGAGTAATCACTTATTAAAACATCATTCCTTTGACAAGTCATCGAAAGTAATTACATTAAGGGGATAACATTTCTTAAGGTAACATGCCCAGAACTTTTTTTCAGTCTTCAACCCTGTATGTTTGTGCAGTGAATACTACAGGTCTACACCAGATTCAACAGTCACCTGCAGAATTTACCAAGTAGTAAGCTTTCTGCACGCAAATCAATTTCACTGCGTTCAGTGCTTTAAGTGGGCCAAAAGAGGTGCCGGTACTCTATTAGGCGCCGGTGCTCCCCCCCCCTGCACATCAGACCCCCCCATCACACACATATATATTAGTTCCTCTATGTACCAGTACAGTACCCCCCCCCACCACCGCACATTCGTTCCTCTCTGTACCAGTACCCCCCTGCACATCAGACCCCCCCCCCCACTCATCACACACACACACATTAATTCCTCTCTGTACCAGTACCCCCCAGCGCATGCGCAGTGTCGGCCGGTGTCCTGCTGAGAACATCCATCCGATCACCGCACCTGTGCACTGGCCCATAATTTTTCCCTACCCTAACCGCCGGCGAGGCTCCCAGCGCATGCGCACTCTGCTGTGAAATTTCCCTAACCCGTCATTGTGCGCAGTGCGCCCCCCCAATATAATAAACATTGGTGGCGCAGTGCGCCCCTCCCAACACTCCAGTATAATAAACATTGGTGGCGCAGTGCGCCCCCCAATCACCCCAGTATAATAAACATTGGTGGCGCAGTGTGCCCCCCCTCAATATAATAAACATTGGTGGCGCAGTGTGCCCCCCCTCAATATAATAAACATTGGTGGCGCAGTGCGCCCCCCCTCAATATAATAAACATTGGTGGCGCAGTGGGCCCCCCCTCAATATAATAAACATTGGTGGCGCAGTGCGCCCCCCCTCAATATAATAATCATTGGTGGCGCAGTGGGCCCCCCCTCAATATAATAATCATTGGTGGCGCAGTGGGCAGTGCCAATGAGGGTTAAAAAATAAAAATAATAATTAACTCACCTCCTCCAATTGATCGTCTTCTGTTCTTTCTTCATGACCTGTCAAAGGACCTGTGGTGACATCACTGTTAGCATCACATGATCCATCACCATGGTAATGGGTCATGTGATGAGCTCAGTGACGTCACCACAGGTCTTGAAGAAAACAGGAGAACGGCAGCTACGCGATCATCTGGAGGAGGTGAGTTAAATTTTTTTTATTATTTTTTAACCCTCACTGGCACTTCCCACTGAGCCACCAATGTTTCTTATACTGGGGTGTTTGGGGGGGAAAGCGCACTGCCTACCAACGTTTCTTATACTGGGGTGTTGGGGGGCGCACTGTGCCACAAACGTTTCTTATACTGAGGGGGGGGTGGGGGCGCACTGCCTACCAACGTTTCTTATACTGGGGTGTTGGGGGGGGGGGGCGCACTGTGCCACAAACGTTTCTTATACTGAGGGGGGGGGGGGGGCGCACTGCCTACCAACGTTTCTTATACTGGGGTGTTGGGGGGGGGGGGGGGGCGCACTGTGCCACAAACGTTTCTTATACAAAAACAGGAGGCGGGTGCTGGAATCAAATAGCCGGCACCCGACCTCTGTGACAGGGAGCTGCGATCAGCTACAATTAACCCCTCCAGTACCGCACCTGAAGGGTTAACTCAACTGCAGCTGATCGCAGCTCCCTGTCACAGAGGTCGGGTGCCGGCTATTTGATTCCAGCACCCGCCTCCTGTTTTTGTATTCAGGTCAGTTATCTTCATTGGTGGCGCAGTGGCCACAGCCCCTCCCCTCCTCCTCCCGTCTCTCTTCTTATTGGCAGCGGCGGGGGCAGCAGGCAGGTCAGACAGGGGAGGAGGAACGAATCAGGTCAGACAGGGGAGGGCTAGATGGAGGGGGCGCCCCGAGGGAGAACACAAGTTCAGCCTCGCCTGCCGCATATTACATTGCGAGCTGTCGGCCGCCCAGCGCCCCTGTTACTATGGCCGCACAGCCCGCACACCCCAAAGGCCGGCCCTGCGCTCCGGTACCGGAAACCCACGTACTGGGCGCACGGAGAGGTGCTGGTACTCTCCAGGGCAATTTTTGGAAGTGGCGGTACTGAGTACCGCCGCGTTCCGGCCCACTTCAAGCACTGACTGCGTTGAATAATTGCTAAAATTTTGTAATAACTATAGCAAATATTGCATATCTAATGCCATACACATTTTACTGGTACTTACATATCGATGATCGATTCTCAGGATCCTACCTGCATCCTACATAATGAAGGACGGCTGGAATTCACAGCAGTATTCCTTTACCAATGGCCAAGATAGTAAAAAAAAACTGCTTTAAAGCCATTGAACCTATTCTGCACCTTGAAGGTTGATGATGGTGGTGACAGGAGGGAAGGGGATCCCTTTTCACTTATTCCTCAACTCTGGCACTGCAATAGTGATGCTGAGGATTTTATACTGGTAAAGTATGGAGTATTTTATATGCAACAGGCAACAATGTAACGTTATAAACTTAAATGACATCATGGAAATGTTCAAAAGTAAAAGTCCCAACAATAATTCAGTGAAAATAGATTTCTATTTTACTTGTGCTGTTGGTAATTGTGTTTTTAAAGGTTAAAATAACATTCATCACTACAAAAGGAAAAAGTTTGCAACATTTGGTACTGTAGGTCATGAATAGGGATACAGATTTGAGTATGTGCTAAGTTTGAAGAATCATACATTAGTGAGAGGAGACATATTGTCACAATTTCACCCAACTGTCTCAAGTGTGATTTCCTGAGATTGAATCTCCTCAGGGTGCTGAATCTCTTTAAAGAAGCCAGTCCTTTATGGAGACTTACTGGAAGTAATCCATGGTATGGAGACTTATTGGCAAGGCTCCATGGGAAAACAATATGCAAAGAGGTATCTCCCAAGAAAAGAGAACTATCTCGCTAGGATCACCCTGTGGAAGTGGCTCCCTATGAGTCAAAATCTGACTTTTTTCAAGCAGTGGGCTATTTTACCTTGTCATGTCCTAAAGCTTGTAAAAAATAGGATTTTGACTCATAGGGAGCCACTTCCACTTCTTATTAGCTCTTTGCACAATTAGTGTAAGTAGTCAGATGTGGGAGGGAAAAGTCAAAATCCTGCAGCTCTGTTGGCCGTAATTTCATATTACTCCTTAGAAACAAGAGTGTATAATCGAATTACTATATAACTACCCTGTTTCCCCTGAAATTAACACAGTGTCTTATATTAATTTTTGCTCCCAAAGATGCGCTAGGTCTTAATTTCAGGGATGTCTTATTTTTCCATGACACAGGGGGATCATAAGGGGGAATCAAAATGGCACAGGAGAATCAGAGGGGGGATTACATAGTTTACATTACCATTTTAGTACCCCCTTCTGATCCTCCTGTGTCATTTTGATTCCCCCCTCTGATCCCCCTGTGTCATTTTAAGTGATCCCCCTCCCCTGTGCCAGTGGACAGTGGATTATTTAGTCTCTCCCCTCCTCCCACCTTCACCAGACAACCCCCCACCACTTTATCAGACATTCCCCCCCCCCCCCCCCCCCGTGTGTCCATGCCAGCCAGATTCCACACAATGTGCCCGACTCTCTGATTTAAAGAGACCTCGCACTGCCTGAACAGCTCTGGCTGTGCTGCGGCCAATCAGTGAGTTGCGCGGCGGCGCCCGCCTTTATGGTCCAGACGATTATATTCCGGGGGGGGGCCTTATTATGGGAGAGGTCTTATGTTCGGGGGTGGCCTTATTATCGGGCAGGTCTTATTTTCGGGGGGGGGGGGGGGGGTGCCTTATATTACAGCGAGAGGCAAAACTAGAAGTAGGTCTTATTTTTGGGGAAACACAGTATATAAGCAGTTCTAAATAAGAGGCTTTGCAACTATTAGAAGTGATGGCATACTGCAAGGATATGCCATCACTTCCAGTTTGGCAATGTCCCAGTGTTCTAACCCTCAGCAGTCCTTAAAATTAAGAGACTTTGTAGAGCCTGTTAAAAGTAAAAAGGAATCAGGACTGTCACCATTCTTATTCCGTTGAAATAAGATTCTTTCTCTTTCTAAAAAATTCTACCCAAACAAATCTGTAGAAGTTCTGATTCTACGGAATCAATATTTGAAGAAGATGGGTTGGCACTGCGCTTTGCACGTGGCATTCAGGGAAGGCGTCCCACTAGTATATAGTGAAGAAGGAACGGCACTCACTTTCTTGATGATGCTATTATGCCTTGAATAAACGTCTCATATAATCAAGAAAGTGAGTGCCGGTCCTTCTTCGCTATCTACAGACTCAGTATCTTTTCAAAGATTTGGATCATATTTTGATTCTAACAAACCGATTTGCTAATCTATAATGTATATGATATTACAAAATTGTGTGTGCATTGGGTCATAAGTACTTACTTAGATGTTTCGATACTACGGACCGCTGTTAGGAAGGCAGATAAATAATCCTTTTGGTGAATACATGGCAGGATCTAAAACAAAAACAATGGCGAAATCAATGATTCAGTCATGCAAATTCTGTAAACAGTTCCTAGACTGAACTCTGCGGTACAGACTGAGCTGATGACTTCATTGTCATAACCTAGTAAGGAGTACACTCCATTGCACAATCACTAATGTCAGATACTAGAATTATTACTTCTCAGTTCCTCCCAGAGTTGCTACTGCTACCGACATTATCTCTGATAACAACAAATTAGGGCAGATTTATTACTAACACTGCAGGAACAGGTTCTGTCACTACATAACTTCCTTATTTCCTTTTCGCAAAAAAGTCCACCTTTTTAAGGAAGAACCTCTCTCCTTGTCCAGACAAGATGTCCTGTGACAGATTTTCAGTTCCACCCTATATAATGCATATTGGCCATCTTCTTTGAGATGACCACTTATCAATGCAATTTTCAGTGTTCGTCTCAAAGAGGTCTCACTGTATATGCAACTATGCAACTTTCCTGTAATCAGGGCAGCAGGTGTCTGAGGTGCCTCCATATAAAAGACAGATTTATAGATTTTGCAGTGAGGCCTAGAAGCTTCATGTTCTTTCCTTGCAAGCAAATAGCAATTGCTGTCACTTTAGCTATCACTATAAATACACTCACGTGGCCCCAGCCTTATATAGCTTCAGAAAACTTAGATGTCAGACAAATGTGGTCCAAACCATCTGCTACCATTTTCAGGACCGTCTTAAACCAGTTTCAAAGTTGCACCATATTTATAAATCTGCCCCAATGTTTTCCCAGTCCTCTCCCACAGTATGAAGATACACAAATTAAAATCTTCCTTGTTCCTGCAAATTTTCCCAGTATGTAATTGTAAACCTTTTTTAAAGGTAATTGATCACTAATGCTTCTTGCTTAACAGTATCTCTCAATATTTCTATCCAATAAACTGGTAAAGTGCTTCCAAAGCTATGATCGTCTACTGTGCTGCTGCAAATTAAAAGCACAAAATGAGCACAGTGTGAGCACCCTCAGAGACATGGCATGCACCTATGGGATACACGTACCATATTTTGAGGACCTAAGCAACCTAAGGTTGCTGTCAGACAAGCAAGCGTTGTCCGTCAAATACAGTCAGTGTGATGGATGCATTTCCTGAGCCAACTGTAGCCCATCTAAGCCGAACCCACAGCATCATAGTGATCTAGGTCCAGCTGAACCATACCCATGACATCATATGACTAGGACAGTAGACCTGCAGATAGTCTAGAACTCACAGCATCATAGTGATCTAGGTCCAGCTGAACCATACCCATGACATCATATGACTAGGACAGTAGACCTGCAGATAGTCTAGAACTCACAGCATCATAGTGATCTAGGTCCAGCTGAACCATACCCATGACATCATATGACTAGGACAGTAGACCTGCAGATGGTCTAGAACTCACAGCATCATAGTAATGTTGGACCAGCCCGACCGGAGATCTACTGTCCTATACCCAAGGCATCATATGACTATGGGACAGTAGACCCTCAGACGGTCTGGGACTCACAGGATCATAGATCCCTATGATGCAGTGAGTTTAACTCAAGCAAGCAGCCATCGTTCTGTGGAACGTGGCACTGTTCACTCTAATAGTTTTCGCATTGGCAGGCTCTGGTATTGTGATACGGTAGTAATAGATCAATCGAAAACCTTATGAACCCCATTATAAGCAAGTGGAAATTGTCAGGTTTCGTTGGGATCCATTTGAGAACTTGTTTGTCATAATGGTCTTGACTCCGTTATGGTACGAGGCCATAACAGTGTAATCAGAGTCTCACATAGGCCCATTCTCAATCAAATGCTAATGTATATGTCTATAATGAAGTGTGACAAAAATAATAAAATCATTATACCTTATAATTTTATTGCTGTTAGATAAAATAGCAAGTAAACAGGCACAGTCTCTACAAAATGTTTTCAAACTGGATTATTGTCAGGGATCAAACCTGACGAAGTTTAATTCGATCTGAATTTCAGGGAAAATACAACTCTCCGCGAAGCTAAATTTCCTTGTGCTTCATGGTAACAAATCGATTTTCCCTGAATGGCGGTAAAAAAAATAAATCATACATATCTCATCCATTTGAATGCGAAGATCCGGCCGCCACCCTCTTGATTGAAGATCTCCTGCGAAATCCCGTGCATGATGACGTATGACGTCACCATGCCGGCCGACGTGATTTCGCGCTGGAGCTCTTCTCGATTAAATGGATGAGGTAAGTATGATTTTATTATAATTTTTTTGGAATTTGACACTGTAAAATTGATGTCAGATGCCACAATCTGCTATGAATGCAGCATCTGAGGGGTACATTGACAGGGGTCTGCACTCACTACTTACAAAGAAATGCGCTTTATGATAAAGCAGCCAAATTGAATCTTTATATTTTGCTCATCACTAAACATGATAATCAGCCAGTGTAAAAGTTTAAATATGCAGATTATATATATGAAAACTATAAAATAATTATTAAATAACAAGGAGCGCTGGGTTCAGACAAGCATTACTTTTATTGAAAGCCACATTTAAAGGACTAAGTGCTTGACAAAGAAGCCAATGTCAATAAACATCATTTAAATCCATTAGCAAATATACCTGCTCACTACAGACACAAGCGGCTGTTACCCTCCACGTCTGTGTAAATAGGCAGAAGAGTGCACTAGACTGCAGGTAGAGACGGCAAGGCAGCATTAGGAGAAAAGTGCATTAGGCTTTGTGAAAGAGAAAATATACATGAGCGTCCTTATGACAGGCGCAGCACTATGAAGTGCCTTTTGCGCTGTGGCTTTAGAAGAATTTTGATATCTCTGACTTTTGGTCTAACCAGACTGTCTAGTAGAGATGGCCTTGCAGTTCGCCCGGCGGTCGTTATGCGGGGAACTTTGCGTGTTCGCGATTCGCCAAACATGCGAACATATGGAGATATTTGTGCCCGCCATATTCTTTGACATTGTGAAGAACTTTGACCCATGACACATCCATCAGGTGGTACAGGACAGCTGATTGAGACATTTCAGCACATGGACATACCCCCTACGTTATAAATAAACCTGATCTGGCCGCCATTTTACATTCAGTGTTTTGACAGTGTAGGGAGAGGTTGCTGTGTGGAGCAGGGACAGGCTGTTAGGGACACAAAATGCTAGCTAATAGGGCCACAAAAGCCTTTTTAAGGACTGGTATAGGTGTTCTATCTATGTGTGTGATACACAGAGGTGTGCGATATACTTTTATAATGAATCAAAAACACATAGATCTATATAGTGATCACCTGGAAGTCAGGGGCCTAGGGGCTAGGGGCTTACTAGGGCCATTTTTATATAGGGTAATGTTCCAGACGGGGTCGCTCTTATCAGGGCGGGTGGTCTGTGGTTAGGCTATCGGGGCCAGAACAGCAACCCCCTGTAGGGCAATATCAGGGACAGTTCTTTGCCCACCCTGTCCTTCAATACCACATCATCATTTAGCCCAGGGATAGATGTTTTTTGCTTTCCCTCTGGGATTCATGGATGTGCACTGGAACCCCCCGGATTGTGGTAGGACATATGGTTTCTGATTTAGTGCCGCCGAGCACGTGTTATTGTCTACCACATCTATGCTTTTTGCTTAACTTTAATAATTTAATTTATTTTCATTTTGAGGGATATCTTTTCCATTCACACGTCCACAAAATGCAGACCCATTCATTTTCAATGGGGTTGAAATGTGCTGTCCGCATCCGCATTTGCGGATCCGTACTTCCGCATCCGTGCTTCCGTTTCCGCAAAAAAATAGAACATGTCCTATTCTTGTCCGCAATTACAGACAAGATAATTGACATAAAGTGCCGGCGATGTGCGTTCCGCAAAATGCGGAATGCACATTGCCGGTGTCCGTGTTTTGAGGATCCGCAAAAAACACTTACGGATGTGTGAATGGACCCTCATAGTAACATTATTAAAGGTTACTTTTTATCTTTATGTCAATTATAATGGATTGCCTTCCTTGTACAATGTTATAATATACTTTCTATGTTAGAAAGTATATTATAGAGCATTTTTATTGTGCGGCAGTTGTGTGCGGTTCTGCTGCAATACTGCAGGTATATAGAGGGACAAGCGTTATTGGAACAAATAATTTCTACTGGTGTGATATACCAGTCGTCACCCAAAACAACTGATTAAAGCGGGGTGTTATATACCAATATACTTTCTTTATAGTGCATTTGGGTACTGGATAGTGCATTTGCGCATGCGCGTACGCAAAAATTATATTGCCGATATTTCGCATTGAAAAAAATAATGAATGGAGATCGCAAATTCGAATAATACATCTGGTATGTCACTGTCCATGTTGTGGGACTATTTGTGCACTTCTAGTAATTATTTATTGGCTGCAAATATGAGCTGAAGGTTTTTCAGGTTCGCCTGCCATTAAAATGAATGGGACCCGCCGCGAACTTGAGGTTCAAAAACATTTGATCTCGTTCGCACACTGTCCCGGCAGATGAACATCCATCAATACTGTCTAGTACTCTTTAATTCCTCTAGCACTGTTCTATGAAAACAGTAGGTTTAAAGAGCACACCAAATGCTTCAAATAACTTCTTTATTAACTTCAACTTTTCATAATATATAACACTGCCGCCTCCGCAGCAGATAGTCCATGTACAAAACACGTGTTGAAAAGATATCACAAAATTGCGGTAGTGATGGTTCAACTGTTCAATCTTGTCATTCAACATGAAATGGTGGATATAATTCTCTCTTGAGTATCTGTACTCTCACTTTAAGTTATTTAAGCACTTTATGATCTCTCTGAGAGGTATAACTGAGGTTTAACTAATAGTTCTGATGGCTCAACTTGGTTTGCAGTTTGCAGTATGCAATTGCTTATGATCTGGTATGAGCAGTTCTCAGTTTGTATGCAATTTGTATGGAATCTGGTTTTTATGCTTGCAATTTGTAGCTTGCAATTTGTATTTGCAATTGTATGGTTGCAATTGGTTTTGATTTGGTGGAACTGTAAGTAAACACATATATAACTGGTTCAGTATACAGTTCTAATCACTATACTAACAGTATGAACATTATATAACTGATTTAAATACCTATTTTGGCCTCTTGTTCCCATAAAAAAACACAGCTCTCAGTGGAGTGAATGTCTCTTCAGCTCCTGTCTCTGGTGAATAACGATTCTAGCAGCTCCTGCTAGGGGAATTCCCAGACAGGCTGTGTGTAAGGCTGGGTATGATTGGTGAAAACTCTTGCTGTGTGAGAAGCTGGATGTGATTAGTTTAGACTTCTGCCCAGCAACAACAGATTAACACTATGCTTTCTGTTGTTTCTGCTGTGTCACTGAGCTTACCTTACATTACAAAATGGATCTTAAAGGTATATTATCTTTTTCTGCTTCTGTGAACACAAAATATAACAGTTATATGACATCCAAAACATGTTGTCACAGTAAATAACTCTACTTTTGTCTTTAACACATAAACATAGGAACTGTATTAAGGTTATTAGCAGGTCTAGCTGTATTCACATATAAGCTATACTAGCAACCTAGGACAGGTCCTAGCTGGCCAGCTACAGTCCTATATGTCATAATATCTTACAATCCACCACTTCAGCCCGTGAACGACCTTCATTTCTTTCTGCTCTCGGAGCCTAAGCCTCCTGGCAGGGGAGAAATCTCTGCTATTCCAAAACTCTGCAGGGTTTTTTCATAAGTAAAATACTTCATAATACAAGTATTTTCAACTCTTAATCCCTTCTGTGCTCCTGCAATTGTTACTTATAACAGGGCTGTTATTCCTATAACTGTCTAGGAAAATTCCTATTTCATGACCAATAAAAATAGATGAAAGTTGCGTAATAAAATCAAAAGTCTCCAAAATTGTGTTCATCCCTAACTTAGGCCTCATGCGCACTACCATGTACAACATCCGAATTGTGAGGAGCTGTAAGGCTACATTCACACGACTGTGGTGTTTTGCGGATCCAAAAAACACGGACACCAGCCCATCTGCATTCCGCAATTTGCGGACCGCACATGCCGCCGCTATCATAAGAAATGCCTATTCTTGTCCGCAATTGCAGGCAAGAATAAGACATGTTCTATCTTTTTTGCTAGACTGCATAACAGATATATGGTGTGCTGTCCGCATCTTTTGCGGCCCCTTTGAAATAAATGGGTCTGCACCCCTTCCGCGGACTCATTCATATGGTCGTGTGAATGTATCCTCCAAGTTTGTACACAGTTCATTTTCAATCAGAATTTTATTGGGGCAGAATAAAACCGTAACAAAGCGCTATACAAAGGCACATAAAGGGGGTCTAGAGTCCTGTGGTACAGGAAGAAAGGCAATAATTCTGTCATTATTGAAGAACGCCATGTATGAATGTCCTTGCGGAAAAAAAGCCAATAAATTCCACCCCAGGGAGCAAACAGGTAATTTCTTACAACATTGCTGGTAATAGACTACATACACACAGCAGGGCTGTGCACAGCCGCATCTGTATGGTGATCTATGGGGGTTCCAGGATGGCCTTTCTTAAGGACATCCTGAAAAAAAATACTTTAACCCCTTAAGGACACAGCCTAGCTTGGTAACATAACTTTTTTATTTCATTTTATTTTTGATGTAGCAGTGGACATTTTTTGTGGCAAAAGTTGCATTTTTAATGACATAATTTTATCACATACAGTATAATGAATTTTTTTTGAGGGTGAGCCGTTGATCGCCGATATAATATACTGCAATATGTACTTCTGCCTAGCCTATTAGGCCCTACCTACATGCCAGGGATGGCCAACCTGAGGCTGTCCAGCTGTTGCAAAACTACAACTCCCAGCATGCCCAGACTGCCTAGAGCTATCAGCCTACAACAGGGTGTGGTGGGAGTTGTAGTTTTACAACAGCTGGAGAGCCGCAGGTTGGCCATCCCTGCCTTACTGGTTTGTGTACATGGAAGACCTGGGGCTCTTGTTATGCCCTGAGCTGTAATAGCAACCCATTGGTACCCTGTCATTATGTCACAGGGGCTGATGGGGAAACAAAGGACATCCCACCCCTTTATCTCACCACCTATGGGGCGTTTAAGGGGTTAAAAGGTCAGAAGTGGCATTATTTTAAATCCCAGCAGTTACAGTGGAGTGTCGGCTGTATAATAGAGCCTGCGCCTGCTAAATGATGGTGCAGTTCTCACAATGTACTATTATGGCACAGGGAATTAAGGGTTGAAATACTAAGAGCCTATCCTTAGGACAGGTCATCCGTATTTAATATGTGGGGATCCAAGCACTGCATCCAGTTGAGTACACCGCCACAGTGGTTCGTTCATATACACTAGGTGGTTGTATCTGGCACTGCAAGTTCCATTCAAGTGAATAGGACTGATACCAGATTCAGGCATACTCGAGTGAACCAGGTTCACTAAACCAAAGCTATGCAATTTGGGACCAGACCAACACGTAATATAGCAGGCCAGTACCCTGTAACGTGCAGAAGCATGGGAAGCATGCCGAAAACCCAAGTAAGCCCTCATGCACATGACTGTATTTTTCATCTGTGTGCTATCCTAAATTTTTGCACACTTCTTTTCTATGGAGCCAGGAACACCGTTCCCGTGTGGTTTGCAGATCCAAGTCCGGACATGCTCATGTGTATGAAGCCTGAGTGTGAAATGGATAAAAGTAATTCTCCCCTGCTGGATTTAAATTAGAAAAAGAGCGAATCGAATCCCAATTCGATTTGCCAAGAAGCCAAATTTCTTTGTGCTTCGTGTCAGCGAATCGATTTATCCTGAAATAGTATAAAAAAAAAAAAATTCAAACTTACCTCCTCCATTTGCTCGCGACGGGCCACCAGCCTCCATCTTGCTTGAAGATCTCAGCCGAAATCCCATGCGGCATGAGATTACATCATCACGCCAGCTGGAGTGATGATGTCATACGTCACCACGCCAGCCAGAGTGATGACGTAATCTCGCGCCACACGGGATTTTGGCCGAGATCTTCAAGCAAGATTGTGGCGGCTGGCCCATCGCGATCTAATGGAGGAGGTAAGTTTGATGTAATAGTTTTTTTATTGTTAATTTAACACAGTTTTTAAACTCATGTATGAATGCGGCATCTGAGGGGTACAATGACGGGGGCAGCGCTATCGCAGCTCCCTGTCATTGCACCCACTACTTACAAAAAAATGCGCTTTGTGACAAAGTAATTAGTCACAAAGCGAATTTTTTAGTAAAATTCGGCAAAGCAGCCAAATGGAATTTTGAAGAAATTAGCTCATCTCTAATTACAATCACGGTCACGGTGTCTGATGATAGTACTATGACATACTATGCTAGTTTACTATAACCAAGACGACGTTTTACATATCGTGGTTATTATGCAGATATCGCTAATGTCAGGTCACTTGGAGGTATAAGAAGGTGATGCACCTACCAGAGCATTCACTACAAGATATAATGGGGTACATTTATCAATAATGGCATAATTTGCGTCAAAAAATACTAACATTACAAATCAAAAGTGCTGATTTGTTTCACCTCATATATCAAAAGGCGCACACCACTTTTAAAATGTGACTTTTTAAAATATAAACTTGATTTTACGCCTATTTCTCTTGATTTGTGACATTTTAACTCCAATAATGCGACTTTTTTTAACCAGAAATGGACCATTTCAGCCACCCCTGCCAGACCACACATGCGACTTTTGAAACATATTTGTGACTTTTAAAGCCTATTTGCTCATTTCCTGTGGTAAATTGCGACTTTTGTCTCCAACTCTGGACATTTTTGGTATGGTTTTGTGTTTGTTGAATGTCAATTTACTGACAAAACCCTGTTGTTTGGCTCAATTTTATTAGATAAAAATAAACGCATCCTGTTTTAATACTTACCTATCACTTGTTCCCACGACAAGTTATTTAAATTTTTTTTCATAAATGCGACTTTTTACACAAAACACCACCACATAAGTCGGCTTAATTGTCCTCAACAATTTGAGCCATTTCTGCCCATAAGAGGATGATAAATGAGGCGTAGTATTCGCCAATGTGAAAGCCCCGCCCACTTTGATTTATATAACTCATTTCTGGCGTGATGCATTCTATATGGTGAAAATTCTGGAGAAAACAGTCGATATATTTGGCGCAAATCAAAACGCCGTTCTTTTTGGTGCATTTTACGCCATACTTCTGGTGCGACATGCTTAGCAAATGTCCCCCAATGTGTAACCTTTGTCATCTCACAGGCTTTGATAGTGGAGGTGGGTGAAGTCGTGGTGAAGGTGGATGAAAAATTGTTGTAATTGTGAATTGTTCCAGAGAGGCAGTTGTATAAGTCAACATCCAGAGACTAAAAACAATAGGGGGATGTATAAGATTGGGGTTTCATACTACGGTCTCAATCAGAAGTGCCCTGGAGCGAGATGTGCCAAATTTATCAAGAGGAAAACCTGCCAAGAAAAGCTAATCTATGCCACTTATGAGCGGAGTAGATTTGCACTGCTGTAAAAATTTATGCTAGTTTCTGGTGTAAATGGGAAGCCCTACCCAATTGTTTTGGAAAGGCAGGAGAGAGGCACAAAATAAAAAAAAAAAACAACAAAAAAATGGATGCTACAAAAATGCCACTTTTTTGTGTCAGGCCCATCATAATTCCCATCCAAATTTTTTCTAGTGCAAAATATAGGAGCTGTTATTTGGAGCAATCTGAGGGACAGTACAACATACAGGAATAAGCAAAAGATGGTGTAACGAAGTAGTGAAGGGGTTAAATGAGAGCAGAAGTACTTTCAGTGACAGTCACAAGCACCGGATGCTGGGCCAGCAAAACGAGGTTGCTGCTCACTTCTGGGTTTGCTTCTTTTATGGTTGTGAAATAGATGCAAAAGGAACTGCGCGGAGTTGTTGTTGGTCACCCACCCCTGATATCACCGTGAAGCGGCAATGATGTAATGAGCACGGCGTTCCCATCCGCACACCGTCCTATCACGACCTGTTGACAGCTTACACAAGCAGCACCGCTGTGACATTCTGCTCTGTATCAAGTCAAACAGGGTAAGTCGTCACAGGGGTCACTGCTCAGAAAAGATTCTAAATTAGGAATATCTCCGGCTCCTGCTGCCAGACTGCGCTGCATTATTTATAACAGACCCATAATAGCAGTTTATGGAGAAGTACTCAACACAAACAGTACGTGTATACAGCATAAATATATACCAGCCTATCAGTCTACAGCCACCCTACAAGTATATGGAATTCTATTAACCCCGTCTGATCAGTATCCAGAACCTGAACGTAGATGTACGAAGCATTTCATGTATGAGCATGCATTATTCTGGCCCCAGCTTTATGGTTCTCCAACCGCAGTATGCAGTGGTCCTATTATCTAAAATAATGGGCAAATATCATTTGTGTATCCACAATTTATGATTACGCACAGAATTCCATCAAAGGCTACTTTCACACTTGCGTTTGGTGCGGATCCGTCACGGATCAGTTCAGATAATACAACCGTCTGCATCCATTCAGAACGGATCCGTTTGTATTATCTGTAACATAGCCAAGACGGATCCGTCTTAAACACCACTGAAAGTCAATAGAGGACGGATCCGTTTTCTATTGTGCCAGATTGTGTCATAGAAAACGGATCCGTCCCCATTGACTTAGGCCTCCTGCACACGACCGTTGTGTGCACCCGTGGCCGTTGTGCCGTTTTCCGTTTTTTTTCGCGGACCCATTGACTTTCAATGGGTCCGTGGAAAAAACGGAAAATGCACCGTTTTGCAGCCGCATCCGTGATCCGTGTTTCATGGCCGTGAAAAAAATATGACCTGTCCTATTTTTTTCACGGCCAACGGTTCACGGACCCATTCAAGTCAATGGGTCCGTGAAAGAACACGGATGCACACAAGATTGGCATCCGTGTCCGTGATCCGTGGCCGTAGGTTAGTTTTTATACAGACGGATCCGAAGATCCGTCTGCATAAAGCTTTTTCAAAGCTGAGTTTTCACTTCGTGAAAACTCAGAACCGACAGTATATTCTAACACAGAAGCGTTCCCATGGTGATGGGGACGCTTCTAGTTAGAATACACTACAAACTGTGTACAAGACTGCCCCCTGCTGCCTGGCAGCACCCGATCTCTTACAGGGGGCCGTGATCAGCACAATTAACCCCTTCAGGTGCGGCACCTGAAAGGGTTAATTGTACTATCATATCCCCCTGTAAGAGATCAGGGCTGCCAGGCAGCAGGGGGCAGACCCCCCCCCCCCCTCCCCAGTTTGAATATCATTGATCATTGATGCCCAGTGCGGCCCCCCCCCCTCTATTGTAATTATTCGTTGGTGGCACAGTGTGCGCCCCCCCCTCCCTCCCTCTATTGTAATAATTCGTTGGTGGCACAGTGTGCGCCCCCCATCGCCCCCCCCCCCCCTCCCTCTATAGCATTAACAACATTGGTGGCCAGTGTGCGGCCTCCCATCTCCCCCCCCCCCATCATCATTGGTGGCAGCAGAGTTCCGATCGGAGTCCCAGTTTAATCGCTGGGGCTCCGATCGGTAACCATGGCAGCCAGGACGCTACTACAGTCCTGGTTGCCATGGTTACATAGCAATAGTACAATAGTAGAAGATTCATACTTACCGGCTGCTGCGATGTTCGTGTCCGGCCGGGAGCTCCACCTACTGGTAAGTGACAGCCTCAGGTCTGTGCGGCGCATTGCTAAATGAACTGTCACTTACCAGTAGGAGGAGCTCCCGGCCGGACACGAACATCGCAGCTCCCAGGTAAGTATGAATCTTTTACTATTGTACTATTGCTAGTAACCCGCTGCCACCAATGATGGGGGGGGAGATGGGAGGCCGCACACTGGCCACCAATGTTGTTAATGCTATAGAGGGAGGGGGGGGGGCGATGGGGGGCGCACACTGTGCCACCAACGATTTATTACAATAGAGGGAGGAAGGGGGGGGGCGCACACTGTGCCACCAACGATTTATTACAATAGAGGGAGGAAGGGGGGGGGCGCACTGGCCACCAATGATATTAAAACTGGGGAGGGGGGGGGGTCTGCCCCCTGCTGCCTGGCAGCCCTGATCTCTTACAGGGGGATATGATAGTACAATTAACCCCTTCAGGTGCGGCACCTGAGGGGTTAATTGTGCTGATCACGGCCCCCTGTAAGAGATCGGATGCTGCTAGGCAGCAGGGGGCAGTCATGTACACAGTTTGTAGTATATTCTAACTAGAAGCGTCCCCATCACCATGGGAACGCCTCTGTTAGAATATACTGTCGGAAATGAGGTTTCACGATCTAACTCATATCCGACAGTATATTCTAACATAGACGCGTTCCCATGGTGATGGGGACGCTTCAAGTTAAAATATACCATCGGATTGGAGAAAACTCCGATCCGATGGTATAAAAGGGACTCCAGACTTTACATTGAAAGTCAATGGGGACGGATCCGTTTGAAATGGCACCATATTGTGTCAACGACAAACGGATCCGTCCCCATTGACTTGCATTGTAATTCAGGACGGATCCGTTTGGCTCCGCACGGCCAGGCGGACACCAAAACGACTTTTTTTTCATGTCCGTGGATCCTCCAAAAATCAAGGAAGACCCACGGACGAAAAAACGGTCACGGATCACGGAAAAACGGGACCCGTTTTTGCGGACCGCAAAAAAATACGTTGTGTGCCAGGACGGATCCGTCCCCATTTGGCTCAGTTTCGTCAGACGGACACCAAAACTCTACAGGCAGCGTTTTGGTGTCCGCCTCCAAAGCGGAATGGAGACGGAACAGAGGCAAAATGATGCATTCTGAGCGGATCCTTTTCCATTCAGAATGCATTAGGGCAAAACTGATCCGTTTTGGACCGCTTGGGAGAGCCCTGAACGGATCTCACAAACGGAAAGCCAAAACGCCAGTGTGAAAGTAGTAAAAGTCAAAAGCCCTTCAACCCAAGCCTATGAGAAAGCAACAATCTGTCTCAACATTTTCTTACTTCTACACGTCGAGTATAAGGCATTCTACGGAAGCAAAACCGTCACCATGAAAGTGCCATGCAATCTGTATCATAGAGAACAGGAGGAGCAGAGCCCACTGATGTACAGCTTTGTGGGGAAACACTATAACTTGTCATTTATACATTTAAAGCCCTGTTTTTTCTATGCTTAGGAGTCCAGTGAGTAGTCCTACCTAAGTGACTGACATCCTTCCCCATCTGAATGTGAACAGATAGCAATCACCAATAAGATACACTGATAAGACACTGGGATCCTTAGAACTTCCTTCACACAACTCGATCACTCTGCTCTGCTCTTCCTGCTCTAGAACATGCTGCCTGCGGATTGCACTGCATTTTCATGGTGACAGATTCACATGTACATATCTTTCTATTAACTCTTAAGTCAAGGATATCCCATCATCATCTACTCATTCAAACAGACAAGTAGACTTCCACCTATTAACATTCAATTATGAGTATACAGTATTTGATTATACTTACCGGAGTATGCGGAATTCATGAGTATCCTGTATAAGACACAGCGAAGCACACGAGTATCATATAAACCTAATCGGACCTTCTAGGAGGACGCAGCATTCTACTGTATAAGACATTAGACACAGGAGCCACCACCATTCAGCATTCCAGGCTACTCCCTTAGGAAACATGATAGAGCATCCCAGTGGAATGGTTTACAGGTCCACCCACCTCCCAGTAACGAAGCACTGTCCCATCCTGATAGTGAAGCAAAAGTACCAGGGAGAAATGAACTTACTGGCGTGCCGTACAGATGGCCAGAGACCGAGCTACTAAAGGAAGGGACTCCAGGCTTGTCTTGCTACTAATATGCACTGAGCCTTGTGTGACAGGACAGGAAGGAGTCTGTCAGAGGTGTACGAGAAGGGGCTGGGTGATGTGAAAAAGAAATGGGAACGCTCCTCCTCCAGCAGCACAAGGAAGTGAACTGTCTGCTGTGTGCCAAATCTAACTGCTCGCAGACAAATGACATCTGGACAGAGATTTCTGTATACTGAGCTGATGACATGTTCTCACGTCTTCGCGCGGGAGGCTTCTATACACTTTGTGCACTTGACTTCAATTAGAAGTCAAGAGCCCTGCATTTAATTATCTATTACTTAGTACTCGTTATTATATGGCGGTGACATACCCTGAAGGGCTATAGACATGGCTGCGTGACTTTCAGCAGCTCTTTAATGTTGGTACGTCTGCCCGCTGGGGCTGCACATTCTGAACTGTTGCCTACTGGGAGAATGGAGCCCTCTTCTCTGCAGTTCAGAAAGTGTGTCCCTCTCCATTGCAGTTTACCTAAATTGGTGAAAAAGCTGAGTCTTTCCCTACACCCACAGACTACAAGAAAGACTCCATTTCATCTACTCCTTTTTGGAGTGCCGTACAGGGCTCAGAAGACCCTATATTTTGCCTGTATTTGTGGGTCCCAGAGATGGCCACACAGTACACCCAGGGCCGGTTTTAGACAAAATGTGGCCCTGGGCAAAATCAAAAGTGGGGCCCCAAATCTTGTAATGATGTACTAACACAGTTACATTCTGTCGATTCCGGCGCTCCCTCACAGATTTACACCCTGTAAAGCTCCTCACACAGTTCTTCACCCTCATGGCCCCAGAATATGCCACATGCCCCTTCCCCTCACAGCAATAAGTTCCCCTTACTCACGGAATCTTAGACTGTTAAAAACCAGAAGCACTGGATTCCTCTTCAGGCGTTCTTTCCCCCAGAGGAGATCAGGGAAAGCACCCTGTTCTAAAAATGAGTCGCAGCCTGTACTAGACTTCCAGGCTCATTGTTAGTATATCCCAGTTCAGGCCACTAGATGGCAGCACTGAACTGTGATAAAGTGATTTCTATACAAAATAAGGCTACATGCACACAAACGTTGATTGTTTCCGTGTCTGCTCAGTTTTTTTTGCGGATAGGATGTGGACCCATTTATTTCAATGGGTCTGCAAAAAAAATAGAACATGTCCTATTCTTGTTCGTTTTAGGCATTGTTTCAATGGATCCGCAAAAAAAAAACGGATGGCATACGGAGTACACCATCAGTACCATGTGCCACTTAATTTCTCTCTGACATGAAAAATACATGTGAGCAAGCACCAGACACAAGCATGTCTGATCAGATGGTTCGGGGCCGCACAGAGGGCCCAGGTCGTAGGTTGTGCACTCCTGCTGTAGAATCAGTTTCATAGAAAGTCCATTAAAGGGGTTGTCTTATAGTGCAGAGTGGGTTAAAGAAATTAATAACCATTACTGTTCTGATGCTTACCAGTCCCCACTTCTTCCCTTCTTGATCCCACATAAGAAACAGAAGGAGCTGCGCCACTCACTGGCCACAGTGGTTATCAGTAGTGTTGAGCAAATCGAAGTTCACGAAAATTTAAGGAAAAATTTGATTTGCCGCAAAGCTGAATCTCCTTGTGCTTCGCTGTAACTAATTGATTTTCCCTGAAATGGCAGTAAAAAAATAATAATAATCATACATGTCTCATCTATTTGAGCGTGAGGAGGTCACTAGGCCATCTTGCTTGAATATCCCACACACAAGATTTTGATATCACCACGCCAGCCAAGCTGATGACGTCATCACACGATGCGCGTGGATCTTCAAGCAAGATGGCTGAGGCTGCCTCTTCGCGATCAAATGGATGAGGTAAGTACAATTAAATTTTTTGTTTAATTAAAAAACACTAAAATCGCTTAACAACTTCACATCCGCCCATAGGATATAAACACTGGACTAGGAAGCACCTCAAGTGGCCGTCTGATGAGTAGCCACTAGAGGTGTAAATACTGCCTTTTTTTTCTGAAAAGGCAGTGTTTACATTAAAAAGCTTGCAGAGACATGCTATAGACATCAGAACTACTACGTTTAGCTGTTGCGGTTCTGGTGACTATAGTGTCCCTTATTATAGAGAAGGGAAAAAAATCAGCACAAAAGTATCAAATAAAATAGCTATATCATTATTCTAAAAATTAAAAAAGCACAACTTCTGACACAAATATATTGTATTTTGCAGATTACTTTTTTTTTTACAATGTGCAGATAGTACTGTACCCCTCCATCTCTCCCCTCCATCCCCCTTCTCCATCCCCTTCTCCAACCACCCAGCACCCTTACTCACATAAAACAAGTAATATATATAATATAGCTTACAGTGAATTACTGTAAATACTTACAGTTCTGAATACTCCAGCAGGCTCAGGATCAGTGCTCTGGGCAGTGGCCAGGTCGGCTCTGGGCACCGCTCTGCAGTTCAGGAAGGAGACCTATAAGACGCACCTAGGTTTTAGAGGGGAACAATAAGAAAAAAAAAAAAATTTATTACACCTCAGGTCAGACCACAAATCAGACCCCCAATGTTAATCAGACCTCAGCTGAAAGCCCCAATCAGACCCCCAATGTTAATAAGACCCCAATAAGACCTCAAATCAGACCCCCAATCAGACCTCAGCTCAGACCCCAATGTAAATGACCCCCAATCAGACCTCTGATGAGAGCCCCATGCCTATCATCACCCCCATATCAGCCCCAATGCCTCTCATTAGCCCCCATAATCATCCCTTATGCCTCTCAGCCCATTATCAGTCCCTTATGCCTCTCATCAGCCCCCATTATGGCTCTCAGTCCACATTATGCCTCTCAGACCCCATTATGCCTCTCAGACCCCATTATGCCGCTCTCAGCCCCCATTATGTCTCTAAGGCCCCCCATTATGCTTCTTAGGCCCCCCATTATGCCTCTCAAGCCCCATTCTGCCTCATCCCCCCTCCCCTAAACAGTGCAATCCACAGATCCCCCTCCCCTAAACAGTGCCATCCACAGATCCCCCCCTAAACAGTGCCATCCACAGATCCCCCTAAACAGTGCCATCCACAGATCCCCCTAAACAGTGCCATCCACAGATCCCCCCTAAACAGTGCCATCCACAGATCCCCCCAAAACAGTGCCATCCACAGATCCCCCCTAAACAGTGCCATCCACAGATCCCCCCTAAACAGTGCCATCCACAGATCCCCCCTCCCCTAAACAGTGCAATCCACAGATCCCCCCCTCATAACAGTGCCATCCACAGATCCCCCCCTAAACAGTGCCATCCACAGATCCCCCCTAAACAGTGCCATCCACAGATCCCACCAAAACAGTGCCATCCACAGATCCCCCTAAACAGTGCCATCCACAGATCCCCCCCCTAAACAGTGCCATCCACAGATCCCCCCTAAACAGTGCAATCCACAGATCTCCCCCCTAAACAGTGCAATCCACAGATCCCCCCTCCCCTAAACAGTGCAATCCACAGATCCCCCCCTCATAACAGTGCCATCCACAAATCCCCCCTAAACAGTGCCATCCACAGATCCCACCCCTCATAACAGTGCCATCCACAGATCCCCCCCTAAACAGTGCCATCCACAGATCCCCTTCCACGCCGCTCACAGCAGTATATTTATAAACTAATCAGTAACTACTTTAACTTTAATCATTGCTCATTGCTGAGCTCTTTACTTGGATTTTTTTGATATCTTACTCTGTCTTAGCTCCTCCGGTAACAGCAGGCAGTGCGGGGGGCGGCGCTCACTCAATGACGTCACGCGCCTGCGCCGCCTAGTGGGAGGAGCAGGCGCGTGATGTCAGTGAGTGAGCGCCGCCCCCCGCACTGCCTGCTGTTACCGGAGGAGCTAAGACAGAGTAAGAATAAGATATCCAAAAAATCCAAGTAAAGAGCTCAGCAATGAGCAATTATTAAAGTTAAAGTAGTTACTGATTAGTTTATAAATATACTGCTGTGAGCGGCGTGGCCCTGTATATTCTAACCCCCAGGCAAGCGTCCCTGTCACCATGGGAACGCCTGGGGGTTAGAATATACCATCGGATTTGAGTTTTTACAATCTCACTGAGCTCGTGAAAACTCAGATCCGATGGTTTATTCTAACCCCCAGGCAAGCGTCCCCGTCACCATGGGAACGCCTGGGGGTTAGAAAATACTATCAGATCTTCTGAGTTCTCAGTGGCCTGGCTGGAGCCTCCGCAGCCACTGTGTCGGCCCGGCCCTGCGTGTGCCCTGCTCCAGTCCTGACTCCTCCCCAGCCAGGCCCGAGCCGCAGACCGCCCGCGTCCCGCCCACTACACTAGTCTAGTGTAGTGGGCGGGCGGTCCGCGGCTCGGGCCTGGCTGCCTGTGTGTAGTGTGTGTGGAAATAAAAAATAAATAAATCAACAGAAGTCGGCACGGACGGGCCAGCGTAGGCCAGTGGCGTAGGGCCCCATAGCCACTGCTATGGTTGCTATGGCGATCCCTGCGCCACTGGAAGCTAGTGTAAGAAGTTCCCTTGCTAAGAAGGAGGCTGAGATCTCAAAGAAGAGAGCAGAAAAGGAGTCTGAGATCGCAAAGAAAGGAGCAGAAATGGAGGCTGAGAACGCAAAGAAGGAGGCAGAAATGGCAAAGAAGAAAGCAGAAATGGCGCAGATGGAGACAGAGGCAGAAGCCCAACTAAAAATTCTCCAAACAGAAAGGGAAGAAACAGCTACCTTAGCTAAACTGAAGGTCTTCGAGCAAGCATTAGGCCAAGGTACCGACCTAGACTGTTTCATCCCAGGAGAAGTGGAAGACCCAGCTGACCGCACTGCCAGATATGTGCTAAGGCAGTTATCGCCTGCATCTCCTGCTAAATCGTATGTACCAAGGCCACTTCTAAATCACCAACAGGGTGAACCCACCAAACACCAGATATCGTCACCCACAGATAACAAGGTAATTTCTAGCGTCGAGCCAGCTGATCCTCCAGAGACTAAACCACAGCTTAATCCTTATGCCACATCATTCTGTCCTGATCAATCTCAGCCTTATATGCCAGAGCGTCTACATGCCCCAGAGACACCACAATGCAATCCAGCAACAAGGAATGGGAGATCAGACATGTCGGACTTTGCCAGATACATGATGCGCAGGCAGCTGATTAACATTAGTCTCTCAAAGTATGATGACCGTGCTGAAAACTACAGAGCCTGGAAATCGACCTTTGAAGCTGTAATCAGTGGTCTTAACCTCACTGCAAAGAAAGAACTTGACTTGCTTGTCAACTGGTTAGGCCCAGAATCTGCAGAATGCATAAAGACATTAAGAGCAGTTCATGCAGGCCACTCAGAGGAAGGTCTCGCTGCAGCATGAGAGAGACTTGAACAGACCTATGGCAGTTCTGAAGCTATAGAAAGCGTCTTATTCAAGAGACTTCAAGCCTTCCCAAAGATAACTAACAAGGACAATCGCAAGCTCCAGGATCTGAGCGACCTACTAAAGGAATTAGAATTGGCTAAAATGGACCCTCATCTGCCAGGACTGAGTTACCTTGATACTGCCCATGGTGTCAATCCAGTTGTGTCGAAACTACCACACGGCATGCAAGAAAAATGGGCAGACCAGGGCTCCAGATACAAGACAGAACACAATGTGTCTTTTCCCTCATTATCTTATTTTTCCAGATTCATCAGTGACCAAGCTAGGAAGAAGAATGATCCCAGCTTTGACTTCACAGAATCCCCTTTACCTGCTTCATCCTCAAGCTCAAGGTGTGACAACACAAGTAAACGTAGAGACTTAAAGGGAACCTGTCACCTCAAAAACGCATATAAAACCGCCAGCATTACCTTATAGTAGCCCCCAGTCTGTTATTAATGATGTGTTTTATCCGGTAATCTGATGCTCCATGCATGACAAAAACGATGCTTTAATCGCCATCAGCGCTATGTCGACGGTCAGTCTGAAGTCAAGGGGGCAGTGGCCTCCTTGCTTCAAGTCAAGATAAGCACGCCCCCTAACCATTCCCTCTTCTGTGTGATTGACATCCTGCAGTGCGGCCTGGGATCGCGTTAGTCTCACGCATGCGCGGTGCGCTCCTTGTTACTGTGCGATCCCGGCTCCTGCAGTTAACCGGGTTTCATCATCACACCGCGCATGTGAAAGAATTGCTTCGAGCAGCAACGACTGAATACAAGCCAGATTTGAAACACATTGTGAAAAACAAAGATTGCCAGAAGTCTCACTAAAGCTGTCTACATTACAGGTAGGAAAAGGTGGTTAAGGCTACATGCACAAGAACGTTGTTTGTTTCCGTGTCCGTTCCGTTTTTTTGCGGATAGGATGCAGACCCATTGATTTCAATGGGTCCGCAAAAAATGCGGACAGCACACCGTGTGCTGTCCGCATCAGTATGTCTGTTCCATAGCCCCGCCCAAAAAAACAGAACATGTCCTACTCTTGTCCGTTTTAGGCATTGTTACAATGGATCGGCAAAAAAAAACGGATGTCATCAGGGTTTTTTTGCGGACCGCAAAACACATATGGTTGTGTGCATGTAGCTTTAAATACACTTTTAAATGTTTGAAAATTCAATTGCAGTAAGACTGTGGTGTGCACACATATTTGTGTAAATGTCTAGCTTGTGGCTCCTTGCAGTCATACGTTTTTTTTTCCTGGCCCTTTGTGTCTGTAAGGTTGGCCACCCCTGTTCCAATCTATTCAGATCAATCTGTACAAGTATACTTGTCAGTATTCAGTCCGTGACCTCACTGCAGTGTGGCAGACCGCAGTCTGCACACTGCACCGCCACGGATCCCAGCTCTGGCCTACCTTGCAGGAGCAGCAGGCACCCACCAGCATACCGCCGCATCCGCCCTCACTGCCAGGTCTCGTCTTGTGTGCTTTAGTGCACACGGGTGCACCTCTCCCTTTGTTATAGGAGAGGAGGAGAGCATGCTTTCTGATTACTGTCTCAGCCCGGAGGTGGGGTTACTGGTATTTAGGGCAGCTTCACTGACCATGAAGTGCCCAAGCGTGGTTGTTATAACTGTGTTTTACCTTTGTTTCAAGTGACTTTTGTCTACCTTATGCCAGTAAAGATCATCTGTTCCATTACTCTGCCTTTGTTGGACTCTGTACACACTCCTGCTGTTAGCTGCTTTCTGGGTGACTGGTATAAACACCAGGGTCTGGACTCTGGGAGTCAGCAATTTGTGGTACCTTGGAACTGAACCTGAGTTCGGGAAATTGTTTTTTTACAGTACAAATTAATTTATGAAGTTATTGCCCGAAGTCTCGCGAGACTTTGCGAAGCAATAACTTCGGCTCACCGGAACCAATACATTCTAATACTGTGCGGAGCAAGAGCTTCGTACAGTATTAGAACAAAGTTTTATGCGAATCGATTTCGGGTGTTTTATCCAAAGTCAATTCACTCAGAACAAAGTTTTATGTTAATCGACTTGGGATGTTTCATCCGAAGTCAATTCGCTCTTCCCTAGTCGTGACAATACTGTTTCACATCATCAGCAAAAATAGATATTTTACTGTGCAACCCTTGATTAACAAAATGGTTAAGAAATATATTGAAGAGAATAGGGCCCAATACAGACCCCTGAGGTACCCCACTAGTGACAGTGACCCGATCTGAGTGTGTACCGTTAATAACCACCCTCTGATTTCTGTCACTGAGCCAGTTAATTACCCATATACACACATTTTCCCCCATTCTCAGCAGTCCATTGACTCATCACTGTGATCCAGTCTAGAACTTCCGTCCTCATACAAACTGATTAGATTAGTTTGACAGGACTGATCCCTCATAAACCAGTGGTGATACAGTGTTATACGCATTACAGTAATGTCATAGGCAGACATTACAGCAGTGTATGCCATCTGGACTCGGTAATTTGTCTATTTTAATCTTTTTAAGATGCTGCTGCATTTTTTTCAATCCATTCAGTATGCATCAAGATGTCTTCCGTTCCGTCCCTTGCACGGTATTTGACCGGAAAAAATACTGCAGCTTGCTGTATTTTTTTTTTTCGGCCAAAATACCAGAACAATGCCGCACTTGCCGGATCCGGCATTAATTTCCATTGAGATGTATTAATGCCGGTACCAAATGTTCTGGAAACTGCCGTGTCGCCGGATCCGGTTTTATGGTCTGCGCCTGCGCCAGGATATAGGATGAGCTGGTTTCGCCGCTTCCTGTTTGCGTCTTTGCTCCAGCCTGTGAGGAAGTCGGCAGCATGCCATTGAAGGTGAGTATAAAGTTTTTTTTTTGTTTTTTTTTGTTGTGTAACAATAAAAAAATGAAATAAAAGCAACTCCTATGTACTTATACATAGGAGCTGTATGTTATAAGTACATAGGTGATGCTAGGGGTAGTAGTACCTAGGACTACTACTCCTAGCATCCCCTATGTACTTATACTACCTGCAGTCCCTATGTACTATTGCATAGGGACTGCAGGTAGTATAAGTACATAGGGGATACTAGGAGTAGTAGTCCTAGGTACTTCAACTCCTAGCATCCCCTACATACTTCTACTACCTGCAGTCCCTATGTACTATTGCATAGTGACTGCAGGTTGTACAAGTACATAAGGGGTGCAAGGAGTAGTTCCTAGGTACTGCAACTGCTAGCATCCCCTATGTACTTATACTACCTGCAGTCCCTATTTTTTTTCGGAAAAAAAAAGCAAGCCTGCTGCCAGACAGCCCGCCACACAGGCCACCAGACAGCCCGCCGCACAAGCCACCAGACAGCCCGCCACACAGGGCGCCAGACAGCCAGTCTGACATGCTGCCAGGCTGCCACACAGCCTGCCAGACTATAAAAAAAGTTCCATAAATGGAAAGTAAGTAATGTTTAAATGGGTCTGCTTGTCGTATGTAAAGTTCAAATATTATTATTATTTTTTCAATAGACATATCTTCTTCAAGTGAGGCCGGGAGCACTCCTCCTCGCTGACGTCGCCGACCTGATATGGTATGTCAAGTTGGATTATAGCAAGCCCCACTGTAATATTTTGCCATTATTCTAAATATGTTTTTTATTTTTTCTCGCAGTTATCGTCTGTGGAAGCAATTGCAGAGGGGGGAAGTGGGGATGGAGGAGAGCAAATGGTAGGTGTTTACTTTTCTATTTTTCCCCCCAAAAAATACATGTTATTGTATGTTCTGAATATTTAAATATTTAAATATTTTACAGCCATCTCATCCCGTTGCCTCTCAGAGAGGTCCTCGAGCCTCTGCCAGAGGAAGTTGGGGAGCACGCGGCAGTCGGGGTTGTGTGAGTATTTGCAATCAAAGTCTTTTAAAGTAAAAAAAAGTTTCAAACAGTATTTTGAATATTTTTTATTTTTTAATATTTTTTTAGGGTTCCATAGTCTCCACCAGAATGGATGAGGAGGAGGTCAGCTTTTTCATAGATAATGACCTCCTCATCCAGACCCGGCTGCTCTGGCACGATCAGAATCTCAGACTCCCTAAATAAAAACCGACCAGAACTTAAAATAGACACCAGACCTCTGAAAAAATAGAGACCAGACCAGACCCCTGAATAAATACAGACCCAGCATACATACCTCTGACAAGACCCCAGAATAAATAGGCCTTATGCCACACTCCAGAATACAGACCCTTGAATAAATACATACTTTGGACCAGACCAAAAAAAACAACACAAACTTCAAATGAGACAACCTAAATAAATATGAACCCAAGAACAGACTAAAATAAATATGGACCCCAGAATAAATAAAACCCTAGAATACAGTTCTGTAATCAAATATAGACCACACATATGATTCCAACATCATCCCAACAACCCCCAAAATAACTACAGACTTCAGACCACCCTAAATAAAAACAATCTAGACCCCCTAAATGCAGACCCCAGACTTGATTACTTAAGTACAGAACTCAGAGTAGTCACTGTAAACAAAGACCCCAGATTAGACCCTCTAAATACAGACCCCAAAACAAATGCAGTTTCCTGAACAAACATACCCAGTATCAGACTTAGTGATGGACGAACATCGGCCAGCACGGTTCGCAAACGCAAACGCGCGTTCGCGATCAAATGTTCGCGAACCGCGCATTTGCGGCGGGCCCCATTGACTTTAATGGCAGGCGAACCTGAAAAACCTTCAGGTTATATTTGCAGCCACCAAATACGTACTAGAAGTGCACAAATAGTCCCACAACACGGACAATGACATACCAAAGGGGATCATTGGCAAAAATTCCCACAAAAAACATGTATTTTAATCAGGGGCCATTTTTATGCGTCTTAAAGGGAAACTCTCAAAAATGTGCCCTCCTGGAGCCTAGAAAATTTTTATTTTAGGCCATGGGAGTACAGGCCCCAAAAATTAGGCATTCACCTGACAGAAAAGAACTTGTGTTTATGTGGCTGGGGGTTCTGTACATTAGGCGGTCACTGGCTAAAAATTTTACTGTAGGCCAGTACAGGCCCCAAAAATTAGGCATTCACCTGACAAAAAAGAACTTGTGATTATGTGGCTGGAGGTACATTAGGCGGTCACTGGATAAAAAATTTTCTGTAGGCCACTGGACTACAGACCCCAAAATTTAGGCATTCACCTGACAGAAGAGAACTTGTGATTATGTGGCTGGAGGTGCATTAGGCAGTCACTGGCTAAAATTTTTACTGTAGGCTATTACAGGCCCCAAAAATGAGGCATTCACCTGACAGAAAAGAACTTGTGATTATGTGGCTGGAGGTACATTAGGCGGTCACTGGCTAAAAATTTTTCTGTAGGCCAGTACAGGCCCCAAAATTTAGGCATTCATCTGACAGAAAAGAACTTGTGATTATGTGGCTGGAGGTACATTAGGCGGTCACTGGCTAAAAATTTTACTGTAGGCCAGTACACGCCCCAAAATTTAGGCATTCACCTGACAGAAAAGAACTTGTGATGATGTGGCTGGAGGTACATTAGGCAGTCACTGGATAAAAATTTTACTGTAGGCCACTGGAGTGCAGACCCCAAAAATTAGGCATTCACCTAACAGAAAATAACTTGTGATTATGTGACTGGAGGTACATTAGGCGGTCACTGGCTAAAAATTTTACTGTAGGCCATTACAGACCCCAAAAATTAGGCATTCACCTGACAGAAAAGGCCTTTTATGCCACTGTATATACATAAGAAAAGGACCATTCTTTGTTTTGGGTGGTGGCGTATATGTGTACTGTAGGCCACTTGAGTACAGGCCCCAAAAATTAGGCAATCAACTCACAGAAAAGAGCTTGTGATTATGTGGCTGGAGGTACATTAGGCGGTCACTGGATAAAAATCTTACTGTAGGCCAGTACAGGCCCCAAAAATTAGGCATTCATCTGACAGAAAAGAACTTGTGATTATGTGGCTGGAGGTACATTAGGCGGTCACTGGATAAAAATTTTAATGTAGGCCACTGGAGTAGAGGCCTCAAAAATTACGCATTCGCCTGACAGAAAAGGCCTTTTTTGCCACAGGTCAAGCCTGCACACCCAGTAGTCCAGGGGTTCCTCGTTTCTCAGAGCATCCACATCGGCCGTTAACCCGATGTAGTCAGACACCTGTCGGTCTAGGCATTCCCTGAGGCTGGTTCTGGAGGGCGGCTGTCGATAGGTTGGCTGCAAGAATGATCTCGTATCTGAAGTGACCAACACATCTTCAAACCATCCTCTTCTTGCAGGCGCAGTAGGATTGGTACACGCACCTGTTTCACTGTGGGTTGAAATTCCTCTGCCAGCACCCGCAAAAGCAGAATGCAGCATCTCTCGCAGCAAGGCCTGGAAATGCTGCCTTTTTCCAGCCCTCTGTGATGCTGATAACATGTCCACCATTTTGTGTTTGTACCGGGGGTCTAAGTACGTTGCCACCCAGTACGGGTCCTTGCCCTTTATGCTTTTTATACCGGGGTCCCTCTTCAAACTGGAGCATGAAGCACTAAATTGGAAGCAGTGAAGCGCCCTGGCTCCTGCTCATCGCCCAGGAGAATGTCGTCCTCGGTCTCCTCTCCCCAGCCACGGACAACACCAGGGATCCCCGAAAAGTTTAAAGTCCCCCTCAAAGCCTACTCTTCCTGTTCCTCCTCCCCCCAGCCACTATCCTCCTCTGACTCCTCTTCAGACTCCTGCTGACTTGTCTCAGATGAAGTATCCCCCCCAGGGAATTTATTCCGCATTGCGACTTCCTCATATTCCAGCTCCTGCTCCTTGACGGCTTGATCAATGACACGACGCAATGCACGCTCCAGAAAGGAGGCGTAAGCTATGATGTCACTAATGGCGCCTTGGCTGAGACTGAACGGTTTGGTGATCTCATCAAATGGCTGCAGAAGTCTGCATGCGTCGTGCATGGGCAGTCACTGGCGCGGTGAAAAGAAACCAAGCTCCCCAGAACCTGTTCTGCTGCAGAGTTCGTACAGGTAGTTGTTAACGGCAGCGCGTCAGGCTGTCACAAATCAGACGGGAAAGTGGCGTCGCTGCTGAATGTCAGCAAGGCGAGCCATGGCCGTGTAAGATCTAAAATGGCCAGAGATTTTCCTGGCCTGCCGCAAGACATCCTGGACCCCGGGGTATTTGGCAACGAATCGCTGCACGACTAAGTTCAGGATGTGTGTCATTTTGCCCTGTTTCAGCATACTCAGCAGATTGGCACCGTTGTCGCACACCACTTTACCAACTGTCAAATTGAGCGGGGTTTGCCATTGATCGGCCTGTGACCGCAGAGCTGAAAACAGTGCAGGACTGGTGTGGCTCTTGGCTTCCAGGCACAATAGCCGCAGCACAGCATGCCAACGTCTCACCTGGGACGTCGTATAGGTTCTGGGGAGCTTGGGGGGTGCAGCGGAAGAGGCGGTAGCAGTGGAAAAGGAGGAGTCAGCCAAAGAGGAGACAGAGGATGGAGTAGAAGGAGGAGAAAAAGAGGCAGGCCTGCATGCAATCCTTGGCGGTAACACCAAATCCACACGGGAGCCACGGGTTACATGCTTGACGGCCGTCAGAAGGTAGACCCAGTGGGCAGTAAAAGTTATGTACCTTCCCTGTGCGTGTTTGCTAGACCACGTGTCTGTGGTCAGACTTCATCAACATTTTACGCTTGAACATTTGGGCCACGGAAGCCTGCCTTCTGCCGATGAACGCGACGACGGCACGGTGGAAGGTGGAGTGGAGGACAAATAGGAGGAGAGAGGAGAAGGAGAAGAGGCCGGACGTGGATCATCGGGAGTATGGCTTGTGGGTTCTGACAGCGTTGCTCCCACTGGGCTCGGGTATGGAAGGCCAGGTGCCTTCTTAAGGCGGTCGTCCCCAAGGAAGTGTTGGGCGTACCACAACTTATGCGTTGACAGCACAGACTGCAGATGGCAACACTATTGCTGACACGTTAAAAACAGCCCAAACTGCGGAGCCATGTGCCGGCGTCCTGGGAGCGCCAGATGTGACCATGCATGGTGGATGGCTCGCTCCAGATACATTTTCAGTCTGCTTTTTACCTCCTGTGCCCTTTGAGCTCTGCCTGCTTCTCCTCCTTTTTCTCCCTCTCTGCTGCTCTGTCTCTCCCTCTGAACTCACCTTCTTTCTTGTGGGCAACCACGTGACTTCCATCGACATGTCATCATCGTCGCCTTCACCACCACTTTGAGATCTCGGATAGGCAGCAACAGCGGGGACCTCCCTCCTTAGGCTGATCTGGGTACTGTCTTCAGACCGCTGGGTGGAGGCCGTTGCTACCTCCTCTACATCATCCGATGTGTGGCTGCACATCGGTAAGGTCTCAGAATGGATTAAAAAAAAATTCCTCTGACTCGAGTGGGGGGCTATGGTGGTGGTGGTGGTGTATTTGGGGTGCACACAGTAGAGAGTGAGGAGGGTGCAGATACAGAGGATGAGGAAGGTGCAGAAGCGGAAGGCTGAGTGAGCAACTCAACCAACTCTGGTGCGCCCTTTGAAGTAATCGCACGTGCCTTCTCCAACTTCCCACTTAGGCTCTGGCCTGGTACACCTGCCCGACCCCTACCACCCCTGCGGAATGGCCTACCTCTTCCTCTGCCTGTCATTTTTTAAAATTACCCTGTGTCTAAGTCCCTAGAGAACAGCAGTATTTGTGGAAGCAGGTATATCGCAGGCCTTAATCAGAATTTTGTGGAAGCAGGCATGACAAACCCCTTAATCAGTATTTTGTGGAAGCAGGTATATCAAACCTCTAAATCAGTATTTTGTGGAAGAAGGTATATCGCAGGTCTCAATCAATATTTGGGGGAAACTGGTATATCGAACCCCATAATCAGTATTTTGTGGAAGCAGGTATCTTGCAGCCCTTAATCAGAATTTTGTGGAAGCAGGTATAGCAAACCCCTTAATCAGTATTTTGTGGAAGCAGGTATATCAAACCTCTAAATCAGTATTTTGTGGAAGAAGGTATATCGCAGGTCTTAATCAATATTTGGGGGAAACTGGTATATCGAACCCCTTAATCGATATTTTGTGGAAGCAGGTATATCGCAGGCCTCAATCAGTAGTTTGTGGAAGCAAGTATATCAAACCCCTAAATCTGTATTTTGTGGAAGGAGGTATATCGCAGGTCTTAATCAATATTTGGAGGACACTGATATATCGAACCCCTTAATCGATATTTTGTGGAAGCAGGTATTTTGTGGAAGCAGCTATATCGCAGCCATCAATCAGTATTTTGTGGAAGCAGGCATATCAAACCCCATAATCAGTATTTTGTGGAACCAGGTACAGTACAGACCAAAAGTTTGGACACACCTTCTCATTCAAAGAGTTTTCTTTATTTTCATGACTATGAAGGCATCAAAACTATGAATTAACACATGTGGAATTATATACATAACAAACAAGTGTGAATCAACTGAAAATATGTCATATTCTAGGTTCTTCAAAGTAGCCACCTTTTGCTTTGATTACTGCTTTGCACTCTTGGCATTCTCTTGATGAGCTTCAAGAGGTAGTCACCTGAAATGGTCTTCCAACAGTCTTGAAGGAGTTCCCAGAGATGCTTAGCACTTGTTGGCCCTTTTGCCTTCACTTTGGTTCAGGTCCGGTGACTGTGGAGGCCAGGTCATCTGGCGCAGCACCCCATCACTCTCCTTCATGGTCAAATAGCCCTTACTTTCAAAGTTTTCCCAATTTTTCGGCTGACTGACTGACCTTCATTTCTTAAAGTAATGATGGCCACTCGTTTTTCTTTACTTAGCTGCTTTTTTCTTGCCATAATACAAATTCTAACAGTCTATTCAGTAGGACTATTAGCTGTGTATCCACCTGACTTCTCCTCAACGCAACTGATGGTCCCAACCCCATTTATAAGGCAAGAAATCCCACTTATTAAACCTGACAGGGCACACCTGTGAAGTGAAAACCATTTCAGGGGACTACCTCTTGAAGCTCATCAAGAGAATGCCAAGAGTGTGCAAAGCAGTAATCAAAGCAAAAGGTGGCTACTTTGAAGAACCTAGAATATGACATATTTTCAGTTGTTTCACACTTGTTTGTTATGTATATAATTCCACATGTGTTAATTCATAGTTTTGATGCCTTCAGTGTGAATCTACAATTTTCATAGTCATGAAAATAAAGAAAACTCTTTGAATGAGAAGGTGTGTCCAAACTTTTGGTCTGTACTGTATATCGCAGGCCTCAATCAATATTTGCTAGAAACAGATATATCAAACCCCTTAATCGGTATTTTGTGGAAACAGGTATATCGCAGGCCTCAATCAATATTTGGTAGAAACAGGTATATTGAACCCCTTAATCAGTATTTTGTGGAAGCAGGTATATTGCAGCCCTCAATCAGTATTTTGTGGAAGTACGTATATCAAACCCCTTAATCAGTATTTTGTGGAAGCAGGTATATAACAGCCATCAATCAGTATTTTGTGGAAGCAGGTATATCAAACCCCTTAATCAGTATTTTGTGGAAGCAGGTATATTGCAAGCCTCAATCAATATTTGGTGGAAACAGGTATATCGAACCCCTTAATCTGTATTTTGTGGAAGCAGGTATATCGCAGGCCTCAATCAATATTTGGTAGAAACAGGTATATCGAACCCCTTATTTATTTTTTGTGGAAGCATGTATATTGCAGCACTCAATCAGTATTTTGTGGAAGCAGGTATATTAAACCCCTTAATCAGTATTTTGTGGAAGCAGGTATATCGCAGGCCTCAATCAAAATTTGGTGGAAACAGGTATATCGAACCCCTTAATCAGTATTTTGTGGAAGCAGGTATATCGCAGCCTTCAATCAGTATTTTGTGAAAGCAGGTATATCAAACCCCTTAATCAGTATTTTGTAGAAGAAGGTATATCCCAGGCCTCAGTCAATATTTGGTAGAAACAGGTATATCGAACCCCTTAAAGGGAACCTGTCATCTGGATTTTGGGTATAGAGCTGAGGATATGGGTTGCTAGATGGCCGCTAGCACATCTGCAATACCCAGTCCCCATAGCTCTGTGTGCTTTTATTATGTAAACAAACCGATTTGATACATATGCAAATTAACCTGAAATGAGTCCTGTCCCTGAGTCATCTCACATACAGGACTCATCTCAGGTTAATTTGCATATGTATCAAATCAGTTTTTTTACACAATAAAAGCACACAGAGCTATGGGGACTGGGTATTGCGGATGTGCTAGCGGCCATCTAGAAACCCATGTCCAGAGCTCTATACCCAAAATCCAGGTGACAGGTTCCCTTTAATCAGTATTTTGTGGAAGCAGGTATATAGCAGCCCTCAATCAATATTTAGTGGAAGCAGGTATATCAAACCCCTTAATCAGTATTTTGTGGAAGCAGGCATATCAAACCCCTTAATCAGTTTTGTGGAAGCAGGTATATCACAGACCTCAATCAATATTTAGTGGAAACAGGTATATCGAACCCCCTAATCAATATTTTGTGGAAGCAGGTATATCGCAGCCCTCAATCAGTATTTTGTGGAAGCAGGTATATTACCCACCTCAGCTCCCCTAGCTTAAACCCCCTTAATGACCAGACCACTTTTTACAATTCTGCACTACATTACTTTAACGGTTTATTGCTCGGTCATACAACTTGCCACCCAAATGAATTTTACCTCCTAATCTTCTCACTAATAGAGCTTTCATTTGGGGGTTTTTCATTGCTGCTGACATTTTTACTTTTTTTGTTATTAATCAAAATTTAACGAAATTTTTCATTTTCTGTTGTAAAATTTTTCAAATATAACTACATTTCTATATAAATTTTTCTCTAAATTTATTGTTCTACATGTCTTTGATAAAAAAAAATTCAATAAGTGTATATTTATTGGTTTGCGCAAAAGTTATAACGTTTACAAACTATGGTACAAAAATGTGAATTTCCGCATTTTGAAGCAGCTCTGACTTTCTGAGGTTCCTGAGGTTCTACAATGCCCAGACAGTAAAAACACCCCACAAATGACCCCATTTCGGAAAGTAGACACCCTAAGGTATTCGTTGATGGGCATAGTGAGTTCATAGAAGTTTTTATTTTTTGTCATAAGTTAGCTGAAAATGATGATTTTTTTTTTTTTTTTTTTTTTTACAAAGTCTCATATTCCACTAACTTGTGACAAAAAATAAAAACTTCCATGAACTCACTATGCCCATCACGAAATACCTTGGGGTGTCTTCTTTCCAAAATGGGGTCACTTGTAGGGTATTTATACTGCCCTGGCATTTTAGGGGACCTAAAGCGTGAGAAGAAGTCTGGAATCCAAATGCCTAAAAAATGCCCTGTGAAATCCTAAAGGTGCTCTTTAGAATTTGGGCCCCTTTGGGCACCTAGGCTGCAAAAAAGTGTCACACATGTGGTATCGCCGTACTCAGAAGAAGTAGGGCAATGTGTTTTGGAGTGTATTTTTACATATACCCATGCTGGGTGAGAGAAATATCTCTCTAAAAGTCAAATTTTCAATTTTTTTTTATACAAAGTTGTCATTTTAGAGAGATATTTCTCTCACTCAGCATGGGTATATGTAAAAAGACACCCCAAAACACATTGCCTAACTTCTCCTGAGTACGGCGATACCACATGTGTGACACTTTTTTGCAGCCTAGGTGCCCAAAGGGGCCCAAATTCTAAAGAGCACCTTTAGGATTTCACAGGGCATTTTTTAGGCATTTGGATTCCAGACTTCTTCTCACGCTTTAGGTCTCTTAAAATGCCAGTGCAGTATAAATACCCCACAAGTGACCCCATTTTGGAAAGAAGACACCCCAATATATTCTGTGAGAGGCATGGCGAGTTCATAGAAGTTTTTTTTTTGGCACAAATTAGCGGAAATTGATTTTTTTTGTTTTTTCTTACAAAGTCTCCCTTTCCGCTAACTTGTGACAAAAAGTTCAATCTTTCATGGACTCAATATGCCCCTCAGTGAATACATTGGGGTGTCTACTTTCCAAAATGGGGTCATTTGTGGGGTGTGTTTACTGTTCTGGCATTTTGGGCGGGGCTAAATTGTGAGCAACCCTGTAAAGCCTAAAGGTACTCGTTGGACTTTCGGCCCCTTTACGCACCTAGCCTGCAAAAAAGTGTCACACATGTGGTATCGCCGTACTCAGGAGAAGTAGGGCAATGTGTTTTGGGGTGTATTTTTACATATACCCATGCTGGGTGAGAGGAATATCTCTGTAAATTGACAACTTTGTATAAAACAATTTAAAAAGTTGTCATTTACAGAGATATTTCTCTCACCCAGCATGGGTATATGTAAAAATATACCCCTACTTCTCCTGAGTACTGCGATACCACATGTGTGACACTTTTTTGCAGCCTAGGTGCGCAAAGGGGCCCAAATTCCAATGAGAATATTTACGATTTCACAGGGCATTTTTTACGCATTTGGATTCCAAACTACTTCTCACGCTTTAGGGCCCCTAAAATACCAGGGCAGTATAAATACCCCACAAGTGACCCCATTTTAGAAAGAAGACACCCCAAGGTATTCCGTGAGGGGCATGGCGAGTTCCTAGAATATTTTTTTTTGGCACAAGTTAGCCGAAAATGATTTTTTATTTTTTTTCCTCCTACAAAGTCTCATATTCCACTAACTTGTGACAAAAAATAAAATTTTACATGAAAGCGCCATGCCCCTCACAAAATACCTTGGTGTGTCTTCTTTCCAAAATGGGGTCACATGTGGGGTATTTATACTGCCCTGGCATTTTAGGGGCCCTGAAGCATGAGAAGAAGTCTGGAATCCAAATGTCTAAAAAATTTTACGCATTTGGATTCTGTGAGGGGTATGGTGAGTTCATGTGAGATTTTATTTTTTGTCACAAGTTAGTGGAATATGAGACTTTGTAAGAAAAAACAAAAAAAATAAAAATATTTCTGCTAACTTGTGACAAAAAAAATAAAAAGTGATCTTTTTATAGCGCCGCAGCGATTTTACGGTGTTTTTGCAGTGATCAGAAAAAAAAAATATTCTGTCACTGCGGTGGGGCGGACTGAACGCAAGTGTGCGCACAAGATCAGGCCTGATCGGGCAAACACTGCGTTTTTTGTAGAGCCTATAGAACATGTCCTATTCTTGTCCGCAATTGCGGACAACAAAAGGCATTTTCTATATAGTTCTGGCAACGTGCGGATCCGCAAAATGCGGAAAGCACATTGCCGGTGTCCGTGTTTAGCGGATCCGCGGTGTCCGTGTTTTGCGGATCCGCGGATTCGCAAAACACATACGGACGTCTGAATGGAGCCTTACAGGGGGGTGATCAATGACAGGGGGGTGATCAGGGAGTCTTTATGGGGTGATCACCCCCTGTAAGGCTCCATTCAGATGTCCGTATGTGTTTTGCGGATCCGCGAATCCGTGGATCCGCAAAATACATACGGACGTCTGAATGGAGCCTTACAGGGAGGTGATCAATGACAGGGGGGTGATCAGGGAGTCTATATGGGGTGATCACCCCCCTGTCATTGATCACCCCCCTGTAAGGCTCCATTCAGACGTCCGCATGTGTTTTGCGGATCCGCGGATCCAATCCGTGGATCCGCGGATCCGCAAAACACATACGGACATCTGAAAGGAGCCTTACAGGGGGGTGATCAATGACAGGGGGGTGATCAGGGAGTCTAATATGGGGTGATCAGGGGTTAATAAGGGGTTAATAAGTGACAGGGGGGTGTAGTGTAGTGGTGTTTGGTGCTACTTTACAGAGCAGCCTGTGTCCTCTGGTGGTCGATCCAAGCAAAAGGGACCACTAGAGGACCAGGTAGCAGGTATATTAGACGCTGTTAACAAAACAGCGTCTAATATACCTTTCAGGGGTTAAAAAAATCGCATCTACAGCCTGCCAGCGAACGATCGCCGCTGGCAGGCTGTAGATCAGCTTGTTTACCTGCAGTTCCTGTGAACGCGCGCTCCTGTGTGCGTGCGTTTACAGGAAATCTCGCATCTCGCGTCCAAGAGGAATGAAACGACCGCCTCCGGAACGCAATCCTGCGTTAGGCGGTCCGGAGGCGGTTAAACCCCTTAATCAGTATTTTGTGGAAGCAGGTATATCGCAGGCCTCAATCAATATTTGGTGAAAACAGGTATATTAAACCCCTTAATCTGTATTTTGTGGAAGCAGGTATATCGAACCCCTTAATCAGTATTTTGTGGAAGCAGGTATATCGCAGCCCTCAATCAGTAATTTGTGAAAGGAGGTATATCAAACCCCTTAATCAGAATTTTGTAGAAGCAGGTTTATTGCAGGCCTAAATCAATATTTGGTGGAAACAGGTATATTGAACCCCATAATCGGTATTTTGTGGAAGCAGGTATATCGCATGCCTCAATCAATATTTGGTGGAAACAGGTAAATCAAACCCCTTAATTAGTATTTTGTGGAAGCAGGTATATAACAGCTTTCCCTCAATCAATATTTGATGGAAGCAGGCATATCAAACCCCATAATCAGTATTTTGTGGAAGCAGGTATATCGCAGGCCTCAATCAATATTTGCTAGAAACAGATATATCGAACCCCTTAATCAGTATTTTGTGGAAGCAGGTATATTGCAGCCCTCAATCTGTATTTTGTGGAAGTAGGTATATCAAACCCCTTAATCAGTATTTTGTGGAAGCAGGTATATCAAACCCCTTAATCAGTATTTTGTGGAAGCAGGTATATTGCAGCCATCAATCAGTATTTTGTGGAAGCAGGTATATCAAACCCCTTAATCAGTATTTTGTGGAAGCAGGTATATTGCAAGCCTCAATCAATATTTGGTGGAAACAGGTATATCGAACCCCTTAATCGGTATTTTGTGGAAGCAGGTATATCGCAGGCCTCAATCAATATTTGGTAGAAACAGGTATATCGAACCCCTTATTTATTTTTTGTGGAAGCATGTATATCGCAGCCCTCAATCAGTATTTTGTGGAAGCAGGTATATTGAACCCCTTAATCAGTATTTTGTGGAAGCAGGTATATCGCAGGCCTCAATCAATATTTGGTGGAAACAGGTATATTAAACCATTTAATCGGTATTTTGTGGAAGCAGGTATATCGCAGGCCTCAATCAATATTTGGTGGAAACAGGTATATCGAACCCCTTAATCAGTATTTTGTGGAAGCAGGTATATCGCAGCCCTCAATCAGTATTTTGTGAAAGCAGGTATATTGGACCCCTTAATCAGTATTTTGTGGAAGCAGGTATATCACAGCCCTCAATCAGTATTTTTTTGAAGCAGGTATATCGCAGCCCTCAATCAGTATTTTGTGGAAGCAGGTATATTGAACCCCTTAATCAGTATGTTGTGGAAGCAGGTATATTGCAGGCCTCAATCAATATTTGGTGGAAACAGGTATATTGAACCCCTTAATCGGTATTTTGTGAAAGCAGGTATATCGTATGCCTCAATCAATATTTGGTGGAAACAGGTATATCAAACCCCTTAATCAGTATTTTGTGGAAGCAGGTATATCGCAGCTCTCAATCAATATTTTGGAGGTCTAATAGCGTTCTGGAGGTCTGATATGGGGGTCTGGTCTGAGGTCTGATATGTATGTCTGGAGGTCTAATGGGTGAAGAGGATGCAGTGGTGTGACCCGCAGACACAGATTGTGGACCCAGGCGTTCAGCCCACCTATTACCGTGCTTTGATGCCATGTGGCGATTCATGCTGGTGGTGGTGAGGTTGCTAGTATTAACGCCCCTGCTCATTTTTGTATGGCACAGGTTGCAAATTACAATTCTTTTGTCGTCAGCACTTTCCTTAAAAAAAGCGCCAGACTGCGGAACACCTACCCCTTGGCAAGGGACATTTTTTTCTGCAAGGGTGTGCTACGGGGAACAGTTGCGGGCCTGTTTGGTGTGGCCCGCCTTCTCCCTTTTGCCACCCCACTGCCTCTTCCAGCCTGTTGCAGTGCTGTGGATCCCTCTCCCTCTGTTCTGCTGTGCTCGCTCGGCTTGCCACCTTCCCAGGTTGGGTCAGTGACTCATCGTCCACCACCTCCTCTTCCACTTCCTCACTCTGCTCATCCTCCTGACTTGTTGACCTAACAACAACCTTAGTTATTGACATTGTCTCATCCTCATCATCAACCTCTTGAGACGCTAATCACCGTTGACTTATTGGCAACTGTGTCTCATCATCGTCATCCACCTCGTGAAACACTAATTGCCGTACCCCACTGCCATCTTCTTGTGATTGTGAATGCTCAAGAGTTTGGGAATCAGGGCACAAGATCTCATTTCCCTCTTCAAGCGGGCTTGTCGAGAGGCCCAAATGAAGGAATGGCGCTGAAAAGAGCTCCTCGGAATATCAGAGTGTGGGATCACTTGTTTGGAAAGACTCTCCATGGTGGGAGGAAGGAGGATCAGGGTGAGGATTGTGTTGACCAGACTCTTGGCTACTGAGACTGGACTTGGTGGAAGACAGGGTGGTGCTTAACTGACTGAAAGCATTATCTGCTGCAATCCAACCGACCACCTGGTCGCACTGGTCTGACTTTGAGAGTGTTGTCCTACACCGCCCTGCATACTGGGACATGAAGCTAGGTATCGTGGATGATTGTTTTTCTTGTGCTCTGGCAGTAGGCACAGTTTCAACGTGCCCAGGGCCACGGCCTCTGTGTGCAACATCAACACCACGGCCACTTCCCTTTCCCTTACTGCTCGCCTTCTTCATATTAAATGTTATATATGCTTGAAAGTATGTCACACATACAGTAGCGTAGGATTTGTAAGTGTATGCGCAAAAAAATTAAAAAAGGTATTTGGGATATGAAAACGTCACACAGGAGATATACCGCAGATAATGTCGCCATTGATAGCTTTCAGAAGAAGCCATACTCTGAGAGACAGGCTAGAGAGGAGTCGTTTCACTGAGAAAAAAAATTAGCATGTGGTTAGGGAACTGGACCCCAAAAGGGAATCGTAGATGTGGGCATTGCTCCTACTGCAGGTTTAACCCCCAATGGGATGTTTTGACCTTTGGAGGGTTACAACATAGAGTCAATTCTCTAATCACATGTAAAAGTAAGTTTGTAGTCTATCTCATACAATGTAATTGCGGCCGCTTTTACATAGGTAAAACTATTAGATGCTTGTGTGACAGGTTTAGGGAACATGTCAATTCCATAGTGACAGGAAAGGGGTGCCCTAGACTCATAGAATATGTAAGGTCAATTCATAATGGAGATAGCAAGGCATTGAGCTTTGCAGGTTTTGAAATTGTCCAAAATCCCCCACAAGGAGGTGATAGACACACGCTTATTATTGAGAAAAGAAGCTAGCTGGATTATACGCTCAGGAGCCCTTTAGGCCTGAATTATAAAAACAATATGAGCGTGTTCTTGTAAACATTGTAATTGTTATGCTTTAGATTTTTAGTTATTTGTTTGTTATATTGCTTGTTGTGTTGTAATTTGTATGGATTATAGATATCCGACTCATCTACGGCGGTATTCGTTAATCCCGCCTAGTTGACCCGGCGCATAAGAGGTGACGCATGAGCGTCATCGTGTTAATGGCCTGAGGAAGCGCTGCCAACGGCCGTCGCCACAAGTGTTTGCCTGCAGTGTGTGGTCCGCCCAATGCCTGTCATACCTTTATCCAAATAAAGAAATACTACTTCACATTTTTGGTGAGCGCCGCCCTATTTTTCGACATATCTGTTTATATCTAAAGGACTATGTGGCAGAGCACCACCAGCAGTGAGTTGGTGTCGTAGTCCAGTCACGGCTGATCCAGTGTGCCTGTTTGTGAAAAGGAGGCTGAGCAGTGCCACCCCATCTATGCGCTTTATCTTTATGTTTGTAGATTCTTTATTTAGGTCTAAAATGTTTTCTATTTCGTAGTAACTAATATACTAGTATGCTTTTATGCTTAACCACTTGCCATCTGGGCCATTTGCCCCCTTCCTGACTAGGCCAAATTTTGCAAAACTGACATATCTCACTTTATGTGGTAATAACTTTGGAACGCCTTTATTTATCCAAGTCATTCAGAGATTGTTTTCTCGTGACACATTGTACTTCATGACAAAACCCACTTTTTAAGGACCAGTTCAGGTATGAAGTCACTTTGTGGGGCCTACATAGTAAATACCCCATAAATGACCCCATTGTAGAAACTACACCCCTCAAGGTATTCAAAACCGATTTTACAAACTTTGTTAACCCTTTAGGCGTTCCACAAGAATTAAAGGAAAATGGAGATCAAATTCTTAAATTTCACTTTTTTGGCAGATTTTCCATTTTAATCAATTTTTTTCTTTAACACATCGATGGTTAACAGCCAAACAAAACTCAATATTTATTACCCAGATTCTGCGGTTTACAGAAACACCCCACATGTGGTTATAAACTGCTGTATGGGCATACGGCAGGCCGCAGAAGAAAAGGAACTCCACATGGTTTTTAGATGCCATGTCCCATTTGAAGCCCCCTGATGCACCCTTACAGTAGAAACTCCCAAGAAGTGACCCCATTTTAGAAACTAGGGGATAAGGTGCCAGTTTTATTAGTACTATTTTTGGGTACATATGATTTTTTGATCATTCATTATAACACTTTATGGGGCAAGGTGACCAAAAAATTGGTTGTTTTAGCACAGTTTCTATTTATTTATTTTTACAGCGTTCACCTGAGGGGTTCAGTCAAGTGACATTTTTATAGAGCAGATTATTACGGACGTGGCGATACCTAATATGTATACTTTTTCTCATTTATTAAAGTTTTACACAATAATAGCATTTTTGAAACAAAAAAATTATGTTTTAATGTGTCCATGTTCTGAGAGCTATATTTTTTTTATTTTTTGAGAGATTTTCTTATGTAGGGGCTCATTTTTTGCGGGATGAGGTGACGGTTTTATTGGTACTATTTTGTGGGACATACGCGTTTTTGATCACTTGGTGTTGCACCTTTTGTGATGCAAGGTGACAAAAATTGCTTGTTTTGACACAGTTTTTATTTTTTATTTTTTAGCCCCAGTTACAGGACAAATACACCCCTAGAGAGGCTGTACAGCAGCAATCCAGCGTTGTACAGCCTCAGAGCAGGGCTGATCGAGGTCTCTGAGAGACCTCACACAGCCCCTGCACTCTCCGGTCACGGCGGTCACATGACCGCCAGGCCGAAACAGGAAGCGCATAGCGCTTCCTGCTCTGCATACACAGCGCTCGGTGAGCGCTGTGTCTGCAGCGATCCGGAAGGCAGGGACACCTGGGCACTGTCCCTGCCTCCTCTCTGGCTTCCCCTGCTGTCACTTACAGCGGGCAACCCCATCAGCAGCTGCACGATTAGCGTGCAGCTGCTATTTCTGAAAAGACGTTTTAAAACGTGCTTTCAGAAATAGACGTCCACCCATAGGACGTTTATATCCTATGGGCGGACGTAAAGCGGTTAAATAGTTGCAAGCAGGGGCGGACTGGGAATTTAAAGTGGTCCTGGAAATAAAACTAAAAGTAGCCACATGTTGTGGGGGTTCCAAATTGAGAAAATATTGTCCTAGCAGAACCGACTGGGCCGACTTCTCTGTCGGCTACAGGCTCTATCGTAGGCATGGGCTGCACCTCAATGGGGAAGGGGCAGATGTTTTGGGGGAGAAGATGGCTAGAAGGTTGGAGGAGTGTTTAATCTAGGGACTGGGGGGGCAGTAATTACGTTATAGGAGGGAAAGATAGCGCACATAGAGACTGGGGGCAAGGTAATGGAACTAGGGGAGGAATGAAAGGAGGGACTAGAACAGTTCAAAAGGAAAGGTGTAGGGTAAAAAAATATACATAAACCTCTTAATTATATGTACACTAATGCCAGAAGTCTGACTAATAAAACTTGTTAACTGGAATTAGTATTGTGTGAGGAGGACTATGACATAGTGGGAATAACTGAGACATGGCTGGATGATAGCTATGACTGGGCGGTTAATGTACAGGGTTACAGTCTATTTAGAAAGGATCGCCAAAACCGGAGAGGGGGAGGGGACTGCCTTTATGTAAAGTCCTGTCTAAAGCCAACACTCAGGAAAGATATAAGTGAGGGACATGAACATGTGGAGTCACTGTGGGTAGAAATACATGAAGGCAAAAGCAAAAATTAAATACAGATAGGGGTTTGTTATAAGCCACCTAATATAACAGAGTCCACAGAAAATCTACTTCTAAACGAAACAGACGAGGCGGCAAATCATAATGAGGTCGTTATTATGGGGGACTTCAACTACCTAGATATAGACTGAAAAACTGAAACCTGTACATCTCATAAAGGAAACAGGTTCTTGGCAATAACCAAAGACAATTACCTTTCCCAACTGGTTCAGGACCCGACTAGAGGGACGGCCACACTGGACTTAGTATTGACCAATAGACCTGACAGAACTACAAATGTGCAGGTTCGGGGACACCTGGGAAATAGTGACCATAAAGTAATAACTTTCCAATTGTCATTCAAAAGAGTGTTTCTTGAGGGAGGAACAAAAATACCAAACTTCAAAAAAGCTAAATTTAGCCAACTAAGAGAAGCCATAGGTCTAACTAACTGGGACAAAGTCCTCAAAAATAAAAATACAGCCACAAAATGGGATATTTTTAAAAGCATCCTAAAATCTAATTGTGAGAGTGTAACAGCGGCTGTCGTGCACCGCTGTCCCCCCCGCCGCGGACCTGGGCGCCATGCTCAGCATTGATTCTTCTGTCCACCGCTGCAGTCCTGGACTCCGTCGCCTGTACGTGCTGTGGTAAAGAGGATTCCGACTCCATGGGTTCCATTTAGCCCTGGCCATAGCATGCTTGTTGCTGGTGTCTGGTTTCACTGCCCTAGGTCAGGTGACTTCGCTGACCAACCCTGGCTCTCCTGCAGGTATTTAAGTGGCTCAGCCCTCTTCCTGGAAGCCTCAGAGTCAAAGTCCTAGTCTGTTGCTAAAGAGCTTGATAGCCACTTGTGTTTCTGACCTGTATTTCGTTCCTGGACTCTGCTTTTCTTCTGATCCCTGCCTGCATGCTTTGTCTCTCCCGTTGCCGACCCGGATTGTCTGACCTTGCTCCTGTGCCGCTTGCCCTGACCCTTTGCTCGTCCTGACTATGTCTCTGCCTCATCCTCTGGTTCCTGTTTTCTTGCTCCTGGTAACGACCCTGCCTGGCTTACTACGTCTATACTGTCGGTACCTTCGCAGGTACCTCCAGGTCTGCCTGGGCAAGTTGTCACTGTCTGGTTTACGTCCAGAGTAGCCCCTGGCAACTACTGATGGTCAATTCTATCCTCACCATCTGAGACTCTAGTGAAATCCAGGGAAGTTGCTTAGTCATGTCCCTCTGGAGTATTGCTAGTCAGTGGCACAGTGGGTCCACATCCACTGATCCCATACATTATGGGAATAAAAGGTTAAGGAACAAGAAAAAACACTATGTCGATAAATAGAAATGTAAAGAAAGCAATAAATGACAAAAAGAAAGCATTTAAATCACTAAAACAGGAGGGTAGTGAGGAAGCATTGAAACTAATAATTGCCAAAGAGAGTAAAACTAACTCTAAAATGTTCTTCAATTATATAAATGTTAAAAAGTATATATCTGAAGGTGTTGGCCCTTTACAGAGAAATGAGGGGGGAGTTGCAGAAAGCGATGAGGAGAAAGCAAAGCTATTAAATCCACTGTTATAATAGATGCAGTGTGTACAAAAATATGTGGTCAGTTATATATTATGGTCACTGTCTGCGAGGTAAATGAGGTAGTGGTGATAGTAACTGTCTGCAGTGCTATACAGTTGCAAGAAAAAGTATGTGAACCCTTTGGAATGATATGGAATACTGCACAAATTGGTCATAAAATGTGATCTGATCTTCATCTAAGTCACAACAATAGACAATCACAGTCTGCTTAAACTAATAACACACAAAGAATTAAATGTTACCATGTTTTTATTGAACACACCATGTAAACATTCACAGTGCAGGTGGAAAAAGTATGTGAACCCTTGGATTTAATAACTGGTTGAACCTCCTTTGGCAGCAATAACTTTAACCAAATGTTTCCTGTAGTTGCAGATCAGACGTGCACAACGGTGAGGAGTAATTCTTGACCATTCCTCTTTACAGAACTGTTTCAGTTCAGCAATATTCTTGGGATGTCTGGTGTGAATCGCTTTCTTGAGGTCATGCCACAGCATCTCAATCAGGTTGAGGTCAGGACTCTAACTGGGCCACTCCAGAAGGCGTATTTTCTTCTGTTTAAGCCATTCTATTGTTGATTTACTTCTATGCTTTGGGTCGTTGTCCTGTTGCAACACCCATCTTCTGTTGAGCTTCAGCTGGTGGACAGATGGCCTTAAGTTCTTCTGCAAAATGTCTTGATAAACTTGGGAATACATTTTTCCTTCAATGATAGCAATCCGTCCAGGCCCTGATGCAGCAAAGCAGCCCCAAACCATGATGCCCCTACCACCATACTTCACAGTTGGGATGAGGTTTTGATGTTGGTGTGCTGTGCCTCTTTTTCTCCACACATAGTGTTGTGTGTTTCTTCCAAACAACTGAAGATTGGTTTTATCTGTCCACAGAATATTTTGCCAGTACTGCTGTGGAACATCCAGGTGCTCTTGTGCAAACTGTAAACGTGCAGCAATGTTTTTTTTGGACAGCAATGGCTTCCTCTGTGGTATCCTCCCATGAAATCCATTCTTGTTTAGTGTTTTACGTATCGTAGATTCGCTAACAGGGATGTTAGCATATGCCAGAGACTTTTGTAAGTCTTTAGCTGACACTCTAGGATTCTTCTTCACCTCATTGAGCAGTCTGCGCTGTGCTCTTGCAGTCATCGTTACAGGAAGGCCAGTCCTAGGGAGAGTAGCAGCAGTGCTGAGCTTTCTCCATTTATAGATAATTTGTCTTACCGTGGACTAATGAACAGCAAGGCTTTTGGAGATACTTTTATAACCCTTTCCAGCTTTATGCAAGTCAACAATTCTTAATTGTAGGTCTTCTGAGAGCTCTTTTGTGCGAGGCATCATTCACATCAGGCAATGCTTCTTGTGAAAAGCAAACCCAGAACTGGTTTGTGTTTTTTTATAGGGCAGGGCAGCTGTAACCAACACCTCCAATCTCATCTCATTGATTGGACTCCAGTTGGCTGAAACCTCACTCCAATTAGCTCTTGGAGATGTCATTAGTCTAGGGGTTCACATACTTTTTCCACCTGCACTGTAAATGTTCACATGGTGTGTTTAATAAAAACATGGTAACATTTAATTCTTTGTGTGTTATTAGTTTAAGCAGACTGTGATTGTCTATTGTTGTGACTTAGATGAAGATCAGATGACATTTTATGACCAATTTGTGCAGAAATCCATATCATTCCAAAGGGTTCACATACTTTTTCTTGCAACTGTATATGAGTGAGCAATGTGTAAAAACAGGGCATGGGTGGTGGGCAAATGAAGAGAAATGTGGAGGACCTCCTCTTACCACACCATTCCAGTCTCAATGGATCAATACAGAGCTCATTGTGCACTTCTAATCCTTGCTATTAGGGGTTGAATGACCTGTGATGATGTCGTCATAGGTCCTGGCAGATGCACCTTTCAAACCTGGGAACTACACCATTCTTGGTGCAGTTCCTTTGCTAGGTCCTGCAAGACCTGTGATGCTGAAGAGGATGTTATCATCTTCCTGGCAGATGCACTGTTCTACACTGTTGGGAACTACACTACTCTCTGTGCAGTTCCATTGCTAGATGTACAGGACATTTGATGACATCATCAAAGGTCCTTTAGCTTTCTCCACTGACAATAGAAATTTTAGACTGAAGATGGAAGGAGCCTGTATTGAAGGTAATTAGGGTGTGGGGCCTATCCTCTACTGCAGGCCCCCCTTCCCCACGAGCCCCATAGCAGCTGTGTGGTCTGCCTGTATGGGAGGTACGCCACTGCTAATCACAGAGTAGGGCATGTTACTGCAGAATACTGAACTGCCTCATACTTCTCTCTGCTCTGCTTGTCAGGGATTATGATCCTAAATACAGCTGATAGGATTTTCAGCTGAATCTCTGTGGGAATGGAGTTCATGAAGAGACATGAAGTACAGAGAGGACGGACAGGACAGATTGTGGTAATGTGGGGCTGTGGTAATGGCGACTGCATACAAGTGCTGCTGCTTCTTATCTACATCCCCACCTCCTGTCTGTACTTCATGTCTCCTTATGAACTCCATTCCCACAGAGATTCAGCTGGAGATCTTATCATCTGTATTCAGGATCATAATGTAATGATCGGCGTCACGCAAAGGGAGGGAAATGGGAAGGCCCTGTCCAAGGGAGAGGGAAAGGTGGTGACCCCTGACTCACCTTGCGGCTGGCACCTGACTGCCCTGACATCCCTAGATGGGTTCCTCACCCGTACGCCGATCACGTGCCTAAACCCTGGCTTTCCCTAGGATGAGCCCTATGTAGTGAACGGGGCGGTGGGATCACTAGTCCGCACCACTGACACTAAAAGGAAAACACCAAGGAGAGGACAGACAATACAGACAAACATATAATCCCAGGTGGGCGACAACAGCAGACCACAAAGGCCCAACAGGGATCCGGAGGGTAACGTTCTGGAACAACAACCAGGGAACACAGCTACACAGCTCCAGTGGGTCAGTATAGAAGTCCAGGCAGGAAGCTCTATATCTGGCAACCAGAGAAGTGAGAGAGGGGAATATAAGGAGGTTAGGAGTGCTGGACAAGAAACAGCTGAGGAGAAGAAGCTACGGATCCCTGAGTGAGCCAAAAAGGGTTGCAAGGCAAACCCAGAAAGCTACCATTAAGACACAGCACTATCTTTATACATAGAACGCGCAGCCACCCGCTGCGACTTCCTGACCCCGGGTATAACGGAGTCAGACGTGGCTCTTGACACCCTCGTGACAGTACCCCCCCTTCCACGAGGGGCCTCCGGACACTCAGGACTAGGTCTCTCAGGATGAGAGGCATGAAAAACCCGAACTAACCTGTCGGCGTTTACCTCAGACGCTGGAACCCACATTCTTTCCTCGGGACCGTAACCCCTCCAATGCACCAGATATTGAAGAGAACGGCGGACCCGACGAGAATCAACAATTTTGGATATTTGAAACTCTAGATTACCATCCACAATAACAGGAGGGGGTGGCAGCGGTGATGGTTCTAGAGGTGGAACATACTTTTTGAGTAACGACTTATGGAAGACGTTATGAATTTTAAAAGTCTGAGGTAGCTCCAGGCGAAAAGCCACGGGGTTATTGATGGCTACTATTTTGTAAGGACCAATAAACCTAGGACCCAGTTTCCAAGAGGGAACCTTTAATTTAATATTCCTAGTAGATAACCACACATAGTCATTCACTCCTAGGTCCGGACCTGGTGACCGCTTTTTATCAGCCATGCATTTATATTTACCTCCCATATTTTTCAAATTAGCTTACACTTTCTTCCATACAGATGAAAGAGATGACGAAAACCGTTCCTCTTCGGGAACCCCAGAAGACCCCCCCTCTTTGAAAGTACAGAATTGGGGATGAAAACCATATGCACCAAGAAATGGTAACTTGCCAGTAGATTGCTGACGGCGATTATTTATGGCAAACTCGGCTAACGGTAAATATGATGACCACACCTCTTGGTTTTCAGACACAAAACATCTTAGATATGTCTCAAGGTTTTGGTCGGTACGCTCAGTCTGTCCATTCGACTGAGGATGGAAAGCTGAGGAAAAGGACAAGTGTACCCCCAAACGGGAACAAAAAGCTTTCCAAAATTTAGAAATAAACTGGGTTCCCCGATCCGAAACAACATCGGAAGGGACCCCGTGAAGCTTCACGATTTCACTGACGAATACCTGAGCAAGAGTCTTAGCATTAGGTAGTGCGGGTAACGCAATGAAGTGTACCATTTTGCTAAACCTGTCCACTACTACCAAGATAACTGTTTTACCCGCAGACAAAGGTAAGTCAGTGATAAAATCCATTGACAGATGTGTCCATGGCCTATTGGGAATGACAAGTGGCAATAAAGACCCTGCAGGACGTGTATGAAAGACTTTTGCGCGCGCACAAGTAGAACAAGAAGACACAAAATCCATTACATCCTGACGCAACCTTGGCCACCAAAAACAACGAGACAATAGCTCCAAGGTTGCTTTACTACCCGGGTGCCCAGCAAGTGCCGAATTATGATGTTCCTTTAATAATTCGAGACGCAGGTTTAACGGTACAAACAATTTCTCTGAGGGGCAAGAGACCGAGGCGTACCCTGGGCCTCTAACACCTTCCCCTCCAGAACAGAGTGTACCACAGAGACAACCACTCCTCTTTGTAGAATGGGTACCGGATCACTCACATTACCCCCTCCAGGGAAACAACTAGATAATGCATCTGCCTTGGTATTTTTTGCCCCAGGACGATAGGTAATAACAAAGTTAAACCTGTTAAAAAATAGCGACCACCTAGCTTGTCTAGGGGTGAGACGCTTAGCTGATTCGAGGTACAGAAGATTTTTGTGGTCCGTAATCACAGTGACGGGGTGGATTGCCCCCTCTAAAAAGTGACGCCATTCTTCAAACGCTAGTTTAATAACTAATAGTTCCCTATTGCCAATATCATAGTTCTTCCTTTTGGATAACCCAGAGAAGAACTGACTCCTGAGAGCCGGGTCATTCCACTGGGTATCCGTAGCCCACCTACGGAACTCTGAGCAATACTCCTCTACTGGCCGCTCTCCCTGTAGGAGTCTCCGTAATTTTGATTCAGCCAGTGCGACTCGGTCAGGGTCATCATATATGAGACCCAAGGTCCCAAAAAATTCATCCACTGACCGGAGAGCCTGGGAATCAGTGGGTAAAGAGAACGCCCAGGATTGCGGGTCCCCCTGCAGCAGGGAAATAACAACCCCCACCCGCTGTTCTTCATTACCAGAGGAGTAAGGGCGCAGCTTAAAATATAATTTACAGGCCTCACGGAACGTCACAAATTTGTCCCTTCCCCCAGAAAATCTGTCAGAAAGAGCAACCTTGGGTTCCGCAACAACCTGGTTACCTGTAGCAACCGCTGGGCTTGCGGACTGTTGCAATTGCTGCTGTTGCTGGAGGACCAACACCTTCAATCCTGCCACCTCCAAAGACAGGCCTTGAAGTTGCTTTGACAAAGCAGCAATTGGATCCATACTGGATTCTAAGTAGGTAGAAAGAAAAAGTAGATTTTTTTTTTATTTTTTTTTTACCTACACAAAATAAGGGCCAGATATAATGTAATGACCGGCGTCACGCAAAGGGAGGGAAATGGGAAGGCCCTGTCCAATGGAGAGGGAAAGGTGGTGACCCCTGACTCACCTTGCGGCTGGCACCTGACTGCCCTGACGTCCCTAGACGGGTTCCTCACCCGTACGCCGATCACGTGCCTAAACCCTGGCTTTCCCTAGGATGAGACTGAAACAAACAAGTGGAAGTACTGTATCAAAATATCATTTATTAAAAAATATAAAGAATGGGGAGACAACAGGATGGTATACAGTATACGGAGAAGCACAGGGCCAATGACACCAAAAAACTACCAGTCAACCTGTGCAATGTGAAACACAGGTAAGTACAACGAAATAGATCAAAAACTTATAGCTCAAGGATAACCAGGATAGTATGACACAAGAGGGTCGCCACAATAGGGCTATGTACACAAGGTACAAGTGACCATACCTGGTGAACCGTGAGCTGTCACACACATACCAAAATGCATAGGCGCCGAGACTAACCAATATAATGATAAATCCTGAATAGGAATCAATATCTAAGTCTCAAAGATAACAAGCACCTAGATCTAGGGGACCCACTATGGATATATACGGAGGTACCCTATAGGAAATGTGAGGCTGTACTATTGACAGGACGTACCTGAAGACATGGTAGTGAGGTGGATGTCGGACCCTGAGCGCGAGACCTCGACGCGCGTTTCACCTCAACGGCTTCGTCAGGAGGTACTAAGTGATAGGCAGGCAGGGTATATATAGGCTAGAATGGGGGTGGGATGATGGGGAAGTATTACCTGAATACGACGCACCTGCGGTACACACAATCGGGCGCGGAGAATACCATGATCCACGGCGCCATCTCTCAGCGCGTCCACGTCTGCGCACCGCGCATGCGTGGCGCTTGCAGACGTCACAGAGCGCGTCGAGATGGCATCGTGCAGCGCATGCGCACCCTGCGGCCCAGTGGAACGCAGGTGACCCGCAACTCACAGCGATGAATAGGGGACTAGAGATGAACACGATCACGTGATTAATATGACCGATACTGCGGGAAGCACACTCCCTTCCCGTCCACGACCAGGGAGTGCGGGCATCTAGATCCTTTTTGGCTATGTCCGATTATGATAACAACATGATCGAATTTATTTTATTAGAATTTATGCTCACGCATAATTATTTTTTGTTTAAGGTCCGCCTCTTTCTACAGCTCCAGGGGACAGCTATGGGGGCATCTTGTGCCCCCTCATATGCCAACCTGTTCCTGGGGCTGTGGGAGAGGGAGATTGTTCAGGACACGCCTGGATACGATGCCGCACTCCTATGGTCGAGGTATATAGACGATGTGTTCTTCCTGTGGCAGGATACCATTCCTGCTTTAGAAAACTTTCTGGCTTGTTTGAACATCAACACACGCAATATTAAACTCACTTGGAAGTACAGTCTCACGAATGTTGAATTTTTGGACATTATGATCACAAAGGAGCCTGATGGATATTTGTCCACCGATCTCTTTAGGAAGTCCACAGCCGTCAATGCCCTTCTCCACGCCTCCTCTGCTCACCATCCGAAAAGTATACAGGCAATACCCACAGGGCAATTCCTAAGAACCCGCAGGATCTGCTCCAATGATGAGCAGTTTGAACAGCAGGCATCTGCCTTGACGCAGCGTTTCCTTGAAAGGGGATATCAATTTAATACCATACAGCGGGGCTACGAGAGAGCCAAAAAAACAACAAGAGACTCCTTGCTGGTGAGTAGAATTAAAAAAATCGGGACACAGGTGTGAGATTCATCACCCAATTTAACAATAAATGGCGGCTCATCCAGAACATTCTATGTAGACATTGGCCGGTCTTACACACGGATGGGGATCTGGCGGTAGGCCTTCCCGCATACCCCCAGATCACTTGGAGGAGGTCACGCAATCTACGTGACATCCTGACCAAGAGCCACTATGTCCCTAAACCTGTAGGAGGCATTTTTGAGAGTAAGGGCCCCAAATGGGGGTATTTCTCTTGTGGATCCTGTGCTGCTTGTAAATACATGGTCCGCTCCACTGCCTTCTGTGATTCTTCCGGCCTGAAGAATTTCAAGATTGTACATAACATAAATTGTAACACAGAGGCAGTGATATATTTGATCACATGCCCATGTAATCTGTTTTACATCGGCATGACTAAGAGAGCTCTCAAGATACGGGTTTTAGAACACATTTGCAAGATCCGATCAGCCGCAGAGATACTGGAGAGGGATTGGGAATCACTACAAGCCGTCCCGCGACATTTTTATAAGTTCCATGGGTCTGATCCAGGGGGATTGACAGTGAAAGGTATCGGTAGAATCCATCTGTGATCCAGAGGTGGGAATATTAAAATGGCTTTACTCCGCAGAGAAACTAGATGGATACTGTCACTCCGTACGGCCTTAATGAATCCAATAGCTTCTCCTCCTTTCTATGAATACTGCGCAAATTTTAATTGCAGGGTATAACTTTCTTTGGTTTTTATACATATTTTCTTATCACTATAATATTGTTGTTTCTTTTTCCTTCTTTTTGAGATCAATCTATTCAGCTCTCTTGGGGATTTGGTGGTGACGGAAACAGTAATCAATCAAGGGAGGATACGACCGATATAAGGGACGAGACTTTCCAAGATCTTCTAACAACATATGTATATGCACCTAAGAGAATGTACTTGATTATTTAAATATGTATGGTACATAACTATTTTACTACATATGCTAGTGATCTCTCTGGCTTATTTGAGTCAGGGTGATCTCTCGTCCTGATACCATGATGTTCCCCATTGGTGGGGATCCATTGATGGACCCTGTTTTTTATAGTTCGGTTTGTTTTGATTCTATCCATCTCTGTTGGTTTGGGAGTGCCTTGGTCGACCCCACTGGCGGCCTTTGCGCCTGTGGTGCCGCCCCTGTCACTCCCACCCCATATCCTTGTTATTATTGACGTTGTCATTTAATTATTTCTTGAGGCATTTTACCATGCGGGTCCGATGAGCACAGTGAATTTGTTTCACTTATTAATTAGGAAGAACCTTCCTACATTTTATGAATTGTCTTTGTATCTATTCACTTTTTATGCCTTTATGATATGCTTTTCTTCCATCATGGACATATGATTTTGTTCTGAATTATAGAGATCATGTTCTGATGAATAATTACACTATCATATTCATTTTCAGTGCCGTACGTATGAGCAACCATTGAAGAGCAACTATTGATTCATATTGATCATGGTTGATTATGCGTACATCACTGCATCGATCGTATGTCCATCATAGATGGCAGCAGTTTATCCATTTTTGATCCATATGGATTGCGTTTTAATCAAGTGTCATATTGTCCGGTATCATATACCACACTGTTAATCATGAACATTCTAATTATGTTTTTGTGATCATGGATTTTATTGACTATATGCATAACACTGATGGAACATATATTTATTCACATGTGATTTTTATAATTTTTTATTTGCATTTATATATTTTTTCACGCTCACATATGGTACTCTCGTTCCATTTATTATGGTTCCTCTGTACATCACTTTTCTTTCACTTATGTCCCACTGTGTGGGCGGGTTATAATTCTATCTGTATACAGCTAGACAAATAGATTCTTCCCACATACACATATAACTTTTTTCAATTTACTTCACTGGTAGGTCCTCTCCGCGGGTGCTATGTACTCTGGACTATACGGTGTCACGGGGTTCCGAAGGTGCACTCGGTCCCCCATTGCCCGCAGAACTGTTGCTTAGCTTTTGGAATGAGGTTCTGTGTTTGACCTCATTCCCAGGGTGGCTTTACTAGCTGGGTGGCTCCCTGCTCCTAGTCTGCCTTGAGCGCCGAGCTGATCACTCGGTGCTCGACTGGTTGGTCTGTTGGTCATGTTACGCTGGCCACGTCACATGACCCTCACTCCCCACTATAAATACAGGCAGCCTGCTGGCTACAGGTTGCCTGTTAATTTCTAGGTTCCTGGCTATTTGTTGGACTGCTGAATACTTACCTGATCCTGTTCCCTGACCATCCTTTTGTCTGCTCCTCCTGTACTGCGCTTCCGTCCTGGTATTGTGACCTCGGCTCCCACCTGACTACTCTCTTAGGACTCCTCTTGTACTTCTCTGCTCTCCTGGTATTTATGACCCCGGCTTCTCCTGACAATTCTCTGCTAGCTCCATTTGTACTTTGCAGCTTTCCTGGTATTGACTCGGTCCGTTCACGTCCTGTTGTTTGTCTGTCTGTCATCCCTGCACTTACTCCAAGTTAGGGATTGCCGTCCAGTTGTCCCCTGTCATTAGGACTAGCGAGGCAAGTAGGCAGGGCCAGGGGTAAGGGTGGAGCGCAGTGGTCACTTCCCTCCCCCCTGTGTGTGTGTGTGTGTACGTGACCGTTACAGATTAACAGGCCCAATAACCACTGTATTATGAATTCTCTGGTGACCCTGACTGACCATGTCTCTAATCTGACGCAGAGGGTGCAGGAGTTAGGGGAAAAACTCAGTTCTTTTGAGTTAGGGCAAGGTTCTTCCACTCCTCAGGCCTCCAGTCCGCATTTTGAGCCCCAGATTAAGCTCCCAGAACCCTTTTCTGGAGACCGGAGGAAGTTTCTCTCTTTTAAGGAGAGTTGCAAACTTTACTTCCGTTTGCCTGCTGGCACCAGTTGTTTATATTCTGTGGAGGGGTTCTTTCAGGCCTTGGGTACCCTCTATGATGAACGCAGACGTGGAGAATGCTTTTACTGTGGAGATCCTGACCATTGGATCAACCAGTGTCCTAAGAAGGTCCTCTCTGTCAAGTCTCCTAAGACAAGGCAACCTAAAGACCAGGTACACCCTGAATTTTCTAAATGTAAGCTTTTGGTACCCATTACGATTTCTCTGGGAGTAGATAAATGGCCGGGTAAGGCCTTTATTGATTCTGGCTCAGCGGCTAGCTTTATTGACTCTGAGTATGCTGTAAGATTGGGTATTCCTATGTTTGCCTTACCAACTCCTATCCATGTCATGGCTATTGATGCTACTCCTCTTATTGGTGGTACGGTGAGCTTATGTACCTCAGAGATTTCTCTAACCGTGGGTGTGTGCCACTCAGAGAGATGTTCGCTTCTAGTCCTGGAGAACCTACCTGCTGAGGTGGTACAAGGGTTGCCTTGGCTCCGACTACATAACCCCACTATAGATTGGTCCAATGGGGAGTTGGTAAGATGGGGGCCTAAGTGTGACTCGTGCTTGTCCGTGGTACAGGCTGGGGTCTCAGTAAAGTCTGATACTTTACCCTCTGTTGTTAGAGAATATTCTGATGTATTCTCATCACCAACCCCGGAGGTTCTACCCCCCCATAGACCTTATGATTGTACCATAGAGTTAGTAGAGGGGGCCAAGTTTCCTAAAGGACGAATTTATAATCTTTCTATGCCCGAACGCAAGGCCATGGAAGATTATATTAAGGAGAGCCTTGGTAAAGGGCATATTAGACCTTCTGTCTCTCCTATGGGGGCGGGGTTTTTCTTCGTTAAGAAAAAAGATGGTGGTCTTAGGCCATGTATCGATTACCGGAGATTAAATAAAATCACTGTCCAGAATAGATACTCCCTCCCATTGATTCCGGATTTATTTAACCAGGTTCTGGGGGCAACCTGGTTTTCCAAATTGACCTGAAAGGGGCATACAATCTAATCCGAATCAAGGAGGGAGACGAATGGAAGACGGCGTTCAATACTCCGGTAGGACACTTTGAATATCAAGTGATGCCTTTTGGACTCAGCAATGCCCCAGCTGTGTTCCAAAACTTCATGAATGACATTCTTAGGGAGTACTTAGGTAAATTTGTTATTGTCTATCTTGACGACATTTTGATATTCTCTCCTGACTTCGAATCCCATGTGTCTCATGTTAAACAAGTATTAGAGGTGTTGAGGGAGAATCAGCTATCCGCTAAACAAGAGAAATGTGTCTTTGGAGTACAGGAGATTCTGTTTCTAGGGCATGTTCTGACTCCTCACGCCTTCAAGATGGATCCTGGTAAGGTACTAGCAATTAAGAAATGGGTAAGACCTTCATCCTTAAAGGCCTTACAACGGTTCTTAGGTTTCGCCAATTACTATCGTAAATTTATTATGAATTTTTTCGGAATTGCTAAACCGTTGACCGACCTTACTAAGAAAGGGGCGGATTTGGAGAATTGGTCTACTGAGGCCATTTCTTCATTTGAAAAATTAAAAAAGGCATTTAGTAGCGCTCCCATTCTGATCCAGCATGATCAGGAGAAACCTTTTATTGTGGAGGTGGATGCGTCCGAGGACGGCGTAGGAGCAGTCCTTTCACAAGGTCCTGCTAGCCTCACTAATCTGAGACCATGTGCCTTCTTCTCCAGGAAATTCTCTCCCACGGAGAGAAACTACGACATAGGGAATAGGGAGCTGCTGGCCATTAAATGGGCATTTGAAGAGTGGAGGCATTTCCTGGAGGAGGCAAGACATTGTGTAACTGTTGTCACTGACCATAAAAACCTTATGTTTCTCGAGTCTGCTAAGAGGTTGAATCCCCGTCAAGCCAGATGGGCTCTGTTTTTTACTCGTTTTGATTTTTCCATCACGTTCAGGCCGGGAAGTAAAAATGTGAAGGCGGACGCATTATCTCGGAGCTTCCAGGCTTTTCAACCTACTGAGGTACCACCTGAATCCATCCTACCAGCAAAAATCTTCTTAGCAGCTCTTACCCAGGATATCTCGGCTCGCATTAGGTCTGAACAACATCTGGCACCGGTATCCACCCCAACATATAAGTTGTTTGTTCCCGTACAATTTCGTCTCCAGCTGTTGGGTGAGTGTCACGATTCTGCCTTTTGTGGACATCCGGGTGTTGAGGGCACTAAGGATCTGGTTTCTAGATCTTATTGGTAGCCCACTCTAACTAGGGATGTCAAGTCCTACGTGTCAGCCTGTGAGGTTTGTGCCAGGTCCAAGACACCTAAGACTCGCCCTGCTGGTAACCTACGACCCCTACCCATTCCCAGTAGACCCTGGTCCCATATCTCGATGGACTTTATAACTGACCTACCGCTGGCGGAGGGTAAGACTGTGGTTTGGGTAGTGGTCGATAGGTTTAGCAAGATGGTTCATTTCATTCCCCTGTCTAAATTTCGAATGCTAAAACCCTGGCATCTATTTTTGTGAGAGAGATTGTTCGTTTACATGGCATCCCGGAAAATATTGTTTCTGACAGGGGTGTGCAGTTTGTGTCCAAATTCTGGAGGGCCTTCTGTCAAAGATGTAAAATTTCATTGTCTTTTTCTTCCGCCTACCATCCTGAGAGTAATGGGCAGACTGAACGCCTTAATCAGTCTGTGGAACAATTCTTGAGGTTGTATGTTGCTGATTACCAGCAATTATGGGTCAAATTCCTTCCGTTGGCTGAATTTGCTTTGAATAACCGTGTCAATTCTTCTGCTGGGGTCTCCCCTTTCTTTTGTAACCATGGTTTTCATCCCCGTTTTCATTCTGGGTCGTCCGTCTCCTCCTCTAACCCTGAAGCGGATAAACTCTCCTCCGAACTGTGCACAGTTTGGGCCCGGGTTCAATCGAACCTAGAAAAGGCTCAATGTTCTCAAAAACTCAAGGCCGATAGGAGACGTTCAAGGGGGGTAAACTTTCAGGTTGGGGATAAAGTATGGTTGTCCTCCAAGAATCTATCTCTCAAGGTAACTTCTAAAAAATTTGCTCCTCGTTTTATTGGACCATATAAGATCACGGAAGTGATTAACCCAGTATCTTTTAGGTTGGAGCTGCCTGAGTCATTCCACATTCATAATGTGTTCCATAAATCTCTGCTTAAAAAATATTTTGAACCGATAGTACCATCAAAAGCCTCGCCTCCGCCGGTTCTTGTTAATGATGCTGTCGAGTATGTGGTGTCTAAAATAGTGGATGTCAGGAAGGTGCGTAATTCCTTGCAGTACCTGATTCACTGGAAGGGGTATGGACCTGAAGAGAGATCTTGGGTACCTGCCAGGGAGGTTCATGCTCCTAGACTTGTTCGTAAATTTCATTTAGAACACCCTGAAAAGCCATCGCCTGAAGTCTTGGGTCTGGTGGCCCCTCGTAAAAGGGGGGGTACTGTCACGGGGTTCCGAAGGTGCACTCGGTCCCCCATTGCCCGCAGAACTGTTGCTTAGCTTTTGGAATGAGGTTCTGTGTTTGACCTCATTCCCAGGGCGGCTTTACTAGCTGGGTGGCTCCCTGCTCCTAGTCTGCCTTGACCGCCGAGCTGATCACTCGGTGCTCGACTGGTTGGTCTGTCGGTCATGTGACGCTGGCCACGTCACATGACCCTCACTCCCCACTATAAATACAGGCAGCCTGCTGGCTACAGGTTGCCTGTTAATTTCTAGGTTCCTGGCTATTTGTTGGACTGCTGAATACTTACCTGATCCTGTTCCCTGACCATCCTTTTGTCTGCTCCTCCTGTACTGCGCTTCCGTCCTGGTATTGTGACCTCGGCTCCCACCTGACTACTCTCTTAGGACTCCTCTTGTACTTCTCTGCTCTCCTGGTATTTATGACCCCGGCTTCTCCTGACAATTCTCTGCAAGCTCCATTTGTACTTTGCAGCTTTCCTGGTATTGACTCGGTCTGTTCACGTCCTGTTGTTTGTCTGTCTGTCATCCCTGCACTTACTCCAAGTTAGGGATTGCCGTCCAGTTGTCCCCTGTCATTAGGACTCGCGAGGCAAGTAGGCAGGGCCAGGGGTAAGGGTGGAGCGCAGTGGTCACTTCCCTCCCCCCTGTGTGTGTGTGTGTGTACGTGACCGTTACATACGGGACCCAATATGGATATAGGGAGTGTGCTTCCCGCAGTATCGGTCATATTAATCACGTGATCGTGTTCATCTCTAGTCCCCTATTCATCGCTGTGAGTTGCGGGTCACCTGCGTTCCACTAGGCCACGGGGTGCGCATGCGCTGCACGACGCCATCTCAACGCGCTCCGTGACGTCTGCAAGCGCCGTGCATGCGCGGTGCGCAGACGTGGACGCGCTGAGAGATGGCGCCGTGGATCATGGTATTCTCCGCGCCCGATTGTGTGTACCGCAGGTGCGTCGTATTCAGGTAATACTTCCCCATCATCCCACCCCCATTCTAGCCTATATATACCCTGCCTGCCTATCACTTAGTACCTCCTGACTAAGCCGTTGAGGTGAAACGCGCGTCGAGGTCTCACGCTCAGGGTCCGACATCCACCTCACTACCATGTCTTCAGGTACGTCCTGTCAATAGTACAGCCTCACATTTCCTATAGGGTACCTCCGTATATATCCATAGTGGGTCCCCTAGATCTAGGTGCTTGTTATCTTTGAGACTTAGATATTGATTCCTATTCAGGATTTATCATTATATTGGTTAGTCTCGGCGCCTATGCATTTTGGTATGTGTGTGACAGCTCACGGTTCACCAGGTATGGTCACTTGTACCTTGTGTACATAGCCCTATTGTGGCGACCCTCTTGTGTCATACTATCCTGGTTATCCTTGAGCTATAAGTTTTTGATCTATTTCGTTGTACTTACCTGTGTTTCACATTGCACAGGTTGACTGGTAGTTTTTTGGTGTCATTGGCCCTGTGCTTCTCCGTATACTGTATACCATCCTGTTGTCTCCCCATTCTTTATATTTTATAATAAATGATATTTTGATACAGTACTTCCACTTGTTTGTTTCAGTCTATTCCGGATGTTGTACAAGTGGTAATTGTAGCTGTCTAGTCTGACAGAGCAGCCTTTGTGTAGGTTAATAGTATTTCCCTAGGATGAGCCCTATGTAGTGAACGGGGCGGTGGGATCACTAGTCCGCACCACTGACACTAAAAGGAAAACACCAAGGAGAGGACAGACAATACAGACAAACATATAATCCCAGGTGGGCGACAACAGCAGACCACAAAGGCCCAACAGGGATCCGAAGGGTAACGTTCTGGAACAACAACCAGGGAACACAGCTACACAGCTCCAGTGGGTCAGTATAGAAGTCCAGGCAGGAAGCTCTATATCTGGCAACCAGAAGTGAGAGAGGGGAATATAAAGAGGTTAGGAGTGCTGGACAAGAAACAGCTGAGGAGAAGAAGCTACGGATCCCTGAGTGAGCCAAAAAGAGTTGCAAGGCAAACCCAGAAAGCTACCATTAAGACACAGCACTTTTTCTTTATACATAGAACGCGCAGCCACCCGCTGCGACTTCCTGACCCCGGGTATAACGGAGTCAGACGTGGCTCTTGACACCCTCGTGACACATAATTCTTGACAAGAAGAGCAGAGAGGAGGATGAGGCAGCTTTTTACCTCAGTGTTATGAAGTAACTTGTCCTGCTGTGTGATTAGGACAGGTTTTGTGTGTACTAATAGGACAGCGGCCATTTTATTTCCCTTGATGATTGCTCCCTATACAAAACTAGCTATTATAGCTAAAGAAAGGTATTTGGGAATATATATTTATAATAAAGTAATATTTAGGTATTTTCAGTAATTTCATTTTCTTAATTCCCAGAGTACCCCTTTAATGACCTATGCTGAGGATTCACCAACAATATAAAAGTACTGGAAAACCCTTTTAAGTAAATTTTGATTCCTCAGTTTAACATATTTTAGCCTTAAAGGGGTTATCCATGCCCGGGCCCAAATGCCCGGGCCCTCACACAAATTGTACGTACCCCGCTCTCCAGCACCCGTGGCTCTTCTGGTGCCCACCTGGCTGCCGCCTCTCTAGAATAACTGGTGATTGGCTGCCCCGCCCCTGGTCACCAAATGTTTTCATCCGCACAACAGGGAGATGCAGTGGCGGCTGTGCGAGCATCAGAAGTGACGTGTGTGTCGGGGAGTTGGATAATCCCTTTAAGGACCAGTAAAAATATTTTCCCTTTTCCACTGGTCATTATTTTTTAAACATTTTGCCATCAATGTTGCTGTATGAGGCCTTGTATTTTGCTGCACCAGTTGCATATACAGTATTTTTTTTTTTTTTGGGGGGGGATAGAAAAAAAACCTGAAATTGTTTTTAATGGGGGGGGGGGGATTTTTAGAGATTTCGTAAATACGCATGAAATACACAGTTCATTGCAGTGGACATAAGAAACAGCCTATCTGACTTGACCATTCACAGTCATATGATAAATGAACCTCACGAGAACTTGAAAAAGGCACAATGCAGCCTCTGTATGGTGACCTTGTGAAGTTCCTGCTGCCTTCATTTACTTATTCAATAAACTTAACATAAAATACAGCTCTGAGTCATAAATAAATAATAGTAAGCCTATTATTACTGTATATTAATATGTCAGAAGTGAGGTTTGAGTGATACAGTATCCACTGCAGGATCTAAAAAAAAAAAATGCTTAAAAAATGACTGTATATTATATCCACTGAAGCTGCTGTTCCTATGCTTAACCCCTTAAGGACCGGGCTCATTTTCACCTTAAGGACCAGACCATTTTTTGCAAATCTGACCAGTGTCACTTTATGTGTGAATAACTTTAAAACGCTTTTACTTATGCAGGCAATTCTGAGATAGTTTTTTTGTCACATATTGTACTTCATGACACTGGTAAAATGGAGTCAAATATCAAATTTACCAAAAATATGAAAAAATTAGCAAATTTCCAAGTTTCGATTTCTCTACTTCTATGATACATAGTAATACCTCCAAAAATAGTTATTACTTTACATTCCCCATATGTCTACTTCAAGTTTGGATAATTTTGGGAATGCCATTTTATTTTGTGGGGATGTTGCAAGGCTTAGAAGTTTAGAAGCAAATTTCCAAAAACCCACTTTTTAAGGACCAGTTCAGGTCTGAAGTCACTTTGTGAGGCTTACATAAGAGAAACCACCCAAAAATGACTCCATTCTAGAAACTACACCCCTCAAGGTATTCAAAACTGATTTTACAAACGTTAACCCTTTAGGTGTTCCACAAGAACAGAATTTCGATTTTTGGGCAAATTTTCCATTTTAATCCATTTTTTTCCAGTAACAAAGCAAGGGTTAACAGCCAAACAAAACTCAATATTTATGGCCCTAATTCTGTAGTTTACAGAAACACCCCATATTTGGTCGTAAACTTCTGTACGGGCACACGGCAGGGCACAGAAGGAAAGGAATGACATACGGTTTTTGGAAGGCAGGTTTTGCTGGACTGGTTTTTTGACTCCATGTCCCATTTGAAGCCCCCCTGATGCACCCCTAGAGTAGAAACTCCAAAAAAGTGACCCCATTTTGGAAACTACAAGATAGGGTGGCAGTTTTGTTGGTACTATTTTAGGGTACATATGATTTTTGCTTGCTCTATATTACACTTTTTGTGAGGCAAGGTAACAAGAAATAGCTGTTTTGGCACCGTTTTTTATTTTTTTATTTACAACATTCATTTGACAGGTTAGATCATGTGGTATTTTTATAGAGCAGGTTATTACGGACGCGGCGATACCTAATATGTCTACTTTTCTTTATTTCTGTACATTTTATACAATTATTTCATTTTTGAAACACAAAAAATCTTGTTTTAGTGTCTCCATAGTCCGAGAGCCATAGTTTTTTCAGTTTTTGGGCGATTATCTTGGGTAGGGTATGATTTTTGCGGGATGAGATGACGGCGCGACCGACCGCCCCCCCCCCCCCCCCCCCCCCCCAGCACCGCCCACACCTCCCCCCGCTGTGCCCGCCGGCAGATAACAATGAGGGCTGCAGGGGGGGTTAAAAATGAAATTTTTCCGGTCACCACTTGCCGGCGGTGATCGGAAATACACAGGGCGTACAGGTACGCCCTGTGTCCTTAAGTACCAGGACATCAGGGCGTACCTGTACGCCCTGTGTCCTTAACAGGTTAAAGGGTCCCTTCTGGTCTCTACTACCTTATCCTATGTTAATATAGAGCCTGGAGATGCCTATTCAGCAAGCCACTGATTACAATGATTACTCTACTTTCCCAATATTTGTTTAGCACTTTAACCCTTTTTATCCATTTTCAGTAGCACTGCAGACATCACTCTTGATCAATCCCAATTTTTCCTTGGACCAAATCAGGGATTACATACTGTATGTAAACACGACTGGTGACTGCACTATGGACTTTCTTCTCTGCATGTGCTGCTCTCTGGAAATGTTTCTGTGTTCTCAGTGCTGCCTATTTTAAAGGGGTTGTCTCACTTCAGTAAATGACATTGATCATGTAGAGAAACTGAATACAAGGAAACCTCCATTGCTGGCTTGATTCATTTTTCTATCACATTACACACTGCTTGCATCCAAGGGTTACGACCACCCTGCAATCCAACAGCTCTCCCACACTCTCTGATGACCAGGACTGTGGGAGCGCACATAGACACATATGTGTTGTAGCTCCTGTCCCAGCTATCTCGTATCTGCCCTGCAACGGTGTTTGTAACCCCTCAATACGAACAATGTATAAGGTAATGGAAATAGGAATGAAGCCAAAGGAGGCAATATGGACAATCACAATATATTAGTAAGTGCCTTGTATTAACTTTCTCAACATTATAAAGGCCATCTGCAGAAGTGAGACTACCTCTTTAACTATATGTCACTGTCATCCTTTCTGATTGGCTTTGAGGGCACTGAACCTGTAATATTGAGTTCAAATCTTGGAAGTAAAACTTTCAAAATGGATATTTTCATAGAAAAATCTTTAGATTCCTTTGCCCCACCACCTTCCTAAGCACATTTCATAGATTACAGAAGAATAAAAAATTTGTCTTTTGCTGAAAGAACAAAAATCTATAACTATTGCATCACTTCCTACATAACTAACAAACACTGCACCTGGAAAAACAACTAATGAAGAAACCTGCAGAATAAGCGCATGTATGCACTGGAATCTGTGTGGTAAAAAGATATAAGCATGCTTGTGTGTATACATGTGCTTGATGGAAACAACACATATCAGGAAAGACTTAAAGGGCAACTTAGGCCTTTGGTGCAATGAGGATGTCACCATTGCTCTTGTTGCACTCAAGCTCCACTCCATTCTGTGGCCAGCCCTTCCCTCTCTGCTTTAGTTCTGTCTGGCCCTGTCAATCAAAGCAGCCATAGAGGGGCTGGCCACAGAAAGGAGTTGAGCTTGGGTGCAACAACAGCAATGCTGGTCTCATTGCACCAAAGGCTACTTTTAACACTGGCGTTAAGCTTTTCTGGAAGAACAGCCTGCCGGATCCGTACTGCCGTTTCGCTATAATGGGGACTGGCTGCACGCTGCGGTTTTTGTCCGGCCGCCTCTAGAGATGTTTGCCGTGTTGCGGCCGGATCTCCAGCCAGTCCCCATTATAGTGAATGGGGCCGGGTGGACTTCCAGCAGCACACGTGTGTAAACGGTAGTATGGATCCGGCAGGGAATAGCTTAACGCCAGTGTGAAAGTAGAGTAATTTACATATTAAGAAAAAGTATCAAAACTGGGGATCGGAGCCTTGGATCAACTAGAGAAAAACTGTGTTTTAATCAAGTGAACCACAGCTATGTGTTTGATAGGGAGATCGCTGGTGACAGATTTAACCCCTTTCCGACATCTGCTGTACATGCACGGCGCAGCAGGAAGTGACTTCCCAACAGCCGCGATACATGTACACGTGCTAATCGGGCAGATGCAGAAACTGCGCCCGCTCAATCAGGGGCAGGGGCCTGGCTGTTATTGACAGCCAAGGCCCTGCTGCATCTGTCTTCCTCACTGGAAACACTGATGCCAGTAGAATAACCCATTAAATGCCGCGGTCAAACTCAACCGCAACATCTATGGTGTTCGCGGAGGGAGGGCACTCTCTCTTCCACCCTATCGGGTCCCTGTCACCACAGCCTTACACAGGTATCGGAGCCTGCCAGCTACAGAATAAACCAGGCTGGGTCTCATAGGCACACTGTCAGTGTATTACTGTAGTGCAATGCATTACAATACACATTGTATTATAATGAACTGTAGAGGGGATCAGACCCCCAAAAGTTGAAGTCCCATATTGGAACAAAAATAAAAAGTTTAAAAAAAGTGTTAAAGAAATTAAAAGTTTCGAGTAAAAAAAAAACGCCCTTTCCCTCGTGTAGCCATATACAATTAAAAAAAATAGACATATTAGTTATCACCAAGCCCATAATCATAGGCTTTATAAAAATATCACATGATCCACCCTGTCAGGTGAACGCCGTAAAAAAATTATAAAAACGGTGAGAAAACAGATATCCTTTCTCACCTTACCTTAAAAATAACGTAATAGCGAGCCATCAAAAAGTATCATGCCGCAATGGTACTAATAAAAACATCAACTCATCCTGGAAAAAATGAGCCCCCACACAAGACGATTGGTAGAAAAATTAAAAAAAACAATGGCTCTCAGAAAATGGCGACAAAAACTGGATTTTTTTTTTCAAAAATGCTTTGTGTAAAAGTGGTAAAATGTAAAAAAATATATATATAGAATCATACTGACCAACAGAATAAAGATAACATGTCAAAAAGCAATTGCAGAGTTGCCGCCTTTTCTTTATTCTGCTTCTCAAAAAAGCTAAATAAAAAGTAACCAAAATATCACCAATGATGATAGTAACTCATCCTCCAAAAAATAAGTCCTCACGCAGCTCTGTTGAGAGAAAATAAACGCATGGTTGCCAGAAAATGGCTGTACTGGTCCCCAGAGGCTGTTCAATAGCAACATGGTGCCCGTAAACCAATCCAACAAAATCTGCGTTGCAAAAGTCAAAAGGTCATATTTCCCTTCTGAACCCTACAGCAGTTTACATACACATTTATGGCATTTTAATATCCAGCAGTACCCACCTAGCAATTAAAGGGTGTGGTGTGAGTCTCAGATGGCACAAGCTGGGCACAGTAGGTTGATCACTGAAATGCCATATGTGTGGAAAAATTGCAATTTTCACTTTGCATGGTCCGCTGCGCATAAATTCCTGCAAAATATCTGTGGCATCAAAATTAGTGTTGAGCGAATCAAAGCGGAATTCAATCCAAAATTTAGGAAAAATTAGATTTGCAACAAATTCGAATCTCCTTGTGCTTCATGGTAACGAATCGTTTTTTTACTAAAATGGCGGCTACACTTTTTGCAAAGTGAAAGTAAGAAGTCTGGGAATGTGATATGACCCATAATGCCTTAGTGCCAGCCAATCAGCGGATGACCAAGTCCTGTGATGTCACAACCCTATAAAAAGCCTAATCCCGCCCGGCCTCCACCATTTCACTGTGATTTTAGCAGCCTTTAATTGTGGAATATTGTGTAGGGAGACTGCTCGGACTGTACAGGGACTGTCACGAGGGTGTCAAGAACCACGCCTGACTCCGTTATACCCGGGGTCAGGAAGTCGCAGCGGTTGGCTGCACGCTCTATGTAAGATAGGGCTGTTTCCTTATGGTAGCTTTCTGGGTTTGCTTTGCAAACCCTTTTGGCTCACTCAGGGATCCGTAGCCCTTTCTCCTCAGCTGTTCCTTGTCCAGCACTCCCAAACCTCCTTATATTCCCCTCTCACACTTCTCTGGTTGCCAGATATAGAGCTTCCTGCCTGGACATCTATTCTGACCCTCTGGAGCTGTGTTGCTGCGTTCTCTGGTAGTCGGTCCAGAACGCTACCCTCCGGATCCCTGTTGGACCTATGTGGTCTATTGTGGTCGCCCACCTGGGTGTATGTGTTTGTCTGTTTTGTCTGTCCTCTCCCTGGTGTTTCCCTCTTAGTGACAGTGGTGCGGACTAGCGATCCCACCGGCCCGTTCACTATCTAGGGCTCATTTTAGGGAAAGCCAGGGTTTAGGCACGTGATCGCCGCACGGGTGAGGAACCCGTCTAGGGACGTCAGGGCAGTCAGGTGCCAGCCGCAAGGTGAGTTAGGGGTCACCACCTTTCCCTCTCCTTTGGGCAGGGCTTTCCCTTTTTCCTCCCTGTGCGTGACGCCGGTCATTACATTATATCTGGCCCTTATTTTGTGTAGGTAAAAAAAAAAAAAAATAAAAATAAAATAAAATATTTATTTTTTTACCTACTTAGAATCCAGTATGGATCAAATTGCTGCTCTGTCCAAACAATTTCATGGCCTGTCTTTGGAGGTGGCAGGATTGAAGGCGTCGGTCCTCCAGCAACAGCAGCGATTGCAACTGACCGCAAGCCCAGCTGTTGCTACTGGTAACCAGCTTGTTGCGGAACCCAAGGTCCCTCTCCCTGACAGATTTTCTGGGGGAAGGGACAAGTTTTTGACATTCCGTGAGGCCTGCAAATTATATTTTAAACTGCGCCCTTACTCCTCTGGTAATGAAGAACTACGGGTGGGGGTTGTTATTTCCCTGCTGCAGGGGGACCCGCAGTCCTGGGCATTCTCTTTACCTACTTATTCCCAGGCTCTTCGGTCAGTGGATGAGTTTTTCGGGGCCTTGGGTCTCATATATGACGACCCTGACCGAGTCGCACTGGCTGAATCAAGATTATGGAGACTCTTACAAGGAGAGCGGCCGGTAGAGGAGTATTGCTCTGAATTCCGTAGATGGGCTATGGATACCCAATGGAACGATCCGGCTCTCAGGAGTCAGTTCTGCTCTAGGTTATCCGAAAGGGTTAAGGATGCGCTTGCATTATATGAGACCCCCTTTTCCCTTGATGCGGTTATGTCCCTTTCTATCCGAATAGATAGACGCCTTAGGGACAGGTTGAAAAAACCGGAGCAATTGGTAACCCCTCCCAAGCAGCAGTTAGTCTGTACGGACTTAGACGAGCCTATGCAGCTAGGAGGAACTACTCGTCAGGTCCGTCCTCCTGAGGCTCGCCGTAGGCGTGGGGTTTGTTTTTTTTGTGGGGAGAGGGGTCATTTCATTAATGTCTGTTCTTCTTTCCTCAGAAACAAAAGACCGTCGGAAAACTACTAACCCCAGGCTGTGTGGAGGATGTCAGCCGGGGGGTATACGTTTCCTCCATACGTACATCGCAATTTGTGTTGCCAGCGGTTATTGTTTTTGGTGATAAGACGGAGACTATTTCTTTCTTTCTAGACAGTGGAGCAGGGGTAAATTTGATAGATGCCCATTTTGCCCGCACTATGGGTTTGTCTCTCTGTACGCTACAGAGACCTATTCCCATATTCGCTATTGATTCTGCTCCTCTGTCTCAGAGAAACCTCACCCACATTGTTAATAATTTACACCTTCGGGTAGGGGACCACCATAACGAGATGCTTTCATGTTATGTTCTGGAGGGGCTTCCCACTCCGGTAGTGCTGGGTCTTCCCTGGTTGGTAGCGCACAATCCAGTGGTGGATTGGCAGGCCAGGGAGATATTGGAGTGGAGTGAGCAGTGCAGAGAAAATTGCTTAAATAGCAATTGCTTAGTCGCCTCCATAACTACCCTACCTACATTTATTTCGGATTTTGAGGATGTTTTTTGTAGTGTACGGGGACTGTAATGCCCGTCACTACGGAAGGGTCACTTGTGTGCTGTCGTCCCCCTTATTTATGGGGAAGTTGGTATAAGTCGTCTTTATAAAATGTAATGTAATGTAATGCTATGTATTTCCCTGTTGCTGTAAAATGTGCATGTACAGGCCTGCTAGGGGTGTCATTCCAGCTCTTAGTCACTAGAGGGAGCTAGGGAGCCCTAGTTTATATAAGGCCCAGTCAGGGAAGGGAAAGGCAGTCTAAGGTTGATAGTCTAGTCTAACCAGAGATTAGACAATGTCAGAGTCAAGTCCAGGCCTGAAGCCTGCAGACTAGGAGAGGGTAATGCAGTCCCTGTAACCGGGTTCCAGATCCAAGGAGAAGGTTCCCCTCCTGAATTCATATACGCAGAAGCAGGAGTTCTGAAGTTTCTAGAGCCTGAGGAAACTGAGAGAGAGACAGAGGCAAGTCAAGAAAAGCAAGAGGTACTCAAGACAACAGAGGAGGTACTTGATAGAGATAAAACCAAGGATATACGCCAGAGCTAGGGCATTGGACCTTGGAGAAGTGTTTCTATGTTCCAGGATCAGTCAGGAATAGAGTGCAAGCTGCCTGTACTGCAAGTCCTGTGTTTAACACTCTAAAGTCACCTTGCTATATATATATATATTGCGTGCATCAACTGTATTGAAAATCAACTGTCTTCAAAGGAACTGCGCTTCCGTCAATGTCCCTAAATGATGACTACTAAAGTTTGAATTCTGTTTTAACATCACGTGGTTCCTCAGTTATTCCTGCTATCAGCAAACGGCGTGCCACCGTTTAATTGGCACTGGCGTCACGAACATTTCTCATCATCACCTGCCCTTGCAGAGAGTCAGCCGTCTCAGGTTAGTGTCTATTGCACTACAACACCCAGGAACATTTCTAAGCCTAACTTGAGTACGCTGCATTTTTCTGAAAAGGGTTGTCAGAAGTTACCACCTCATCGTCCTTATGATTGCCCGGTTAACCTTATTTCCGGCGCAAAATTACCCAAGACCAGGTTATATAATCTTTCGGGTCCAGAGAGACAAGCCATGAAAGATTATATCTCCGAGAGCTTGGCTAAGGGACACATCAGACCCTCTTCTTCACCCGTGGCTGCAGGGTTTTTCTTCGTTAAAAAGAAAGATGGGGGCCTGCGTCCTTGCCTAGATTTTCGCGAATTAAATCGGATAACTATCCGAGACCCATACCCTCTTCCTCTCATTCCTGACCTGTTTAACCAGATTGCGGGTGCTAGGTGGTTCTCCAAACTTGATCTTAGGGGGGCCTACAATCTGATTCGTATTAAGGAGGGGGATGAGTGGAAGACAGCGTTTAACACCCCTGAGGGGCATTATGAAAATCTAGTTATGCCTTTCGGTCTGACCAATGCTCCTGCCGTCTTTCAACATTTTGTTAATGACATTTTTAGTCATCTAATCGGCAGGTTTGTGGTAATATACCTAGATGATATTTTAATTTATTCGTCTGATCTGAGAACACATGAGGTGCATGTCAGACAAGTACTGCAGGTCCTACGGACGAATTAATTATATGCTAAAATTGAAAAATGTGTCTTCGCCGTTCAGGAGATACAATTCCTAGGTTATTTTTTATCTGCTTCAGGTTTCCGTATGGATCCTAGGAAGGTCCAGGCAATTTTAGATTGGGATCTCCCTGAGAACCTCAAAGCACTACAACGGTTCTTGGGCTTCGCGAATTTCTATAGGAAATTCATTAAAAATTATTCACTTATTGTAAAACCCCTTACTGACATGACTAGGAAGGGGACAGATTTTTCTAAATGGTCTGACGCCACTAAAGTTGGTTTTTCCTCTCTAAAAGAGAGGTTTACCTCAGCACCTGTACTAGTCCAACCTGATGTCTCTCAGCCTTTTATTGTTGAAGTCGATGCGTCAGAGATGGGAGTGGGGGCGGTGCTGTCTCAGGGTCCGTCTCCTGGCAAATGGCGTCCTTGTGCTTTCTTTTCTAAAAAACTATCTGCAGCAGAAAAGAACTACGATATTGGCAATAGGGAACTATTAGCTATTAAACTTGCGTTTGAGAAATGGCGTCACTTTTTAGAGGGGGCAGTCCACCCCGTCACTGTGATTACGGACCACAAAAATCTTCTGTACCTCGAATCAGCTAAGCGTCTCACCCCTAGACAGGCTAGGTGGTCGCTATTATTTACCAGGTTTAACTTTGTGATAACCTATCATCCTGGGGCAAAGAATACCAAGGCTGATGCACTATCTCGTTGTTTCCCTGGAGGGGGTAATGTGAGTTATCCGGTACCCATTCTTCAAAGAGGAGTGGTTGTTTCTGCGGTACACTCTGTTCTGGAGGGGAAGGTGTTAGAGGCCCAGGGGGACGCCCCGGTCTCTTGCCCCTCAGAGAAATTGTTTGTACCGTTGAACCTACGTTTCGAATTATTAAAGGAGCATCATAATTCGGCACTTGCTGGGCACCCAGGTAGTAAAGCAACCTTGGAGCTATTGTCTCGTCGTTTTTGGTGGCCAAGATTGCGTCAGGATGTATTTGATTTTGTGTCTTCTTGTTCTACCTGTACGCGCGCAAAAGTTTCACATACACGTCCTGCAGGGTCTCTATTACCACTCGTCATTCCCAATAGACCGTGGACACATCTGTCAATGGATTTTATCACTGACTTACCTTTGTCTGCGGGTAAAACAGTTATTTTGGTAGTAGTGGACAGGTTTAGCAAAATGGTACACTTCATTGCGTTACCCGCACTACCTAATGCTAAGACTCTTGCTCAGGTATTCGTCAGTGAAATCGTGAAGCTTCACGGGGTCCCCTCCGATGTTGTTTCGGATCGGGGTACCCAGTTTATTTCAAAATTTTGGAAAGCTTTTTATTCCCGTTTGGGGGTACACTTGTCCTTTTCCTCAGCTTTCCATCCTCAGTCGAATGGACAGACTGAGCGTACCAACCAAAACCTTGAGACATATCTAAGATGTTTTGTGTCTGAAAACCAAGAGTTGTGGTCATCATATTTACCGTTAGCTGAGTTTGCCATAAATAATCGTCGTCAGGAATCCACTGGCAAGTCACCATTTCTTGGTGCATATGGTTTTCATCCCCAATTCTGTACTTTCAAAGAGGGGGGGTCTTCTGGGGTTCCCGAAGAGGAACGGTTTTCGTCATCTCTTTCATCGGTATGGCAGAAGGTGCAAGCTAACTTGAAAAATATGGGAGGTAAATACAAATGCATGGCTGATAAGAGACGGTCGCCAGGTCCGGACCTAGGAGTGAATGACTATGTGTGGTTGTCTACTAGGAATATTAAATTGAAGGTTCCCTCTTGGAAACTGGGTCCTAGGTTTATTGGCCCTTACAAAATTGTAGCCATCATCAACCCAGTGGCTTTTCGCCTGGAGTTACCTCAGACTTTTAAAATTCATAATGTTTTTCATAAGTCGTTACTCAAAAAATACGTTCCACCTCTAGAGCGGTCACCGCTGCCACCCCCTCCTGTTGTCGTGGATGGTAATCTAGAATTTCAGATATCCAAAATTGTTAATTCTCGTCGGGTCCGCCGCTCTCTTCAATATCTGGTGCATTGGAGAGGTTACGGTCCCGAGGAAAGAATGTGGGTTCCTGCGTCTGAGGTAAACGCCGACAGGCTAGTTCGGGTTTTTCATGCCTCTCATCCTGAGAGACCTGGTCCTGAGTGTCCGGAGGCCCCTCGTAGAGAGGGGGTTACTGTCACGAGGGTGTCAAGAACCACGCCTGACTCCGTTTGTCACGGTACCATGAACCAGACGTACAACAAGAGATAAGTGAAAATAAGAAGGCTTTATTGAAAATAAAGCTGTAAAGCAAAAGTCCAAACGGATGGTGAAACCGGGCAGAGTCTTTGCGAAGCCAGAGGTCAGGAACCAGAAGGGTAGTCAGACGAAGCCAGGATCAGGAACCAGCAGGGTAGTCAGACGAAGCCAGGATCAGGAACCAGCAGGGTAGTCAGACGAAGCCAGGATCAGGAACCAGCAGGGTAGTCAGACGAAGCCAGGATCAGGAACCAGAAGCAGCAGCAGTCTTAGAAGCATGTGAACACAAGAGGACCAAGCAAGGAACTGAAGCCACAGACCTCCTATATATATGAGCTAGGCATCCAGCTCCTCCCAGGGGAAGGAGGAGCCGCAGGGTGGAAGGCTACAAGAAACCCAGGACCCAAGATGGCCGCCAGCACATGTCAAACGAAGGAGAGCAGCAAGCAGGTAAGACCATGACAGTACCTCCCCCTCAAGGGCCCCTCCTCCGCGGAGCACAAAACGGTTTCTGAGGGAAGCGTGCGTGGAAGGCTCGGAGCAAGGCAGGAGCATGGACATCTGCGGAGGGAACCCAGGAACGCTCCTCTGGACCATAACCACGCCAATGGACCAAAAACTGCAACCGACCGCGGACCAGGCGTGAGTCCAGGATATTGCTCACCTCATATTCCTCACGATTGCCCACTTGGACCGGACGAGGCCGAGGAACCGAGGAAGTGAAACGATTACACACCAGTGGCTTCAACAGGGAGACATGAAACACGTTGGAGATCCGCATGCCAGGAGGAAGCGCAAGGGCATAGGCTACCGGGTTTACCCTGCGAAGCACTCGGAAGGGACCAACAAAGCGAGGCGCCAGCTTGGGAGTGGGCACTCGAAGGTTGAGGTTGCGGGTGGACAACCATACACGGTCTCCGACCTGGTAGGAAGGAGCAGGCGCTCGTCTGCGATCAGCCTGTAATCTCTGGCGCTGCGCAGAGACCTCAAGGGACTTCTGGATCTGTACCCAAGAAGCACGTAGGACGGAAAGGTGATCCTCCACAGCCGGAATATCCTGGGGAGAGAATACCTCCGGTAACACGGCAGGTTGGAACCCATAATTGGCCATGAAGGGAGACGTCCCAGAGGAAGAGTTCACCGCCGTGTTCCTGGCAAACTCAGCCCAAGGCAGGAGGTCAACCCAATTGTCTTGGTGATCGGAGACATAGCAACGAAGGAATTGCTCCAAGGCCTGATTGGATCGTTCTGCGGCCCCATTGGACTGAGGGTGGTAGGCCGAGGAGAAGGAGAGATGAATCCCCAACTGGGAGCAAAAGGCGCGCCAGAACCTGGACACAAACTGACTCCCCCGATCCGACACAATCTCCTTAGGCAAACCGTGCAACCGGAAGACCTCCCTGGCAAAAATCGTGGCCAACTCTTGTGCAGAGGGTAACTTCTTGAGAGGAACACAGTGGCACATTTTGGAAAACCGATCCACAATCATGAGAATGACCGTATGGCCTCGGGATGCAGGGAGGTCCACAATGAAATCCATCCCCAGGTGTGACCATGGGCGCTCCCCGGTGGCTATGGGTTGCAGAAGGCCCAACGGAAGGTGCCGAGGGGACTTACTCTGGGCACAAACGGAGCATGCCACTACATATGCGGCGATGTCGGAACGTAGGGAAGGCCACCAGAACAGACGTGAAACAGCCCAGGACAGCTGATTCTTTCCAGGATGCCCCGCGGTCTTGGAGTTATGGTAGGTTCGCAACAACCGAGTGCGCAACTCCTCAGGCACAAAACATCTGCCGTTGGGTCTCCCAGAGGGAGCACCAGATTGAGCCGCCAAAATCTGCTCACCCAGGGGAGAGGTCAGGCTGGTGCGAATGGCGGCCAGGATCTGATTCGGAGGTATGACCGAAGTCGGAATCGACTCCTCCCTGGACAGCTCGGAGTACTGCCGTGATAAGGCATCCGCCCTGATGTTCTTGGAACCGGGTAGGTAGGAGACCACGTAATTAAAACGTGACAAGAACAGAGCCCATCTTGCCTGACGTGGTGTCAATCTCTTGGCCTCAGAAAGGTAGGTCAGATTCTTGTGGTCCGTCAGGATGAGAACCGGAACCACCGAACCCTCGAGCAAGTGCCTCCATTCTTTAAGGGCCTGCACGATGGCCAATAACTCCCTGTCACCAATCTGATAGTTGCACTCCGCGGAAGACAGTTTCCGGGAGTAAAACCCACAAGGAAGCAGAGGACCCTCTGGTGTTCTACGCTGAGACAGAAGGGCGCCTACTCCCGTCTCAGACGCGTCCACCTCGAGGACAAAGGGCAACCCAGGGTTGGGATGCGACAGAATCGGAGCCGACACAAAGGCGGACTTTAGGGCCTCAAAAGCTCGGATGGCCTCGAGCGGCCAGACCTGGGAATTACTGCCCTTCCTGGTCAGATCCGTGAGAGGCTTGGCCAGCATGGAAAAGTCCCTGATGAACTTCCGATAATAATTGGCGAAGCCCAAAAAGCGCTGCAGGGAACGAAGACCACTGGGCTGGGGCCACTGTAAGACAGCCGAAACCTTCTCAGGATCCATGGAGAACCCCTCAGCGGAAATGATGTAACCTAAGAAGGTTACCTGGGATCGGTGAAATTCGCATTTCTCAAGCTTACCGAACAGCTTGTTCTCTCGTAACCGTTGCAACACTCGTCTGACATCCAGAATGTGGGCCTCCATGGATTCAGAATATACCAAGATGTCATCCAAATAGACTACCACACACTGCTGCAACAGGTCACGGAAAACATCGTTGATGAATTCCTGAAAGACTGCGGGCGCATTGCACAACCCAAAGGGCATAACCAAGGATTCGTAATGACCGGTCCTGGTGTTAAACGCGGTCTTCCACTCATCGCCCGCCTTGATCCTTACCAGGTTATATGCTGCCCTCAGGTCGAGTTTGGTAAAGACCGTGGCCCCTTTAAGGCGATCGAACAGCTCGGAAATCAAGGGTATCGGGTAAGCGTTCTTGATCGTGATGCGATTGAGACCCCTGTAATCGATGCAAGGCCTCAACTCACCGCCCTTCTTTTTCACAAAGAAAAATCCAGCCCCTGCCGGGGACGAAGATTTGCGAATGTGTCCGCGTGAAAGCGCCTCCCTCACGTACTCCTCCATGGCCTCATTCTCCGCTACCGACAGTGGATAGACTTTGCCACGAGGAGGAACGGCACCAGATTGTAACTCTATGGCACAATCGTATGGGCGGTGCGGAGGTAGGGCAACCGCGCGCACCTTATCGAATACATCCCGGTACTCCTCGTATTCAGGAGGCAACAGAGAGTCCGAGGAAGTACACAGCAACTTGACAGACCCATGGATGCAACTAGCCCCACACTGCGGTGACCACGAGAGGATCTCGACCGATCTCCAATCGAAAGTCGGATTATGCTTCTGGAGCCAGGGGTACCCCAAGACCACCGAGTAGTGTGGAGACGAAATAACCTGGAGGCAGACCGACTCTCTGTGAACGGCACCAATGGCTATCCCCACTGGAAGGGTCTCATGAGTCACGTGTGGCGGCAGAAGGGGTCTGCCGTCTATCGCCTCAAGAGCCAGTGGGGAACCTCGAGCCTGCAGAGGAATGGAATTGGCGGCAGCGAACACACTATCAATGAACAAACCACCAGCACCAGAGTCCACCAACGCCTGGGTCGTCACCGAGCCCCCGACCCAGGAGAGGACAACAGTGATCAGTGGTTTGTCAACACGGGAAGCCGGGGACGAGGAGACTCCACCCAAGATCTGCCCCCGACAGGATCTCAGGGTACGAGCGTTTCCCGGACGGTTCGGACATGCCAACCGAAAATGCCCACCGAGACCACAGTACATGCATCGGCCCTCGCGTCTCCGGAGTGCCCTCTCCCCCTCGGACAGGCGAGCAAACCCCAGCTGCATGGGTTCACCCCCAGACAAGTCATCCCCAGGAGGCGTGGGAGGAGAGGGAGGCACGGGTGGGACAGCAAACGTAGGCACCAATCTGTTAGAAGACCTCCGCAGGTTCTCCTTAAAGGAAGGTCTCTCCCTGAGTCTGGTGTCAATCAAAATCACGAAATAAATAAGAGACTCGAGCTCAACTGGTAGGTCCTTAGCTGCAACCTCATCCTTCAAGGCATCCGAGAGACCATGAGAGAAAGCAGCGACCAGAGCCTCATTATTCCAGCCCACCTCTGCTGCCAGGGTACGAAACTCAATGGCGTATTCAGCTACGGATCGTGAACCCTGTCTGATGGACATAAGGAGCTTCGCAGCAGAGGCAGCACGAGCCGGCATATCGAATACCTTCCGAAGAGAAGCAACAAAACCGGAAAACTCGGCAACCACCGGATTGTTGTTCTCCCATAAAGGGCTGGCCCAGGCCAAGGCCTTGTCCGAGAGCAGCGAGATCAAGAAGCCCACCTTTGATCTCTCAGTAGGAAAGGCATGTGGCAGCAACTCGAAATAAATGCCCACCTGGTTAAGGAAACCTCGGCACTGAGTTGGCTCTCCCCCAAAGCGCTGTGGAAGAGGGGCAGAACCGGTCATACCCCGAAACACCGCAGGCGCAACAACAGGTGTCGGGGTAGACTCTGGCGCAACAACCGGAGCGGCAGTAGGAGCGAGCCCAGGAGCGACAACCGACCCATCGGCAACGGGAGCGAAATGAGCCGTGCGTTCAAGCAGGGTTTGCAACGCCACAGCGAACCGACCCAACAGGTGATCCTGCTGATCAAGTCTGGCAACCAGCGTGGGTAGCGAGGATGGCCCTGTACCGTCAGAATTCATGGCTTGGTCCTAATGTCACGGAACCATGAACCAGACGTACAACAAGAGATAAGTGAAAATAAGAAGGCTTTATTGAAAATAAAGCTGTAAAGCAAAAGTCCAAACGGATGGTGAAACCGGGCAGAGTCTTTGCGAAGCCAGAGGTCAGGAACCAGAAGGGTAGTCAGACGAAGCCAGGATCAGGAACCAGCAGGGTAGTCAGACGAAGCCAGGATCAGGAACCAGCAGGGTAGTCAGACGAAGCCAGGATCAGGAACCAGCAGGGTAGTCAGACGAAGCCAGGATCAGGAACCAGAAGCAGCAGCAGTCTTAGAAGCATGTGAACACAAGAGGACCAAGCAAGGAACTGAAGCCACAGACCTCCTATATATATGAGCTAGGCATCCAGCTCCTCCCAGGGGAAGGAGGAGCCGCAGGGTGGAAGGCTACAAGAAACCCAGGACCCAAGATGGCCGCCAGCACATGTCAAACGAAGGAGAGCAGCAAGCAGGTAAGACCATGACACCGTTATACCCGGGGTCAGGAGGTCGCAGCGGTTGGCTGCACGCTCTATGTAAGATAGGGCTGTTTCCTTATGGGTGCTTTCTGGGTTTGCTTTGCAAACCCTTTTGGCTCACTCAGGGATCCGTAGCCCTTTCTCCTCAGCTGTTCCTTGTCCAGCACTCCCAAACCTCCTTATATTCCCCTCTCACACTTCTCTGGTTGCCAGATATAGAGCTTCCTGCCTGGACATCTATTCTGACCCTCTGGAGCTGTGTTGCTGCGTTCTCTGGTAGTCGGTCCAGAACGCTACCCTCCGGATCCCTGTTGGACCTATGTGGTCTATTGTGGTCGCCCACCTGGGTGTATGTGTTTGTCTGTTTTGTCTGTCCTCTCCCTGGTGTTTCCCTCTTAGTGACAGTGGTGCGGACTAGCGATCCCACCAGCCCGTTCACTATCTAGGGCTCATTTTAGGGAAAGCCAGGGTTTAGGCACGTGATCGCCGCATGGGTGAGGAAGCCGTCTAGGGATGTCAGGGCAGTCAGGTGCCAGCCGCAAGGTGAGTTAGGGGTCACCACCTTTCCCTCTCCCTTGGGCAGGGCTTTCCTTTTTTCCTCCCTGTGCGTGACGCCGGTCATTACAGGGACAGTGTAGAGAAATCGTAGAGAGAGTTTTGACACACAGTAGGATGAGCATAGGAGAGCATAGAGAGACTGCAGGGACAGCGCAGGCTCTGTAATCTGAAGAGATCCATAGGAAACAGCCCACTTTGCATCAATCCCTGTGTAGGGCACAGAGCTATCTAGTTGAACACTGTCCACCTTTTTTTAATTTCATTAGGCCTTGATTCTCAAATTGGGGTCAATTAGCTGTCTAATTTAACTATTATTGGGGTGGCCTCCTTGTTTAACCACCTCCCGTCTGCACGTTGACTATAAACGTCCGGGAGGTGGTTCGCTATCTCTGAATGGACGTTTCTGAACGTCCATTCAGAGATCACAGCTGCACGATAATTGTTCAGCTGCAGATCGGGTTGCCCGCTGTCAGTGACAGCAGGGCAACCCTTAGAGAAGGCAGGGACAGTTCCCAGGTGTCCCTGCCTTCTAGATCTCTGTATACACAGCGCTCACCGAGCGCTGTGTATACAGTGCAGGAAGCGCTATGCGTTTCCTGTTCCGGCCTGGCGGTCATGTGACCGCCGCAGCCGGGTGAGTTCAGGAGCTGTCGGGTCTTTCACAGACCTCGATCAGCCCTCTCTGGGGGGTGTATTTCTCCTGTAACTGGGGCTACTATGTCAGCCCCAGTTACAGGAGAAATCAATAGTGAAAAGAAGTTAAGTTAAATGTCCCCCAGAGGTCTTGTATGACCTTATGGGGGGCGAAAAGTGTAAAAAAAAAAAAAAAAAAAAAATTAAATGTTAAAATTAAAAAATTAAAAAAAGGTTTCACATGTAAAAAAAATATTCCCCAAGTAAGGAATTAAAAAAAAAAGTTAAAAATTGAAAAAAAGAAATAAAATAGACATATCTGGTATGGCCGCGTCCGTGATGGTCAGCTCTATAAATATATCACATGATCCACCCAGTCCGATAAACACCATAAAAAAATAAAAATAAAAACTGTGTCAAAAAAAGCCATTTGTTGTGTTAAAGTGAAATAAATTTAAAAAGTATACATATTAGGTATCGCTGCGTCCGTAACAACCAGCTCTATAAAAATATCACATGACCTAACCCCTCGGGTGAACACCATTAAAAAAAAAAAAAAAAAAAACTGTGTAAAAAAAAAAGCCATTTTTGTCACCTTACATCACAAAAAGTGCAACACCAAGTGATCAAAAAGGCGTATGTCGCACAAAATGGTACCAATAAAACCGTCACCTCATCCCGCAAAAAATTAGCCCCTACATAAGAAAATCATTTAAAAAATAAAAAAACTGTAGCTTTGAGAACATGGACACAAGAAAAAGTATACATATTAGGTATCGCCATGTCCGTAACGATCTGCTCTATAAAAATGTCACATGACCTCACCCCTCAGGTGAATGCTGCAAAAATAAATAAATAAAAACTGTGCTAAAACAACCAATTTTTTTGTCACCTTGCCCCATAAAGTGTTATAATGAATGATAAAAAAATCATATGTACCTGAAAGGATTGGGACCTTTCTGGACCTCTACGACCACCTTGGTTTGATCTTACTGATGTCAGGAGAGATATTTCTCAGCCGGCAATAACATGACACACACCCAGGTATCACTGAGAAATACTCTAACTTTATTATGCTATAGCTTGGCCTTATATAGGCAGTAGAAAAGTTTGCATAACAACAACGTTAAACCAATCATAAAGATACACATTGTTGCTCATACATATACTACCGGAACATCCTTATATGGTATGTGTACGTGCAGTAAGCAAAAAGAATAGGTTTTAATCAGTCACATATAAGAATGTATGCAGTTGGGCCGAATGACCCTGAATAAGGCAAGAACGTTTGTACTAGTTCTGGGGGATTCCCAGAATCTGTCCTGGGACAGATAAGCGAAACTTAACTCACAGCGGGGGAACTAGAAACAGTGCGTGGGTGAGATGTTATCACAATTCTTTACATATTTAGAGCAGACAAGATGGAGTCACATTTCTCTTCAATCCCCTCTTAGAACCAAATTTCTTAGATAATATGGTTCTTACCCTTGCCCTTTTCCCTGTATACCGCCAGATATTTTCTATATCCTTCAGGTGAGTTGCCTTCAGGATTAGGCAGCAGAGTCTCATAAAATGACATATTTGATACTCCTTTCATTATCAGTTATCGTACACATGGTATGAAACATGTTGCAACTATTGCTATTACTATAATAATTATCAGGATAATGATTCCCAACTGTACAAGTGCCTGTTTCCAGTTAGTTAACCAGCCAAAATACTGATCCCAAGGGTTATCGATACCTGAGTTTCTTTTGAGCTTGATTGATAAATCCTCGAGTTTCTTTATTGCCAGTGTGACCTTACCATTAGGGCCGGTGTTGTTGGGTATGAACGTGCAGCATGATGAGGGGCCCGTCAATACCTTACAGACACCACCTCTTTCTGCAAGTATCATATCGAGTACCATGCGGTTTTGAAATGTCATAATGGAATCTGCCTGTAACTGTTCTGCTACACCCTGTAACGCATCCCTGGTGTAGTTTACAAATCTTTGTTGATTATAGTAGATATAGTTGATCCAGTCTACATTTTTGTTGATTGTTATGTGGGGAATTATGGATTCAAATCCTGCTGCCACCTGACCTCTGGCCTTGAATTCATCAGGGATCCCTCTTGGAACCCCGATTGCATAAATATACACGTGTGGGTCGAAGCTACCTTTTGGGAGGGCGCGACGGTTGCGTATATGTGTGTTGGTGTCTTTTTTCATTTTCAGTGAAGATGTGTACAGTCGTGGCCAAAAGTTTTGAGAATGACACAAATAATAGTTTTCACAAAGTTTACTGCTAAACTGCTTTTAGATCTTTGTATGTCAACGTTTTGGTCCCCGAGCCACTTAGTTATCACTTTTTCCTTATGGCACGGTGCTCCATCGTGCTGGAAAATGCATTGTTCTTCACCAAACTGTTGTTGGATTGTTGGAAGAAGTTGCTGTTGGAGGGTGTTTTGGTACCATTCTTTATTCATGGCTGTGTTTTTGGGCAAAATTGTGAGTGAGCCCACTCCCTTGGATGAGAAGCAACGCCACACATGAATGGTTTCAGGATGCTTTACTGTTGGCATGACACAGGACTGATGGTAGCGCTCACCTTTTATTCTCCGGACAAGCCTTTTTCCAGATGCCCCAAACAATCGGAAAGAGGCTTCATCGGAGAATATGACTTTGCCCCAGTCCTCAGCAGTCCATTCACCATACTTTCTGCAGAAGATCAATCTGTCCCTGATGTTTGTTTTGGAGAGAAGTGGCTTCTTTGTTGGCCTTCTTGACACCAGGCCATCTTCCAAAAGTCTTCGCCTCACTGTGCGTGCAGATGCGCTCACACCTGCCTGCTGCCATTCCTGAGCAAGCTCTGCACTTGTGGCACTCCGATCCCGCAGCTGAATCCTCTTTAGGAGACTATCCTGGCGCTTGCTGGACTTTCTTGGACGCCCTGAAGCCTTCTTAACAAGAATTGAACCTCTTTCCTTGAAGTTCTTGATGATCCTATAAATTGTTGATTGAGGTGCAATCTTAGTAGCCACAATATCCTTGCCTGTGAAGCCATTTTTATGCAACGCAATGATGACTGCATGCGTTTCTTTGCAGGTCACCATGGTTAACAATGGAAGAACAATGATTTCAAGCATCACCCTCCTTTTAACATGTCAAGTCTGCCATTTTAACCCAATCAGCCTGACATAATGATCTCCAGCCTTGTGCTCGTCAACATTCTCACCTGAGTTAACAAGACGATTACTGAAATGATCTCAGCAGGTCCTTTAATGACAGCAATGAAATGCAGTGGAAAGTTTTTTTTGGGATTAAGTTAATTTTCATGGCAAAGAAGGACTATGCAATTCATCTGATCACTCTTCATAACATTCTGGAGTATATGCAAATTGCTATTATAAAAACTTAAGCAGCAACTTTTCCAATTTCCAATATTTATGTAATTCTCAAAACATTTGGCCACGACTGTATGTTCATGATGGCTTTAGCAAGGGCGCATTCTCCTTTCCAAGCCCCCTCTAACCTAGATCTTATCTTCCCGTCTCCACATATCCAGTATGTCCCCCAATGATTGCACCTGGCCTTGGGTCGTGTTAATGTTTTGATGGCTGTAATTGTGGCAACACCCTCTACTAAAGTTTCCCAAGAACCTCCCCGTTTTTTCTCCCTTGTAACAGGTGTAATTTCCTGGGTAAACGTGTATTCCCTCCCCTGTCTTTGGTATTTTTGTGAGGACAGGGTATTTTGTTTTCCAATGCTCGCAAGAAGAACTCTTGGAGGTGGAGTTAGTAAAGAGTTCAAGGAAGCATCCTTCTACGATGGGGGGAAGGTTCAGGAGTACAGTCCCAAAATGTGGCTTTGCAGCCCCACAAATATAACAATTACTTTTATTTACTGAAGCTGCACTGTACTTCATCCATTCTAACCATAGGTTGGCATCAGAGAACCAAGTTTCTGCTGCCAGGGTATCCTCATAGGTAGGGTCAGAAATAGCCAGTATGTTTCCTAGGGACTGCATATGGGTTTTTAGAGGGTATGTTTGTTTCTGAGGGTATGTCCATTCTGAGGATTGACACATAGCTCTTATTTCAAAGTGTTTGGTGACTATTGAAATCTCTGACCCCCCCCCCCCCCCCCATGTTGTGAAAGTACCATCCCAGCACGTAATCTCCTTCATCACCTTTGTTGGGGTTTTCTATGTTTATAATTATTTTCATCTCAGACACCATCTTAGGGTATGCCCACCCTGTAGGATATAGGCTAACATCTATGTGACAGTCCCCTCCGCTGATAATTGTCATTCTACTAATCAAGGATTTACCATTCTTATCCTTTCGATTAAGGGCATTCTGTGGTTTATACCCCCAGTCTTCTCCTGTATTCCATCCTACTGACCCCCTGTATGTGCATCTATTACCCCAATAAGGGTCAGTAATACAGATATAAGCCTGTCCATTATTATAGTGGTTGCCGCATCTCGTGCAAGGACTGCACTTCATTATGCTGCATAAACAGAAGGAGTAAGTTGCAACGTGAGTACTGGAGGAATTGTACCAGAAGGTAGTGATTCCACCTTTCTGAGTTATAGCAACTTCAGCTTTGTTATCCTCCGGCAGAGTCATTAGGATCATCAGTAATCCCACAGTCCAAGTGGACCGTCTGTACCATCTTCCAGAATTGAGGGAGTGCATCCTGGTGGAGGTCAGAGCTGTCTGCTCCCGTTAGTACCTCACTTTGTCCTTTTTCGAGGTCAGGACTGTCTGTCCCATTATTACCTCCTTTTGGGGGTGCCTCCTTTACCAGTTTTACTCTGGTGGCGTGGACCCAGGTAGGTGCTTCTTCTGTAAGTACAGCTGTGCGGGTCACGGCTACCACTGTAATCGGTGGTCCGTAGGTGAAGTCTCCTGCGAATTTTCCTTTCTTTAATTTCCCACTTAGAATGGGTGAGTTGGTTCCTGTGGAAGACAAGGAGACTTAGGCCTCATGCACACGACCGTTGTGTGCATCCGCGGCCGTTCCGTTTTCCATATTTTTTCGTGGACCCATTGACTTTCAATGGGTCCGTGGAAAAATCGGAAAATGCACCGTTTTGCAGCCGCATCCGTGATCCGTGTTTCCTGTCCGTCAAAAAAATATGACCTGTCCTATTTTTTTGACGGACAACGGTTCACGGACCCATTTAAGTCAATGGGTCCGTGAAAAAACACGGATGCACACAAGATTGCCATCCGCGTCCGTCATCCTTGTCCGTAGGCTACTTTCACACAGACGGATCCGCTGATCCGTCTGCATAAAAGCTTTTTAGATCAGATTTTTCACTTGAAAAGCGTCCCCATGGTGATGCGGACGCTTCAGGTTAGAATATACTAAAAGAACTGTGTACATGACTGCCCCCTGCTGCCTGGCCCCCCTCCCTCCCCCCCTGTATTTAACTCATTGGTGGCCAGTGTGGCCCCCCCTCCCTCCCCTGTATTTAACTCATTGGTGGCCCGTGCGGCTGGTCCCCCCTCCCTCCCTTGTATTTAACACATTGGTGGCCAGTGCGGCCGGGCCCCCCCTCCTTCCCTCCCCCCCCTAATTAAAATGACCGACCCCCCATCATTGGTGGCAGCGGAGAGTTCCGATCGGAGTCCCAGTTTAATCGCTGGGGCTACTGCAGTCCTGGCTGCCATGGTTACTTAGCAATTTTAGAAGCATTATACTTACCTGCGATGTCTGTGACCGGCCGGGCGCTCCTCCTACTAGAAAGTGAAAGGTCTGTGCGGCACATTGCTTATAGCACAGACCTTTCACTTACCAGTAGGAGGAGCGCCCGGCCGGTCACAGACATCGCAGGTAAGTATAATGCTTCTAAAATTGCTAAGTAACCATGGCAGCCAGGACTGCAGTAGCGTCCTGGTTGCCATGGTTACCGATCGGAGTCCCAGCGATTAAACTGGGACTCTGATCGGAACTCTCCGCTGCCACCAATGATGGGGGGTCGGTCATTTTAATTAGGGGGGGGCGGCCGCACTGGCCAACAATGTGTTAAATACAAGGGAGGGAGTGAGGGGGGGCTGGCCGCACTGGCCACCAATGTGTTAAATACAAGGGAGGGAGGGGGGGCCAGCTGCACTGGCCACCAATGTGTTAAATATAAGGGAGGGAGGGGGGCCGGCCGCACTGGCCACCAATGAGTTAAATACAGGGGGGGAGGGAGGGGGGTCTGCCCCCTGCTGCCTGGCAGCACCTGCCAGGCAGCAGGGGGCAGTCATGTACACAGTTCTTTTAGTATATTCTAACCTGAAGCGTCCCCATCACCATGGGAACGCCTCTGTGTTAGAATATACTGTCGGATCTGAGTTTCACGATCTAACTCAAATCCGATGGTATATTCTAACATAGAGGCGTTCCCATGGTGATGGGGACGCATCAAGTTAAAATATACCATCGGATTGGAGAAAACTCAGATCTGATGGTATATTAATAGGGACTCCTGACTTTACATTGAAAGTCAATGGGGGACGGATCCGTTTGCAATTGCCCCATATTGTGTCAACGTCAAATGGATCCGTCCCTATTGACTTGCATTGTAAGTCAGGACGGATTTGTTTGGCTCCGCACGGCCAGGCGGACACCAAAATGACTTTTTTTTCATGTCCGTGGATCCTCCAAAAATCAAGGAAGATCACTGAACAACGGAAATCCGTTTTGCGTGAGGCCTTACAAGCAACTTTTTCCTCAATTTCACTTAGGGCTTTAATCAATCTGGTTACATATTCTTCTCTAATGAGGTCAAGGTCCCCTTCCTGTACTACCAGGGGGTTCTTTGCCCATGGTGTGGGAAAAGGTCTCCCCATAAGTATCTCAAATGGTGATATCCCTAGCTTTTTATTAGGGGTCATCCTGATCTCAGCTAAGACTATTGGCAGTATATCTTTCCATTTCTCAAATGTGCCCCCTGTTGCCCTTCTCAATTTATCTTTTAGGGTTCTGTTCATGCGTTCCACAATGCCGGAGCTTTTTGGGTGGTATGGGATATAAAATTTCCATTCAACCTTAAGGAGTCTTGTCAGCTCCTTGTTTACCTTTGAGGTGAAAGCTGGCCCTTGGTCAGATTCAATTACCAATTGACAGCCCCACCTTGGAATGATGTCATGTGTCAGTATCCTTGCTACTGTTTTGGCATCTTCTGATCTTGTAGGGTAGACCTCTGGCCATCTTGAGAACATGTCAACTATGACCAAGGCGTATTCTTGTTTTCCTTTCTGTCTAGGTATGTGTGTTAAGTCTACCTGCAGATGTGTAAAAGGAGTGGTGGGGTAATCAAGGTGTTGATGTGGGACTTTGACATTGGTGTTTGGGTTGTTCCTCAAACATGTGATACACCTTCCCACATAATCTGACACTAACTGTTTAATGCCTGTAATATAGAAATTCTGTGCTAGCAGCATGTGTGAATGCTGTTGTGTCCTACTCCATGAAAATGTGCAATGAACAGAAGGGAGCTGTGCTGTGGTATGCATGGTCTCCCCTCTTTGCAGATTAATCTTGTCCTAGGATTCTTCTGCAAGATTGGATAACACCAATCGGCCATTTCATCGTCAGTAGCTGAGGACTGGAGATTCACAAGCATCTGAGTTAACTCAAGTGAAGGAGGTACTAAATTCACCATTTGCAATGTGGCCGGGGCCATCAGTGCAGCCTTCTTTGCCTCCGCGTCTGCCAGGGCATTGCCTTGGGACACATGATCTTTACCACCAGTATGCGCCCTGCAGTGGACAATTGCAATCTGTGAGGGCAATCTTATGGCTTCTAAAAGTTGTATGACAAGTTGTGAATGTGAGATGTGCTTACCATCAGCTGCAATGAATCCTCTTCTTTGCCAAATGACCCCGTGGTCCCAGACCACTCCATGTGCGTACCTGCTGTCAGTGTAAATCGTGACTGGCTTGCCTTCATGTAGTATGCATGCTCTCGTGAGTGCAATTAATTCTTCTGCTTGTGCAGATTGGTATGTGATGGGTCTGGCTTCTAGGACTACATCGGGTAGCATAACAATAGCATATTCTGCATGATAAGTGTTGTTATTTGGTCTGCTGCAGGATCCATCAACAAAAACATCAGGAGCCCCTTCTACTGGTACAGATTGTAAATCAGAGCAGGGTGATGTCTCATGTTGTATGGCGTGTATACAATCATGTGCCTCTGTCAAGTGATCCTCAGGTACTTTAAGTCCTAATAGGGCATTCAAGATAGGTGCTGGACCTGAGGTGTGTGTTGCGTATTTGATTTGGAGGGAGGGATTGCTGAGGAGTAGAACCTCATATCCAGATAGTCTTTGTGCGGACATGTGCTGTGTGTGTATGCCTTTGAGAAGGCCTACTACATCATGTGTGGTGTACAGGATAGTCTCATGTCCCATTGTGAGTGGCGTTGCAAGCTCAACCATCATAGCACAGGCTGCAAGAGAACTCAGACAGGCCGGAATTCCATGGACGGATGCCGGAAGCACCTTTGAGAAAAAGGCACAAGGATGTAACTTGCCTCCGTGATATTCTGTCAGCACACCCGCCATGGTTTTACAATTTTGTCGAGCATATATGTGGAATGTGAGTTTGTAGTCAGGGAGGCCCAAACCCAGACATGTCATTAAAGAACATTTCAAATAATCAAATGCATTAAACATTTCCTCAGACCACCTGATGAGATTTGGCATGTCTGCCAGAGTGGCTTGTCTCATTACATTGTCATAGTAGGAGCAATCAGGAATCCATTGTCTGCAGTAGTTTATCATACCAAGGAAAGATAACATTTCTTTCTTGGTGTGCGGGGTGGCCAGGCCCGCAACAGACTGGACTCTTTCTGTGCTCATTCTTCTTTCTCCCTTTGTGAGAACAAAGCCCAAGTATTCAACTTGCTTTTTACACCATTGCATTTTCTTGCGTGACACCTTGTGTCCACATTCAGACAACCATTTCAACAAAGATAAACCATCTGTTACATTGGCCTCCTCTGACACACTGCACAATAACAAATCATCCACGAATTGCAAGAGTACAGAACCCTGGGGGGGTGCCATGGTTTTAAACTGGCTTGGAGGACAATGCTGTACACTACAGGTGAATCGGCATATCCCTGGGGCATCCTGCACCAGGTGAGTTGACGACCCTCAAAGGAAAAAGCAAAAAGGAGTCTGGTCTGCTTGTCAATCGGGATAGAGAAGAAAGCATTATTCAGGTCTATCACGCTGAAACAGACAGCATCTGCAGGGATGGTTGAAAGCAGTTGTGTCACATCAGGTACAATGGGCGCAATAGGGATGATGAGACTATTAATTGCCCTTAAGTCTTGTACAAATCTTCGTCACCGGATTAATGGGTGTACTGTATGGTGAGACAGTGTCCTCTAGGACTCCGGTCCATAGGAATTCCTGTATCATGGGTCTTAACCCTTCGATATTCTCTTTCGATAGTGGGTATTGTTTTTGGTACACCGTGGTTGCATCTGCTCTTAATGTGTGGCCCTATATGGAGTACAGTCAATGAATCCTGTGACATAGTCTCCGGATGATCACAGGTTAGGGTCAATGTCCTCCAATTCTTGTAACTCAAATGTGGTGAGTGTAGGAAAAAATGATGATGATGAGGGTTTGGCAATGGGTATGAGATCTGATCGCACATCCAGTCCCCCCTGAGATGCAAAAACCTTGAGTTTCAACTTGCAGAACAAATCTCTACCTAAGAGGCTTACAGGACACTCAGAGATGATGCTGAAAGTGTGGTCAGTGATGTAATCTCCGTCTATGGTTTCAAGTGTCAGTGGGTCAGTTTTGTATGTTTTTGTAAGAACCCCATTGATTCCCATGGAAGGATCGGACTTTCTTAAGGGACCTTTGGAAAAAATCCCTACACAGGACACTGGATGTGGCTCCGCTATCTACCATGAAACCTACCTTTCTCCCCGCTACTGTTAAGAAAATGACAATGTTTTGTGACCTGTGTGAAAGTGGGGGTACCGTCCTCTGGGCAGCATCAGTGTTGACCCTGTTGGTTCCAGTCAATGGGAAACCTTGGGTTCTGGCTATCCCTTACCTGGGGCTGAGTGCCAGGGTTTGAGTAGCGCTGTCGTCTGGGCAACGGGCCATGCCTCGCCCAGTGTCCCTCTTTACCACAATTAAAGGGTTTCTATCACTTCGTTTCACCTATTTAGCTTTCAGACACTAGCGATCCGCTAGTGTCTGCTCTATCTAACCATCCTAATATAAGAGCTTATTGTCCTGCCGTTTAGCTAAAAAAATAACTTATATAGATATGCAAATGAGCCTCTAGGTGCTATGGGGGCGTGATTAGCACCTAGAGGCTCCGTCTACCTTAACAAACTGCCGCCGCCCAGCGCGTCCCTCCAGCCCGCCCATCTCCTCCGGAATGCGATGCTCCTCGTATTCGGCGCATGCGCAGTGAATGTCTGATCGCTTCCCTGCTCAGACATCTCCACTGCGCCTGTTCCTCGGAGCACTATGACGTCATCGGCGCAGGCGCAGTGGAGATGTCTGAGCAGGGAAGCGATCAGACATTCACTGCGCATGCGCAGAACAGAGACGCGCACGGAGAGGATCGCTTCAGCTGGAGATGGGCGGGCTGGAGGGACGAGCTGGGCGGCGGCAGTTTGTTAAGGTAGACGGAGCCTCTAGGTGCTAATGACGCCCCCATAGCACCTAGAGGCTCATTTGCATATCTATATAAGTTATTTTTTTAGCTAAACGGCAGGACAATAAGCTCTTATATTAGGATGGTTAGATAGAGCAGACACTAGCGGATCGCTAGTGTCTGAAAGCTAAATAAGTGAAACGAAGTGATAGAAACCCTTTAAAACATACAGTGGCAGATGGTGGCTGCTGCTGCTCAGGGATTTGATTTGGGCTGTAAGGTTTCTGCTGAGACTGGGGTGGACCTCTGTTACCTTGACCTTGATAGCCTCTGTTCCTGTTCCCCCGTCCCCTCTGGTTTCTGTTGCCGGCAAACCCATGAGTAGTTATAGATTTCCTTACCTCAAAACAGCCTGCTGCCTCTTTCTCATATAAATGCTTTTCAAAATCCGCAACATCATCAGAAGTCCAGGAGGATACGTTCTGTTTCACGGTAAATATCAAACTAGGCAATAGGTTGTTTACAAAGGTTGAGATAACCAAACTATCCTGGTTAGTCACTGTGAGACCTGCTTCGCGTCTCCAGCAATCTATGAACCGCTTCCAGAAATCAGTAACTGACTCATTGTTCTTTTGTTTGCATGCTACGGCTATGGGGAGGGAGGACCTCTGTTTAAAAACCTCTTTCATGTGTTCCATGAGTTCCTCCCACATTTTGTTCCTGCCCTGTTCTGTGTTCAGGCTGTATGTAGTAGCATCGGGGGTTGTCTGAATGAGGCTAATGCTGGGTATTTTAACCCAATCCCACCCTGAGTGCATCCCTATTATACCATCCACTATCAGCTTCATATCCTCCTGTGTGTAATTTCTCCCCTTACATGACCTTTTCAGATAGGTGATAGTACCTAATGGTGCTGTAGTGGGTTTGGGAGAATATTTGATAATCCTATTGATGTCCTCTATTTCTATGGGTTTCTTCATTAACTGATCTCCTATTGTCATAAAGGGGAATGAATCCTCATGTCCCTTCGAAAAATCCCCATGTCCCTTATCATGTTCTTTACTCCTAGTGTGTAGGGCGACAGGACTGATTAACCTATTTTCCTCCCTTTGTGTCTTTTCAGTGAAACGTGTGTTTTTTTTGTACAACCTTTGTGGGGGGGGGGGGGTAGGTGGGAGATGTCGCGTTGATGAGACACTAGGGGGTGATTTGTTGAACATATCAATTTTATCCCGAACACTGGGTGATTCTATTGGTGTGGACGCTTATCCTCCTGTTGCTTCAGTGGAAGAATCAGGTTGTTGAAAGGCAGACGCTGATATCTGTTCCACCAAAGACACAGGCGGGCGGGGTGCTGTGGGCACAGGTTGCAGGACAATTTGACCCGCAGCCAATATTTCCTCCTCTGAGAAAGAAGGGTAGAGCTTCTGAATGCTCGATTTCTTTTCAGTCACTCAGGGTTTTGTATGGCGGTGGTTTTTCTAGGATTTTGTTCTCTCTTTCTGAGGTCCGCCTCAAGATCGTGTTTCTTTGAGTCATTGGGTACATTTTTAGGTAATTTGGCCTTTTTTTGTGGGCCTATCATACCAATGACATGCTATTTCTAACCATTGTTCTCCTCCTTTTTGCATATATGTTGTGTCCCACTGTGGGTCTGGGTCAAAGTGTGGCCAGGCGACTTTGTCTCCCAAACACAGTCCTTTGACCATATCCATGTGATAGGGACTATTGTCACCATCACGTGGAAATGGACTACATGCGTCCATAAACTCTGTCCATCCTGCCAAGTTATCTACCCACGGATTGATGAGGTAGTAATTTGTGGGACTAACCCTTGCAACATATTCTTTACATGTTTCTCCTACATTTGGAGGAGGAAACTCCACTTTTGAACCTTGTCCACCCATAATAATATATGACAATACACAGCAATAGTATCAAAGGAGGTATGTCTGTACACTTACCACCCAGACAAGACCTCCACAAAACAAGACAGATAATCAATAATTGATCTTATCACTTTATAGTAATAGTAATCTTATCAATATGGATCAAACCAAGGTAGGTCAGTCTCCCTGAGACATTTTGCCGTGCGTGGCGCTCCAAGTGCCGGCCTCATTCATGAAAGTACTCCAAGTACTTATTATAAACTCCCTGAGTCTATTTTTAAGGCTTAACAATGTATCCTGGGTACATAAAGAAAACTCACGGGTAGAGATGTGGCCAGTGCCCTCGGACCAGGCAGTGGACAAAGGGGATGTCTCTCTTACCAGACACGAGGATGACCTTCTCTATCCCGGATGGAGCCCCCAGACTGAAAGGATTTGGACGTTTCTGGACCTCTACGACCACCTTGATTTGATCTTACTGACGTCAGGAGGGATATTTCTCAGCCGGCAATAACATGACACACACCCAGGTATCACTGAGAAATACTCTAACTTTATTAGGCTATAGCTTGGCCTTATATAGGCAGTAGAAAAGTTTGCATAACAACAGCGTTAAACCAATCATAAAGATACACATTGTTGCTCATACACATACTACCGGAACATCCTTATATGGTATGTGTACGTGCAGTAAGCAAAAAGAATAGGTTTTAATCAGTCACATATAAGAATGTATGCAGTTGGGCCGAATGACCCTGAATAAGGCAAGAACATTAGTACTAGTTCTGGGGGATTCCCAGAATCTGTCCTGGGACAGATAAGCAACACTTAACTCACAGCGGGGGAACTTGAAACAGTGCATTGGTGAGATGTTATCACAATTCTTTACATATTTAGAGAAGACAAGATGGAGTCACATTTCTCTTCAGTACCAAAAAATAGTACCAATAAAACTGCCACCTTATCCCCTAGTTTCCAAAATGGGGTCATTTTTGGGAAGTCTCTACTGTATGGGTGCATCAGGGGGGCTTCAAATGGGACATGGCATCTGAAAACCAGTTCAGCAAAATCTGCCTTCCAAAAACCATGTGGCACTCCTTTTCTTCTGTGCCCTGCCGTGTGCCCATACAGCAGTTTATGACCACATGTGGGGTGTTTCTGTAGACCGCAGAATCAGGGTAATAAATATTTAGTTTTGTTTGGCTGTTAACTAGGGATGAGCGAACCCGAACTGTATAGTTTGGGTTCGTACTGAATTTTGGGGTGTCTGTGACACGGACCCGAACCCAAACATTTCCGTAAAAGTCTGGGTTCGGGTTCAGTGTTCGGCGCTTTCTTGGCGCTTTTTGAAAGGCTGCAAAGCAGCCAATCAACAAGCGTCATACTACTAGCCCCAAGAGGCCATCACAGCCTTGCCTACTATTGGCATGGCTGTGATTGGTCAGTGCAGCATGTGACCCAGCCTCTATATAAGCTTGGGTCACGTAGCGCTGCACGTCACTCTGCTGATTCAAGCATAGGGAGAGGTTGCTGCTGCGACGTTAGGGCGAGATTAGGCAGATTAACTCCTCCAAAAGACTTCATTCTGTGATCGATCTCCAGCTGTGGATCATTGAAGTGCTAATATCGAATTGCTCACTTTTTTTAGGCTGCCCAGAGCGTTTTTATATCACTTTTTTCTGGGGTGATCGGCGGCCATTTTGTGGCTTGTGGTGCGCCAGCACAAGCTTCCACCAGGTGCTTTTAACCATCAATAGTGTGGTTATTTTTTGCTATATCCTACATCAGCTGCAGGCTGAGCCTGTGTCACCGAAGTGCATTTAACCATCAACAGTGTGGTTAATTTTTGGCCATATACTACATCAGGTGCAGGCTGAGCCTGTGTCACCCAAGTGCATTTAACCATCAACAGTGTGGTTATTTTTTGGCCATATACTACATCAGGTGCAGGCTGAGCCTGTGTCACCCAAGTGCATTTAACCATCAACAGTGTGGTTAATTTTTGGCCATATACTACATCAGGTGCAGGCTGAGCCTGTGTCACCCAAGTGCATTTAACCATCAACAGTGTGGTTAATTTTTGGCCATATACTACATCAGGTGCAGGCTGAGCCTGTGTCACCCAAGTGCATTTAACCATCAATAGTGTGGTTATTTTTTGGCCATATACTACATCAGGGGCAAGTTGAGCCTGTCACCCAGCGCCTAAAAAATAGACCTGACATTTATATTCCTCCAAATCAGTACTGTTTTAGCTGGTCAAGTTATTTGTAGTGACCGTAAAAGCACAGTTTTTGTTCTGGGTTGAAAAACTATTCCCAAATTTGCCATTCTCAAAATAAGTAGTTTCTGCTATATCAGGCCTACTTTAAATCTATCCCAAAAAGGATATCTTAGATTCAAGGTGCTGATAGTGTCATTCAGAAAAACTTAACACACACGCTACCGTGCAGATACAAGTCTAATTCTGTGATTAAACGTATACCTGTCACACAGCGCAAAAAAAATAGGCCTCACATTTCTATTCAACCAAATCTGTACTGTTTTAGCTGGTCAAATTATTTGTAGTGACCGTAAAAGCACAGTTTTTGTTCTGGGTTGAAAAACTATTCCAAAATTTGCAATTCTCAAAATAAGTAGTTTCTGCTATATCAGGCCTACTTTAAATCTATCCCAAAAAGGATATCTTAGATTCAAGGTGCTGATAGTGTCATTCAGAAAAACTTAACACACACGCTACCGTGCAGATACAAGTCTAATTCTGTGATTAAACGTATACCTGTCACACAGCGCAAAAAAAATAGGCCTCACATTTCTATTCAACCAAATCTGTACTGTTTTAGCTGGTCAAATTATTTGTAGTGACCGTAAAAGCACAGTTTTTGTTCTGGGTTGAAAAACTATTCCCAAGTTTGCCATTTTCAAAATTGTGGTGAACGGGAACAATGAGGAAAACATCTAATAAGGGACGCGGACGTGGACATGGTCGTGGTGGTGTTAGTGGACCCTCTGGTGCTGGGAGAGGACGTGGCCGTTCTGCCACAGCCATACGTCCTAGTGAACCAACTACCTCAGGTCCCAGTAGCCAGCAGAATTTACAGCGATATTTGGTGGGGCCCAATGCCGTTCTAAGGATGGTAAGGCCTGAGCAGGTACAGGCATTAGTCAATTGGGTGACCGACAATGGATCCAGCACGTTCACATTATCTCCCACCCAGTCTTCTGCAGAAAGCGCACAGATGGCGCATGAAAACCAAGCCCATCAGTCTGTCACATCACCCCCAAGCATATCAGGGAAACTGTCTGAGCCTCAAGTTATGCAGCAGTCTCTTATGCTGTTTGAAGACTCTGCTGCCAGGGTTTCCCAAGGGCATCCACCTAGCCCTTCCCCAGGGGTGGAAGAGATAGAATGCACTAACGCACAACCACTTATTTTTCCTGATGATGAAGACATGGGAATACCACCTCAGCACGTCTCTGATGATGACGAAACACAGGTGCCAACTGCTGCATCTTTCTGCAGTGTGCAGACTGAACAGGAGGTCAGGGATCAAGACTGGGTGGAAGACGATGCAGGGGATGATGAGGTCCTAGACCCCACATGGAATGAAGGTCATGCCACTGACTTTCACAGTTCGGAGGAAGAGGCAGTGGTGAGACCGAGCCAACAGCGGAGCAAAAGAGGGAGCAGTGGGCAAAATCAGAACACCCGCCGCCAAGAGACTCCGCCTGCTACTGACCGCCGTCATCTGGGACCGAGCACCCCAAAGGCAGCTTCAAGGAGTTCCCTGGCATGGCACTTCTTCAAACAATGTGCTGACGACAAGACCCGAGTGGTTTGCACGCTGTGCCATCAGAGCCTGAAGCGAGGCATTAACGTTCTGAACCTTAGCACAACCTGCATGACCAGGCACCTGCATGCAAAGCATGAACTGCAGTGGAGTAAACACCTTAAAAACAAGGAAGTCACTCAGGCTCCCCCTGCTACCTCTTCTGCTGCTGCCGCCTCGGCCTCTTCTGCTGCTGCCGCCGCCTCGGCCTCTTCCTCCGCCTCTGGAGGAACGTTGGCACCTGCCGCCCAGCAAACATGGGATGTACCACCAACACCACCACCTGCGTCACCAAACATCTCAACCATGTCACACGGCAGCGTTCAGCTCTCCATCTCACAAACATTTGAGAGAAAGCGTAAATTCCCACCTAGCCCCCCTCGATCCCTGGCCCTGAATGCCAGCATTTCTAAACTACTGGCCTATGAAATGCTGTCATTTAGGCTGGTGGACACACACAGCTTCAAACAGCTCATGTCGCTTGCTGTCCCACAGTATGTTGTTCCCAGCCGGCACTACTTCTCCAAGAGAGCCGTGCCTTCCCTGCACAACCAAGTGTCCGATAAAATCAAGTGTGCACTGCGCAACGCCATCTGTGGCAAGGTCCACCTAACCACAGATACGTGGACCAGTAAGCACGGCCAGGGACGCTATATCTCCCTAACTGCACACTGGGTAAATGTAGTGGCGGCTGGGCCCCAGGCGGAGAGCTGTTTGGCGCACGTCCTTCCGCCGCCAAGGATCCTCCTCCTCCTACTCAGCTTCCTCCTCCTCTTCTTCCACCTGCTCATCCAGTCAGCCACACACCTTCACCACCAACTTCAGCACAGCCCGGGGTAAACGTCAGCAGGCCGTTCTGAAACTCATATGTTTGGGGGACAGGCCCCACACCGCACAGGAGTTGTGGCGGGGTATAGAACAACAGACCGACGAGTGGTTGCTGCCGGTGAGCCTCAAGCCCGGCCTGGTGGTGTGCGATAATGGGCGAAATCTCGTTGCAGCTCTGGGACTAGCCGGTTTGACGCACATCCCTTGCCTGGCGCATGTGCTGAATTTGGTGGTGCAGAAGTTCATTCGCAACTACCCCGACATGTCAAAGCAGCTGCATAAAGTGTGGGCCGTCTGTTCGCGCTTCCGGCGTTCACACCCTGCTGCTGCACGCCTGTCTGCGCTACAGCGTAACTTCGGCCTTCCCGCTCACCGCCTCATATGCGATGTGCCCACCAGGTGGAACTCCACCTTGCACATGCTGGACAGACTGTGCGAGCAGCAGCAGACCATAGTGGAGTTTCAGCTGCAGCACGCACGGGTCAGTCGCACTGAGGAACAGCACCACTTCACCACCAATGACTGGGCCTCCATGCAAGACCTGTGTGCCCTGTTGCACTGTTTCGAGTACTCCACCAACATGGACAGTGGCGATGACGCCGTTATCAGCGCTACAATACCACTTCTATGTCTCCTTGAGAAAACACTTAGGGCGATGATGGAAGAGGAGGTGGCCCAGGAGTAAGAGGAGGAAGAGGGGTCATTTTTAGCACTTTCAGGCCAGTCTCTTCGAACTGACTCAGAGGGAGGTTTTTTGCAACAGCAGAGGCCAGGTACAAATGTGGCCAGACAGGGCCCACTACTGGAGGACGAGGAGGACGAGGATGAGAAGGAGGTGGAGGAGGATGAGGATGAAGCATGTTCACAGCGGGGTGGCACCCAAAGCAGCTCGGGCCCATCACTGGTGCGTGGCTGGGGGGAAACACAGGACGATGACGATACGCCTCCCACAGAGGACAGCTTGTCCTTACCTCTGGGCAGCCTGGCACACATGAGCGACTACATGCTGGAGTGCCTGCGCAACGACAGCAGAGTTTCCCACATTTTAACGTGTGCGGACTACCGGGTTGCCACCCTGCTGGATCCCCGGTACAAAGACAATGTGCCCACCTTACTTCCTACACTGGAGCGTGATAGGAAGATGCGCGAGTACAAGCGCACATTGGTAGACGCGCTACTGAGAGCATTCCCAAATGTCACAGGGGAACTAGTGGAAGCCCAAGGCGAAGGCAGAGGAGGAGCAAGAGGTCGCCAACGCAGCTGTGTCACGGCCAGCTCCTCTGAGGGCAGGGTTAGCATGTCAGAGATGTGGAAAAGTTTTGTCACCACGCCACAGCTAACTGCACCACCACCTGATACGGAACGTGTTAGCAGGAGGCAACATTTCACTAACATGGTGGAACAGTACCTGTGCACACCCCTCCACGTACTGACTGATGGTTCGGCCCCATTCAACTTCTGGGTCTCCAAATTGTCCACGTGGCCAGAGCTTGCCTTTTATGCCTTGGAGGTGCTGGCCTGCCCGGCGGCCAGCGTTTTGTCTGAACGTGTATTCAGCACGGCAGGGGGCGTCATTACAGACAAACGCAGCCGCCTGTCTACAGCCAATGTGGACAAGATGACGTTCATAAAAATGAACCAGGCATGGATCCCACAGGACCTGTCCATCCCGTGTGCAGATTAGATATTAACTACCTCCCCTTAACAATATATTATTCTACTCCAGGGCACTTCCTCATTCAATCCTATTTTTATTTTCATTTTACCATTATATTGCGGGGCAACCCAAAGTTGAATGAACCTCTCCTCTGTCTGGGTGCTGGGGCCTAAATGTGTGACAGTGGCCTGTTCCAGTGGTGGGTGACGTGAAGCCTGATTCTCTGCTATGACATGAAGACTGATTCTGTGCTGACATAAGGCCAGATTCTCTGTTACGGGACCTCTCTCCTCTGTCTGGGTGCTGGGGCCTAAATATGTGACAGTGGCCTGTTCCAGTGGTGGGTGACGTGAAGCCTGATTCTCTGCTATGACATGAAGACTGATTCTGTGCTGACATAAGGCCAGATTCTCTGTTACGGGACCTCTCTCCTCTGTCTGGGTGCCGGGGCCTAAATGTGTGACAGTGGCCTGTTCCAGTGGTGGGTGACGTGAAGCCTGATTCTCTGCTATGACATGAAGACTGATTCTGCGCTGACATAAGGCCAGATTCTCTGTTACGGGACCTCTCTCCTCTGCCTGGGTGCCTGGGCCTAAATATGTGACAGTGGCCTGTTCCAGTGGTGGGTGACATGAAGCCTGATTCTCTGCTATGACATGAAGACTGATTCTGTGCTGACATAAGGCCAGATTCTCTGTTACGGGACCTCTCTCCTCTGTCTGGGTGCCGGGGCCTAAATATGTGACAGTGGCCTGTTCCAGTGGTGGGTGACGTGAAGCCTGATTCTCTGCTATGACATGAAGACTGATTCTGTGCTGACATAAGGCCAGATTCTCTGTTACGGGACCTCTCTCCTCTGTCTGGGTGCCGGGGCCTAAATGTGTGACAGTGGCCTGTTCCAGTGGTGGGTGACGTGAAGCCTGATTCTCTGCTATGACATGAAGACTGATTCTGCGCTGACATAAGGCCAGATTCTCTGTTACGGGACCTCTCTCCTCTGTCTGGGTGCCGGGGCCTAAATATGTGACAGTGGCCTGTTCCAGTGGTGGGTGACGTGAAGCCTGATTCTCTGCTATGACATGAAGACTGATTCTGTGCTGACATAAGGCCAGATTCTCTGTTACGGGACCTCTCTCCTCTGTCTGGGTGCCGGGGTCTAAATATGTGACAGTGGCCTGTTCCAGTGGTGGGTGACGTGAAGCCTGATTCTCTGCTATGACATGAAGACTGATTCTGGGCTGACATAAGGCCAGATTCTCTGTTACGGGACCTCTCTCCTCTGTCTGGGTGCCGGGGCCTAAATGTGTGACAGTGGCCTGTTCCAGTGGTGGGTGACGTGAAGCCTGATTCTCTGCTATGACATGAAGACTGATTCTGCGCTGACATAAGGCCAGATTCTCTGTTACGGGACCTCTCTCCTCTGCCTGGGTGCCTGGGCCTAAATATGTGACAGTGGCCTGTTCCAGTGGTGGGTGACGTGAAGCCTGATTCTCTGCTATGACATGAAGACTGATTCTGTGCTGACATAAGGCCAGATTCTCTGTTACAGGACCTCTCTCCTCTGTCTGGGTGCCGGGGCCTAAATATGTGACAGTGGCCTGTTCCAGTGGTGGGTGACGTGAAGCCTGATTCTCTGCTATGACATGAAGACTGATTCTGTGCTGACATAAGGCCAGATTCTCTGTTACGGGACCTCTCTCCTCTGTCTGGGTGCCGGGGCCTAAATGTGTGACAGTGGCCTGTTCCAGTGGTGGGTGACGTGAAGCCTGATTCTCTGCTATGACATAAAAACTGATTCTGTGCTGACATAAGGCCAGATTCTCTGTTACGGGACCTCTCTCCTCTGTCTGGGTGCCGGGGCCTAAATATGTGACAGTGGCCTGTTCCAGTGGTGGGTGACGTGAAGCCTGATTCTCTGCTATGACATGAAGACTGATTCTGTGCTGACATAAGGCCAGATTCTCTGTTACGGGACCTCTCTCCTCTGTCTGGGTGCCGGGGCCTAAATATGTGACAGTGGCCTGTTCCAGTGGTGGGTGACGTGAAGCCTGATTCTCTGCTATGACATGAAGACTGATTCTGGGCTGACATAAGGCCAGATTCTCTGTTACGGGACCTCTCTCCTCTGTCTGGGTGCCGGGGCCTAAATGTGTGACAGTGGCCTGTTCTAGTGGTGGGTGACGTGAAGCCTGATTCTCTGCTATGACATGAAGACTGATTCTGCGCTGACATAAGGCCAGATTCTCTGTTACGGGACCTCTCTCCTCTGCCTGGGTGCCTGGGCCTAAATATGTGACAGTGGCCTGTTCCAGTGGTGGGTGACGTGAAGCCTGATTCTCTGCTATGACATGAAGACTGATTCTGTGCTGACATAAGGCCAGATTCTCTGTTACAGGACCTCTCTCCTCTGTCTGGGTGCCGGGGCCTAAATATGTGACAGTGGCCTGTTCCAGTGGTGGGTGACGTGAAGCCTGATTCTCTGCTATGACATGAAGACTGATTCTGTGCTGACATAAGGCCAGATTCTCTGTTACGGGACCTCTCTCCTCTGTCTGGGTGCCGGGGCCTAAATGTGTGACAGTGGCCTGTTCCAGTGGTGGGTGACGTGAAGCCTGATTCTCTGCTATGACATAAAAACTGATTCTGTGCTGACATAAGGCCAGATTCTCTGTTACGGGACCTCTCTCCTCTGTCTGGGTGCCGGGGCCTAAATATGTGACAGTGGCCTGTTCCAGTGGTGGGTGACGTGAAGCCTGATTCTCTGCTATGACATGAAGACTGATTCTGTGCTGACATAAGGCCAGATTCTCTGTTACGGGACCTCTCTCCTCTGTCTGGGTGCCGGGGCCTAAATATGTGACAGTGGCCTGTTCCAGTGGTGGGTGACGTGAAGCCTGATTCTCTGCTATGACATGAAGACTGATTCTGGGCTGACATAAGGCCAGATTCTCTGTTACGGGACCTCTCTCCTCTGTCTGGGTGCCGGGGCCTAAATGTGTGACAGTGGCCTGTTCTAGTGGTGGGTGACGTGAAGCCTGATTCTCTGCTATGACATGAAGACTGATTCTGCGCTGACATAAGGCCAGATTCTCTGTTACGGGACCTCTCTCCTCTGTCTGGGTGCCGGGGCCTAAATGTGTGACAGTGGCCTGTTCCAGTGGTGGGTGACGTGAAGCCTGATTCTCTGCTATGACATGAAGACTGATTCTGTGCTGACATGAAGCCAGATTCTCTGCTATGGCATGAAGAGACTGATTCTCTGCTGACATGAAGCCAGATTTTTTGCTATGGCATGAAGAGACTGATTCTCTGCTGACGTGAAGCCAGATTTTCTGCTATGGGTCCTCTGTCCAATTGATATTGGTTAATTTTTATTTTTTTAATTTTTATTTTAATTCATTTCCCTATCCACATTTGTTTGCAGGGGATTTACCTACATGTTGCTGCCTTTTGCAGCCCTCTAGCTCTTTCCTGGGCTGTTTTACAGCCTTTTTAGTGCCGAAAAGTTCGGGTCCCCATTGACTTCAATGGGGTTCGGGTTCGGGACGAAGTTCGGGTCGGGTTCGGATCCCGAACCCGAACATTTCCGGGAAGTTCGGCCGAACTTCTCGAACCCGAACATCCAGGTGTTCGCTCAACTCTACTGTTAACCCTCAATGTGAAAAAAATGGATTAAAATGGAAAATCTGCCAAATAAGTGAAATTTAAAAATTTGTTCTCCATTTTCCTTTAATTCTTGTGGAACGTCTAAAGGGTTAACAAAGTTTGTAAAATCAGTTTTAAGTAACGTGAGGGGTGTAGTTTCTTATGGGGTAATCCACTATGTAAGCCCCACAAAGTGACTTCAGACCTGAACTGGTCCTTAAAAAGTGGGTTTTGGCAATTTTCTTAAAAATTTTAAGAATTGCTTTTAAAATTCTAAGCCTTCTAACGTCCTAAAAAAAAAAGGACATTTCCAAAATTATGCCAACATAAAGTATACATATAGGGAATGATAAGTAATAAATATTTAATGAGGTATCACTTTCTGTTTTAAAAGCAGAGAAATAGAAATTTAGAAAATTGCTAATTTTTCAAAATTTTTGGTAAATTTGGGATTTTTTCATAAATAATGGTGAAATATATTGACTCAAATTTATGACTATCATGAAGTACAATGTGTCACGAGAAAACAATCTCTGAATGGCTTGGATAAGTAAAAGTGTTCCAAAGTTATTACCACATAAAGTGAGATATGTCAGATTTGCAAAATTAGGCCTGGTCAGGAAGGGGGCAAGTGGCCCGGATGTGAAGTGGTTAATAGATAAGCCATTTTATCACGCCTTGATTCTCAAATTGGGGTGAATAAGCTGTCTATTTTTACTGTTATTGGGATGTCCACCTTGTTTAATAGATAAGCAATTCTATTATGCCTGTCTATTTTTACTATTACGCCTGTCTCTTTTTACTGTTATTGAGGTGTCCACCTTGTTAAATACTGTAGTTAAGCAATTCTATTAGGCCTTAAGTCTCAAATTGCGGTATTAAAGCTCTCAAATTTTACTGTTATTGGGGTGTCCTGTCTGTTACAGTAACTGTTTCACTACCAGAAAGGACTAGCTATGCATGTTGCTGCAATGCACAGTGATGTACACTGAGATACACTCTCTTTGCAGGCCAGGATACAGCTGATTTAATGCACTTCATGACAAATTAATTTGGAACGAAGCAAAAAAAAATTGAAAAATTCGGCAAAAAGTCAGAATCGAATTTTTGAAAACTTCGCTCATCTCTATCATCTCGCTCATCAAAATATTCACTTTACTCTTCAATAAATACCTTAACAGGTGTAGTTTAAAAAATGCGGTTCCATTTATTATTTCACACCAGAGTCTCCGCAGATGTCAGCATAAGATGTATAAATCACCACACTGGGCCTCAAATCTGCATGATGCTCTTTCTCTTCTGCTTTTTCTCCTGTTACCCCTTATTATAATGGAAAATGGGGAGCTTATTAAACATTTCACTGGTATAAATTACATTTTTCATTTTACAGCGTTTCTAAATTCTATGAAACGCCTGTTAGGTCATAGAGGTCAGAACTAGAGTTGAGCGGACACCTGGATGTTTGGGTTCGACGGGTTCGGCCGAACTTCACAAAAAAGTTCAAGTTCGGGACCCGAACTTGACACCGAACCCGACCCGAACTTTTGAGCACTAAAATGGCTGTAAAAATGTAATGGAAAGGGCTAGAGGGCTGCAAATGGCATCAAAATGTGGTTAAGAGCATGGCAAGTGCTCTGCAAACAAACGATGATAGGAAAATGACTTTAAATAACAAAAAATACGTAAAAATAAAAAATAATAATCTTGATCTAGGAGGACGAGGTCCATATTAAGTAGGAGATTTAGGAGGCGGTGGATGTGGCAGTGTAGGTGGAAGCGGCGGTGGAGGAGGAGGAGGTAGCCTACACTGCTTTTTGGTTTTAAATTTATTTTTATTTTTTTAAATTAGGGTACACCCCAAAACATTGGGAAGTATAACCTGTGATAACCCCCTCCAGTCGTGCTAAACACACGTTTAGACAATACACTGGCTGCAGGTCAGGCCAGCACCTCCAAGGCGTAAAGTGCAAGCTCAGGCCATGTGCCCAATTTGGAGACCCAGAAGTTGCAGGGGGAAGAACCATCAGTCAGTTCGTGTAGGTGTGTGCAAACATACTGCCCCACCATGTCGCACGTCCCCGTGATGTTCACGATCCAATTGGATATCTGCTCTATCAACTTTCAATGTTCTTTTCTGCGCCTACCATGTTGATCACGGTTAGCGGCGAATAGGGTTCCACCCCGGAGAGGGAGCGTGAGAAAGAGAGACCACATCCAAGGGAGATCAATGGATGAAATTTAATTGTGATCGAGCGGAAATGTGGGAAAAGCTATTAAAACGGAAGAATTGAAGGAAATTACCCACTCCCGACTCGGGGAGGTAGTGACGATAAATAACAATACAGGACTCTTAAGATGCCCTGTTATTTGAATGATTAATAAAAAATTATAGGGAATGTCACTGGGGTATTTTGGATTTGGAAACGTTAGCCAGGAGAGGCCCTGCTGCCGCTTTGTTGACTCTAGATAACTTCTGCCTGATCACACGTCCCTGTGACATCCACCATCTATTTGGATATCTTCTGTATCAACTTTTGATGTTCTTTTCTGAGCCTACCATGTTGATCACGGTTATCGGCGAATTAGGGTTCCACGCCAGAGAGGGAGCGTGAGAAAGGGAGACCTCATCCAAGGGAGGTCAATGGCTGCAATGGGATGAAGCGGAAATGTGGGACAAATTATTAAAGCAGAAGGATCGAATGAAAGGGCCAATTAAAGACGAATTTTAGAAATTTAAGTCCCTGTCACCTATGCAGAGCAGGGGTTTATTCATTGCAAAATTTTTAAAATGTCAACTGAAGAATGTATTTATTAACCTGTCTACTAGGTAGAGCAGGGGTCTATCACAGCCAAAAATTGTTGAATGTCACCCGAAAATGTAGCAGAAAAATTTGTGATTTTTTTTTTACCTGTCTACTAGGTATAGCAGTGGTATATCACACCCAAAAATTGGTGAATTTCACCCGAAAATGTAACAGACCAATTAGTGAAATTACATAAAATAAAATACGTACAAATAAAAAAATAAAATAGATTTATGAGGTGGAGGTCCATATGGAGTAGGAGTTTGAGGAGGCGGTGGACGTAGCGGTGTAGGTGGAAGCAGCGGTGGAGGAGGACGAGGTAGCCAACACTGGTTTTTGGTTTAAATTTTATTTATATTTTTTATTAGGGTACACCCCAAGAGTGGGAAATATCAAAAATACAACAATGAGCAATTGCACTGTAGTATAACAATGGCTGGGAAAGGCCAGTATACATGTCTATTCTGCGCAAGGTACAGACAAGTCCTGTGGGATCCATGCCTGGTTCATTTTAATGAACGTGAGCTTGTCCACATTGGCTGTGGACAGGCGGCTGCACTTGTCTGTGATAATGCCCCCTGCCGTGCTAAACACACTTTCAGATAATACACTGGCTCAGGCCATGTGCCCAATTTGGAGACCCAGAAGTTGAAGGGGGCAGACCCGTCATTCAGTACATGTAGGCGTGTGTACACATACTGCTCCACCATGTTAGTGAAATGCTGCCTCCTGCTAAGACGTTCCATATCAGCTGGTGGTGCTGGTTGTTGTGCCATTGTCACGGGGCTAACATTAAAAGACATAGCAATGTGCTCCTGCGGTTTGGTATGTGCTGACTGACCCCCTTTCATTGTCACGGGGCTCCAAAGGCGCACTCTGTCTCCCATCAGCCGCAGACCTGCTGCTTAGCTTCGGGAGCGAGGATCTGTGTTTGGCCTCATTCCCAGGGCGGCTTTGCTAGCTGGGAGGCTCCCTGCTCCTAGGTCTGCCTTGAGCGCCGAGCTGATCACTCGGTGCTCGACTGGTCATCTTTCTAAGCCCGAACGAAAGGCCATGGAAGATTATATTAAGGAGAGCCTTGATAAAGGGCATATTAGACCTTCTGTCTCTCCTATGGGAACAGGGTTTTTCTTCGTTAAGAAAAAAGATGGTGGTTTTAGGCCATGTATCGATTACAGGAGATTAAATAAAATCACTGTCCAGAATAGATACTCCCTCCTATTGATTCCGGATTTATTTAACCAGGTTCTGGGGGCAAGATTGACCTGAAAGGGGCATACAATCTAATCCGAATCAAGGAGGGAGACGAATGGAAGACGGCGTTCAATACTCCGGCAGGACACTTTGAATATCAGGTGATGCCTTTTGGACTCAGCAATGCCCCAGCTGTGTTTCAAAACTTTATGAATGACATTCTTAGGGAGTTCTTAGGTAAATTTGTTATTGTCTATCTTGACGACATTTTGATATTCTCTCCTGACTTCGAATCCCATGTGTCTCATGTTAAACAAGTATTAGAGGTGTTGAGGGAGAATCAGCTATCCGCTAAGCAAGAGAAATGTGTCTTTGGTGTACAGGAGATTCTGTTTCTAGGGCATGTTCTGACTCCTCACGCCTTCAAGATGGATCCTCGTAAGGTACTAGCAATTAAGGAATAGGTAAGACCTTCATCCTTAAAGGCCTTACAACGGTTCTTAGGTTTCGCCAATTACTATCGTAAATTTATTATGAATTTTTCTGTAATTGCTAAACCGTTGACCGACCTTACTAAGAAAGGGGTGGATTTGGAGAATTGGTCTACTGAGGCCATTTCTTCATTTGAAAAATTAAAAAAGGCATTCGGGGCGTGGCCTGACCGGCATGGAGTGAAGACGCAGGTCGCTTCAGCTCCGGCTTTATCCTGCTCATATCCTGACCATCCGCTCTGGTGGACCCTGTTTCTTTATCTAAAGACCCTCAGTGAGTCTCTGTGACTGTCCCCCCTAAGTTTTGTCCGACCCTGTGACCTGCGGCGGCTGCCGGACAATACCCTGGGGCCGGGTCTACATACCAGACGGCTTCCCTGCCTGCTGGCCGGATCTATCGGTGGGGGACCTGGTGAAAAGGGATTCCCTGCCATACTTATCTGCTCCGGAGGTCGAGAGGAGCCGGGAGGCTTAATCCGGTGGGTTCCTTGGCTTCTTCCCTGGCTGGACGGTGACACGGCGTATCCTGCACGTTTGGCGCGGCGGGCGCCATCTTGGCCGCAGCGCTGAAGAAGGCGACACCTCTCCCTCTGTAGCCAGCGTTCCAGGTAGAGCATCTTCGCTGCTCCTGTACCACCATAAAGACTTACCTGGGGCGGTGTGACGCCGGTCGGGGTCACTGGGCCTACGCGATCCTCAGCACTGAGAGGTACATCCTTTATACTAGGCCACAGGCGCTGTTTGCTGGAGTGCTGCTTCCTTCTCCCCCCCCCCTTTTTTATAATATCAAAGCGAGGGGTGTACTGAATATTTTATGGGCCGCAAAACGGGCACCTCAGGGCCTGCTATCCCTCCTAAGCTGATGCTCGACAATATGAGCCAAACAGATAGCCGCGATGCTGGGGCTTCTTCTGAACGTCCGGAGGTGGATCTTGCAAAAGTCATGGCGGCCATTACTAACTGCCAAACGACACTCACGGTCAAAATTGACCATGTACAGGCCGACCTAACCCTCCTCAGGCATGATATCGATAAGATCCGTGAGAGAACAACTGAGGTGGAGAGAAGGCTGGGAGAGGTGGAAGATACGGTTCAACGTGAAGATTCGGTGGTCCGTGCCTTGCAGAATCAAGTTAAAACCCTAGCGGCAAAAGTGGAAGACGCTGAAAATCGAAACAGGAGAAATAATATTAGGATTATGGGCTTACCGGAGAGGGCAGAGGGTCCGTCCCCTGAGGAATTTACGGAGCGCCTTATCAAACAAATCCTGAACCCAATCACCTTATCGGGGACTTTCGCAGTGGAGCGGGCGCACAGGATCCCTACTCGTCCTTTGCCCCCTGGAGCCCCGCCACGTCCTTTTATCTTTAAAGTGCTAAATTATAGGGATCGGGACGCTATTCTGGCTATGGCCCGTCGTATGAAGGACATTCATTTTGATAATGTCCGGATTTCCTTCTACCCGGACTTCTCTACAGAGGTGCAGAAACAACGCAGGCAATTCACAGCAGTGAGAGTTCGGTTGAGGGAGAAAGGCCTTGTCTACGCCATGATGTATCCAGCACGTCTCAGAGTCCAGGATGGAGAAGTGGTGAAATTTTTTGCCACCCCAGAGGAGGCGTCCGACTGGCTCGACCGCAGGGGCTGAGTATAATGGGACTTGTGTACTGAGAGTCTTATTTTATGTTCAGGATGGTCACTTTATATGTGGGAGCTGAATGTGCTAAAATTGTGCTGCCCTACTGCCTAGGTTCAGTTTTTGGGTTTACCTAGAGGGGTGGGTGGCAGCACGGGCCTCCCCGTCCTGATCTACTAGAGAGGAGATTGTTCATGGGTTATTTAAGCTTGGATAGGTTGGGGTTATCTGGGCAGGGTGGGGGGTTTTGCCCGCTGTTCTGGGCAGCTTGGGATGTTTTTACTGCATTCTTGATGTATGGGTATGACTGTGTGTATGTATGGCTTGGGTGGTGCATTTTCCTCGTATGGTATAATTTTGACACTCCGCCGTAATGGCTATCTGTCGGTTTGTCTCCTGGAATGTCAGGGGACTAAATGATAAAATTAAAAGATCTCTTGTCTTCAATTTTATAAAGAAGCATAACCCTGATATGTTGATATTGCAGGAGACACATCTGCAGGGGCGGAAGCTGCTAGCGTTGAAGAAGCCTTGGGTGGGAGCAGCTTATCATTCGGTGTATAGTTCCAGAGCGAGAGGTGTGTCAATTCTGGTGGCGAGGTCCCTCCCCTTCCGTTCCTACTCTGTTCAGATTGACATGATGGGACGTTTTGTGATCCTACACGCTGCAATCAGAGGCATCGATTATCTTGTGATAGGAGTATATGTCCCCCCCCCTTTTCAGAGGGATGTGTTGGATGAAATTATGAAACGAGTTGCAACGTTGCCTCCGGTGCCTCTGATTGTGCTTGGGGATTATAATGCGGTGTTGGACCGGTCAATGGATAGGCTTCGCCCTGGGGGGTCACATACTGAAGCGTTGAACTCCTGGGCAGAGGTATTTGCTCTTACAGAGGGATGGAGATATATGCACCCTGATATTCGGCAATACTCTTGCTATTCGGCTTCATATGCAGCGCTCTCCCGGATAGATTTAGTGTTTCTCAGTAAGGAACTGCTGCCCTCACTAGTGGCCACGGAATACTTGCCGAGAGGCATTTCTGACCATGCCCCCCTGTTGGTGGTTCTGAGACAACCGCTTGCACCTGCCGAAAGGCAATGGAGACTAAATAGTAAATGGCTTGAGGTGCTACCGGTGGCTTGGGCTGCGCAACAGGGGATGAAAGATTATTGGGAACTTAATGAGGGTTCTACTAACCCTCTGGTGGAGTGGGAGGCTTTTAAAGTTGTCCTGTGTGGTACGTTGATTCAGGCAATTGCATCTTACAGGAAGGAGCTGAGTGCCACCAGAACTAAACTAGAAGATGAGGTAGTGGGAAAGGAACAGGCTTTCATCTCAGACCCCAATGATGTGAACCGTGGTTTATGGGATGAGGCACAGAGGAATCTTACCCTGCATCTCACTGAGTATACACAGAAGAGGTTGCTGTTCCAGAGGCGCCTGGTCTTTGCAGATGGTGACAAAAATGGGAGTGCCTTGGCTTTCCTGGCTAGGACTGAGGCACCGCAGACGGTAGTTCCGCACATTACCTGTGGGGATGGCTTGAAGGTATATCGGCCGGCGGATATTTGTGAACAGTTTGTTCAGTTCTATACTGACCTGTACAGTTCTAAATCCACCTCCTCCCCAGATGGGATCCGTTCATTCCTTCAATCCATCCCACTTACTCCTTTGGCTGCGGCTGATAGTAGATATCTAGGGAGACCTATTGATGATGGGGAGGTCAGGGCAGCAATCGAGGACATGGCACCTGGGAAGTCACCTGGTCCGGACGGCTTCCCGATTGAATGGTACAGGTTAGACGTTAATTTGCATTCTGCACGTTTACTCAGGCTTTTTGACTATGCATGTGATTCCGGGATGTTGCCTTCTTCCTTTGGGGAGGCGACCATCGTGGTAATTCACAAAGTCGGGAAGCCTCCGGATCAGTGTGCATCATACAGGCCGATTTCCCTTCTAAACACGGACGCAAAAATCTTAGCCAAAGTCCTGGCTAGGCGTCTTAACGGGGTGATACTGTCCATTATTGACCCAGATCAATCTGGTTTTATGCCCGGGAAGACGACCGATATAAATCTAAGGAGATTATTTACTAACTTACAGGTCAGGCACGATAATGCGGGTTCAAGAGCCTTGGCGTCCCTGGATAATGAGAAGGCCTTTGACTCGGTGGAGTGGCATTTTATTTGGGAGACAATGTTCTGTCTGGGTTTCCCCTCCTCCTTTATCAAGTGGGTCCAATTGTTATATCAGACACCTATAGCACGGATTAGAGTGAATGGAGTTATATCCCGGCCCTTCAGGTTGTATAGAGGCACTAGACAAGGGTGTCCTTTATCCCCATTATTGTTCGCCCTGATAATGGAACCGTTGACACAACTGATCAATAACAGCTCTCTGATAGAGGGGTGGACGGTGGCAGGGATTCAGGAGAAAGTATCACCTGTTAGTCTATTTGGCCGACCCTGGCCCCTCCCTAGAAACTCTGCTGGATGTGGTGAATGGTTATGGGAGGTACTCGGGATTACGGGTAAACTGGGCGAAGTCTAGTTTATGTATAATAGATGTAGATGAAGCTGTAGATATTTCCCCGGTATCCCCCCTGAGAGTAGTGGATAGCTTTCTTTACCTAGGGATACATATTCATAGGGACCCTAGACAGTTTTGTCAATTGAACTTGAGGCCTACCATGGAATATGTCACGCGTAAGCTGGAGGCCTGAGAAAATCTTCCGCTGACACTGGTGGGAAGAATTAACATTGTTAAGATGGTGTTGCTACCCAAACTTCTGTATATTTATAGAGCGGCGCCAGTAAGGATCCCTAAGTCCCACTTTGATATTTTGGATAGAACCTTGTCCCGTTTCCTGTGGCTCCATCGGTCCCCTAGACTGGCGAGAAAGACGCTGAAGGCCTCCTATGTACAGGGGGGTTTGCAGCTTCCAGATATGTATATTTATTACATAGCTACGCGCCTAATGTATGCATCTTGGTGGATTAGGGCAGATGCCAATAACCCTGCGGTGGTATTAGAGGCGGCGCTGGTTGGATCATATGAAGCTTTAACTAATCTGGTATACAGGAGGGGAAGACCCATAGGTCCTGGGATTTATACGGACTCTATGATGACAGTTAGCGAGGCTTGGGTGAGGTTTGTGGAGATACATACGGAGGGTTTGGAGGGGGATACCTGGTCCCCTTATATTCCACTATGGCGTAACAAGCTCCTTCCAGAGCTCTTGCACCTTTCCGATTTTGAATTCTGGCCTAGGAAGGGCCTTAAATATCTGACACAATTGTTTCATGAAGGGAGCTTCCGCTCCTTTGAGAGCCTGCGAGCGGAGTTCCAGCTGCCCCAGACGAGCTTTTACCGCTTCCTCCAACTGAGACATGCCTGTGAGAAACAATTTAAAGCCCTATCCTTAAATTTAGAGTGCGGCCCACTAGAGTCAGTAGCCAGGAGGAAAGTCCCATGTAAACCTATTTCTTCCTTTTATGCTGAAATTGTTAAAATGCAAGAATCTCCTATTAGACGATCCTTTGTTAAATGGGCTGAGGATATTCCCGAGTTGGAAGATTCTCATTTGGAGGAGTGGCGTCTGAGATGGAGGACGTCGGTTATAAGTGCGAGAGATCAGCTCATTCAAGCGAAATGGATGCACAGAGTGTACTTGACCCCACTGCGTCTCTATCAGATGCGGCAGTTGCCGAATCCAGGATGTGATAGATGTGGGGAGGTGAGGGGCTCTTTCTTCCATATGGTGTGGCTCTGCCCGGTGATGAAGACATATTGGAAAGGAATTTGTAACTTTATTAATGTTAAGTTGGGGCTCCCAGGGATCTGTAATCCAGTAATATGCTTACTAGGTTTAGTTTCTGAAGTTACTCCTTCCAAATATAATAGAATACTGTTAAGATTGTTGATGTTCTATGGGAGGAAGAATATACTTTTGAACTGGAAACCGCCCAAGTGTCCTACAGTGAGCCAATGGGTAATCCTTATAAATAATGACCTGCAAATGTATAAATTGACATACGAGGCAAGGGGATTGACTGATCGATTTGATAATATCTGGGGCCTTTGGGTCCAGGCTGAGGGTACGACTTGAAGTCATTGACGATGGCGAATGTATCACCCATTGTATGTTTGTGTGAGTGTTTGTGTATGAGTGAGCTCTAGAAGCAACTTAGTGACAACAGTGATACCTTGTATTACAGTCATTTATATGTCTTTTATGGTCAAGATACAGGTTAATGATGGACTTGCCGATGTGAGTGCATGTTTCATGGAAGATTATTCTTCTTTGTTCTCCCTCAGGGAGTGTTGTATTAAATGCAAAAATGTTAAATAAACACTATTAAAAAAAAAAAAAAAAAAGGCATTCAGTAGCGCTCCCATTCTGATCCAGCCTGATCAGGAGAGACCTTTTATTGTGGAGGTGGATGCGTCCAAGGACGGCGAAGCAGCAGTCCTTTCACAAGGTCCTGCTAGCCTCACTAACCTGAAACCGTGTGCCTTCTTCTCCAGGAAATTCTCTCCCACGGAGAGAAACTATGACATAGGGAATAGGGAGCTGCTGGCCATTAAATGGGCATTTGAGGAGTGGAGGCATTTTCTGGAGGTGGCAAGGCATTGTGTAACTGTTTTCACTGACCATAGAAAACCTTATGTTTCTCGAGTCTGCTAAGAGGTTGAATCCCCGTCAAGCCAGATGGGCTCTGTTTTTTACTCATTTTGATTTTTCCATTACGTTCAGGCCGGGAAGTAAAAATGTGAAGGCAGACGCATTATCTCGGAGCTTCCATGCTTTTCAACCTACTGAGGTACCACCTGAATCCATCCTACCAGCAAAAATCTTCATAGCAGCTCTAACCCAGGATATCTCGGCTCGCATTAGGTCTGAACAACATCTGGCACCGGTATCCACCCCAACAGATAAGTTGTTTGTTCCCGTACAATTTCGTCTCCAGCTGTTGGGTGAGTGTCACGATTCTGCCTTTTGTAGACATCCGGGTGTTGAGGGCACTAAGAATCTGGTTTCTAGATCTTATTGGTGGCCCACTCTAACTAGGGATGTCAAGTCCTACGTGTCAGCCTGTGAGGTTTGTGCCAGGTCCAAGACACCTAGGACTCGCCCTGCTGGTAACCTACAACCCCTACCCATTCCCAGTAGACCCTGGTCCCATATCTCGTAGGACTTTATAACTGACCTACCGCCGGTGGAGGGTAAGACTGTGGTTTGGGTAGCGGTTTTGCAAGATGGTCCATTTCATTCCCCTGTTTAAACTCCCGAATGCAAAAACCCTGGCGTCTATTTTTGTGAAAGAAATTGTTCGATTGCATGGTATCCCGGAAAATATAGTTTCTGACAGGGGTGTGCAGTTTGTGTTCAAATTCTGGAGGGCCTTCTGTCAAAAATTTCAAATTTCATTGTCTTTTTCCTCTGCCTACCACCCTGAGAGTAATGGGCAGACTCAACGCCTTAATCAGTCTGTGGAACAATTCTTGAGGTTGTATGTTGCTGATGACCAGCAATTATGCATTAAATTTCTTCCACTGGCTGATTTTGCTTTGAATTTTGTCAATTCTTCTACTGGGGTTTCACCTTTCTTTTGTAACCATGGTTTCCATCCCCGTTTTCATTCTGGGTCATCCGTCTGAACTGTGCACATTTGGGCCCGGGTTCAATCTAACTTAGAAAACGCTCAAAGTTCTCAGAAACTCAAGGCCGATAGGAGACGTTCAAGGGGGGTGAATTTTCAGGTTGGGGATAAGGTATGGTTGTCCTCCAAGAATCTCTCTCTTAAGGTAGATTCTAAAAAGTTTTCTCCTCGTTTTATTGGACCATATAAGATCACGGAGGTGATTAACCCGGTATCATTTAGGTTGGAGCTGCCCGAGTCATTCCACATTCATAATGTGTTCCATAAATCTCTACTTAAAAATATTTTGAACCGGTAGTACCATCGAAAGCCTCGCCTCTGCCAGTTCTTGTTAATGATGATGTCGAGTATGTGGTTTCTAAAATAGTGGATGTCAGGAAGGTGCGTAATTCCTTACAGTACCTGATTCACTGAAAGGGGTATGGACCCGAAGAGAGATCTTGGGTACCTGCCAGGGAGGTTCATGCTCCTAGACTTGTTCGAAAATTTCATTTAGAACACCCTGAAAGGCCATCGCCTGAAGTCTTGGGTCCGGTGGCCCCTCGTAAAAGGGGGGGTACTGTCACGGGGCGCAAAGGGCACTCGGTCTCCCATCAGCCGCAGACCTGCTGCTTAGCTTCAGGAGCGAGGATCTGTGTTTGGCCTCGTTCCCAGGGCGGCTTTGCTAGCTGGGAGGCTCCCTGCTCCTAGGTCTGCCTTGAGTGCCGAGCTGATCACTCGGTGCTCGACTTGTCTGTCTGTCGGTCATGTGACGCTGGCCACGTCACATGACCCTCAGACCCAACTATAAATACAGGCAGCCTGCTGGCCACAGGTTGCCTGTTAATTTTAGGTTCCTGGCGTTTTTTGGATACCTGTATACTTACCTGATCCTGTTCCCTGACGATCCTTTGCCTGCTCCTCCTGTACTGCGCATCCCTCCTGGTATTTTGACCTTGGCTTCCACCTGACTATTCTTTGTGGACTTCTTTGGTACTTCTCGACTCTCCTGGTATTTATGACCCCGGCTTCTCCTGACCATTCTTTGGTTATCCCTCTGTACTGAGTTGTCCTCTTGGTTTTGACCCGGTCCGTTCACTATCCGTTATTTGTCTTGTCTGTCCTTCCCGCACGTATCCTAAGTTAGGGACTGCCGTCCAGTTGTCCACTGTCATCAGGACTCGTGAGGCAAGTAGGCAGGGCCAGGGGTGAGGGTGGAGCACAGTGGTCACTATCCTCCCCCCTGTGTGTGTGTGTACAGGCGTGCTGACAAAGCTTTTCCACATTTCGGCCATGCTAACCCTGCCTTCTGAGGAGCTGCATCTTCCTGCTCTTCTGCCTTCGCCTTGTGCTTCCACTGTGCCCCCGCTGTCAGGTGGGAATGCCACCAGCAGCGCGTCTACCTGCATGCGCTTGTACTCGCGCATCTTGCGATCACGCTCCAGTGAAGGAATTAAGGACGGTACATTGTCCTTATAATGGGGATCCAGCAGCGTGGCCACCCAGTAATCAGCACAAATTAGAATGTGGGCAACTCGGTGGTCATTGCGGAGACACTGCAGCATGTAATCGCTCATGTGTGCCAGTCTGCCCAGAGGCAACAAAAAGCTGTCCTCTGTGGGAGGTGTATCGTCTTCTGTATCCCCCCAGCCACGCACCAGTGATGGCCATGAGCTGGTCTGGGTGCCACCCTGCTGTGAACATGGTTCCTCCTCCTCCATCTCTTCCTCCTCCACCTCACCATCCTCCAGAACTGTGCCCTGGCTGGACAATTGTGTACCTGGCGTTTGTGGGTGCAGGAACCCACCCTCGGAGCCACTTGTGAATGACTGGCCGGAAACCCTATGAAATGATCCCTCTTCCTCCTCCTCCTGCCACATCCTTTTCCATCATCACCAGCAGTGTTTTTTCAAGGAGGCATAGAAGTGGGATAGTAACGCTGAGAACGGCGTTATCGGCACTGGCCATGTTGGTGGAGTAGTCGAAACAGCGCAACAAGGAACACATGGAGGCCCAGTCATTGGTGGTGAAGTGGTGCTGTTCCGCTGAGCGACTCACCCGTGAATGCTGCAACTGAAACTCCAATATCGCCTGCTGCTGCTCGCACAGTCTGGCCAGCATGTGCAAGGTGGAGTTCCACCTTGTGGGCACATTGCATATGAGGCGGTGAGCGGGAAGGCCGAAGTTACGCTGCAGCACTGACAGGCGAGCAGCAGCAGAGTGAGAACGCCAAAAGCGCGCACAGACGGCACGCCCTTTATGCAGCAGCTCTGACATATCAGGGTAATTTTTAAGGAATCTCTGCACCACCAAATTCAGCACATGCACCAGCCAAGGGATGTGCGTCAAACCAGCTAGTCCCAGAGCTGCTACGAGATTTCGCCCATTATCGCTCACCACCAGGCCGGGCTTGATGCTCACTGGCACCAACCACTCATCGGTCTGGTGTGGGGTTTGTCCCCCAAACAGATAAGTTTTAAAACTGCCTGCTGTCGTTTACCTCTGGCTGTGCTGAAGTTGGTGGTTAAGGTGTTACGCTGACCTTGCCACAGATGGCGTTGCGCAGTGCACACCTGATTTTGTCCCCCACTTGGCACGCCTGGAAAAGTAGTGGCAGCTGGGTACGACGTACTGTGGAACAGCCTCCGCCATAAGGCTTTTAAAACTCTCCATCTCTACCAGATGGAATGACAACATTTCAAAAGTCAGTAATTTTGAAGGGGGTGAGGTGAAAGACATCGGCTGCAGGTGCTAACTCTGATCTGTCAGCAGGAGAACGGGTGGGAGACAATGTGAAAGAACTAGAGGCACTGTCAGCAACCCAATCTACTATCGCCTGTACTTGTTCTGGCCTCACCATTCGTAGAGGCGCATTAGGCCCGACCAAATACCGCTGCAGGTTCTCTCGCCTACTCGCACCTGAGGAAGGTGCTTCACTTGTGCGTGTAGCTGGCACAGATCGACCACGTCCTCTCCCTGCAACAGGAGCTCCACCAGCAGCACCACGACCGGGGCCATGTCCCTTATTTGATGCTCTACTCATATTTCTCAAATGGGTGTTTTTTTAATAGCAGAATAGAACCACCGTATCTAAAGGGTGTATGTCACACGTACAGATGCAGACTAGGCTGCAATTAAAGATTTCTGCCCAAAATTGTTTTTTTTTAATAGCAGAATAGAACAGTATGTAAAGGGTGTATCTCACAATGACATATGCAGCAAAGGCGGAAAAATTTAGTTTTTTACCCTAAATGGGTGTTTTTTAATAGCAGAATAGAACCACAGTATCTAAAGGGTGTATCTCACAATGACATATGCAGCAAAGGCTGCACAATTCATTTTTCCCCCCAAAATGGGTGTTTTTCTAATAGCAGAATAGAACCACAGTATCTAAAGGGTGTATCTCACACGTACAGATGCAGACTAGGCCTCAATTAAAGATTTTTGCCCAAATGGGTGTTTTTTTAATAGCAGAATAGAACAACAGTATGTAAAGGGTGTATCTCACAATGATATATGCAGCAAAGGCTGAAAAATTTAGTTTTTTGCCCTAAATGGGTGTTTTTTTAATAGCAGAATAGAACCACAGTATCTAAAGGGTGTATCTCACAATGACAGATGCAGCAAAGGCTGCAATATTAAGTATTTTGGCCAAAAAGGGTGTTTTTTTTACTAACAGAATAGGACAGCAGTATATAAGGCTTGAATTCCACACGTGCAGATGCAGCAAGGGCTGTAAAATTGTATATTTTGCTCAAAAGGGGTGTTTTTTAAGACCCAGAAAATTATAGCTGTATTTCTAGCTTAAATTGCACACTGACTAATGCGGCAGAGGTCCAAGATGAAGGTTATTGCCAAAAATTTGTGTTTTTTCAAAGCCAGAAAATTATTGAAGTATTTCAAGCTTGTTTTTTTTATTTTTTTATTATTAACAATTTTATTGTTTTGACAGAAAGAGCAGATTGTACATGTCATTATATCTCAAAATATCCAACATAAGCGTATAATCAGTATTCATAAAAGTAGTCTGTAAATACTTTTCTTAAATGATGACAATCATATAGTGTAGATCAAAACACTGGTGGGATAAACATTATAACCATAAAAACGGTTGGATGTGGGTTAGTCTATGAAGGATACTCTATTTTGTGTATTACATGTGGTAAGTCACAGTTTCCACAAAGCGGAGGGAGAAAAGCAATATAACAGGGTTGATCAAGAGAAATTTCTATATCTCTTCCAGGGCAACCATATTTGGAGGAAGGTAGTCCTCGTCCTTGTTTCCCAATGGGAGATTTCTTCAAACCTATATATTTGATCAACTTTGTTGATCCAGTGCTCACTCTTTGGGATCTCGGCGGAGAGCCAATGAGTAGGTAGGAGCATTCTGGCAGCAGCCAGTAAGAAAGAGAAGAGAGAAGCCTTGTGTTCTTTTGTTCCAGCTATTCCCAGGGAAAGTAGAACTAACTCTGGGGTACATGGGTATGCGGTATTCAAGCTTGTTTTTAACAATCACAGATGCAGCAAAGGCTGCAATATTAAGTATTTTGCCGAAAAAGGGTGTTTTTTTACTAACAGAATATGACAGCAGTATATAACGCTTGAATTTTACACGTGCAGATGCAGCAAGGGCTGTAAAATTGTGTATTTTGCCAAAAAAGGGTGTTTTTTAAAACCCAGAAAATTATAGCTGTATTTCTAGCTTACAGTGAACACTGACTAATGCTGCAAAGGCACCAGATGTAGGATATTGCCAAAAAAAAGGGTGTTTTTTTAAAACCAGGTTATTATTGCAGTATTTCAAGCTTGGATTTGAATGTCACAAAAGCACATATGCAGTGCTGGTGCACTGAGCTTGCATAATATGGCCCCCGCCGCCCACCTAACTAACAGGCGGATAAAAGTTATTTTTCTCTGGGCTCAGGGCAGGGTAAAAAGATTGTGCACTGCACCCACACAATTAAATCTATGTAGATCGCTGAGTTTAATTGGAGTTCTGATTAAATATTCTGTCCTATTCTCTCCCTCACAGCAGCAGCATCCTATCCCTACACTAAGCACAGCAGAGTGACGTGCAGCGCTACGTGACTACAGCTTATATAGAGGCTGGGTCACATGCTGCACTGGCCAATCACAGCCATGCCATTACTAGGCATGGTTGTGATGGCTTCTAAGGGCACACAGTTAAACGCTTGTTGATTGTCTGCTCTGCAGCCTTTCAAAAAGCTCTAAGAAATCACCGAACACCGAACCCGAACTTTAACAGAAATGTTCGGGTTCGGGTCCGGGGTTCAAAAATCCTAAAGTTTGGTACGAACCCGAGCTTTACAGTTCGGGTTCACCGAACCCTAGTCAGAACACCCCTCAGTAAATTCCTTGAGGGCTGTATTTTCCAAAATGGGGTCAATTTTGGAGGGATTCTACTTTAGGGGTACCTTAGTTTCCCTTCAAATGTGACATGATGCCCAAAAACTATTCCAGCAAAATCTTCCCTCCAAAAGCCATATGGCGCTCCTTTCCTTCTAAGCCCTGCCATGTGAACATACAGCAGTTTACGAACATATATGAGGTATTTCTGTAAACTGTATAATCAGGGTAATAAATATTGAGGTTTATTTTGTTGTTAATCCTTGCAGCCTTACAGGAAAAATTTATTAAAATGCAAAATCTGCAAAAAAATTTAAATTTTTAAATTTCAGCTCCATTTCCATTTTCTTTTCATTCTTGTAGAACAACTAAAGGGTTAACAAAGTTTGTAAAATCAGTTTTGAATAACTTGAGAGGTGTAGTTTCTAAAATGAGGTCATTTATGGGTGGTTTCTACTGCGTAGGCTGTGAGATTGTGAAACAGCTCTTATCACGTGAACACTGTTATTTTGCTGTTTGGCCAACAGAGGCCGCTGTTTCCCCACACAGCTAAACAGGCTGCTGAGATTTAAATATTCATAGGAGGAGGAGTTGATCAGTCTGGAGAAGAAGCAGGCAACTATTTTGTGAGCTGACAGAAGGACTGTGTGTGAGAAAAAGGATCTGTCTGCATCCAGGTTTGGAGCGTTCTTCAGCGATTGGAGCTGCAGCTGAGTGACATCATCGTTTCTTCCAGAACCAGATTCTGTTCTGAGGAAAGAGCATCGATTTCAGGAAGCTGATGAGAACGGAGGAGCAAAGTTACAAACCCTGCAGGATTGCATGCTGTGACAGAGCCTTGTTGTTCGGTCCGGAGCCGCCAGCGGATACAGTACAGACCCGGGTCAGTAAAATTATGCACGCACCTCATAGAAATTGTGGCGCCTAGAGACTGAGCTATGGCCTGTAGTTAGTTAGTTAGGGCCTCCATCTTGTGTCAGGTCGCAAGTGTTGCCATCATTCATCCCTGTAGTCCTTAACTTAAACGGACACTGCACAACTGATAAATTTCTCAGGAACTCCAGCCAGTTTATGTGTTTGCTCAGGAGTGATTCTTAAGCACTGCTACACTGTCAGTTTAGGGAAAGGGGGGAATTCTGTGTAACGTTGTAATATTGTAAGCTTTCTTGTTGCACCCGTCCTACGCACCCAAACATTTATTTGCGTTTTCCCTTAGGGTAATAATAGGTACGGCGAGGCAGTTCTATTTGGGCCCGCCAGTAGGTAAATTTCCTTGATCTTTCTTCAGCATCCATCAGAGGGCGCCGTACTGTGCAGCATAAGGGTATCAGCCTTCGGGCTGAGAATTATGTACATCCATTTTATGTTCCTAGCAGTTGGCATTGTGTTTATCACTACATTTCAGTAAAAGTTCCGTCTTGGCAGAGCTGGTGTCAGTGTCACTTTCATCGTTCGTGACTTCGCTGTATCCTGGGGAGCCCACCCCGGTACATGGCCTACAACACCACAGAAAGTGACTTCAAATCTGAATTGGTCCTTAACCCCTTCCCGACTGCCATATGGCTATATGCGTGCTATTTGCACATACCCCGTGCAGAGAGCACGTGTATAAACGTCATGGCAGATTTTTAATCCAAGCACTGCAAAACGCTTGGCTTCTGCCCCTGCACTGCTGCTGTCATGGACAGCATACAGTCCAGTAATGCCGGCAAGGGACCAATCCAAGTGGTCCCTTGCCGGCGATCGATCCAATTGGTTAGTCTGTACAGACTAACCAATTAAATTGCAGCAGTGTAAAAGTGCCTGTTCCAGGCTCTGTTCTGCACTCTGCAGATGAGAGCCTTAAATTAGGTAGTGTGTGCTCCGTGCCCCCGATCTGTGGGCCCCATCTGTTCCCCCTGCATCGATCTGTGCCTCCCGCCCCCGTGCACCCTGCCTCCAACCTTTGTCTTTGCCGACCATGCCCTCTCCCTGCCGGCATCTGTGCCCGCCTGCCCCCATCCATGTAGTCTGCCCCCATGAGTGACCCCTGCCCCCATCACTCACCTGTGCCCCCTTGTGAGGTCCCCTGCTGTATGTGATGGTGGCGGCTCTGTTCCTGAGCCGCCGCCATCAGCAGCGAGTGTCAGCTGTATGCTGACACTCTGCTATAACCCTTTAGATGCCGGTGCAGCTCCCTCTCTAAACCATCGGGCTGCCGCACTGCGCGCTTTGCAAGGGCGTCCGGTGTTGCCATCTAACAGGAAACCTGATAATACTATACTTTGCAATGCAAGAGCCATCAGCCCCACTGGATCTTCAAGATCCAAGAGGGACTTGATAAAAAATTGGGAAAATAAAAAAGTTAAAAAATTAATAAAATTTTTAATTAATAATAAAATAAATTGCCTTTTCCTATATCCGCTCATTTATAAGAGATTAAAAAATGAAAATAAAAAATAAACTACGCATATTAGGTATCAACGCGTCCGTAACGACCGGCTCTATAAATATGATCCACCCCATCCGATAAACACCATAAAAAATTAAAAACTGTGTAAAAAAAAGCCATTTTTGTCACCTTACATCACAAAAAGTGCAACACCAAGCGATCAAAAAGGCGTATGTACCACAAAATGGTACCAATAAAACCGTCACCTCATCCCGCAAAAAATGAGCCCCTACATAAGGTAAGCTCTTAAAAAAAATATATATAGCTCTTAGAACATGGAGACACTAAAACATAATTTTTTTGTTTCAAATATTCTATTATTGTGTTAAAGTGAAATAAATTTGAAAAAGTATACATATTAGGTATTGCTGCGTACGTAACAAAAATTGCAACACCAAGGGATCAAAAAGGTGTATACGCCCCCCAAAATAGTACCAATCAAACCGTCACCTCATCCCACAAAAAATGAGACTCTACCTAAGAAAATCTGTCAATAAATAAAAAAGCTATGGCTCTCAGACCATGGAGACACTAAAAATCATTTTTTTTGTTTCAATAAATAAGAAAAAGTATACATATTAGGTATTGCCACGTCCGTAACGATCTGCTCTAAATGTCACATTACCTAACCCCTCAGGTGAATGTTGAAAAAATAAATAAATAAATAAAAACTGTATCAAAACAACCAATTTTTTGGTCACCTCGCCCCATAAAGTGTAATAATGAATGATCAAAAAATCACATGTACCTAAAAATGGTACCAATAAAAACGTCAACTCTTCCTGCAAAAAAGGAGCCCCTGCACAAGACGATTGGCAGAAAAAAAAACCAAGGCATTCAGAAAATGGAGGCACAAAAACATTTTTTTTTTTCAAAAATGCTTTATTATGTAAAACTGAAACAAACAAAGTAGACATATTTGATATCATTGCGTTCGTAACAACCTGCTCTATAAAAATAGTACATGCTCTACCCGGTCAGATAATTCTTGTAAAAAATAAAAATCGTGCCAAAACAGCCATTTTGTGGTTACCTTGCTTCACAAAAAATGTAATATAATGCAATTAAAAATCATATGTACCCCAAAATAGTACCAATAAAACTGGCACCCTATCCCCTAGTTTACAAAATGGGGTCACTTTTTGGGAATTTCTACTGTAAGGGTGCATTAGGGGAGCTTCAAATGGAACATGGCATCTAAAATCCAGTCCAGTAAAATGTGCCTTCTAAAAACCATATGGCCCTCCTTTTCTTCTGCGCCCTGCATCGGTTTACGACCACATGTGGGGTGTTTATGTAAACCACAGAATCAGGGTAATAAATATTGAGTTGTTTGGCTGTTAACCCTCGATGTGTTAAAGAATTTTTTTTATTAAAATGGAAAATCTGCCAAAAAAGTGAAATTTAGAAATTTCATCTCCATTTTCCTTTAATTCTTGTGGAAAACCTAAAGGGTTAACAACGTTTGTAAAATCAGTTTTGAGTAACTTCAGGGGTGTAGTTTCTACAATGGGGTCATTTATGGGGGGTTTCCACTAGGGGTGGGCGATATGGCCTAAAATCTATATTGCGATATAATTTTAAGCATGTGCGATATGCGATATATTGTTTTCTATATTTGGGGGGGGGGTGTTTAAACATATACAGTACAGACCAAAAGTTTGGACACACCTTCTCATTCAAAGAGTTTTCTTTATTTTCATGACTATGAAGGCATCAAAACTATGAATTAACACATGTGGAATTATATACATAACAAACAAGTGTGAAACAACTGAAAATATGTCATATTCTAGGTTCTTCAAAGTAGCCACCTTTTGCTTTGATTACTGCTTTGCACACTCTTGGCATTCTCTTGATGAGCTTCAAGAGGTAGTCCCCTGAAATGGTCTTCCAACAGTCTTGAAGGAGTTCCCAGAGATGCTTAGCACTTGTTGGCCCTTTTGCCTTCACTCTGCGGTCCAGCTCACCCCAAACCATCTCGATTGGGTTCAGGTCCGGTGACTGTGGAGGCCAGGTCATCGGGCGCAGCACCCCATCACTCTCCTTCATGGTCAAATAGCCCTTACTTTCAAAGTTTTCCCAATTTTTCGGCTGACTGACTGACCTTCATTTCTTAAAGTAATGATGGCCACTCGTTTTTCTTTACTTAGCTGCTTTTTTCATGCCATAATACAAATTCTAACAGTCTATTCAGTAGGACTATCAGCTGTGTATCCACCTGACTTCTCCTCAACGCCACTGATGGTCCCAACCCGATTTATAAGGCAAGAAATCCCACTTATTAAACCTGACAGGGCACACCTGTGAAGTGAAAACCATTTCAGGGGACTACCTCTTGAAGCTCATCAAGAGAATGCCAAGAGTGTGCAAAGCAGTAATCAAAGCAAAAGGTGGCTACTTTGAAGAACCTAGAATATGACATATTTTCAGTTGTTTCACACTTGTTTGTTATGTATATAATTCCACATGTGTTAATTCATAGTTTTGATGCCTTCAGTGTGAATCTACAATTTTCATAGTCATGAAAATAAAGAAAACTCTTTGAATGAGAAGGTGTGTCCAAACTTTTGGTCTGTACTGTATATTTTTTTACTTTTTATTCAATAACTATTAGCCGCCTTAAGCCTCTCATGTGCCCCCCAGCTTCTGATCCGCCCCCCAGCCTCTGATCCGCCCCCCAGCCTCTCATGTGCCCCCCAGCCTCTCATGTGCCCCCCAGCCTTTCATGTGCCCCCCAGCCTTTCATGTGCCCCCAGCCTCTGATCCGCCCCCCAGCCTCTCATGTGCCCCCCAGCCCGTGATCCGCCCCCCCAGCCTCTGATCAGCCCCCCAGCCTCTCCCTCTTATCAGCCCCCTCTGGTAACTCAAACCCACCCCTTCCTCCCCAGTATTAATCATTGGTGGCAGTGGCCACAGGGTCCCCCTCATCATTGGTGGCAGTGGGCAGTTCCGATCGGTTACCATGGCAGCCAGGAGTTACGCTACTGAAGTCCTGGCTGCCATGGTATGTTAGTGAGCAGCATTATACTCACGTGCGCCGTGGCCGCCGGACGCTCCTTCTTCTCATAGGTCTGTGCGGCGCATTGCTAATGCTATAAGCATTAGCAATGCGCCGCACAGACAGAAGAAGGAGTGACTGGCGGCCACGGCGCACGTGAGTATAATGCTGCTCACTAACATACCATGGCAGCCAGGACTTCAGTAGCGTGACTCCTGGCTGCCATGGTAACCGATCGGAGCCCTAGCATTACACTGCTGGGACTCCGATCGGAACTGCCCACTGCCACCAATGCAGAGACTGAACTGAACAACATTCCCAGCACCCGACTTCTGACAGGACGCTGTGATCCGCGCGTTTAACCCCTCAACTGAGGGGTTAATTGCGGCGGATTGCAGCGTGCAGTCATAGGGGCTGGGATATGGCCGGCACATTCATTGGTGGCGCAATGGCCACAGTCCCTCCCCTCCTCCTCCTACTCTGTTCTCATTGGTGGTCAGCGGCAGCCGCGCACAGTGGGGAGGGAGGGACTCCCTCCTTCTCCCTCCACTGTGCCGGGCCGGCTCAGGAGAACATGGTGCGCGCCGAGAGCGCGATCATATCGCGGTCCGGCGATATATAGGCGATATGCACAAAATCCATATCGTGGCACAAATTTATATCGCATATCGCCTATATCGCCCACCCCTAGTTTCCACTATGTAAGCCCCACAAATGACTTAATACCTGAACTGGTCCTTAACAAGCGGGTTTAAGAATTGCTTCTAAAATTCTAAGCCTTCTAACGTCCCAAAAAAAAATTACAAAATGATGCCAACATAAAGTAGACATATGGGGAATGTTAAGTAATAAATATTTTATGAGGTGTCACTTTCTGTTTTAAAAGCAGAGAAATTGAAAATTTGAAAATTGCGATTTTGGGATTTTTTTTATAAATAAAGGTGAAATATATTGACTCAAATTTATAACTATCATGAAATACAATCTCAGAATGGTTTGGATAAGTAAAAACATTCCAAAGTTATTACCACAATTTTTCAAATGTCAGATTTGAAAAATTTGACGTGGTCACGAAGGTGAAAAATGGCTTGGTCTTGAAAGGGTTAAAAAGTGAGTTTTGGAATTTTCTTAAAAATTTAAGTAGATGCTTCTAAAATTCTAAGCCTTTTAACATTGTAAAAAAAATAAAAATGACACTAACAAAATGATGGAAACATAAAGTAGACACACGGTGAATGTTAATTAATAAGTATTTTATGAGTTTATCACTATCCGTCTTAAAAGCAGAGAAATTCAAATTTAGAAAATAGCAAATTTTTTTACATTTTCCATATATTTGGGATTTTTAAAAAAAATAAAGGTAAAATATACAGACTCAAATTTACCCCTAACATCAAGCACGATGTATCACGAGAAAACAGTCTCAAAATCGCTTGGATAAGTAAAAGCATTCCAAAGTTATTACCACATAAAGTGACATGTCAGATTTGCCATGAAGTCCAGGTTTTTCACCTTTGCCATGAAGGGGTTATAGAATTTAGTGAGACATTTATCATTTGTGGTAGTTTTATGTCATTTTTAAGTCTGTTTTTGCTTTTAGGGCCTGTGCCAAATTTATGAAATGGGGCACCTTATTAATATATTTGTTGTTATTGTAATGTGGTTTACACCTATATGTTTTAAAGTACACCAGGGGGTTGCCTGGCGTGAAGATGCAAATTTTTCAAAGGTCGCATATTGTAAATGTGTCATAATCCAGGTCTAAACTCACTTTTATCCCATCCAATCCAGCAGCGGAGGCTGTGCTTGCACACTATAGGAAAAGGTGACGGCTTCTCTGGTGACTGGGACTGTGGGAGCGTGTATTGGCTGAGCATATTCCTATAGTGTGTATCACGTCTGATTAGGCAGGTAACAGAAGTGCGGCACAGAGGGGAGAAAAGGGGAGTACCCTACTACTAGGGAGAGGGAGTGGTGACCCCTAACTCACCTAGCACTGGCACCAGGCTACCCTGATGTCCTTAGACAGACTGCTAACCCATAGGCCGATCACATGCTCCACACTGACACCTAGGGTAACAGCAGGGAAATGAAAAACAACACAAACAATCCCAAAAGGGAGACAACAACAGGAGAGAACCGAAGATCTGACAGCACCAGTTCCAACATTCCAACAGCTCCAAAGCAACTCCAACTCCACCAGAGGTCAGAATAGAAGATCTGGAAAGAAGGTCTATACAAGGGAAGCAGAAAGGGAAAATATATACACTCACCTAAAGAATTATTAGGAACACCATACTAATATGGACCCCCTTTTGCCTTCAGAACTGCCTTAATTCTACGTGGCATGGATTCAACAAGGTGCTGATAGCATTCTTTAGAAATGTTGGCCCATATTGATAGGATAGCATCTTGCAGTTGATGGAGATTTGAGGGATGCACATCCAGGGCACGAAGCTCCCGTTCCACCACATCCCAAAGATGCTCTATTGGGTTGAGATCTGGTGACTGTGGGGGCCATTTTAGTACAGTGAACTCATTGTCATGTTCAAGAAACCAATTTTAAATGATTCGAGCTTTGTGACATGGTGTATTATCCTGCTGGAAGTAGCCATCAGAGGATGGATACATGTTCTCATTCTGTTTACGCCAAATTCGGACTCTACCATTTGAATGTCTCAACAGAAATCGAGACTCATCAGACCAGGCAACATTTTTCCAGTCTTCAACAGTCCAATTTTGGTGAGCTCGTGCAAATTGCAGCCTCTTTTTCCTATTTGTAGTGGAGATAAGTGGTACCCGGTGGGGTCTTCTGCTGTTGTAGCCCATCCGCCTCAAGGTTGTGTGTGTTGTGGCTTCACAAATGCTTTGCTGCATACCTCGGTTGTAACGAGTGGTTATTTCAGTCAACGTTGCTCTTCAATCAGCTTGAATCAGTCGGCCCATTCTCCTCTGACCTCTAGCATCCACAAGGCATTTTTTCCCACAGGACTGCCGCATACTGGATGTTTTTCCCTTTTCACACCATTCTTTGTAAACCCTAGAAATGGTTGTGCGTGAAAATCCCAGTAACTGAGCAGATTGTGAAATACTCAGACCGGCCCGTCTGGCACCAACAACCATGCCACGCTCAAAATTGCTTAAATCACCTTTCTTTCCCATTCTGACATTCAGTTTGGAGTTCAGGAGATTGTCTTGACCAGGACCACATCCCTAAATGCATTGAAGCAACTGCCATGTGATTGGTTGACTAGATAATTGCATTAATGAGAAATAGAACAGGTGTTCCTAATAATTCTTTAGGTGAGTGTAGTAGCTGGAAGTGGCTGACAGAGAACAGCTGAAAGGAAAAGCCACAGATTCCTAAATGGGACAAAAATGTTTGCAAACATAAGCATAAAAACCGGGACCAGATTCCATTCCCACCACTAGGTCATGGAGTGATCTCTTGAGCAACCGAGCAAGTAGCCACCCGCTGCGACCTTCTAACCCCAGACATAACAGGGTCAGCGATAGGTTGTGACACCCTCGTGACAGTGTTTAAGCACAGCCAGCACTGCTGGATTGCAGGGTGGCTGTAACCCCTGGAAGAGAGCAGTGTATAATGTGCTGGAAAAATTTATACACCCAGCAATGGAAGCAATATGGACAATCACAATACATTAGTATGTGCTTTGTATTAACTTTATTTACATAATAAATGACATTTGCTGACGTGTGACAACCCCTTTAAATATAAACAACTTTGAAAAGTGTCATGGTGTGGCGTACATGGTTAAAAGTTGCAGGTTTTTGCACAAAAAAGATTTGTGCCAAAATTTGTGACATTTTACCACCAGATAAGTGGCGCACTGAGATTGATAAATGTCCCCTTTAATTTGCATAGCCTTGAGAAAAGAAGGAAAGCGGGACATGATCAATCCCAAGAAAGGGATTCAGTCCTATGTTTCATACACAGCCTTGGGAATTGCATATGGTTGTTGTAAAGACTGCATTGGATGTGTACAGTGCTTGTGTGAACCACCTATAAAATAGCCTCGGTAAAGTACAGTGGATTTGTTGCACTCGGCCCCCTTATCAATGCACTGCACTGTACTACCATTTGCATCATTATATCACTGCACGGCCTTAAGGAACATGAGGAGAGCAGCCTACATGACTACTACAACTCCCATCTGTACTACTCCTATCCTCTCCGTCCTCCCCACTGGGCATCTGTGTATGGTGTAGAATTAATTTTACATATCATGTGCAAAGTCCATCTTCTCCTTTAAAGGGGATGTCTCACTTCAGAAAATAGCATTTATTATGTAGGGGAAGTTAATACAAGCCACTGACTAATGTATGTCTGTTATCCATATTGCTTCCTTTGTTGCCTAGATAATTATTTTTCATCATATTATACGTTGCACATTTCCATGGTTACGACCACCATGGTGGTCGTGCTTGCACACTATAGGAAAAAGCGCCGGCCTCTCGGGTGCCCGGTGTCACGAGGGTATCGAAAACCACGCCTGACTCCGTTATACCCGGGGTCAGGAAGTCGCAGCGGTTGGCTGCACGCTCTATTTAAGATAGGGCTGTTTTCCTTATGGTAGCTTTCTGGGTTTGCTTTGCAAACCCTTTTGGCTCACTCAGGGATCCGTAGCTTCTTCCCCTCAGCTGTTCCTTGTCCAGCACTCCCAGACCTCCTTATATTCCTCTCTCACACTTCTCTGGTTGCTAGAGATAGAGCTTCCTGCCTGGACATCTATTCTGACCTTCTGGAGCTGTGTTGCTGCGTTCTCTGGTAGTTGGTCCAGAACGCTACCCTCCGGATCCCTGTTGGACCTTTTTGGTCTATTGTGGTCGCCCACCTGGGCGTATGTGTTTGTCTGTTTTGTCTGTCCTCTCCCTGGTGTTTCCCTCTTAGTGATAGTGGTGCGGACTAGCGATCACACCGGCCCGTTCACTATCTAGGGCTCATATTAGGGAAAGCCAGGGTTTAGGCACGTGATCGCCGCATGGGTGAGGAACCCGTCTAGGGACATCAGGGCAGTCAGGTGCCAGCCGCAAGGTGAGTTAGGGGTCACCACCTTTCCCTCTCCCTTGGGCAGGGCTTTCCCTGTTTTCCTCCCTGTGCGTGACGTCGGTCATTACACCCGGGACCATGGGACCACACATAGGCTAGTGCTTTTACCTATAGTGTGCAAGTCTGACCACCACTGCTGGATTGCAGGGTGGTCATAACCATGGAAACAAGCAATGTACAATGTGCTGAAAAATTAATACAGCCAGCAAAGGATCTGAGGAAAGGGATTTAGGAGTAATTATTTCAGAAGACTTAAAGGTGGGAAGACAATGTAATAGAGCAGCACGAAATGCCAGCAGAATGCTTGGATGTATAGGGAGAGGTATAAGCAGTAGAAAGAGTGAAGTGCTTATGCCGCTGTACAGAACACTGGTGAGACCTCACTTGGAGTATTGTGCGCAGTACTGGAGGCCATATCTCCAGAAGGATATAGATACTCTAGAGAGAGTTCAGAGAAGAGCTACTAAACTAGTACATGGATTGCAGGATAAAACTTACCAGGAAAGGTTAAAGGACCTTAATATGTATAGCTTGGAAGAAAGAAGAGACAGAGGGGATATGATAGAAACTTTTAAATACATAAAGGGAATCAACTCGGTAAAGGAAGAGAGCATATTTAAAAGAAGAAAAACTACCACAAGAGGACACAGTTTTAAATTAGAGGGGCAAAGGTTTAAAAGTAATATAAGGAAGTATTACTTTACTGAGAGAGTAGTGGATGCATGGAATAGCCTTCCTGCAGAAGTGGTAGCTGCAAATACAGTGAAGGGGTTTAAGCATGCATGGGATAGGCATAGGGCCATCCTTCATATAAGATAGGGCCGGGGGCTATCCATAGTATTCAGTATATTGGGCAGACTAGATGGGCCAAATGGTTCTTATCTGCCGACTCATTCTATGTTTCTATGTTTCTATGTTTCAATATGGAGAATCACAATACATTAGTAAGTGCCTTGTATTAACTTCAACATAATAAATGCCATTTGCTGAAGTGAGACAACCCCTTTAATTCCTTTTCTATCTAATCTCCTTCTCTCTCTCTGCCTTCAACCTGCACAATTTCAATGGTGTAAAATGTTAAATTACAGATCCTGAATGATTTCCTTTTGCAGAAGAAACTAACCATCTGGACCTATTTCTGCATTTTTCCATTTGCTGAAGAAATGCTTTGTGTGCAGCAGATTTTCTATTTGGTTCTCCTTAGAGTTCATAATTTCTTCCCTTACCACTTTAGAGGCCACCAGTACCTAGGAAACACTTTTCACATTTGTGGACGCGCAATAAAGTGCGTCATTTTTGGAAAGATAATAGCCGCCTACTTATCAAAGTTTTTAATTCTAACATTCCTATCACTCCTTCAGTTTATTTGCTAGGCGAAATACCTCAAGGTCTTTTGTTTTTCTCCTACAAATTAATGCAATTCATGCTATAAGCATATAAATAGAAATCTCCAATTTTATCTTATGCGGCTGTGCAATATAAATATAATGCTCTACCAGAAAATTAATTCCATGATTTTTGATACCAGAGATAAATTCGATAAGATGTGGTCACTCTGGCTCGTTGCCATGCACTATCCTAGTTTTCTCTTTCATCTCTCATTTTATGCCACTTAATAACCACTTCTAGAAGCCTAAGGCTGGTTTCACGCGGGCGTTGCGGGAAAATGTGCGGGTGCGTTGCGGGAACACCCGCGATTTTTCTGCGCGAGTGCAAAACATTGTAATGCGTTTTGCACACGCATGTTTGGTACCCAAACCCGAACTTCTTCACAGAAGTTCGGGCTTGGGATCGGTGTTCTGTAGATTGTATTATTTTCCCTTATAACATGGTTATAAGGGAAAATAATAGCATTCTGAATACAGAATGCAAAGTAAAACAGCGCTGGAGGGGTTAAAAAAAATTAAAAAAAAATTTACTCACCTTAGTCCACTTGATCGCGGCCCGGCATCTACTTCTGTCTCCTTTGTTGAATAGGACCTGTGGTGAGCATTAAATACAGTTACAGGACCTTTGATGACGTCACTCCGGTCATCACATGATCCATCACCATGGTAAAAGATCATGTGACGTACCATGTGATGACCGGAGTGACGTCATCAAAGGTCCTGTAACTCTATTTAATGCTCACCACAGGTCCTATTCAACAAAGGAGACACAAGGAGATGTCGGGCTACGCGATCAAGTGGACTAAGGTGAGTTACATTTTTTTATATTTTTTTTTAACCCCTCCAGCCCTATTTTACTTTGCATTCTGTATTCAGAATGCTATTATTTTCCCTTATAACCATGTTATAAGGGAAAATAATAATAATCGGGTCTCCATCCCGATCGTCTCCTAGCAACCGTGCGTGAAAATCGCACCGCATCCGCACTTGGTTGCGGATGCTTGCGATTTTCACTCAACCCCATTCACTTCTATGGGGCCTGCGTTGCGTGAAAAACGCAGAATATAGAGCATGCTGCGATTTTCACGCAACGCATAAGTGATGCGTGAAAATCACCGCTCATCTGAACAGCCCCATAGAAATGAATAGGTCGGTATTCAGTGCGGGTGCAATGCGTTCACCTCACGCATCGCATCCGCGCGGAATACTCGCCCATGTGAAAGGGGCCTAAAGCCTATAAATGTCTGGGCGGTCCGCATTTATCTCTGCAACAACATTTATAAATGTTTTTGCAGAGTTTGCTTTTGCATGGAGATCCAGAGACTGAATATACCTTGTACTTGGGGCTAATATGTCAGCCTCATTACCAGGAGAAATCAGCAATAATAATTAAAAACAATCACTGCTTACTCACTCTAGCCTCATCCCTGCCAACTGTAAACTATATATCCCCTATAGCAAAAGAACTGTAACTGAATGGGTACACAATTTTAAAAAAAAGTATTGCAGTTGCACTCTTTGTGCTATAAAAAAAAAAAAAAAAAAAAAAAAAAAAATGCAAAAGACTATTTTTTCCCTTTTTTTTCATTTTCCAAGGTTTAAAAAATAAAAATGGAAAAACACCAAAAAATATAATAATGTTCTAAAAATAACGGCCTATGTATCAGCAAAGCAAGATGCAAACATTTTTTAAATATATAATTTTATGAAAAGATATGACTTTCGAAGCTTCATTTGACAGGAAAAAACAAAACTATGTCTGATCTTGAAGGAGGGAAAGGCCCGATCTTGAACTGGTTAAACCTGGATCCACAGAGTAATGAATACAACCTCCCTTGATTAAGCTAGTTTTTGCCTTTGTCTTTACTGTTTTGTACTTACTATCTAAACTTTAGGGGACATTTAGTATGAATTATACGCCACTTTTTGGCGTATTAATGTCGCTGATTTTGTCGCAATGGTTTTGTCGGCAAAGAGGTAGGACTGGCAGTATTTGGCGTGGAAAATGACTTAAATCTACGACAGCAGGGGAGCTGGTGTAGATTTTAGTATGTCGCACGGCCTGTACCTCCACATAACATTGGTGCATTCACTGGTAGCGCAGAGTGACTAAGATCGGTGTCTAAATCGCTTTTCTTAACCACTTGCCATCTTGGCCATTTGCCCCCTTCCTGACCAGGCCAAATTTTGCAAAACTGACATATCTCACTTTATGTGGTAATAACTTTGGAACGCCTTTATTTATCCAAGTCATTCAGAGATTGTTTTCTCGTGACACATTGTACTTCATGATAGTCATAAATTTGAGTCAAAATATTTCACCTTTATTTATGAAAAAATCCCAAATTTACCCAAAAATTTGAAAAATTCACAATTTTCTAAATTTCAATTTCTCTGCTTTTAAAACAGAAAGTGATACCTCATAAAATATTTATTATTTAACATTCCCCATATGTCTACTTTATGTTGGCATCATTTTGGAAATGTCATTTTATTTTTTTAGGACGTTAGAAGGCTTAGAAGTTTAGAAGCAATTCTTCAAATTTTTAAGAAAATTGCCAAAACCCACTTTTTAAGGACCAGTTTGGGTATGAAGTCACTTTGTGGGGCCTACATAGTGGATACCCCCATAAATGACCCCATTGTAGAAACTACACCCCTCAAGGTATTCAAAACCGATTTTACAAACTTTGTTAACCCTTTAGGCGTTCCGCAAGAATTAAAGGAAAATGGAGATCAAATTTTTAAATTTCACTTTTTTGGCAGATTTTCCATTTTAATAAATTTTTTTCTTTAACACATCGATGGTTAACAGCCAAACAAAACTCAATATTTATTACCCAGATTCTGCGGTTTACAGAAACACCCCACATGTGGTCATAAACTGCTGTATGGGCACACGGCAGGGCGCAGAAGAAAAGGAACTCCACATGGTTTTTAGATGCCATGTCCCATTTGAAGCCCCCTGATGCACCCTTACAGTAGAAACTCCCAAGAAGTGACCCCATTTTGGAAACTAGGGGATAAGGTGCCAGTTTTATTAGTACTATTTTTGGGTACATAGGATTTTTTGATCATTCATTATAACACTTTATGGGGCTAGGTGACCAAAAAATTGGTTGTTTTAGCACAGTTTCTATTTATTTATTTTTACAGCGTTCACCTGAGGGGTTCAGTCAAGTGACATTTTTATAGAGCAGATTGTTACGGACGTGGCGATACCTAATATGTATACTTTTTCTCATTTATTAAAGTTTTACACAATAATAGCATTTTTGAAACAAAAAAATTATGTTTTAATGTGTCCATGTTCTGAGACCTATAGTTTTTTTTATTTTTTGAGAGATTTTCTTATGTAGGGGCTCATTTTTTGCGGGATGAGGTGACGGTTTTATTGATACTATTTTGTGGGACATACGCATTTTTGATCACTTGGTGTTGCACCTTTTGTGATGCAAGGTGACAAAAATTGCTTGTTTTGACACAGTTTTTTTTTTTTTTACGGTGTTCATCCGAGGGGTTAGGTCATGTGATATTTTTATAGAGCTGGTTTTTACGGACGCGGCAATACCAAATATGTCTATTTAATTTTATTTTTTCTATTTTTAATTTTTTTTTTTTATTCCTTACTTGGGAACTTTTTTTTTTTTTACATGTGAAACTTTATTTTATTTTTTCAACCCTTTATTTTTTTTATTTTTTTTTACACTTTTCGTCCCCCATAAGGTCATACAAGACCTCTGGGGGACATTTGCTTCACTTTTTCTTTTTTTTTTCACTGTTGATTTCTCCTGTAACTGGGGCTGACATAGTAGCCCCAGTTACAGGACAAATGCACCCCTAGAGAGGCTGTACAGCAGCAATCCAGCGCTGTACAGCCTCAGAGCAGGGCTGATCGAGGTCTCTGAGAGACCTCACACAGCCCCTGCACACTCCGGTCACGGCGGTCACATGACCGCCGGGCCGGAACAGGAAGCGCAAAAAAGTGTCACACATCTGGTATCTCTGTATTCAGGAGAAGTTGAGGAATGTGTTTTGGGGTGTCTTTTTACATATACCCATGCTGGGTGAGATAAATATCTTGGTCAAATGCCAACTTTGTATAAAAAAATGGGAAAAGTTGTCTTTTGCCAAGATATTTCTCTCACCCAGCATGGGTATATGTAAAATGACACCCCAAAACACATTCCCCACCTTCTCCTGAGTACGGAGATACCAGATGTGTGACACTTTTTTGCAGCCTAGGTGGGCAAAGGGGCCCATATTCCAAAGAGCACCTTTCGGATTTCACAGGTCATTTTTTACAGAATTTGATTTCAAACTCCTTACCACACATTTGGGCCCCTAGAATGCCAGGGCAGTATAACTACCCCGCAAGTGACCCCATTTTGGAAAGAAGAGACCCCAAGGTATTCGCTGATGGGCATAGTGAGTTCATGGAAGTTTTTATTTTTTGTCACAAGTTAGTGGAATATGAGACTTTGTATGAAAAAAAAATAAAAAAAAATCATCATTTTCCACTAACTTGTGACAAAAAATAAAAAATTCTAGGAACTTGCCATGCCCCTCACGGAATACCTTGGGGTGTCTTCTTTCCAAAATGGGGTCACTTGTGGGGTAGTTATACTGCCCTGGCATTTTCCAGGGGCCCTAATGTGTGGTAAGTAGGTAAATGACCTGTGAAATCCAAAAGGTGCTCTTTGGAATGTGGGCCCCTTTGCCCACCTAGGCTGCAAAAAAGTGTCACACATCTGGTATCTCCGTACTCAGGAGAAGGTGGGGAATGTGTTTTGTGGTGTCATTTTACATATACCCATGCTGGGTGAGAGAAATATCTTTGCAAAAGACAACTTTTCCCATTTTTTTATACAAAGTTGGCATTTGACCAAGATATTTATCTCACCCAGCATGGGTATATGTAAAAAGACACCCCAAAACACATTCCTCAACTTCTCCTGAATACAGAGATACCAGATGTGTGACACTTTTTTGCAGCCTAGGTGGGCAAAGGTGCCCAAATTCCTTTTAGGAGGGCATTTTTAGACATTTGGATACCAGACTTCTTCTCACGCTTTGGGGCCCCTAAAATGCCAGGGCAGTATAAATACCCCACATGTGACCCCATTTTGGAAAGAAGACACCCCAAGGTATTCAATGAGGGGCATGGCGAGTTCATATAAAAAAAAAAATTTTGGCACAAGTTAGCGGAAATTGATTTTTTTGATTTTGTTCTCACAAAGTCTCCCTTTCCGCTAACTTGGGACAAAAATTTCAATCTTTCATGGACTCAATATGCCCCTCAGCGAATACCTTGGGGTGTCTTCTTTCCAAAATGGTGTAATGAGATTTTTTTTTTCCGTTCAGCCTCTGGGCTGAAAGAAAAAAATGAACGGCACAGATTTCTTCATTCGCATCGATCAATGTGGATGAAAAAATCTCTGCCAAAAAAAAAAAAGGAGGGGAAAGGCGTCTGCCAGGACATAGGAGCTCCGCCCAACATCCATACCCACTTAGCTCGTATGCCCTGGCAAACCCGATTTCTCCATTCACATCAATCGATGTAGATGAATAAATCATTGCCGGGATTTTTATTTTTTTTTATATATACAAAGTGTTTGCCAAAGTATATGAACACCGCCACCTCCTCAGCTCATATGCCTCGGCAAACGTATCTTTTACTGCAGAGGAGAAATCTCGTCTTGCAGCGCCGCATACACCGACTTGCGTGTAATCTGACAGCAGCGCAATGCTTCTGTCAGAATGCACATCAGTGCTGCAGCTAGTCGATCGGTTGGTCCACCTGAAAGGTAAAAAAAACAAAACAAAAAAGAAAAAACCAGGCCGCAACGCAATAAATTTATTAACTGTTGAACAGAACATAGAAACTTTTTTTTAACTTTTTTAACTGAACGTTTAACTTTTTTACTTACCGGTAATTTTTTTTTTGTTTAGTTTTTTTTACCTTTATAGAACAAACCTCTCCTTCCCCATGGGACAATGTGCAAAGCGCAAATCGCCCAAAGATGTGGCGAAGTACGTTATGCACTTTATCCCAGGTGAAAGGAGAGGTTTGCAGCAGCTGTGAGTAAAAGGGCCCTAATAGCCCTGTGTGCCTGTCCTGTGAGATGCAATCCCTATGCTAGGTGTACCTGTGTGTGGTACTTCCGGAAACACTCACCAAAGCATAGGGCAGGGTGGTCAGGACAGTCAGGACAGAAATAGCGGGTGTCACGCCTTATTCCACTCCTGCTACAGACACGACATCTTTTTCGGGGTGACTGTTGGGTTGAGGTACCAGGAACGACACTGGGGAAATGTCGCTCGTGTAGACGGCTAACTACACTGGTGGATGGGGCCACGGAACCTCCTGGGTAAAGGAGGTTCTCGATGATCTCTTCCTGGAATTTGAGGAAGGATCGTGTTCTCCCAGCCTTACTGTAGAGAACAAAACTATTGTACAGCGGCAATTGAATTAAATATACAGACACCTTCTTATACCAGCGTCTGGTTCTGCGGGAAACTAAATACGGAGACAACATCTGGTCATTGAAGTCCACCCCTCCCATGAACGCATTATAGTCGTGGACACAGAGGGGCTTTTCAATGACACGGGTTGCTCGCTCAATTTGGATTGTCGTGTCTGCGTGAATGGAGGAGAGCATGTAAACGTCACGCTTGTCTCTCCATTTCACCGCGAGCAGTTCTTCGTTACACAAGGCAGCCCTCTCCCCCCTTGCAAGACGGGTGGTTACAAGCCGTTGGGGGAAGCCCACACGACTAGTTCGCGCGGTGCCACAGGCGCAAATCCGTTCTAGAAACAAATGCCTAAAGAGGGCCACACTTGTGTAAAAATTGTCCACATAAAGATGGTACCCCTTGCCGAATAAGGGTGACACCAAGTCCCAGACTGTCTTCCCACTGCTCCCCAGGTAGTCAGGGCAACCGACCGGCTCCAGGGTCTGATCTTTTCCCTCATAGATCCGAAATTTGTGGGTATAGCCTGTGGCCCTTTCACAGAGCTTATACAATTTGACCCCATACCGGGCACGCTTGCTTGGGATGTATTGTTTGAAGCCAAGGCGCCCGGTAAAATGTATTAGAGACTCGTCTACGCAGATGTTTTGCTCGGGGGTATACAAATCTGCAAATTTCTGGTTGAAATGGTCTATGAGGGGCCGAATTTTGTGGAGCCGGTCAAAAGCTGCGTGGCCTCTGGGACGGGAGGTGGTGTTGTCGCTAAAATGCAGGAAACGGAGGATGGCCTCAAATCGTGCCCTGGACATAGCAGCAGAGAACATGGGCATGTGATGAATCGGGTGCGTGGACCAATATGACCGCAATTCATGCTTTTTAGTTAGACCCATGTTGAGGAGAAGGCCCAAAAAAATTTTAAGTTCGGAAACTTGGACTGGTTTCCACCGGAAAGGCTGGGCATAAAAGCTTCCCGGGTTGGCGGATATAAATTGTGTGGCATACCGGTTTGTCTCTGCTACGACTAAGTCCAAGAGCTCCGCAGTCAAGAACAGCTCAAAAAATCCCAGGGCCGAACCGATTTGAGCCGTCTCAACCCGAACTCCAGACTGGGCGGTGAAAGGGGGAACTACAGGTGCGGCTGAAGTTGGTGACTGCCAATCAGGGTTTGCCAGCACCTCAGGGATTCTAGGGGCTCTACGGGCCTGTCTGTGCGGTGGCTGCGACGGGGTAACTACTGCACGTGCCACCGTACCAGCTTCAACTGCCCTTCTGGTGCTCGCCACGTCACCATGTTGTACGGCAGTGCTGGTACTAGGTCCAGGGAGGGCTGCGCTGCTGGTGTATGCCTCACCACGTGATCCGGCAGCGACAGCCCCACTCTGCTGCTCTTGAAGCGGATCCTGCGTAACCTGTGGTCTAGCGACACGGGGCCGGGTACGCCTGGTGCTGCCAGGGACCTCAACCTCCTCGTCCGAACTTTGGGTCAGAGAGCCACTGCTTTCCACAGGTTCATATTCTGACCCGCTAGATTCGTCAGATGAGGGTTCCCACTCCTCATCCGACTGGGTCAGAATCCTGTAGGCCTCTTCAGAAGAATACCCCCTGTTTGACATTTTGGACTACTAAATTTAGGGGTATTCCCTGAGACTACCCAAGAAAAAAAGCAAACCTGTCTTACAAAGGGGAGGCTAGCGAAGTACCAGAGGCCGCTGCGGTTGATAAAAAATATCAAAACTGATTTTTTTATCGCGCAGTGCGTGTAAAATGAATGTGCAGTGATCAAAAAAAAATATATTTTTTGTCACTGCGGTGGGGGGGGCGTGGGTGAACGCACGTGTGGGCGACCGATCAGGCCTGATCGGGCAAACACTGCGTTTTGGGTGGAGGGCGAGCTAAGGTGACACTAATACTATTATAGATCTGACCGTGATCAGTTTTGATCACTTACAGATACTATAAAAGTACAAATGCTGATTAGCGATACGCTAATCAGCGAATAAAAGTGACTGCGGTGCGGTGGGGTGGGCGCTAACTGACGCTAACTACCTAACCAAGGGGCCTAAACTATCCCTAAAACCTAACAGTCAATACCAGTGAAAAAAAAAAGTGACAGTTTACACTGATCACTTTTTTTCCTTTCACTAGTGATTGACAGGGGCGATCAAAGGGGTGATCAAAGGGTTAATTGGGGTGCAGGGGGGTGATCTGGGGCTAAGGTGTAGTGTTTGGTGTACTCACAGTTCAGTCTGCTCCTGTGCTGGATCCAACCGACGAAAAGGACCAGCACAGGAGCAGACAAGCCATATAACAGATCATATTTACTAATATGATCTGTTATATGACTTGTGATTGGATTTTTTGAAAATCGCCAGCCTGCCAGCCAATGATCGTTGCTGGCAGGCTGGTGACGAACTTGTTCTTTTAATTTTGCCGGCCCGCGATGCGCATGCGCGGGCCGGCTTTGAGCGAAATCTCGCGTCTCGCGAGATGACGCGTATATGCGTGATTGTGCGCAGCGCTGCCACCTCCGGAACGCGAATCTGCGTACAGCGGTCCGGAGGTGGTTAAGCTGCGCCCTTACTCCTCTGGTAATGAAGAACAGCGGGTGGGGGTTGTTATTTCCCTGCTGCAGGGGGACCCGTAATCCTGGGCGTTCTCTTTACCCACTGATTCCCAGGCTCTCCGGTCAGTGGATGAATTTTTTGGGGCCTTGGGTCTCATATATGACGACCCTGACCGAGTCGCACTGGCTGAATCAAAATTACGGAGACTCCTACAGGGAGAGCGGCCAGTAGAGGAGTATTGCGCAGAGTTCCGTAGGTGGGCTACGGATATCCAGTGGAACGACCCGGATCTCAGGAGTCAGTTCTGCTCTGGGTTATCCGAAAGGATTAAGGATGCGCTTGCGCTGTACGAGACTCCCTTTTCACCTTGATGCGGTGCTGTCCCTTTCTATCAGAATAGATAGACGTCTTAGGGACAGATTGAAAAATCCGGAGCAATTGGTAACCCCTCCCAAGCAGCAGTTAGTCTGTACGGACTTAGACGAGCCTATGCAGCTAGGAGGAACTACTCGTCAGGTCCATCCTCCTGAGGCTCGCCGTAGGCGTGGGGTTTGTTTTTTCTGTGGGGAGAGGTGTCATTTTATTAATGTCTGTCCTTCCTTCCTCAAAAACAAAAGACCGTCGGAAAACTACTAACCCCAGGCTGTATGGAGGATGTCAGCCGGCGGGTATACGTTTCCTCCATACGAACATCGCAATTTGTGTTGCCAGCGGTTGTTGTTTTTGGAGTTAAGACGGAGACTATTTCTTTTTTTCTAGACAGTGGAGCAGGAGTACATTTGATAGATGCCCATTTTGCCCACACTATGGGTTTGTCTCTCTGTACGCTACAGAGACCTATTCCCATATTCGCTATTGATTCTGCTCCTCTGTCTCAGAGAAACCTCACTCACATTGTCCATAACTTACACCTTCGGGTAGGGGACCACCATAACGAGTTGCTTTCATGTTATGTTCTGGAGGGGCTTCCCACTCCGGTGGTGTTGGGTCTTCCCTGGTTGGTAGTGCACAATCCAGTGGTGGATTGGCAGGCCAGGGAGATATTGGAGTGGAGTGAGCAGTGCAGAGAAAATTGCTTAAATAGCAATTGCTTAGTCGCCTCCATAGCTACCCTACCAACATTTGTTTCGGACTTTGAGGACGTTTTTTCTGAAAAGGGTTGTCAGAAGTTACCACCTCACCGTCCTTATTATTGCCCGGTTAACCTGATTCCCGGTGCAAAATTACCCAAGACCAGGTTATATAATCTTTCGGGTCCAGAGAGACAAGCCATGAAAGATTATATCTCCGAGAGCTTGGCTAAGGGACACATCAGACCCTCTTCTTCACCCGTGGCTGCAGGGTTTTTCTTCGTTAAAAAGAAAGATGGGGGCCTGCGTCCTTGCCTAGATTTTCGCGAATTAAACCAGATAACCATCCGAGACCCATACCCTCTTCCTCTCATTCCTGACCTGTTTAACCAGATTGCGGGTGCTAGGTGGTTCTCAAACTTGATCTTAGGGGGGCCTACAATCTGATTCGTATCAAGTAAGGGGATGAGTGGAAGACAGCCTTTAACACCCCTGAGGGGCATTATGAAAATCTAGTCATGCCTTTCGGTCTGACCAATGCTCCTGCTGTCTTCCAACATTTCGTTAATGACATTTTTAGTCATCTTATCGGCAGGTTTGTGGTGATATACCTAGATGATATTTTAATTTATTCGTCAGATCTGAAAACACATGAGGTGCATGTCAGACAGGTACTGCAGGTCCTACGGACGAATAAATTATATGCTAAAATTGAAAAGTGTGTTTTCGCCATTCAGGAAATACAGTTCCTAGGGTATTTATTATCTGCTTCAGGTTTCCGTATGGATCCTCGGAAGGTCCAGGCAATTTTAGATTGGGATCTTCCTGAGAACCTCAAAGCACTGCAATGGTTCTTGGGCTTCGCAAATTTCTATAGAAAATTCATTAAAAATTATTCGGTGATTGTAAAACCCCTTACTGACATGACTAGGAAGGGGTCTGATTTTTCTAAATGGTCTGACGCTGCTAAAATTGCTTTTTCCTCTCTAAAAGAGAGGTTTACCTCGGCACCTGTACTAATCCAACCTGATGTCTCCCAGCCTTTTATTGTTGAAGTAGATGCGTCAGAGGTGGGAGTGGGGGCTGTGCTGTCTCAGGGTCCGTCTCCTGGCAAATGGCGTCCTTGTGCTTTCTTTTCTAAAAAACTATCTGCAGCAGAGAAGAACTATGATATTGGCAATAGGGAACTATTAGCTATTAAACTAGCGTTTGAAGAATGGCGTCACTTTTTAGAGGGGGCAATCCACCCCGTCACTGTGATTACGGACCACAAAAATCTTCTGTACCTCGAATCAGCTAAGCGTCTCACCCCTAGACAAGCTAGGTGGTCGCTATTTTTTACCAGGTTTAACTTTGTTATTACCTATCGTCCTGGGGCAAAAAATACCAAGGCAGATGCATTATCGCGTTGTTTCCCTGGAGGGGGTAATGTGAGTGATCCGGTACCCATTCTACAAAGAGGAGTGGTTGTCTCTGCGGTACACTCTGTTCTGGAGGGGAAGGTGTTAGAGGCCCAGGGGGACGCCCCGGTCTCTTGCCCCTCAGAGAAATTGTTTGTACCGTTGAACCTGCGTCCCAAATTATTAAAGGAACATCATAATTCGGCACTCGCTGGGCACCCGGGTAGTAAAGCAACCTTGGAGCTATTGTCTCGTCGTTTTTGGTGGCCAAGGTTGCGTCAGGATGTAATGGATTTTGTGTCTTCTTGTTCTAATTGTGCGCGCGCAAAAGTCTCTCATACACGTCCTGCAGGGTCTTTATTGCCACTTGTCATTCCCAATAGGCCATGGACACATCTGTCAATGGATTTTATCACTGACTTACCTTTGTCTGCGGGTAAAACAGTTATCTTGGTAGTAGTGGACAGGTTTAGCAAAATGGTACACTTCATTGTGTTACCCGCACTACCTAATGCTAAGACTCTTGCTCAGGTATTCATCAGTGAAATCGTGAAGCTTCACGGGGTCCCTTCCGATGTTGTTTCGGATCGGGGAACCCAGTTTATTTCTAAGTTTTGGAAAGCTTTTTGTTCCCGTTTGGGGGTACATTTGTCCTTTTCCTCAGCTTTCCATCCTCAGTCGAATGGACAGACTGAGTGTACCAACCAAAACCTTGAGACATATCTAAGATGTTTTGTGTCTGAAAACCAAGAGGTGTGGTCATCATATTTACTGTTAGCCGAGTTTGCCATAAATAATCGCCGTCAGGAATCTACTGGCAAGTCACCATTTCTTGGTGCATATGGTTTTCATCCCCAATTCTGTACTTTCTGGGGTTCCCGAAGAGGAACGGTTTTCGTTGTCTCTTTCATCTGTATGGCAGAAAGTGCAAGCTAATTTGAAAAATATGGGAGGTAAATATAAATGCATGGCTGATAAGAAACGGTCGCCAGGTCCGGACCTAGGAGTGAATGACTATGTGTGGTTATCTACTAGGAATATTAAATTAAAGGTTCCCTCTTGGAAACTGGGTCCTAGGTTTATTGGTCCTTACAAAATAGTAGCCATCATTAACCCCGTGGCTTTTCGCCTGGAGCTACCTCAGACTAAAATTCATAACGTCTTCCATAAATCGTTACTCAAAAAGTATGTTCCACCTCTAGAACCATCACCGCTGCCACCCCCTCCTGTTATTGTGGATGGTAATCTAGAGTTTCAAATATCCAAAATTGTTGATTCTCGTCGGGTCCGCCGTTCTCTTCAATATCTGGTGCATTGGAGGGGTTACGGTCCCGAGGAAAGAATGTGGGTTCCAGCGTCTGAGGTAAACGCCGACAGGTTAGTTCGGGTTTTTCATGCCTCTCATCCTGAGAGACCTAGTCCTGAGTGTCCGGAGGCCCCTCGTGGAAGGGGGGGTACTGTCACGAGGGTGTCAAGAGCCACGTCTGACTCCGTTATACCCGGGGTCAGGAAGTCCCAGCGGGTGGCTGCACATTCGATGTACAAAGACAGTGCTGTTTCGTAATGGTAGCTTTCTGGGTTTGCCTTGCAATCCTTTTTCGCTCACTCAGGGATCCGTAGCTTCTCCTCCTCAGCTGTTTCTTGTCCAGCAATCCCAACCTCCTTATATTCCAATCTCCCACTTCTCTGGTTGCCAGATATAGAGCTTCCTGCCTGGACTTCTATACTGACCCACTGGAGCTGAGTAGCTGAGATCCCTGGTTGTTGTTCCAGAGCGTTACCCTCCGGATCCCTGTTGGGCCTTGGTGGTCTGCTGTTGTCGCCCACCTGGGATTATATGTTTGTCTGTATTGTCTGTCCTCTCCTTGGTGTTTTCCTTTTAGTGTCAGTGGTGCGGACTAGTGATCCCACCGCCCTGTTCACTACACAGGGCTCATCTTAGGGAAAGCCAGGGTTTAGGCACGTGATCGGCGTACGGGTGAGGAACCCGTCTAGGGACGTCAGGGCAGTCAGGTGCCAGCCGCAAGGTGAGTCAGGGGTCACCACCTTTCCCTCTCCCTTGGACAGGGCCTACCCATTTCCCTCCCTTTGCGTGACGCCGGTCATTACAGAAATACATCCAGGCACCTCTTGATCTCTTTTAATGTTCATATTTCTATCATAAGAGAAAATAAAAAGGAAATAAGGAAATAATATAGGGAAGACTACATGGACCATGTGGTCTTCTACTACCAATCTATGTTTCTGTGTAATCTACATCACCTTAAAGCATAGCTGATTTTTTAAAAAAAGTTAGCATTATGGCTATGCTTTTTTGTACAATCACAACTGTGAAAGAACAATTATGTTTGGGTTTCCCTAATGTTTTTTCAGCTGCACAGCTAGATGCATTTCACTCAGAAGCTGTAACGGAACCATGAACCAGACGTACAACAAGGGATAAGTGAAAATAAGAAGACTTTATTGAAAATAAAGCTGTAAAGCAAAAGTCCAAACGGATGGCGAAACCGAAGCAGAGTCTTTGCGAAGCCAGAGGTCAGGAACCAGAAGGGTAGTCAGACGAAGCCAGGATCAGGAACCAGCAGGGTAGTCAGACGAAGCCAGGATCAGGAACCAGCAGGGTAGTCGGACGAAACCAGGATCAGGAACCAGCAGGGTAGTCGGACGAAACCAGGATCAGGAACCAGAAGCAGCAGCAGTCTAGAAGCATGTGAACACAGGAGGACCAAGCAAGGAACTGAAGCCACAGACCTCCTATATATATGAGCTAGGCATCCAGCTCCTCCCAGTGGGAAGGAGGAGCCGCAGGGTGGGAGGCTACAAGAAACCCAGAAACCAAGATGGCCGCCAGCACATGTCAAACGAAGGAGAACAGCAAGAAGGTAAGACCATGACAGTACCTCCCCCTCAAGGGCCCCTCCTCCGCGGAGTAAAGAACGGTTTCTGAGGGAAGCGTGCGTGGAAGGCTCGGAGCAAGGCAGGAGCATGGACATCTGCGGAGGGAACCCAGGAACGCTCCTCTGGACCATAACCACGCCAATGGACCAAAAACTGCACCCGACCGCGGACCAGGCGTGAGTCCAGGATATTGCTCACCTCATACTCCTCACGATTACCCACTTGGACCGGACGAGGCCGAGGAACCGAGGAAGTGAAACGATTACACACCAGTGGCTTCAACAGGGAGACATGAAACACGTTGGAGATCCGCATGCCAGGAGGAAGCGCAAGGGCATAGGCTACCGGGTTTACCCTGCGAAGCACTCGGAAGGGACCAACAAAGCGAGGCGCCAGCTTGGGAGTGGGCACTCGAAGGTTGAGGTTGCGGGTGGACAACCATACACGGTGTCCGACCTGGTAGGAAGGAGCAGGCGCTCGTCTGCGATCAGCCTGGAGTCTCTGGTGCTGCGCAGAGACCTCAAGGGACTTCTGGATCAGTACCCAAGAAGCACGTAGGACGGAAAGGTGATCCTCCACAGCCGGAATATCCTGGGGAGAGAATACCTCCGGTAACACGGCAGGTTGGAACCCATAATTGGCCATGAAGGGAGACGTCCCAGAGGAAGAGTTCACCGCCGTGTTCCTGGCAAACTCAGCCCAAGGCAGGAGGTCAACCCAATTGTCTTGGTGATCGGAGACATAGCAACGAAGGAATTGCTCCAAGGCCTGATTGGATCGTTCTGCGGCCCCATTGGACTGAGGGTGGTAGGCCGAGGAGAAGGAGAGATGAATCCCCAACTGGGAGCAAAAGGCGCGCCAGAACCTGGACACAAACTGACTCCCCCGATCCGACACAATCTCCTTGGGCAAACCGTGCAACCGGAAGACCTCCCTGGCAAAAATCGTGGCCAACTCTTGTGCAGAGGGTAACTTCTTGAGAGGAACACAGTGGCACATTTTGGAAAACCGATCCACAATCATGAGAATGACCGTATGGCCTCGGGATGCAGGGAGGTCCACAATGAAATCCATCCCCAGGTGTGACCATGGGCGCTCCCCGGTGGCTATGGGTTGCAGAAGGCCCAACGGAAGGTGCCGAGGGGACTTACTCTGGGCACAAACGGAGCATGCCGCTACATATGCGGCGATGTCGGAACGTAGGGAAGGCCACCAGAACAGACGTGAAACAGCCCAGGACAGCTGATTCTTTCCAGGATGCCCCGCGGTCTTGGAGTTATGGTAGGTTCGCAACAACCGAGTGCGCAACTCCTCAGGCACAAAACATCTGCCGTTGGGTCTCCCAGAGGGAGCACCAGATTGAGCCGCCAAAATCTGCTCACCCAGGGGAGAGGTCAGGCTGGTGCGAATGGCGGCCAAGATCTGATTCGGAGGTATGACCGAAGTCGGAATCGACTCCTCCCTGGACAGCTCGGAGTACTGCCGTGATAAGGCATCCGCCCTGATGTTCTTGGACCCGGGTAGGTAGGAGACCACGTAATTAAAACGTGACAAGAACAGAGCCCATCTGGCCTGACGTGGTGTCAATCTCTTGGCCTCAGAAAGGTAGGTCAGATTCTTGTGGTCCGTCAGGATGAGGACCGGAACCACCGAACCCTCGAGCAAGTGCCTCCATTCTTTAAGGGCCTGCACGATGGCCAATAACTCCCTGTCACCAATCTGATAGTTGCACTCCGCGGAAGACAGTTTCCGGGAGTAAAACCCACAAGGAAGCAGAGGACCCTCTGGTGTTCTACGCTGAGACAGAGGGGCGCCTACTCCCGTCTCAGACGCGTCCACCTCGAGGACAAAGGGCAACCCAGGGTTGGGATGCGACAAAATCGGAGCCGACACAAAGGCGGACTTTAGAGCCTCAAAAGCTCGGATGGCCTCGAGCGGCCAGACCTGGGAATTACTGCCCTTCCTGGTCAGATCCGTGAGAGGCTTGGCTAGCATGGAAAAGTCCCTGATGAACTTCCGATAATAATTGGCGAAGCCCAAAAAGCGCTGCAGGGAACGAAGACCACTGGGCTGGGGCCACTGTAAGACAGCCGAAACCTTCTCAGGATCCATGGAGAACCCCTCAGCGGAAATGATGTAACCTAAGAAGGTTACCTGGGATCGGTGAAATTCACATTTCTCAAGCTTACCGAACAGCTTGTTCTCTCGTAACCGTTGCAACACTCGTCTGACATCCAGAATGTGGGCCTCCATGGATTCAGAATATACCAAGATGTCATCCAAATAGACCACCACACACTGCTGCAACAGGTCACGGAAAACATCGTTGATGAATTCCTGAAAGACTGCGGGCGCATTGCACAACCCAAAGGGCATAACCAAGGATTCATAATGACCGGTCCTGGTGTTAAACGCGGTCTTCCACTCATCGCCCGCCTTGATCCTTACCAGGTTATATGCCGCCCTCAGGTCGAGTTTGGTAAAGACCGTGGCCCCTTTAAGGCGATCGAACAGCTCGGAAATCAAGGGTATCGGGTAAGCGTTCTTGATCGTGATGCGATTGAGACCCCTGTAATCGATGCAAGGCCTCAACTCACCGCCCTTCTTTTTCACAAAGAAAAATCCAGCCCCTGCCGGGGACGAGGATTTGCGAATGTGTCCGCGTGAAAGCGCCTCCCTCACGTACTCCTCCATGGCCTCATTCTCCGCTACCGACAGTGGATAGACTTTGCCACGAGGAGGAACGGCACCAGATTGTAACTCTATGGCACAATCGTATGGGCGGTGCGGAGGTAGGGCAACCGCGCGCACCTTATCGAATACATCCCGGTACTCCTCGTATTCAGGAGGCAACAGAGAGTCCGAGGAAGTACACAGCAACTTGACAGACCCATGGATGCAACTAGCCCCACACTGCGGTGACCACGAGAGGATCTCGGCCGATCTCCAATCGAAAGTCGGATTATGCTTCCGGAGCCAGGGGTACCCCAAGACCACCGAGTAGTGTGGAGACGAAATAACCTGGAGGCAGACCGACTCTCTGTGAACGGCACCAATGGCTATCCCCACTGGAAGGGTCTCATGAGTCACGTGTGGCGGCAGAAGGGGTCTGCCGTCTATCGCCTCAAGAGCCAGTGGGGAACCTCGAGCCTGCAGAGGAATGGAATTGGCGGCAGCGAACACATTATCAATGAACAAACCACCAGCACCAGAGTCCACCAACGCCTGGGTCGTCACCGAGCCCCCGACCCAGGAGAGGACAACAGTGATCAGTGGTTTGTCAACACGGGAAACCGGGGACGAGGAGACTCCACCCAAGATCTGCCCCCGACAGGATCTCAGGTGCGAGCGTTTCCCGGACGGTTCGGACATGCCAACCGAAAATGCCCACCGAGACCACAGTACATGCATCGGCCCTCGCGTCTCCGGAGTACCCTCTCCCCCTCGGACAGGCGAGCAAACCCCAGCTGCATGGGTTCACCCCCAGACAAGTCATCCCCAGGAGGCGTGGGAGGAGAGGGAGGCACGGGTGGGACAGCAAACGTAGGCGCCAATCTGTTAGAAACCCTCCGCAGGCTCTCCTTAAAGGAAGGTCTCTCCCTGAGTCTGGTGTCAATCAAAATCAGGAAAGAAATAAGAGACTCGAGCTCCACTGGTAGGTCCTTAGCTGCAACCTCATCCTTCAAGGCATCCGAGAGACCATGAGAGAAAGCAGCGACCAGAGCCTCATTATTCCAGCCCACCTCTGCTGCCAGGGTACGAAACTCAATGGCGTATTCAGCTACGGATCGTGAACCCTGTCTGATGGACATAAGGAGCTTCGCAGCAGAGGCAGCACGAGCCGGCACATCGAATACCTTCCGAAGAGAAGCAACAAAACCGGAAAACTCGGCAACCACCGGATTGTTGTTCTCCCATAAAGGGCTGGCCCAGGCCAAGGCCTTGTCCGAAAGCAGCGAGATCAAGAAGCCCACCTTTGATCTCTCAGTGGGAAAGGCATGTGGCAGCAACTCGAAATAAATGCCCACCTGGTTAAGGAAACCTCGGCACTGAGTTGGCTCTCCCCCAAAGCGCTGTGGAAGAGGGGCAGAACCGGTCATACCCCGAAACACCGCAGGTGCAACAACAGGTGTCGGGGTAGACTCTGGCGCAACAACCGGAGCGGCAGTAGGAGCGGGCCCAGGAGCGACAACCGACCCATCGGCAACGGGAGCGAAATGAGCCGTGCGTTCAAGCAGGGTTTGCAACGCCACAGCGAACCGACCCAACAGGTGATCCTGCTGATCAAGTCTGGCAACCAGCGTGGGTAGCGAGGATGGCCCTGTACCGTCAGAATTCATGGCTTGGTCCTAATGTCACGGAACCATGAACCAGACGTACAACAAGGGATAAGTGAAAATAAGAAGACTTGAAAATAAAGCTGTAAAGCAAAAGTCCAAACGGATGGCGAAACCGAAGCAGAGTCTTTGCGAAGCCAGAGGTCAGGAACCAGAAGGGTAGTCAGACGAAGCCAGGATCAGGAACCAGCAGGGTAGTCAGACGAAGCCAGGATCAGGAACCAGCAGGGTAGTCGGACGAAACCAGGATCAGGAACCAGCAGGGTAGTCGGACGAAACCAGGATCAGGAACCAGAAGCAGCAGCAGTCTAGAAGCATGTGAACACAGGAGGACCAAGCAAGGAACTGAAGCCACAGACCTCCTATATATATGAGCTAGGCATCCAGCTCCTCCCAGTGGGAAGGAGGAGCCGCAGGGTGGGAGGCTACAAGAAACCCAGAAACCAAGATGGCCGCCAGCACATGTCAAACGAAGGAGAACAGCAAGAAGGTAAGACCATGACAGAAGCAGGGATGTCTCCTTTCTATGGAAGTCTGCCAGCACTGTACTGCTGTAATGTCCTTTCCCTTACTTCCCATTATGTTTATTTTCAGCTCTGGAGCTCACAGAACAGATACGGAGGTATAAATCACACTTACACACACACACAAACAGAACAGATAAGGAGGAATAGATCACACAGACACACAGGAGACTCCTGTGATGTTCAGAAACACTGTAGGAGCAGTTCTTTTATCAGGCTCAGGATGTCAGTTTGCTCTGACCCCAGAAGCTACTTCTGTCATCCCACTGGCTCTCTGCTAAGCAGTCAAAGGGTGCCGATGAGTTGCCATGGCAGCTGGGGGCCTAACAAAGAACCCCACTTTTGCCATGTATGTGATCCGATTAAGTCTTGAAAGAGGGCCTAATAAGCTGCCTGTCAGTGCAGCCTAAACAGGTATCAAGTTGTAATCTTGTATAACTGAATGTGCCCTAACAGAAAGGGATACATTTAAAGACGCTATGCAGCTTTTTTGACTATTTTAGGCTACTTTCACACTAGCGTTCGGGTGTCCGCTCGAGCGCTCCGTTTGAAGGGGCTCACGAGCGGCCCCGAACGGATCCGTACTGTCCCAATGCATTCTGAGTGGATAAGGATCCGCTCAGAATGCATCAGTCTGGCAGCGTTCAGCCTCCGTTCCGCTCAGCAGGCGGACACCCGAACGCAGCTTGCAGCGTTTTGATGTCCGCCTGGCCGTGCGGAGGCGTGCGGATCCGTTCAGACTTACAATGGAAGTCAATGGAGACGGATCCGTCTGTCCTGGCTCCGCTTTGACACGGATCCGTTCGAAAACGTTCACGTCTCTGCGCATGCCCAGTAACTTCCTGTCCCTCCCCCTCATCGTCGGCCATTTTGGATTATCGACTTGGTGAGACTGGTAAGTATGAAGTTTTGTCTGTTTGTCTATCTTTCTTTTTTTACTATCTATCTATCTCTCTATTTCTATGGTGGGGGGGCTGCTGGCACTTGGTAAGGGGTGTGTGTCTGGAACTGTGGGAGCCGCTGGCACTGGTGGTGTGGGCTGCCTTTATGGGGGGGCTTCTGGCACTGGGGGGGGGCCTGTGTGGCTGGAACTGGGGGGGGTCTGCTGGCAATGGTATGATGTGTGTGGCTGGAACTGTGCGGTGCTTCTGACATTGCGGCGGTGTTTGTGGCTGGAACTGTGCGGTGCTTCTGACATTGCGGCGGTGTTTGTGGCTGGAACTGTGCGGTGCTTCTGACATTGCGGCGGTGTTTGTGGCTGGAACTGTGCGGTGCTTCTGACATTGCGGCGGTGTTTGTGGCTGGAACTGTGCGGTGCTTCTGACATTGCGATAGTGTTTGTGGCTGGAACTGTGCGGTGCTTCTGACATTGCGGCGGTGTATGTGGCTGGAACTGTGCGGTGCTTCTGACATTGCGGCGGTGTTTGTGGCTGGAACTGTGCGGTGCTTCTGACATTGTGTTTGTGGCTGGAACTGTGCGGTGCTTCTGACATTGCGGCGGTGTTTGTGGCTGGAACTGTGCGGTGCTTCTGACATTGCGATAGTGTTTGTGGCTGGAACTGTGCGGTGCTTCTGACATTGCGGCGGTGTATGTGGCTGGAACTGTGCGGTGCTTCTGACATTGCGGCGGTGTTTGTGGCTGGAACTGTGCGGTGCTTCTGACATTGCGGCGGTGTTTGTGGCTGGAACTGTGCGGTGCTTCTGACATTGCGGCGGTGTTTGTGGCTGGAACTGTGCGGTGCTTCTGACATTGCGGCGGTGTTTGTGGCTGGAACTGTGGGAGCTGCTGGCATTGGGGTGGCTGAGGGCATTGTGGGAAGGTTGTTTGGAACTGGGGGCCTGATGTCATTGTGGGGGGCTGCTGTCTCTGGGGGTGTTTATGGCAGTTGGGGGGGGAATCATGGCTCCTGTCGGATTCATTTTTTTGTATCATTTTATTATTAGGGTCGTTCCCAAAAAAAGAAAAAAAAGAAATTTATCTGCGGTGGGCAAGCCCAGACCTATATTTTAAAAGGTAAGTATTAAAAAAAAAAAATTGTTGATATATGAGGAAATAGTGCTCTACAAGTTCCTTTAACGTTATCTGCATTTTGTCTGGTATTCTGTTGCGTACAGATGTCATCAAAGAAGACATCCATAGACTGGAGTGACCCACCCAGAAGGCGCCGCCGCCGTATTCAGTGGCCGGTAAGTATAAAATCAACACTTGGAGTTTTTACTGTTTGATTCCTTGCATTAATCAGTATGTGCTCTTATTATAGATTTCATCATCATCATCTGCGGAGGGCTCTCCAGCAATGGCTAGCTCACCTGCCGAATCGCCAGCGTCCAGGGGAGGTGGACCAAGCCCGGACCGGGGCTGTCAAGAAGTAAGTATATATATATATATAGATATCGTAATTTTATATTTTTTTTTAAGTACAGTCTTCTAAAAAAAAAAATATTTGTTTTTAGCAATCTGCACCTAGAGCCGCCAGCGAGGATCCCCCAGTCGCCTCCAGAGTCCGCGGGAATGAGCGTGGCGGTCGTAGACGTGTAAGTATTGAATTAAGTAGTTTTAATTAGCATTTTGTATTAGGATTTACATTAAATTTTGTATTTCCTTTTTTTCAGGGTTTCGTAGGCTCCACCAGGGAAGATGAGGAGTTCGGGGTTCCGAGCATAGATAACCTGCTCCTCATCCGACTGGTGGAGGCGCGTCCAGCATTATGGGACCACTCCGACCGCCACCACGCCGATCATCGTCGTACCCAGCGGCTCTGGAGGGACATCTCTGCTTCAGTTTTTGAGACCTGGGGGGATCTAGATGCGGCGGCTCAGGAGAAATATGGTAAGTAAAACAATATGTATTTTAATACTTTAAAATATTGTTCTTTTCCTTCATCATGCTGATTTTAGTTTTTATTGTTTTTTTCGATAGTCAAACTGGTTACAACGCGTTGGCGATCTATCCGGGACCGCTTCAGGAGGGATTACAACAAGGAGGTTCAGGCCCCGAGTGGCTCCGGAGGAACCTCAGGGGCCACCTACATCCATACGGCGGCCCTGGGGTTCCTACGAAGGGCGATGGCACCGAAAAGGTAAATATTTATAACAACTGTTCAAAAAATAAATTGTAAAGGGGCTGTCTGAGACAGCGGAGCGTTTGGCTCCCCTGTTTTGGCCAGCCCCCCCCACAGTCAGATGGACAACTGTTCTCTCCGTCTGACTGTAAGGGGCTGTCTGAGACAGGGTAGCGTTTGGCTCCCCTGTTTTGGCCAGCCCCCCACAGTCAGATGGACAACTGTTCTCTCCGTCTGAATTTAAGGGGCTGTCTGAGACAGCGAGGCGTTTGGCTTCCCTGTTTTGGCCAGCCCCCCACAGTCAGATGGACAACTGTTCTCTCCGTCTGAATTTAAGGGGCTGTCTGAGACAGCGAGGCGTTTGGCTTCCCTGTTTTGGCCAGCCCCCCACAGTCAGATGGACAACTGTTCTCTCCGTCTGAATTTAAGGGGCTGTCTGAGACAGCGAGGCGTTTGGCTTCCCTGTTTTGGCCAGCCCCCCACAGTCAGATGGACAACTGTTCTCTCCGTCTGAATTTAAGGGGCTGTCTGAGACAGCGAGGCGTTTGGCTTCCCTGTTTTGGCCAGCCCCCCACAGTCAGATGGACAACTGTTCTCTCCGTCTGAATTTAAGGGGCTGTCTGAGACAGCGAGGCGTTTGGCTTCCCTGTTTTGGCCAGCCCCCCACAGTCAGATGGACAACTGTTCTCTCCGTCTGAATTTAAGGGGCTGTCTGAGACAGCAGAGCGTTTAGCTTCCCTGTTTTGGCCAGCCCCCTATGGTATACGGTAGACATAGCATAGAACAGTGTTTCCCAACCAGTGTGCCTCCAGCTGTTGCAAAACTACAACTCCCAGCATGCCCGCACAGCCAAAGGCTGTCCGGGCATGCTGGGAGTTGTAGTTTTGCAACAGCTGGAGGCACACTGGTTGGGAAACACTGGCATAGAACATGGATGTTTTATTTAGAGAACAATTCCTAACTTTCATTTTTTTTTTTTCTACAGAAGTGCCTGCAGCACTCGGGAGCCTGACCAACCTCCTGAGGCGGAACCGGAACGGATCGCCAGCGCCAGCCCTCCTGTCCCTCATGCATCGGCTCAGGATAATCCGAGTCCCCTACCGGGTCCCTCCGCTCAACAGAGGCTCTTAGGTTTTCGTCAAAATTTGAGAGCCCTGGTGAGCAGGCAGAGATCCGGTAGGCCAAATCGAGCTGATTATGCAAACCTTGTAGAGGTCGTTTCCGACGCTCTAGAAGGTTTTGCCCAACATCAGATGGAGTTTGGTGCTGACTTGATTCGCCGCTGGGAGGGGGCGGAGTCGGCGTTTCAACGCAGCCCAAACTACCATTATGGGCTAAGCATGATCAGTTTGATGGACTCAATGACGCCCGAGCAGTTGCATGAGTACAAGATCATGCTAGAGAACGGGTCATGGGAAATCATGCACCGCCCCCAACCCCCACCCCCACCCCCATCCCACACCTACCCCCCATCCCACACGAGTGGCCAGTACCGCCAACCTTTCCCTTCCCACCCCCCCGAGCATGTGTTTCCTTTTGCTTCTTTTTCTTCTCCTGCCCCGTATTTTCCTCCTACTTCTTTTCAAACTCCCTCCACCTCTACACATGCTCGGGCCTCCTCCTCCTCAGACCCTTCCTTTCTCCACACCCCGCAATTACGCCCTGCATCCTTTCCTGTGGCCCGTAGTTTTACCTCAGTGGATCGCCAGGACAGGGGGGCTACCATTGCCAGCCCCAGACCATCAACCCCACGACAGTCCACCTCCCCTCACCGTTATGAACAATTGTAAATATAATTTTTGTTTATATTTATTTTATTTATTTTCTGTAAAAAAAATAAAAAAATGTTTATACTTTACTGCACTGTGTCTGTGTTTTATTGTCCTGTACAGGGAACCTCGGCACTATAGCTGTGTTGAAATTAAAACTTCCCTAGTCTCACTACTGTGCGTTTATTATAACACCCTTGGTAGTTTTTATATCAAAACAGCATTAGTGCCAATGTCGTAAGATCCATTAAAACCTGACCATCAATATTGAGCTATCTTTTGGCTCTTTATTGATCGTAGACCCTATGATTGGCACATGAACAAGCAAATGCTTGTTCATTGTTCAATCTTGTGCCCTTTCATATGAGCCCTTGTGGGAGTCACGGTCCATGAGCATCAGGAATTCATTAATAAATTGTGAATTTAACGTTTAATGATTTCCCGATGACGCTAATATAACCAGTGTGATTACCACAAGGGACACGCAAGGGACATACAGTTTTTAAAGGGGTATTCACATAGACAATGTGGGGATTTCACTTGAATATGTCCCCATTGTCTGATAGGTGTGGGTAAACATTGGTAGGACCCGCACCTATATCGAGAACGGAGCGGGGAGCACTGTTGCTGTAGGACACATTTCCCATGGTATGTCCACCACCAAGCGCTAATCCCCGCCTCTCACATAGAAGTGAATGGAGGGCGGCAGCGCAGTGCGACCTCATCTACTTTCTTGGCTTCGTTCTCAATATATGTGAGGGTACCAGCCGTGGGACCCGCACCTATAAGACAATGTAGGTATATCTTAAAGTGGTATGCCCCCATTGTATGAGATGAGAAAACCCCTTTAAGGCCTCTTGCACACGACTGTATGCCCCAAGAGACATACGGTCCGTGAGCGGGTCATATGTCCCGTAGTGGCATTGATCGTGCGCACGAGAGCACACAGCATCATAGTGTACAATCATCCTGTGCAAGTTGAGCTGCCTGCGGGGATATAGTCTTGCACTAATAGATCATATGAGTGCGGGACAATAGCCCAGTTTGCGGCACAACATGGTCAGCATCATGATGCTCTGTACTCCTGTACGCACGATCAATGACGATCAGGGACATATGGCCCGCTAACGAACAATATACATCTTTAAGTGCATGTAGTCATGTACAAGAGTCCAAAAGGTGTGGTCCATTATCAAAGCCGGACCAGCTTTGGAACTTCAACAAGATAGCCCTGGAGAAATGTAGGAGCATTAAAACCCTATAGATCTGAATACATGAAGATGGAACCTAAAGATACTTTTCCTTCCAAAACGGATCCGCTAAACGGATGACAAAACGGAAACCAACGTGACAAACGGATCCGTAAAACAGACGGATCCGTACAAACGGATCCGTCTGAATGACTTCCGTTTGGCTCCGTTTAGTCAGTTTATTGACGGATCCGTTTGAAATGCCCTTCAAACGGATCCGTCAAACGCTAGTGTGAAAGTAGCCTTACCAGTCTCACCAAGTCGATAATCCAAAATGGCCGACGATGAGGGGGAGGGACAGGAAGTTACTGGGCATGCGCAGAGACGTGAACGTTTTCGAACGGATCCGTGTCAAAGCGGAGCCAGGACAGGCGGATCCGTCTCCATTGACTTCCATTGTAAGTCTGAACGGATCCGCACGCCTCCGCACGGCCAGGCGGACATCAAAACGCTGCAAGCTGCGTTCGGGTGTCCGCCTGCTGAGCGGAACGGAGGCTGAACGCTGCCAGACTGATGCATTCTGAGCGGATCCTTATCCACTCAGAATGCATTGGGACAGTACGGATCCGTTCGGGGCCGCTCGTGAGCCCCTTCAAACGGAGCGCTCGAGCGGACACCCGAACGCTAGTGTGAAAGTAGCCTAAGATTGAACACCAGTCTGTGGTACCTGTTGAAAACCTCATACTCACCAGTTCCCTGTTGCTCCATTCCAGCTCCTTTCAAAGTTTTCTAGTCTCTCTTCTGTAAAATACCATACGGACAGATTCAGGTGCACCACTGTGGTGACATGTCCCCAAGCGCACATGACCACTGTTCCCTCTAAGCTGCGTTCTCTGGAACTAAAAGATTTTAAAATTCCAATCTCTGCAGCAGGCAAAGCTGTTATTGGGCTTGTTAATGCTGATTAGTATATTGTTTTAACTCTCACATTTAGGGCTCATGTGCCGGCCGGGCCAGTATTGTGGTCCGCAAACAACAGGTCCACAATATACAGGCCCGGCCGTTTTTGCACCGCATCATGGATGCGGGCCCGTTCACTTGAATGGGTCCACAATCAGGAAGGTGCAGTGCGGAACGGAGGCACGGAACCCCATGAAAGTACTACAGAGTGCTTCCGTGGGGTTTCTCTTCGTGCCTCCACACCGCAAAAATAAATAAATAGAGCATGTTCTATTTTTTTGCTGTGCGGACGGATCACGGACCCATTCAAGTTGAATAAGTCTGGATCCTTCTGCGGAAACCGCACGGATGGTGCCCGTGCATTGGGGACCACAATGCATGGAACGGCTGTGTGCATGAGCCCTTAGGGTGCTGCCACATGTCGTGGCTGTGCTGCATTTTTGGTTCTCAAAAAAAAACTTATGAGATTACTGCAACATACCTGCATTTATGCAGAGTTTTCTTCCAGCAAAGGGAAATCATACATCAAAATTTAATTACACTAATTACAGAATAGAGTACGGCCATGTGCTGCTGCGGTGCTGCGTTTTGTGTGTGGCAAAAAAACACATGAAAAAAAACGCATGCAATTTTTGCAATGATATACCTGTGGTTATGCTGCGTTTTCCTTCAGAAAGGGAAAACACAAAGCACACTTAAATTACTATTAATATTATTTATTATTATTTACTCTATTTTGTAATTCATGTGTTCAGTGTTGCTGTGTGTGATTTGATTTTTTCTACTTTTGCTGGAAGAAAACGCCCCATAACCGCAGGTATATTGTTGCAAAAAGCGCATGTGTTTTTTATTTTTATTTTTATGAAAAAATGCCCACAGGGGAAAGTATGATGATTACTTCCCCTGAAACTACCACAGATCAATGACAAAAAAGGAAAATAGAAGTAGTAGCGTATATAAAACGTAACTTTTAATCAATTATAAATAAATATATATGTGAATGAACCTCGCTTGCACCTAAATAATGACAAAAGGTGTGCACACACCAACACACGTGCCACAAACAAATTATAAAAAATGTGTTAATTGCCCTATCAACAAGCAAATATTAAGGGCAAGTAACAAAAGAATATTTCAAACATTGGAGTAATAATTACCGGATAAAAAAAAGGAAATATCTTACCGGTAAGCACGAGTTGTTTGAAGTCAAGCTTGAAGTATGATGTAAAAATCACTTCAAAAAGGTTTTTGTTTCGTCCGAAACCTTTCCCTAAGGGCTCATGCACACGACAGTATGGCTTTTCCAGTGTTTTGCGGTCCGTTTTTTAAGGATCCGTTGATCTGTTTTTTTGTTTCCGTTGTGTTTCTGTTTCCTTTCCGTTTTTCCGTATGCCATATACAGTATACAGTAATTACATTGAAAAAATTGGGCTGGGCATAACATTTTCAATAGATGGTTCAGCAAAAATGGAACGGATACGTATGTGTTCCATTTTTTTTGCGGACCCATTGACTTGAATGGAGCCAAGCACCGTGATTTGCGGACAATAATAGGACATGTTCTATGTTTTCACGGTATGGAAATACGGAAATACTGAAACGGAATGCACACGGAGACACCATTTTTTTTTGCTGAACCATTGAAATGAATGCTTCAGTATATTTACTGCATACTGAACTAAAAAAACAGCCAGTATACTGAACACAAAATACTGTCGTGTGCATGAGCCCTAAATAGGAGCCCCAGGACATCCCTACCCAGGGAGAATAATATTTGGGGACCCCCAGGGAGGCAAAAATGTCACATTTTTTGTGTTTTTTCTTTGCTCCACCAAAGGAAGCCAAGGACCCAGGGAGCAGGTAAGTATGAGTTTCTCAACAGGTACAAAATAAAGAATCCAGAACTCTCCCAATTTGATGCAAAAAGTAAAAAACGACTTCCGGTTCCGGCGCCGCCATGTGAGGAAGCAGCGTATGGAGCTCCCGCTTGCCGCCGACCACCGCTTTCATTTAGTAGCGCGGGGAGGTGAATTTCAGCCCTGAGGGAAGTCCGGCTGGCACCACTTACCTGCACCGAGGTGCAGATGGAACGATACCTCCTCCGGAGCGGACAGAAAACAACAGGTGCGCAGCAAGCAGCCTCACAGAACGCGGCTAAGATGGCGGATAGCCAGCCGCTGATATTCCAGGAGGAGGGCTCCCAGAGTCTTCAGGGAGATGGGTCCCCCCTGGGTAGCGCGGTCCCTCTGGATTATAGACAGCTGGCCATAGAAGTGGCGTTACGCATTATGCCTGATATCCAAAAGACTCTGGAGACAACAATAATGGCCTCTTTTAACTCCCTGAGGGAGGTAGTAAATCAAACCAGCATGCAAGTTGGGACCCTGGAGAAAGAGCTGCGCTCTCTTCAGCAACCAGTGGGGGACTCTGATTCTGTCATTAAATCGCAGCAACTAGCACTGGAGTATTTGCGCTTTAAGGTGGATGATTTGGAAAACAGATCCCGCCGCAACAACCTGAGGGTGGTGGGTCTGCCAGAGTCCATTAAACAACCTGACCTCTTGGATCTATGTGAGAGGGAATTGCCTGAGGCCCTCGGCCTGAACTTTTTCTGTCGGGTGGAACGCGCCCATAGGATAGGCCCGGAAAAAGGCCTGACAAATGATTCTAAGACAGAGTCTCCCCGCGGTGGGGATGGACGACCTCGTCAAGTCATCTTTAACTTGCTGGACTTTAATGACAAGGTGGCCCTGCTCCGCAGCTTTCGCAAGAGACAGCATCAGATAAATATTAGGGGTCACTGAATTTTACTTTTTGAGGACTTCTCGGCGGATGTCGCAAAAAAGCGTAAGGCGTTCAGCCCTATTTGCACCGCACTCTATCAAAAAGACATTCGCTTCCAGCTATTTTTTCCTGCGGTTCTGAAGGTCCATCGAGCACATGGAGGGACTGTCACTTTCAGATCCCCTGCTGAGGCTGAGGAAGCCTTGGAGGGAATTCTGGACTCAGAGCTGCGTGATGTCGGCCCATCTCCTCAGCGGCTCACTCCGAGGAGGTCACCAGAACCAACGACTCGCCGAGGGAATGACCGCTCACGGAATGGCTCGGGAAGACACTCCAGAAGGGGACGTTGATAGGCATTAATTAATCCCTAGCGGGGCTTGATCCTGATGGGCAGTTACGTGAGAGGTATCCGGTTGCCCCAGATCAGGGATTTATCTTACCAGAGATTTAATGTTTTATGTTAAATTTTTGAGCTTTTGCCTGTTCAGCCTTACTGCTTGTTATTGCTTAGGCCAGGTATACGGGAGTTCTGCCATGGCGGAAAAAAGAGAAGTCAACACTTAGGTTTATAGACGGCTGATACCATCTAGCCTAGTTCTGCCTAGCGGGTTTTACCTGCTGCTGTATCCTTAGGCAGTGTTCTTTGTGATATTTGCATTGTTTTTTTGTTCTTTCCCCTCTCCTCCTCCCTTCCTCTCCCCCCCCCCCCCTCTCCCCCTTAGCTTTCTCTGTCCGGGGATCCGTGAATATCAGAGCTGAAATGCGAATCATCTCCTGAAATGTCAAGGGTTTACGCTCCCACAAAAGCCTTCATAAATTTTGGGCCACCTGAAATGTCTTCAGTCTGACGTGGCTCTCCTACAAGAGACGCATTTGGAGGACAAGGATTTCTTTCGATTGAAATTTTTTTGGGTAGGTTCTGTGTACGGATCCTCGGCCAGGGAACGCAAGGCAGGAGTACTCACACTGCTCCATAGGAATTTCAAAGGGAAAGTACTATCAGAATCTCATGACAGTGAGGGCAGATGGCATAGGCTACTGGTTGAAAGTGAGGGGACATCTTATAGTATTCACAATGTTTATGCTCCAAAGGACGCGAATGCGCCCTTTTACGCTCTTCTTGAGAACAGACTGCACGCAGACGGAACCCACAATAGAATTGTGGGTGGCGATTTTAACTCAGTAGCATCTGTTCTGGAAGATCGGAAGAGGGTTGAGGGGATGGTTGGTACACAGAGGCTTTCCGACAAGGTTATACCGCCCCTTTTAGCCTCTACGGGGTTTTATGATACCTGGCGCTCTCTGCACCCTGATGATAGGGAGTACATGCATTTTTCCCATTCACACAATGTTTGGTCTCGGATCGATTACCTCTTTATACCCTTGCATATTTCCTCTAAGGTGGTTTCCGCTGAAATCCATGACCTGCTTATATCTGATCACTCACCTATTTCCATTTGCCTGCAGGATACTTACCCTAGACTCTAGGGCCTAGAGGAACAGATTTTCTGTGGTGTATTCCTTCATTCCTGGCCAAAGATGACAACTTTAAGGATATACTTCAAGGTTGGTGGTGGGAATTTCAGGGGGACAATCCTCGAGGGGCATCAGATGTTTCGACCCATTGGGAGACTGCTAAAGCGGTCCTGAGGGGCCGAGTTCTCAGTTATGTCAGCAATCTACGAAAGGTGATCGCAAAACAATACCAGGAGGATAGCTCGGCCCTTCATCAAGCATACACTAGGTTTCTCTGGGTGGCATCCACTCAGTACAAGGAGGCTTGGATGGCAGCTAGAAGCACCTTTGAATTGTGGGTGGATAGGCGGGAAGCCATACACCGATCAGAATTTCAGGCGGATCTTTTTAGATTTGGGAATAAATCGGGCAAAATGCTGGCAAACTTAGCCAAAGGTAGGAGAGCCCCTACAGTTATCACAGCTCTGAAAGGGGAGGATGGAGTGGTCCAAACGAATCCTAAGTTGATTAATGACCTGCTAGGAAAGTATTATGAGCGACTCTACAGAGACACTCCGGGTGAACCAGGGAAGGGCAAACGTTTTTTATCGGACATCAAATTGCCGTCCCTGATGGAGGAACAGCGAGGGACTCTAAATGCTGAGATCTCAGTTGAGGAAGTATTACATATAATACGATCCTTACATAATGGGAAAGCGCCAGGCCCTGATGGGTTCTCAGGGGAATTTTATAAAATTATACAAGATAATATTGCCCCCACGCTAGTAGAATACTTTAACCACCTCCTACACACGGGTAGCTTCCCCGCCCACGTAAATGTTGCCTACATTAAATTGATACTAAAGCCCAACAAAGACCCGCAGGATCCAGGTTCATGCCGCCCGATCTCGCTCATTAACTAAGACCTTAAGATTTTGACCAAAATCCTTGCGGATAGACTAAGCCTCCTAATGCCAGCCCTGATAGGCCCTTCACAGGTGGGTTTCATAAAGGGGAGGTTGGGGGTGGCTAACATCAGAAAGGTCTTGGCAACCTTGGATTGGGTCCGGCGCCGTCCCCAGCCAGCCACGACCCCTATTTTGTTGGCTTTGGACGCAGAAAAAGCTTTTAATTTACTGAGATGGGACTGGCTGGGGATGGTGCTGGACAGATTCAAGATATGTGGGGATATTTGTACTTTCCTAAAGGGACTCTATTCCAGCCTAGCGGCGCGCATTCATACGGGAGGTTTTTTATCCCCCGTTTTCCCCCTTCAGAGAGGAACCAGGCAGGGGTGTCCGCTCTCCCCCCTCCTCTTTGACTTGGCTATCGAACCTCTAGCTAGATTTTTGGAAGATTCTGAACTGTACTCGGGAATCACTATAGGTAAGAAGGAGGTCAAATTGGCTCTATATGCTGACTATCTTTTGATCTTTATGGATACGCCTAAGCGGCATTTAGGCCCCTTAATGGAGTTCCTACGTCTTTTTGGGTCCTTCTCGGGTTATAAAATAAATTCATCTAAGAGTGAGATCATGGAGTTGCACGCCACAAATCCCCCCCAGTTCTGGGTGGATTCAGGTTTTTCCCTAACAGCTGTTAAGAGACATATCACAAACCTAGGGGTGAAAATTGGTAAGCTCCCTGGGTCACTATACCAACTGAATTATCCTCCCCTCATAGCGAAAATCATATCTGAATTACAGAGATGGCATTCGCTTCCCTTGTCTCTCCTGGGTAGATGTCAGCTCATCAAAATGAGGAGCTTCTCTAAGTTGCTATACCCCCTCCAAACGCTCCCGATTTTATTGAAACACACTGATGTCACTGCCCTGAATAAGGCGTTTACCACGTTTCTGTGGTCCGGTAGGCGCCCTCGTATCTCTCTTTCAAAGCTCATGTTATGGAAGCCGGAGGGAGGAGTGAAATTCCCGAACATACAGGGATACAATTTATTCTGCCGTATGCGACATGTTTCGGATTGGGTACACAATACCGATCACTTCTCAAATAGAGATCTGGAACAAAACCTAGTTACTCCACGATAGCAGCCTGGAAGGCGATTAGGAAAACAGTAAATTTGCCTCATGGAATCTCTAAATGGATGCCGCTGTGGGGTCATCCTGAGTTCCCTTCAGGGTTTAGCTCTGGACTCCCCGAGTTGTGGTTTTCTAGAGGATTGACAAGGGCGGAACATCTGATGCACCGAGGGGAGAGTCGATGGGTGACCCCAAAGGAATTGAAGGAAAAATATGCCCTGCCAGATTTCCATTTCCTGCTCATAATGCAGATTCTGGGTTTCTGTTCGCATAGGTTACGGGACCTGTCAAAGGAGGCGATTACAAACTCATTTGACGAGGTCCTCAGTTTCTCCCCTCAAACAGTATCCTTCTCAAGATTCTATAGGGCTCTTTCTGGCAACTTCACGAAGGCCAAAGTATCCACCCTTTTTAAGAAGTGGGAACGCATCACCATGGATGATGAGATCGGGGAAAAGATTCTGGAAGGTTGGAGCAAGGTCCGCCAGTGTGTAATAAGTGAAACATGGCGTGAAACATATTTTAGAATGATGCATCATGCCATTTATGGTTTTAATTCCCCGGCCTCGCCTCAATTCCCGGATCGCATTATCCATTGTCCAAATTGCAAGGTAGTGGCAACGGATTTCTGGCATAGTATATGGACATGTCCCAAGGTAGCTCACTTTTGGGCCACCGTGGTCGATTATGTAAAAAAACACTGGTTATTAGAGTTACCTATGGAGCCCCAGGCTCTGATTTTTCATTATGTACGTATTGAGGGGGGACAGCCTGGCAGTCCAACTCAGATCCTGATAATCTTACATTCTATATTACTTATAGCCAAAAGGGTTTTGCTTCAACGATGGCTTATGGATACCATGCCAGACATTCCCGCTGTGGTCTCCGAGTTGAAGGTACTGTTGGGCTTTGAAAGGATAGAGGCGACGAGACGCAAGGAGTGTTCAGCACACTTTAGTTCCGAAGAAATTAAGGAGTTGGTCAAACCCTTTCAGTACACCTCCTGGTACCTTAAATCATCTCTAGGTAATACCTTGGGTCCCCTGGCAGTGTAGCCCTGCCTTTCTTTTCCCCCCCTATTCTCCCCTCCCTCCCCGCTACTTTCCTTTCCTTCCCGGTTCTTTGATTACTGTCTTATTTATTTAAATCTAAACTGAAAAAATGCAGTCAGATTCACATGTATAGGGATTATGTTCCTTTTAATGCTTTATTTGTCCCCTCTGCTCCTGTTTGGGAGCACGAGGGAAATATGTCGCTGTATGATATGGGTACATAACCCTTACTTTTGTCTTTGTGAATCTGCTCCAAATAAAAAATAAAAAAGTAAAAAACTTGTTTTTATTCACATAGCAGTGCATACCTGAAAGAGCAGAGCATACCTGCTGCAAGAGACTGGGGAGAGCAGTATATGTGCCTTTCTTATCAGGTACAACAGGTTGGCATTCAGAGTAAAAAAATATATATTTGCAAAAAACTGGACACTTCTACCATACCGTAGATATATATACAATTCTTTAGTACTGGGAAGGATTATCTTCATAGTAGCATTTGTATGTGGAAAGAAATTATAGTCTAGCATTCTCCAGTCTGCAATTCGAAATGTTATTTCACATTAGCTGCTGTTTTCTAGATACAGTATCAGGACTGCGCGTTAATACGTAGGCAGAATTATCACTGGAATCTATATATAGAATTTATGATGGAAAAGTAAATAATCACACACAGATCATAAGGAAAATATGAGATATTTAATGTAATATGAAGTTTTAAAGGGAGCTCCCTGCTCCCCTGATCAGCATGCAGCTGCATGCATTGTCAGAATTATAACATAGTATATAGTTGATGTACTAACACTTAGTAACATACATTTTACACTAAACTGAGGTAGCAGAAGACTGCTCCACAATGAACAGGATTTATTGTGTGTGTAAATTCCACAAAAACCAAGACTACAAATACAAGAAACTTGATATAATATCATCATAAATGCCTGCTTATTTACTATATTTCCTGCACTGGACTATAAGACGCATTTAGGTTTCAGAGGAGGAAAATAAGAAAATAATTGTTTGCGGGATCTGTGGATCACACTGTTTTAGGGGATCTGTGAATGATACTGTTTTGGGGGATCTGGGAATGATGCACTGTGCAGTTCTTCTCTACTTGAACAATTATTACATATGTTGCTGCTTAAAATTCCTGTATGCTGTTTACAATCCATGTGTCTTGCCACATGAGCCTCCGTCACCAGGTCCTGCTGCGCACACAGGACCAGCCCCATACCAAGGACCAGCACAAAGCAGGAGGTATTGTAGGAGTGGGAGCATCTCCATGGCCATGTACTGCCTTCATCGCTCCCCCTGCAGTACCATGCTGTCATGTATAGTGACAATGGCAATGGTCTGCAATACCCTTACAGTGTAGGCAGAGACTGCAGGTCTAGCGCTGAAAGCAGTCTTCACATTACCAGTGCTAAATTTTTGGCCTGATTTTTAGGGACAAAAAATTGTGTCTTACAGTGCCGGAAATACAGTATATAAGAAAACATTTCATGTAAAGCACAAAATAACCAACTACAACAATGCAAATGCAAACAACTAATCCATAATGATCTCACTCATATTTATCCATTCAAGGACAGTTTAAGCAGATTTATATAGTAGTGACTTTACTACCATAAATTAACTGATCTTATGAGATACGGTACGACCTCCGTCAATAAAGCTTCAAACTATTAAATATCTAGGTACATCTAAGTAACAAAATAAGGCAGAAGATGGAACAGATAACATGTAAATAGAGTGCACAATGCCGTTGGTATTTGTCTTCAGACGTCGTGGTTATCACAGGTCATGAATTCTTCCCAGTACCTATCCATTATATAGCTTGGGAAAAATTCACTTTTATCAACCAGCAAAATTTCATTCACTTGCAGCACTGTATGACCTGGAGGTTGGTGACTTGGTGTAGCTACAAATGAAAGAAGATTTACTTGCTGTAATTATGGGATCTTAGAAATTCTTACTATAAAATGTACATCTAATAAACATAAAAGCTATACCTTATAAAACATAAACCTTATACAAAAGTTTCAGTGACTTAAGTCAAAATAATAAATTTTTATTATTTTTATTACGTATTCCAATAAATTTCATGCATCTATCTACAAATACAGTCCTGAAGTTTAAGTTTAAGACCACTTGAAAAATGGCAAAAAAATCATATTTTACATTGTTGGATCTTAACAAGGTTCCAAGTAGAGCTTCAACATGCAACAAGAAGAAATGAGAGTGAGACAAAACATTTTTTGAGTATTCAATTAATTGAAAATAACGATTAAACTGAAACAGGCTGTTTTTCAGCTGATCCAAATTTAAAAGGCCAAATCTGTGCAAAGATGTGGATTCATTGTCATTTTCTGTCAGGTAGTCACACGTTGTGATGGCAAAGGCAAAAAAAACTCTTCCTTTTTGAACGTCGTCGGGTTGTTGAACTGCATAAGCAGGGTCTCTCACAGCGCGCCATCGCTGCTGAGGTGGGACGCAGTAAGACAGTCATTTGGAATTTCTTAAATGATCCTGAGGGTTATGGAACAAAAAAGTCAAGTGGAAGACCCAATTTTTTTTTACCAGAACTGAGCCGGAGGATCCAATTGGCTGTCCGTCAAGACACTGGACTTTCCTCGACCCAAATTAAGGCCCTTACTGGTGCTGACTGCAGCCCCATAACCATCAGACGGCATCTGAGACTGAAGGGCTTCAAAAACAAAAAACGTCTTCAAAGACCTCGTCTCCTTGAACGCCACAGAACTGCTCGTTTGGACTTTGCAAGAGAGCACCAAACATAAGACATTCAAAAGGTGGAAGAAAGTTTTATTCTCTGATGAGAAAAAATGTAACCTTGATGGTCCTGATGGTTTCCAACGTTACTGGCATGACAAGCAGATCCCACCTGAGATGTTTTCTACGCGCCACAGTGGAGGGGCCGCCATAATGGTCTGGGGTGCTTTTTCCTTCAGTGGAACAATGGAGCTTCAGGAAGTGCAGGGGCGTCAAACGGCCGCTGGCTATGCCCAGATGTTGCAGAGAGCATTCCTAATGACTGAGAGCCCTCGTCTGTGTGGTAACGACTGGGTTTTTCAACAGGACAACGCTACAGTACACAATGCCCGCGGGACAAGGGACTTCTTCCAGGAGAATAACATCACTCTTTTGGCCCATCCTGCGTGTTCCCCTGATCTAAATCCAATTGAGAACCTTTGGGGATGGATGGCAAGGGAAGTTTACAAAAATGGACAACAGTTCCAGACAGTAGTTGGCCTTCGTGCGGCCGTCTTCACCACTTGGAGAAATGTTCCCACTCACCTCATGGAAAGACTTGCATCAAGCATGCCGAAACAAATTTTTGAAGTGATCAACAATAACGGCAGAGCTACTCATTACTGAGTTCATGTTTGGAAGTTGGATTTCTGTTTTGGGGGGGTTTCGTTTTTTTTTGGAGGTGTGATCCTAAACTTTTGATCAGCTGAAAAACAGCCTGTTTCAGTTTATTCGTTGTTTTCATTAAATTTAATGCTCAAAAAATGTTTTGTCTCACTTCCATTTCTTCTTGTTGCATGTTGAAGCTCTATTTGGAACCTTGTTAAGATCCAGCCATGCTAAATATGATTTTTTGCCATTTTTCAAGTGGTCTTAAACTTTTGATCAGGACTGTAGAAGTAAATTTTCATTAGGACTTAAGGTCTTTTTACGCAGACCAATATCTTAGGAAATTTATCGGGAACAAACCAAAGATTCCCATTAACTGCCTGATCGTCAGCGGAGATGAGGGCTGCACTTACATGCAAGTGATCAATACAGGGATTGGTTGTCCCCATAGGGATTTATTGTTCCTAGACTGCAGATCGCTGTTTAGACAGCACAATTTGCTGCACAGGAACAATGATTTTAGGTGCTGGGTGAAAGACATGATTATCTCATAGACGTTTGCTAGTTTATCATCGACAGCACCTTTTACACAGGCCAATTATTCGGAACTAACTTTTCTACAAACACTCATCCCAATAATCGTCTTGAATGTAAGTAGGTGTAAAAGGACATTTACTCTTTAAAAGGCTTCTGTCACCCCCCAAACAGCAATTTTCAGATTCCATATATACCCCTCTTACCTCTGGCTGTGCTGTAATTTCAGTAAAAATCGTACTTTTGTGATATGCAAATTACTTCACTACCAGCAAGTTGGGCGGACTTGCTGGTAGCCGCCGCATCCTCGGTCTATATATATATGTGCTCTATATATATATATATATATATATATCTCAGGATAGGTCATGAGTATCTGATTGTGGGGGTCCCACACTCGGGACCACTGCCGATCAGCTGTTTGAGAAGGCACTGGCACTCCTGTGAGCACCACGGCCTTCTCAGTGCTTACCAAGCACAAAGCCGTACATTGTATAGCGGCTGTGCTTGGTATCGCGCTCAGCCCCATAGAAGTGAATGGCGCTGAGCTGCGATACCAAGCACAGTCGCTATAAAAGCAGACAACCCCTATGACAGCAGTGTGAAGACAGACGAGTTACCAAGACTCTCGGTTCAAATCAACAAGATTTCAGGGACAGTTACCACAAATGTAAAAATACGGCCACACGGTCGGGTTTCCTGAGGCAGTTTTGGAATACAAAACCAGGAGTGAATTAAAAAAAGGGGAGAAGTTATATCTGTCCTTTATATTTTCCCTCCTTTTCAGATCCACTCCTGATTTTGAACTTGTGGCCGTACTCTAAGGGCCAGATTTATCATTAGCTCAGGTCAGAATAACGGAGTGAAAAAGTCCCAAAAAAAGTCCCAAACGCTAAAACTGCGCACAAATTTGCGACTTTTTTCTGCTCTGCACTATGCTCGCCAGTTTTCTGAAAGTGGGCGTGTTTTCTTATGTAAATGAATCTCTAGACAGATTTACTATTGGGATTATTTAAAAAGTCGCAAAAAAGTCGCAAAAAAGTCACAATTTCACTCCAGTGAGGACCATGCTTATCTTATGAGACTTTTTAATAGAACATGCGACTTTTTCATAAAAACATGCAACTTTTTCGTAAAGATGTGTGACTTTTGTAAAGCTGCTTACTGACGGATAAACTGCTACAGTCAAACCACATTTATTACAGTCTTAAAGGGCCGATCATAAATCTGACTTGGCTAAAACTGACTTTAGCCATATGTGAAAGTGGAGTGAGCTGTCAGAGTAATGATAAATCTGGCCCTAAGTATATTACTCAGTGGCTCAAAGGACCCTATAACAAAATAATTTACTGGGAAGGGTGCCGAGCAGTGGGTGGTCAGAGAACATGGCTTATTGCTACTATTAAAGTGTAACTTTAACGTCATTCTTTTTTTAATTTTTGTAATGTGTAGGGGCAGTGATACTGACAATTTTTGTAATATAGTTTAATGCCTGAAATCATACATTTATATTACAAAAATAGCCCTAAAGTGTCCCATTTTGAGCCTTAGCAACGCTCCTCGGTCTTCTGTTTACATAACACAGTCACTGTTGAGCAAGTCTCCACAGTTATGCGGACTGTGTGCATCTGTATGTCCATTACGTGGCCCGCAAAAAGATAGAACATGTCCTATTCTTGTCTGTATTTGTGGGCAAGAATAGGCATTTCTATCATGGAGAAGGATGTGCCATTCCGAAAATGCGGAAGGTAAACGATAGTCTACAAAAATGGATAGGTCGTGTGAATGAGCCCTAACATGCAAGTGTTCAGAACTAGGAGAGGTGAGAAAGCCGTTACCAGACACCACTGTCAGCGGCTTATTTCCTTGATAATCAAGACAATCAGGTAGCTGAAATCCAATTGTCTGATCCTTATCTCCCACAATATCTGCCACTGGGGGAGAATTAGGAAGTCCTGCCCAAACTGGCGGGTCCAATCAAAATTTTTCTAATGTGTATGGCCAAAATTGCATTTCATTATAATGAGGCCTGTGATAATAAGGAGATGATTATTATAAAGTGATCTCTACAGAACAAAAGGGTCACTCTTTTATCAGGCTCAGTCCCAGAGTAAAAACTATTGGGCACATTTATTAAGACTGGCGCTTTAGACGCCGGTCTTAATAAACCCCTAAACTGGCGGTGGCGCCGGCCTCTTCGTAACTTTGGCGGATCCACCACAGCTTTTAAATGTAAGACAGTTCCCTAGCTGTCTTACATTTAGACCTTTTTCTATGCCTCAAACAGGTGTAGAAAATGGTAAGTGAGATGGGCCTGCCGTCCCGTCCCCTTACCCGCCCACGCCACGCCCACCTTTTTAGACCTGGAGTGAGCGGAGAGAAGTCGCAGATTGCAGCGCAATGCCAAATATAGGCCTATTTCAGCTTAATAAATGACCCTCTATATGATTTCAGGTTTTTCTTAAAAAAATAATCACCATAAATTCTTAAAAAACATGTATAATATAAAGACTTGATTTAAACAATAGGTCATCTCCTGCCCTCTAATGCTCATAATCTTACTACACTGTACAAAGGGTAGTAATTAACCAATTGATAAAGAGTATAATTTACTTTTGGAGACACAATACAGCAGCAGACATGCCACCATCATGATTGTTTTTTATTTAATTATATATTTTATTTTATATATCATATATGAGTTATAAGCTATTAAATCCACTGCACATGATTTTATGCAAGTCAAAAGATATTGTGTTGCTATATTTATCCAAAGCTAGGGCTGTGTTCACTACAGAGCATCTCATGATAGCTTTTGCAGGGAAACAAGCCTTTTTTATTAGCGCCTCTGCAGTGAACACATGAACAAAAGCTATTTGTATTGGCTGCTCTGCAGTGAACAGAGGATCACTGTGCATAGACCGGGCTGCGGGGGTAATGACTGAGCATGTGTGACCAGCAGCATCCTGCTCAGTACATGGAAGTGCACATAGATATATACTATGAACACCAGGAGGCTCCATACTATGTAAGAAAATGTCATAACTCTTCATTGGATCAGTTTTTAACAGCATGGAAATGAAAAATATGCCAATTTTTTTAGGATCAATACCAGTGTTTTACCCTAGGGGGTACATACCACAGGTTCAAGGGGTACACAAGGAGTAAAAAGCTGGTGCCATACTATGTAAGTAGATACAGTATAATAACTGAAAATACAAAAGAAACCACAGGCGGCACTACTCAGCATAATATAATATCAATAACACTCTCTTCCAGGAAACATGCAGTGATACCGGTGGTGCTCTGCTAAAACAGATAGTCGAAAATCGCATAGATGAAAAAACAGGGGAAAAAGCAGCACTCACCGGATGTTCACAAAACGCAGCTTTATTGTCGGTTAAAACACAGCAGATGCGGGTCACTAATGCAGCAATGTAACGCCTGAGGCCCCTTTCACACAGGCGAGTATTCCACGCGGATGCGATGCGTGAGGTGAACGCATTGCACCCGCACTGAATACCGACCCATTCATTTCAATGGGGCTGTTCACATGAGCGGTGATTTTCACGCATCACTTGTGCGTTGCGTGAAAATCGCAGCATGCTCTCAGACAACGCAGGCCCCATAGAAGTGAATGGGGTTGCGTGAAAATCGCAAGCATCCGCAAGCAAGTGCGGATGCGGTGCGATTTTCACGCACGGTTGCTAGGAGACGATCGTGATGGAGACCCGATCATTATTATTTTCCTTATAACATGGTTATAAGGGAAAATAGTAGCATTCGGAATACAGAATGCAAAGTAAAATAGGGCTGGAGGGGTTAAAAAAAATAAAAATAATTTAACTCACCTTAATCTACTTGCTCGCGTAGCCCGGCATCTCCTTGTGTCTCCTTTGTTGAAGGACCTATGGTGAGCATTAAATACAGTTACAGGACCTTTGATGACGTCACTCCGGTCATCACATGGTACGTCACATGATCTTTTACCATGGTGATGGATCATGTGATGACCGGAGTGACGTCATCAAAGGTCCTTTACCCAGGTCCTAAATAAAGAATACAGAAGGAGATGCCGGCTGCGCGATCAAGTGGACTAAGGTGAGTTAAACATTTTTTTAACCCCTCCAGCGCTATTTTACTTTGCATTCTGTATTCAGAATGCTATTATTTTCCCTTATAACCATGTTATAAGGGAAAATAATACAATCTACAGAACATTGATCCCAAGCCCGAACTTCTGTGAAGAAGTTCGGGTTTGGGTACCAAACATGCGCGATTTTTCTCACGCGCGTGCAAAACGCATTACAATGTTTTGCACTCGCGCGGAAAAATCGCGGGTGTTCCCGCAACGCACCCGCACATTTTCACCGCAACGCCCGTGTGAAAGGGGCCCTACATTGCTGCAATAGTGACCCGCATCTGCTGTGTTTTAACCAACAATAAAGCTGCGTTTTGTGAACATCCGGTGAGTGCCGCTTTTTCCTCTGTTTTTTCATCTACAGTATAATAACTATTCACTGTATCATTTTTTACAACATGTAAGTGTTTAATATGCTTCATTTTTATGATCTCTCAAATGAATATGAGATGTAATGATAGGACAACCCTTTAAATAAATTTCTTGAGAAGGTGTTCTACATACAGTACTTCAAACACTTGAGGAGTGACCTCCCCTTCCATAAAGCACATACCAGTAATATTCCCCTTGGGATCAGGGTCTCGTTCTGTCTTTGCATAGTCCTCTTGAGCAATAAAACTTGAAAGTTTTTTCCCAGTGTATGTGACCTGGAAAATAATATCAAATGTAAGATTTTTTTAAATGCTTGATCCTTATTTTCCTCCCGAGAAATAAGGGAAACCATTAGATTACAACCGCGCAGCACAGTTCAATTATGGTTGCGATGCGGCTGTGCCACAGTCAAGTACCTCTGTGGTCTTCAGGCTGCAGCTGCCTCTAATTAAACGAATGAGACTGTACTGTTCAGTGGGTCTGTATTTTTTATGGCTGTACCTTAAATACCGCGCAGCCATTAACAATACAGACCCACTGAACAGTACGGTACCATTTTTTTTTTTTTTAGTACGGTACCATTAGTTCAATTAGAGGCAGCTTCAGCTTGGACGACTACTCTGCCGCTATGCAACTGCGACATGACCACGCTATGTGGTCATACCCTAAGGCCCCTTTCACATGGGCGAGTATTCCGCGCGGGTGAAATGCATTAATTTCAATAGGGCTGTGTACATGAGCAATGTTTTTCACGCATCACTTGTGCGTTGCGTGAAAATCGCAGCATGTTCTATATTCTGCGTTTTTCACGCATCGCAGGCACCATAGAAATGAATGGGGCTGCGTGAAAATCGCATAGCATCCGCAAGCAAGTGCGGACCTGATGCAATTTTCACGGATGGTTGCTAAGGAGACGAGGGATGAACGACCCGGGACCCCATTTTTATTTTTTTTATTTTACATTATAACATGGTTATAATGGAAAATAATAGCATTATTTAATACAGAATGCAAAGTCAAATGTCAATTGAGGGTTAAAAAATTATAAAAACATTACTCACCTCATCCTCTTGATCGCGCAGCCGGGATCCTTTTTTTTGTTCTTTTTGAAGGACCTGCAAAAGGACCTTCGCTGACATCATCGCGCTCACCACGTGGTGTCAGCAAAGGTCCTTTTGCAGGTCCTTCAAGAAGAACAAAGAAGAGGATCCCGGCTGCGCGATCAAGTAGATGGGGTGAGCAATGTTTTTATTATTTTTTAACCCTCAATTGACATTTGACTGTGCATTCTGTATTAAAGAATGCTATTATTTTCCATTATAACCATTGTAAGGGGTTACACTCTCAGGTAGGGCGGCGATGACAGATTCTCTTGCAGACCGCAGGGTTAAAGTCCAAATGTTGCTTTATTTATCACACTCCGGCAATACAGGATACCCCAGTTATAATTCACTGGGTAAGCTGAAGGTTCAGCACCACAAAACATAAACCAAAATAAACACCTGCCCGTCTGGGCTCTGGCTAATACAGTGAAGTTCCTAACTCACCTATTGAACACAGTTCACACAGAGAGCTCGGCTTCTCTAGCCAGCAGGGCAGCCAGCTTCCCAGACTTTCTCCAGGCCTCACTCTTTTAGACTGACATCCTGGACTATGCTTTATTTCCCCTTGACGATCCCAGCTGGCTTCAGCTGGGGATCCCTCAGGCTAGGGGAAAACCTGTCCTGGAATGGGGTGGACTGGGGAGGTCCCTCTACCAATCCTACCTTCTCCCAGTCCAATAAAATCCAGCCCATAAACTTAACAAAACTGTCTCAGCAACCTACACATGGCTGAGACCATTTTAACCTTCTGGATTTTATTTACCTCACCCAGTTGAGGAAGCTGGGTGGGATATACACCCCTTCCAGGACTCTACCATACACTTTTCTGTTCACCTTACCACACCATGTTATAATGGAAAATAATTAAATCTACAGAACACCGAACCCAAACTCAAACTTCAGTGAAGAAGTCCGGGTTCGGGTCTGGGTACCAAACATTCAGCTTTTTATCACGCGTGTGCAAAACGCATTGCACTCGCGTGCAACGATTTTCCCTGAACGCACCCGCATCCTGTCCGGCCCTCACCCGCGACGCCCGTGTGAAAGAGGCCTAAGGGTATGGGAGCAGCTTTCCCCCTGCTCCACTGAAAAAAAACAACACACACATACTGTACATATATAGTATGGTTAGAGGACAAAACTTTTCTGAATGAAGAATTAGGAATAGAACAGGCAGTTCTTCACTAAAGTTAACCATAATGATAAGCTGAACCAATTTGGCCATTGATCGCTGACCAGGCTCACCCCCGTTAGAATACATTGGGGGACTTCTGAGTGCATGCACATAATGAAGAGGACTTTTATGTGTGCACTCATAGGTCCTGTCAATGTATTCCATCGGTTTGTAGGCACATAGCGGTGGAAAAAAGGCAAGTATAGACAGATCTGTGAATAATTGCTAATGGCTGTTGAAACAGTGATCTGTCATGCTAGACATTACTACACTTTGCCAACTCTTTGTGCAGGTATTCTCTAATTTATTTGCTGCAGTCGCCATGTATACTAAGCTATTTGTAACTCATTTAAAAAATTAAAAAATAATGTCCCTGATCTGCCAGTCTGACATGTTAAGAGGTTAGTCTATTAAGAGAAACTTGAGAGGTGAGTCTGTAGATCTATAGAGAGTTGTAGAGAGACCACTGAGAGTTGGGTCTGTAGAGAGACTGCAGAGAGACTCCTGAGAGTTAATCAGTAGAAAGACTGCAGAGGGACTCCTGAGACGAGAGACTGAAAAAACAGCAGCTAAGGGGTCATGGACAAGACGGCCACAGGAGAGTAGCTAAGAAGTGCAGGAACTCACTGGTGAGTTGCAGCAGGGAATTTCAAATTTTTTATGCTGGAGTGTCTGTACAAACAGTGTAAGGCAGTGAATCACTTCTTAATGCAACAGACCAGCTCATGAGGAAGCATGTGTTGTTTTGAGGTCAGGCAGTGGCAGCTTATCAGAGATTTGTCAGTAGGGACAACTGCAGCATGAACAATGTGATATTTATCTTAGAACAGATGCTCATGCTGATGCAACAAGGGGTTATAGAAGAAAAACAGCTTATGCATCTAGCTGGCCGCCCTGTAGCTGTTGGGGACCCACTCGGACAAATGGAGGAGGAAGTGGAGAATGAGGAGCTACCACTGAAAGAGTAGGAGCAGTCTGTAGTAGAGGAGCATGAGGCTTCTGCGGCTGCTAATGACACTGGCCATGACGACCAATCATCGCAGTCGGAGAGGAGCCGGTGAGCATGATGGTAAACATGGCAAGCTGTTGTCATGCCCCACTCTGACGATGTGCGGAGGTCGTCCAGGATTGCAGCACGAGTTTAGTGTTTGTTTTGGAGTCGTGCTGGATCTGCCTCTCATCAGGTGCACTGGGTGGAGTCATTAGTTTAAATAGCTCATCAGCCCAGTGCTCTGAGTGGATTATACAAATCATTGTGGTCTTGGAAGCTAGGAAGGAAGGTTTTCTGTCTGTTCCAGCTCAGAGAGATAAGTGTGATTTCTGGTTTAGTTGTTTTGTGTTATCTCTTCCATCCAGGTTCTGTGCGAGCAGGCTGCTCCTTTTTCCCCTCTTCACCATCTCAGGGAAGTTAGGGTTCTGTCAGCCCAGGCACGGGGACACCTCATACCTACCTTAAAGGTCTGTAGGTGGGCTGAGCAGTGCAGGGAAAGAGGTCAAGGATTAGCTAGGAGGTGACCCTTCCCCTGTCTCTCGCCCAGAGCCTGGTTGGTGGGTTTTCTGTTATTCTGAGTGCACGCCCGCCGTGACATTATAATCCGCCATACTGTGACTGCCTTCACTCAGCAGTTTTGTGATGGCGTCAATTGATGCACTGGTTGACCGCATGCAGGGTTTATCCCTAGAGGTTGCGGATCTGCGTAGTTCGGTCACACAGTGTCAGTGGGTTCTGACATCAGGTACAGGTAAAATTGGTGGGGAGTCTAAAGTCGCTCTTCCCGAGAAATTTACAGGGGGTACGGATGATTTTTTCCGCTTTAAAGAGTCATGTAAATTGTATTTTCGACTGCGTCCATTTTCGTCAGGTAATGAAAATCAGAGGTGTAAGGGTCCCTCCGTGCAAGGGATCCCTCCTGCGGTTTTGTCTCACCTGCTGCCCAGGGTGATATTACTTATAACTCTGGGGTAGGGGAGGAACCCATGCAGTTAGGTCAGATATCTTGCCATTCTGATAGTAGAGACTTTAGGAAAGTGCACAATCTATGTTACTATTGTGGAAAGAGGGGTCATTTTATTTTTTCTTGTCCTTATGTTAAACCACAGGTGGAAGAGAAAAAGAAAAAAGAAAAAAAACTTCCCTCACACTTGGTAGTATGAATGGTGTGGTGGAGCAGACAGGTATGCAAGATCCCTGCAGTTCCCGTTTTCTCCTTCCAGCTATGGTGGCGCTAGAGTAAAAAAAATTGTATGTTGATGTATTCCTTGATTGTGGTGCTGGGGTAAACCTAATAGACTTTCTTTTCCTTCAAAACCTAGGACTAAGTACTTGCACTTTGGAGAATGAGATTCGTGTTTTTGCAATTGATTCTTCCCCTCTTTCTCAAAGGAGCCTTACTAACATTGTTCATGGTATTCACTTAAGGTTGGGTGATTCACATGCTGAAATTATTTCTTGTTTTGGCATGAAGGATTTGCCAGCTCCTTTAGTTTTGGGGTTGCCATGGTTGACTAGACATAACCCAATTATAGACTGGCAAGCGAGACAAATCATTGGTTGGAGTGAGTTTTGTTTGGATAATTGTCTTGGCACATCTATCTCTGGTGTGTCCATTACGGCTTTACCTCAGTATCTCTCGGATTTTGCAGATGTATTTTTGGAGGGTGGGGCTCAGGAATTGCCCCCTCATCGAGACTATGATTGTCCAGTTAATCTCATTCCGGGGGCTAAGTTGCCAAAGTCTCGGCTTTACAACCTCTCTCAACCCGAAAGAGAGGTCATGCGAAAGTATGTCACCGAGAGTTTGGCAAAGGGTCATATTAGACCATCTAAGTCTCCAGTGGCAGTAGGTTTGTTCTTTGTAAAGAAAAAGGATGGATCACTGAGACCGTGTTTGGATTTCCGGGAATTGAACCGTATTACAGTCCGGGATCCATATCCCCTTCCTTTGATCTCTGATCTTTTTGATCAGATTGTTGGAGCCAAGGTGTTCTCCAAGTTAGATTTGAGAGGGGCCTACAATCTGATCAGAATCAAGGAAGGGGATGAGTGGAAAACGGCCTTCAATACGCACGAGGGTCATTTTGAGAACCTGGTGATGCCTTTTGGCTTGACGAACGCGCCAGCAGTATTTCAGCGATTCGTCAATTACATTTTTCATCACTTGGTAGGGAGGTTCGTAGTAGTTTACCTGGATGACATTTTGATTTATTCTCCTGATTTGAAGACCCATCAGGATCATGTGAGACAGGTTTTGACGATCCTTCGGGAGAATAAGTTGTATGCCAAATTGGAGAAATGTTTGTTTGCGGTGCAAGAGCTTCCGTTCTTGGGATACATGCTTTCTGATTCCGGTTTTCGTATGGACCCCGAAAAGGTCCGGGCGGTTCTGGAGTGGGACCGACCAGAGAATCAGAAAGCTTTGATGCGGTTCTTGGGGTTTACAAATTATTATAGAAAATGTATTTCAAATTATTCTACCATAGTAAAACCTCTTACTGATATGACCAAGAAGGGCGCCGATGTCTCTGTCTGGTCGGATGAGGCATTGCAGGCCTTTTCGGCTATTAAGGAGCGTTTTGCATCTGCTCCCATTCTGGTGCAGCCGGATGTGTCTCAACCATTCGTAGTGGAGGTTGATGCATCAGAGGTGGGGGTCGGGGCGGTGCTGTCTCAGGGTTTATCTCCTGGCAAGTGGGTCCCGTGTGCCTTCTTCTCCAAGAAGCTCTCGGTCGCCGAGAGGAATTATGATGTTGGAGATAGAGAGTTATTGGCTATCAACTTGGCCTTTGAGGAATGGCGTCACTGGTTAGAGGGGGCGTCTCACCCCGTTACGGTGTATACTGACCATAAGAATTTGGCTTACCTGCAATCTGCCAAGCGTCTGAACCCTAGGCAGGCCAGATGGTCACTGTTTTTTACCAGGTTCAATTTTGTGGTTACCTTTCGCCCAGGGGTCAAGAACGTCAAGGCAGATGCCTTGTCTCACAGCTTTCCTGGGGGAGGTGATTCAGAAGATCCTGCTCCGATTTTGGCCTATGGGGTGGTGGTCTCCGCTCTGTACCCTGAATTGGAGATGGAGGTGTTGGGAGTCCAGGAGGGGGCTCCTGGTTCTTGTCCCCCAGGGAGGTTGTTTGTTCCTGAGTGCCTACGATACAAGGTGTTCAAGGAACATCACGATACTGATCTCGCTGGACATCCTGGTGGTAAGTCCACCTGTGATCTAGTATCCCGGAGGTTCTGGTGGCCAGGGTTACGTAAGAGCATTGAGAATTACGTGACAGCTTGTGAAACCTGCGCTCGGTCAAAGGTTGCTCATACTCGACCGCCTGGTTCGCTTCTTCCATTGTCTATTCCGTCTCGTCCTTGGACGCATTTGTCTATGGACTTTATTACGGATCTGTCGAGTTCCTCCGGGAGAACAGAGATTTTGGTGGTAGTTGACCGTTTCAGTAAAATGGCTCACTTTATACCACTAACGAGTCTGCCTAACGCTAAGACTCTTGCGCAGATTTTTGTGGATAATATTGTGAAATTGCATGGTATTCCTTCAGACGTGGTCTCTGATAGGGGCACGCAGTTTGTCTCCAGGTTTTGGAGGGCGTTCTGCTCTCGGCTTGGCATTCAACTTTCATTCTCTTCGGTTTTTCATCCGCAGTCGAATGGTCAGATGGAGCGTACTAATCAAAACCTGGAGACCTACTTGAGGTGCTTTGTGGCTGAGAATCAGGAGGACTGGTCCTCATTCTTGTCCTTAGCAGAATTTGCATTGAATAACCGTAGGCAGGAGTCCACGGGTAAGTCGCCATTTTTTGGCGCATACGGTTTCCATCCTCAGTTTGGTACCTTTTCTGGGTCTGGTTCCTCTGGGATGCCAGAGGAGGAGAGATTCTCTGCCTTATCCTCCATCTGGCGGAGGATTCAAGGGAATTTGGAGAGGATGGGTGAGAGGTATAAACGAATGGCTGACAAGAGACGTGTGACTGGTCCGGACCTGTGTGTGGGTGATCTGGTGTGGTTGTCCACTAAGAATATCAAATTGAGAGTGCCATCTTGGAAACTGGGTCCTAGATTTATTGGTCCATATAAAATTTCTGCGGTGATCAATCCTGTGGCGTTTCGGCTGGATCTTCCGCAGACTTGGAGGATCCATGATGTGCTCCACACGTCTTTACTAAAAAAATACGTGAGACCGGTGGAACCATCACCATTGCCTCCTCCTCCTGTTCTGGTCGAGGAAAACTTGGAGTTTGAGATCTCCAGGATTCTCGACTCAAGAGTTCTTCGGGGTTCCCTTCAGTACCTGGTGCACTGGAGGGGATACGGTCCTGTGAAGAGGATGTGGGTTCCGGCGGTGGATGTCAACGCCAGCCGACTGGTGAGGGCTTTTCATAGGTCCCATCCGGATGAGGTTGGTCCAGGGAGTCCGGAGGTCACCCGTAGAAGGGGGGGTACTGTCATGCCCCACTCTGACGATGTGCGGTGGTCGGCCAGGATTGCAGCACGAGTTTAGTGTTTGTTTTGGAGTCATGCTGGATCCGCCTCTCATCAGGAGTAGAGTTGAGCTAACACCTGGATGTTTGGGTTCGAGAAGTTCGGCCGAACTTCCCGGAAATGTTCGGGTTCGGGATTCGAACCCGACCCGAACTTCGTCCCGAACCCCATTGAAGTCAATGGGGACCCAAACTTTTCGGCACTAAAAAGGCTGTAAAACAGCCCAGGAAAGAGCTAGAGGGCTGCAAAAGGCAGCAACATGTAGGTAAATCCCCTACAAACAAATGTGGATAGGGAAATGAATTAAAATAAAAATAAAAAAAATAAAAATTAACCAATATCAATTGGACAGAGGTCCCATAGCAGAGAATCTGGCTTCACGTCAGCAGAGAATCAGTCTCTTCATGCCATAGCAAAGAATCTGGCTTCATGTCAGCAGAGAATCAGTCTCTTCATGCCATAGCAGAGAATCTGGCTTCATGTCAGCGCAGAATCAGTCTTCATGTCATAGCAGAGAATCAGGCTTCACGTCACCCACCACTGGAACAGGCCACTGTCACATATTTAGGCCCCGGCACCCAGACAGAGGAGAGAGGTCCCGTAACAGAGAATCTGGCCTTATGTCAGCACAGAATCAGTCTTCATGTAATAGCAGAGAATCAGGCTTCACGTCACCCACCACTGGAACAGGCCACTGTCACATATTTAGGCCCAGGCACCCAGGCAGAGGAGAGAGGTCCCGTAACAGAGAATCTGGTCTTATGTCAGCACAGAATCAGTCTTCATGTCATAGCAGAGAATCAGGCTTTACGTCACCCACCACTGGAACAGGCCACTGTCACATATTTAGGCCCCGGCACCCAGACAGAGGAGAGAGGTCCTGTAACAGAGAATCTGGCCTTATGTCAACGTAGAATCAGTCTTCATGTCATAGCAGAGAATCAGGCTTCACATCACCCACCACTGGAACAGGCCACTGTCACATATTAAGGCCCAGGCACCCAGGCAGAGGAGAGAGGTCCCGTAACAGAGAATCTGGCCTTATGTCAGCACAGAATCAGTCTTCATGTCATAGCAGAGAATCAGGCTTCACGTCACCCACCACTGGAACAGGCCACTGTCACATATTTAGGCCCAGGCACCCAGGCAGAGGAGAGAGGTCCCGTAACAGAGAATCTGGCCTTATGTCAGCACAGAATCAGTCTTCATGTCATAGCAGAGAATCAGGCTTTACGTCACCCACCACTGGAACAGGCCACTGTCACATATTTAGGCCCCGGCACCCAGACAGAGGAGAGAGGTCCCGTAACAGAGAATCTGGCCTTATGTCAGCGTAGAATCAGTCTTCATGTCATAGCAGAGAATCAGGCTTCACGTCACCCACCACTGGAACAGGCCACTGTCACATATTTAGGCCCAGGCACCCAGGCAGAGGAGAGAGGTCCCGTAACAGAGAATCTGGCCTTATGTCAGCACAGAATCAGTCTTCATGTCATAGCAGAGAATCAGGCTTCACGTCACCCACCACTGGAACAGGCCACTGTCACATATTTAGGCCCAGGCACCCAGGCAGAGGAGAGAGGTCCCGTAACAGAGAATCTGGCCTTATGTCAGCACAGAATCAGTCTTCATGTCATAGCAGAGAATCAGGCTTTACGTCACCCACCACTGGAACGGGCCACTGTCACATATTTAGGCCCCGGCACCCAGACAGAGGAGAGAGGTCCCGTAACAGAGAATCTGGCCTTATGTCAGCGCAGAATCAGTCTTCATGTCATAGCAGAGAATCAGGCTTCACGTCACCCACCACTGGAACAGGCCACTGTCACATATTTAGGCCCAGGCACCCAGGCAGAGGAGAGAGGTCCCGTAACAGAGAATCTGGCCTTATGTCAGCGCAGAATCAGTCTTCATGTCATAGCAGAGAATCAGGCTTCACGTCACCCACCACTGGAACAGGCCACTGTCACATATTTAGGCCCAGGCACCCAGGCAGAGGAGAGAGGTCCCGTAACAGAGAATCTGGCCTTATGTCAGCACAGAATCTGTCTTCATGTCATAGCAGAGAATCAGGCTTCACGTCACCCACCACTGGAACAGGCCACTGTCACATATTTAGGCCCCGGCACCCAGGCAGAGGAGAGAGGTCCCGTAACAGAGAATCTGGCCTTATGTCAGCACAGAATCTGTCTTCATGTCATAGCAGAGAATCAGGCTTCACGTCACCCACCACTGGAACAGGCCACTGTCACATATTTAGGCCCAGGCAGAGGAGAGAGGTCCCGTAACTGAGAATCTGGCCTTATGTTAGCACAGAATCTGTCTTCATGTCATAGCAGAGAATCAGGCTTCACGTCACCCACCACTGGAACAGGCCACTGTCACATATTTAGGCCCAGGCACCCAGGCAGAGGAGAGAAGTCCCGTAACAGAGAATCTGGCCTTATGTCAGCACAGAATCTGTCTTCATGTCATAGCAGAGAATCAGGCTTCACGTCACCCACCACTGGAACAGGCCACTGTCACATATTTAGGCCCAGGCAGAGGAGAGAGGTCCCGTAACAGAGAATCTGGCCTTATGTCAGCACAGAATCTGTCTTCATGTCATAGCAGAGAATCAGGCTTCACGTCACCCACCACTAGAACAGGCCACTGTCACACATTTAGGCCCCGGCACCCAGACAGAGGAGAGGTTCATTCAACTTTGGGTTGCCCCGCAATATAATGGTAAAATGAAAATAAAAATAGTATTGAATGAGGAAGTGCCCTGGAGTAGAATAATATATTGTTAAGGGGAGGTAGTTAATATCTAATCTGCACAAGGGATGGACAGGTCCTGTGGGATCCATGCCTGGTTCATTTTTATGAACGTCAGCTTGTCCACATTGGCTGTAGACAGGCGGCTGCGTTTGTATGTAATGACGCCCCCTGCCGTGCTGAATACACGTTCAGACAAAACGCTGGCCGCCGGGCAGGCCAGCACCTCCAAGGCATAAAAGGCTAGCTCTGGCCACGTGGACAATTTGGAGACCCAGAAGTTGAATGGGGCCGAACCATCAGTCAGTACGTGGAGGGGTGTGCACAGGTACTGTTCCACCATGTTAGTGAAATGTTGCCTCCTGCTAACACGTTCCGTATCAGGTGGTGGTGCAGTTAGCTGTGGCGTGGTGACAAAACTTTTCCACATCTCTATCTCTGCCATGCTAATCCTGCCCTCAGAGGAGCTGGCCGTGACACAGATGCGTTGGCGACCTCTTGCTCCTCCTCTGCCTTCGCCTTGGGCTTCCACTGGTTCTCCTGTGACATTTGGGAATGCTCTCAGTAGCGCGTCTACCAACGTGCGCTTGTACTCGCGCATCTTCCTATCACGCTCCAGTGTAGGAAGTAAGGTGGGCACATAGTCTTTGTACCGGGGATCCAGCAGGGTGGCAACCCAGTAGTCCGCACACGTTAAAATGTGGGCAACTCTGCTGTCGTTGCGCAGGCACTGCAGCATGTAGTCGCTCATGTGTGCCAGGCTGCCCAGAGGTAAGGACAAGCTGTCCTCTGTGGGAGGCGTATCGTCATCGTCCTGTGTTTCCCCCCAGCCACGCACCAGTGATGGGCCCGAGCTGCTTTGGGTGCCACCCCGCTGTGAACATGCTTCATCCTCATCCTCCTCCACCTCCTCCTCATCCTCGTCCTCCAGTAGTGGGCCCTGTCTGGCCACATTTGTACCTGGCCTCTGGTGTTGCAAAAAACCTCCCTCTGAGTCACTTCGAAGAGACTGGCCTGAAAGTGCTAAAAATGACCGCTCTTCCTCCTCGGCCACCTCCTCTTCCATCATCGCCCTAAGTATTTTCTCAAGGAGACATAGAAGTGGTATTGTAACGCTGATAACGGAGTCATCGCCACTGGCCATGTTGGTGGAGTACTCGAAACAGCGCAACAGGGCACACAGGTCTTGCATGGAGGCCCAGTCATTGGTGGTGAAGTAGGTCTGATCCGCAGTGCGACTGACCCGTGCGTGCTGCAGCTGAAACTCCACTATGGCCTGCTGCTGCTCGCACAGTCTGTCCAGCATATGCAAGGTGGAGTTCCACCTGGTGGGCACGTCGCATATGAGGCGGTGAGCGGGAAGGCCGAAGTTACGCTGTAGCGCAGACAGGCGAGCAGCGGCAGGGTGTGAACGCCGGAAGCGCGAACAGACGGCCCGCACTTTATGCAGTAGCTCTGACATGTCGGGGTAGTTGCGAATGAACTTCTGCACCACCAAATTCAGCACATGCGCCAGGCAAGGGATGTGCGTCAAACCGGCTAGTCCCAGAGCTGCAACGAGATTTCGCCCATTATCGCACACCACCAGGCCGGGCTTGAGGCTCACCGGCAGCAACCACTCGTCGGTCTGTTGTTCTATACCCCGCCACAACTCCTGTGCGGTGTGGGGCCTGTCCCCCAAACATATGAGTTTCAGAACGGCCTGCTGACGTTTACCCCGGGCCGTGCTGAAGTTGGTGGTGAAGGTGTGTGGCTGACTGGATGAGCAGGTGGAAGAAGAGGAGGAGGAAGCTGAGTAGGAGGAGGAGGAGACAGGAGGCAAAGAATGTTGCCCTGCGATCCTTGGCGGCGGAAGGACGTGCGCCAAACAGCTCTCCGCCTGGGGCCCAGCCGCCACTACATTTACCCAGTGTGCAGTTAGGGAGATATAGCGTCCCTGGCCGTGCTTACTGGTCCACGTATCTGTGGTTAGGTGGACCTTGCCACAGATGGCGTTGCGCAGTGCACACTTGATTTTATCGGACACTTGGTTGTGCAGGGAAGGCACGGCTCTCTTGGAGAAGTAGTGCCAGCTGGGAACAACATACTGTGGGACAGCAAGCGACATGAGCTGTTTGAAGCTGTGTGTGTCCACTAGCCTAAATGACAGCATTTCATAGGCCAGTAGTTTAGAAATGCTGGCATTCAGGGCCAGGGATCGAGGGTGGCTAGGTGGGAATTTACGCTTTCTCTCAAATGTTTGTGAGATGGAGAGCTGAACGCTGCCGTGTGACATGGTTGAGATGCTTGGTGACGCAGGTGGTGGTGTTGGTGGTACATCCCATGTTTGCTGGGCGGCAGGTGCCAACGTTCCTCCAGAGGCGGAGGAAGAGGCAGAGGCGGCGGCAGCAGCAGAAGAGGCCGAGGCGGCGGCAGCAGCAGAAGAGGTAGCAGGGGGAGACTGAGTGAGTTCCTTGTTTTTAAGGTGTTTACTCCACTACAGTTCATGCTTTGCATGCAGGTGCCTGGTCATGCAGGTTGTGCTAAGGTTCAGAACGTTAATGCCTCGCTTCAGGCTCTGATGGCACAGTGTGCAAACCACTCGGGTCTTGTCGTCAGCACATTGTTTGAAGAAGTGCCATGCCAGGGAACTCCTTGAAGCTGCCTTTGGGGTGCTCGGTCCCAGATGGCGGCGGTCAGTAGCAGGCGGAGTCTCTTGGCGGCGGGTGTTCTGATTTTGCCCACTGCTCCCTCTTTTGCTACGCTGTTGGCTCGGTCTCACCACTGCCTCTTCCTCCGAACTATGAAAGTCAGTGGCACGACCTTCATTCCATGTGGGGTCTAGGACCTCATCGTCCCCTGCATCGTCTTCCACCCAGTCTTGATCCCTGACCTCCTGTTCAGTCTGCACACTGCAGAAAGACGCAGCAGTTGGCACCTGTGTTTCATCATCATCAGAGACGTGCTGAGGAGGTATTCCCATGTCCTCATCATCAGGAAAAATAAGTGGTTGTGCGTTAGTGCAGTCTATCTCTTCCACCCCTGGTGAAGGGCTAGGTGGATGCCCTTGGGAAACCATGGCAGCAGAGTCTTCAAACAGCATAAGAGACTGCTGCATAACTTGAGGCTCAGACAGTTTCCCTGATATGCATGGGGGTGATGTGACAGACCGATGGGCTTGGTTTTCATGCGCCATCTGTGCGCTTTCTGCAGAAGACTGGGTGGGAGATAATGTGAACGTGCTGGATCCACTGTCGGCTACCCAATTGACTAATGCCTGTACCTGCTCAGGCCTTACCATCCTTAGAACGGCATTGGGCCCCACCAAATATCGCTGTAAATTCTGCTGGCTACTGGGACCTGAGGTAGTTGGTTCACTAGGACGTGTGGCTGTGGCAGAACGGCCACGTCCTCTCCCAGCACCAGAGGGTCCACTAACACCACCACGACCATGACCACGTCCGCGTCCCTTATTAGATGTTTTCCTCATTGTTCCCGTTCACCACAATTTTGAGAATGGCAAATTTGGGAATAGTTTTTCAACCCAGAACAAAAAATGTGCTTTTACAGTCACTACAAATAACTTGACCAGCTAAAACAGTACAGATTTGGTTGAATAGAAATGTGAGGCCTGTTTTTTTTTGCGCTGTGTGACAGGTATAGGTTTAATCACAGAATTAGACTTGCATCTGCACGGTAGCGTGTGTGTTAGGTTTTTCTGAATGACACTATCAGCACCTTCAATGTAAGATATCCTTTTTGGGATAGATTTCAAGTAGGCCTCATATAGCAGAAACTAGTTATTTTGAGAATGGCAAATTTGGGAATAGTTTTTCAACCCAGAACAAAAAGTGTGCTTTTACGGTCACTACAAATAACTTGACCAGCTAAAACAGTACAGATTTGGTTGAATAGAAATGTGAGGCCTGTTTTTTTTTGCGCTGTGTGACAGGTATAGGTTTAATCACAGAATTAGACTTGTATCTGCACGGTAGCATGTGTGTTAAATTTTTCTGAATGACACTATCAGCACCTTCAATGTAAGATATCCTTTTTGGGATAGATTTCAAGTAGGCCTCATATAGCAGAAACTAGTTATTTTGAGAATGGCAAATTTGGGAATAGTTTTTCAACCCAGAACAAAAAATGTGCTTTTACGGTCACTACAAATAACTTGACCAGCTAAAACAGTACAGATTTGGTTGAATAGAAATGTGAGGCCTGTTTTTTTTTGCGCTGTGTGACAGGTATAGGTTTAATCACAGAATTAGACTTGTATCTGCACGGTAGCGTGTGTGTTAGGTTTTTCTGAATGACACTATCAGCACCTTCAATGTAAGATATCCTTTTTGGGATAGATTTCAAGTAGGCCTCATATAGCAGAAACTAGTTATTTTGAGAATGGCAAATTTGGGAATAGTTTTTCAACCCAGAACAAAAAGTGTGCTTTTACGGTCACTACAAATAAGTTGACCAGCTAAAACAGTACAGATTTGGTTGAATAGAAATGTGAGGCCTGTTTTTTTTTGCGCTGTGTGACAGGTATAGGTTTAATCACAGAATTAGACTTGTATCTGCACGGTAGCGTGTGTGTTAAATTTTTCTGAATGACACTATCAGCACCTTCAATGTAAGATATCCTTTTTGGGATAGATTTCAAGTAGGCCTCATATAGCAGAAACTAGTTATTTTGAGAATGGCAAATTTGGGAATAGTTTTTCAACCCAGAACAAAAAATGTGCTTTTACGGTCACTACAAATAACTTGACCAGCTAAAACAGTACAAATTTGGTTGAATAGAAATGTCAGGTCTATTTTTTAGGCGCTGGGTGACAGGCTCAACTTGCCCCTGATGTAGTATATGGCCAAAAAATAACCACACTATTGATGGTTAAATGCACTTGGGTGACACAGGCTCAGCCTGCACCAGATGTAGTATATGGCCAAAAAATAACCAGACTGTTGATGGTTAAATGCACTTCGGTGACACAGGCTCAGCCTGCAGCTGATGTAGTATATGGCCAAAAAATAACCAGACTGTTGATGGTTAAATGCACTTCGGTGACACAGGCTCAGCTTGCAGCTGATGTAGTATATGGCCAAAAAATAACCAGAATGTTGATGGTTAAATGCACTTCGGTGACACAGGCTCAGCCTGCAGCTGATGTAGTATATGGCCAAAAAATAACCAGACTGTTGATGGTTAAATGCACTTCGGTGACACAGGCTCAGCCTGCAGCTGATGTAGGGTATAGCAAAAAATAACCACACTATTGATGGTTAAATACACTTGGTGATAGCTTGTGCTGGCGCACCACAAGCCACAAAATGGCCGCTGATCACCCCAGAAAAAAGTGATCTAAAAGTCGATATTAGCACTTCAATGATCCACAGCTGCAGATCGATCACAGAATGAAGTCTTTTGGAGGAGTTAATCTGCCTAATCTCGCCCTAACGTCGCAGCAGCAACCTCTCCCTATGCTTGAATCAGCAGAGTGACGTGCAGCGCTACGTGACCCAAGCTTATATAGAGGCTGGGTCACATGCTGCACTGGCCAATCACAGCCATGCCAATAGTAGGCAAGGCTGTGATGGCCTCTTGGGGCAAGTAGTATGACGCTTGTTGATTGGCTGCTTTGCAGCCTTTCAAAAAGCCCCAAGAAAGCGCCGAACACCGAACCCGAACTTTTACGAAAATGTTCGGGTCCGTGTCACGGACACCCCAAAATTCAGTACGAACCCGAACTATACAGTTCGGGTTCGCTCATCCCTAATCAGGAGTCATTAGTTTAAATAGCTCATCAGCCCAGTGCTCTGAGCTGATTATACAAATCATTGTGGTCTTGGAAGCTAGGAAGGAAGGTTTTCTGTCTGTTCCAGCTCAGAAAGATAAGTGTGATTTCTGGTTTAGTTGTTTTGTGTCATCTCTTCCATCCAGGTTCTGTGCGAGCAGGCTGCTCCTATTTCCCCTCTTCACCATCTCAGGGAAGTTAGGGTTCTGTCAGCCCAGGCACGGGGACACCTCATACCTACCTTAAAGGTCTGTAGGTGGGCTGAGCAGTGCAGGGAAAGAGGTCAGGGATTAGCTAGGAGGTGACCCTTCCCCTGTCTCTCGCCCAGAGCCTGGTTGGTGGGTTTTCTGTTATTCTGAGTGCACGCCCGCCGTGACAGCTGTATTCCTACTTACATACTGACTTGCGTATTTTTAGCATCAAGAAATCTGATGATTACTGTACAGCCATGATTTTAGACCCGCTCTATCAAAGCAAAATGGAGGAATATTTTCCTGTTGCAGAAAGGGAGTCAAAATTGTTTTATTACCAAGATACATTGTGTAAGCAGCTTGCTGCGGTTCTAACCAGTAGGACCCTCTCAGATTTCCGCAAAGTAAAACACCTCCTGCTGTCTCTGCCACCACAAGAAGCCGCAGCAGCAGCCATTTCTTTCTCATGAAGATGATGGAGCAGCTTTTTCAGGTGCCGCGCCAGGCTGATACAAATCAGGTAGAGAACAATGAACAATGACAGGTAGGGAACAGTGCAGCCCTGAAATCCACCCCCACCACTGTCCCTACCTGCTTGGATGATTCGCCCTAAATAGCAGTCCCCAACGTGTTTATGTTCCCTATTCTAATCTGTAAGGAAGGGGTAGAGAGACTAATTTAGTCAAAAAAAAACACCAGAAATAAACACAGAGTCCAGTACCAAGCCCTGTCAAAATCAGGAGAAAACGTCTTTAGCAAAGTAATGAGGAAAAATCAAACTCAGCTTAAATAAAGGTCAAAGTCAGATAACCAGCAATTCCAGAGAGTGGTAACAACCCTAGTGATGCAGGAACAACAATCATAGGCAACTATGTCCAGTAGTTGCCTGTTTAAATCTCCCCCTGGAAAAAAACATGTGACACCGGAGACGTGCCTGATTGGCCCAACGTCCCTGTTCCATGATAGACCAAGCAGTTCCCATGTCAGTGGGACTTGCTGCAATGGAAACGGAATTACACATTCAGTGCCACCATGGAGGGACAGGGCCTGCCACTGGAGTGCCACCAATTGAGTCCATGATAGGATAAGTTTACTACAACTACTCTACTACCCCAACACAGCTGCACAGACATCCTACCATCCTATCCTTTTTTGTTTCAGGTTGTGTTGCTACTGCTGCCGCTACTATTGCTGCCACATACCACTATAAACTCCATACAATATAGAACTTACTTTTTTCTGCATTCACACTGTACTGCTGCTCCCAATAAAATGGATCATTTTCCAGGCTTGTGCAGAACAAGGCATTGTTTCTTCTGTCAATCAAAGGGTTAACAATGGCAGTGATCTTAAATGGACCAATAAATCTTGGTCCCAACTTCCAAGAAGGTACCTTAAGTTTAATGTTTCTTGTAGACAGCCACACAGAATCACCCACTCTCAGGTCCGGACCACTCATACTCAGCCGCACGCTTATACCTGTGGCCCATCTTTTCCAGGTTATTTTGGATTTTCCGCCAAATAGAAGACAAAGAAGAGAAAAATCGTTCCTCCTCAGGAATGCCAGAATTATGAGCACCAGAAAATGTACCAAACTGTGGATGGAACCCATATGCCCCAAAAAACTGCGACTTTGTGGATTTCTGTCTACGGTTATTTATAGCAAACTCAGCTAATGACAAAAATGAAGACCACTCTTCCTGATACTCTGAAACAAAACATCTCAAGTAAGTCTCCAGATTCTGATTAGTGCGCTCCGTCTGTCCCTTCGACTGAGGATGAAAAGCCGAAGAGAAGGACAATTGTACACGCAGACGAGTACAAAACGCTGTCCAGAATCTGGAAACAAACTGAGTCCCTCTATCGGACACCACATCAGAGGGAATGCCATATAGTTTCACGATGTTGTCGACAAACACCTGCGCAAGAGTTTTAGCATTGGGTAGACTAGGTAATGCAATAAAGTGTGCCATTTTACTAAAACGATCGACAACCACCAGAATCACGGTCTTTCCCGAAGAATTCGGTAAATCCGTGATAAAATCCATGGACAAATGGGTCCAATGGGCATGGGCAATGAAAGCAGATATCCGGAAGGCCGAGTATGTGTCACCTTAGCACGTGCACAGGTACCACAGGCTGACACATAGTCCACAATACACTTACGCAACCCCGGCCACCAGAATCTTCGAGAGATGAGATCGACAGTCAATCTACTCCCAGGGTGCCCAGCAAGCACCGTACAGTGATGTTCCTCGAACACCTTGTGACGTAATTCGGAGGGAATAAACAACTTCCCCTGAGGACAAGAGTCCGGAGCATCCTCCTGTGCCTCCAACACCCTGGCCTCGAGATCAGGATAAAGAGCAGATATAACCACCCCTTCAGATAAAATGGGACTAGGGTCATTAGACTCAACCCCCCCCCCCCCACCGAAATCTACGTGACAAAGCATCCGCCTTGACCTTCTTAACCCCAGGGTGGTAAGTGACGATGAAGTTAAATCTGGTGAAAAACAATGACCATCTGGCCTGCCTTGGGTTCAGTTGCTTAGCCGACTCCAAGTAGGCCAGATTCTTGTGATCCGTAATTACCGTAATAGGATGAATTGCTCCTTCCAACCAATGCCGCCAACTTAATGGCCAGCAATTTCCTATTCCCCACATCATAATTCTTTTCAGCAGTCGAGAGTTTTTTAGAGAAAAATGCACATGGGCGCCATTTACTGGGTGAAGGACCCTGCAACAATATTGCCTCTACCCCTACCTCAGACGCGTCAACCTCAACAATAAATGACTGAGACACGTCCGGTTGCACCAGAATAGGAGCAGAAGCAAAACATTCTTTCACAGCAGAAAAGGCCTGTAATGCCGCATCAGACCAGATAGAAATATCAGCACCCTTCCTAGTCATGTCTGTTAAAGGTTTAACCACCAATGAATAGTTCAAAATAAATTTACGGTAATAGTTGGTAAACCCCAAAAACCGCATAAGCGCTTTCAGATTTTCGGGTCGATCCCAGTCCAACACCGCACGGACCTTCTCGGGATCCATACGAAAACCTGAGGATGAGAGCAGGTAACCAAGAAATTGCACTTCCTGTACAGCAAATACACATTTTTCCATCTTAGCATACAACTTATTCTCTCTTAGGATCTGTAACACCTGTCTCACATGATCCTGATGAGTCTCCATATTAGGCGAATAAATTAGTATGTCATCAAGGTATACAATGACAAACCTCCCCACCAGATGATGAAAGATGTCATTGACAAAGTGTTGAAAAACCGCAGGAGCATTGGTTCAAAATGACCCTCAGGGGTATTAAATGCGGTCTTCCACTCATCCCCCTCCTTGATCCTTACCAGATTATATGCCCCCCTCAGATCCAATTTAGAAAACACCTTGGCACCGACAATCTGACTAAACAAATCCGGAATCAAAGGAAGGGGGCAAGGATCACGGACGGTAATACGATTGAGCTCACGGAAGTCCAGACATGGTCTCAGGGTACCATCCTTTTTCTTTACAAAGAAAAATCCAGCAGCCACTGGGGACTTGGATGGTCTAATATGTCCCTTTGCCAAACTCTCGGTGATATACTCTCACATAGCCTTTCTTTCGGGTTCCGAAAGATTATACAACCGAGATTTGGGCAATTTAGCTCCGGGAATAAGATTGACGGGACAGTCATACTCCCGGTGCGGAGGCAAATCCTGATTACCACTCTCAGAAAACACATCATAAAATTCAGAAATGAACGAGGGTACAGTTTTAGTGGTAACCATAGAGAACGATGCATTAAGACAGTTGTCCATGCAAAAATCACTCCAATCGAGAATCTGTCTCGCTTGCCAATCGATGTTAGGGTTATGTTTGCTTAACCATGGTAAGCCCAACACCAACGGAGCAGGCAGACCCTCCAACACATAACAGGAGATAGATTCCTGATGCAAATCACCCACTCTTAAATGAATATCATTCACTACCTGCGACAGGCATTTTTGGGCGAGAGGTGCTGAGTCAATTGCAAAGACAGAAAAACTATTCTCTAATTCATTAGTAGTCAATCCGTGAATGCGTACAAACTGTCCATCAATCAAGTTAACTCCTGCCCCACTGTCGATAAATGCTTCGATTTTCACAGTTTTGGACTCTAGCGCCACCTTGCCAGACAGGAGAAAACGGGTACTACCAGTAAAAGACAAAAGTAGGTTTTCTTGCTCCCCACCCACACTACCAATAGTAATTTGGGGATTAAACTTTTTTTCTTTTTGTTTACACCTTGATGCTGCAAGTACGGACAAATATTCACAAAATGTCCCTTCTTGCCACAACAAAAGCAGACTCCTTTCACATGACCCAAGCTTTTGCCAGTAGTTCCAGGAGTAGCTCCTCCTAACTGCATAGGTTCATCACAAGGCACAACCACCCGTGTCTCTCCACCATAAGTGTCAAAGGAAGCAGTACCCTTATTGGACAGTACGTCCTGAAGGTGAGGACCCCTAGATCTCTCCCTCAGGCGTATATCAAGACGTACAGCAAAGGGACATAGCTGCTTCCAATGACTCAGGATTTTCATGAAAAGCCAATGCGTCCTGAAGTCTCTCAGAGACCCTGGCAGAATTGGCTACGGAGAGCAGAATCGTTCCACTCTGTATCCGTAGCCCATCTCCTAAATTCAGAGCAGAACGTTCTCCCTGCCGCAAACCCCGTAACTTGGGCTCGGCCTGAGAGATCCGATCCGGGTCATCATAGATAAGACCCAAGGCTCTAAAGAATTCATCTATCGACCGGACGGATGGTGATCCGGTTGGCAGAGAAAAAGCCCAAGATTGGGCGTCCTCTTTGAGCAATGAAATAATCATACCCACACATTGACACTCATCACCAGAAGAGTATGGATACAGCCTAAAGTATGATTTACATGACTCCCTGAACGGATGAAATTGTCACTACCCCCAGAAAACCTGTCCGGGAGAGCTACCTTCGGTTCAGGGCAGGCCTGGAACCCACCACCGGAACCAGCAAAACCAACAGCAAAACGATTGCATGGAGGTCTGCTACCTCCAAAGTCAGATTCTGCAGCTGTTCGACCAGTGCAGTCATAGCATCCATAGCTGCACAGATCAGAACAAAAAATGGCGGTATGGGCTCTGGATAATGTCACGGATGTAGTAGGGGAGAACACCAAAAGACAACAAGAAGGAAGGGAAAAGACACTAGGCCTCACCGCTAGGGAAGGAAATAGGTCACCACCTATAAAACCCTGCTCCTGGCCCTAACTCCTATCCGTATGGGCACCTCTCGATGGTAGAGATGCCCATACACAGGAACCTAGAAAACCCTGGTGGCCCTCGGATGCCGTAATGGTAATGACAGGGCAGAGACAACCCGCTCCTCCCCTGGTGAAGGAACCAGCGTCTCGCTGAGGCCTAGCAAACAACAAAGGTGGGGGGGAATACAAAATACAACAAGCGGAACACTTAATTTCTGAGGCTGATGGATGATGGATGAACAGGACTTCAACTAGAACCACACACCAGCTCTTCCAAAAACCGAATGAAGCTATCCAAAACAAGGAGTGATGGGTAAAGTCAGACTAAATAGGGGGAGGTAAAGGTCACAAGATCCACACCTGAACAGGAGGTGTGGACATACAAGCAACACACAGAAAAAGTGAAACCAAAACAAAAAGAGGCTGTCAGATCACTAATGTGCAGATAATCTTTCAGACCTTCTAAAACCTGTCACCGGTGTGACATTAGTGATCCTCAGGGGCTCCAGGGCTTCCAGGTTCCTGTGTATGGGCATTTTTACCTTCAAGAGGTGCCCATAAGATTAGGAGTCAGGGCCAGGAGTAGGGTTCTTTAGGTGGTGACCCTTTCCCTTCCCTAGCGTTAAGGCCTAGTGGCTTTTCCCTTCCCCCCTGGTTGTCGGTGTGGTTTTACTCCTTTAACTCACCCATGACATAATCTACTGCTATAACCGCCATTTTTATGTTCAGGTCAGTGCAGCTATGGATTCTATGTCTGTACTGGTCGAACAGATGCAGGGGCTGTCTTTGGAGGTAGAAGACCTCCGCGCAACAGTCTCACATATTCAGAAACCACAGGTGACTGGTTCCGGTGGTGGGTACCAGCCCTGCCCTGAAGCGAAGGTGGCTCTCCCGGACAGATTTTCTGGAGGTAGTGACAATTTAATCCGGTTCAGGGAGTCATGTAAATTATACTTTAAGCTGCATCCATACTCTTCTGGGAACGAGAGTCAACATGTGGGTATGATGATTTCTTTGCTTAAAGATGACGCCCAGTCGTGGGCTTTTTCTCTGCCGATCGGATCACCGTCCCTCCAGTCGGTAGATGAAATTTTTAGAGCATTGGGTCTTATTTACGATGACCTGGATTACGTGGTTTACGGCAGGAAGAGCACTCCGCGGAGAACTACTGCTCTGAATTTAGGAAATGGGCTACGAATACGGAGTGGAATGATCCTGCTCTCCGTAGCCAATTCTGTCAGGGTCTATCTGAGAGGCTGCTGGACACGTTGGCCTTTGATGAAAATCGTGAGTCATTGGAAGCAGCTATGTCCCTTGTTGTATGTCTTGATAGACGCCTCAGGGAGTGATCTAGGGGTCCTCACCCTCAAGACGTACTGTCAAACAAGGTGGTGGCTTCCTTTGACACTTATGGTAAAGAGACACCTGTGGTTGTGCCTTGTGATGTGCCTGTGCAGTTAGGGGGAGCTACTCCTGAGACTGCTGACAAAAGCTTTAGTCATATGAAGGGAGTCTGTTTTTGTTGTGGAAAACAGGGACATTTTGTAAATATTTGCCCGTACATTAAGTGAAAACTGTTTAATCCCAAAATAACTATTGGTGGTGTGGGTGGGGAGCAAGAAAACTTACTTTTGTCATTACCTGGTAGTACCCGATTTCTCCTGTCTGCCGAGGTGGCGCTAGAGTCCAAAATGGTGGAAATCAAGGTATTTATCGATATTGGGGCAGGGGTTAACCTGATTGATGGACAGTTCATTAGCTTTCATGGGTTGACAACGAGTGCTCTAGAGAAAAGCATTTCTGTCTTTACAATTGATTCTGCACCTCTTACCCAAAAATGTCTGTCGCAGGTTGTAAATGACATCCATTTAAGAGTGGGTGATTTCCATCAGGAATCTATCTCATGTTATGTGTTGGAGGGTCTGCCTGCTCCGATAGTTTTGGGCTTACCATGGTTAAGAAAACATAACCCTATCATTGACTGGCAAGTAAGACAGATTCTCGATTGGAGTGATTTTTGCGTGGACAACTGCCTTAATACGTCTTTTTCTGTGGTCCCCACTAAAACTGTACCCTCGTTCATTTACAAATTTTCTGATGTGTTTTCTGAGAGTAGTAACCAGGAGTTACCCCTGCATCGGGAGTATGATTGTCCCATTAATCTTATTCCTGGAGCTAAACTGTCCAAATCTCGGTTGTATAATCTTTCAGAGCCCAAAAGAAAGGCTATGCGAGAGCATATCACTGAGAGCTTGGCGAAGGTTCATATCAGACCATCCAAATCCCCAGTGGTTGCTGCCGTTTTCTTTGTAAAAAAAATAAGATGGTACCCTTAGACCATGTCTGGACTTCCGTGAGCTCAACCGTATTACCGTCTGTGATCCTTACCCCCTTCCTTTGATTCTGGATTTGTTTAATCAAATTGTCGGTGCCAAGATGTTCTCTAAATTGGATCTGAGGGGGGCATATAATTTGGTAAGGATCAAAGAGGGGGACGAATGGAAGACGGCCTTTAATAGCCCTGAGGGTCATTTTGAGAATCTGGTCATGCCTTTTAGGTTAACCAATGCTCCAGCGGTTTTTCAACACTTTGTCAAGGACATCTTTCATCATCTGGTGGGGAGACTTGTTGTTGTATATCTGGATGACATACTAATTTATTTTCCAGACATGGAGACTCATCAGGATGATGTGAGACAGGTGTTACAGATCCTAAGAGAGAATAAATTGTATGCGAAGATGGAAAAATGTGTGTTTGCTGTTCCGGATGTGCAATTCCTGGGTTACCTGCTCTCATCCTCAGGTTTTCGAATGGATCCCGAGAAAGTCCGTGCGGTGTTGGACTGGGATCGACCCGAAAATCTGAAAGCGCTTATGCGGTTTTTGGGATTCATCAACTACTACTGTAAATTCATCTTGATTTCTCTGTTTAGTCTGAGGTGGCATTACAAGCCCTTGTAGCCTACTGTTGTAAAGGAATGTTTTGCTTCAGCCCCTATTCTGGTGCAACCAGACGTGTCTCAGCCATTCATTGTAGAGGTTGACGCATCCGAGGTAGGGGTGGGAGCAGTTTTGTCGCAAGGTCCTTCACTAATAAATGGCGCCCATGTGTTTTTTTTTCTGTAAAAAACTCTCGACTGCTGAAAGAAATTATGACGTGGGTAATAGGGAATTGCTGGCCATTAAGTTGGCTTTTTAAGAATGGCATCATTGGTTGGAAGGAGCAATTCATTCTATTACGGTAATTACTGATCACAAAAATCTGGCTTACCTTGAGTCGGCTAAACAACTGAATCCAAGGCAGGCCAGATGGTCGCTGTTTCTCACCAGATTAAGAACGTCAAGGCGGATGCTTTGTCATGCAGCTTTCCTGGGGGGGGGGATTCTAAAGATCCTAGTCCTATTTTGTCTGAAGTGGTAATCATATCTGCCCTATATCCTGATCTTGAGGCTAAGGTGTTGGAGGCCCAAGAGGATGCACCAGACTCTTGTCCTCCAGGGAAAGTTTGTTCCCTCAGACTTACATCACTAGGTATTTGAGTAACATTACTGTACTGTCTTGGCTGAACACCCTGGTAGTAAATCCACTGTGGAATCTCATCTCGCGCAGATTTTGGTGGCTGGTGTTGTGTAAGTGTGTTGAGGACTATGTCAGCCTGTTGTACCTGTGCATGTGCTAAGGTGACACATACTCGGCCTTCTGGATCTCTTCTTCCGTTACCCATACCGTCCAGACCTTAGACACATTTGTCCATGGACTTTATCATGGATTTACTGAATTCTTTGGGAAAAAACGTGATCCTGGTGGTAGTTGATTGGTTTAGCAAAATGGCGCATTTTATAGTATCACCTGCTCTACCTAATGCCAAAACTCTTGCACAGCTATTTGTTGATAACATCTTGAAACTACATGGCATTCCCTCTGATGTGGTGTCTGATCGGGGGACTCAGTTTGTTTCCAGATTCTGGAAAGCATTCTGTACTCGACTGGGGGTACAATTGTCCTTTTCTTCAGCTTTTCAGCCTCAGTCGAACGGACAGACGGAGCGCACTAATCAGAATCTGGAGACTTACTTGAGATGTTTTGTTTTCTGAGAACCAGGAGAAGTGGTCTTCATTCTTGTCGTTAGCTCAGTTTGCTATTAATAACCGTAGACAGGAGTCCACTGATAAGTCAACTTTTTTTGGGCATATAGATTCCATCCGCAGTTTGCCATATTTTCTGGTTCTCAAACTTCCGGTATTCCTGAGGAGGAACGATTTTCCTCTTCTTTGTCTTCGATTTGGCGGAAAATTCAAAATAACCTGAAAAAGATGGGCAACAGGTATAAGTGTGTGGCTAACAGGAGACGCATGAATGGTCCGGACCTGAGAGTGGATGATTCTGTGCGGCTGTCCACAAGAAACATTAAGCTTAAGGTACCTTCTTGGAAGTTGGGCCCAATATTTATTGGCCCATATAAGATCACTGCCATTGTAAACTCTGTAGTCTTCCGTCTTGAACTTCCTCAGGCTTTGAAAATTCATAACGTATTTCATAAGTCGTTGTTGAACAAATGTGTCAAACCTGTTGAGCCGTCTTCCTTGCCTCCCGCTCCTGTCATGGTGGACGGTAATTTAGAATTTCAAATCAGCAGGATTGTGGACTCTCGAGTTCTCCGTAGATCCCTCCAGTATCTCGTCCACTGGAAGGGTTACGGACCAGAGGAGAGGATGTGGGTTCCAGCGGCCGATGTTAATGCATCGTCTGGTGAAGGCCTTTCACAGAGCCCAATCCTTATAAGGTCGGTCCTGGGTGCCTGGAGGTCACACGTAGAAGTGGGGGTACGGTCACGGTCCCTCAGGTGACTAATGTCAGGAGATCAAGGAGACTGGCTGAGCGTGGAGGAATCTAACAGCCTCCTTGATTTCTCTTGATTCAGTGTTGATAGGGTTAATGACCACTTCCCTTGTCTCAGCTGTTACTCAATGGTCATCACTTCTACCCTTTATAGTCTGACCCCACCTTTCTAACTATGCGGTAAATTGCTTCATTTGGTTTTGGAAAGAGCTGGTGTGGTTCTCCCTGAGTTCCTGCTCATCCTTCTACGACAGAAGCTAAGTGTCTCGCTTGTTTGTATTTTGTCTTTTCCCCTTGGTTGTGGTTACTAGGCCTCAGGGAGACGCTTGTTGATTCATATTGGAAGGAAAGGGTTGTCTCAGCCCTGGCAATATCTTTAGGGCTCCTCAGGGTCTCCAGAGATTCTAGGTTCCTAAGTATGGGCATTTCTACCTTCAAGAGGTGCCCATACGGTTAGGAGTCAGGGCCAGGAGTAGGGTTCTTTAGGTGGTGACCCTTTCCCTTCTTTAGCGTTGAGGCCTAGTGGCTTTTCTCTTTCCCCCTGGTTGTCGGTGTGTTGTTTACTCCTTTACCTCATCTGTGACACCAGGGCTGCATGAAAAATGCATAATATAGAACATGCAGCGTTTTTCACGCAACGCAGAACTGATGGGTAACAAAAAACGCTCATGTACACAGACCAATTGAAATGAATGGGTCAGGATTTTGTATGGGTGCTATAAGTTCATGTCACGCATCGCACCCGTGTGCAAAACTCGCTCATGTGAAAGAAGCCTTAGGTGTTCCACAAGAATTAAATGAAAATGTAGATGAAATTTTACTTTTTTGGCAGAAATTTCATTTTAGACCATTTTTTTCCGCTAACAAAGCAAGGGTTAACAGCCAAACAAAACTCAATATTTATTACCCTGATTCTGCAGTTTCCAGAAACACCCCATTTGTGATTGTCAACTGCTGTACGGGCACACGGCAGGGCACAGAAGAAAAGGAGCGTTATATGGTTTTTGGAGGTCAGATTTCACTGGGATAATTTTAAGTTCCCATGTCACATTTGAAGACCCCCTAATGCACCCCTAGAGTAGAAACTCCAAAAAAGTTACCAGATTTTCAAAACTACGGGATAAGGTGGCAGTTTTGTTGGTACTATTTTAGGGTACATATGATTTTTGGATGTTCTATGTTACACTTTTTGTGAGGCAAGGTAACAAATAATAGCTGTTTAGGCCGTTTTTATTTTTTGTTTTTTTACAATGCACATCTGACAGGTTAGATCATGTGCTATTTCTATAGAGCAGGTTGTGACAATACCAAATATGACAACTTTTCTGAAAACCATAGTTTTTTTTTTTTTTTTGGGCGACTGTTTTATGTAGGGGTTCATTTTATTCGGGATGAGATGATGGTTTGATTGGTACTATTTTAGGGTGCATATGACTTTTTGATTGCTTGGTATTACACTTTTTGTGATGTAAGGTTCTTATATTTTTTTATGGTGTTCATCTGAGGGGTTAGGTCATGTGATATTTTTATATAGCAGGTTGTTACGGACGCGGCGATAACTAATATTTCAACATTATTTTTTTTTCACTTTTAACACAATAAAAGCATTTTTGAAACATAAAAATCCTGTTTTAGTGTCTCCATATTTTGAGAGCCATAGTTTTTTTTATTTTTTGCCTGATTGTTTTATGTAGGGGCTCATTTTTTGCAGGATGAGGTGACGGTTTGATTGGTACTATTTTGGGGGACATACGCCTTTTTGATCGCTTGGTGTTTCCCTTTTTGTGGTGTAAGGTGACAAAAAATTATCATTATAGCACAGTTTTTATTTTATTTTTTCAACGGCGTTCAGGGTGAGGGGGTGGATCATGTGATATTTTTATAGAGCCAGTCGTTAAGGACAAGGCAATTCCCAATAGTCTGGTTTTCTTTCTTTCTTTTTACAATTTTATGTGTTTTAATTTGGGAAAAGGGCTTTTTTTTTTTTACTTGAAACTTTTTTTTTATTATGAAAAACACTTTCTTTTACTTTTTTTTTGTTTACTTTTTATTTTTGCCCCACAAGATACTTTAACTTCTGCGGTCTGATCCCCTCTGCAATGCATTAGAATACATCCTGTATTGTAATGCATTGTCTGCTAGCCTTTACACCGGCAGCCTGCCTATGAGACCCAGCCTAAGCGGCTGGATCGCACAGGCTTCCGTAGAAGGCAAGCCCCGATGCCTATGGAATGCTTCGGGCTGCCTTCTCTACCATCGGGTCCCCGTCACTGCAGAGCGGGGACCCGATGGGGAAGCAGAAGGAACCCGTACCCTCCGCAAACCCTCTGCATGCCGCAGTCAGCTTTTACCGCGGCATACAAACATAGAATGTGTCGGCAGATAAGAACCATTTGGCCCATCTAGTCTGCCCAATATACTGAGTACTATGAATAGCCCCTGGCCCTATCTTATATGAAAGATGGCCTTATGCCTATCCCATGCATGCTTAAACACCTTCACTGTATTTGCAGCTACCACTTCTGCAGGAAGGCTATTCTATGCATCCACTACTCTCTCAGTAAAGTAATACTTCCTGATATTACTTTTAAACCTTTGCCCCTCTAATTTAAAACTATGTCCTCTTGTAGCAGTTTTTCATATTTTAAATATTCTCTCCTATTTTACCTTGTTGATTCCCTTTATGTATTTAAAAGTTTCTATCATATCCCCTCTGTCTCGTCTTTCTTCCAAGCTATACATGTTAAGGTCCTTTAATCTTTCCTGGTAAGTTTTATCCTGCAATCCATGTACTAGTTTAATAGCTCTTCTCTGAACTCTCTATCAATATCTCTATCAAGTATCAATATCCTTCTGGAGATATGGTCTCCAGTACTGAGCACAATACTCCAAATGAGGTATCACTAGTGCTCTGTAGAGCGGCATGAGCATCTCCCTCTTTCTACTAGTAATGCCTCTCCCTATACACCCAAGCATTCTGCTAGCATTTCCTGCTGCTCTATGACATTGTCTGCCTACCTTTAAGTCTTCTGAAATAATGACCCCTAAATCCCTTTCCTCAGATACTGAGGTTAGGACTGTATCACTGATTTTATATTCTGCTCTTGGGTTTTTACGCCCCAGTGCATTATCTTGCACTTATCAACATTACATTTTAGTTGGTGGTTACAAGGGGATTTACAAGGGGTTAATACGCCGGCATCTGTGTTTTCAGCAGTATGCAGCAGGGGCCAGCTGTCAGTGACTGCAGGTTCCATGCCGTTAATCGGGCGGGCGCAGCTCCTGCACCCGCCCGATCATCCTGTCATATAAGTACGGCGCTGGTCCTTAAGTCAAGTCCACCAGCGGCGTATGTGTAAGGCGCGACTCCTCTAAGAGTTAAACATGCTGTTTGTTAAGGTCGACAACCATGCATGTAGCATGTGCGCTTGGCGGCTAAAGGCATCTGTGTTGGTCCTATGTTCATATGTGCCTGGATTGTTAAGAAAAATTATGTTTTAATATATGCAAATGAACCTATTAGAGCAGTGGTTCTCAACCTTTCTAAAGCCGTGACCCCTTAATACAGTTCCTCGTGTTGTGGTGACCCCCAACCATTACATTTTTTTCCTTGCTACGTCATAACTAATTTTGCTACTGTTATGAATTGTAATGTAAATATCTGATATGCAGGATGTATTTTTATTGCTACAAATTGAACATAATTAAAGCAGAGTAATTAATCACAAAGACATCCACAGATCCCCCCCTAAACAGTGCCATCCACAGATCCCCCCTAAACAGTGCCATCCACAGATCCCCCTAAACAGTGCCATCCACAGATCCCCCCTCCCCTAAACAGTGCCATGATGGCACTGTTTAGGGGAGGGGGAATCTGTGGATGGCACTGTTTAGGGGGGGATCTGTGGATGGCACTGTTTAGGGGGGGGATCTGTGGATGGCACTGTTTAGGGGAGGGGGGATCTGTGGATGGCGCTGTAGGCGGATCTGTGGATGGCACTGCCATCCACAGATCCCCCTACAGTGCCATCCACAGATCTTCCTCCCCGACGCTCACAGCAGTATATTTATAAACTAATCAGTAACTACTTTAACTTTAATCATTGCTCATTGCTGAGCTCTTTACTTGGATTATAATTTATTTGGATATGGGATATCTTACTTTGTCTTAGATCCGGTAATAGCAGGCAGTGCGGGGGGCGGCCCTCACTCACTGACGTCACGCGCCTGCGCCGCTTAGTGGGAGGAGCAGGCACGTGACGTCAGTGAGTGAGCGCCGCCCCCCGCACTGCCTGCTATTACCGGAGCTAAGACAAAGTAAGATATCCAAATAATCCAAGTAAAGAGCTCAGCAATGAGCAATGATTAAAGTTAAAGTAGTTACTGATTAGTTTATAAATATACTGCTGTGAGCGGCGTGGCCCTGTATATTCTAACCCCCAGGCAAGCGTCCCTGTCACCATGGGAACGCCTGGGGGTTAGAATATACCATCGGATTTGAGTTTTTACGATCTCACTGAGCTCGTAAAACTCTGATCCGATGGTATATTCTAACCCCCAGGCAAGCGTCCCCGTCACCATGGGAACTCCTGGGGGTTAGAGTTACTCAGCCGCAAAACAAGCACCGGCTCTGCTTGGCCCCGGGCCAGCTCGGGGCCCCAACCAGCTCGGGGCCCCAAGCAATTGCGTGTTTTGCCTGTCTGTTAGCGACGGGCCTGGACCCACAATAGGAAGCCTCAGGCGACCCCCCGGAAAGGGCCGATCGACCCCCAAAGGGGTCGCGACCCCTAGGTTGAGAACCGCTGTATTAGAGGAACGGGGGCGGTGCCGTTACACCTACAAGCTCTTTTCTCTCTGCAACGGCTGCTCCCTCTCCACTGTCATTGACAGGGCCAGGCAGTAAAAACATAATATAACAATATAGAGAAGCTGCGCCAGCAACCTACTGGAGCCCAGTCTTTCAGTTACCAACTGAAAACCAAGTAAATCCGTAAAAAACAATCAGACTGGCTCACAGTATTTTTGCATTTATTAAAATTATTAACCCAATACAATGTTACACATATCCTAGTTAATTGTCAACATAACAGCATATATAGATAGGTACTTTAAATGCGGAGCTCTCGCATATACCTAAATGACAGGAGTACTCCAATTATGACCTCTGATTTTGCTATGTGGTGTCCGTCTGCTACGTATTGAGATAGAATATCTCTAATGTTCAGATAGTTTATCTGTTGATTTGCCTTGATCTAAACATAGATTGTTCAGCCACTAATCCGTTAGCGGTCGCTGATAGATAGTCTCAGCAACTATGTTGCTTAATATTGCGGTTAGTTTCCTACCTCCTGCCACAAGGTAGTCACTCTGCTCGTTCTTCGCGGCGTCTCACGTGATCCGACCAGAGAGTGGTTTGCTGGTTGGTGATATTATCCACCTGCGCCGGTCGAAGTAGCGGAAGTTGATGTAGCAGAGCCGCGCCGCTGTGTTCGGCAAAGACGTCAATATTAGCGCACCAATAAGTCAGTCCACTATAATAGTGTTATACCACTTGCACCGCTTGAGGTTATGGCTGATATCGTGCTCACCCTTTTAAAACTGCATCCAGATGAGATGGTCAAGGCAAAAATCTTTTTAAAAGAAGATGAAAGCAGAAGCAAAAATAACGCACCACTAGCTGGGTCAGGTTTACACTAGTTCGCACTAGACGCGTTTCGGAACCGTAGTTCCTTCCTCAGTAGGCAAATGTGTAATGCTGAATGTGGACAAACTACACACGTCTTTATATCCCCTTATTGGGTCAATTAGAAAATATGGTATGGATTCCTGGTTTTGCAGCTGCCGGTCATTTGCAGACTGCACTCTCCTGAATCCCTCTTTAGACCAAAGGTGCTTATATAAATATATAATAATTTAATAAATCATGAATATAAACAATATATAATACAAAGATATATATAAAAATACATATAAAATACAAAATCTATAAAAATGATGTTATACATATTATAAATGTATTATCTCAGGTTCATGGATCTTTATGTACTGATGGCGTGGATCTGATGGCGTGGATTACAATTCATACTGGAGGGGATCAGTTTTGTGCTGAGTCACAATTACTTCCAGTTTGAGTCCAGATATTATTTACAGACTACTGGCACCGCCATGGGTACCAGGTTCGCCCCGAGTTATGCCAATTTATTTATGGCAGCATGGGAACAGGATACCATCACTCCCAGACTCGGGGCGGACCTGGTCCTATGGCGGCGCTATATCGATGACATTTTATTAGTGTGGAGAGGTCCACACGCTACATTATTACAGTTCATACAAGAGATCAGTAATAATGAGCTCAATCTGAAGTTTATAGCAAATATCGATCCTCAAACTGTTGAATTTTTGGACCTACATATACACAAAAAACAGGAAACTTTTGTTTGTAGTACGTACCAAAAAGATGTAGCCAAAAATAGTTTTATTTTAAGTACAAGCTGCCACCTCCCTAGGTGGCTTCTAAATGTCCCTTTTTCTCAGTTCAGACGCCTAAAACGTAATTGTACTGAACAAGATCAGTTTGAGGTAGAGGCAGAACAAATGAAAATGCAATTCCTGGCTAAAGATTATTCCAATAGACTATTGGAGGATGCAATAGGAAAAGTGAGACAATTGGATAGAACTTCCTTTTTTAAATCCAAGGAAACATCCAATACCACCCAAGAAGATGATATAATGGCCAAAATTATTCTACCATTCAATAAAGACTATCGAATGGTGAATAACATTATATATAAACACTGGCATCTACTAAAAGGTGATAAAACTTTGGGTCCCATACTTCCGGCTAATCCCCCAATAGTCTATACCCGCGCTCCTAATTTAGGACTCCAGGTAGCTCCGACAATACGAAAGAAGATCATGGAACCAATGATAACTCCATGGTCCAACCTGAAAGGTTTTTTCAGGTGTGGCTGCTGTCAAAATTGCAGACGGACACATTTCGATAGAAATACAAAAATTATAACATCAACATCTAATAATTTCAAGTGGGAAATTAAAGAAATTCTGTCATGTAATAGTAAAGCAGTCATTTATGTCATCCAATGCCCATGCCCAAAACAATATTTAGGACGTACAAATAGAGTATTTAAAACTAGGATCGCAGAACATATCAACAATATTAAAAAACAGTCAGAAACACATCCCCTCTCAAAACATTTTAAATTACATCATACAGGAGATCCCAGCAAGATGAGTTTCTGTGCCATCCAATCAGTCAAACAAGACTGGAGAGGGGGTGATTTTTTAGCAAAAATGTCCAGACAAGAATCCAAGAAGATTTTTGAATTTGGATCTCTAATGCCCCTAGGATTGAACTCGGAGATTGAAATCTTCGGCTTCTTATAGGAGTGGTGGGCAGGTCCTCATGGATAGCCAGTGTTGGGCTATTCAGCGACACGCTGGCTTTCCCTGCGGCCCTCCCCCCCTCTCCCCATTCCGCTGATGTTCACAGATCCACGCCATCAGTACATACAGATCCATGAACCTGAGATCCATTTATAATATGTATAACATCATTTTTATAGATTTTGTATTTTATATGTATTTTTATATATATCTTTGTATTATATATTGTTTATATTCATGATTTATTAAATTATTATATATTTATATAAGCACCTTTGGTCTAAAGAGGGATTCAGGAGAGTGAAGGCTGCAAATGACCGGCAGCTGCAAAACCAGGAATCCAGACCATATTTTCTAATTGACCCAATAAGGGGATATAAAGACGTGTGTAGTTTGTCCACATTTAGCATTACACATTTGCCTACTGAGGAAGGAACTACGGTTCCGAAACGCGTCTAGTGCGAACTAGTGTAAACCTGACCCAGCTAGTGGTGCGTTATTTTTGCTTCTGCTTTCATCTCCTTTTAAAAAGATTTTTGCCTTGACCATCTCATCTGGATGCAGTTTGAAAAGGGTGAGCACGATATCAGCCATAACCTCAAGCGGTGCAAGCGGTATAACACTATTATAGTGGACTGACTTATTGGTGCGCTAATATTGACGTCTTTGCCGAACACAGCGGCGCGGCTCTGCTACATCAACTTCCGCTACTTCGACTGGCGCCGGTGGATAACATCACTCTCTGGTCGGATCACGTGAGACGCCGCGAAGAACGAGCAGAGTGACTACCTCGTGGCAGGAGGTAGGAAACTAACCGCAATATTAAGCAACATAGTTGCTGAGACTATCTATCAGCGACCGCTAACGGATTAGTGGCTGAACAATCTATGTTTAGATCAAGGCAAATCAACAGATAAACTATCTGAACATTAGAGATATTCTATCTCAATACGTAGCAGACGGACACCACATAGCAAAATCAGAGGTCATAATTGGAGTACTCCTGTCATTTAGGTATATGCGAGAGCTCCGCATTTAAAGTACCTATCTATATATGCTGTTATGTTGACAATTAACTAGGATATGTGTAACATTGTATTGGGTTAATAATTTTAATAAATGCAAAAATACTGTGAGCCAGTCTGATTGTTTTTTACAGTAAAAACATAATAACTGACTAGCACGGTCAATCAAACTGGATGAATCAGACACAAAACAAATTTCAAGAAATTTGCTCATCTCTAATATTGACAAGTCATTTGGCTTACTATAATATGTTAGATTACATTATAAGGGCTACTAAAGAATAAGAATTGGTACAATTATTGGAAATGTGTGTTCCTAGTTTGTTTCTGATAATTACACTTTGTAAATGTGCTGCTGGTCACCTGATGAACAAGCATATTCTCATTCACTGGATGATCCTATCTTTAACACCTTAAGGACCCAGCCATTTTTCACCTTAAAGAGGACGTTTCACCGATTATTACCCTATGAACTAACTATACAGACATGTAGAGGGGCGCCCGGGGATCTCACTGCACTTACTATTATCCCCGGGCGCCGCTCCGTTCTCCTGCTATGTCCTCCGGTATCTCCGTTCCCTAAGTTATGGTAGGCGGAGTCTGCCCTTGTTCTTCTGTAGCACTGGCCAATCGCATTGCAGAGCTCACAGCCTGGGAGAAAATAACCTCCCAGGCTGTGAGCTCTGCGCTGCGATTGGCCAGCGCTAGAGCAGAACAAGGGCAGACTCCGCCTACCATAACTTAGTGACTGGAATCTCCGCCTACTATAACTTAGTGAGCGGAGATACCGGAGGACATAGCAGGAGAACGGAGCGGCGCCCGGGGATAATAGTAAGTGCAGTGAGATCCCCGGGCGCCGCTCTACATGTCTGTATAGTTAGTTCATAGTGTAATAATCGGTGAAAGGTCCTCTTTAAGGACCAGGCCGTTTTTAGCAAATCTGACATGTGTCACTTTATGTGGTTATAACTTTAAAACGTTTTACTTATCCAGGCCATTCTGAGACTGTTTTCTCATCACATATTGTACTTCATGACAGTGGTAAAACTGAGTCTAAAATTTTTATTTTTATTTATAAAAAAAATACCAAATTTACCAAAAATTTGAAAAAATTTATAAATTATCAAATTTCAATTTCTCTACTTTAATAATAGATAGTAATAACTCTAAAAATAGTTATTACTTTACATTCCCCATATGTCTACTTCATGTTTGGATCATTTTGTGAATGCCATTTTATTTTCTGGGGACGTTAGAAGGCTTAGAAGTTTAGAAGCAAATCTTTTAATTTTTCAGAAAATTTCCAAAACCCACTTTTTAAGGACCAGTTCAAGTCTGAAGTCACTTTGTGAGGCCTACATAATAGAAACCAACCAAAATGACCCCATTTTAGAAACTACACCCCTCAAGGTATTCAAAACTGATTTTACAAACTTTGTTAACCCTTTAGGTGTTCCTCAAGAATGAATGGAAATGGACATGAAATTTCAGAATTTCACTTTTTTGGCAGATTTTCCATTTTGATAAAAAAAATTCCGCTAACAAAGCAAGGATTAGCAGCCAAACAAAACTCAATATTTATTGCCCTGATTCTGTAGTTTACAGAAACACCCCATATGTGGTTGTAAACTGCTGTACAGGCACACGGCATTGCGCAGAAGGAAAGGAATGCCATATGATTTTTGGAAAGCAGATTTCACTGGGGTAATTTTAAGCTGCCATGTTACATTTGAAGACCCCCTGATGCACCCCTAGAGTAGAAACTCCAAAAAAGGACCCTATTTTAGAAACTACACCCCTTAAGGTATTCAAAACTGTTTTTACAAACTTTGTTAAACCTTTAGTTGTTACAAAAGAATTAAAGGAAAATGGAGATGAAATTTCAGAATTTCACTTTTTTGGCAGATTTTCCATTTTAATCAATTTTTTCCACTAACAAAGCAAGGGTAAACAGCCAAACAAAACTCAATATTTATTGCCCTGATTCGTTGTAAACTGCTGTACAGGTAAACGGCAGGGTGCAGAAGGAAAGGAAAGCCATATGGTTTTTGGAAGGCAGATTTCACTGGTATAATTTTAAGCTGCCATGTCATATTTGAAGACCCCCTGATGCACCCCTAGAGTAGAAACTCCAAAAAAAGACCCTATTTTGGAAGCTACGGGATAAGGTAGCAGTTTTGTTGGTACTATTTTGGGTACATATGATTTTTGGTTGCTCTATATTACACTTTTTGTGAGGCAAAATAACAAAAAATAGCTGTTTTGGCACTGTTTTTATTTTTTATTTACAATGTTCATCTGACAGGTTAGATCATGTGCTTTTTTTATAGAGCAGTTTGTTACAAACTCGACAATACCAAATATGACTTTTTTTGGTTGTTTGTTTTCAGTTATACATAATAAAGAATTTTTTTTGTGTCTCCATACTCTGAAAGCCATATTTTTTTTTATTTTTTAGGTGACTGTCTTATGTGGGGTCTAATTTTTTTCGGTATGAGATGACGGTTTGATTGGTACTATTTTAGGGTGCGTATGACTTTTTGATCGCTTGGTATTACACTTTTTGTAATGTAAGGTGACAAAAAATTGCTTTTTTGACACACTTTTATTTAATTGTTAGGTTAGGTCATGTGATATTTTTATACAGCAGGTTCTTACGGACGCAGCGATACCTAATATGTATACTTTTTTTATTTATTTAAGTTTTACACAATAACAGCATTTTTGATAAACAAAAAAATAATGTTTCAGTGTCTCCATATTCTGAGAGCCATAGTTTTTTTTATTTTTTATGCGATTGTCTTAGGTAGGGTATAAGTTTTTTGTGGGATGAGATGACGGTTTGATTGGTACAATTTTTTGGGGTGCATATGCCTTTTTGATTGTTTGCTATTACACTTTTTGTGATGTAAGGTGACAAAAAAATTGCCTTTTTGACACTGTTTTTATTTATATTTTTTTACGGTGTACACCTGACGGGTTAGGTCATGTGGTATTTTTATAGAGCAGGTTGTTACGGATGTGGCGATACCTAATATGTCAACTTTTTTTATTTTTCTTACATTTAACAGAATAAAATTTTAGAAACAAAAAAAAATCATGTTTTAGTGTCTGAATAGTTTGAGCCATAGTTTTTTTTATTTTTTGGGAGATTGTCTTAGGTAGAGGCTCATTTTTTGCAGGATGAAGTGAAGGTTAGATTGGTACATTTTTGGGGGCATACGCCTTTTTGATCGCTTGGTGTTGCACTTTTAGTGATGTAAGGTGACAAAAATTTTTTTTTTTAGCACAGTTTTTATTAGATTTTTTTTGACGGTGTTCATCTGAGGGGTTAGGTCATGTGATAGTTTTATAGAGCCGGTCGATACGGAAACTTAAAAAATGTTTGTTATAAAAAAACTCATTTTTTTACTTTTTATATTTGTACCACTATGGGACTTCACCTTTTCAGGGTTTGATCCCTGTTTCAATTCAGTACAATACATTCTGTATTGTACTGAATTGAACTGTCAGCGTCTTACACAGTAAGACACTGACAGTTGCCTAGGAGACCCAGCCCTCAGGCTTCCGTAGCTGGCAGGCCCGATGCCTGTGTAAGGCATTGGGGCTGCCATGGCAACCATCCGTTCCCCGCCACCGCAGAGCGGGGACCCAATGGCTAAGGAGAGGTAGCGCAAACCTCCCATATGCCGCGGTCAGCGCTGACCACGGCATATGAGGTGTTAATCCACCGGCATCGGCGTTATCACCGATGCTGGTGGATGCAGCACGGATCCGGCTGTCAGTAACAGCCGGATCCATGCTGTTGATCGCAGCAGTGCACATGGGGGGGAGGAAGGATCGCAGGACGATAATGCTCGTCCTGGGGCGCGAAGTGCCGGCCATTTAGGACGAGCATTCTCGTCCTGGGTCGTTAAGGAGTTAAAGGGCGTCTTTGCACCGCAATCTGCACCAGAAATACGCCTTATTTAGGCATATTTCTGTTTAAAAAATGATGTATGTATTTACATCTGTGACTTTTTGGTTTTACAAAAATTCACAAACGAAAAGTAGATTCATTTTTAAGACTAATATTGTACCTCACTAACCTTATCAGCTACATATTTCCAAGTCACTGAAATGTTATTTCCTAGAAGAGCTTTCAGCCACTGAACTGGATCTCGAAAGACTACCCCAGAACAGTCTGTTACCTGCCCATCACAAAGCAGTGTGGCTTTATGGCTGTAGTCCTGAAAGAAGCAAAACGGACATGTTATTTCAAAATTATTAGCTTTCTTATGAACAGATTACCCCTGCAGTATCATTTTCCCATAAGATTTTTCTGTTAATCTTTGATGGTCAGAATAGCATTATAAGACTGGGGCTAGATGGTGATCTTGCCTGCAACACCCGTCGCACGATCGAAGATAGGACCTCTTGCACACGACCGTGGTTTGGTTCCGCATCCGAGCCGCATTTGTTGCGGCTTGGGTGCGGACCCATTCGCTTCAATAGGGCCGCAAAAGATGCGGACAGCACTCCGTTTCCGCATCTGTTGCTCTGTTCCGTGGCCCCGCAAAAATTATAGATCATGTCCTATTCTTGTCCATTCTGGGGACAAGAACAGGCATCTCTATGATGTGCCGTCTGTTCCGTTCCGCAAATTGCGGAAGGCACATGGGTGGCATCTGTGTTTTGTGGATCTGCAATTTGTGGACCGCAAAACAAGGCACGTTCGTGTGCAAGAGGCCTAACACTTTCACTACGCTCCATCGCAGCAAAGTGAAAGTGAATGGAGTTTCGTTGAGACACTGCGTGCTGTCTTGACTGCAACTCTACAGTCACAAGAAATCCAGCTCTGCAGGAAAGAAAACTTTCTAGTGATCCAGCACTTGTCAAATAATATCATTTTTTGAAGGTGCATACAACCAAAACTTTTGCAACAATGTCCGAAGGTGCAAAATCCAATAGATCAAAGGTGCAAATCGCACTTATGTGTTTTGAACTGCAAGGTTTCTTGTTTACAGGACAGTCTGTAGTAAAAAACATATAACAAGCGGTGGTAGATGTGTGTAAGTAGTCCTATCCACACACTGCAAAAAAATCTGCAATATAAATTGACTTGCGGTGCGGATCTGCAGCAAATCTGCAGCAATACTGCGGATTTCCACCAGCTTTTTGACATTTATTCTCAAACACCTCTGCTTAACGGACTGTTCCAGGAGAGAACAGTAAGTCGGAGTTCTCTGCCGGAACAGCCAAACAGAGGCGTGAACCTACCCTCACCACTAAACCCACCACCCTCCACACCTCTTAACCCAAAACCACCCTAATCATCTTTGCCATGTACATCCACTACCCAACCCACTACTGCTTCCCGGCGCTGGCTCATCGCACCTTCTCCTCCAGACCTGCGATGCTCTGCTGCACTTCCTAGCTGAAAACATCCAGTTTGAAGCTGTCAGCAGCCAATCACTGTTGAACTGCTCCCTGGATGACAAATGGTCACATGATACAAAGGTATACAGTCGTGGCCAAAAGTTTTGAGAATTACATAAATATTGGAAATTGGAAAAGTTGCTGCTTAAGTTTTTATAATAGCAATTTTGCATATACTCCAGAATGTTATGAAGAGTGATCAGATGAATTGCATAGTCCTTCTTTGCCATGAAAATTAACTTAATCCCAAAAAAACCTTTCCACTGCATTTCATTGCTTCATTGAATGTTGACGAGCACAAGGCTGGAGATCATTATGTCAGGCTGATTGGGTTAAAATGGCAGACTTGACATGTTAAAAGGAGGGTGATGCTTGAAATCATTGTTCTTCCATTGTTAACCATGGTGATGTCACGGCGGACGTGCACAGTTTAACAGATAACACACCAACCAGACTCTGGACGAGAGACAGGGGAAGGGTCACCTCCTAGTTTATCCCTGACCTCTTTCCCTGCAATGCTCAGCCCACAGACAAACCTTGAAGGTAGATTTGCTGTGTCCTCCAGCCTATACTAACAGAACCCTGAACTCCCTGAGATGGTGAAGTGGGGAGAAAGGAGCAGCCTGCTCGCACAGAACCTGGATGGGATAGATGACAGAAACAACCAAACGAAAAGACACTTATCTGCTGAGAGCAGGAACAAACAGCCAACCTTCCCTCCAAACATCCCAGACCATAATGAACAGTATAATCCGCTCAGAGCACTTAGCTGGAGACCATTTAAACTAATGACTCCACCCAGTGCACCTGATGCGAGGCGGATCCAGCACAGCATCAAAACAAATACTAGACTCGTGCTGCAATCCTGGCTGACCTCCGCACATCGTCAGAGTGGGGCATGACAGGTGACCTGCAAAGAAACGCGTGCAGCCATCATTGCGTTGCATAAAAATGGCTTCACAGGCAAGGATATTGTGGCTACTAAGATTGCACCTCAATCAACAATTTATAGGATCATCAAGAACTTCAAGGAAAGAGGTTAAATTCTTGTTAAGAAGGCTTCAGGGGGGGCGGAGCCTAACCGCTGAACAAGACGGAGGCTTGAGCAGGAGCTCTCTCTCATCAAACCCACATTACTAAGCTTTTGCACATCTCAAATTGATCCGAAATGGGCAAACTCGGCAGAGACCGATCCAGAGATGCCCCTGATACTCCAAGATCTAAGAAAAATCAAGGAGATATGGATAGATTCTTTAATAAAAAATCAGCAATGTCCCCTGCCCGTGCAGCTAAGATGGCGGCCCGCCACATTGAGAAAGAAACAGAGCGGGAATCAGAACAGGAGGATGGAGACACAGAGTATATGGATAATCCGGAGGAGGAAACATCGCAAAAAGACAGCGATATGCTCACTAAAGGCTTTTTTAAAGAGACATTATCCCAAGCTCTATCTCCTCTGCTTCAGGTGGTACGTGACTTAAGACACGATATGCGCACCATGGGGAATCGGGTTGAACAATTAGAGACCCGACAGGAACATGCAGTGTCACACAGTGCCGGCATGATAACCGCTATGGAAGCGCAGGTCTCCTCTCTCAATAATGCTTTCCTCATGATTGAGGACCAAGAGAATAGGAGCAGGCGCAAAAACATAAGAATAAAAGGGCTAGATGAATCAGTCGCCCCAGATGAATTAGAAACAGCTGCTAAGTCTTTATTTGCCAATCTACTGGGTGAAAATAGAGCCGCTGAAATTATTATAGAAAGAATACATCGCTCATTGCATCCTGTTCCTAAAGAGGGTGAAGCGCCCAGAGATGTGATCTGCGGTTTACTAAGTTATAGGGACACAGCGGCCATTTTGCAAGTAGCCCGCAAGAGCACCGACATCAAAATAGGGGATTCATCATTATCGCTATTTCAGGACATCGCTTCGTCCACCTTAGCGAAACGCAGGATTCTAAAGCCCCTCACGGATCATTTAAGGAACCTCAAGCTTATGTATAAATGGCTATATCCATTTGGGGTTACATTTGCCAGCAACGGCCGCCGCTGTGTTATCCGTACTCCACAGGACTTACCTATGGCCTGGAGGATCCTAGATATCCCTCCTATCAAGATAGACAACTGGCTTGCAGTGGACATTTCGGTCCCTAAACTTCCACAGCTACTCACCTAAGAAGCCTTGTCGGTACAATCCAAACAGAAATCTCCTAATAGCAGGAAGTCGCTGGGGAGAAGAGACCTTACCTGAACTCAGTCGAATTTGAATTGTGCTGTTTCCAGAGATTCAGTGTCGTGGTTCTATGGAGGTCCGGCCGCAGTCCCGCCGGCAGAAGTAGCGATCTTCTCCTAACAGCACCATAGGCTTCTACTGTCATGTTCTGAGGTTTTTGAAAATATGTTAAATGTATGCTATTAATCGGATCTCACTTTTCAAAGTCTTGTGTGATAGGCTTGATTAGCCTTTCTATGAATGTGCATTCCTTTAGCTACCTTTGATCGATAGCTTTGATAATGTATGTTTATACTTGCTTTAATAGTCTAATTTTCTCGTTATATGTAATGTAGGTTATGATGTCCCGGGTTAGGATTCATCTCGGTCCCTTTAGGTTTTGTTGCGGTCTACCGCAGTGGCACCTCTCCACTAACCGTTTCTTATTTTACACAGTTTCCCATATACCCAGTTCACTACTCTTACTGGTACTCAGTTTCTTAAGTCTTCTCATAAAAGTACTCAGCATGCTTTCAAGCTATGTACTTACCTTAACTGATGGTCATACTCTCAGTTCCTCTATTCAGTTTAGATTCCGTTCACTTGTCTCAGCACTGATCCCACTCCTTTGCATGCCTACACTGTGTGATCAAAATCACTTCTTACCATACGTTCCATGACAGACCTAAACGTAACAACATTTAATGTCAGAGGCTGTAATTCACCTCAGAAGCGTTCCCAAATTCTCACTCTACTGAAGAGAGATAGGAGCGACATATGTTTTCTTCAGGAGACTCATTTTAAAACAAATAAAATACCTTGTATATCCAAGCTGAGATACTCACAGTGGTTTCACAGCACATACGGATCTGCTTCTAGAGGTGTTAGCATCGCAATCAGTAAAAACGTTCCTTTTGTTTTAACAGTTGCTCAGCAGGACCCTGAAGGCAGATTTTTATTTGTCAAGGGGAAAATAGGTCACTTAGTAGTAACCCTCGCTTGTCTCTACGCCCCTAATGTCAAGCAACACAGCTGGCTTAAGAAAACTCTTTCCAGACTTGATGATTTTGCCGAAGGGATTAAAATAGTTGGAGGAGACTTGAATGTCTCTCTTTCTCCTCAGTTGGACTCGTCGCTCGGCAGTTCCACCAAGTCTCAGAAAACACTGGGAGGAATACATAAATTGTTAAAAGATATGCATCTAACAGATACATGGAGGACACTCAATATAGCTGTAAAGGATTACTCCTTTTATTCCGCAGTGCATCAGTCCTACCACAGACTTGACTATATTTTCTTGTCTAATTCTCACCTAGCCATGCTGAAAAAATCAACCATAGGTCCTATCACAATTTCCGATCACGCCCCCGTTACTTCCTTCATAAACTTCTCCAATCTCCCAGCAAGAGAGTGGGTTTGGTGCCTAAATGAAACGTTATTAGATTCTGACAAACATATTGAGGATATTACCCTTAAACTATCTTATTATTTTCAAGAGAATAAACCACAAGACACATCTTATTCCATTATTTGGGAGGCCCATAAAGCCTTTATCCGCGGAGAATTTATAGCACTAGGCTCCAAGATAAAAAGAGAGAGACAGAAAAAACTTGATTCCCTTATTAACCAAATTTCTGCGATTGAATCTATTCAGAAACAATCTAAGAGGTCAGCTGCACTAGAAGAACTTGCATCTTTGAGGAGACAGTTGAAGGAACTACTCAATATTAAGTGCGCAAAGGCCTATCAATATACAAAATTTAAACAATACATCCATGGGGATAAGGGAAGCAAGTTTATGTCGCACCAAATTAACCAGAGAAAGACTGCCCAATTCGTCTCCTCGATAAAAAACAGGGAAGGAAAGTCAGTCTCGTCAACAGAAGCTATAGCGGAAGAGTTTTGCTCATTTTATAGTGCCTTATATAACCTAGATAATGGGAATAATAACACAGCAAATAGGCCACCGGATTTAGTGAAAGTGAAACAGATAGACAATTTCCTGGAAACATTGAATCTCCCCAAAATTAGCCAGGAAGATAGCTCCTCACTGCTATAGCCGATTACAGAAACTGAATTGCAGAAAATTATTAGAGGTATGCCCTTGGGTAAAGCCCCAGGACCTGACGGCCTACCAATAGGTTATTATAAAAAAAATTTAAACATCTTATCTCCACAACTAGTTAAATGGTGCCAAGCACTATCGGTAGGCGAAACCCTCCCGAAGCAATCAATGGAAGCCATAATCACCATCATCCCAAAAGAAGGCAAGGATACTCGTGATTGTGGTAGTTATAGACCCATATCTTTGCTCAACATAGATGTAAAAATCTGGGCCAAGATTCTTGCGCTTAGGCTTAGCTCCTTGATACCTCGAATTGTTAATAAAGAACAAGCAGGCTTTGTGAAAGGGAGAGAAGGGAATTCCCAGTCTTGTCGACTTATTAATGCTATATACTGGGCCAGGACAAACTCTAAGCCCTTGGTTTTACTAAGCACAGACGCAGAAAAAGCGTTCGATCGGGTTAACTGGCTATATACTTAGCGCACCTTACATAGTTTTGGAATTCCTGACTTATTCATCAAAGCTATAATGTCTTTATATCAAAACCCTAGTGCCAAAGTTAGGGTCAACGGCACCCTATCCAAATCCTTTTCCATCACCAACGGCACCAGGCAAGGTTGCCCCTTGTCACCTACCCTGTTCATAATGGTGATGGAAACGCTGCTCCAAGCATTTCGGAACAACCCACACATCCATGGTCTGACATTAAATAAGAGTGTACACAAATGTGCATCTTTCGCGGATGATTTAATGTTGCTAATAACGAACCCCAAACAAGCATTCCCTCATATCTTGGAACTCTTCTCCGTTTTTGGCACTTTATCTAATTTCAAAATTAACTATTCGAAATCGGTAGCAATGGGCGTAGCTTTGTCTTCCCAGACAATACATTATCTTAAAACTTCCTTTCCCTTTAAATGGAACGACAACTCCCTCAATTACCTAGGAATTGAGCTTGCAAAAGATCCCTCTAATTTATTCAGATTGAATTATCTGCCCCTACTGAAAAAGATACAAAACCAACTTCAATCACTAACATTGCCCTGGGTTTCCTGGATTGGTCGCAAGAACCTTCTCCAAACTTATATTGTTCCTAAATTAATGTACCTCCTTCAAATGGTCCCCATTCACATCCCTAACGCGTATTTTAAGAGAGTCAGACAGGTATTTGCCTCATTCCTGTGGAAGAATAAAAAACCTAGGATAGCATATGACAAACTAATTAGAACACGTATAAATGGTGGCATGGGTTTACCGGACATACACTATTATTATAAAGCGATTCAATTGAAACGTTGGCTGCAAGTATGTATCCCCAAATACAGAACACTAGGAACAGACATTAAACTAGATCTTATGTCCAATAAACAGCAGGCAGGGTTATGGGGAACCACTACCCCCATACATGCCCCCACTGGTTTATCTAAGGCCATATATCTGATCATGCGAAACCTTCAAACTGAGGTACATCTCCTCTCGGATCCCCCTGCTAGATTGCCAGCAAAATTTATTCCTTACCTACTTAAACCTGAAGTGCCCGATATTCCACAATTCTGGGACAATCTAGGGGAAGTAGAGTCAACTGACTTGTTATCAGTTTTGAAACAAAAAGAAGATATCCCTACCCTGTGTTCCACATACGTTAAAAAAGGAGATTTTTTTAGCGCAGATAGAATTTAAAGGTGTGTGTCAAACTTTCTGCACCAAATATACTACCATACCTACTCCAACATGGTTTGAACAGCTTTCTTCTCACAATGACCTCCCTAGACACTGTATTTCACTCCTATACAAGTGGTTAATTCCTGATAAAAGAAGTAGTATTCCAGCCTTCATTAGAGCTTGGGAAGGAGATCTCGAATGTTCTTTCTCTCCCCAAGAGATCGATTTGATTCTCTTGAGATCCCATGGATTCTCCAGATGTATAACGGTCCAGGAACACTCCTTTAAAACCCTAACCAGATGGTACAATGACCCTCATAAACTCTTTAGAATGGGCTGTTCTGAGACTGATACGTGTTGGAGGTGTAGGTCCCAGAAAGGTACGCTAGGTCATATCATGTGGTTATGCCCTTTGATCCGTACGTTTTGGGTACAGATTGAACAAAAAATAAATGAAATCTGTGGAACTGCACTAGAATTAACACCTCAGTCAGTTCTTCTGTGGTTACCTTCTAAGAAGTGGCGACCTTCAATATGTGACCTACCTACCCTGTTAATCCAAGCAGCACGGTTACTAATACCAGTGAATTGGCTTAGCACCTCTCCTCCTACTTTAGAAAATTGGTACGAAAGGATAGACCAAATTTTCCTGATGGAGGAACTGGCTAGTTGGGCAACCAGATCACACTCTAAGTTTCAAAAATTGTGGAACCCATGGAAACTATTCCGAGACGCCATGAACAAGTGAAGGGTCTCTGATATTTGATCCACCTATTTCAATACTTTAGTTAAGGATTAATTATTAAATATATAAATACCACATACAACAGGTCTCTCCTCCCAAGCGGTGTAGCATGCAAGGAAATAATTTGTAATATAGCTCAAGTATGATGTTATCAGATGTGAATAAGCCTCTTGTGCCTTCATTTTGAGAACGACTTGATTAGTGCCAGGAATACCCTCATCCTCCTTACATCACTTAATAATATCTCTAACTGTTTTAAATGAGTATGTGAACTTGTTTATTGCAGGTTGATGATATGATGTGTATTCTCTTCCCCCCCCCCCAGTTCCCTTCCCCCTCTATTCTCTTCTTCCCCCTCCCACAACACCCCCCCTTCTTTTGGTCCCTCATCGGATCTCATTTCTGAAATGCTTTATTTGTTTGATATCAAAACATTTTCAATATTTTGTCATGTATTACTTGTCAAAGTGTTATTCCTTATTCAATAAAAAGATATTTGTTAAAAAAAAGAAGGCTTCAGGGCGTCCATTAAAGTCCAGCAAGCGCCAGGATTGTCTCCTAAAGAGGATTCAGCTGCGGGATCGGAGTGCCACCAGTGCAGAGCTTGCTCAGGAATGGCAGCAGGCAGGTGTGAGCGCATCTGCACGCACAGTGAGGCAAAGACTTTTGGAAGATGGCCTGGTGTCAAGAAGGGCAGCAAAGAAGCCACTTCTCTCCAAAAAAAACATCAGTGACAGATTGATCTTCTGCAGAAAGTATGGTGAATGGACTGCTGAGGACTGGGGCAAAGTCATATTCTCCGATGAAGCCTCTTTCCGATTGTTTGGGGCATCTGGAAAAAGGCTTGTCCGGAGAAGAAAAGGTGAGCGCTACCATCAGTCCTGTGTCATGCCAGCAGTAAAGCATCCTGAGACCATTCATGTGTGGGGTTGCTTCTCATCCAAGGGAGTGGGCTCACTCACAATTTTGCCCAAAAACACAGCCATGAATAAAGAATGGTACCAAAACACCCTCCAACAGCAACTTCTTCCAACAATCCAACAACAGTTTGGTGAAGAACAAGGCATTTTCCAGCTCGATGGAGCACCGTGCCATAAGGCAAAAGTGATAACTAAGTGGCTCGGGGACCAAAACGTTGACATTTTGGGTCCATTGCCTGGAAACTCCCCAGATCTTAATCCCATTGAGAACTTGTGGTCAATCCTCAAGAGGCGGGTTGACAAACAAAAACCCACTAATTCTGACAAACCCCAAGAAGTGATTATGAAAGAATGGGTTGCTATCAGTCAGGAATTGGCCCAGAAGTTGATTGAGAGCATGCCCAGTCGAATTGCAGAGGTCCTGAAAAAGAAGGGCCAACACTGCAAATACTGACTCTTTGCATAAATGTCATGTAATTGTCTATAAAAGCCTTTGAAACGTATGAAGTGCGTGTAATTATATTTCACTACATCACAGAAACAACTGAAACAAAGATCTAAAAGCAGTTTAGCAGCAAACTTTGTGAAAACTAATATTTGTGTCATTCTCAAAACTTTTGCCCACGACTGTACAGTGAATTCCATGGCCAGTGATTGGCTGCAGGCACTGTCAAACCTGGTGTCGAGAAGCTGGGTCTCCAAACCCCCTCCATTCTTGCACAACCCCCCCCCCCCCAACTACTTTTTTTTGTAAAACTATCATAAGCACCAACACCGTACAGAACAACATTTAGCCAAAAGAAAAAACAGAAGTATTGAGTATTAAAGAGGTTTTCCAAGATTTTGATACTGATGACCCATACTTAGGTAAGGTCATCAGTATCTGATCAGTGGGGGTCCGACGCCCAGGACCCCCCCCCCCAATAAGCTGTTTGAGAAGGCACTGGTGGTCCTATGAGCGCCGCTGCCTTCTCCGCGCTTACCAAGCACAGAGCTGTACATTGTATAGCAGCTGTGCTTGGTATTGCACTCAGCCCCATTGAAGTGCTTTCCCAAAAAGCTGATTGGCCAGGTCCCGGGTGTCGGACCCCCACCAATCAGAACAGAACCGACTGCCTACTGACTAAATACGTCCTATTTGCACATAGCCCTTGCAGATAACACGTATATAAACGGTCAGGCAGCCCTTTAATTCAAACTCCTGCTGGTGAGACGCAGCGGGTACCCTGAGGAGAAGACAGGTGCGGTTTATTACCACTCTTGCCTTCTCCGGTGCTAGCAGGAGATCGTGGAGGAGCGCTCGGAGGGAGAGCAGGAAGTGGCTGAGCCATTTCCTCTATTAGTCCGGGTGTCTCGGGGCAGGAGCAGAGCTGCAGCATCTAAGGAGACCCTGATAAGCTCTGCCTGTGTGTAATGCCCCCACAGAGGGCTGTTTTTCCCTATAACTCTGGCTCCTGTAGATGCCCCAGTTACTGTGGAAACAGTAAAAAAATATTTAAAAAAGTTTTAAAAAAAAGAAAAGTTTGTGTCCTTCAGAGGTCTTTTAATGTCCTCCTGGGGGACTTAAACCGTCACTATAGTTGCCCCGTTCACTCAAATAGTGGGAAGGGGGAGCAGTAGTAATCATTAAAATATAACATTTAATGTATAAAAGCTAAAAAAAAGGCATATAATAATGCCCTTAATTTAAAAAAAAAACATTATAAGACAGAGAACGCCAAAAACATGTATACCATGTTGTGCATATATATGTTAACCAACAAATTGAAAAGAGGCTGGTAAGAAAATAGATGAACCTTACCAATCCTGTAGTTCTGCCTGATGTGAGCGTATCTCAAGATGGAGTGCAGCATGCGACAAATCTCTCCTGACAATCCTTTTCAAGATGCTTTGCTTTTGATCTCAGAGGGTGATATATAGGATAGAACCAGAAAGGTGCACCCAAAGAAAATAAATGACAAATATAAAGTGCAAAGAAAACAACAGAAAAGTGCAAAAAAATGTATGTGTCCCAACGCGTTTCATCTAATTGTTGCTAGCCCCAGAATCATCAGGGAACAGGGGGCTAATGTCTCCTGAAATACAAACATATAACAGGAGAAAAATAGGACAATAAGTACTGGGTATCTTCATATGGGCAAAAAGATATATCCATATTCCCCTATATAGAAACCAGCAATGCACATGCACATCCCAGAAGAAGTCCTTGGAGGGGATGCAGGATCGCAATCCCACTTATGTGTCATGAATTAGGGCATGCATGTGATAATGTTAGTTAGGTAGGTGGGACACTACCTGGTTTTGAGAGTCCCTAGTTAATACTTGGCGTCTCTAGCAGCGATGAACCGCGCATCGCGCTAGTTTTGAGAAAGGGAAGCAACAAATTTACTAGAGGAAGAGAGGGTCACATTAGAACAGGCAGAAAAAAGATTAATTAACTGAACAAATAGGGATTACCCAGAAATTCAGCCAAGAACCGGAGTATAGCAATAAAGAGAAGCACCTAGAGAATACTATTTAACGCTTCCAATACCATCTGAATGAACGTAAACATAGATTATTTGCCAAAGACCTTCAGGACTTTAAGGAAAACAGAGCATACCTGTTCATTAATAACCCCGATTTAGGGCAGGATAAAAAATCTGACCTCTCTTCAACTGAAACCAAGATTTCAGACAACGAAAAGGATAGACAACCCAGTGTAAGAGGTAGGGGTAGAGGCTCTTCGAGATCTAAGAGGAGAGGAGGTCGTTATATTCAAAATCAATTGACCCACTCCCATTTTTTAGAGGACAAGTTAGTGATTAATTTGTCTAGACACACATTGACGGTGGCAGAGGATAGGATACTAAGGTGGGGCCTCTCGTTTGTTCCAACGTGTAAATTTAACCTATTTCAGTGGGTTAAGGATCTCCACCTGTTTGACTGCAAATTACGCTGGCATAAGCATTTCAAATTGCTACAAAAAACAGAGAGCTGGGAGTTGGGAATACCGGTGGAGATCCTCAAAGACGTGCAACTTCTATACAGTCTGGACAAAACACCTGTGAAAAGTGAGGGGGAGGGACCCTTTACCGATTTGAAAAATAAAAGTTATAAAATGCCCCCTCAAGGTGACATATCATGTATAGATGTATTCATGAAACAAACGATTGAGGTTATTGAGCCCCACCCCCTTTAGATTTAATTGCAATGCAGATGAACGTAGGGCGATTAGAAGCCTTGAAGCTAATAAATCCATCACAATAAAGCCTTCAGATAAGGGGGGTAATGTCGTTCTGATGGATTCATTGAAATATAAGGAGATATGTCTTGATATGCTACAAGACAGAACAGGGTATGAGACTCTGACGACCAATCCTACACCTTAATATTTAAGCGAACTAAAGGAGATTCTTTTGAAGGCCAAGTCTTATCAGTGCTGAAGAATTTGATTTTCTGTACTGTGACGGTAACGTACACTACACACAGGGGGAAGGATAGTGACAACTGCGCTCCACCCTCACCCCTGGCCCTGCCTACTTGCCTCGCAAGTCCTAATGACAGGGGACAACTAGACGGCAGTCCCTAACTTAGGATACGTGCTGGGAAGACAGACAAGACAAATAACGGAACGTGAATGGACCGGGTCAATACCTAGAGAGCTACGCAGTACTAAAGAATGAGCAGAGAATAGTCAGGAAAAGCCAAGGTCAAATACCAGGAGAGAAACGAAGTACAACAGGAGTCCGCAAAGAGTCGTCAGGTGGAAGCCGGGGTCAGGATACCAGGAGAGATGCGCAGTACAGGAGGAGTAGGCAGAGAATCGTCAGGGAACACAGGATCAGGTAAGTATGCAGGAACAAAACAATCACCAGATACCTAAAATTAACAGGCAACCTGTGACCAGCAGGCTGCCTGTATTTATAGTGGGGAGTGAAGGTCATGTGACGTGGCCAGCATCACATGACCGACAGACCGACCAGTTGAGCACCGAGTGATCAGCTCGGCGCTCAAGGCAGACCTAGGAGCAGGGAGCCTCCCAGCTAGCAAAGCTGCCCTGGGAACAAGGTCAAACACAGATCCTCGCTCTCGAAACTAAGCAGCAGGTCTGCGGCTGATGGGAGACCGAGTGCGCCTTTGGCACCCCGTTACAGTACCCCCCCTTTTACGAGGGGCCATCGGACCCAAGACTTCAGGCGATGACCTTTCAGGGTGTTCTAAATGAAATTTTTAAACAAGTCTAGGAGCATGAACCTCCCTGGCAGGTACCCAAGATCTCTCTTCAGGTCCATACCCCTTCCAGTGAATCAGGTACTGCAAGGAATTACGCAGCTTCCTGACATCCACTATTTTAGACACCACATACTCAACAGCATCATTAACAAGAACCGGCAGAGGCGAGGCTTTTGATGGTACTACTGGTTCAACATATCTTTTAAGTAGAGATTTATGGAACACATTATGAATGTGGAATGACTCGGGCAGCTCCAACCTAAACGATACTGGGTTAATCACCTCCATGATCTTATATGGTCCAATAAAACGATGAGCAAATTTTTTCGAATCTACCTTGAGAGAGCGATTCTTGGAGGATAACCACACCTTATCCCCAACCAGAAAATTTTCGCCCCTTGAACGTTTCCTATTGCCTTTGAGTCTTTGAGAACTTTGAGCCTTTTCTAGGTTCATTTGAACCCGGGCCCAAACTGTGCACAGTTCAGAAGAGAGCCTATCCGCCTCAGGGTTAGAGGAGGAGACGGATGACCCAGAATGAAAACGGGGATGAAAACCATGGTTACAAAAGAAAGGGGAGACCCCAGCAGAAGAATTAACACGGTTATTCAAAGCAAATTCAGCCAACGGAAGGTATTTAACCCATAAATGCTGGTCATCAGCAACATACGACCTCAGGAATTGTTCCACAGACTGATTAAGGCGTTCAGTCTGCCCATTACTCTCAGGGTGGTAGGCGGAGGAAAAAGACAACGATATCTGACATTTTTGACAAAAAGCCCTCCAAAATTTGGACACAAACTGCACACCCCTGTCAGATACAATATTTTCCGGGATACCATGTAACCGTACAATTTCTTTCACAAAAATAGATGCCAGGGTCTTGGCATTCGGGAGTTTAGACAGAGGAATAAAATGAACCATCTTGCTAAACCTATCGACCACTACCCAAACCACAGTCGTACCCTCCGCCGGCGGCAGGTCAGTAATAAAGTCCATTGAGATATGGGACCAGGGTCTACTGGGAATGGGTAGGGGTCGTAGGTTACCAGCAGGGCGAGTCCTAGGTGTCTTAGACCTAGCACAAACCTCACAGGCTGACACGTAGGACTTGACATCCCTAAATAGAGTGGGCCACCAATAGGATCTAGAAACCAGCTCTCTAGTGCCCTCAAAACCAGGATGTCCACAAAAGGCAGAATCATGACACTCACCCAACAGCTGGAGACGAAATTGTATGGGAACAAACAACTTATCTGTTGGGGTGGTTGCCGGTGCCAGATGTTGTTCAGCCTTAATGAGAGCCGAGATATCTTGGGTTAAGGCTGCTACGAAGATATTTGCTGGTAGGATGGATTCAGGCGGTGCCTCTGTAGGCTGAAAAGCATGGAAGCTCCGAGATAATGCATCAGCCTTCACGTTTTTACTTCCAGGCCTGAAAGTAATGGAGAATTCAAAACGAGTAAAAAACAATGCCCATCTAGCCTGACGGGGATTCAACCTCTTAGCAGATTCGAGAAACATAAGGTTCAGTGACAACAGTTACACAATGCCTTGCCCCCTCCAGAAAATGCCTCCACTCCTCAAATGCCCACTTAATGGCCAGCAACTCCCGATTCCCTATGTCGTAGTTTCTCTCGGTTGAAGAAAAGTTTCTGGAAAATAATGCACATGGTCTTAGGTTAGTTAGACTAGCAGGACCTTGTGAAAGGACTGCTCCTGCGCCGTCCTCAGACGCATCCACCTCCACAATAAAAGGTCTCTCCTGATCTGGCTGGATCAGAATGGGAGCGCTACTGAATGCCTTTTTTAGTGTTTCAAACGAAGTAATGGCCTCAATAGACCAGTTTTTTTTTAAATCCGCCCCTTTCTTAGTAAGGTCGGTCAACGGTTTAGCAATTACTGAAAAATTCTTAATAAATTTACGGTAGTAATTGGCAAAACCTAAGAACCATTGTAAGGCCTTTAAGGATGAAGGCCTTACCCATTCCTTAATAGCTAGTACCTTACCAGGATCCATCTTGAAGGCGTGAGGGGTCAGGACATGCCCTAGAAACAGTATCTCCTGTACACCAAAGACACATTTCTCTTGCTTAGCGGACAACTGATTCTCCCTCAACACCTCTAATACTTGTCTAACATGAGACACATGAGATTTGAAATCAGGAGAAAATATCAAAATGTCGTCAAGATAGACAATGACAAATTTACCTAACAACTGTCACAAGCAGACAGCTGAGAAGTTCTGACAGGAGCCGTTCAGATCCTCCCCCTTGAGTTTCTTTGTTTTGGTTTCTGTTCCTCACCTCGTTAGGCTATCTCAGCTGTCATGCAGTCAGACTCATTACCTCCCTTTATATTCTCCCCCATAAGGTAGTTGGGTGTGGCTGATACAACTTCCTGGAATGAGTGTGCATGCTGTCTTCAGCTCCCAACTACCAGTTTTCAGCATTTCGTCAACAGCATTTTTTATCATTTAATGGGAAAATTTGTATTAGTGTATTTGGATGACATTTTGATTTTTTCTCCTGATTTCAAATCTCATAAGGAACACTTATGTCAGGTCTTACTCATCCTGCGGGAGAATAAATTATACGCGAAACTGGAAAAATGTGTGTTTGCGGTTTCAGAGATCCAATTTCTGGGGTTTCTTGTCTCCGCTTCTGGTTTTCGCATGGACCCCGAGAAGGTCCGCGCTGTGCTTGAGTGGGAGCTTCCTGAGAATCAGAAGGCGCTGATGCGTTTTTTGGGCTTTGCTAATTATTACAGGAAATTTATTTTGAATTATTCCTCTGTTGTTAAACCACTCACGGATATGACCAGAAAGGGGGTAGATTTTTCTTCCTGGTCGGTAGAGGCGCGTAAGGCCTTTTCTGATATCAAGGAGAGTTTTGCTTCCGCTCCCATCCTAGTACAACCTGATGTTTCCTTACCCTTCATAGTTGAGGTTGATGCTTCTGAGGTAGGGGTGGGGGCGGTCTTGTCTCAGGGTTCCTCTCCTGCCAAATGGCAACCGTGTGCCTTTTTCTCAAAGAAGCTCTCCTCCGCAGAGAGAAATTATGATGTGGGAGATAGGGAATTGTTGGCCATCAAGTTGGCTTTTGAAGAATGGCGCCATTGGCTAGAGGGAGCCAGACACCCTATTACCGTGTTTACTGACCATAAAAATCTGGCCTACTTGGAGTCAGCCAAGCGTCTGAACCCGAGACAGGCCAGATGGTCTTTGTTCTTTTCAAGGTTTAATTTTGTTGTTACGTTCCGCCCTGGGGTTAAGAATGTGAAGGCAGATGCCCTGTCACGTTGTTTCCCGGGAGGTGGGAATTTTGAAGACCCGGGTCCCATTTTAGCTGAAGGTGTGGTGGTCTCTGCTCTTTTTCCTGAATTGGAGGCAGAGGTGCAGGCAGCCCAGTCAGAAGCTCCTGATCTTTGTCCTCCTGGGAGGTTGTTTGTGCCTCTCGCTTTGAGACACAAGATTTTTAAAGAACACCATGATACGGTCCTTGCTGGGCACCCGGGGACAAGAGCCACACTGGATCTCATTGCTCGGAGATTCTGGTGGCCTGCACTTCGTAAGTCGGTTGAGGGTTTTGTGGCAGCTTGCGAGACTTGCGCTCGTGCCAAGGTCCCTCACTCACGGCCATCAGGTCCTCTCCTTCCTTTGCCCATTCCTTCCCGTCCTTGGACACATCTGTCCATGGACTTCATAACGGACTTGCCTCGTTCCTCGGGGAAGTCTGTGATTCTGGTGGTGGTGGACCGTTTTAGCAAAATGGTGCACTTTATCCCTTTTCCCGGTTTGCCCAATGCTAAGACGCTGGCGCAGGCATTTGTTGACCACATTGTCAAATTGCATGGGATTCCTTCTGACATAGTCTCTGATAGGGGCACGCAGTTTGTTTCCAGATTCTGGAAGGCTTTCTGTTCTCGCTTGGGGGTTCGCTTGTCATTCTCTTCTGCTTTCCATCCGCAGTCGAATGGCCAGACAGAGCGTGTCAATCAGAATCTGGAGACATATCTGCGCTGTTTTGTGGCGGAGAATCAGGAGGATTGGTGTTCGTTTTTGTCCCTTGCTGAGTTTGCTTTAAATAACCGTCGTCAGGAGTCCTCTGATAAGTCACCATTTTTTGGTGCATATGGGTTTCATCCGCAGTTTGGGACTTTCTCTGGAGAGGGCTCTTCTGGTTTGCCTGATGAGGACAGATTCTCCTCGTCTTTGTCATCTATTTGGCAAAATATTCAGGATAATCTAAAGAATATGAGTGAGAGATATAAGCGTGTGGCGGATAAGAGACGTATGCCTGGTCCGGACCTGAATGTTGGTGATTTGGTGTGGCTGTCTACCAAGAATATCAAATTGAAGGTTCCCTCCTGGAAGTTGGGTCCTAGGTTTATTGGGCCTTACAAGATCCTGTCTGTCATCAATCCTGTTGCCTACCGTCTTGATCTTCCTCAGACTTGGAAGATCCATAATGTTTTCCATAAGTCCTTATTGAAACCTTATGTTCAACCTATTGTACCCTCACCTTTGCCTCCTCCTCCGATTATGGTTGATGGGAATCTTGAATTTCAGGTTTCTAGGATTGTGGATTCTCGTCTTGTCCGCGGTTCCCTCCAGTACCTCGTTCATTGGGAGGGTTATGGTCCTGAGGAGAGGATGTGGCTCCCAGTGACGGACATTAAGGCCTCTCGCCTCATCAGGGCTTTCCATAGGTCCCATCCTGAGAAGGTGGGCCCTGAGTGTCCGGAGTCCACTCCTAGAGGGAGGGGTACTGTCACAAGCAGACAGCTGAGAAGTTCTGACAGGAGCCGTTCAGATCCTCCCCCTTGAGTTTCTTTGTTTTGGTTTCTGTTCCTCACCTCGTTAGGCTATCTCAGCTGTCATGCAGTCAGACTCATTACCTCCCTTTATATTCTCCCCCATAAGGTAGTTGGGTGTGGCTGATACAACTTCCTGGAATGAGTGTGCATGCTGTCTTCAGCTCCCAACTACCAGTTCTCAGTTCGTCTGCAGATAAGTGTTGTTTTAGTATTTATGATTTTCTGTTGTCTGGATCCAGGTGACCCTGACTTCCTCCGTGTCTGTGTAGGGAGCCGGTGGTCGTGTCCCCTCACTATTGTAGGGCCTTCAGGTTCAGATAGCCGAGGTACGTGGATATGCGCCCATTCACCTTTAGAGTGGTCGCATAGGCTGAGCAATAAGGGAGAGCGGCAGGTCGATTGCAGGGGTCTCCCTTTTTGTTCCTTAGTTGTGGATCCAGTGAGTCATCGTATGTTATTTGTATCATCTTGTTTCCTGTACACCATCCGTGACAACAACTCTCTAAGAATATCATTCATAAAGTTTTGGAACACAGCTGGGGCATTGCTGAGTCCAAAAGGCATAACCTGATATTCAAAGTGCCCTGCCGGAGTATTGAACGCCGTCTTCCATTCGTCTCCCTCCTTGATTCAGATTAGATTATATGCCCCTTTCAGGTCAATCTTAGAAAACCAAGTTGCCCCCAGTACCTGGTTAAATAAATCCGGAATCAATGGGAGAGAGTATCTATTCTGGATAGTGATCTTATTCAATTTCCGGTAATCGATACAAGGCCTAAGACCACCATCCTTCATCTTAACGAAGAAAAACCCTGCTCCCATAGGAGAGACAGAAGGTCTAATGCCCCTTACCGAGGCTTTCCTTAATATAATCCTCCATGGCCTTGCGTTCGGGCTGAGAGAGATTATAAAAACGCCCCTTAGGAAACCTGGCACCTTCTACTAACTCTATGGCGCAATCATAAGGTCTATGGGGTGGTAGAACTTCCGGGGTAGGTGATGAGAACACATCTGAATATTCCCTAATGACCGTGGGTAATATATCAGATTCTACTGAGACCCCAGCTTGTACCACAGACAAGGACGAGTCACACTTAGGTCCCCATTTCACCAACTCCCCCCTGGACCAATCAATAGTGGGGTTGTGTAATCGGAGCCAAGGCAACCCTAGTACCACCTCGACCTGGTAAGATCTCCAGGACTAAGAGGGAACATTTCTCAGAGTGGCACACCCCCACGGTTAAAGAAATCTCTGAGGTACATGACCTCACCATACCACCTACCAGGGGAGTGGCGTCAATAGCCATGACATGGATAGGTGTAGGAAGAGAAAAAATTGGAATACCCAGTCTAATTGCATACTCAGAGTCAATAAAGCTGGCCGCTGAACCAGAGTCAATAAAGGCCTTACCCGGACATTTATTAACCCCCAGAGATATTGTTATATGTACCAAAAGCTTACATTTCATAATATCAGGGTGTACCTGGTCTTTAGGTTGCCTTGCCTTGGGAGACTTAACGGAGAAGGCCTTCTTTGGACACTGGTTGATCCAATGGTCAGGATCTCCGCAGTAAAAACATACTCCACGTCTGCGGCGCAGATTCCCTTGAGTCATGCCGACCTGCATGGGTTTTTCGGTAAAGACCTCAGCGTGGTTTCTGGGATAGACCTCAGGCTGGACCACCATCTGAGAAGAGAACTGTCGTTCCTGTCGTCTCTCTCTAACCCGTCGGTCAAGTCGGACTACAAGGGTCATCATCTCCTCTAGAGTCTCTGGAAGCTGATAACTCACTAGAAGATCCTTTAAGTTATCAGACAGACCTGACCTGAACTGACTCTTAATTGCTGGTTCATTCCATCCTGAGGGAACACACCACCTTCTGAATTGGGTGCAATACTCCTCCGCAGGTAGATCGCCCTGAACCAGAACTTTTAGAGCAGTCTCGGCTACCAGTGTCCTGTCTGGTTCATCATACAGGGTACCCAGGGCCTGAAAAAAAAACCTCCACTGATGTTAAACACCTGGCGTCAGCAGGTAAAGAAAATGCCCAGTCCTGGGGATCACCCTGTAACCAGGAAATGACAATGCCCACGCGTTGACTCTCGGGGCCAGAGGATACGGGGCGCAAACAGAAAAAAAGTTTACAATTTTCTTTAAAGGAAAGAAACTTCTTCCGATCTCCAGAAAAGGGCTCAAGAAGCTTAATCTGGGGCTCTAAATGTGGACTGGAGGCCTGAGGGATGGAAGTACCTTGTCCTAGCTCAAAAGAACAGAGTTTCTCCCCTAGCTCCTGCACCATCTGCGTCAGGTTAGAGACATGGTCAGTCAGGGTCACCAGTGGATTCATGATACAGTGGTTAGGTTACGGCCTGTTAATCTGTGACGGTAACGTACACTACTCACAGGGGGAAGGATAGTGACCACTGCGCTCCATCCTCACCCCTGGCCCTGCCTACTTGCCTCGCAAGTCCTAATGACAGGGGAACACTAGACGGCAGTCCCTAACTTAGGATACGTGCTGGGAAAACAGACAAGACATATAACGGAACGTGAACGGACCGGGTCAATACCTAGAGAGCTACGCAGTACTAAGGAATGAGCAGAGAATAGTCAGGAAAAGCCAAGGTCAAATACCAGGAGAGAAACAAAGTACAACAGGAGTCCGCAAAGAATCGTCAGGTGGAAGCCGGGGTCAGGATACCAGGAGAGATGAGCAGTACAGGAGGAGCAGGCAGAGAATCGTCAGGGAACACAGGATCAGGTAAGTATGCAGGAACAAAACAATCACCAGATACCTAAAATTAACAGGCAATCTGTGGCCAGCAGGCTGCCTGTATTTATAGTGGGGAGTGAAGGTCATGTGACGTGGCCAGCATCACATGACCGACAGACCGACCAGTCGAGCACCGAGTGATCAGCTCGGCGCTCAAGGCAGATCTAGGAGCAGGGAGCCTCCCAGCTAGCAAAGCTGCACTGGGAACAAGGTCAAACACAGATCCTTGCTCTCGAAGCTAAGCAGCAGGAGACCGAGTGCGCCTTCGGCACCCCGTTACATGTACCCACTCCATCCAGTCACTGCAACGTTTTACTGCCTCCCGAAGGTACACAAGGGCACCATTCCATTGAGGGGTCGCCCTATACTGTCAGGAATTGGCAGCTGGTCGCAGAACTGTGGCGTCTACAGTCGTGGCCAAAAGTTTTGAGAATGACAAAAATATTAGTTTTCACAAAGTTTGCTGCTAAACTGCTTTTAGATCTTTGTTTCAGTTTTTTCTGCGATGTAGTGAAATATAATTACACGCACTTCATACGTTTCAAAGGCTTTTATCGACAATTACATGACATTTATGCAAAGAGTCAGTATTTGCAGTGTTGGCCCTTCTTTTTCAGGACCTCTCCAATTCGACTGGGCATGCTCTCAATCAACTTCTGGGCCAATTCCTGACTGATAGCAACCCATTCTTTCATAATCACTTCTTGGAGTTTGTCAGAATTAGTGGGTTTTTGTTTGTCCACCCGCCTCTTGAGGATTGACCACAAGTTCTCAATGGGATTAAGATCTGGGGAGTTTCCAGGCCATGGACCCAAAATGTCAACGTTTTGGTCCCCGAGCCACTTAGTTATCACTTTTGCCTTATGGCACGGTGCTCCATCGTGCTGGAAAATGCATTGTTCTTCACCAAACTGTTGTTGGATTGTTGGAAGAAGTTGCTGTTGGAGGGTGTTTTGGTACCATTCTTTATTCATGGCTGTGTTTTTGGGCAAAATTGTGAGTGAGCCCACTCCCTTGGATGAGAAGCAACCCCACACATGAATGGTCTCAGGATGCTTTACTGTTGGCATGACACAGGACTGATGGTAGCGCTCACCTTTTCTTCTCCGGACAAGCCTTTTTCCAGATGCCCCAAACAATCGGAAAGAGGCTTCATCGGAGAATATGACTTTGCCCCAGTCCTCAGCAGTCCATTCACCATACTTTCTGCAGAAGATCAATCTGTCCCTGATGTTTTTTTTGGAGAGAAGTGGCTTCTTTGCTGGCCTTCTTGACACCAGGCCATCTTCCAAAAGTCTTTGCCTCTGTGTGCGTGCAGATGCGCTCACACCTGCCTGCTGCCATTCCTAAGCAAGCTCTGCACTGGTGGCATTCTGATCCCGCAGCTGAATACTCTTTAGGAGACGATCCTGGCACTTGCTGGATTTTCTTGGACACCCTGAAGCCTTCTTAACAAGAATTGAACCTCTTTCCTTGAAGTTCTTGATGATCCTATAAATTGTTGATTGAGGTGCAATCTTAGTAGTCACAATATCCTTGCCTGTGAAGCCATTTTTATGCAACGCAATGATGGCTGCACACGTTTCTTTGCAGGTCACCATGGTTAACAATGGAAGAACAATGATTTCAAGCATCACCCTCCTTTTAACATGTCAAGTCTGCCATTTTAACCCAATCAGCCTGACATAATGATCTCCAGCCTTGTGCTCGTCAACATTCTCACCTGAGTTAACAAGACGATTACTGAAATGATCTCAGCAGGTCCTTTAATGACAGCAATGAAATGCAGTGGAAAGTTTTTTTGGGGATTAAGTTAATTTTCATGGCAAAGAAGGACTATGCAATTCATCTGATCACTCTTCATAACATTCTGGAGTATATGCAAATTGCTATTATAAAAACTTAAGCAGCAACTTTTCCAATTTCCAATATTTATGTAATTCTCAAAACTTTTGGCCACGACTGTATGTAGACCAAATTCTACGGTCCTTTGTGCAGAGTCTACCTTCTTACATCAGAGACATGAGGGACATCCTCACTAAACTAGAGGGGATAACTGTGGAACCGGATTGGTTTCTGGCCTCGATAGATGTGGAGGCACTTTACTCCTCAATTCCACATGAGGAGGGTATACGTGCCTCCGCATACTATCTGGGGGGTCAACAGTTCTACTACTTTATTTTTGATGGACGTCTCTACCACCAGCTCAGGGGTACCGCGATGGGCAGCCCATGTGCGCCATCATATGCAAATTTACTCCTGGGCTGGTGGGAGGAGACTACTGTATTCGGAGAGGTCCCCATTGAGGGACTTGACAACGTTGTCCTCTGGTCCCGCTTCATAGATGACATCTTTGTCATCTGGAGCGGGATGGTGAGTGACTTTGAGGGTTTTGTCGCGAGATTAAATGTAAATAATTTTAACCTACGATTCACGTCTGTGATTATGAACAGAACTGGACAGTATTTAAGACTGAGACGTAATTGCTCTGATCAAACCGAGTTCATACATCAGGCTAGAGATCTTAAAGAACCCGGGATTTCGGGCACGTGGTTACCCAGACAAAACTCTACGTACATCTTACTACCGGGCATTACAACAAACTCGTATTACATTATTACACCCCACGGTACATTCGAAACAAGAGATTCAACGTGATTAGACTAATAGGGACATTTGACGCATCAGCAACTGATGTAAGGAAGATAATCGGTCACCATTGGGATACCTTACTAATGGACCCTGACTTATCTGAAGTATTGGGCCCACAACCAACCATTACGTTTAGAAGGGGCAAAAGTTTAAGGGACCATTTGGTACACAGTCACTTTCCGTCACCAGATAGACCACGAATGTGGCTTGAGAATCCAGTTAACCCCTTAGGGACCGGGCTCATTTTCACCTTGAAGACCAGGCCATTTTTTGAAAATCTGACCAGTGTCACTTTAAGTGGTGATAACTGTAAAACGCTTTGACTTATCCAGGCCATTCTGAGATATTTTTTTCATCACATATTGTACATGACACTGGTAAAATGGAGTAAAAAAAATCCATAATTATTTATAAAAAAATACCAAATTTACCAAAAATTTGAAAAAATTAGCAAATTTCCAAATTTCTATTTCTCTACTTTTATAATAGATAGTAATACCTCCAAAAATAGTTATTATTTTACATTCCCCATATGTCTACTTCATTTTTGGATCATTTTGGGAATGACATTTTAATTTTTAGGGACGTTAAAAGGCTTGGAAGTTTAGAAGCAAATCTTGAAATTTTTCTGAAATTTTCAAAAACCCACTTTTTAAGGACCAGTTCAGGTCTGAAGTCACTTTGTGAGGCTTACATAATAGAAACCACCCAAAAATGACCCCATTCTAGAAACTACACCCCTCAAGGTATTTTAAAACTGATTTTACAAACGTTGTTAACCCTTTAGGTGTTCCACAAGAGTTATTGGCAAAAGGAAATGAAATTTAAGAATTACAATTTTTGGGCTAATTTTCCATTTTAATCCATTTTTTCCAATAACAAAGCAAGGGTTAACAGCCAAGCAAAACTCAATATTTATTGCCCCGATTCTGTTGTTTGCAGAAACACCCCATATGTGGCCGTAAACTACTGTACGGGCCCACGGTAGGGCGTAGAAGGAAAGGTGCGACGTGTGGTTTTTGGAAGGCAGATTTTGCTGGACTGGTTTATTTACACCATGTCCCATTTGAAGCCCCCCTGATGCACCCCTAGAGTAGAAACTCCATAAAAGTGACCCACATCTAAGAAACTACACCCCTCAAGGTATTCAAAACTGATTTTACAAACGTCGTTAACCCTTTAGGTGTTCCACAAGAGTTATTGGCAAATGGAGATTAAATTTAAGAATTTACATTTTTGGGCAAATTTTCCAGTTTAATCTATTTTTTACAGTACCAAAGCAAGGGTTAACAGCCAAACAAAACTCAATATTTATTGCCCTGATTCTGTAGTTTGCAGAAACACCCCATATGTGGCCGTAAACTACTGTACGGGCACACAGTAGGGCGTAGAAGGAAAGGTGCGCCGTGTGGTTTTTGGAAGGCAGATTTTGCTGGACTGGTTTATTTACACCATGTCCTATTTGAAGCCCCCCTGATGCACCCCAAGAGTAGAAACTCCATAAAAGTGACCCCATTTTGGAAACTACGGGAGAAGGTGGCAGTTTTGTTGGGACTATTTTTAGGGTACATATGATTTTTGGTTGCTCTATATTACATTTTTGTGAGGCAAGGTTACCAAAAATAGAAATTCTGAAATTTCATTTCCATTTGCCATACCAACTGTTGAGGAACACCTAAAGGGTTAATAAAGTTTGTAAAATCAGTTTTGAATACCTTGAGGGGTGTAGTTTCTTAGATGGGGTCACCTTTATGGAGTTTCTACTCTAGGAGAGCATCAGGGGTTCTTCAAATGGGACATGGTGCCAATCAAAATCTACCTTCCAGAAACCATACGGCGTTTCTTTCCTTCTGCGCCCTGCCGTTTGGTCATACAGCAGTCTACAAACACATATGGGGAGTTTCTGTAAACTGCAGAAACAGGGTAATAAATATTAAGTTTTGTTTGGCTCTTAAATCTTGCTTTGTTACTGGAAAAAACAGTTTAAAATGGAAAATTTGCCAAAAAATTGCTGTTTACCTAATACCTAATATGTCTAGTGTCTCAAGTCTGAGAACCATAGTTTTTTTTTCTGATTGTCAGTGGCTAAATTGGGGAAGGGGAATATAAATTTAGTACCCCATGGAAGTGTGGTACTCCCTGAAGCAACCAATAATGCAGAGGCCCGGATGATCGGGCACGTGTCACACTGAGTGGTGGTGTCCTCCCGTATCCCCCTCTTGTGACACACTCTGCACCTTTTTTGGGACCGTCCCTTCTTTCCAGTATGGGGGACCACACCTGGAAAGTGTTGGCCAGGGACGAACCTGGCGCCTCCAGTTCCCGAGGTACTCCGGCCTGCTCTTTCCCGGTCAGAAAAGATCAGGGCCTTGAGGACTGCCTCATAGAACTGAAGGAATTTCCTTGTGTTGCCAGCGCTCTCGGACAGCACAAGAGTTGTACAAGGCAAACTGTACCAAGTAGACCGCAACTTTTTTGTACCATGCCCGGGTTTTGCGCATGGCATTATATGGCTTGAGGACTTGATCAGAGAGATCAACTCCTCCCATATACCGATTGTAGTCGACGATACCATCGAGCTTGAGGACCGTTGCCGCGGTACCTCGCACAGGGACAGGGGTGATGCCGTTATCGTGAATTGTGGACACTACAAGGACATCCCTTTTGTCCTTATATCTGACCAGCAACAGGTTTCCACTGGTAAGGGCACGACCTGACCGGAGTCCAGCCACCGGCCCTAGCCAAAAAGGAGCCCGGGTGTTGAGCAATGAACTGTTGGGCGTACAGGTTTGTTTGCTCCACCATCAGGTTCACATAGTGGTCACTGAAAAAAAGACTAAAATAGTCATATTCAGTGAAGCCCACTGTGGGAATCTGGATTCCTGGTTGGACAATAAAATCAGGAATCGCAGGCTCAAAATACTCTGGGGTACACCATGCAAGTTCACCGGTAGGGGGCTCCGGTGGACTTAACTGGTGGGCCTGAAAACTAGTACGAGCCCCAGAGCTCCTCATACTAGTATATAGAATATTCCTGCCTAACCTAACGTTTCCCTAAAAAAAAAATTGTGCCAGATGGCACTGTGGAGTGTCAGAAGGGGGTGCTGTCTCCTCGGCTCCCGAACACAGAAAGGAGGAGGAGAGGAGCACTGCAATAATTTTAAGCGCCAGCCCCTGCAGCCAATCAGAGCCCACCCTGAGAGGTGATGTCACTATCACCTCTCAGGATCGCAGGATGGTGATTGGTGGTGTATTGTCACACCACCGATCACCATCCTGTTCCGGGTTATCGGGTCTCCAGAGACCCGAATAACCCGGAAACGCAGCAAACCGCACGACTGAATTGACCTGCGGTTTACTGTGATCGCCGACACAGGGGGGGGGGTCACAGGACGCCCCCCGCGCATTGTCCCAGGGTGCCTGCTCAATGATTTGAGTAGGCTCCCAGTTCCGATCACCGCCCGCCGCGCGGCGGTTTTCGGGAAGTACACATGACGTACCGGTACGTCATGTGTCCTTAAGTATCGGGACATCATGACGTACCGGTACGTCATGTGTCCCCAACAGTTAAAGGCTGCTTTAGATCCGGAAATTGCAGTTTCTGCAACTTTATACAACCTGGGAAATCCTTTACCAATAACAACATGGAAGATATTCATTATATACGTGACTTCATAAGTTGTCGTACAATGGGAGTTGTATATTTAATGACGTGCAAATGCGGCATACAATACATGGGAAAAATGCGTAGGGAACTAAGTCGCCGTATTGGGGAACATGTCAATGATGTCCGCAATAATAAGGAGTCCCCAATCGCCAGAGATGTTCATGCTGTCCACAAGGGACGAACAACCGCCATCAAATTCAAGGGAATACAACGCGTCCAAAAATCACCTCATGGTGGTGATTGGGACAAACATATACTACAAAGGAAGAGTTGGTGGATTTTTAAATTTGACACCTCTAGCCCGTGGAGCCTCAATGAACAACTTGATTTTGGGTGTTTTATTTGAGAGACTACTTAATTTTTCTATCTCTACATATTTACCACGTCTTGTTGTGAGCGATCAGCGAGAGGACCAGCGTCCTAATGTCTATTATCTGCCCATAGCGCCTGTCATTTTATTTGACAGCTGGACGCATTAAAATGATCCAGCCCTGCTGAATGGCAGAGCAATGTGGGAGGGATGCGTTTATATTCGAGTACCGCGCCTCCCCCTCTTTAATTGTTCAGTAGGAGTGGCCCTTTGTAACTTGACCGCTCCTGTTTACACCCCCTTTGACCTCCCTCATTATTATGCGCATATTTTTTGTGATGCGATTATGCATCAACGTCATGATGCAACATAATAGGGGGAGGGTCTGTCTGTTCAAAACTAACACGATGCGCGGTTCATCGCTGCTAGAGACGCCAAGTGTTAACCAGGGGCACTCAAAACCAGGTAGTGTCCCACCTACCTAACAAGCATTATCACATGCATGCCCTAATTTATTGCACAGGATTGCAATCCTGCATCCCCTCCAAGGACTTCTGGGATTACCTATACTCCTTGTTAGATATAAGTGCATTGCTGGTTTCTATATAGGGGAATATGGATACATCTTTTTGCCCATATGAAGATACCCAGTACTTATTGTCCTATTTTTCTCCTGTTCTATGTTTGTATTTCAGGAGACATTAGCCCCGTGTTCCCTGATGATTCTGGGGCTAGCAACAATTAGATGAAACGCGTTGGGACACATACTTTTTTTGCACTTTTCTGTTGTTTTCTTTGCACTTTATATTTGTCATTTATTTTCTTTGGGTGCACCTTTCTGGTTCTATCCTATATATCACCCTCTAAGCATATATATTTTACTGCAGCGTGAGGGCTGTCCAGGGCCTTGAGATCAGGGCAAGGTTCCGGACGGGGCCGCTCTTTTCAGGGCGATGACTCTGTATTAGGAGGTCATTAGGGTCTAACAGCTTTATTAGGGACTACTAGGAACAGAATAAGTCCCTGCCCCCACCCTTCGTCATCTGTATTTTTTGCGGAACCGTTTTTTGCGGACAGTAAATTACTGAAAAAGCCATACGTTCGTGTGCAAAAGGCCTTAGTCAGAGATTCAGTATATCATGCATGAACATCAGCAGCTGTATAAATATCAGCATGAGTTCCATGTTGCTTTGACGTCTTTGGGCGGATTTATTAAGCCCTGCACTATAGAACTCTGGCTTCAAAAAGTTACAGAATATGGCTTTGGAATATTTTGAGACCATCTGTGCGAACATTTTGCCACATTTAGCATTTTAAACCACTCACTTCAATTTTAAAAAAATTGGTGGGAAAGTGGGTGTGGCGAGACTGTCGAGCTGATTTAAGCCAGATTTATCAAGTCCAGATTTTAAAGAAAATTGCAAATTTTTAGTCCAGTGAATAGCAAGTGAATAGAAAGTAACATCTGAAGACAGAAGTGTTAAGCCCCTTTCACACGAGCGTGACGGATTAGGTCCGGATGGGTTCAGTGAAACTCGCATCATTTTGCAAGCAAGTTCAGTCAGTTTTGTCTGCGATTGCGTTTCGTTGTTCAGTTTTTTCTGCGAGGGTGCAATGCGTTTTTCATGGGTGTGATAAAAAAACTGAAGGTTTAAAAACAACATCTCTTAGGGCCCTTTCACACGAGCGAGTTTTCCCGCGTGGGTGCAATGCGTGACATGAACACATAGCACCTGCACTAAATCCTGACCCCTTCGTTTCAATGGGTCTCTGTACATAATCGTTTTTCTTAACGCATCAGTTTTGCGTTGCATGAAAAACGCATCAAGACGCATTGCACCCGCTTTGAAAAAACTGAACAATTGAACGCAATCACAGACAAAACTGACTGAATTTGCTTGCAAAATGGTGCGAGTTTCACTGAACGCACCCTGAACGCATCCGGAGAAAATCCGTTACGCTCATGTGAAAGAGGCCATAGGATGTGCTACTAGATCCTTTCTTGGTGCTCTTAAAAATAGATTTAGGAGCAGAACTGTTAATAATATACAGTGTGTATATATATATATATATATATATATATATTAACCATTCACATCCATTTTCATATTTTGACTTTTTCATTTGAATAACTGGGAACTCCAACTTAGAGATGTTTTCTTTTAATTTATTGTGTTCAGTATCATATCTCGAGTTGGAAGAAAACTTCTCCAGAATGTATGAATATCGTTTAAACGTCTGCTTCTTTGGCACAGGGAAGACACAAAGTCCACTGCATGGAGGAGACTGGGCACAGCATGTCCTGAATTGGGACTTCTGGTTGCTACACTTCGTCACAAGGTATTCAAGAGTCTTTTTATTAGTCTCTGGAGGGAATTTATCATACACCAGCATTTGGGCAGCACAGAAACGCCACGTTCAACTTTTTATTACGCCAGAAAAATCTGTGTACAGATGCAGTGTAATGTATAATAACATATAATTATGTTTAACCCCTTCAGGACCCTGCCATTTTTCACCTTAAGGACCAGGCCATTTTTTGCAAATCTGACATGTGTCACTTTATGTGGTGATAACTTTAAAATGCTTTTCCTTATCCAAGTCATTCTGAGACTGTTTTCTCGTCACATATTGTACTTTATGACAATGGTAAATTTGAGTCAAAATATTTCATTTTTATTGATTAAAAAAATACAAAATTTACCAAAAATTTGGAAAAATTTGCAATTTTCTAAATTTCAATTTCTCTGCTTCTAAAACAGATAGTGATACCTCTTAAAATAGTTATTACTTTACATTTCCCATATGTCTACTTCATGTTTGGATCATTTTGTAAATTACATTTCCTTTTTTTGGGACGTTAGAAGGCTTAGAAGTTTAGAAGCAAATCTTAAGATTTTTAAGAAAATTTCCAAAACCCAATTTTTAAGGACCAGTTCAGGTCTGAAGTCACTTTGTGAGGCTTACATAATAGAAACCACCCATAAATGGCCCCATTTTAGAAACTACACCCCTTAAGGTATTCAAAACCGATTTTACAAACTTTGTTAACCCTATAGGCTAGGGCTACATGACGACATTTGTTGCGCAACATTTTGTCGCACCAATGTCGCGTGACAATTTTTATAATGATAGTCTATGGTGTCGCACTGCGACATGTAATATGTTGCGACTGCGACACAATAGTAGCAAAAAATCTATCCAAGATGGATTTTTCTGCAACTGTCACGTCACAGTCGCCGCATGTCGCAGAGCGACACCATAGACTATCACTATAAAAATTATGTAGCCCTAGCCTTAGGTATTCCACAAGAATTAAAGGAAAATGTACAAACCGGATTCCAAAAAGTTGGGACACTATACAAATCGTGAATAAAAACTGAATGCAATGATGTGGAGGTGCCAACTTCTAATATTTTATTCAGAATAGAACATAAATCACGGAACAAAAGTTTAAACTGAGAAAATGTACCATTTTAAGGGAAAAATATGTTGAATCAGAATTTCATGGTGTCAACAAATCCCCAAAAAGTTGGGACAAGGCCATTTTCACCACTGTGTGGCATCTCCCCTTCTTCTTACAACACTCAACAGACGTCTGGGGACCGAGGAGACCAGTTTCTCAAGTTTAGAAATAGGAATGCTCTCCCATTCTTGTCTAATACAGGCCTCTAACTGTTCAATCGTCTTGGGCCTTCTTTGTTGCACCTTCCTCTTTATGATGCGCCAAATGTTCTCTATAGGTGAAAGATCTGGACTGCAGACTGGCTATTTCAGTACCCGGATCCTTCCCCTACGCAGCCATGATGTTGTGATTGATGCAGAATGTGGTCTGGCATTATCTTGTTGAAAAATGCAGGGTCTTCCCTGAAAGAGATGACGTCTGGATGGGAGCATATTTTGTTCTAGAACCTGAATATATTTTTCTGCATTGATGGTGCCTTTCCAGACATGCAAGCTGCCCATGCCACACGCACTCATGCAACCCCATACCATCAGAGATGCAGGCTTCTGAACTGAGCGTTGATAACAACTTGGGTTGTCCTTGTCCTCTTTGGTCCGGATGACATGGCGTCCCAGATTTCCAAAAAGAACTTCGAATCGTGACTCGTCTGACCACAAAACAGTCTTCCCTTTTGCAACACTCCATTTTAAATGATCCCTGGCCCAGTGAAAACGCCTGAGCTTCTGGATCTTGCTTAGAAATGGCTTCTTCTTTGCACTGTAGAGTTTCAGCTGGCAATGGCGGATGGCACGGTGGATTGTGTTCACTGACAATGGTTTCTGGAAGTATTCCTGAGCCCATTCTGTGATTTCCTTTACAGTAGCTTTCCTGTTTGTGGTGCAGTGTCGTTTAAGGGCACGGAGATCACGGGCATCCAGTATGGTTTTACGGCCTTGACCCTTACGCACAGAAATTGTTCCAGATTCTCAGAATCTTCGGATGATGTTATGCACAGTTGATGATGATAGATGCAAAGTCTTTGCAATTTTTCGCTGGGTAACACCTTTCTGATATTGCTCCACTATCTTTCTGCGCAACATTGTGGGAATTGGTGATCCTCTACCCATCTTGGCTTCTGAGAGACACTGCCACTCTGAGAAGCTCTTTTTATACCCAATCATGTTGCCAATTGACCTAATTAGTGTTAGTTGGTCTTCCAGCTCTTCGTTATGCTCAAATTTACTTTTTCCAGCCTCTTATTGCTACTTGTCCCAACTTTTTTGGGATTTGTTGACACCGTGAAAATTGGAATCAACGTATTTTTCCTTTAAAATGATACATTTACTCGGATTAAACGTTTGATCTGTCATCTACGTTCTATTACAAATAAAATATTGACATTTGCCATCTCCACATCATTGCATTCAGTTTTTATTCACAATTTGTTTAGTGTCCCAACTTTTTTGGAATCCGGTTTGTAGATGACATTTTAGAATTTAACTTTTTTGGCAGATTTTCCAATTTAATTAATTTTTTCCATTAACAATGCAAGGGTTAACAGCCAAACAAAACTCAATATTTATTACCCTGATTCTGTAGTTTACAGAAAGACCCCATATGTGGTCGCAAACTGCTCTACGGGCACACGGCAGGGCGCAGAAGGAAAGGAACGCCATATGGTTTTTGGAGGGCAGATGATTTTAAGTTGCCATATCACATTTGAAAACCCCCTGATGCACCCCTAGAGTAGAAACTCCAAAAAGTGACCCCATTTTGGAAACTTTGGGATAAAGTGGCTGTTTTGTTGGTACTATTTTAGGGTACATATGATTTTTGGTTCTCTATATTACACTTTTTGTAAGGCAAGGTAACAGAAAATAGCTGTTTTGACACTGTTTTTATGTTTTGTTTTTTACAATGTTCATCTGACAGGTTAGATCATGTGCTATTTTAATATTGTTTTATGTAGGGTCTCATTTTTTGCGGGATGAGATGAGGGTTTGATTGGTACGATTTTGGGGTGCGTATGACTTTTTGATCGCTTGGTATTACACTTTTTGTGATGTGAGGTGACAAAAAATGGCTTTTTTACATCGTTTTTATTTTTATTTTTTTTACGGTGTTCACCTCTCGTTAGTTCATGTGATATTTTTATACAGCAGGTTCTTACGGGTGTGGCGATACCTAATATGTATACTTTTTTTATTTATTTAAGTTTTACACAATAACAGCATTTTTTAAACAAAAAAAATCATGTTTTAGTGTCTCCATATTCTGAGAGCCATGGTTTTTTTATTTTTTGGGTGACTGTCTTATGTCGGGGCTCATTTTTTGTGGGGTGAGATGACAGTTTGATTGGTACTATTTTAGGGGGCATATGACTTTTTGATCGCTTGGTATTAAGGGCTGGATCGCACAGGCTTCCGCAGAAGGCAAGCTCCGATGCCTATGGAAGGCATCAGGCTTGCCTTCTCTGCCATCGGGTCTCCACCACTGCAGCACGGGAACCCGATGGGGAAACGGAGGGCACCCATACCTGCGGACCCATTGACTTTCCGGCTAATGCACCGTTTGTCATCCGCATCCGTGATCCGTGGTTCCAGTCCGTCAAAAAAATATAACCTGTCCTATTCAAGTCAATGGGACCGCTAAAAAATACGGAGGCACACAAGATTGTCATCCGCGTCCGTTTTTTTCCTATCATTTGCATGGCAAACCTGTCACGAAAAACGGAACAACGGACACGGAATAAAACAACGGTCGTGTGCATGAGGCCTAAGGCATTATGCAGCATTTCCTTCCAGCAATGGAAAAAAAGCAAATCACACACATCTAACTTGAATTACATTAATTACAAAATGTAATTATATTAATGTAATTGAAGTTTGCTGTGTGTGATCAGTTTTTTTTCCCTGTGCTGTAAGGAAATGCTGCATAAACAAAGATAGGCTGCTGCACAGAAACCACATGCAATTAAAAAAAAAAATTTTTTTGCCACATACAAAACACAGCATTGTTGTAACGTTACTGTAGTTCAAAGCACCTTTGGAGTTTATAGCAACATGTTTTTAATGTACTGAAAATAAGAAAGTGATGTTATTTCTGCCTCTGTATGTAACAACTACCGTATATCCTCATTCACTGACAGAAAACAAGAATTTAATATTTATATAAAACCGAAAAGCGCAAATGTACTGTAGTGGGGCAAAACCTGGTAAAGTGGCAGCATTGTTAGCATAAATTATCTATGTACAGTTTAGAAATGAAAGCTCAGCATGCTACCAGCTATCTTCTTGCCACTTACAGACAGCTGTAGAATAAGGAAGCAGACAGGATAAAGGTTGCTTTGATGCAGTTTATGATACTATAGTCATCAAAAGCTTGCATAAATTATGACTACTGTAGGTAAAAGGAGTCCTTTATAAAAATACTTCTATATGTCATCTGAAGATCTACAGATAAAGGCTATAGAGATGAGTGAATTTCTGCTTATGAAATTCGTTCACACTTCGTTTGGTGGTAAAAGGTGAATTGCGTTATGGATTCTGTTACCTCGTACCATAACTGCATAACGCGCCTGAAAATCAGTTCCATTCATTTGAATGGGGTAGCAAGCACATGGATTTCTCCAAGCCCCATTAGGGTGAATGGACCTGATTTTCAGTTGCAGAAATTTCTGCCACAAAATCTGCCACATGTGAAGACACCCTTAGGCTGGGTTCACACGGGCGTTGCGGGAAAAGGTGCGGGTGCGTTGCGGGAACATGCACGATTTTTCCGCGCGAGTGCAAAACATTGTAATGCGTTTTGCACGCGCGTGAGAAAAATCGGCATGTTTGGTACTGTGTAAATTGTATTATTTTCCCTTATAACATGGTTATAAGGGAAAATAATAGCATTCTTAATACAGAATGCATAGTACAATAACGCTGGAGGGAGGTTAAAAAAAAATAAAAATAATTTAACTCACCTTAATCCACCTCAATAGCCATGTTATAAGGGAAAATAATAATGATCGGGTCTCCATCCCGATCGTCTCCTAGCAACCGTGCGTGAAAATCGCACCACATCCGCACTTGCTTGCGGTTGCTTGCGATTTTCACTTAGCCCCATTCACTTCTATGGGGCCTGCGTTGCGTGATAAACGCACAATATAGAGCATGCTGCGATCTTAACGCAACGCATAAGTGATGCGTGAAAATCACAGCTCATGTGCACAGCCCCATAGAAATGAATGGGTCCGGATTCAGTGCGGGTGCAATGCGTTCACCTCCCGCATTGCACCCGCGCGGAAATCTCGCCCGTGTGCACTCAGCCTTAAAGCTGGCCATACACATTAAATAGAGGTTGTTCACAAACGTTTGTTCACAAATAATATTTCTTTAAACAAGAGATCTTTTGTCCGATTATCAGATGGAAATTTCAAACATGGCTGACCTCTTTTCTAATGATGATGGTCTGTCAGTGGTCAGCTAGATGCTTTGGTTGAAATCATTGATACGGCGCCCAAAATCATTGTTTCTGGGCAGCACATCATCCTGTGCAAACAAGGATCTGCTGCACAGAAACAATGAATCTGTATGGGGATGAACGACTGCTGTGCAAATCACTCATCTCCATACAGAGGAGCTGCATGTAAATGCAGCTCTCACCTCCTCTGATGAGTGTCTGCTTGGCCATTCCATCCCTTGCAGACGAGCGTGTCCGGATTAGGTCTGCGATCAGGGAAAATCGTGCGAGTAGGTACGCAATTGCAGTCAGTTTTGACTGCGCTTGCGTTCCGATGTTCAGTTTTTATCGCGCGGGTGCAATGCGTTTTGCACGCGCGTGATGAAAAACTGACTGTGGTACCCAGACCCAAACCTGGACTTTGCAAATGTGATCGCACACTACATCCAGCACTCTGCCCTCCATGCTGGATGAGACATTGGTTTATATTTTGGCCAAAGCATAGTAAGCCACTCACCGCGTCAAGGCTGTCTCATGAGTGGCTCCAAACCTGGACTTCTTCACTGAAGTTCAGGTTTGGGTTAGGTGTTCTCTATATTTTTTTTTTAACACCTCAATCTACATTGTACTAAGCATTCTGTATTAAGAATGCTATTATTTTCCCTTATAGCCATGTTATAAGGGACAATCATACAGGGGTTGCTTTCATCCCTATCATCTCCTAGCAACCATGCATGAAAATCGCACCGCATCCGCACTTGCTTGCGGATGCTTGCAATTTTCACACATACCTATTCATTTCTATGGGGCCTGCGTTGTGTGAAAAACGCTGAATATAGAACCTGCTGCGATTTTCACGCAACGCACAAATGATGCGTGAAAATCACTGCTCATGTGCACTGCCCCATTGAAGTGAATGGGTCCGGATTCAGTGCGAGTGCAATGTGTTCACCTCACGCATTGCACCCGCGCGGAATTCTCGCCCGTGTGAAAGGGGCCTTACAAAGGCAGTCTGCCAGATTTATCACAGTGGCTGATCCTGGATGATAAATCAAGTGCACCTTTAGACTTTCTAGTCTAACTTTATACCACCTAATTTTTGGAGCAAAACCACTACCCTTTCCCATGAAACTATGCTCCATTGGTGGACAAGACACCATCCGAGGCGTAGCTAAAGGCTCATGGGCCCTGGTGCAAGAGTTCAGCTTGGGCCCCCCTTAGTACTTTGTGGCCATGAGCAGAGAAGCATATCACCTTTGTGCTGCCTGAGGCAAAAATTAAAACTGCTACCTCTGCACCCCCTATAGCTACTCCCCTGGGAACACTGCATTATTCCTTTTGGCTTACTTCTTTATTCTTTATAAATATACAAGATTGTTGTTTGTAAACCTCACCTCCTCTGATGAGTGTAAACCTAAAACCAGGAATGGTTCCAGAACCTGGAATGGGCGCAAATCTTTCCATTTTGCTTTTTCTCTGTTTATGACCAAAACATCCAAATGTGGTAGTGGCCAAAAACAAAGTTTCTAGCTCTTTAATCCGTTTTGGCATGGATGTGCATAAACGTTTTTAGAAAATTCCCACTAGACTCCTCAATGTAATCAGAATACAGGACATTAATCATGCAGATTCTCAGCTTCATGAGGTTCAGCATCCTGGGGGAAAAGCTACTTTAGAAAATATTAATAAATAATTAATATCATTGTCATACTGGCATAATGCTGGCAATTCAATGAATAATTAAGACATTACTAATCACACACTATATTGAATATTTATAGCAATTTCTTTATATACCATTTTATAATGATCTGGTATTTATAGTATACACAATTTGTCTCTGTGCTAAAGGTGCCCATACATGATAGCATAACATGTATCAATGCGTCAACTATGGGAAAAGCGAATGGGAGCTGAGCTGCAGTAAACCCTCAGGGCCACTACACTTTGAAAGGAGCTGTGCTTCCTTCTCCATTTAAACTGGTGGTGGCTGCAGGGAACAACTGATGGGTGGGGAGGGGTTGCCAATGGTCAGAGCCCCACCAATTGGATAATGATATACAATGCTATATGTTTTCTTTTTTGTGGTACAAATTGTCATTTTTAATTGCATAATTTAATGTTCCATATGATGTATTGAGAAACCGCCAAAAGAATGTAAAAAAAACTGCAATTCCACCTATGCTTTTTGGGTTTTGTTTTCATGGCGTTCATGGTACAGTATAATACCGTATTTTTCGCTTTATAAGACGCACCTGATGATAAGACGCACCTAGATTTTTGAGGAGGAAAACAAGAAAGAAATATTTTGAACCAGAAGGTGTGCTTTTGGTGGGTTTTGAACTAATGGTCTGTGGATGACACTGTTATGGGGGGATCTGTGGATGACACTGTTATGGGGGGATCTGTTAATGATGCACTGTTATGGGAGATCTGTAGATGATACACAGTTATGGGGAGATCTGTGGATGACACTGTTATGGGGGATCTGTGGATGACACTGTTATGGGGGATCTGTGGATGACACTGTTATGGGGGATCTGTAGATGATACACAGTTATGGGGAGATCTGTGGATGACACTGTTATGGGGGATCTGTGGATGACACTGTTATGGGGGATCTGTAGATGATACACAGTTATGGGGAGATCTGTGGATGACACTGTTATGGGGGATCTGTGGATGACACTGTTATGGGGGATCTGTGGATGACACTGTTATGGGGAATCTGTGGATGACACTGTTATGGGGGATCTGTGGATGACGCACTGATATGGGGGATGTGTGGATGATACACTGCTATAGGGGAAGTGTGGATGACACACATATAGCATCTTATGTAATGGGGGTCACTATTCACACAGGGACAATATACTGTGACACATATGTTACTGTGACCAGCATAAGATGATCTTATGCTTGTCCCAGTAAAATATATGTCACAGTATATTGTTCCTGTGTGAAAAGTGACCCCGATTACACCACCGGGCACCTGCTCACAGCAGTCTTTATATGTAAAATCTTATGTAATGCTCCAGCAATGGCTCTGCTTTGTCTGTAACAGTACTATCAAAGCAGCGGTCCGGCCAGCAGGGCAACATAACTCACTCTGTCAGTCAAGCTCCTGCCAGCTTCGTTAATGAAGTGGGGGGACCATGACCGAGTGAGTGACGTCACGCACCAGCCGGAACGCTGTTTTGATAGTGAGTACTGTTAAAGAAGAAAGCAGAGCCATTGCTGGAGCATTACATAAAAAGATTTTACATATGAAGACTGCTGTGGGCCCGGTGTAATGGAGTACAGTGACTGCACCGGGCCCCACTCACAGCAGTTTTCATATGTAAAGTCCATTCATGTAATCTTCAAGCAGTGGCTCTGCTTTAAACGAGCGCAATCCTCTGTAGTGGTACTCACTATCAAAGCAGCAGGCAGGCCGGCAACGTAACCTCACTCACTCATTCACGCTCCTCCCACTTCACTTTAAAAGTGCACCATTCGCTTTATAAGACGCAGGGCAATTCCCCTCCCCCCCCACTTTTGTAGGAAAAAAGTGTGTCTTATAAAGTGAAAAAATACGGTATATACAGTATATCACAAAAGTGAGTACACCCATCACATTTTTGTAAATATTTTATTATATCTTTTCATGGGACAACACTGAAGATCTGACACATTGATACAATGTAAAGTAGTCAGTGTACAGCTTGTATATCAGTGTACATTTGGTGTGACCTCAAAATAACTAAACACACAGCCATTAATGTCGAAACCGCTGGCAACAAAGGTGAGTACACCCCTAAGTGAAAATGGCCAAATTGTGCCCAAAGTATCAATATTTTGTGTGGCCACCATTATTTTCCAGCACTGCCTTAACTCTCTTGGGCATGTGTAATGACCCGGAGTGCCATTACCACTCCCGCACCCCGCTACTGTCTCCTATGGTCTAATATAATGTCAACTTCTCCATTTATTTCAGGTCCGTCACAATGTGCATATCTATTTCTTGTAACTGTTATGTTCAAATGTAATGTACCTGGTTCACCAGAGGTGGCCGCAAACATGGCAGTGCTACTTTGCAGAGGATGGAACCCTTCTTTCCATTCTAAACTCCCTCTCTAAAGAGAGGAGGAGACTAGTTAGGTAGAGTTAGTTGAGTCACCCCCTGCCAAGGGAGGAAGCAGGTCCACGTCCCTGCTGGACGTGTCCCGCCCATGCCAGCTAGAGCACCTTCAGCTCTGCTGGATATTGAGGCCACAGCTTGGAGCCTCTGAAGCCAGGAGGAAAAGTTCCCTGGATTGATCTAGAGTCAGACTACATAGAGAAGTTGCAGCAGAAAGCAAAGATTCCATTTGAGCCTGTCAGCACAGCAGAGCCAGAGAGCAACTGATGTAGCAGAGTTGAGTTTGTTTGTCTGCCAGAGTTAATGCTAACGCCTGCTGGAACCAAGACAAAGCCTGGAACTGTTGGAGAAACATTTATTCAAGTAAAGCTGTTATTGAACTTCACACAAGGACTGGACTCAGTTATTTACTTTTCGTTTGCACCTAACTGTGCTGGCGTCACGTACACCAGGGTACCTCAAACACTATCTGGCGGGATTCCCTGGACAAACAGAGAGTGCCCCGAAGGAACTGGTGCTGTCCTTCCCATCACTGCACGCCGGCCCAGGGAGGCTCCGCTAACCGTGAGTAAATCAACTACTACCCCCATCGGCCCACCGTGCCTCACGTGTTGCCCCTGTGGACCCGCTCGCTGCACATCGAGTTCACCAGTGCTTCATAAGTTGCCAATGGAATCCTCATGCAGCCCCAAACCATGACACTCCCATCACCATGCTTGACTATAGGCAAGACACACTTGTCTTTGTACTCCTCACCTGGTTGCCGCCACACACACTTGACACCATCTGAACCAAATAAATCTTGGCCTCATCAGACCACAGGACATGGTTCCAGTAATCCATGTCCTTAGTCTGCTTGTCTTTAGCAAACTGTTTGCGGGCTTTCTTGTGCATCATCTTTAGAAGAGGCTTCCTTCTGGGATGACAGCCATGTAGACCAATTCGATGCAGTGTGCGGCGTATGGTCTGAGCACTGACAGGCTAACCCCCCCACCTTTTTATCCTCTGCAGCAATGCTGGGAGTATTCATACATCTATTTTGAAAAGACAACCTCTGGATATGATGCTGAGCATGTGCACTCAACTTCCTTGGTCGACCATGGCGAGGACTGTTCTGAGTGGAAACTGTTTTGTTAAACCTCTGTATGGTGTTGGCCACCATGCTGCAGCTCATTTTTAGGGTGTTAGCCATCTTCTTATAGCCTCGGCCATCTTTATATAAAGAAGGAATTCTGTTTTTTAGATCCTCAGAGAGTTCTTTGCCATGAGGTGCCATGTTGAACTTCCAGTGACCAGTATAAGAGAGTGTGAGAGCGATAACACCAAATTTACCACACTGCTCCCCATTCACACTTGAGACCTTGTAACAATAACGAGTCACATGGCACCAGGAAGGGAAAATGGCTAATTTGGCACAATTTGGCCATTTTCACTTAGGGGTGTACTGACTTTTGTTGCCAGCGGTTTAGACATTAATGGTTGTGTGTTGAGTTATTTTGAGGGCACACCATATTTACACTGTTATACAAGCTGTACACTGACTACTTTACATTGTATCAAAGTGTCAGATCTTTAGTGATGTCCCATGGAAAGATAGAATAAAATATTTACAAAAATGTGAGGGGTGTACTCACTTTTGTGAGATGCTGTATAAAATGATACAATATGATCAATGGGAAAAAGGGTTTCTAAATCTTTTAAACCTTTATTAAACCCATTTTAAACTTTTTTTCTTAGTTCCCCTACAGGACTTGAACCTACAATCGCTTTTAATATACAATACAAATATGCAATGAGAAACAGCTTTAATACAAGTACATACATACCATAAATACCAGATTTTACAGACTAGAAGACACACTAGATATACAGGTTAAACTCGAAAAATTAGAATATCGTGGAAAGTACATTTATTTCAGTAATGCAACTTAAAAGGTGAAACTAACATATGAGATAGACTCATTACATGCAAAGCGAGATATTTCAAGCCTTTATTTGTTATAATTTGGGTGATTATGGCTTACAGTTAATGAAACCCCAAAGTCTCAGTTTTGAGGTACCCTTTGCTCAGGGGGTATGGATTAATTAGCTGACTAGAGTGTTACACTTTGAGCCTAGAATATTGAAAATTTTCACAAAATTCTAATTTTAAGCTGCATTAATGCAATTCCTTTTAATTTGCATTACTGAAATAAATGGACTTTTGCACAATATTCTAATTTGCAGAAAACTGCAACTCCGCTTGTAAAGGCAGTGTTGCAATGATTACTGTTGAAGCACTTAACCGGCCCCTTCCACCAAACTATATCCTTGAACTGTGCACCACCAGTAAGGTAACTGGTGACTATTATAATGTTCTGCCATGTTATACTTTACTGTACATATTGTGATATTATATTTTAGCTTACATTGTGCTGTACAGAAAAATGTATGCAATGACTAACGTACACCTTATTGCAGACTTTATATGTGAATTGCTCAGTTATTATGTTCGTTAGTGTGTTCTGTGGTTTTAAAGTGGCTGTCACTCTGCAGACGTAGCTGGACCTGATCCCCGGTGCTGGGTTCTGACTCCTTTGCTTCCCCGCTGCAGCTTTGGATCTCCTTGCGTCAACATCTGACTGGCTGCAGAGGGGACATGTTGTCTTTGGCTGCAGTGACCAAGTGACCCACGTTCAACCTGATCTTGACGTGGGGAGACTGGAAATCTTCAGCCACGCTGGGGGAAGGAAGGAGCCGGAACTCAGCGGCAATGATCAAGTAAGTATGATTCCCTCTGCAGGTCCAGCCATGCTGGGGGTCTGCCCGAAAGGTCCCCAGGGGAGAACAACCCCTTTCAGGCGACAGCGCTGTGTAGCAGTGGGTATGCAAGCTAGATGAGGGATTGCGTGTTGTGCCACATGGACTGCATCCTTGGTGGGCCTGCTGAGAGAAGTAGTGACCCTTAGATCTGAAGTGGTTACAGAACTCGAGCGTACGAATGGACCTGCTCTGGACTGCAGTTCATTGGGCCTGCTCCATTGATTGCTTGCTCCAGGATCAGAGGGATCATGCACATGAACGTATTTTCTTTCCGTGTGCATTCCGTTTTTTTGCGTGTGCATTCCGTTTCCGTTTGTCCGTATTTTCGTTCCGCAAAAAAACCCTGAACATTTCCTATTACTGTCCACATATATGATAAGGATAGTACTGTTCTATTAGGGGCCAGCTGTTCCGTTCCGCAAAATACATACGGTCGTGTGCATTAGCCCTTAAATGGGTTCTCTAGGATTAGAAGCTATGGCTGTTTTCATCCAGAAAGGGTGTCACACCTCTTCACACGTTGTGCTTGGTATTGCATTTGGGCGCCAGTGAAGTGGATGGTACAGAACACACACAACCTGAGGGGTGGCACTGTTTTACTGTACTTAGAATTCTAAGGCCCCTTGCAGAAGAGCGTGTGCGGAATAGGTCTGGATGCGTTGCAAATGCGTTCAGTGAAAAATTAGCGATTTCGCAAACAAAGTCATTCAGTTTTGTCCACGATTGCTTTCAGTTTTTATCGAGCGGGTGCAATTTGATTTAATGAGTTTTGCACGCGCGTGATAAAAAACTGAATGTATACAAACATCTCTTAGCAACCATCCGTGAAAAACGCATCACATCCGCACTTGCTTGCAGATGCAATGCGATTTTCACGCAGCTCCATTCACTTCCATAGGGCCAGCGTTGCGTGAAAATCACAGAATATAGAACATGCTGCGATTTTCACGCAATGCACAAGTGATGCGTGAAAATTAACGCACATGTACACAGCCCCATTAAAATGAATGGGTCGGGATTCGCATCACGCATTGCACCCACGTGGAATACTCGCTCGTGTGAAAGGGGCCTAACTCTGATTCCAGCCACTTAACCCCTTATATGCCATGGTCAATGCTGAACATTGGTAGGAGATGCCGTGAAAATCACATTTTCAGCCTAGCAGTGTACATGGACTATAGATAACACATGGAGGGCAAAATAATCAGACATATAGACCAGCAATGGACTTTTCACTGACATGTTCACTGATGAAACACTGACTGTCTTGTTATGGATGTCATCACAGACGTTGACGTGTGAATTACAGGCCAGCTACACGGCGACATGTATCACACGACAAGAAAGTGTAATGAATTTCAATGGTGTTACTATCCGACATGCTACATGCTGTCACTGGGACATGATAGTCACAAAAAATCCATCGAAAGTAAGGACTCCATTGAAATGCATTATGACACATGTGCCCATGTAGCTGGACCCTAAAGTCTAAAATGTTATTTATCGCTGCAAGGTGAACGGCAACTTTTTTAAAGACAAAAAAAGAAAAGCATAATTGGTGGTTTTTTTCCCATTCCTCCAAAAACAAGTTAATAGAAGTTTATCAATAAGTTATGAGTCCTCAACTACAACAATAGAAAAAAAATGGTTGGTCCTTAAAGGGTTTGTCTCACTTCAGCAAATAGCATTTATCATGTAGCGGAAGTTAATACCAGGCACTTACTAATGTGCTGTGATTGTCCATATTGCCTCCTTTGCTGGCTGGATTCATTTTTCCATCACATTATACACTGTTCATTTCCATAGTTATGACCATCCTGTAATCCATCAGCGGTGGCCGTGCCTGCACAATATAGGAAAAAGCGCCGGCCTCCCTGGTGGCTGGGACTGTGGGGATCCACATAGGCTAGTGATTTCTCCTGTATTATGCAAGCAGGACCACCACTGCTGGATTGCAGGGTGGTCGTAGCCATGTAAATGAACAGTGTATAATGTGATGGAAACATGAATCCAGCCAGCAAAGGAGGCAATATGGACAATCTCAATACATTAAGTACGGTACCTTGTAAGTGCCTTGTATTCACTTTTACATAATAAATGCTATTTTCTGAAGTGAGACAACCCAAGTACGCCTGGTTTTTACAAGTAAGGATCCATTCACACTAACATAAGGGCTCCGTGCCCATGCTGCGAAATCATTGACTTGATTGGGTGTATGATCCGCAAAACATGGCAAAAGATAGGGCATATCCTATCTTTTGCGGTGAGGAGGCATAGACCTGAAAGCCCACAGAAGCTCTTCTGAGTGTTTCCGAACTCTGCCCTCGCTCTGCAAAAGATAGGGCATGTCCTATCTTTTGCTGTATGTTGCGGATCCATTCAAGTCAATGGGTCCGCATCCTCCTAACGAAGCGCACACGGCTGGAGGCCATATACTGTGGACCTGATGTTTCCGGTCTGCAATATGAGCAAAGAGCCCTTACGGTCGTAAGAGTGGAGCCTAAGGCTGAGTTCACACTTCAGTTTAATCAGTTATTTCCATCAGTTATTGTGAGCGAAAACCCGTAGTGAAGCCTATTTGCAGATCAGGTATAATGGAAAGATCTGCACCCAAATCTAGTTTTGGCTCACAATAACAAATAACTGTAGTGTGAACTTGTAGTGACACAAACTGATGCTCAAAAAAAAGATGGATCAGTTAAGTGCAAACTGATGCTAACTGAGGGTACTTTCACACTAGCGTTTTTTCTTTTCCAGCATTGAGTTCCGTCACAGGGGCTCTATACCGGAAAAGAACTGATCAGTTTTATCCCCATGCATTCTGAATGGAGAGTAATCCGTTCAGGATGCATCAGGATGTCTTCAGTTCAGTCATTTTGACTGATCAGGCAAAAGAGAAAACCGTAGCATGCTACAGTTTAATCTCCGGTGAAAAAAACTGAAAACTTGCCGGAATGCCGGATCCGGCATTTTTTCACATAGGAATGTATTAGTGCCGGATCCGGCATTCAGAATACCGGAATGCCGGATCCGGAAAAAAAGGTGAAAAAAATAAATGCCGGATCCGTTTTGCAGGATGACACCGGAAAGACTGATCCGGCATTTCAATGCATTTTTTCGACTGATCCGGCATTTTTAAGACTGATAAGGATCCTGATCAGTCTTACTAATGCCATCAGTTGGCATATGTTTTGCCTGATCCGGCAGGCAGTTGCCGGATCTCTCTGCCGCAAGTGTGAAAGTACCCTGAGCATAACTGATGCTCAAAAAAATAAATGGATTTTTTTGTTTGTTTATGTTTCTGTTCTGATGGTGATGTAAACTCAGCCTAAAAGACCCTTTAAACAGGCCGAGAATTGAAAAGATCATCGCTAAGGAGAGTTCATAGTAATGCTTTTTAGCGATGATCTGGCGGTGTAAATGTACCACCGATTACCCAATGATAATTGAACCGTTAGTGCAGCACAAAAATCCTTGCTTCCCGACAGCAGATGGTGCTGTGTAAACACGACCTGCTGCCAGGAAACATTGACTCTGTATGGGGAAGAGTGATGGCATTAGCGATCGCTCCTCCCCATACTCTGGAGGAGATTGGTGCAGGTAAATGCTCCTCCACTAGCAATCAGCAGATTGTCGTGAAGGAACGCTTCCTTCCCAACAATCTGCTGTAACATCGTCCTGTGTAAAGGGTCCTTAACTGGTAAGTTATACCTTTTCCATAGTAAAGGGATAGGACCCTCACCAATCTAGTAGTTATTTCCAATGCTGTGGATACAGGATAAGGGCTCGTTCACACGACCGTTGGTGTGGGGCAGGCGCATGGGGATCGCAGACTCATTCACTTGAATGGGTCCGCGATCCCTCCATTCCGCAAAAATATAGAGCATGTTCTATGTTTTTGCGGTGCGGAGGCACGGAACGGATCCCCAGAAAGCACTCCATAGTGCTTCCGTTCCGCATCTCCGGATTTGCGGACCCATTGAAATAAATGGGCCTGCATCCGTGATGTGGAATGACAACGGAACGGTGCCCGTGTATTGCAGATCTGCAAATGCGGGCCGCAATACGGGCACGGGACTCCAACGGTTGTGTGAACGAGCCCTAACTTGAATTTACTGGAATACCACTTAAGAGAGATTAATAGCAACAGGATGGGCATTTTGTTGCAAACACCACTCAGCAGGATACAATAACACGCTGTGAATGGGGCCTAATTGATGTTGCACTATTCAGGGTTTAGTATATATTTGCCACATTTGTATATCATATCGTAGCCACTGAGCAATCCAAGTGCCACTATATTCTCTTGGTTTATCTGTGACATAAACGTATACCATATGCTCTATTAACAAAATGCATGGCTGATAGGCAAGTCAAAAGAAGAGAGCAGGTCACGCCATTGTACACTTCTGCATCAAAATACCTAATCATGTGCACCCATGGTTCATATAATCATTACAGGTAGAGAGGTGAGGAGTGTGCGGCAATTGCCATGATGCACCCCAGTATTCCTATGATTAAAGTGGGCCTGTTATAGCATCATAAATTCAGATTTCCTATTTTTCTGGCATAGAAACTCAGATTGTTGAGGAAACTTGTAATAGAGCAAATATTTTATAAAATACCTTCAGCTGAAAGCTTAGTACATCCACTCCTGGCTTTAGCGTCCCCAGTTTCATAAGTTTTCTCAAAGGAAATTTTCTTGTCTTTTTCTCTGTTTCTACACATTTCTGTTGTTTTTCAGATGCCGGTATGCTGACATCGTTGTGATGAAAATTCTTATTTGATGTATAACTTCTTGGCCCTATTGCACTGAATTGAAGCCTCCGGTGGGCTGATACATCAGTCAAGACAGGACAATCATCATCTCCCTGCTGAATTGCTTTTTCATAGCTGGGCCTTTGCAGCTGTTGATCAGAAGTCTGATGTCTTTCAGCTGCTGTTTGCTGGCTGATCTTTTCAACAGAAATGTTTTTTTCTATCATTTCTAATGTGATGCTTACAGGGAACGCATTATGAGATTTGCTTCCTGGTGCTATAGATGCTAAATGATCATTCATTACACTAGAGCATGAATCAAAGCTTAATGGACCATCTTCTGCTCCCTCTGGTTTTCGTTTCGATGTCAGATTTGAGTCGTGTGGAGTTGTCCTTTCCGATATTAGGGAGACAGCGGGAGCCTCTACGGGTCTGCTTATCTCTGAACTTGAAATGTGTCTGCTAATTGTTCTTGGGAATTGGTTGCTTTCGGAGTCTGGCACGTTGTCCACTGCTGGTATTTTCGTTGTCATGGTACTTCCATTAGCAGTGTTGGCTTCGAGCCATTCATTAACAGCAGAAATCTGATGTCTTCCAGGAGATGGATCACAAGGAAGCAGAGTGGAGCTCGTCTCTCCATTATTAGCATCTGATCTCCTGCTCTGTTGATGTGCTATTACTTTCAGTGTTGCTTCTTTCTGATTACGGACTACCTGCAGCAATGTCTTCTGATTAGATACCAGTTTAGCTATCTTGTCTCTTAATATTCCTTGCTTGAATGAATCTGCGGACGCCCTTTATGAAATAAATAGCAAGAGTCAGAATCAGAGACCATCTTGTAGCACTATTACTATGCAATCTCTATACTTCACCAAACTGTCTGCCCTTCAAACATTCTGCTTCTGCAGGCTACAGACACAACTGCATACATTCTTATAGCCAAAAGTGCAACTACTCAATTAGGGAGATTTATCAGGACTGGGGTACCCATATGCCAGTTTTTATCTCCATGCACTGGCGTGAGATGCGCCTAATTTATTAAAAGGCAGATGCCTCTGAATAAATTAGGGGCATCTCTGTTGTGCGCCAGAAACTGAAGTCGACTTCAGCTATTAACTTCCACCATTTTCTGGCAAAAGTTATAGTAAATCCGGCATGCCATGCAAAACTCACATTCAGGCCGCCCCTTTTCTTGCCACTTTGAAAAAGTGGTGAAAAGCTTAAGCTTAAGTCACAAATTATGGCGCACATATGGCATAAAGTCTTTAATAAATGTCCCTCAGTTAAGTGGACAAGGTCCGTTGTACATAATTAGTTGACTTTATTTGGCAAATAAATAAAGTCTCACTAGATAGTGATGCTAAAGGTGCCCGTATCCCTTCAATAGCTGATGGCTGTAAGCTGTGGGCAAAGAATCAAGTGCTCCTCACAAATGTTAGACTGTTAGCAGGTCCTGCCAAAAATGGCCCAAGAACTGCCTCTTTGCCTGTAAGAGGGTTAGACATGTCTGTGGTATATACTGCAGCCTGTCTTATTATTTGTATACCCTGTGTTCCACTGTCTACTATGTTTGATATGTAATGGAGGTTGGTTCTACAGACTGATCTTATGTCACTGCACAACCCAGACTTATATATTTTATTACTGAAGTAAAGTTGTGTAAAATCTGCCGCCTGCCTGGTTCCTGTGTTCATACAGTGAGGAACAGAAGTATTTGAGCACCCTGCGATTTTGCAAGTTCTCGCACTTAGAAATCAGGAGGGGTCTGAAATTCACATTGTAGGTGCATTCCTACTGTTACTGTGCCTTTAAAAAGTCCACCTCTACTCCACTCATAAATCTAATTTAGTAGCACCTGTCTGAGCTCTTTAAAGACCCCTGTTCACCCCACAGTCAGTCACACGCCAACTACTACCATGGGCAAGACCAAAGAGATGTCAAAAGACACCAGAGACAAAACTGTGGACCTCCACAAGGCTGGAAAGGGCTAAGGGGCAATTTCCAAGCAGCTTGGTGAAAATAGATCAACTGTTGGAGCAATTGTTAGAAAATGGAAGAGGCTAAAGACGACTGTCAGTCTCCCTCTGACTGGGGCTCCATGCAAGATCTCACCTCGTGGGGTATCACTGATGATAAGAAAGGTGAGGAATCAGCCCAGAATTAAAAGGGAGGAGCTGGTCAATGACATGAAGAGAGTTGGGACCACAGTTTCAAAGATCACTGTCGTTAGAACACTACGCCGTCATGGTTTCAAATCATGCATTGCACGGAAGGTTCCCCTGCTCAAGTCATCACATGTCCAGGAACGTCTGAATTTTGTCAATGACCATCTGGATGATCCAGAGGAAGCATGGGAGAAAGTCATGTGGTCAGATGAGACCAAAGTAGAACTTTTTGGTCTAAACTTCACTCGTCTCTACTGTGAAGCATGGGGGTGGCAACATCATGCTTTGGGGGTACTTTTATGTGAAGTGGACAGGATGACTGCACTGTATTAAGGAGAGGATGAATAGGGCCATTTATTGTGAGATTTTGAGCAACAACCTCATTCCATCAGTCAGAGCATTGAAGATGGGTCGTGGCTGGGTCTTCGAACATGACAACGACCCGAAACACACAGCCAGGATAACCAAGGAGTGGCTCTGTAAAAAGCATATCAAGGTTCTGGAGTGACCTAGCAAGTCTCCAGACCTAAATCCAATAGAACATCTTTGGAGGGAGCTGAAACTCTGTGTTGCTCAGCGACAGCCCCGAAACCTGACAGATCTAGAGGAGATCTGTGTGGAGGAGTGGACCAAAATCCCTGTTGCAGTGTGTGCAAAGCAGGTCAAGAACTACAGGAAACGTTTGACCTCTGTAATTGCAAACAAAGGCTTCTGTACCAAATATTAACACTGATTTTCTAAGGTGTTCAAATACTTATGTTCAGCAGTGCAAGACAAATTCTTTTAAAATCATACAATGTGATTTCCTTATTTTTTAAAAATTCTGTCTCTCAGTGGGAATGCATCTACAATGTGAATTTCAGACCCCTCCATGATTTCTAAGTGGGAGAACTTGCAAAATCGCAGGGTGTTCAAATACTTCTGTTCCTCACTGTATACTGCACTGGTTGTGCCACCTTTGCATGCCCTCACCTGTCCTGAAGCTAAATCTTGCTTTTGCTGCTCCTTCTGCTAGCCAAGTAATGTATGCGTCCGGCTCTGTACTACTTTTCAGCGAGGATAAGCTTTGTGAGGACAGTCAGCACTTACAGGCCAGCCCAGACTTGAAGGAGAGGTCTGCTGCGGACTCCTCTAGGCGTGCAACTACTGATGATGAGGTGGGAGCACATGTTGCTAGACGTCAGGGACGTGCGCAAGGGACAGGTGAGGGTGACACAAGTGATGACCAAACAGATGTAAATGATAATGTAGCCAATCGCATGTGGGATGCAGGTGAAGAGGGGTCATGATCATCATCAGGGGGCGAGAGTGGCAGCATGCCTGTGAGACAGCAGGGTAGAAATGTACCCATGAGACAGCAGAGTGGAAGCAGTGGGAGATCTGCAGTCAAATGCGGGACGGGCACACCGTCTGCTACTCGGGAGACTACCTGTGAGGAACACAGTAGCAGTGCACGACTTCATAGAAATCAGCGGTTGGCAGGCATCACGCATTGGGAATTTTTCACCAAGTCAATGGGGGACGTTAGCATGGTGGTATGCAGGATGTGTGAGAAGGTGAGGCACAGCCAGGGTGCTAATGTTGGCACGACAGCCCTGCGTCAACAAGTGAACCATCATCATAAAGTGGCGTGGGAAAACAGTGCCACTCATTTAGTGTTACAACCGCTGTATCTCCCACTAGCCCACACCCCCTCTCCAGCTGTCACCACTCATCACCGTCAGCAGAAGGAAGCTGTTGTTCCTTCCCATCAACTTCAATGTCATCTATTGCTCCTGATGATCCTTCTCCTCGTCACTTGTTTCGATAGCAATCGATTACTGAGGTGATTGCAAAAAGACAACAGTATGCGTGCACTCATCCAACGGCGCAGAAGCTGAACGTGCACCTGGCCAAGTTGCTGGTACTACAGTCCATCCCTTTCCATGTAATTGACTGTTGAAGTAGTATGTAGTAGAGTATGGAAATATTTTTTTTTAACGCACCCCTTAGGGGGGCCAGGTCTTTTGTTGTGTCACTCTGAGAATGCCCCATGAACGTTTTTCTCTCCTCTTTTACCAGTTCGTTGGATCCAACTGCTGGTCACCTGCTACGCCACAAGATACTCTTCGTATGTAGTTTCAGGATGCAAGGGTTAAAGGTAAGTATAATTTTAATTATTAGGTAAAATGTACAGTCGTGGCCAAAAGCTTTGAGAATTACATAAATATTGGAAATTGGAAAAGTTGCTGCTTAAGTTTTTATAATAGCAATTTGCATATACTCCAGAATGTTATGAAGAGTGATCAGATGAATTGCATAGTCCTTCTTTGCCATGAAAATTAACTTAATCCCAAAAAAAACTTTCCACTGCATTTCATTGCTGTCATTAAAGGACCTGCTGAGATCATTTCAGTAATCGTCTTGTTAACTCAGGTGAGAATGTTGACGAGCACAAGGCTGGAGATCATTATGTCAGGCTGATTGGGTTAAAATGGCAGACTTGACATGTTAAAAGGAGGGTGATGGGGCGTGGCCTGGACGTCTTCAGGAATGGCCGCGTGAAGACAGAGCTCCGCCGCTAATAGCCACTGAAGGAGACTCTCCTGCCACGTCCGCACAGCATATGGGGAAAAAATTGCCCATCAAGCCCCCCAGCACCTCTCGAGCGCCCACCTGGGTGAACACAACGCTCGATTCCTACCTGAATCGCCCGCTTCGCTCGGCTCCGTCTGCCTGCGGCCTGTTCCCGCCTCAGGCCTCCAGCGTGTGTAGGAGTGAGGAGACACGCGCGCACCCACGGCTGCAAGGTACAGGCCGCAGTGCTACTTTAGAGCATACCTCCTCCTCCCTGTCCCCCTCGGCAGAGATCTTTACACCCAGCACTACAGAGGGGATATTGTTACAATCCACAGACGCGGGAGTAGAGCCGCATTTAGCAGGGGACACTGCCGCCATTATGCCGCCAAAATCGGTCACTAAACAGACCAGACAAATGGCCACTCCATCCCAGAAGCGACGATACTGGGCCGAATCCTCTGACGACCCTCCTAGCCAAGCACGCCATAAAAGAGCAGAGGAGGGAGATGCTGCTACCTGGGAGCAGGGGTCTGATTACATGGATGAGGGAGAGGAGGACTCCCTACAACCTACCCAGGCCTCTGCGATCCTTCAGCAAACTTTACAACACCTACCTACCAAGGAGGATTTTAAAATGCTGGTTGCAGAAGTCAGAAACGCCTGCAAATCTGAAATATCATCCTTGAGGCAAGATCTGAAGCACTTAGCGGGTCGTATGGACACTATTGAGATAGATCATGACGACACCCGTAAAAGTGTTGCACATCTACAATCTGTTATTGCTTCTCAGTCCCAAGTCATCAGGGACAATGCGCGTCACTTAGAGGACCTAGACAACAGAGGACGCAGAAATAATATCCATATACAGGGTTTGCCCGAGCCCACTGCTGAGGAAAACCTGCAGGATATATTGTCTGAACTTTTTAACACTCTACTAGGCATCCAACCACCCCAGCCTATCAAGCTGGATCGAGCCCATAGAGCACTCCGTCCTAAGTCCTCCTCCTCGCAGCATAGATATGTCATCTGCTGTGTGCATGATTCCAGTTGAAAGAGTGCATCATGTCTAAAGCCAGAGAATTGCGCTCCATTGACTTTTATGGCACTTCTGTTCACTTGTACCAGGATCTCTCCTGGTGGACACTTCAGAAAAGGAGAATTTTACAGCCTCTACTGCAGCTGCTGAGAGAGAAGAAGACGCCCTATAGATGGGGATTTCCATTCGCATTGATAGTTACGAAAAATGGCAGATCTTCCATACTACGCCAACATGCAGACCTCCCTCACTTTTGTGCAGCTCTGGGCATTGAGATTCCACCCATCACGGACTGGGAGTTACCGGATCCGCAGCCCGCCCTGGACACGATCTGGCAACCAGCCAGACAAAAAAGAAGAAGATCGTCCCCTGCTGGAGGGCCCCTTCCACGTGAGCCACAAGATGATCCTCCCTGATTGCTGCACGGACGTCATTTGCTAAATTCATGTCTCCTGTTGTTTTTGTTCGCCTTGTTAAAGGACCTATGATCGTAGAGTTGGTTTTACATTCAACTCTTTGGTTCCTTCATGTTCTCATGGGCTCTGAAAGCTGGCCCTTCCTGTGCCAGTCCAGTCATGCTTCCACTAAGCAGACCAGTAGTCTCGCCCTCTCTCTCCCGCTCCTGTTGGCTGAGATGAAGGGATGGCAGTATGCTGACGTTATCATTGCTAGTTGTTACTTACTGATCTGTATCTGGGTGCTAGCACCCAATGTTTTGATAATCCATGGTTTACCTTCTATGTTTGTATGGTCTTGTGTCTCTCCCCCCTCCTTCTTGTGTCCTTTTTCTGTATTTTTTATATTAAGGTCTCCAGAGTTCGACCCGCAAGTAACAGAGCGCAGTAAAGTGTTCTCATCCATGTTACCCTCCTTGAGAATGATCTACGACTGCCACATAGCAAGTATATTTATCCCATGTTTTAATGATGATTAAGTGTGTCTCGCTTAATGTGAAAGGCCTTAACTCCAATGTGAAGAGACGCTTGGCACTTACTGAGTGCAAGTCTCAGAGAGCTGACATAGTTTTCCTACAGGAAACTCACTTTGACCACCAGGGTTCTTTCAAATTTGCACAATGTCTATTCCCCCGTATATATTCTGCTACGTCAGGGAGGAAGTCGGCGGGTGTCGCCATCCTCTTATCAGCCGATTGCCCCTTGCAAGTGGAAGCCTCCATTGTAGATCCTGCTGGCAGGTATATTATACTAAAGGCCACTCTCAATGGCAGTCCACATGTACTGTGTAATCTATATGCCCCGAATACCGCTCAAATTCCCTTCCTTAACAAAGTGTTCTTGAAACTATCTAGGTTACTCCCAGCTGCGTTACTAGTAAGGGGAGATTTCAATCTCTCTTTTTCTGAACGCATGGATAGATTAACTCTCCAGAATAGACTGCCCACTAGGGATCAATGTCGAAACTCGCGCCTCTTTATGCGCCTCATTCGAAAATACGAACTGTACGACCTGTGGAGAATTAACTATCCCACTGCAAAAACATTTTCATTTTTCTCCCACCCGCACAATACGCATACTCGTATAGATTACTTTTTCGGTAATGTCCCAATTTTAAGGATGCTTGCTGATGCTGACATAGGGCCTATATCATGGTCTGACCATGCCCCTGTTTCAGTTACCATTAAAACCTCAGGATACCACTCTAGGATATGCCATTGGCGGCTTAATGAGTCCCTCTTGCATCAACTGCCGCTCAGACAAGAACTTTGTGATAACCTCATAGAATATTTTACCCTAAACCAATCCTCTGGCCCCCCTATATCCACGATATGGGAAGCGCATAAGGCAGTCTTTAGAGGCACCTGTATAGCTATGGGATCTCGATTAAAAAAAGACCGTACTATGCAGCAACACACCATTACCTCCCAGCTGAAAGACTTAGAGCGATTGTTAGAATCCCGATGCTCGCGACCTTTGCTCAGACGCATTACTATTCTACGAGCCAGATTGAAGGAACTAATGTTCTATAAAACCGAAAAAAAACTACTGTACTCGCGACAAAGATTATATATGTGGGGGAATAAACTGCATACCCTTCTAGCTCGACAGCTTCGGGAATCTAGCACTGCAAATACTCCGACTGCTATGAGGCGGGGAGATGGTGCAATAGTTTATGACCCTGAGATCATTTCTAAATTATTCCATGATTATTATAGGGCGCTTTACTCCATCCCACAGCAACTTCCATCTGACCCGGGGCAGAGTCGGCTCCTCCTGGATTCCTTTCTTTCCAAATGCAATCTTCCTCAATTATCTGGAAAAGCTCTTGCCTCACTGAACACTCCTATTAATGTGGAGGAATTGCGGGAGGTGTTGAAACAGTTGCCTAATAATAAGGCCCCCGGGCCGGATGGTCTGCCATACATTTATTATACAACATTCTCTGACATTCTACTACCACATATGACACTGCTATTTAACACTTTCTTACGGGGGTCCCCAATAACCACTTCAATGTCGCACTCCTATATAACTCTGATACCTAAACCAGGCAGAGACCCCCTAGAATGTGAGAATTATAGACCCATCGCTCTTCTTAATTCAGACTTAAAAATTTTCACGAAAACACTGGCTAACCGACTCTCAGACTGGCTACCCCAACTGGTCCACAAAGATCAAGTGGGCTTTGTCCGAGACCGACAGGGCGGAGATAACACAAGGCGGACCATTGATCTGATTGACATTATACACAGACGTCGAGACACGGCTCTATTGCTAAGTCTTGATGCTCTATTGCTAAGTCTTGATGCGGAGAAAGCGTTTGGCCACTTAAGTTGGCCGTTTATATTCTCTGCCTTGGAGGCCTTTGGTTTGAGAGGCCCATTCCTTACAGCCCTCCATGTCCTTTATGATCAACCTACAGCGACGGTGAAAATGGCGCATGCCCATTCCTTACCTTTCCCTATAAAAAACGGTACGCGTCAAGGATGTCCGTTATCCCCTTTGCTCTTTGTCCTTTGCATAGAACCCTTGGCGGCGGCCATACGTTCCCATCCTGATATTCATGGGATTGAAGTGAATGCAGTTGAATTTAAACTCTCACTATTTGCTGATGACATTTCACTAACACTAACTGACTTGCACACCACGCTCCCCAACCTTTTTAAAATGTTAGAGACCTACGGAAGAATATCTGGCTGCAAAATCCATACCACAAAAACAAAAGCTCTCCCCCTTAACCTTCCTCCTGAAAGTTTGACCACCTTAAAATCCAACTTTCACTTTCGTTGGACGGAAACGTCATTAAGATATTTAGGTGTAAACTTAACTCCTACATACTCCTCATTATATGCTCAAAATTTCTCATCTATATTTCGAGAACTTAAAACCCTCCTGATTAAATGGATGCCTCTTCCCATCTCCCTATTGGGCGGTATAGCATCAGTCAAGATGAATATTTTGCCTAAACTACTGTATTTATTTGAAACCCTCCCAATCCCTGTTCCAGAAAAGGAGTTGCGCAATTTTCAGTCATGTATGCTTAAGTTCATCTGGAATGGGAAGAGACATCGCATAGCTTGCTCAATCTTAATGTCACCTAAAACCCAAGGGGGTTTAGCTGCCCCGGATATTAAAAAATATTACTGGGCCACACACCTTAGAAGACTGCCAGCTTGGTGTAACATATATGCGTACCCCAGATGGATGGAGATAGAAAAGTTGTGGATAGCCCCTGTACATCCCAACTCACTCATCTGGTATCCACCGCAGCTTTCGCTTAGACCGGAACTATTAGGCCCCATGTCCTTCACCTGTAACATCTGGTCGAAATGTAACAGACTATTTTCACTTGCATCAGAGAAATCTTCGATGATCTCCTTTCTGTCTAATCCGTTGTTTACAATAGGAATGCAAACATCTTTTCTTAAAATATGGTTTCCCAAAAAGCTGTTCCGGTTTGCAGATGTTGTAAACTATAAGACTTTGGGCTTTTTGTCATTTGATGAGATACAATCTTTGTATCAGCTACCGGATTCTTCTAGGTTCCAATATATGCAGATATGCCATTTTTTCTCAGACCACTTTCACTCAATGAAAGTGTCAACCCCTACACCATTTGAGAAAATGTGTAAGCTGTCAGTTACCACGCGAGGTCTCATATCAGATATCTATCTTATCCTATCATCTTCCTCTGTTACTCACTCCTATATGACTAAATGGGAGACAATTCTTGACTACCCTATAACAAGTACGGAGTGGAAACAGATATGGGAAAGGGCAGCGAAGTCGTCTTCATGTATTATGCACAGGGAAAACACATATAAAGTGCTAATGTTCTGGTATCATACACCACAACTTCTAAAACACCTCAACCCGGATATCTCAGATAGATGTTGGGGATGTATAACAGGTGAGGGAACTCATATACATATCTTTTGGGAATGTCCTATGATTGCGCCATTTTGGAGAATGGTGGGGTCGGTCCTCTTTCAACTCCTCGCAATCCAATTTCCTTTTACACCTTTTTTCTACTTAAATTAATAATTAATATGCCAAGAATGTCATTAAAGAAACAATCTTCAGGTGCTGACAGCGGCTAGACGCCTAATTGCGAGGTTTTGGTTGAGGACAGATACGCCTACTCGACTAGACCTCATCCAAAGCGTGATGGAGATTAGGAAAATGGAATACCTAACTGCCTGCGTCACTAACTCAGTTGATAGATTTACAAAGGTTTGGCAGACATGGGATGATACTTTTGACCATTTACAATAAGGGTCCTCTGAGCACCAGTTTTTTTTTTTCTTTTTCTCTTTTTACCTTATGTGTCGTGTCTATGTCACTACCCTATGTCTTTCAGGTACCAACTCTCACTGTGGCCATTGGCATTTGATGTAAAATACATGTTTTGTTTCCCAATGTACACTCTTGATATTGATGGTATGCAATATGACATTGTACCTGTATTATCTTTTGTTGATGAAAATTAATAAAACAAACAATTATAAAAAAAAAAAGGAGGGTGATGCTTGAAATCATTGTTCTTCCATTGTTAACCATGGTGACCTGCAAAGAAACGCATGCAGCCATCATTGCGTTGCATAAAAATGGCTTCACATGCAAGGATATTGTGGCTCCTAGGATTGCACCTCAATCAATAATTTATAGGATCATCAAGAACTTCAAGGAAAGAGGTTCAATTCTTGTTAAGAAGGCTTCAGGGCGTCCAAGAAAGTCCAGCAAGCGCCAGGATCATCTCCTAAAGAGGATTCAGCTGCGGGATCGGAGTGCCACCAGTGCAGAGCTTGCTCAGGAATGGAAGCAGGCAGGTGTGAGCGCATCTGCACTCACAGTGAGGCGAAGAATTTTGGAAGATGGCCTGGTGTCAAGAAGGGCAGCAAAGAAGCCACTTCTCTCCAAAAAAAACATCAGGGATAGATTGATCTTCTGCAGAAAGTATGGTGAATGGACTGCTGAGGACTGGGGCAAAGTCATATTCTGCGATGAAGCCTCTTTCCGATTGTTTGGGGCATCTGGAAAAAGGCTTGTCCGGAGAAGAAAAGGTGAGCGCTACCATCAGTCCTGTGTCATGCCAACAGTAAAGCATCCTGAGACCATTCATGTGTGGGGTTGCTTCTCATCCAAGGGAGTGGGCTCACTCACAATTTTGCCCAAAAACACAGCCATGAATAAAGAATGGTACCAAAACACCCTCCAACAGCAACTTCTTCCAACAATCCAACAACAGTTTGGTGAAGAACAATGCATTTTCCAGCACGATGGAGCACCGTGCCATAAGGCAAAAGTGATAACTAAGTGGCTCGGGGACCAAAACGTTGACATTTTGGGTCCATGGCCTGGAAACTCCCCAGATCTTAATCCCATTGAGAACTTGTGGTCAATCCTCAAGAGGCGGGTGGACAAACAAAAACCCACTAATTCTGACAAACTCCAAGAAGCAATTATGAAAGAATGGGTTGCTATCAGTCAGGAATTGGCCCAGAAGTTGATTGAGAGCATGCCCAGTCGAATTGCAGAGGTCTTGAAAAAGAAGGGCCAACACTGCAAATACTGACTATTTGCATAAATGTCATGTAATTGTCGATAAAAGCCTTTGAAACGTATGAAGTGCGTGTAATTATATTTCACTACATCACAGAAACAACTGAAACAAAGATCTAAAAGCAGTTTATCAGCAAACTTTGTGAAAACTAATATTTGTGTCATTCTCAAAACTTTTGGCCACGACTGTATATAGTGTTCAACTAATGGCCCCATGTGTCCCGTGTAATTCTCATACAAAAGGGTCATTTTCAGGAGATTGCAGGACACAACAGCAATAATTTGTATAAAGTGCCTCACACCTAAACAGCCAAACCCCATGGGCAAAATGGGAATCGGCCCACCGGGAAATTTCCCTGTTAGGTCTATGGCCAATCCACCCCTGGTTGAGGCTAAAATAAGTATGGCTTTTATGTGGTGATGTTCAGTCTTTTGTGCAATCTTCCTTTGTTTAGTTGTTCATTCCAAGGAATAATACCGTGGCTGGCACTCCTAATATAGCAGAAGTGCCCCTAGCTGTTTTCTGCATAACATATTACATGGCAGCTACTACCATCCAGCGGCCATTTTTGATCCATTCACCATGTTCGGCCCATCTTGTATTAACTGTAATACATGTTTAACCCTTTCAGGCCGGTCTTTAAACATGGCGCTGGCTCGCGCGCGCAGCGGGAGCCATAACCGCCGGGTTTCTGCTGTTTTAAATAGCAAAGACCCGCGGCATATGTATGCGATCAGCCATACATTTTCCCCTTCAGATGCCGTGGTCAAATGTGACCACGTCATTTTCGCAGTCCGGAAGCGGAAGTTGCGCACTTCTGCTCCGGTAACAGCGTTCCCCAACTGAGATCGGGGAACCTGTTATATCTATGAAATAGCCCGAAGCCTCAAGCAGGCTTCGGAGCTTATTTCAGGACTATATCAATACAAGCCACTAGGTGGCAGCATTGTATTTGTATAGTGCAAATGAAGTGTTCAATGATGTCTATATAGACATCAATGAACACAATGGGCAATCTAATGATTGCAATTATTGTCACCCAAGGTGACTTAACCTCTTTAGGACACAGGGCGTACAGGTACGCCCTGATGTCCTGGTACTTAAGAACACAGGGTGTACCTGTATACCCTGTGTATTTTCGATCACCGTCACGCGGCGGGCGGTGATCGGAACCTGGTGCAGGCACCTGGGGACAATGCGCCGGGGGGTTCTGTGACCCGCCCCCCCCCCCCCCCGTGTAGGCGATCGCAGCAAACCGCAGGTCAATTCAGACCTGCGGTTTTCTGCGTTTCTGGGTTATTCGGGTCTCTGAGGACCCGATAACCCGGAACAGGATGGTGATCGATGGTGTGATATTACACCACCAATCACCATCCTGCGATCCTGAGAGGTGATGGTGACATCACCTCTCAGGATCGGCTCTGATTGGTAGGTGGGCGGGCGGCGGGAGGTTCAAATCATAGCAGCGCTCCTCTCCTCCTCCTTTTGTGTCCGGGAGCCGAGGAGAGAGCAGCGCTGCACGTCGTCGGATCTTAGCACCCGCCATCTGTCAAGGCATAACCCCATCTGTGCCCAGCACCCGATCTGTGCCCCAGCACCCCCCATCTGTTCAATCAGGTACATAGGGAAAGGCTAGGGAAATGTTGGGTTAGGCAGGGATAATAAAGGGAAAGTTAGTGGAAGTAAAAAAAAAAAAGTTTGTGTTTGCATCACCCTAAATCGGGTGTCTGGGGTCCACAGCACAGCTGTGTGACCCTAGAGCCCCCAGCGGTGCTGCAGCATGCCCCCCTCCAACTTTTTTGGGGAGCAGGCAGTTTTTCTTTTTTGTGCGTACGCTGACTGTGGCCGGCACTCTTAGCGTCCGGACACTGTTAGTGCATCGCACACCCCACAGCTGATCAACTTCGGACGGTTGAGCAGCGGTTTTTATTATTATTTTTTTTTAATTTTCACATTTTTTGCCCTTTTTTTTAGTTAGGCCCCTTTCACACGAGCGAGTTTTCCGCGCGGGTGCAATGCGTGACGTGAACGCATTGCACCCGCACTGAATCCGGACCCATTCATTTCTATGGGGCTGTGCACATGAGCGGTGATTTTCACGCATCACTTGTGCGTTGCGTGAAAATCTCAGCATGTTCTATATTCTGCGTTTTTCACGCAACGCAGGCCCCATAGAAATGAATGGGGCTGCGTGAAAATCGCAAGCATCCACAAGCAAGTGCGGATGCGGTGCGATTTTCATGCACGGTTGCTAGGAGACGATCGGGATGGGGACCCGATCATTATTATTTCCTCATATAACATGGTTATAAGGGAAAATAATAGCATTCTTAATACAGAATGCATAGTACAATAGGGCTAGAGGGGTTAAAAAATAAATAAAAAATAATATAACTCACCTTGATCCACTTGATCGCACAGCCCGGCTTCTCTTCTGTCTTCTTCTTTGCTGTGCACAGGAAAAGGACCTTTGATGATGTCACTGCGCTCATCACATGGTTCGTCACATGATCCATCACCATGGTAAAAGATCATGTGATGAGCGCAGTGACGTCATCAAAGGTCCTATTCCTCAAAGAAGAAGACAGAACAGATGCCGGCTGCGCGAACAAGTGGATTAAGGTGAGTTAAATTTTTATTTTATTTTTTTTTAACCCCTCCAGCCCTATTGTACTATGCATTCTGTATTCAGAATGCTATTATTTTCCCTTATAACCATGTTATAAGGGGAAATAATACAATCTACACAACCTTGAACCCAAACCTGAACTTCTGTGAAGAAGTTCGGGTCTGGGTACTACATTCAGTTTTTTATCACGCGCGTGCAAAACACATTGCACCGCGCGATAAAAACTGAACAACGGAACACAATCGCAGTCAAAACTGAATGCAATTGCGTACCTACTCGCGCAGGTTTTTCCGCAACGCATCCGGACCTTATTCGGACACGCTTGTCTGCAAGGGGCCTTAGACTTATTTTTTTGTCTGTTAGGTTTAGGGATAAGTCCGCGAACACCCATGCCCCCACACACACGCACACTGAATAAAGATTTACACGCACGCACACACACACTCCCCTATGGCCCACCGGATGTTCTCGGCCGAGGAGGCACATGCCCAGCTTGCCTCCGATTCTGAGAGCCCCAGTGAGGACGACGATGACCCAACTTTCCTCTTGTCATCCGCGTGCTCATCATCTAGCGATTATAATGAGCCCCCAAGGTGGCTGAGATGCCGCCAGGCGGAGCAAGGGGACCGCCATGCCAGGGACCCTGTGGCCCACACTAGTACGAGCAGCTCTGGGGCTCGTACTAGTTTTCAGGCCCACCAGATAAGTCCACCTGAGCCCCCTACCGGTGAACTTGCATGGTGTACCCCAGAGGATTTTTGATTTTTTTTTGTCACCTTACATCACAAAAAGTGTAATAGCAAGCGATCAAAAAGTGATATGCACCCCAAAATAGTGCCAATAAAACCATCCCACAAAAAATGAGCCCCTACTTAAGACAATAGGCTAAAAACTAAAAAAACTGACTCTCAGACTATGGAGATACTAAAATGTATTATTTTTTTTTGTTTAAAAAAGGATATCATAGTGTAAAACCTAAATAAATGTAAAAAAGTAGACATATTAGGCATTGACGTGTCCGTACGAATCTGCTCTATAAAAATAACACATGACCTAACCCCTCAAATGAACACAGTAAAAAAAAAAATGGTGCCAAAACAGCAGATTTTTGCCAAAGTTTCCATTTTATTCAATTTTTTTCCATTAACAAAGCAAGGGTTAACAGTCAAACAAAACTCTATATTTATTGCCCTGATTCTGTAGTTTTCAGAAACACCCCATATGTGGTCGTAAAATGCTGTATGGACAAACGGCAGGGCACAGAAGGAAAGGAGCGCCATATGGTTTTTGGAATGCAGATTTTGCTGGACTGGTTTTTTGACACCATGTCCCATTTGAAGCCCCCCTGATGCACCCCTAGATAAAAGTGACCACATCTAAGAAACTACGCCCCTCAAGGTATTGAAAACTGATTTTACAATTTTTTTTTTAACCCTTTAGGTGTTCTACAAGAGTTATTGGCAAATGGAATTTCAGAATTTACATTTTTTGTAACCTTGCCTCACAAAAATGGAATATAGAGCAAACAAAAATCATATGTACCCTAAAAATAGTCCCAACTAAACTGCCACCTTATCCCGTAGTTTCCAAAATTGGGTCACTTTTGTGGAGTTTCTACGCTAGAGGTGCATCAGGGGGGCTTCAAATGGGACATGGTGTAAATAAACCAGTCCAGCAAAATCTGCCTTCCAGAAACCATATGGTGTTCCTTTCCTTCTGCGCCCTACTGTGTGCCCGTACAGTAGTTTAAGACCACATATGGGGTGTTTCTATAAACTACAGAATCAGGGCAATGAATATTGAGTTTTGTTTGGCTGTTAACCCTTGCTTTGTTACTGGAGAAAATTGATTAAAATGGAAATTTGCCAAAGAAATTGAAATTCTGAAATTTCATCTCCATTTGCCAATAACTCTTGTGGAACACCTAAAGGGTTAACAAAGTTTGTAAAATCAGTTTTGAATACCTTGAGGGGTGTAGTTTCCAAAATGAATTCACTTTTGTTTAGTTTCTACTCTAGGGGTGCATAAGGGTGGCTTCAAATGGGACATGGTGTAAATAAACCAGTCCAGCAAAATCTGCCTGCCAGAAACCATATGGTGTTCCTTTCCTTCTGTGCCCTGCCGTGTGCCCGTACAGTAGTTTATGACCACATATGGGGTGTTTCTATAAACTACAGAATCAGGGCAATAAATATTGAGTTTTGTTTGACTGTTAACCCTTGCTTTGTTACTGGAAAAAATGGATTAATATTGAAAATTAGCCCAAAAAATAATATTCTGAAATTTCATCTCCATTTGCCAATAACTTTTGTGGAACACCTAAAGGGTTAACAAAGTTTGTAAAATCAGTTTTTAATACCTTGAGGGGTGTAGTTTCCAAAATAGGATCATTTTTGGGTGGTTCTATTATGTAAGCCTCACAAAGTGAATTCAGACCTGAACTTGTCCTTTAAAGGGCTTCTGTCACCCCACTAAAGTGATTTTTTTTTTGGGGCTAGTTAAATTAGTTATATAGCGATATATGAAAATATAATTGTGTTACTTACATTGATCCAGCAGTTTATTCAAAAAACGAAGTTTTATCATATGCAAATTCGGTCTCTACCAGCAAGTAGGGCGGCTACTTGCTGGTAGCTGCTGCAGAAATCCGCCCCCTCCTCTTGTTGATTGACAGGGCCAGCCGGGATCTCCTCCTCCGGCCGGCCCTGTCGGCATTTCAAAAATCGCGCGCCTGTGTTGATTCGGCGCAGGCGCTCTGAGATGAGGAGGCTCGTCTCCTCAGAACTCCCTCAGTGCGCCTGCGCCGATGACATCACCGAAATAGAAGACGTCATCGGCGCAGGCGCACTGAGGGAGTTCTGAGGAGACGAGCCTCCTCATCTCAGAGCGCCTGCGCCGAATCAACACAGGCGCGCGATTTTTGAAATGCCGACAGGGCCAGCCGAAGGAGGAGATCCCGGCTGGCCCTGTCAATCAACAAAAGGAGGGGGCGGATTTCTGCAGCAGCTACCAGCAAGTAGCCGCCCTACTTGCTGGTAGAGACCGAATTTGCATATGATAAAACTTTGTTTTTTGAATAAACTGCTGGATCAATGTAAGTAACACAATTATATTTTCATATATCGCTATATAACTAATTTAACTAGCCCCAAAAAAAAAAATCACTTTAGTGGGGTGACAGAAGCCCTTTAAAAGTGGGTTTTGGAAAATTTCTGAAAAATTTCAAGATTTGCTTCTAAACTTCTAAGCCTTGTAACATCCTCAAAAAATAAAATGGCATTCCCAAAATGATCCAAACATGAAGTAGACATATGGGGAATGTAAATTAATAACAATTTTTGGAGGTATTACTATGTATTATAGAAGTAGAGAAATTGAAACTTGGAAATTTGCTAATTTTTCGGTAAATTTGGTATTTTTTTTATAAATAAAAATGATTTTTTTTACTCCATTTTACCAGTGTCATGAAGTACAACATGTGACAAAAAAAACTATCTCAGAATGGCCTGGATAAGTAAATGCGTTTTAAAGTTATTCACACATAAAGTGATACTGGTCAGATTTTCAAAAAATGGCTTGGTCCTTAAAGTGAAAATGAGCTCGGTCATTAAGGGGTTAAGAGCACCATTCAATTTACTATGTATGTTATTGGAAAATGGGGAAAAAAATATTTGTGGGGTTATATTAAATAAAAAAAGATACTTTTCTGTCCCCTAAAAATGACATAACATCCTTATTCTGTGGGTCATTACTAATACGACGATACCAAACTTGTATATACATATATTAACTTTTTATATCTGAAATATAAAGCGTGTACAGTTGCAAGAAAAAGTATGTGAACCGTTTGGAATTATATGGATTTCTGCACAAATTGGTCATAAAATGTGATCTAAGTCACAACAATAGACAACCACAGTCTGCTTAAACTAATAACACACAAAGAATTAAATGTTACCATGTTTTTATTAAACACACCATGTAAACATTCACAGTGCAGGTGGAAAAAGTATGTGAACTAATGACATCTACAAGAGCTAATTGGAGTGAAATGTCAGGCAACTGGAGTCCAATCAATGAGATGAGATTGGAGGTGTTGATTACAGATGCCCTGCTCTATAAAAAACACACACCAGTTCTGGGTTTGCTTTTTACAAGAAGCATTGCCTGATGTGAATGATGCCTCGCACAAAAGAGCTCTCAGAAGACCTACGATTAAGAATTGTTGACTTGCATAAAGCTGGAAAGAGTTATAAAAGTATCTCCAAAAGCCTTGCTGTTCATCAGTCCACGGTAAGACAAATTGTCTATAAATGGAGAAAGTTCAGCACTGCTGCTACTCTCCCTAGGAGTGGCCGTCCTGTATAGATGACTGCAAGAGCACAGCGCAGACTGCTCAATGAGGTGAAGAAGAATCCTAGAGTGTCAGCTAAAGACTTACAAAACTCTCTGGCATATGCTAACATCCCTGTTAGCGAATCTACGATACGTAAAACACTAAACAAGAATGGATTTCATGGGAGGATACCACAGAGGAAGACACTGCTGTTCAAAAAAAGCATTGCTGCACGTTTACAGCTTGCACAAGAGCACCTGGATGTTCCACAGCAGTACTGGAAAAATATTCTGTGGACAGATGAAACCAAAGTTGAATTGTTTGGAAGAAACACACAACACTATGTGTGGAGAAAAAGAGGCACAGCACACCAACATCAAAACCTCATCCCAACTGTGAAGTATGGTGGTGGGGGCATCATGGTTTGGGGCTGCTTTGCTGCATCAGGGCCTGGACGGATTGCTATCATCGAAGGAAAAATGAATTCCCAAGGTTATCAAGACATTTTGCAGAAGAACTTAAGGCCATCTGTCCACCAGCTGAAGCTCAACACAAGATGGGTGTTGCAAAAGGACAACGACCCAAAGCATAGAAGTAAATCAACAACAGAATGGCTTAAACAGAAGAAAATAAGCCTTCTGGAGTGGCCCAGTCAGAGTCCTGACCTCAACCATATTGAGATGCTATAGCATGACCTCAAGAAAGCGATTCACACCAGACATCCCAAGAATATTGCTGAACTGAAAGAGTTCTGTAAAGAGAAATGGTCAAGAATTACTCCTGACCGTTGTGCACGTCTGATCTGCAACTACAGGAAACGTTTGGTTGAAGTTATTGAGTTTTTTTGCGGGACGAAATTTAGATTTTACTGGTATCATTTTTGTGGTATGTACAACTTTTTGATCATTATTTTTTAGGAGAGAAGGTGACAAAAAACGGTGAATCGTGTGTTCTTTTTTTCCATTCCGTTGATCAGCGCACAGGAAATTTTAATTAATACTTTAATATTTCAGACATTTACGGACAAGGCGATACCTTAAATGTTTTTTTTTTGTTTATATATATTTTTTAAATAAAATAGAGAAAGGGGGTGATTTTTGACAACTATGGTGATGTAAGGTAACAAAAAATTGCTTTTTTGACACTTTTTTTTTATTTTACGGTGTTCACCTGAGGGGTTAGATCATGTAATATTTTTATACAGAAGGTTCTTACGGACGCGGCGATACCTAATATGTATACTTTTTTTATTTATTTAACTTTTACACAATAATATCATTTTTAAAACAAAAAAAATCATTTTAGTGTCTCCATAGTCTGAGAGCCATAGTTTTTTTATTTTTTGGGCGATTGTCTTAAGTAGGGTATCATTTTTGCGGGATGGGATGACTGTTTGATTGGCACTATTTTGGGGTGCATATGACTTTTTGATCGCTTGCTATTACACTTTTTGTGATGTAAGGTTACAGTAAATGGCTTTTTTGACACCGTTTTTATTTTATTTTTTTACGGTGTTCACCTGAGGGATTAGGTCATGTGGTATTTTTATATAGCAGGTTGTTACGGACGCGGCGATACATAATATGTATACTCATTATTATTTACTTAAGTTTTACACAATAGCAGCATTTTTTAAACAAAAAAATAATAATGTTTCAGTGTCTCCATAGTCTGAGAGCCGTAGTTTTTTAAATTTTTTTAGGCGATTTAATTAGGTAGGTTATCATTTTTTGCTGGATGAGGTGACGGTTAGATTGGTACTATTTTGGGCGGCATACACCTTTTTGATCACTTTTAGTGATGTAAGATGTTTTTTTAGCACAGTTTTTTTTATTTTTATGGTGTTCATTTAAGGGATTAGGTCAGGGATGGGCAAACTGCGACTCTCCAGCTGTTGTAAAACCACAACTCCCAGTATGCCCAGTCTGCCTACAGCTATCAGCCTACAGCAGGGCATGATGGGATTTGTAGTTTTACAACAGCTGGAGAGCCACATTTTGCCCATCACTGGTTAGGTCAAGTGATAGAGCCGGTCGATACGGATGGAAGCTCTCTCCCTCCCTCCGCACATTGCACGTGCCACGGTCAGCGCTGACAGGCACCGCTAATGTGAATTTCCTTAGTATTGCAGACAAATGGCCATCTTCTCTCTGAATATTTCCACAATAGCTTAAATACATGGCTTTCTCTGACATCTTAGTGGAAATAATGCCTCATATTTTATTGTACTATAAAAGAACGTCGGTTTCTTATGTTTTCTCTCCATTATAAACATGCAGCTAAAAAGTCACTTTTCCAGTTTCTTCCCCATTACAGAAACTAGGAAAGGTAAAAGAACCTGTAGTCAAGAAATAAAAAAAGCAATAAGTTACCTGTATTTTTTTGCAAGGCCATCTCTTTCCATTTTCTGCTGTTTTGCAATGTTATTAAGCACATTCTGTATCTCATTAAGTTCTTCAACACATTTTTCTGTAGAGAACAAAATGAAAAATAATGAAACCATGATTCATCCTGTTAATCATTTACAGCTGTAATACTGATAAAAATCAGCCTTTCATAAGATAACATTTATCTACAAAGATTCTGGAAAATCCATTTAATCAGTGTTGGCCAAACAATCAAGCTGGATCCCTGGTTGACTCTAGAGCAGTAGATTACAGCTGTAGATATGCTGTAAAAGGTTAGACAACAGCTCTGGCACATTTATAGAGGGGTGCAGCTGTAAAGGGTGCAGAGGTACAGTAACTCTTGGACCCAAGCATTGGTGCCTGAGGGGTCCCAGTTGCAGATGTTGCATTGGTATGTTTTTTATATTCAAAGTATGTCAAGAGCAGAAACAAAATGGATCTTTAATATGAACACATTAGTACCTATGGGTTTGAATGCTGAAATAGAGCTATTTGCGTTTGCATAGAGTGAGAACATGAAAACCAATAACTGCGGCAGGAATTTAGCTTCTGCACTTCTCTCTATCTTCTGCTGTATGGGGACTGACTAGCTGAGGAGGGATAAGGCTTCTCCTAGGTCTCTGGACTTTACTCACAGATAGGCTCACAAGGAATGCTTTCATCCTGGAATTCTGGAGATTGTCTGCTTGCTTGTCATCCAGCTGAGGCTGCATGGCTCAGGCTGGGGATGTGATCAATGTCTCAGCCGAGACAAGATCCTGGCTTTCTTCCCTATACAGGGGGACTCCTGAAGGCTATCACACAGCCTTCCCCAACAGGGGTGGCTGGCACACTGACTCTAACTTCCTTCTCCACCCAAGTGCAGGATGTGGGAACAGTCCACACTGCCACAGGGGGGGAGCAAAGTTGGAATAATCCATTCCAGCTTAGATGTCCTAAACCAAAACTAATTCCTTACCAATCCATTGCTGCCACCTGCTGGTGAACATGGAAAATTACAACAATAATTGTATTTAACCCCTTAAGGACATAGGGCGTACAGGTACGCCCTTGTGCCCTGGTACTTAAGGACACAGGGCGTACATGTACACCCTGTGTATTTTCGATCACTGCCGTGCGACTGGCAGTGATCAGAACCCGGTGCCTGCTCAAATCATTGAGCAGGCACCTAGGCTAAATGCGCGGGGGGGTCCCGTGACCCCCCATGTCGGCGATCGCGGCAAACCGCAGGTCAATTCAGACCTGCGGTTTGCTGCGATTTCTGCAGTTTCTGATCCCCGCGGTCCCTGACCGCGGGGATCAGAAACTTTAGTATTCCTAAAATATATCTGTACCCCCCCCCTGCACCCCTGAGTGATTTTAGCCCAGTGGGAGGTGCAGGGGGAGGGTTGCGGGCGGTGCGGGAGGCGGGCGGTGCGGCAAGCGGGATCGCGATCCCCCGCCCGCCTCCCCTTGAATAATCGTTGGTGGTTAGTGGGTATACCAGGGTGCCAGCACATTGCTGGCACCCTGGTATAAACGGCTGACATCTGCGATGCGATGTCAGCCGTTTAACCCTTTCCATACCGCGGTCCGTACGGACCGCTGTATGGAAAAGGTTAACAGCTCAGAGAGCTCCCTCCCTCTCCCATCGGGGGGCTGCTGTGCCTTTGCAGCCCCCCGATGGAGAGGGAGAGAGCCCCCAGACAGCCCCCCGACAGCCCCGTCCTTACACTTCCCCGTCTGCGCAGTTCTGACCACTACTGAGCAGACGGGGAAGGTTCCCATGGCAACAGGACGCCGTCTCAGGCATCCTGCTGTCCATGGTGCTGAACAGATCTGTGCTAAAAGGCATAGATCTGTTCAGAAAAAGTGTAAAATACAGTACAGTACAATATATATTGTACTGTACTGTATTATACAGACATCAGACCCACTGGATCTTCAAGAACCAAGTGGGTCTGGGTCAAAAAAAAAATAAAGTAAAAATCAAAAAACATATTTATCACTGATTAAAAATGAAAAAAATAAAATTCCCTACACGTTTGGTATCGCCGCGTCCGTAACGACCTGATCTATAAAACGCTCATGTTACTTTACCCGAACAATGAACGCCATAAAAATAAAAAATAAAAAACTATGATGAAATTGAAATTTTGCCCACCTTACTTCCCAAAAAAGGTAATAAAAGTGATCAAAAAAGTCGTATGTACGCCAAAATTGTAACAATCAAACCGTCATCTCATCCCGCAAAAACCCTACCCAAGATAATCGCCCCAAAACTGAAAAATCTATGGCTCTTAGACTATGGAAACACTAAAACATGATTTTTTTTGTTTCAAAAATGAAATCATTGTGTAAAACTTACATAAATAAAAAAAAAGGATACATATTAGGTATCGCCGCGTCCGTATCGACCGGCTGTATAAAAATATCACATGACCTAACCCCTCAGGTGACCACCGTAAAAAAAAAATATAAAAACGGTGTAAAAAAAGCAATTTTTTGTCATCTTACGTCACAAAAAGTGTAATAGCAAGCAATCAAAAAGTCATATGCACCCCCAAATAGTGCCAATCAAACCGTAATCTCATCCCGCAAAAAATGAGACCCTACTTAAGATAATCGCCCAAAAACTGAAAAAACTATGGCTCTTAGACTATGGAGACAATAAAACTTTTTTTTGTTTTAAAAATTAATTCATTGTGTAAAACTTACATAAATAAAAAAAATTGTATACATATTAGGTATCGCCGCGTCCGTGACAACCTGCTCTATAAAATTACCACATGATCTAACCTGTCAGATGAATTTTGTAAATAACAAAAAAAAAAAACGGTGCCAAAAAAGCTATTTCTTGTTACCTTGCCGCACAAAAAGTGTAATATAGAGCAACCAAAAATCATATGTACCCTAAACTAGTACCAACAAAACTGCCACCCTATCCCGTAGTTTCTAAAATGGGGTAACTTTTTTGGAGTTTATACTCTAGGGGTGCATCAGGGGGACTTCAAATGGGACATGGTGTCAAAAAAACCAGTCCAGCAAAATCTGCCTTCCAAAAACCGTATGGCATTCCTTTCCTTCTGCACCCTGCCGTGTGCCCGTACAGCAGTTTACGACCACATATGGGGTGTTTCTGTAAACTACAGAATCAGGGCCATAAATAATGAGTTTTGTTTGGCTGTTAACCCTTGCTTTGTAACTGGAACAAAAATATTAAAATGGAAAATCTGCCAAAAAAATGAAATTTTGAAATTGTATCTCTATTTTCCATTAAATCTTGTGCAACACATAAAGGGTTAACGACGTATGTAAAATCAGTTTTGAATACCTTGAGGGGTGTAGTTTCTTAGATGGGGTCACTTTTATGGAGTTTCTACGCTAGAGGTGCATCAGGGGGGCTTCAAATGGGACATGGTGTAAATAAACCAGTCCATAAAAATCAGCCCTCCAAAAACCAAACGGCGCACCTTTCACTCTACGCCCTGCTGTGTGGTCGTACAGTAGTTTACGGCCACATATTGGGTGTTTCTGTAAACAGCAGAGTCAGGGCAATAAAGATACAGTCTTGTTTGGCTGTTAACCCTTGCTTTGTTAGTGGAAAAAATGAGTTAAAATGAAAAATTAGACAAGTAAATGAAATTCTCAAATTTAATCCCCATTTGCCAATAACTCTTGTGCAACACCTAAAGGGTTAACAACGTATGTAAACTCCGTTTTGAATACCTTGAGGGGTGTAGTTTCTTAGATGGGGTCATTTTTGGGTGGTTTCTATTATGTAAGCCTCGCAAAGTGACTTCAGACCTGAACTGGTCCCTAAAAATTTAGTTTTTGTAAATTTCTGAAAAATTTCAAGATTTGCTTCTAAACTTCTAAGCCTTATAACATCCCCAAAAAATAAAATATCATTCCCAAAATAATTCAAACATGAAGTAGACATATGGGGAATGTAAAGTCATCACAATTTTTGGGGGTATTACTATGAATTACAGAAGTAGAGAAACTGAAACTTTTAAATTTGCAAATTTTTCCAAATTTTTGTTAAATTAGGTATTTTTTGCTGCAAAAAAAATAATATTTTTTGGACTTCATTTTACCAGTGTCATGAAGTACAATATGTGACGAAAAAACAATTTCAGAACGGCCTGGATAAGTCAAAGCGTTTTAAAGTTATCAGCACTTAAAGTGACACTGGTCAGATTTGCAAAAAATGGCCTGGTCCTAAGGTGTAATAAGGCTGTGTCCTTAAGGGGTTAAAGGGAACCTGTCACTGGGATTTTGGGTATAGAGCTGAGGACATGGGTTGCTAGATGGCCACTAGCACATCTGCAATACCTAGTCCCCATAGCTCTGTGTGCTTTTATGGTGTAAAAAAAAACGATTAGATACATATGCAAATTAACATTAAAGAGTCATATCTTACTTGTCTGAACCGGGGGAGAGTCATATTTTCAAGCTCTGACTCATCTCAGGTTAATTTGCATATGTATCAAATCGGTTTTTATACACAATAAAAGCACACAGAGCTATGGGGACTGGATATTCCGGATGTGCTAGCGGCCATCTAGCAGCCCATGTCCTCAGCTCTATACCCAAAATCCCGGTGACAGGTTCCCTTTAATACAGTGTTTAGTTGCACAGTTGTGAAGACATGAGCAAAATCATATCAGATGACAAGGTAAAGGCTCTTAGGAGATAGTAGCGTGGTAGGGGCGTGTAGTAACACAACTCTGGGGTGTTACAGTCCCCCTTACTTTGAGGTAAGCCGCTCTTGGCTTATGCTTAGTAGGGGAGGAACCAGCTCTGGGGTACCCAAATAAATACAAAGTGCTGCATGTATTACACATAAAGACAAACAAAGACAAACATGTAACGGCTACCCTGAGGTTCCTGCCCGCTTGAGTAGGGTGTCCTAAGTAACAGTTTCCCTCTCGGTATAACCAGTGAACCAAAGGTCTGCACAAAGCACTCACTACTGACTGACTTTGAAGTATTGTCCACCGATACCAAAGAAAGCATGAGGGTGTCTTTACTCTGTAATCCCACCATTATGTAATGAAATGCCCGCAAATAGAAGGGTGGCTTTATCCTGTATTCCCTTCCCTGCACCAAAGTCAAACTATAAGGCTTATAGCACGATCACTATGGTGACTATGGGTAGCTAAAAAGGCTCTAAGGTTGAGGCGCCATACCTTAGGAAAAGGCACAGAAGGGGGGGTATTAGCTTCTCCATGCACTTCTGGCAGTCACAGGAGGAGGGTATATTAATCCCATGAAACTCCTGGAAGACACCTCAGGATGGGAACAATCCTGAACAAATAACAAACGGGAAGGCGAATTCTAAAACTCCTCTAACCATTCCCGAAGCAGTGGGGTTACCCGTGTAGTTACTGGACCTGCCAGGACTTACCACTTGGTCCTACCCTGGGTACCTACGGATATATAACACCGGATGTAGGCCATTAATATTAGGTGTCCATATAGGCAGTCCGTATTAAGGGGGAGAGAACAAGAGCTGTAAATCAAGGGACACAAAAGTTATGTGCTACATATCTGGCTAAGTGCCAAAGTAAGTGCAATATCACAATAAGTGCATAAAGGTCCCATTGCGGCAACTGGAAAAGAATACACACAATGGGCATATGATACTTGAACGTTGCTTAACCTGTAAACATTAGTGCACAAATATCACATAGAGATCACAAAGAGCTCAGGTACATGTTTGAGTCCTTTCTTTGGGTGCAAGCTTATAATGTTGCATAACCTGTAGACATATTGGAAAGACAGTGCAAAAACGTTATGCATTTATTAGTGCAATAATACGCTGTAAAGTTGAATCCTCTGGAAACAGATAAAAGTCAATTGTTATCCACAGGAACAATAAAGTTAATTGCAATCCAAAGGGTGGAATAAAATGTCATATAAAAGCACATAAAATAGCAGCATAAGGCTACTTTCACACTAGCGTTCAGAGCGGATCCGTCTGGGGTCTGCCCAGACGGATCCGCTCATATAATGCAGACTTGGGATCCGTTCAGAACGGATCCGTCTGCATTATATTGTAGAAAAAATTCTAAGTGTGAAAGTAGCTTCAGACGGATCCGTCCAGACTTTACATTGAAAGTCAATGGGGGACGGATCCGTTTGAAAATTTAGCCATATAGTGTCAAATTCAAACGGATCCGTCCCCATTGACTTACATTGTAAGTCTGGACGGATCCGTTTGCCTCCGCACGGCCAGGCGGACACCCGAACGCTGTGTCCACTTGCTGAGCGGAGCGGAGGCTAAACGCTGCCAGACTGATGCATTCTGAGCGGATCTGCATCCACTCAGAATGCATTAGGGCAGTACGGATGCGTTCGGGGCCGCTTGTGAGCCCCTTCAAACGGAGCTCACAAGCGGAGCCCCGAACGCTAGTGTGAAAGTAGCCTAATAAGCATAGTTCCATGAGGCTCTCAAGTAACCTGAGAAAGGGGATAAAACAATGTAAAACTTGGTTGCAAAGGGTTAAAAGTAGTTGGGGGGAGTCCTCACAAACCATGTCCATCCTGGTGAAGAAGAAACAAGAGCAACACACACAGAACAATTGGCCAACAGTTCTCCACCCTTCAAGTGTAGTCCATATTGTGGCTCCCATTAGTACTTTATTTTAGGATGAGAAGGGTAATTTAGAGAAGGACGTGTAGGTCCTCCTCACTGCTGGAGCTGCTGAAGCTCATCAGGGGGCACTCTTGCCTTTGATAACTCAGCTTTGCGGCTGTAGTGGTGCGCCACTGCCCTCTAGTGGTGTCTTTTGGTAATGGCTGAGCAGCCAGCCTGGAGAATGCAGCTGCAACATGCTGTAAGCCGGGATCCCTAGCAGGTGCAGAGGCGTATAAAACCTCCGGCTGAAGAGGTTCTGGCAGGCAAACTGGGGGTGCCTGTGGTAGCTTTCAGGGCAAAATGTAGGGTTGCACAGAATTGTTGATCTGGCCCACCCGTAGTGTCGGGGGTGCGGCCAGATCAGGGATGAGGGGCTCTGGTTCAGGCTGAAACGCATCCTGCCGTCTGGGGTCTCTTGCAAACAACGGACCCTCCCTGCAGAGCCTGGGTCTTCCTGCCAGGTCTCTGGGGTAAGTGCAGGGGATAATGGTTTGGCGAGTAGTCACTCCTGTGGCAAAGGGGCCTTGAAGGGACCGCATTGGAGTGTACTCCACTTGATCGCCCACATACAGGCTGTGGCGGGCCTGCGGCAGGTAGGGGCGCTTAACGGAGCGGCAGCCCACAAATATCTCTGCTCCAGAGTAGTTGTCCTGAAGAAAGCCCACTCCTCGCTGTACAGAGAACCAGAGGAAGATCCCTGTCCGTCTGGTGAGCTTAGGGTCGCCAGGCTGGGGGTCATCTAAGACTTGTTTAATCCATTCCTCTATGGCAGTCTTATATTCCCATGGGGTCTGGGTGTGAGCGGTTATCTCTAGCGGGACCTCCGGGTTAAGGTGGCTTTGCCTGGAGCTGTTTCTTTTGGGTGGCGGAGTGGAAGCTCCGGCCGCCTCCGCCGCGCCAGCAGGCGTGCGGGCGAAGCCTGTTCAGGCCTAGTGGCAGTGTCAGGGACCACCGGGCGCGGTGCAGGGGCAGCTACGGGCTGGACCGGGGCCTCATGGAGCGGGACTGCTTCTACCTGATGTCGCGGCCGGGTGGCCGGTTCCGATGCCTTCTACTGGTGCGCGGGGACCTCTGTGGTAGGTACGTCATCGCGGCTGTCTCTGAAGCTGTAGTCCACTCTGCCGGAGTCGCGGCTTGCTTCTGGGTCGGGACGTCAGTCGCTGGTACAGACGGTTAGGTGGTTGATGCAGTCGTCTCCTCCAGTGTCTTGACAGGGGTGGCAGCTGCTTCCGCGGAAGCGGGCTGGACATCGGCGGCCATCTTGGGTGCAGATTCAGCTGCCGTGGAGGGATCCACTGTCCCCTGGATCGTAGCCAGTGTCGATGGACCATTCTTCCGGACCAGCTGGGACTCACGGATCTCCGGTGGGTACTGTTCGTAGACTGGCTCCCTGTTGACGAGCATCTCTCACCACTTACGTTGTGGGAGCGCCATCTTCTCTGCTTCCTCCGCCACGGTCAGTGCAGGAAATGAGGGCGGAGCCCAGAGGGAGGAGTCTTCACTCCCTTGGCTCACATGGCAGAGTTCTTGGTGGGCAGTCTTGAGTTTTCCCACTTCTAGGGCGGGGGGCATAGACATCATTTCCGCGCTCTTGAGAGGGCGTTCTTGAGTTTTGAAGAAGCGGCACCATTACACGAATATGGCGAATTAACCCTTGGAGTGCCGATGCGCACTGTGTAGCGCTTTCTGGCACAGAAATAAAGGCAACAAAGTCAATTTTCAGGGTTTTGGCACAATTCTCAGATCTTGCAGTACTGTTACATACAATTTTTTTCTGTTGGCACACAATCCGATCTTGTTGGCACACAATTGGATTTTGTTATGGCAGGAATAGGCACACAATCTGATCCTGTTCCAGTGACGTCAAATTTGCAGTGACCAGCAACGGGGAAGACAAATAGTTTGTAACTTTGTTCGTAACGCCAATTGCAGCAGGCGCAGGGTACTATCACAGGGCCCTTCCAAAGTGTCATAACTCACGCCCCAGGTTAGGAATGCCCGAGTGGTGTGATTGCCTATAATGTCTCTGTATGGTGGTGATAATGGTGTCAACGGTGTCTCCTACCTGGGTACAGCTGGACTCCTAGCTCACTTGCAATAAATTGAGTGTAGTGATAGTAGGAGTAATAGAGGGGTTTTGCAGCAGAAATTGATGTTCAGACCTTTAGGTGAAGTTCAAACTTGTCTTTACTGAAGATAACTTTTTATCCAAGCAATGTACAGCTTTGGTCTTAAGTCCCAGCAGGTTTTGGCAATGGTTGGCAGGAATGAATCTTCTGCACTATAAATCAGGAGCTTGCAGGAAAAGACGTCTGCTTGTTAGCTCTATAACTGTGGCAGGAATTTAGCTTCTGCACGTCTCTCTATCTTCTGCTGTATGGGGACTGACTAGTTGAGGAGGGATAAGGCTTCTCCTAGGTCTCTGGACTTTACTCACAGATAGGCTCACAAGAAATGCTTTCGTCCTGGAATTCTGGAGATTATCTGCTTGCTTGTCATCCAGCTGAGGCTGCAGGGCTCAGACTGGGGATGTGATCAATGTCTCAGCTGAGACAAGATCCTGGCTTTCTTCCCAAAACAGGGGGACTCCTGAAGGCTATCACAGCGCCTTCCCAAACAGGGGTGGCTGGCACACTGACTCTAACTTCCTTCTCCACCCAAGTGCAGGATGTGGGAACAGTCCACACCTCCACAGGGGGGAGCTAAGCTGGTATAATCCATTCCAGCTTAGATGTACTAAACCAAAACTAATTCCTTACCAATCCATTGCTGCCACCTGCTGGTGAACATGGAAAACTACAACAATAATTGTATTTAATACAGTGTTTAGATGCACAGTTGTGAAGACATGAGCAAAATCATATCAGATGACAATGTGAAGGCTCTTAGAAGACAGTAGCAGGGTAGAGGCGTGTAGTAACACAAGCTTTACACAGATATGGCATTTCAGTCCCCAATATATTGTACCCAGCGCATGCCATCTGAGACATACCATGCCCTTTAAATTATTTGGCGGGTTCTACTGGATGGTGCAATGCGGACGTAAACTTCTTTTTAGGCTGCAGTGTTCAGAAGGGAAAGACCACCATTTTTCAGAGCAGATTTTGATGGATTCATTTACGGGTGCCATGTTGCTATTGAACAGCCTATGAGGTACCAGTACAGCCATTTTCTGACAACCATACATTTATATTTCTCTCAATGGAGCTGTGCGAGGGCTTCTGTTTTGGGGTACATATGACTTTTTTGTCACTTTTTATTTCGCTTTTTGGGAAGCAGGATAAAATGCTTATTGTTGTTGTTTTATTATTGCTGTGTGCACCATTTAGGAAAAATGACATGTTATTTTTATTCTGCTTGTTAGTACAATTACAGAGATACCAATTTTAGATACCATATTTTTTGCCCTATAGGACACACTTTACCCCACCCCCAAATTGGGGGGAAAATGTAGGTGCCTCTTATAATGGAAGCACTCATTAGTACAGGAGGACCGGAAAGCGGTGAATGCAGCGTTCCCTGTGCTCTGTACTTACCACTTCCCGGTCTTCTGCTGGCTTCAAGGTTTGCTGTGACTCGTTCACAGTTTGAGGATGTGGGTTTGTGTGACCTTACACTGTGCGATGTTGGGTCACAGCACAGCATGGCAGGAAGAACTGGAAAGAGCGCTGGATCCCAGGAGCGGTGGTGGCAGCAGCACCAGGAGCAGGAAAAGTAAGCTGATTATTTTTTTTTGTCTGATCTAAGGTCTGATTAATATGGGGGTCTGATCTGAAGTTTGAATACTGGTATTAAAGGGAACCTGTCACCAAAAAAACGCTTACTAAGCTGTTAATAGTACCTTATAGTGCTGCATAGTAGTTTCCTAATGCACTTTTCCATCGTTTAGCCGCATCTAGCCTCCTTGAGAAATCGATGTTTTATTCAGCCGCTGCCCCCTGCTTCAAGTCAGGTTTGAAGTCAAGGGGGCAGCGGCCTAGGCGTCTCCAATGCTGCTCTCCCCGGCTCCCGCCGCCTTTATTGACACGCCGGATCTCAGTGCCGGGAAAAATGGCTGTTTTGGCAGTTTTTTTTTTATGGCGTTCACCTGAGGGTGTAGAACATGTAATATTCTCATAGAGCAGGTGGTCACGGACACGGTGATACCTAATATGTCTATTTTTTATTCTTGTTCAGTTTTACACAATAAAAACATTTTTGAAAAGAAAAAAATGTTTTTGTGTTGCCATTTTCTAACAGGAAACATTTATTTTTATTTTTTTGAGGGTCATGTTTTGTGGGGGCTCATTTTTTATGGGATGAGGTGACGTTTTCATTGGCACCATTTAGAGGTACATAGTACTTTTTTATAGCTTGATATTACACTTTCTGTGAGGCAAGTTGACTAAAAAATGGCTGTTTTGGAACAGTTTTTATTCATTTTTATTACAGCGTTTACCTGATGGGGAGGATCATGTGATATTTTTTATAGAGCCAGTCTTTATGGACGCAGTGATACATAATAATTCTGCTTTTCTATTTTTATACCTATATTTTACAATTTTATATGACTTGATTATGGGAAAGGGAATTTTTTTTTACTTTTTATTTATGTAAAACACTTTTTTTTTTTTTTACTTTTTTTTGTCCTAGTATGGGACTTCAACTTTTGGGGGTCTGATCCCCTCTAAAATGCATTAAAATACATTATGAAATGCACACTTTTTCCAACCAAAAGTGGGAGGTTGTATGAAACATTGCATCACAAGAAGTGCAGAGCTATGTTTTTCTGATATAGAGCTTCCTCACAACTCCCACACTAGTAAACCAGATTAATGAAAGCTGCTAAGCAAAGAACAGTTCTCAGTATTCTGCAGACAGTTTAAAGAAAAATATAATAATCCAAACACAGAGTAAAAAACACAAAATCTGGTTGGGTGGCTGTGCAAATATCAGCTGTATTAGCTCCTTGGTAAGGTTATGGGAGGACATGGATAACTGTTGAGTCTCTTTACAGCAAGAAGGCTTCTCTAAGGCCTCTTGCAGACAAGCGAGTGTCTCGCCATGGACTCGAAGCGATGCACCATACCTCCCAACTATCCCGGATCCGGCGGAACAGTCCCGGACTACAATGGCTGTCTCGATACGGGGGAGCTATGTCCTGCTTTCTGGCAGCTGTCTCTGCTTTCATAGGAAGCAGAGACAGTAGCCTGTATTATGATGAAGCAGAGAGCCAGCATCGGCTCCCTGCTTCATCATCCCTCACCCCTGCTGGCTCTCCACACCTCTGGTCTGTGTGGGGGAAGGGGCTGGCCGGCAGTCAGATGTACTGCTGCTAGGAAGGTGAGTATGTGGCATTTTTTTTGTTTTACATTCTGTGAGGGGCACAATGTGGGCATATTACTGGGGGGCACAATGTTGGCATATTACTGGGGGGCACAATGTGGGCATATTACTGGGGGGCACAATGTGGGCATATTACTGGGGGGCACAATGTGGGCATATTACTGGGGAGCTCAATGTGGGCATATTACTGCGGGGCACAATGTGGGCATATTACTGGGGGGCACAATGTGGGCATATTACTGGGGGGCACAATGAGGGCATATTACTGAGGGGCACAGCTGGGCATATTACTGGGGGCACATAACTGTGCATATTACTGGGGGCACAGCTTGACATATTACTGGGGGGCACATAACTAGGCATATTACTGGGGGAACAGCTGGGCATAATTCTGTGAAGACACAATGTGGGCACAAATACTGTGCGGTGGCATGAAGGGTGAATAATTACTATGTGGGGGCATTAAGGGGACTGGGTGGGATTAGGTGTATAGTTATGTTTTGGGTGGAGTTTGAGGCGTGGCCTAGTGTGGAAAAATTTGTCCCTCTATGCTCGTTTACAAAGTTGGGAAGTATGAGGCACCCGGCCTGAACTTCCAGCACTACTGGGTTCACATAGGATATTGATTTATGAGTCTGCAAGGGGCCTTGGCCTAGTTTCACACGAGCATATTCAGTATGGGGAACTGCGTGTGGGAGCTGTATGGTATTTCCCCGACTGAACACTGCTCCTGTGAAGTGAACTTGCAGCATAATTGCCCCCAGCAACCTATCAGATTCCACCTTTCATTTGCTCTGAAAAATGGAGTGGAATCTGATTGGCTGCTATAGGCAACTATTCCTGTTTTCCTTTGCACCATTTCTACTAAATCTTCCCCTGGGTCTTTTCATGAGAGACGGTAAAAGTGCTTCCCCCACTGTTCAATAAAAGGTTCTCAAAGGCTACTTTTGGCTAGTGTACCTCTTGGTAAGAGATTGTTAACTGCTGGACTTGCCTCTACGACATTTTGCCCAGTTAACAAACTTTGAGAGGGGGCATATCTTTGTAATGAGAGAAGCAGGGTGGTTATTTCAATGAATTGCCCTCCATCTAGGCTGTTCTGACCTAGCTGTTAGGAGGTGTTGAAAGTAGTGGTTATGGGAGGGCACGTACACATGGAAACAGGCTCCAGACAGCCCATTAACAAAGAGAATCTTTTGATCCACCGAGAAGCACGGGCAGCTCCAATAGTTTTGTTGTCCACCATCCAGACACAGGTGGCACCTTTATTACACACCTGCCTCTGCCTGAAAGATATCCAGGTGCTTATCAGGAGGACATTTGGTGTCACGCCCATTACCTGTCCTGCCACTGTCACGGCGGACAGGATATAAGATACATAGATAACAAAACAAACAAGTTTCTAGGCGAGAAGCTGGGGATAAGGTCACCTCCTAGCAAATCCCTAACAGCTCTCCCTATTCTGTTAAGCCCACATTCAGACCCTGAAGGTGTGAATAATGTGTCCTTGTGCCTGGGCTGAAAATACCCTAGAATCCCTGAGATGGTGAAAGGGGAAAAGGGGCAGCCTGCTCCCTCAGAACCTGGAGGGGACAGACGACACTCAAACAGCCTAGACAGCAAACCAAAGAAATCAGAAACCAACTTATCTTATCTGAGCAGGAACAGCCAATTCCTCCTTGCTTGCTTCCACAGCCTGACAGAAGCTATAACCCGCACAGTACACTGGGAGTGAGAGTAATTTAAACCCACGACCCCAACCAGTGCACCTGAAGGGAGGCGGATCTAGCACGACTCCAAAACAAAACAAATGACTAGACACGTGCTGCTAATCTGGCAGACCTCCGCACATAGTCTGAGCAGGGCATGACAGCCACCATTGCCTTTGTTTGCAGTGGTGTCGTGAACAAGAAACCTGGACTTCTACGCGCTGGAATCGTATTGCCTTTAGCGAAGAATTTAGGTCATATTTGGGATCTGACGATGGTTGGGTTTGAGTATGGGGGCCTCGTGATGAGCACTTAATTCTGCCTTTGCTGTGGAGAGACACAATGACCCAACTACTGGTCAAAATAATGATCTGGGGAGCTATAGCATATGAGTCAGTAACCCCAAGTGGTGATACAAGTGACACTTTTCATGTCATTATACAAATCGACAGCACTCCAGACTTGCAGGTAAAATAATCAGTGATTTTCACAGCGCCGGCGTCCACAGGATTGCAATTATATACCAGGCCTGATGAAGGGCTACATATAGCCCGAAACGTTGCCTGAATTTATTATAACCATGTCCGGCTGAATAAAAATCACTGATTATTTCACCTGCAAGTCTGGAGTGCTGTCGATTTGTATATTTACATGAAAAGTGTTCCTGAGGTGGAGCTGGGAATGTGTCTAGGCTAGCACCCTGAGAGAGCCAATTAATAGAAGAGTGCTGTGATCATTTGGATTGCTATACAAGTGGCACTAACAGCTCAGGGATATGTTCAGGACATCCTGCGGCTGCATGTGTTGTCTCCCATGGCAGGGCTTCCAGCTGTCATTCTTCAGTGCATTATGCTCGCCCACAAACAGCAAGGGTTTCCCAGGAAAGTTGCTGCCAGATTACAACATTTTATTGACCTGCCCGGTCCCCAGATTTATCGCCAATCGATCATTTATGGGACCAGCTGGGATGTCAGCTTCAGCAGCCTACAAGTGTGCAAGATCTACAGGCCCAGCTGCAATATCTGTTGGCAAATGTGCTGCAGGAAACCATACAAAACCTGTATACCTCCATGCCCAACCATATCTCATCATGTATCTAGGCTAGAGCCGCTCAACAGGGTTCTATAGCCAACTTTCACTTGTACAGTTTTCCCCCAAAAACTCATCCTTTCGGTCTAATATTGTAATCATTGTAATATATCATCACTGCATTCACACACAGAAAGTTCGATTCCAATAACTCCTTCTTGGTGCATTTTTTTAACCCTTTCAAGACCGGGCCAAAAAAGGCCTTTTTGTGATTTTGTGCACGTGGTGGTTTAGTGACCGTACCTGTTATTTGTTTGACTACAAAATTATTTCTTCGATTTTTTATTTATGTATTTTTTTACTTGACACTTTGGACTTTTTATAAGAATGTTTTTTTTTGATTTTTTTTTTATTTTTTTAGGTTTAATTTGGAAGAAAACTGATAATTATTATTAAAAAGTATTTTTTTAATTACAGCTTTTCTGTTAGCGACTGCATTTTGCAATTATTTATTTATTTAATTTGTATTTTTTTTAAAAAAAAATTTAATTAGATTTTAATTTCTTTTTGGCACATAATATTTCCCCCAGGAGGTCATTAAAAGACCTTTGGAGGACACTGACTTTTTTTTTTTTTTTTTTTTACCACAAGAGCCCCAGTTACAGGGGAAAATAGCCCCATATGGGGGCATGACACACAGGCAGAGCTGATCAGGGTCTCCTTAGACCCTGCAGCTCTGCTCCTGCCCCTGCTCCAGACACACCTGGCGGTCACGTGAACGCCGGGACTAAAAGAGGAAGCGGCTCTGCTTAGCTTTAAAAACATCATCAGAAAACATAAACATGTGACAGCATCCTAAGGCTTGGTTCACACGTGACTGATTAGATGAAAAATTTCTGCAGCCTAAAATCAGTAGTGTTTCTGTTTGTAACCTGCAGCAGAATAAAAGCACTAAATGGTGTGTTTTTATCACTGATTTTGTTGCAGAAAAGCTGCAGATTAGACACGGTTTCATTCTTTGCATTGAAAAGGCTGAAATCTGCGATGAAACGGTATGAATTGACATGCTGCAGATTTAAAATCCACACCACGGGTCAGTTTCTGCTGCTGATTTTTTTCTGCCATGTGTGAATGTGAAATGCTACAACCCATTCACTTTGCTAGTACTGTAAAAAGCTAGTACTATAAAATCCGTGACCAGAAATCTGCAGCTAATAAGTCATGTGTGAACCCAGCCTAAAGGTTTTGTCACACGTTAGGTTTTTCCCCACAATTTTACCAAAACCACTGCATCTTGAAGTGATTTCAGAAAAACTGTAGCAAAAACAGAGACATGAATAAACCCTAAATAAGAGGCTTATAAAATGTATGTTGCTATCACTTTGAAATGTAATTAATCAGGAGTGGATCATAAAAGGATAGAAAATAAAAAGGACAAATACGACTTCTCTTTTTTGTATTTACTCCTGGTTGTGGCTTCTAAAACGGCATCAGGAAACCTAACTGTATGGCCATACCCATAGCCTATGAGCAGCACTCGACATCAGCACTGTGTTCAAGAGTTTTTAATCACAGTTTGCATATATGATTTATACAATCATACTAAATATATATCTATATCTATATATATATATATATATATATATATATATATATATATATATATATGTGTGTGTGTGTGTAAAATAAATAAATTATGTCTCACCTGCATCTTCTGCAGCATCTAGTTCTGTGGATAGTAGTTTTTTTTGTTTGTTCTCTATATCACGCAAAGTGTCCAGGATTTCCTATGGACAATATATTTAAGTTGAAATTTAAAGTGTATCAATCATTCTAGGTGAACTGCCAGAATAAGTACTATTTCTATAACTTGTATCTTGAATTATCATCAATTTTACCTTCTGCAGGTTCCATTTCTTGCTGTCAGTTTTCCCTGAGCACCGCTCCTGAGTGGATGGAGATCCTGAACCCCTATAGCTCTTACGTTTCTGTAATACTGTGTAACTGAATTTTATGTTTGTTGTGATATATATCCTGCTCATCTGCACTGTATTTGCACGACACTGTGGAAAGGATTTATGAATACTGAGAGTCTTTTGGGACTTTCTAGCTAATAATGAGAAGCTAGTAATTTTCCACAGTTACCATAAGGGTCAAAGAAGAGTGTTTTCGATGGAAAAAGCCCGCCTTTTTTACCACCAAAAACGGACAGAATGAACTTTTGAATGTCTGGTTTAGCTACGTTATTATGTCTGAAGACTTGTGTTTGTCTGGAAAAACTGCTTTTTCATTCCCATTAGGTATTATTGAAATTCTAATGCAAGTCTATGACAGATGGAAACTGTAACTGTGTATCTGTTTGGGCTGAGTTTCTCCACTCCACCCCTCTCACTAGAAGGTTCTTGTTCAACTAGAAACTGTATATAATGAGAGCAGTTAGAGCCTCAATGGAGGAGACTAGAGAAACCAGCCCTATGCCTTGACTGTATTGTTTTGCACTTGAGTTTCTCCAGTAAAGAAGCACACTGGTTTACTGCAGACCCTGACTCTCTGGACTTATTTCCCATTGGGATGCATCACGTCTTACCATCCCTTTCAGAGAGCAGCAACACTGGTGACACCTCAACAGTGTCTGGGGATCCAGCATTGCGTTGGGGCTACGGCAAACCAGGCCACTGCATCAGCTCTTCTCTTTATTTGTAAAAGTTAAAAAAACACAGTGACCAAGTCCTTCGTAAGTCCTGTTGAAAGAATGTTTATGCACTGAATGTTGGATCATTGTGTTTGATGTTATTACCAGTGCCCAAGCCGGGCTGGGTCCATGCATTGAAAGCAGCCTCCAGGTGAATGTTATTGAGCTTGCAGTTGTGATTTTCTAATTATAAAGAAATACTGTTGTCATCCGGTCACCAGGATGTTACTTATGATTTCTGCAGAAACATAACAGGGTGCTCTACAAACATGGATTGAACCACAGACCCTACCACAAGATACGCCATCACAAGCTGATCATGGGGTCCAATGATTTCAAATGGATAAGCCCTGGAGTAACGCGTTCCCTCTACTGTACAGTTGAAAGTGCTGCATAGTTCCGGCACTAATTCCCGACGCCCAAGCTACACCTGAACAACCGATCAGCGAGGGTGCAGGGTGTTGGACCCCCGACAATTAGCTAGGGATGGATGGACCATAACTTTATAAAAGCTGGACAATAGAGATGGCCTTGCGGTTCGCCAGGCGGTCGGTTCGCGGCAAACTTTACTTATTCGCGGTTCGCCGAACATGCAAATATATGGCGATATTCGCCGGTGCCATATTCTTTTACATTGTGAAGAACTTTGACCCATGACACATCCATCAGGTGGTACAGGACAGCCAATTGAGAAATTTCAGCACATGGACATACCCCCTACCTTATAAATAGACCTGATCTGGCTGCCATTTCTTTCTGTCTTTTGTCAGTGTAGGGAGAGGTTGCTGTGTGGAGCAGGGACAGACTGTTAGAGTGTTAAAGGGAACCTGTCACCGGGATTTTGTGTATAGAGCTGAGGACATGGGTTGCTAAATGGCCGCTAGCACATCCGCAATACCCAGTCCCCATAGCTCTGTGTGCTTTTATTGTGGGAAAAAAACGATTTGATACATATGCAAATTAACCTGAGATGAGTCCTATCCCTGACTCATCTCACTTACAGGACTCATCTCAGGTTCATTTGCATATGTATGAAATCGAATTTTTTAAGCAATAAAAGCACACAGAGCTGTGGGGACTGGGTATTGCGGATGTGCTAGCGGCCATCTAGCAACCCATGTCCTCAGCTCTGTACACAAAATCCCGGTGACAGGTTCCCTTTAATAGTGACACAAATCGCTAGCTAATAGGTCCACAAAAGTGCTTTTAAGGACTGGTATAGGTGTGCTATTGATTGGTGTGCAGTATATAGGGGTGTAATACACTTATAATATACTTTCTAATATAGAAAGCATATTATAGTGGATTTGTATAGTGCAGCATTGTGACTGGTGATCGGTTCTGCAGCGATACTACAACTACAAAGAGTGACAAACGCAATTAAAAAAAAGTATTATAACTGGTGTGATAGACCAGTGGCCCCCAAAACCACATATTGAAGCGGGGTGGAGGAAGGAGGCTAGCCCTCAGGCTTCTACTGCAGACACAGTGATGGTTCAGTCCGTCACTTGTCTGGCACAAATCCAACACATCACATCACCCAAAGAACACCATCCCCACAATAAAACATGGTGGTGGCAGCATCATGCTGTGGGGATGTTTTTCAGCAGCTGGGACTGGGAAACTGGTCAGAGGTGAGGGAAACATGGACAGGGATATTCTTGAGCAAAACCTGTACCACTCTGTGCGTGATTTGAGGGTAAGACGGAGGCTCACCTTCCAGCAGGACAATGACCCCAAACACACTGCTACAGCAACACTTGAGTGGTTTAAGGGTAAACATATAAATGTGTTGGAATGGCCTAGTCAAAGCCCAGATCTCAATCCAATAGAAAATCAGTGGTCAGACTTAAAGATTACTCTTCACAAGCGCAAACCATCAAATTGGAAGGAGCAGAATCAGTATTGCAAGGAGGAATGGGCAAAAACGCCTGTGGTAAGGCTACTTTCACACTTGTGTTCGGAGCGGATCCGTCTGGTGTCTGCACAGACGGATCCGCTCCTATAATGCAAACGATGGTATCCGTTCAGAACGGATCCGTCTGCATAACTGTTTTTTTCAGATCTGATTTTTCACTTCGTGAAAACTCAGATCCGACAGTATATTCTAACACAGAGGCGTTCCCATGGTGATGGGGACGCTTCAAGTTAGAATATACTAAAAGAACTGTGTACATGACTGCCCCCTGCTGCCTGGCAGCACCCGATCTCTTACAGGGGGCTGTAATCCGCACAATTAACCCCTCAGGTGCCGCACCTGAGGGGTTAATTGTGCGTATCATAGTGTCACGGCGGACAGGATCTCAGATACACAGATAAACCAACCAACAAGTTTCTAGGCGAGAAGCTGGGGATAAGGTCACCTCCTAGCAAATCCCTAACAGCTCTCCCTAAACGCATGTGCTCTTGCGATTAATACTTTGCCGAAATTTAGCCGATAAAAAAAGAATGCTTGTCGATCGCAAATTCGCTTAATACTTCTGGTATGTCAATGTCCATGTTGTGGGACTATGTGTGCGCATCTACTAAGTATTTTGTGGCTGCAAATATGACCTGGAGGTTTCTCATGTTCGCATGCCATTAAAATTAATAGGAGCTGCCGCGATCCTGCGGTTCGCGCACATTTTAGCAAGTTCAAGCGATCGCGTTCGCGAACCGTCCCATCAGATGTTCGTCCATCACTACTGGACAATATTTTAAAAATGCTTTTTTCGATTTTCCATTGTAATCCATTTTTTTGCACTGTAGGTGTGAGATAAGACTCAAAATTTATTACCCTAATTCTCCAGTTTTTATAAATATCCTATATGTGGTCCTAGTGTGCTACTCAAATACAGGCCTCAGAAATTTAAGATATTTTTCAGGTACAATTTCAGGTTTGCTATAGCAAATCCTGCTGTTTACCCCCCCTTTTTCTTTATAGTATTTTTTTTTTACATTTTGATGGCCTACAATACATTAGCATCCCAACCGGGATACAAAAAAAAACATAAGACATCAATTAAGTACGAAACCCTGGTGTCACAGTAGTCGAAACACAGGATAAGTCCGAGAAGATCGCATGAGTAAGTCCATTCGTGGTACTATCTCCGCAGGTAGTATTGAGCAATCACCAGACTACATTCACACTCACACAAACGCCTGAGCACTCCCCAGCCCTACCCATGCCGATATCTAAACCATATTTTGCGCATGGAGCCAAAAACCCCAAATCTTCTCAAAATGATTCGGAGTTCCTCTAGCAGTGTATGTTAAATTATATATGTGTAGGTCTGTATTTATCAGTAGTATCCATTGTTCAAGAGTAGGGGCCTTGGGTGGCTTCCAGTTAAGGACAATAATCTTCCTCCCGTAAAACATTAGCAGACGGAGTGGTTGTCTATCATGTTTAGCAGGGATTAGATCCATCATGAGGTCAAGCAAACACAGTATAAGAGAGCAGATCCCTGGGAGACCCAGCCTCATATTTATGAAATCGCAGATCTGACCCCAGTACCGCTGCATCATGGGACAATCCCATATCATGTGGTACAATGATCCCCTCGACTCCCCGCATCTCGTGCAAGAAGGATCCGGTAGTCTACGCGTGTAGAACAGCCGCACTGGGGTATGTAACCATTTAATCTGGATTAGTTGGTTCCAAGCGCTAATCACCGTAGATCTCCACACAGAGCTAAGCTCTTTCAGATGAGACGCATATAAGTCAGGAATATCCACACACCAATGCTCAAAAGATCGCCGGAGTGGCGAGTCCTGAAAAACCAGTATCTCTCTATAAAACGAAGAGATTGGTTTGTATGGTCGAGCCCTTCTAGCAATAGACTCGAGGGGGCCACATTTCAGCTGCAAAGGCAAAGTGTTAAACTGTGTCCCACAGGCGTGTCTCAACTGAAGGTACCGACAGAAGCTTGTAGGGGGAAGGTTGTAATCTCATTGGAGACTTTCAAAAGTAAGGAAGAACCCATCTTGGAAAAGTTGGGTAAGGTATCTCACCCCCCTCTGGGGCCAAAACTTGTAGCAAATGAAGAAGTACTTTAAGCTGCCTATTCCGACACAGTGGGATATAGGGGGACCAGGTCTCGCCATCTGCATCCTCTGCATGCACCTGTACAAATGTTGTCTACGCCGCCACCACAGCCGCCATACCTTCCGTGTAGTACCTCACCGTATACTAGGTTTGCCAGCATATACCGTATACCCCCATACCGATATACCAGTTTTGCCAGCGCCTCGAATAAGCCCACTAACGCTGCCTCAAGAACAACCACTGGTTTATTCACGTCTGCCCAGATCCACCAGGATGCATAGACCAGCTGTGAGGCAATATAGTAAATGTACATATCAGGCAATCCCAATCCCCTGTGAATATAAAGCTTTCAGGGATTTCCTTGCCAATCTGGGAGCCTGGTGCCTCCACAAGAACGGTGACAGCAATCTATCTAGGGATACGAAGTGAGTGTTGGGAATTTTTGTCGGAGTCGCCCTGTAAATATACAGAAATTTAGGTAATAGTACCATTTTAACAATATTGATGCGGCCTACCAGTGATAGAGGCAGGTTTTCCCAGGATACAATTTTGCGCGTAATATATTCCATAGTAGGTACCACATTCAATTGGTAGAACTAGCTAGGATCTCTATGTACCTGTCATGATAGGTAGGTAAGCAGGGAAATAACCAAACACAGGAAAACAAACAGAACAAATGACTAGGCCCAAAAGCTAGGGAGAAAAGGGTCACCTCTTAGCGATCCCTAAACATTTTCCCTAAACTGCTGTGCCCATATGCATACCCTAATGGTGGATATGTACATGCCCTCGTGCCTAAACCTTTACACCCTGGGCAAACCCTAAGCTGTAGGGAGAAGGGAAGAGGCAACCTGCTTCTTCAAACCCAGAGGAAGCAAGCATCTCCCTAGAGGCCTAGATAAAAGGCACAATGGGAAATAACGGAGAGGACTTATCTTAGAGCAGAGCTGGAGCAGACGATCCACCACACATCCAGAGCTCACAGGAAAGAACTATAACCTGCACAGGCCACTGGGGGAAGGAGGGATAAATAGCCTCACTAACAATCAAACCCAGTACACCTGAGGGAAGGTGGATCCAGCTCAAACCCAAACCCAAACCAAAACAAACACCTCAAATAGGTCTCCAGGTTTTGGTTAGTGTGCTCTGTCTGGCCATTCAATTGGGGATGAAAAGCCGAAGAGAAAGACAGTTGAATTTCCAGACGAGAGCAGAACGCCCTCCAAAACCTGGAAACAAATTGCGTCCCCCTATCAGACACCACATCAGAGGGAATGCCATGTAGTTTCACAATGTTATCGATAAAAACCTGAGCGAGAGTTTTGGCATTGGGCAAGCTAGGTAACGGTACAAAGTGGGCCATCTTACTGAAGCAGTCCACTACCACCAAAATCACAGTCTTCCCAGAGGAACTCGGTAAATCGGTAATAAAGTCCATGTACAAATGCGTCCAAGGACGAGACGGGATGGACAAAGGAAGAAGGGATCCCCCCAGGAAAACTACATGACAACGCATCTGCCTTGACGTTTTTAACCCCAAGGCGAAAGGTGACCACAAAATTGAACCTAGTAAAAAAACAGTGACCATCTAGACTGTCTAGGATTCAGGCGCTTAGCAGACTGCAGGTAAGCCAAATTCTTGTGGTCAGTATATACCGTAATAGGATGAGTAGCCCCTTCCAACCAATGACGCCATTCCAGGATCTCCTACATCATAATTTATTTCAGCGGCCAAGAGTTTCTTGGATAAAAAAGCACACAGACGCCATTTGCTAGGGGATAAACCCTGCGACAGAACTGCTCCGACCCCCACTTCTGATGCATCAACCTCCACGACGAACGGTTGAGACACATCAGGTTGCATCAGAATGGGAGCAGACGCAAAACATTTCTTAATAGCAGAAAAGGCCTGTAATGCCTCATCCGACCAGACAGAGAAGTCGGCGCCTATTTTAGTCATATCTGTCAAAGGTGAATTTTCTGTAGTAATTGGTAAAACCCAAAAACCGCATCAGAGCTTTCTGATTCTCAGACCTGTCCCATTCCAGTACCGCCCAGACCTTTTCGGGGTCCATACGAAAGTCAGAAAGCAGGTATCCCAAAAACGGTAGCTCCTGGACAGCAAATACACATTTTTCCAATTTTGCATACAATTTATTCTCTTGAAGGATCGACAACACCTGTCTCACGTGATCCTGATGGGTCTCCAAATCGGGTGAGTAAATTAGTATGTCATCAAGGTAAATAACAATGAACCTTCCCACTAAATGATGGAAAATATCATTGATAAATCGCTGAAAGACCGCTGGCGCATTAGTTAAACTAAAGGGCATGACAAGATTCTCGAAATGACCTTCGGGTGTATTGAAGGCCGTTTTCCACTCGTCTCCTTCCTTAATTCTGATCAGATTATAAGCTCCTCTTAAATCCAACTTGGAGAACACCTTGGCTCCGACAATTTGATCAAATAGATCAGAAATCAAAGGAAGGGGATTACGAATCACGGACCGTAATGAAATTCAATTCCCGGAAATCTAAACACGGTCTAAGGGATCTGCCTTTCTTTTTTACGAAAAAGAAGCTGGCGGCCACAGGGGAGTTAGATGGCCTAATATGTCCCTTTGCCAAACTCTCGGCAATACAGGGAGTGCAGAATTATTAGGCAAGTTGTATTTTTGAGGATTAATTTTATTATTGAACAACAACCATGTTCTCAATGAACCCAAAAAACTCATTAATATCAAAGCTGAATATTTTTGGAAGTAGTTTTTAGTTTGTTTTTAGTTTTAGCTATTTTAGGGGGATATCTGTATGTGCAGGTGACTATTACTGTACATAATTATTAGGCAACTTAACAAAAAACAAATATATACCCATTTCAATTATTTATTTTTACCAGTGAAACCAATATAACATCTCAACATTCACAAATATACATTTCTGACATTCAAAAACAAAACAAAAACAAATCAGTGACCAATATAGCCACCTTTCTTTGCAAGGACACTCAAAAGCCTGCCATCCATGGATTCTGTCAGTGTTTTGATCTGTTCACCATCAACATTACGTGCAGCAGCAACCACAGCCTCCCAGACACTGTTCAGAGAGGTGTACTGTTTTCCCTCCTTGTAAATCTCACATTTGATGATGGACCACAGGTTCTCAATGGGGTTCAGATCAGGTGAACAAGGAGGCCATGTCATTAGATTTTCTTCTTTTATACCCTTTCTTGCCAGCCACGCTGTGGAGTACTTGGACGCGTGTGATGGAGCATTGTCCTGCATGAAAATCATGTTTTTCTTGAAGGATGCAGACTTCTTCCTGTACCACTGCTTGAAGAAGGTGTCTTCCAGAAACTGGCAGTAGGACTGGGAGTTGAGCTTGACTCCATCCTCAACCCGAAAAGGCCCCACAAGCTCATCTTTCATGATACCAGCCCAAACCAGTACGCCACCTCCACCTTGCTGGTGTCTGAGTCGGACTGGAGCTCTCTGCCCTTTACCAATCCAGCCACGGGCCCATCCATCTGGCCCATCAAGACTCACTCTCATTTCATCAGTCCATAAAACCTTAGAAAAATCAGTCTTGAGATATTTCTTGGCCCAGTCTTGACGTTTCAGCTTGTGTGTCTTGTTCAGTGGTGGTCGTCTTTCAGCCTTTCTTACCTTGGCCATGTCTCTGAGTATTGCACACCTTGTGCTTTTGGGCACTCCAGTGATGTTGCAGCTCTGAAATATGGCCAAACTGGTGGCAAGTGGCATCTTGGCAGCTGCACGCTTGACTTTTCTCAGTTCATGGGCAGTTATTTTGCGCCTTGGTTTTTCCACACGCTTCTTGCGACCCTGTTGACTATTTTGAATGAAACGCTTGATTGTTCGATGATCACGCTTCAGAAGCTTTGCAATTTTAAGAGTGCTGCATCCCTCTGCAAGATATCTCACTATTTTTGACTTTTCTGAGCCTGTCAAGTCCTTCTTTTGACCCATTTTGCCAAAGGAAAGGAAGTTGCCTAATAATTATGCACACCTGATATAGGGTGTTGATGTCATTAGACCACACCCCTTCTCATTACAGAGATGCACATCACCTAATATGCTTAATTGGTAGTAGGCTTTCGAGCCTATACAGCTTGGAGTAAGACAACATGCATACACTGCGTGCAGAATTATTAGGCAAATTAGTATTTTGACCACATCATCCTCTTTATGCATGTTGTCTTACTCCAAGCTGTATAGGCTCGAAAGCCTACTACCAATTAAGCATATTAGGTGATGTGCATCTCTGTAATGAGAAGGGGTGTGGTCTAATGACATCAACACCCTATATCAGGTGTGCATAATTATTAGGCAACTCCCTTTCCTTTGGCAAAATGGGTCAAAAGAAGGACTTGACAGGCTCAGAAAAGTCAAAAATAGTGAGATATCTTGCAGAGGGATGCAGCACTCTTAAAATTGCAAAGCTTCTGAAGCGTGATCATCGAACAATCAAGCGTTTCATTCAAAATAGTCAACAGGGTCGCAAGAAGCGTGTGGAAAAACCAAGGCGCAAAATAACTGCCCATGAACTGAGAAAAGTCAAGCGTGCAGCTGCCAAGATGCCACTTGCCACCAGTTTGGCCATATTTCAGAGCTGCAACATCACTGGAGTGCCCAAAAGCACAAGGTGTGCAATACTCAGAGACATGGCCAAGGTAAGAAAGGCTGAAAGACGACCACCACTGAACAAGACACACAAGCTGAAACGTCAAGACTGGGCCAAGAAATATCTCAAGACTGATTTTTCTAAGGTTTTATGGACTGATGAAATGAGAGTGAGTCTTGATGGGCCAGATGGATGGGCCCGTGGCTGGATTGGTAAAGGGCAGAGAGCTCCAGTCCGACTCAGACGCCAGCAAGGTGGAGGTGGAGTACTGGTTTGGGCTGGTATCATCAAAGATGAGCTTGTGGGGCCTTTTCGGGTTGAGGATGGAGTCAAGCTCAACTCCCAGTCCTACTGCCAGTTTCTGGAAGACACCTTCTTCAAGCAGTGGTACAGGAAGAAGTCTGCATCCTTCAAGAAAAACATGATTTTCATGCAGGACAATGCTCCATCACACGCGTCCAAGTACTCCACAGCGTGGCTGGCAAGAAAGGGTATAAAAGAAGAAAATCTAATGACATGGCCTCCTTGTTCACCTGATCTGAACCGCATTGAGAACCTGTGGTCCATCATCAAATGTGAGATTTACAAGGAGGGAAAACAGTACACCTCTCTATACAGTGTCTGGGAGGCTGTGGTTGCTGCTGCATGCAATGTTGATGGTGAACAGATCAAAACACTGACAGAATCCATGGATGGCAGGCTTTTGAGTGTCCTTGCAAAGAAAGGTGGCTATATTGGTCACTGATTTGTTTTTGTTTTGTTTTTGAATGTCAGAAATGTATATTTGCGAATGTTGAGATGTTATATTGGTTTCACTGGTAAAAATAAATAATTGAAATGGGTATATATTTGTTTTTTGTTAAGTTGCCTAATAATTATGTACAGTAATAGTCACCTTCACACACAGATATCCCCCTAAAATAGCTCAAACTAAAAACAAACTAAAAACTACTTCCAAAAATAATAAGCTTTGATATTAATGAGTTTTTTGGGTTCATTGAGAACATGGTTGTTGTTCAATAATAAAATTAATCCTCAAAAATACAACTTGCCTAATAATTCTGCACTCCCTGTAAAGAGGATGATGTGGTCAAAATACTCATTTGCCTAATAATTCTGTACACAGTGTATACTTCCGCATAGCTTCTCTTTCGGGTTGGGAAAGGTTGTATAGCCGAGATTTTGGCAGTTTAGCTCCAGGGATGAGACTGACCAGACAATCATATTCTCGATAGGGGGGCAAATCCTGAGCTTCACCCTCCGAGAATACGTCCGCAAAATCAGAGAGAAACTGAGGTAGGACTGTAGTTGACACCCCTGAGATAGAAGCACAAAGACAGTTGTCCGTACAAAATTCACTCCAGCTACTGATTTGTCGTGTTTTCCAGTCAATAGTAGGATTATGCTTTATCAACCACGGTAAACCTAGAACCATCAACAAAACAAAACAAGAAATGAACTCAACATGTGAATCAACCACCCTTGACTGAATGTCATGAACGATATGAGTAAGACTCTTTTGTGAGAGAGGGGAGGAATCAATAGCAAACACTGGTATCTCTTTATCTAATGTGCTAGTTCTAAAACCAAGATTTTGGAGGAAATAAAAATCAAAAGGGTTTATCGCCGCACCACTGTCAACAAATACCTCAAAATCTAAATTTCCAGAGTCTAGCGCCACCATGGCAGGCAGGAGGAAATGGGTATTGCAGGGAGAATGCATATTTGCTTGCTCAGACTTCCCATTCATACTACCAAGAGTCAGGGAAGTATTTTTTTTTTCTTTATGTGAATACCTCCGTAGTTTTTCATTACCGCTTTGAGGTTTAACAAAAGGACATGCACAAACAAAATGACCTTCTTTTCCACAGAAGTAACATAGCTTATTCAGCTTCCTAAAATCACATGGGCGAAAGGAAACCTGGCCCAACTGCATAGGCTCCTCTCCTGCCCCAGATTCAAATGTCATATTACCCCGGTGAATAGGTGGGACAGATCCACTTTCAGATGGGACACCCCGCTCGAGAGGAATCTTATAACTCTAAGATGTCTATCAAGCCGCACTGCCAAAGACATGGCCATCTCCAATGAATCGGGATACTCATGAAAAGCAAGGGTATCTTTCAACCTCTCAGATAGCCCCTGACAAAACTGACTCCGAAGTGCAGGATCATTCCACCCTGAGTCAGTTGCCCATCTTCTAAATTCTGCACAATATGACTCCGCAGTACGATCTCCCTGTAACAAACTGTGCAACTTAGATTCAGCCATAGAGACCCGGTCTCGGTCATCAAAAATCAAGCCCAAGGCTCTGAAAAATTCATCCACAGACCGGAGGGATGGTGAACCGGTCGGCAGAGAGAAAGCCCAGGACTGCGCGTCCCCTTTGAGCAGAGATATAATGATCCCCACTCTTTGATTCTCGGCACCAGATTAAATCGGCCGCAGACAAAAATATAACCTGCAGGACTCCCTGAACCGAATAAAGTCATCAACATCAACACCCCCTGAGAACCTATCAGGGAGAGCGACTTTAGGCTCTAAGCAGACCTGATTTCTCCAACGGCGCCAGACGCCAGAGCATTCTGACACCGTGCAACAGAACTGCGGAGATCAGCAACCTCCAGCGATAATTCCTGCATGCGATCAACCAAAGCATCCAAAGCCTCCATTTCGCAAACAGCAGGGAAATGAGAGTTTTTTGGCGGGTTATAATGTCATGATAAGTAGGTAAGCGGGGAAATAACCAAACACAGGAAAACAAACAGAACAAATGACTAGGCCCAAAAGCTAGGGAGAAAAGGGTCACCTCCTAGCGATCCCTAAACGTTTTCCCTAAACTGCAGTGCCCATGTGCATACCCTAATGGTGGATATGCACATGCCGTCGTGCCTAAACCTATACACCCTGGGCAAACCCTAAGCTGTAGGGAGAAAGGAAGAGGCAACATGCTTCTTCAAACCCGGAGGAAGCAAGCGTCTCCCTAGAGGCCTAGATAAAAGACACAATGGAAAAAAACAGAGAGGACTTATCCTAGAGCAGAGCTGGAGCAGACGATCCACCACACTACCAGAGCTCACAGGAAAGAACTATAACCCGCACAGGCCACTGGGGGAAGGAGGGATAAATAGCCTCACTAACAATCAAACCCAGTACACCTGAGGGAAGGTGGATCCAGTTCAAACCCAAACCAAACAGAGAAATCAGACATGTGCAGCCAGTCTGACATACCTCTGCACATTCACAGGGCAAGGCGTGACAGTACCACAATCCCTAAATAGACAAAGCAATCAACTATCGTCAAGCGGGAGAGTGGGGACACCCCCGCCCTATCCTCCTCATCAATGAGGCACAGGCTAGACTTCGCCCAGTTAACTCGCAGCCCCGAGTATTTCTTAACTCATCGCGTTATCTTGAAACAAAAGCCATTGAAAAGCAATTGTTTAACGCATTATTTGCATTAAGTTTAGATAACATGTCTCATAAAGCATGTGTGTTAACCCTGCTACATCCGTAGCCTCCAATAACCCCGTCAGGACCCTGCCATTTTTCACCTTAAGGGCCAGGCCATTTTTTGCAAATCTAATATGTGTCACGTTATTTACGCTTTAAACTTTAAAACGCTTTTACTTATCCAGGCCATTCTGAGATTGTTTTCTAGTTACATTTTGTACTTCATGACAGTGGTAAAATTGAGTAAAAAAAAAGTATTTTTATTTATTAAAAAAATGGCAAATTTACAAAAAAAAAAGAGCAAATTTACAAATTTCTATTTCTCTACTTTTATAATAGATAGTAATACCTCCAAAAATAGTTATTACTTTACATTCCCCATATTCTAGTTCATGTTTGGATCATTTTGTGAATGCCATTTTATTTTTTGGGGACGTTAGAAGGCTTAGAAGTTTAGAAGCAAATCTTGAAATTTTTTTTAGAAAATTTCCAAAACCCACTTTTTAAGGACCAGTTCAGGTCTGAAGTCACTTTGTGAGGCTTACATAATAGAAACCACCCACAAATGACCCAATTTTAGAAACTACACCCCTCAAGGTATTCAAAACTGATTTTACAAACCTTGTTCACTCTTTAGGTGTTCCACAAGAATAAATGGAAAATAGAGATAAAATTTCAAAATTTCACATTTTTGGCAGATTTTCCATTTGAATCCATTTTTGTCCAGTTACAAAGCAAGGGTTAACAGCCAAACAAAACTCAATATTTATGGCCCTGATTCTGTAGTTTACAGAAACGCCCCCCTATGTGGTCGTACACTGCTGTACGGGCACACGCTATTGCGTAGAAGGATATATAATTTTAAGCTGCCATGTCAAATTTGAAGACCCCCTGATGCACCCCTAGAGTAGAAACTCCAAAAAACGTGACCCTATTTTAGAAACTACACCCCTCAAGGTATACAAAACTGATTTTACAAACTGTGTTAACCCTTTAGGTGTTCCACAAGAATTGATGGAAAATAGAGATGAAATTTCAGAATTTCACTTTTTTGGCAGATTTTCCATTTTAATAAAAAAAATTCTACTAACAAAGCAATGATTAACAGCCAAACAAAACTAAATATTTATGGCGCTGATTCTATGTGGTCGTTAACTGCTGTACGGGCACACGATATTGAGCATGAAGGAAAGGAATGCCATATGGTTTTTGAAAAGCAGATTTCACTGGGATAATTTTAAGCTGCCATGTCACATTTGAAGACCCCCTGATGCACCCCTAGAGTGGAAACTCCAAAAAAGTTACCCCGTTTTAGAAACTACACCCTTTAAGGTATACAAAACAGATTTTACGAATTTTGTTAACCCTTTAGGTGTTCCACAAGAATTAATGGAAAATAGAGATGACATTTCAGAATTTCACTTTTTTGGCAGACTTTCCATTTAAATCCATTTTTTCCAGTTACAAAGTAAGGGTTAACAGCTAAACAAAACTCAATATTTATGGCCCTGATTCTGTAGTTTACAGAAACACCACATATGTGGTCATAAACTGCTGTACGGGCACACAGCATTGCACAGAAGGAAAGGAACGCCATACGTTTTTTGACACTATGTCCCATTTGAAGCCCCCACGATGCACCCCTAGGGTAGAAACTCCATTTTGGAAACTACGGGATAAGTTGGAAGTTTTGTTGGTACTATATTAGGGTACATTTGATTTTTGGTTGCTCTATATCACACTTTTTGTGAGGCAAGGTAACAAGAAATAGCTGTTTTGGCACCGTTTTTATTTTTTGTTATTTACAACATTCATCTGACAGGTTAGATCATGTGGTATTTTTATAGAGCAGGTTGACAATACCAAATATGAAGAAAATACCAAATTTTTGAAGAAAAATAATTTTGAATATCCACATTTTGAAAGCCGTAGTTTTATTTATTTTTTGGGCGACTGTCTTGTTTAGGGGCTCATTTTTTTCGGGATGAGATGACGGTTTGATTGGTACTATTATAGGGTGCATATGACTTTTTGATTGCTTGCTTATTATGTAAGGTGACAAAAAATTGCTTTTTTTACACCGTTTATATTTTTTACGGTATTCACCTGACGGGTTAGGTCGTGTGATATTTTAATAGAGCAGGCTATTACGGACGTGGTGATACCTAATATGTCTACTTTTTATTTATTTATGTAAGCTTTACACAATGATTTCATTTTTTAAACAAAAAAAATCATGTTTTAGTGTCTCCATAGTCTGAGAGCCATAGTCTTTTCAGTTTTTGGGCGATTGTCTTAGGTAGAATATGATTTTTGTGGGATGAGATGACGGTTTGATTGGCACTATTTTTGATCGCTTGCTATTACACTTTTTGTGATGTAAGGCTTTTTTGACACCGTTTTTATTTTTTACGGTGGTCATCTGAGAGGTTAGGTCATGTGGTATTTTTTAGAGCAGGTTGTTACGGACACGGAAATACCTAATATGTCTACTTTTATTTATTTATGTAAGTTTTACACAATGATTTCATTTTTTAAACAAAACAAATAATGTTTTAGTGTCTCCATAGTCTGAGCCATAGTTTTTTTTTATTTTTTAGGCAATTGTCTTAGGTAGGGGCTCATTTTTGCAGGATAAGGTGATGATTAGATTGGTACTATTTTGGGGGGTATACGCCTTTTTGATCGATTGGTGTTGCACTTTTAGTGATGTAAGGTGACCAAAAAATTGTTTATTTAGCACAGTTTTTATTTTAAAAAAATTACGGTGTTCACCTGAGGGGCTAGGTCATGTTTTAGTTTTATAGAGCCGGTTGATACGGACGCGGCGATACCTAATATGTGTACTTTTCTTTTTTCCCCTATTTTTTACAATTTTTTTCCCTTTATTTTGGCAAAAGGATATTAAAAAATAATTCCATTTTTTTTGGTCCCCCTCTGGGACTTCAACTTTTGGGGGTCTGATCCCCTTTACAATGCATGACAATACTTCATGCATTGTCTGTAAGTGTATTACACAGTGTAATACACTTACAGCTTCCTACTTGTGAGATCCAGGGGGCTGGATCTCACAGGCTCTCCCGGAAGGCAGCCACGATGTCTAAGGAAGGCAGCATGGGGACCCGATGACAGCTCCGATACCCGTGAGGACATCGCATGTGCCGCGGTCAGCGCTGACCGCGGCACATCAAGAGTTAATGCACCGGCATCAGTGATTTAACCGATGCCGGCGCATGCAGCAGGGGTCTGGCTATCAGTGACTGCCGGACCCCTGCCACGGATCGGGCGGGCGCATCTCTTGCACCCGCCCGATCGCAGCGCCGTACATGTACTGCGCTGGTTCTTAAGTCACGGACATCTGCGCCATACATGTACGGCGCGGGTCCTCTGCGGGTTAAGGATGGGGGCAGCCTAATGTGTTCAAAGGCATATTCAAACAGTTTAAGGAGCCGTGCACTTTGCGCTTCCACATCTAGCTTATACCACTCCAGGGGAAAGCGGTCCAGACCAGGGGACTTCCCGACTGCCATGCTCAAAATTGCCATCTCTATTTCTCCTGCGGCAATCGGGGAGGCCAAGTAACCTACATCCGATAGAGATGTGGAGTGGTGTGAGCGGGATGGCCCTCAGGAAATTCTGCAAGTCACGCGTAAAGGGCAAACTGGTCACATATATCCCTGGGTTCACTAACTCGGTTTCCCTCAGCACTAGTAATGCACGAGACCACCGTTTGCGTTGACTCGGTTTTTGCTAAGTATGTTAGTGCCCTCCCGTTCTTGTCTCCTTCAGAAAAAAACACCTGCTTTTGAAATAGCAGTTTCTTCTGGGTAAATTCCATCAAATGGATGTTTAGGCGTCGCTGCGCCTCTAACCATCCACTGCGTGTATCGTTCCCAGGGTCTTGTATGTATGCCTCTTCTTTAACAGCTAGTTCCACCTCCAGTCGACTACGGGTAGCCCCAAGCCCTTTCCTATGCGATGCTATAGCATATATAAGTATGCCTCGTAGCACCACTTTAAATGCTTCCCACTCTACAACAGGGTCCGACGATCCCTCGTTGCAAAACCTCTAACCACTTAAAATTAAGACGCCACCGTCTGTCTGGGGGAGCAATTGGCTGGGCAAGAATCACAAGCAAAGGGGCATGATCTGAAATACCCCTCAGCAGGTATTCCGCCCTGTTTAACAGCAGCAGATATCGGCTAGCAAACACAAGATCTATGCAAGATAGCGCTACATACGATGCCAAATAGCAGGAGTATTGGCGATCATTCAGATGCAGGTGTCTCTATCCCTCCATTAGGCTGTGGCCCTCTGCCCAATTACTGAGCAATCTGTTATGGGTTGCTTGGGGGCAGAGTCTATCAGCAATCGGGTCTAGGACCTCGTTGTAGTTTCCCAAGATGATCAAGCAGTAGGGTCGCCACCTTACCCATTATTTCATCTAATATGGCCCGCCGAAATGGTGGAGGGACATAGAGTCCAATGATCACATAGTCTGTTCCCCGCACTGCGGCTGAGACAATAACATATCGGCCAGAGACATCTAGCTGCACTGAGTGTAACTGAAAAGGGAGCACTTTAGCTATAAGCACCGAGACCCCTCTGGCGTAATTGCTATACACTGCATGATAGACAGAACCCATCCACGGTCTTTTCAGGTGGGTCTCCTGTAGAATCACCACATCTGGGCTATAGCCCTTTAAGTAATTAAAGATAAGGGAGCATTTCACTTTATCATTACGCCCCGGACATCCCAGGAGACAAACCTACAAGTGGTCGTTCCAGAAGAGAAACCCATTATAATGAAATTAGAGGACCACGGAGTGCCCAGGCCAGTCACACACACATGCATACCACGAGACACCAAACAGAGACAAATATAACAGACTTCCCCAATCCTGTACTAGGAAATTCCCCCCTCCCTGCCCAGACCCCCCAACTTATCTGAGCCTAGCATCCCAAAACATAGATACGTTAACCTTCCTTTTAAACACAGGGAGACAAATAGAACATGGAAATTCACCAAGTCCTCGGTATTGTCGTACGAATCCCAAGGGTCAACGAAGGTATCTAATCCAGCAGAAGCTCCTCAGAAATGTTGCGGCAATCCGTACGTAATGTAATTTTGCGGGCGCCAGAGGACCCGCTGGTGGTCAGCCTCTCTATCCAGCCAGTCATATGCCTCCTCAGGGGTAGAGAAGAATCTTGTAGAATCCCCATCTTGGACTCTAAGACGTAAAGGGTACAGCATGGCGTACATGATGCCCTTCTCCCGTAGTCGTGCTCTCACTGCCGTGAATTGTCGCCTCTCTCTCTGGACCTCTGATGAGAAATCCGGGTAGAACGAGATTCTAGTGTTCTCATACTTTATCTCTTTCAGGTGGCGAGCTGCCGCTAGTATGGTATCTCTGTCGCGATAATTCTGAACTTTCAGAATAAACAGACGTATAAGAGCCCCAGATGGCACAGGCCTGGTGGGTATTCTGTGTGCCCGTTCCACAACAAAATTAGAGGACAGGTGGATAGGCGCCAGGCATTGTTTGATTAGTTGTTCCGCAAAGTCCTCAGGTGCTTGACCCTCGGCTCTCTCCGGGAGGCCCAAAATGCGTATGTTATTGCGTCTATTGCGGTTTTCTGCATTCTCCATATTTGCCTGTAGTATTTTCACCTGTTGCTAGAGGGCTTGCACATGATTTTCCCCTAAGTGCACCACATCTTCCACCTCACCCAGATACCTCTAAACCTCAGCGGTTCTATCTCGTATCTTATCAATATCATGGCGGAGGCTGTTAGATCGTTTGAAGGTGGTCTATTTTAGGTGTAAGTGCGGACTAGCAGTTCATTATAGCAGTAATTATTTTACTCAGATCTACCTCGAGTTGGTCAGGAGGACTACTTTCTGCTATCTCATCTGTTTGGCTCATGACATCCACTAGCACCTTAGGGGTAGGGGAAGTAGTAGAGGTACTAGTTTTGCGGCCCATGAATATTTGGACGATGATTAGTGGTAAGGGGTCACCCCAAGGTACCTCACACTGTCCAGGCGGGTTTCCCAAAGAATAGCCCTCAGACCCCTCTTCAACAGAGTTCCAAGTGTCCCCACGGCCCAGTGAGGCAGCGGCAAGTCCCCTCAACTCTCTTAACTCCTCCTCTAGCTGGTCCAAGATGTCAGGGCCACGTGTCTGTCACAGCCACAAATGTCACCAATCAGGGAGGCAGCAAGCGCTAGAGAGCCTCCTCGTAGCTACCCTCAATACTGCTGCAGCGAAGTTAGGCAGCAGGCCACAGGCAAAGCACTATGCGCCAAAGCACTATGCGCCAGAGCGCAGATTTCAGACAGGAAGCCGCACCCGCCCAGCGGGACCGGAACGAGGGGTAGAACGGAGCCCAGACAAAGACTGCCAGACCTTGGAATCAGGCTCGGTGGTTCTGGCAGTGAGGAATCGTCGGATGGCCAGGTTATTAGCAGGATGCCAGAGGAGCTGAAGCGCCGAGCGCCCTGACGCCATAACGGTTAGGCCACGCCCCATCGTTGTTTAACCCCCTTAGATGTCAATAGTGACCATGACATCTAAGTCATTGATGGAGTGGGCTCCATCTGTCTAGCCATTGGCATGCTGCAATGCGATCATGGTTGGGTCATAACTGAATTCTAATAAATTCTATGAAATACCTGTGGCATCCAAATATTACAATCCTGGCAGCTGAATCAAGGTGTCAGCTGTATGTCACAGCTTACCTGCTGGGGAAGGCTCACCCTCAGAAGAAGCAATATGGACGATGTTGTATAGCAAGAATGAGCAGTGTAGCTGTCAATCCAGCACTGTGTTGACACAGAAAGCTTATTAAAGCCCTCATCAGCAACTCATGTATTTTGGGGATTCTTTTTTTTCAGGCACAATTTCAGGTTTTGCTGAGGCCATGAGTTGGTAAAACATAAGAAACATCCCCAAATACTTAATTTTAAAAACTAGACCACTGAAGAAATTCATCTAGGGACATTTTCCATTTTGACACCACAGATTTTACAGAATTTATCAGAACTGAGTTATGAAAATTATAAACAGTATGTTTCTAATATGTTAACCCCTTAAGGACTCAGCCCTATTTCACCTTAAGGACTTGGCCATTTTTTGCAAATCTGACCAGTGTCACTTTAAGTGCTGATAACTTTAAAACGCTTTGACTTATCCAGGCCGTTCTGAGATTGTTTTTTCGTCACATATTGTACTTCATGACACTGGTAAAATGAAGTCCAAAAAATTTTTTTTTTTGCTCAAAATAATACCTAATTTACCAAAAAATTTGAAAAATTTGCAAATTTCAAAGTTTCAGTTTCTCTACTTCTGTAATACATAGTAATACCCCCAAAAATTGTGATGACTTTACATTCCCCATATGTCTACTTCATGGTTGAATTGTTTTGGGAATGATATTTTATTTTTTGGGGATGTTATAAGGCTTAGAAGTTTAGAAGCAAATCTTGAAATTTTTCAGAAATTTACAAAAACTCAATTTTTAGGGACCAGTTCAGGTCTGAAGTCACTTTGCGAGGCTTACATAATAGAAACCACCCAAAAATGACCTCATCTAAGAAACTACACCCCTCAAGGTATTCAAAACTGATTTTACAAACTTCGTTAACCCTTTAGGTGTTGCACAAGAGTTATTGGCAAATGGGGATGAAATTTGAGAATTTCATTTTTTTGGCTAATTTTCCATTTTAACCCATTTTTTCCACTAACAAAGCAAGGGTTAACAGCCAAACAAGACTGTATCTTTATTGCCCTGACTCTGCCGTTTACAGAAACACCCCATATGTGGCCGTAAACTACTGTACGGCCACACAGCGGGGCGTAGAGTGAAAGGTGCGCCGTTTGGTTTTTGGAAGACAGATTTTGCTGGACTGGTTTTTTGACACCATGTCCCATTTGAAGCCCCCCTGATGCACCCCTAGAGTAGAAACTCCATAAAAGTGACCCCATCTAAGAAACTACACCCCTCAAGGTATTCAAAACTGATTTTACAAACTTTGTTAACCCTTTAGGTGTTGCACAAGATTTAATGGAAAATAGAGATACAATTTCAAAATTTCACTTTTTTGGCAGATTTTCCATTTTAATATTTTTTTTCCAGTTACAAAGCAAGGGTTAACAGCCAAACAAAACTCATTATTTATGGCCCTGATTCTGTAGTTTACAGAAACACCCCATATGTGGTCGTAAACCGCTGTACGGGCACACGGTAGGGCGCAGAAGGAAAGGAATGCCCTACGGTTTTTGGAAGGCATTTTTTGCTGGACTGTTTTTGTCCCATTTGAAGCCCCCCTGATGCACCCCTAGAGTAGAAACTCCAGAAAAGTGACCCCATTTTAGAAACTACGGGATAGGGTGGCAGTATTGTTGGTACTAGTTTAGGGTACATATGATTTTTGGTCGCTCTATATTACACTTTTTGTGCGGCAAGGTAACAAGAATTAGCTTTTTTGGCAGCGTTTTTTTTTTTTGTTATTTACAACATTCATCTGACAGGTTAGATCATGTGGTAATTTCATAGAGCAGGTTGTCACGGACGCGGCGATACCTAATATGTATACAATTTTTTTAATTTATGTAAGTTTTACCCAATGATTTCATTTTTAAAACCAAAAAAAAGTTTTTGTGTCTCCATAGTCTAAGAGCCATAATTTTTTCAGTTTTTGGGCGATTATCTTGAGTAGGGTCTCATTTTTTGCGGGATGAGATGATGGTTTGATTTGCACTATTTTGGGGTGCATATGACTTTTTGATCGCTTGCTATTACACTTTTTGTGACGTAAGATGACAAAAAATTGCTTTTTTTACACCGTTTTTATTTTTATTTTTTTACGGTGGTCACCTGAGGGGTTAGTTCATGTGATATTTTTATAGAGCCGGTCGATACGGACGCGGCGATACCTAATATGTATACTTTTTTTTAATTTATGTAAGTTCTACACAATGATTTCATTTTTGAAACCAAACAAATCATGTTTTAGTGTTTCCATAGTCTAAGAGCCATAATTTTTTCAGTTTTTGGGCGATTATCTTAAGTAGGGTCTCATTTTTTGCGGGATGAGATGACGATTTGATTGTTACAATTTTGGCGTACATGCGACTTTTTTGATCACTTTTATTACCTTTTTTGGGAAGTAAGGTGGGCAAAATTTCAATTTCATCATAGTTTTTTATTTTTTATTTTTATGGCGTTCACCGTTCGGGTAAAGTAACATGACCGTTTTATAGATCAGGTCGTTACGGACGCGGCGATACCAAACATGTGTAGGGAATTTAATTTTTTTCATTTTTAATCAGTGATAAATGTGTTTTTTGATTTTTACTTTTTTTTCACTTTTTTTTACTTTTTTTTTGACCCAGACCCACTTGGTTCTTGAAGATCCAGTGGGTCTGATGTCTGTATAATACAGTACAGAACAATATATATTGTACTGTACTGTATTTTACTTACACTTTTTCTGAACAGATCTATGCCTTCAGCACAGATCTGTTCAGCACCATGGACAGCAGGACGCCTGAGCAGGCGTCCTGTTGCCATGGGAACCTTCCCCGTCTGCTCAGAACTTCGCAGACGGGGAAGGGTGAGCACGGGGCTGCGGGGGGCTGTCTGGGGGCTCTCTCCCTCTCCATCGGGGGGCTGCAAAGGCACAGCAGCCCCCCGATCGGAGAGGGAGGGAGCTCCCTGAGCTGTTAACCTTTTCCATACAGCGGTCCGTACGGACCGCTGTATGGAAAGGGTTAAACGGCTGACATCGCATCACCGATGTCAGCCGTTTATACCAGGGTGCCAGCACTTGCTGGCACCCTGGTATACCCACTCTACACCAACGATTATTCAATAGGAGGCGGGCGGGGGATCGCGATCCCGCCTGCCGCACCGCCCGCCTCCCGCACCGCCCCCACCGCCCGCAACCCCCCCCCCTGCACCTCCCACCGGGCTAAAATCGTTCAGAGGTGCAGGGGGGGTGATAAATATATATTTTTGCCACAGTAAAGTTTCTGATCGCCGCGGTCAGGGACCGCAGCGATCAGAAACTGCAGAAAGCGCAACAAGCCGCAGGTCTGAATTGACCTGCGGTTTGTTGCGATCGCCGACATGGGGGGGTCACGGGACCCCCCCGCGCATTTAGCCGAGGTGCCTGCTCAATGATTTGAGCAGGCACCGGGTTCCGATCACTGCCAGCCGCACGGCAGTGATCGGAACAACACATGACGTACCGGTACGTCATGGGTCCTTAAGGACTCGGGAAACATGCCGTACCGGTACGTCATGCGTCCTTAAGGGGTTAAACACAACATTTTTCAATATTTCTCCAGAGTACGACAATACCCCATATGTGTCACGGTAGGTAAGATAAGAGAAGGAAACAGAACACGGCAAAGCAAACAAAACAACTGACTAGGCCCCAAATGCTAGGGAACAAAGGGGTCACCTCCTAGCAATCCCTAAAACACTTTCCGTACCATCTCGATGGTAGATATGCACATGCCCACGTACCTAGGACTATAACACACTGAACCAAACCCTTAGCTGTAGGGAAGAGGGAAAGAGACACCCAGCTCCTTCAACAACCGAAGGAGCTAGCGTCACCCTAGAGGGCTAGTAAAAACAGACACAGAAGGAAAAAAGGAAAAGGACTTATCTATAGATGTGTTGGAGCATACGATCCACCAAACTTCCAGAGCTCACACAAGGCAGAACTATAACCCGCAAAGGTTATAGGGAGAGGGAGGAATAAATAGCCTCACCAATTACCTAAAGAACAACACCTGGGAGGAGGTGGGATTCTGTTTAAACCCACAACAAAACAGGGGGCGTGGCCTGACCGAGCTCGATGGCGGCAGCTTGAGACCAGAGCTCCTGCCACTAGATTCTATCTCAGCACCAGTCTAAGCACCACCCGTCCTGAGGAATGAAGATTCAATCGAAGGAATCGATCAGAATCATAGCGGAACAAAAGAGGGATCCCCCACAGCAGTCCGACATGGACAAATACTTACAAAAGCCGGCACCTCAGTCAAACTCACGGCCTAGCAAGATGGCGCCGAAACGAGGTGAGGAGGAAGAAGGAGCAGATGACGCTGGCGATGCAGCGATGTGTGAAGCTCTAACGGAGGTGAGCAGAACGCATACAGGGGGAGACTCGGCAGCTCTTACCAGGGACTTTTTAGAATGTGCTCTGCAAAGGGCGTTAGCTCCGTTAGCAGCCGACTTATCCACCATAAAAGCAGAGGTCCATCATATTGGGGACAGAGTGGAGGCGCTAGAGCAAACACAAGACGCCATAATAACCTTCAATACTGCGGTTAAAAGCTCGTTAGGCTCACATACCAGAGCCATGAATAGCTTACTACTTCAAATGGAGGATCAGGAAAATAGAAATAGAAGACGCAATATAAGAGTCAGAGGGTTTCCTGAAGCTGAGACCAGTGAAGATCTACTTATAGTGATGGACTCACTTTTTATATTCCTGCTGGGCCCAGACAGAGCTAAGGGCATCACAATTGAAAGGGTACACAGAGCACTTAGACCCAAACCAGGGTCATCTGAAAATCCCAGAGATATAATATGCGGACTGTTGAGTTACAGAGACACAGAAGACATTCTGCAAAAGGCAAGAGAAAAAAAGGAGATTTCAGTACAAGGCAAGAGTGTGCAAATATACCAAGATCTAGCAGCCTCCACACTTCAAAAGAGAAGGCTATTAAAACCGCTGACTGACACATTGCGCTCTGCAAAGATTCCTTATAGATGGCTGTTTCCCTTTGGCCTACTGGTCTCAGCAGGGAATCGTCGCTTCACAATACGCACCCCAGACGATTTGAAACCGTTCTGGGAAATGACGGACATAACCCCTGTTGAAATTACATCGTGGATGTCGGTAGCTATGGAGGAAGAACTGCCACCGCTGCCAAAAGTCTCACCTTGGGCTAAACCAAAGCAACAGAAGACGGGACGAAATAAGAAAGCAGCGAATAGAGCAATGGACACTTGAATACCCGTTAAACTGGTGAAAGAATTTTATCTGATAAATTTCACTGCCAATTTGCCATGTACCTAAACGTAGGCTGATATGTTATTGTTATCTCATGTTGTTTATAACATCTGTTCGGGGCATAATTTACCTAGTAATAGGTTTAAAGTTCCTCCTAGGACTTAAAAAGAGGTTCCTAAGTAGTTAAACATTCTAACCAATATATTATCGGATTAATAGATCACAAACGGGTGCTTAGTTGCAATTGGTAACCATCCTAGTGGGCTGAGAAGGATCTAGGCCGATCAGGGTGTACTGTTGAAAACTGATCACCCCCCCCCCCTCCTAACGACCAAAGGGAATTTCAAACTGATAATGCAGTCGTATGTTAGTTCATATGGTTCCTATTTGGTTGATCGTTGGATTACACTCCATTTGTTATTGTTGTTAAACCTCCTGGTCTGGTCAACTTGGTCTTATGGTACACGTGCTACTCTTAACATGACACATAGATGGCGCCACTGACACTCAAAATAGCAACCTTTAATGTCCATGGTTGTATAGGCCCTGTTAAAAGAAGCCGTATATTTAGTATAATAAAGAAAACAGCTATAGATATAATAATGCTGCAGGAAACTCACTTTACTTCTCGAAATGTACCCAACTTGGGAAGTACCTCATTTCACAATTGGTTTCATGCCTGTTCAGACAGATCAGCTTCTAAAGGGGTTAGTATCGGGTTGAAAAGAGGGATACCTTTCACTCTACAATCCCAGCTAATTGACCCAGAAGGCAGGTTTTTACTGATAAACTGTGAGATTGGTCACACAAAACTTACTCTGTGTAACTTATATGCCCCAAATGTTAAACCAGTAAACTGGTTGATGGAAATTTTAGACAAGATATCCGCATTCTCTACTGGATGGTTACTAATAGGAGGCGATTTTAATTTAACGTTAAATCCTTTGCTAGATTCCTCCTCCCAGAGATCAGCTATCTCCTTCAAAGCACTTAAATCCCTGAAAACACGACTGAGAGACCTCCATGTAATTGATGTATGGAGATCATTGCATGGGGATAGAAGGGATTATACCTTCTATTCAAACCCACACAAGTCATATCAGAGGCTAGATTACCTCCTAATCCCAGAACAATATTTAACGTTAGTCAGGTCAGCTGAAATAGATAGCATAACAACTTCAGACCATGCAATGATGTATAGTACCATTACGTTCCCAGAGATATCAGGGAAGGAGTGGTCGTGGAGACTAAATCACACGTTACTGGACACACAAAAACATGTTGAAGGTATCTCTAAAAAACTAAAAGAATATTTTGAAATAAATAAGCCCTCAGACACATCGCCAACCATAATATGGGAAGCGCACAAGGCAGTTATAAGAGGAGAATTTATAGCCTTAGGATCTCATCTCAAGAGGGAACGCGCAAAAAGGTTGACAGAATTACTGGAGAGAATTTCTCAAAAGGAGAGGATACACAAAAAATCTCTAGCGGTAAAAGATTTTGAATCGCTAGCCACTCTTAGGCAAGAATTGAAAACGCTCCTAAACGTTAAGTCCGCAAAAGCGTACCTAAGGGTTAAACAAAAACATTATATACACGGGAACAGAGGGAGTAAAATCCTATCTGCAATGATTAAAAAGAGAACAGAACAGGCATTTATTAAACAAATGAGAAAAACAGATGGTTCAATGACTACAAAAAATGAGGATATTTCGGAGGTGTTTGTAACATATTATCATGAACTATATAATATAAGGAAAAATGAACCCATAGGGGAATGCCAGGCAAGAAGGGATAGGATAAAGGTTTACTTAAAAAATCTCAACCTACCGGAACTGTCAAGGGGGGATACTGAATCACTGACAGCCCCTGTAACTATTGATGAGATAGAGAAAGTTCTAAAAAGTATTCCCAAAGGCAAAAGTCCGGGACCAGATGGCTTAACGGTTGCTTATTATAGGAAATTTTTCCCTACACTAGGCCCTCATTTGGTTTCTCTTTTTAATGCCCTATTACAAGGAGTACCTTTGCCCAAACAGTCACTTGAAGCCCATATTACAGTGCTGCCCAAACCGGGTAAAGACCCGGCAGTACCGGCTAGCTATAGGCCAATATCACTGCTTAATGCAGATATCAAAATATGGGCCAAAATACTAGCCCACAGGGTCGCACCATGGCTCAAAAATCTAATCTCGCCCGAGCAGTCAGGGTTTGTGGGAGGGAGGGAGTGCAGGGACAGCACATTTCGGGTAATACAGGCTCAACAGTATGCTATGTCAAGAGGAGAGGGGCTCACATTCCTGAGTACTGATGCCGAAAAGGCTTTTGATAGGGTAGACTGGCAGTTTATGGAGGCTACCTTACTGAGGTTTGGCTTTCCTGCTCAGTTTGTGACCGCTGTGCTGTCTCTGTACTCCTCACCCACGGCAAGGATAAGGGTAAATGGTAATCTTACTTCCCACTTTGAAATTAAAAACGGAACCCGTCAAGGCTGCCCGTTATCACCAATCCTATTCATTTTGTGTTTAGAGACCCTCATGCAAGCCATCAGACAGGATGACAGAATTCAAGGACTCAAGATAGGCCCACAGATTTACAAGGTAGCAGCATTCGCGGATGATATGCTCCTTCTGCTCCCCAAACCTTTAGAAGCGTTCCCAGCATTACTGAGGCAATTGGATGAATTTGGAGATCTATCCAATTTTAAAATCAACTTATCAAAGTGTGTAGCATTAGGGATAAACACTTCCCGAACAACTATAGCCCACCTTAAGAACAATTATCCCTTTCAATGGCAAGAGGACAATATAAATTACTTAGGAGTCTGTATAACTAGAGATCCTGACCAGCTATTTTTACAAAACTATCCCAAACTATTAACAGATATTAAAAATCAGCTAAATGAGCTGAAAATCCCCTTCTTGACATGGTTAGGTAGGAAAAACGTGTTGAAAACGTACATACTTCCCAAATTCTTATACCTGATGCAGACGGTGCCTGTGCCTTTGCCACTGTGTTATCTGAATCAGGTAAGAAAGACCTTTTCCAACTTTGTATGGAATCAGACTAAACCCAGATTAGCATATAAGAGGCTAACCCTACCTAAATACAAAGGAGGGTTTGGGTTACCTGATATTAGGGGATATTATGGAGCAATTCAAATGAGATTACACTCAGAATTAGCAAATACCCGAGTTACTAAACTAGGATGCCAAATCGCTAGGAAGATATTAGGGCAGAGGAATGTAGCTCTACTATGGGACACGAGTAGAAAGCCTTCTAGTAGAGATAATGTACCCAGTTCCCTGAGAGGAGTTTATGATAATTGGTTTAAGCTATCGAAACATATACATCCCATTAAGAAATTATCACCTTTTACGCCTATCAGCTATCTCCCCTATCTGTTACAAGCGGATTTTCAGGATGATATGGGTATATGGGCAGCTATGGGAGAAGTAGCGGTTGGAGACATACTAGAAAACAGAAAGGTCCCATCTATTCACAGTCTAAAAGACAGGTTCAAGCGCATTCCATGGACTTCAACCCAATACTCACAATTTAACAAAATATGCTCTCAGTATTTGATGGGTACTACGAGCAATTATGTCCCTTCCTGGTATGACACGTTAAGTAATCAACAGACAGGTACAAAGGGTACTGTCTCACGTATATATAATAAAATACTAGAGATAGGAGCAGATCTCAGACCACCATTTGTTACAAAATGGGAAGAAGAGATAGGGCAATCACTAGATGATAGCACAGTTGGAAGAGTACTTGCACACTCACATGGTTACTCCAGGTGTATTAAGATCCAAGAAAACGCCTTTAAGATAGTAACGAGATGGTACAAAACGCCAGATAAGTTGCACTCTATTTCACCCGAAATACCTGCGGATTGCTGGAGATGTGGGGGGGCTGTAGGCAACATGCATCATATATGGTGGACATGCCCACAAATCACTAGATATTGGGACTTGATTTCAAAGGAAATCCAAAAGATCTGTAGGATAACAGCATCTCTTACACCACAAGTAGTACTACTCAACTTACCAGATAGCCATTACAAGCTGACCAATAATTCACTACCAGCGCTATTAATAGCTGCAGCGAAGCTTCTTATACCGAAATATTGGCTATCCAAGCAGGTTCCGAATCTGAAAGAGTGGGTGTTTAAAGTACAAGAGATCTATCAGATGGAAGAGCTCACGAGTTGGGAGACATTATCTCATGATAAATTTTTATTAACTTGGGACAAATGGTCTGAGTGGTATAAGGAGTACACCACAAGAACAAGTGTTTAATATGTTCAGCTAGTAACATAAAAGGATGGCTAATATGAAACCATTAATGTTTATATCACACTTAGATGGGATGGTTCTTAGCTCAAAATCTAGTTGCATATAATTATAGGCTGAGAAAAGGATGAGAGGTTAGCGACAGCTCTTAAAGAAGTGACATTGAGGGATGCTAAAGAAGATCTCGTTATAAAAACCACAGAATGTGTCATTCTTTTCATAAGGGAAAGAACATAACTGCACATGTCAGAAATAATACTTGACCAAGCGTGACAATTTAAGATATGGAGTATTGATATTTCTATGTTTATTTTACTGTTGTTTGTATTTATCTACAAATGTCATAACATTGGATATGTATGAGCTTTAAAAAACTAAATAAAGATTTGACAAAAAAAAAAAAAAACCCACAACAAAACAAACTGTCAGATCGAGTCACGTGCAGCAACTCTGACAGATGTCCTCAGAACACCCACAGGGCTGGGCGTGACAATATGTGGTTACACACTGCTGGTTGGGGACATTGCAGGGCTCACAAGGAGAGGAACACCACTTGTCTTTTGAAGTGCAGATTTTGCTGGAGTGGGTTTGGGCACTTTGTAACATCTGCAGACATATACTGTCTTTTCACACTATTACAGTATTTTTGTGTTTTCTTCAACTGATTCTTTGGCATAACTTATTTGAGTCTATGAGATCCCAACTGAAAGTTAACCCTGCTTACTGCATTGTAGAGAAACGGGTCCCCTGCTTCCGAAGTTGTCATCACGGGGCAATTATTGGGCTAATAGTCGGGAATGAACGTTCACTTCATATGAACGCTCATTCCTGACAACTGCCTTGTGTAAAGGTGCAAACCAATCACTTGATGAACGAGAAAATGCATACCTGATGCTAACACCTAAATCATCATTTCTGTGTGTAAACAGCGATCTGCTCCCTTGAAACAATGATTTTATATGGGGACAAGTGAACGCAATAGCAATCACTCATCTCGATACAACAGGGTTATTGCTGCATATGAGAAGGCAATTATTGGTAACACAGATTGTTCCCAGCAAATATCTGCTCAATTGGCCTGTGTAAATGGGCCTCTAGGGCCTACAGTTAACCCTTTCCCAGGGCACAAATGTAGGCAGTAATATAGGACCAGTGTTATCGCTAGAGCCTAAATTCTGGATAGTTGGATCGTCCTTATCAGGGCAGGCATCTTGCTGCAGACCATATAGTCCAGGCAGCAGTTTTTTCTTCCCTGTATTAGTGTACTCATTTATCTCTGTATGTACACCACATTGCTCTAGTCTGACCACACATGGAGTATTGTGTGCAATATTGGGAACCAGTGCAAAAAGACAGACAGCAGAGCTTGAAAAGGTTAAATTAGATGCTTGTGAACAATCGGCGAATAAATTCACATGAATCTTGGGCTTTTAGAGTGTTGCTTTTCTTTCTTCAATTACTACTTGGATGTGCGGTATGAAATCTGGCCTCCGGGAACTAGTTCGCCCACTTTATGGACTTTGAATCAAAATACTGCTCAAATTTGAATTCAGAAGTTGTATGGCACAGTGTACTATTCCACACTGCACTATACTATTTCATACCGCAAAAAAGGTATACTAGCATTTAGCGTCCCAACCGAGGGCAAATAGATACTCTTTTGGCCCTATTGATGTAGGTGTCTACGCCAGGAGCTATTACCAGCATATTTACCAAACATAGCCTTTAAACGTGATGTGAACAGAGCCATATACACTCACCTAAAGAATTATTAGGAACACCATACTAATAGGGTGCTGGACCCCCTTTTGCCTTCAGAACTGCCTTAATTCTACGTGGCATTGATTCAACAAGGTGCTGATAGCATTCTTTAGAAATGTTGGCCCATATTGATAGGATAGCATCTTGCAGTTGATGGAGATTTGAGGGATGCACATCCAGGGCACGAAGCTCCCGTTCCACCACATCCCAAAGATGCTCTATTGGGTTGAGATCTGGTGACTGTGGGGGCCATTTTAGTACAGTGAACTCATTGTCATGTTCAAGAAACCAATTTGAAATTATTCGAGCTTTGTGACAAGGTGCATTATCCTGCTGGAAGTAGCCATCAGAGGATGGACACATGTTCTCATTCTGTTTACGCCAAATTCCGTCTCTACCATTTGAATGTCTCAACAGAAATCGAGACTCATCAGACCAGGCAACATTTTTCCAGTCTTCAACAGTCCAATTTTGGTGAGCTCGTGCAAATTGTAGCCTCTTTTTCCTATTTGTAGTGGAGATGAGTGGTACCCGGTGGGGTCTTCTGCTGTTGTAGCCCATCCGCCTCAAGGTTGTGCGTGTTGTGGCTTCACAAATGCTTTGCTGCATACCTCGGTTGTAACGAGTGGTTATTTCAGTCAACGTTGCTCTTCTATCAGCTTGAATCAGTCGGACCATTCTCCTCTGACCTCTAGCATCCACAAGGCATTTTTGCCCACAGGACTGCCGCATACTGGATGTTTTTCCCTTTTCACACCATTCTTTGTAAACCCTAGAAATGGTTGTGCGTGAAAATCCCTGTAACTAAGCAGATTGTGAAATACTCAGACCAATCGGAGACCGTCTGGCACCAACAACCATGCCACGCTCAAAATTGCTTAAATCACTTTTCTTTCCCATTCTGACATTCAGTTTGGAGTTCAGGAGATTGTCTTGACCAGGACCACACCCCTAAATGCATTGAAGCAACTGCCATGTGATTGGTTGACTATATAATTGCATTAATGAGAAATAGAACAGGTGTTCCTAATAATTCTTTAGGTGAGTGTATTTACTTTAAGATAATATAGATTAAAAGATAAACGTACCACACTACACGTATCTCCAGTTCTGCACACATTGGTATCTGATGCCAGATTAGGTTTTGTTTGAAATTGTGGTTCTTTCTTATCTGAACAAAAAATGCATGAATGATTACAAAAAACATACTAGTAACTGCAAGAGAAGAAATAAACCAAACCCACAGACAGTTAATCTGAATTTATGCATGATGTTTTATAATATCTAGCCAAGTATTTCTTAGGCTGTTTATACTCTGTTTTTTTTTTTTAAAGGATCTGTCATGGATATGATAGATCATCAGGTTTTCATGGAAAAACAACGGTCACCGAAGGTAGACACCAGGACTTGACCAAAATGAAACTGTAAATAGTGATCATCTAGGGCAGAATTGATGTTTAAAGGGGTTTTCCGAGACTTTTTAACTGATGACCTAACCTCAAGATACAATGTATAGCGCTGTGCTTGGTAAGCAAAGAGAAGGTAGTGGTGCCTTCTCAAACATCTGATCGGTGGGGGTCCCAAGTGTCAGACCCTCATCCATCAGATACTGATGGCCTATCCTGGTGTTACGTCATCAGTTGTAAAGAGCTGGAAAACCCTTTCAAATACGCTCAGCATGGCATAAATATCTAAAAAAGTTATACTCATTTCACCGATCCCCCACCACTCCCGTTTTGAGGATGCCTGGTTCCTCACTATCCTCCACTGGAAGAACCATGGGTGGCTGGGCAGCCTTGGAACAGAAGCAGCACTTATCAATGAGGTGAATATACTTTTTTATGTATTTATAATGTTAAGCGCGGTTTGTAACATATTTTTCCTTAGACAACCCCTTTAAGCTATGCAATTTACCCTAGAATAGAGCATTCATTTTCATTTTACTTCTTTATTGCAGTGTTTCTCTTTAAATAACAAGTGCAGACATTTTACTATACTGGGAAGGGTTGATTCATGGGAAATCTTTCAATCATAGCCATAATGTATAAAATTAAAAATATATGTGCTGATGTTGTTAATTGTTAATATCAGAAACATTCATAGAAACCGGGACCCATAACAACTATTGGAAATGTTCCCCCGTCAGGTTTAGGCTTATACCACTACATCACTAACCCCCTGAACCAGGAAGTAATGCTTGTTCGTCCCTCATCTTCTTTGAACGATCCTTGGCTTAATTCCTTATAATGTTGTTGGCTAGCATTGCAGGGACCAGACAGAGGGGATCCTTGGACAGGTTTTTGCCACACAAAAAAATAAGTGATGAGGCCATCCTGAGCTGGACCCCATCCTTGTAGAGGTGCCACATTAGTTACATAGGCTGCTCTTGGCTAATACAGTACAAATAACATTGGCTTTAACTTTACATTTTTACACCAAAGGAACAGATATTTCAAACAATAATTTTGTAATCACATATTCACATGGGATCATCAATGGGATTCAATGTGGCCAACTGCTCACCCTAATACCAATATATTAGATAATTTCACTTACTAGCAGTTACATTCTCTGTTGGTGCGGCTTTGGGCCCGCAATGTGATTTTAAGATTTCTGCCATCTTATCACTGCAACATTTGTTAAAAGAATTTTTCATATTATTATCTGTTTCATATGGATTTGCACCAAATTCCAGCAAAACCTCAGCTACCTAAAAAAAAGGGACATTAAACAGCAGATCCATGAGGATGTTACTGAAGATAAACTCATGATGTGCTGTGAAATGCGTGGAGAGAACTTCGACATGACTTCCTCTGTACAGTTCATTAATAGAATTTCATACATATAGAAGACCATACACAGTATACAAAAATGCAGAACGCACAAGGCTGATATCCGTAATTTTCTGACCGCAAAACACTTGCGGACGTGTGAATGGACCCTTAGTTTCATAAAGCATCTTCTTTTTGGCATCATTTTGGGTACATATAAATTATTCTGTGGTATCAATGTAATCTTTATTCTGTGTGGCAGCATTGTGCATGTCCCATATGAGAAAATAAATACAGACTAGGCTGAGACATATTACAGAGTAACACCTCACAGCTTCCTTGGGATGTATTCATATAGCTCCTAAGGAAGCTGTGAGTGAAACGCATCTGCATATTTTCATATTTACATTCTCTACATGATTATGAGCAGCCATCTTGTCTGAGTGGCAGGTTTCCACTGTGAACATTTACAGCAGTCACGTGGACGAAACAAGCCTGACAGAAAATTACAGATAATGTGAGCATGCTCAGGTGAGGGAAAAGAGAGGAGGAAATGAGCTGGCCGTCAATGGTGGATCCTGTGTCATCTGTCTCCAGCTGTATAATGTACAGTATAATACCTTTGACTGTAATCCTCCTCGTTATGATGAGAGGAGTTATGTTTAACATAAAAACTTGCTTAAAAATATGTTATTTTCTAACCAGAAATCTTCATTAAGCGATGAAAAGAAACTCAAACATATTTTACCAAATCATATGATTAGCATAAAATAGATAATCATCTATTAAGGGAGGAATTTAGTTGCAGCCTACAGTGTTGCCCTCCATTTGCACCAGCAGAATGCAGACTACTAACTTCGGTTTGTATTGTGTCGTTCTTTAGTGAAAAAGACAGGTTTTCTTCTATTTCCTGTTATATACTCTGTTATTATACCCATTCATAAAGCAATCAATTATCTGTACTATAGCACATACACTCTCCAGTTTACACTTTGAACATTTAATTTACAACTATACTAATACCACTGCTACAGACATTTTAAATTGATGGGCAGTCCATATATTCACTTCACCTGTCATAGCCAGACCCTTATTTCTGATATTTAAGGACTCTATACTGACAGGGAATGTCCCACAGGATTGGCGCATGGCAAATGTGGTGCCAATATTCAAAAAGGGTCCAAAAACAGAGCCTGGAAACTATAGGCCAGTAAGTTTAACATCTGTTGTGGGTAAACTGTTTGAAGGTTTTCTGAGAGATGCTATCTTAGAGCATCTCAACGGAAATAAGCAAATAACGCCATATCAGCATGGCTTTGTGAGGGATCGGTCATGCCAAAATAATTTAATCAGTTTCTATGAGGAGGTAAGTTCTAGACTTGACAGCGGCGAATCAATGGATGTCGTATATCTGGACTTCTCCAAAGCATTTGACACTGTACCACATAAAAGGTTAGTATATAAAATGAGAATGCTCGGACTGGGAGAAAACATCTGTATGTGGGTAAGTAACTGGCTGAGTGATAGAAAACAGAGGGTGGTTATTAACAGTACACACTCAGATTGGGTCACTGTCACTAGTGGGGTACCTCAGGGGTCAGTATTGGCCCTATTCTCTTCAATTTATTTATTAATGATCTTGTAGAAGGCTTGCATAGTAAAATATCAATTTTCGCAGATGACACTAAACTGTATAAAGCAATTAACACTGAAGAGGACAGTATACTACTACAGAGGGATCTGGATAGATTGGAGGCTTGGGCAGATAAGTGGCAGATGAGGTTTAACACTGACAAATGTAAAGTTATGCACATGGGAAGGAATAATGCAAGTCACCCGTACATACTAAATGGTAAAATACTCGGTAACACTGACATGGAAAAGGATCTAGGAATTTTAATAAACAGCAAACTAAGCTGCAAAAACCAGTGTCAGGCAGCTGCTGCCAAGGCCAATAAGATAATGGGTTGCATCAGAAGGGACATAGATGCCCGTGATGAGAACATATTCCTACTACTTTACAAATCGCTAGTCAGACCACACATGGAGCACTGTGTACAGTTCTGGGCTCCTGTAAACAAGGCAGACATAGCAGAGCTGGAGAGGGTCCAGAGGAGGGCAACTAAAGTACCCTGAAAGATTATCAAAATTAGGGTTATTCGCTTTAGAAAAAAGACGACTGAGGGGAGATCTAATTAACATGTATAAATATATCAGGGGTCAGTACAGAGATCTATCCCATCATCTATTTATCCCCAGGACTGTGACGAGGGGACATCCTCTGCGTCTGGAGGAAAGAAGGTTTGTACACAAACATAGAAAAGGATTCTTTACGGTAAGAGCAGTGAGACTATGGAACTCTCTGCCTGAGGAGGTGGTGATGGTGAGTACAATAAAGGAATTCAAGAGGGGCCTGGATGTATTTCTGGAGCGTAATAATATTACAGGCTATAGCTACTAGAGAGGGGTCGTTGATCCAGGGAGTTAGTCTGATTGCCTGATTGGAGTCGGGAAGGAATTTTTTATTCCCCTAAAGTGGGGAAAATTGGCTTCTACCTCACTGTTTTTTTTTTGCCTTCCTCTGGATCAACTTGCAGGATAACAGGCCGAACTGGATGGACAAATGTCTTTTTTCGGCCTTATGTACTATGTTACCTTAAAATGATTGCAATAAACTGCATCATGTAAAGGTAGTATGCCATCAAGTCCTTTGCAGTTGATGTCAGCACCTGCTTGTATCAATGCCAGGGTAATTTCAGCATTCCCCTTGTTGGAAGCCTCATGTATTGCCGTCCAACCTGCCAACAAAGAATTCCAGTAGTAAGTAACATGTAAGATTCTAGGCCGTTGAAGGACAAACTTCAATACTGTGCAGCCATTTAGAATTCAGACCACCTATACAGTGCTGTCTTTATTAGTTAAAATATGAAGCAGTCTAATTGGCCGGCTAGTTCTTGACCGCAGCTGGACAGCTGACGACCACACCCTGTACCCTTTAGAATTATTAGGAACACTTTCTGGATAGAATAAATATTTCAGATAGAAGTATGTATGAGCTTACCTTACTCTTTTCACACCAGCTTGACCTCTGGTGAAGGGTCCATTCACACGTCCACATGAATGGGTCCGCATCCGCTCCTCAATTTTGCGAGACGGGTGCGGACCCATTCATTTTCATTGGGGCCGCAAAAGATGTGGACAGCACACAGTGTGCTGTCCGCATCCGCACTTCCGTTCCGCAAAAAAATAGAACATGTCCTATTCTTGTCCACAGACACGGACAAGAAAAGGCATTTCTATTTAAAGTGCCTGGCATGTGCTGTCCACTTGCAGGCCGCAAAACACTTGCGGACATGTGAATGGACCCTAACATATACACTGGGATTTATATATTAAAAGGATACTTGTGATAGATCTTACGTGGCATCTATGCCCATTTGGTCACTTTGTTAAAAAATGTATGGTTTCTGGCATTCTGATGGGCAGAATACTTCTGCATGCAGCAGTATTTTCTCTCTCTCTCACTTTTTAATGATTCTGCGATGGAGGCTCCAAACTGAAATATTGATCACTTATACATTCAAGTACAAATCTGTTTTGGGTAGAAGCTCTAAACATAAACTCTACAATAAAGTGCATTTTACATTAAAAAAAATGCACTCTTAATTTGCGTACAGAATGACATAGAGGCTGACCTGCGTTATCTTTCTGGTTGACATTTATTCCAGCTTCAATCAGAGCAATAACTTGTTCCAGATCACCTCTTATGCATGCCTTATGTAGCAGGGTCTCACCCCTGAAGTTTCTTTTGTGTACGTTCCTAAAGGTTGTGGTGGAGGTACAATGCTGAACAGGTTCTAAAAGGAAAGAATACAAAAAGCACATGTAAAGCAACATAAAGTAAGCAAAAAAAAATAAACTTTCAAATTATTACAAAACTTGAGCTATTTCACTGTATAACAGATTTACAGGATGACTTGAGAGACATAAAAGTTTTAAATAGCTAAAGAGCTATGTACTTCTCAATAGTCATTCACATAAATCCATTTGTTCAAACCATTCAGACAATCATTGCAGCAAAAAATCTGTGCAATCAACAGTTGTCACTGGATAAGCAGAAACGGGTTGTTTTGGGACAGCTTGTGTATTCTTTGTCGTAGGCAGGTTGGCAAAAGCAGCAGTCTCTGTTCTCCTTATGGACATCCAGGACCAGGGACGTAGCTATAGGGGAAGCAGCTGCTTTGGGGCCCAAACTCAGAATGGGCCCACCCAGGATGAGGACTAAAAGTTTTTATTGCCAGGGCCCCCTCAAGAGTATTATACAATGACATTATATACAGTGACACTGTAGAAAATGGACCAAGCAGCTTAAGGGCCTCGCCTGAGAGTGCGATCTTGACGAGAGGAGGGGGTTGTGAAGAAGTTGCTGGGAAGGGGTCCGTTCGAAAACTTGCTGTGGGCCTCAGGCATTTCTAGTTACGCCACTGTCCAGGGCTGTAGGGAAGTATACTCTTCTATCAGTATAATGTGCAGTGTACACATTACTGCATACATGCAGTACTCTCGTACCCAAGCGGCCAAGAAAGCAGACCACCTCTCCTTGCAAGGGAACATGAAACTGTGTGTATAATGAGGCCCTCGGATGGAGACGATCTGTCATTTTAATCCTTTTTTTATTTTTATTAATTATCTTTATTAACTACCTCCCGACCGCCTAACGCACGGATGCGTCCTGGAGGCGGTCGATTCATTCCTCCTGGACGCATCCGTGCGTCATCTCGCGAGAAGCGAGATTTTGGTCAGAGCCGGCCCGCGCATGCGCATCGCGGGCCGGAAAAAGATCAAGGAGTATTTAGTCAGCAACCTGCCAGCCAATGATCGTCGCTGGCAGGTTGCTGATTTTTAAAAAATCGAATCACAAGCCATCTAACACCTTATATTTATAAATATAAGGTGTTAAATGGCTTCTCTGCTCCTCTGCTGGTCCTTTTCGTCGGTTGATTCCAGCAGAGGAGCACACATCACAGTGAGTACCCACCAACACCACACTTAGCCCCCAGATTACCCCCCATCACCCCAATTAACCCCTTGATCACCCCTTGATCGCCCCTGTCAATCACCCAGTGAAAGCGAAAAAAGTGATCAGTGTAAACTGTCACTTTTTTTTTCACTGGTATTGACTGATAGGTTTTAGGATAGTTTAGGCCCCTTGGTTAGGTAGTTGGCGTCAGTTAGCGCCCAGCCCACCGCACTCACTTATTCGCTGATTAGCGTATCGCTAATCAGCTTTTGTACTTTTCTAGTATCTGTAAGTGATCAAAACTGAATTGTATTAGTGTCACCTTAGTTCGCCCTCCACCCAAAACGCAGTGTTTGCCCGATCAGGCCTGATCGGTCGCCCACACGTGCGTTCACCCACGCCCGCCCCGCCGCAGTGACAAAAAAATTATATTTTTTTGATCACTGCACAATCACTTTACAAGCGCTGCGGTGATAAAAAAATCAGTTTTGATATTTTTTTATCAACCGCAGCGGCCTCCGGTACTTCGCTAGCCTCCCATTTGTAAGACAGGCTTGCTTTTTTTCTTGGGTAGTCTCAGGGAATACCCCTAAATTTAGTTGCCCAAATGTCAAACAGGGGGTATTCTTCTGAAGAGGCCTACAGGCTTCTGACCCAGTCGGATGAGGAGTGGGAACCCTCATCTGACGAATCTAGCGGGTCAGAATATGAACCTGTAGAAAGCAGTGGCAGTCTGACCCAAAGTTCGGATAGCACCAGGCGTACCCGGCCCCGTGTCGCTAGACCACAGGTTGCGCAGGATCCGTTTCAAGGGCAGCAGAGTGGGGCTGGCGCTGTCGGATTACGTGGTGAGGCATACACCAGCAGCGCAGCCCATCCTGGACCTAGAACCAGCACTGCCGTACAACATGGTGAAGTGGCGAGCACCAGAAGGGCAGTTGAAGCTGGTACGGTGGCACGTGCAATAGTTACCCCGTCGCAGCAGACAGGCCCGTAGAGCCCCTAGAGTCCCTGAGGTGCTGGCAAACCCTGATTGGCAGTCACCAACTTCAGCCGCACCTGTAGTTCCCCCTTTCACCGCCCAGTCTGGAGTTCGGGTTGAGACAGCTCAGATCGGTTCGGCACTGGGATTTTTTGAGCTGTTCTTGGCTGCGGAGCTCTTGGACTTAGTCGTGGCAGAAACAAATCGGTATGCCACTCAATTTATAGCCGCCAACCCGGGAAGCTTTTATGCCCAGCCTGTCCGGTGGAAACCAGTCCAAGTTTCCGAAATTAAAATTTTTCTGGGCCTTCTCCTCAACATGGGTCTAACCAAAAAGCATAAATTGCGGTCATATTAGTCCACGAACCCAATTCATCACATGCCCATGTTCTCTGCTGCTATGTCCAGGACACGATTTGAGACCATCCTGCGTTTCCTGCACTTTAGCGACAACACCACCTTCCGTCCCAGATGCCACCCAGCTTTTGACCGGCTCCACAAAATTCGGCCCCTCATAGACCACTTCAACAACAAATTTGCAGATTTGTATACCCCTGAGCAAAACATCTGCGTAGACGAGTCCCTTATACATTTTACCGGGCGCCTTGGCTTCAAACAATACATCCCAAGCAAGCGCGCCCGGTATGGGGTCAAATTGTATAAGCTCTGTGAAAGGGCCACAGGCTATACCCACAAATTTCGGATCTATGAGGGAAAAGATCAGACCCTGGAGCCGGTCGGTTGCCCTGACTACCTGGGGAGCAGTGGGAAGACAGTCTGGGACTTGGTGTCACCCTTATTTGGCAAGGGGTATCATCTTTATGTGGACAATTTTTACACAAGTGTGCCCCTCTTCAGGCATTTGTTCCTAGAACAGATTGGCTGCTGTGGCACCACGCGACCTAGTCGCCGGGGCTTCCCCCAACGGCTCGTTACCACCCGTCTTGCAAGGGGGGAGAGGGCTGCCTTGTGTAACGAAGAACTGCTCGCGGTGAAATGGAGAGACAAGCGTGACGTTTACATGCTCTCCTCCATTCACGCAGACACGACAATACAAATTGAACGGGCAACCAGTGTCATTGAAAAGCCCCTCTCAGTCCACGACTATAACCTTCACATGGGAGGGGTGGACTTTAATGACCAGATGTTGGCTCCCTATTTAGTTTCCCGACGCACCAGACGCTGGTATAAGAAGGTGTCTGTATATTTGATTCAATTGGCTGCATATAATAGTTTTGTTCTCTACAGTAAGGCTGGGAGAACAGGATCCTTCCTCAAATTTCAGGAAGAGATCATCGAGAACCTCCTGTATCCAGGAGGTTCCGTGGCCCCAACCACCAGTGTAGTGAGCCGTCTACACGAGCGACATTTCCCCAATGTCGTTGCTGGTACCTCAACCCAACCGTCACCCCGAAAAAGATGTCGTGTCTGTAGCAGGAGTGGAATAAGGCGTGACACCCGCTATTTCTGTCCTGACTGCCCTGACCAACCTGCCCTATGCTTAGGGGAGTGTTTCCGGAAGTACCACACACAGGTACACTTAGCATAGGGATTGCATCTCACAGGACAGGCAAACAGGGCTATTAGGGCCCTTACACTCACAGCTGCTGCAAACCTCTCCTTTCACCTGGGATAAAGTGCATAATGTACTTCGCCACATCTTTGGGCGATTTGCACTTTGCACATTGTCCCATGGGGAAGGAGAGGTTTGCCCTATAAAGGTAAAAAAAGCAAAAAAAAAAAAACACCGGTAAGCAAAAAAGTTAACGTTCAGTTCAAAAAGTTAAATAAAGTTTATATGTTCCGTTCAAATTTTATTATAAAGTTAATAAATTTATTGCGTTGCGGCCTGTTTTTTTCTTTTTTGTTTTGTTTTTTTTACCTTCCAGGTGGACCAACCGATCTACTAGCTGCAGCACTGATGTGCATTCTGACAGAAGCATTGCGCTGCTGTCAGATTACACAAAAGTCGGTGTATGCGGCGCTGCAAGACGAGATTTCTTCTCTGCAGTAAAAGATACGTTTGTCGAGGCATATGAGCTGAGGAGGCGGCGGTGTTCATATACTTTGGCAAACACTTTGTATATATAAAAAAAAAAAATCCCGGCAATGATTTATTCATCCACATCGATTGATGTGAATGGAGAAATCGGGTTTGCCAGGGCATACGAGCTAAGTGGGTATGGATGTTGGGCGGAGCTCCTATGTCCTGGTAGACGCCTTTCCCCTCCTTTTTTATTTTTGGCAGAGATTTTTTCATCCACATTGATCGATGCGAATGAAGAAATCTGTGCCGTTTTTTTTTTTTTTCTTTCAGCCCAGAGGCTGAACGGAAAAAAAAAAATCTCATTACCTGTATGCTCAATATAAGGAGAATAGCAGAAACTCCTAATGCTGGCCATACATGTAATGATTGCGGAGACCTTCAAATGTCAGGGCAGTACAAACACCCCACAAATGACCCCATTTTGGAAAGAAGACACCCCAAGGTATTCACTGAGGGGCATATTGAGTCCATGAAAGCTTGAAATTTTTGTCCCAAGTTAGCGGAAAGGGAGACTCTGTGAGAAAAAACAAAAAAAAATCTATTTCCGCTAACTTGTGGCAAAAAAAAAAAAATTCGATGAACTCGCCATGCCCCTCATTGAATACCTTGGGGTGTCTTCTTTCCAAAATGGGGTCACATGTGGGGTATTTATACTGCCCTCGCATTTTAGGGGCCCTAAAGCGTGAGAAGAAGTCTGGGATCCAAATGTCTAAAAATACCCTCCTAAAAGGAATTTGGGCCCCTTTGCGCATCTAGGCTGCGAAAAAGTGTCACACGTCTGGTATCGCCGTACTCAGGAGAAGTTGGGGAATGTGTTTTGGGGTGTCATTTTACATATACCCATGCTGGGTGAGAGAAATATCTCGGTCAAATGCCAACTTTGTATAAAAAAATGGGAAAAGTTGTCTTTTTCCCGAGATATTTATCTCACCCAGCATGGGTATATGTAAAATGACACCCCAAAACACATTGCCCAACTTCTCCTGAGTACGGCGATACCAGATGTGTGACACTTTTTTGCAGCCTAGGTGGGAAAAGGGGCCCACATTCCAAAGAGCACCTTTAGGATTTCACAGGGCATTTTTTACACATTTTGATTTCAAACTACTTACCACACATTAGGGCCCCTAGAATGCCAGGGCAGTATAACTACCCCACAAGTGACCCCATTTTGGAAAGAAGACACCCCAAGGTATTTCGTGATGGGCATAGTGAGTTCATGGAAGTTTTTATTTTTTGTCACAAGTTAGTGGAATATGAGACTTTGTAAGAAAAAAAAAAATCATCATTTTCCGCTAACTTGTGACAAAAAATAAAAAATTTGAGGAACTCGCCATGCCCCTCACGGAATACCTTGGGGTGTCTTCTTTCCAAAATGGGGTCACTTGTGGGGTAGTTATACTGCCCTGGCAATTTAGGGGCCCTAATGTGTGGTAAGTAGTTTGAAATTAAAATGTGTAAAAAATGACCTGTGAAATCCTAAAGGTGCTCTTTGGAATGTGGGCCCCTTTGCCCACCTAGGCTGCAAAAAAGTGTCACACATCTGGTATTGCCGTACTCAGGAGAAGTTGGGCAATGTGTTTTGGGGTGTCCTTTTACATATACCCATGCTGGGTGAGAGAAATATCTCGGTCCAATGCCAACTTTGTATAAAAAAATGGGAAAAGTTGTCTTTTGCCAAGATATTTATCTCACCCAGGATGGGTATATGTAAAATGACACCCCAAAACACATTGCCCAACTTCTCCTGAGTACGGCAATACCAGATGTGTGACACTTTTTTGCAGCCTAGGTGGGCAAAGGGGCCCACATTCTAAAGAGCACCTTTTGGATTTCACCGGCCATTTTTTACAGATTTTGATTTCAAACTACTTCTCACGCATTCGGGCGCCTAAAATGCCAGGGCAGTATAACTACCCCACAAGTGACCCCATTTTGGAAAGAAGACACCCCCAGGTATTTCGTGATGGGCATAGTGAGTTCATGGAAGTTTTTATTTTTTGTCACAAGTTAGTGGAATATGAGACTTTGTAAGGAAAAAAAAAAGAAATCATCATTTTCCGCTAACTTGTGACAAAAAATAAAAAGTTATATGAACTCAATATGCCCATCAGCGAATACCTTAGGGTGTCTACTTTCCGAAATGGGGTCATTTGTGGGGTGTTTGTACTGTCTGGCCATTGTAGAACCTCAGGAAACATGACAGGTGCTCAGAAAGTCAGAGCTGCTTCAAAAAGCGGAAATTCACATTTTTGTACCATAGTTTGTAAACGCTATAACTTTTACCCAAACCATTTTTTTTTTTACCCAAACATTTTTTTTTTATCAAAGACGTAGAACAATAAATTTAGAGAAAAATTTATATATGAATGTCGTTTTTTTTTTTTAAAAAAAATTACAACTGAAAGTGAAAAATGTCATTTTTTTGCAAATAAATTGTTACATTTCGATTAATAACAAAAAAAAGTAAAAATGTCAGCAGCAATGAAATACCACCAAATGAAAGCTCTATTAGTGAGAAGAAAAGGAGGTAAAATTCATTTGGGTGGTAAGTTGCATGACCGAGCAATAAACGGTGAAAGTAGTGTAGTGCAGAAGTGTAAAAAGTGGCCTGGTCATTAAGGGTGTTTAAGCTAGGGGGGCTGAAGTGGTAAATATATCAAAACAATTTACAATAAACAAAAGGATTAACCCTCCTCTTATGTTAGGGTCAGAACCGACCCGTTTTCAGGTTTTGAATGTCTATAAGTATCACATAAATTTGTTTATTGCATCAAGATTTTTTTACTTTGTCAGGAACCTCTATTTAAACAATGTAATAGAAAAAGAATCCTTTTCACTAAATTATAAAATACTGTGGTGAAAATTAAGACGTTTATGGTGTTAGGGTCAATTCTGACCCAGTTATAATATAGGATTATAGGACACTAATAAGTGCCAAAACTGAAATCCTAAACACTCTCTCTGCTTAGTAACACTGACAGCCAATCACCTCTCAACCCTGTGAGCTGTAGTTAGGGAGGGGCCGATCTCTTTGCCTGCTTGTCTGCTTCTCTAAATAAAGTAAAGAAACATAGGACCAATACATTTCAGAGTTGCTGACTTGCAGAGTAATCATCTCCAATATGCAGCATGCAAGAGTGAGAAGATTTGCAGGAAGCCAAATACTGGATTATATCTTGGATGAAAATGAGGCAGAGGACACAGAGCAGCATAGCGATATGGATGAGCAGGTTTCTGAGGCAGAAGATGAAGTAGAGTATCAACCAGAATACACAGACACATCTGATGAGTCTAATGAGGAGGCCACCGGTGCTGAACCTGCTGCTGTTCCTGCTGAAACATTCAAATCCAAAAGTGGTAAGATCTGTTGGAGTTCAGAACCTCCTGACTTACATGGCAGGGCAGCTGCTGCAGATGTAATCAAAATGACCCCTGGGATCACAAGGTTTGCTGTGACGAGAGTAAGTGACATCAAAACATGTTTTGAACTGTTCATGCCATGGTCACTAAAAAAAGTGATCATTGCAATGACAAACCTTGAAGGAAAAAAAGTCCATGGCAACATGTGGAATGACATAAATGAGGAATACCTAGATGCTTATATTGGTGTTCTTCTTCTTGCTGGAGTGTACAGATCCTATAATGAGGCCACTGATAGTCTCTGGGACAAGTCAAGAGGCAGATATGTCAAGATGGCCGATGGCTGTGTTTTCTAACATCCTAGATGTGTCTGCATACAATGCATTTGTGTTATGGACCCACATCCACCCAGGTTGGAACACAAAAAAAAATAACAAGTGGAGAATATTTCTCGAGGAGCTAGGAAGTTCCCTTGTCAAGGCACACATTGAGCAAAGAAAACGGTTGTCTCGAGATCCAATCACTGCAGCCGTGATCAGACAGATGCAGAGTTCATCAAGCACTCCATCCACACCATCAACAACACAAAGAGAATCAGTGCCAGCATCCTCATCATCATCTAGCCTTGCCTCAACATCAACCAGCACAGCCACAACTCCAGTGATGCCATCTGATTCTAAAAGAAAGAGGTGTCAGGTCTGCCCCAGCAATAAGGACAGAAAGACACACACATTATGCCTCCACTGTAAAAAATATATCTGCAAAGAACATGCTAAAAGTGTCAGCTTTTGCAACACATGCATCTAAAAACACCCACACAAACACATGCAAGTTCTTGCACAAAGATGCTTTGAAACTAGTACTTGATTTCTATTGGTTTGCCTTGCTTGATTGTGTGTTGTTTGTTTGACCTTGCAAGTCTACATTTTGTATTATTACTTGCTTTTCATTGTTTATGAACGTTTTATGTTAAAAAAAATAAAAGACTTTTGGCTATTTTCTTGATATAAGTATATATGGGTCAAAATTGACCCCAACACCATCAATGTTATTATAGTTAATGTTATTAAAATAAATAAAAAAATATAAAAATAAAAATTTAAGAGATGTGTTCAAATACTCCTCAGAAACATTCTGGTGACATAACAACCTTTTATTTACTTATAATATTCTATTGAGATTTATTTTACAATTTTTTTTATTTGAAAATGAGAGGTATGCTATCAAAAGAAAGGTCTAAGGGGTCACACCAAAAATATTAAAACCAATCTTTTCAAGGATAAAAAAGCCTAACAAGGTATCCAAGAGGTAAGAAACAAATTGGATGATAAATAATTGTTCAGAGGGTATTTTATGGCTGATTTAAGACACGGGTCAAAACCGACCCGTTAACATCATGGATAGTAACAGAAAGCTAACATAAGAGGAGGGTTAAGTAAATACTCCCCAACTTCTATATATTTTCCCCTTGTCCCAATTCCCTGCACCAACCCCCCTCCCCGTACCTGTGATGCGTCCACCCTCCCCTTCCCCCCTTCCCCCCCTCCCCCCCAATAGAAAAAAAAGGGGGGGAGAGACAGGGGGAGAGGGGAGAGGAAAAAAAAGAAATAAAAAATTATAATAATAATAAATTCACAAGTAAAATCTTATAAATTATCACAACCGGTCAAATCTTCCAACCGCCCCATATCTTAATCCACTTCTCATCCGCATCTCTCTGCCTATACACGATTTGCTCGTAGTTTTTTACCTTGTTAACTAGGTTTATCCATGTATTTAGTTCTGGAGTATGTCGAGCAAACCAGGTCTGACTAACCAAAATTCTAGCTAGCAGCAGTATCCTGCCTAAGAAGATCTTTTGATACTTGTGGCTATTTATTTTGGAAAACTCATTAAGCAGAAACACTTGTGGTTCCAAGGGTATTCGTATTTTAAGTTTATAAGTGATGAAGTTATTAATGCTATTCCAGTATTTTATAAGTTTTGGGCAGGTCCAGATCATATGGAGATAGTCCGCACCTAAAGTGTCACATTTAGGGCACTTAGATGTATCTCTTAGCCCACATTTATTCAACCATGTAGGGGTGACATATAGTCTGTGGCAGATATTAAAATGTACTAGAACATGATTAAAGTTCTGGGAAAGTAAGCCTGAATTAACAAAGATGTTCCCCCATCCTTCCAATTGTATATTCGGACAATCCAGTTCCCAGGCTCTTTGTCCTGGTGACTGTGTATCACTAAACCATGCCTTAAGTAATAGTTTATATATGTTTGAAATCTTCATTCTAGAAAATGTCCTCCCTATCCAATCATTCAAAAAGGATGAACTATCTATATCCAACACCAGTTTATCGTCCAGACTAGATAAAGCTGAACGCAATTGAAAGTACCTAAACCATGAAAGGTTTTCTACATTATGTGATAGCTCTGTAAATGACTTAATCTCTCTATCCTTAACTACTTGTGAAATATACAAAATTCTATTCTTTTGCCAAAATGTGTCCGCTGCAGCACCATCTAACGTCTGTAAGTGTACATTATGCCAAAGAGGCGTGAATGTGAGTGAACCCTTTACCTTCAGCCATGTTCTAGTAGTAGCCGACACTTTCAAAAGTAGTTTTATAGTCTCTCTGTAACCCCGCTCTTGGCTCCTCAATAGCCCGGATTCCAGCAGGGTAAATATATTATTATGAGCATAACTCCCTACTAAACTCCCTAGAAGTGCACTATTTTTTGATTCATAGCACATCAATAGCTGGGCAGCAATAAAATACCCTTTAAGATAGGGGAGGTTTAAACCCCCCCACTCCAGTGGTTTATATAAATGTTCCAGTTTTATTCGAACTCGTTTTCTTCCCCACACTAAATCATTAATTATTCTTTCCATGAGTTTAAAATATTTATCTTCTATCCAGGTAGGTGTATTCCTGAGCACATAAAGGAATTGTGGTAGTATCAGCATTTTAACCAATGAAACTCGGTCAGCTCTGGATAGGGGAAGTCTCAGCCAGATCCCTATTTTAGCTAAAATTTTTGTTATTAGGGGGATCAAATTAAGTTGTACAAAATTTTCAACCCTGGGCGATATAATCAAGCCCAAGTATTGAAAAGTGTCAACAATGTCCAACTGAGTCACAAGAACCTCTTTCTGTGGTAACGGGTCTATTGGCATCAAACTGGTCTTGGACCAGTTTATGAGCAGACCGGACACCTCACCAAATGATTTAACCATTTGAATAATTCTAGGAAGAGTTGTTTCCGTGTGGTCTATAAAAAAAAGAACATCATCCGCATATAAAGAGATACGGTCTTGCACTCCTATTGTTCCAAATCCTTTAACCTGATCATCCTGCCTGATAGCCAAAGCAAGGGGTTCAATGTAAATATCGAATAACAATGGGGATAGTGGGCAGCCCTGCCGCGTACCTCTATTTAAATCAAAACTAGTAGTCAGGATCCCATTAAGACTCAATTTTGCCGTGGGAGATCTATACAATAATTTAAGGATACCTATAAATCTTTCCCCAAAGCCCATCCTTGTCAGCACCCTCTAGAGGAAACGCAACTCCACCCTGTCAAAGGCCTTAGAGGCATCCAGTGACAGGATGGAGCGGGTAGTCCCCCCAGGGGCCTGTATGTTGGCAAGGAGCCGATGCAGATTGTGATGGGTACCCTTGTTTTGAATAAAGCCATTCTGATCTGCATGGACAATAGAGGAAATAACCCTAGAAAGCCTTGTGGCCAAAATCCTTGCAAGGAGCTTTACATCTGCATTAAGCAGTGAGATTGGTCTATACGATTCCAGATCTGCAGGATCCTTGCCTTTTTTAAAACAATTAATGTTATTACTGCTTCCATCATTGAATCTGGCAGTTTCCCATCCTCCACTGATTCAGCAAAGACCCCCAACAATCTAGGGAGAATAAACTCCTTGTATTTACTATAGAATTCGTATGGGAGTCCATCTGAACCGGGGGTGGAATTGGCCGAGCATAATTTAATAGCCCCCTCAAGTTCCTGAATTGAAAACTCTACCTCAAGTGCTTTCTTTTGAGCCCCGGTAATAGTTGGAAAAACAATGCCATCAAGATAAGAATCCATCATTTCATCTGTAATCTTGGATTCAGCTTTATAGAGATCTAAGAAGTGGTCCACAAAGGCTTTCTCTACCGGACCCTGTCCACTAACCATCCTACCATTGGCCAGTTGGAGATTATATATTTTTTGGATTCTTGAGTCGAGATCACTCTGGACAAAAGTTTACCAGGTCGCCCTGACTCTGTAAAATATTTTTGCCCTTTAAAAAATAAACTTTGTTGGGCCTTATCCAGCAAGAAGTTAGAGTATGCTTGTGTGGTACTTTGCATACTTTCCCTATTCTCCTCCGTCTTATTTGTATAGAAGGATTGTGTCGCCAGAGATGCTAGTTCTTCTAGGTTTTTCTGTTTCTTCCCGTACTCCTTTCTGAGGTTCGCAATGTTACTAACCATCATTCCCCTCATGTAGGCCTTAAAAGTATCCCATACCACTTGGATTTTTGCTGAGCCATAGTTGTTATCCCAAAATCGGTTAATTTCATTCTGAATTATTTCATGTCTCTTTATTACTGATAACCAATAAGGGTTTAATCTAAATGGGGGTCTCTGTATGTGTCTTTTCTGAGTCAAACAAAGTTCAAGGAGTAGCGGCAAGTGGTCCGAGATTGACCTTGTTTCATACTTCATTCGCTTTACCAGTCTCGCATATCTTCTATTTATCAGGGTGTTGAGGGAAGGGACATATTCAGGTGTGCATGTGTATATATATATATATATATATATATGTATATATATATATATATATGTGTATGTATATGTATGTATATATGTATATATAGGCCCTTCTTCTGGGCCCGTCCAGTTGTGATGTGTTGCACACATAGAGATGTATGTGTGCCCCCTGGGCGGCATGCATCTCTATGTGTGTAAGCCATATGGGTACATATATATCTATGGATGTGGCCCAGACAGCTATGGATGTATATGGGCCCCTATAATATAGGAGGGATTATTCCTGCCCCTATGTTAATATAATGTCCGTTCATATATGCGTATAGATGTGCCCCAAGCATCTATACGCATATATGCCGGAATCCCGCCGAAGTGCGCCTGCCAGGTGGGTGGAGGAGACCGACAGTTGGACAATTATGTCCAGCGTCGGCCTCTACAAAGGACAGAGGATCAATAAGATCCTCTGCCCTTTGTAACCATCTCCGGCCGCGCCAGAGATGGTGCGCCTAACAGAGACATGGGAACAAAGAGTTCCCATGCCCCTGTGAGTGGCTGACCTCCGGCGCTGTAATTACAGCGCCGGAGGTAAGCGTCCGCTTCACAGGCGGGAGGATCAAAGGATCCCCCCCCCTGGAAGCGCGCTCCGAGATCCTCGGGCCGGCGCGGTGACGTCACATCACCACGCCGGCCCACGGGTTGAGGCCGGCGGTGCGCATGCGCACGGCGCCAAGAGGAGGACTGCGAGCGGGCGCCGCGAAGTTTAAATAGACCGGCGGCGCTCCGCTCTGCAGTCAGGTAAGTCTACCACCACCAGCAAGCGAGGCATCCCCTGGACAACGAGCCCCCCTGGACAACGAGCATATTACCGCTAAGTATATCCCCCTCCCTATACCACCAACGATATATATATATATATACATATATAGATATATATATATATATTATCCCCTGCCATATAACCCCTTATACCACCAACGATCCCCTGTCCCTGATTAACCCCTCATATCCCCTGCCATATAACCCCTTATACCACCAACGATCCCCTGCCCCTGATTAACCCCTTATAGCCCCTAACCCTCAACCCACCAACTTCTGTGTTCCCCTATAGCCCTGGTTTCCCCATAACCCCTGGTACCTTCCCCTGCCCTGAGCCTAATCCCACTGTGTTCCCCCAGGATCCTACCCCTGACACCCCTTCCCGACTGCCCTGCTTATCCCAGACGCAGCAGTGTCTGGATTTACCCCTTGTTATTCCCGTAGGGAGAGTATATTGATAGGATTGGGTGGGCTTCTGGTAAATGTATGTATGTGTATTATAGTTAGATACTGGGGAGGAATTGGGATTGTGTTAGCGTAGACAGAACCGTATTAGTGTGTGTACTTACCTTGCTGTGGGTTGCCATAAACTATATATACCTATTCCCTTTGATATAGATATATATAGTTGGAAAAGTAAGGCGCGACAGCCATAGTTGTAGTGTATTGTTGGTACTGTATTATTAGTGTATTATGTGTGTTATGTTCAGTAAGGATTAATAAATACTGTCATATTTATACCTATTGTGTAACGTGTGGTTACTAGCGGTAGTTAGTAAGGCGCATGCAGCTAGTTTAGTGGTTAGTGTAAGGCAACCAGTAGCGATTTGTTGTTACGTAAGGCATAAATAGGCGGAGTTATCATAAGACGACCCACCCCTATTTATGAATATTAATTATTGAGATTTGCATAAATACCAATAATTAATATCCCCTTTAACATTGGCGAGCCAGGCCCACTGCTAGGAATTTGTTTTCTGTGTTTGGTTTTGGTGAAAAGAATCGCTTACGCTGTGAACTAGTCAGGCGGGAGGGACGCGGTCAGTGGATTCTGAGCGTCCATTGCCTGATAGTTCGTACAGGTAAAGCGGTTTGTTCAATCAGAACCAGACACAGAGCAATCTCTACAGCAGAGAATCTAAAAAATTTTCTGTATTAATATTTTCTGATTCCTTTACACGCCCACTGAAGAGAGTACCGTCGTCATTGAAGTCGAACATAAGTCGTCTGGCTGGTCGGGAGAAGGCGTTCCGAATATTGAAGGACCTCCTCCACGCAGCAACACAGCACAACAAACGACACCAATGAAGATGGCCTCTCGTCAAAAAGTAAGTATGAACTTCGCCACACTGCAACACCTCAGCAAACATAGCACATACAACCCCATCATCCCCACCACGTACAAATCCACTGAGCTGCTATGGTCCACTTTATTGGACCAGGCATACGCTCATGACAAACTCTGCATTAATCGCAGCATGTTTAAAAAAACCAAAAAACGACTCCAAATGTTAGCCAAATTGGTTCACACCTTTGAGGATATCATTTGGAAGCCGGAACATCTGGAAACACTTAACAGCACGTCAAAGGCAGAGGAAGTTTCCAACACTGCAAACTTCCACTGCAATTGTTGTGTTGAGAACATTAAACAATTACACACATTACAAACACAATTACAAGAGAAATCCCAGTGTACGGTCGAGAGGGGCAGGGAGATTTGCGTGTTAGAGTCTAGACTCTCGGACAAGGAGAGTTTCTACTCTGACATGGATAAGGAACTGCTCAGACTGTACACTGAGATAAACCAGTTCAGGAACAATACGATATCTATGGATAACATGATTGTTCAACTTCGAGAGGACCTGGCTGCAAAAACACAAACCATTGCGGATTTGCAGCAGGTCATCTCGAATCTGTCACGGCCTGGTGCTAACAGTATGGTGCCCACGAAACAGGTTTGTGTTTCGGAAACGGCACAGGGGGAGATAGCGGCGACAGCGCCAAGATCTTCCACGGATCAAACATCCGATACAGTAGACACTAGGGGACAGGTGGAACGGACGCTACATTTCACCCACACACCCAGGGAGAATAGTAGCAACCGATCCCAGGAACAGGGCAACGATTGGAGAGAGGAAAGTGGTTGGCCATTTACCACTTCCAATCCGCCAACGCGTCCGGAAAGACAGGAAGATTTTTATCCTAACCATTCCAGTATGGAAAGGATAAACTTCCTGTTACGGATCTGCAAGGAGATCCCAACATATGATCCCAGTGTAGATCCGTTTACTTCATGTGATATCTTCGAGGGTCACTGTAACAAGTATTCAGTGGCTCACGAATATCGCATGGAGTTATTCAAGTTATGGTTACCTACACACCTAAACCAAAGGTATGAGGTAACGGGGAGGACGCAACCCATGAATGGACAGTTTTATGACAAGGAGGAACGTCTCTCCATACTCATGAGACTGGCAACGGGCCATTGGGACGTCACTCCGGATATCCTGTCCAAGTTCAAACCCACTATACATGACGAACCTCTGTCTATGTGTAGTCGGTTTGAAGCGATGTACAGAAGGGTTACAAAGGATCACGGTATTGGAATTCCACAGGGTATGATACGTATGTTTGTGGAAAAATTCCCATACCTTGACACTGCAATCCGGTTGAGTGCAGCTAGGGAGCCATCCCTCACGGATGCTGCTATGATTATTGAGCAGTGCAGACAGGATACACTGCTCAATAGGAAATCCGTCAAAGTGACGGAGCGTGCGCCTGTACACGATACATCTCAAGATGAACGGGTACAGCACACAAAAGGTAACTCGGCTATTCGCCCCACAGCCCCGCCATTGGAAAGGATGGGAGGCATTCGATGCTTCCTATGTTTACAATACGGGCACATAAAGAGGAATTGTCCACAATGGTCACGTAACAACCGGACAAATCCTGAGAGAACAGGCAATAATAACGGTTTCAAGATGAAACCTAATTATGCCAAACCAGTGGGGGAATATCTGGGACATTCACAGGTCCAGACACCAAAACGTGTGGCTGTTGTGAATGACCCAGCGCGTTCGGTAATGAGTGTGGAATCCCGGGAATCCACACGAAGGGTCCATAGCAAGAACCCACAAGTGGCAGTATGTACCTCACAGGTACCTACTGGGAGTCTGGTAGAAATTGATTGAAGATCAGGGATCCCTAAAGATCTGGCGCCAGTATGTCCCATCATACTGGATTCTTCAGGGAGACCCCACATAAAGGCCAAAATCAAAAATCAGGACGCCGAAATCATGCTTGACACTGGTGCGGAAATTTCCATTACCAATGTCAAACATGATTTACATCCCAACAGCCCTCAGTGTGTGGTGATCGGATTTGATCACCAACAAGGGGGGGTGAGGGCCCACAGAATAGAAGAAGTAATTGTCCAGATTACCAGTCACACGACCCTTAGGATCCCCATGTGGTATTACCCCGGTTCTGACAACATTATTGGAACCGACGTAATGACACAAAATGGGTGGATCTTAGATCTGGCAAATAGTATTGTATGGAAGGGTCCCAGACAATCCAAGGTGTTTGTCATCCAACGCCAGTTTCTGGGACCACCATTGCCAACAATAGAGGACTCTACTGAAGTACTTGAACACAAATGGCCTGAGATCTCGCATAATCCAGACCTTGAGCCTATTGTGTATGAGTACCCCGATATGTGGGCCCAGGGAAAAAACGATTGTGGCAGACTGATTGGTGTTCAGGTGGACATACAGGGTCCCGACCCTCCACCTCAACGCCAATACCGCTTTCCGCCAGAAGCCACCTATTCAATTTTGGACACCGTCCAAGAATTGAAAACTAGGGGGGTGGTCATAGAGGGCAATTCTAAATGCAACAATGCCCTCTGGCCAGTAAAGAAAAAGGACACCAATGCATGGAGGCTCACCATAGACCTCCGGGTCCTCAACAAATACACCCCAATGTCCGCTCCAGTGGTGGCACAGACTCCCGACATCATGGCCAGAATAAGCGGCAAAAGTCGCATATTCTCAACCATAGATGTTGCCAATGGGTTCTTCTCAATTGAACTCACTGAAAACTGTAGGTACAAATTTGCCTTTACAGTAGGGGACAAACAGTACATGTTTGGTGTACTCCCCCAGGGGTTCCACAGTAGTCCCACATATTTTCACCAGGCATTGGCAGCTGTTCTGAGTGTATTCTCACGGCCAGAATGCCTTCTGCAATACGTGGATGACCTGCTCTTACACACAGAAACCATAGAAGAACACTTGGTTCTGTTAAAAGAGCTATTGGGACTCCTGGCCAAGTCAGGACTCAAGCTGAGTCCCCACAAGGCAAATTTGGCCAGAACAGAGGTGACTTTCCTTGGAGTCCAAATTTCTTTTGGAGCCAAAGGAATCGTGGCAGCCAGAGTGGAAGCCATGGTAAAATTACCTAGACCGGGCACTCTACAGGATTTGAGAAAATTCCTGGGAGTTGCTAATTTTATGAGGGAGTTCATAGAGGATTTTGCTGCCAAAGCAAAACCCCTCTATGAACTCCTCAGAGGAGAAGACCCCTCAATCAAAGGTTGGTCTGATGCACAGGAAGAGGCCTTTTCTGTTTTGAAAAGGGACCTCTCCTCTGCCCCTGTATTGGCCACTCCCCATCCTGAAGGGGAAATAGCCATACAGGCGCATGCAGGGACGGAGTCTATCTCAGCGGTCCTCCTACAGCAGATAGGGTATGACACTAGACCGCTGGGATACTTCTCCAGGTTACTTTCGCCTGTTGAACGAGGGTTCGATGAGTGTGCCAAACAACTGGCAGCCATACACTATGCCGTCAAAACCACTGAGCATATTGTAGGCTTCAGGCCCCTCACTTTACAGACTCCACACTCTCCATTGGCCCTCTTGCTCCGTGATACACTCCCTGGAGTCTCCCAACAGAGATTCGGGAGGTGGATTATGGATCTCAGTGGCCGGAGTCTGCAGGTGAACCACAAAGCCAAGTATGTTCTGTCCCAGTTATTGAACCTAACTGGCACCGAACATGACTGTGGCCAACCAGCGCATATCAACGCGCCACAAATTTTCAGGACCGATAAACATCCAGAAGACAGAGTCATCTTTGTGGATGGCTCTCGATTTTTCATGGATGGGACCTATGTCACAGGTTTTGCTGTGCTGGATGAGACCACAGGTACCCAGAATCTTGTCAAGTTACCAGGTCACATGTCAGCACAGCGGGCGGAACTGGAGGCGGTCAAGGAAGCCTTGCTTCTTCAACCCCCAGGGAAACGAACTATATATAGCGACAGTTCATATGTAGTTCGTTCTCTCACCCTGCACCTGGACACCTGGAAAAGACGAGGATTTGTGGATAGCCAAAACAAACCTCTGGCTCATTTGTCGGTCCTGAAAGGACTTTGGGAATGGGGCATGGCACACACGGCGGAAGCAGCCATCATAAAAATCCCTGCGCATCAGAAAGGGGATGAGCCTTTGACGTTAGGTAACAACAAGGCGGATGAATTGGCCAAACTAGCGGCAGTGTCTGGGATCCTTCAGGAAACAGACACTGAGCCGTTACCTCAGGTTAACCCAAGGGCGTCAGCCCTGAAGCCGGTGTTGCAGCGAGTTCCTCCTGCAGATGGTCCGTGGTCCGCACTACAAATAGATTTTATCGGACCTTTACCAACAGGAAGTCGTAACTATCGTTACGCACTGGTGGTAGTGGATGTCTTCTCTAAGTGGGTAGAAGCCATCCCCACGGTTAATGATTCGGCTACAACCACTGCCCGTGTTCTCTGGGAACAGGTTCTGTCACGATGGGGTATCCCCAGATTGATAGAGTCGGACAGAGGGACCCATTTCACGGGTAAGGTAATGAAAGCACTTTGTGGTCTTTTAGATATAAAGCAAAGGTTTCATGTGCCTTACCACCCTCAGTCTGCGGGCATCGTGGAGCGGATGAACCGGACCATAAAAACACGACTTTCTAAAGCACTACTGGAGAAAGGTTCCTCATGGGTAACCTCTCTGCCAGCCGTGCTAATGGGAATCCGAGCTACCGAGGCTACTAGTACCGGTATCACCCCATTTGAACTAATGACCGGACGCAAAATGCCCCTATGCCTACCCAATGAACCCCTAGTGTCAGAACCAGTGAAGAACGCCATCGCCAGAGACCTGTTTCTCCAACAGGTACAACTAAACCTGAAGGAGTTATTGCCTCATGCAGCGATACGGCTACACAGACCGTATCTACAGGGGGAAACGCCAATGCCCTCTGTAGGAGAGCTAGTGATGGTGAAAATCTTCCGTCGGGCCGGCCCCTGGGATGCAAACTGGGAAGGACCCTATCAGGTTCTTGAAGTAATGGGTGACACCATGCTAAAGGTGCAAAGGCCGATGACGACCAAGAAAAAGTCACGTAGGCGACAGGGAGTTTTATGGATCCATATCGACCAGGCCAAGGTCACCCGAGCCTCCCCAACTCAATGACATGAACCCTCACAGAGTTGGGTGACCGGGGGGGGGGGGGGGTGTTTTGGTGGGTCGAGGGTGGATCCATGAAACTAATTACATTCACATTGAATTAACAGATCACGGGAGGGAGACTCACCAAGGTTACGACTAGCCTGAAAAGATATACAAATCCTCTGAACATGGCATATCCCCAATTTGTGGCACTGGTGGTAAGCATGATGATGGCAGGTTCAACCTCTTTGGGGGAGGGCCTGGGAGTTAAGATAGATATGGCTGACATATCTATGAATAAACCCGGCCTTTTAATGGTGGAATGTTTGGAGGGCAAAATCCTGAAACCATACGAGAACTTTTCATTTACACCAGGACAGTGGTATCTGTATGGTTTCCAGAGGGAGAGTTTTGCCCAAGGTGTAATTCAACATTATACCCCTGTGGAGAATGTGTCTGCCATACAACATGATTTACATGCACTCTGCCTCAAAGAATTCAGACATTTTCGGGACTCTGACCCTACTCCTATGAGATCCTTAAGATGGGTGTCTAAGGACCCTCACTTACATCCTTACAAACAAGTGGAAGCCAACACTACCACAGTGTTGTGTACCAAGGAGGGGGTTCTGAGTCCCGAGGATGTCACGGGTGCAGAGTATAGTGGCTGGTATATCCTTAAAGCTACCTTCATAAGGAGGGATAGCCAAGATGGGCTGAGGGTAAGGACATATTTTGACAGACCCATTCCGGTAAAGGGCACCCTAAAAGCTTATTGTATGTTAAGAGATTCCCAGATGATTATCACTAGGGAATCCAGTTATGTTCAAGGACATGTGTCCACAGATTACATACGAACCAGTATAGTGATGCTAAAGTTAAACTGCAGTAACTCTGGCCAGGCCCTATGGAATGACCAGAGTGGTCCGGTAAAACTGGAAGGCTTTTACCGAGCCACCGTTTTAAAAGTACGGACAGATGCCAAGGATCCCAGGTATGCTCAGTTAAAGGGATCTCCATCCATACGGTCCTTTATGATCACCATCATGAGAGACAATTGTGTTCAGGAGGTGACTGGATATTATTTCGTCACCTATGCCCACTGGGAACAAGATACCCACATGGTAACCTTGGACACTAATCCCTGGAGTTGGGATTTAGTGTGCAATGGGGTGGATACCCCTACAGTGGATGTATGGATGGACGGTACCCCTATGAATGAGGAATACCGGGGTAGGTATGTGTCTTCCGATTGGAAAGACCCCAGTGGCAGGGATATTAACTTTGACATCAATATAGATGGTTCGTTTAGATGGCCTTTTTGCGAGGCAGTAGATAAAGGGTGCTGGACATTTACACAATGGGCCTATCTGTCTAAATCCAAACCCGTAGGAAAACTAGTGCTACAGGTTGGAGAAAATGACCAATGGTATCCGTTCAGAGGTAGAGGGCAAGTTTGTGTAACGGTGGTGAGGATCCCCTATGAAGCGACAGGTCTACAACCTGTAAAAATGCATTTAGACTCTTGCAACGCCCCTATCCATCAATTGGCAGATCCTATAGCTCCTCAACTGTCCTCCCCATGGAAGATCATCACGGGGACAAAATTCGTCCTATTTACTTGGAGAATTTCTGTAGATGACTTCCGAGTCGACCAGTGGGATCACAGATGTGGGGAGTTTGTGAGGAACCAAATTGACATGATAAGAGGTTGGATAGAGGCGGGGCAAGAGGTAAGAAAGGACGATCTCATACACAGAAATCACAGGGGAAGAAGAAACCTGATGGGACTAGGCCGAGGTGCATTGGGAGTGGGCGCCCTGAACACTATGGATATGGAAGTCCTGAGAGGTAAACTTGGGGATGTTGCGCGACACGCCGGAGAAGGATTCGAGACCCAGCTTGATGTAAACCACGTCTTAGAGGGTTTGCAACATTCGCACATAGATGCCACTACCTCTCTATCTTCTGCTTTACGAGAGAAGTTTAGAAGGTTAGTTGTGGGTCTCTTGGAAGAACAGGATAGAGCTCAGCTCGCACTGGCGTGTACGCAGGTCCAGAGTGAACTCTCAGGCAACCTTAAACATATTGTATCATCATTGTACGGCGGCCACTTCCCATTTAACCTCCGCCAACGGGTAAGTCCTCTTATATCTCCTTTTGCAGCCAATCACACCAACTGGTGGGTAGTCCAGTGGCACGGCTGTAGGAATCTCACTTGCACTGCTTCGTCATTGGCTCCTGTATCTGGCCATCTTAGACAGGGTTACAGTGCAATTAACTTAGGGATTGTCATAAATAACCAGACGGTGCTTCATCCACAGCTCCCCCCGGGCGTTCTAACCTATGAGAGAGGCCATCCTTATCTGTTAGACACAGAGGGATGTTGGAAGAAAGAGGATGCTATCCTCTGTCAAGGTAGTCAGGATCGGGTGTTAAGACACCAATGTTGGAGCACCGAGGGGTCCTGTGAGATGAAGGCCAGCCCAATACCCTCATCCCTTAAATACTTGGGACAGGGGTATTGGTGCTGGTACCAAAGGCAAAACATGTCTTATACAATCTATGGAACTAACTGCACTGAGAGAGGAGAACTCCTCCCTGGAGCGTATTGCACCCTTAGTCCCGTCCTAGGTTTAGATGTCGCAGAGTTACAAGGAAGGACACCAATCACCCCGGAGAAGAGACTCGACATCCGCCCTGACGTACCCGTGAGACTCCAGAAGATCCCTCTTGGCTTTGGGATAGAACTCAAACATCTCCTGCTAGACTTCAGCCAAGAAGACGAAATAATTAAGAATCTTCGAGAAACAGAGAAACAGGCCACCATCCAACTGATGCACGACAAGAATAAAATAACGGCAATCACAACTGCGTTGGACAAAGACTCCAAGATCTCCTGGTGGGAAAGTCTGTTCGGCTACAGTCCAAAGGCAACATCCTTCTTCAACCTATTGATTCATCCGGTGATAGTTCTTCTGGTTCTGGTAATCGTCATGTACACGGGACTGTGTCTAATCTACAGGAGGGTCAAGAGACTTGCGGACCAGCTAAACCAGAACCAGACAGAACTTCACGAAGTTAATCGTAGGAGGCTCAGGACTTAGCTCCAACAAAGTCCTGAAGCCAGAGATCGCATGGACATACGGTTTCCTATGAAGGTCGGGATGAAAATCCAAAAGCCATCCTGTGACCTCATAGTATTGTGTGTGTATATAAATATTGTGTGGTAGTAGCTTTTCCTATGAGGGTTCAGGATGTACCTCCAAAGCCATCCTGTGACCTCATAGCATTGTGTGTATGTATACACGTATTATAGTAGATTTTCGTAGGAGGGTTCGGGGTATAATCATAGGCCACCCTAGGACCTCATCATATCGTGTATAGATTTATATTGATTATTTGCATGTGAGTTCCTCATGTACCCATGGACACTCTGGGTGCAAGTGTGCGACAGCCATGATACAAAATGGCTGGACGCACACTTGCATCCTATGGTATGAGTCTCTATGGGTACACACTGAATTGAATTGGGCTGTATTGGGAGGGATGTGACATGTTTGTATGAGTGGGGTAGGATAGATTCCCTAGGGTCAGGCCCCTCATCACTAAGGTATTTGCCGCTTCAATATCGACAATGGTGACTTTTTGTAAGGGTTGGACTGAATGATGGTAGTGCGGGGTTCCTTCCCGCAGGTAGGATTTAGGTACTATGACATCACCTCTCACCTGAAAATCTGACCTGCCTTGTAAAAACCTATGTATCTGTCCATGGGAGAACCTCTCCAACAACTGAGTCTTAAATTAAGATGAAAGTCATACTGGTGTTGAAAGGTCAGCCTACGGCCGTCCGTACCCCATAAGGAGGTGCTACATTAATTTCCGGCACTAACATTGGGGGTAACGGACGCCAGAAGAACAACACTGGCAAAGAGAGAACACGGTCACTGAGTGGAGTGATTTAAAGACAGTGAGGGTGAAGCCATTCCAGAGTCAGAAATAGACTACATAGGGAGTGGCTGACACCTGAGGATCATAATATAAGAGGCCAAGGAAGTTATCCAAAGAGAAGACGATGTATTCGGTGGGTGGAAGCGTTTGGTGAAGGGCAGGTCGGAGATGTTGGTCATTATAGGTGATGTCTAGGTACCTAAGGGTCATATTACTTCAGTCCTTCCTGAATCGTCACCTAGAGGGCGATTGAGAGGAGACTAATACATCCCAACCCTTCCCCCAAAATGTTTATTGTCGTGTTCCCGACAACAGGGGGATTGTTGAGGGAAGGGACATATTCAGGTGTGCATGTGTATATATATATATATATATATATATATATATATATGTATATATATATATATGTGTATGTATATGTATGTATATATGTATATATGTATATATAGGCCCTTCTTCTGGGCCCGTCCAGTTGTGATGTGTTGCACACATAGAGATGTATGTGTGCCCCCTGGGCGGCATGCATCTCTATGTGTGTAAGCCATATGGGTACATATATATCTATGGATGTGGCCCAGACATCCATGGATGTATATGGGCCCCTATAATATAGGAGGGCTTATTCCTGCCCCTATGTTAATATAATGTCCGTTCATATATGCGTATAGATGTGCCCCAAGCATCTATACGCATATATGCCGGAATCCCGCCGAAGTGCGCCTGCCAGGTGGGTGGAGGAGACCGACAGTTGGACAATTATGTCCAGCGTCGGCCTCTACAAAGGACAGAGGATCAATAAGATCCTCTGCCCTTTGTAACCATCTCCGGCCGCGCCAGAGATGGTGCGCCTAACAGAGACATGGGAACAAAGAGTTCCCATGCCCCTGTGAGTGGCTGACCTCCGGCGCTGTAATTACAGCGCCGGAGGTAAGCGTCCGCTTCACAGGCGGGAGGATCAAAGGATCCCCCCCCTGGAAGCGCGCTCCGAGATCCTCGGGCCGGCGCGGTGACGTCACATCACCACGCCGGCCCACGGGTTGAGGCCGGCGGTGCGCATGCGCACGGCGCCAAGAGGAGGACTGCGAGCGGGCGCCGCGAAGTTTAAATAGACCGGCGGCGCTCCGCTCTGCAGTCAGGTAAGTCTACCACCACCAGCAAGCGAGGCATCCCCTGGACAACGAGCCCCCCTGGACAACGAGCATATTACCGCTAAGTATATCCCCCTCCCTATACCACCAACGATATATATATATATATACATATATAGATATATATATATATATTATCCCCTGCCATATAACCCCTTATACCACCAACGATCCCCTGTCCCTGATTAACCCCTCATATCCCCTGCCATATAACCCCTTATACCACCAACGATCCCCTGCCCCTGATTAACCCCTTATAGCCCCTAACCCTCAACCCACCAACTTCTGTGTTCCCCTATAGCCCTGGTTTCCCCATAACCCCTGGTACCTTCCCCTGCCCTGAGCCTAATCCCACTGTGTTCCCCCAGGATCCTACCCCTGACACCCCTTCCCGACTGCCCTGCTTATCCCAGACGCAGAAGTGTCTGGATTTACCCCTTGTTATTCCCGTAGGGAGAGTATATTGATAGGATTGGGTGGGCTTCTGGTAAATGTATGTATGTGTATTATAGTTAGATACTGGGGAGGAATTGGGATTGTGTTAGCGTAGACAGAACCGTATTAGTGTGTGTACTTACCTTGCTGTGGGTTGCCATAAACTATATATACCTATTCCCTTTGATATAGATATATATAGTTGGAAAAGTAAGGCGCGACAGCCATAGTTGTAGTGTATTGTTGGTACTGTATTATTAGTGTATTATGTGTGTTATGTTCAGTAAGGATTAATAAATACTGTCATATTTATACCTATTGTGTAACGTGTGGTTACTAGCGGTAGTTAGTAAGGCGCATGCAGCTAGTTTAGTGGTTAGTGTAAGGCAACCAGTAGCGATTTGTTGTTACGTAAGGCATAAATAGGCGGAGTTATCATAAGACGACCCACCCCTATTTATGAATATTAATTATTGAGATTTGCATAAATACCAATAATTAATATCCCCTTTAACACAGGGCAAGATCTATTCTGGACATAGATTTACCTGCTTTACTAATGCATGAAAAGGCCCTTTTCCCCTGTCCTAGGTATCCCCAAACATCTTCGAACCCAACCTCAGAACAAAACCGTGCCAAGGTTGACCCCTGAACAGGGTTATCTCCCTTGACACTCATAGAGACCCTATCCAATACAGGATTAATGACACAGTTAAAATCGCCAATAATCAATGTTGGGCACTCTGGCCATTTATCCATAAATGATAGCAAAGAGTTGAGGATTGAAAAGGAGAATGGCGGTGGAATATAGACAAAAGCCAGGATACATGTCTTCCCCCTCAACCTGCAGTATAGTAAGATAAATCTCCCTTGCTGGTCGACAGAGGATGCCTCGCACACGAAATCAATCGTTCTATGTATAAAAACAGTAACACCTCTGGAGTAGCTGGAAAAAGTAGAATGATACGTGTGCGCAGCCCATCCCCTGCCGACCACCCTGGAGGTCTCCCCAGTAAGATGCGTTTCCAACAAACATACTATTGCTGGGAGATGAATCCGTGTCAAATCAAAGACCGCTTGTCTCTTTCCTTTATCCCCCAAACCGCTTAAATTCCAAGCGAGAATTCTAACAGACATTATAAAAAGCGGTTAGGTGAAGTAGGGGAAAAAGGAAGAAGGGAAAAAAATAAAAAAAAGACGCATCACAGCCCAAATCCCACCCTCCATACAAATAATCTGCCACATATTGTAGCAGATTCCTCTCTTGTGACCATCCCTCCCGCACTCCCCCCTGCTCGGCACCTCCCGAAAAAAAAAAATATATATATTGCGGGTATAAAAAACCCTCTAATAGTTATTGTTCCCGGCAAGTCCTAAAACAGCTGAGTCACATATCATTGCGTTCAAGCCAATCCGCGGCTTTATCCGGAGTATCAAAAAATAAGATTGTGTCCTTGAAAATAATCCGAAGTTTTGCTGGGAACATAAGGGAGTATTTGATATCCCTTTCTCTTAGCTTCTTTTTTACCATCATAAATGAGCGTCTCTTTTCTTGGATGTCTTTTGAAAAAATCAGGAAAAAAGGCCAATCTATTTCCGTTATATACAAATGGTGAGCATTCCCTCGCCCTTCTCAGTAGCATATCTCTGTCCCCAGTAGTCAATAATTTAACAAGAAATGTCCGAGGTTGTCTCCCAGGGATTGGTTTGCCACTAGTGATGAGCGGCAGGGGTAATATTCGAATTCGCAATATTTCGCGAATATTTGGGCGAATATTCGCCATATATTCGAAAATTCGCGAATTCATGATCTCCAGGCATTATTTTCTTGATTGCGAAAATTCGCATAAAATTCACCTAAAATTTTCGCATAAAAATTCGCATGAACTGGCATTTTAAAAAAAAATCGAATATTCGCGATTTACGAATATATTTAGCGATATTCTAAATATTCGCGAATTCTCGAAGTGCCGATATTCGCGATTAAAATTCGCAATTCGAATATTCGTGATCAACACTATTTGCCACCTGGGACCCGATGAGCTCTTTCTATCATGAATAGAGGAGAAAACGGATCCCTCCCAAAGTTCTCCAGGATTAATGTCTGTATAAATTGAATTGAATTCTTATCTTCGGCACCCTCTGGGACCCCCAGAATTCTCACGTTATATATTCGCGATCTATCTTCAAGATCTACCACCTTTTTCTTCAAAAGATTGAATTCTATCTTCAGAGTGGAGATTTCAGAGTTTGTTTTTTGGGATTAATTCTGTATAAGAGCCATAGAGCTCTCCACATTCTTGACTCTGTCTCGAATTTTTGACATATCGTCTCTAATCAATCCCACATCAACTTGGATGGGCCCGAGCTGAGTTGTAATGCCCTGTATTAAATCCCCGTTTTGTTTTACCGCCAACAATATTTCTTTTAGCGGAGAGGAATTGACAATGGGCATATCTTCTCCCTCCATTCCCTCTTCCTCCTGGGAGTGTCCAGAGGCTTTTTGTGGTTCTGTTTCCGTCACTCCAAAATTATCATTTTTTTTTAACCAATGTCCTTTTGTCCCCCCTTGTATTCACCCTTGGAGACCTCAAGAATTGATCTATTTTTGTCGCTTCAAAGGTTTTAGTATTCGGTTTCTGGCCGGAGAGATCCGCCGAGCGCCTACTGTTTTTTGGAGCCATTTCTTTTTTTCCTTTTCCTTCCCCCCCCCCCCCCCTTTCTTCTTTCTCCTTCTCTTCTCTTCCCCCTCCTTTTTCAAACTGCTCCTTTATTTCTTTTTTTTTCTCTCCCCCCTTTTTTACCTCCTTTTCTTCCTCTTTTTTTTTTTTTCTTTCTTTTACTCGCCTTTACTTTATATTCCTCTCCCCCTTTTTTATTTGTATTTGTGATATATTTTGTATTCACCTCCTTGTTCTCTCTTACAAACAAAACATGCACAGTATGGGGTGAGTACACTCTAGTAAAGTTTCCATTAGGTATGCTCTAGTAGACTACCAACCTTTTTCGGTTAGTTTTATTAATAGTAGGTTAGTTAGTTAGTTAGTTAGTTAGTTAGTATGGGGAGGAAGAAGGAGATGGGGGAGCCAAAAGAAACAAACAGGAACAATCTCACCAGCTTGAGCATACAAGTGTCCACAGAGATCCCACCTGGACGTCCAAACGATGGCCCCTCGATCCCAGGAATCACTTGAGGGGGGCAGAGCAGGAGAAGGTAGAGGCCCGTCCAAAGGAGGGGAGCGATTAACATCGGCAGGAGACCGGAGACGGAGCCGGAGAGTCAGGAGGCGAACCAGCAATCAAAGAATCCAGAATCCCGAATACAGAAGGAACCAGCTGATCGCGCTTCACGCGCTTCATGCAGCAGGAGCCAGCAGCAGGAACCAGCTGATCGCACCTCACCCCACCGGCCAGGAAGCAGCCGGAGCGCCAAGCACGAACCCAGGGAGAGAAGAAAAGAATCCAGCGACCCTCTATCCAGGCGATCCCAGCGAGGTACATCCCAGGTGCGGTGAGAGAGGCAGGAGGATCGGGGGGGCGAAGGTACAAACACCGCTGGGAAGCGAGCAGAGTCAGGGGCTAAGGGGACAACATACACCCCAGAACCATGGAGGCAGAAATGGCCACGGAGACGCCAGGAGGAGCGTGATAGTGGGATAGCCGAGCCACGGGGGGAGAGGAGAGCGTGACGTGCTACGTCTACGTCATTGCGTCAAACGTCAGTCCCTGTCATTTTAATCCTTGACAACTCAGGGTACCTCACTTGAGTTCCATGTAGAAATAACATCACCATGGTCCCAGAGAACTGCTCTCAGGGTCTGAAGTGATGCAGGCCATATATTCTAAAGTGTGGGCTAGTTTCTTGCAGCTTTACTTGTATGAACCTAGCCATGTCTCAAATCTTGACTGCAGTACAGCAAATTTGCCTGGCAAACATATTGTAAAAGAAATTCACATTGAGATTAATTTTAATGTAAACTTTGATAGAATGAATGTAGCAAATATTTATTTTATAGCTGGAGTAAAGTAAACATTTCAGTCTTGTTTTCTTAGTAAATTCCACAGCATAAGGCTCGGCTCGCTGAACCATGTCTGGAAAAGCTCCTCTGTGCCTGTGCATCATTCCTGCAATAGATAATTTTATACACCTTGCCCACAGGGAGCGCATATTGGATTAGATCTTAGTGAAAAATCAATATCTGCAATATATGAAGGGAAATGTTAAAAATAAATTAAATTAGAGTATTGAAATTCATAACCCTAACTGGATTGATTTAAGTGTTTATAAATTGCCAGTTGTTACTGCAGGTGATCAATTCACTCTTTGAAATTAGGGAAACATAAAAGATGTCATGCTAAACAGGCAAGCAGTTCAACGCAATAAAAAGGGAACCTGTCACCATGAAATGCAGTGCAATCTGCAGGCAGCATATTATAGAGCAGGAGGAGCTGAGCAAATTGATATATATTTTTGTGGGAAAATCTTTACTCTTTCCATACTTAGGATTCCCGGGGGTGGTTGTATCTGCTCAGCTCCTCCTGTGCTATAGCATGCTACCTGCAGATTACACTGCATTTTCATAGTGACAGGTTTGCTTTAAAGGGAATGTGTGATTAGGAAATAACCTAATGTACCATCCAAGTTTTTATGTTAAAGGAGTTTTCCAGGATTTTAATATTGATGACCTATCCTCAGGATAGGTCAATATCAGATCGGCGGGAGTCTGAAACCCGGCACCCTGCTGATCATCTGGTTCCCATTCAAAAGTGCTTTATTTGTAATAAAATAAAAAGCTATGTGGTCCATCGGGTTCCTTTAGGGCTTACTTTGTTTTAACGGGAAAACATTTCCGCTAAAAATTACAATCTTTAACAGAGGCTCTTAAAGGGGTATTCTGGTTGTTAAAATGTCTGTCCTATCTACAGCAAACAAAAAATCTTATGGTAATATATACAGTTGGTCATTTTCTGATGACACATTTCATTTAAGTAAACCTTTCCATTTATTTAGTAACTTCTCAAGCAAAAAGTGTACACAACTGTAACTCGGAAGGATCTTGAGATCCAGGCTCGGACTGGCCCACAGGGGTACAGGGAATCCCCCGGTGGGCCCCTGAGCAAGGTGGGCCCCTAGTCTCCTACCCCCAGCACAAGTGGCACATAACACATTAGATTTAGTTTACTACATACATATATTCAATGTACAGCACCTGTCACGACCATGGTCGTGACTCCCCCGCATGCAGTTGCCTGCGGTTTGGTCTTATTGTTCAACCACTGGTGAGTGTTGTTAATATGTTGCCTCACGTGTGGTTGCCGCTGGCAACATGATGTTTTGGCAGTATAGCGGCCTGAGCGGTTGCTAGGCAGCTTGCTGTCAAGTGCATGCGGCTGCACCTGACTTGGTGTGTTTGTATGTGTGCACTTTCCCGGTTTATTGTGCACGAGGTTTTGTATGTGTGTATTGTGACACTTTTCGTCACCTGCGGTTGCCCGTGGCAACGTGTGGTTTGTGTACATGTGGTGGCAGTGTCTCGGTCTTCTGGCTGTTTCCCAGGACATGGTTGCCACGCATGTCGTTGCCGGCGGTAAGAGCTGCAGTGTGATTGTTGTTTGTACACTTCCTCTTTAAGTGGCTTTTTCCCTTGCCTGGTGTAGGAAGGGTTCACTCCCTTCTTAGTGTGTGAACACTGTGTGTGTGTGTGGGTGTGGCCACTTGGGGCTATTTAGCTGCTGCTGGATGCCAGACTCTGAGGGGTACTTCAGCCATGGTTAGCTGAAGTCATCCTCCTGGTTATATACCATCTGCCAGTGAGGGCCACCCTTGTGGTCATAAACTTTATGTCTGATGTTTGAAGATGTCTTTATGGTCTATCGGTTTATTGCAACTATGGATGTCCTAGTTACCTGTGTGATATGCGTTGTGTTCTGTGTCCCTCATATGTTTGTGGATATCAGTAGTTATGCACGGGTTCCAGTCAGCGTGGCTGTGGCAGGTAGGTTTAGAACTGCTTTAGTTCACCTGCCATATTCATATGTTGTATTTGTATTTGAAAGAGGCAAGGATCAACCCCTAAACAGTCACATTAAAATTTGAGAAAACCCTCCTGCAAATATTTTACAAAACTTTGTTATTGTAGATTCTGAAATTGTGTCTAAAGTAAATATAGTTGCCGCACTTAAGTGCATTTTAAACCCTTAGTGACTTAACTAAATTTAACCTTAAAGGGGTTGTTTCACTTCAACAAATGGCATTTATCACGTAGAGAAAGTTAATACAAGGCACTTACTAATGTATTGTGATTGTCCATATTGCCTCCTTTGCTGGCTTGATTCATGTTTCCATCACATTATACACTGCTTGAATCCAGGGGTTACGACCACCCTATAATCCAGCAGCAGTAACATTTCCCCCTCTGTGTTCCAACAGTCATAACGTTTTTATTTTTTCTTCAATTTAGCTATTTAGATAGAGACCTTGAATTGTGCGGGACGAGTTGTATATTTTTTTTTTTACATTTTGAGGTACATATAGTGTATTAAATTACTTTTAATGTCTTATTTTTAGGGGACTATTAAAAAAAGCTATTTTAACATTATTGTGTGGGATTTATTTTTCCAATGTTCACCGTGTGTGTATTTTGTGGGTCAGTACAATTATGATTACATAATTTGTATTACATTATACTGATTGCACAATAAAACTATTTGTTTTTACAAAATCATCTGTTTTGTTTTGTTGCATTCTAAGGCCCAGAACATTTTTATTTTTCTGATGATATAACCATGTGAGGGCTAATATATTAGATTCCTCTCTAGTCATAATTGTTATTGCTATTAATGTAGCATGTAACGGATATCACTAGAGAAGCAGTCTGTATATTGTGTGGTAAACATAGGAGACGGCTAGTGCAAAATGGAAACTTTATTGATGTTTGTGTGTGGGAGGTACACGTGTTTGGTGAGAATTATTTGATGCCATGATCCAGATGGTAGTAAATGTCTAGGTCATGCTGTCAATACATGGTCGATTTTGGTGCAGAGGGGTGATTAGATGGGCAAACGCTCAGCTTCTTACTCCTTTCCTGGAAAAAAAAGACCCCCATATGTGGAAGTATGCTTTCTGATTGATGGAGGAGAGGGGGATAGGTAGCATGCACAGAAGACATGTTACTATTCCCCGGAGGGCTTGAGAAGTGAAAGCAGCTAAAACCTAATTTCACTGTCAGCTGCTATCACTCCTGACCCGATTTCTAAAGCCTATATCTCCAGATAATAATGTGATCCTGGTCTTGTTTTAAAGCTTAGATTCCCAGAGGAGATAAAGTTGTCATCCATATCTTGTTTTAAGGCTTAAGCTCCTTTGACATCTGCGTCGGAAGCTCTCTTTGTCACAGAAATTGTCAAAAATAACAGAGGACTTTTTTTCTCTGCTAAATAAAATGTTGGCCCAAACAGAAACCGAACAGAACCCATTATAGTCAATATAATCTATTAGGTTACGTTCATGCCAGTTATGTGGTGAATCCGGGAGTTCCATGATTTTCGTTCTTCTGCTCCTATAATTGAGCAGAAGAATGTAAATAACAAGTGGTGAAATGAAAACAGCCTTAGACTGCCAACTTTTAAACAAGACCAGCTCCTACACAGCCTCAGATATGAAGGCTTAAAGATCCATTCCCCTCTTAACCTGCTACCCAAGGAGAGCTCGAACTGCACTGTCCTCTTCCCAAAGCTCTAGCAAAACTGTTAGGGGGTTAAAATGAGACAGTGTGCACAAAAATTTTGGCACAACATTCTGCCATAAACTAAGCCAAGCAATAGATGGCATAAAGTGACAAAAGTATCCAAAAACACACCACATTTAACCAGAATCAGCTGCTGTGACAAATCTTACAAAGTATTAGCAAATCTGCCTCAATGTCCATGGATGGATATTAGTTTTTAAATTAAGTTCAGTGTTACAGATCATACCGGAAATTAAAGTACTGATCAGATGCAGATGCAGGGAAAATTCACAACTACATCCAATGACTCACATGTGATTAATAATAATAATTATTTGTAGCACCAACATATTCTGAAGCACTTTACTATTCAAAGGGTAAAATGTATAGACTGAATAAGACAGAATTACAATTAATATACAATTTAAATGAGTGAGGACTCAATCTATGCGGAAAAAGGGTTGACACAAAAGGTAAAAAGTGCTTGTTTTGTTTGGTGGTTCGGCCATCTCTATACTAATTAGAGTGGGGGAGATAAAGGTGCATGAGCCAATACATTGAGTGTGGATAACGGCATCTGGTTCTGAAGAATGAGGGGTAGGATAGGGGGATAAACGGGGAACAGTCAGATTAGGGAATATGATAAGGCTGTCTAAAAAGATGCCCTTTGGCATGTTTAACCCCTTCCTGGCTGATCACTGGGTATTTACGTCCTATCTGCACATGCCCTGTGCACATAGCACGTATATATGAACGTTCAGGCAGCGCTATAATCCCAGTGCAATCTAGCAGGAGCAGGTTGGGTCCTGGCTGTGAGACACAGCTGAGACCCTGAGGAGAAGACAGGAGTGGTTTATTACCGCTTCTGCCTTCTCCTGTGCCTGGTGGACAGCGCTGCACAAGCGCAGTTATAGAAAGCAGGAAGTGGCAGTGCCGCTTCCTCTGTCAGTCACAGCGGTCACGTGACTGCCGGGGGTGTCTGGGTCAGGGCAGGAGCCGAGATTACTAGGGAGACCCTGATCAGCTCTGCCTGTGTGTAATGCCCCCACAGGGGGCTCTTTTCCCCTTTGACTGGGGCTCCTGTGGATGCCCCAGTTACAGTGGAAACAGTTAAAAAAAAGTAAAAAAAAAAGGCAGTGTCCTCCAAAGCTCTTTTAACGACCTCCTGGGGGACATATTATGTGACAAAAATAAATTAAAATATAAGTAAAAAAATTATAATAATGAAAAATGCAAATAAAAAAAAATGTAAAACAAAAATTACAAATGCAGTCGCTAACAGAAACCGTCACCATAGTAACCCCATTTGCTCAAACCTATACATGTTATATATGAAAACGATCGTAAAAAAATACGGAACCCATTACAATAATACATTTTTGGGTCAGTTTTAATATTTAAGAAATAAAAAGCTATAATTTAAAAAAATATACTTTTTAAATGCTTTTATTTATCCAAGCCATTCTGAGATTGTTTTCTTGTGACATCTCGCATTTGATGTTCGGGATGAATTTTAATCGATAAGTTTTACCTTTATATTATAAAACATCCCAAATTTTTTAACATTTAAAAAAAAATTCTAAATGTTTATTTCTACGCATTACAGGCAGATAGTGATACTTCATTAAATAGTTTTTACTTAAGATTCCCTATATGTCTACTTTTTGTTGGCATCATTTTGAAAATTACATTAAATTTTTTTAGGAACTTAGAAGGCTTAGAATTTAAGAAGCAATTTTTCAGATTTTCTATAAAATTTTCAAAACCGACTTTTTCAAGGACCAATTCAGTTCTGAAGTCACTTTGAGGTCCTTACATAAATACAGGGTGGGCCATTTATATGGATACACCTTAATAAAATGGGAATGGTTGGTTATATTAACTTCCTGTTTGTGGCACATCAGTATATGTGAGGGGGGAAACTTTTCAAGATGGGTGGTGACCATGGCAGCCATTTTGAAGTCGGCCATTTTGAATCCAACTTTTGTTTTTTCAATAGGAAGAGGGTCATGTGATACATCAATCTTATTGGGAATTTCACAAGAAAAACAATGGTGTGCTTGGTTTTAACGTAACTTTATTCTTTCATGAGTTATTTACAAGTTTCTGACCACTTATAAAATGTGTTCAATGTGCTGCCCATTGTGTTGGATTGTCAATGCAACCCTCTTCTCCCACTCTTCACACACTGATAGCAACACCGCAGGAGAAATGCTAGCACAGGCTTCCAGTATCCGTAGTTTCAGGTGCTGCACATCTCGTATCTTCACAGCATAGACGATTGCCTTCAGATGATACGAGATGTGCAGCACCTGAAACTACGGATACTGGAAGCCTGTGCTAGCATTTCTCCTGTGGTGTTGCTATCAGTGTGTGAAGAGTGGGAGAAGAGGGTTGCATTGACAATCCAACACAATGGGCAGCACATTGAACACATTTTATAAGTGGTCAGAAACTTGTAAATAACTCATGAAAGAATAAAGTTACGTTAAAACCAAGCACACCATTGTTTTTCTTGTGAAATTTCCAATATGTTTGATGTGTCACATGACCCTCTTCCTATTGAAAAAACAAAAGTTGGATTCAAAATGGGCGACTTCAAAATGGACGCCATGGTCACCACCCATCTTAAAAAGTTTCCCCCCTCACATATACTAATGTGCCACAAACAGGAAGTTAATATCACCAACCATTCCCATTTTATTAAGGTGTATCCATATAAATGGCCCACCCTGTAGAAACCACCCATAAATGACCCCATTTTAGAAACGACACCCCTCAAATTACTTAAAACTGGTTATACAAACTATGTTAACCCTTTAGGTGTTCCACAAGAATTAAAGGAAAATGGAGGTGAAATTTACAACTTTCAGTTTTTGTACAGATTTTTAATTTGAATCCAATTTTCCCTATAACATAGCAAGGATTAGCCCCAAAATGAACCTCAATGTATTACCCTGCAGTTTACAGAGACACCCCATTTATGTTCGTAAATATCTGTATGGACACATGGCAGGGTTCAGAAGAAAATGAGCAACATATGGTTTTTGGGAGGCAGATTTTGCTGGAATGGCTTTTAGGTGTCGTGTCATATTTAAAAGCACACTAAGGCACTTATACAGTAGAAACCCCCCAAAAGTGACTCCATTTTGGAAACTACATCCCTCAGAGAATTTAGTGAGGTGTGTAATGACCACTTTTACCTCAGAGGTGTTTCATAATATTTAGAAACACTTGGCTGTGAAAATGAAAAATTTTATTTTTGTCAATTCATTTTATTTGAATTTATTTTTTTTTTTTTTTTTTTTACAATGATTTTTTACTTTCTTTTTTATTTCTGCACTTTTTTTTTTTTTTTGCACTCTTTTTTTTATCAAGTCCCACTTGAAGATCCAGTGGGGTGGATTCCTGTTCTATACTTTGCAATGCTGCTGCATTGCAAAGTCTAATACTATCAGTTTTACACTTTGCGAGGCGTCCAGTTGCCATGGCAACCATCGGGCTGCTGCCATCAGAGCCCCCTCCCTCTGTTAAGCTCTTGGATGCCGCTGACTGCAAGCTGACACTCGCTGCTGATAGCGGCGGTTCAGGAACAGAGCCGCCGCCATCACATACAGCAGGGGGACCTCACAAGGGGGCACAGGTGAGGGATGGGGGCAGGGGATAGTGACACTCATGGAGGCACACTACATAGATGAGGGCAGGCGGGCACAGATGCCGGCAGGAAGAGCGCATGGCCGGCAAAGACAAAGGTTGGAGGCAGGGCGAACGGGGGGGGGGGGCACAGATCGATGCAGGGGGCACAGATGGGGCCCACAGATCAAGGGCACGGAGCACATACTACCTGATTTCAGGCTCTCATCTGCAGAATGGAACTTTTATACTGCCGTGATCCGATTGGTTAGTCTGCACAGACTAACCAATCAGATCGATCGTCGGCAAGGGACCACTCTGATTGGTCCCTTGCCAGCATTACTGGATTGTACACTGTCCGTGACAGTGCAGGGGCAGAAGCTTTAATCCAAGCGTTTTGCAGCGCTTGGATTAAAGAGCTGCCATAATGTTTATATACGTGCTATCTGCACGGGGCATGTGCAGATAGGACGTATAAAGTTGTGTGGCAGTCGGGAAGGGGTTAATAATAATTGGCATTTTTCCTCCAAATTAAACCTAAAAAAAGGGAAATAAAATCTCTAAGTCCTAAGCGTCAAGTAAAATCGCATTATTTTGGTAGTAAAACAAATAAAAAGCAACGGTCACTACACCACCACGTGCACAAAATCACAAAAAGTTGCTTGGACATTCAGGCTTTTTTTGGGCCCGGTCATGAAAGGATTAAAACTTAACCTGATTGTTTGGCATAATGCATTCCAGAGAGCTGGTGCAGCTCGAGAAAACAGGAGTGAGAGGAATGAATTATTGAGGATGTTAAAATTAGATAACTAGCAGAACATGGAGCATGAGTAGGGTGGAAGACAGAAACTTGGGAGGATATGTACAGTCATGGCCAAAAGTTTTGAGAATTAGATAAATATTGGAAATTGGAAAAGCTGCTGCTTAAGTTTTTATAATAGCAATTTGCATATACTCCAGAATGTTATGAAGAGTGATCAGATGAATTGCATAGTCCTTCTTTGCCATGAAAATTAACTTAATCCCAAAAAAAACTTTCCACTCATTTCATTGCTGTCACTAAAGGACCTGCTGAGATCATTTCAGTAATCGTCTTGTTAACTCAGGTGAGAATGTTGACGAGCACAAGGCTGGAGATCATTATGTCAGGCTGATTGGGTTAAAATGGCAGACTTGACATGTTAAAAGGAGGGTGATGCTTGAAATCATTGTTCTTCCATTGTTAACCATGGTGACCTGCAAAGAAACGCGTGCAGCCATCATTGCGTTGCATAAAAATGGCTTCACAGGCAAGGATATTGTGGCTACTAAGATTGCACCTCAATCAACAATTTATAGGATCATCAAGAACTTCAAGGAAAGAGGTTCAATTCTTGTTAAGAAGCCTTCAGGGCGTCCAAGAAAGTCCAGCAAGCGCCAGGATCGTCTCCTAAAGAGGATTCAGCTGCGGGATCGGAGTGCCACCAGTGCAGAGCTTGCTCAGGAATGGCAGCAGGCAGGTGTGAGCGCATCTGCACGCACAGTGAGGCAAAAACTTTTGGAAGATGGCCTGGTGTCAAGAAGGACAGCAAAGAAGCCACTTCTCTCAAAAAAAACCCATCAGGGACAGATTGATCTTCTGCAGAAAGTATGGTGAATGGACTGCTGAGGACTGGGGCAGAGTCATATTCTCCAATGAAGCCTCTTTCTAATTGTTTGGGGCATCTGGAAAAAGGCTTGTCCGGAGAAGAAAAGGTGAGCGCTACCATCAGTCCTGTGTCATGCCAACAGTAAAGCATCCTGAGACCATTCATGTGTGGGGTTGCTTCTCATCCAAGGGAGTGGGCTCACTCATAATTTTGCCCAAAAACACAGCCATGAATAAAGAATGGTACCAAAACACCCTCCAACAGCAACTTCTTCCAACAATCCAACAACAGTTTGGTGAAGAACAATGCATTTTCCAGCACGATGGAGCACCGTGCCATAAGGCAAAAGTCATAACTAAGTGGCTCGGGGACCAAAACGTTGACATTTTGGGTCCATGGCCTGGAAACTCCCCAGATCTTAATCCCATTGAGAACTTGTGGTCAATCCTCAAGAGGCGGGTGGACAAACAAAAACCCACTAATTCTGACAAACTCCAAGAAGTGATTATGAAAGAATGGGTTGCTATCAGTCAGGAATTGGCCCAGAAGTTGATTGAGAGCATGCCCAGTCGAATTGCAGAGGTCCTGAAAAAGAAGGGCCAAAACTGCAAATACTGACTCTTTGCATAAATGTCATGTAATTGTCGATAAAAGCCTTTGAAACGTATGAAGTGCGTGTAATTATATTTCACTACATCAGAGAATCAACTGAAACAAAGATCTAAAAGCAGTTTAGCAGCAAAGTTTGGTGAAAACTAATATGTGTGTCATTCTCAAAACTTTTGGCCACGACTGTACAAAGGTGCAGCGCTGTGAAGGGCTTTGTGGGTGAGAGTGAGAAGTTTGAATGGTATTCTTTGGTGGATGGGAACAAGTGACTGACACAGAATAGAGGCATACTGCAGGGGTGGCCATCTATATTTGCGGCTCTCAGGGGAGCGGTCCATCCTGCTCTTACTCTCCTCTGTCTATATATGCAGTAAAGAAAGAAAAGGTTTCTGCCTCAGCGCAAAATCACTGGAGAAGACGATCTTAGTGCAAGAATTCTTCTTGGTTTAATAGAAACAACGCGTTTCGGGGATTACAAACTCCCCTTCATCAGGTTTCATAATGATCCCTGTCTATATATGCGGCTCGCAGGGGAGCGGGCCAACTATTCCTCTACTTTGCGCTTGTCTTGTGGCGTGCTAGGGGGGCGTGGGGACGCCCTGGGTGCTGCTCTCAGGAGGTGCCCGAACACAGAAGTAATGAGCGCTTCCATCAATACAGATGGAAGCGCTCATTGCTGGAGCGCAGGGAGCTGTAGTCCTGCCACTCACCGCTCTGCTCCCTGTGCTCCTCCCCTCCTTCAGGCCGGGGGCCATGCCAACACGGATTGCGCTGCTGGCATGTGTGGGCGGAGCTTGTAGCCCAGTAATCTGCATAAGCCCTGCCCACACATTGCTGCAGAGCGATCTGTGCCTGCAGGGGAGAGAGGACTGTGAGCTTCAGGAGCGGGACAAGTTGAGTAGTTACTGTGTTTTTTTGTTTTTAATACAGAGGGGGCACAGAGGATTTTATTACTATGGAGGGGGCACAGAGGACTTTATTACTATGGAGGGGGCACAGAGAACTTTATTACTATGGATGAGGCACAGAGGGCATTACTAATGTGAAGGGGGCACAATTGACATTTCTGCTATGTGAGGGCACATAGCCAGAGGGCATTACTACAATGAAGGGGGCACAGAGGGCATTATTACTGTGAAGGGGGCACAGTGAGTATTATTACTGTGAAGGGGGCACAGTGGGCATTATTACTGTGAAGGGGCACAGTGGGCATTATTACTGTAAATGGGGCAGAATGGGGATTTCTACTATGGAGGGGGCACAGTGGGAATTACAACTATTAAGGGGGCACAATGGGCATTAGGGATCGACCGATTATCGGTTTTACCAATATTATTGGCCGATAGTCAGGATTTTGAACATTATCAGTACCGGCACCTATTTTGCCGATATTCCGATAACGCATCGGGAACACGGATCATGCTCCTCAGCAGCACAGGGGAGAAGGAAGCAGTGTCTACCTCCCCCATGTGCCGCTGCCACCAATGAGAGGAGAGAGGACAAGAGGAGGAGAGGGGCTGTGGCCACTGCGCCACCAATGAAGATACCTCTCTCAATAATTCATATACAGGAGGCGGGAGCTGGGTGCAGAATCACAAAGCCGGCTCCCGACCTCCAAGACAAGTAGCTGCGATCTGCGGTAGTTAACCCCTCAGGTGCCGCTACCGCTCATAGAGGTCAGGAGCCGGCTATGTGATTCTGCAGCCAGCTCCCGCCTCCTGTATATGAATTAATGAGTTATCTTCATTGGTGGCGCAGTGCGCCCCCCCACCCCCCAAACCCCAGTATTAATCATTGGTGGCGCAGTGCGCCCCCCCAACCCCAGTATTAATCATTGGTGGTGCAGTGCACCCCCCCACCCAAGCCCCCCAGTATTAATCATTGGTGGTGCAGTGCGCCCCCCACCCATGCTCCCCAGTATTATTCATTGGTGGCCGTGGCCACAGGGTCCCCTCTCCTCTCCTCCTCACTGGCAGTTCTGATCGGAGCCCCAGCAGTGTAATGCTGGGGCTCAGATCGGTTACCATGGCAGCCAGGACGCTATTGAAGCCCTGGCTTCCATAGTCAGCTCCCTTGCTGCTGTGTGCACAAAGCACAGAGCAGCATGGACAGTGTGAGTTCCTATTCACCCTGATAGAGATCTATCAGGGTGAATAGGACAAGGGTTCTAGTCCCTAAGGGGGCTAAAAACCACACCAAAATATTAATTATAAATGAAAAAGAAAGATTTACAAATAAAAACCTACAAGTTAACAATAAACATATTCATTTTCAGCAGATTTGTGTTTTTTATTTATTTTTTTAAAATGAAAATTCACAAAATATCGGTATAAATTATCGGCTATCGGCCTGTAAATTCACAGATTATTGGTATCGGTATCGGCCCTAAAAAATCTATATCGGTCAATCCCTAATTGGCATTACTGTGAAGGAGGCACAAAGGGCATTATTACTATGAAGGGGTACAATGGGGATTATTACTGTGAAGGGGGCACAAAGAGGGCATCACAACTGTGAAAGGGGCACAGAGGGCATAACTACTGTGAGAGAGCACAATGTGGGCATAAATACTGTGAGGGGGCACACATCTGTACAAAACTACTGTGAAGGTTGTACAATAAGGGCAGTACTACTGTGAGGGGGTACAATTTTTTTTGTAAGTATTGGGGGGGGCAGCCAGCTCAGATAAGACCCCCAAATCCTCATCAGACCCACAAAATAAGCCCCCCCAGTGCCCACATTAGACGCCTAAAATCAGACACCCCATGCTTACATCTCCGCTATGTCAAATCACCCCCACACACATGATCTAAGAATAGGGGTGAGGGGGTCATTCGAGCATGAGGGTGTCATCTGTGCATGGGGCGGTCATCTGAGCATGAGGTGGACTCAGGGCCAGCGCCACCCATAAGCAGAGTAGGCCACCGCATAGTGCATCACTCTTGCTGGGGGCACTGGCGCTCTGTAGTCTGACTGCCAGTGGCGTTGCGAGGTGGGTACAGCGGGTGCGGGCCGCACCGGGTGACACCAGTCTGGTGGGGTGTAACCTGCCAGACCCAAGTTCCCAACACCACTAGCACCCGCCCCCTTGTACTTGTGTCGCTGATCTGATCCTGTACTTGCTGGCTGTGCGGGTATGAGTTCAATCACTTTGGCGCGCAATCCTGCGAGATCCGTGACCTCCCGAGGTGGGTCTCGCGGGATCACGCACCGTAGGACGGGATTGCGCGCCGAAGACACTGAACTTAACTGAACTCATGCTGGCGCAGCCGGCAAGTACAGACTGTACAGGATCAGCGACACAAGTACGGGGGGAAGGGGAGTTGCGGGAACTACATAATTGAGGGCAGTCTGAGGGCAAAATTAACTTGTGTGGGGGCAAAATTACTTAGTGGGGGCAAAATTACATAATGGAGGGCGGTGTGGGGGCAAAATTACTTAGTGTGGGGGCAAATTACATAATGGAGGGCAGTGTGGGGGGGCAAACAACATAATGTGGGGCAGTGTGGGGGCAAATTAATGTGAGGCAGTGTGGGGGGAAAATTACATAATGTGGGGCAGTGTGAGGGGCAAATTACTTAATGTGAGGGAGTGTGGGGGGCAAATTACATAATGTGGGGAAGTGTGGGGGGCAAATTACTTAATGTGAGGCAGTGTGGGGGGCAAATTACTTAATGTGAGGCAGTGTGGGGGGCAAATTACATAATGCGAGGAAATTACATAATGCGAGGCAGTGTGGGGGGCAAATGACATAATGTGAGGCAGTGTGGGGGGCAAATGACATAATGTGGGGCAGCGTGTGGGGGCAAATGACATAATGTGAGGCAGTGTTGGGGCAAATTACTTAATGTGGGGCAGTGTAGGGGGCAAATTACATAATGTGAGGCAGCGTGGGGGGGCAAATTACATAATGTGGGGCAACGTGGGGGGGGGCAAATTACATAATGTGAGGCAGTGTGGGGGGCAAATTACATAATGTGAGGCAGTGTGGGGGGCAAATTACATAATGTGGGGCAGTGTGGAGGGCAAATTACATAATGTGGGGCAGTGTGGGGGCAAATTACTTAATGTGGGGGGCAAATTACTTAATGTGGGGCAGTGCGGGGGGCAAATTACTTAATGTGAGGCAGTGTGGGGGGCATATTACTTAATGTGGGGCAGTGTAGGGGGCAGTATTACTAATGAGGGCATTCTAGAAGGGAATTATTATTGGAGGGACTATGAGGAGCACTATTACTATGGGGCACTATTATTTCTTCAGGATAGTATTTGTGTTATTGGGGTTGGGGCACAGCGAGCATCAGGAAAAGGCCTCATGCACAGGACCGTTGTGTGCATCCGTGGCCGTTGTGCCGTTTTTTTTCGCGGACCCATTGACTTTCAATGGGTCCGTGTAAAAAACGGAAAATGCACCGTTTTGCAGCCGTATCCGTGATCCGTGTTTCCTGTCCGTCCAAAAAATATGACCTGTCCTATTTTTTGATGGACAACGGTTCACAGACCCTTTCAAGTCAATGCGTCCGTGAAAGAACACGGATGCACACAAGATTGGCATCCGCGTCCGTAGGTTACTTTCATACAGACGGATCCGAAGATCCGTCTGCATAAAAGCTTTTTCAGAGATGAGTTTTCACTTCGTGAAAACTCATATCCGACAGTATATTCTAACACAGAGGCGTTCCCATAGTGATGGGGACGCTTCTAGTAAGAATATACTACGAACTGTGTACATGACTGCCCCCTGCTGCCTGGCAGCACCCGATCTCTTACAGGGGGCTGTGATCCGCACAATTAACCCCTCAGGTGCTGCACCTGAGGGGTTAATTGTGCATATCATAGCCCCCTGTAAGCGATCAGGGGCTGCCAGGCAGCAGGGGGCAGACCCCCCTCCCTCCCCAGTTTTAATTTCATTGGTGGCCAGTGCGCCCCCCCCTCCCTCTATTGTAATATCATTGGTGGCCAGTGTGCGGCCTCCCCCAGCCCCCCCTCCCTCCCTTTATTGTATTATCATTGGTGGCCAGTGTGCGGCCCCCCCTCCCTCCCTCTATTGTATTATCATTGGTGGCCAGTGTGTGCCCCCCCCGGCCCCCCCTCTATTGTATTAATATCATTGGTGGCCAGTGTGTGGCCTCTCCTCTCCCCCCCACCCCCCTGCCCGATCATTGGTGGCAGCGGAGATTCCTATCGGAGTCCCAGTTTAATCGCTCTGGGGCTCCGATCGGTAACCATGGCAACCAGGACGCTACTGTCTGTGTACGGCCGGGAGCTCCTCCTACTGGTAAGTGACAGGTCTGTGCGGCGCATTGCTTAATGATCTGTCACTTACCAGTAGGAGGAGCTCCCGGCCGGTCACAGACAGCGCAGCAGGTAAGTATGATGCTTCTAATATTGTAATATTGCTAAGTAACCATGGCAACCAGGCCTGCAGTAGCGTCCTGGTTGCCATGGTTACCGATCGGAGCCCCAAAGCGATTAAACTGGGACTCCGATCGGAATCTCCGCTGCCACCAAAGATCGGGGGGGGGGGGGGGGAGGCCGCACACTGGCCACCCATGATAATACAATAGAGGGAGGGAGGGGGGGGGCCGGGGGAGGCCGCACACTGGCCACCAATTATATTAATACAATAGAAGGGGGGCCGGGGGGGGCCGCACACTGGCCACCAATGATATTACAATAGAGGGAGGGGGGGCCGCACTGGCCACCAATGAAATTAAAACTGGGGAGGGAAGGGGATCTGCCCCCTGCTGCCTGGCAGCCCCTGATCTCTTATAGGGGGCTATGATATGCACAATTAAATCCTCAGGTGCAGTACCTGAGGGGTTAATTGTGCCGGATCACAGCCCCTTGTAAGAGATCGGGTGCTGCCAGGCAGCAGTCATGTACACAGTTCGTAGTATATTCTAACTAGAAGCGTCCCCATCACTATGGGAACGCCTCTGTGTTAGAATATACTGTCGGATATGAGTTTCACGATCTAACTCATATCCGACAGTATATTCTAACATAGAGGCGTTCCCATGGTGATGGGGACGCTTCAAGTTAAAATATACCATCGGATTGGAGAAAACTCCGATCCGATGGTATAATAGGGACTCCTGACTTTACATTGAAAGTCAATGGGGGACGGATCCGTTTGAAATTGCACCATATTGTGTCAACGTCAAACGGATCCGTCCCCATTGACTTGCATTGTAAGTCAGGACGGATCCGTTTGGCTCCGCACGGCCAGGCGGACACCAAAACGACTTTTTTTTCATGTCCGTAGATCCTCCAAAAATCAAGGAAGACCCACGGACGAAAAAACGGTTACGGATCATGGAAAAACGGAACCCGTTTTTGCGGACCGCAAAAAAAAAACGGTCGTGTGCATGAGGCCTAACACTGTGGGGACTCCAGGTTGGGGGATGATGATAGAAAAGTGAGGACACTAAGATGTCTGTGTGTCACACTCTGCAGAGACAAGGCGGCTGAGTGTCCGGACCGAGTGGAGAAGATGATGACAGAGAAGATCTACATTGGAGGAGACATCACCTGGAGACCCTGGATGTGAGAGGTACGTGCTGCTGTATATGTGCAATGGCGCTATTTTATGTTTTGCATATGAGAAAATGTTTACAATTAAAATGTTTTAATTAAATGTTCTATTTTACTATTTTTATTATTTGGTCGAAAGGCTGATTGAGGGGGAGGGGGGATTTTAACGGGACTGCTGTAGAATAACTAAAATTAGCTGGTCAAGTAAAATGTTGCATGCAACAATAATTAAATAGGTGTCCGACAAAAAAGGGGCAAGTCAAAGGGTGTGGTCAATGGGCGGGGTCAAGAGGGCGGCAAAATTTGCTTTTGCCTAGGGTGGCAAAAATCCTTGCACCAGCCCTGGGCGAACTGAATACAATTATAAATCACAGAAAAAATGCACCAAACGGATATGCCACTGACTATACTGGCTAGTCATAAATGCAGATATTAAAAGCTGAGACTTTTGCCAATATATTCCTGTCAGGAAAATATCGGAACCCATTATGCACCACGTCACGGTCACTCAGCATGGCAAGGGGTACTACCACTACGCTAACTATGGTGTGAACAAGGTCTGAAGGTGATGTAATCCAGCTCACAGCCAAGCTTCCACACAACCGCCTAGCAGGACAACTAGTGCAATGTGAACAAAGCAAGACTGTAAGCCACACCCATATCAGACCATGTGATGGAGGTTACCAGGTGCAAAAGAGTGTTTGAATGCCAGGTAAAGGCACATACACTACATATAAAACAAGACACAAACACAGAAATATAGTGGCAATTCTGGGGGAGCTGCTCAACCCCTAACACTGTAGCGTGTTTTTCATTGGGGGAGCAGCCCCACCGCAATATATTGGCAAAAGTCTCAGCTTTTAATATCTGCATTTATGACTAGCCAGTATAGTCAGTGGCATATCCGTTTGGTGCATTTTTTCTGTGATTTATATGATTATAATTTCATCCGCAGAATGCTCCGTTTTGTGTAGGATGCCTTTGTGGTGCATGTGGACCGCGCCGACATCCTCCATTGTATGCATTTTTTGCTGGGGATAGTCGTTTGCTGCGGTCCACATGCGGTGGGACTGCTCCCCCAATGAGAAACACGCTACAGTGTTAGGGGTTGAGCAGCTCCCCCAGAATTGACACTATATTTCTGTGTTTGCGAACTGAATACAAGCCAGATTTGAAACACATTGTAAAAAACAAAGATTGCCAGAAGTCTCACTAAAGCTGTCTACATTACAGGTAGGAAAGGTGGTTTAAATACACTTTTAAATGTTTGAAAACGCAATTGCAGTAATACTGTAGTGTGCACACATATTTGTGTAAATGTATAGCTTGTGGCTCCTGGCAGTCATACGTTTTTTTTTCCCCGCTCTTTGTGTCTGTAAGGTTGGCCACCACTGGTGTAGTGGTTGGATAGCAAGATAAGCCTGGCTGCTGCATTGAAGGGGGAGAGTTTATTAAAGGAAAGGCTGACTAGTAATGAATTATAGCAGTCAAGACAAGAATAAATCTACCATGAAAAACATGCAGATTCTGGAGATGTTCTAGAAGTGCAAGTGACAACAGCAAGCCAGTGATTTTATATAGGAGGTGAAGGAATGATCAGAATCAAATATAACCCCAGATAGCTGGCATGTTGTTTAGGAGCCATGGTAGTATCACAGACTGAAATTAGGTGGGTTAGTAGATGGAGAGTGGAGCATGCTGAGGATGAGTTGGTGATCTACAGTGTCAAACAATGCAGAGATATCCAGGAGTAAGGAAAGAAAATAGTTACCATTACTTTTAGCTGTCAGGAGAGCATTAGACACTTTAGTTAGGGGATGATCACATCTCATTTTATTTTCTGTTCTCCTGATCCGTCAGAAGAACAGAAAAAACGGATCCTGTAAAAAAAAAAAAGAAATCGGATCCTGTGCATCCGTTATGCACATTTGGCATCCATTTGAGCCATTTTCCTCTGAGATCTGTTTTTCAAATGGAAAAAAAAAGTATTGCATGCTGAACTTTTCTTTTTCCGTATGAAAAAATGGATCTCAGATGGAAATGGCTCAAACAGGTGCCAAATATGCGTAACAGATGCACGGGATCCGTTTTTTACATGATCTATTTTTTTTGTTCTTCTGACTGATCAGAAGAATGGAAAGTGTAACGAAGATGTAAACTCTCCCGTAAAGGGGTAGTCTCATTTCAGTAAATGGAATTTATCATGAAGAGAAAGTGAATACAAGGCACTGCTCATTTCCATGGTTACGAGCACCATGCAATCCATCAGCGGTGGCCGTGCTTGCATATTATAGGAAAAAGGCCGGAACTTTTTCCTATAGTGTGCAAGCAAGGTCACCGCTGCTGGATTGCAGGGTGGTTGTAACCATGGAAACGAGCAGTGTGTAATGTGATGGAAAAATGAATCCAGCCAGCAAAGGAAGCAATATGGATAATAACAATACATTAGTAAGTGCCTTGTATTACCTTTCTCTACATGATAAATGCCACTTGCGGAAGTCACACAACCCCTTTAACCACCTCAGCTCCCCTAGCTTCAACCCCCTTAATGACCAGACCACTTTTTACAATTCTGCACTACACTACTTTCACGGTTTATTGCTCGGTCATACAACTTACCACCCAAATGAATTTTACCTCCTTTTCTTCTCACTAATAGAGCTTTCATTTGGTGGTATTTCATTGCTGCTGACATTTTTACTTTTTTTGATATTAATCAAAATTGACCCAAATTTTGGCAAAAAAAGGAAATTTTTCACTTTCTGTTGTAATTTTTTTCAAATAAAACTACATTTCTATATTAATTTTTCTCAAAATGTATTGTTCTACATGTCTTTGATAAAAAAAAAATGCAATAAGTGTATATTTATTGGTTTGGGTAAAAGTTATAGCGTTTACAAACTATGGTGCAAAAAAATGTATTTACGCACTTTGACTTTCTGAGCACCTGTCATGTTTCCTGAGGTTCTACAATGCCCAGACAGTAGAAACACCCCACAAATGACCCCATTTCGGAAAGTAGAAACCCTAAGGTATTCGCTGATGGGCATAGTGAGTTCATGGAATTTTTTATTTTTTGTCACAAGTTAGCGGAAAATGATATTTATATATATTTTTTTCTTACAAAATCTCATATTCCACTAACTTGTGACACTAACTTGTGACAAATACCTTGGGGTGTCTTCTTTCCAAAATGGGGTCACTTGCGGGGTATTTATACTGCCCTGGCATTTTAGGGGACCTAAAGCGTGAGAAGTAGTTTGGAAATGCGTAAAAAATGCCCTGTGAAATTGTAAAGGTACTCATTGGAATTTGGGCCCCTTTGCGCACCTAGGCTGCAGAAAAGTGTCACACATGTGGTATCGCCGTACTCAGGAGAAGTAGGGCAATGTGTTTTGGGGTGTATTTTTACATATACCCATGCTGGGTGAGATAAATATCTCTGTAAAAGACAACTTTTCCCATTTTTTTTAGACAAAGTTGGCATTTTACAGAGATATTTCTCTCACCCAGCATGGGTGAGACACTTTTTTGCAGCCTAGGTGCGCAAAGGGGCCCAAATTCCAATGAGTACCTTTTAGGAGGGCATTTTTAGACATTTGGATTCCAGACTTCTTCTCAAGCTTTAGGGCCCCTAAAATGCCAGGGCAATATAAATACCCCACATGTGACCCCATTTTGGAAAGAAGACACCCCAAGGTATTCAATGAGGGGCATGGCGAGTTCATAGAAGATTTTTTTTTTGGCACAAGTTAGCGGAAATTGATTTTTTTTTGTTTTTTCTCACAGTCTCCTTTTCCGCTAACTTGGAACAAAAAGTTCAATCTTTTATGGACTCAATATGCCCCTCAGCGAATACCTTGGGGTGTCTTCTTTCCAAAATGGGGTCATTTGTGGGGTGTTTGTACTGCCCTGGCATTTGAGGGTCTCCACAATCATTACATGTATGGCCAGCATTAGGAGTTTCTCCTTATATTGAGCATATGGGTAATGAGATTATTTTTTTTCGTTCGCTGAAAGAAAAAATTAACGGCACAGATTTCTTCATTCGCATCGATCAATGTGGATGAAAAAATCTCTGCCAAAAAATGTGCAAAAAAAAGAGGGGAAAGGCGTCTGCCAGGACCTAGGAGCTCCGCCCAACATCCAAACCCACTCAGCTCGTATGCCCTGGCAAACCCGATTTCTCCATTCACATAAATCGATGTGGATGAATAAATCATTGCCAGAATTATTATTTTTTATATAAAAAATGTTTGCCAAAGCATATGAACACTGGCCCTCAGCTCATAAGCCTCGGCAAACGTATCTTTTTTACTGCAGAGGAGAAATCTCGTCTTGCAGCGCCGCATACACCGACTTTGTGTAATCTGACAGCAGCGCAATGCTTCTGTCAGAATGCACATCAGTGCTGCAGCTGGTTCATCGCTTGGTCCACCTAGAAGGTATAAAAATAAATTTAAAAAAAACAGGCCGCAACGCAATAAATTTATTAACATTAACTTTATATAACATTTGAACAGAACATTAACTTTTATAAACTTTATTGAACTTTTGGAACATTAACTTTTTTGTTTATCTGTGATTTTTTTTATTTATTTTTTGTTTTTTTTACCTTTTAGAGGTCAAACCTCTCCTTCCCCATAGGTCAATGTGCAAAGGGCAAATCGCCCAGAGATGTGGCGAAGTACATTATGCACTTTGTCCCAGGTGAAAGGAGAAGTTTGCAGCAGCTCTGTGTGAAAGGGCCCTAAGATCCCTGTGTGCCTGTCCTGTGTCACGCAATCCCTATACTAAGTGTACCTGTGTGTGGTACTTCTGGAAACACTCCCCTAAGCATAGGGCAGGGTGGTCAGGGCAGTCAGGACAGAAATAGCGGGTGTCACGCCTTATTCCACTCCTGCTACAGACACAACATCTTTTTCGGGGTGACGCTTGGTTTGAGGTACCAGCAACGACATTGGGGAAATGTCGCTCGTGTAGACGGCTCACTACATACAGACAACTTCTTATACCAGCGTCTGGTCCTGCGGGAGAGTAAATAAGGAGCCAACATCTGGTCATTGAAGTCCACCCCTCCCATGAGCAAATTATAGTCGTGGACCGAGAGGGGCTTTTCAATGACACTGGTTGCCCGTTCAATTTGGATTGTCGTGTCTGCGTGAATGGAGGAGAGCATGTAAACGTCACGCTTGTCTCTCCATTTCAACGCGAGCAGTTCTTCGTTACACAAGGCAGCCCTCTCCCCCCTTGCAAGACAGGTGGTAACGAGCCATTGGGGGAAGCCCCGGCGACTAGGTCGCGCGGTGCCACAGCAGCCAATCTGTTCTAGAAACAAATGCCTGAAGAGGGGCACACTTGTGTAGAAATTGTCCAAATAAAGATGGTACCCCTTGCCAAATAAGGGGGACACCAAGTCCCAGACTGTCTTCCCACTGCTCCCCAGGTAGTCAGAGCAACCGACCGGCTCCAGGGTCTGATCTCTACCCTCATAGACACGAAATTTGTGCGTATAGCCTGTGGCCCTTTCACAGAGCTTATACAATTTGACCCCATACCGGGCGCGCTTGCTTGGGATGTATTGTTTGAAGCCAAGGCGCCCGGTAAAATGTATCAGGGACTCGTCTATGCAGATGTTTTGCTCAGGGGTATACAAATCTGCAAATTTGGTGTTAAAGTGGTCTATGAGGGGCCGAATTTTGTGGAGCCAGTCAAAAGCTGGGTGGCCTCTGGGACGAGAGGTGCTGTTATCACTAAAGTGCAGGAAATGCAGGATGGTCTCAAATCGTGTCCTGGACATGGCAGCAGAGAACATGGGCATGTGATGAATCGGGTTCGTGGACCAATATGACCGCAATTCATGCTTTTTTGTCAGGCCCATGTTGAGGAGAAGGCCCAGAAAAGCCTTAAGTTCAGAAACTTGGACGGGTTTCCACCGGAAAGACTGGGCATAAAAGCTTCCCGGGTTGGCGGCTATAAATTGAGTGGCATACCGGTTTGTTTCTGCCACAACTAAGTCAAAGAGCTCCGCAGTGAAGAACAGCTCAAAAAACCCCAGTGCCGATCCGATCTGAGCTGTCTCAACCCGAACTCCAGACTGGGCGGTGAAAGGGGAAACTACTGGTGCGGCTGAAGATGGGGGCTGCCAATCAGGGTTTGCCAGCACCTCAGGGACTCTAGGGGCGTAGGGCCTGTCTGTGCGACGGGGGAACTACTGCACGTGCCACCGTACCAGCTTCTACTGCCCTTCTGGTGCTCGCCACTTCACCATGTTCTACGGCAGTGCTGGAACTAGGTCCAGGATGGGCTGTGCTGCTGGTGTATGCCTCACCACGTAATCCGACAGCGCCAGCCCCACTCTGCTGCCCTTGAAGCGGATCCTGCGCAACCTGTGGTCTAGCAACACGGGGCCGGGTACGCCTGGTGGTATCAGGGACCTCAACCTCATCGTCCGAACTTTGGGTGAGACTGCCATTGCTTTCTACAGGTTCGTATTCTGACCCGCTGGATTCGTCAGATGAGCAGGGCTGGTGCAAGGATTTTTGCCACCCTAGGCAAAAGCTAATTTTGCTGCCCCCTTGACTCCGCACATTGACCACACCCCTTTTCCCGCCCCTTTTTCAGCCACCTATTGCATGCAACATTTAACTATGGTCGTGTACCCTGTGCCAGTCTATGGTCATGTACCCTGTGCCAGTCTGACTATGGTCGCGTACCCTGTGCCAGTCTGACTATGGTCATGCATATATACAGGGAGTGCAGAATTATTAGGCAAGTTGTATTTTTGAGGATTAATTTTATTATTGAACAACAACCATGTTCTCAATGAACCCAAAAAACTCATTAATATCAAAGCTGAATATTTTTTGAAGTAGTTTTTAGTTTGTTTTTAGTTTTAGCTATTTTAGGGGGATATCTGTGTGTGCAGGTGACTATTACTGTGCATAATTATTAGGCAACTTAACAAAAAACAAATATATACCCATTTCAATTATTTATTTTTACCAGTGAAACCAATATAACATCTCAACATTCACAAATATACATTTCTGACATTCAAAAACAAAACAAAAACAAATCAGTGACCAATATAGCCACCTTTCTTTGCAAGGACACTCAAAAGCCTGCCATCCATGGATTCTGTCAGTGTTTTGATCTGTTCACCATCAACATTGCGTGCAGCAGCAACCACAGCCTCCCAGACACTGTTCAGAGAGGTGTACTGTTTTCCCTCCTTGTAAATCTCACATTTGATGATGGACCACAGGTTCTCAATGGGGTTCAGATCAGGTGAACAAGGAGGCCATGTCATTAGATTTTCTTCTTTTATACCCTTTCTTGCCAGCCACGCTGCGGAGTACTTGGACGCGTGTGAAGGAGCATTGTCCTGCATGAAAATCATGTTTTTCTTGAAGGATGCAGACTTCTTCCTCTACCACTGCTTGAAGAAGGTGTCTTCCAGAAACTGGCAGTAGGACTGGGAGTTGAGCTTGACTCCATCCTCAACCCGAAAAGGCCCCACAAGCTCATCTTTGATGATACCAGCCCAAACCAGTACTCCACCTCCACCTTGCTGGCGTCTGAGTCAGACTGGAGCTCTCTGCCCTTTACCAATCCAGCCATGGGCCCATCCATCTGGCCCATCAAGACTCACTCTCATTTCATCAGTCCATAAAACCTTAGAAAAATCAGTCTTGAGATATTTCTTGGCCCAGTCTTGACGTTTCAGCTTGTGTGTCTTGTTCAGTGGTGGTCGTCTTTCAGCCTTTCTTACCTTGGCCATGTCTCTGAGTATTGCACACCTTGTGCTTTTGGGCACTCCAGTGATGTTGCAGCTCTGAAATATGGCCAAACTGGTGGCAAGTGGCATCTTGGCAGCTGCACGCTTGACTTTTCTCAGTTCATGGGCAGTTATTTTGCGCCTTGGTTTTTCCACACGCTTCTTGCGACCCTGTTGACTATTTTGAATGAAACGCTTGATTGTTCGATGATCACGCTTCAGAAGCTTTGCAATTTTAAGAGTGCTGCATCCCTCTGCAAGATATCTCACTATTTTTGACTTTTCTGAGCCTGTCAAGTCCTTCTTTTGACCCATTTTGCCAAAGGAAAGGAAGTTGCCTAATAATTATGCACACCTAATATAGGGTGTTGATGTCATTAGACCACACCCCTTCTCATTACAGAGATGCACATCACCTAATATGCTTAATTGGTAGTAGGCTTTCGAGCCTATACAGCTTGGAGTAAGACAACATGCATAAAGAGGATGATGTGGTCAAAAAACTCACTTGCCTAATAATTCTGCACGCAGTGTAATATCCAGCCATTTTCTGCCACCTAGTACCATCCCAGTGATGGCAATCACTCTGCGCTGTTCAGCAGGTTGGCACACCAAACACGAGCAGTGCCACCTATTCACTGCCAGGCGCCATTCAGACACTGTCTGAAATCCTGTGCCACCAGGGCAACATAAAACAGTATGCTGCCTTGTGCCCTCTGCCAGTCTGGCACTGTCCTGCACCCTGTACCATTCATAGCCCTTTAGACAGTCTGTGCCACCTATTAGGCTCCATGTGCCACTGCTGGGCACCCTGTGCCAGTCAGAATCTATGGCCCCTAATCAAGCAGCAGGTGTGCCCTGACCCCTGTATACAAGTGTGTGCCACCCTGCTGCCAGTCACTGTCCTGCAGCCTCTGACACCCTAGTGCAGGTTGTCAGAGTGCGGTTGCCAGGGCTGCTCACCAGGTTCTGCTCCTCGCTGTGCTCCAGGTCCACATTGCCTTGGCTCTTGCCAAGATCATGTGTCTTTGGCGCGTGATCCCGCAAGACCCACCTCTGGAGGTCACTGGTCTCGTGGGATTGCGCGCCCGAAGTCAGGGCCGGTGCAAGGATTTTTGGCAACAGAAGCAAATGTACATTTTGCCCCCCCCCCCCCCCCCATCATTTCACATTTCTGCCCCTCATGATTCATGTCCATTTCTTGCCCCCCCATCATTTCACATTTCTGCCCCTCATGATTCATGTCCATTTCTTGCCCCCCCATGTGCTAATATCATAGTGCCATCCTCTCCCCCTGCCCCCTAATGTACCAGTATCAAGTGCCTCTCTCCTCCCCCCTCCATGTGCCAGTATCATGGCACCAATAGCCCCCCCTCCCCCGTGGCAGTAAAGTAACAGTCCGGTATTAAAAAAAAAAAAAAAAAAACTTTCAGCAAAGTTTCTCCTGGGACTCGAACTCACAACCTTTCACATCAGAGGCAAGGCATTTACCCACACAGCTATGAAAGCAGTGTAGCCAGTTACTTAAAAAAAAAGTTAAGTAGCAGCCCAGTATTAAGAAAGAAAAAAAACACTTTCAGAAAAGTTTCTCCTGGGATTCAAACTCACAACCTTTCACATCAGAGGCGAGGCATTTACCCTCACAGCTATGAGAGCTGTATAGACAGCTAGTTAAAAAAAATAATAATATATAAGACTTCTACTGTAGATAACTTTGATACTTAGTGTACACATGACAGCTGTCCCAGTACACTGTGTATGGATGTAGCAGAGCTGGGTGTGTTGGGGCAGCTGACATGTGTATGGATGTACACTAGGTATCAAAGTTACCTACAGTAGAAGTCTTTTATATATTTAATTTTTTTATTTATTTTTATTTTTTTTAAAGCAACTGGTAATACAGCTTTCATAGCTGTAAGGGTAAATGCCTTGCCTCTGATGTGAAAGGTCGTGAGTTTGAATCCCAGGAGAAACTTTTCTGAAAGAAAGCCTAAATGAGATTTAAATACACCAGGGTCTCGTAGCTGTGTGTCAGCTGCATGCCACTCTCTCTGCCCGAAGTGAACAAACTCATGCTCGCACTCATCGGAGCGCATCCGGCTGGCAAGTACAGGAACAGAAGGAGATGATGTCAGATGGATGACAAGTAGGGGGCGGGGGGCAGGCGGCCAGCGCCCTTCAGGCAGAGTGCGCTCTACGCGGTTGCCTACTCTGCTTATGGGTGGCACCGGCCCTGCAGATGAGGGTTCCCATTCCTCATCCGACTGGGTCAGAAGCCTGTAGGACTCTTCAGAAGAATACCCCTTCCTTGCCATTTGGTCAACTAAATTTAGGGGGTATTCCCTGAGACTACCCAAGAAAAAAAGCAAGCCTGTCTTACAAATGGGAGGCTAGCAAAGTACAGGAAGCCGCTGTGATTGATAAAAAATATCAAAACTGATTTTTATCGCCGTAGTGATTGTGCAGTGATAAAAAAAATATAAAAAATGTTGTCACTACGGCGGAGCGGGTGTGGGTGACCGATCAGGCAAACACTGCGTTTTGGGTGGAGGGCGAGCTAAGGTGACACTAATACTATTATAGATCTGACTGTGATCAGTTCTGATCACTTACAGATACTATAAAGTACCAATGCTGATTAGCGATACGCTGATCAGTGAATCAGTGACTGCTGTGCGGTGGGCTGGGCGCTAACTGAAGCTACCTACCTACCAAATGGGGCCTAAACTAACCTAAACCTAACAGTCAATACTGGTGGGAAAAAAAAGTGACAGTTTACACTGATCGATTTTTTCCCTTTCACTAGTGATTGACAGGGGTGATCAAGGGGTTAATTGGGGTGATGGGGGGAGGGTGATCTGGGGCTAAATATGTAGTGTTTGGTGTACTCACTGTGATCTGTGCTCTCTGCTGGGACCAACCAACGAAAAGGACCCAGCAGAGAGCACAGAAGCCATTTAACACATTATATTTAAAAATATAATGTGTTATATGGCTTTTGGTTCGTTTATTTAAAAGTCACCAACCTGCCAGCGCTGATCATTGGCTGGCAGGATGGTGACCAACTCCTTCTGCAACTTTTCCCGACCCGCACTGCGCATGTGCGGGCCGAATATGCGCGTAATCTCGCGTCTCGCGAAATGACGCGCCGATGCGTCAAGGAGGAATAACCCGGCCGCCCGCAGGACGCATCCCTGCGTTAGGCGGTCGGGAGCTGGTTAAGGCAGTTTCTATAGAGTGTAGCGTGTGAAAATCAGATTGTAAGAGGACAAGAAGACAGTCAGCAGAGAGATAGCTTATTAGGCGACAGTAGACCAGGGTTTTAGGAGTTTAAAGAGGAGAGCTCCATTAGTCAGAACACTAGCACACAGAAATAGAACAGCTGAGCAATCAGCCCACGGCTATTCTCCTCCAGCACACGGCCACTGTGGGGAGAAACAGAGCATTGCATCCTGTTGCTAAGGATGCTGCTGCGTCAACAGGGGGCTTAGTTTTGCAGTGCGTCTTTCCTGGCCCTGGAAATCTCGCCTGGACAGGTAAGGCTACTTTCACACTAGCGTTCGGGTGTCCGCTCGTGCGCTCCGTTTGAAGGGGCTCACGAGCGGTCCCGAACGCATCCGTCTGGCCCCAATGCATTCTCCGTGGAGGCGGATCCACTGAGAATGCATCCGCCTGCCAGCGTTCAGCCTCCGCTCCGCTCAGTGAGCGGACACCTGAACGCTGCTTGCAGCGTTCGGGTGTCCGCCTGGCCGTGCGGAGGCGAGCGGATCCGTCCAGACTTATAATGGAAGTCAATGGGGACGGATCCGCTTGAAGATGACACAATATGGCTCAATCTTCAAGCGGATCCGTTCCCCATTGACTTTCAATGTAAAGTCTGAACGGATCCGCTCAGACAACTTTCACACTTAGAAAATGTTGTAAGTTTTAATGCAGACGCATCCGTTCTGAACGGATGCGAACGTCTGCATTATCGGAGTGGATCCGTCTGATGAAACATCAGACGGATCCGCTCCGAACGCTAGTGTGAAAGTAGCCTAAGTTTGTGACAGTTTCTATATGGCATAAGTTGCCTTAATAGGACAACCCCTTTAACCATACGGCCTATTGATTTCCTTGTCCCTCCCTACCAGATTACATTTAAAATGTGTGATTATTCTACATTATTAGGCCAATCTTGAAACAATTGCTGGGTATATACATTACATAAACTTTAGAGTATCGGTAGAATATTCACTTAAAGTCTCGTTAGTGGTCAAAAATAGTCTGCATATTATCATTATAAAAACTACTAGATAGCACTGTGAAAGAGCTGCTTTGACTCGCAGCACACCACCTACTGTATATAGTGCATATGCTCTGCTATTTAATCTGTTCCATTATATGCGAGATGCAACACTGTTTTTAGTGCTCTATTTTTTTAAATTATGTGGACATCTGAACAGTGTATTATGCAATGTTTATATACAGGTTGGACAACCTCTCATACCATTTGGCTATATTTGTACCCACTCCACAGAGGGGGGAAAAAACAACACTCCGAGTTGTATTAAATCTCCCTATTAGAACTATTATATAATATAATGACAATATGTTATTTATCTCTGATTTCATCATATCATTTTTGTATTGTTCCAGGATTTGATATAGATTGGAACATTGTTTCTGGAAAGGTACTGGAGGGGTGTATATCTCAACCAGAATGCTTAGATAGCTGAGGTAAGATAATCCATAAAAGCTGGGTTGCTTCAGCAAAGTGTAGTTTGCTGGGGGCGTGGCCAGGATCCCTGCCAAGATGGACGCGTAGTCCCTGAGCGCTCGCCTGCCGTGGCTCTTGTATGTACCCTGCCATCACTTACATGCGACCCCATGGAGAAAAAGCAACCCATTAGGAAGCTTGAAAACTCACCGCACTCCGGCCACTCTTATCCATATTACAGGACAAAAAAATAATGTACCACTGGGGTTCCTCTTCTCTCTTATTGCTACACATTACTGGTGCTCGGTCTCACTCGGCACGTATGAAGACCTGCAGGCATTCTCTACAGCACTGGACATTCCGCCACTAGATATCGCAAACTGGGAAGTACCTACACCGGGTTTAGCCCCCTTTCCTATATGCCAACCCGCACGCAAGAGAGGAGCCCGCTCTTCACCTTGCTCCTCACCTCGTTCTTCATCTGGATCTGCAGGAAGATGAGAGCTCCACACTGGACTGCTACATGAATAACTGTGAGGCTTCAACTTAATTGATCATACTTTACGGGTCTCCTGGTTAACGGGTTCTCTGTTTAATTTTTTTTTCTATTATTTCTTCTCAATTTACTATGCTATGGCGGCAGGCCATTCATTTGTGTTTTCTTTTTTCTCCTAACATTAGTCGTTAGCGGCCTGAAGGCGTTTATACTGACACTCTACTTGGTTATTTTTTCTGTAGGGAGTGACCCCTCTAGATGCAGGGCTATTTTCTTTTTTGATACCCAATTTATAATACCGACATGGTTGTTTATTTTTTTTGATTTCAACAATTTTTATTGATATTTTTTTCAACAAAAGTATCAGCATATCATGGCTAAACATAGACATGTTAAGGTGGGTGCAGCCACCAAAGAGGTAGATCCAGTAACAAAATTTCCATTATCATGGAAAGTATGGCATAACATTGACAGTTAGAAACCACAAACAAGATCAAGTAAAACAATATTATATTGCAGTGATATTACCAAACGGACAAAGGCATGTCAGTGAAGTGTTTTTACATAAACACCATGGTATCACAACCAATTCGTACAGTAACGTATCTGTCATATCAGTAGGCTAAACTACAGGAGGGACCCAAATAGAAAGATATCTGAGAGTGAGTCTATGCACCTTCCTCTATATAAACACGTTCTGTAAAGGTCACTCATTGGGAGAATTTCGAGTGTGCAATCCAGGGACTCCAGGTATATCTATACTTAGCAGGAGGGAGCATTGAGGGGGGAATCATTCTCTCATAACGACAAGTATTATTCAACTCCGCTACCACCTCTGAAATATCAGGAGAGATCACTTTTTTCCAATGGCGGGTTATGACTAATTTAGCTCCAAGTAAAACACGCCCCGTGATGGGTCTATATGGTGGATGAATGCGTTGGATACCCAAAAATAAAAGAGCGAGATCCGGAGAAGGGGAAATGTCATGACCAGATAATTCCCTCAGCAGTACAAACACCTGTTTCCAGAAACCAGTGATAATTGGGCATGCCCACAAAATATGGAGCAATGAGCCCACGACTCCACATCCCCTCCAGCACAGAGGAGAAGAAGTAGGGTATATTATATGTAGCCTCTTGGGTGTAAAGTACCAATTTAGGAGTGTCTTAACCCCAGCTTCATAATGTGTAACACATTTAAAGTTAGAGGTCAAGAAACTTATTGCACAGGTCCAGTCCTCTCCAGAGAACGTACGACCCAGGTCTCGCTCCCATTTCAGGAATGGTTTGGATTTAGCAAACTTAGATTTGTCTCCCATATATTCGTATATATTTCCTGTTGCTCCTTTCCTTAGTAAGTTTCGGGAATAATAAAGCTGAATGATCCCCGCGTGTACGGAGGGAGGCTTAGAAATAATAGACTCCAGTAGGTGCTTTACCCTAAGGTAGTTAAATATCTCTCCAGCTGAAAGCTGAAACATCTGCTGAGCTTTGTTAAACGAGAGAACACCCTCAGGACCAATAAGCTGAGAAACTCTCTCGAAGCCCTGATCCCGCCATCTGCTAAGATTGATATCTTTCAAAATCCATTCCAGTGAACGGGTATCCAAGTGTGAAAACAAGGTGTCGGTAGAGTCTGCACACGTATTATGAAAGTGTAACCAGAGCTTCCCTACATGTTTCATTGTCCGGAGAGAAAGATCAGGAATTTTCCCCTTCCACAATATACTGATGAGTAGATCCCTCAACGAGCCCTCCTTAAGTGAATGGGATTCAATTTGATGCCATGCTTTATCGCAGTCTCTGTCCCACCATTCCCTGGCAAGTGATAAGCCAATAGCCTTGTGATAGTCCCCTATACAGGGCAGTCCTAGACCACCGGCCTTTTTCCTTAGGAAAAGCTGTCTTTGGGCAATTCTGGGTTTAGATGATTTCCAAATATATTTGGATAATATTGCCTGCGCCTTTCGAAAAAACTGGTCAGGAACTGGGATAGGGAGAGCTCTAAATATATAAACCAATTTAGGGAGCGTCATCATTTGAAACGCTGCCACCCTGCCAACCCATGATACATCTTTCATGTTGTAAAGGGAAAAATCAGATGACATAGTTTCAAGGAGAGGCTCGTAATTCTGTTTATATAGGAGAGAGCAGGGGTACGTCAACTTGATCCCCAAATATGGGAGTTCCATATCCTGCCAGTCTAGTGAAAAACGGGATTTTAGCTCCCTGGCATCTATCTGAGGAATATTAAGTAAAAGAGCTTGTGACTTGGAATTATTGATCTTGTAATATGAAAGTGTGCCAAAATGTGCTATTATGTCAAAAGCGGATCTTAACGACTGGAGGGGGCTCGATAATGTGAGGATGATGTCGTCAGCATATAGCGAGATTCTATGGTCTCTTCCACCAACATTTATTCCTTGAACAAGGGGAGCTCTTCTAATACGCTGAGCTAAAGGCTCCAGAGCCAAGATGAACAATAGGGGTGACAGGGGACACCCTTGACGGGACCCATTGGTGATCTGGAAAGGGACCGATAACACCCCATTAACCCATACTTTGGCCATAGGGGAGGCGTATAAACTAGAGAAAGCGTTTAATATGCAACCCTGAAAACCCATCTTGCGGAGGACTGAGAACGCGAACGACCAATGTAAACGGTCGAACGCTTTCTCAGCGTCTAGCGTCACCGCCAACATTTGGATATTATTACACTCAGCATGGTCAAACAGATTAATCAATCTCCTAGTATTATCTGATGAAATACGACCCTTAACAAATCCTGCCTGGTCGTCTTTGATCAAGGAAGGGAGAATAGCTGACAATCTACTGGCAGTCAACTTGGCGAAAAGTTTGATATCTGAATTCAGCAATGAGATTGGCCTGAAATTTTGAGCAGTGTCCGGGGGTTTACCAGGTTTTGGTAAGGTAACTATAAGGGCTGTGAGCATCTCAGATGGGAATGGGGTTCCCTCAAGAGCTCGATTGAAAATATCCAGTAAATAAGGGGACAGTACAGGAAAAAAATGTTTGTAGTACTCATTAGACAACCCGTCTGGGCCTGGGGATTTACCGGATGGGAGAGTGACTACTATTTTTTGGAGTTCAAGGGACGTGAGGGGGGCATTTAACAAAAGAAGCTGGTTGGGAGAAAGGGTAGGTAAATCAGATTGATTCAGAAAATTCTCCACCAATTCAGAGTAGTTATCGGGTAGAGTAACTGTTTCTTTAAGGTTATAAAGGCTGTGATAATAGCTACAGAATTGTTCAGCAATATCTCTAGGATCTAGAAGCTTCGCTTTAGATGTCGGATGTATGAGGAATGGGATTTTTGATTTGGTTTGCTGGGCCTTGAGTTGACTGGCCAGTAGCTTGCCAGCCCTGTTCCCCTGGACATAATATCTCGACCTCAACCTGAGCAGGGATCTAGAATAGTCACGAGATAACAGACTTCCTAATTTATCTCTCTCTGCCTTCAGTAAGGAGGACACTTGAGTTGTCGGTAATATCTTATTACGATTTTCAAGATCTGCAATAGATTTAAGCAGTTGAGATATCTCTCTTTCTCTAATTTTCCGCAATTTGCATTTTAATCTAATCAGGGAGCCTCTAATAAAAGCCTTATGGGACTGCCACAGGATATACTCATCCGCGACCGAGCCAACATTGAAGTTGAAAAATTCCTGCAACTCAGCAGACAACTCCTTAATTATATCAGGGTTGGAAAATAAATACGTGTCGTTACGCCATATGGGAGCACGTGGAAACTGATATAAATCCTCTAAGGTCAATATTATAGGGGCATGGTCGGACCATTGAATGAGCCCAATGTCGGATGAAATTGTATGCAATAAGGTGGCTTGATCTACAAGAAACATATCAATACGTGAGTATGAGAGATGAGGAGCAGAGAAAAATGTGTAATCTCTTTCCACGCTATGTTGAGCTCTCCACACATCAATGAGTCCCTCTGCATGAAAGAGAGAGGCTAAGTCCCCTCCAGAACGCCTGGTTAAGTTGGAAGTGTCCAACGACCGATCCATCACCGAGTTAAAATCCCCACAGACAATTACCTTTCCCTGTTTCAATGAGTTTAGTTGTTTCAGTAATTTTCTCAGGAAAGTAATTTGGCGATTGTTAGGCGCATATACATTGACTATTGTGTAGGTGATGTTATTGATGGAACATACCAGGATGATGTATCGGCCGTTGGAGTCCACTTTTGAGGAGATGATAGTAAAGGCCACTGAGTTCTTGACAGCTATGAATACCCCTCTAGACTTCTTGCTAAAATGAGAATGCAATACATGAGGAAAAGATCGATTATGCACACGTTTAGCATCCGCCTGTAGTAAGTGAGTCTCCTGGATGCAAATGAGGTCCGCTCCAGCTTTGGTTGCCTCTTTCCAGACATATGATCTCTTCTGTGGACAGTTAAGTCCTTTAACGTTCAGTGATAGGATTTTAAGACCCATATGAGTGGAAGGAGGAACCAAGTTTAGTACGGTCTGACAGACAATAACAGATTATCAAACCAACTCCAATAACAGTAGGCAACTGCCTAACAATAAGCAGAAATGACAAGTAGCCACAGAGAGATGGTTAAAGTGGCAATTGGTGAAGAGAAATAATTGGGTTAGGGAAAACAAAAGGAAGAAGTTAAACACCAGACAGCAGAGCCCGTCTGTGCGACAAAGGTGGCGTAAGTCCACTAATGAGGCTGAGAGGAGCCTCAAATACACGGAGTCCTTCAGCATAGAGACCGCACCTAAAATAAAAGGTTAGACAACAGACCCGTTGTGAAGAATGCAATCTGGTCTCCATGTCAATAAACCTCTGTCGACTGTGGCACTATATTGGTAACAGCTTCCTTGTGTTTTATCAGAAACCTTGTAAGTTCCGTGTATGGAAGTCAGTCCTCTCGAGTACCAAATGCGGATATTCGATCATCCCGGGTACGATTCCCTCTTCTTTCCATCTGGGGAGAAATGTCCCATGACAATAGTAGTTCTCGTCCATCTGAGACAGATTTCACCACGTGAGTTTTTTCATCTTTACGGATCAGCAATTTCTGCGGGTAGCCCCACTTATACGGAATATTATTATCCCTGAGAGCCAGAGTGATCGGTTGCAATTCTCTCCTTTGTCTCAATGTCGCCATGGAAAGATCAGCAAAAAGTCTGACTGTTTGAAAAGGAGCAGGCAGTTTGTTGCAGTTTCTAGCTGCTAACATTAAGGCTTCCTTAGTGTGGAAGAAATGGATCCGAGCAATCGTATCTCTTGGAACATCAGCGCTAAGGTGTGGTGGTTTTGGAAGTCTGTGTGCCCTATCGATGATCATGTCAGGGACCGGTATTTTAGGTAACAACGCTTTTATGAGGCTCTTGAGATATGCTTGTAAATCTCGGGGCGCTATTTCTTCTGGAATACCCCGGAATTTCACATTGTTCCTTCTGGAACGGTCCTCCAAATCCGCTAGCTTGCTCTTAACAGTCTCCAGTTCATCAGCTAAATCATTGTGAGCATCTATAATGTTGTTCTGTGAAGTAGCAAAATCTGCCATTTTGTTCTCCACATGCAAAAGCTTATCTGAAGTCTCTTTGACTTTGGACGCCAGGGGGTTAATCAGCCCTGCCATGTCTGCACGCAGGGACTGGTGCAAGGCCATCAGCATATTTTTCATGGAATCTTCACATAAGGGCTTATCTGAGGCCTGATATGCATTAAAAGGAACCACTACTGGGGACATCACAACTTGTGCCCATGATCCCGTACTGACCTCAGGAGGGCATGATGTGTCCAAACGCGGTTTTTGTTTCTGGGGGCTGCAAGATGGAGAGAGCCCTGCCAGGTCAGCAGTAGCGCCGCTCTGAGTAGCTGTAGCCCCTGGGGTTCCCAGGTCACTAGGCGTCGGTGGGAGCGAAGGAAACTCCGTCTCTGTTAAAGAGAGGATGTCGGGCTCTAGCGGAGGTGAGGCGGATCCAGAAGGGCTTCTCGGCGACGCACTGCCATGAGGAGATGAGGTATGCATTCCGGTGCGGGAGCCCGCGCCATCTTTAGCTGGGCCCCGCTCAAAGAAGCCATCAAGGTTTCCGCTTTGCAGCCTGGGAAGCTGCCTTTTCGACTTGCCCATGTTGTCCTGGAAGGTGTCCAGCTTTTATCGCCTATGCAGGCACAGAGGAGGCAGAGTCCGTAGCTCTGGGAAGCTTATCTGAACACGCTGAGGTGCAGGAGCTGTGAGATCAAGCGGCCATTCCTCTCAGCGGCCAAGCCACGCCCCCCCATGGTTGTTTATTTTTTGTTGGGCATTTGCCCAGTCCCAAGATCCATCTTCTTGGGTGCTATTTCCGCTAAGAATATATTTGTGTCTTTTTTCTTTTATATTCTTGTTGCATTTCAAGCTATTTGTCTTGTCCTGTGTCTCCCCCTTTCCTTCTGTTTTCTCCCTTCCCCCTTTATTGCATTATGTACTTACAGGTTCCCTACTCTGCAATATCCTGCGGGATAGTCAGAAAGGTTGGTGAGAGCCCTTGCCGAGCTGGATGGGGTACCATATCTGTACAGTGTTCATTTTAGGACATGGTAGGATATCATAGTCAAGTATCAGAATAATGCTAGTGTGACACCTGACTCTGACACCTGACCCCTGACTCTGAAACCTGACTTTGATATTTGACTCTGACATCTGAGTTTGACTTATCGTCTTCATAGGTCAGGGTCAAAGTGAGAATGAGTCTATAGGTGAGCTTATAGCTCTATGTCTGAAATGCTATAAGCTGACATATTACAGTATTATATGAGCGCGTAGCTCAATGGTTAGGTTACTGGTTTGTACTTTGGAATTTTTGGGTTTCGGTTCAAACCTTAAAACGACAAATTAAAGTTTTTAAACATTAGATAAGAGATAAATTCAAGTGATGTGTGACCCTGATGTCTGACTCCTCTGACTAGTAAGCGTCGCAAAGACTTTGAGGTTCATTGTACTTTTAATATGCTCAATCACATAGATGAAGAAAATTCATCAGGTTTCTGTCTGAACCATTAGTTCAGTGGTTTAGACGGTTGCCTCACATGCAGTGTTCTTGGGTTCAAAACCCCTCAGTCTTTTAAAAAAAAATAGCATTTTATTGAGCCCTAGAAAATAAACTTTTATGTTTACTGTGAATTTGTCTTCTGAATCACATAGCTAGAGAAAATCACTACCTAACAATAGTCAGACCTGTAGCTTACTGGTGGGTTGTCTGACTCTCATGCAATGTCTTAGGGTTTAAAACCCACTAATGGACAAGAAAAAAAAAGTGCTTGGATTTTTAAATTTTTTTTTTACATAAAACAGATGACAAAGAGTACTGAAAGTAGTCTTTTTTTATTTTATGAAAGAATACATGGGCAGTACTATAGTAAGGGGGGAACTAATTTACTCTAACTTCATCTATTTCCAGGTGACTGAAGGCTATTTTGTTTTCTGTTGTATAGTACTGTATAGTAAAAGAATAAATAAAGCTTATATCTGGGTTCAGTCCTGAACCTGGAGAACCCATTTAACACACAGCGAGAAACCATAATAAAGCACAAATGCCATACATCATTCCACAGAAAGCGAGAAATTTTTATTGCATTTAATAATGCATTGTAAACAATTATCTTAAAAAATGACCAAAAAAAATAAATGTTGCTAAAAATCATACCCAAAAACCATCAAACTAAATACTGTATTTTTCGCCCTATAAGACGCACCGGCCCATAAGACGCATCTAAGTTTTTGAGGAGGAAAATAATAAAAAAAATATTTTGAACCAAAAGGTGTGCTTTTGGTGGGTTTTGAACTAATGGTGGTCTGTGCATGACACTATTATGGGGGATCTGTGGATGATGCACTGTTATGGAGGGGATCTGTGGATGGCACTGTTATGGGGGGATATGTCGATGGCACTGTTATGGGGGATATGTCGATGGCACTGTTATGGGGGGATATGTCAATGGCACTTTTATGGGGATGGGCATCTGTGGATGGCACTATTATGGGCTGGAGGATCTGTGGATGACACTGTTATGGGGGAGATCTGTGGATGACACTGCTATATATGTGTCATCCACAGATTCCCCCCCCCCCCTAACATTTTCCCCCAATACAACGGGCCCCGCCGCTCACAACAGTATTTCTAAATCGCAGACTGCAATGTAAAATGGCCGCATTCGCCCCATAAGACAAAGGGGAAAAAGTGCGTCTTATGGGGCAAAAAATACGGTAGATTTTTTTTTTTCATTTTTGTTTTGCCTGATGAAATAAACACCACAATTGTTGTATTAATGTACAAATGATATGCAGTTAAATCACAGTCCTATAGTTGCTTGATTATTGTTTTTAGGCCTCATGCACACGACCGCTGTGTGTTTTGCGGTCCGTGTGCTATCCGAGCCCTATATCACACTCCTTCAGCGGCTATAAAACTCCCCTACGCCACCTCCTCTGTGTTTTGTATATTCAATGGCACCAGGCAGGGTTGCCCTTTGTCTCCCTTGCTGTTTGCTCTCTGCATCGAGCCACTGGCGGCAACAGTTTGCCTTTATCCGGATATCAAGGACATCCTTGTACAGGATAAAGAATTTAACCTGTCGCTATTCGCAGATTATGTTTTGCTATCACTCACTCAATTACATGTAACTCTACCTAACCTACACTCCCTTCTTGAACAGTTTGGCCGTCGGTCAGGGTACAAAATAAATACATACAAAACAGAGGCACTCCCTCTTAATATACCAAGAGAGAGTTTAGGGGTCTTACAAAGTAACTTCTCATACCAATGGTGCACTACCACCATTCATATCTGGGGTAAACATTTCAAGTACATATAGGGAACTATACAACAAAAACTTCCCTCCCAAAATTGGGAGATTATTGAATAGATGGATGTCTCTGCCGCTTTCCTTGCTCGGACGTATGGCAGCTATCAAAATGATGGTTATACCCAAATTACTCAATCTTTTTGAGACCTTGCCCGTTCGAGTACCTCGTAATGTTTTGATGCTACAATTGTCTTTTATGCCCTTTGTCTGGGCGGAGAAGCGGCATAGAATTTCCCGTTTGGTATTGTGCGCCCCTAAGTCTGGGGGCAGCCTGGCGATGGCAGACATTGCAAAATACTATTGGGTTAAGCACCTTAGGAGGGTACCAGTATGGACCTCACTTCAAGCTTACACGAAGTGGGCGAAGATAGAGAAACTATGGATTGCCCCAATTCATACGAACTTTTTACTCTGGGGCTTTGCGAGGTCGGTAAAGCGGACCTCTATGCTAGGACCGATGTCATTTACCTGCAATATTTGGAACAAATGTTCTCAACTTTTTTCTCTTACCTCCGCCCACTCGGCTATAACATCTTTTCTTTTTACACCTCTTTTACCTGATAGCACCTCCTCTGATTTCTCACGTCCATGGTTCCAACTATTCCGTCTGGTAGACATAGTTGATTATGTTACGTTGAAACCTGTCACATTCGATAGATACCCTGAGAACGAGGTTTAACTTACCCCTGGCAACTCATTATTCTTATTTGCAGATCCTTCATTTCTATACCTCTCTATTTTCAGGGCAGACAGTCTCCTTGCCTACTCCCTTTGAAAAGCTGTGTAAACTGACTGCAACCACAAAGGGACTTATTTCAGCTATTTATCAGCTGATCACTACCTCTACCCTGGAACAGTTTATTAAACATCCCTACATGTGCAAATGTTGTTGTTTTTTAGGGTATCCTCTCTCGCTTGATACGTGGCAAGTTATATGGCATAGAGCAGCTTCCTCCTCTATTTGTGTCTCATACAAAGAAAACCAGTATAAAATCATCATGCACTGGTATCACACACCTGCTGTACTGCATAGATTAAATGCAACTTATGTAGAGAAAGCAGTCAGCACTTCCGTGAGTGTATTCACATAGATCAACAGGAAAAACATAAGTTCAGAAGTGCATGTTCACTGGAGGTGCTCAGCCCACTTATAGCTCCAGAGATGGAGACATTAGATTTAGATGTTGGAGATGCACAAAACTTACCACCAGGGTATAATGTGATCAATCTGACACAGGTTTCTTTAACCCCTTAAGGACTCGGCCCTATTTCACCTTACGGACTTGGCCATTTTTTGCAAATCTGACCAGTGTCACTTTAAGTGCTGATAACTTTAAAACGCTTTGACTTATCCAGGCCATTCTGAGATAGTTTTTTCGTCACATATTGTACTTCATGACACTGGCAAAATGAAGTCAAAAAAATTCATTTTTATTTTTTTTAAAATACCAAATTTACCAAAATTTGTAAAAAAATTTTGCAAATTTCCAAGTTTCAATCTACTTCTATAATACATAGTAATACCTCCAAAAATAGTTATTACTTTACATTCCCCATATGTCTACTTCATGTTTGGATCATTGTGGGAATGATATTTTATTTTTTGAGGATGTTACAAGGCTTAGAAGTTTAGAAGCAAATCTTAAAATTTTTCAGAAATTTTAAAAAACCCAATTTTTAGGGACCAGTTCAGGTCTGAAGTCACTTTGCGAGGCTTACATAATAGAAACCACCCAAAAATGACCCCATTCTATAAACTAAACCCCTCAAGGAATTCAAAACTGATTTTACAAATTTTGTTAACCCTTTAGGTGTTCCACAAGAATTAATGGAAAATAGAGATACAATTTCAAAATTTCACTTTTTTGGCAGATTTTCCATTTTAATAATTTTTTTCCAGTTACAAAGCAAGGGTTAACAGCCAAACCAAACTCAATATTTATGGCCCTGATTCTGTAGTTTACAGAAACACCCCATATGTAGTCGTAGACTACTGTACGGGCACACGGCAGGGCACAGAAGGAAAGGAATGCCATACGGTTTTTGGAAGGCAGATTTTGCTGGACTGTTTTTTTTTTTACACCATGTGCCATTTGAAGCCCCCCTGATGCAACCCTAGAGTAGAAACTCCAAAAAAGTGGCCCCATTTTAGAAACTACGGGATTGGGTGGCAGTATTGTTGGTACTAGTTTAGGGTACATATGATTTTTGGTTGCTCTATATTACACTTTTTGTGAGGCAAGATAACAAGAAATACTGTTTTTACACTGTTTTTATTTTTTGTTATTTACAACATTCATCTGACAGGTTAGATCATGTGATATTTTTATAGACCAGGTTGTCACGGATGCGGCGATACCTAATATGTATACTTTTATTTTATTTATGTACAGTACAGACCAAAAGTTTAGACACACCTTCTCATTCAAAGAGTTTTCTTTATTTTCAGGACTATGAAAATTGTAGATTCACACTGAAGGCATCAAAACTATGAATTAACACATGTGGAATTATATACATAACAAACAAGTGTGAAACAACTGAAAATATGTCATATTCTAGGTTCTTTAAAGTAGCCACCTTTTGCTTTGATTACTGCTTTGCACACTCTTGGCATTCTCTTGATGAGCTTCAAGAGGTAGTCCCTGAAATGGTTTTCACTTCACAGGTGTGCCCTGTCAGGTTTAATAAGTGGGATTTCTTGCCTTATAAATGGGGTTGGGACCATCAATGGCGTTGAGGAGAAGTCAGGTGGATACACAGCTGATAGTCCTACTGAATAGACTGTTAGAATTTGTATTATGGCAAGAAAAAAGCAGCTAAGTAAAGAAAAACGAGTGGCCATCATTACTTTAAGAAATGAAGGTCAGTCAGTCAGCCGAAAAATTGGGAAAACTTTGAAAGTAAGGGCTATTTGACCATGAAGGAGAGTGATGGGGTGCTGCGCCAGATGACCTGGCCTCCACAGTCACCGAACCTGAACCCAATCGAGATGGTTTGGGGTGAGCTGGACTGCAGAGTGAAGGAAAAAGGGCCAACAAGTGCTAAGCATCTCTGGGAACTCCTTCAAGACTGTTGGAAGACCATTTCAGGGGACTACCTCTTGAAGCTCATCAAGAGAATGCCAAGAGTGTGCAAAGCAGTAATCAAAGCAAAAGGTGGCTACTTTGAAGAACCTAGAATATTACATATTTTCAGTTGTTTCACACTTGTTTGTTATGTATATAATTCCACATGTGTTAATTCATAGTTTTGATGCCTTCATAGTCATGAAAATAAAGAAAACTCTTTGAATGAGAAGGTGTGTCCAAACCTTTGGTCTGTACTGTAAGTTTTACACAATGATTTCTTTTTGAAGCAAAAAAAATCATGTTTTAGTGTTTCCATAGTATGAGAGCCATAATTTTTTCAGTTGTTGGGCGATTACCTTGGGTAGAGTATGATTTTTGCGGGATGAGATGACGGTTTTATTGGCACTATTTTGGGGTGCGTGTGACTTTTTGATCGCTTGCTATTACACTTTTTGTGATGTAAGGTGACAAAAAAATTGTTTATTTAGGACAGTTTTTATTTTTTACGGTGTTCATCTGAGGGGTTAGGTCATGTGATATTTTTATAGAGCCGGTCGATACGAACACGGCGATACCAAATATGTATACTTTTTATTTTATTTATGTAAGTTTTACACAATAACAGCTTTTTTAAAACAAAAAGAATGATGCTTTAGTGTCTTCATATTCTGAGCCCAAGTTTTTTATTTTTTGGGCGATTGTATCAGGTAGGGGCTCATTTTTTGCGGGATGAGGTGACGGTTAGATTGGTACTATTTTGGTAGACAAACGCCTTTTTGATCGCTTGCTGTTGTACTGTGATGTAAGGTGACAAAAAAATTGTTTATTTAGCAAAGTTTTTATTTTTTATTTTTTACGGTGTTCATCTGAGAAGTTCGGTCATGTGATATGTTTATAGAGCCGGTCGATAATTTTTTTTAACTTTATTTGGGGAAAATGACGTTTTTGTTTATTTTTACTTGAAACTTTTACAAACCGGATTCCAAAAAAGTTGGGACACTAAACAAATTGTGAATAAAAACTGAATGCAATGATGTGGAGATGGTAAATGTCAATATTTTATTTGTAATAGAACGTAGATGACAGATCAAACGTTTAATCCGAGTAAATGTATCATTTTAAAGGAAAAATACGTTGATTCCAATTTTCACGGTGTCCACAAATCCCCAAAAAGTTGGGACAAGTAGCAATAAGAGGCTGGAAAAAGTAAATTTGAGCATAACGAAGAGCTGGAAGACCAATTAACACTAATTAGGTCAATTTGCAACATGATTGGGTATAAAAAGAGCTTCTCAGAGTGCAGTGTCTCTCAGAAGCCAAGATGGGTAGAGGATCACCAATTCCCACAATGTTGCGCAGAAAGATAGTGGAGCAATATCAGAAAGGTGTTACCCAGCGAAAAATTGCAAAGACTTTGCATCTATCATCATCAACTGTGCATAACATTATCCGAAGATTCTGAGAATCTGGAACAATCTCTGTGCATAAGGGTCAAGGCCGTAAAACCATACTGGATGCCCGTGATGTCCGGGATTTAAATGACACTGCACCACAAACAGGAATGCTACTGTAAAGGAAATCACAGAATGGGCTCAGGAATACTTCCAGAAACCATTGTCAGTGAACACAATCCACCGTGCCATCCGAAACTTTACAGTGCAAAGAAGAAGCCATTTCTAAGCAAGATCCACAAGCTCAGGCGTTTTCACTGGGCCAGGGATCATTTAAAATGGAGTGTGGTAAAATGGAAGACTGTTCTATGGTCAGACGAGTCACGATTCGAAGTTCTTTTTGGAAATCTGGGACGCCATGTCATCCGGACCAAAGAGGACAAGGACAACCCAAGTTGTTATCAACGCTCAGTTCAGAAGCCTGCATCTCTGATGGTATGGGGTTGCATGAGTGCATGTGGCATGGGCAGCTTGCATGTCTGGAAAGGCACCATCAATGCAGAAAAATATATTCAGGTTCTAGAACAACATATGCTCCCATCCAGACGTCATCTCTTTCAGGGAAGACCCTGCATTTTTCAACAAGATAATGCCAGACCACATTCTGCATCAATCACAACATCATGGCTGCGTAGGAGAAGGATCCGGGTACTGAAATGACCAGTCTGCAGTCCAGATCTTTCACCTATAGAGAACATTTGGCGCATCATAAAAAGGAAGGTGCAACAAAGAAGGCCCAAGACGATTGAACAGTTAGAGGCCTGTATTAGACAAGAATGGGAGAGCATTCCTATTTCTAAACTTGAGAAACTGGTCTCCTTGGTCCCCAGACGTCTGTTGTGTGTTGTAAGAAGAAGGGGAGATGCCACACAGTGGTGAAAATGGCCTTGTCCCAACTTTTTGGGGATTTGTTGACACCATGAAATTCTGATTCAACATATTTTTCCCTTAAAATGGTACATTTTCTCAGTTTAAACTTTTGTTCCGTGATTTATGTTCTATTCAGAATAAAATATTAGAAGTTGGCACCTCCACATCATTGCATTCAGTTTTTATTCACGATTTGTATAGTGTCCCAACTTTTTTGGAATCCGGTTTGTAATTTTTTTGGGGAAAAACTTTTATTTTTTCAACTTTTTTTCACTTTATTTTTTGTCCCACTTTGGGACTTGAACTTTTGGGGGTCTAATCCTTTACAATGCATTCCAATACTTCTGTATTGGAATGCATTGACTGTATGAGTAATACAGTGTGTATTACTCATACAGCTTCTGGCCTGTGAGATCCAGGGGGCTGGATCTCACAGGCTCGTCACCGGAAGGCAGTGCGATGCCTTCCTTAGACATCGCGCTGCCTTCCATGCCATCGGGTCCCCCCCATAGCCACATGGGGACCCGATGGCACCTCCCGCCGCAACCGCAGATAAAAGCCGCAAACAGCAGTTCTGAATTGACCTGCGGTTTTTCAGCGATCTCCGATACGGGGGGGTCACATGACCCCCCCCCCGGCGTTGTGACAGGATGCCCGCTGAATGATTTCAGTGGGCATCCTGTTCCTATTAACCCCCGCCACGTCACAATGTACTTTTAAACTTAGGACGTACCGGTACATCCTGAGTCCTTAAGGACCCGGCAAACATGGCGTACCGGTACGTCCTTAAGGGGTTAAGTGATGACTGTCTATCAGTTTTATCTAAAGGATTGAACTATAGTTTAGTAGGAGAGTTTGATGAAGTGGGGTGTGAGGTATATTTAGTTAAATCAGTCAGGAAGCTCAACCTGTTTAGGCATTTTCATGGTTCTTATGTGAGAATATCTGATAAAAGAGAAGGGGAGATACCCAGTGTTGTAGGGAAGTTAGGTTTTTCTTTCAGTGAAGATGTTGATCAGCAGGATGAATATATAGTGGATGCACCTTTGGGCTAAACGCACACGATCAGGATTGCGTGCGGATTTTCCAGGCGGATTTGCGTGCAGAAAATCTGCACCGAAGGTCATGTACACTGTATTCTATGAGAATTTGAAATTCTCAATGCACACGATGCAGATTTTTCACCAGTGATTTTGACCAGTGGTGCGGATTTTAAAATCCGTAGCATATCAATTTATTTTATTTTTCCTGACCGGATTTTCTCCATTCACTTAATAAAATCCGCATGCGGAAAATCCGCATGCAAATCCGCACCAATTGATGCAGATTGACCGCACAGATTTGCCTTCGAACACCTTCGGATTTCAGTGCGGATTCTCCGCACATGAATCCTGAATGTGTGCATGTACCCCTGGAGTTGCAGTGGTGTACCCCTCATGCAGAACAGATCGATGTACAATGTGATGAAACCTTTACAAAAGGGATTAGATCCACTTTTACCCCACCCTTGCCAGCCGGCAGCAATTTAGATATCTTTCAGAAACAGGTGCTGAAGGAGGTTAAAGCTTTGATTTATCCCTGTAGTGAAGGTAAAAACAAAGCATTTAAATTGCTGAGTAAACAGAGGCATCTGGTTGTGAAACCGGCCGACAAGGGTGGGTGTTGAGACACATGCATATACTGTATATACATACAGTACAGACCAAAAGTTTGGACACACCTTCTCATTCAAAGAGTTTTCTTTATTTTCATGACTATGAAAATTGTAGATTCACACTGAAGACATCAAAACTATGAATTAACACATGTGGAATTATATACATAACAAACAAGTGTGAAACAACTGAAAATATGTAATATTCTAGGTTCTTCAAAGTAGCCACCTTTTGCTTTGATTACTGCTTTGCACACTCTTGGCATTCTCTTGATGAACTTCAAGAGGTAGTCCCCTGAAATGGTTTTCACTTCACAGGTGTGCCCTGTCAGGTATAACCGCCTCCGGACCACCTAACGCAGGATCGCGTTCCGGAGGCGGCATCTTCAGGCAGAGTCACGCATCTATGCGTCATCTCGCGAGACGCAAGATTTCATGTGAACGCGCGCACACAGGCGCGCGCGTTCACAGGATCGGAAGGTGAGCGAGTGGATCTACAGCCTGCCAGTGGCGATCGTTCGCTGGCAGGCTGTAGAAGCGATTTTTTAAACCCCTAACAGGTATATTAGACTCTGTTTTGATAACAGCGTCTAATATACCTGCTACCTGGTCCTCTGGTGGTCCCTTTTGCTTGGATCGACCACCAGAGGACACAGGCAGCCCTGTAATAAGTAGCACCAAACACCACTACACTACACCCCCCCCCGTCACTGTTTAACCCCTTATTAACCCCTGATCACCCCATATAGACTCCCTGATCACCCCCCTGTCATTGATCACCCCCCTGTAAGGCTCCATTCAGACGTCCATATGGGTGAGATAAATATCTTGGTCAAATGCCAACTTTGTATAAAAAAATTGGAAAAGTTGTCTTTTGCCGAGATATTTCTCTCATCCAGCATGGGTATATATAAAAAGACACCCCAAAACACATTGCCCTACTTCTTCTGAGTACGGCGATACCAGATGTGTGACACTTTTTTGCAGCCTAGGTGGGCAAATGGGCCCACATTCCAAAGAGCACCTTTTGGATTTCACAGGGCATTTTTTACACATTTTGATTTCAAACTACTTCTCACACATTAGGGCCCCTAAAAGGCCAGGGCAGTATAACTACCCCACAAGTGACCCCATTTTGGAAAGAAGACACCCCAAGGTATTCCGTGAGGGGCATGGCGAGTTCCTAGAATTTTTTATTTTTTTGTCACAAGTTAGCGGAAAATGATGAATTTATTTTATTTATTTTTTTCCTTACAAAGTCTCATATTCCACTAACTTGTGACAAAAAATAAAAAAACTTCCATGAACTCACTATGCCCATCACGAAATACCTTGGGGTGTCTTCTTTCCAAAATGGGGTCACTTGTGGGGTAGTTATACTGCCCTGGCATCTTAGGGGCCCTAATGTGTGAGAAGTAGTTTAAAATTAAAATGTGTAAAAAATGGCCGGTGAAATCCGAAAGGTGCTCTTTGGAATGTGGGCCCATTTGCCCACCTAGACTGCAAAAAAGTGTCACACATCTGGTATCGCCGTACTCAGGAGAAGTTGGGCAATGTGTTTTGGAGTGTCATTTTACATATACCCATGCTGGGTGAGAGAAATATCTCGGCAAAAGACAACTTTTCCCATTTTTTTATACAAAGTTGGCATTTGACCGAGAGATTTCTCTCACCCAGCATGGGTATATGTAAAATGACACCACAAAACACATTGCCCAACTTCTCCTGAGTACGGCGATACCAGATGTGTGACACTTTTTTGCAGCCTAGGTGGGCAAAGGGGCCCACATTCCAAAGAGCACCTTTCAGATTTCACAGGGCATTTTTTACACATTTTGATTTCAAACTACTTCTCACACATTAGGGCCCCTAGAATGCCAGGGCAGTATAACTACCCCACAAGTGACCCCATTTTGGAAAGAAGACACCCCAAGGTATTCCGTGAGGGGCACGGCGAGTTCCTAGAATTTTTACATTTTTGTCACAAGTTAGCGGAAAATGATGATTTTTTTTTTCTTACAAAGTCTCATATTCCACTAACTTGTGACAAAAAATAAAAACTTCCATGAACTCACTATGCCCATCAAGAAATACCTTGGGGCGTCTTCTTTCCAAAATGGGGTCACTTGTGGGGTAGTTATACTGCCCCGGCATTCTAGGGGCCCTAATGTGTGAGAAGTAGTTTGAGGTATTTCGTGATGGGCATAGTGAGTTCATGGAAGTTTTTATTTTTTGTCACAATTTAGTGGAATATGAGACTTTGTATGGAAAAAAAAAAAAAAATCATCATTTTCCGCTAACTTGTGACAAAAAATAAAAAGTTCTATGAACTCACTATGCCCATCAGCGAATACCTTAGGGTGTCTACTTTCCGAAATGGGGTTATTTGTGGGGTTTTTCTACTGTCTGGGCATTGTGGAACCTCAGGAAACATGACAGGTGCTCAGAAAGTCAGAGCTGCTTCAAAAAGCGGAAATTCACATTTTTGTACCATAGTTTGTAAACGCTATAACTTTTACCCAAAACATTTTTTTTTTTTACCCAAACATTTTTTTTTTATCAAAGACATGTAGAACAATAAATTTTGAGAAAAATTTATATATGGATGTCGTTTTTTTAAAAAAAAATTACAACTGAAAGTGAAAAATTTCATTTTTTTGCAGAAATTTCGTTAAATTAAAAAAAGTTAAAATGTCGGCAGCAATGAAATACCACCAAATGAAAGCTCTATTAGTGAGAAGAAAAGGAGGTAAAATTCATTTGGGTGGTAAGTTGCATGACCGAGCAATAAACGGTGAAAGTAGTATAGTGCAGAAGTGTAAAAAGTGGCCTGGTCATTAAGGGTGTTTAAGCTAGGGGAGCTGAGGTGGTTAATAAGTGGGATTTCCTGCCTTATAAATGGGGTTGGGACCATCAGTTGCGTTGAGGAGAAGTTAGGTGGATACACAGCTGATAGTACTACTGAATAGACTGTTAGAATTTGTATTATGGCAAGAAAAAAGCAGCTAAGTAAAGAAAAACGGTATATACCACCTATTCTAGAGGGGTCTCAATTTTGATACATAATAAGATTAAATTTGAATGTCTGGCATACGAGGCGGATGACTATGGTAGGTACCTCTTTTTATATTGTAATATAGAAGGTGTTAAAATGGTTATTGCGAATATATATATTCCACCACCATATAAGCCAGATGTCTTGTATCAATTGCACGGATTTATGCTGAATAGACAGGAAGCTAAAATGATTGCGATAGGAGACTATAACGCTGTAATGGATCCACTCAGGGATAGAAAGTCTGGCAGAGGGGGAGGAGCATTAAAAGTAGATCTTTTTAAATTAGCCCAGGAATTTAATTGGGTTGATGTTTGGCGTTTCCAGAACCCGGATGAAACCATGTATTCCTGTTACTCCAAAACACATCAAACTTGGTCAAGAATAGATATGATCCTGGGAAATAAAAATCTAATGTCCCAAAATAGGATTAAGATAAAGTACTTGCCCATGGCTTTATCAGACCACAGTGCACTGGTAATGGAACTAGATCTGATTAAAAAGAATGTTTTCCTACCATTTAAGTTTAACTCCCACTGGTTAACGATGATCCCAGATAAAGAGAATATAATACAAGAACTAAAAAATCTTTTTGGGGTGAATAACGATACCGCTAGTAGGATAATTGTTTGGGATACCGCTAAGGCATACCTGAGAGGATTGCTCTTTAAAAAGGTGAACTATTGGAAAAAAAGCACTAGAGAAATAGGAAATGCACTGGAAAAAAAACTACAAGAAGCAAGAAAAACTTGCATAACACACCCTACTGAGTATAATAGGAAAATATGGGAGGAAGAACAAGAAAAGCTAAAGGCATATCAAATGGATAGAAGTAGGAAAGAACTACTTTTTCAAGGGATCCGTTTAACTTCTGAGGGAGAAAAGGTTGGTAAAATTTTGGCAAATATAGTAAGAAACCAAAGAGGGAAATCCTGGATAGGGGCGATTAAAGATAAAAGGGGTGAAATAATTAGTACACCGGAAGGAATTAAAGAAGTGTTTCTGGAATATTTCCAGGAACTATATAAATCTAGGGTACAATACTCAAAACAAGATCTGGACCTATACCTAGACAGGATACCTCTTGGAGAAATATCTCAGGCCCAAAAAGAATATCTAGAAAAAGAAATATCGATGGCGGAAATAAATGAGGTTCTGGGGAAGGTAAAATCCGATAAAGCACCAGGTTGTGATGGGCTGCCTTTTGAAATATACAAAACGCTCTCTCAGGTGTTAGTACCTGAATTAAAAATAACATTGAATGAGGCCCAAAAAATTGGCGACCTACCAGATTCCATGAAAGAGGCAATTATTACTCTAATTCCAAAAAAGGGCAAAGAAAAACTAGACCCCGGATCATACAGGCCAATATCTCTTCTAAATACGGACGTTAAAATTTTGGCGAAGGTTCTGGCCGATAGGTTATCGAAGGTGATTAGCGGAGTTATAAATGAAGATCAGACAGGTTTCATACCCAGTAGAACAATATATTCAAACATAAGAAGGCTGTTCCTAAATATTGAAGCTAATAGATTAGCACCGGGGGAGAAAGCGGTACTTTCACTGGACGCCCAAAAGGCATTTGACTGTATTGAATGGGAATATCTGTGGGCAGTATTAAAAAGGGTCGGTATAGGGGAGGGATTTATAAAATGGATTCAGCTAATATACTACAATCCTAGGGCTAGAGTGATGGTGGACGGGAGCTTGTCCCTGCCCCTTGCCCTGTATCGGGGCACTAGGCAGGGATGCCCTCTCTCTCCACTATTATTCGCTATTGCGATCGAGCCCCTGGCATGTATAATAAGAAACGATAGGGAGATTAAAGGTTTTTAATATGAGGGAGGAGAAGAAAAGCTGCTAATGTATGTGGACGATATTTTATTATTCATGCATAATACTGGAGATCAGTTTAATAGAGTTATAGATATAATAGATAAATTTGGATCCTTTTCTGGATTAAACATTAATTGGGGGAAATCACATATGTTGATGTTAGGTGATATACAACCACAGGGAGATTTAAGGGTGCATGCGCTAGAGAAACATGAGAATTTTAAATATCTAGGTATACAAATTTCTGGAAATATAGCAGAATATGAAAAATTAAATGTACTCCCTTTATTAAAAGAACTTAGGATCAAAATACACATTTGGCGAAAATTACCAATGTCAATACAGGGTCGGGTAAATTTAATAAAAATGATTTTTCTCCCTAAAATACTTTACGTCCTTCAAAATGCCCCATTGAGGTTACAACAGAGTATCTTTAAGTTACTTGATAGTTTAATGGGGGATTTTCTCTGGAAGGGTGCTATCCCTAGGATAAAGAAAGAAGTGCTACAGCTCCCAGTGAGAGAGGGCGGATTGGCTGTTCCGAATTGTTTTTTTTATTATTTAATATCACAATATGGTCATATAAAAGGTAGTTTAAATGGTTTAGTGGGTAAACAGGTTATAAATAGATTTGGGTGGAAAGAGGAATGGAACTATTTAGAGGTTTTGGAATCGGGTACACTGGGGAAAAAGAATACAGGGAATAGAATATTAAATTTATTGGAATATATATGGGTGGAGATTAAAAAAATACTAGATAGTAAAGGGTTTTTGCACTATACACCTATTTGAAAAAATATAAATCTCAAGGAATTGCAAACGATTAAGCCCTATATAGATTGGGGAAAAAAAGGGATGAAGTACCTTGGTCAGATATTCGAACAGGGTAAACTGAAAGACTTTAATACAATGGTTAGAGAGTTTGGGATCCCCCAAAAAGATATGTATAAATACTTTCAGCTTGGACAGCTGTGCAGGACGACAGATATAGAATAGAAAAATCAGATACAATTTATAAATTCACTAAAGAGGGCGAAAGTGGAGGAATAACCGCAAAAAGATACAGGATATTGATGGAGGGCAAAAAGAAACGGATTATAATACTCGCCAAAAAAAAATGGGAAAATGAACTTCAATCTTTTACGGAAGAGAAATGGAAACATGCCCTCAGAAGTTATTCCGCGGTCTCTGATAGGGGCTCACAAAAGATTTCACAGTTTTTCGTAGTCCATAGTAACATAGTACATATAGTACATAAGGCCGAAAAAAGACATTTGTCCATCCAGTTCGGCCTGTTATCCTGCAAGTTGATCCAGAGGAAGGCAAAAAACCCTGTGAGGTAGAAGCCAATTTTCTCCACTTTAGGGGAATAAAAAATTCCTTCCCGACTCCAATCATGCAATCAGAATAACTCCCTGGATCAACGACCCCTCTCTAGTAGCTATAGCCTGTAATATTATTAAGCTCCAGAAATACGTCCAGGCCCCTCTTGAATTCCTTTATTGTACTCACCATCACCACCTCCTCAGGCAGAGAGTTCCATAGTCTCACTGCTCTTACCGTAAAGAATCCTCTTCTATGTTTGTGTACAAAACTTCTTTCCTCCAGACGCAGAGGATGTCCCCAGGTTGCATCGATCCCCATGGATATTGAAAAAAATGGGTCTGAGAGCCTGGAATAAATGTACAAAATGCGGGAGAGAGAGTGCCGACTTAATACATTGTTTTTGGAGATGCCCAAGATTGTTTAGATGTTGGACAGAAATAGTAGAGACTGTTAACTTAATTTTGAAGGTCCAAATACCTGAAGACCCTGTGATTTGCATACTAGGGGCAACCGAACATCTGAATTTAATTAGAGATATATACGAACGGTTCTCTGTAAGGTGTTGTTTCAAGCTAGACTCCTTATACTTAAGAAATGGATAGGGGCAGATCCTCTGACAGTGGGACAGTGGAGAAAAGCAGTCGACAATTTGATTAAGGAAGAACGGGCGATGGAGGGCCATAATAAAAAAGCTAAAAGTATTGATGAAGTTTGGAAAAACTGGATACTCTAGGGCTGGATTGTTGGAAAATTTAATATTTAATTTTTTTAATTTATTATTTTAACGTCCCCCCCTCTCCCTCCTCCCACAAGGGTGGTGGGTGGGTAAAAGGGGAGTAAAAACAATTTTGTATGTACAGAAAAATTAGACGGTTTTGGAGAAAATGAAAATGCAGGTCAGTCAGTCAGCCGAAAAATTGGGAAATCTTTGAAAGTAAGGGCTATTTGACCATGAAGGAAAGTGATGGGGTGCTGCGCCAGATGACCTAGCCTCCACAGTCACCGGACCTGAACCCAATCGAGATGGTTTGGGGTGAGCTGGACCGCAGAGTGAAGGCAAAAGGGCCAACAAGTGCTAAGCATCTCTGGGAACTCCTTCAAGACTGTTGGAAGACCATTTCAGGTGACTACCTCTTGAAGCTCATCAAGAGAATGCCAAGGGTGTGCAAAGCAGTAATCAAAGCAAAAGGTGGCTACTTTGAAGAACCTAGAATATGACATATTTTCAGTTGTTTCACACTTGTTTGTCATATATATAATTCCACATGTGTTAATTCATAGTTTTGATGCCTTCATAGTCATGAAAATAAAGAAAACTCTTTGAATGAGAAGGTGTGTCCAAACTTTTGGTCTGTACTGTATATGCATGCAAACACGTGCGTGCATGTATGATATATATGCATGCATTAATGGTCACTTTATAGGATGATGTGCGCAGATGTGCCCAGCATCTGCGCACATCTGCCCTTAGTGGCCCACAGGGGCTCATGGAAGCTGTGTCCCCTTATAATCCCCCTTATAATATATATGTGCCCCTGATAGATATATATCTATGTCCCTTATATTGGTGTATACATGTGTATGGATGTGCCCCATGCATCCATACACATGTATATTATACAATATTCCCACCCTATACCTGAAACCAGGTGCATCAGTGTGAATGTGCCCCAAGCATCCACACTGATGCAATCTGGTTAATTGCATCAGAATGACCGGACTAAGGTCCGGTCATCCTGAGAACTACAAAGAACTCAGATTCAACAGAATCTGAGTCCTTTGTTGTAATTATCTCCAGCGCTGCACATTCCGGCAATGCGATTACTATCGCGCCGTCCGGAATGCAAGGTGCTGCAGGCGGGAGATCAAAGACTTCTCCTGCCTGTCAGCAAGTCGCGGCCCCGCTGTGCGCGGTGACGTTATATCACCGCGCCGGCCCACGTGTCTAAGCGCCGGGAGTGCGGGCTGCAGGGTATAAAGCCCGGCAGCCCTGCACTAAAAGAGGGTTCGCTACCGGCCCCTGCACTCGCATGCTAGCATCAGTATACAGATGGAAGGGCTTGCTGTAGTCTGGATAACCTAACACAGGAGGCTCGGTCAGTTTCGTTTTTAGCAATTGGAACGCTATCTCTCTTTCCTCATTCCACTCAATGGGCACCGGAGTTCTAGGGCTTTTCTAGGGCTTTTCTTGGGTTGCCCCCTCAAGAGCTCCTGGATAGGATCAGCTATTTGAGCAAAATGGGGGGTAAAACGTCTATAGTAGCCGGCAAAACCAAGGAAACCCCTCACTTCCTTGACGGTAGTAGGAACCGGCCAATTACGGACAGCCGCTAGCTTATCAGGGTCAGGTTGCACGCCCTCTCCGCTAACCACATGCCCCAGGTATCTTACTGCAGGTTTGAGCAGGTGACACTTGGATGGCTTTACCTTCAAGCCATATTTGATAAGGATTTCAAATACTTCTGCCAAATGTTTCAGATGGTCTTCATATGTTTTTGAGTACACAATGACGTCATCTAGATACAGCAGCACTGTTTCGAAGTTTTTGTGACCCAAACACCGTTCCATTAGTCTCTGGAAAGTTCCTGGGGCATTACATAGCCCGAACGGCATACAATTGAATTCGAACAGGCCCATGGGAGTAGTGAAAGCAGTCTTTTCCCTATCTGCAGGGGCCATGGGTACTTGCCAGTAGCCACTGGTCAAGTCCAATGTGGAGAAATAGGCAGAGGAGCCCAGAGCAGTTAGTGACTCCTCAATGCGGGGCAGTGGGTATGCATCTTTGTGGGTTATCTGATTAATTTTCCTATAATTCACACAGAAACGGATACCACCGTCCTTCTTCTTTACAGGGACCAGGGGTGCAGCCCACGGACTACGGCTGTCCCAGATTACATTAGAGTCTTTCATCTCTTGGATCATTTCTTTTACAGTCTGATATGAAGTAGGTGGTAAAGGTCTGTATCTCTCCTTGATAGGAGGATGAGAGCCAGTAGGTATGGTGTGTTGTATGGCACTCACCTCTCCATAATCAGTAGCATGCTTACTGAAGGCCTGGTGGTACTCTTTGACAAGCTGTATAATCCCTTCTTGTTGTTGTTGGGGGGTAGTCCCGTCCCCCACATGGAGCTCTTCCCACCAGGGCACTTGTGGCTGGGTCACCGGCGAACATCCGCTGACTGCAGCTGGCGGCTTTTCTGTCACTGGAAGACGAATGATGTCTTGGAAGGACACCTGGGACAGCTGGGCAACACGGCAATGCTTAGTAAGCGCAACAGGATGATCACTCAGGTTAATCAGACGGACAGGTACTTTACCTTGGGAGACGTTCACCAGGCACTTGGCAGCTCTCACATAAGGGTAATCCTCCATCTGGATTGGTTCCACCAGGGCTGGATAATCTCGGCCTTGGACTCCCAGGACAGCACGACACCATAAAAGAGTTTGAGAATTAGGAGGCAAAGTCACAGGCTTAATATCACTAATCCTGGCAGTACAAATTTCTCCTTTCCCATTAGCAAACCTCTGCTGGGCACTTAACACAGTAATAGTCTTTTGAATCACCCTCTTGGATGCAGAGGCAGCAGTGGGCAAAGTCTGGTGTAATACGGCAAGTATTTCTGAATAACAGTTTTTGAAGACATTGGTGCCTAGAATGACAGGATGTCCTCCTCTGTCGCCGGCCTGTACTACTATCACCCCCTGTTGCGGTAAGGTTACTTCTCCCACCTGCAGGGTGGGTTCCCAGTATCCATGAATCTTTACTGGTTTGCCATTGCTGGCGATAATCTCCACCCAGGATTCAGGCGGCTGGGTCAATTGGTTGGTGTCCCAGAATCTTTCAAAGGCGGGCAGCTGAATAGTAGTGACCTGAGACCCAGTGTCTAATAGGGCTTCAAAGGGGACCCCGTTGATCTCTATATTGATTTTAGGATGGGATCCGACATAACGTGGCATCCAATTTGGATCCTCTGGACCTAGTGTTCTACCTCCCGAGGGGTGGTCCTCAGCCTCAGGGGTTGCCCGTTTAACTGCCAGCACGTGGATTCTGTGTGTCCCAGCTTTTTGCAGTATGTACACACGGCCTCTTGCGACCTCTATTACGCCTCCCAGGATCCCTGGGGTGAGTCTCTTGGTATGGAGGTGGGAACGGCCTAGGAGGTGACAGGAATTCTTCTTCTGTCATTATGGGTTTTTCCCATTCCTCTATTTTTCTGCACACTTTCTCTAGACTTTTAGTGAGGTGATTTACTTGCTCTGTCAGCATGGCAATAGTATCGGTAGCTGACACTTGAACAGCTTGACCGGCCTGAGCTTGGTTAGAGATAAGCGGTTTCACCCTGCAGGCTGATGACTCAGGTGGGGTGCTCAACTCCGTAGATACTGCTGACCCCAGAATTTTTATAGCCAGTTCTTTAAAGTCCAGAAAGGCACTGTTAGGGTGCTGGGCGGACAGCATCTTTAATTGGGTCCTTATTTGCTCACTAGACACCCCGGTGATAAATTGTTCCCTCAGGGTCTGGTCCTGGTTATCAGCCTCTTTGGGATCTATCTGAATTACAGCCCCTAAAGCCTCCTGAAGTGATAGGGCATAGTCACGGAGGGACTCACCGGACTTCTGTTTCTTGCCAAAGAAGTGCATCTTTATCTCTGAGGCAGTCCTAGTTTCAAAAGTGGCCCTGAGGCGGGTGAATATCTGCTCTAGAGTACTCCGCTCAGTAGCAGGCCAGGATAATACCTCCCTGCGGGCAGCTCCCTCCAGTTGCGCTAGCAGGATTTCCATTTGCTGATCGGCATTTATGGGGTACAGTTTGAATAATGCCAGCAACTTTTCTTTAAAGTCTCTTAGGGTATGGGTCTCTCCTTTATAGCGGGGAAACCATGGGGCCCCGAAATAGTAAGGCATGGTAAAGGGCATCATGCTGGGGGCTATAGAATGATTAGGAGCCGCAAGCTCTCCCGGGGCCGGCTGCTCGGGAACTCCCGGTTCTGACATGTTAGCTTATTGCGATGTGGCCGCTGGTGACTAAAGGGGCCGGAACAATCCCCTTCCCTCCGGTTACAAGTTCTTACCGGTATCGCCGGGCTTGCGCAGGCCAAGTCTCGAGAGACTCCGGACGTCCAGAGTACGCGGTGACGTAGAAGAAACAGGGCCGCGGCGGTGCGATGATGACGAGGGGCGGGATTCTCTGTGTCTTTGCAGGGATCCGCCCACGAAGGTCCTCAGCAGCGCGGGAAACTTTACTCCAGGCGGCCGGTGGCCATCTTGGTCCCCATTCCCTGACAGCAAGCAGGGTTGTTGAAAAGTCCATAAAACCACACTCCGGTGTGGCGATTTTCTTCCTCTTGTTAGCGCAACACTGCACAGCGCTTTTTAGAGGTTTTAGGCACACTTTGGGTATGTTTTTCAGTCCACAAAGTCCACTTTAATAAAACAGGCAATTTGTCACTTTGGTCACAGGGCAACTGTATAAGGCACAAAGTTCACGCTTCTTGCACTAGAAAGCGTGCGTATCCTGTTCGTGACGCCAAAAGAGAGGTGCAGCGTACTCAAGTTAGGTTTAGAAATGTTCCTGGGTGTTGTAGTGCAATAGACACTAACCTGAGACGGCTGACTCTCTGCAAGGGCAGGTGATGATGAGAAATGTTCGTGACGCCAGTGCCAATTAAACGGTGGCACGCCGTTTGCTGACAGCAGGAATAACTGAGGAACCACGTGATGTTAAAACAGAATTCAAACTTTAGTAGTCATCATATAGGGACATTGACGGAAGCGCAGTTCCTTTGAAGACAGTTGATTTTCAATACAGTTGATGCAGGCAATATATATGTATATAGCAAGGTGACTTTAGAGTGTTAAACACAGGACTTGCAGTACAGGCAGCTTGCACTCTATTCCTGACTGATCCTGGAACATAGAAACTCTTCTCCAAGGCCCAATGCCCTAGCTCTGGCGTATATCCTTGGTTTTATCTCTATCAAGTACCTCCTCTGTTGTCTTGAGTACCTCTTGCTTTTCTGGGCTTGCCCCTGTCTCTCTCTCAGCTTCCTCAGGCTCTAGAAACTTCTGAACTGACTTCCTGGCTAGGCCCTAGCCTATTTATACTGAACTGGGGGCTCCCTCTGCTGGCTGGAATAAAGATTGCCTGCACCAGGCCTAACTGGCTTAAAGGGAAACATACATTACATTCTAGCAGTGTCGGGTAACCTACCCGTATGCTGCACATGTCTAGTATTTCTAAGGGTATATTCCCTAAAGGCAGATTTGTTCATTTTACAACTGTACTATTCATCTGGGTGTGAGTCATGTAGTGGGGATCCTTGTCCTAGCAGAGTAGGTGGCTTGACGGAGGTTTAAGCAAGAGTAGGGGTTACTAAGTTGTGGGCTTACAAATATGGCTTAGGTATTTGAAGACTGTAGGTTTCTTATGGGGGAGTATAGCTCTAAGGAGGGAATGGATAGGGGCTCGGGTGTTTGAGGGTGTTTGTTTTCTTATTGGGGGAGTATGTCTAAGGAAGAAGAGGATAGGATTTTATGGGACATTTGTCAATTTTATTTTCCTTCATTAGGATTTGGGTAAGGTTGGGAGGAAGGGTCCTTGGAGGCATCAGATCTGAAGGTAATACACAATATATTATTGGAGTCTGGAACGGAGTGCACCAAAATGCATTTCGTTTTGTTGCATTCCCATGACACACATAACAGCACTGCAAGCAGCGTTTTTGAGTGTGTCATGAGATACTGATCAAGACGGATCCGGCATGAAACACAATGTAAGTCAATTGTGCAGGATACATTTTTTCAAACACAAAAAAAATATTGATGTGGCACCAGTAGTATTATATACTGGATGTGTTTTTGCTGATCCCCTGGTGAATACATCAGAAAAGACATTTTGTATCGCTGACTGTGGCAATAAACCGTCATCTTCAATTGGTTTTCTAGAACAGAGCAGTATCATAAACCTGGTCAATCTGGGCTCCTGCATAGGGCCATACGGTTCAGGGGCAGCAGTGAAATAGGTGAAGAAGGTGGATTTTTTTCTCCTTTTGGTAGTTTTTTTCTCCATAAGAGCTCATTCATTATACCTGTTCACATATGAGGCCAGTGCATGATTTTTGGCTGCATTTGATATTGAAAAAGACAGGAAAAATGCTGCAAAACTCGAAATATGATAAAACCATAGATGTGAAATAGCACCCTATGTTAAACCACGCCCCCAAAGCCACTCCCATTTTAGCCATATAAACTTGGGAGGTAGTTTTTCTTTCTGAAAACTGGCAACCCTAGGTGGAGCATAGCATGAAAGGGGTGGGCTACCTTCAAAGAGGCCAGGACTTTTAAAAGGGAGCATGGCAGTTAAAATATAATTCTGATAGTGCAGCCTGCAGGGCACATCACTGCTCTCAGAAGAGTCATCTGAGGCTCTCAGTCCCCAATGCAAAATCTGCAATAATATCTCTAATTTCTGCCTGGAATAGCTCTGTCTATATGGAAATTGATATATTGGGTCATTTTCAACCACACATGTCTCCAGGGACATCAGAATGTCTCAGTAGTGCAGCCTCAGGCTTTGCTCGATGTGTGAGCATTGATGTGGATGGCAAAAAACATAGGTCATAGAATGGGCCTCATTTATAAAAATGTCTTAAAAAAATAAATCAAGGCTGTGCTGTGATTGATCACTATGGGTGACAGCCCTGTGTATGTCTGCTTTAACCTGCTGCTGAATGGCTAAAGTGGTTATACCATGTGACCATGGCAGCCAATCAGAGGCTTGCCTGGTGATTGATGATGTCACAATGCCCCCCGAGCCTATAAAAAGGCGTGCGCGGCAGCAGGGGGCAACCATTTCTCACTTGGTTTTGAGAAAGCGACTTTGCAATGAGGATCACAGTGATTGTCTTCATTATTTTTTCTCTCATTGTCCAAGGACATGGGAGACCACTGCCAGGACCAGGTAAGGGATGATCAAATTAGCGCCTTACTGCCCCAGACCACCACGGATGCACACACACACATTTCACACACCCACCCACCCACCCATCCCCCATTTACTGCCCTAAACCTTATAATAACCCCTTAGGGCCCTTTATATGGTGGAATTTGCAATTTTGGCACAAACATCACACCAAAATTCCAGAGACAGATGCGTGTCTGCCTCCCATTGTTGCAGCCCAACAGTTTAAAGCCATGACAGTGCCAAAAAGAGATATATCCCTTCTTGGTGCAGTGCGGACAGACATTGCTTGAAGCCACAATAGGTGTCCGCTCGCGGTTTAGCTCCATTCAGTGCTGCTAAGCTGCGAGTTGGCTCGTTGCATCTAAAGCGAAGGGCGCGTAAAAATCTGCTCTGTGAATTTACCCTTAGGGCTTATTCACACTACATTTACATAAAGGTTTAACTAAGGTTCAGTAGGGAAGTGTTGTCAATAAGATGCTAAACACAAGAACAAGGAGACAGACCCTGAAATTAGCTGGGGGTAAGATCAGGAGCAATGTCAGGAAATAATATTTTACTGAAAGAGTGGTTGAAGCTTGGAACAAACTTCCAGCAGATGTGGTTGGGAAATCTACAGTAAGTGAATTTAAACATGCCTGGGCTATCCTAACATAAAAAAAGAAATAATATAAGGGCAGACTAGATGGACCAGGTGGTCTTTTTCTGCCGTCACTCTTCTATGTTTCTATGGTTCATCGTAAACTTTTTCTTTTTGAGGATCCAAATATTCCGGGGTTCATCCCCTGATGAGGAGACTGCCTGGCAAAGAGGGTAAGTGTCCGCTCAAATGGACCAATAATCTAATGCATATACAGATATATAAGACCCAAGCTCCTTTTATAATCAATGTCAATGTAGATCTGGCAAATAATTACACACCACCCACTGGACCATCATAGAATGCCTCTGACTGCTACTGCCGTTACGTGGATTTGCTACTTATTTTATAACTTTTTTTTTATACTTTTGCAGAATCAGTGCCTGCTGCCTGGTTCCGTGAAACATCCGACCGGTTCTGGAATTCAGGTAATGGAATTTTTGCATTTAAATATTATTTTCTATTAAACTCCTTGTGAGATTTAATACTTATTCTGTTATTTTTCATCTCATTTCATTTGTTTCTACAGTGATTCCAGGAAGGCCAACTTTGGCCAAAGTGGTCGTGGCTGGAACATCGCTCATTGTCATCGTCCTGGGGCTCGGACTGTGGCTATTCATCTACGTTTAGTAAGTTTATACTCATATATTTGGGGGACTTTTATGGAGACTTGGATAGAGACTGGTTATTTAATTCCCCCATGTTTTCAGCTCAGGTTAGAGACATCATATTTTAGCACGATGAGGGCAACATGATTTAGACCCATGGTTAAGCTCAGGTATAGGGTGGTAAGCAATTGAGAATGTTACTTTATATGGAAGTCCGGGACTATGATATGGATTCCCATGCCCCACACATTGTCCTTTATCAAATATAACTTTTTGTTGTCCTAAAACTTTTTGAGAATTTATATTATTTTTTTTCATTTCTAGTCGTAAATTTCATCCTGAATATCTGCAAGTCGAGGAGGAGCTCTTTAAGGGCAAACGAGTGATGAGGCCCGACTCACCAACCGGATTGCTTTCAATGATGCTGCGAAAACCAGGTAAGACTAGTTCTATAACTAGGAGAGGCTAAGTGCCACCCTGCAATTTTATCATCTGACATTTCACCTTTTGCTTCCAATATCCATTTTGAATTCCTAATTCAATTATTTTTTTTATTTTCATAGTTCCTAAGAAATATCATGCTGTGAAAAAGCATAGGGACATTGAAGAAGGTGATGACGAAGAAGAACAACGTCGTGCCTTGTCAGATTGGTTGATAGCAGCATCTAACTACATGGTGGAAAACGAGCAGGAAACAGAGGAGAGTGAAGATGACAGTGCCGCTGATGAGGGTGTGAAAAGTAAGGCAGTGAAAAAATATGTGGGTAAGAGAGTGAAGAAACTGACCAATCAATTTAAAGATAAGACAGTTGCCATAAAGAAGGAGGTCAAGCAGGCCAAAAACATCATGGCCACCAAGACCAAAAACATCAAGGTCAAGGAGGCCAAAAACATCCTGGCCAAGAAGACCCAAAACATCATGGCCAAGAAGACCAAAAACATCAAGGTCAAGGAGGCCAAAAATATGGCAAAGAAGACCAAAAACATCATGGTCAAGAAGATCAAAAAGAGACGAAAGTAACATCATCGTCTTGCCACAGTAACATCTCATTGCTAAAGCTTAAAACATCTATTCCATCTGAATATTTCGACCACACCCCAGGACATCAGAGGTATACGCACCATCTCTTAAAGCTCTCCTTCAGAAAGGCGCTCATCCACCATCTTTTTCTATCCAAAAAGACTAAAAACATCATGGTCAAAGAGGTCAATAACATCATGGCCAAGTAGACCACTAACATCAAGGTCCAGAAGGCTAGAAACATCATGGCCAAAAAGACCAATAACATCATGGTCTTCATCTTACCCAGTAACACCATATTATCTTTAAAAATTAAAATAAAAATTAAAAAAATAAAATAAAAATCTTAACTGGTCTGTGTGTTCAGTACTTGATAGACCTTTGTCATCACATCCCATAGCTAAGTGTACACTAATGGTCACACTGGGTTTACCCTAATGGTAATTGGACCAGTCATCTTGGCTGGGACTATAAGTCCACGCTAGGACCGTGCAGTGCACCCTCGGCACATGTGGAGTAGTTTTATTTGTGACAGGGCTAGGACAATGGTATCTACGGCATATCTATGTGGGTGTACTGCACTATGCAGGCACAGGATTAAAGGGTCAGCAGACACGACACCTTTGATGCCTGGTCCTATAAATCAATTAGAGGAGGGAGAGTCTAGCTGTGCAGATGGGAGGAGCTAAGGAACAGCAAGAGTCTGTCCTTGGTGCACTTTCGGCCTCCTTTGCATATTTTTTGAAGATTACATTTCTCAATAACACCACTATTAATCACTTGGGACATCCCTATCAGGCATTGTGTATGGTTGAAAATAGTGTTAGTCCTGGTGACATGTCCTATCTTTTGCAACATGTCTGCAGGGATCCAGATCTACACACTTCCACAAAACGGACATAGCTGTTTGAATGCACCTTAACTTTTAACATGGATATCTCAGTTATAGCATCTCAGTGTGTAGTACCCCGGAGGTGGCATTATCATTTTTACACCTAGCTACTGTCTCAAATGGTTTGAAAAAAGAATGTCATCTGAGTATTTAATTCCAGGTCCTCTGATACCGTGCCTTAATAATATTGCTATACAACTTTTATTACATATAATGTGCCTGGTTGTCCAGCAGGTGGCAGTGTATCTGGCAAGAGTACCTTTGGATAGAATGGAACTTACCATTCCATTCTTCCCCCTTTTGGGCAGAAGTGGGCTAGTCCTGCTTCCTACCAAGGAAAGGGTTGCAGAAAGCTTTATAGGGAGTGGAATTTAGAGTACAATGGGTGCAGACATGGTGCAGTGAGGGGAGCGATCCCCCTTCTAGCTGCAGGAGCCCCGGAAAGCAGCTTGTAAAGCTCCCTGGCTCCAGGCAGTTTACAGACAGAGTATTACGAGGGGTCCACAGCCAAAACCCCACTCAACGGTATCAAAACTGCTAGAAAGTCCAGTAACCAGACTGAAGCCAGAAATTAGCACAGCAGCAGAGAGATAAAGCAAAGTATTCAAGTTAACCTGCCAGTTTACCCTTAGGCTGCTGGAGCCAAGAGAAAGATCACATATTATGCAAAAGTACGCTCCAGCTCACCTGTACCTTTTTTGTACCAGACGTGCACAGTTATAGTCTGATTTCCAACTTTTTATAATCCATTAAGTGAAAACCAGCACCGTCCTTAAAATCTGTGACGATCCTTTATTCTTGAGTACAGCAAGAACATACAAATAATCATGGCACCCCGACTGTAAACGTGTTTTAGACTAACTACATGTCCTTAATCATTACCAAAATGATTAAGGACACGTAGTAGTTGGTTCGAAACGCGTTTACAGTTGGGGCGCCTTGATAATTTCAATGTGCTTGCTGTACTCAAGAGTAAACAATCGTCACAGCTTTTAAGAACGGTGCTTGTTTTTAGTGTATGAAAGATCACATATTGTTTGGGTGACACAAGTTTATTGTAAGTTTATCCAACTAAAACTGTTAAACTTCACCAAGTATGGACTCTACTTACTCCACAAACTACGACTCCTTTGTTGCTACGGAGGCTAAGCCCGGGGAGGAAACAGTATCCAGGTAGGAGCACCGTCACACAAACTATAAGGATCGTAACATACCACCTGTCATCCTAAACACTGGGAATCGATCACTCTGGGGGGTGGCCCGTTGTAGGTGAAATTTCAGATCTCTTATACAGAGTCTTTATTTATGAGATCTGACCATGCACTTCAAAGTTATCATGGACATCCCTACTCAAGGAAAATTTCTGTTCCGAACTGTTAACAACCACAAAGGAGAACTGTAATTCCCAGCTGTGGGATAAAGGTTTGAGTTATGGCTGGCCAGGACGAGTCAAAATATGGGGCCGGGTTGCCAACTATCCAGACATTTCTGGACAGTCCATAAAAATAAGTGACTTTCTTCCTCTGTCCTTGAAAAAAAATAGATATATCCATGATTTTTTTGATGGAAAGATTGACTAGATAATTTTGGTGGTAATTATCATCATTTCACAGCTCTCAGTAAATGCTGGCAATGAGTTCTTGTCAGTATATGAATCTATAGACGTGTAATACTTATAATCCTTACCATTCATTCTAGTTTAACAATTTGTCCGTAAAAAATGTTGGCTCTCCGTGATTTTGGGATATGTTCTCCAAAAAAAGAAAAATTTTGGTTGGCAACCCTGGTATGGAGTGTATGTAGTTTTAGCAATTTCCCTCTCACTGCAGTAAAGCCACCTCAGCCTTAAACGGCAAATACCTTACTGACTTCAGTGCCTTGCAAATTCTGGACCTTTCTTTCTTTCTTTCTCTCTTTTCCTGGAGTGCTATAAAAGTAGAGAGTTCTTTCTCTCAGTAGATAATCCTCAGAGATAGTGATTCTCTGGAACTTTAGCCTTGTCTTATGAGCAACAGAGCACATGTCAGAGCTTTTATTTCCTATGGTAACTACTCTCTAGGCTCAGCTAGGGGCAGACCCATATCCCATACCTAACTTCCTGCAGGGGCTAAGTCAGGATTATTAAACCCGACTGATCCATACAGCGATATGCTGGTACATTTCAAGATATTAACATGTTACATAACATTATAAAACACGACATAACAAGAAAAGTTTGCAAGTAACCTATTTTGGGGTACTGCACAAATAGCAAAGTTATAGACAAGTTGTTTAGTCACTAAAAAGTTGCTAATAAAATTGTCATGCAATGTAAGTTTTTGTGTAGCCTCAACTGTGCCTGCATACACCCCTAAAGTGTGACAACTGCAATACAAAATAATACCCCCAAAAGTACTGGGCACAAGTTGCATGTCTAGTATTTCTAAGGGTATATTCCCTAAAGGCAGATTTGTTCATTTTACAACTGTACTATTCATCTGGGTGTGAGTCATGTAGTGGGGACCCTTGTCCTAGCAGAGTAGGTGGCTTGACGGAGGTTTAAGCAAGAGTAGGGGTTACTAAGTTGTGGGCTTACAAATATGGCTTAGGTATTTGAAGACTGTAGGTTTCTTATGGGGGAGTATAGCTCTAAGGAGGGAATGGATAGGGGCTCGGGTGTTTGAGGGTGTTTGTTTTCTTATTGGGGGAGTATATCTAAGGAAGAAGAGGATAGGATTTTATGGGACATTTGGCAATTTTATTTTCCTTCATTAGGATTTGGGTAAGGTTGGGAGGAAGGGTCCTTGGAGGCATCAGATCTGAAGGTAATACACAATATATTATTGGAGTCTGGAACGGAGTGCACCAAAATGCATTCCGTTTTGTTGCATTCCCAGGACACACATAACAGCACTGCAAGCAGCGTTTTTGAGTGTGTCATGAGATACTGATCAAGACGGATCCGGCATGAAACACAATGTAAGTCAATTGTGCAGGATCCGTTTTTTTTAAACACAAAAAAAATATTGATGTGGCAACAGTAGTATTATATACTGGATGTGTTTTTGCTGATCCCCTGATGAATCCATCAGAACAGACATTTTGTATCGCTGACTGTGGCAATAAACCGTCATCTTCAATTGGTTTTCTAGAACAGAGCAGTATCATAAACCTGGTCAATCTGGGCTCCTGCATAGGGCCATACGGTTCAGGGGCAGCAGTGAAATAGGTGAAGAAGGTGGATTTTTTTCTCCTTTTGGTAGTTTTTTTCTCCATAAGAGCTCATTCATTATACCTGTTCACATATGAGGCCAGTGCATGATTTTTGGCTGCATTTGATATTGAAAAAGACAGGAAAAATGCTGCAAAACTCGAAATATGATAAAACCATAGATGTGAAATAGCACCCTATGTTAAACCACGCCCCCAAAGCCACTCCCATTTTAGCCATATAAACTTGGGAGGTAGTTTTTCTTTCTGAAAACTGGCAACCCTAGGTGGAGCATAGCATCAAAGGGGTGGGCTACCTTCAAAGAGGCCAGGACTTTTAAAAGGGAGCATGGCAGTTAAAATAAAATTCTGATAGTGCAGCCTGCAGGGCACATCACTGCTCTCAGAAGAGTCATCTGAGGCTCTCAGTCCCCAATGCAAAATCTGCAATAATATCTCTCATTTCTGCCTGGAATAGCTATCTCTATATGGAAATTGATATATTGGGTCGTTTTCAACCACACATGTCTCCAGGGACATCAGAATGTCTCAGTAGTGCAGCCTCAGGCTTTGCTCGATGTGTGAGCATTGATGTGGATGGCAAAAAACATAGGTCATAGAATGGGCCTCATTTATAAAAATGTCTTAAAAAAATAAATCAAGGCTGTGCTGTGATTGATCACTATGGGTGACAGCCCTGTGTATGTCTGCTTTAACCTGCTGCTGAATGGCTAAAGTGGTTATACCATGTGACCATGGCAGCCAATCAGAGGCTTGCCTGGTGATTGATGATGTCACAATGCCCCCGAGCCTATAAAAAGGCATGCGCGGCAGCAGGGGGCAACCATTTCTCACTTGGTTTTGAGAAAGCGACTTTGCAATGAGGATCACAGTGATTGTCTTCATTATTTTTTCTCTCATTGTCCAAGGACATGGGAGACCACTGCCAGGACCAGGTAAGGGATGATCAAATTAGCGCCTTACTGCCCCAGACCACCACGGATGCTTATTTCACACACACACACACCCACCCACCCATCCCCCATTTACTGCCCTAAACCTTATAATAACCCCTTAGGGCCCTTTATATGGTGGAATTTGCAATTTTGGCACAAACATCACACCAAAATTCCAGAGACAGATGCGTGTCTGCCTCCCATTGTTGCAGCCCAACAGTTTAAAGCCATGACAGTGCCAAAAAGAGATATATCCCTTCTTGGTGCAGTGCGGACAGACATTGCTTGAAGCCACAATAGGTGTCCGCTCGCGGTTTAGCTCCATTCAGTGCTGCTAAGCTGCGAGTTGGCTCGTTGCATCAAAAGCGAAGGGCGCGTAAAAATCTGCTCTGTGAATTTACCCTTAGGGCTTATTCACACTACATTTACATAAAGGTTTAACTAAGGTTCAGTAGGGAAGTGTTGTCAATAAGATGCTAAACACAAGAACAAGGAGACAGACCCTGAAATTAGCTGGGGGTAAGATCAGGAGCAATGTCAGGAAATAATATTTTACTGAAAGAGTGGTTGAAGCTTGGAACAAACTTCCAGCAGATGTGGTTGGGAAATCTACAGTAAGTGAATTTAAACATGCCTGGGCTATCCTAACATAAAAAAAGAAATAATATAAGGGCAGACTAGATGGACCAGGTGGTCTTTTTCTGCCGTCACTCTTCTATGTTTCTATGGTTCATCGTAAACTTTTTCTTTTTGAGGATCCAAATATTCCGGGGTCCATCCCCTGATGAGGAGAGTGCCTGGCAAAGAGGGTAAGTGTCCGCTCAAATGGACCAATAATCTAATGCATATACAGATATCGTTAATTTCTAACGATAATTTGTTTTCCCTTAGTCCTAACAGCAGCACAGATGGGGTTAACTGCCCCTGTGGACTGGTATGACCGGCGGAATTTTAATGAGCCCAAGAACCAATAAACGATCTTCAGCTCCCTGAAAGGGAGGAGATCACCCCCCAGCCCACCGTGTTTTTAACAAGCATAATGTATTTAGGGTGGGATATTTGTGTGCTGCTGTTAGGACTAAGGGAAAACAAATTATCGTTAGAAATTAACGATTCCCTTACGTCCTCAACAGCAGCACAGATGGGGAGATAGCAAGAAGAATCCCCTAGGCAGGGTCCTCATGCCTGGCAGAACTAAGAACAGTCTGCCCAAAAGCCGAAAACTCTGCCATCCTAGCATCTATCCTATAATGGGAGATGAAGGTTGACTCAGAGCTCCAGGAGGCCGCCTTACAGATGAACTGTAAGGGGAGGAGTCTTCTCTCCGCAACCGAGGTGGAGACCGCCCTAGTAGAATGGGCCCTCACAAACTCAGGAGGATCTAAGGATTGGGAGACGAAAGCTTCCATAATGGCCTCCTTGATCCAGCGACTAATGGTGGCTTTAGACGCTTTACGGCCTTTAGACTTACCGGCAAACAGGATAAGAAGATTCTCATCTATCCTGAACTCACTAGATCTATCCACATAGATCTGGAGGCATATTGAAATATCCAGCGGGTCTCTAGCTGGAGTATCAGAGGAGGAGGCTGTAAACAAAACTGGTAAAGATATTACCTGATTGATGTTCTGGAAAGTAGGCACCTTAGGCCTGAAGTAAGGTAAAAACTTCAGGAGTACTCTCTCCTGTAGAAAAATAATGTACGGGTGAATTGCGGAGAAAGCCTGCAATTCAGAAACTCTTTTGGCTGAAGCTATAGCCAGAAGAAAGACCATCTTTAAAGTCAAAAATTTAAAATTTACCTCCTCCAAGGGCTCGAAGGGGGGAGATGCTAGCCCCCTGAGCACTACTGAAAGATCCCACTGGGGGATAGGTTTCAGTATAGTAGGCTTTAGTCTTTCAGCTCCCTTCAGGAAGCGTTTGATAAGTGGGTCCCGAGAATGTGGCCTGTTGAGACAGGCCGAGATGGCATAAACCTGTACCTTCAAGGTAGCTGGAGATAGGCCTCTATCTAATCCATCCTGAAGAAATTGAAGTATCGCAGGAAGGGGCGGATCTGCAGACGCCACCTGTCTGGAATCACACCATGCCTCGAAGATTCTCATGATCCTGGGGCCTTCTTTGTAGACTCTGCTCGGGAATGCAACAAAGTTCTCAGGACCGACTCGGAAAGCCCTTCTATGTTGGGAAGGGACTGATCAACCTCCAGGCTGTCAGGTTGAACCTGTGCAGATCTGGGCAGAGGTGAGTGTCCCACGACACCAGGGTCTGCTCCGGGGGGAGTCTCCAGTATTGTCCCCAACTCATCTGAATGAGCTGGGTAAACCAGGATCTTCTGGGCCAAAACGGTATGATGGCTATTACCAAGGCCTGATCCTGACGGATTTTCATCAATACCCTCGGTATCATGGAAAAGGGAGGGAAGATGTAAGCCAGCCTGAACCTCCACGGTATTGACAGAGCATCTATCGCCAGGGGGTTGTCTTCCCTGTAGAGGGAACAGAACCTCATCACCTTGGCGTTGAACCTGGTTGCCATGAGATCCACTTCTGGCATACCCCATCTGTGAACTAGCTGCCTGAAGATCTCCGGATGCAGAGACCACTCCATGGTCGGTAATCCTCGACTTAAGCGGTCCGCTATCATATTGAGGGAGCCTCGAATATGAACGGCAGATAGATGGGAAAGGTTCAGTTCTGCCCACCGAAGAATTACCCCGATCTCTGACAGAAGGGGCAATGATCTTGTGCCTCCCTGTTTCTTTATATAGAGAACTGCAGTCATATTGTCTGACTGGACTTTCACTGCTTTGCCCCGGATCTGAGGCGCAAAGTGAAGGAGGGCTAGCCGGATAGCTCGCATCTCGCGAAGATTGGAGGAAAGATGCCGCTCCAGAGGAGACCAAGATCCCTGAATTGGGGATCCGTCCAGGTGAGCGCCCCAGCCTACAAGGGACGCGTCTGTAGTCAATATGACCCAAGCTGGTTGGGTCATAGACTTCCCTGCTGGTAGCTGAAACCACCATCTGAGGGAATTTCGGGTTTGACCGGACAGGGAGCACAGGGAATCTAGCCCCGCAGGGCTGCCGTCCCACAGGTGTAAGACCTCCGACTGAAGAGGACGGAGGTGCCATAGCGCCCAAGGGACCGCATCCGCAGCCGCTGACATGAGCCCCAGCATCTTCGTGAGAGTCCGGATAGAGACTCGACGAGGGACATAAAGGACCTTTGCCAGGTCCTGAATCCGCGCTCTCCTTTCTGGAGTCAACCGGAGGGACATCTCCACAGAGTCGACCACGAATCCTAAGTAATGGATTGAAGTCGATGGGCTCACATTCGACTTCTGCCAGTTGATAATCCAGCCTAGGCAGAAGAGAAAAGAGACTGCGACCTGAAGATGGTGGGTAAGGATCGGAACTGAAGAGGCTATGAAAAGCCAATCGTCCAGATAAGGAATAATAGTCAGTCCTTGGAGTCTCAAAGCTGCCACCACCGAAACCACCACCTTGGTGAAGATGAGGGGGGCAGAAGAGATTCTGAAGGGAAGCGCGGCGAACTGAATGTGCCTGCAAACCCCTGAAATCTGGACCGCGATCCTGAGGAGTTTCCGGGAAGCGGAATGGATCGGAATGTGAAGGTACGCATCCTTGAGGTCCAGAGTAGCCATGACGTCCCCAGGATTGAGGATATGGCTGACTGACCTTATGGTTTCCATGCGAAACCTTGTTTTCCTTATAAATCGATTGAGGAATCTCAAATCGATGATCATCCGGAGATCTCCTGTCTTCTTGAGAACCAGGAACACTGGTGAATAAATCCCTAGGCCCCTCTCCCCTGCCGGTACCTCCTCTAGTGCTCCCTTGGAAATATAGTCCTGAATGTAAGATTCTAGGACCACCTGTTTGGCAGACCCGAAGTTTCGTGTGGCGATGAATCTCTCTGGCGGGAGAGAGATAAGATCTACCCGGTACCCGGCGGAAACTATGTCCTGGACCCAGGGGTCTGCAATCAACCGGCTCCAAGAGTCTTTGAAATGGGTAAGACGGCCCCCCACGGGAATCTGGGGGAGGGGTACGGGAAAATCTAGAGGAGACACTGCAGGGGCAGCAGGGCTTATCCAAGAGCCTCGAGGAGGCCCATAGTCAGGAGAATTTTGCCTCCCTGGTGGGTTTGCGGGGGCGTCTCGGATATTTACGAGGCGGCCCCCCCCCAATCTCTGCGCCTAGACTGCTGCCCAGGACGACCTCCGCCCTTCTTTTCCTGTCTGGGGCGTCCCCGAAAGGGCTGCTGGGGGAGGCTCTTCCCTTTTTTATCGGAGAGCCCCTCCATTATTTTGTCCAATTCGGACCCGAATAACCTATCTGGTTCGAAGGGGAGCCCACAAAGGTTAAACTTGGATGCGTTATCCGCGATCCACGGTTTCAGCCAGAGTGGTCTGCGGGCAGCTGAAACTAGGGCCATAGTTTTGGCGGCCAGCTTCAGCTGCATCCGGGAGGAATCAACTAAAAAGTCCATAGCCAGGTTGGCTGACTTGAAGGCTGCCAGGATGTCGTCTCTTGATACGCTCTGATACGCTCTTGATACGCTCTGGATGTCGTCTCTTGATACGCTCCTGCAGGCTAGACCCATCGTCTGCAGGGACTAGAGTGCGTCGGGACAACTTGGCTATAGCCATGTCCACCTTGGGAATGGAACCCCACGATTCCACCAAGGGTTTAGCCATCGGGTACATGAGTCTGAATTTTCTGGTAAGCACTGGACCCTTCTCAGGCTTTTTCCACTCTGTGCGCATCACAGAGAGGAGGGTCTCATCCGCTCTAAAGACACGCTGTGTCCGACCGGCGGGATCGGAGGACTCCCCCATGTCAACATCCTGGTCCCCCGACCTGATGGACTTGAGTAACTTCTGCGTCTTTTCTGGAGGGAAAAAGCAAGAAGTAGATTATTCTTCCTCAGAAGAAGAAGACCCCACTGAACAGGGGGTAGGTCTTTCGACCGGTGCGACCACCTCCATGGGAGTCTGAGAGGGACCTGGTAGCCTCTCATTAAGTAGCTGAACTACTCCCTTGATGGAATCATCCACGTATGTCTTGGTCCATTGGAACATCTCCTGCATCGTGGGTTCCGTGGATGCCGTGCGACAACTCTCACATCTGGAGTAAGGACAGCTGTCATCTAGGGGTGTGTTACATTCGTAACATGCCAAATGCTTCCTTTTTGGCCCCAGCCTTCCGCTGATCCTGCTCCTTAGGGGAAGCCATAGTCTGTAATGGAAGAAACAAAACAGGTCATAACACCTACAATATCAGGAGGTGGAGAAAACCAGACCTTAAGGGGGCCCACTAGCACTAGAAGAAATAGAGCTGAAAGCAGAGGAAGTACAAAACCCAAGCAAAGCAATACTGCAGGAATATCACAAAGCACAGGAGAGCTCTGGAGCTAACTTGTGAAAGCAACGCAACCAGAGCACTGACTGATGGGCTCTGGGCGCTTAAAAGGAGGAAGCCCCGCCCAATAGGCGGGTTCCTGAAACGAGATCAGCACCACTCCCTTTTTCTTTTTTTTTTTTCTCTTGTAGAAAAACCAGAGCCTATACTGGCTCTACCTATACGAAAATTGTCTCCCCAGACTAATCCTAAGTCCAGGATGTCCTTCTAGGGAGCCAGTTTAAAAGAAAGGTGAGTTTTATACATCACCGCAACGCTTCGGAAAACCGGAAGTGACGTAGCGCACCTAGGGCGCGTCACTTCCGGAAAATGGCGGCGCCCATATCGCCGCACACATGCGGTAACGGAGGGACGGAGCACCGTCTACAGATGATGAGAGAAGAGGGGAGGGGACGCCCCCCTCCCCGACGGTACCCCAGACCGAAATCGCCATGATCAGGCCTAAAATAAAGGCACTGAGATCCATAGAAAGCGAGCTAAGCTTAAGGAGGGGAAAAGAACCCCTAAGCAATCTTCAGCTCCCAGAGAGGGAGCGACACGCCAGTCCACCTGTCCAGAGGACAGAAAAAAACACGGTGGGCTGGGGGTGATCTCCTCCCTTTCAGGGAGCTGAAGATCGTTTATTGGTTCTTGGGCTCATTAAAATTCCGCCGGTCCTACCAGTCCACAGGGGCAGTTAACCCCATCTGTGCTGCTGTTGAGGACGTAAGGGAATATAAGACCCAAGCTCCTTTTATAATCAATGTCAATGTAGATCTGGCAAATAATTACACACCACCCACTGGACCATCATAGAATGCCTCTGACGTTTACTGCCGTTACGTGGATTTGCTACTTATTTTATAACTTTTTTTTTAATACTTTTGCAGAATCAGTGCCTGCTGCCTGGTTCCGTGAAACATCCGACCGGTTCTGGAATTCAGGTAATGGAATTTTTGCATTTAAATTTTATTTTCTATTAAACTCCTTGTGAGATTTAATACTTATTCTGTTATTTTTCATCTCATTTCATTTGTTTCTACAGTGATTCCAGGAAGGCCAACTTTGGCCAAAGTGGTCGTGGCTGGAACATCGCTCATTGTCATCGTCCTGGGGCTCGGACTGTGGCTATTCATCTACGTTTAGTAAGTTTATACTCATATATTTGGGGGACTTTTATGGAGACTTGGATAGAGACTGGTTATTTAATTCCCCCATGTTTTCAGCTCAGGTTAGAGACATCATATTTTAGCACGATGAGGGCAACATGATTTAGATCCATGGTTAAGCTCAGGTATAGGGTGGTAAGCAATTGAGAATGTTACTTTATATGGAAGTCCGGGACTATGATATGGATTCCCATGCCCCACACATTGTCCTTTATCAAATATAACTTTTTGTTGTCCTAAAACTTTTTGAGAATTTATATTATTTTTTTTCATTTCTAGTCGTAAATTTCATCCTGAATATCTGCAAGTCGAGGAGGAGCTCTTTAAGGGCAAACGAGTGATGAGGCCCGACTCACCAACCGGATTGCTTTCAATGATGCTGCGAAAACCAGGTAAGACTAGTTCTATAACTAGGAGAGGCTAAGTGCCACCCTGCAATTTTATCATCTGACATTTCACCTTTTGCTTCCAATATCCATTTTGAATTCCTAATTCAATTATTTTTTTTATTTTCATAGTTCCTAAGAAATATCATGCTGTGAAAAAGCATAGGGACATTGAAGAAGGTGATGACGAAGAAGAACAACGTCGTGCCTTGTCAGATTGGTTGATAGCAGCATCTAACTACATGGTGGAAAACGAGCAGGAAACAGAGGAGAGTGAAGATGACAGTGCCGCTGATGAGGGTGTGAAAAGTAAGGCAGTGAAAAAATATGTGGGTAAGAGAGTGAAGAAACTGACCAATCAATTAAAAGATAAGACAGTTGCCATAAAGAAGGAGGTCAAGCAGGCCAAAAACATCATGGCCACCAAGACCAAAAACATCAAGGTCAAGGAGGCCAAAAACATCCTGGCCAAGAAGACCCAAAACATCATGGCCAAGAAGACCAAAAACATCAAGGTCAAGGAGGCCAAAAATATGGCAAAGAAGACCAAAAACATCATGGTCAAGAAGATCAAAAAGCTCAAGAGACGAAAGTAACATCATCGTCTTGCCACAGTAACATCTCATTGCTAAAGCTTAAAACATCTATTCCATCTGAATATTTCGACCACACTCCAGGACATCAGAGGTATACGCACCATCTCTTAAAGCTCTCCTTCAGAAAGCCGCTCATCCACCATCTTTTTCTATCCAAAAAGACTAAAAACATCATGGTCAAAGAGGTCAATAACATCATGGCCAAGTAGACCACTAACATCAAGGTCCAGAAGGCTAGAAACATCATGGCCAAAAAGACCAATAACATCATGGCCTTCATCTTACCCAGTAACACCATATTATCTTTAAAAATTAAAATAAAAATGAAAAAAATAAAATAAAAATCTTAACTGGTCTGTGTGTTCAGTCCTTGATAGACCTTTGTCATCACATCCCATAGCTAAGTGTACACTAATGGTCACACTGGGTTTACCCTAATGGTAATTGGACCAGTCACCTTGGCTGGGACTATAAGTCCACGCTAGGACCGTGCAGTGCACCCTCGGCACATGTGGAGTAGTTTTATTTGTGACAGGGCTAGGACAATGGTATCTACGGCATATCTATGTGGGTGTACTGCACTATGCAGGCTCAGTATTAAAGGGTCAGCAGACACGACACCTTTGATGCCTGGTCCTATAAATCAATTAGAGGAGGGAGAGTCTAGCTGTGCAGATGGGAGGAGCTAAGGAACAGCAAGAGTCTGTCCTTGGTGCACTTTCGGCCTCCTTTGCATATTTTTTGAAGATTACATTTCTCAATAACACCACTATTAATCACTTGGGACAACCCTATCAGGCATTGTGTATGGTTTAATAGTGTTAGTCCTGTTGACATGTCATATCTTTTGCAACATGTCTGCAGGGATCCAGATCTACACACTTCCACAAAACGGACATAGCTGTTTGAATGCACCTTAACTTTTAACATGGATATCTCAGTTATAGCATCTCAGTGTGTAGTACCCCGGAGGTGGCATTATCATTTTTACACCTAGCTACTGTCTCAAATGGTTTGAAAAAAGAATGTCATCTGAGTATTTAATTCCAGGTCCTCTGATACCGTGCCTTAATAATATTGTTATGCAACTTTTATTACATATAATGTGCCTGGTTGTCCAGCAGGTGGCAGTGTATCTGGCAAGAGCACCTTTGGATAGAATGGAACTTAACATTCCATTCTTCCCCCTTTTGGGCAGAAGTGGGCTAGTCCTGCTTCCTACCAAGGAAAGGGTTGCAGAAAGCTTTATAGGGAGTGGAATTTAGAGTACAATGGGTGCAGACATGGTGCAGTGAGGGGAGCGATCCTCCTTCTAGCTGCAGGAGCCCCGGAAAGCAGCTTGTAAAGCTCCCTGGCTCCAGGCAGTTTACAGACAGAGTATTACGAGGGGTCCACAGCCAAAACCCCACTCAACGGTATCAAAACTGCTAGAAAGTCCAGTAACCAGACTGAAGCCAGAAATTAGCACAGCAGCAGAGAGATAAAGCAAAGTATTCAAGTTAACTTGCCAGTTTACCCTTAGCCTGCTGGAGCCAAGAGAAAGATCACATATTATGCAAAAGTACGCTCCAGCTCACCTGTACCTTTTTTGTACCAGACGTGCACAGTTATAGTCTGATTTCCAACTTTTTATAATCCATTAAGTGAAAACCAGCACCGTCCTTAAAAGCTGTGACGATCCTTTATTCTTGAGTACAGCAAGAACATACAAATAATCATGGCACCCCGACTGTAAACGTGTTTTAGACAAACTACATGTCCTTAATCATTACCAAAATGATTAAGGACACGTAGTTGGTTCGAAACACGTTTACAGTTGGGGCGCCTTGATAATTTCAATGTGCTTGCTGTACTCAAGAATAAACAATCGTCACAGCTTTTAAGAACGGTGCTTGTTTTTAGTGTATGAAAGATCACATATTGTTTGGGTGACACAAGTTTATTGTAAGTTTATCCAACTAAAACCGTTAAACTTCACCAAGTATGGACTCTACTTACGCCACAAACTACGACTCCTTTGTTGCTACGGAGGCTAAGCCCGGGGAGGAAACAGTATCCAGGTAGGAGCACCGTGACACAAACTATAAGGATCGTAACATACCACCTGTCATCCTAAACACTGAGAATCGATCACTCTGGGGGGTGGCCCATTGTAGGTGAAATTTCAGATCTCTTATACAGAGTCTTTATTTATGAGATCTGACCATGCACTTCAAAGTTATCATGGACATCCCTACTCAAGGAAAATTTCTGTTCCGAACTGTTAACAACCACAAAGGAGAACTGTAATTCCCAGCTGTGGGATAAAGGTTTGAGTTATGGTTGGCCAGGATGAGTCAAAATATGGGGCCGGGTTGCCAACTATCCAGACATTTCTGGACAGTCCATAAAAATAAGTGACTTTCTTCCTCTGTCCTTGAAAAAAAATAGATATATCCATGATTTTTTTGATGGAAAGATTGACTAGATAATTTTGGTGGTAATTATCATCATTTCACAGCTCTCAGTAAATGCTGACAATGAGTTCTTGTCAGTATATGAAGCTATAGACGTGTAATACTTATAATCCTTACCATTCATTCTAGTTTAACAATTTGTCCGTAAAAAATGTTGGCTCTCCGTGATTTTGGGATATGTTCTCCAAAAAAAGAAAAATTTTGGTTGGCAACCCTGGTATGGAGTGTATGTAGTTTTAGCAATTTCCCTCTCACTGCAGTAAAGCCACCTCAGCCTTAAACGGCAAATACCTTACTGACTTCAGTGCCTTGCAAATTCTGGACCTTTCTTTCTTTCTCTCTTTTCCTGGAGTGCTATAAAAGTAGAGAGTTCTTTCTCTCAGTAGATAATCCTCAGAGATAGTGATTCTCTGGAACTTTAGCCTTGTCTTATGAGCAACAGAGCACATGTCAGAGCTCTTATTTCCTATGGTAACTACTCTCTAGGCTCAGCTAGGGGCAGACCCATCTCCCATACCTAACTTCCTGCAGGGGCTAAGTCAGGATTATTAAACCCGACTGATCCATACAGCGATATGCTGGTACATTTCAAGATATTAACATGTTACATAACATTATAAAACACGACATAACAAGAAAAGTTTGCAAGTACCCTATTTTGGGGTACTGCACAAATAGCAAAGTTATAGACAAGTTGTTTAGTCACTAAAAAGTTGCTAATAAAATTGTCATGCAATGTAAGTTTTTGTGTAGCCTCAACTGTGCCTGCATACACCCCTAAAGTGTGACAACTGCAATACAAAAGAATACCCCCAAAAGTACTGGGCACAAGTTGCATGTCTAGTATTTCTTAGGGTATATTCCCTAAAGGCAGATTTGTTCATTTTACAACTGTACTATTCATCTGGGTGTGAGTCATGTAGTGGGGACCCTTGTCCTAGCAGAGTAGGTGGCTTGACGGAGGTTTAAGCAAGAGTAGGGGTTACTAAGTTGTGAGGTTACAAATATGGCTTAGGTATTTGAAGACTGTAGGTTTCTTATGGGGGAGTATAGCTCTAAGGAGGGAATGGATAGGGGCTCGGGTGTTTGAGGGTGTTTGTTTTCTTATTGGGGGAGTATATCTAAGGAAGAAGAGGATAGGATTTTATGGGACATTTGGCAATTTTATTTTCCTTCATTAGGATTTGGGTAAGGTTGGGAGGAAGGGTCCTTGGAGGCATCAGATCTGAAAGTAATACACAATATATTATTGGAGTCTGGAACGGAGTGCACCAAAATGCATTCCGTTTTGTTGCATTCCCATGACACACATAACAGCACTGCAAGCAGCGTTTTTGAGTGTGTCATGAGATACTGATCAAGACGGATCCGGCATGAAACACAATGTAAGTCAATTGTGCAGGATCCGTTTTTTTCAAACACAAAAAAAATATTGATGTGGCACCAGTAGTATTATATACTGGATGTGTTTTTGCTGATCCCCTGATGAATCTATCAGAACAGACATTTTGTATCACTGACTGTGGCAATAAACCGTCATCTTCAATTGGTTTTCTAGAACAGAGCAGTATCATAAACCTGGTCAATCTGGGCTCCTGCATAGGGCCATATGGTTCAGGGGCAGCAGTGAAATAGGTGAAGAAGGTGGATTTTTCTCTCCTTTTGGTAGTTTTTTTCTCCATAAGAGCTCATTCATTATACCTGTTCACATATGAGGCCAGTGCATGATTTTTGGCTGCATTTGATATTGAAAAAGACAGGAAAAATGCTGCAAAACTCGAAATATGATAAAACCATAGATGTGAAATAGCACCCTATGTTAAACCACGCCCCCAAAGCCACTCCCATTTTAGCCATATAAACTTGGGAGGTAGTTTTTCTTTCTGAAAACTGGCAACCCTAGGTGGAGCATAGCATGAAAGGGGTGGGCTACCTTCAAAGAGGCCAGGACTTTTAAAAGGGAGCATGGCAGTTAAAATAAAATTCTGATAGTGCAGCCTGCAGGGCACATCACTGCTCTCAGAAGAGTCATCTGAGGCTCTCAGTCCCCAATGCAAAATCTGCAATAATATCTCTCATTTTTGCCTGGAATAGCTATCTCTATATGGAAATTGATATATTGGGTCGTTTTCAACCACACATGTCTCCAGGGACATCAGAATGTCTCAGTAGTGCAGCCTCAGGTTTTGCTCGATGTGTGAGCATTGATGTGGATGGCAAAAAACATAGGTCATAGAATGGGCCTCATTTATAAAAATATCTTAAAAAAATAAATCAAGGCTGTGCTGTGATTGATCACTATGGGTGACAGCCCTGTGTATGTCTGCTTTAACCTGCAGCTGAATGGCTAAAGTGGTTATACCATGTGACCATGGCAGCCAATCAGAGGCTTGCCTGGTGATTGATGATGTCACAATGCCCCCCGAGCCTATAAAAAGGCGTGTGCGGCAGCAGGGGGCAACCATTTCTCACTTGGTTTTGAGAAAGCGACTTTGCAATGAGGATCACAGTGATTGTCTTCATTATTTTTTCTCTCATTGTCCAAGGACATGGGAGACCACTGCCAGGACCAGGTAAGGGATGATCAAATTAGCGCCTTACTGCCCCAGACCTCCACGGATGCTTATTTCACACACACACACACCCATCCCCCATTTACTGCCCTAAACCTTATAATAACCCCTTAGGGCCCTTTATATGGTGGAATTTGCAATTTTGGCACAAACATGACACCAAAATTCCAGAGACAGATGCGTGTCTGCCTCCCATTGTTGCAGCCCAACAGTTTAACCACCTCCGGACCGCCTAACGCAGGATCGCGTTCCGGAGGTGGCAGCGCTGCGCACAGTCACGCATATATGCGTCATCTCGCGATGGGCGAGATTTCCTGTGAACGCGCGCACACAGGCGCGCGCGCTCACAGGAACGGAAGGTAAGAGAGTTGATCTCCAGCCTGCCAGCGGCGATCGTTCGCTGGCAGGCTGGAGATGTGTTTTTTTTAACCCCTAACAGGTATATTAGACGCTGTTTTGATAACAGCGTCTAATATACCTGCTACCTGGTCCTCTGGTGGTCCCCTTTGTTTGGATCGACCACCAGAGGACACAGGTAGCTCAGTAAAGTCCCACCAAGCACCACTACACTACACTACACCCCCCCCCCCGTCACTTATTAACCCCTTATTAGCCCCTGATCACCCCTGATCACCCCATATAGACTCCCTGATCACCCCCCTGTCATTGATCACCCCCCTGTCATTGATTACCCCCCTGTAAAGCTCCATTCAGATGTCCGCATGATTTTTACGGATCCACTGATAGATGGATCGGATCCGCAAAACGCATCCGGACGTCTGAATGAAGCCTTACAGGGGCGTGATCAATGACTGTGGTTATCACCCCATATAGACTCCCTGATCACCCCCCTGTCATTGATTACACCCCTGTCATTGATCAACCCCCTGTAAAGCTCCATTCAGATGTCCGCATGATTTTTACGGATGCACTGATAGATGGATCCGATCCGCAAAACGCATCCGGACGTCTGAATGAAGCCTTACAGGGGCGTGATCAATGACTGTGGTGATCACCCCATATAGACTCCCTGATCACCCCCCTGTAAAGCTCCATTCAGATGTCCGCATGATTTTTACGGATGCACTGATAGATGGATCCGATCCGCAAAACGCATCCGGACGTCTGAATGAAGCCTTACAGGGGCGTGATCAATGACTGTGGTGATCACCCCATATAGACTCCCTGATCACCCCCCTGTCATTGATCACCCCCCTGTAAAGCTCCATTCAGATGTCCGCATGATTTTTACGGATGCACTGATAGATGGATCCGATCCGCAAAACGCATCCGGACGTCTGAATGAAGCCTTACAGGGGCATGATCAATGACTGTGGTGATCACCCCATATAGACTCCCTGATCACCCCCCTGTCATTGATCACCCCCCTGTAAAGCTCCATTCAGATGTCCGCATGATTTTTACGGATCCACTGATAGATGGATCGGATCCGCAAAACGCATCCGGACGTCTGAATGAAGCCTTACAGGGGAGTGATCAATGACTGTGGTGATCACCCCATATAGACTCCCTGATCACCCCCCTGTCATTGATTACCCCCCTGTAAAGCTCCATTCAGATGTCCGCATGATTTTTACGGATGCACTGATAGATGGATCGGATCCGCAAAACGCATCCGGACGTCTGAATGAAGCCTTACAGGGGCGTGATCAATGACTGTGGTGATCACCCCATATAGACTCCCTGATCACCCCCCTGTCATTGATCAACCCCCCTGTCATTGATCACCCCCCCTGTCATTGATCACCCCCCTGTCATTGATCACCCCCCTGTCATTGATCACCCCTCTGTAAGGCTCCATTCAGATATTTTTTTGGCCCAAGTTAGCAGAATTTTTTTTTTTTTTCTTACAAAGTCTCATATTCCACTAACTTGTGTCAAAAAATAAAATCTCACATGAACTCACCATACCCCTCACGGAATCCAAATGCGTAAAATTTTTTAGACATTTATATTCCAGACTTCTTCTCACGCTTTAGGGCCCCTAGAATGCCAGGGCAGTATAAATACCCCACATGTGACCCCATTTCGGAAAGAAGACACCCCCAGGTATTCCGTGAGGGGCATATTGAGTCCATGAAAGATTGAAATTTTTGTCCCAAGTTAGCGGAACGGGAGACTTTGTGAGAAAAAAATTAAAAATATCAATTTCCGCTAACTTGTGCCAAAAAAAAAAAATTTCTATGAACTCGCCATGCCCCTCATTGAATACCTTGGGGTGTCTTCTTTCCAAAATGGGGTCACATGTGGGGTATTTATACTGCTCTGGCATTCTAGGGGCCCCAAAGCGTGAGAAGAAGTCTGGTATCCAAATGTCTAAAAATGCCCTCCTAAAAGGAATTTGGGCACCTTTGCGCATCTAGGCTGCAAAAAAGTGTCACACATCTGGTATCGCCGTACTCAGGAGAAGTTGGGGAATGTGTTTTGGGGTGTCATTTTACATATACCCATGCTGGGTGAGAGAAATATCTTGGTCAAATGCCAACTTTGTATAAAAAAATGGGAAAAGTTGTCTTTTGCCAAGATATTTCTCTCACCCAGCATGGGTATATGTAAAATGACACCCCAAAACACATTCCCCAACTTCTCCTGAATACGGCGATACCACATGTGTGACACTTTTTTGCAGCCTAGGTGGGCAAAGGGGCCCATATTCCAAAGAGCACCTTTAGGATTTCACAGGTCATTTACCTACTTACCACACATTAGGGCCCCTGGAAAATGCCAGGGCAGTATAACTACCCCACAAGTGACCCCATTTTGGAAAGAAGACACCCCAAGGTATTCCGTGAGGGGCATGGCGAGTTCCTAGAATTTTTTATTTTTTGTCACAAGTTAGTGGAAAATGATGATTTTTTTTTTTTTTTTTTTTCATACAAAGTCTCATATTCCACTAACTTGTGACAAAAAATAAAAAGTTCCATGAACTCACTATGCCCATCAGCGAATACCTTGGGGTCTCTTCTTTCCAAAATGGGGTCACTTGTGGGGTAGTTATACTGCCCTGGCATTCTAGGGGCCCAAATGTGTGGTAAGGAGTTTGAAATCAAATTCTGTAAAAAATGACCTGTGAAATCCGAAAGGTGCTCTTTTGAATATGGGCCCCTTTGCCCACCTAGGCTGCAAAAAAGTGTCACACATCTGGTATCTCCGTAATCGGGAGAAGTTGGGGAATGTGTTTTGGGGTGTCATTTTACATATACCCATGCTGGGTGAGAGAAATATCTTGGCAAAAGACAACTTTTCCCATTTTTTTATACAAAGTTGGCATTTGACCAAGATATTTATCTCACCCAGCATGGGTATATGTAAAAAGACACCCCAAAACACATTCCTCAACTTCTCCTGAATACAGAGATACCAGATGTGTGACACTTTTTTGCAGCCTAGGTGGGCAAAGGGGCCCACATTCCAAAGAGCACCTTTCGGATTTCACAGGTCATTTACCTACTTACCACACATTTGGGCCCCTAGAATGCCAGGGCAGTATAACTACCCCACAAGTGACCCCATTTTGGAAAGAAGAGACCCCAAGGTATTCGCTGATGGGCATAGTGAGTTCATGGAAGTTTTTATTTTTTGTCACAAGTTTGTGGAATATGAGACTTTGTATGAAAAAAAAAAATAAAAAAAAAAATCATCATTTTCCACTAACTTGTGACAAAAAATAAAAAATTCTAGGAACTCGCCATGCCCCTCACGGAATACCTTGGGGTGTCTTCTTTCCAAAATGGGGTCACTTGTGGGGTAGTTATACTGCCCTGGTATTCTAGGGGCCCAAATGTGTGGTAAGGAGTTTGAAATCAAATTCAGGAAAAAATGAGGAGTGAAATCCGAAAGGTGCTCTTTGGAATATGGGCCCCTTTGCCCACCTAGGCTGCAAAAAAGTGTCACACATCTGGTATCCCCGTACTCAGGAGAAGTTGAGGAATGTGTTTTGGGGTGTCTTTTTACATATACCCATGCTGGGTGAGATAAATATCTTGGTCAAATGACAACTTTGTATAAAAAAATGGGAAAAGTTGTCTTTTGCCAAGATATTTCTCTCACCCAGCATGGGTATATATAAAATGACACCCCAAAACACATTCCCCACCTTCTCCTGAGTACGGAGATACCAGATGTGTGACACTTTTTTGCAGCCTAGGTGGGCAAAGGGGCCCATATTCCAAAGAGCACCTTTCGGATTTCACTGGTCATTTTTTACAGAATTTGATTTCAAACTCCTTACCACACATTTGGGCCCCTAGAATGCCAGGGCAGTATAACTTCCCCACAAGTGACCCCATTTTGGAAAGAAGAGACCCCAAGGTATTCGCTGATGGGCATAGTGAGTTCATAGAACTTTTTATTTTTTGTCACAAGTTAGTGGAATATGAGACTTTGTAAGAAAAAAAAAAAAAAAATCATAATTTTCCGCTAACTTGTGACAAAAAATAAAAAGTTCTATGAACTCACTATGCCCATCAGTGAATACCTTAGTGTGTGTACTTTCAGAAATGGGGTCATTTGTGGGGTGTTTGTACTGTCTGGGCATTATAGAACCTCAGGAAACATGACAGGTGCTCAGAAAGTCAGAGCTGCTTCAAAAAGCGGAAATTCACATTTTTGTACCATAGTTTGTAAACGCTATAACTTTTACCCAAACCATTTTTTTTTTACCCAAACATTTTTTTTTTATCAAAGACATGTAGAACTATAAATTTAGAGCAAAATTTCTATATGGATGTCGTTTTTTTTGCAAAATTTTACAACTGAAAGTGAAAAATGTCATTTTTTTGCAAAAAAATCGTTAAATTTCGATTAATAACAAAAAAAGTAAAAATGTCAGCAGCAATGAAATACCACCAAATGAAAGCTCTATTAGTGAGAAGAAAAGGAGGTAAAATTCATTTGGGTGGTAAGTTGCATGACCGAGCAATAAACGGTGAAAGTAGTGTAGGTCAGAAGTGTAAAAAGTGGCCTGGTCTTTCAGGGTGTTTAAGCACTGGGGGCTGAGGTGGTTAAAGCCATGACAGTGCCAAAAAGAGATATATCCCTTCTTGGTGCAGTGCGGACAGACATTGCTTGAAGCCACAATAGGTGTCCGCTCGCGGTTTAGCTCCATTCAGTGCTGCTAAGCTGCGAGTTGGCTCGTTGCATCCAAAGCGAAGGGCGCGTAAAAATCTGCTCTGTGAATTTACCCTTAGGGCTTATTCACACTACATTTACATAAAGGTTTAACTAAGGTTCAGTAGGGAAGTGTTGTCAATAAGATGCTATACACAAGAACAAGGAGACAGACCCTGAAATTAGCTGGGGGTAAGATCAGGAGCAATGTCAGGAAATAATATTTTACTGAAAGAGTGGTTGAAGCTTGGAACAAACTTCCAGCAGATGTGGTTGGGAAATCTACAGTAAGTGAATTTAAACATGCCTGGGCTATCCTAACATAAAAAAAGAAATAATATAAGGGCAGACTAGATGGACCAGGTGGTCTTTTTCTGCCGTCACTCTTCTATGTTTCTATGGTTCATCGTAAACTTTTTCTTTTTGAGGATCCAAATATTCCGGGGTCCATCCCCTGATGAGGAGACTGCCTGGCAAAGAGGGTAAGTGTCCGCTCAAATGGACCAATAATCTAATGCATATACAGATATATAAGACCCAAGCTCCTTTTATAATCAATGTCAATGTAGATCTGGCAAATAATTACACACCACCCACTGGACCATCATAGAATGCCTCTGACGTTTACTGCCGTTACGTGGATTTGCTACTTATTTTATAACTTTTTTTTTTATACTTTTGCAGAATCAGTGCCTGCTGCCTGGTTCCGTGAAACATCCGACCGGTTCTGGAATTCAGGTAATGGGATTTTTGCATTTAAATTTTATTTTCTATTAAACTCCTTGTGAGATTTAATACTTATTCTGTTATTTTTCATCTCATTTCATTTGTTTCTACAGTGATTCCAGGAAGGCCAACTTTGGCCAAAGTGGTCGTGGCTGGAACATCGCTCATTGTCATCGTCCTGGGGCTCGGACTGTGGCTATTCATCTACGTTTAGTAAGTTTATACTCATATATTTGGGGGACTTTTATGGAGACTTGGATAGAGACTGGTTATTTAATTCCCCCATGTTTTCAGCTCAGGTTAGAGACATCATATTTTAGCACGATGAGGGCAACATGATTTAGATCCATGGTTAAGCTCAGGTATAGGGTGGTAAGCAATTGAGAATGTTACTTTATATGGAAGTCCGGGACTATGATATGGATTCCCATGCCCCACACATTGTCCTTTATCAAATATAACTTTTTGTTGTCCTAAAACTTTTTGAGAATTTATATTATTTTTTTTCATTTCTAGTCGTAAATTTCATCCTGAATATCTGCAAGTCGAGGAGGAGCTCTTTAAGGGCAAACGAGTGATGAGGCCCGACTCACCAACCGGATTGCTTTCAATGATGCTGCGAAAACCAGGTAAGACTAGTTCTATAACTAGGAGAGGCTAAGTGCCACCCTGCAATTTTATCATCTGACATTTCACCTTTTGCTTCCAATATCCATTTTGAATTCCTAATTCAATTATTTTTTTTATTTTCATAGTTCCTAAGAAATATCATGCTGTGAAAAAGCATAGGGACATTGAAGAAGGTGATGACGAAGAAGAACAACGTCGTGCCTTGTCAGATTGGTTGATAGCAGCATCTAACTACATGGTGGAAAACGAGCAGGAAACAGAGGAGAGTGAAGATGACAGTGCCGCTGATGAGGGTGTGAAAAGTAAGGCAGTGAAAAAATATGTGGGTAAGAGAGTGAAGAAACTGACCAATCAATTAAAAGATAAGACAGTTGCCATAAAGAAGGAGGTCAAGCAGGCCAAAAACATCATGGCCACCAAGACCAAAAACATCAAGGTCAAGGAGGCCAAAAACATCCTGGCCAAGAAGACCCAAAACATCATGGCCAAGAAGACCAAAAACATCAAGGTCAAGGAGGCCAAAAATATGGCAAAGAAGACCAAAAACATCATGGTCAAGAAGATCAAAAAGCTCAAGAGACGAAAGTAACATCATCGTCTTGCCACAGTAACATCTCATTGCTAAAGCTTAAAACATCTATTCCATCTGAATATTTCGACCACACCCCAGGACATCAGAGGTATACGCACCATCTCTTAAAGCTCTCCTTCAGAAAGCCGCTCATCCACCATCTTTTTCTATCCAAAAAGACTAAAAACATCATGGTCAAAGAGGTCAATAACATCATGGCCAAGTAGACCACTAACATCAAGGTCCAGAAGGCTAGAAACATCATGGCCAAAAAGACCAATAACATCATGGCCTTCATCTTACCCAGTAACACCATATTATCTTTAAAAATTAAAATAAAAATTAAAAAAATAAAATAAAAATCTTAACTGGTCTGTGTGTTCAGTCCTTGATAGACCTTTGTCATCACATCCCATAGCTAAGTGTACACTAATGGTCACACTGGGTTTACCCTAATGGTAATTGGACCAGTCACCTTGGCTGGGACTATAAGTCCACGCTAGGACCGTGCAGTGCACCCTCGGCACATGTGGAGTAGTTTTATTTGTGACAGGGCTAGGACAATGGTATCTACGGCATATCTATGTGGGTGTACTGCACTATGCAGGCTCAGTATTAAAGGGTCAGCAGACACGACACCTTTGATGCCTGGTCCTATAAATCAATTAGAGGAGGGAGAGTCTAGCTGTGCAGATGGGAGGAGCTAAGGAACAGCAAGAGTCTGTCCTTGGTGCACTTTCGGCCTCCTTTGCATATTTTTTGAAGATTACATTTCTCAATAACACCACTATTAATCACTTGGGACAACCCTATCAGGCATTGTGTATGGTTTAATAGTGTTAGTCCTGTTGACATGTCCTATCTTTTGCAACATGTCTGCAGGGATCCAGATCTACACACTTCCACAAAACGGACATAGCTGTTTGAATGCACCTTAACTTTTAACATGGATATCTCAGTTATAGCATCTCAGTGTGTAGTACCCCGGAGGTGGCATTATCATTTTTACACCTAGCTACTGTCTCAAATGGTTTGAAAAAAGAATGTCATCTGAGTATTTAATTCCAGGTCCTCTGATACCGTGCCTTAATAATATTGTTATGCAACTTTTATTACATATAATGTGCCTGGTTGTCCAGCAGGTGGCAGTGTATCTGGCAAGAGCACCTTTGGATAGAATGGAACTTAACATTCCATTCTTCCCCCTTTTGGGCAGAAGTGGGCTAGTCCTGCTTCCTACCAAGGAAAGGGTTGCAGAAAGCTTTATAGGGAGTGGAATTTAGAGTACAATGGGTGCAGACATGGTGCAGTGAGGGGAGCGATCCCCCTTCTAGCTGCAGGAGCCCCGGAAAGCAGCTTGTAAAGCTCCCTGGCTCCAGGCAGTTTACAGACAGAGTATTACGAGGGGTCCACAGCCAAAACCCCACTCAACGGTATCAAAACTGCTAGAAAGTCCAGTAACCAGACTGAAGCCAGAAATTAGCACAGCAGCAGAGAGATAAAGCAAAGTATTCAAGTTAACTTGCCAGTTTACCCTTAGCCTGCTGGAGCCAAGAGAAAGATCACATATTATGCAAAAGTACGCTCCAGCTCACCTGTACCTTTTTTGTACCAGACGTGCACAGTTATAGTCTGATTTCCAACTTTTTATAATCCATTAAGTGAAAACCAGCACCGTCCTTAAAAGCTGTGACGATCCTTTATTCTTGAGTACAGCAAGAACATACAAATAATCATGGCACCCCGACTGTAAACGTGTTTTAGACAAACTACATGTCCTTAATCATTACCAAAATGATTAAGGACACGTAGTTGGTTCGAAACACGTTTACAGTTGGGGCGCCTTGATAATTTCAATGTGCTTGCTGTACTCAAGAATAAACAATCGTCACAGCTTTTAAGAACGGTGCTTGTTTTTAGTGTATGAAAGATCACATATTGTTTGGGTGACACAAGTTTATTGTAAGTTTATCCAACTAAAACCGTTAAACTTCACCAAGTATGGACTCTACTTACGCCACAAACTACGACTCCTTTGTTGCTACGGAGGCTAAGCCCGGGGAGGAAACAGTATCCAGGTAGGAGCACCGTGACACAAACTATAAGGATCGTAACATACCACCTGTCATCCTAAACACTGAGAATCGATCACTCTGGGGGGTGGCCCATTGTAGGTGAAATTTCAGATCTCTTATACAGAGTCTTTATTTATGAGATCTGACCATGCACTTCAAAGTTATCATGGACATCCCTACTCAAGGAAAATTTCTGTTCCGAACTGTTAACAACCACAAAGGAGAACTGTAATTCCCAGCTGTGGGATAAAGGTTTGAGTTATGGTTGGCCAGGATGAGTCAAAATATGGGGCCGGGTTGCCAACTATCCAGACATTTCTGGACAGTCCATAAAAATAAGTGACTTTCTTCCTCTGTCCTTGAAAAAAAATAGATATATCCATGATTTTTTTGATGGAAAGATTGACTAGATAATTTTGGTGGTAATTATCATCATTTCACAGCTCTCAGTAAATGCTGACAATGAGTTCTTGTCAGTATATGAAGCTATAGACGTGTAATACTTATAATCCTTACCATTCATTCTAGTTTAACAATTTGTCCGTAAAAAATGTTGGCTCTCCGTGATTTTGGGATATGTTCTCCAAAAAAAGAAAAATTTTGGTTGGCAACCCTGGTATGGAGTGTATGTAGTTTTAGCAATTTCCCTCTCACTGCAGTAAAGCCACCTCAGCCTTAAACGGCAAATACCTTACTGACTTCAGTGCCTTGCAAATTCTGGACCTTTCTTTCTTTCTCTCTTTTCCTGGAGTGCTATAAAAGTAGAGAGTTCTTTCTCTCAGTAGATAATCCTCAGAGATAGTGATTCTCTGGAACTTTAGCCTTGTCTTATGAGCAACAGAGCACATGTCAGAGCTCTTATTTCCTATGGTAACTACTCTCTAGGCTCAGCTAGGGGCAGACCCATCTCCCATACCTAACTTCCTGCAGGGGCTAAGTCAGGATTATTAAACCCGACTGATCCATACAGCGATATGCTGGTACATTTCAAGATATTAACATGTTACATAACATTATAAAACACGACATAACAAGAAAAGTTTGCAAGTACCCTATTTTGGGGTACTGCACAAATAGCAAAGTTATAGACAAGTTGTTTAGTCACTAAAAAGTTGCTAATAAAATTGTCATGCAATGTAAGTTTTTGTGTAGCCTCAACTGTGCCTGCATACACCCCTAAAGTGTGACAACTGCAATACAAAAGAATACCCCCAAAAGTACTGGGCACAAGTTGCATGTCTAGTATTTCTTAGGGTATATTCCCTAAAGGCAGATTTGTTCATTTTACAACTGTACTATTCATCTGGGTGTGAGTCATGTAGTGGGGACCCTTGTCCTAGCAGAGTAGGTGGCTTGACGGAGGTTTAAGCAAGAGTAGGGGTTACTAAGTTGTGAGGTTACAAATATGGCTTAGGTATTTGAAGACTGTAGGTTTCTTATGGGGGAGTATAGCTCTAAGGAGGGAATGGATAGGGGCTCGGGTGTTTGAGGGTGTTTGTTTTCTTATTGGGGGAGTATATCTAAGGAAGAAGAGGATAGGATTTTATGGGACATTTGGCAATTTTATTTTCCTTCATTAGGATTTGGGTAAGGTTGGGAGGAAGGGTCCTTGGAGGCATCAGATCTGAAAGTAATACACAATATATTATTGGAGTCTGGAACGGAGTGCACCAAAATGCATTCCGTTTTGTTGCATTCCCATGACACACATAACAGCACTGCAAGCAGCGTTTTTGAGTGTGTCATGAGATACTGATCAAGACGGATCCGGCATGAAACACAATGTAAGTCAATTGTGCAGGATCCGTTTTTTTCAAACACAAAAAAAATATTGATGTGGCACCAGTAGTATTATATACTGGATGTGTTTTTGCTGATCCCCTGATGAATCTATCAGAACAGACATTTTGTATCACTGACTGTGGCAATAAACCGTCATCTTCAATTGGTTTTCTAGAACAGAGCAGTATCATAAACCTGGTCAATCTGGGCTCCTGCATAGGGCCATATGGTTCAGGGGCAGCAGTGAAATAGGTGAAGAAGGTGGATTTTTCTCTCCTTTTGGTAGTTTTTTTCTCCATAAGAGCTCATTCATTATACCTGTTCACATATGAGGCCAGTGCATGATTTTTGGCTGCATTTGATATTGAAAAAGACAGGAAAAATGCTGCAAAACTCGAAATATGATAAAACCATAGATGTGAAATAGCACCCTATGTTAAACCACGCCCCCAAAGCCACTCCCATTTTAGCCATATAAACTTGGGAGGTAGTTTTTCTTTCTGAAAACTGGCAACCCTAGGTGGAGCATAGCATGAAAGGGGTGGGCTACCTTCAAAGAGGCCAGGACTTTTAAAAGGGAGCATGGCAGTTAAAATAAAATTCTGATAGTGCAGCCTGCAGGGCACATCACTGCTCTCAGAAGAGTCATCTGAGGCTCTCAGTCCCCAATGCAAAATCTGCAATAATATCTCTCATTTCTGCCTGGAATAGCTATCTCTATATGGAAATTGATATATTGGGTCGTTTTCAACCACACATGTCTCCAGGGACATCAGAATGTCTCAGTAGTGCAGCCTCAGGTTTTGCTCGATGTGTGAGCATTGATGTGGATGGCAAAAAACATAGGTCATAGAATGGGCCTCATTTATAAAAATATCTTAAAAAAATAAATCAAGGCTGTGCTGTGATTGATCACTATGGGTGACAGCCCTGTGTATGTCTGCTTTAACCTGCAGCTGAATGGCTAAAGTGGTTATACCATGTGACCATGGCAGCCAATCAGAGGCTTGCCTGGTGATTGATGATGTCACAATGCCCCCCGAGCCTATAAAAAGGCGTGTGCGGCAGCAGGGGGCAACCATTTCTCACTTGGTTTTGAGAAAGCGACTTTGCAATGAGGATCACAGTGATTGTCTTCATTATTTTTTCTCTCATTGTCCAAGGACATGGGAGACCACTGCCAGGACCAGGTAAGGGATGATCAAATTAGCGCCTTACTGCCCCAGACCTCCACGGATGCTTATTTCACACACACACACACCCATCCCCCATTTACTGCCCTAAACCTTATAATAACCCCTTAGGGCCCTTTATATGGTGGAATTTGCAATTTTGGCACAAACATGACACCAAAATTCCAGAGACAGATGCGTGTCTGCCTCCCATTGTTGCAGCCCAACAGTTTAAAGCCATGACAGTGCCAAAAAGAGATATATCCCTTCTTGGTGCAGTGCGGACAGACATTGCTTGAAGCCACAATAGGTGTCCGCTCGCGGTTTAGCTCCATTCAGTGCTGCTAAGCTGCGAGTTGGCTCGTTGCATCCAAAGCGAAGGGCGCGTAAAAATCTGCTCTGTGAATTTACCCTTAGGGCTTATTCACACTACATTTACATAAAGGTTTAACTAAGGTTCAGTAGGGAAGTGTTGTCAATAAGATGCTATACACAAGAACAAGGAGACAGACCCTGAAATTAGCTGGGGGTAAGATCAGGAGCAATGTCAGGAAATAATATTTTACTGAAAGAGTGGTTGAAGCTTGGAACAAACTTCCAGCAGATGTGGTTGGGAAATCTACAGTAAGTGAATTTAAACATGCCTGGGCTATCCTAACATAAAAAAAGAAATAATATAAGGGCAGACTAGATGGACCAGGTGGTCTTTTTCTGCCGTCACTCTTCTATGTTTCTATGGTTCATCGTAAACTTTTTCTTTTTGAGGATCCAAATATTCCGGGGTCCATCCCCTGATGAGGAGACTGCCTGGCAAAGAGGGTAAGTGTCCGCTCAAATGGACCAATAATCTAATGCATATACAGATATATAAGACCCAAGCTCCTTTTATAATCAATGTCAATGTAGATCTGCCAAATAATTACACACCACCCACTGGACCATCATAGAATGCCTCTGACGTTTACTGCCGTTACGTGGATTTGCTACTTATTTTATAACTTTTTTTTTTATACTTTTGCAGAATCAGTGCCTGCTGCCTGGTTCCGTGAAACATCCGACCGGTTCTGGAATTCAGGTAATGGAATTTTTGCATTTAAATTTTATTTTCTATTAAACTCCTTGTGAGATTTAATACTTATTCTGTTATTTTTCATCTCATTTCATTTGTTTCTACAGTGATTCCAGGAAGGCCAACTTTGGCCAAAGTGGTCGTGGCTGGAACATCGCTCATTGTCATCGTCCTGGGGCTCGGACTGTGGCTATTCATCTACGTTTAGTAAGTTTATACTCATATATTTGGGGGACTTTTATGGAGACTTGGATAGAGACTGGTTATTTAATTCCCCCATGTTTTCAGCTCAGGTTAGAGACATCATATTTTAGCACGATGAGGGAAACATGATTTAGACCCATGGTTAAGCTCAGGTATAGGGTGGTAAGCAATTGAGAATGTTACTTTATATGGAAGTCCGGGACTATGATATGGATTCCCATGCCCCACACATTGTCCTTTATCAAATATAACTTTTTGTTGTCCTAAAACTTTTTGAGAATTTATATTATTTTTTTTCATTTCTAGTCGTAAATTTCATCCTGAATATCTGCAAGTCGAGGAGGAGCTCTTTAAGGGCAAACGAGTGATGAGGCCCGACTCACCAACCGGATTGCTTTCAATGATGCTGCGAAAACCAGGTAAGACTAGTTCTATAACTAGGAGAGGCTAAGTGCCACCCTGCAATTTTATCATCTGACATTTCACCTTTTGCTTCCAATATCCATTTTGAATTCCTAATTCAATAATTTTTTTTATTTTCATAGTTCCTAAGAAATATCATGCTGTGAAAAAGCATAGGGACATTGAAGAAGGTGATGACGAAGAAGAACAACGTCGTGCCTTGTCAGATTGGTTGATAGCAGCATCTAACTACATGGTGGAAAACGAGCAGGAAACAGAGGAGAGTGAAGATGACAGTGCCGCTGATGAAGGTGTGAGAAGTAAGGCAGTGAAAAAATATGTGGCTAAGAGAGTGAAGAAACTGACCAATCAATTAAAAGATAAGACAGTTGCCATAAAGAAGGAGGTCAAGTAGGCCAAAAACATCATGGCCACCAAGACCAAAAACATCAAGGTCAAGGAGGCCAAAAACATCCTGGCCAAGAAGACCCAAAACATCATGGCAAAGAAGACCAAAAACATCAAGGTCAAGGAGGCCAAAAATATGGCAAAGAAGACCAAAAACATCATGGTCAAGAAGATCAAAAAGCTCAAGAGACGAAAGTAACATCATCGTCTTGCCACAGTAACATCTCATTGCTAAAGCTTAAAACATCTATTCCATCTGAATATTTCGACCACACCTCAGGACATCAGAGGTATACGCACCATCTCTTAAAGCTCTCCTTCAGAAAGCCGCTCATCCACCATCTTTTTCTATCCAAAAAGACTAAAAACATCATGGTCAAAGAGGTCAATAACATCATGGCCAAGTAGACCACTAACATCAAGGTCCAGAAGGCTAGAAACATCATGGACAAAAAGACCAATAACATCATGGTCTTCATCTTACCCAGTAACACCATATTATCTTTAAAAAAAAAAAAAAAAAAAAAAAAAATCTTAACTGGTCTGTGTGTTCAGTCCTTGAAAGACCTTTGTCATCACATCCCATAGCTAAGTGTACACTAATGGTCACACTGGGTTTACCCTAATGGTAATTGGACCAGTCATCTTGGCTGGGACTGTAAGTCCACGCTAGGACCGTGCAGTGCACCCTCGGCACATGTGGAGTAGTTTTATTTGTGACAGGGCTAGGACAATGGTATCTACGGCATATCTATGTGGTTGTACTGCACTATGCAGGCACAGGATTAAAGGGTCAGCAGACACGACACCTTTGATGCCTGGTCCTATAAATCAATTAGAGGAGGGAGAGTCTAGCTGTGCAGATGGGAGGAGCTAAGGAACAGCAAGAGTCTGTTCTTGGTGCACTTTACAGGAAAAATAGTCGGCACTCACTCAGTTTGCACGTTGCACGGGATAGGACTGAAATCCACGTATATTCAAGGAAAATCCCAGCAGTCGTGTCTTCAATCAATAGGATATTTATTTCATCAAATTAGAAATGTCCACAGAAGACCTGCAAAACCAGGATCATATACCTCCAGTTCAGGGAACGAATCCACGGGACCACAGGAGACTCGCCGTTTTTTTCGGAAGGGCGGTCGGCGTCCGCGTGGAGGGGGAGGAGACACACGAGGCGCGCAGGCCGGAAGCACCGGAGACGCCGGCGAGATGACGGGAGCGAGCCAGATGGTTCAGACGCGCTCTCAGGTAAGAGCCCGTCTCTTGTAATTAATCTGTCCTCTAAAAGTCTTAATACTGAACAAATGACTGCGCTGCAGAAAGGACTTTCGTTTAGTCCATCCACTCCATTTGATTCCTTTCAGTTTGACATTGATTTGAATCAATTTTTTCGCAAACTGAGACTCAAGGCGCATTTTTTGGAGTCTCCAGAAAAACCGCATAGTGTGCATGGGGTTGAGGAGGGACATTCAGGTCTACGCCTTGCTGATTTGGGTCTCAAGATCAAGAGCCGCTTCATACCCCCTAAGGTGTACCATCCTATAGAGACTTATATTCATTTAGTTAACAGAGACATTCAGAGCCAGCTGGATTCGATAAAGAGGGGACAATTGCGTTTTTCACATAATGTGACATTGCAGGAAAATATGGCCATTAGGTCATTGATGGAGGATAAAGGTCTTATTTTGAAGCCTGCGGATAAAGGCGGTGCTATTGTACTAATGGATCGGGCAAAATATGTTACAGAAATAATGCGTCAACTTTCGGATGAAGAGACGTATATGAAATTATCAGGGGATCCGGTGTTTCGTATCAAAGATAAAATTATGCAATTAGTTAACCAATATTTATCCTTAGGGGTTATTGATGGTAAATTACACACATTTTTGATTAATCACACACCGATTACCCCAGTTTTCTATGTTTTGCCCAAAGTACACAAGACCTTAATTGACCCCCCAGGGCGACCAATTGTGGCTTCTGTAGGTTCTATATTATCACCAATGGCTATTGTGTTGGAAAAAACTTTGACTCCTTTAATTAAGGATACAAAATCTTTTTTGTCTGACACACAGCATTTTCTCAACACAATAGCCAATTTAGAAACAGTTCCATCTGACAGTCTATTAGTAACTATAGACGTGGTAAGTCTCTATACCTCTATAGACCATGCCACTGGTGTTGAAGCAGTCAAATCATTATTAGGTAGGAGTCAGTATACTCAGGATGAACAGGAATTTTTGTTGGAACTATTGAAATTAGTATTATATGAAAACTACTTTATGTTTGAAGATGACTTTTACCTACAAAGGCGGGGGACCGCGATGGGGTCGAATGTGGCCCCGCCCTATGCAAATGCATATATGTCACAATTCGAGGAATTAAAAGTATATAACACCGTATGGTATTCAAATAATGTCCTTGTTTGGAAAAGATTTATTGATGACATCTTTTGCATATGGGCGGGGCCACATGAAACCCTTTTAACCTTCCTTGACCATCTTAACCATGCATACGAGGGTTTAAAATTTACATTGGTTCAAGATAGTGAAAGAGTTAGTTTTCTAGATACCATGGTGATAAAGGATCAATATGGCAGGTTATCTACAGATCTATTTAGGAAGGATACGGATAGGAACAGCATTCTTCATTTCACAAGCTCTCATCCACCAGCATTGAAAAGAGCAATCCCTAAATCTCAGTATCAACGAGTGTGGCGCATTGTATCTGACCCTGACATGCAATCTGTCAGGATGAATGAAATGACTCAGCGATTTGAACAAAGGGGTTATCCCCGTTCCATCCTGAGTCAAACACAAACAACACTTATGGAATCTGGTAAATCATCTAGAGATACATCTTCTAGGGTAGCATTGGTACATAAATTTCATCCCTATAACCAGAAATTAGATAATATTATCCGGAAACATTGGCCTCTGTTACAGAAGGCTTACCCTATTATTGAGGAGTTTAAAAATCTACCTCTGATATGCAATAAGAGAAATTCTAGTTATAGGGATAAATTGGTACATTCAGACATTGGAAGTACTAAGAAGACCCTGAAACAATCTGTATTAGCGACGCAACGCAAGGGCACGTTCCCATGTTTGCACTGTTCCCAATGTTCCCATATAATCAGAGGTTCTACATTTTTTCATCCCCATAGTGGGCGCCCCTTCTCTATTGAAGGTTTTTTCACATGTGAATCTACTAATGTGATATACTTAATAAAGTGCCCGTGTGGCCTATTATATATTGGGGAGACTACACAAACGATTAGGGATCGCATTGGGAAACATAAATCGACCATTCGTACAAAAAATTTATTGTTACCTATTCCATCTCATTTTGAACAGTGCAAACATGGGATTGCTCAGTTGAGATTTCAAGTTTTGGAACAGGTTAAAAGACCTAGGAGAGGAGGTGATTTAAAGAAGCTGTTACTGCGCAGAGAGGCGTATTGGATCCACACGTTGGATACTTTACATCCCAGAGGCCTTAATAGGGACTATGAGATTATGCATATCTAACAAGCTAATACTATGCTTATGTTCTATTTTTCAGACTTCTAATATTCGGTGAGGGGCCTTATATACCTGGCAATGTATGAGATATATATATATAAATGTGGATATGATTTAGTATCATTTTTTTGCATACATGTGATTGTGAAGTATAATCTGAGACACAGACCCATTTTTTGTGATTTACTAATGGGCGTTTTTTCTTTGCTAATTATACACCCCTCCCATCACCTGTGCAGGTAATGGGAGTGGGAGATGTTGTCATGAGGGGAGGAGTATATTCCTCTATATAAACCAGGTCATTTTGTATAACTGTATCTGCTGATGAAGGCATGCTAGCCGCAACGCGTCCAGGATTGTGGACATTTCTAATTTGATGAAATAAATATCCTATTGATTGAAGACACGACTGCTGGGATTTTCCTTGAATATACTTGGTGCACTTTAGGCGTCCTTTGCATATTTTTTGAAGATTACATTTCTCAATAACACCACTATTAATCACTTGGGACATCCCTATCAGGCATTGTGTATGGTTTAATAGTGTTAGTCCTGGTGACATGTCCTATCTTTTGCAACATGTCTGCAGGGATCCAGATCTACACACTTCCACAAAACGGACATAGCTGTTTGAATGCACCTTAACTTTTAACATGGATATCTCAGTTATAGCATCTCAGTGTGTAGTACCCTGGAGGTGGCATTATCATTTTTACACCTAGCTACTGTCTCAAATGGTTTGAAAAAAGAATGTCATCTGAGTATTTAATTCCAGGTCCTCTGATACCGTGCCTTAATAATATTGTTATGCAACTTTTATTACATATAATGTGCCTGGTTGTCCAGCAGGTGGCAGTGTATCTGGCAAGAGTACCTTTGGATAGAATGGAACTTACCATTCCATTCTTCCCCCTTTTGGGCAGAAGTGGGCTAGTCCTGCTTCCTACCAAGGAAAGGGTTGCAGAAAGCTTTATAGGGAGTGGAATTTAGAGTACAATGGGTGCAGACATGGTGCAGTGAGGGGAGCGATCCCCCTTCTAGCTGCAGGAGCTCCGGAAAGCAGCTTGTAAAGCTCCCTGGCTCCAGGCAGTTTACAGACAGAGTATTACGAGGGGTACACAGCCAAAACCCCACTCAACGGTATCAAAACTGCTAGAAAGTCCAGTAACCAGACTGAAGCCAGAAATTAGCACAGCAGCAGAGAGATAAAGCAAAGTATTCAAGTTAACCTGCCAGTTTACCCTTGGCCTGCTGGAGCCAAGAGAAAGATCACATATTATGCAAAAGTACGCTCCAGCTCACCTGTACCTTTTTTGTACCAGACGTGCACAGTTATAGTCTGATTTCCAACTTTTTGTAATCCATTAAGTGAAAACCAGCACCGTCCTTAAAAGCTGTGACGATCCTTTATTCTTGTATACAGCAAGAACATACAAATAATCATGGCACCCCGACTGTAAACGTGTTTTAGACAAACTACATGTCCTTAATCATTACCAAAATGATTAAGGACACGTAGTTGGTTCGAAACGCGTTTACAGTTGGGGCGCCTTGATAATTTCAATGTGCCTGCTGTACTCAAGAATAAACAATCGTCACAGCTTTTAAGAACGGTGCTTGATTTTAGTGTATGAAAGATCACATATTGTTTGGATGACACAAGTTTATTGTAAGTTTATCCAACTAAAACCGTTAAAATTCACCAAGTCTGGACTCTACTTACTCCACAAACTACGACTCCTTTGTTGCTACGGAGGCTAAGCCCGGGGAGGAAACAGTATCCAGGTAGGAGCACCGTGACACAAACTATAAGGATCGTAACATACCACCTGTCATCCTAAACACTGGGAATCGATCACTCTGGGGGGTGGCCCGTTGTAGGTGAAAGTTCAGATCTCTTATACAGAGTCTTTATTTATGAGATCTGACCATGCACTTCAAAGTTATCATGGACATCCCTACTCAAGGAAAATTTCTGTTCCGAACTGTTAACAACCACAAAGGAGAACTGTAATTCCCAGCTGTGGGATAAAGGTTTGAGTTATGGCTGGCCAGGACGAGTCAAAATATGGGGCCGGGTTGCAAACTATCCAGACATTTCTGGACAGTCCATAAAAATAAGTGACTTTCTTCCTCTGTCCTTGAAAAAAAATAGATATATCCATGATTTTTTTGATGGAAAGATTGACTAGATAATTTTGGTGGTAATTATCATCATTTCACAGCTCTCAGTAAATTCTGGACCTTTCTTTCTTTCTCTCTTTTCCTGGAGTGCTATAAAAGTAGAGAGTTCTTTCTCTCAGTAGATAATCCTCAGAGATAGTGATTCTCTGGAACTTTAGCCTTGTCTTATGAGCAACAGAGCACATGTCAGAGCTCTTATTTCCTATGTTAACTAGTAACTACTCAGCTAGGGGCAGACCCATATCCCATACCTAACTTCCTGCAGGGGCTAAGTCAGGATTATTAAACCCGACTGATCCATACAGCGATATGCTGGTACATTTCAAGATATTAACATGTTACATAACATTATAAAACACGACATAACAAGAAAAGTTTGCAAGTACCCTATTTCGGGGTACTGCGCAAATAGCAAAGTTATAGACAAGTTGTTTAGTCACTAAAAAGTTGCTAATAAAATTGTCATGCAATGTAAGTTTTTGTGTAGCCTCAACTGTGCCTGCATACACCCCTAAAGTGTGACAACTGCAATACAAAAGAATACCCCCAAAAGTACTGGGCACAAGTTGCATGTCTAGTATTTCTAAGGGTATATTCCCTAAAGGCAGATTTGTTCATTTTACAACTGTACTATTCATCTGGGTGTGAGTCATGTAGTGGGGACCCTTGTCCTAGCAGAGTAGGTGGCTTGACGGAGGTTTAAGCAAAAGTAGGGGTTACTAAGTTGTGGGCTTACAAATATGGCCTAGGTATTTGAAGACTGTAGGTTTCTTATGGGGGAGTATAGCTCTAAGGAGGGAATGGATAGGGGCTCGGGTGTTTGAGGGTGTTTCTTTTCTTATTGGGGGAGTATATCTAAGGAAGAAGAGGATAGGATTTTATGGGACATTTGGCAATTTTATTTTCCTTCATTAGGATTTGGGTAAGGTTGGGAGGAAGGGTCCTTGGAGGCATCAGATCTGAAGGTAATACACAATATATTATTGGAGTCTGGAACGGAGTGCACCAAAATGCATTCCGTTTTGTTGCATTCCCATGACACACATAACAGCACTGCAAGCAGCGTTTTTGAGTGTGTCATGAGATACTGATCAAGACGGATCCGGCATGAAACACAATCTAAGTCAATTGTGCAGGATCCATTTTTTTCAAACACAAAAAAAAATATTGATGTGGCACCAGTAGTATTATATACTGGATGTGTTTTTGCTGATCCCCTGGTGAATCTATCAGAACAGACATTTTGTATCGCTGACTGTGGCAATAAACCGTCATCTTCAATTGGTTTTCTAGAACAGAGCAGTATCATAAACCTGGTCAATCTGGGCTCCTGCATAGGGCCATACGGTTCAGGGGCAGCAGTGAAATAGGTGAAGAAGGTGGATTTTTCTCTCCTTTTGGTAGTTTTTTTCTCCATAAGAGCTCATTCATTATACCTGTTCACATATGAGGCCAGTGCATGATTTTTGGCTGCATTTGATATTGAAAAAGACAGGAAAAATGCTGCAAAACTCGAAATATGATAAAACCATAGATGTGAAATAGCACCCTATGTTAAACCACGCCCCCAAAGCCACTCCCATTTTAGCCATATAAACTTGGGAGGTAGTTTTTCTTTCTGAAAACTGGCAACCCTAGGTGGAGCATAGCATGAAAGGGGTGGGCTACCTTCAAAGAGGCCAGGACTTTTAAATGGGAGCATGGCAGTTAAAATAAAATTCTGATAGTGCAGCCTGCAGGGCACATCACTGCTCTCAGAAGAGTCATCTGAGGCTCTCAGTCCCCAATGCAAAATCTGCAATAATATCTCTAATTTCTGCCTGGAATAGCTATCTCTATATGGAAATTGATATATTGGGTCATTTTCAACCACACATGTCTCCAGGGACATCAGAATGTCTCAGTAGTGCAGCCTCAGGCTTTGCTCGATGTGTGAGCATTGATGTGGATGGCAAAAAACATAGGTCATAGAATGGGCCTCATTTATAAAAATATCTTAAAAAAATAAATCAAGGCTGTGCTGTGATTGATCACTATGGGTGACAGCCCTGTGTATGTCTGCTTTAACCTGCTGCTGAATGGCTAAAGTGGTTATACCATGTGACCATGGCAGCCAATCAGAGGCTTGCCTGGTGATTGATGATGTCACAATGCCCCCCGAGCCTATAAAAAGGCGTGCGCGGCAGCAGGGGGCAACCATTTCTCACTTGGTTTTGAGAAAGCGACTTTGCAATGAGGATCACAGTGATTGTCTTCATTATTTTTTCTCTCATTGTCCAAGGACATGGGAGACCACTGCCAGGACCAGGTAAGGGATGATCAAATTAGCGCCTTACTGCCCCAGACCACCACGGATGCCTATTTCACACACCCACCCACCCATCCCCCATTTACTGCCCTAAACCTTATAATAACCCCTTAGGGCCCTTTATATGGTGGAATTTGCCATTTTGGCACAAACATCACACCAAAATTCCAGAGACAGATGCGTGTCTGCCTCCCATTGTTGCAGCCCAACAGTTTAAAGCCATGACAGTGCCAAAAAGAGATATATCCCTTCTTGGTGCAGTGCGGACAGACATTGCTTGAAGCCACAATAGGTGTCCGCTCGCAGTTTAGCTCCATTCAGTGCTGCTAAACTGCGAGTTGGCCTGTTGCATCCAAAGCGAAGGGCGCGTAAAAATCTGCTCTGTGAATTTACCCTTAGGGCTTATTCACACTACATTTACATAAAGGTTTAACTAAGGTTCAGTAGGGAAGTGTTGTCAATAAGATGCTAAACACAAGAACAAGGAGACAGACCCTGAAATTAGCTGGGGGTAAGATCAGGAGCAATGTCAGGAAATAATATTTTACTGAAAGAGTGGTTGAAGCTTGGAACAAACTTCCAGCAGATGTGGTTGGGAAATCTACAGTAAGTGAATTTAAACATGCCTGGGCTATCCTAACATAAAAAAAGAAATAATATAAGGGCAGACTAGATGGACCAGGTGGTCTTTTTCTGCTGTCACTCTTCTATGTTTCTATGGTTCATCGTAAACTTTTTCTTTTTGAGGATCCAAATATTCCGGGGTTCATCCCCTGATGAGGAGACTGTCTGGCAAAGAGGGTAAGTGTCCGCTCAAATGGACCAATGATCTAATGCATATACAGATATATAAGACCCAAGCTCCTTTTATAATCAATGTCAATGTAGATCTGGCAAATAATTACACACCACCCACTGGACCATCATAGAATGCCTCTGACGTTTACTGCCGTTACGTGGATTTGCTACTTATTTTATAACTTTTTTTTTTATACTTTTGCAGAATCAGCGCCTGCTGCCTGGTTCCGTGAAACATCCGACCGGTTCTGGAATTCAGGTAATGGAATTTTTGCATTTAAATTTTATTTTCTATTAAACTCCTTGTGAGATTTAATACTTATTCTGTTATTTTTCATCTCATTTCATTTGTTTCTACAGTGATTCCAGGAAGGCCAACTTTGGCCAAAGTGGTCGTGGCTGGAACATCGCTCATTGTCATCGTCCTGGGGCTCGGACTGTGGCTATTCATCTACGTTTAGTAAGTTTATACTCATATATTTGGGGGACTTTTATGGAGACTTGGATAGAGACTGGTTATTTAATTCCCCCATGTTTTCAGCTCAGGTTAGAGACATCATATTTTAGCACGATGAGGGCAACATGATTTAGACCCATGGTTAAGCTCAGGTATAGGGTGGTAAGCAATTGAGAATGTTACTTTATATGGAAGTGATATGGATTCCCATGCCCCACACATTGTCCTTTATCAAATATAACTTTTTGTTGTCCTAGAACATTTTGAGAATTTATATTATTTTTTTTCATTTCTAGTCGTAAATTTCATCCTGAATATCTGCAAGTCGAGGAGGAGCTCTTTAAGGGCAAACGAGTGATGAGGCCCGACTCACCAACCGGATTGCTTTCAATGATCCTGCGAAAACCAGGTAAGACTAGTTCTATAACTAGGAGAGGCTAAGTGCCACCCTGCAATTTTATCATCTGACATTTCACCTTTTGCTTCCAATATCCATTTTGAATTCCTAATTCAATTATTTTTTTTATTTTCATAGTTCCTAAGAAATATCATGCTGTGAAAAAGCATAGGGACATTGAAGAAGGTGATGACGAAGAAGAACAACGTCGTGCCTTGTCAGATTGGTTGATAGCAGCATCTAACTACATGGTGGAAAACGAGCAGGAAACAGAGGAGAGTGAAGATGACAGTGCCGCTGATGAAGGTGTGAAAAGTAAGGCAGTGAAAAAATATGTGGCTAAGAGAGTGAAGAAACTGACCAATCAATTAAAAGATAAGACAGTTGCCATAAAGAAGGAGGTCAAGCAGGCCAAAAACATCATGGCCACCAAGACCAAAAACATCAAGGTCAAGGAGGCCAAAAACATCCTGGCCAAGAAGACCCAAAACATCATGGCCAAGAAGACCAAAAACATCAAGGTCAAGGAGGCCAAAAATATGGCAAAGAAGACCAAAAACATCATGGTCAAGAAGATCAAAAAGAGACGAAAGTAACATCATCGTCTTGCCACAGTAACATCTCATTGCTAAAGCTTAAAACATCTATTCCATCTGAATATTTCGACCACACCCCAGGACATCAGAGGTATACGCACCATCTCTTAAAGCTCTCCTTCAGAAAGCCGCTCATCCACCATCTCTTACTATCCAAAAAGACTAAAAACATCATGTTCAAAGAGGTCAATAACATCATGGCCAAGTAGACCACTAACATCAAGGTCCAGAAGGCTAGAAACATCATGGCCAAAAAGACCAATAACATCATGGTCTTCATCTTACCCAGTAACACCATATTATCTTTAAAAATTAAAATTAAAATTAAAAAAATAAAATAAAAATCTTAACTGGTCTGTGTGTTCAGTCCTTGATAGACCTTTGTCATCACATCCCATAGCTAAGTGTACACTAATGGTCACACTGGGTTTACCCTAATGGTAATTGGACCAGTCATCTTGGCTGGGACTATAAGTCCACGCTAGGACCGTGCAGTGCACCCTCGGCACATGTGGAGTAGTTTTATTTGTGACAGGGCTAGGACAATGGTATCTACGGCATATCTATGTGGGTGTACTGCACTATGCAGGCACAGGATTAAAGGGTCAGCAGACACGACACCTTTGATGCCTGGTCCTATAAATCAATTAGAGGAGGGAGAGTCTAGCTGTGCAGATGGGAGGAGCTAAGGAACAGCAAGAGTCTGTCCTTGGTGCACTTTAGGCCTCCTTTGCATATTTTTTGAAGATTACATTTCTCAATAACACCACTATTAATCACTTGGGACATCCCTATCAGGCATTGTGTATGGTTTAATAGTGTTAGTCCTGGTGACATGTCCTATCTTTTGCAACATGTCTGCAGGGATCCAGATCTACACACTTCCACAAAACGGACATAGCTGTTTGAATGCACCTTAACTTTTAACATTGATATCTCAGTTATAGCATCTCAGTGTGTAGTACCCCGGAGGTGGCATTATCATTTTTACACCTAGCTACTGTCTCAAATGGTTTGAAAAAAGAATGTAATCTGAGTATTTAATTCTAGGTCCTCTGATACCGTGCCTTAATAATATTGTTATGCAACTTTTATTACATATAATGTGCCTGGTTGTCCAGCAGGTGGCAGTGTATCTGGCAAGAGTTCCTTTGGATAGAATGGAACTTACCATTCCATTCTTCCCCCTTTTGGGCAGAAGTGGGCTAGTCCTGCTTCCTACCAAGGAAAGGGTTGCAGAAAGCTTTATAGGGAGTGGAATTTAGAGTACAATGGGTGCAGACATGGTGCAGTGAGGGGAGCGATCCCCCTTCTAGCTGCAGGAGCCCCGGAAAGCAGCTTGTAAAGCTCCCTGGCTCCAGGCAGTTTACAGACAGAGTATTACGAGGGGTCCACAGCCAAAACCCCACTCAACGGTATCAAAACTGCTAGAAAGTCCAGTAACCAGACTGAAGCCAGAAATTAGCACAGCAGCAGAGAGATAAAGCAAAGTATTCAAGTTAACCTGCCAGTTTACCCTTAGCCTGCTGGAGCCAAGAGAAAGATCACATATTATGCAAAAGTACGCTCCAGCTCACCTGTACCTTTTTTGTACCAGACGTGCACAGCTATAGTCTGATTTCCAACTTTTTGCAATCCATTAAGTGAAAACCAGCACCGTCCTTAAAAGCTGTGACGATCCTTTATTCTTGAGTACAGCAAGAACATACAAATAATCATGGCACCCCGAATGTAAACGTGTTTTAGACTAACTACATGTCCTTAATCATTACCAAAATGATTAAGGACACGTAGTTGGTTCGAAACGCGTTTACAGTTGGGGCGCCTTGATAATAACTACGACTCCTTTGTTGGTACGGAGGCTAAGCCCGGGGAGGAAACAGTATCCAGGTAGGAGCACCGTGACACAAACTATAAGGATCGTACTATACCACCTGGCATCCTAAACACTGGGAATCGATCACTCTGGGGGGTGGCCCGTTGTAGGTGAAAGTTCAGATCTCTTATACAGAGTCTTTATTTATGAGATCTGACCATGCGCTTCAAAGTTATCATGGACATCCCTACTCAAGGAAAATTTCTGTTCCGAACTGTTAACAACCACAAAGGAGAACTGTAATTCCCAGCTGTGGGATAAAGGTTTGAGTTATGGCTGGCCAGGACGAGTCAAAATATGGGGCCGGGTTGCAAACTATCCAGACATTTCTGGACAGTCCATAAAAATAAGTGACTTTCTTCCTCTGTCCTTGAAAAAAAATAGATATATCCATGATTTTTTTGATGGAAAGATTGACTAGATAATTTTGGTGGTAATTATCATCATTTCACAGCTCTCAGTAAATTCTGGACCTTTCTTTCTTTCTTTCTCTCTTTTCCTGGAGTGCTATAAAAGTAGAGAGTTCTTTCTCTCAGTAGATAATCCTCAGAGATAGTGATTCTCTGGAACTTTAGCCTTGTCTTATGAGCAACAGAGCACATGTCAGAGCTCTTATTTCCTATGTTAACTAGTAACTACTCAGCTAGGGGCAGACCCATATCCCATACCTAACTTCCTGCAGGGGCTAAGTCAGGATTATTAAACCCGACTGATCCATACAGCGATATGCTGGTACATTTCAAGATATTAACATGTTACATAACATTATAAAACACGACATAACAAGAAAAGTTTGCAAGTACCCTATTTCGGGGTACTGCGCAAATAGCAAAGTTATAGACAAGTTGTTTAGTCACTAAAAAGTTGCTAATAAAATTGTCATGCAATGTAAGTTTTTGTGTAGCCTCAACTGTGCCTGCATACACCCCTAAAGTGTGACAACTGCAATACAAAAGAATACCCCCAAAAGTACTGGGCACAAGTTGCATGTCTAGTATTTCTAAGGGTATATTCCCTAAAGGCAGATTTGTTCATTTTACAACTGTACTATTCATCTGGGTGTGAGTCATGTAGTGGGGACCCTTGTCCTAGCAGAGTAGGTGGCTTGACGGAGGTTTAAGCAAGAGTAGGGGTTACTAAGTTGTGGGCTTACAAATATGGCTTAGGTATTTGAAGACTGTAGGTTTCTTATGGGGGAGTATAGCTCTAAGGAGGGAATGGATAGGGGCTCGGGTGTTTGATTTCTTATTGGGGGAGTATATCTAAGGAAGAAGAGGATAGGATTTTATGGGACATTTGGCAATTTTATTTTCCTTCATTAGGATTTGGGTAAGGTTGGGAGGAAGGGTCCTTGGAGGCATCAGATCTGAAGGTAATACACAATATATTATTGGAGTCTGGAACGGAGTGCACCAAAATGCATTCCGTTTTGTTGCATTCCCATGACACACATAACAGCACTGCAAGCAGCGTTTTTGAGTGTGTCATGAGATACTGATCAAGACGGATCCGGCATGAAACACAATCTAAGTCAATTGTGCAGGATCCATTTTTTTCAAACACAAAAAAAATATTGATGTGGCACCAGTAGTATTATATACTGGATGTGTTTTTGCTGATCCCCTGGTGAATCTATCAGAACAGACATTTTGTATCGCTGACTGTGGCAATAAACCGTCATCTTCAATTGGTTTTCTAGAACAGAGCAGTATCATAAACCTGGTCAATCTGGGCTCCTGCATAGGGCCATACGGTTCAGGGGCAGCAGTGAAATAGGTGAAGAAGGTGGATTTTTCTCTCCTTTTGGTAGTTTTTTTCTCCATAAGAGCTCATTCATTATACCTGTTCACATATGAGGCCAGTGCATGATTTTTGGCTGCATTTGATATTGAAAAAGACAGGAAAAATGCTGCAAAACTCGAAATATGATAAAACCATAGATGTGAAATAGCACCCTATGTTAAACCACGCCCCCAAAGCCACTCCCATTTTAGCCATATAAACTTGGGAGGTAGTTTTTCTTTCTGAAAACTGGCAACCCTAGGTGGAGCATAGCATGAAAGGGGTGGGCTACCTTCAAAGAGGCCAGGACTTTTAAATGGGAGCATGGCAGTTAAAATAAAATTCTGATAGTGCAGCCTGCAGGGCACATCACTGCTCTCAGAAGAGTCATCTGAAGCTCTCAGTCCCCAATGCAAAATCTGCAATAATATCTCTCATTTCTGCCTGGAATAGCTATCTCTATATGGAAATTGATATATTGGGTCATTTTCAACCACACATGTCTCCAGGGACATCAGAATGTCTCAGTAGTGCAGCCTCAGGCTTTGCTCGATGTGTGAGCATTGATGTGGATGGCAAAAAACATAGGTCATAGAATGGGCCTCATTTATAAAAATGTCTTAAAAAAATAAATCAAGGCTGTGCTGTGATTGATCACTATGGGTGACAGCCCTGTGTATGTCTGCTTTAACCTGCTGCTGAATGGCTAAAGTGGTTATACCATGTGACCATGGCAGCCAATCAGAGGCTTGCCTGGTGATTGATGATGTCACAATGCCCCCCGAGCCTATAAAAAGGCGTGCGCGGCAGCAGGGGGCAACCATTTCTCACTTGGTTTTGAGAAAGCGACTTTGCAATGAGGATCACAGTGATTGTCTTCATTATTTTTTCTCTCATTGTCCAAGGACATGGGAGACCACTGCCAGGACCAGGTAAGGGATGATCAAATTAGCGCCTTACTGCCCCAGACCACCACGGATGCCTATTTCACACACCCATCCCCCATTTACTGCCCTAAACCTTATAATAACCCCTTAGGGCCCTTTATATGGTGGAATTTGCCATTTTGGCACAAACATCACACCAAAATTCCAGAGACAGATGCGTGTCTGCCTCCCATTGTTGCAGCCCAACAGTTTAAAGCCATGACAGTGCCAAAAAGAGATATATCCCTTCTTGGTGCAGTGCGGACAGACATTGCTTGAAGCCACAATAGGTGTCCGCTCGCAGTTTAGCTCCATTCAGTGCTGCTAAACTGCGAGTTGGCCTGTTGCATCCAAAGCGAAGGGCGCGTAAAAATCTGCTCTGTGAATTTACCCTTAGGGCTTATTCACACTACATTTACATAAAGGTTTAACTAAGGTTCAGTAGGGAAGTGTTGTCAATAAGATGCTAAACACAAGAACAAGGAGACAGACCCTGAAATTAGCTGGGGGTAAGATCAGGAGCAATGTCAGGAAATAATATTTTACTGAAAGAGTGGTTGAAGCTTGGAACAAACTTCCAGCAGATGTGGTTGGGAAATCTACAGTAAGTGAATTTAAACATGCCTGGGCTATCCTAACATAAAAAAAGAAATAATATAAGGGCAGACTAGATGGACCAGGTGGTCTTTTTCTGCTGTCACTCTTCTATGTTTCTATGGTTCATCGTAAACTTTTTCTTTTTGAGGATCCAAATATTCCGGGGTTCATCCCCTGATGAGGAGACTGTCTGGCAAAGAGGGTAAGTGTCCGCTCAAATGGACCAATGATCTAATGCATATACAGATATATAAGACCCAAGCTCCTTTTATAATCAATGTCAATGTAGATCTGGCAAATAATTACACACCACCCACTGGACCATCATAGAATGCCTCTGACGTTTACTGCCGTTACGTGGATTTGCTACTTATTTTATAACTTTTTTTTTTATACTTTTGCAGAATCAGCGCCTGCTGCCTGGTTCCGTGAAACATCCGACCGGTTCTGGAATTCAGGTAATGGAATTTTTGCATTTAAATTTTATTTTCTATTAAACTCCTTGTGAGATTTAATACTTATTCTGTTATTTTTCATCTCATTTCATTTGTTTCTACAGTGATTCCAGGAAGGCCAACTTTGGCCAAAGTGGTCGTGGCTGGAACATCGCTCATTGTCATCGTCCTGGGGCTCGGACTGTGGCTATTCATCTACGTTTAGTAAGTTTATACTCATATATTTGGGGGACTTTTATGGAGACTTGGATAGAGACTGGTTATTTAATTCCCCCATGTTTTCAGCTCAGGTTAGAGACATCATATTTTAGCACGATGAGGGCAACATGATTTAGACCCATGGTTAAGCTCAGGTATAGGGTGGTAAGCAATTGAGAATGTTACTTTATATGGAAGTGATATGGATTCCCATGCCCCACACATTGTCCTTTATCAAATATAACTTTTTGTTGTCCTAGAACATTTTGAGAATTTATATTATTTTTTTTCATTTCTAGTCGTAAATTTCATCCTGAATATCTGCAAGTCGAGGAGGAGCTCTTTAAGGGCAAACGAGTGATGAGGCCCGACTCACCAACCGGATTGCTTTCAATGATCCTGCGAAAACCAGGTAAGACTAGTTCTATAACTAGGAGAGGCTAAGTGCCACCCTGCAATTTTATCATCTGACATTTCACCTTTTGCTTCCAATATCCATTTTGAATTCCTAATTCAATTATTTTTTTTATTTTCATAGTTCCTAAGAAATATCATGCTGTGAAAAAGCATAGGGACATTGAAGAAGGTGATGACGAAGAAGAACAACGTCGTGCCTTGTCAGATTGGTTGATAGCAGCATCTAACTACATGGTGGAAAACGAGCAGGAAACAGAGGAGAGTGAAGATGACAGTGCCGCTGATGAAGGTGTGAAAAGTAAGGCAGTGAAAAAATATGTGGCTAAGAGAGTGAAGAAACTGACCAATCAATTAAAAGATAAGACAGTTGCCATAAAGAAGGAGGTCAAGCAGGCCAAAAACATCATGGCCACCAAGACCAAAAACATCAAGGTCAAGGAGGCCAAAAACATCCTGGCCAAGAAGACCCAAAACATCATGGCCAAGAAGACCAAAAACATCAAGGTCAAGGAGGCCAAAAATATGGCAAAGAAGACCAAAAACATCATGGTCAAGAAGATCAAAAAGAGACGAAAGTAACATCATCGTCTTGCCACAGTAACATCTCATTGCTAAAGCTTAAAACATCTATTCCATCTGAATATTTCGACCACACCCCAGGACATCAGAGGTATACGCACCATCTCTTAAAGCTCTCCTTCAGAAAGCCGCTCATCCACCATCTCTTACTATCCAAAAAGACTAAAAACATCATGTTCAAAGAGGTCAATAACATCATGGCCAAGTAGACCACTAACATCAAGGTCCAGAAGGCTAGAAACATCATGGCCAAAAAGACCAATAACATCATGGTCTTCATCTTACCCAGTAACACCATATTATCTTTAAAAATTAAAATTAAAATTAAAAAAATATAATAAAAATCTTAACTGGTCTGTGTGTTCAGTCCTTGATAGACCTTTGTCATCACATCCCATAGCTAAGTGTACACTAATGGTCACACTGGGTTTACCCTAATGGTAATTGGACCAGTCATCTTGGCTGGGACTATAAGTCCACGCTAGGACCGTGCAGTGCACCCTCGGCACATGTGGAGTAGTTTTATTTGTGACAGGGCTAGGACAATGGTATCTACGGCATATCTATGTGGGTGTACTGCACTATGCAGGCACAGGATTAAAGGGTCAGCAGACACGACACCTTTGATGCCTGGTCCTATAAATCAATTAGAGGAGGGAGAGTCTAGCTGTGCAGATGGGAGGAGCTAAGGAACAGCAAGAGTCTGTCCTTGGTGCACTTTAGGCCTCCTTTGCATATTTTTTGAAGATTACATTTCTCAATAACACCACTATTAATCACTTGGGACATCCCTATCAGGCATTGTGTATGGTTTAATAGTGTTAGTCCTGGTGACATGTCCTATCTTTTGCAACATGTCTGCAGGGATCCAGATCTACACACTTCCACAAAACGGACATAGCTGTTTGAATGCACCTTAACTTTTAACATTGATATCTCAGTTATAGCATCTCAGTGTGTAGTACCCCGGAGGTGGCATTATCATTTTTACACCTAGCTACTGTCTCAAATGGTTTGAAAAAAGAATGTAATCTGAGTATTTAATTCTAGGTCCTCTGATACCGTGCCTTAATAATATTGTTATGCAACTTTTATTACATATAATGTGCCTGGTTGTCCAGCAGGTGGCAGTGTATCTGGCAAGAGTACCTTTGGATAGAATGGAACTTACCATTCCATTCTTCCCCCTTTTGGGCAGAAGTGGGCTAGTCCTGCTTCCTACCAAGGAAAGGGTTGCAGAAAGCTTTATAGGGAGTGGAATTTAGAGTACAATGGGTGCAGACATGGTGCAGTGAGGGGAGCGATCCCCCTTCTAGCTGCAGGAGCCCCGGAAAGCAGCTTGTAAAGCTCCCTGGCTCCAGGCAGTTTACAGACAGAGTATTACGAGGGGTCCACAGCCAAAACCCCACTCAACGGTATCAAAACTGCTAGAAAGTCCAGTAACCAGACTGAAGCCAGAAATTAGCACAGCAGCAGAGAGATAAAGCAAAGTATTCAAGTTAACCTGCCAGTTTACCCTTAGCCTGCTGGAGCCAAGAGAAAGATCACATATTATGCAAAAGTACGCTCCAGCTCACCTGTACCTTTTTTGTACCAGACGTGCACAGCTATAGTCTGATTTCCAACTTTTTGCAATCCATTAAGTGAAAACCAGCACCGTCCTTAAAAGCTGTGACGATCCTTTATTCTTGAGTACAGCAAGAACATACAAATAATCATGGCACCCCGAATGTAAACGTGTTTTAGACTAACTACATGTCCTTAATCATTACCAAAATGATTAAGGACACGTAGTTGGTTCGAAACGCGTTTACAGTTGGGGCGCCTTGATAATTTCGTAACTACGACTCCTTTGTTGGTACGGAGGCTAAGCCCGGGGAGGAAACAGTATCCAGGTAGGAGCACCGTGACACAAACTATAAGGATCGTACTATACCACCTGGCATCCTAAACACTGGGAATCGATCACTCTGGGGGGTGGCCCGTTGTAGGTGAAAGTTCAGATCTCTTATACAGAGTCTTTATTTATGAGATCTGACCATGCGCTTCAAAGTTATCATGGACATCCCTACTCAAGGAAAATTTCTGTTCCGGACTGTTAACAACCACAAAGGAGAACTGTAATTCCCAGCTGTGGGATAAAGGTTTGAGTTATGGCTGGCCAGGACGAGTCAAAATATGGGGCCGGGTTGCAAACTATCCAGACATTTCTGGACAGTCCATAAAAATAAGTGACTTTCTTCCTCTGTCCTTGAAAAAAAATAGATATATCCATGATTTTTTTGATGGAAAGATTGACTAGATAATTTTGGTGGTAATTATCATCATTTCACAGCTCTCAGTAAATTCTGGACCTTTCTTTCTTTCTCTCTTTTCCTGGAGTGCTATAAAAGTAGAGAGTTCTTTCTCTCAGTAGATAATCCTCAGAGATAGTGATTCTCTGGAACTTTAGCCTTGTCTTATGAGCAACAGAGCACATGTCAGAGCTCTTATTTCCTATGTTAACTAGTAACTACTCAGCTAGGGGCAGACCCATATCCCATACCTAACTTCCTGCAGGGGCTAAGTCAGGATTATTAAACCCGACTGATCCATACAGCGATATGCTGGTACATTTCAAGATATTAACATGTTACATAACATTATAAAACACGACATAACAAGAAAAGTTTGCAAGTACCCTATTTCGGGGTACTGCGCAAATAGCAAAGTTATAGACAAGTTGTTTAGTCACTAAAAAGTTGCTAATAAAATTGTCATGCAATGTAAGTTTTTGTGTAGCCTCAACTGTGCCTGCATACACCCCTAAAGTGTGACAACTGCAATACAAAAGAATACCCCCAAAAGTACTGGGAACAAGTTGCATGTCTAGTATTTCTAAGGGTATATTCCCTAAAGGCAGATTTGTTCATTTTACAACTGTACTATTCATCTGGGTGTGAGTCATGTAGTGGGGACCCTTGTCCTAGCAGAGTAGGTGGCTTGACGGAGGTTTAAGCAAGAGTAGGGGTTACTAAGTTGTGGGCTTACAAATATGGCCTAGGTATTTGAAGACTGTAGGTTTCTTATGGGGGAGTATAGCTCTAAGGAGGGAATGGATAGGGGCTCGGGTGTTTGATTTCTTATTGGGGGAGTATATCTAAGGAAGAAGAGGATAGGATTTTATGGGACATTTGGCAATTTTATTTTCCTTCATTAGGATTTGGGTAAGGTTGGGAGGAAGGGTCCTTGGAGGCATCAGATCTGAAGGTAATACACAATATATTATTGGAGTCTGGAACGGAGTGCACCAAAATGCATTCCGTTTTGTTGCATTCCCATGACACACATAACAGCACTGCAAGCAGCGTTTTTGAGTGTGTCATGAGATACTGATCAAGACGGATCCGGCATGAAACACAATCTAAGTCAATTGTGCAGGATCCATTTTTTTCAAACACAAAAAAAATATTGATGTGGCACCAGTAGTATTATATACTGGATGTGTTTTTGCTGATCCCCTGGTGAATCTATCAGAACAGACATTTTGTATCGCTGACTGTGGCAATAAACCGTCATCTTCAATTGGTTTTCTAGAACAGAGCAGTATCATAAACCTGGTCAATCTGGGCTCCTGCATAGGGCCATACGGTTCAGGGGCAGCAGTGAAATAGGTGAAGAAGGTGGATTTTTCTCTCCTTTTGGTAGTTTTTTTCTCCATAAGAGCTCATTCATTATACCTGTTCACATATGAGGCCAGTGCATGATTTTTGGCTGCATTTGATATTGAAAAAGACAGGAAAAATGCTGCAAAACTCGAAATATGATAAAACCATAGATGTGAAATAGCACCCTATGTTAAACCACGCCCCCAAAGCCACTCCCATTTTAGCCATATAAACTTGGGAGGTAGTTTTTCTTTCTGAAAACTGGCAACCCTAGGTGGAGCATAGCATGAAAGGGGTGGGCTACCTTCAAAGAGGCCAGGACTTTTAAATGGGAGCATGGCAGTTAAAATAAAATTCTGATAGTGCAGCCTGCAGGGCACATCACTGCTCTCAGAAGAGTCATCTGAAGCTCTCAGTCCCCAATGCAAAATCTGCAATAATATCTCTCATTTCTGCCTGGAATAGCTATCTCTATATGGAAATTGATATATTGGGTCATTTTCAACCACACATGTCTCCAGGGACATCAGAATGTCTCAGTAGTGCAGCCTCAGGCTTTGCTCGATGTGTGAGCATTGATGTGGATGGCAAAAAACATAGGTCATAGAATGGGCCTCATTTATAAAAATGTCTTAAAAAAATAAATCAAGGCTGTGCTGTGATTGATCACTATGGGTGACAGCCCTGTGTATGTCTGCTTTAACCTGCTGCTGAATGGCTAAAGTGGTTATACCATGTGACCATGGCAGCCAATCAGAGGCTTGCCTGGTGATTGATGATGTCACAATGCCCCCCGAGCCTATAAAAAGGCGTGCGCGGCAGCAGGGGGCAACCATTTCTCACTTGGTTTTGAGAAAGCGACTTTGCAATGAGGATCACAGTGATTGTCTTCATTATTTTTTCTCTCATTGTCCAAGGACATGGGAGACCACTGCCAGGACCAGGTAAGGGATGATCAAATTAGCGCCTTACTGCCCCAGACCACCACGGATGCCTATTTCACACACCCACCCACCCATCCCCCATTTACTGCCCTAAACCTTATAATAACCCCTTAGGGCCCTTTATATGGTGGAATTTGCCATTTTGGCACAAACATCACACCAAAATTCCAGAGACAGATGCGTGTCTGCCTCCCATTGTTGCAGCCCAACAGTTTAAAGCCATGACAGTGCCAAAAAGAGATATATCCCTTCTTGGTGCAGTGCGGACAGACATTGCTTGAAGCCACAATAGGTGTCCGCTCGCAGTTTAGCTCCATTCAGTGCTGCTAAACTGCGAGTTGGCCTGTTGCATCCAAAGCGAAGGGCGCGTAAAAATCTGCTCTGTGAATTTACCCTTAGGGCTTATTCACACTACATTTACATAAAGGTTTAACTAAGGTTCAGTAGGGAAGTGTTGTCAATAAGATGCTAAACACAAGAACAAGGAGACAGACCCTGAAATTAGCTGGGGGTAAGATCAGGAGCAATGTCAGGAAATAATATTTTACTGAAAGAGTGGTTGAAGCTTGGAACAAACTTCCAGCAGATGTGGTTGGGAAATCTACAGTAAGTGAATTTAAACATGCCTGGGCTATCCTAACATAAAAAAAGAAATAATATAAGGGCAGACTAGATGGACCAGGTGGTCTTTTTCTGCTGTCACTCTTCTATGTTTCTATGGTTCATCGTAAACTTTTTCTTTTTGAGGATCCAAATATTCCGGGGTTCATCCCCTGATGAGGAGACTGTCTGGCAAAGAGGGTAAGTGTCCGCTCAAATGGACCAATGATCTAATGCATATACAGATATATAAGACCCAAGCTCCTTTTATAATCAATGTCAATGTAGATCTGGCAAATAATTACACACCACCCACTGGACCATCATAGAATGCCTCTGACGTTTACTGCCGTTACGTGGATTTGCTACTTATTTTATAACTTTTTTTTTTATACTTTTGCAGAATCAGCGCCTGCTGCCTGGTTCCGTGAAACATCCGACCGGTTCTGGAATTCAGGTAATGGAATTTTTGCATTTAAATTTTATTTTCTATTAAACTCCTTGTGAGATTTAATACTTATTCTGTTATTTTTCATCTCATTTCATTTGTTTCTACAGTGATTCCAGGAAGGCCAACTTTGGCCAAAGTGGTCGTGGCTGGAACATCGCTCATTGTCATCGTCCTGGGGCTCGGACTGTGGCTATTCATCTACGTTTAGTAAGTTTATACTCATATATTTGGGGGACTTTTATGGAGACTTGGATAGAGACTGGTTATTTAATTCCCCCATGTTTTCAGCTCAGGTTAGAGACATCATATTTTAGCACGATGAGGGCAACATGATTTAGACCCATGGTTAAGCTCAGGTATAGGGTGGTAAGCAATTGAGAATGTTACTTTATATGGAAGTGATATGGATTCCCATGCCCCACACATTGTCCTTTATCAAATATAACTTTTTGTTGTCCTAGAACATTTTGAGAATTTATATTATTTTTTTTCATTTCTAGTCGTAAATTTCATCCTGAATATCTGCAAGTCGAGGAGGAGCTCTTTAAGGGCAAACGAGTGATGAGGCCCGACTCACCAACCGGATTGCTTTCAATGATCCTGCGAAAACCAGGTAAGACTAGTTCTATAACTAGGAGAGGCTAAGTGCCACCCTGCAATTTTATCATCTGACATTTCACCTTTTGCTTCCAATATCCATTTTGAATTCCTAATTCAATTATTTTTTTTATTTTCATAGTTCCTAAGAAATATCATGCTGTGAAAAAGCATAGGGACATTGAAGAAGGTGATGACGAAGAAGAACAACGTCGTGCCTTGTCAGATTGGTTGATAGCAGCATCTAACTACATGGTGGAAAACGAGCAGGAAACAGAGGAGAGTGAAGATGACAGTGCCGCTGATGAAGGTGTGAAAAGTAAGGCAGTGAAAAAATATGTGGCTAAGAGAGTGAAGAAACTGACCAATCAATTAAAAGATAAGACAGTTGCCATAAAGAAGGAGGTCAAGCAGGCCAAAAACATCATGGCCACCAAGACCAAAAACATCAAGGTCAAGGAGGCCAAAAACATCATGGCCAAGAAGACCCAAAACATCATGGCCAAGAAGACCAAAAACATCAAGGTCAAGGAGGCCAAAAATATGGCAAAGAAGACCAAAAACATCATGGTCAAGAAGATCAAAAAGAGACGAAAGTAACATCATCGTCTTGCCACAGTAACATCTCATTGCTAAAGCTTAAAACATCTATTCCATCTGAATATTTCGACCACACCCCAGGACATCAGAGGTATACGCACCATCTCTTAAAGCTCTCCTTCAGAAAGCCGCTCATCCACCATCTCTTACTATCCAAAAAGACTAAAAACATCATGTTCAAAGAGGTCAATAACATCATGGCCAAGTAGACCACTAACATCAAGGTCCAGAAGGCTAGAAACATCATGGCCAAAAAGACCAATAACATCATGGTCTTCATCTTACCCAGTAACACCATATTATCTTTAAAAATTAAAATTAAAAAAATAAAATAAAAATCTTAACTGGTCTGTGTGTTCAGTCCTTGATAGACCTTTGTCATCACATCCCATAGCTAAGTGTACACTAATGGTCACACTGGGTTTACCCTAATGGTAATTGGACCAGTCATCTTGGCTGGGACTATAAGTCCACGCTAGGACCGTGCAGTGCACCCTCGGCACATGTGGAGTAGTTTTATTTGTGACAGGGCTAGGACAATGGTATCTACGGCATATCTATGTGGGTGTACTGCACTATGCAGGCACAGGATTAAAGGGTCAGCAGACACGACACCTTTGATGCCTGGTCCTATAAATCAATTAGAGGAGGGAGAGTCTAGCTGTGCAGATGGGAGGAGCTAAGGAACAGCAAGAGTCTGTCCTTGGTGCACTTTAGGCCTCCTTTGCATATTTTTTGAAGATTACATTTCTCAATAACACCACTATTAATCACTTGGGACATCCCTATCAGGCATTGTGTATGGTTTAATAGTGTTAGTCCTGGTGACATGTCCTATCTTTTGCAACATGTCTGCAGGGATCCAGATCTACACACTTCCACAAAACGGACATAGCTGTTTGAATGCACCTTAACTTTTAACATTGATATCTCAGTTATAGCATCTCAGTGTGTAGTACCCCGGAGGTGGCATTATCATTTTTACACCTAGCTACTGTCTCAAATGGTTTGAAAAAAGAATGTAATCTGAGTATTTAATTCTAGGTCCTCTGATACCGTGCCTTAATAATATTGTTATGCAACTTTTATTACATATAATGTGCCTGGTTGTCCAGCAGGTGGCAGTGTATCTGGCAAGAGTACCTTTGGATAGAATGGAACTTACCATTCCATTCTTCCCCCTTTTGGGCAGAAGTGGGCTAGTCCTGCTTCCTACCAAGGAAAGGGTTGCAGAAAGCTTTATAGGGAGTGGAATTTAGAGTACAATGGGTGCAGACATGGTGCAGTGAGGGGAGCGATCCCCCTTCTAGCTGCAGGAGCCCCGGAAAGCAGCTTGTAAAGCTCCCTGGCTCCAGGCAGTTTACAGACAGAGTATTACGAGGGGTCCACAGCCAAAACCCCACTCAACGGTATCAAAACTGCTAGAAAGTCCAGTAACCAGACTGAAGCCAGAAATTAGCACAGCAGCAGAGAGATAAAGCAAAGTATTCAAGTTAACCTGCCAGTTTACCCTTAGCCTGCTGGAGCCAAGAGAAAGATCACATATTATGCAAAAGTACGCTCCAGCTCACCTGTACCTTTTTTGTACCAGACGTGCACAGCTATAGTCTGATTTCCAACTTTTTGCAATCCATTAAGTGAAAACCAGCACCGTCCTTAAAAGCTGTGACGATCCTTTATTCTTGAGTACAGCAAGAACATACAAATAATCATGGCACCCCGAATGTAAACGTGTTTTAGACTAACTACATGTCCTTAATCATTACCAAAATGATTAAGGACACGTAGTTGGTTCGAAACGCGTTTACAGTTGGGGCGCCTTGATAATTTCGTAACTACGACTCCTTTGTTGGTACGGAGGCTAAGCCCGGGGAGGAAACAGTATCCAGGTAGGAGCACCGTGACACAAACTATAAGGATCGTACTATACCACCTGGCATCCTAAACACTGGGAATCGATCACTCTGGGGGGTGGCCCGTTGTAGGTGAAAGTTCAGATCTCTTATACAGAGTCTTTATTTATGAGATCTGACCATGCGCTTCAAAGTTATCATGGACATCCCTACTCAAGGAAAATTTCTGTTCCGGACTGTTAACAACCACAAAGGAGAACTGTAATTCCCAGCTGTGGGATAAAGGTTTGAGTTATGGCTGGCCAGGACGAGTCAAAATATGGGGCCGGGTTGCAAACTATCCAGACATTTCTGGACAGTCCATAAAAATAAGTGACTTTCTTCCTCTGTCCTTGAAAAAAAATAGATATATCCATGATTTTTTTGATGGAAAGATTGACTAGATAATTTTGGTGGTAATTATCATCATTTCACAGCTCTCAGTAAATTCTGGACCTTTCTTTCTTTCTCTCTTTTCCTGGAGTGCTATAAAAGTAGAGAGTTCTTTCTCTCAGTAGATAATCCTCAGAGATAGTGATTCTCTGGAACTTTAGCCTTGTCTTATGAACAACAGAGCACATGTCAGAGCTCTTATTTCCTATGTTAACTAGTAACTACTCAGCTAGGGGCAGACCCATATCCCATACCTAACTTCCTGCAGGGGCTAAGTCAGGATTATTAAACCCGACTGATCCATACAGCGATATGCTGGTACATTTCAAGATATTAACATGTTACATAACATTATAAAACACGACATAACAAGAAAAGTTTGCAAGTACCCTATTTCGGGGTACTGCGCAAATAGCAAAGTTATAGACAAGTTGTTTAGTCACTAAAAAGTTGCTAATAAAATTGTCATGCAATGTAAGTTTTTGTGTAGCCTCAACTGTGCCTGCATACACCCCTAAAGTGTGACAACTGCAATACAAAAGAATACCCCCAAAAGTACTGGGAACAAGTTGCATGTCTAGTATTTCTAAGGGTATATTCCCTAAAGGCAGATTTGTTCATTTTACAACTGTACTATTCATCTGGGTGTGAGTCATGTAGTGGGGACCCTTGTCCTAGCAGAGTAGGTGGCTTGACGGAGGTTTAAGCAAGAGTAGGGGTTACTAAGTTGTGGGCTTACAAATATGGCCTAGGTATTTGAAGACTGTAGGTTTCTTATGGGGGAGTATAGCTCTAAGGAGGGAATGGATAGGGGCTCGGGTGTTTGATTTCTTATTGGGGGAGTATATCTAAGGAAGAAGAGGATAGGATTTTATGGGACATTTGGCAATTTTATTTTCCTTCATTAGGATTTGGGTAAGGTTGGGAGGAAGGGTCCTTGGAGGCATCAGATCTGAAGGTAATACACAATATATTATTGGAGTCTGGAACGGAGTGCACCAAAATGCATTCCGTTTTGTTGCATTCCCATGACACACATAACAGCACTGCAAGCAGCGTTTTTGAGTGTGTCATGAGATACTGATCAAGACGGATCCGGCATGAAACACAATCTAAGTCAATTGTGCAGGATCCATTTTTTTCAAACACAAAAAAAATATTGATGTGGCACCAGTAGTATTATATACTGGATGTGTTTTTGCTGATCCCCTGGTGAATCTATCAGAACAGACATTTTGTATCGCTGACTGTGGCAATAAACCGTCATCTTCAATTGGTTTTCTAGAACAGAGCAGTATCATAAACCTGGTCAATCTGGGCTCCTGCATAGGGCCATACGGTTCAGGGGCAGCAGTGAAATAGGTGAAGAAGGTGGATTTTTCTCTCCTTTTGGTAGTTTTTTTCTCCATAAGAGCTCATTCATTATACCTGTTCACATATGAGGCCAGTGTATGATTTTTGGCTGCATTTGATATTGAAAAAGACAGGAAAAATGCAGCAAAACTCGAAATATGATAAAACCATAGATGTGAAATAGCACCCTATGTTAAACCACGCCCCCAAAGCCACTCCCATTTTAGCCATATAAACTTGGGAGGTAGTTTTTCTTTCTGAAAACTGGCAACCCTAGGTGGAGCATAGCATGAAAGGGGTGGGCTACCTTCAAAGAGGCCAGGACTTTTAAATGGGAGCATGGCAGTTAAAATAAAATTCTGATAGTGCAGCCTGCAGGGCACATCACTGCTCTCAGAAGAGTCATCTGAAGCTCTCAGTCCCCAATGCAAAATCTGCAATAATATCTCTCATTTCTGCCTGGAATAGCTATCTCTATATGGAAATTGATATATTGGGTCATTTTCAACCACACATGTCTCCAGGGACATCAGAATGTCTCAGTAGTGCAGCCTCAGGCTTTGCTCGATGTGTGAGCATTGATGTGGATGGCAAAAAACATAGGTCATAGAATGGGCCTCATTTATAAAAATGTCTTAAAAAAATAAATCAAGGCTGTGCTGTGATTGATCACTATGGGTGACAGCCCTGTGTATGTCTGCTTTAACCTGCTGCTGAATGGCTAAAGTGGTTATACCATGTGACCATGGCAGCCAATCAGAGGCTTGCCTGGTGATTGATGATGTCACAATGCCCCCCGAGCCTATAAAAAGGCGTGCGCGGCAGCAGGGGGCAACCATTTCTCACTTGGTTTTGAGAAAGCGACTTTGCAATGAGGATCACAGTGATTGTCTTCATTATTTTTTCTCTCATTGTCCAAGGACATGGGAGACCACTGCCAGGACCAGGTAAGGGATGATCAAATTAGCGCCTTACTGCCCCAGACCACCACGGATGCCTATTTCACACACCCACCCACCCATCCCCCATTTACTGCCCTAAACCTTATAATAACCCCTTAGGGCCCTTTATATGGTGGAATTTGCCATTTTGGCACAAACATCACACCAAAATTCCAGAGACAGATGCGTGTCTGCCTCCCATTGTTGCAGCCCAACAGTTTAAAGCCATGACAGTGCCAAAAAGAGATATATCCCTTCTTGGTGCAGTGCGGACAGACATTGCTTGAAGCCACAATAGGTGTCCGCTCGCAGTTTAGCTCCATTCAGTGCTGCTAAACTGCGAGTTGGCCTGTTGCATCCAAAGCGAAGGGCGCGTAAAAATCTGCTCTGTGAATTTACCCTTAGGGCTTATTCACACTACATTTACATAAAGGTTTAACTAAGGTTCAGTAGGGAAGTGTTGTCAATAAGATGCTAAACACAAGAACAAGGAGACAGACCCTGAAATTAGCTGGGGGTAAGATCAGGAGCAATGTCAGGAAATAATATTTTACTGAAAGAGTGGTTGAAGCTTGGAACAAACTTCCAGCAGATGTGGTTGGGAAATCTACAGTAAGTGAATTTAAACATGCCTGGGCTATCCTAACATAAAAAAAGAAATAATATAAGGGCAGACTAGATGGACCAGGTGGTCTTTTTCTGCTGTCACTCTTCTATGTTTCTATGGTTCATCGTAAACTTTTTCTTTTTGAGGATCCAAATATTCCGGGGTTCATCCCCTGATGAGGAGACTGTCTGGCAAAGAGGGTAAGTGTCCGCTCAAATGGACCAATGATCTAATGCATATACAGATATATAAGACCCAAGCTCCTTTTATAATCAATGTCAATGTAGATCTGGCAAATAATTACACACCACCCACTGGACCATCATAGAATGCCTCTGACGTTTACTGCCGTTACGTGGATTTGCTACTTATTTTATAACTTTTTTTTTTTATACTTTTGCAGAATCAGCGCCTGCTGCCTGGTTCCGTGAAACATCCGACCGGTTCTGGAATTCAGGTAATGGAATTTTTGCATTTAAATTTTATTTTCTATTAAACTCCTTGTGAGATTTAATACTTATTCTGTTATTTTTCATCTCATTTCATTTGTTTCTACAGTGATTCCAGGAAGGCCAACTTTGGCCAAAGTGGTCGTGGCTGGAACATCGCTCATTGTCATCGTCCTGGGGCTCGGACTGTGGCTATTCATCTACGTTTAGTAAGTTTATACTCATATATTTGGGGGACTTTTATGGAGACTTGGATAGAGACTGGTTATTTAATTCCCCCATGTTTTCAGCTCAGGTTAGAGACATCATATTTTAGCACGATGAGGGCAACATGATTTAGACCCATGGTTAAGCTCAGGTATAGGGTGGTAAGCAATTGAGAATGTTACTTTATATGGAAGTGATATGGATTCCCATGCCCCACACATTGTCCTTTATCAAATATAACTTTTTGTTGTCCTAGAACATTTTGAGAATTTATATTATTTTTTTTCATTTCTAGTCGTAAATTTCATCCTGAATATCTGCAAGTCGAGGAGGAGCTCTTTAAGGGCAAACGAGTGATGAGGCCCGACTCACCAACCGGATTGCTTTCAATGATCCTGCGAAAACCAGGTAAGACTAGTTCTATAACTAGGAGAGGCTAAGTGCCACCCTGCAATTTTATCATCTGACATTTCACCTTTTGCTTCCAATATCCATTTTGAATTCCTAATTCAATTATTTTTTTTATTTTCATAGTTCCTAAGAAATATCATGCTGTGAAAAAGCATAGGGACATTGAAGAAGGTGATGACGAAGAAGAACAACGTCGTGCCTTGTCAGATTGGTTGATAGCAGCATCTAACTACATGGTGGAAAACGAGCAGGAAACAGAGGAGAGTGAAGATGACAGTGCCGCTGATGAAGGTGTGAAAAGTAAGGCAGTGAAAAAATATGTGGCTAAGAGAGTGAAGAAACTGACCAATCAATTAAAAGATAAGACAGTTGCCATAAAGAAGGAGGTCAAGCAGGCCAAAAACATCATGGCCACCAAGACCAAAAACATCAAGGTCAAGGAGGCCAAAAACATCCTGGCCAAGAAGACCCAAAACATCATGGCCAAGAAGACCAAAAACATCAAGGTCAAGGAGGCCAAAAATATGGCAAAGAAGACCAAAAACATCATGGTCAAGAAGATCAAAAAGAGACGAAAGTAACATCATCGTCTTGCCACAGTAACATCTCATTGCTAAAGCTTAAAACATCTATTCCATCTGAATATTTCGACCACACCCCAGGACATCAGAGGTATACGCACCATCTCTTAAAGCTCTCCTTCAGAAAGCCGCTCATCCACCATCTCTTACTATCCAAAAAGACTAAAAACATCATGTTCAAAGAGGTCAATAACATCATGGCCAAGTAGACCACTAACATCAAGGTCCAGAAGGCTAGAAACATCATGGCCAAAAAGACCAATAACATCATGGTCTTCATCTTACCCAGTAACACCATATTATCTTTAAAAATTAAAATTAAAATTAAAAAAATAAAATAAAAATCTTAACTGGTCTGTGTGTTCAGTCCTTGATAGACCTTTGTCATCACATCCCATAGCTAAGTGTACACTAATGGTCACACTGGGTTTACCCTAATGGTAATTGGACCAGTCATCTTGGCTGGGACTATAAGTCCACGCTAGGACCGTGCAGTGCACCCTCGGCACATGTGGAGTAGTTTTATTTGTGACAGGGCTAGGACAATGGTATCTACGGCATATCTATGTGGGTGTACTGCACTATGCAGGCACAGGATTAAAGGGTCAGCAGACACGACACCTTTGATGCCTGGTCCTATAAATCAATTAGAGGAGGGAGAGTCTAGCTGTGCAGATGGGAGGAGCTAAGGAACAGCAAGAGTCTGTCCTTGGTGCACTTTAGGCCTCCTTTGCATATTTTTTGAAGATTACATTTCTCAATAACACCACTATTAATCACTTGGGACATCCCTATCAGGCATTGTGTATGGTTTAATAGTAACTTGAAGAGAGAAATGAAAAATAAAGTTGCGGCACTCACCGAAGTGTATCAAAAGTGTCTTTTATTGTGGCTTCCTCAGCAGGTAGCGGTAAGGATCCAGGGCGGACACATAGTTGCGAGCAGCGACGGCCGTTTCGCGCGCTAAGACGCGCTTCCTCAGGCCACTGATTACGTCATTGCGCATACGTGCGCTTTATACATAGTGGATAGGGGGACGGCCGACGCCGTCAGCAAGTATCTCACTCCCACGGATGTGACGTGATAAAAATACATGCAAAACAACAGGTAAGATTACGATCACATAATCAATTGAGCCAGAATTAGAACAAATAAAGAGAGCATACATAGAGAGGACAAATATTACAAAATACATATTCGGGCATGCAGCGAAATCGAAAATGAAATAGCTGGTCTAGGCTACGATAATGAATCAGAATGCCTTGACATGGACAAAAGTCCGCGATACATATATAAGGCCTAATAAAACAGGCACAAAGCTTTTACTGCAAAGGATAAGAGGAGAAGAGGATTTGCTTCTACACGGGAAAGACAACTCGCCACAAGATCCCTCCATATATGAGCGCATGGAATATCACAAAAATACAGACATATCATTTCTGTCATTCATTCCCACCGCATGCATGGCTTCCGTACGCATGATCCACCTTGCCTCCCTCTGCAGGAGCAGGCGATGCCGGTCACCACCCCGAGGGATAGGGCGGACATGCTCTACGCCCGCAAAGGAGAGACAACGCGGATACGCGTCGTGGGCCGTGCGGATATGTTCAATGAGGCGAGGACTACCTCTGCCTGATCGAATAGAACCAATGTGTTCACGAATACGCTCAAAAAGGGGGCGAATTGTCTTTCCAATGTAGAAGCGTCTACAGGGACAGAAAACCACATATACTACATAAGACGTACGGCAATTAATGAAGTCCCGTACTGTATGTGATACACTGCCTATTTGTAGATGCCTAGAGCAGACATTTAGTGCACAAAAGGAACAATGGCCACATCTAAAATTGCCCATCGGTTTCTTTAACCAAATTTCATCTCTTGGTGAAGAGAAGACACTTCTGACTAATTTGTCTTTAATTGTGGGGCATCTTTTAAATGTGACCAATGGTCTGTTTTCAGTGAGGCTATTAAGAGTGGGGTCTCCCTTGAGAAGGTCCCAGTTTCGATTAATACTCTGCCGAACCATTTCAGCAACCGGACTATATTGAAATGCAAAAGCAAAACGTGAAGGTTTGGTACTATTGCTCCGTTCAGTGAGCAAAGAATTACGTTCAAGTGTAGACGCTTTTAGTAGAGCTGAGGAGACTTCTCGCGGTGGATAGCCCCTACTGATAAGCCTAGCTCTGAGTTCTTCAGCTTGGCGAAGGAAACCTTCGTCCGTATCATTGATTCTTCGCAGACGGACAAACTGCCCGTATGGAACTGCGCGTGTGACGGATGCTGGATGGAAGCTGGTCTGGTGGAGGAGCGAGTTAGTCGCTGTCGGCTTACGATAGCCACAAGTATGTATCGCTCCATCTTTAACCATAACATGTACATCTAGAAAATCCAGAACTTCACCACCAAAATTGATGGTGAACTTCATGTTCATGTGGTTACATACGTTAAGATGGTCGACAAATGCCCGACACGACTCCTCGCTCCCCGACCAGACCAGGAAAATGTCGTCCACATATCTTAAAAATAGGCTAATGTGGCTCACATAGGGGTTATCCACCGCGAAAATGTAGGTCTCCTCAAATACCGCCAGGTACAGGTTGGCGAATGTGCACGAGACAGGCGTGCCCATAGCCGTACCTAGTACCTGGCGGTACCACTGTCCATCAAATTGAAAGACATTGTTTGACAAAACAAGGTCTAATGCCCTGTGGACAAAATCAATGAAGACCGCACTCTTGTTGCTTCTGCTCAGGACTGTATCAACAGCCCTCAAACCAAGATCATGGGGTATTCTGGTATAAAGGCTCTCGACATCTAAGGACACGAGACTGAATTCCTCCCGCCACTCCAAGGCATGGAGTGCCCGGAGGAAGTCTCCCGTGTCCTTGAGATATGTCGGAGTGCTCCTTAGTAAAGGTCTAAGGAGCCAATCAACATAGCCGGATAGAGGTTCCAGCACTGAACCGATACCCGCCACAATAGGGCGTCCCGGAGGCCGGGTGAGGGACTTGTGAATTTTTGGTACGAAATACCAGGTGGGGATTTTTGGAAAAGCTGGCACGAGTTTATCCCTGAAATTTTTTGGTAAAAACCCATTATATATGTGCTGGTCAATAAACCGATAAAGTTTGGAAGATATTTCTGGTATCGGGTTCCCCCTAAGCTTCTTATAGACCGTACTATCTCCCAGCTGTCTATTGGCCTCCTCCATGTAATACTCCCTCGACATCAGGACCACGTTCCCTCCCTTGTCGGCCGGCTTGATCACCATATTTTTCTGCTTACCTAACCACAATAAAGCATCAGACTCTTCCACCGAAAGGTTGGAAGGTGCTGCTGGATACACCAGCGCACGTATTTCTTTCAAAACTTGTTTGTGAAAAAGGTCAATAGGTGAGCCGGCCGGCATGGGAGGAAGGAAGGTGGACCTGATGCCTCCTGTGTATTTATTAGAATATATTGCTCCCTCAGTGGGTTCATCTGGTTCAGTGCTGGAAAGGAAATGGATGCAGGAAATTTCTTCATCACTGAATTTACCAGACAAATGAAAATCAGTAATAGACATTGTGGCAGGAACCTCCCCCTGTAGGGGGTCAGGGACCTGAGAGGTAGTTTCAGAGAACAATCTCTTAAGGTATAGCTTGCGGATAGACAAGAACAGGTCTATCTCGAAGTCAACCAGGTTGAACTGTCCAGGTAGGCTGTATCCCAGCCCCCGATTGAGGAGTGGGATACAGCCCTGGGGCAGTTCAGAGCCTGTGAGATTAAGGACCACATTTTCAGGAGGTGTTTGAATAATGAGTTCGTCAGGAACTACTGTCGCCAGGAGACCTGACGTCTTCGTCTTGTCGATTTTCTGATTCCTCTTACTTGCTGTTCCACGTCTGCCACGCCCCCTTCTCGTGCCTTGGTTTAATAGTGTTAGTCCTGGTGACATGTCCTATCTTTTGCAACATGTCTGCAGGGATCCAGATCTACACACTTCCACAAAACGGACATAGCTGTTTGAATGCACCTTAACTTTTAACATTGATATCTCAGTTATAGCATCTCAGTGTGTAGTACCCCGGAGGTGGCATTATCATTTTTACACCTAGCTACTGTCTCAAATGGTTTGAAAAAAGAATGTAATCTGAGTATTTAATTCTAGGTCCTCTGATACCGTGCCTTAATAATATTGTTATGCAACTTTTATTACATATAATGTGCCTGGTTGTCCAGCAGGTGGCAGTGTATCTGGCAAGAGTACCTTTGGATAGAATGGAACTTACCATTCCATTCTTCCCCCTTTTGGGCAGAAGTGGGCTAGTCCTGCTTCCTACCAAGGAAAGGGTTGCAGAAAGCTTTATAGGGAGTGGAATTTAGAGTACAATGGGTGCAGACATGGTGCAGTGAGGGGAGCGATCCCCCTTCTAGCTGCAGGAGCCCCGGAAAGCAGCTTGTAAAGCTCCCTGGCTCCAGGCAGTTTACAGACAGAGTATTACGAGGGGTCCACAGCCAAAACCCCACTCAACGGTATCAAAACTGCTAGAAAGTCCAGTAACCAGACTGAAGCCAGAAATTAGCACAGCAGCAGAGAGATAAAGCAAAGTATTCAAGTTAACCTGCCAGTTTACCCTTAGCCTGCTGGAGCCAAGAGAAAGATCACATATTATGCAAAAGTACGCTCCAGCTCACCTGTACCTTTTTTGTACCAGACGTGCACAGCTATAGTCTGATTTCCAACTTTTTGCAATCCATTAAGTGAAAACCAGCACCGTCCTTAAAAGCTGTGACGATCCTTTATTCTTGAGTACAGCAAGAACATACAAATAATCATGGCACCCCGAATGTAAACGTGTTTTAGACTAACTACATGTCCTTAATCATTACCAAAATGATTAAGGACACGTAGTTGGTTCGAAACGCGTTTACAGTTGGGGCGCCTTGATAATTTCGTAACTACGACTCCTTTGTTGGTACGGAGGCTAAGCCCGGGGAGGAAACAGTATCCAGGTAGGAGCACCGTGACACAAACTATAAGGATCGTACTATACCACCTGGCATCCTAAACACTGGGAATCGATCACTCTGGGGGGTGGCCCGTTGTAGGTGAAAGTTCAGATCTCTTATACAGAGTCTTTATTTATGAGATCTGACCATGCGCTTCAAAGTTATCATGGACATCCCTACTCAAGGAAAATTTCTGTTCCGGACTGTTAACAACCACAAAGGAGAACTGTAATTCCCAGCTGTGGGATAAAGGTTTGAGTTATGGCTGGCCAGGACGAGTCAAAATATGGGGCCGGGTTGCAAACTATCCAGACATTTCTGGACAGTCCATAAAAATAAGTGACTTTCTTCCTCTGTCCTTGAAAAAAAATAGATATATCCATGATTTTTTTGATGGAAAGATTGACTAGATAATTTTGGTGGTAATTATCATCATTTCACAGCTCTCAGTAAATTCTGGACCTTTCTTTCTTTCTCTCTTTTCCTGGAGTGCTATAAAAGTAGAGAGTTCTTTCTCTCAGTAGATAATCCTCAGAGATAGTGATTCTCTGGAACTTTAGCCTTGTCTTATGAACAACAGAGCACATGTCAGAGCTCTTATTTCCTATGTTAACTAGTAACTACTCAGCTAGGGGCAGACCCATATCCCATACCTAACTTCCTGCAGGGGCTAAGTCAGGATTATTAAACCCGACTGATCCATACAGCGATATGCTGGTACATTTCAAGATATTAACATGTTACATAACATTATAAAACACGACATAACAAGAAAAGTTTGCAAGTACCCTATTTCGGGGTACTGCGCAAATAGCAAAGTTATAGACAAGTTGTTTAGTCACTAAAAAGTTGCTAATAAAATTGTCATGCAATGTAAGTTTTTGTGTAGCCTCAACTGTGCCTGCATACACCCCTAAAGTGTGACAACTGCAATACAAAAGAATACCCCCAAAAGTACTGGGAACAAGTTGCATGTCTAGTATTTCTAAGGGTATATTCCCTAAAGGCAGATTTGTTCATTTTACAACTGTACTATTCATCTGGGTGTGAGTCATGTAGTGGGGACCCTTGTCCTAGCAGAGTAGGTGGCTTGACGGAGGTTTAAGCAAGAGTAGGGGTTACTAAGTTGTGGGCTTACAAATATGGCCTAGGTATTTGAAGACTGTAGGTTTCTTATGGGGGAGTATAGCTCTAAGGAGGGAATGGATAGGGGCTCGGGTGTTTGATTTCTTATTGGGGGAGTATATCTAAGGAAGAAGAGGATAGGATTTTATGGGACATTTGGCAATTTTATTTTCCTTCATTAGGATTTGGGTAAGGTTGGGAGGAAGGGTCCTTGGAGGCATCAGATCTGAAGGTAATACACAATATATTATTGGAGTCTGGAACGGAGTGCACCAAAATGCATTCCGTTTTGTTGCATTCCCATGACACACATAACAGCACTGCAAGCAGCGTTTTTGAGTGTGTCATGAGATACTGATCAAGACGGATCCGGCATGAAACACAATCTAAGTCAATTGTGCAGGATCCATTTTTTTCAAACACAAAAAAAATATTGATGTGGCACCAGTAGTATTATATACTGGATGTGTTTTTGCTGATCCCCTGGTGAATCTATCAGAACAGACATTTTGTATCGCTGACTGTGGCAATAAACCGTCATCTTCAATTGGTTTTCTAGAACAGAGCAGTATCATAAACCTGGTCAATCTGGGCTCCTGCATAGGGCCATACGGTTCAGGGGCAGCAGTGAAATAGGTGAAGAAGGTGGATTTTTCTCTCCTTTTGGTAGTTTTTTTCTCCATAAGAGCTCATTCATTATACCTGTTCACATATGAGGCCAGTGCATGATTTTTGGCTGCATTTGATATTGAAAAAGACAGGAAAAATGCTGCAAAACTCGAAATATGATAAAACCATAGATGTGAAATAGCACCCTATGTTAAACCACGCCCCCAAAGCCACTCCCATTTTAGCCATATAAACTTGGGAGGTAGTTTTTCTTTCTGAAAACTGGCAACCCTAGGTGGAGCATAGCATGAAAGGGGTGGGCTACCTTCAAAGAGGCCAGGACTTTTAAATGGGAGCATGGCAGTTAAAATAAAATTCTGATAGTGCAGCCTGCAGGGCACATCACTGCTCTCAGAAGAGTCATCTGAAGCTCTCAGTCCCCAATGCAAAATCTGCAATAATATCTCTCATTTCTGCCTGGAATAGCTATCTCTATATGGAAATTGATATATTGGGTCATTTTCAACCACACATGTCTCCAGGGACATCAGAATGTCTCAGTAGTGCAGCCTCAGGCTTTGCTCGATGTGTGAGCATTGATGTGGATGGCAAAAAACATAGGTCATAGAATGGGCCTCATTTATAAAAATGTCTTAAAAAAATAAATCAAGGCTGTGCTGTGATTGATCACTATGGGTGACAGCCCTGTGTATGTCTGCTTTAACCTGCTGCTGAATGGCTAAAGTGGTTATACCATGTGACCATGGCAGCCAATCAGAGGCTTGCCTGGTGATTGATGATGTCACAATGCCCCCCGAGCCTATAAAAAGGCGTGCGCGGCAGCAGGGGGCAACCATTTCTCACTTGGTTTTGAGAAAGCGACTTTGCAATGAGGATCACAGTGATTGTCTTCATTATTTTTTCTCTCATTGTCCAAGGACATGGGAGACCACTGCCAGGACCAGGTAAGGGATGATCAAATTAGCGCCTTACTGCCCCAGACCACCACGGATGCCTATTTCACCCACCCACCCACCCATCCCCCATTTACTGCCCTAAACCTTATAATAACCCCTTAGGGCCCTTTATATGGTGGAATTTGCCATTTTGGCACAAACATCACACCAAAATTCCAGAGACAGATGCGTGTCTGCCTCCCATTGTTGCAGCCCAACAGTTTAAAGCCATGACAGTGCCAAAAAGAGATATATCCCTTCTTGGTGCAGTGCGGACAGACATTGCTTGAAGCCACAATAGGTGTCCGCTCGCAGTTTAGCTCCATTCAGTGCTGCTAAACTGCGAGTTGGCCTGTTGCATCCAAAGCGAAGGGCGCGTAAAAATCTGCTCTGTGAATTTACCCTTAGGGCTTATTCACACTACATTTACATAAAGGTTTAACTAAGGTTCAGTAGGGAAGTGTTGTCAATAAGATGCTAAACACAAGAACAAGGAGACAGACCCTGAAATTAGCTGGGGGTAAGATCAGGAGCAATGTCAGGAAATAATATTTTACTGAAAGAGTGGTTGAAGCTTGGAACAAACTTCCAGCAGATGTGGTTGGGAAATCTACAGTAAGTGAATTTAAACATGCCTGGGCTATCCTAACATAAAAAAAGAAATAATATAAGGGCAGACTAGATGGACCAGGTGGTCTTTTTCTGCTGTCACTCTTCTATGTTTCTATGGTTCATCGTAAACTTTTTCTTTTTGAGGATCCAAATATTCCGGGGTTCATCCCCTGATGAGGAGACTGTCTGGCAAAGAGGGTAAGTGTCCGCTCAAATGGACCAATGATCTAATGCATATACAGATATATAAGACCCAAGCTCCTTTTATAATCAATGTCAATGTAGATCTGGCAAATAATTACACACCACCCACTGGACCATCATAGAATGCCTCTGACGTTTACTGCCGTTACGTGGATTTGCTACTTATTTTATAACTTTTTTTTTTATACTTTTGCAGAATCAGCGCCTGCTGCCTGGTTCCGTGAAACATCCGACCGGTTCTGGAATTCAGGTAATGGAATTTTTGCATTTAAATTTTATTTTCTATTAAACTCCTTGTGAGATTTAATACTTATTCTGTTATTTTTCATCTCATTTCATTTGTTTCTACAGTGATTCCAGGAAGGCCAACTTTGGCCAAAGTGGTCGTGGCTGGAACATCGCTCATTGTCATCGTCCTGGGGCTCGGACTGTGGCTATTCATCTACGTTTAGTAAGTTTATACTCATATATTTGGGGGACTTTTATGGAGACTTGGATAGAGACTGGTTATTTAATTCCCCCATGTTTTCAGCTCAGGTTAGAGACATCATATTTTAGCACGATGAGGGCAACATGATTTAGACCCATGGTTAAGCTCAGGTATAGGGTGGTAAGCAATTGAGAATGTTACTTTATATGGAAGTGATATGGATTCCCATGCCCCACACATTGTCCTTTATCAAATATAACTTTTTGTTGTCCTAGAACATTTTGAGAATTTATATTATTTTTTTTCATTTCTAGTCGTAAATTTCATCCTGAATATCTGCAAGTCGAGGAGGAGCTCTTTAAGGGCAAACGAGTGATGAGGCCCGACTCACCAACCGGATTGCTTTCAATGATCCTGCGAAAACCAGGTAAGACTAGTTCTATAACTAAAACAGTAGTGATGCACCGGCGCTTGCACTTGGTTAAGCTGACGCAGCGGTACCGCAACGGTATCGCCACCGTTGGATATCAAATAAATGATGTATGCAATATATGTATAGGTACTGCGCGACTTGTACTCCCTATTACTTTCTCAATCAGGATGGCACCATGAAGATACGCAGTGGATATAACAGGAACTTACAGTTCAGTTGTGATGTCTTAATCCTAGATGTTCCTCTGTGGGCACTGTTCTTCTGCGTCTTTCCGGTTCTCTTCTTTTTTCTTTTTTCTTTTGTTTTTGGTGCCGTCCGGGATGAGGGAAGGTTGAGGGAGCTGGGCCCTAATAGTAACAAATGTTTTAAATAGAATTGTTTCTTGAGCTTGCCCCGGCCGGTGGCACAGCTCGTGGTTTTAAAAAAGCCGCTTATTCGCGCTCGCTCGGAGCGCTGCGTGACGTCACGGCAGTGGCTACGGTGGACCAGGAGGACCAAAGTTTTCTCCAACGCGTTTCGATTAGTTCGCTAATCTTCGTCAGGGATGAATCCTCTGTCTCCTGATGCTGTTTTTAAAGGTATATGACTCCTCCCTTCCTTCATTCCTGCATCCCTGACTTGCTTTGATTGATGTATTAGTTGAAGGCAAATAGTTCTATCTCTGAGTTAAGACCCGAGGGTCCCAGAGTGTTCAAGTTAAATATCCAGCGGCTTTCTGATCTGGACATTTTCTTGATAAAATCTCCTCCTCTTTTGTCTTTTGTAACTATTTCAATCCCCCGGAAAGTGGTGCCGCTGTAGTTTCCTCCGTGTTTGTCCTTGTAGTGTCTAGAGAGTGGGTGGCCCTCATATTTCCTTCCTATATTGTAAATATGTTCCCCTATTCTTTTGCTTATAGTTCTCTTTGTGCGTCCTATATATATTTTTTTGCACGGACATGTAATTGCATATATTACTCCCTGGCTCCTGCAGGTTATGTGGTCTTTTATTTTGTATGTTTCTGTGTCCCCTGTCCATTCATTTTTTATTTCCATGTTGGTGTGCTGTTTTTTATTTATTTTTAATTTTTTGCAGACACCGCAAGTGCCGCATGGGACAAAACCTCCCTGGGATTTTGTTCCAAAGATGGTGTTTTGTTTCTCATTATCTTTACTCAGGCATTTGTTGGTGGGGGCTATTATGCTACCCACATTTTTGGCCTTTCTATAGATAAATTTAGGATTTCTTGGGATCTGGTCTCCTATTATTTTGTCTTCCTTCAGGGTTTCCCAATGTTTCTTGATAATTCTTCTTAGTATTCCTGCTTGGCTGTTGTATTGTGTGATGATGGGTGGCATTTCAAAGATTTCCGTTTTTGTGCCGTCTTCTGGTTTTTTCTTCTTTTTAATTAACTCCTGTCTGTCTAATTTACCTACTAATTCTTTCTGAATTTGTAGCTTGTTCATGTTGTAGCCTTTCTCTTCAAATTTTTTCAGCAATTTCTCTGCCTCTGTTTGATATTCGCTTTCCTTTGTACAGTTACGTTTTAGTCTCATCAGTTGTCCTTTAGGGATGTTTTCCAGCCACTGCGGGAGATGGCAACTTTCCCGGGAGATAAAGCCATTGACGTCTGTAGGTTTGTTGTATGTCCTGGTTTCTATTTTGCCATCCTCTATGTAAATGGTTAAGTCCAAGAAATTTATTTCATTCTGACTGAATATTGGTGTGAATTCTAGGTGGTAGTCATTGTGATTAATTTCTTCAAAAAATGTATTGAGTGCTTCTTTTTCTCCTGCCCAAATGAATATAATGTCGTCTATGAAACGTTTCCACAGGACGAGATTCGACCGGAGCTCGCCATGTGGACAGATGACTTGATGTTCCCACTGTCCAACATATATGTTTGCGAACCCCGGTGCGAATCTCGTCCCCATCGCGGTCCCCCACTGCTGTATGTAGAACTTGTCCTCAAATATGAAGTAATTTCTTTTTAGAATGAACATAATGCATGCCCCAATGAAGTCTATTTGTTTTTCAGGGAGGATTCCCTGATTCTGTAGGCAGGTTTTTGCTGCGTTACATCCTTTTTCATTTTCAATGATGGTGTATAGGGATTTGACATCCAGGGTACCTAAAATGTAGTGTGGTTCCCATTTGACCTGATTTAAGATGTTGAGGATGTGCTGGGTATCTTTCAAATGTGTTGGTAACAGGTTTACACACGGTTGCAGGAAGAGGTCTATATATTCGGATAGATTGCTTGTCAGGCACTCTACTCCTGATATTATTGGTCTTCCCGGGGGGTCTATTGTACTTTTATGGATTTTTGGATTGTAATAAAATGCGGCAATTCTGGGTTGCTTTGTTTCTATGTATTCAGCCTCTTTAGGGGTCAGAATGGCTTCTGTTTTTCCTCTCTTGACCAGTTCACCTAATTCCTTTCTAAAACCTTCTGTTGGGTCACTTTTTAGTATTTTGTATGTTTTTTCGTCGCCTAATAGTTTGTATGCTTCCTGTTGGTATTTTGCTTTGTCCAGTATTACAATTCCCCCGCCTTTGTCAGCAGGTCTTAGAATGATTTTGTCATTTTCTTGTATCTGTGTTAGTGCTTCCCGTTCTGCATGTGATATATTTCCTAGGTGTTTTTGTTTCTGCTTTTTAGGACTTCTGATTTTTCGTATGTCCTTGGTGACCATATTCATAAAGCTGTTAAGTGCCTGTGAGTATTCTTGCACGGGATGGTATTTGGATTTTGCTTTTAAATCCGTGTGTTTGTATCCCCTTTCTGGGTTGGTATCTTCTGTTACTTCTGTTTTGTCGGATTGATGGATTTTAATAGTGTCTTTCCTGTTGATGTTGTTTTTTTGTTGTTTTTTTATGAAATATTTCTTTAGCGCTAATCTTCTCATAAATTTGCGGATCCCTATGAACGCTTCAAATTTGTTGAACAGCGTACTTGGTGCAAATTTTAACCCTTTTTCCAGGATATTTTGTTCTCCCTTTGTCAGTATATGTGTGCTAAGGTTAAAAATCTTCTGTTCTGACCCCCTTCCAATCTCCTTTTGTTTTAGTTTCTTCTTTTGGGCGAGTTTCCCTCCTCTATTACCCCTTTTGTATTTTTTCTTCTCAGAAAAAAATCCTGTTTCATAGTTTTTTTTATTGTTGTTCTTTTTTCTCTCTGTTCATTACGTCCTCTTTCCTGTTCTTGAGATTTGTTTCTGTGTGTGTTTCTTGTTGTCATTGTTTGATTGGCGGTTCTCGATTCTTTTTTCCTGGTGTCATGGTTGCTAGTAGCAACTTTCACATTGTTTCCATCAGTATTGGGTTCTTTCTTATTTTTTTGGTGATTGTCTTCTAATGAGTCTTGTCTGTCTTTTTCTTGTGTATTCTTCTGTTGACAGGAGGGAGTTATTTCTTCTTCATCTGTTTCATAGTTCATTAGTACCTCATAGCGGTTATCCGTCTGTATTTCATTTCTATTTGTGACTTCGTTTTGTCTTCTGATTCTGACTTCTGGGGTTATAGGTATCGGTTGTTCTATTTGAATGTTCCCCTCGTCTTGGTAGTTTTCCTCTTCATGTACTGTGAAGATAGATGTATGCTCTTCCACTTGGCTATATCTGCCTTCGTCAAGTGTTTGGAAGGAATCCTGGCTATTGTATTCCGTCTGATTTTTTGGTAATGCATCACGGTTGAATTTTCTACTCTTCTTTTCTTTGATTTCCTCCTCTTTTTGGTGAATCCTTCTTTTTATGTTTTCTACCAGTTGGTGAATGCTCGCATGATCTTTCCAAGGTCTCAGTGTTTCAAATGTTGCCATTATTATTTTGTTGGTTTTGCGCAATCTTTCACCCCTTTTGTTGATGATAAATTTGATTGCATTGCGGGAGAACTCATGGAACATGCGTTCCCATTCGTTTGTTATGCCATGTTCTCCCATGTCCCCTGACAGTGTCTTTTCTACTTTTAATCCCCTGGGTATGATGTCCCATTCAAGGTATTTCTCTAATGAGGTAATTTCCCAAAGGTCCTTCATCTCGAGAATTAATAGTTGTTCTAACTCTCTGAGTGTGTCCTTCACATATGTAAACTGTATGCCATTATCTTGATTGAATACTTCGGATTGTCTTTTGTATGAACCAAAGAAGGTTTGTACCCTCTGTATTCTGTCTTTTCTGTCCCACCATAATTTTGACATTATTTCTTTGTGTCGTAGGTGTATTTTTTGTTGTTGTCAGTCTTGTTGTCTTCACGTTTGATATTCTTCTTAATTGGTTTTAGTCCTATTAGGCTGTCTGAATTTGTGTGGTGGTGTATATTCCACACTATTCTTTTTCTTCTGTAGTTCCTTATTTATAATTTGATTTTTAATTTTCTATTTTATTTTTATTTTTATTTATTTTTAGTTTTAGTTTTTAATTATATATATAAAATTGGTCTGTTTAAATCGTTTTGGAATTATAGAGTAGTTAGTTTGTGTGCAGCTGGCCTAGGTGTGTTGGCGATATGTGGTAAAGATAAAACAGTAGTGATGCACCGGCGCTTGCACTTGGTTAAGCTGACGCAGCGGTACCGCAACGGTATCGCCACCGTTGGATATCAAATAAATGATGTATGCAATATATGTATAGGTACTGCGCGACTTGTACTCCCTATTACTTTCTCAATCAGGATGGCACCATGAAGATACGCAGTGGATATAACAGGAACTTACAGTTCAGTTGTGATGTCTTAATCCTAGATGTTCCTCTGTGGGCACTGTTCTTCTGCGTCTTTCCGGTTCTCTTGTTTTTTCTTTTTTCTTTTGTTTTTGGTGCCGTCCGGGATGAGGGAAGGTTGAGGGAGCTGGGCCCTAATAGTAACAAATGTTTTAAATAGAATTGTTTCTTGAGCTTGCCCCGGCCGGTGGCACAGCTCGTGGTTTTAAAAAAGCCGCTTATTCGCGCTCGCTCGGAGCGCTGCGTGACGTCACGGCAGTGGCTACGGTGGACCAGGAGGACCAAAGTTTTCTCCAACGCGTTTCGATTAGTTCGCTAATCTTCGTCAGGGATGAATCCTCTGTCTCCTGATGCTGTTTTTAAAGGTATATGACTCCTCCCTTCCTTCATTCCTGCATCCCTGACTTGCTTTGATTGATGTATTAGTTGAAGGCAAATAGTTCTATCTCTGAGTTAAGACCCGAGGGTCCCAGAGTGTTCAAGTTAAATATCCAGCGGCTTTCTGATCTGGACATTTTCTTGATAAAATCTCCTCCTCTTTTGTCTTTTGTAACTATTTCAATCCCCCGGAAAGTGGTGCCGCTGTAGTTTCCTCCGTGTTTGTCCTTGTAGTGTCTAGAGAGTGGGTGGCCCTCATATTTCCTTCCTATATTGTAAATATGTTCCCCTATTCTTTTGCTTATAGTTCTCTTTGTGCGTCCTATATATATTTTTTTGCACGGACATGTAATTGCATATATTACTCCCTGGCTCCTGCAGGTTATGTGGTCTTTTATTTTGTATGTTTCTGTGTCCCCTGTCCATTCATTTTTTATTTCCATGTTGGTGTGCTGTTTTTTATTTATTTTTAATTTTTTGCAGACACCGCAAGTGCCGCATGGGACAAAACCTCCCTGGGATTTTGTTCCAAAGATGGTGTTTTGTTTCTCATTATCTTTACTCAGGCATTTGTTGGTGGGGGCTATTATGCTACCCACATTTTTGGCCTTTCTATAGATAAATTTAGGATTTCTTGGGATCTGGTCTCCTATTATTTTGTCTTCCTTCAGGGTTTCCCAATGTTTCTTGATAATTCTTCTTAGTATTCCTGCTTGGCTGTTGTATTGTGTGATGATGGGTGGCATTTCAAAGATTTCCGTTTTTGTGCCGTCTTCTGGTTTTTTCTTCTTTTTAATTAACTCCTGTCTGTCTAATTTACCTACTAATTCTTTCTGAATTTGTAGCTTGTTCATGTTGTAGCCTTTCTCTTCAAATTTTTTCAGCAATTTCTCTGCCTCTGTTTGATATTCGCTTTCCTTTGTACAGTTACGTTTTAGTCTCATCAGTTGTCCTTTAGGGATGTTTTCCAGCCACTGCGGGAGATGGCAACTTTCCCGGGAGATAAAGCCATTGACGTCTGTAGGTTTGTTGTATGTCCTGGTTTCTATTTTGCCATCCTCTATGTAAATGGTTAAGTCCAAGAAATTTATTTCATTCTGACTGAATATTGGTGTGAATTCTAGGTGGTAGTCATTGTGATTAATTTCTTCAAAAAATGTATTGAGTGCTTCTTTTTCTCCTGCCCAAATGAATATAATGTCGTCTATGAAACGTTTCCACAGGACGAGATTCGACCGGAGCTCGCCATGTGGACAGATGACTTGATGTTCCCACTGTCCAACATATATGTTTGCGAACCCCGGTGCGAATCTCGTCCCCATCGCGGTCCCCCACTGCTGTATGTAGAACTTGTCCTCAAATATGAAGTAATTTCTTTTTAGAATGAACATAATGCATGCCCCAATGAAGTCTATTTGTTTTTTAGGGAGGATTCCCTGATTCTGTAGGCAGGTTTTTGCTGCGTTACATCCTTTTTCATTTTCAATGATGGTGTATAGGGATTTGACATCCAGGGTACCTAAAATGTAGTGTGGTTCCCATTTGACCTGATTTAAGATGTTGAGGATGTGCTGGGTATCTTTCAAATGTGTTGGTAACAGGTTTACACACGGTTGCAGGAAGAGTAGAAAATTCAACCGTGATGCATTACCAAAAAATCAGACGGAATACAATAGCCAGGATTCCTTCCAAACACTTGACGAAGGCAGATATAGCCAAGTGGAAGAGCATACATCTATCTTCACAGTACATGAAGAGGAAAACTACCAAGACGAGGGGAACATTCAAATAGAACAACCGATACCTATAACCCCAGAAGTCAGAATCAGAAGACAAAACGAAGTCACAAATAGAAATGAAATACAGACGGATAACCGCTATGAGGTACTAATGAACTATGAAACAGATGAAGAAGAAATAACTCCCTCCTGTCAACAGAAGAATACACAAGAAAAAGACAGACAAGACTCATTAGAAGACAATCACCAAAAAAATAAGAAAGAACCCAATACTGATGGAAACAATGTGAAAGTTGCTACTAGCAACCATGACACCAGGAAAAAAGAATCGAGAACCGCCAATCAAACAATGACAACAAGAAACACACACAGAAACAAATCTCAAGAACAGGAAAGAGGACGTAATGAACAGAGAGAAAAAAGAACAACAATAAAAAAAACTATGAAACAGGATTTTTTTCTGAGAAGAAAAAATACAAAAGGGGTAATAGAGGAGGGAAACTCGCCCAAAAGAAGAAACTAAAACAAAAGGAGATTGGAAGGGGGTCAGAACAGAAGATTTTTAACCTTAGCACACATATACTGACAAAGGGAGAACAAAATATCCTGGAAAAAGGGTTAAAATTTGCACCAAGTACGCTGTTCAACAAATTTGAAGCGTTCATAGGGATCCGCAAATTTATGAGAAGATTAGCGCTAAAGAAATATTTCATAAAAAAACAACAAAAAAACAACATCAACAGGAAAGACACTATTAAAATCCATCAATCCGACAAAACAGAAGTAACAGAAGATACCAACCCAGAAAGGGGATACAAACACACGGATTTAAAAGCAAAATCCAAATACCATCCCGTGCAAGAATACTCACAGGCACTTAACAGCTTTATGAATATGGTCACCAAGGACATACGAAAAATCAGAAGTCCTAAAAAGCAGAAACAAAAACACCTAGGAAATATATCACATGCAGAACGGGAAGCACTAACACAGATACAAGAAAATGACAAAATCATTCTAAGACCTGCTGACAAAGGCGGGGGAATTGTAATACTGGACAAAGCAAAATACCAACAGGAAGCATACAAACTATTAGGCGACGAAAAAACATACAAAATACTAAAAAGTGACCCAACAGAAGGTTTTAGAAAGGAATTAGGTGAACTGGTCAAGAGAGGAAAAACAGAAGCCATTCTGACCCCTAAAGAGGCTGAATACATAGAAACAAAGCAACCCAGAATTGCCGCATTTTATTACAATCCAAAAATCCATAAAAGTACAATAGACCCCCCGGGAAGACCAATAATATCAGGAGTAGAGTGCCTGACAAGCAATCTATCCGAATATATAGACCTCTTCCTGCAACCGTGTGTAAACCTGTTACCAACACATTTGAAAGATACCCAGCACATCCTCAACATCTTAAATCAGGTCAAATGGGAACCACACTACATTTTAGGTACCCTGGATGTCAAATCCCTATACACCATCATTGAAAATGAAAAAGGATGTAACGCAGCAAAAACCTGCCTACAGAATCAGGGAATCCTCCCTGAAAAACAAATAGACTTCATTGGGGCATGCATTATGTTCATTCTAAAAAGAAATTACTTCATATTTGAGGACAAGTTCTACATACAGCAGTGGGGGACCGCGATGGGGACGAGATTCGCACCGGGGTTCGCAAACATATATGTTGGACAGTGGGAACATCAAGTCATCTGTCCACATGGCGAGCTCCGGTCGAATCTCGTCCTGTGGAAACGTTTCATAGACGACATTATATTCATTTGGGCAGGAGAAAAAGAAGCACTCAATACATTTTTTGAAGAAATTAATCACAATGACTACCACCTAGAATTCACACCAATATTCAGTCAGAATGAAATAAATTTCTTGGACTTAACCATTTACATAGAGGATGGCAAAATAGAAACCAGGACATACAACAAACCTACAGACGTCAATGGCTTTATCTCCCGGGAAAGTTGCCATCTCCCGCAGTGGCTGGAAAACATCCCTAAAGGACAACTGATGAGACTAAAACGTAACTGTACAAAGGAAAGCGAATATCAAACAGAGGCAGAGAAATTGCTGAAAAAATTTGAAGAGAAAGGCTACAACATGAACAAGCTACAAATTCAGAAAGAATTAGTAGGTAAATTAGACAGACAGGAGTTAATTAAAAAGAAGAAAAAACCAGAAGACGGCACAAAAACGGAAATCTTTGAAATGCCACCCATCATCACACAATACAACAGCCAAGCAGGAATACTAAGAAGAATTATCAAGAAACATTGGGAAACCCTGAAGGAAGACAAAATAATAGGAGACCAGATCCCAAGAAATCCTAAATTTATCTATAGAAAGGCCAAAAATGTGGGTAGCATAATAGCCCCCACCAACAAATGCCTGAGTAAAGATAATGAGAAACAAAACACCATCTTTGGAACAAAATCCCAGGGAGGTTTTGTCCCATGCGGCACTTGCGGTGTCTGCAAAAAATTAAAAATAAATAAAAAACAGCACACCAACATGGAAATAAAAAATGAATGGACAGGGGACACAGAAACATACAAAATAAAAGACCACATAACCTGCAGGAGCCAGGGAGTAATATATGCAATTACATGTCCGTGCAAAAAAATATATATAGGACGCACAAAGAGAACTATAAGCAAAAGAATAGGGGAACATATTTACAATATAGGAAGGAAATATGAGGGCCACCCACTCTCTAGACACTACAAGGACAAACACGGAGGAAACTACAGCGGCACCACTTTCCGGGGGATTGAAATAGTTACAAAAGACAAAAGAGGAGGAGATTTTATCAAGAAAATGTCCAGATCAGAAAGCCGCTGGATATTTAACTTGAACACTCTGGGACCCTCGGGTCTTAACTCAGAGATAGAACTATTTGCCTTCAACTAATACATCAATCAAAGCAAGTCAGGGATGCAGGAATGAAGGAAGGGAGGAGTCATATACCTTTAAAAACAGCATCAGGAGACAGAGGATTCATCCCTGACGAAGATTAGCGAACTAATCGAAACGCGTTGGAGAAAACTTTGGTCCTCCTGGTCCACCGTAGCCACTGCCGTGACGTCACGCAGCGCTCCGAGCGAGCGCGAATAAGCGGCTTTTTTAAAACCACGAGCTGTGCCACCGGCCGGGGCAAGCTCAAGAAACAATTCTATTTAAAACATTTGTTACTATTAGGGCCCAGCTCCCTCAACCTTCCCTCATCCCGGACGGCACCAAAAACAAAAGAAAAAAGAAAAAAGAAGAGAACCGGAAAGACGCAGAAGAACAGTGCCCACAGAGGAACATCTAGGATTAAGACATCACAACTGAACTGTAAGTTCCTGTTATATCCACTGCGTATCTTCATGGTGCCATCCTGATTGAGAAAGTAATAGGGAGTACAAGTCGCGCAGTACCTATACATATATTGCATACATCATTTATTTGATATCCAACGGTGGCGATACCGTTGCGGTACCGCTGCGTCAGCTTAACCAAGTGCAAGCGCCGGTGCATCACTACTGTTTTATCTTTACCACATATCGCCAACACACCTAGGCCAGCTGCACACAAACTAACTACTCTATAATTCCAAAACGATTTGAACAGACCAATTTTATATATATAATTAAAAACTAAAACTAAAAATAAATAAAAATAAAAATAAAATAGAAAATTAAAAATCAAATTATAAATAAGGAACTACAGAAGAAAAAGAATAGTGTGGAATATACACCACCACACAAATTCAGACAGCCTAATAGGACTAAAACCAATTAAGAAGAATATCAAACGTGAAGACAACAAGACTGACAACAACAAAAAATACACCTACGACACAAAGAAATAATGTCAAAATTATGGTGGGACAGAAAAGACAGAATACAGAGGGTACAAACCTTCTTTGGTTCATACAAAAGACAATCCGAAGTATTCAATCAAGATAATGGCATACAGTTTACATATGTGAAGGACACACTCAGAGAGTTAGAACAACTATTAATTCTCGAGATGAAGGACCTTTGGGAAATTACCTCATTAGAGAAATACCTTGAATGGGACATCATACCCAGGGGATTAAAAGTAGAAAAGACACTGTCAGGGGACATGGGAGAACATGGCATAACAAACGAATGGGAACGCATGTTCCATGAGTTCTCCCGCAATGCAATCAAATTTATCATCAACAAAAGGGGTGAAAGATTGCGCAAAACCAACAAAATAATAATGGCAACATTTGAAACACTGAGACCTTGGAAAGATCATGCGAGCATTCACCAACTGGTAGAAAACATAAAAAGAAGGATTCACCAAAAAGAGGAGGAAATCAAAGAAAAGAAGAGTAGAAAATTCAACCGTGATGCATTACCAAAAAATCAGACGGAATACAATAGCCAGGATTCCTTCCAAACACTTGACGAAGGCAGATATAGCCAAGTGGAAGAGCATACATCTATCTTCACAGTACATGAAGAGGAAAACTACCAAGACGAGGGGAACATTCAAATAGAACAACCGATACCTATAACCCCAGAAGTCAGAATCAGAAGACAAAACGAAGTCACAAATAGAAATGAAATACAGACGGATAACCGCTATGAGGTACTAATGAACTATGAAACAGATGAAGAAGAAATAACTCCCTCCTGTCAACAGAAGAATACACAAGAAAAAGACAGACAAGACTCATTAGAAGACAATCACCAAAAAAATAAGAAAGAACCCAATACTGATGGAAACAATGTGAAAGTTGCTACTAGCAACCATGACACCAGGAAAAAAGAATCGAGAACCGCCAATCAAACAATGACAACAAGAAACACACACAGAAACAAATCTCAAGAACAGGAAAGAGGACGTAATGAACAGAGAGAAAAAAGAACAACAATAAAAAAAACTATGAAACAGGATTTTTTTCTGAGAAGAAAAAATACAAAAGGGGTAATAGAGGAGGGAAACTCGCCCAAAAGAAGAAACTAAAACAAAAGGAGATTGGAAGGGGGTCAGAACAGAAGATTTTTAACCTTAGCACACATATACTGACAAAGGGAGAACAAAATATCCTGGAAAAAGGGTTAAAATTTGCACCAAGTACGCTGTTCAACAAATTTGAAGCGTTCATAGGGATCCGCAAATTTATGAGAAGATTAGCGCTAAAGAAATATTTCATAAAAAAACAACAAAAAAACAACATCAACAGGAAAGACACTATTAAAATCCATCAATCCGACAAAACAGAAGTAACAGAAGATACCAACCCAGAAAGGGGATACAAACACACGGATTTAAAAGCAAAATCCAAATACCATCCCGTGCAAGAATACTCACAGGCACTTAACAGCTTTATGAATATGGTCACCAAGGACATACGAAAAATCAGAAGTCCTAAAAAGCAGAAACAAAAACACCTAGGAAATATATCACATGCAGAACGGGAAGCACTAACACAGATACAAGAAAATGACAAAATCATTCTAAGACCTGCTGACAAAGGCGGGGGAATTGTAATACTGGACAAAGCAAAATACCAACAGGAAGCATACAAACTATTAGGCGACGAAAAAACATACAAAATACTAAAAAGTGACCCAACAGAAGGTTTTAGAAAGGAATTAGGTGAACTGGTCAAGAGAGGAAAAACAGAAGCCATTCTGACCCCTAAAGAGGCTGAATACATAGAAACAAAGCAACCCAGAATTGCCGCATTTTATTACAATCCAAAAATCCATAAAAGTACAATAGACCCCCCGGGAAGACCAATAATATCAGGAGTAGAGTGCCTGACAAGCAATCTATCCGAATATATAGACCTCTTCCTGCAACCGTGTGTAAACCTGTTACCAACACATTTGAAAGATACCCAGCACATCCTCAACATCTTAAATCAGGTCAAATGGGAACCACACTACATTTTAGGTACCCTGGATGTCAAATCCCTATACACCATCATTGAAAATGAAAAAGGATGTAACGCAGCAAAAACCTGCCTACAGAATCAGGGAATCCTCCCTGAAAAACAAATAGACTTCATTGGGGCATGCATTATGTTCATTCTAAAAAGAAATTACTTCATATTTGAGGACAAGTTCTACATACAGCAGTGGGGGACCACGATGGGGACGAGATTCGCACCGGGGTTCGCAAACATATATGTTGGACAGTGGGAACATCAAGTCATCTGTCCACATGGCGAGCTCCGGTCGAATCTCGTCCTGTGGAAACGTTTCATAGACGACATTATATTCATTTGGGCAGGAGAAAAAGAAGCACTCAATACATTTTTTGAAGAAATTAATCACAATGACTACCACCTAGAATTCACACCAATATTCAGTCAGAATGAAATAAATTTCTTGGACTTAACCATTTACATAGAGGATGGCAAAATAGAAACCAGGACATACAACAAACCTACAGACGTCAATGGCTTTATCTCCCGGGAAAGTTGCCATCTCCCGCAGTGGCTGGAAAACATCCCTAAAGGACAACTGATGAGACTAAAACGTAACTGTACAAAGGAAAGCGAATATCAAACAGAGGCAGAGAAATTGCTGAAAAAATTTGAAGAGAAAGGCTACAACATGAACAAGCTACAAATTCAGAAAGAATTAGTAGGTAAATTAGACAGACAGGAGTTAATTAAAAAGAAGAAAAAACCAGAAGACGGCACAAAAACGGAAATCTTTGAAATGCCACCCATCATCACACAATACAACAGCCAAGCAGGAATACTAAGAAGAATTATCAAGAAACATTGGGAAACCCTGAAGGAAGACAAAATAATAGGAGACCAGATCCCAAGAAATCCTAAATTTATCTATAGAAAGGCCAAAAATGTGGGTAGCATAATAGCCCCCACCAACAAATGCCTGAGTAAAGATAATGAGAAACAAAACACCATCTTTGGAACAAAATCCCAGGGAGGTTTTGTCCCATGCGGCACTTGCGGTGTCTGCAAAAAATTAAAAATAAATAAAAAACAGCACACCAACATGGAAATAAAAAATGAATGGACAGGGGACACAGAAACATACAAAATAAAAGACCACATAACCTGCAGGAGCCAGGGAGTAATATATGCAATTACATGTCCGTGCAAAAAAATATATATAGGACGCACAAAGAGAACTATAAGCAAAAGAATAGGGGAACATATTTACAATATAGGAAGGAAATATGAGGGCCACCCACTCTCTAGACACTACAAGGACAAACACGGAGGAAACTACAGCGGCACCACTTTCCGGGGGATTGAAATAGTTACAAAAGACAAAAGAGGAGGAGATTTTATCAAGAAAATGTCCAGATCAGAAAGCCGCTGGATATTTAACTTGAACACTCTGGGACCCTCGGGTCTTAACTCAGAGATAGAACTATTTGCCTTCAACTAATACATCAATCAAAGCAAGTCAGGGATGCAGGAATGAAGGAAGGGAGGAGTCATATACCTTTAAAAACAGCATCAGGAGACAGAGGATTCATCCCTGACGAAGATTAGCGAACTAATCGAAACGCGTTGGAGAAAACTTTGGTCCTCCTGGTCCACCGTAGCCACTGCCGTGACGTCACGCAGCGCTCCGAGCGAGTGCGAATAAGCGGCTTTTTTAAAACCACGAGCTGTGCCACCGGCCGGGGCAAGCTCAAGAAACAATTCTATTTAAAACATTTGTTACTATTAGGGCCCAGCTCCCTCAACCTTCCCTCATCCCGGACGGCACCAAAAACAAAAGAAAAAAGAAGAGAACCGGAAAGACGCAGAAGAACAGTACCCACAGAGGAACATCTAGGATTAAGACATCACAACTGAACTGTAAGTTCCTGTTATATCCACTGCGTATCTTCATGGTGCCATCCTGATTGAGAAAGTAATAGGGAGTACAAGTCGCGCAGTACCTATACATATAGTTCTATAACTAGGAGAGGCTAAGTGCCACCCTGCAATTTTATCATCTGACATTTCACCTTTTGCTTCCAATATCCATTTTGAATTCCTAATTCAATTATTTTTTTTATTTTCATAGTTCCTAAGAAATATCATGCTGTGAAAAAGCATAGGGACATTGAAGAAGGTGATGACGAAGAAGAACAACGTCGTGCCTTGTCAGATTGGTTGATAGCAGCATCTAACTACATGGTGGAAAACGAGCAGGAAACAGAGGAGAGTGAAGATGACAGTGCCGCTGATGAAGGTGTGAAAAGTAAGGCAGTGAAAAAATATGTGGCTAAGAGAGTGAAGAAACTGACCAATCAATTAAAAGATAAGACAGTTGCCATAAAGAAGGAGGTCAAGCAGGCCAAAAACATCATGGCCACCAAGACCAAAAACATCAAGGTCAAGGAGGCCAAAAACATCCTGGCCAAGAAGACCCAAAACATCATGGCCAAGAAGACCAAAAACATCAAGGTCAAGGAGGCCAAAAATATGGCAAAGAAGACCAAAAACATCATGGTCAAGAAGATCAAAAAGAGACGAAAGTAACATCATCGTCTTGCCACAGTAACATCTCATTGCTAAAGCTTAAAACATCTATTCCATCTGAATATTTCGACCACACCCCAGGACATCAGAGGTATACGCACCATCTCTTAAAGCTCTCCTTCAGAAAGCCGCTCATCCACCATCTCTTACTATCCAAAAAGACTAAAAACATCATGTTCAAAGAGGTCAATAACATCATGGCCAAGTAGACCACTAACATCAAGGTCCAGAAGGCTAGAAACATCATGGCCAAAAAGACCAATAACATCATGGTCTTCATCTTACCCAGTAACACCATATTATCTTTAAAAATTAAAATAAAAATTAAAAAAATAAAATAAAAATCTTAACTGGTCTGTGTGTTCAGTCCTTGATAGACCTTTGTCATCACATCCCATAGCTAAGTGTACACTAATGGTCACACTGGGTTTACCCTAATGGTAATTGGACCAGTCATCTTGGCTGGGACTATAAGTCCACGCTAGGACCGTGCAGTGCACGCTCGGCACATGTGGAGTAGTTTTATTTGTGACAGGGCTAGGACAATGGTATCTACGGCATATCTATGTGGGTGTACTGCACTATGCAGGCACAGGATTAAAGGGTCAGCAGACACGACACCTTTGATGCCTGGTCCTATAAATCAATTAGAGGAGGGAGAGTCTAGCTGTGCAGATGGGAGGAGCTAAGGAACAGCAAGAGTCTGTCCTTGGTGCACTTTAGGCCTCCTTTGCATATTTTTTGAAGATTACATTTCTCAATAACACCACTATTAATCACTTGGGACATCCCTATCAGGCATTGTGTATGGTTTAATAGTGTTAGTCCTGGTGACATGTCCTATCTTTTGCAACATGTCTGCAGGGATCCAGATCTACACACTTCCACAAAACGGACATAGCTGTTTGAATGCACCTTAACTTTTAACATTGATATCTCAGTTATAGCATCTCAGTGTGTAGTACCCCGGAGGTGGCATTATCATTTTTACACCTAGCTACTGTCTCAAATGGTTTGAAAAAAGAATGTAATCTGAGTATTTAATTCTAGGTCCTCTGATACCGTGCCTTAATAATATTGTTATGCAACTTTTATTACATATAATGTGCCTGGTTGTCCAGCAGGTGGCAGTGTATCTGGCAAGAGTACCTTTGGATAGAATGGAACTTACCATTCCATTCTTCCCCCTTTTGGGCAGAAGTGGGCTAGTCCTGCTTCCTACCAAGGAAAGGGTTGCAGAAAGCTTTATAGGGAGTGGAATTTAGAGTACAATGGGTGCAGACATGGTGCAGTGAGGGGAGCGATCCCCCTTCTAGCTGCAGGAGCCCCGGAAAGCAGCTTGTAAAGCTCCCTGGCTCCAGGCAGTTTACAGACAGAGTATTACGAGGGGTCCACAGCCAAAACCCCACTCAACGGTATCAAAACTGCTAGAAAGTCCAGTAACCAGACTGAAGCCAGAAATTAGCACAGCAGCAGAGAGATAAAGCAAAGTATTCAAGTTAACCTGCCAGTTTACCCTTAGCCTGCTGGAGCCAAGAGAAAGATCACATATTATGCAAAAGTACGCTCCAGCTCACCTGTACCTTTTTTGTACCAGACGTGCACAGCTATAGTCTGATTTCCAACTTTTTGCAATCCATTAAGTGAAAACCAGCACCGTCCTTAAAAGCTGTGACGATCCTTTATTCTTGAGTACAGCAAGAACATACAAATAATCATGGCACCCCGAATGTAAACGTGTTTTAGACTAACTACATGTCCTTAATCATTACCAAAATGATTAAGGACACGTAGTTGGTTCGAAACGCGTTTACAGTTGGGGCGCCTTGATAATTTCGTAACTACGACTCCTTTGTTTGTACGGAGGCTAAGCCCGGGGAGGAAACAGTATCCAGGTAGGAGCACCGTGACACAAACTATAAGGATCGTAACATACCACCTGGCATCCTAAACACTGGGAATCGATCACTCTGGGGGGTGGCCCGTTGTAGGTGAAAGTTCAGATCTCTTATACAGAGTCTTTATTTATGAGATCTGACCATGCGCTTCAAAGTTATCATGGACATCCCTACTCAAGGAAAATTTCTGTTCCGAACTGTTAACAACCACAAAGGAGAACTGTAATTCCCAGCTGTGGGATAAAGGTTTGAGTTATGGCTGGCCAGGACGAATCAAAATATGGGGCCGGGTTGCCAACTATCCAGACATTTCTGGACAGTCCATAAAAATAAGTGACTTTCTTCCTCTGTCCTTGAAAAAAATAGATATATCCATGATTTTTTGGATGGAAAGATTGACTAGATAATTTTGGTGGTAATTATCATCATTTCACAGCTCTCAGTAAATGCTGGCAATGAGTTCTTGTCAGTATATGAAGCTATAGACGTGTAATACTTATAATCCTTACCATTCATTCTAGTTTTACAATTTGTCCGTAAAAAATGTTGGCTCTCCGTGATTTTGGGATATGTTCTCCAAAAAAAGAAACATTTTGGTTGGCAACCCTGGTATGGAGTGTAGTTTTAGCAATTTCCCTCTCACTGCAGTAAAGCCACCTCAGCCTTAAACGGCAAATACCTTACTGACTTCAGTGCCTTGCAAATTCTGGACCTTTCTTTCTCTCTTTTCCTGGAGTGCTATAAAAGTAGAGAGTTCTTTCTCTCAGTAGATAATCCTCAGAGATAGTGATTCTCTGGAACTTTAGCCTTGTCTTATGAGCAACAGAGCACATGTCAGAGCTCTTATTTCCTATGGTAACTACTCTCTAGGCTCAGCTAGGGGCAGACCCATATCCCATACCTAACTTCCTGCAGGGGCTAAGTCAGGATTATTAAACCCGACTGATCCATACAGCGATATGCTGGTACATTTCAAGATATTAACATGTTACATAACATTATAAAACACGACATAACAAGAAAAGTTTGCAAGTAACCTATTTTGGGGTACTGCACAAATAGCAAAGTTATAGACAAGTTGTTTAGTCACTAAAAAGTTGCTAATAAAATTGTCATGCAATGTAAGTTTTTGTGTAGCCTCAACTGTGCCTGCATACACCCCTAAAGTGTGACAACTGCAATACAAAAGAATACCCCCAAAAGTACTGGGCACAAGTTGCATGTCTAGTATTTCTAAGGGTATATTCCCTAAAGGCAGATTTGTTCATTTTACAACTGTACTATTCATCTGGGTGTGAGTCATGTAGTGGGGACCCTTGTCCTAGCAGAGTAGGTGGCTTGACGGAGGTTTAAGCAAGAGTAGGGGTTACTAAGTTGTGGGCTTACAAATATGGCTTAGGTATTTGAAGACTGTAGGTTTCTTATGGGGGAGTATAGCTCTAAGGAGGGAATGGATAGGGGCTCGGGTGTTTGACCCATATCCCATACCTAACTTCCTGCAGGGGCTAAGTCAGGATTATTAAACCCGACTGATCCATACAGCGATATGCTAGTACATTTCAAGATATTAACATGTTACATAACATTATAAAACACGACATAACAAGAAAAGTTGGCAAGTACCCTATTTTGGGGTACTGCACAAATAGCAAAGTTATAGACAAGTTGTTTAGTCACTAAAATGTTGCTAATAAAATTGTCATGCAATGTAAGTATTTGTGTAGCCTTAACTGTGCCTACATACACCCCTAAAGTGTGACAACTGCAATACAAAAGAATACCCCCAAAAGTACTGGGCACAAGTTGCATGTCTAGTATTTCTAATTGGGGGAGTATATCTAAGGAAGAAGAGGATAGGATTTTATGGGACATTTGGCAATTTTGTTTTCCTTCATTAGGATTTGGGTAAGGTTGGGAGGAAGGGTCCTTGGAGGCATCAGATCTGAAGGTAATACACAATATATTATAGGAGTCTGGAACGGAGTTCACCAAAATGCATTCCGTTTTGTTGCAGTCCCATGACACACATAACAGCACTGCAAGCAGCGTTTCTAAGTGTGTCATTAGAGTTGAGCGAACCCAAACTGTAAAGTTCAGGTTCGTACCTAACTTTACGTTTTTGCCACCCAAACCCGAACATTTCCGTAAAAGTCCGGGTTCTGTGATCTCTTGGCGCTTTTTGAAAGGCTTCAGGGCAGCCAATCAACAAGCGTTTAACTACTTTGCCCTTAGAGGCCATCACAGCCATGCCTACTAATGGCATGTCTGTGATTGGCCAAGGGCAGCATGTGACCCAGCCTCTATATAAGCTGGAGTCACATAGTGCCGCACGTCACTCTGGTCTTGTCAGTGTAGGGAAAGCTGCTGCTGCTGTGAGGGACAGATTAGGGCAGAATTCTGGTGTTGTACAATCTGCAAACTACAGCGATAATTGAGTGTGCAATGCTACAATATTGTACCCAGCCCTGAGCCCAGTGATACTCCAAAATAATTTTTAATCCATCTGTTAGTGAGGTTGGCGCCGGCGGCCATTTTGTTAAATGCAGTCACCTTGAAACTGCATGTTAACTGTCTGTGTGCCAGGGACATTAGTCTACTTCTGTTCTGGTAGCTCAGTGGAGGTGAAATTCCCTTTTTTGGCAGGTCACCAGTACCCCTACAGCCGGCAGTGCATACCTGGCATTGAAAATTATTCAATTACATTAGTCTGTCAAAATAAAATAGAAAATGTCAGTCCTGTGTCCCAAAACACGGACAGTTACTTGCGCTGCTGGCTCCGGTGTAGTGTGGTGGGTAATTCACACTGAAAAGTCATATAATAATGGTTTGAAACCGCGCTGCTTGTGATTTGGTCATACGGTGCACAAGTGAATGGATCAGGGTATTTAGCCTTCGTCCTCCTCTCTCAAAGGGTTCGATCCTCCTCAGACCGCCTCCTCTGCAAGATTAAATGACCGGCATATAGTGAAGTACCCTCTTAGTTGTTAATAAAAAGAGTTTTATTCTACTCACAGACAAGGGTAGATAACAGGCATATCACAACGATAAAATCAATACGGTTCCTGCCCGACCCGGGTTTCGCTCTCTGGCTTCGCCCCTGATGAAGCCATAGAGCGAAACCCAGGTCGGGCAGGAACCGTATTGATTTTATCATTGTGATATGCTTGTTATCTACCCTTGTCTGTGAGTAGAATAAAACTCTTTTTATTTACAACTAAGAGGGTACTTCACTATATGCCGGTCATTTAATCTTGCAGAGGAGGCGGTCTGAGGAGGATCGAACCCTTTGAGAGAGGAGGACGAAGGCTAAATACCCTGATCCATTCACTTGTGCACCGTATGACCAAATCACAAGCAGCGCGGTTTCAAACCATTATTACATTAGTCTGTCAGACTGTCACACATTTTTGTGACTTAAAGGGACACTGACAGGGCCAATAAGCATATTGAGGTATATATATGGCAGTACAGGTCTTATAATGGGTATTACAATCATCTAAGTATCCCCCCTGTCCACATTATACATACAGTAAACTTAAGTTTTATAACCTGCTCCAACGGTCTTCAATCTGCCCAAGGGGCGGCGTTTCACCTCTCTTGCGCCCAGCCAGCCTCCCCCAACTGCCGCTTTGAAGTGCCGCCCAGCTCATTAATATTCAGTTTGCTGGGCGGCTTCTGCGGTCCCCGCTCTGAAGCCCTGCGCTTAACAGTGCCCGGCGCATGCGCCGGATCTTGTGAAGTCCGGTACAGTAAGCGCCGCCCAGCTCATCAATATTCACTTCGCTGGGCGGCGCTTACTGTCCCCGACTTCACAAGATCCGGCGCATGCGCAGGGCACTGTTAAGCGCAGCGCTTCAGAGCGGGGACCGCAGAAGCCGCCCAGCAAACTGAATATTCATGAGCTGGGCGGCGCTTCAAAGCGGCAGTTGGGGGAGGCTGGCTGGGCGCAAGAGAGGTGAAACGCCGCCCCTTGGGCAGATTGAAGACCTTTGGAGCAGGTTATAAAACTTAAGTTTACTGTATGTATAATGTGGACAGGGGGGATACTTAGATGATTGTAATACCCATTATAAGACCTGTACTGCCATATATATACCTCAATATGCTTATTGGCCCTGTCAGTGTCCCTTTGAAGCGAGTTTTTTTTATCTGTCTGCCACAGGCACTGCATATTTGACAGTCCAATAAAACCGTTAAATAGTGCAGTTACCTTGCTGCTGTAAAAAAAGCTAAATTTTTATATAATTAAGCAGTGAAATACTGCATTTCTAGAGTTGTTTGCCCAAAAAACTGTTCTAGTGCCACAGTGCACATTTGCGTACAGCGCAGTATTACCTATTTCATAATTAACCACTTAAGGACCACAGGTTTATACCCCCCTAGTGACCAGGCCCTTTTTTACAAATCGTCACTAAACAACTTTAACGGTTTATTGCTCGGTCATGCAACTTGGCACCCAAAGGAATTTTACCTCCTTTTCTTCTCACAGCTTTCTTTTGGTGGTATTTGATTGCTGCTAAGATTTTTCGTTTTTCCTATATTAATCAAAATAGGCCGCAATTTTCTAAAAAAAAGTGTATTTTTAACTTTCTCTGGTTAAATTGTTCAAATATAATTACATTTCTATACAAGTTTGTGTCATAATTTATTGTGCTACATGTCTTTGATAAAAAAAAATCCAATAAGTGTATATTTATTGGTTTGCGCAAAAGTTATAGCATTTACAAACTATGGTACAAAAATGTGAATTTACGCATTTTGAAGCAGCTCTGACTTTCTGAGCACCTGTCATGTTTCTTGAGGTGCTAGAATGCCAGGATAGTATAAATACCCCCCAAATGACCCCATTTTAGAAAGAAGACACCCCAAAGTATTCGCGGAGGGGCATGGTGAGTTCATGTATGATTTAATTTTTTTTCACAAGTTAGCGGAAAATGACACTTTCTGAGAAAAAAATAAAAATAATAAAGTTTCCATTTCTGCTAACTTCTGGCAAAAAAATAAAAAATCTCCCACGGACTCACTATGCCCCTCAGTGAATACCTTGGGGTGTCTACTTTCCGAAATGGGGTCATTTGTGGGGTGTGTTTACTGTTCTGGCATTTTGGGCGGGGCTAAATTGTGAGCAACCCTGTAAAGCCTAAAGGTACTCGTTGGACTTTCGGCCCCTTTACGCACCTAGGCTGCAAAAAAGTGTCATATGTGGTATCGCCGTACTCAGCAGAAGTTGGGCAATGTGTTTTGGGGTGTATTTTTACATATACCCATGCTGGGTGATAGAAATATCTCTGTAAATGACAACTTTTCCCATTTTTTTTTAAACAAAGTTGTCAATTTACAGAGATATTTCTCTCACCCAGCATGGGTATATGTATAAAGACACCCCAAAACACATTGCCCTACTTCTCCTGAGTATGGCGATACCACATGTGTGACACTTTTTTGCAGCCTAGGTGGGCAAAGGGGCCCACATTCTAAAGAGCACCTTTAGGATTTCACAGGGCATTTTTTACGCATTTGGATTCCAAACTACTTATCACGCTTTAGGGCCCCTAAAATACCAGGGCAATATAAATACCCCACAAGTGACCCCATTTTGGAAAGAAGATACCCCAAGGTATTCCATGAGGGTCATGGCGAGTTCCTAGAATATTTTTTTTTTGGCACAAGTTAGCGGAAAATGATTTATTTATTTTTTCTCTTACAAAGTCTCATATTCCACTAACTTGTGACAAAAAATAAAATTTCACATGAACTCGCCATGCCCCTCACGAAATACCTTGGGGTGTCTTCTTTCCAAAATGGGGTCACTTGTGGGGTATTTATACTGCCCTGGCATTTTAGGGGCCCTAAAGCGTGAGAAGTAGTTTGGAATCCAAATGCATAAAAAATGCCCTGTGAAATCCTAAAAGTACTCATTGGAATTTGGGCACCTTTGCGCACCTAGGCTGCAAAAAAATGTCACACATGTGGTATCGCCGTACTCAGGAGAAGTAGGGCAATGTGTTTTGGGGTGTATTTTTACATATACCCATGCTGGGTGAGAGAAATATTTCTGTAAATGACAACTTTTCCCATTTTTTTATACAAAGTTGTCAATTTACAGAGATATTTCTCTCACCCAGCATGGGTATATGTAAAAAGACACCCCAGAACACATTGCCCTACTTCTCTTGAGTACGGCGATACCACATGTGTGACACTTTTTTGCAGCCAAGGTGCGCAAAGGGGCCCAAATTCCAATGAGTACCTTTTAGGAGGGCATTTTTAGACATTTGGATTCCAGATTTCTTCTCACGCTTTAGGGCCTTTAAAATGCCAGGGCAGTATAAATACCCCACATGTGACCCCATTTTGGAAAGAAGACACCCTAAGGTATTCCGTGAGGGGCATGGCGAGTTCATAGAAGATTTTTTTTTTGCCACAAGTTAGCGGAAATTGATTTATTTTTGTTTTTTCTTAAAAAGTCTCCCTTTCCGCTAACTTGGGACAAAAAGTTCAATCTTTCATGGACTCAATATGCCCCTCAGCGAATACCTTGGGGTGTTTTCTTTCCAAAATGGGGTCATTTGTGGGGTGTTTGTACTGCCCTGGCATTTGAGGGTCTCCACAATCATTACATGTATGGCCAGCATTAGAAGTTTCTGCTATTCTCCTTATATTGAGCATACCGGTAATGAGATTTTTTTTTTCCGTTCAGCCTCTGGGCTGAAAAAAAAAATGAACAGCACAGATTTCTTCATTCGCATCGATCAATGTGGATTAAAAAATCTCTGCCAAAAAAAAGGAGGGGAAAGGCGTCTGCCAGGACATAGGAGCTCCGCCCAACATCCAAACCCACTCAGCTCGTATGCCCTGGCAAACCCGATTTCTCCATTCACATCAATCGATGTGGATAAATAAATCATTGCCGGAATTTTTAATTTTTTTTATTTTTATACAAAGTGTTTGCCAAAGCATATGAACATTGCCCCTCAGCTCATAAGCCTCGGCAAACGTATCTTTTTTACTGCAGAGGAGAAATCTCGTCTTGCAGCGCCGCATACACCGACTTTTGTGTAATCTGACAGCAGCGCAATGCTTCTGTCAGAATGCACATCAGTGCTGCAGCTGGTTGATCGCTTGGTCCACCTAGAAGGTAAAAAAAAAAAAAACAGGCCTCAACGCAATAAATTTATTAACATTAACTTTATATAACATTTGAACAGAACATTAACTTTTATCAACTTTATTGAACTTTTGAAACAGAACATTAACTTTTTTGCTTACCTGTGATTTTTATTTTATTTTTTCCTTTAGAGGACAAACCTCTCCTTCCCCATGGGAGAATGTGCAAAGCGCAAATCGTCCAGAGATGTGGCGAAGTACATTATGCACTTTGTCCCAGGTGAAAGGAGAGGTTTGTGGAAGCTCTGTGTGAAAGGGCCCTAAGACCCCTGTGTGCCTGTCCTGTGTCACGCAATCCCTACACTAATAGTGTACCTGTGTGTGGTACTTGCGGAAACACTTCCCTATGCATAGGGCAGGCTGGTCAGGACAGTCAGGACAAAAAAAGGTGGTGTCACGCCTTATTCCACCCCTGCTACAGACACGACATCTTTTTCTTGGGGAACGTTGCATTGGGGTACCAGGATAGACACTTGGGAATTGTCTGCCATGTAGCCGGCTCACTACATCAGGGACTTGGGGCACGGACCCTCCTGGATACAGGATTTCCGAAATGATCTCTTCCTGGAATTTTAGGAAGGATCCTGTTCTCCCAGCCTTACTGTAGAGAACAAAACTATTATACATCGCCAATTGAATTAAATATACAGACACCTTCTTATACCAGCGTCTGGTGCGGCGGGACACTAAATAGGGAGCCAACATCTGGTCATTGAAGTCTACCCCTCCCATGTGAAGGTTATAGTCGTGGACAGAGAGGGGTTTCACAATGACTCTAGTTGCCCTTTCAATTTGGACAGTCGTGTCTGCGTGAATGGTGGACAGAAGGTAAACGTCCCTCTTGTCCCTCCACTTCACCGCGAGCAGTTCTTGGTCACACAAGGCAGCCCTCTCCCCCCGTGCAAGTCGGGTATTAACGAGCCGTTGGGGGAAGCCCCGGCGACTAGGTTGCGCGGTGCAACAGCATTGAATTCCGACTAGATGTAAGTGCCGAAAGAGGGCCACGCTTGAGTAAAAATTGTCCACATATAAGTGGTACCCATTGTGGAGTAAGGGTGACACCAAGTCCCAGACAATCTTGCCACTGCTCCCCAGGTAGTCAGGACATCCGACCGGCTACAGTTTTGAGTCTTTTCCCTCATAGACCCTAAAACGATATGTATAGCCTGTGGCCCTTTCACAGAGCTTATACAGTTTGACCCCATACCGGGCGCGCTTGCTGGGGATGTACTGTTTGATGCCAAGGCGCCCGGTAAAATGTACAAGGGACTCGTCTATGCAGATGTTCTGATTGGGGGTATACGCATTTGCAAATCTAGATGACAAATGGTCTATGAGAGGTGGAATTTTGTGGAGCCGGTCATAAGCAGGGTGGCCTCTTGGATGACAGGTTTTATTGTCAGCGAAATGCATAAAGCACATGATGACCTCAAAACGTGCCCTGGACATTGCAGCAGAGAACATGGGCATGTAATGTATTGGGTCTTTAGACCAATAGGACCTCAATACATTTTTTTTAGTTAGACCCATGCTGAGGATAAGGCCCAAAAAAAATGTAAATTCGGAAACTGTGACTGGTTTCCACCGGAAAGGCTGGGCATAGTAGCTTTCCGGATTGGCGGTTATATACTGTGTGGCATAGCGGTTTGTTTCTGCCACAACTAAGTCATAGAGATCCGCGGTGAAGAACAGCTCAAAAAACTCGAGGGCTGATCCTAAATGAGCTGTCTCCACGCGAACTCCAGACTGGGTGGTGAAAGGGGGCAATACGGGTGCGGCGGAAGCAGGGGAGTGCCAATTAGGATTTGCCAGCACCTCTGGGAGACTAAGGGCTCTACGGGCCTGTGAACGTGGTGGCTGCGACGGGGGAGTTACTGCACATGCCACCGTACCAGCTTGAACTGCCCTTCTGGAGCTCACCACTTTACCAGGGAATACGGCAGTGCTGGTAGAAGGTCCAGGATGTGCTGCGCTGCTGGTGTATGCCGCACCATAAACAAGATCAGCGCTAGCACCACTCTGCTGCAAATGAGGCTCATCATGCGGGGTATGCAGAACACTGACATGGGATCGGGTACGCCTGACCGTAGCAGGGACCTCAACCTCGTCATCTTCGCTAGCGGTTAGAGTGCCACTGCTGTCTACAGGTTCATATTCTGAACCACTGGATTCAGTGGATGAGGCGTCCCCATCGCTTTCATCCATCACGGCCAGAATCCTGTAGGCCTCTTCAGCGGAATACCCCTTGTTTGACATTTTGGGCTCACTAAATTTAGGGGATATTCCTCTGAGACTACCCAGGAAAAAGAGCAAACCTACCTAGTAAAAAGGAGTGCTTGCGAAGTAAAGCTGCGATCGCTAATAAAGATCCAAAAAGCTCAAAAGTGATCTTTATAGCGGCGCAGCGATTTTACTGTGTTTTTGCAGTGATCAGAAAAAATAAAATTCTGTCACTGCGGTGGGGCAGACTGAACGCAAGTGTGTGCACAAGATCAGGCCTGATCGGGCGAACACTGCGTTTTTTGTAGAGCCTAAGGTGACCCTAATGTACTTATATAGATCTGATTGCGATCAGTCTTGATCACTTACAGATAATATATATTACTAGTGCTGATTAGCGACAGCGATGAAGCTAATCAGCGATTAATCAGTGACTGCGGTGCGGTGGGCGCTAACTACCTAGCAAGTAGCTAACTATCTGCGGTGATGAGGGACCCTTACAGGGGGGTAATCAATGACAGGGGGGTGATCAGGGAGTCTAATATGGGTGATCAGGGGGTTAATAAGGGGTTAATAAGTGACAGGGGGTGGGGGTGTAGAGTATATGTGGTGATTGGTGCTACTTACAGAGCTGCCTGTGTCCTCTGGTGGTCGATCCAAGCAAAAGGGACCACCAGAGGACCAGGTAGCCGGTATATCAGATGCTATTTTGTAAATAGCGTCTGACATACCTCTTTGATTGGATCTTTTAAAAATCTACAGCCTGCCAGCCAATGATCGCTGCCGGCAGGCTGTAGATGAACTTCTGAACTGCGCGATCCTGTGGGTCTCACGAGATGACGCCTTTCGGTGTTAGTGTGACCTGAGAGAGCCGCCGCACTCACGCCTTTCGGCGTTAGTGTGACGGCAAGCGGTTAAGCAGTGAAATACTGCATTTCTATAGTTGGTTGCCAAAAAAAGTGTTTTAGTGCCACAGTGCACATTTGCGTACAGCGCAGTATTACCTATTTCATAATTAAGCAGTGAAAAACTGAATTTCTACAATTGTTTGCAATAAACACTGGTTTTGGCCTATATAGCTGATCTGAGGCCTACCCTGTATTTCTTTCATGTGAAGTAACCAGTGGAACTCTGCATTTACACAGTTGGTTGCCAAAAAACACTGTACTATTGCCCCAGAGCACTTTTGCGTACAACGCAGTATTACCTATTTCATAATTAACCAGTGAAATACTGCATTTCTACAGTTGTTTGCAATAAACACTGGTTTTAGCCTACATAGCAGATCTAAGGCCTACCCTGTATTTCTTTCATGTGAATTAACCAGTGGAACTCTGCATTTACACAGTTGGTTGCCAAAAAACACTGTACTATTGCCCCAGAGCACTTTTGCATACAACGCAGTATTACCTATTTGATAATTAAGCAGTGAAAAACTGCATTTCTACAGTTGTTTACAATAAACACTGGTTTTGTGGTAGATTGCACATTTTCGGTGTATGCTGCATTTCTGACAGTCAAATTAAACCTTCTGCAATTAAAATGTTGGTTTGAAAATTCAAACTTTTGGTGATAGTGAAGTAATTGTATTCAATTGCTCTGTTACACTGTTGTGTGACCTAAAGAAATGTATTCTGTTTATGACACCGGAACTGCCTTACTGTTAAGGAAATAAATTGTTGACTATTGGCAGTTTAATTGAAACCTGGTGGGTGAACGCAAATAATGAGGAGAACATCAAATAAGGGACGTGGACATGGTCGTGGTGGTGTTGGTGGAGCTCCTCTTGCAGGGAGAGGACGTGGCCGTTCTGTGCTAGCTACACAACCAAGTGAAACACCTTCCTCAGGTGCGAGTAGACGCCAGAACCTGCAGCGTTATTTGGTAGGCCCCAATGCCGCTCTACGGATGGTGAGGCCAGAACAAGTACAGGCGCTAGTAGATTGGGTGGCTGTCAGTGGATCAAGTTCCTTCACGTTATCTTCCACCCAGTCCTCTGCATAAAGCTCAGAGTTGGCAGCCGCAGCCCATGCCCTTCAGTCTTTCACCTCACCCCTTGCAAATCAGCCAAGCAGTCTGAGCCCCAAGTCATGCAGCAGTCTCTTATGCTTTTTGATGACTCTGCTGGCAGGGTTTCCCAGGGCCATCCACATAGCCCTGCCCCAGAAGTGGAAGATATTGAATGCCCTGATGCCCAACCACTTATGTTTCAGGATGAGGACATGGGAATACCACCGCAGCACGTCTTTGATGAGGACGAAACACAGGTGCCAACTGCTGCGGCTTTCTGCAGTGTGCAGACCGGCAAGAAGGGCAGGGGGGAAGACTGAGTGGAAGATGATGTGAAGGACGATGAGGTCCTAGACCCCACATGTAATGAAGGTCATGCCAGTGAATTTCATAGTTCAGAGGAAGAGGCAGTGGTCACACCAAGCTAACAGCACAGCAAAAGAGGGAGCAGGGTGCAAAAGAACGCTTGCTACTGCCCACCGCACCCAGGGACCAAGCACACCAAAGCCAGCTCCAAGGAGTTCCCTGGCATGGCAGTTCTTCACACAATGTGCTGAGGACAAGACCCGAGTGGTTTGCATGCTGTGCCATCAGAGCCTGAAGCGAGGCATTAACATTCTGAACCTGAGCACAACCTGCATGACCAGGCATCTACATACGAAACACGAGCTGCAGTGGAGTAAGCACCTTAAAAACCAAGAAAGGGCTCAGGCCCCTCCTGCTTTCTCTTCTGCTGCTGTCTCGGTCTCTTCCTCCACCTCTGGAGTAACAGTGGAGAGCATTCAGCTCTCCATCTCCCAAACCCTGGAGAGAAAGCGGAAGTACCCACCTACCCACCCTCGATCCCTGGCCCTGAATGCCAGCATTTCTAAACTACTGGCCTTTGAAATGCTGTCATTCCGTCTGGTTGAGACGGACTGTTTCAGAGAGCTGATGGCGGTTGCTGTCCCACAGTACGTCGTGCCTAACCACCACTACTTCTCCAGGCGAGCCGTCCCTTCCCTGCACAACCAAGTGGCGGATAAAATCAAGTGTGCACTGTGCAACGCCATCTGTGGCAAGGTCCACTAAGCACAGATACGTGAACCAGTAAGCACGGGCAGGGACGCTATATCTCCCTAACTGCACACTGGGTAAATGTAGTGGCAGCTGGGCCCCAGGCGGATAGCGCATGTCCTTCCACCACCATTATTCTTTGCCGCCTCCTCCTACTCGGATTCCTCCTCCTCTTCTACCACCTCCTCATCCGGTCAGCGAAAGACTTTCACCACCAACTTCAGCACAGCCAGGGGTAAACGTCAGCAGGCGGTTCTAAAACTGATGTGTTTGGGGAACAAACCCCACACCGTGCAGGAGCTGTGGAGGGGTATAGAAGAACAGACCGATGAGTGGTTGCTGCCAGTGAGCCTCAAGCCCGGCCTGGTGGTGTGCGATAATGGGCGAAATAGCCGGTTTGACGCACATCCCTTGTCTGGCGCATGTGCTGAATTTGGTGATGCAGAAATTCATTAACAACTACCCCGACATGTCAGAGCTGTTGCATAAAGTGCGGGCCGTCTGTGCACGCTTTCGGCGTTCTCATCCTGCTGCTGCTCGCCTGTCTGCGCTGCAGCGTAACTTCGGCCTTCCCGCTCACCCCTTCATATGCCACGTGCCCACCAGGTGGAACTCCACCTTGCATATGCTATAGAGACTGTGCGAGCAGCAGCAGGCGATAGTGGAGTTTCAGCTGCAGCACGCACGGGTCACTCTGCAGAACAGCACCACTTCACTACCAATGAGTGGGCCTCCATGCGAGACCTGTGTGCCATGTTGCGCTGTTTCGAGTACTCCACCAACATAGCCAGTGGCGATGACACCGTTATCAGCGTTACAACACCACTTCTATGTCTCCTTGAGAAAACACTTAGGGCGATGATGAAAGAGGATGTGGCACAGGAGGAGGAAGAGGGGTAATTTCAAAGGGTTTCAGGCCAATCATTTAGAAGTGGCTCAGAGGGTGGGTTCCTGCACCAGCAGAGGCCAGGTACACATTTGTCCAGCCAGGGCACAGTCTTGCAGGACGAGGAACCATGTTCACAGCAGGGTGGCACCCAACGCGGCTCTTGGCCATCACTGGAGCGTGGCTGGGGGGATACGGAGGACACAGACGATACACCTCCCACAGAGGACAGCTTGTTCTTACCTCTGGGCAGCCTGGCCACGAGTGACTACATGCTGCAGTACCTGCGCAACGACCGCAGAGTTGCCCACATTTTAACGTGTGCAGAATACTGGGTGGCCACCCTGCTGGATCCCCGTTACAAAGACAACGTGCCGTCCTTAATTCCCTCACTGGAGCGTGATAGGAAGATGCGCGACTACAGGCGCACGCTGGTAGACGCGCTCCTAAGAGCATTCCCAACTGACACCAGGGGACAAGTGGAAGCACAAGGCGAAGGCAGAGGAGGAGGAAGAGGTCGCCAACGCAGCTGGGTCATCGCCAGCACCTCAGAAGGCAGGGTTAGCATGGCCGACATGTGGAAAAGCTTTGTCACCTCGCCACAACAACCGGCACCACAAGCTGAAATGGAACGTCTTAGCAAGAGGCAGCATTTGAACAACATGGTGGAACAGTACCTGTGCACACGCCTGCACGTACTGACTGATGGTTCTGCCCCATTCAACTTCTGGGTCTCCAAATTGCCCACATGGCCTGAGCTTGCCCTTTATGCCTTGGAGGTGCTGGCCTGCCCTGCAGCCAGTGTATTATCTGAACGTGTATTTAGCACGGCAGGGGCCGTCATTTCAGACAAATGCAATGATTCTTTGTTTTCTTTTTTTTTATTTGTCCCAATATTTTGGGGGCTACCTACCCCAATAAAAAACAAAAAACAAAAAAAAAAACATTGTTGGCTACCTCCTCCTCCATCGCTGCCTCCACCTACAACATCATGTTCACCGCCTCCTCAACCTCCAACTCCATATCCAGCTCCTCCTCTGAGTTGCAGGTTAATAATTTTTAGTTATTTTATTTTATTTTAAGTAATTTCCCTATCCACATTTGTTTGCAGAGCAGTTGACATGCTCTTAAGCACATTTTACTGCCTTTTACATCACTCTAGCCTTTTCAAGGACTATTTTAGAGCCATTTTAATGCAAAAGTGCCCATTTTAGGGTACTTTCACACTAGCGGTTTTCTTTTCCGGCATAGAGTTCCATCACAGGGGCTCTATACTGGAAAAGAACTGATCAGGCATATCCCCATGCATTCTGAATGGAGAGTAATCCGTTCAGGATGCATCGGGATATCTTCAGTTCAGTCGTTTGGACTGATCAGGCAAAAGAGAAAACCGTAGCATGCTGCGGTTTTATTTCAGGTGAAAAAAAAATTAAGACTTGCCTGATCCGGCATTTTTTCCCATAGGAATGTATTAGTGCCGGATCCGGCATTCAGAGTACCGGAATGCCGGATCCGTCCTTCCGGTCTGCTCATGCGCAGACTGAAAAAAAGGTGAAAAAAATTAATGCCGGATCCGTTTTGCCGGATGACACCGGATCCGGCATTTCAATGCATTTTTTCGACTGATCAGGCATTTTTAAGACTGATAAGGATCCTGATCAGTCTTACTAATGCCATCAGTTGGCATACGTTTTGCCTGATCCGGCAGGCAGTTCCGGCGATGGAACTGCTTGCCGGATCTCTCTGCCGCAAGTGTGAAAGTACCCTTAGTGCCCTAAATTTCAAAAATTCTTCTTTTCAATTGTCGGATGACATGTTACCATTTTTGCTGGGTATAAAACCCTGCTCTGCTTAGGTGACAGGGAACTAAATTTCAAAAATTCTTATTTTCAATTGTCAGGTGACATTTTACCATTTATGGCGTATACAAACCCCTGCTGTGCCTGGGTGACAGGGGCCTAAATCTCTCAAAATACTCTGTTCTATTGCTGGGTGACAAGAACCCCCTTTTGCCGTGAATAAACCCCTGCTGTGCCTGGGTGACATGGGCCTAAATCTCTCAAAATACTCTGTTCTATTGCTGGGTGACAAGAACCCCCTTTTGCCGTGAATAAACTCCTGCTGTGCCTGGGTGACAGGGGCCTAAATCTCTCAAAATCCTCTGTTTTATTGCTGGGTGACAAGAACCCACTTTTGCCGTAAATGAACCCCTGCTGTGCCTGGGTGACATGGGCCTCATTCTCTCAAAATCCTCTGTTCTATTGCTGGGTGACATGAACCCCCTTTTGCCATGAATGAACCCCTGCTCTGCATTGCTGACGGAACTAAATTTAGTGAAAACATCTGTTACTGATCGGAAGATGCGCGACACTGGTAGACGCGCTGCTGATGGCATTCCCACCTGACAGTGGGGGCACAGTGGAAGCACAAGGCGAAGGCAGAGAAGGAGAAAGAGGTTGCCAACGCAGCTGGGGCACCGCCAGCATCTGAGAAGGCAGAGTTAGCATGGCCAAAATGTGGAAAAGCTTTGTCAGCCTTGGAGGTGCTGACCTGCCCTGCAGCCAGTGTATAGTGTGACCGTGTGTTTAGCACGGCAGGGAGCATTATCACAGGCCGCAGCCAATGTGGACAAGCTTACGTTTATTAAAATGAACCAGGCATGGATCCCACAGGACTTGTCCGTACCTTGTGCAGAATAGACATTTATACCAGCCTCAACCATCTATTCTTGTACTCAAGTGCACTTATTCTTTGTTTTATTTTGTTATATGTCCCAATATTTTGAGGGATACCCCAATTTAAAAATAAAAAATAACACAAATCAGTGTTAGCTACCTATTCCTCCTTCACCGCCGCTTCCACCTACACGTCAACCTACACCGCCACTTCAACCTCCTACTCCTATATCCAGATTATTTTTAATTTTTCTGTATTTTATGTTATTTTAAGTCATTTCCCTATCCACATTTGTTTGCAGAACAGTTGCCATGCTCTTCAGCACATTTTGATGCCTTTTGCAGCCCTCTAGCTATTTCCAGGACTATTTTAGAGCCATTTTAGCGACCAAAAGTTCGGGTCCCCATTGACTTCAAAGAGGTTCGGGTTTAAGTTCGGGTACCGAACCCGAACTTTTTTTTCAAGTTCGGCCAAACTCGCCGAACCCGAACATCCAGGTGTCCGCTCAACTCTAGTCCTGGTGACAAGTCCTGTCTTTTGCGGCATGGCTGCAGGAACCCAGAAGCATACAGACCAGCCAAACGGATATAGCCGTTTGAATGCACCATAACTTTTAAGATGGAGCTCTCAGTTATAGCATCTTGGTGCAGGTTCAGATCTCTTATACAGAGTCTTTATTTATGAGATCTGACCATGCACTTCAAGGTTATCATGGACATCCCTACTCAGGGAACATTTCTGTTTTGAACTGTTAACACACAGAGGAGCACTTTAATTCCCAGCTGTGGGATAAAGGTTTGAGTTATGGCTGGCCAGGACGAGTTAAAGTATGGAGCACAGTTGCCTACTGTCTAGAAATTTCTGGACAGTCCATAAAAATAAGCGACTTTCTTCCTCTGTCCGGAAAAAAAAATAGATGTAACCATGATTTTTTTTTGTCTGGTGGTACTTGACTAGGTTATTTTGGTGGTAATTATCATTATTCATTAGATCCGATGACTATCGGGTCTCTGCTAGGCAGATGCTTCCGCCTAGCAGTGAGCCCGGTGAAGTCAACGGCACTAATGGGCGGGCTTTAGTGCTGCCCTAGCCTGTAAAACGGCTAAGGCAATGCTAAAGCCCACCCATTAGTGCCGGTGATGTCATCGGCAACACTGCTAGGCGGAAGCCTCCGCCTAGCAGTGTAAAAAATATAAACAAACAGCCAGGGCAAGGGAGAGCATCGAAGCATGAAATGCTCTGATGCTCATATCAGGGTGGTTGCCTGGGTGAAAAAGGGAATATGTCTGAGTTCAGCTCTGATCCTGAACAACCCCTTTAACCCATTTGCTACCATCGCCGTAAATGTACAGCGCTGGAGCGAAGTGCAAACATGGCTCACACTCACGCATGCAGCCAGGGCCGGCGCCACCCATAAGCAGAGTAGGCCACCGCGTAGAGCACACTCTGCCTGGGGTCGCTGGCGCTCTGGAGTCCAAATCCCGACTAGCCGCCGCCCGCGCCACGCCCCCTACTTGTGATCCATGATGAAATCCATGATAATCATCCATCTGACATCATCTCCTGCGGCTGCTTGACTCCTGTTCCTGTACTTGCCAGCGGGATCATGGATGTGCTGCGAGCCTGCGCGGGCATGAGTTTGTTCAGTCACTTCGGCGCGAGATCCCATGAGACCGAAGGTCACGGATCTCACGCCGATACACATGATCTTATCCAACGTCATATCCGGGGGACGTCACAACAGGAAGTGACGTGACGACTCAGGGTATTGAAATATTGCGGGGTAGGGAAATATCACTAGACACCCGCCGTAAGTACAGACTAGACTACAGGATCATCAGCGAGCGACACAAGTACGTACGGGAAAGGGAGGGGGGTTTTGGCGGCAATTTCAAATTACATAATGGAGCCTGGCTGGAGGGCAGTGTGACTGTGCACTGTCTGTGGGGGCAGTATTACTTAGTGGAGCACTGGGGAGGGGGGGCAAATTACATAATGGGCAGTGTGCAGTTTTTGTGGGGGCAGTATTATTTAGTGGAGCACTGGGGGGGAGGCAAATTACATAATGGAGGGCATTGTGCACTGTCTGTGGGGGCAGTATTACTTAGTGGGGGCACTGGGGGGCAAATGACATAATGGGCAGTGTGCACTGTCTGTGGGGGCAGTATTAGTGGGGCACATTACATAATGGAGGGCATTGTGCACTGTCTGTGGGGGCAGTATTACTTAGTGGGCCACTGGGGGGCAAATTACATAATGGAGGGCAGTGTGGGGGTCTGATTGGGCTGATCTGAGGTCTGACAGGGGCTGTGTGGGCTAATATGAGGTATGATGGGGGGCTGAGTGGGCTTATGTGAGGTTTGATGGGGGGCTGAGTTGGCTGATATGAGGTCTCTCTGCAGTGGCAGAGAGACTCACTGAGGCCAGCAGCAGCCATTTTACTCAGATTACAGCCACTCTGCAGCTTTGTCTCTAATCTGAATGAAATTGCTGCTGCTGGCCTCAGTATCTCTGCCACTTCTCCTCTTAGGGTGGCCAGATGTCCGGTTTTAGGCCGGACAGTCCGGTTTTTAGACGCCTGGTCCTCCGTCCGGCGCAAGGATAAACGGCAAGAAGTCCCCCTTTTTTGTTGTTATGGATGATGTTCCGGCGTGTCCAGCTCAGGCATGGTCAATTAAAGTACCAAAGGCAGGGGGCAGGCCCTGGCAGCATGTCCGGATCACACTGCGCGCTTACGTGTTCTCTCTCTCTGCCAGACATTTCTGCCAGCCCGAGCCAGTCCCAGGAGCAGCACTTATTCAGTCAGCCAGAGCCCACACCGAGCCCAGCCAGCCTCCAGCATTCAGCCTTTCAGCAGGTCGGTTCAGCAGCTTTCAGCCAGAGCCAGCTCAGGTAAGAGTTACTATCTGGCCTTGGTATGTTCTGTATATTGTAAAGAAATAGTGGGGCACACCTCCATCCGGGATTGACACAGAGCGCTAGCTAGTGATGCTACTATTATTATTTATTACATAAAAACAAAATATCAAGGGTTAACAGTACATCTATAAAATATCAATAAAATACAGCTATGTATACATGTGGTAATATGTTATAATATGATAACTAAAGACCTAATACCTATAGACCCCGGCGTCTAGCGGACTGTTTAAAGCCTTAAAAGTTCATTACTCACTGTAGAATAAACTGGAGGTAAGATTTTCCGTGCCGCAACACGTGAGATGCCACGTTAGGCACGAAAACCTCGGACATCATCGCTCCAAATAGTGAGTAACACAGCTTGAATCAGTAATTGTGTAGTAGCAGATGGTAACGCTATAGCTACGAGTACACATCCAACAACTGAGAAAATTATCCTCATTTGTAAGGCATCATTCACACCGGAACTTTTTACATCCACAAATCGTTGCAAAAATTGTCGACATAAAGGGGAACCACGCACACTACAAGTGCACCTAAGTTGGATATATAATACAACAATCTATTGGCTACAATCCATTATTAATATACAAGACTGTTGGTAGCATTATCCAACTACGGCATCATTAGGTGAACCTATTTAATACCTTCAGACTGGTTATATCAATTTTTAGTTATCTTATCATGTTATAATATATTACCACATGTATACATAGCTGTATTTTATTGATATTTTATAGATGTACTGTTAACCCTTGATATTTTATGTTTTTATGTAATAAATAATAATAGCAGCATCACTAGCTAGCGCTCTGTGTAAATCCCAGATGTAGGTGTGCCCCACTATTTCTTTACACTTTGCATTCCTTATAAGATTGGGGTATCTCTTTTTTTAGGGGGAGCACCCTTTCCTTGTTAGTCGGAGGGTGAGCCATCCCAACCCACTTTAATGTTCTGTATATTATTATATGTGAGCTGGCCTTGTATAAGTTATACATCTTCTGGTATATTAAGATGTATGACTTATACCAGCTGTACATATAATAATATACCAGAGATACCCAGGTTATATCAGCGTAGTCCACTATATCACTATATACAAGAAGATGTTATACCGTATATCACCCTCTTGTATATAGTGATATGGACCATACTGATATAACCTGGGCATCTCCTATATATAACTATATATGTACAGCTGGTATAAGTTATACATTGATAATTATGAGTGCAGACCTGTATGTATGTATGCAGAGTGTATTTGTGCTTCAGGGTGCACACTCAGAGTGTCAATCAAGCAGGAGAGCGGAGAAAGCGTGACTACATGCGCCGCAGCTCGGGCTACTTACTCGGCGGCAATATACCAACAATAGCTGAACCCAGCAAATATACACCACACAGTGAACAACCGTAAACCTCCTATAAAAACCAAAAACAAACCCGCGGGTGATGACCATGTAAATCTTTATTGAACAAATATGCTACCATACATATTATAATAAAACCCAATAAGGGAATGCAGAGGAGTGTGGATAAAAAGGCCTCCAAACCAGTAAATATAACAATAGTGATGATTGCATAAAGTCACCGCTGCATGTGTGATACACCAAGGGATAACCAATTTTTGAAAAAAGGTTAAAAAAATTAATGTGCTGGGTGTAGGTCTTATTTTCAAATACATAGATACGCCCAAAGGCATATACAAAATAGAGCCTATACAGCGGCAAGAGAACAGCCAGCATAGAAGTAAAGTATCGCTATAAATCCTGGTACAAACACATAAACAGCGGTGACAAGTATAAAAAATGACAGATGACAAACCTGGCTGGAGGAACGGCCCGATGTCCGTTTCGCTTACTAGCTTTTTCAAAGGGCACTCGGCGGCAGGCAGCAACTATTAAAGATTTTAAATTATTTTTTTTTTATATATATAACCACTGGGATCCCCTTAGATGCTTAGAATGAAAGACAATTGTTCCTGAAGGAATGCAGCGGCAGTGCACATGCGCAGCCAGCAATCAGTTCGTTCTCTATGGGGTCTTCAAACATAGATGAGCTCATAATTGGGCACTCCATGGGAGACAATTTTCGTGATTAGTGAAGGATCCTGCAGTCCGACCCCCAACAATTAACTTGTTATCCTTTATCCTGTGGTTAGATCAGGGCCGACGCCACCTTTGCAGTAGATTGATTCATGCTGAGCAATGTCTGGACCACCACGTAAGAAGTTGTCGGGTGCAGGTTTCAAAAGGAAAAGAAAACTTCAAGAAGAAGAAGCCAAAAAAAATGGCTGGATCGTTAAGCAAATTCTTCAGTGTTGGTCAAAAGCAAGCCACACAAGCTGATGAGGAATCATATTGTGTAGCTGAAGACGATCCAGTGCATATGGACACAGATGAAGGACTTTAACAAGCATGACATCAACAACTGTTAGTGAGCAATCTGTTATAGAGAAAAGTTACACAGATACTGAAGAAGTGACCTCTCTAAAGTCACCAGAACTAATAGAACAAGAAAAGGAGATCACTGCATTACCACTGGATATCTCTGATCCAGCGAACTGGCCAGATGTCATTACTACCTCATTTCGGGATACCATCGTAATGAAATGCCCAGCAAAGCCAAGCAAAGACTTTGCATTTCCAAGAGATGCATCTAAGAGACGTTTTACAGCAGTCCATTACAAACGCCACCTTGGAAATGGAGAAGTGCAGAACAGACATTGGCTAATTTACTCTACCACGCTAAACAGAGCGTTTTGTTTTTGTTGCAAACTGTTTGCAAAGCAACAAATAAGTCTGACTGCTGGAGGTGTCGATGACTGGAGAAATATATCTCATATTTTGAACGAACAGTCTGCATCTCATCTTGCTTCTGTGGGAAGGTGGAATGAGTTATTGATGAGGCTTGGATCAGAAAGAACTATTGACCAGTCTTACCAGAGATTGTTAACAGCAGAAACTCAGCACTGGCAAAATGTTCTCCCGCGCCTTGTAGCCATCGTCCAATATCTTGGTAAGCAATGCTTGGCTTTCAGAGGAAGCAATGATACACTTTACAGTGAAAACAACGGCAATTACTTGCAACTTGTGGAGATGCTGGCTACCTTTGATACAGTGATGCAGAACCACCTTACAAAAATAACTAATTCAGAAATTCATTGCCATTACCTGGGAAAGGATATCCAAAATTAATTGATTGACATCATTTCCAAAGAAATAACAAGATGGATTGTGTTACTTTTAACAAATGCCAAATACTATTCTATCATCCTTGACTGCACCCCAGATGTTGCTCTTGTGGAACAGATGACCATCATTGTTAGATTTGTGTCGATCCCTCAAGGGGACTCAATAACTGCAAGCCCTGAAGTGAAAATTGAAGAAAGGTTTCTTGGATTCATCCCAGTATATAGTTCAACTGGAGAAAGTTTGACTGAATCAATTCTGGCAGAGCTTGAGAAACTTAACATACCATTAAAGGATATGAGACGTCAAGGTAATGACAACGGGTCTAACATGAAAGGCAAGCACTCTGGCGTCCAGAAAAGAATCAAAGATTTGAATTCACGTGCATTCTATGTTCCTTGCAGTGCTCATTCGTTAAACCTTGTTGTCAATGACGCTGCTATGAGTTGTAGGCAAGCCAGTTCATATTTTGGTACTTTTTCAGAAAATATATGTGTTTTTGTCTGGCTCGACAAATCGTTGGGACATTCTAAGGAAGCACATCAGTAGGCTGACTGTGAAGCCACTATCAGACACAAGATGGTCTACCAGAATTGATGCCATTCGTCCTTTTAGATTTCAAATGTCAGAAATATATGACACACTGATGGAAATTGAGGAAGATGCAGCATTTTCTTCTCTTGCAAGAAATGAGGCTGCATCATTGGCACAAGAGATAAACAACTTTACATTTGTGTGTTTGACAGCAATGTGGTATAGCATATTAAATCGCATAAACAGAGTAAGCAAACTTCTTCAAAGTCAAACTATTTACTTGCCAGATGTGGTGGAGCTTTTAGAAGCCAGCAAGAGCTACTTAGAAAATTATCGTTCTGACACTGGATTTGAGGAGTTACTTACAGAAGCAAAAACGATGGCATCAGAAATGGAAATTGATCCTGTGTTTCCTTCTACATCGCATAGGCACAGAAAAAAGAAAAGAGACTTTTTTCTTACGAGGGACAAGATGAACCAATCCAAGAGCCCAAAAACAGTTTAAGGTTGAGTGTTTCTATACCATCTTAGATGTTGTAATCAAATCTGTTCAAGAGAGATTTGAACGGCTTAAAGATCATAGCAACAATTTTCAATTTTTGTATGACATTAGGAAGCTTAAAGACATGGATAGGGAGCAACTCTTAAAGAGCTGTATGGAGCTACAAACCGTATTAACTGACAAAAATCCCAAGGATGAAGATATTGATGGAATGCATCTGTATGAAGAGCTCAGTATTTTGGCTCCTGTTGTATCACCAAGCATGAAACCAATTGACGTTCTGGGCTATGTCATCAGGAATGGTTTTGCTCCAAATGTAGCAATAGCACTTAGAATACTGCTGACACTCCCCATCACAGTGGCTTCAGGTGAAAGAAGCTTCTCAAAACTGAAAATCATAAAAAATTATCTGCGGTCTTCAATGTCTCAAGAACGGCTAGTGGGTCTTGCCATGCTGTCTATTGAGAATCCCATTGCTCAAGATATCGATTTTGAAATATTGACGAAGGACTTTGCTAAGAAAAGTCAATTTTTTGTAGACCCAATAGCCTTGCATTAGATTGGCACTTGCATTATTAATTGTATTTAGGTTTGTACTGTTATGTTGTTTTGCACTATAATTTAATCACAATTTGCACTTTTGTACTTCAGTTTATTGACATTTTTATTTTTTTACTGTATTTGAGGTGTTTGGAATATTAGTCTTTAATATCTCTCCTGTCTCAAAGTGTTTTTCATTTATTTTACCATTCTATACTGTTTTAATATTTATATTTATATTGTAATTTTTATGTTATGTTTGGAAATCTTGTTGGTACTTGATATATGTGCAATGCTACTATTTTATGTTTTACATATGAGAAAATGTTTACAATTAAAATGTTTTAATTAAATGTTCTATTTTACCATTTTTATTATTTGCTCGAAAGGCTGATTGGGGGGGAGGGGGGATTGTAATGGGACTTCTGTAGAATATCTAAAATTAGCTGGTCAAGTAAAATGTTGCATGCAATAGGTGGCCAAAAAAGGGGGCAGGCAAAGGGGCGGAGTCAAGGGGCGGCAAAATTAGCTTTTGCCTAGGGTGGCAAAAATCCTTGCACCAGCCCTGCATGCAGCAGACGTCATGGCTGGCGGGGAGCTTCTGTTTCGAACAGCAGAGACCTGTGGCTAATGACCGCGACCGACAATGCCGATCGCGGTCATTAAAGGGGTTGTCCCATTTCATTAATTGCTGTTAATCAGTTTCCCCAAGTGTCCTTGAATAATCTTCTAAATAACTTCTATTTCCTAACTTGCACCGTTCTCCTTAAAAATGCCTTCATCTGCGCCTGTGTTGTCTACCTGTATCCCCTGGTTACGGCCACATACTTGCGGGGCTTGTATGTGCCGCGCCTGCGCACAATGTCCTACCTTCTCCCCAGCCGGCCGCTCAAGAACGCGCACGCATGCCTCCCCAGCTTGTAAAACAGCCGTGTCCTGCTTGCTGGAAATAGTGCCGGGGAGAGAAACGGTCTGCCTGCAGATGTTAGAGGAGGAAGGAGGGCCCTGGAAGACCACAGTGGCAGAGGTTAGTGAGAGATATGATCCCCTATTAGTCCCGGGCCGACTCCTTCTGGGTGCCGGAGCACACGGCGTCCTCGGTTGCTATGACGCCGTGCGCTCCCTCCTGCCGCCGGAATACAGTGATACACTCTTAGATCATAGCAGTGTATTACTGTATTCCGGCGGCAGGAGGGAGCGCACGGCGTCATAGCAACCGAGGACGCCGTGTGCTCCGGCGCCCAGAAAGAGTCCAGGCGGCAATCCACAGATGCCCCCCCCCCCCATAAGTGCCATCCACAGATGCCCCCAGCCGATAAGTGCCATCCACAGATGCCCCCAGCCCATAAGTGCCATCCACAGATGCCCCCAGTCCATAAGTGCCATCCACAGATGCCCCCAGTCCATAAGTGCCATCCACAGATGCCCCCAGCCCATAAGTGCCATCCACAGATGCCCCCCCCCCCATAAGTGCCATCCACAGATGCCCCCCCATAAGTGCCATTCACAGATGTCCCCCCCCATAAGTGCCATTCACAGATGCCCCCCCCCCATAAGTGCCATCCACAGATGCACCCCCCCCCCCATAAGCTGGGTAATAGGTCAGTGATAATATCTGAGACTGGGAAAGCTGGGTAATAAGTCAGTGATAATATTACCCAGCTTTCCCGGTGTCTGATATATCACTGACTTATTACCCAGCTTTCCCGGTGTCTGATATTATCACTGACTTATTAATAAAGTAATAAGTCAGTGATAATATCAGACACCGGGAAAGCTGGGTAATAAGTCAGTGATAATATCAGACACCGGGAAAGCTGGGTAATAAGTCAGTGATAATATCAGACACCAGGAAAGCTGGGTAATAAGTCAGTGATAATATCAGACACCGGGAAAGCTGGGTAATAAGTCAGTGATAATATCAGACACCGGGAAAGCTGGGTAATAAGTCAGTGATAATATTACCCAGCTTTCCCGGTGTCTGATATTATCACTGACTTATTACCCAGCTTTCCCGGTGTCTGATATTATCACTGACTTATTACCCAGCTTTCCCGGTGTCTGATATTATCACTGACTTATTACCCAGCTTTCCCGGTGTCTGATATTATCACTGACTTATTACCCAGCTTTCCCGGTGTCTGATATTATCACTGACTTATTACCCAGCTTTCCCGGTGTCTGATATTATCACTGACTTATTACCCAGCTTTCCCGGTCTCAGATATAAAAAGCCTGACATGCAGTAATTTTAGTCCGGCGGCTTTTCGCCGTGCACCGCCGGAGCTCCGCCCCCGTCCCCATTATAGTCAATGGGGACGGAGCGGCGCCACGGCGAAATAGCCGCAGAACGGATCCGACATGGTGAACAGCATCCGTCCTGCCGCAAGTGTGAAAGTAGCCTAACACAGGTTTTATGTGTAAAAGTTTATTAGAATGCAGGACAGCCACAAGTTACTACATTAGTTCACTAGCATTGGTCAGTGGTCACTGAGTGATTCCCCAGCAGGGGGATGGGCTTTACATACTCTGCAGGCTCCAGTAGGATGACTCATCCACATGAACGAGCACGCAAGGACTGAGCTCTCAGGGTGAGTCATGAGGAGGCGTGGCCGGCCTTCACTCAACTGCCTGAGCCAAACCAGGAAGTTATCAGGACATTTACTGCTGGTAAGATTGAAGAAGCAAAGTGGGACAACCCCTTTGAAGCCTTTAGATACCGGAATCCTCTGCGGCCAATGAGGATGCCAGCAATTGAATTCAATACACAGGGTACTGAAGCTGCAATTCTTATTTTGACCAGGAGGTGGCCAACATAAGAAATGAGCAATTCTGTACAAATCATGGATCTAAAAGACTCATGAGGGTTAAGAATAAAAAAAATTAAAATAAAAACAGTTTTGTTGGCTCAAATACGAGCTTTAAAATCCTAGTTTAAATTTTTTTTTTAAAAAATAAGTTTAAAATCACCGCCCATTCAGTAGAATAAAAAAATACATAAATAACAAAAAATATAAACATCATGGGCATCACCGCGTTCAAAAACACCCGTACTATTAAAATATAAAAAAATATATATTTATACGGTGAATGGTGTAACAGAAATAAGGGTCAAATTGGCGAATTTGCCATTTTTTCATCGCTTCCCAAAAAAATTTAATAAAATGTGATCAAAAAGTCACACACTTCAAAATGGTGTCAATAAAAACTACAGACTGTCCCGCAAAAAATAAGCCCTCACACAGCTGAATAAGTTATGCGGGTCAGAATATGGTAATGTAAAAAACATTTTTTTTTCAAAGTTTACATTTATTTTTACACTATTTAGACATTAAAAAAAACTATACATATGTGGTATCGTTTTAATCGTACTGACCCAGAGAAAGAATGGCACAGGTCAGTTTTGCCGCAAAGGGAACGCCGTGGGAACAAATCCTGTAAAACGGTGGAGGAATTGCGTTTTTTTTTTCAATTCCACCACATTTGGAAGTTGCAAAAAATCCAAGATGGATTTTTGGTAGACTGCCGTGTCTCGGTGCGACACTACAGGGAGTGCAGAATTATTAGGCAAATGAGTATTTTGACCACATCATCCTCTTTATGCATGTTGTCTTACTCCAAGCTGTATAGGCTCGAAAGCCTACTACCAATTAAGCATATTAGGTGATGTGCATCTATGTAATGAGAAGGGGTGTGGTCTAATGACATCAACACCCTATATTAGGTGTTCATAATTATTAGGCAACTTCCTTTCCTTTGGCAAAATGGGTCAAAAGAAGGACTTGACAGGCTCAGAAAAGTCAAAAATAGTGAGATATCTTGCAGAGGGATGCAGCACTCTTAAAATTGCAAAGCTTCTGAAGCGTGATCATCGAACAATCAAGCGTTTCATTCAAAATAGTCAACAGGGTCGCAAGAAGCGTGTGGAAAAACCAAGGCGCAAAATAACTGCCCATGAACTGAGAAAAGTCAAGCGTGCAGCTGCCAAGATGCCACTTGCCACCAGTTTGGCCATATTTTAGAGCTGCAACATCACTGGAGTGCCCAAAAGCACAAGGTGTGCAATACTCAGAGACATGGCCAAGGTAAGAAAGGCTGAAAGACGACCACCACTGAACAAGACACACAAGCTGAAACGTCAAGACTGGGCCAAGAAATATCTCAAGACTGATTTTTCTAAGGTTTTATGGACTGATGAAATGAGAGTGAGTCTTGATGGGCCCGTGGCTGGATTGGTAAAGGGCAGAGAGCTCCAGTCCGACTCAGACGCCAGCAAGGTGGAGGTGGAGTACTGGTTTGGGCTGGTATCATCAAAGATGAGCTTGTGGGGCCTTTTCGGGTTGAGGATGGAGTCAAGCTCAACTCCCAGTCCTACTGCCAGTTTCTGGAAGACACCTTCTTCAAGCAGTGGTACAGGAAGAAGTCTGCATCCTTCAAGAAAAACATTTTCATGCAGGACAATGCTCCATCACACACGTCCAAGTACTCCACAGCGTGGCTGGCAAGAAAGGGTATAAAAGAAGAAAATCTAATGACATGGCCTCCTTGTTCACCTGATCTGAACCCTATTGAGATGTGGTCCATCATCAAATGTGAGATTTACAAGGAGGGAAAACAGTACACCTCTCTGAACAGTGTCTGGGAGGCTGTGGTTGCTGCTGCACGCAATGTTGATGGTGAACAGATCAAAACACAGACAGAATCCATGGATGGCAGGCTTTTGAGTGTCCTTGCAAAGAAAGGTGGCTATATTGGTCACTGATTTGTTTTTGTTTTGTTTTTGAATGTCAGAAATGTATATTTGGGAATGTTGAGATGTTATATTGGTTTCACTGGTAAAAATAAATAATTGAAATGGGTATATATTTGTTTTTTGTTAAGTTGCCTAATAATTATGCACAGCAATAGTCACCTGCACACACAGATATCCCCCTAAAATAGCTAAAACTAAAAACAAACTAAAAACTTCCAAAAATATTCAGCTTTGATATTAATGAGTTTTTTGGGTTCATTGAGAACATGGTTGTTGTTCAATAATAAAATTAATCCTCAAAAATACAACTTGCCTAATAATTCTGCACTCCCTGTATAGACTAGCATTATAAAATATGCAACGAATGTTGCACGAAACATGTTGCACTGTAGTTGTACCCTATATGTTGCACGACTTATTGTCACCGTTTAGCCCTAGCCTTAAAGATTCATTTTTTTGCATTTTTTTTCCTCCCCACGTTCTAATAACCATAACTTTTTTTATTTTTCCGTTCACATTTATCATATATCATATTTTTGGGGGGATAAGAGATGCATTTCTTAATGGCATTATTTAATTTACCATGTCTCATATTTAAAAATGGGGAAAAAAAAATCTTTGTGGGGTAATTCTGCAGCTCAATATGACTACAGCGATACCAAACTTGTCTTAGAACTTTAAAAAAATTAAAACCTTTGAAAAAAAATTTTTTTTTGAACGAACGAACTGGTCACTTATTCAATTTTTTGAGGGGAAAAATCATGTTTTTCATTTTTTTCCCCATTACTGCTTTTACTGCGCAAGATAATTTCTAAAATATTTTAATAGGTCAGACATTTTTGTACATGGCAACAACTAATGTTTGTTTTTATTGTTAATTTTTATGTCTAATATTGGGAAAGGGGGGGTGATTTTAAACTTTTAATATTTGTGGCTTTTTTTTAAATCTTTTTAAACTTTTTAATAACTATCAGGTTCCTAGTGGGCTAGAAAATGGGATCTTTTGATCCCTTATCCCATTTACCATAATAGGATGAAGGGGATTTTGAAACGCACCCTGCTGAGCTGTGTCTCATGCACAGCTTGATGAACAGGATCTGTTTTTTTTTTTCTGTTCTTCTGACGGCTCAGAAGAATGGCTTAATAACGGTGATGTGAACTCCCACTTAACAGGAAGGTTACTAGGACAGCCCTGGGAAGCCTCAGCAGGCCCAAGGCTTCATAGTAACCAATCAGAGCCACGCAATATCACTGGAGGGGCTCCGACCGGAAGGTGTGGTGTAAGAATGGTTGAAGTAATAAATCCCTCCGTTCAATGGTGTTTGCAGAAATCTACAAACTTGCCACAAATCAAATGTATCGAACAAAGTTTAATTCACAGAAATTTCTGCAATAAATCTGCTGCTTGTGAACTCACCCTAAAAAGCATAACTCCAACCTATCTACCTGTGTAGCACCCGGCTAGCTGGTACCTACTCTTGCTGTTACATCCCACACACCCCCCTTGGCTGGTGACAGGGCTGCAGGAGGGTCGGTGGAAGCTCCAAATGCTGAGGGAAGAAGTGCTGGAGAGATCTCGGGATGGGAGGAGAGCCCTAAGAAGAGCGCGATCGGCGCTCAGGGAGACGGAGCGGCCCCTTCCCCCCGGCTGAAAGACCCCTACCTGCCCACGCTGAAGTAGAGCGCGATTGGCGCTCAGGGAGACGGAGCGGCCCCTTCCCCCCGGCTGAAAGACCCCTACCTGCCCACGCTGAAGGAGAGCGCGATCGGCGCTCAGGGTGAAGGAGCGCCCCCCCCGGCTGGAGAGAGCCCGACCGGCCCCCCCTCTGAGAGAGAGCGCAATCGCCGCTCAGGAGGATACGGAGCGGCAACCCTGGCTGACAACGCTGAGTATCACCACCTCCTTTGATTAACCCCTACCGCTACCCCACCAACGATTTCCCCTGAACCTCTCTATCCTGAACCCTCTACCCCACCAACGATTACACCCCTGAGCCCATACTATTATCCCCTGTATATCCATACCCCTACTCCCCTGATTCACCCCCCTCACTGTACACTTGCAGGGTATTAACCCTTGCATTGCTGTGCAGCCCTGATCACCCCCACTGTACCTCACCCCTATTACTGTATTTATGTCTGTGGCCTGCATACACCCCTGCAGTGCCACCATTAAACCTCGTCGTACCCCATAGGGACAGTAAGTAGAACCAGGTGGGTGGGCTGCTAATATATATGTGTGAGTGTATTGTATAGTTAGTTTGTGGGTGGTTTAGTACTGTATATTTAGTGCTGTATTGTTAGTGTATTGCGTGCGTAGTGTACTAGGTATTAATAAATATCTTGTTTTACTTGTAACTATCTGTGTAACGTGTGGTTATTGGCGATAGTAAGTTCAGTAAGGCGCATGCAGTTAGTTTAGTGATTAGCGTAAGGCAAAGTATTGTATTATTGTTATATAAAGGTATAAATAGGCGGAGTCATCGCTAGACGGCTCCTCCTATTTATGAATATTAATTATTGATATTTGCATAAATATTGGTGATTAATATTCCCCCTTTACAGTGGGAATATAGTGATTAGGGATGAGCGAATCGACTTCGGATAAAACATCTGAAGTCGATTCGCATAAGACTTTATTTCAATACTGTACGGAGCAAGCGCTCTGTACAGTATTAGAATGTATTGACCACGATGAGGCGAAGTTATTTCTCATAATAACTTCAGAAATTGATTTATACTGTAAAAAAACATTTCCTGAACTCGGGTTCAGTTCCAAGGTACCACAAGGTCTAAATCAATTTCTGAAGTTATTAGGCGAAATCTCGCGAGACTTCACGAAGTAATAACTTCGTCTCATCGAAGCCAATACATTCTAATACTGTACGCTCGCTCCATACAGTATTAAAACAAAGTTTTATGTGAATCGACTTCGGATGTTTCATCCGAAGTCGATTCGCTCATTCCTAATAGTGATCATGCATAGGGATTACTACGTGAGAGAAGCAGAAAGACAGCTTAATATGAAAGAGGTGTATCCACCCTTAGCAAACAATCCCACGTTGAAGTACCAGAACTAGTTTTTTATAGAAGTACACTGAAATGGGCATATTGTCCAAGAATACAGCGGAGAAACTGTACCCACAATTCCTGACTAAGCCAGTATGGTATTTTATACATAAAGTGCATAAATCATTAGTAAACCCACCTGGACGACCAATAGTGACAGGGATTGGGTCAGTTACTAAAACCCTGTCACAGTATGTAGATTGGCTACTCCGTCCTTTATTAAAAGGGATTCCTTCCAATCTCAAGGATACTAGTGAATTTCTAGAAGCAATTAGGGATTTACAATGGCAAGATGGATTTCTACTGGCATCTATTGATGTAGACAGTTTATATACTAATTGGATACCTCAGGATTTGGGGGTCCAGTGTATCCGCAGTATTCTTGAAAGACAAGGCAAAACACATGGATATGTGGAGTTTGTGACTGAGGCATTACAGTTTATTTTGACCCATAATGCATTTATGTTTGGTGGAAAGTGGCACAAACAAAAAATGGGGACAGCGATGGGGACTCCGATCTCCTGTGCCTTTACTTATTTATTCTTGGCAGTATTTGAAGATCAATATGTTTTCACCGGAAATAATTTCTTTACCGTATATCATATATAAAGGTGTTTTTGAGATTTATAGACGATGTTTTCATTGTGTGGACAGGTACCATGGTGCAATTTGACGAGTTTGTGGAATATCTGAATACGACTAATCATATGAATATGCAATTTACCAGTAAAATAGAAGCAGAGCAACTGGAATTTTTAGATGTAAAGGTTAGGATACGGAACAGTAGTATATCCACCACTGTCTTTAGAAAACCTACTTCCACAAACTCGCTCTTGCACTATGGTAGCTTCTACCCGCCCCATGTGAAACTGGCAGTACCATATGGACAATTCATGCGTATAAAAAGAATTGAATCAGATAAGGATGAATTTATCAGGCAATCTAAGGACCTTAAGAAGCGTTTGTTACAGAGAGGATATCCTGAAAATGTAATCGACTCTGCATATCATAAAGCCTCTATAAGAGATATGTTTGATGGCCAAGGTAGGAAAGATAAAAATAAAAATAGAAAAAATGGTAAAAGTAATGAGAGACCAGTGTTCACATTTAATTATACCCCAATGGCCTTTGCCATTAAGAAGGCTATTTTGAACAATTGGCATGTTTTAGCTCAGGATGAAACCTTAAAAGAAAATACAAAATTCAAGCCCATCATCAGTTTTAGGAGAATTAGGACTATAAAGGACTACATAGTGAGAAGTAATTTTTAAAAGAAGAATCTGAATTGGTTAAGAAAATACACACCAGTGGGTAGTTTTACCTGTGGACATTGTTCCATGTGCAGATTCGTTCATAAATGCAAATACTTAAAAATAGGGGGAGTAGATCATGTTGTGAAACAATTTATTTTTATGCAAAACACAATGGGCCACATTTATCATTAGCTCAAATCAGAATAATGGAGTGAAAAAGTCTTGAATTTTTCCACAATCGCTTAAACTGCGCAAAAATTTGCGACTTTTATTGGCTCTGCACTATGCTCGCCAGTTTTCTGAAAGTGTCCGTGTTTTCTTATGTAAATGAATCTCTAGACAGATTTACTATTGCGACCATTTAAAAAGTCGCAAAAAAGTGGCAAAAAATTTTGCAAAATCACTCCAGTGCGGATCATGCTTATCTTATGCGACTTTTTACAAGAACATGCGACTTTTCGTAAAGACGTGCGACTTTTGTAAAGCCGCTTACTGACGGATAAACTGCTACCGTCAAACCACATTTATTACAGTCTTAAAGGGCCGATCATAAATATGACTTAGCTAAAACTGACTTTAGCCATATGTGAAAGTGGAGTGAGCTGTCAGAGTAATGATAAATCTGGCCCATTATGTGGTATATGTCATCTTTTGTCCCTGTGGTAGATTCTATATAGGTAAGACCATCAGATACCTGTATGTCAGATTTAGGGAGCACAGGAGATCAATAGAGACACGAATAGGAGTATCTAGATTGATAGAACATGTACATGAGGCGCATGAAGGGAGAGATAACATTCCTGATGCGCAGGTATAGAAGTAGTACAGACTCTAAATCGTGGCGGGGATAGGAGTCGGATGCTTCTGCAAATAGAAGTTGCATGGATTATAAGATCAAACGCGATGGGTCCTTTGGGATTGAACGATAAAAACAATCTAGTGGTATTTGTATAGTTGATTTTAACCTTTGTGTTTGAGCTTGTCTTATGTAGTCATGGTGATGACGTGGTGATATATTACGTAGGCGTGCCAGCCTTCACGTTTGAGGACTGAGGAAGCGCAGGAGGCGTGAAACGGCTGTTGCCTTTTTTGCTGTACTGTACCTGCATCACCCGTGTTTTTTATGGAAGAAATAATAAAAGCTGCAAAAAGATTCTTGGTGAGTGCCGCTGTTTCTTTTTCTCTGCATTGTGCTGCATAGATATAGCCCCTCAGTTCCAAATGTTTGCTGGAGATGTGGGGCATCAGCTGGAGAACTGCCTCATCTGTTTTGGAGTTGCCCCCTGGTGAGCCCTTTTTGGGAGATGGTTAAGAAAATGATCAATGACATTTTATCGTTGGAGATCCCATTGGAACCCACGTTCTATTTGCTTAATGTCTTCCCAAGAACCCTCACCAGGGGGAAAACTAGAATAGTCCAACACATACTCACAGCGGCTGTGTCTAATAGCCCGACACTGGAGACAGTCTGTCCCACCCTCATATGAGGAACTGAAAGCGAGGATTAGAGATGTGAGGAGTATGGGATATCTGGCCGCCCTACTGTCGGACAAGGTTGACAACTTTAACAAGGTATGGGAAGATTGGGATAGATTTGAGAACTAGTAATGAAATAGAGACGGCACCTAACAGTTGTAGGTCAACAGAGGCCATGCATTACCTACAGTGGATTAAAAATGACCTTCCATACTCTTTATTAATTTTTTTATTTTCTTTCGTTCTTTTTCTTTTTCCCCGAACCTTCCTCCTGTATTCATGTCTTGTCTTTATGTGGTTATATCATTTAAGGTTGTATCTGATAAAAGGTAATATAAGAATATTCTTTTTCATGTATTCATACTGTATACACTGAGCAAAAATATAAACGCAACACTTTCGGTTTTGCTCCTATTTAGCTGAACTCAAAGATCTGAAACATTTTCTACATACACAAAAGACCCATTACTCTCAAATATTGTTCACAAATCTGTCTAAATCTGTGTTAGTGAGCACTTCTCCTTTGCCGAGATAATCCATCCCATCTCACAGGTGTGGCATATCAAGGAGCTGATTAGACAGCATGAATATTGCATAGGTGTGCCTTAGACTGCCCACAATCAAAGGACACTCTGAAATGTGAAGTTTGATCACACAGCACAATGCCACAGATGTCACAACGTTTGAGGGACTGTGCAATTGGCCTGCTGACTGCAGGAATGTCTACCAGAGCTGTTGCCAGTGCAATGAATGTTAATTTCTCTACCATAAGCCGTCTCCAAAGGCGTTTCAGAGAATTTGGCAGTACATCCAACCCGCCTCACAACCGCAGACCACACCAGCCCAGGACCTCTACATCCAGCATGTTCACCTACATGATCGTCTGAGACCAGCCACCCGGACAGCTGCAGCAACAAACGATTTGCATAACCAAAGAATTTCTGCACAAACTGTCAGAAACCATCTCCTCATCGGGGTCTGCACCTGACTGCAGTTCGTCGTCGTAACCGACTTGAGTGGGCAAATGCTCACATTCGATGGCCTCTGGCACGTTGGATAGGCTTTCTGTTCACGGATGAGTCCCGGTTTTCATTGTTCAGGGCAGATGGCAAACAGTGTGTGGCGTTGTGTGGGTGAGCGGTTTGCTGACGTCAACGTTGTGGATCGAGTGGCCCATGGTGGCAGTGGGGTTATGGTATTGGCAGACATATGTTATGAACAATGAACACAGGTGCATATTATTGATGGCATTTTGAATGCACAGAGATTCTGTGACGAGATCCTGAGGCCCATTGTTGTGCCATTCATCCACGACATCACCTCATGTTGCAGCATGATAATGCATGGCCCCGTATAGCAAGGATCTGTACACAATTCCTGGAAGCTGAAAACATCCCGTTCTTGCATGGCCAGCATACTCACCGGACATGTCACCCATTGAGCATGTTTGGGATGCTCTGGATCGGCGTATACGACAGCGTGTTCCAGTTCCTGCCAATATTCTGCAACTTTGCACAGCTATTGAAGAGGAGTGGACCAACATTCCACAGGCCACAATCAACACCCTGATCAACTCTATGCGACGGAGATGTGTTGCACTGCGTGAGGCAAATGGTGGCCACACCAGATACTGACTGGTTTTCTGATCCCCAGTAAGGCAAAACTGTGCACATCTCAGAGTGTCCTTTTATTGTGGGCAGTCTAAGGCACACCTGTGGAATATTCATGCTGTCTAATCAGCACCTTGATATGCCACACCTGTGAGGTGGGATGGATTATCTCGGCAAAGGAGAAGTGCTCACTAACACAGATTTAGACATATTTGTGAACAATATTTGAGAGTAATGGGTCTTTTGTGTATGTAGAAAATGTTTCAGATCTTTGAGTTCAGCTCATGCAAAATGGGAGAAAAACGGAAAGTGTTGCGTTTATATTTTTGCTCAGTGTACAGTATGTCCTGTGAATGTGGACTTGCTGTAAAGAACAAAAAGTCTGATATTTGTACTTTGTATTTTGACTTTATTTGTTAAAAATCAATAAAATATAACATTATAAAAAAATAAAAAAAGTGTAGTGTCCCTTCCCACTCCAGTACACCACTTCGCCCCAGAGGCAACCCAGGTGTAGCTACTGGCCTCATTACTGGGGGAATAAATACAGGGAGGTTACAAGTTGTCTACTGTGTAAGCCTGATCTACTATGTTACTTAGAACATACGATAGGTGAGGAAACTACTGTGTCTAGTTAGTGTCCAGATGGGCAGGTATTATGTTTGTGTATTTTTTTTGTTTTCTGAGGAATTGATCCAAGTGACTGCTGATATTTATTTGATGTGTTTTTTGAAGAAAATAAACATAATTGGACATGTTGGAGAATGTGTATCTGTCATTGCCGTCCCCGCTCACAAGTACCAAATGTTACAATATACATGCTAGTATGGAAATATCTATGTATACAGCTGCTATGTACAGTACTGTATGTTACTTGTAGTGTTGAGCGAACAGTTCGAGCATAGTTCGGGTCCGTACCGAATTTTGGGGTGTTCGTGACACGGACCCGAACCCGAACTTTTTCGTAAAAGTTCGGGTTCGGGTTCGTCGTTCGGCATGTATTTTGGCGCATTTTGAAAGGCTGCAAAGCAGCCAATCAACATGCATCATACTACTTGCCCTAAGATGCCATCGCAGCCATGCCTACTATTGGCAAGGCTGTGATTGGCCAAGTGCAGCATGTGACTCAGCCTCTTTATAAGCTTGTGCGCACGTCGGGACGTGCTCACTCCCGATGTGAATAGAACAGGGATAGACGCAGCTGATGCTAGGGCGAGAATAGGCAGGGATAATTGAATAACTGGAAGCAAATTTCTCTCCTCCACCTGTGATTCATCTGAACAACTGCAGCTGAGCTGCTTTTTTGATAGGGATTGGCTATTTTTAGAGTGGCCAGAGTGATTTTTCCATCCACATGTACCTGGGCTGACCGCCGGCCGCCATTTTGCGACTTGTAGTGCTGCAGCAGAAGCTGCCACAGTGTGCATTCCAAAGCTCCAAACAAGTCAGACATCTACACCTGGGATTCAGACCAATAGCGATTTAGCAGCACAGTCCAAGGCTATTTTTTTTAAAGGTTGTGCAAACCATTTTGTGGCACATGTTACTGGGCTGATAGGCGGCGGCCATCTTGGGACTAGTGCTGCAGCACAATCTCTCCCAACGTCCATTAATCACTTGTAATAGTGGTCTGTGCCATAGAAATCCTACATCAGGGACTTGGGTGTGCTTGTGTCACCCCTACTAATACCAGTCCACCTGTAATCCATACAGTGAAAAGCCATAAAGTATTCCAGTGAGGGAATTTTTTATTTATTTAAAAAAGGCCAAGTTAGTTTATCTGGCGTTCAATATACTAGATACAGTTAGGCCTGCGTTTCATACATCTGGAATTAGCAAACTAATGTGCTGGGGTTGGGAAAACATATATGTACCCATACTAGAATCTGTCAAAGAAAGCGGTACTCACATATAACAGTCATTCCATCTGTAATCCATACAGTCAAAAGACTGAAAGTATTCCAGTGAGGGGATTTTTTTTTATTTAAAAAAGGCCAAGTTAGTTTATCTGGCGTTCAATATACTAGATACAGTTAGGCCTGCGTTTCATACATCTGGAATTAGCAAACTAATGTGCTGGGGTTGGGAAAACATATATGTACCCATACTAGAATCTGTCAAAGAAAGCGGTACTCACATATAACAGTCATTCCATCTGTAATCCATACAGTCAAAAGACTGAAAGTATTCCAGTGAGGGAATTTTTTTTATTTAAAAAAGGCCAAGTTAGTTTATCTGGCGTTCAATATACTAGATACAGTTAGGCCTGCGTTTCATACATCTGGAATTAGCAAATTAATGTGCTGGGGTTGGGAAAACATATATGTACCCATACTAGAATCTGTCAAAGAAAGCGGTACTCACATATAACAGTCATTCCATCTGTAATCCATACAGTCAAAAGACTGAAAGTATTCCAGTGAGGGAATTTTTTATTTATTTAAAAAAGGCCAAGTTAGTTTATCTGGCGTTCAATATACTAGATACAGTTAGGCCTGCGTTTCATACATCTGGAATTAGCAAACTAATGTGCTGGGGTTGGGAAAACATATATGTACCCATACTAGAATCTGTCAAAGAAAGCGGTACTCACATATAACAGTCATTCCATCTGTAATCCATACAGTCAAAAGACTGAAAGTATTCCAGTGAGGGAATTTTTTTTATTTAAAAAAGGCCAAGTTAGTTTATCTGGCGTTCAATATACTAGATACAGTTAGGCCTGCGTTTCATACATCTGGAATTAGCAAACTAATGTGCTGGGGTTGGGAAAACATATATGTACCCATACTAGAATCTGTCAAAGAAAGCGGTACTCACATATAACAGTCATTCCATCTGTAATCCATACAGTCAAAAGACTGAAAGTATTCCAGTGAGGGAATTTTTTTTTTATTTAAAAAAGGCCAAGTTAGTTTATCTGGCGTTCAATATACTAGATACAGTTAGGCCTGCGTTTCATACATCTGGAATTAGCAAACTAATGTGCTGGGGTTGGGAAAACATATATGTACCCATACTAGAATCTGTCAAAGAAAGCGGTACTCACATATAACAGTCATTCCATCTGTAATCCATACAGTCAAAAGACTGAAAGTATTCCAGTGAGGGAATTTTTTTTTTATTTAAAAAAGGCCAAGTTAGTTTATCTGGCGTTCAATATACTAGATACAGTTAGGCCTGCGTTTCATACATCTGGAATTAGCAAACTAATGTGCTGGGGTTGGGAAAACATATATGTACCCATACTAGAATCTGTCAAAGAAAGCGGTACTCACATATAACAGTCATTCCATCTGTAATCCATACAGTCAAAAGACTGAAAGTATTCCAGTGAGGGGATTTTGCTTATAAAAAATAATATATTTCATTGTGGTGCGAGTTGAATCGCAACAATGAAGAAAAATACTATTAAGGGACGAGGACGCGGTCGTGGTGGTGTCCGTGGAGCCTCTGTTGCTGGTAGAGGACGTGGCCGTTCGGCCCCAGGCGCACACAGTAGGGAACGAACTCCCTCAACTAGCCGGCAGAATGTACCGCAATATCTCGTGGGGCCCAATGCCGCTCTTAGGATGGTAAGGCCTGAGCAGGTACAGGCATTAATCGATTGGGTGGCCGACAGTGCTTCCAGCACGTTCACCACATGGTCTTCCACCCAGTCTTCTGCGGAAAGCGCACAGGTGGCACCTGAAAACCAAGCCCATCAGTCTGTCACATCACCCCCAAGCATATCAGGGAAACGGTCTGAGCCACAAGTTATGCAGCAGTCTCTTCTTCTGTTTGAAGACTCTGCTTCCAGGGTTTCCCAGGGGCGTCCACCTAGCCCTTCCCCAGTGGAAGAAGACATACCATGCACTGACGCACAACCACTTATGTCTCCAGATGAAGAGGACATGGGAATACCACCACAGCAGAGTCACCGACTCTCTGATGATGACGAAACACAGGTGCCCACTGCCGCGTCTTTTTGCAGTGTGCAGACTGAACAGGAGGAGGTCAGGGAGGGAGACTGGGTGGAAGACGATGCAGAGGACGATGAGGTCTTAGACCCCACATGGACTGAAGGTCGTGGCGATGACTTTCACAGTTCAGAGGAAGAGGTAGTGGTGAGACCGAGACAACAGCGAAGCCAAAGAGGGAGCAGGGGGCCAAAGCAGACGAGCCGCCGCCCCCAGAGTTCGCCTGCTACTGGACATCGCCAACAGGGACCCAGCCCCACAAAGGCAGCTTCAAAGAGTTCCCTGGCATGGCACTTCTTTAAACAATGTCCTACCGACAAGACCCGAGTGACTTGCACGCTCTGCCATCAGAGCCTGAGGCGAGGCATTAACGTTCTGAACCTCAGCACAACCTGCATGACCAGGCATCTACATGCAAAGCATGAACTGCAGGGGGTACACACCTTAAAAACCAGGCACTCGCTGAGGCTCCCCCTGCTCCCTCTACCGCTGCTGCCTCGGCTTCCGCCTCGAGAGGAATGTTGCCACCTGCCGAGCAGCAAAGAGAGGATGTGCCACCGACACCACCACCACCGCCACCGTCAACTAGCGTCTCCACTATATAACACAGCAGCGTTCAGCTCTCAATATCTCAAACCTTAGAGAGGAAGCGCAAATTCCCCCCGAGTCACCCTCGAGCCCTTGGCCTGAACGCCAGCATTTCTAAACTGCTGGCCTTTGAAATGCTGTCATTCCGGCTGGTGGACACAGACAGCTTCAAACAGCTGATGGCCATGGCTGTCCCGCAGTATGTGGTTCCCAGCCGCCACTACTTCTCCAAGACAGCCGTGCCTTCCCTGCACATGCAAGTGTCCGATAAAATCAAGTGTGCACTGCGCAACGCCATTTGTGGCAAGGTCCACCTAACCACAGATACGTGGACCAGTAAGCACGGCCAGGGACGCTATATCTCACTAACTGCACACTGGATGAATGTAGTGGCGGCTGGGCCCCCGGCGGACAGTTCCTTGGCGCACGTCCTTCCGCCCCCTAGGATCGCAGGGCATCATTCTCTGCCTCCTGTAGCCTCCTCCTCCTACTCGGCTTCCTCCTCCACTGCTTCCACCAGCTCATCCGGTCAGCCACACACCTTCACCACCAACTTCAGCACAGCCCGGGGTAAACGTCAGCAGGCCATTCTGAAACTCATATGTTTGGGGGACAGGCCCCACAGCGCAAAGGAGTTGTGGCGGGGTATTGAACAACAGACCGACGAGTGGTTTCTGCCGGTGGGCCTCAAGACAGGCCTGGTGGTATGCGATAATGGGCGAAATCTCGTGGCAGCTCTGGGACTAGCCGGTTTGACGCACATCCCTTGCCTGGCGCATGTGCTGAACTTGGTGGTGCAGAGGTTCATTCACCACTACCCCAACATGTCAGAGCTGCTGCATAAAGTGCGGGCCGTCTGTGCGCGCTTCCGCCGTTCACATCCTGCCGCTGCTCGCCTGTCTGCGCTACAGCGGAACTTCGGCCTTCCCGCTCACCGCCTCATATGCGACGTGCCCACCCGGTGGAACTCCACCTTGCACATGCTGGAGAGACTGTGCGAGCAGCAGCAGGCCATAGTGGAGTTTCAGCTGCAGCACGCTCGCGTCAGTCGTACTGCCGAACAGCACCACTTCACCACCAATGATTGGGCCTCCATGCGAGACCTGTGTGCCCTGCTGCGCTGTTTCGAGTACTTCACCAACATGGCCAGTGGCGATGATACTGTTATCAGCATTACAATACCACTTCTATGTCTCCTTGAGAAAACACTTAGGGCAATGATGTTAGAGGAGGTGGCCCAGGTGGAGGAGGAGGAGGAGGATGAGGGCTCGTTTCTAACACTTTCGGGCCAGTCTGTTCGAAGTGGCTCAGAGGGAGGTTTGTTTAAGCAGCAGAGGACAGGTCCACAAGTCGCCAGCCAAGGCACTGTACTGGAGGACGAGGAGGATGAGGAGGAGGAGGTGGAGGGGGACGAGGATGACGCAAGTTCACAGCGGGGTGGCAGCCCAGGCCCATCACTGGTGCGTGGCTGGGGGGATACGGTGGACGATGACGATACGCCTCCCACAGAGGACAGCTTGTCCTTACCCATGGGTAGCCTGGCCCACATGAGCGAATATATGCTCCAATGCCTGCGCAACGACAGCAGAGTTGCCCACGTTTTAACGTGTGCAGACTACTGGGTGGCCACCCTGCTGGATCCCCGGTATAAAGACAATGTGCCCACTTTAATTCCTGAACTGGAGCGCGACCGTAAGATGCGCGAGTACAAGCGCACGCTGATAGAGGCGCTCTTGAGAGCATTCCCACATGTCACAGGGGAACAGGTGGAAGGTGAAGGCAGAGGAGTGGCAAGAGGTCGCCAACGCAGCTGTGTCACGGCCAGCTCATCTGAGGGCAGGGTTAGCATGGCAGAAATGTGGAAAAGTTTTGTCTCCACGCCACAGCTATCTGCACCGACACCTGATACGGAACGTGTTAGCAGGAGGCAGCATTTCACTAACATGGTTGAACAGTATGTCTGCACACCCCTCCACATCCTGACGGATGGTTCGGCCCCATTCAACTACTGGGTTTCGAAATTGTCCACGTGGCCAGAGTTAGCATGTTATGCCTTGGAGGTGCTTTCCTGCCCGGCGGCCAGCGTTTTATCTGAACGCGTATTCAGCACGGCAGGGGGCGTCATTACTGACAAGCGCAGCCGCCTGTCCACAGCCAACGTGGACAAGCTGACCTTCATAAAGATGAACCAGGCATGGATCCCACAGGACCTGTCCCTCCCTTGTGCAGAGTAGTCCTTATTAACTGCCTAAAACATGTCTTGTTGTGCTACGGGCCACTTCTTTATTTGATACAAATTTTATGAAACCCACAGTTGAATGAAACTCTTCTCTGTCTGGGCGCCGGGGCCTAACCAGATGAAAGTGGCCGGTTAAACTAACGGGTGACATGAAGCCATAACCTCTGCCATGCTACCTCTGTCTTCTGTCTGGGTGCTGAGGCCTAAGTCAAATAAAGCGGTCTTCTGCTGTGCTGGGGGATATGAAGCTAATCTCTGACCTCTCTCCTCTGTCTGGGTCCAAAGGCCTAAATCACTGAAAGAGGCCTTCTCCTGTGGTGTGTGATATGATGCCAGAATATGTGCTGTGGGGCCTCTCTCCTCTTCCTGGGTGCAGGGGTCAAATAAACTAAATTGTGGCCTACTCCTGTGGTGGTTGATATGATGCCTGATTCTCTGATGTGGAACCTCTCTCCTCTGTTTGGGTGAAGGGGTCAAAGTAACTAAATGGTGGCTTCTCCTGTGGTGGCTGATATGATGCCAGAATATGTGCTGTGGTGCCTCTCTCCTCTTCCTGGGTGCAGGGGTCAAAGTAACTAAATGGTGGCTTCTCCTGTGGTGGCTGATATGATGCCAGAATATGTGCTGTGGGGCCTCTCTCCTCTTCCTGGGTGCAGGGGTCAAAGTAACTCAATGGTGGCTTCTCCTGTGGTGGCTGATATGATGCCAGAATATGTGCTGTGGTGCCTCTCTCCTCTTCCTGGGTGCAGGGGTCAAAGTAACTAAATGGTGGCTTCTCCTGTGGTGGCTGATATGATGCCAGAATATGTGCTGTGGTGCCTCTCTCCTCTTCCTGGGTGCAGGGGTCAAAGTAACTAAATGGTGGCTTCTCCTGTGGTGGCTGATATGATGCCAGAATATGTGCTGTGGGGCCTCTCTCCTCTTCCTGGGTGCAGGGGTCAAAGTAACTCAATGGTGGCTTCTCCTGTGGTGGCTGATATGATGCCAGAATATGTGCTGTGGTGCCTCTCTCCTCTGTCTGGGTCAAAAGGCCTAAATCACTGAAAGAGGCCTTCTCCTGTGGTGTGTGATATGATGCCTGAATATGTGCTGTGGTGCCTCTCTCCTCTTCCTGGGTGCGGGGGTCAAAGTAACTCAATGGTGGCTTCTCCTGTGGTGGCTGATATGATGCCAGAATATGTGCTGTGGTGCCTCTCTCCTCTTCCTGGGTGCAGGGGTCAAAGTAACTAAATGGTGGTTTCTCCTGTGGTGGCTGATATGATGCCAGAATATGTGCTGTGGTGCCTCTCTCCTCTTCCTGGGTGCAGGGGTCAAAGTAACTAAATGGTGGCTTCTCCTGTGGTGGCTGATATGATGCCAGAATATGTGCTGTGGGGCCTCTCTCCTCTTCCTGGGTGCAGGGGTCAAAGTAACTCAATGGTGGCTTCTCCTGTGGTGGCTGATATGATGCCAGAATATGTGCTGTGGTGCCTCTCTCCTCTGTCTGGGTCCAAAGGCCTAAATCACTGAAAGAGGCCTTCTCCTGTGGTGTGTGATATGATGCCTGAATATGTGCTGTGGTGCCTCTCTCCTCTTCCTGGGTGCGGGGGTCAAAGTAACTCAATGGTGGCTTCTCCTGTGGTGGCTGATATGATGCCAGAATATGTGCTGTGGGGCCTCTCTCCTCTTCCTGGGTGCAGGGGTCAAAGTAACTCAATGGTGGCTTCTCCTGTGGTGGCTGATATGATGCCAGAATATGTGCTGTGGTGCCTCTCTCCTCTTCCTGGGTGCGGGGGTCAAAGTAACTCAATGGTGGCTTCTCCTGTGGTGGCTGATATGATGCCAGAATATGTGCTGTGGGGCCTCTCTCCTCTTCCTGGGTGCAGGGGTCAAAGTAACTCAATGGTGGCTTCTCCTGTGCTGATTGATATAAAGCTGATGGTTGTGCCATCTGACATGGTTGCCAGGGTCTGATTCAATGGGGGCCTACTCCTGTGGTGGGTGATCTAAATGCCTGATTCTCTGCTGTGAAACCTCTCTCCTCCGTCTGGGTGTAGGGGTCAAAGTCTTTCAAAGTCGCCTTCTCCTGTGCTGATTGATATGAAGCTGATGGTTGTGCCATCTGACATGGTTGCCGGGGTCCCATTAAATTGTGGCCTACTCCTGTGGTGGTTGATATGATGCCTGATTCTCTGATGTGGAACCTCTCTCCTCTGTTTGGGTGAAGGGGTCAAAGTAACTAAATGGTGGCTTCTCCTGTGGTGGCTGATATGATGCCAGAATATGTGCTGTGGGGCCTCTCTCCTCTTCCTGGGTGCAGGGGTCAAAGTAACTCAATGGTGGCTTCTCCTGTGGTGGCTGATATGATGCCAGAATATGTGCTGTGGTGCCTCTCTTCTCTTCCTGGGTGCGGGGGTCAAAGTAACTCAATGGTGGCTTCTCCTGTGGTGGCTGATATGATGCCAGAATATGTGCTGTGGGGCCTCTCTCCTCTTCCTGGGTGCAGGGGTCAAAGTAACTCAATGGTGGCTTCTCCTGTGCTGATTGATATAAAGCTGATGGTTGTGCCATCTGACATGGTTGCCAGGGTCTGATTCAATGGGGGCCTACTCCTGTGGTGGGTGATCTAAATGCCTGATTCTCTGCTGTGAAACCTCTCTCCTCCGTCTGGGTGTAGGGGTCAAAGTCTTTCAAAGTCGCCTTCTCCTGTGCTGATTGATATGAAGCTGATGGTTGTGCCATCTGACATGGTTGCCGGGGTCCCATTAAATTGTGGCCTACTCCTGTGGTGGTTGATATGATGCCTGATTCTCTGATGTGGAACCTCTCTCCTCTGTTTGGGTGAAGGGGTCAAAGTAACTAAATGGTGGCTTCTCCTGTGGTGGCTGATATGATGCCAGAATATGTGCTGTGGGGCCTCTCTCCTCTTCCTGGGTGCAGGGGTCAAAGTAACTCAATGGTGGCTTCTCCTGTGGTGGCTGATATGATGCCAGAATATGTGCTGTGGTGCCTCTCTCCTCTTCCTGGGTGCGGGGGTCAAAGTAACTAAATGGTGGCTTCTCCTGTGGTGGCTGATATGATGCCAGAATATGTGCTGTGGTGCCTCTCTCCTCTTCCTGGGTGCGGGGGTCAAAGTAACTCAATGGTGGCTTCTCCTGTGGTGGCTGATATGATGCCAGAATATGTGCTGTGGGGCCTCTCTCCTCTTCCTGGGTGCAGGGGTCAAAGTAACTAAATGGTGGCTTCTCCTGTGGTGGTTGATATGATGCCTGATTCTCTGCTGTGAAACCTCTCTCCTCCATCTGGGTGTAGGGGTCAAAGTCTTTCAAAGTCGCCTTCTCCTGTGCTGATTGATATAAAGCTGATGGTTGTGCCATCTGACATGGTTGCCAGGGTCTGATTCAATGGGGGCCTACTCCTGTGGTGGGTGATCTAAATGCCTGATTCTCTGCTGTGAAACCTCTCTCCTCCGTCTGGGTGTAGGGGTCAAAGTCTTTCAAAGTCGCCTTCTCCTGTGCTGATTGATATGAAGCTGATGGTTGTGCCATCTGACATGGTTGCCGGGGTCCCATTAAATTGGGGCCTACTCCTGTGGTGGGTGATCTAAATGCCTGATTCTCTGCTTTGAAACCTCTCTCCTCCGTCCGGGTGTAGGGGTCAAAGTCTGTCAAAGTCGCCTTCTCCTGTGCTGATTGATATAAAGCTTATGCTTGTGCCATCTGACATGGTTGCCGGGGTCTGATTCAATGGTGGCCTACTCCTGTGGTGGGTGATCTAAATGCCTGATTCTCTGCTGTGTAACCTCTCTCCTCCGTCTGGGTGTAGGGGTCAAAGTAACTAAATGGTGGCCTACTCCTGTGGTGGGTGATATGATGCCTGGTTCTCTGCTGTGGGACCTCTCTCCTTTGTCTGGGTGCTGTGGTCAAAATAATAGTAAGTGACCTTCTCCATTGGTGGGTGACTTGAAGCCTGATTCTGTGCTATGGGACCTCACTCCAATTAATATTGTTTAATTTTTATTTATTTTATGTTAACTCATCATTTCCCTATCTACATTTGTTTGCAGGGGATTTAACTACATTTTGCTGCCTTTTGCAGCCCTCTAGCCCTTTCCGGGTGTGTTTTACAGCCTTTTTAGTGCCCAAAAGTTCGGGTCCCCATTGACTTCTATGGGGTTCGGGTTCGGGATGAAGTTCGGGTCGAGTTCGGATCCCGAATCCGAACATTTTTCGAAAGTTCGGCCGAACTCGTCGAACCCGAACATCCAGGTGTTCGCTCAACTCTAGTTACTTGTGTTATTTTCCGCATTGATATACACACATGCATTGTGCATCCACAATGGAGGAATCCTAGGAGCGGTCAGGAGATCACTGAAACGACTTATGCATCTTGAGCTGTAAGATACACTCTCCACATAGTCCTGAACAGGCTTTTATCCTGGCTTTAATATACAGTACATTGATCCTTGTTCCACTGCTCTGGCGGCATCCGGTTTAATTTCTCCATGTTCCATGTCTGTTTATATTTCATGGATTTGACTCGCCATTATACAACTGGCTAACATCTATATTCGCATTAAGCCCTGCTTGTCTTCTGGACCTTCTATATGGGACTGGTATCTGGTTATTTTTGGCATATATGAGTCATACTAGATATGACTGTACACTGATTAGTCTCTCTGATTTGAATTTACCGCTCTTGTTACACCTGGATTATCTTTCTTCATCTCTGTCTGATCTTATCTTTATATCTATACGTCTATGTATCTATATCTACAATTTTGTATTTATTTTTGTCTATATGTGATCCACCCACTGTATTGACCCCCTGAGGAACCCATTGCTTGGGGGAAACGCGTCACGGTATGAGGACCCGGTTAGGGTCAGTGAGGGTGTGTTGGGGTACGAGGACCCGTTAGGGCCATCTAGGGTGTGATAGCCCAGGCACGAGGACAGAGAGTCCCCACCATTAGGGGTTGTCTGTGGGCTGAGTTAGATTATAGGGTAATCTTAAGGAAATAATTACCTACCCTATACCTAGATTTGTACCTCCATTATCATTGAGTATTATATAGAGTATATACGTATCTGTTAGATGATGTATATGTCATATTATAGAATAGATGGACTATTGACCGCCACTTGAATTATATCTTGGGGATTTTTTAGCAAGTTAAAACAAAGTGTAATTTAATTTTAAGGGTTGTTATTTTTGCTGGAAGTAGTTTTTATTTTTGATTTGATGACTCAGTTATAAGATAGTGTATATCGGTAATTGCTTGAATACATGTAAATTATATGGTTCAGGCATATGAACATTGGGGCACATTTATTAAGAGCCCTAAGCTGGTGGTAGTTCCGCCGAAGTTATGAAGATCCTCCGCCAGTTCTAAATGTAAGACCGCTTCCTTGCTGTTTTACATTTAGACCTTTTTCTATGCCTAAAACAGGCATAGAAAATGGTAAATGAGATAGGCCTACCGGCCCGTCGCCTTCCCTACCACACCCACTTCTTTAGACCTAGCGTGAGCGGGGAGAAGTCGCAGATAGAGGTGCAACTAACCGTTACACCGCAACCTGTGCCTGAAATACACCTAATGTAGGTGTATGTCAGTATAGTAAATGACCCCCATTGTTCTTCCGCATCTTTGTATAAAATGAGTCTTTAATAAAAAAAAAACAGAGGTCAGGAAATATAGGTCCATCATCAAATCATCAAAAGCATGTATGTTCCAATTGGCTTTTTGGTTTGTGTTCTAAAAGCTGAGTTTTCTCAAGACACACTAATGCTATGAGTAAGACCGTGGACACGTTCAAAACACATAAGCATACTCGACTTTTCTGTGGATGACTTAAAGCAGCATGGAATAAAAATAGGCAAGCTTTAATACTTAGTTTTCAATAATTTTTCCCTTAGATGTACACATGCTATGCTGGAAGCGAGATCCATGATCCCAGAATTTAACTGCACTCTCAGCAAGCTGATTATCCTTTCCCTCACTTCACATATAGATAGCCCCCTGAAAATACCACACAATTAGTGCCAACTACTGTAATAGTGCCACAAACTTAGTGACTCCCAGACATAATTGTGGCTGTGACAGAATTAAAGCCCGCCAATAAAATACAGCCTGTTGTCTGTCCTGTATGTGGGCCACCATCTCACAGGCCACATGCCTGAAATGGCCATTAGGTCCTGTGGTGGGTACATGTTGACACACTTTCCAAGGTGACTGGTAGTGTTAAGTACTGCAGAAAAAAATTATTTTGTGGTACTGACTTAGCTACCGCCCGTGATCTACTTGCAACCTGGTGCTAATCGAACTAATCGTTAGTTGTCAAACCCTAGTCCACCCCAATGTAATAACAATTTTCAAGCACCACAAACTGATTATTGATATGCTAACCTGGTACAAAATTAGGGGTTAAAGGGGTATTCCAGTTACCATAAATATAACCTATGTTTCATCATCAATAATTACCTAAAATAATGTCAATTTCACATACTGTATTTACCATTAACTAGTTATAAAAGTAGTTTTCTTCCTCTGCTACCCACTGTGGTTCCTCATAAATTACCATGGCATCGACCTGTAGTTCTGAGCCTTTGTTAGGTCGAGCATGCTCAGTGTATTGCTATCAATTATATAGCTGAATGTCTTGTGAAACAAAGGGCGTGTTAGTGTGCTGGTGATTGGTGAGTAGAGGGGGCGTGACTGGACTGTATATCAGGCAGCCAATCAATAAACATCAACACTCATGAACAAGCACAAACTCACAGCAGGGAAGCTAAGGATTGTGGGGATTGTAGTCTTTGAAGTTTTGTGAGGGAAGATCAGGCGCCATGATACTCTGTGTGTTGCAGGCTCACACAGGAGCTAGACAAATGGATTGCAAGGTAAATTGAAGCTATGGTTATATGTATAGGTATGGGTTCTGGTTGGGTCACAGCTTGCAGCCTTAATGCAGTTAAGTAACTTTACCTGAATACCCCTTCAAAGTAAGGCTGTCATTGCAATATGGTTTATGACAAACAATACAACAATATGGGAAAACGAACAATCTTACTTGTCCTATTTAACTGAAGGCTTTCAACCAGAACAGGAGTAGTGCAGTTACTGCTTTCTTCGCTTCCATCAGTCCTACTTGTCCCTTTCTCTCTGCAGATGTATATGGTATACTATAGGTTACTCACTTGCATTATAGAATAGAAACATGTACACCATCCACTAACATTTGCTAAGAATTTATAAGGTGCATATATATAAATGGCTGGGCTTCAACAAACATCTGAAGTACCTTTCACTGCTGCTTTCTGTATTTTTGAGAATTTTGGGTTTAGCTGATTTCCTCAAAGCAATTTCAGGTGTTTTATTATTTTCTGTGCTCTTCTGCTTCTTAAAAAACTAAAATTACACACATAAAAAATATATTAACCAATACATATGTTGAGAAAGATTGTGGCTGAAACATCACATTTGGACATCTGGGTGACTAAGTAAGATTTCCACCTGGGTTTTGCTGCCGATTCTTATCCCTATTTACTTTAGGGTGACTGTACCCTACCCCATGGACAGGTGTTGCTTTATTTTGCTACACAGCATTAACTACTGTATCTTGTACTGACCCCAACAGCCCAGGGCTACAATCTCTTCTGCAGGCTACACAGCTGAACACATGCGGGCTGCCATCTTGACTCAACCATCCGGCGATGCACAGGTAAGCCCTAACCTGTGCCTTTTCCGGGAGCCGGTCTGAAATCAAATGGGGTCACCGGGAGCAGGCAGTCCAGAGAACAGCCCGATGAAGGCCCCAGGCAGCTGTTCTTGGAACTGCCTGCTCCCAGTGACCGCATTTGATTTCAGACCGGCTCCCGGCACACGTAAGGGCTTACTTGTGCATCGCCGGACGGGTGAGTCAAGATGGCAGCCCGCTGGCGAGCACTGCGAACTGACCATCACTGATCTTGAAGGATTCCTAAATTACACCTAAATTAGGAGTATTTCAGATGGCAACGCAATGCTTCGTTTCACAGCTAACTGCGGCTTTGCCTCACTCACGCCAGGTCTAAAATTGTGTATGTGTCGTGAGACTGGGATTGGGCGGAGTTGGGAGGCCCGTCTCATTCATCATTTTCTACACGCGTTTTAGGCGTAGAAAATTGTCTAAACGTAAGACAGATAGGAAGCTGTCTTACATTTAGAACTGGCGCTGGATGCGCTGAAGTTATGAAGAGGCCTGCGTATATCCAGCAGGCTGAGATTCTCAGCCTGCATTTGTGAAAGGGGCGTAGGGCTCCATAAATTCCCCAGTGTGCCTTCACTGCTCACGTGGGCTTCCGGTGCCCAGGCACTACATTGGATTTTGGTCAACCATTGTGGCTGTCAGATGGTCGTTCATTATCTGGATGACTTCCTCCTGGTAGAAGAACCAGGTGGTAAACCAGGAAACCTCGCAACTCTCCTGGCAACGTTTGCTGCGCTCAATGTCCCTGTCGCATTTGCAAAAACGGAAGAACCTTCAACCACGGTCACTTTTTTGGGCATAGTTCTGGATTCTGTCAGCATGGAAGCCAGACTTCCAGAAGAAAAATTGTCAAGATCAAAGTGACCATCTCCAAGGCAGTGTCCTCCAACACGATCACCAAGGAAGAGCTTCAGTCCCTACTAGGCATGCTAAATTTTGCTATGAGGGTCATGCCTCAGGGCCGGGTTTTCATTTCCAGACTGCTCCAGCTACTTCCCGCAGGTCCCGAACAGGATTCTCCCATCCACTTGGATTCCCAGGCCATGGGCGACCTCACAATGTGGAAGGTGTTCCTGTCTGAGTGGAACGGCGTTTCCATGTTCGTTCCTCGTTGGAGCCCCGCATCACCCATGTTTTTTTCAGACGCAGCCGGCTCAGGAGGGTTTGCGGCGATTTTTGGCAAACAATGGTTTGCGAGTTCGTGGCCTCCAGAAATTTCTTTGTCCAGAGAAGCTCTGAAATATTTTCCCTTGTTGGAGATTCTGACAATAGTAGCAGCCGCCCAAGTCTGGGGCAGGCACTGGGCTAACTTTGCGGCTGATGCCCTGTCTTGTTTTAATTTCCCTGCTTTTTTTCAGGTCATGCCAGACGCAGACAGCATAGGATTGACCCCGCCTGGCTTTCGCTCCCTGATCATGGATTAAACTCGCACATTGCCTCTGCCAAATCCCTAATTCGTAAGTCTTTATCCACAAACACTGCCCGAAACGACAAAACCGGCTGGAACGTTTTCAATAAATTCGCGCATATGCATCCCAGAGATGACACCGACGAAACAACATACATGACGGCTTTCCTAGCTTACTGCCATACGAAGCTCAAACTGTCCTACAACACCATTAGGTTGTATTTTGCATGGGTCCAGCATTTTTTCATGCTTGAAAGTTCCAATCGCAGATCTTTCTTCTCTTCCCAGGCGATCAAAGCAACCCTCAGGGGCATTCAAAAGAGTGGTAAAGAGTCTAACTCAACCAGACAGCCGGTTTCAGGAGACCTGTTTAGAAAGCTATCCAGCTCTTTAGACGGGAATCCTTTTGGACCCTATATTAGCATCACCATCAAAGCTGCCATGTTCCTGAGCTTCTACGGTTTTCTCAGGCCAGGAGAATTCACCAGCTCCTCACGCAAGAATAGAGGCTTAACCAAAGGCCAGCTAGAGTGGCACGAGGGGCACTTCGCCCTATCACTGACATCCACTAAAACCTCCCAAACCGGTCCTCCGGTGGTGATCAGATACTACCGGACTTTCAACGACTGGTGCCCGATTCAGGTGTTAAACAAACTTTTGTCAGTACTAGGTGATGCTCCATCGGATAGTCCTTTGCTCCCTTTCAACAATCATTATCTCACCTCGTCCCAATTTATCTCACATATCCGCACTTTAACTTCCGGCCTAGGTTTTGACCCGAGTCTTATTTCAGGACATTCTTTTCGCATTGGAGCAGCTTCCTCAGCTTCCCGTCACGGAGGACCCGGGCATATCATCAAGAAGATGGGTAGGTGGCGTTCCTCTTGCTTTGTTCGTTACATCCCCAATCCTCACGCAGAGATCTCCAATGCTTTCCGCAATCTAGCATTTTGAACCACACATGTCAGAAAACTAATATACATTAAAATCATCATTAACAAACGTCCTATGCTTGCTTTTTTGCCCCCTTATAGGCCTACCCACGCTCATGGCTATGGGCACACCGCTAGCCATCTTTAGTTAGTTTCTGGCCTTTCAGGTAAGCTGATTCACTCTTCAGGTCAGGTCATTATCTCCGCAGCCATGACCACAAATCCAGCAGGCTGAGATTCTCAGCCTGCATTTGTGGGAGGGGCGTAGGGCTCCATAAATTCCCCAGTGTGCCTCCAGGTCAGGTCATTATCTCCGCAGCCATGACCAAAAATGTATATATGTGTATAAGTGTACATGAGATTTATTAAACCTTATTCACTTTGCTGGTACTGTATTAGGGCTCGTTCACACGACCGTTGGTGTCCCGTGCCGCAAATTGCAGTCCGCAATGCACGGGCACCTTCCGTGGGGCAGGCGCATGGGGATCGCAGACCCATTCACTTGAATGGGTCCGCGATCCGTCCGTTCCGTAAAAAGATAGAGCATGTTCTATCTTTTTGCGGTGCGGAGGCACGGAACAGAACCCCAGAAAGCACTCTGTAGTGCTTCCGCAGTGTTCCATTCCGCATCTTCGGATTTGCGGACCCATTGAAATGAATGGGTCCGCATCCGTGATGCGGAATGACAACGGAATGGTGCCCGTGTATTGCGGATCTGCAAATGCGGTCTGCAGTACGAGAACGGGATACCAACGGTCGTGTGAACGAGCCCTTACGCTGTGGTTTTTCCACATGAAAATCTGTGCAATTCGCATCATGTGCCGGTACCCTTATGCATCTAATTCTAATCGGCAGACTTGTTAATGCAGCTCTCGAATACAAAACAGTCCATAGTCATGTTCATATGTTCATTTTACTGGCCGCAATAAGCACCAGAAACACCAGAATGTGCTTACTTGCTATTTGGTGTATTTTGCAGGCATTTGGACAGCTGAAAATGTTGCTGAATAAAGTAACTTCTAAGACTGATTTCTCTTAAAATCATCTCTGTATCAACTCTTTTCTCTTCTGCTTCAAAATTATGCCATGTGAGCAGAGCCAAACTTCTCACAGAGGAACAGTTCTAATGTCTTTTCCGTCTCTCTGAAGTGCTCACTGCCTTATAAGACGGTTAATAAAGAAAAAAATAACAAAACTTTATTAAGGATAATTTGTTTAAAATACAGCTAATCCCTCTTTTAGTATTTAAAGATAGGCAGATGGGATCCAAAATCAGTGGGGATCAATGTGTTTTCAACTATCCCCCAAATGAAGCTGAAGATTAATGTAACACTATTTATGGATATTCACAGTGATATATAAAACATCTGCGGTTAGATCCCAAGTGAATAGGTGGTAGCAATAAGCTGTGCCAAATTTTATTTATTTATGGCTACGGTTCAACTACCATTGTTCAGCAGGGGTCCGTATCCATAACCCCAGGAGTGCCACAATGGTGCCTATGTAACTGACAACCAGGGCAAACAACTGAGAGACCCCCACCACCGCTTGGATAAAAGCTACCTAGTGGTAACCAGCCCTGCTCAACGCGTTTCTAGTTGCCCTGTGTCGGGTACCTCATCAGGAGCTATGGGCAAGAGGGTGCTCAATAATTAACTGGTTGCCTAAACTGGAAACAAGCGGAGGAAGCTGCACGTGTATCGCGCAGCAGCATCAGCACTAGTATGGCCGCGTGTGTCCGCCCCTTCTTGCTCATTAAATAGGGATGAGTCGGAAGAACGAGCAGGGGAGCAGTCTCAGACGGCCAATCAAAGGAGAGGGGCGTGTTCGATGAACATGACGTCCCAGATCCTGATGTACCGCCAGGAAAATTCTGCGCTTCTGCTCGTAGTATTCAGGATATAAAGGGATCCTTAACCCTTGAAGGACACGGCCATATTTCACCTTAAGGACCAGGCCGTTTTTTGCAAATCTCACCAGTGTCACTTTATGTGTGAATAACTTTAAAATGCTTTTACTTATCCAGGCCATACTGAGATTCTTTTTTCGTCACATGTTGTACTTCATGACACTGGTAAAATGGAGTCAAAAAAGTTTCAATTTCTCTACTTCTATAATACATAGTAATACCTCCAAAAATAGTTATTACTTTACATTCCCCATATGTCTACTTTTATGTTTAGATCATTTTGGGAATGACATTTTATTTTTTGGGGATGTTACAAGGCTTAGAAGTTTAGAAGCAAATCTTGAAATTTTTCTGAAATTTTCAAAAACCCACTTTTTAAGGACCAGTTCAGGTCTGAAGTCACTTTGTGAGGCTTACATAATAGAAACCACCCAAAAATGACCCCATTCTAGAAACTACACCCCTCAAGGTATTCAAAACTGATTTTACAAATGTTGTTAACCCTTTAGGTGTTCCACAAGAGTTAATGGCAAAGAGTTGGGCAAATTTTCCATTTTAATCCATTATTTCCAGTAACAAATCAAGGGTTAACAGCCAAACAAAACGCTATATTTATTGCCCTGATTCTGTAGTTTGCAGAAACACCCCATATGTGGCCGTAAACTACTGTACAGGGGGAAAGGTGCGCCGTGTGGTTTTTGGAAGGCAGATTTTGCTGGACTGGTTTTTTGACACCATGTCCCATTTGAAGCCCCCTGATGCACCCCTAGAGTAGAAACTCCATAAAAGTGATCCCATCTAACAAACTACACCCCTCAAGGTATTCAAAACTGTTTTTACAAACATTGTTAACCCTTTAGGTGTTGCACAAGAGTTATTGGCAAATGGCGATCAAATTTCAGAATTTAAATTTTTGGGCAAATTTTCCATTTGAATTAATTTTTTCCAGTAACAAAGCAAGGGTTAACAGCCAAACAAATTTCAATATTTATGGCCCTGATTCTGTAGTTTACAGAAACACCCCATATGTGGTCGTAAACTGCTGTACGGGCACACGGCAGGGCATAGAAGGAAAGGAATGCCATACGGTTTTTGGAAGGCAGATTTTGCTGGACTGGTTTTTTGACACCATGTCCCATTTTAAGCCCCCCTGATGCACCCCTAGAGTAGAAACTCCAAAAAAGTGACCCCATTTTAGAAACTACAGGATAGGGTGGAAGTTTTGTTTGTACTAGTTTAGGGTACATATGATTTTTGGTTGCTCTATATCACACTTTTTTGTGAGGCAAGGTAACAAGAAATAGCTGTTTTGGCACAGTTTTTTTTATTTTTTTATTTACAACATTCATCTGACAGGTTAGATCATGTGGTATTTTTATAGACCAGGTTGTCACGGACGTAGCAATACCTAATATGTATACAATTTTTTTATTTATGTAAGTTTTACACAATGATTTTATTTTTAAAACAAAAAAAATGTTTTAGTGTCTCCATAGTCTGAGAGCCATAGTTTTTTCAGTTTTTGGGCGATTTTCTTAGGTAGGGTCTCATTTTTTGCGGGATGAGATGACGGTTTGATTGGCACTATTTTGGGGTGCGTGTGACTTTTTGATCACTTGCTATTACACTTTTTGTGATGTAAGATGACAAAAAATGGCATTTTTTACACCGTTTTTATATATATTTTTTTTATGGTGTTCACCTGAGGGGTTAGGTCATGTGATATTTTTATGAAGCCGGTCGATACGGACGCTTCGATACCTAATATGTATACTTTTTTTCAATTTACTTAAGTTTTACACAATAAAAGCTTTTTTAAAACAAAAGAAAATTATGTTTTAGTGTCTCCCTATTCTGAGCCATATTTTTTTTTATTTTTTGGGCGATTGTCTTAGGTAGGGGCTCATTTTTTGCGGGATGAGGCGACGGTTAGATTGGTACTATTTTGGTGGGCATACGCCTTTTTGATCACATACTGTTGTACTTTTTGTGCTGTAAGGTGACCAAAAAATTGTTTATTTAGCACAGTTTTTATTTTTTATTTTTTACGGTGTTCATCTGAGGGGTTAGAGCCGGTCGATATGGACGCGGAAATACCTAATATGTCTATTTTTTACCAATTTTCTTTACCTTTATTTGGGCAAAATGAAATTTTTGTTTATTTTTACTTGAAACTTTTAATTTTTTGGGGGGAAAACTTTATTTTTTCAACTTTTTTTCACTTTATTTTTTGTCCCACTTTGGGACTTCAACTTTCGGGGGTCTAATCCCCTTTACAATGCATTCCAATACTTCTGTATTGGAATGCATTGGCTGTATGAGTAATACTGTGTGTATTACTCATACAGCTTCCTGTCTGTGAGATCCAGGGGGCTCGCCTTCCATGCCATCGGGTCCCCCCTACAGCCCCACGGGGACCCGATGGCAACGCCGATCGCCGCAACATTGAAAAGCCGCAAACCGCAGATCTGAATTGAACTGCGGTTTGCGGCGATCGGCGACACCGTGGGTCACGGGACCCCCCCGCGCATTTAGCCAAGGTGCCTGCTCAACGATTTGTAAAGTAATCATGCTACGCTCATCAATTTTTAGCCTATGATTAAACATATGGCTTATATCTGGTAAGAGGAGGTTGTTGCTTTAACCTGGTTTTCCCCTCCTCCTCTCATTAATATTCATCATATAGGCGGGATTACACCCTGTGACTAGGGTGTTCCTGACCACGCCCCCCTGATGCTTCTCACAATTGTAATGCGCACGCTCCGCATGACGTGTAGACGTGATTTTCCCGATCGCAATGCGCATGCTCCGGATTGCGCAAAGACGCAGTTTATGTTTTTCCGGATGACGTGGACACGCACCAGCGTGAGGCAAAGCAATTTTTGGTGGGATTGCCTAGCTGTATTTAAATCATCAGTCTGATGTGGCCATAAGCACTTGCTGAACATATAGTGTGCCAACGCTGTGACCAGGCAGTGTCCCTTCCCTGGGATTGGTTAGTAGTGTTGAGCGCGAATATTCGAATGGTGAATTTTGATCGCGAATATCGCCATTTCGAGAATTCGCTAATATTTAGAATATAGTGCTATATATTCATAAGTGCAAAAGAGGAGTTGTCCAGCCTTTCTTCGTGGTGATCCAAAAAGCACTTTATTGAGAAACAACTGCTAAAAACATCCAGATACAGGTTGCATAGGTCTACGCGTTTCGGGCAGAAAACAATTTAGCCCCTACTGATGACTGCTGTAACGGTCACGTACACACACACAGGGGGGAGAGTATAGTGACCACTGCGCTCCACCCTCACCCCTGGCCCTGCCTACTTGCCTCACGAGTCCTGATGACAGGGGACAACTGGACGGCAGTCCTTAACTTAGTATACGTGCGGGAAGGACAGACAAGACAAATAACGGCTAGTGAACGGACCGGGTCTTAACCAAGAGGACAACGCAGTACAGAGGGATAAGCAAAGAAGAAGGAGAAGCCGGGGTCATAAATACCAGGACAGTCGAGAAGTACCAAAGGAGTCCGCAAAGAATAGTCAGGTGGAAGCCGAGGTCAATATACCAGGAAGGATGAGCAGGCAAAGGATCGTCAGGGAACAGGATCAGGTAAGTACACAGGTATCCAACAACTGCCAGGAACCTAAAGTAACAGGCAACCTGTGGCCAGCAGGCTGCCTGTATTTATAGTGGGGAGTGAGGGTCATGTGACGTGGCCAGCGTCACATGACCGACAGACCGACCAGTCGAGCACCGAGTGATCAGCTCGGCGCTCAAGGCAGACCTAGGAGCAGGGAGCCTCCCAGCTAGCAAAGCCGCCCTGGGAACGAGGTCAAACACAGATCCTCGCTCCCGAAGCTAAGCAGCAGGTCTGCGGCTGTTGGGAGACCGAGTGTGCCTTGGGCACCCCGTTACAACTGCCCAACATACACTGAAATCTTCACCTTTATAGGGGGAAGAGAAAGCCGCACCTGGGGCAATCAAAGCGTCAAGCGGCTCCTCCCTCCTATAGAGGTGCATAATGGTAAAAACAAACTAAAAAGATACAGTCAGGTCCATAAATATTGGGACATGGACACAATTCTAACATTTTTGGCTCTATACACCACCACAATGGATTTGAAATGAAACAAACAAGATGTGCTTTACCTGCAGACTGTCAGCTTTAATTTGAGGGTATTTACATCCAAATCAGGTGAACGGTGCAGGAATTACAACAGTTTGCATATGTGCCTCCCACTTGTTAAGGAACCAAAAGTAATGGGACAATTGGCTTCTCAGCTGTTCCATGGCCAGGTGTGTGTTATTCCCTCATTATCCCAATTACAATCAGCAGATAAAAGGCCCAGAGGTCATTTCCAGTCTGCTATTTGCATTTGGAATCTGTTGCTGTCAACTCTCAAGATGAGATCCAAAGAGCTGTCACTATCAGTGTAGCAAGCCATCAATAGGCTGAAAAACAAAACAAACCCATCAGAGAGATAGCAAAAACATTAGGCGCGGCCAAAACAACTGTTTGGAACATTCTTAAAAAGAAGGAACGCACCGGTGAGCTCAGCAACACCAAAAGACCTGGAAGACCACGGAAAACAACTGTGGTGGATGACCGAAGAATTCTTTCCCTTGTGAAGAAAACACCCTTCACAACAGTTAGCCAGATCAAGAACACTATCCAGGAGGTAGGTGTTTGTGTGTCAAAGTCAACAATCAAGAGAAGACTTCACCAGAGTGAATACAGAGGGTTCATCACAAGATGTAAACCATTGGTGAGCCTCAAAAACAGGAAGGCCAGATTAGAGTTTGCCAAACAACATCTAAAAAAGCCTTCACAGTTTTGGAACAACATCCTATGGACAGATGAGACCAAGATCAACTTGTACCAGAGTGATGGGAAGAGAAGAGTATGGAGAAGGAAAGGAACTGCTCATGTATAGCTTGGAAGAAAGACGAGACAGAGGGGATATGATAGAAACTTTTAAATACATAAAGGGAATCAACAAGGTAAAAGAGGAAAGAATATTTAAAAGAAGAAAAACTGCTACAAGAGGACATAGTTTTAAATTAGAGGGGCGAAGGTTTAAAAGTAATATCAGGAAGTATTACTTTACTGAGAGAGTAGTGGATGCATGGAATAGCCTTCCTGCAGAAGTGGCAGCTGCAAATACAGTGGAGGAGTTTAAGCATGCATGGGATAGGCATAAGGCCATCCTTCATATAAGATAGGGCCAGGGGCTATCCATAGTATTTAGTATATTGGGCAGACTAGATGGACCAAATGGTTCTTATCTGCCGACACATTCTATGTTTCTATGATCCTAAGCATACCACCTCATCAGTGAAGCATGGTGGTGGTAGTGTCATGGCGTGGGCATGTATGGCTGCCAATGGAACTGGTTCTCTTGTATTTATTAATGATGTGACTGCTGACAAAAGCAGCAGGATGAATTCTGAAGTGTTTTGGGCAATATTATCTGCTCATATTCAGCCAAATGCTTCAGAACTCATTGGACGGCGCTTCATAGTGCAGATGGACAATGACCCAAAGAATACTGCAAAAGCAAGCAAAGAGTTTTTTAAGGGAAAGAAGTGGAATGTTTTGCAATGGCCAAGTCAATCACCTGACCTGAATCCGATTGAGCATGCATTTCACTTGCTGAAGACAAAACTGAAGGAAAAATGCCCCAAGAATAAGCAGGAACTGAAGACAGTTGCAGTAGAGGCCTGGCAGAGCATCACCAGGGATGAAACCCAGCGTCTGCTGATGTCTATTTGTTCCAGACTTCAGGCTGTAGTTGACTGCAAAGGATTTGCAACCAAGTATTAAAAAGTGAAAGTTTGATTTATGATTATTATTCTGTCTCATTATTTTTGGTCCCTTAACAAGTGGGAGGCACTTATGCAAACTGTTGTAATTCCTGCACCGTTCACCTGATTTGGATGTAAATACCCTCAAATTACAGCTGACAGTCTGCAGGTAAAGCACATCTTGTTTGTTTCATTTCAAATCCATTGTGGTGGTGTATAGAGCCAAAAATGTTAGAATTGTGTCAATGTTCCAATATTTATGGACCTGACTGTATATATAAATCATCCAGAATAACTTAAAAGATATGGGAAAATAGATGTTAGTATTGTAGGATTAATCCTACAATACTAACATCTATTTTCCCATATCTTTTAAGTTATTCAGGATGATTTAAATATATATTTTTAGTTTGTTTTTAGCACTATGCACCTCTATAGGAGGGAGGAGCTGCTTGACACTTTGATTGCCCCAGGTGCCTTGTTGTGCATTTTCATACGTATACAATATTATCTAATGACATTATAATCAAAATGAATGCTCATCTCATTGCCTTTAAGAATAAGATCAGCCTGAACCAAAGTTCTATTATGTAGCTGAAAAAGCCAAGATGAGTTCATGGCAAGTTCAGTTTATATAAAAAAATCAAAAAGAAAAACTTTACCAGAAGAAACTTGGATTATTCTTTTTCGATTACTAGGAAAGTTCTTCAGAACTGGTCCCATCTGAACTCTGTCGACCCGGTAACGTATATTTTGTTTACTACTCGTGATATTAATAAGATATTTCTCTCGGTATATAGCCAAGAGTTCCCATATTGTGGGAATATATAGTGTTAGGTGCCTCCATAATGCTGATTATTCTCTTAGCAAAGATGCATATTGTTAATGGAAGATCTGACATTATTTGAAAAGAGGACTAAACCCTTTGAAAGTTATTTTCCTTAGTCTGATTGCCGAGATGAATATTTTATCATATTAATATCATATATTTTTGATTGGTCATAGGAAAACAGAATCAAGGGATAACAGTTATTTTCCTGTAAATCCATGTTTTATTGTTATAGCCTGTTTTGATAACAGAAGATCCTAAGTTTCTCTTGGTATATGAGTCCGTTTGTTAAAAGTATGACACTGGTTGTCATAAATCATTAAATCATACTGTGCTGATCAAATAGGGGTGTGTTAACACCACCGTGTGGTACATTTTGGGTGTTACTTTGTAACTTCATCATTTGTTTTGCAGTTGTATTGTTTTTATATTCTTTGTTTTTATAATAAACGATTATATATTTTTGCATATACAATTGTCCCTTTGTTTCACTGCTTGCACAAATCAAATTAAGATACTTGATAAAAAGAACTTAGAGGCGTTTTTTATGTCCGCCTGAAGGATAATATAATTTTTATATTTTTTTTATCCTCTCTTTTATATGAAGATTCTTTTTCATATAGAAGATAAATGACATAAATGGAGGTTCCACCGAGATCGAGTAATTCTTGAATTGATTGTGCAAATAGTGAAAGGTTCCACATTTCTTCTTGGCTAGCCAGTGTGGTGTTACATCTGTGTATTAATTATTGATCAGAAAGATGAGTGTTACAGGCAGTGACCCGGGTAGTGGCTATGCTACAGCAGGCAGTCCTCCAAACCCAACGCAGCTGATCCATAATGTTGTTGAATATATACACTCACGGAACAAAATTGATAAAGATATAAATGAATGGATTAATGAGCTACAGGAAAAAGCCAAGGAAGAACGTGGGGATATATGGCAGTTAGGTGGCATGGTTGAAAGATACCTGACATATATTGATGTGTTGCAAGATAAAAACAAAAAGGACCAACACCTTTTATGCACATTGCCACCTGTTTTGTATGCATTAATGGCAGTCAGTACTCTTTCACAAAAGAGACATGAATCTGTGCAGGGAATGGAGATCTATATAACCCAGCTAGAAGCAGATCTCAGAGTCGCAGAGACCGAGATTAAGGACTTAAAATACAACCTTGATCTCAGCCATGATGCATATCAAAGGGCAAAAAGTGACTTAGAGGAGTTACATCTCCGGCATTCCAAAATTCAGCAGACAGGCAAATCAAGCCATACTAAAATTGATATTGATCAAAATCCGTTTGATACTGAGGGATTTCCAGACCCCCCAAATCTTACGCCCCAACATCTAGACATGTCGTCACATGCTCTTAAAGCAGACTGCATTCCAGACCACAAGCCAACAAGAAATGATGGCATGATTAGACAGGAGGCAATAACCCAATTAAATCGGGCATTCCAAACTGTAACCACCTAACTAGGTGCCAGCAACACAGAAACCCCTAGAAGCTTCTCTCCACATATTCCCCTGGAGAGAGATGTAAGGGTTAAATCCCCTGCGCCATATGTGTCTCATGGAAGTGATCAAAGTGCTTGTAATTCTGACAGTGATACGGGAAAGCGTGTGTCTTATTCCCTACCACGCAGGCATGAGTTTGCCCATAAGAAAGATCAGGGTTCCAGGCGACAAACATATGCTGAAGTGGTCTCTAGGAAGAAAAATCCTCAGTATTCAGAAAAAGATCAGAGTTCCTCAAGCATCATTAAGTTTCTGAATGCCCCTGTGCCCAAGTTCTCTAAGAAAGGTTCTTCTCAAATAGCAAACCACTTAGAACTGTATGAATTCTCTATGGATTCTTTAAAGTTGTACTCTGATGTTGACAGGATCAGATTCCTACCATGGGCATTTGATGATAGGTACCGTCCTTATTTTACTTCCTTTAGGGATAGAGGAATTCAAAATTGGCAAGATGTTTTGCATGAAATTAAACTAGAATTTGGACCTTAACGAACCATTACTGCTGCAAAACGTGAGATATATAAACTTACATGTAGGCCCAATCAGAGTCCCCGTGAATTCCTCTCTGTCCTTAAAAATGCCTATGGGTTAGCATATAGGTCCCCAAATTGGGAATCTGAAGAGTTTAAGCAGCTGTTCTATGATGCAATGCCAACCCAAATCAAACTTAGCCTAGCTAGAGATCTTGATATTGAAGCTCCCTTGGATAGGTTGGTGACGGCTGCCACCACACTATATAATATCAGTGAGTGCCATGAAACAGGTGAGAGAAGGTTCAAAAAGTCGCCAGAGCAAAATGTAGCTGAAGCTAAGGTAAACCCTAGCTTGGGATTTGAAACGCAGCCACGTAAATACCCTCAATCTACAGGACCTGTCCAACAAACCCAGCGACAACAGGTAGGACCCAAACAGATAAAACCCCAAAACCTCAATGGGTCAGAGGGAGATAATTCTGGTGCTGAAAGGTCTAACTACCGTCCCTATTACAAAAGGGGTCCCCAGGGATCTAGGCCCTTTAACAACAGGGGTTCCCAGGGATACAGGAACTGGAACAACAGGCCCAGACAACAAAGGGAAGATAGGCAAGAACCCTCAAATTCACCTAGGAGTAGGTCACCCACCAATAACCAGGCCGCCCCACAAAATCAAAATGTACGCATACCAAACAGGTTTGATCAACTGGCCGAACAAATGACCCAGCTGTATGACATTGTAAGTAAGTTGTCCCAGGGGTCCCAAGGAAAACAGCCTGAACCTTTTTTAGGGGCAACTCCAGGTCCCAGCTCAGCCCCATAAAACAAATAGGGCAGGGTCAAAGCCCAGGCCAACGCAAGGTTATCAAGGTGGTTGAGGAAGAATCTAAATTGACTTCTAATCATATTTTGCCTTGCAGTGCTCCTGACCCTAAAGTTGGGGCCAGGGAGGAGGTGTCTAATATGTTATCTATTTTGCAGACTAATCTTGTCAATCCATACAATCCTGTGTCTTCTCCAACAAGTGATCCTATCGTATCAGTGTCAGGCTGTGAACCGTCTATAAACTGTGACTTAGTCAAGCTTTCCCCTAAGGTGGGGGCTACTACTCCTGCTCCCTGCAGCAGGAATGTGAAGGATTCACCAGAGGTTGCGACGCTGCAGAGAGGTCACGCTCTCAGAAAACAGGAAAAGAACACTCACCCTAACTTCTTATGTGATTTGTTTCAGGTCAAAGGCCGATATTTCGTGGACTCCTACCTTCAAGATGAGCATATCGGGCCAATCAGGGGTTTAATTGATACAGGATCACAGGCAACTATCTTATCACATAGTTATTTCCAACAGGTTCTGGATTTAACAGCAAAGAGACCGAGATTGAAATCATTCAATGGCTCTCTGATAAGTGTAGGTGGAGACACTTTGCAGGTAAAAGGTACATCATGGTTGACATTCAAAATTGGCAAGAAGACAATTAAGCACCCCACACTGATTGTGGACCTTCCATATGATTGGCTGATGATAGGAATTGACCTTCTGAAAAGGTTGAGCTCCATAATAGACTTCATTAATGTAGCAATCTGGACTCAGGTAAAGGCACCCATCGCCTATGATTATTCTTGCAATGCACAAACCCAACATAGTTGTCATGTGATTGAAGAAAGGCCTAACTCTGTTGAATTTCATTTTAGGAACAGTCAAACGCCGGATGTCACGATCCTGAAAAATGGTAAGCCCGAGGAAGCTGTCAACGGTGCCGCTCATATCATTACTATCCAGAAGGACAGAATCGAGAAGATTACCCTAGATGAGGATGTATTGACTATTTCCCTTGAAGGGGGAAGTCACAAAATCGCGGACCTAGCCAAATATACTCAATCCATGGTACAGATTGAAAGGGTCAATGACAATTTATTGATTCCCATACAGGTGAACAATATAGCCCGGGTGAAATATGCCAAGTTGGATCTGAAATCCGAAGCCAGCTACATAAGCTTAGGACTCTTGAAACAGGTCACCAATCCTAAAATAATAAAAATTTCCTCTCCACAGGAACAATGGGTTCATGATCTGGATGGAGATTCCCAGAGTCATAATGTGGTTGCAAAATGTCTTTTGTCTATCTCCATAGGAAGTAAGACTACGGAACACATTTTCATCGTGTTGAATGAACCACGGCATCAGATATATATGGGTAATGACCTTCTGCACCGATTTGCCGTGCAGATTGATCTGGTAAATAATACCCTCTGGTCCAGATTACCGGGAGACCCAGAGGGATTCCAGGATGTGAAGCAAGCCTTGAGATGGGGACAACAGATGCCCTATGCTGTGAGTATCATGGTTGCCGAGGAGGTTAAAATCCCTGAAGGATGTAAACCATTTCTTCTTCCCATTCAAGTGAAGAAGGGACAAACTCTGAAGAACGCAGACACTTTGATCTGTTTGTCCAACTGGATGCAGAAACTCGGCCTACAGGTAAAACCCACTCCTATAATTAACATCCATCAGGATCCATTGCACATGATAATCCAAAACATGGCTCCCCATAACATATCCCTGCAGAAGAACAAAGTAATTGGTCTAGCTATGGATTCGGAATACTATACTTTTGTGTTCCAGAATGATGTAATTGGACTTATTCCTGATGAATACCTAACAGAAGAACAAATATTGGAACAATGTTTTTCCTCAACACCTGAGGGGTTATTCAATATCCACTCTGTTTATCCTTTCAGTCCTGAAGAAGGTACATGCCACATCGAAGAGTCATCATTGGTTTTCAACCAGGAGATCAAAGAAAAGGAGTATGAGTCATGCCAACAAGGAAAGGATAAGGTACGCTACACCCAAAATGATTTAACTAGTGAGCTTGAAGAAACTTACGAGTTAAGTCAGCCTGAAATCTTTCCAGAATTTCAGGAACGGGTGGAAGAGCAAATCTCTATAGCTAACGCGTGCTCCAATGAGTCAGAGCGTCAACAGCTAAAGGAGCTCTTCACAGAATTCCAGGACATGTTTGCCAAGGATTCTTATGATTGTGGGGAAACAGACCTGCATGTCGCAAGAATCCAGACAGATCCTGATGCACCCCCTGTCTTTGTCAAACAATACCGACTTCCGCTGGCGGCTTACGAGTCCCTATCGGAAATCGTCAAAAACCTGGAGAGGAGGGGCATCATCCGTCCAATACATAGCTCGTTCAAGCATCCTATACTTGGAGTCCTCAAACCCAACGGTCAATTTCGTCTCTGCTCGGACCTAAGACAATTGAACAAACGTGTTTACATGTCCGGATAGCCCATGCCATACATTGAACAGTGTTTGGCGCAAATTCAAGGATCCAAAATTTTCACCGCCCTTTACTGTGCACAAGGATATTGGACGATTAAAGTGGACGAAAGGGATCAGTACAAGCTGGCCTTTACATTTGGAAAGACACAATATGCATGGACCCGACTACCCTTCGGGTACATAAATGCGGGCCATGAATTTGCTGTGTTCATGCATAAGGCAATGCCTGATGCCACTGAACGAGGTACCTTATCCTATGTGGATGACATTCTAATCAAAAGCACAACTTTTGAGGAACACATTGTAGAACTGAAGCATGTACTAACCCAACTTAGAAAAGCTGGTGTGAAACTTTCTTTGCAGAAGGCTCAATGGTGTCGTGCCAAGGTAAATTTCTTAGGTCATGAAATCACTGCTGATGGGATCAACCCACAGAAGAAGGTGGAAGCAGTGATCAACACCAAGTCACCTACAAATCTCAAGGAGTTGAGATCTTTCTTGGGCATGATGAACTATTCCCGTAAGTTTATAGATAATTATGCTGAAATTACAAAACCTCTTTTGCAGTTGCTGAAGAAAGGAGTGAAATGGGAATGGAGTGAGCGTCATGAGCAAGCTGTGAATGAACTCAAGGCCAAGCTTGTCCAGGCCCCATGCCTTGCATATCCAGAGGGTGGAAAACCTTTCTTCGTGGAAACAGGTTTCACTGACAAAAGCATGACAAACAGGTTTCACTGACAAAAAAAGTCCTTTTCCAGAAAAAGGAAAACCTGAACAAGATCATCGCCTATGCCAGCATATCCTTATCACCGGTTGAGGTAAAATTCAACAGTTGTGAGAAAGCATTACTGTCAACAGTGTGGGCTTTACAATATTTCAGGAGCTTCATTCAAGGTGAAAAGATAATTGTGGAAACTGCACACCAACCGCTGCAATATTTGCAAAGTGACAAGATCAAGGATGGGAATCTGTCAAACAGCAGGATAACCGCCTGGACGATGTCCTTAATGGGATGGCCATTGGGATTAGCTGAATTGCATGATTGTTCCAACGCGGAACAGGGAGGTAAGTCACCAGAAAATGATTTCTTGGAGGAACAATCATCATCCCCATATAAATCTTATGAAGAGGAGTACTGCAAATCATTACCATATGTATATGTAGACGGCTGTTCTTTCCATACGGATGTAGGAAATGAGCGTACACTGGTTGCAGGTGTCGGAATTGCATGGAATAATATATTCCCGGACATATCCGTCGGATACAAAATTGGCCCCAAAAGTAGCCAAGTCGCAGAACTCGCTGCTGTGTACAAAGCCGTACAAATGGCTATCAAATATGATATTAAAGAGTTTTCCATAATCACAGATTCTGACTATATTCGTAATAGCTTTGTGGAATACTTCCCCGGATGGAAAAGATCCAACATGATGAGAAGTAATAACAAGCCAGTCAAGTATGGTAAGATGTTTTGTGAAATCAATGAAATGGTTATTACCCACAGTCTTACAATTTACTGGAAGAAGGTAAAGGGTCATTCAAAGTATCCAGGTATGGACAAGGAAGGAAATGACCTAGCAGACTCCCTCGCTAAACAAGAAGCCATCAATGGAGAAGTTTTGGATGTGGATGATCTCATGGGAACGATTCAAGTGGATGCAACAACAAGAAGTCAGGCCCAAAAAGGAACTGAAGCCAATGTGTTGCAATGGAGCCAAGATTCCCCTAGTGAGGATCTCATCATGAGCCAAAAGGGGGATCCAATTATTGGTGCTTTTTATAAACACATTGAAGATCCACAGAATTGTCCCATAAATACTGAAGATTGTGATGGCAAAGAGGAGTTGCGGATTTTGATGAAGGGTAAGTGCCAATTCTCGTTGCAGGATGGATTGTTAATTAGGATCTCAAAGAATGGTATCACGCAATGGGTAGTGCCCGCAACATACCGAGGTTTGATGCTACAACACGCCCATGATGCCCCGACAGCTGGTCACCGAGGTGAGAATTTGACGTACGAATTGTTACGGGACTACGCTTATTGGCCACATATGTTGCAAGATGTTCGCACGTATTGTCAAGGATGTCTAATCTGTCCTCAATTCCAGCCACAGACACCCACTCATCGAGCGCCGCTGATGAAAAGGGGGATGTCCATGCCATGGTCAGACATCCAAATTGACTTCATCGGACCTGTAACGGTCATGTCCACACACACACAGGGGAAAGGATAGTGACCACTGAGCTCCACCCTCACCCCTGGCCCTGCCTACTTGCCTCACGAGTCCTGATGACAGGGGACAACTGGACGACAGTCCCTAACTTAGGATATGTGCAGGGAAGACAGACAAGACAAAATACGGAACATGAACGGACCGGGTCAGAACCAAGAGAGCTACGCAGTACAAAGGATTAAGCAAAGAATGGTCAGGAGAAGCCGGGGTCAAATACCAGGAGAGCAGAAAAGTACAAGAGGAGTCCTAAGAAAGTAGTCAGGTGGGAGCCGAGGTCACAATACCAGGACGGATGCGCAGTACAGGAGGAGCAGACAAAAGGATGGTCAGGGAACAGGATCAGGTAAGTATTCAGCAGTCCAACAAATAGCCAGGAACCTAGAAATTAACAGGCAACCTGTAGCCAGCAGGATGCCTGTATTTATAGTGGGGAGTGAGGGTCATGTGACGTGGCCAGCGTCACATGACCGACAGACCAACCAGTCGAGCACCGAGTGATCAGCTCGGCGCTCAAGGCAGACTAGGAGCAGGGAGCCACCCAGCTAGTAAAGCCGCCTTGGGAATGAGGTCAAACACAGAACCTCATTCCAAAAGCTAAGCAACAGGTCTGCGGGCAATGGGGGACCGAGTGCACCTTTGGAACCCCGTGACAGTACCCCCCCTTTTACGAGGGGCCACCGGACCCAAGACTTCAGGCGATGGCTTTTCAGGGTGTTCTAAATGAAATTTACGAACAAGTCTAGGAGCATGAACCTCCCTGGCAGGTACCCAAGATCTCTCTTCAGGTCCATACCCCTTCCAGTGAATCAGGTACTGCAAGGAATTACGCACCTTCCTGACATCCACTATTTTAGACACCACATACTCGACAGCATCATTAACAAGAACCGGCGGAGGCGAGGCTTTTGATGGTACTACCAGTTCAAAATATTTTTTAAGCAGAGATTTGTGGAACACATTATGAATGTGGAATGACTCAGGCAGCTCCAACCTAAAAGATACCGGGTTAATCACTTCCGTGATCTTATATGGTCCAATAAAACGAGGAGCAAATTTTTTAGAAGTTACCTTGAGAGATAGATTCTTGGAGGACAACCATACTTTATCCCCAACCTGAAAGTTTACCCCCCTTGAACGTCTCCTATCGGCCTTGAGTTTTTGAGAACATTGAGCCTTTTCTAGGTTCGATTGAACCCGGCCCCAAACTGTGCACAGTTCGGAGGAGAGTTTATCCGCTTCAGGGTTAGAGGAGGAGACGGACGACCCAGAATGAAAACGGGGATGAAAACCATGGTTACAAAAGAAAGGGGAGACCCCAGCGGAAGAATTGACACGGTTATTCAAAGCAAATTCAGCCAACGGAAGGAATTTGACCCATAATTGCTGGTCATCAGCAACATACAACCTCAAGAATTGTTCCACAGACTGATTAAGGCGTTCAGTCTGCCCATTACTCTCAGGATGGTAGGCGGAAGAAAAAGACAATGAAATTTTACATCTTTGACAGAAGGCCCTCCAGAATTTGGACACAAACTGCACACCCCTGTCAGAAACAATATTTTCCGGGATGCCATGTAAACGAACAATCTCTCTCACAAAAATAGATGCCAGGGTTTTAGCATTCGGAAGTTTAGACAGGGGAATGAAATGAACCATCTTGCTAAACCTATCGACCACTACCCAAAGCACAGTCTTACCCTCCTCCAGCGGTAGGTCAGTTATAAAGTCCATCGAGATATGGGACCAGGGTCTACTGGGAATGGGTAGGGGTCGTAGGTTACCAGCAGGGCGAGTCCTAGGTGTCTTAGACCTGGTACAAACCTCACAGGCTGACACGTAGGACTTAACATCCCTGGTCAGAGTGGGCCACCAATAAGATCTAGAAACCAGATCCTTAGTGCCCTCAACACCCGGATGTCCACAAAAGGCAGAATCGTGACACTCCCCCAACAGCTGGAGACGAAATTGTACGGGAACAAACAACTTATCTGTTGGGGTGGATGCCGGTGCCAGATGTTGTTCAGCCTTAATGCGAGCCGAGATATCCTGGGTTAGAGCTGCTAAGAAGATGTTTGCTGGTAGGATGGATTCAGGCGGCGTCTCAGTGGGTTGAAAAGCATGGAAGCTCCGAGATAATGCGTCTGCTTTCACATTTTTACTTCCCGGCCTGAACGTAATGGAGAAATCAAAACGGGTAAAAAACAGAGCCCATCGGGCTTGTCGGGGATTCAACCTCTTAGCTGACTCGAGAAACATTAGGTTTTTATGATCAGTGACAACAGTTACTCGATGCCTTGCCCCCTCCAAAAAATGCCTCCACTCCTCAAATGCCCATTTAATAGCCAGCAGCTCCCTATTCCCTATGTCGTAGTTTCTCTCCGTGGGAGAGAATTTCCTGGAGAAGAAGGCACACGGTCTTAGGTTAGTGAGGCTAGCAGGACCTTGTGAAAGGACTGCTCCTGCGCCATCCTCGGACGCATTCACCTCCACAATAAAAGGTTTCTCCTGATCAGGCTGGATAAGAGGTCGGTCAATGGCTTAGCAATTACAGAAAAATTCATGATAAATTTACGATAGTAATTAGCGAAACCCAAAAACCGTTGTAAAGCCTTTAAGGATGAAGGCCTTACCCATTCCTTAATTGCTAAAACCTTACCAGGATCCATCTTAAAGGCGTGAGGAGTCAAAACATGCCCTAGAAACAGTATCTCCTGTACACCAAAGACACATTTCTCTTGCTTAGCGGATAGCTGGTTCTCTCTCAACACCTCTAATACTTGTTTGACATGAGACACATGAGATTCGAAATCTGGAGAGAATATCAAAATGTCGTCAAGATAGACAATAATAAATTTACCTAAGAACTCCCTGAGAATATCGTTCATTAAGTTTTGGAACACAGCTGGGGCATTGCTGAGTCCAAAAGGCATCACCTGATATTCAAAGTGTCCTATCGGAGTATTGAACGCGGTCTTTCATTCGTCTCCCTCCTTGATTCGGATTAGATTGTATGCCCCTTTCAGGTCAATCTTGGAAAACCAGGTTGCCCCCAGAACCTGGTTAAATAAATCCGGAATCAATGGGAGAGAGTATCTATTTTGGACAGTGATCTTATTCAATCTCCGGTAATCAATACAAGGCCTAAGACCACCATCCTTCTTTTTAACAAAGAAAAACCCTGCTCCCATAGGAGAGACTGAAGGTCTAATATGCCCTTTAGCAAGGCTCTCCTTAATATAATCTTCCATAGCCTTGCGTTCGGGCCCTGAAAGATTATAAATTCGCCCTTTAGGAAAGTCGGCACCCTCTATTAGCTCTATGGAGCAATCATAAGGTCTATGGGGGGGGTAGAACCTCTGGAGTAGGGGATGAGAATACATCAGAAAATTCTTTAATAACTGAGGGTAATGTATTAGACCTTACTGCCTGGACCACGGACAAGCATGAGTCACACTTAGGTCCCCATTCCACCAACTCTCCTTTGGACCAATCAATTGTGGGGTTATGTAAACGGAGCCAAGGCAACCCTAGTACCACCTCAACCGGTAGGTTCTCCAGGACTAAAAGAGAACATCTCTCGGAGTGGCACACACCCACGGTCAGAGAAATTTCAGAGGTACATGACCTCACCGTACCACCCATCAGGGGAGTAGCATCAATAGCAAACATTGGAATACCCAATTTACTAGCAAATTCAAAGTCAATAAAGCTGGCCGCTGAACCAGAATCAATAAAGGCCTTACCCGGCCACTTATTAACCCCCAGAGAAATTGTTATGGGTACCAAAAGCTTATATTTAGAAAAATCAGGGTGTACCTGGTCTTTAGGTTGTCTTGCCTTAGGAGATTTGTCAGAGAGGACCCTCTTAGGACACTTTGTGATCCAATGGCCAGGATCTCCACAGTAGAAGCACTCTCCGCGTCTGCGACGAAGATTACTCCGGGTCATGCCAACCTGCATGGGTTCCTCGGTGGAGGCCTCAGTGTTGTCCCTGGAAAAGGCCTCTGGCTGGAACACCATCTGAGAACAGAACTGTCGTTCTTGTCGTCTCTCTCTAACTCGTCGGTCAAGTCGGACAACTAGTGTCATCATCTCCTCTAAGGTCTCTGGAATTTGATAACTGACTAATAGATCTTTTAAATTATTAGACAGACCAGACCTAAACTGACTCTTCAGGGCTGGTTCATTCCATCCTGAGGGGACACACCACCGTCTGAATTGGGTGCAATACTCCTCTGCAGGGTGATGGCCCTGAACCAGTGCTCTAAGAGCCGTCTCGGCTACCAGGGCCCTGTCTGGTTCGTCATAGAGGGTAGCCAGGGCCTGAAAAAAAACCTCCACAGAAGTCAGACAACTGGCCCCAGGAGGTAACGAGAATGCCCAGGCCTGGGGATCACCCTGTAGAAGAGAAATGATAATCCCCACGCGTTGGCTCTCGGGACCGGAGGACACGGGGCGCAAACGGAAGTAGAGTTTGCAACTCTCCTTAAAGGAGAGAAACCTCCTCCGGTCTCCAGAAAAGAGCTCTGGGAGCTCGATCTGGGGCTCAAAATGTGGACTGGAGGGCAGAGGAGTGGAAGAACCTTGCCCTAACTCAAAAGAACGGAGTTTCTCTCCTAGCTCCTGCACCACCTGTGTCAAGCTAGAGACATGGTCAGTCAGGGTAGTAAGCGGATTCATGATACAGTGGTTATTGGGCCTGTTAATCTGTAACGGTCACGTCCACACACACACACAGGGGAAAGGATAGTGACCACTGCGCTCCACCCTCACACCTTGCCCTGCCTACTTGCCTCACGAGTCCTGATGACAGGGGACAACTGGACGACAGTCCCTAACTTAGGATATGTGCAGGGAAGACAGACAAGACAAAATACGGAACATGAACGGACCGGGTCAGAACCAAGAGAGCTACGCAGTACAAAGGATTAAGCAAAGAATGGTCAGTAGAAGCCGGGGTCAAATACCAGGAGAGCAGAAAAGTACAAGAGGAGTCCTAAGAGAGTAGTCAGGTGGGAGCCGAGGTCACAATACCAGGACGGATGCGCAGTACAGGAGGAGCAGGCAAAAGGATGGTCAGGGAACAGGATCAGGTAAGTATTCAGCAGTCCAACAAATAGCCAGGAACCTAGAAATTAACAGGCAACCTGTAGCCAGCAGGATGCCTGTATTTATAGTGGGGAGTGAGGGTCATGTGACGTGGCCAGCGTCACATGACCGACAGACCAACCAGTCGAGCACCGAGTGATCAGCTCGGCGCTCAAGGCAGACTAGGAGCAGGGAGCCACCCAGCTAGTAAAGCCGCCCTGGGAATGAGGTCAAACACAGAACCTCATTCCAAAAGCTAAGCAACAGGTCTGCGGGCAATGGGGGACCGAGTGCACCTTCGGAACCCCGTGACAGGACCAGTAACAACCTCATCAAAAGGCAACAGATACATGCTAACCATGACTTGCTTGTTCACAAAATGGGTGGAATGTTTGCCTTGTAAAACATGCAGTTCAAGCGTATGTGCATCTCTTCTCATTAACCACATATTTTCCAGGTTTAGTCTTCCCCAACGCATCGAGTCCGATCGTGGAAGTCATTTCACTAGTGAGGTGATGACAAAGATGTGGGAGATACTGGGGGTAAAAAGGAAGCTGCATATAGCTTATCGGCCAGCCTCTAGTGGTGGAGTGGAACGCTACAACCAATCCATTGTGAATATTCTAAAAAAGTTTGTCAATGAATCCGGTAAGGACTGGGATGTCAAATTGCCTTTGGTTCTTATGGCCATCAGAGCCACCCCAAGCGCAGCAACCAAACTTTCTCCCTTCGAAATGATCACAGGCAGGAGGATGGTGTTACCCCAACATTTGCTATACCGGACGACAGACCACAATCTAATAAATGCTACAACATCTCATCAATATGTGGAAAATCTACGCAAGCACCTTCAGCATGCTTCTGCATTCGCCCAGAAGAATATAGAGAAAGCCGAAATAAGTGCTAAGACATACTACGATCTGAAGACCACACAGAAGGAATATCAAATTTCCGATCAGATTTATCTCTATAACTTCGCTCGGGATCAAGTGAAGGAGAGAAAGTTCTTACCTTCCTGGAAAGGACCTTATGTCATCACTGACAAGTTGTCACCTGTGGTCTACAAGATAAAAATCCCTAAGGGGGATGAATTTGTAGAAAAATGGGTGCACATTAACCAGTTACGTGTTTGTCAACCTAGCTCACGACTTCGCAAGATAGAAGGAGTTGGATGAAGAGAGGTGAAGAGATTTTACGGTTCCAGCTAAAGATGGAAACCAGGATTGGTATTGTATGAACAAACATGTATACTAACCATCCTCATGTGTGTTTCCTCCGTAACTAAACATCTATTCATATAATGTGTTATATATAAATCGATACATTGTTACACATAGATATGTCATACCATGTATTTACCATTTAGAAGGTATTGTAGAAGGTACAGAAACAAGTGAGTTTATGTTAATTGGATTTCTGGGATATAAAAATGCTATTTCAAAACAATAGTTATTCATGGATGTAGATAAGTGAAATGTACAAGTTCCAATGCCAAGCATCAAAGCTGCTATATAAAATTTTCATCAAGTCAACCTATATTTTAAAAAGATAGAAGAAGACAGTCAACTCCAAGTCCAGGATATAGGTAATTAAAAGTGTCAGGAAAAGACCTTCCTCAATGATTTATATAAAAAGGTCAACGAAGTCATGAGAACATATTATTAGATATTTAATTTTAATGCTTAAAAGTTGTGATGTTCATCTACAGTACCGTAGTGCCATCTGGAGGCAGATGGACAATATTATATTATTTCATTATTTGTTCATTATTTGTTCTATACCATATTAGGAGTTGATGTGACATCACCACCTTACCTGATTGGGAATCCCTAATTTAAAGGGGATGATTCTTAGATAAGGGGGGGAATAATTACTCGTGTGCGGAGTAGCATGAAAAGGAAGAGCTAGAGGGAGAGAAAAAAAAAAGATCCAAAGATCCATATATCCATTGATACATCCATTCATTCAATCAAAAAGAAAAACTTTACCAGAAGAAACTTGGATTATTCTTTTTGGATTACTAGGAAAGTTCTTCAGAACTGGTCCCATCTGAACTCTGTCTACCTTTGACCCGGTAACGTATATTTTGTTTACTACTCGTGGTATTAATAAAGATATTTCTCTCGGTATATAGCCAAGAGTTCCCATATTGTGGGAATATATAGTGTTAGGTGCCTCCATAATGCTGATTATTCTCTTAGCAAAGATGCATATTGTTAATGGAAGATCTGACATTATTTGAAAAGAGGACTAAACCCTTGGAAAGTTATTTTCCTTAGTCTGATTGCCGAGATAAATATTTTATCATATTAATATCATATATTTTTGATTGGTCATAGGAAAACAGAATCAAGGGATAACAGTTATTTTCCTGTAAATCCATGTTTTATTGTTATAGCCTGTTTTGATAACAGAAGATCCTAAGTTTCTCTTGGTATATGAGTCCGTTTGTTAAAAGTATGACACTGGTTGTCATAAATCATTAAATCATACTGTGAGGATCAAATAGGGGTGTGTTAACACCACCGTGTGGTACATTTTGGGTGTTACTTTGTAACTTCATCATTTGTTTTGCAGTTGTATTGTTTTTATATTCTTTGTTTTTATAATAAACGATTATATATTTTTGCATATACAATTGTCCCTTTGTTTCACTGCTTGCACAAATCAAATTAAGATACTTGATAAAAAGAACTTAGAGGCGTTTTGTATGTCCGCCTGAAGGATAATATAATTTTTATATTTTTTTTTATCCTCTCTTTCATATGAAGATTCTTTTTTATATAGAAGATATATGACACCCTATAAAGGTGAAGATTTCAGTGTATGTTGAGCAGTCATGAGTAAGGTTAGAGTTTAGCCCCTTTAGGATGCAGACAATTTTAGAAATTATGGGGGAGATTTATGAAAACTGGAGTAAAGGAAAACTGGTTTGGTTCAGATTGATTCCGTCTTTCATTTTCCAAAGGAGATTCAAATATGCAGTATATAAGAGCGCTCTCCAGGAGTACCTAATTGGCGTCCCCGGATTCCCAACCCGCATGCGCATAAAATCAAAGTGTCGGCACTAGCGCAGGGATTAAATACAGACAACAACAGCCGTAAAAGGATCATGAAATAACATCACGTATGTATAAACGGCTCTACAACTAACCAACAATCCGGGCTCAACAGAGATTACGGTAAGCAGAGGCCATACAAACTATCTGATCTGTTACATCTGTGTCTGATACAGACTTGAGAAACACATGAATGGGACTGCATGATTGCAGGATAGTAGTGCGATACAGATAATCATCAAATGCTTCATTCAGCCCTATTCAGACACGTCTGTCCAACCTATACTCAACACATATAAGAACACTATGGAACTTTGAGAGAAGAGTTGAGGGACTGTGACTATATGCTAATTGTTAACAGTGAGTATAATAAGGTTATACTGTTTTATATGAAATCTTAGCCAGTCTTGTATGTTGTCTATTTTTATTAACCACTTCAGCCCCCCTAGCTTAAACACCCTTAATGACCAGACCACTTTTTACAATTCTGCACTACTCTAGTTTCACGGTTTATTGCTCGGTCATACAACTTACCACCCAAATTAATTTTACCTACTTTTCTTCTAACTAATAGAGCTTTCATTTGGTGGTATTTCATTGCTGCTGAAGTTTTTACTTTTTTTTATATTAATCGAAATTTACCGAAATTTTTGCAGAAAAATGACATTTTTCACTTTCGGTTGTAAAATTTTTCAAATAAAACTACATTTCTATATAAATTTTTCTCTAAATTTATTGTTCTACATGTCTTTGATAAAAAAAAAATGCAATAAGTGTATATTTATTGGTTTGGGTAAAAGTTATTTGAATTTCCGCATTTTGAAGCAGCTCTGACTTTCTGAGCACCTGTCATGTTTCCTGAGGTTCTACAATGCCCATACAGCAGGAACACCCCACAAATGACCACATTTCGGAAAGTAGACACCCTAAGGTATTCGATGATGGGCAGTTATTAATTTTTTCTTACAAAGTCTCATATTCCACTAACTTGTGACAAAAAATAAAAACTTCCATGAACTCACTATGCCCATCACGAAATACCTTGGGGTGTCTTCTTTCCAAAATGGGGTCACTTGTTGGGTAGTTATACTGCACTGGCATTTTAGGTGACCTAAAGCCTGAGAAGTAATTTGGAATCCAAATGCCTAAAAAATGCCCTGTGAAATCCTAAAGGTGATCTTTAGAATTTGGGCCCCTTTGGGCACCTAGGCTGCAAAAAAGTGTCACACATGTGGTATCGCCGTACTCAGGAGAAGTAGGGCAATGTGTTTTGGGGTGTATTTTTACATATACCCATGCTGGGTGAGAGAAATATCTCTCTAAAAGTCAACTTTTCCCATTTTTTTTATACAAAGTTGTCATATGAGAGAGATATTTCTCTCACCCAGCATGGGTATATGTAAAATGACACCCCAAAACACATTGCCCAACTTCTCCTGAGTACGGCAATACCACATGTGTGACACTTTTTTGCAGACTAGGTGCGCAAAGGGGCCCAAATTCCTTTTAGGAGGGCATTTTTAGACATTTAGATTCCTGACTTCCTCTCACGCTTTAAGGCCCCTAAAATGCCAGGGCAGTATAAATACCCCACATGTGACCCCATTTTGGAAAGAAGACACCCAAGGTATTCCGTGAGGGGCATGGCGAGTTCATAGAATTTTTTTTTTTTGGCACAAGTTAGCGGAAATGTTTTATATATATTTTTTTCTCACAAAGTCTCCCTTTCCGCTAACTTGTGACAAAAAGTTCAATCTTTCATGGACTCAATATGCCACTCAGCGAATACCTTGGGGTGTCTTCTTTCCGAAATGGGGTCACATGTGGGGTATTTATACTGCCCTGGCATTTTAGGGGCCCTAAACCGTGAGAAGAAGTCTGGAATATAAATGTCATAAAAATTACAGGGGGGTGATCAATGACAGGGGGGTGATCAGGGAGTCTATATGGGGTGATCACCCCCCTGTAAGGCTCCATTCAGACATCCGTATGTGTTTTGCGGATCCATAGATCCGCGGATCCGCAAAACACATACGGACGTCTGAATGGAGCCTTACAGGGGGGTGATCAATGACAGGGGGGTGATCAGGGAGTCTATATGGGGTGATCACCCCCCTGTAAGGCTCCATTCAGACATCCGTATGTGTTTTGCGGATCCGTGGATCCATGGATCCGCAAAACACATACGGACATCTGAATGGAGCCTTACAGGGGGGTGATCAATGACAGGGGGGTGATCAGGGAGTCTATATGGGGTGATCACCCCCCTGTCATTGATCACCCCCCTGTAAGGCTCCATTCAGACGTCCGTATGTGTTTTGCGGATCCGCGGATCCGTAAAACACATACGGACGTCTGAATGGAGCCTTACAGGGGGGTGATCAATGACAGGGGGTGATCAGGGAGTCTATATGGGGTGATCAGGGGTTAATAAGAGGTTAATAAGTGACAGGGGGGGTGTAGTGTAGTGGTGTTTGGTGCTACTTTACAGAGCTGCCTGTGTCCTCTGGTGGTCGATCCAAGCAAAAGGGACTACCAGAGGACCAGGTAGCAGGTATATTAGACACTGTTGTCAAAACAGCGTCTAATATACCCTTCAGGGGTTAAAAAAATAACATCTACTTGTGTGCGCAGATGGTCCGATTGAGGCCGATGCCCATAAGTATCTATCGGGCATGCGCGGCAACTGACAATATCGGGGAATGTAAGAGCTGCCCAGCGCAGTGAATAATAATGAGCTGGGCGGCGCTAGGAAGCGACAGTTGAGGCGCGGCTGGGCATGAAGGTAGGAGAAAAAACGCCCCTTGGGCATAAAGAAATGTGATTGACAGAAAAATATAAAGTTGTTTTTACACGGTTTACAATGCGGACAGGGGGTACTTTTATATCATTGGAATACACTTTAATAGATCTATGACTACATAGGAATAACTAAAAATGTTTATAGGGCCTGTCAGTGTCCCTTTAAAGGCATTATTTAATTTTCCATACAATGTAAAGTAAATCTTTGAAAAAATTATTTGTGGGGGCTGAACAAAAAAAATCAAAACACAATTCTTCCATTGTTGATGGGGTTATGTTTTAACGCCATTCACTATGTGGTAAAAATGATGAGTTTACCTTTTCCTTGGGTGAATACAATTGTGACAATACCAAATTTATATAGTTTTTATATATCGGTTACTAATTTTAACAGATTAAAGCCTTTTCAAAAATAAACATTTGTGTTGTTTTGCCATATTATGACACTCATAGCTATTCTGTCGACGGAGGTGGGTGACTCATGTTTTGTGGGACGAGCTGCAGTTTATAATAGTATCATTTTGGGGATTGTGTAACTTTTAGATAATTTTTTTATTCCTTTTTTTTTAGGGAGGCTGGAACCATAAAACACAATTCTGGTGTTGGGATTGTTTTTTTTTTTTTTCACTGCATGTAATAAGCAGCATTATGGGATGACATTTTTGAAGGCTTTTATGTCACTTTTGTAACTTAAAAAAATCAGTCTTTATAAATTAACCCACGATAATTTAATTTCAGAATTTCAGAAATTTTTGGACACTTAGTTTTTTTATATGAAGAATGGAATTTTTTTTCAATTTTTTTATAATATTAATAACTTTATTGAACAGATTTTTTCTTTTTTTTAAAGTCCTATTAGAGGACCTGAACCTACAATCATTCAATCACTTGTACTAGTCACAGCAATATTACCAGCATTCTATGATGCTGCAGGGTTAAAGAGCTGTGATCAGAGTTATCTCCAATCCCGCCCACTGCAGGTGGGTGCTAGTTGTGTAATACAGCTAGCATCTGCTGTGTATGAATTGGGCACAGCCGTGAGTCTGCTCCAAAAGTTCTTTGTGCACCTAGGGCATACAGTTACACCCAGGTGCATGAAGGGGTTAAACGGAAATTCCATATGATAAATAATACCTAAAGGCCATACAGTTAAAAGTACACACACACACTTTTTATCAATTCCATGTGTAGTAACAACCAAATACCGAAAATGAACTGAGATTAAACGGGTATATCATCAAAATTAATCCTTCTTGAATATAAATTACATACCGTATATAAAATGAGAACATGATACAACAGATAAAAAAATGACTACACCTGAGGAGGTATGTCAGCACTAGTAAATCAAAGAGAAGAAAGGAGTGGAGTAGAGGAATGGAGACAAAAAAGTAAAGCAGCTGACTTAATGCTGTGTATAAATCCGTGACCCCAATTGATATGTATGTATAAAGACATATAACATCCAAAAGGATGTAAAGTGCAAATGCAAGTAAAGAATGTAATGAAAGATAGATCACCACATCAATAAATGGTCACAGGCAACACAGCAAAGTGCAAGTGCATGAAAACAACTGAAACTCCATATCCATAGTTATATGGCCGTGGCACAGTAACAACATCCACTAAAAATGACCTAAGTAGGTATAGTCAAAGACAAGGGCCGATAACCACATCCCTAAAAAATCACAAAGACATAGTATAAATGCATACCCATTGGATGGGCATATCCACCTCAGGAGAGCCACGTACCTCGACGCGCGTTTCGGCGATGCCTTCCTCTGGGGGTGCGGCTCTCCTTGTGAATGCGCTCCTTACAAAATACCCCACACACCTGCATCCAGTATCTTAATCAGTCCGATAAATCAATCAAACGCCCATGATTGCAAAAAAGAGAGAGAGGGAGTGGATAGGGGAAGTGACAAGGCCGCCCGATGGCCAGTCAGGCGACCGCACACATCACAACATCCCCATGACGCGCCGGACACATGGCGGCCAATCACGTGCCCGATCACGCCCCAGCAAAAGACAGGGAAGCGGGCGCGGCCACCCGATGGCCAATAAGGCGGCCGCACACACACCCCGCCCGCATGACGCGTCGGACACGTGACGGCCCATCACGTGCCCTGACGCGTCACAGGTACAGCCACTCCCTCCGGAAGGTCCTAAAACCAACATGTATAGATAAATATATATAACAGTACATTAAGGAGAAAAAGCACATCTCCCAGCATATAAAATCACATGGAAAATCAATCATCTAATTGCATGACTATACAAAATAGAGAGTGCATAAATATTATACAATGCAAAAATTCGATTTGGTAACGGAGCATCAACATGATCTTTTACATAAAGTGAAAAAGTGAAAGTGTATAATGCATATACAAAACATGAAAAAATGCATAAGAATATTTAAAAAAAACAACCTGTGACGCGTCGGAGCACATGATGGGCTGTCACGTGTCCGACTCATCATGCGGGCGGGGTGTGTGTGCGGCCGCCTTATTGGCCATCGGGTGGCCGCGCCCGCTTCCCTGTCTTTTGCTGGGGCGTGATCGGGCGCGTGATTGGTCGCCACGTGTCCGGCGTGTCATGGGGGTGTGGTGATGTGTGCGGTCGCCTGACTGGCCATCGGGCGGCCGTGTCACTCCCCCTATCCACTCCCTTTATCTCTGTTTTGCAATCATGGGTGTTTGATGGATTTATCGGACTGATTAAGATACTGGATGCAGGTGTGTGGAGTATTTTATAAGGAGAGCCGCACCCCCAGAGGAAGGCATCGCCGAAACGCGCGTCGGGGTACGTGGCTCTCCTGAGGTGGATATCCCCATACAATGGCTATGCATTTATACTATGTCTTTGTGATTTTTTAGGGATGTGGTTATCGGCCCTTGTCTTTGACTATAGTGGATGTTGTTACTGTGCCACGGCCATATAACTATGGATATGGAGTTTCAGTTGTTTTCATGCACTTGCACTTTGCTGTGTTGCCTGTGACCATTTATTGATGTGGTGATCTATCTTTCATTACATTCTTTACATGCATTTGCACTTTACATCCTTTTGGATGTTATATGTCTTTATACATACATATCAATTGGGGTCACGGATTTATACACAGCATTAAGTCAGCTGCTTTACTTTTTTGTCTCCATTCCTCTACTCCACTCCCTTCTTCTCTTTGATTTACTAGTGCTGACATACCTCCTCAGGTGTAGTAATTTTTTATCTGTTGTATCATGTTCTCATTTTATATATGTAATTTATATTCAATAAACGATTTATTTTTGATGATATACCCGTTTAATCTCAGTTCATTTTCGGTATTTGGTGTATTTATGTACACTAAGTGGGTTTATACTTACTCTTCAGGTACTTTTTACATAGTACATTCATAGATCATTTATTTGTATGCCTATGTTTTTTGTAACTTATATGTAATAACAATCAATACAGGTGTACAAAAAGTTGGCTAGGAAATATAAGAGGGTGCATGTGGCCAGTCAATCACTTCACACTATAAAATCAGTACAAAATGTTCTTTATTGATTAGATCAAATACATATAATTAAAAATGATTATGCAAGAAAAGGCGGCATCACTACATACTCATTTTTAATTATGTATCTATGTATTTTAAATATATATTTAATACATTCATCAACATTCAAACTGCAACACCGAGAAGGAAAAGTCATGCAATTTTAGAAATCACAGGATTGATAGACATTAATGATATGCAAATGATGGAAAGGTGGAAACAAAATATTCAAAACGTCTCGATTTATACTTATCAAGTATGAGCTCCACGCACAGAAACGCATGCACTTAACATGTCAATGACATGTTATCAATGAGGTTATTAATGACTGTCTGAGGAATGTACTGTCACCTAAATGCACATTGGCACACAAATCATCAGGATCCACTGCTAGGAGCTTCCTTTGCATTTTCCGACCAATAACGTCCCATAAGTGCTTCATAGAAGACAAGTCCGGAGATGCTGCAGGCTATGGTAGTATGTTTAGGCCACGCAGGCTGCTCACAGTAGCACAAGCAACCCTTTTGGAAAACAGTTCTTGGGACTCTGTGGAGAAATGGTTCCACGACCAAACTAATGTAACGTTGAGCTGTTAGTGTACCTGAAATGAAGTCTAGAGGGGTCCAGCTACCATATTTTATGAAACCCCACCATAACACTGGGAGTAGAACTGGAGTTACATTTCTTTGTGAAAGACTTTTCATGGTGTTGCCCACATGGTTTCCAGACCAATCTCTGGCTATTATTGCATCCAAGGCAAAAGCAGGGCTCATAGTTGAAGAGACTGGACCTCCATTCCAGCCTTTAATGCCATCTATCTGTGCAGCACAATAGCCTTTGAAAGTGGTGGCAAGAGGTCAATGGAACACCTGTAGCTGGATGTCTGGTTCGGAACCCAATGTCATGCAAGCGCCTCCTGATTGTTTGTCTAGACACTGTTGCCGCCTTAGGCTTGGGATGTGATGTCCAGTTTCACTTGCAGAACATATTGGATCACTACAGACCCTTCTTCCTCCAGCTTTTTGCACCTCTTGCTGTCATTCCAGTTTGTCGTTGTTCTCCCAAACACTGGGACTTGCAACATCGAACAGAAATGACATCTCGACCTAGGCCCTTAACCATCTACAGAAGTGATAAACCAAAGGTCTCTCAGTTCAAGGATTCTGTACTTCTTAGTTTGCGACAAGTGGCGATAACTGGCACACCAAAGAACCAGAGGCATCACACAATCATCCCACATGACTGGAACTAATTTGAGAGGTTTGGCAAAAAACTACATTTTCATTCTGTCTATTATGCCCCTCCACATGCCTCAGATTAGAGCTAGATGCTTGAAAATGTGATTATTTGCAGATCTATATAGCCCTCAGCCCATTATGGTGTTACTGCTGAGCCCCATACAGCCGATAAATGGTCTGTAATTCGTGCCAAATGGAGCTGATACAGGAAGGCTGACCAAGGGGCTGTTCACATCTCGTTTTTGCTTTACGCCAAGCTTATACGTTTGAATACAGTAAAAACATAATGAAACGTGTTGCTCAATGTACCCATAGACTATGATTTGAAAAATGTAACTTAAAACTGCATACTTTTGACTGGGTTTCACTGCAATTTTTTTTAAATTGTAGTCAATGAGAGACGGCTGGAAAGATATGACATTATTCCATCGGTTAAACATATCTATTTTTTAATCAGATTATACCTTCAAATATTTATTTAAAACATAAAAGTTTCACCAAAAAGGGGATACTTTAAAAAAAAAAAAACTGACTCAAATATATTGAAACGTACTGTATATATGTTAAAAAAAAACCTGAAAGATAACCATAAACTTGCACACGTTTGTATATGTTTTTTTCATGCACATCTATACAAGATGTGAACAGCCACTTACACTGGACTGTTGAACTGATGTTTAGGTGACAAAACCTAATGAGTTTAGTTATAGCCCAGTCTGTAGGTATTTACTGCATGTGCTACTGTATATTTTCTTTATTTTGAACTAAATGATGCCAAGTTTGGACTTTAAAACCTGTAAAGTCTGTGAATTGTCATTGCCAACCACTGCCTCCATGCACAGATTACAACAGGATGAATAAATCTCCATACATGGATGCAGGGCCGGTGCAAGGATTTTTGCCAACACAAGCAAAGCTACATTTTGGCACCCACCACCACCACCAGAACTCTGTGGGGGTGATGTAGAAAGGAGGGCTTAATGTGACATGGAGGGGGAGAAAAGTGACATAGAGGGAGAGAAAAATGACATGGAGGGGGTGAAATGTGACATGGAGGGTGGAGAAATGTGACATGGAGGGGGAAAAATTTAACATGGAGGGGGACAAATGTGACATGAGGGAGTGAAATGTGACATGGAGGGGGGGAAATCGGACATAGGGGGGTGATGTGACATGTAGGGGGAGAAATGTGACATAGGGGGGTGATGTGACATTGAGGGGGAATAATGTGACATTTCTCCCCCCATGTCACATTTCTCCCTACATGTCACATTTCTCCCCCTCCATGTCACATTTCACCCCCTCAATGTCACATTTCTGCACCCCAATTTGTCACATTTCTCCCCCTCAATGTCTCATTTCACCTCCTCCATGTCACATTTCTCCCCCTCCATGTCACATTTCACCCCCCATGTCACATCTCCCCCTCAATGTCAGATTTCTCCCCCTCCGTGTAACATTTCACCCCCCATGTCACATCACCCCCATGTCACATTTCTCCCCCTCAATGGCACATTTCCCCCCTCCCATGTCACATCACCCCCTCTAATAATGTTGTGTAAAAAACATTATGCTCACCTGGCCCTGGTCCCGTCTGCAGCAGCTCCCCTTCTCCTCTATGTGGTCCTGGTATCTTATCTCTGGGCTCCCGACAAGTTTGAGGACCTTTCCCACTCAGCCAATCAGTGGCCGCAGCTGTGTCACATGTCAGGCCAGTGATTGGCTCAGTGGGAAATCACTGGCCTGACACTGCTGTGGCCACTGATTGGCTGAGTGGGAAAGATCCTCAAACTTGTCGGGAGCCCAGAGAGAAGATACCAAGACCACACAGAGGAGAACAGCCGCGGGCCGCGGCGCGCAAGTGATTTATTAAAAAAAAAATGTTTAATTCCTAAAAATTGCTTGCAAACTAACCTTATCGTGCTCTTGTGGTTGGTCAGTGTAAGTTTTTCTTCTCGGATGGCTAACTACAAGAAAAGTGTTTTACAAATTAATGTTTTGCAACTTGCAAATTATCTATATAAAGGAGTTGTACAGTGTCTAGATATGGATGCTCGATCCTCAGGATGCCCGACAATCAGCTGGTCGAAGAGGCCATGGCTCTCATGGGAGTGCTGCATCCTCTGCAAGCCGTGAGTCTTGTAGCGGAGGTCATTAGACCTTCCTCTACTATTCAAGTGAAGGTAAACTTTGATGACTATGCAGAGCTCTCACGAGCATCATGGCCTAGTCAACAAGCTGATTGGCAGGGGGGGGGGGGTTTTGCTGGGAGTTGGACCCAACTGATCTGATACTGATGTTTATTAGTATTATACTGCTGCACAACCCCTTTAAGAGACTGTTTTATGTGTTATGATTTTGCTATTTTATTAATATTGCACATAAAGCACCCTAAAGCAACAAACCCATATTAAAGGCCAAAAGTATGGCAATACACTAATTCCAATCAGTAATGTAGTTGTAAAGCAGCAAACAATAGATATTTTCTGATTTTCTTTTTTGCACAGAACTTTGAAAAAACATCCCCATAGACCTAACATGACTGATTGTCAGTCCTCAAGGCAAGTGTTCTCGCCTTCTGTACTAGTCTAATACACATGAGTAAGCTCATGTTCACTGTACTTCCTCTCATGTAATACATAAACATAGTTTTCTGAAATAAGAATTGTTACACTGATGAACTAAGAATTAGCTTGTAGCAGATGTGTCTTAGACTATAGATCCAGAATTTACATGAAGAGAATTAAGAGCATTTTACCTTAGGCCTGTTTCACACTTGTGTTGTTGTTTTCCGGTATTGAGATTGGGCAGAGTATCTCAATACCGGAAAAAAACGTTTCAGTTTAGTCCTCACGTATTCTGAATGGAAAGAGATACGTTCAGGATGCATCTGGATGTCTTCCATTCCAGCAGCATTCAGTTTTGTGATAAAAACGGGAAAAAACGGATCCGGCACTGAAAACAATGTAAGGGTACTTTCACACTAGCGTCGCTAGATTCCGGCAGGCAATTCCGTTGCCGAAACTGCCTGCCGGATCCGGCAATCTGTGTGCAAACGGCTACATTTGTAGACGGATCCGGATGCGGATCCGTCTCACAAATGTATGGCAATACTTGATCCGTCTCTCCGGTTGTCATCCGGAAAAACGGATCCGGTATTTATCTTTGTCACATTTGTAAAGGTCTGCGCATGCGAAGACCGCAAAACCGAATCAGTTTTTCCGGAACACTTAGGGATTAATGCATTTGAATGTAAAATAATGTCGGATCTGGCATTCCGGCAAGTGTTCCGGAATTTTGGACAGAGAAAATACCGCAGCATGCTGTGTTTTTTTTGTCCTTCCAAAAACCGTACAGTGACTGAACTGAAGACATCCTGATGCATACTGAACGGATTGCTCTCCATTCAGAATGCATTAGGATAAAACTGATCAGTTTTTTTCCGTTATTGAGCCCCTAGGACGGAACTCAATACCGGAAAAGAAAAACGCTAGTGTGAACGTACCCTAATTCAATGGTGACTGATGAGTTTTTTTAGGATCCTAAAAAAAAAAAGTCACCCGTTGACTTTCAATGTATTTAGTGACGGATTCCTTTTTTCTTCCGTTTTGATTTTACACAACTGGAATACTGGAATTGACAACACATGTGTGAAAGTAGCCTAAATTACTGTAAGGTGTTACACAGCTTTACTTCCAAGTTTTCTCTCATATGATAGATATTTAAATGTGGATGTCATTACCTACAAGTGGTATAGAGACCCAATGTCAAATGTAGAAGCAAAGGCCAATTGTCTACTAAGACTAAAGCTACCCAGACTAATAGGTCGTCTGATAGTCAGATATGTTCAGAAGTTCTCCAGAGGAAGATACAATTAGTGTCATATCTCAGGGGTAAATGTAGTGAAGTGAGGAACTGCACTCAATCAAAATGTCTCTGGTGCCAATCAAGGGCTGTTTCCAGCACCCTAGGAATCCTTTTACCCACATCACAGATAATGTGATCGTTGATGAAGGTCCATTGTGACCGAAACGTCCGGTCAGAAATATTCTGTCATTGATATATACCATTGGGCAACTGGATGATGCACATTATGTAAAATAAAGCTATCCTTTAATTGCAAAACCTCAACCTGAGTGCCTCAATACTTCATTACTATTTCAGGGGTAAATAAGGCTTGGAATTCTTGGCTTCAAACTGATCCCACATACACTACTTGCCAGAAGATCCATCGCTATCAGTAGGATCAAACAAAAAATATTGAATGATCACGAAAATAACGAGAACTGAAGTGGTGTTGCTGAGGAGAACTGTTTGGTGCACAGGAGATGATTACTACCTCACTCCATGAGATCTGCGTGCCATATGTGACACGTACCATAGTTTACTTTAGCCATGGGTTTTCTACTGGTCGATGGCTGGCTATGTTGGCTGGATTTACACATTCCATTTTTTTCATGCAGTTTTTGAAGCCAAAGCAGGAACAGATCATAGAAGAAAGACAGGTAAAGTTAAATCATCTTCTCTTATTGATTCCACTCTTAGTTTCCTTTGGCTCTAAAAACTGCATAAAAACTGATTGTGTAAACCCAACCTAAAAGGGATTATTTTACGAAAAACATTTATCATAAAACCGACTGCAGCTAGAAGCAGTTGTTTTGCTAATGGCAGTTTTGCAACTAAACATCAGTTTACAGCTTGACCAGCAACGATTAAACTTCTTTTAGATGCAAACCATTTGAAAACAGTGCTGATCTACAGGATGTTACAGTTTTGGCTGCATCCTGCCAGCATTTTGGCTACCGCCACATCTAAACCCAGTGTGATACACCGACCGCATCAATTTACAGCACCACATAATGGCTCATTTTACTTATTTCCAATACCTGTGCTGCTCCTGCTAGCCATCAATTCACTAGATGATTTGGATCCTCTGAACAATTTTCCACTGTCACAGATTTTGCACATTCTGTAAGAAAACAGAAAATAAAAAACATTGATTGAAACAAAATTTTCGAATGATGGATATAAGTAGAGACCTGATCATATACACCATCGTCTCTTAGCCCAATATAATTAAAATGGTATCAAAAAAAAATGCCCCCCGAAGGTGTACATAGAATTTAAATATCTGGGCTTATAAATATGAAGCAATCTAGAACAAACTACCACTGATTATGGCAAACAGACTGGCACTTAGTAACATAAAACTCTTGACACAACTATTGCACCCTGTTCAGTTCTCCAGTTTCTATCAACAACAGCATAGTCAACCTGTTTTCACCCCATAGGTGATGCGCGAGAGGTGTATGGAGCAGGCTCACAATCTAGGCCTGCTGCATATGCAGCTGTGTAATACAGCTGACACTCAGCAACCATGTCCAGGGTTGGAAATAATGCAGATACTGGTCATTTTACCCCTCAGATGCCACAGTCAGTACCAACCACAGCATCTTGGAAGTTAGACTAAGGAAGCAAGCTCCCTCTGTTCTCCAATCTGAGACCCACAGTGTAATCCCGGGGTCCTGTTAGGTGCTATGGTGACCTGGGGTCTTTGACGTCTTCTACAGCAAACTGCAGTTAAAGGGAATTTGTCCCTCAATTCTGTACTAATATTTACAGCAGAGATAAAGGGCAAGTGTGCATGCTGGGATTTGTAGTTTCACAGCAGCTGTATTGCCAGAGATTGCTGATCCCTGATCTACAGGAATGCATGATTAGTACTGCAGATAAGGAGTCCAGATCACTATTTTCTTACTGACCGCCGCTCCCCTGCAGTCAGCTCTCCGAGCTGCACTGAAATACATTGTCAGGACTGCCGTGCATGCGCATAGGAGTCCTTTCCAATGTTAGAACAGCACAGCAGTCAAGACTGCTTTGAGGGCTGACAGCAGGGGAACGGGGGGAAGCAGGAAAATAAAAAACAGTGATCTGGGCTCTTTATCTACAGTACTATGCATGACTTACTGTAGAAAATAATACAAAATCAGGTTGACATGTTCCCTTTAATCCTTGCCTCCAGCAAGGTTTAATAGGCTGTCAGTAATAATTTTATAAACTGCAATAGTATACTATTGCAATCTATGAAATCAGAGGTGTAGTTAGTCTATCCAGCACCTGGGGCAAGGGTTCAGCATTGTTGCCACTCAAATTTACACAAACAATAAAAAGTTCAGCAGCGCCCAATGCATAACTATACTCACCCAGTCCCACTTAACTAATAAAATCTATCATAGATAGACGTTCCAATGTATAACAGGGTAATCTAGGGCTACCACACTGTACTAAAACCCACATGGTGCCACTCACAGTAGTAATGCCCACATTGTGACCCTTTCACAGTAGTTATGCCCACCTCAGTGCCTCTTCGCAGTAGTTATGCCCAACTTTGTGCCACTTCGCAGTAGTTATTCCCACCTACAGTTGGTATGCCCATCTTTGTGCCCCTTCACAGTAGTTATGCCCAACTTTGTGCCCCTTCACAGTAGTTATGTCCATCTTTGTGCCCCTTCACAGTAGTTATGCCCAACTTTGTGCCCCTTCACAGTAGTTATGTCCACCTTTTTGTCCCTTCGCAGTAGTTTTGCCCACCTTTTTGACCCTTCATAATACTAATGCCCACCTTGTGGCCCTTTCACAGTAATTATGCCTACATTGTGTTTCCTTCACAGTAGTTATGCTCACCTCTTGGCCCCTTCACAGTGGTTATGCCAACCTTTGGCCCCTTCACAGTAATTACATCCTCTTTGTGCCCCCCTTTGGCCTCTAGTGCCCTCTTCAGGTCCATAAAAAAAACCACTACTCACCTGTTTACCTGATGCTCGGCACATCCTGCGTTCCCCAGCAGCAGACGCACTCAGACACACGAATTGCGCTGCTGGCTGTGCAAGTGTCACGGACGTTCCTGTGGCAGGTACCAGGAGATCGGAGAGACTGGCAACTCGTGGGTTAAATTGACAAGTTCACTGCGGATCCGACATTAATGCCAATCGTTTAGTGAATGCCTTTCATAGATCTCACCCGGATAAGGTCGGTCCTGGGTGCCCGGAGGTCACCCATAGAAGGGGGGTACTGTCACGGACGTTACGGTGGCAGGTACCAGGATATCGGAGAGACTGGCAACTCGTGGGTTAAATTGACAAGTTCACTGTGGATCTTTTCGTGTCTGTGTTTTGGTGAATGCCACACCCCTTTCTTCAGGTGTTGCTTGTTGGTAATTTACTTTACCCATAAGTAGCCGCTTCTCAGTCTTGGAGGTGCGGTTTATAGATTTTCTTCCTGTCTTCTAACTAGCTGGTCGGTTGTACTCTGTGGTGCTTCTGGAGTTGCCAGTTTTCTACTTTCAGATAAGTCTTGTCTTTTCTTATTGTTTTGTGTTTATTATATTCCCTGTTGTTTGTATCTGGGCCTGAGACAAAGACTTCCATTCTTCCATCTGGGGAGGAATGGGTTGTCTCTGGTCCTAACCTAATTCCAGGGCCTTATAGGGATATAAGGGCCTAGGTATACAGCATATGAATATTCCTACCTTCTAGGTCTATTCATATTGCTAGATAATTAGGGTTGTTTAGGAGGTGACCTGTTCCTTCCCTAGTTTCTAGGCCCAGTTACTGTTCCCCTTCTCTCCTGTGTTTAGTGTGGAGTTTTTCCCCCACATTGATCATGACAGCAGGAGGCTGATTCCCGAGCTTTCACCACTCCTCACACAGCCAGCAGCGCGATAAGCAGACTGCAGGGGATCAGACACAGATGCAAAATACGGTTGCGTGCTGGTGGCCTCAATCAATACACTTTCTTAGTAAGAAGCTACACTGCTTAACAGCGTTTCACATCTTGGAATCAGGCTAGTTTAATAAATTACTATAAAATTAAATTAAAACATGTATATTGGCACATAAGCTTAGGTTGTTTTGGAGATATAAAAGGCATTTTGGGATTTGCATCTTTATGGGAAAATGTACATCTTGATAACTTTCTAAAGCTAGATCCGTAATCGTTTAGGGAAAAGATGAGAGTGTTAGTTACACATTTACTGAAAGAGGGCACATTCATTTATTTCGGTAATTTTAGCATATGGTTAACCCTTTCATTGGAAGGGGTCTTTTGACATTTTGCACCTCTGGTAGCCAGGACAATTCTCGCAGTTTTGACATGTACAAATAAAACCTAAATTACAAAATAAACAAAATTCACGCTAACCCACCATATCCATATATTTTAAGAAAGAAGACACCTGGCTCATCGTTTGAATGCCACTCAACACCTTATACACAAAGACATCTTCATGCAAGTTTGCACTAAAGTGTAATCATGTCCACAGTTATATAACTTTATGACAAACAGAATATTTTTTTTTGTAAATGTACCAAAACAAACATTTGAACCTAAAATACGCATTCAAGCAGAAATTTACACATAAAAACAATGTAAATGTAATACACTAAGGTGTGCAAATATCATATATATAACACAGGTATATACATCAACAAGAGCTTGTGCTCTTAAGAACTCTGGAACAGAGGCCATGTAATATATCATCATCATCCACATATGTGTTAAAAATGTATACTGTACACGGCAACCACTTCTAAAATACCACAATCTCCATTTTCTGAGAGTGCACAGCTCACAAATGTATCCAAATATAACCTATTAATTAATACCCACAACCACCTCCATGCAACTTTGCAGCAAACAGTGATTATTAGCAAAAATTGAACAAAAAATCAAATTTGCAACTAAAATGCGTACTCTAGCAGAGTCCTTGGAATAAATAAGTCTGGAAAAAACTGTAAGATGTGAGGAGTTCATACCACACGTCTACAGTCGTGGCCAAAAGTTTTGAGAATTACATAAATATTGGAAATTGGAAAAGTTGCTGCTTAAGTTTTTATAATAGCAATTTGCATATACTCCAGAATGTTATGAAGAGTGATCAGATGAATTGCATAGTCCTTCTTTGCCATGAAAATTAACTTAATCCCCAAAAAAACTTTCCACTGCATTTCATTGCTGTCATTAAAGGACCTGCTGAGATCATTTCAGTAATCACCTTCTTAACTCAGATGAGAATGTTGACGAGCACAAGGCTGGAGATCATTATGTCAGGCTGATTGGGTTAAAATGGTAGACTTGACATGTTAAAAGGAGGGTGATGCTTGAAATCATTGTTCTTCCATTGTTAACCATGGTGACCTGCAAAGAAACGCGTGCAGCCATCATTGCGTTGCATAAAAATGGCTTCACAGGCAAGGATATTGTGGCTACTAAGATTGCACCTCAATCAACAATTTATAGGCTCATCAAGAACTTCAAGGAAAGAGGTTCAATTCTTGTTAAGAAGGCTTCAGGGCGTCCAAGAAAGTCCAGCAAGCGCCAGGATCGTCTCCTAAAGAGGATTCAGCTGCGGGATCGGAGTGCCACCAGTGCAGAGCTTGCTCATGAATGGCAGCAGGCAGGTGTGAGCACATCTGCACGCACAGTGAGGCGAAGACTTTTGGAAGATAGACTGGTGTCAAGAAGGGCAGCAAAGAAACCACTTCTCTCCAAAAAAAACATCAGGGACAGATTGATCTTCTGCAGAAAGTATGGTGAATGGACTGCTGAGGACTGGGGCAAAGTCATATTCTCTGATGAAGCCTCTTTCCGATTGTTTGGGGCATCTGGAAAAAGGCTTGTCCGGAGAAGAAAAGGTGAGCGCTACCATCAGTCCTGTGTCATGCCAACAGTAAAGCATCCTGAGACCATTCATGTGTGGGGTTGCTTCTCATCCAAGGGAGTGGGCTCACTCATAATTTTGCCCAAAAACACAGCCATGAATAAAGAATGGTACCAAAACACCCTCCAACAGCAACTTCTTCCAACAATCCAACAACAGTTTGGTGAAGAACAATGCATTTTCCAGCACGATGGAGCACCGTGCCATAAGGCAAAAGTGATAACTAAGTGGCTCGGGGACCAAAACGTTGACATTTTGGGTCCATGGCCTGAAAACTCCCCAGATCTTAATCCCATTGAGAACTTATGGTCAATCCTCAAGAGGCGGGTGGACAAACAAAAACCCACTAATTCTGACAAACTCAAAGAAGTGATTATGAAAGAATGGGTTGCTATCAGTCAGGAATTGGCCCAGAAGTTGATTGAGAGCATGCCCAGTCGAATTGCAGAGGTCCTAAAAAAGAAGGGCCAACACTGCAAATACTGACTCTTTGCATAAATGTCATGTAATTGTCGATAAAAAGCCTTTGAAACGTATGAAGTGCGTGTAATTATATTTCACTACATCACAGAAACAAGTGAAACAAAGATCTAAAAGCAGTTTAGCAGCAAACTTTGTGAAAACTAATATTTGTGTCATTCTCAAAACTTTTGGCCACGACTGTACATTCAATGCTACATTCAATGTTACTTCTAGAGAAATGCAAAACCTGCAGTAATGCATCAACCAATTTTTTAATGCAAGTATTGGGAGTTTTGTATTACCGTATATAATTTCCATCCCTCTATGCAAACTGTAATTCTAACAACGATAAATTCCTAACCTAATAGAATCTGTATTATATGGAGGCTTTATTACTCCTGTAGGAAGGAACAAGGGGCCATGGTCGGTACGTGTCACCGAGGTTCCTGGCCTCGGTGAGGTAAGAGCCGTTTTTTTCCCTGAAGTGTCAGTATTGCAGATTGCAGTCTGACACTTTAGCTGGGTAGTATGGCTGTAAAGCTTATCCAGGACGGCTCTTACTGGGAGTAGCCAAAGTGCTGGGTGGGTGGCTTCTCCCCACGTTCCAGGCCGGGTCTTGGGAGGCTTATAAAAAGCCGTCAGCACTGTCAGGTGTGGTGAATTATCCTCCATTTCACAGTGAAGCTGTGGAGTCTCTGTGTTTTGGGATCTGGAGATGTGTGCCGTGCAAAAGGGCTGAGAGCCACATGCTGGAAGACAGGCCCTTAAAGCATGCTGGGGATCGCTGATGAAATATTGCTAACAAGGAGAGCCACATGCTGGAAAACAGGCCCCTAAAGCATGCTGGGAATCGCTTATGAAATACTGCTAACAAGGTGCTTGTGTTCTGTGGACTTTCCATGGTGTGAACGAACACCAAGACTGTGAACTGTCATTTTGTTTTGCCTTCTGTGTGAATAAACACTGAACTATACGAAGATGTCTGCCATATAGCAATTCGAAGGGCGAGAACCCAGTAGAGGCCTGGGGCACCTCTCGCACTGTGAACATGAGATAGGGCAGAAGAAGGTCACAATCCTTTCCATCTTTGGTCACCACCCTTTTTAACATCGTTTTTAGAGTTTTGTTAAACCTTTCAACCAGTCCGTCCGTTTGTGGATGGTACACGTACGTACGTAACTGTTTAATACGCATCAACTTGCAGAGTTCCCCCATGACCTTGGACATAAAAGGGGTCCCCTGGTCAGTCAGGACCTCTTTAGGTAGCCCCACTCGGGAGAACATCTCCATTAGCTCTTTAGCTATAAGTTTCGCCGATGTATGTCGCAGTGGCACTGCCTCCGGATACCGAGTAGCGTAATCAAGGACAACCAAAATGTGTTGGTGTCCCCTAGCGGACTTCGGTACAGGACCTACCAGATCCATAGCGATTCGCTCAAACGGTACCTCGATGATCGGGAGGGGTACCAAGGGACTGAGGAAAAGGTGCTGGGGGCTAGTTGCCTGGCAGGTCGGGCAAGACTTACAGAACTCGTCTACCTCTTTAAACACACTGGGCCAGTAAAACCATTGTAGTATCCAGTCCTGTGTTTTCTGCATTCCCAGATGACCCCCGAGAACATGCTGATGGGCTAACTCTAACACGAGTTTGCGATAAGCCTGGGGCACCACCAACTGTTCAACGGATTCACCTCGCAGCTGATTTACCCGATACAACATATCCTGATAGACCACAAAACGGGGGAACACCGACTCTGCCCCTGGATGTTGTGTTTCACCATCTATTATTAGTACATTTTCCCAGGCTCGGGATAAGGTTGGATACCGGTGTTGCGCAGTACCAAAATTATCCCCGGAGACATTGAGGTCTGCCAGCTCCATGTCTCCCACCATTACACTTAGCGGGGTTGTCTCCTCTTCCACCGAAGTGGCAGTCACCCCTACCGCTGGCCCTTCGGACTCAGGTTCCCAGGGTTCTGGTCTCCCCCCTGAGCCGGGCCACTCTGCTAGGGTTACATCTGTCTCATGCGTATCTCTCTCGAAACAGGCCACAATGCTGTGAAACCCGGGAAGTCTTTCCCTACTATAAGTTCATAATAACCAATATATACCCTAACTACCACAATACAAAACCTACAAAGACTGTCAGACCGCTTATGATATATTAATACTTTATTGCAAAATTACATACATTTACAAACATGATTAAAAGAGGGTATGGTGCAGGAGAAAAGAAAAGACGACATCACTGGAGGATAAACACAGCGGATACATGTCCATACATCAGTCCATCTGTATGATACATTGAGGGATAAAGTGCAAGTGCAAACATGTCATATACAATCAAAGGACATCGAACAATTACCCGTGCCGTCTCCTCCAGGATGGCGCCAACCCCTATAAGTTCATAATGTAGGTTGGTTGCGACAGCCACCTCGTGGATCCACCTGCCGGAAACCGTAGACAAAGACACCATAGCAGTAGAGTTGCTGCGATACCAAATTTTTTATTCGGTTTCGATACCATGAAAAAGTATTGCGATACTCGATACCATTCGATTCCACGCGACATACGATTAGCTTGTTTTGGAGATGGACAGATATAAAAGGCATTTTGGGATTTGCATCTTTATGGGAAAATCTACATCTTGATAACTTTCTAAAGCTAGATCCGTAATCGTTTAGGGAAAAGAGGACATATTCATTTATTTCAGTAATTTTACTTTAGCATATGGTTAACCCTTCCATTGCAAGGGGTGTTTGGACATTTCGCACCTCTGGTAGCCAGGACAATGTTCGCAGTTTTGACACGTACAAATAAAACCTAAATTACAAAATAAAAATAATTCATGCTAACCCACCATATCCATATATTTTATGAAAGCAGACACCTGGCTCATCGTCTAAATGCCACTCAACCCCTTATACACAAAGACATCTTCATGCAACTTTAAGCTAAAGTGTAATCATGTCCACAGTCATGTAACTTTGTGACAAACAGAAATGATTTAAAAAAACACAACAAAACAAACATTTGAACCTAAAATACACATTCAAGCAGAAATTTACACATAAAAACAATGTAAATGTAATACACTAAGGTGTGCAAATATCATATATACCACAAGTGTATACATCAACAAGAGCTTGTGCTCTTAAGAACTCTGGAACAGAGGCCATGTAATATATCATCATCATCCACATATGTGTTAAAAATGTATACTGTACACGGCAACCACTTCTAAGTTACCACAATCTCCAATTTCTGAGAGTGCACAGCACACACGTGTATCCAAATATAACCTATTAATAAATACCCACAACCACCTTCATGCAACGTTGCAGCAAACAGTGATTATTAGCAAAAATTTAACAAAAGATCAAATTTGCAACTAAACCACGTACTCTAGCAGAGTCCTTGGAATAAATAAGTCTGCAAAAAACTGTAAGATGTGAGGAGTTCATACCACACGTCTACATTCAATGCTACATTCAATGTCACTTCTAGAGAAATGCAAAACCTGCAGGAATGCATCAACCAACATTTGAATGCAAGTATTGGGAGTTTTGTATTACCGTATATAATTTCCATCCCTCTATGCAAACTGTAATTCTAACAACGATAAATTCCTAACCTAATAGAATCTGTATTATATGGAGGTTTTATTACTTCATTATTATGGACCCAACACTTGAACCTCCTAAAGTTCATCAGACGGTCATACGTCTGGTTCTGAAGAACCACGGGAGGTCCAGGTTTTGCATCTATAATATGGGCACAAAAAAAGCCCCTGTATTACACCTGTCTGAAAAGCATCTGAATACTGTTTATTTTTAAAAGCAACCAAAAAAAACGACGGTAATTGAAAACAATCATTTATGGCAACAACGAGCAAAAATGTATTTTCTGAGTGAATAATTTTTTCCATCTCTCAGAAATATATTAGATATTCCTCTCTAGTGATCATTATTATCACTATTGCTGCAGTGTGTAAGTAGAAAAGCGGTCTGTATATTTAAAGGAGTTTTCCCAGATTTACTAACTGATGACTTATCCTCAGGATAAGTCATCAGTATCTGATCGGTGGGGGTTCGACACCCGGGACCCCAGACGTTCAGCTGTTTGAGAAGACAGCGGCATGGCCTTCTCACAGCTTTTTCTGGGCCAGTGACGACATGTTCATTGGTCACATGGCCTAGGAGCAGCTCACCACCAAAGAAATAAATAGGGCTGAGATGTAATACCAAGTACAGCCGCTATATAATGTATGGCACTGTGCTTGGTGAGCACAGAGGAGGCAGCAGAACTCACAGGAGCGCTGATGCTTTCTCAAACAGCTGATTGGCGGGGATCTCCGGTGGAGGACCCCTATCGATCAGATGATTAATCCAGAGGATAGCTCATCAGTATTAAAATCTTGGAAAACCCTTTTAATGCAATAAATTGGGTATGGACAGGATAGGGACTGTAAAAAATGTAAGCTTTAATGATGTTTGTGTGTTTGGTGCAACCTATTTGGCGCCGTGATAAGGATGCTGGTAAACATCTAGATCATGATGTCAATAAACAACCTAATTAGTTACAGAGGGGTGATTAGATGAGCAAGCGCTCAACTGCTCACTCCTTTTCTGGAAAAAAAGACCCCATATGTGACAATTAGAGAGTATTTTCTCAGATTAATGGGTGAAAGTGACTGATAACATGCATGCATGTTACGCTCCCCTTGTGGACATGTACAGTTACCCCTATGTAGTCTGTTAACATTTTACCCACTGTTTCCCCTCTCTTCCTCCACTTTCTGACATCTCAGTCAGCTGAAGGAGAGAGGGCTGCTTTCCGCTGCCATATGTCTGGCTGAGGAATGGCCAGAGCTGACAATCTCAGCTTTAAAACAAGGCTAAGATCAAGGCTCTAGCAGTGAAAAATCCCAAGTTACAGCAATTAGAAATCAGGTCGGGAATGAAAGCTGCAGTATGCAGCTCTCACTGAAACCCCTTTCTTAGGGCTCTAACTTGTGACTGATCGCAGCTAAAGCTTCTATCTGGGTCATATTTTACAGCTGAGATTGTCAGCTTTTACTTCTTACCGACATGCACCATACATTTACGGTGAAGCTGGCAAGGCGTACCTGCATTGAGGCGGTGATGTACTGTGCATTGATCAGGCAGGCATAGTAGCTCAGGAAGGAGTTCAGGGCAGGGGCCTGGTTGTGACTGACAGGCAGGCCCCCGCTGAAACTGTCAGCATCAGAGATAACTCCAATGGCGGTTTAACCCCTTAAAGGCATCTAAAGGGTTAACAGAGTGAAGGAGTTCCCTCTGTCACCCCATCAGCTCTCTGCAATATGAACTCAAGTTGCCAATGATTACAAAAGCCTTACAAAAGTCTCCTGGTTTGCCAGCTATGGAAGCCTGTCAGGGTTTGATAGGCATGGTGTCAGTTTGAAACTGACAATTACAAAGCATTACAATACAGTATGTACTATGATGAATTATGCCAGCGATCAGTCCATTAGAAGTTAAAGTCCCTTAGTGGGACTAAAATGATAAGACAAATAGATAAAAACAGTAGCGGAATTGCTGCTTTTTCCTCACTCTGCTTCCCAAAAAGGGAAATAAAAAGTAATTAAAAAGTGTGCATCTCAAAATACAACCAATGATAACAGCAACTCCTTCCACAAAAAAACTAAGCCCTCCCACAGCTCTGTTTGAAGAAAAATAAAAAAAAGTATGGTTCTTAACCACCTCCGGACCGCCTAACGCAGGATCGCGTTCCGGAGGTGGCAGCCCTGCGCAGAGTCACGCATATATGCGTCATCTCGCGATGGGCGAGATTTCCTGTGAACGCGCGCACACAGGCGCGCGCGCTCACAGGAACGGAAGGTAAGAGAGTTGATCTCCAGCCTGCCAGCGGCGATCGTTCGCTGGCAGGCTGGAGATGTGTTTTTTTTAACCCCTAACAGGTATATTAGACGCTGTTTTGATAACAGCGTCTAATATACCTGCTACCTGGTCCTCTGGTGGTCCCATTTGTTTGGATCGACCACCAGAGGACACAGGTAGCTCAGTAAAGTCCCACCAAGCACCACTACACTACACTACACCCCCCCCCCCGTCACTTATTAACCCCTTATTAGCCCCTGATCACCCCATATAGACTCCCTGATCACCCCCCTGTCATTGATCACCCCCCTGTCATTGATTACCCCCCTGTAAAGCTCCATTCAGATGTCCGCATGATTTTTACGGATCCACTGATAGATGGATCAGATCCGCAAAACGCATCCGGACGTCTGAATGAAGCCTTACAGGGGCGTGATCAATGACTGTGGTTATCACCCCATATAGACTCCCTGATCACCCCCCCTGTCATTGATTACACCCCTGTCATTGATCAACCCCCTGTAAAGCTCCATTCAGACGTCCGCATGATTTTTACGGATGCACTGATAGATGGATCCGATCCTCAAAACGCATCCGGACGTCTGAATGAAGCCTTACAGGGGCATGATCAATGACTGTGGTGATCACCCCATATAGACTCCCTGATCACCCCCCTGTAAAGCTCCATTCAGATGTCCTCATGATTTTTACGGATGCACTGATAGATGGATCCGATCCTCAAAACGCATCCGGACGTCTGAATGAAGCCTTACAGGGGCATGATCAATGACTGTGGTGATCACCCCATATAGACTCCCTGATCACCCCCCTGTAAAGCTCCATTCAGATGTCCTCATGATTTTTACGGATGCACTGATAGATGGATCCGATCCGCAAAACGCATCCGGACGTCTGAATGAAGCCTTACAGGGGCATGATCAATGACTGTGGTGATCACCCCATATAGACTCCCTGATCACCCCCCTGTAAAGCTCCATTCAGATGTCCGCATGATTTTTACGGATGCACTGATAGATGGATCCGATCCTCAAAACGCATCCGGACGTCTGAATGAAGCCTTACAGGGGCATGATCAATGACTGTGGTGATCACCCCATATAGACTCCCTGATCACCCCCCTGTAAAGCTCCATTCAGATGTCCGCATGATTTTTACGGATGCACTGATAGATGGATCCGATCCGCAAAACGCATCCGGACGTCTGAATGAAGCCTTACAGGGGCATGATCAATGACTGTGGTGATCACCCCATATAGACTCCCTGATCACCCCCCTGTCATTGATCACCCCCCTGTAAAGCTCCATTCAGATGTCCGCATGATTTTTACGGATGCACTGATAGATGGATCTGATCCGCAAAACGCATCCGGACGTCTGAATGAAGCCTTACAGGGGCATGATCAATGACTGTGGTGATCACCCCATATAGACTCCCTGATCACCCCCCTGTCATTGATTACCCCCCTGTAAAGCTCCATTCAGATGTCCGCATGATTTTTACGGATGCACTGATAGATGGATCGGATCCGCAAAACGCATCCGGACGTCTGAATGAAGCCTTACAGGGGCGTGATCAATGACTGTGGTGATCACCCCATATAGACTCCCTGATCACCCCCCTGTCATTGATCAACCCCCCTGTCATTGATCACCCCCCCTGTCATTGATCACCCCCCCCTGTCATTGATCACACCCCCCTGTAAGGCTCCATTCAGATATTTTTTTGGCCCAAGTTAGCAGAATTTTTTATTTTTTTTCTTACAAAGTCTCATATTCCACTAACTTGTGTCAAAAAATAAAATCTCACATGAACTCACCATACCCCTCACGGAATCCAAATGCGTAAAATTTTTTAGACATTTATATTCCAGACTTCTTCTCACGCTTTAGGGCCCCTAGAATGCCAGGGCAGTATAAATACCCCACATGTGACCCCATTTCGGAAAGAAGACACCCCCAGGTATTCCGTGAGGGGCATATTGAGTCCATGAAAGATTGAATTTTTTGTCCCAAGTTAGCGGAACGGGAGACTTTGTGAGAAAAAAATTAAAAATATCAATTTCCGCTAACTTGTGCCAAAAAAAAAAAATTTCTATGAACTCGCCATGCCCCTCATTGAATACCTTGGGGTGTCTTCTTTCCAAAATGGGGTCACATGTGGGGTATTTATACTGCTCTGGCATTCTAGGGGCCCCAAAGCGTGAGAAGAAGTCTGGTATCCAAATGTCTAAAAATGCCCTCCTAAAAGGAATTTGGGCACCTTTGCGCATCTAGGCTGCAAAAAAGTGTCACACATCTGGTATCGCCGTACTCAGGAGAAGTTGGGGAATGTGTTTTGGGGTGTCATTTTACATATACCCATGCTGGGTGAGAGAAATATCTTGGTCAAATGCCAACTTTGTATAAAAAAATGGGAAAAGTTGTCTTTTGCCAAGATATTTCTCTCACCCAGCATGGGTATATGTAAAATGACACCCCAAAACACATTCCCCAACTTCTCCTGAATACGGCGATACCACATGTGTGACACTTTTTTGCAGCCTAGGTGGGCAAAGGGGCCCATATTCCAAAGAGCACCTTTAGGATTTCACAGGTCATTTACCTACTTACCACACATTAGGGCCCCTGGAAAATGCCAGGGCAGTATAACTACCCCACAAGTGACCCCATTTTGGAAAGAAGACACCCCAAGGTATTCCGTGAGGGGCATGGCGAGTTCCTAGAATTTTTTATTTTTTGTCACAAGTTAGTGGAAAATGCTTATTTTTTTTTTTTATTTTTTTTTCATACAAAGTCTCATATTCCACTAACTTGTGACAAAAAATAAAAAGTTCCATGAACTCACTATGCCCATCAGCGAATACCTTGGGGTCTCTTCTTTCCAAAATGGGGTCACTTGTGGGGTAGTTATACTGCCCTGGCATTCTAGGGGCCCAAATGTGTGGTAAGGAGTTTGAAATCAAATTCTGTAAAAAATGACCTGTGAAATCCGAAAGGTGCTCTTTTGAATATGGGCCCCTTTGCCCACCTAGGCTGCAAAAAAGTGTCACACATCTGGTATCTCCGTAATCGGGAGAAGTTGGGGAATGTGTTTTGGGGTGTCATTTTACATATACCCATGCTGGGTGAGAGAAATATCTTGGCAAAAGACAACTTTTCCCATTTTTTTATACAAAGTTGGCATTTGACCAAGATATTTATCTCACCCAGCATGGGTATATGTAAAAAGACACCCCAAAACACATTCCTCAACTTCTCCTGAATACAGAGATACCAGATGTGTGACACTTTTTTGCAGCCTAGGTGGGCAAAGGGGCCCACATTCCAAAGAGCACCTTTCGGATTTCACAGGTCATTTACCTACTTACCACACATTTGGGCCCCTAGAATGCCAGGGCAGTATAACTACCCCACAAGTGACCCCATTTTGGAAAGAAGAGACCCCAAGGTATTCGCTGATGGGCATAGTGAGTTCATGGAAGTTTTTATTTTTTGTCACAAGTTTGTGGAATATGAGACTTTGTATGAAAAAAAAAAAAAAAAAAAAAATCATCATTTTCCACTAACTTGTGACAAAAAATAAAAAATTCTAGGAACTCGCCATGCCCCTCACGGAATACCTTGGGGTGTCTTCTTTCCAAAATGGGGTCACTTGTGGGGTAGTTATACTGCCCTGGTATTCTAGGGGCCCAAATGTGTGGTAAGGAGTTTGAAATCAAATTCAGGAAAAAATGAGGAGTGAAATCCGAAAGGTGCTCTTTGGAATATGGGCCCCTTTGCCCACCTAGGCTGCAAAAAAGTGTCACACATCTGGTATCCCCGTACTCAGGAGAAGTTGAGGAATGTGTTTAGGGGTGTCTTTTTACATATACCCATGCTGGGTGAGATAAATATCTTGGTCAAATGACAACTTTGTATAAAAAAATGGGAAAAGTTGTCTTTTGCCAAGATATTTCTCTCACCCAGCATGGGTATATATAAAATGACACCCCAAAACACATTCCCCACCTTCTCCTGAGTACGGAGATACCAGATGTGTGACACTTTTTTGCAGCCTAGGTGGGCAAAGGGGCCCATATTCCAAAGAGCACCTTTCGGATTTCACAGGTCATTTTTTACAGAATTTGATTTCAAACTCCTTACCACACATTTGGGCCCCTAGAATGCCAGGGCAGTATAACTACCCCACAAGTGACCCCATTTTGGAAAGAAGAGACCCCAAGGTATTCGCTGATGGGCATAGTGAGTTCATAGAACTTTTTATTTTTTGTCACAAGTTAGTGGAATATGAGACTTTGTAAGAAAAAAAAATAAAAAAAAAAAATCATAATTTTCCGCTAACTTGTGACAAAAAATAAAAAGTTCTATGAACTCACCATGCCCATCAGCGAATACCTTAGGGTGTGTACTTTCAGAAATGGGGTCATTTGTGGGGTGTTTGTACTGTCTGGGCATTGTAGAACCTCAGGAAACATGACAGGTGCTCAGAAAGTCAGAGCTGCTTCAAAAAGCGGAAATTCACATTTTTGTACCATAGTTTGTAAACGCTATAACTTTTACCCAAACCATTTTTTTTTTACCCAAACATTTTTTTTTTATCAAAGACATGTAGAACTATAAATTTAGAGCAAAATTTCTATATGGATGTCGTTTTTTTTGCAAAATTTTACTACTGAAAGTGAAAAATGTCATTTTTTTGCAAAAAAAATCGTTAAATTTCGATTAATAACAAAAAAAGTAAAAATGTCAGCAGCAATGAAATACCACCAAATGAAAGCTCTATTAGTGAGAAGAAAAGGAGGTAAAATTCATTTGGGTGGTAAGTTGCATGACCGAGCAATAAACGGTGAAAGTAGTGTAGGTCAGAAGTGTAAAAAGTGGCCTGGTCTTTCAGGGTGTTTAAGCACTGGGGGCTGAGGTGGTTAAAAGGTAGCTGTACTAGTACCCTAGAGGCTAAGTGAAAGCAACATGGTGCCTGTAAACCAATCCATCAAAATAAGCGTTGCAAAAGCCAAAAGGTGGTCTTCCCTTGAACTCCGCAGCATACCCAAACAGCAGTTAACATATACGTTAATGGCATTCTCGCAACCAGTAGAACCTGGCTAACCAAAAAAGGGATATTCCCATCTTAGACAATGGGGGCATATTGCTAGTGCGCCCTACTTCACTTTCGGGGCACCGTTCTCGATATAGGTGTGGGTCCCAGCAGTGGGACCCGCACGTATCAGACAATGGGGGCATATCCTAGCGATATGCCCCCATTGTCTGAGATGGGAAAACCCCTTTAAGGGTGTGGTGTGAGTCGCAGACGGCATAAACTGGGCACAATGTATCTCCTATAATTGGTCAAACCAAAGGAGCAAGGGATAGTGAAGCACCGCAGTAGATATTTTAAAATCAGCTTTTATTATACTCACAAAATCAAAAAGGACACAGGCGTATCAAGTATTTTGACCGGTTTCCCTTCTGCCACCCTAACCGGTCAAAATACTTGATAAGCCTGTGTCCTTTTTGATTTTGTGAGTATAATAAAAGCTGATTTTAAAATATCTACTGCGGTTCTTCACGATCCTTTGCGCCTTTGGTTTTACCAATTATAGGAGAGGCGAATAAGTGTGTGACGTGGAGTACTATGGAAACAGTGATTGGTGCATATTTGAATATCTACATATGCTGAAGTGGTTGGAGTGGCACTTGTTGGGGAACAGTGCGGTTTTAAATTTTGAGAAGTGAAACTTGGTGTGAACAGGACCCACCACACCCATAACCTGCAGCGCTCAAAGTAGGATTGACAACCTTAGGGTCTCTGAAAATGTGATATAGCACCTGAAATCCATTCCAGCAAAATCCATGTAATCCTATGGAATTTCTGTACACAGTAGAATCGGCCTAAGAATTTAAAGGGTGTAAGTTTCTGATAGCACATGCTGGGCACAACATATTGGGTACTGAAATGTCATATGTGTGAAAAATTGCAGTTTGCTGCACATTCATTTCTGCTAAGTACCTGTGGTGTCAAACTGCTCACTCCACTCCTTAACAAATACCTTCAGGGGTGTAGTTTCCAAAAGGGGTTCGCTTCTTGAGGGTTCCATTTATTATTTCACCCCACAGCCCCTACAATTGTCAGCACATGCTGCGTAAATCACCACATGGTGCTTTCTTAAGCCTCATTCACTCATCAGTGTTTGGTCAGCGATTTCCATCGGTGACTGTGAACCAAAACCAGGATTGGAGCCTCCACAGACATAAAGTATAAAGGAAAGATCTGCAGCTGTTCTGTGGTTAGAGCCGCACCTGGTTTTGGCTCAAAATCACTGATGGAAATCACTGACCGAACACTGAATTTGTGAATAAGGCATTACTCTTGAGTGCTATTGTATGTCCAGGCAAAAGATCAGTGTTTCTGAAACTCAAACCAGGAAGCACACCATAATAATAACAGGGCTTATTTCTTACATCTGCACACATTGGGTACAATATATTGGGTGCTGAAATGGCACATCTGTGGAACATTTTTCACTTTTCACCATTTGATGTGCATTAATTTTTGTAGAACACCTGTGGGGTCAAAATGCTCACTACGTGCCTTGGCAAATTTTGTGGTGTGGTTTGTAAAACGGGGTAACTTTTTGGTGGTTTCTACAGGGTGGGCCATTTATATGGATACACCTTAATAAAATGGGAATGGTTGGTGAGATTAACTTCCTGTTTGTGGCACATTAGTATATGTGAGGGGGGAAACTTTTCAAGATGTGTGGTGACCATGGTGGCCATTTTGAAGTCGGCCATTTTGAATCCAACTTTTGTTTTTTCAATAGGAAGAGGGTCATTTGACGCATCAATCTTATTGGGAATTTCACAAGAAATGCTTGGTTTTAACGTAACTTTATTCTTTCATGAGTTATTTACAAGTTTCTGACCACTTATAAAATGTGTTCAATGTGCTGCCCATTGTGTTGGATTGTCAATGCAACCCTCTTCTCCCACTCTTCACACACTGATAGCAACACCGCAGGAGAAATGCTAGCACAGGCTTCCAGTATCCGTAGTTTCAGGTGCTGCACATCTCGTATCTTCACAGCATAGACAATTGCCTTCAGATGACCCCAAAGATAAAAGTCTAAGGGGGTCACTGGATATGCAAAATTGATACATGATAATGTGTTTCCCTCTTTCGGGACTTCACTTGGTCCCTTCATCAGTAAGACTTACTGATGAAGGGACCAAGTAAAGTCCCGAAACGCGTTTAAGGAGTTTGGAGGAACATTGCCAATAGAGCAATAGCAACATACAAAGAAGAACCTGGAAGTAGAAGCGCTCCCCTAACATCATTACCACTCTCAAACCGGCCCTGCAGACCCTGATCACGTGACCAACCCCAGGTCACGTGCACACCTAACAAAAGACGCGCGCGCTTGGTACCACGGGGGACACCGCCAGCCGGAGAACAGAGCCGCAAGCAACATCTGGTTGGAGCACCGACTGAAGACATCACCGCGTGGTGGGTAAGTGATCTCTGAACCTAAGACAGTACGGGGACGCCGTACTGAGGTCCAGAACACCAATTCCCCCACAGGTTGTCGTTTCTTTTTTCCACAAGCATAAGCTTCACATCGTACATTATACAGGATAGTGCTATCTTTTTCATCCATTTTTTCATTTTTCCTTTTAGCGCTACCTTTATATCCGCAAGCTAAAGTCCCACAAGGGACCATACTGTGTATGATTATATTTTACAAGACTTTACAACACTTACCTTCTTTTTACTGCAACCTATACATCCATCTATTTATAAAGGGACATAGACTGACCACAAACTGATGGGAAAGGATATTATATCCACAGGAGCCCACCAGAAAAGATCCAACACATGGTCATTAGCACCAGTACTACATCTTATTGATTTTTCCAACTTTTTTTCATCCTGGAAAAGTATACTATTTTTCAATATATAGATCTTTATTCCTTATTTTTATGTCCTAATATTTTTTCCCACCACTCTATATACCATTTATCCTAATGGACTAGACACCACTAATTTTTTCACACGGATCCATCCTAAAAAAAACTGGTACCAGCCACCCCTTATCTGGCACCCACCACAAGTGCCCAGATTCCCCCTCACTCACCTATGCTCCAAAAATCCCTACCTTATTTTTAATCTAGTATTTTAAATAAAACTACCATATTTAATCCCATTTATGAGTGTGCCTGCTATCTTCTTATTTTAAACTCTCTTTCTTTGACTGGGTGAGTAAAACCAGCAGTTCAGCACCTCAGCCATTCTATTGAGCAGTTGAGCCACCTTATTTCTCTCTTGTTCCCTGTACTGCCTACTTTTACCTGTGCTTAAAATAGGGTTGCTAGGCATGATCCGTCTATCTGTTGAAGGCCGGAGGACGCAGAAGCAGGCTGCGTGGAAGGTCAGATTACTGACAGCCAGGGACTGTAAGTAAATGATTAAAGCCAGGTCCTCCCCAGCAGCTGATAACAGTGCCTGGGCTGTGTGCACTTCTCCCTGTCCCTGCGTTTGGCAGATGCTCCCTCACTCAGCAGAGCTGGAGAAGGCAGAGTTGAATCAGCGCAGACCAGGGAAGGGAGATCTGCCGTCTGCTCAGTGTATACTGTAAATGAAAGCAACATGTGGTAAGAGGACCCCTTTGTGCTGCAGGAGATTAACCCTTTAGGGGGGAGGGCTCTGGTTACTGACACTTTTGGGGGGCTATTGTTACTGGCTAGTGAGGGCGGGCGGGATTAGCCTCAGGGTGAGGGCAGTGGCGGCCATCTTAACTGAATAGCGACATTGCAGTTTTATGCAGACTGGTTGCTAAGGGCTGAATCTTATTAAATATGGGGTAAGTCAGTCTAATAGTAACTGATTCTGGAATATCATGTTATTAGTAACTACATATATGAAAATAGAAATTAGGGTCTAAGTGTGACAGTTATCCTTTAAGACCAAATGTCTGTCATGTGGTGCTTTTTTCCTGTTACCCTTTGTGAAAATGAAATATTTGGAGCTAAAGCAACATTTAATTGGAAAAAATGTAATTCTATGAAATGCCTGTGGAATCAAAACGCTCACTGCACCCTTATATAAATTCCTTGAGGGGTGTAGTTTCTGAAATGGGTTCAATCTTGGGAGTTTCCACTGTATGGGTACCTCGTGGTTTCTTTAAATGCAACATAGCGCCTCCAGCAAATTCCAAAAGCCATACGGCGCTTCTTCCCATGTAAGCCCTGCTGTGTGCCCATACGGCCGTTTACCACCACATATGGGAAGTTTAGGTACACTGAAGAATTAGGGAAATCAATATTGATTTTTGTTTTGCTGTTAACTCTAGCTGTGTTACAGGAAGAATTTGATTGAAATGGAAAATTTGCAAAAAAATAAAATGTTTTACCTTCATATTGTTTTAATTCCTGTGGAACACCTAAAGTGTTAAAAAAAAAGTTTCCAAATTCAGTTTTGAATTTGAGGGGTATAATTTCTAAAATTGGGGTCATTTACTAATGGTTTCTATTTTGTAAGCCCCTTGTAAGTCACTTCGGAACTGAATTGATCCCTAAAAAAGTTTAGAAAAATTTGAAAAATTGCTTCTAAACTTCAAATCTTTCTAACACTTATCAACATAAAATAGACATGGTGAATGTTAATTAATAACTTGTTAATTTTGTGAGGTACCACTATCTGTGTAAATTATTATTTTATTCACATTTTATACTTATTTTTTTAGAGTGTCGTCGGCAAATGCCGCTATTTTATGTTCTCCGGATCCTGTGTTTAGTCCATTTATGGAATTATTTGACCTGATTTTAGTCAAGAACGGTTCTAGGCAGAGTATGAATAAAAGAAGAGATAGAGGGCATCCCTGCCTTGTACCATTACTGATAGGAAAGGGGGTTGAGGTACCACTATCTGTCTTAAAAACAGAATTCTAATTTAGAAAATTGCTAATATTTCTAAATTTTCGGTAAATTTTGGATTGTTTTATAAATCAAGGTAAAATCGACCAAAATTTACCACTAACATGAAATATGATGTGAAACAATCTCAGAATCGCTTAGGTAAGTAAAAGCATTTCAAAGTTGTTACAGCATAAAGTGACAAATGTCAGATTTGAAAATTGGGGTTTGTCAGGAAGATGAAAGTTGGATGTGTCTGGAAGGGGTTAAAACAAAACCCAACTTGAAACTAGTTGTTACACAACCTGAGATCCAGCCATCAGTAGCAAAAATGTACAAGGTATACTGAATTGCCACCCTACAAGGACGTATGACATACGTCTTTGGCAGGGAAAGGGTTATATTCAGATTACATGCTTTATTATACTCAATTGTACTATGCCTTTATATCTACAAAAGTTAAACACAGACTATGGCGAAACCAACCTTGCCACGGTGTTTTGGAGGGGCCTGTTTACCAGCCTCTTGCCCCAGGATTATGGGCCCTCTCATCAGCCAGGCCTAATTTGTTCACAAAGGACTTGGACTAACTTGAAACCCTGGTCTAATTCGTGCCATTTTGGGATGTTAAATGTCTGTGTGTATTGAAAAGGGTGGGACATTGTATACGTTGAGTAGGGAGGTCTGGTCCATTGTCTCTCTGTGTGTATTGGCGATGTCCTTTGTCCTGAGAGATAATTGAATTACTTCTCGGTTGTCTCCAGGACAGAGGATTTTGTGTATTCGCCTGCCTGTGATGATTGCATCAACCCAGTGTGAGGTAATTCTATCACGGGCAGAGGGGAGGATTTTGGGTGGGAGTGTCTGAGTGTATTGTACGTGGTTATTGGCTGTTTTTACAAAACCCTGTGGGTGGTAACCTTGTTGGAAGATGTGTATAAAATGCTTGTGTGTTAAAAATAAAGAGTTCCTGGTTTTATACCTTCATGAAGTTTTGGCTCATGTTTGGGGGATGGGATAACTACACTCTTGGGGATTGCTATATCACAATACTCCCGAGTATAAGCTCCTGTAAGAGCTTGTTCATGGTTCCTGCTCTCTGCATTTAGGAGAGGTTCACCCACTGGAGCCTGGAGCCTTGTCATAGGTCCAGGGTGGGTAGGAGAAGGCGAGACCTCCACCAAGCTTCGGCGGTTCGTGGGGTCTGCAGTGCTGACGGTGTCAAGTGGAGTGCTTGGAGTCCTCTGGAAGCACTAGGAGCATCTATCAACGGAGGTACCCGGTCGGGGTGCTAGGCGTTCCGTTACACAGACTAAAGGGGTTTTCTTGTCTTTAAATACTGATGACCTATCCTATGACATCAGAATCCCTCCTTCCCCAATAGGCCATTTTCAGTAGATCGAGCCAGAAGCAGAAGGCTCTGCTCACTTTGTAGTAACCATGAATGGGATCGGAGAGGCAGGAGGGTTTAACACGTGGGAATATTCTCAGTGCCTGAGGTGTACAGGAGCTGTTTGGATCTACCTAATTTGATATTGTCCGGTTTTGGCTATAAGTAGTGGAAACAATATTTTGTATATAGCATATTGTCTTAGGGCCTCACGGGAACCACTAAACTATGTATTAGGGGACTTGACTGGCATGTCTGTGAAAACCTCTTATAATTCATGATTATTTGTAATTATTATTTGTGGCATGTATGTTTATAGCTAAAATGTGGTTATCTTAACAACCTGGTACAACTGAGAGCTCGAAAAGTATGTGAACTGTAAACTTAAGGCTGTATTGTCGGGAGGGAACCATTCCCTCCCGGTGATCGCCTGCTCGCTAGTGTATGACATCGCTTGTCCCCATACTGAATCATTGTTTGCCGGAAGCAGATCGTGATTAGACAGCACGATCTGCCACAGGCAAACAATGATTTTTTAAACCTGTTAAAAGGTTCCAATTGCCCGATGAACGAGCAGCAATATTACACTGCCAGATTATCGCTGCGAACGCTCACTAAGGGGTTGTCCGAGTTATTGTTTTGTCCTTTGTATGTTTCTAACTAATCAAATGTAAAGGCTTTAACATACACTTACTGCATCTACAGTTGCTGCTTTCTCATATTTCACTGAGGGTCACATGACCTGTGATGTCAGCTTCTCTTCGGATGATGTTTCGTGCACAAGCCTGAGAGATCAGATATGTGTCTGTACACGAGACATCACTGTGCTGGCCACGCCCCCTGCATTGCTCTAACTGTGCCCCCTGCACTGCCGTCTGCTCTCTTCCTGGATTCTTCAGGAAAAACTTGAACCCCTTCAACTCCTTTAACCCCTTCAGCAGCACAGACTCAGGGCTGAAAGCTTTACTGAGTAGCTGCAGGCAGTGAGGAGACAAATGCTGGGCACAGGAGCTGACAGACTGGAGGAGTTTTGCAGAGTATTGCACAAGAACAGGTAGGGAGAAGATCCTGTGTATCAGCAGTGTCATGGTACAGCTGGGACTTGTAGTCCTACACATACAACAAGCTGCTTAGCATCATAGCAGGCAGACATTTCACTCAGGGCAGCACTTGTATACACTCCTTTTGCAGAGCAGGGGGACGGGCAGAGATTGTTGTTATTGCAGGTAAACAAAGGGTCAGAGAGAGAACCAGGTAAATGAGGACATAAATATTTTTTTTGCCTAAAACTTGCTTAGCTTAGTTATATATTGCTGCCCGTCAGATTTACAGTGCTATATATTTTTTTTTCATAACTCGGAAAACCCCTTTAACGATAAACTGGCTAACCACTGACCAGTGTAATAGTCTTTAGTCTATACACTGACGAGCAAAAGGGTAACAATGTTTTGAACTTTTGACTTTCAAGCTCCATATCTCACCATCCACTACAGCTTTGAACGTGAGACTACCATCATTTTATAGACAATCTTTACTATCTCATACATAAATTGGACTTACAACTATTTAGCATATTATTAGTTATGCAGATTATTGTCATGTAACTGCATTGTTACTGTTTTGCTCCTAAAATTCAAAATTTTTATTTTTATTATTTTCTTAGTATTAGTGTAAATCCACCTTTGGCTTTCAACACTGCCTGAATCCTTTTGGGCATGTTCTCAATCAGATTCAAGCATGTCTCGACCGAAATCTCTTCCCAGGTCTCTTCTACACGTTCCCAATGTTGGTGCATACTGGTCGACTCACGTGGCTACGACTACAGTTTTTTCTTCAACTCTACCCACAAGTGTTCGATTGAGTTAAGGTCTGGGGACTGTGGGGGTCAACCCAGAACCTCTACTTCATTGTCATTGAACCATTTCTTGCCAATCTTAACGTCTGCTTCAAGTCGTTGTCATGCTGAAACACTATGTCGTGCTTTTCATACTAGAGTGCACCAAGTAACTCGTCTTGTAGGATACTCACATACAAGTAACACGTCTTGTAGGATACTCACATACAGTATTGATGAAGCAATACCTATTATATCCATTTTTTGTAGTAAATGGGATGATGAGGAGAAAAGGTACTTTTTTTATTGGAAACTTATTTTTTTTATTTTTATAAAACACTTTTTTTTTACATTTTTATTTTTGTCCCACTATAGGACTTCAACATTTGGAGGTCTGATCCCTGTTTCAGTGCAGTACAATACATGCTGTATTGTACTGCACTGGAACTGTAGGTATTACACTGACAGTTGCCTTTCAGACCCAGCCTGGGGGGGGGGCTTCATAGGCTTCTGTAGCTATCAGGACCCTAAGCCTGTGTAAAGCATCGGCATGCCTTAGCAGCCATCGGCACCTTGCTATCGCAGCAAGGAGAGGTAATGGTGTGAGAGAGGAAGCCCCCTCCCTCTGTAAACTCCTTATATACGGTGGTCAGATAAGTCATACAGAAAATGATTACGTCAGGTTATTGCTGCTAAAGTGGTTCTCCCAGCTATTGATTCATGGGGTGCACTTGGTTTTTTCACAGATAGCTTTTCCATTTTGACTATTTTTTGGGGAATATATAATGACAGTCGAGGTTCTAATTTAAGGACTTTAAAACGATCAGAGGTTTTTTTGGTCATTATGTCCTAATACATAAAACCATAGAATTCTAAGAGGGTGCACTTTAGATTTTTTCATAACTGTCTGTATTTCAAGGATGAACAGGTAGGGGGCACAGATTAGTGTAACCTTCAAAATACAAGGCTTTGTGTTATTGTACTATTCATTCCTATTAGCATACCTTTCTAATACACCTCTTTTTCTCTTTGTCGTTTGACATCTGGTATTTTTACTTAAGTGATTATCGTGTGCTTCTTTGCTTTTTGCAGATTTGCTTTTTTCCGTGTGCTGTTTGTTTATTTCAAAATTCAAATGATTTGGCCTTATTAGCGGCAAACATTCTCTACTAGTCGATTCCAGGACCTGGGGAAAAATACTATGTTGTTATTTTTCATATATAAAGTAAGTTCCTGCATACGGCACAAAGGCAGTACATCGGCAGACTATCAATGGCTTTTGACTCCATGTGCCGCCTTTTAGAGTTCCATAGACCCTTAGGCTGGGTTCACATCATGTTTTATGCCTCCGTTTGACATATACGCTACAAAAAATGGATACAAAAACGCAGCACACCAAGTTCTTGCATTCTGCACAGTCCAGTAAAAAAATGCATTCTTTTTTTACAATGGAACTCTAGGGTGAACGGATGCCATTGTATGGCATCAGTCGGAGGCATCCGAATAACGTATACGTTTTTTGTATGCGTTAAAAGTATGGGAAAAACGTAATGTGAACCCACCCTTAGAAATGTAGCTAGTCTACGCTAGAATAAATGCTTCCTTGGAGAAAAGCTCTGTATTTATGACACGCAATGGAACATGCAAGCCACACAGTAACTCTAAAACAGTTTCCTTTAGGACTGCCACACACGCAATGCCTTTTTTAACATGGGATGCCTAAAAGTGCCTCTTTATTGCCAGTCATGAAGTGTTCACCATTGATGTCAGCTCCACAGTGAGTACTATTACTGCTAGCCATACAATCTCCTGAGCAGCTGGACAAATGGAGGCAACCCGTCCTAGCCACATTCTAGGATGGGTTGCTGGAGGCCAATTTCAATCATTGCCAGAGAAGCCTTTTAATAAACTGAAGTGTGAATATGAATATGTCTCTGATCATTTGGAATCCATTGGGTCTGATAAAATTATCCTCACCTCTGAATTAATTGAAGACTGTTTGCCAATGTTTGTACTTGAATAGGTAAACTGTGTTCTCGTTATTTGTCTGACATATTTGTCCATTTCTGTCTGATGAAATGAAATGGACAAGAAGACCTTGTTCATTATATCTGATAGACTGAACAAAGAAGACAGGTCTGAAATGTGTACCAGTTATTGTCCCATTTCTTTTATAAATGAACAAAGACTTGCTTGGAAATGTATGTACAAGAGAGTTAGCATTGTCTGTATAGACTCTCTTGGGATTCTGATTTATTGCGGATCTGAAAATTGGCCACTCCAAGGTCCGAAATAATAAAATAAAAACAAGATATGCACATTGACCATTATGGATGGATAAGCTGGCTACATTAAGGGGTGAAGCCATTTGGTTAAAACAGTATAAAAGCTGGACCTTTTTAGTTAAAAAGTCAGTTCATCTATGAGACAGATGTATCTGCGTAGTAAATTGTTGTTCCCAATCGAGTCTGACTGCTTTCGCTGAAACGGGCTTCCTGTCACGGAACCATGAACCAGACGTACAAGGGATAAGTGAAAATAAGAAGGCTTTATTGAAAATAAAGCTGTAAAGCAAAAGTCCAAACGGATGGCGAAACCGAAGCAGAGTCTTTGCGAAGCCAGAGGTCAGGAACCAGAAGGGTAGTCAGACGAAGCCAGGATCAGTAACCAGCAGGGTAGTCAGACGAAGCCAGGATCAGTAACCAGCAGGGTAGTCGGACGAAACCAGGATCAGGAACCAGCAGGGTAGTCGGACGAAACCAGGATCAGGAACCAGAAGCAGCAGCAGTCTAGAAGCATGTGAACACAGGAGGACCAAGCAAGGAACTGAAGCCACAGACCTCCTATATATATGAGCTCGGCATCCAGCTCCTCCCAGTGGGAAGGAGGAGCCGCAGGGTGGGAGGCTACAAGAAACCCAGAAACCAAGATGGCCGCCAGCACATGTCAAACGAAGGAGAACAGCAAGAAGGTAAGACCATGACAGTACCTCCCCCTCAAGGGCCCCTCCTCCGCGGAGTAAAGAACGGTTTCTGAGGGAAGCGTGCGTGGAAGGCTCGGAGCAAGGCAGGAGCATGGACATCTGCGGAGGGAACCCAGGAACGCTCCTCTGGACCATAACCACGCCAATGGACCAAAAACTGCACCGACCGCGGACCAGGCGTGAGTCCAGGATATTGCTCACCTCATACTCCTCACGATTACCCACTTGGACCGGACGAGGCCGAGGAACCGAGGAAGTGAAACGATTACACACCAGTGGCTTCAACAGGGAGACATGAAACACGTTAGAGATCCGCATGCCAGGAGGAAGCGCAAGGGCATAGGCTACCGGGTTTACCCTGCGAAGCACTCGGAAGGGACCAACAAAGCGAGGCGCCAGCTTGGGAGTGGGCACTCGAAGGTTGAGGTTGCGGGTGGACAACCATACACGGTCTCCGACCTGGTAGGAAGGAGCAGGCGCTCGTCTGCGATCAGCCTGGAGTCTCTGGCGCTGCGCAGAGACCTCAAGGGACTTCTGGATCAGTACCCAAGAAGCACGTAGGACGGAAAGGTGATCCTCCACAGCCGGAATATCCTGGGGAGAGAATACCTCCGGTAACACGGCAGGTTGGAACCCATAATTGGCCATGAAGGGAGACGTCCCAGAGGAAGAGTTCACCGCCGTGTTCCTGGCAAACTCAGCCCAAGGCAGGAGGTCAACCCAATTGTCTTGGTGATCGGAGACATAGCAACGAAGGAATTGCTCCAAGGCCTGATTGGATCGTTCTGCGGCCCCATTGGACTGAGGGTGGTAGGCCGAGGAGAAGGAGAGATGAATCCCCAACTGGGAGCAAAAGGCGCGCCAGAACCTGGACACAAACTGACTCCCCCGATCCGACACAATCTCCTTGGGCAAACCGTGCAACCGGAAGACCTCCCTGGCAAAAATCGTGGCCAACTCTTGTGCAGAGGGTAACTTCTTGAGAGGAACACAGTGGCACATTTTGGAAAACCGATCCACAATCATGAGAATGACCGTATGGCCTCGGGATGCAGGGAGGTCCACAATGAAATCCATCCCCAGGTGTGACCATGGGCGCTCCCCGGTGGCTATGGGTTGCAGAAGGCCCAACGGAAGGTGCCGAGGGGACTTACTCTGGGCACAAACGGAGCATGCAGCTACATATGCAGCGATGTCGGAACGTAGGGAAGGCCACCAGAACAGACGTGAAACAGCCCAGGACAGCTGATTCTTTCCAGGATGCCCCGCGGTCTTGGAGTTATGGTAGGTTCGCAACAACCGAGTGCGCAACTCCTCAGGCACAAAACATCTGCCGTTGGGTCTCCCAGAGGGAGCACCAGATTGAGCCGCCAAAATCTGCTCACCCAGGGGAGAGGTCAGGCTGGTGCGAATGGCGGCCAAGATCTGATTCGGAGGTATGACCGAAGTCGGAATCGACTCCTCCCTGGACAGCTCGGAGTACTGCCGTGATAAGGCATCCGCCCTGATGTTCTTGGACCCGGGTAGGTAGGAGACCACATAATTAAAACGTGACAAGAACAGAGCCCATCTGGCCTGACGTGGTGTCAATCTCTTGGCCTCAGAAAGGTAGGTCAGATTCTTGTGGTCATTCAGGATGAGGACCGGAACCACCGAACCCTCGAGCAAGTGCCTCCATTCTTTAAGGGCCTGCACGATGGCCAATAACTCCCTGTCACCAATCTGATAGTTGCACTCCGCGGAAGACAGTTTCCGGGAGTAAAACCCACAAGGAAGCAGAGGACCCTCTGGTGTTCTACGCCGAGACAGAAGGGCGCCTACTCCCGTCTCAGACGCGTCCACCTCGAGGACAAAGGGCAACCCAGGGTTGGGATGCGACAGAATCGGAGCCGACACAAAGGCGGACTTTAGAGCCTCAAAAGCTCGGATGGCCTCGAGCGGCCAGACCTGGGAATTACTGCCCTTCCTGGTCAGATCCGTGAGAGGCTTGGCCAGCATGGAAAAGTCCCTGATGAACTTCCGATAATAATTGGCGAAGCCCAAAAAGCGCTGCAGGGAACGAAGACCACTGGGCTGGGGCTACTGTAAGACAGCCGAAACCTTCTCAGGATCCATGGAGAACCCCTAAGCGGAAATGATGTAACCTAAGAAGGTTACCTGGGATCGGTGAAATTCACATTTCTCAAGCTTACCGAACAGCTTGTTCTCTCGTAACCGTTGCAACACTCGTCTGACATCCAGAATGTGGGCCTCCATGGATTCAGAATATACCAAGATGTCATCCAAATAGACCACCACACACTGCTGCAACAGGTCACGGAAAACATCGTTGATGAATTCCTGAAAGACTGCGGGCGCATTGCACAACCCAAAGGGCATAACCAAGGATTCATAATGACCGGTCCTGGTGTTAAACGCGGTCTTCCACTCATCGCCCGCCTTGATCCTTACCAGGTTATATGCCGCCCTCAGGTCGAGTTTGGTAAAGACCGTGGCCCCTTTAAGGCGATCGAACAGCTCGGAAAGCAAGGGTATCGGGTAAGCGTTCTTGATCGTGATGCGATTGAGACCCCTGTAATCGATGCAAGGCCTCAACTCACCGCCCTTCTTTTTCACAAAGAAAAATCCAGCCCCTGCCGGGGACGAGGATTTGCGAATGTGTCCGCGTGAAAGCGCCTCCCTCACGTACTCCTCCATGGCCTCATTCTCCGCTACCGACAGTGGATAGACTTTGCCACGAGGAGGAACGGCACCAGATTGTAACTCTATGGCACAATCGTATGGGCGGTGCGGAGGTAGGGCAACCGCGCGCACCTTATCGAATACATCCCGGTACTCCTCGTATTCAGGAGGCAACAGAGAGTCCGAGGAAGTACACAGCAACTTGACAGACCCATGGATGCAACTAGCCCCACACTGCGGTGACCACGAGAGGATCTCGGCCGATCTCCAATCGAAAGTCGGATTATGCTTCCGGAGCCAGGGGTACCCCAAGACCACCGAGTAGTGTGGAGACGAAATAACCTGGAGGCAGACCGACTCTCTGTGAACAGCACCAATGGCTATCCCCACTGGAAGGGTCTCATGAGTCACGTGTGGCGGCAGAAGGGGTCTGCCGTCTATCGCCTCAAGAGCCAGTGGGGAACCTCGAGCCTGCAGAGGAATGGAATTGGCGGCAGCGAACACATTATGAATGAACAAACCACCAGCACCAGAGTCCACCAACGCCTGGGTCGTCACCGAGCCCCCGACCCAGGAGAGAACAACAGTGATCAGTGGTTTGTCAACACGGGAAACCGGGGACGAGGAGACTCCACCCAAGATCTGCCCCCGACAGGATCTCAGGTGCGAGCGTTTCCCGGACGGTTCGGACATGCCAACCGAAAATGCCCACCGAGACCACAGTACATGCATCGGCCCTCGCGTCTCCGGAGTACCCTCTCCCCCTCGGACAGGCGAGCAAACCCCAGCTGCATGGGTTCACCCCCAGACAAGTCATCCCCAGGAGGCGTGGGAGGAGAGGGAGGCACGGGTGGGACAGCAAACGTAGGCGCCAATCTGTTAGAAAACCTCCGCAGGCTCTCCTTAAAGGAAGGTCTCTCCCTGAGTCTGGTGTCAATCAAAATCAGGAAAGAAATAAGAGACTCGAGCTCCACTGGTAGGTCCTTAGCTGCAACCTCATCCTTCAAGGCATCCGAGAGACCATGAGAGAAAGCAGCGACCAGAGCCTCATTATTCCAGCCCACCTCTGCTGCCAGGGTACGAAACTCAATGGCGTATTCAGCTACGGATCGTGAACCCTGTCTGATGGACATAAGGAGCTTCGCAGCAGAGGCAGCACGAGCCGGCACATCGAATACCTTCCGAAGAGAAGCAACAAAACCGGAAAACTCGGCAACCACCGGATTGTTGTTCTCCCATAAAGGGCTGGCCCAGGCCAAGGCCTTGTCCGAGAGCAGCGAGATCAAGAAGCCCACCTTTGATCTCTCAGTGGGAAAGGCATGTGGCAGCAACTCGAAATAAATGCCCACCTGGTTAAGGAAACCTCGGCACTGAGTTGGCTCTCCCCCAAAGCGCTGTGGAAGAGGGGCAGAACCGGTCATACCCCGAAACACTGCAGGTGCAACAACAGGTGTCGGGGTAGACTCTGGCGCAACAACCGGAGCGGCAGTAGGAGCGGGCCGAGGAGCGACAACCGACCCATCGGCAACGGGAGCGAAATGAGCCGTGCGTTCAAGCAGGGTTTGCAACGCCACAGCGAACCGACCCAACAGGTGATCCTGCTGATCAAGTCTGGCAACCAGCGTGGGTAGCGAGGATGGCCCTGTACCGTCAGAATTCATGGCTTGGTCCTAATGTCACGGAACCATGAACCAGACGTACAACAAGGGATAAGTGAAAATAAGAAGGCTTTATTGAAAATAAAGCTGTAAAGCAAAAGTCCGAACGGATGGCGAAACCGAAGCAGTGTCTTTGCGAAGCCAGAGATCAGGAACCAGCAGGGTAGTCAGACGAAGCCAGGATCAGGAACCAGCAGGGTAGTCAGACGAAGCCAGGATCAGGAACCAGCAGGGTAATCGGACGAAACCAGGATCAGGAACCAGCAGGGTAGTCGGACGAAACCAGGATCAGGAACCAGAAGCAGCAGCAGTCTAGAAGCATGTGAACACAGGAGGACCAAGCAAGGAACTGAAGCCACAGACCTCCTATATATATGAGCTGGGCATCCAGCTCCTCCCAGTGGGAAGGAGGAGCCGCAGGGTGGGAGGCTACAAGAAACCCAGAAACCAAGATGGCCGCCAGCACATGTCAAACGAAGGAGAACAGCAAGAAGGTAAGACCATGACACTTCCCAGCTGATGTGTGCTGCTATAAGATGATGCTAACTCAATTGGTGATGTGAGTACCTTCATTCTGGATGTAGTAAGGAGGACTCTAGATGAAGTGTGGTTGTAATTATGTAATTAGCATGTTGTATCTAATCCTTATTTGTTGTAAGTTTTCAATTCCTTGTATTTAACTATTTTGCTAAAAAAGGACATATACAGTCATGGTTGTAAATGTTGGCACCCCTGAAATTTTTCAAGAAAATGAAGTATTTCTCACAGAAAAGTATTGCAGTAACACGTTTTGCTATACACATGTTTATTCCCATTGTTTGTATTGGAACAAAACCCCAAAAATGAGGGGAAAAAAGCAAATTGGACATAATGTCACACCAAACTCCAAAAATGGGCTGGACACAATTATTGCCACCCTTAACTTAATATTTGGTTGCACACCCTTTGGAAAAAATAACTAAATAATAAATAAATCAGTCGCTTCCTATAACCATCAATAAGCTTCTGACACTTCTCACTCGGAATTTTGGACCACTCTTCCTTAGCAAACTGCTCCTGGTCCCTCTTATTGGAAGGGTGCCTTTTCCCAACAGCAATTTTAAGATCTCTCCACAGGTGTTTAATGGGATTTAGATCTGGACTTATTGCTGGCCACTTACGAACTCTCCAGCGCTTTGTTGCCATCCATTTTTGGGTGCTGTTTGATGTATGTTTGGGGTCATTGTCCTGCTGGAAGACCCAAGATCTCGGACGCAAACCCAGCTTTCTAAAACTGGGCTTTACAGTGCGACCAAAAATCCGTTGGTAATCCTCAGATTTCATGATGCCTTGCACACATTCAAGGCACCCCATGTTAAAATGTCCAATTTTCTTTTTTCCTCCCTTTTTTTTTTTTTTTTTCCAATACACACAAAGGGAATAAACATGTGTATAGCAAAACATGTGTTACTGCAATACTTTTCTGTGAGAAATACTTCATTTTCTTGAAAAATTTCGGGGGTGCCAACATTTACGGCCATGACTGTACTTGCCTGATTATCCCTATTCCATTAATAAATTTGCTTATATATTTTCTTTTTTCCTCCCTTTTTTTTTTTCCTCCCTTTTTTTTTTTTTTTTTTCCAATACACACAAAGGGAATAAACATGTGTATAGCAAAACATGTGTTACTGCAATACTTTTCTGTGAGAAATACTTCATTTTCTTGAAAAATTTCGGGGGTGCCAACATTTACGGCCATGACTGTACTTGCCTGATTATCCCTATTCCATTAATAAATTTGCTTATATATTTTACTATTCTTAACCCCCAAACTGTTTTGCCCCAGTCCAGCTCCAGCAGTGGGAAAAGTAGCTAACTGGAGAGGGGAGGGCTGCTTTAGATGCTGCTATATCCTGAATGGTAGCAGCTAGAAATAGGCAACTGGTCTATGTTCAGTACAGTTGAAGACTTCCTTTGGCCACATCCCACACTAATGACCGCTTCATTGTGAACAATGCCCTGCAGAACTGGATGTTGAATGCCATACAACTTCAGGCACATTTAAGGGAGGTGAGAAACACGTGTCACGTCACACAATGGTTTTATTCTGAGGCTTCTTGAGATCATACTGACCCACAATTTTTTTCTATTTAACGGGCGTTTCTTCCACCAGCTCAGGGGGACGGCAATGGGGAGCCCCTGTGCCCCTACCTATGCCAACCTCTTCCTGGGCTGGTGGGAAGACACCGGTATCTTTCCAGACCAGACCAAATTATTGTCTGGACACGTTATATCGACAATATTTTTCTGGTCTGGAAAGGTGGGTCAGATGAATTCAACAGGTTTGTCACCGAGCTTAATGATAATAAGATTGGTCTCCGATTCACATTTGAGATTAACCGGAAGACGATCGCCTTTTTAGACGTCCGCGTCAAGATGACTGGTGACAAACTGACTGCTGACATACATAGAAAGGCGACCGCCACCAATTCCCTTTTACACTGGGATAGTCACCACCCGATCCCCCTCAAACGAGGGATACCGAGGGGGCAGTATCTCCATGTACGACGGAATTGCTCGGATAACCAAGCCTTCTTTAACCACCTCAGCCCCCAGTGCTTAAACACCCTGAAAGACCAGGCCACTTTTTACACTTCTGACCTACACTACTTTCACCGTTTATTGCTCGGTCATGCAACTTACCACCCAAATGAATTTTACCTCCTTTTCTTCTCACTAATAGAGCTTTCATTTGGTGGTATTTCATTGCTGCTGACATTTTTACTTTTTTTGTTATTAATCGAAATTTAACGATTTTTTTGCAAAAAAATGACATTTTTCACTTTCAGTTGTAAAATTTTGCAAAAAAAACGACATCCATATAGAAATTTTGCTCTAAATTTATAGTTCTACATGTCTTTGATAAAAAAAAAATGTTTGGGTAGAAAAAAAATGGTTTGGGTAAAAGTTATAGCGTTTACAAACTATGGTACAAAAATGTGAATTTCCGCTTTTTGAAGCAGCTCTGACTTTCTGAGCACCTGTCATGTTTCCTGAGGTTCTACAATGCCCAGACAGTACAAACACCCCACAAATGACCCCATTTCTGAAAGTACACACCCTAAGGTATTCGCTGATGGGCATAGTGAGTTCATAGAACTTTTTATTTTTTGTCACAAGTTAGCGGAAAATGATGATTTTTTTTTTTTTTTTTTTTTTTCTTACAAAGTCTCATATTCCACTAACTTGTGACAAAAAATAAAAAGTTCTATGAACTCACTATGCCCATCACGAAATACCTTGGGGTCTCTTCTTTCCAAAATGGGGTCACTTGTGGGGTAGTTATACTGCCCTGGCATTCTAGGGGCCCAAATGTGTGGTAAGGAGTTTGAAATCAAATTCAGTAAAAAATGACCTGTGAAATCCGAAAGGTGCTCTTTGGAATATGGGCCCCTTTGCCCACCTAGGCTGCAAAAAAGTGTCACACATCTGGTATTGCCGTACTCAGGAGAAGTTGAGGAATGTGTTTTGGGGTGTCTTTTTACATATACCCATGCTGGGTGAGATAAATATCTTGGTCAAATGACAACTTTGTATAAAAAAATGGGAAAAGTTGTCTTTTGCCAAGATATTTCTCTCACCCAGCATGGGTATATATAAAATGACACCCCAAAACACATTCCCCACCTTCTCCTGAGTACGGAGATACCAGATGTGTGACACTTTTTTGCAGCCTAGGTGGGCAAAGGGGCCCATATTCCAAAGAGCACCTTTCGGATTTCACTCGTCATTTTTTACTGAATTTGATTTCAAACTCCTTACCACACATTTGGGCCCCTAGAATGCCAGGGCAGTATAACTACCCCACAAGTGACCCCATTTTGGAAAGAAGACACCCCAAGGTATTCCGTAAGGGGCATGGCGAGTTCCTAGAATTTTTTATTTTTTGTCACAAGTTAGTGGAAAATGATGATTTTTTTTTTTTTTTTTTTTTTTCATACAAAGTCTCATATTCCACTAACTTGTGACAAAAAATAAAAACTTCCATGAACTCACTATGCCCATCAGCGAATACCTTGGGGTCTCTTCTTTCCAAAATGGGGTCACTTGTGGGGTAGTTATACTGCCCTGGCATTCTAGGGGCCCAAATGTGTGGTAAGGAGTTTGAAATCAAATTCTGTAAAAATTGACCTGTGAAATCCGAAAGGTGCTCTTTGGAATATGGGCCCCTTTGCCCACCTAGGCTGCAAAAAAGTGTCACACATCTGGTATCTCCGTATTCAGTAGAAGTTGGGGAATGTGTTTTGGGGTGTCTTTTTACATATACCCATGCTGGGTGAGAGAAATATCTTGGTCAAATGCCAACTTTGTATAAAAAAATGGGAAAAGTTGTCTTTTGCCAAGATATTTCTCTCACCCAGCAGGGGTATATGTAAAATGACACCCCAAAACACATTCCCCACCTTCTCCTGAGTACGGAGATACCAGATGTGTGACACTTTTTTGCAGCCTAGGTGGGCAAAGGGGCCCATATTCCAAAGAGCACCTTTCGGATTTCACAGGTCATTTATTACAGAATTTGATTTCAAACTCCTTACCACACATTTGGGCCACTAGAATGCCAGGGCAGTATAACTACCCCACAAGTGACCCCATTTTGGAAAGAAGACACCCCAAGGTATTCGCTGATGGACATAGTGAGTTCATGGAAGTTTTTATTTTTTGTCACAAGTTAGTGGAATATGAGACTTTGTATAAAAAAAAAAAAAAAAAAAAAAAAAATCAGCATTTTCCACTAACTTGTGAAAAAAAAAAAAAAATTCTAGGAACTCGCCATGCCCCTCACGGAATACCTTGGGGTGTCTTCTTTCCAAAATGGGGTCACTTGTGGGGTAGTTATACTGCCCTGGCATTTTCCAGGGGCCCTAATGTGTGGTAAGTAGGTAAATGACCTGTGAAATCCTAAAGGTGCTCTTTGGAATATGGGCCCCTTTGCCCACCTAGGCTGCAAAAAAGTGTCACACATGTGGTATCGCCGTATTCAGGAGAAGTTGGGGAATGTGTTTTGGGGTGTCATTTTACATATACCCTTGCTGGGTGAGAGAAATATCTTGGCAAAAGACAACTTTTCCCATTTTTTTATACAAAGTTGGCATTTGACCAAGATATTTCTCTCACCCAGCATGGGTATATGTAAAATGACACCCCAAAACACATTCCCCAACTTCTCCTGAGTACGGCGATACCAGATGTGTGACACTTTTTTGCAGCCTAGATGCGCAAAGGTGCCCAAATTCCTTTTAGGAGGGCATTTTTAGACATTTGGATACCAGACTTCTTCTCACGCTTTGGGGCCCCTAGAATGCCAGGGCAGTATAAATACCCCACATGTGACCCCATTTTGGAAAGAAGACACCCCAAGGTATTCAATGAGGGGCATGGCGAGTTCATAGAAAAAAAAAATTTTTGGCACAAGTTAGCGGAAATTGATATTTTTAATTTTTTTCTCACAAAGTCTCCCGTTCCGCTAACTTGGGACAAAAATTTCAATCTTTCATGGACTCAATATGCCCCTCACGGAATACCTGGGGGTGTCTTCTTTCCGAAATGGGGTCACATGTGGGGTATTTATACTGCCCTGGCATTCTAGGGGCCCTAAAGCGTGAGAAGAAGTCTGGAATATAAATGTCTAAAAAATTTTACGCATTTGGATTCCGTGAGGGGTATGATGAGTTCATGTGAGATTTTATTTTTTGACACAAGTTAGTGGAATATGAGACTTTGTAAGAAAAAAAAAAAATAATTCCGCTAACTTGGGCCAAAAAAATGTCTGAATGGAGCCTTACAGAGGGGTGATCAATGACAGGGGGGTGATCAATGACAGGGGGGGTGATCAATGACAGGGGGGGTGATCAATGACAGGGGGGGTGATCAATGACAGGGGGGGTGATCAATGACAGGGGGGGTGATCAATGACAGGGGGGTGATCAATGACAGGGGGGGTGATCAATGACAGGGGGGGTGATCAATGACAGGGGGGGTGATCAATGACAGGGGGGGTGATCAATGACAGGGGGGGTGATCAATGACAGGGGGGTGATCAGGGAGTCTATATGGGGTGATCACCACAGTCATTGATCATGCCCCTGTAAGGCTTCATTCAGACGTCCGGATGCGTTTTGCGGATCCGATCCATCTATCAGTGGATCCGTAAAAATCATGCGGACGTCTGAATGGAGCTTTACAGGGGTGTAATCAATGACAGGGGGGTGATCAGGGAGTCTATATGGGGTGATCACCACAGTCATTGATCACGCCCCTGTAAGGCTTCATTCAGACGTCCGGATGCGTTTTGCGGATCGGATCCATCTATTAGTGCATCCGTAAAAATCATGCGGACATCTGAATGGAGCTTTACAGGGGGGTGATCAGGGAGTCTATATGGGGTGATCACCACAGTCATTGATCATGCCCCTGTAAGGCTTCATTCAGACGTCCGGATGCGTTTTGCGGATCGGATCCATCTATCAGTGCATCCGTAAAAATCATGCGGACATCTGAATGGAGCTTTACAGGGGGTTGATCAATGACAGGGGTGTAATCAATGACAGGGGTGATAACCACAGTCATTGATCACGCCCCTGTAAGGCTTCATTCAGACGTCCGGATGCGTTTTGCGGATCCGATCCATCTATCAGTGCATCCGTAAAAATCATGCGGACATCTGAATGGAGCTTTACAGGGGGTTGATCAATGACAGGGGTGTAATCAATGACAGGGGGGTGATCAGGGAGTCTATATGGGGTGATAACCACAGTCATTGATCACGCCCCTGTAAGGCTTCATTCAGACGTCCGGATGCGTTTTGCGGATCGGATCCATCTATCAGTGCATCCGTAAAAATCATGCGGACATCTGAATGGAGCTTTACAGGGGGGTGATCAGGGAGTCTATATGGGGTGATCACCACAGTCATTGATCATGCCCCTGTAAGGCTTCATTCAGACGTCCGGATGCGTTTTGCGGATCGGATCCATCTATCAGTGCATCCGTAAAAATCATGCGGACATCTGAATGGAGCTTTACAGGGGGGTGATCAGGGAGTCTATATGGGGTGATCACCACAGTCATTGATCATGCCCCTGTAAGGCTTCATTCAGACGTCCGGATGCGTTTTGCGGATCCGATCCATCTATCAGTGCATCCGTAAAAATCATGCGGACGTCTGAATGGAGCTTTACAGGGGGGTGATCAATGACAGGGGTGTGATCAATGACAGGGGGGTGATCAGGGAGTCTATATGGGGTGATAACCACAGTCATTGATCACGCCCCTGTAAGGCTTCATTCAGACGTCCGGATGCGTTTTGCGGATCCGATCCATCTATCAGTGGATCCGTAAAAATCATGCGGACGTCTGAATGGAGCTTTACAGGGGGGAAATCAATGACAGGGGTGTAATCAATGACAGGGGGGTGATCAGGGAGTCTATATGGGGTGATAACCACAGTCATTGATCACGCCCCTGTAAGGCTTCATTCAGACGTCCGGATGCGTTTTGCGGATCCGATCCATCTATCAGTGGATCCGTAAAAATCATGCGGACGTCTGAATGGAGCTTTACAGGGGGTTGATCAATGACAGGGGGGTAATCAATGACAGGGGGGTGATCAGGGAGTCTATATGGGGTGATCAGGTGCTAATAAGGGGTTAATAAGTGACGGGGGGGGGTGTAGTGTAGTGTAGTGGTGCTTGGTGCTACTTTACTGAGCTACCTGTGTCCTCTGGTGGTCGATCCAAACAAAGGGGACCACCAGAGGACCAGGTAGCAGGTATATTAGACGCTGTTATCAAAACAGCGTCTAATATACCTGTTAGGGGTTAAAAAAATCACATCTCCAGCCTGCCAGCGAACGATCGCCGCTGGCAGGCTGGAGATCAACTCTCTTACCTTCCGTTCCTGTGAGCGCGCGCGCCTGTGTGCGCGCGTTCACAGGAAATCTCGCGTCTCGCGAGATGACGCACGGATGCGTCCAGGAGGAATGAATCAACCACCTTCCGGACGCATCCGTGCGTTAGGCGGTCGGGAGGTGGTTAAAGAAGCGAAGAAATTGCAAACGAGGTTTAGAGAGAGGGGATACCCTCAGAAACATCTTAATGAAGCCTTCAAAAATGCAGCAATTCAGGATCGAACCAGCCTATTGGTCCCGAAACGTAGAGACCAGGATAAGATCCAACCACCTCGTATTATCTCAACTTATGACTCAGCCAATCAGGATGTCATGAAGATACTTAATAGATACTGGCCCATATTGCAGATGGACCATGATCTATATGACATCCTGACGGAGAAACCATGCGTCAGCTATAGGCGGGGCAAGAGCCTTAAGGACCGTCTTGTCCACAGCCACTATACTCCCCCTATTAGGGAGGGTACTTGGCTGGACCGTAAGCCGGTAGGAATGTTTAGATGCAGATCATGCAAGGCATGTAAATATATATCAACCGCTAAAACAATAACATGCACGGTCACTGGACAAGCATTTAAAATTAGGGACTTCTGTAACTGCCGTAGTAAAGGCGCAATATATATTTGTCAGTGTCCTTGTCCAAAGGACTACATGGGCAAGACAATCAGGGAGGTAAGGAGAAGAGTGTGTGAGCACGCAAATGATGTAATCAAAAAGAACATCACTCCAGTAGCCTCACATGTTAATGAAGTGCATGGGGGGGGGACCCTCGATGCCTCAAATTCTCTGTCCTGGAACTGGTTCAACCGTCACCCAGGGGTGGGGACTGGGACAAGAAAATATTACAGAAGGAATGCACATGGATCTATCGGTTTAGATCCCAGGCCCCTCTGGGCATCAATGAAAGGTTGACGTTCACCTGTTTCTTATGAGTGTGACTATCCCTGCGATGTTCTTATTTTTCTGAAAGCCAAGCTTTGTGTGATTTTCGTAGTGCACTTTAAAATTAGGCCACATGCGTGAAGCATGAAATAATATGAAATATCATTATGGACATTAGTGACCCGTTATCAGGCCATTGTCTTGAGATGACCACGGACCGTGGACACTCTTTTGGAAATTATATATAATCGGGATAACTGTGATTCAAATATAGCTGTAATGTATTTAAAGCACCCTGTGATCTTGCATGGAATCCTTGATCGCATGATTGCTGTTATATCATACCGATTAGCGCCCATATATCTGGTGACTCCTCCCCCCAACATCATGTCCCCCTCTCCCTCATTTACCTGCTTAGCTTGTCATCAAGAAATAGGTGGCATCCATTATACTTGACTATAGCAGGTGTGGCTAAATCTCTATTAGGACTATACAGTGGGGGAAATAATTATTTGACCCCTCACTGATTTTGTAAGTTTGTCCAATGAAAAGTCTCAGAACAGTATCATTTCAATGGTAGGTTTATTGTAACAGTGGCAGATAGCACATCAAAAGGAAAATCGAAAAAATAACTTTAAATAAAAGATAGCAACTGATTTGCATTTCATTGAGTGAAATAAGTATTTGAACCCTCTAACAAAAAAAGACTTAATACTTGGTGGAAAAACCCTTGTTTGCAAGCACAGAGGTCAAACGTTTCTTGTAATTGATGACCAAGTTTGCGCACATTTTAGGAGGAATGTTGGTCCACTCCTCTTTGCAGATCATCTCTAAATCCCTAAGGTTTCGAGGCTGTCTCTGTGCAACTCTGAGCTTGAGCTCCCTCCATAGGTTTTCGATTGGATTAAGGTCCGGAGACTGACTAGGCCACTCCATGACCTTAATGTGCTTCTTCTTGAGCCACTCGTTTGTTGCCTTTGCTGTATGTTTTGGGTCATTGTCGTGCTGGAACACCCATCCACGACCCATTTTCAGTTTCCTGGCAGAGGGAAGGAGGTTGTCGCTCAGGATTTCACGATACATGGCTCCGTCCATTTTCCCGTTTATGCGAATAAGTTGTCCTGTGCCCTTAGCAGAAAAACACCCCCAAAGCAAAATGTTTCCACCCCCATGCTTGACGGTGGGGACGGTGTTTTGGGGGTCATAGGCAGCATATTTCTTCCTCCAAACACAGCGAGTTGAGTTAATGCCAAAGAGCTCTATTTTGGTCTCATCAGACCACAGCACCTTCTCCCAGTCACTCTCTGAATCATTCAGGTGTTCATTGGCAAACTTCAGACGGGCCTGCACATGTGCCTTCCTGAGCAGGGGGACCTTGCGAGCCCTGCAGGATTTTAATCCATTGCGGTGTAATGTGTTTCCAATGGTTTTCTTGGTGACTGTGGTCCCTGCTAATTTGAGGTCATTAACTAACTCCTCCCGTGTAGTTCTAGGATGCTTTTTCACCTTTCTCAGAACCATTGACACCCCACGAGGTGAGATCTTGCGTGGAGCCCCAGAGCGAGGTCGATTGATGGTCATTTTGTGCTCCTTCCATTTTCGAACAATCGCACCAACAGTTGTCACCTTCTCTCCCAGCTTCTTGCTAATGGTTTTGTAGCCCATTCCAGCCTTGTGCAGGTCTACAATTTTGTCTCTGACATCCTTGGACAGCTCTTTGGTCTTTCCCACGTTGGAGAGTTTGGAGTCTGCTTGATTGATTGATTCTGTGGACAGGTGTCTTTTATACAGGTGACTAGTTAAGACAGGTGTCCTTAATGAGGGTGACTAATTGAGTAGAAGTGTCTAACCACTCTGTGGGAGCCAGAACTCTTAATGGTTGGTAGGGGTTCAAATACTTATTTCACTCAATGAAATGCAAATCAGTTGCTATCTTTTATTTAAAGTTATTTTTTCGATTTTCCTTTTGATGTGCTATCTGCCACTGTTACAATAAACCTACCATTGAAATGATACTGTTCTGAGACTTTTCATTTCTTTGTCATTGGACAAACTTACAAAATCAGTGAGGGGTCAAATAATTATTTCCCCCACTGTATATATGGGCAACATGAATGGGACATGTCATAAAGAAGTATGAACTAAAAATAAAACCTCATTGCATTGATCGGTACCTACAGGACCGACATGCACTGATAACTAACCAGAAACGATCGACTGAGGGCGGAACTACTGTATGGAACGCATATGCGTTCCAAAGATCGTTAATACAGGAACCGGAAACAGTTTCATTGGACCGGAAGGTACCCCCTGGAACGCATGTGCGTTCCAAAGACCGGAACTGAAGTGCATCTGCACTGGCCGGATGATCATTAAACTGATGGATTGGAGGAACCGGAACAGCCGCTCGGTGGAACGCATATGCATTCCAATAACAGGAAGTGGGGCCAGTCCGGAAACACTGTGACTCACCAATGAGGTGAGTGGCGCGGTAACGGGGTGCCGAAGGCGCACTCGGTCTCCCATCAGCCGCAGACCTGCTGCTTAGCTTTGGGAGCGAGGATCTGTGTTTGACCTTGTTCCCAGGGCAGCTTTGCTAGCTGGGAGGCTCCCTGCTCCTAGGTCTGCCTTGAGCGCCGAGCTGATCACTTGGTGCTCGACTGGTCGGTCTGTCGGTCATGTGATGCTGGCCACATCACATGACCCTCACTCCCCACTATAAATACAAGCAGCCTGCTGGCCACAGGTTGCCTGTTAATTTTAGGTATCTGGTGATTGTTTTGTTCCTGCATACTTACCTGATCCTGTGTTCCCTGACGATTCTCTGCCTGCTCCTCCTGTACTGCGCATCTCTCCTGGTATCCTGAACCCGGCTTCTACCTGACGATTCTTTGCGGACTCCTGTTGTACTTCGTTTCTCTCCTGGTATTTGACCTCAGCTTTTCCTGACTATTCTCTGCTCATTCCTTAGTACTGCGTAGCTCTCTAGGTATTGACCCGGTCCGTTCACGTTCCGTTATTTGTCTTGTCTGTCTTCCCAGCACGTATCCTAAGTTAGGGACTGCCGTCTAGTTGTGAGGCAAGTAGGCAGGGCCAGGGGTGAGGGTGGAGCGCAGTGGTCACTATCCTCCCCCCTGTGTGTAGTGTACGTTACCGTCACAGATTAACAGGCCGTAACCTAACCACTGTATCATGAATCCTCTGGTGACCCTGACTGACCATGTCTCTAACCTGACGCAGATGGTGCAGGAGCTAGGGAAGAAACTCTGTTCTTTTGAGCTAGGACAAGGTACTTCCATCCCTCAGGCCTCCAGTCCACATTTAGAGCCCCAGATTAAGCTTCCTGAGCCCTTTTCTGGAGATCGGAAGAAGTTTCTTTCCTTTAAAGAAAATTGTAAACTTTTTTTCCGTTTGTGCCCCGTATCCTCTGGCCCCGAGAGTCAATGCGTGGGCATTGTCATTTCCCGGTTACAGGGTGATCCCCAGGACTGGGCATTTTCTTTACCTGCTGACACCAGTTGTTTAACATCAGTGGAGGTTTTTTTTTAAGGCCCTGGGTACCCTGTATGATGAACCAGACAGGACACTGGTAGCAGAGACTGCTCTAAAAGTTCTGGTTCAGAGCGATCTACCTGCGGAGGAGTATTGCACCCAATTCAGAAGGTGGTGTGTTCCCTCAGGATGGAATGAACCAGCACTTAAGAGTCAGTTCAGGTCAGGTCTGTCTGATAACTTAAAGGATCTTCTAGTGAGTTATCAGCTTCCAGAGACTCTAGAGGAGATGATGACCCTTGTAGTCCGACTTGACCGACGGGTTAGAGAGAGACGACAGGAACGACAGTTCTCTTCTCAGATGGTGGTCCAGACTGAGGTCTATCCCAGAAACAACGCTGAGGTCTCTACCGAAGAACCCATGCAGGTCGGCATGACTCAAGGGAATCTGCGCCGCAGACGTGGAGTGTGTTTTTACTGCGGAGATCCTGACCATTGGATCAACCAGTGTCCAAAGAAGGCCTTCTCCGTTAAGTCTCCCAAGGCAAGGCAACCTAAAGACCAGGTACACCCTGATATTACGAAATGTAAGCTTTTGGTACCTATAACAATATCTCTGGGGGTTAATAAATGGCCGGGTAAGGCCTTTATTGACTCTGGTTCAGCAGCCAGCTTTATTGACTCTGAGTACGCCATTAGACTGGGTATTCCAATTTTTTCTCTTCCTACACATATCCATGTCATGGCTATTGACGCCCCTCCCCTGGTAGGTGGTATGGTAAGGTCATGTACCTCAGAGATTTCTTTAACCGTGGGGGTGTGCCACTCTGAGAAATGTTCCCTCTTAGTCCTGGAGAACTTACCGGTCGAGGTGGTACTAGGGTTGCCTTGGCTCCGATTACACAACCCGACTATTGATTGGTCCGGGGGGAGTTGGTGAAATGGGGACCTAAGTGTGACTCGTGCTTGTCTGTGGTACAAGCTGGGGTCTCAGTAGAATCTGATATATTACCCACGGTCATTAGGGAATATTCTGATGTGTTTTCATCACCTACCCCGGAGGTTCTACCACCCCATAGACCTTATGATTGCGCCATAGAGTTAGTAGAAGGTGCCAGGTTTCCTAAGGGGCGTATTTATAATCTCTCTCAGCCCGAACGCAAGGCCATGGAGGATTATATTAAGGAAAGCCTCGGTAAGGGGCACATTAGACCTTCTGTCTCTCCTATGGGAGAAGGGTTTTTCTTCGTTAAGAAGAAGGATGGTGGTCTTAGGCCTTGTATCGATTACCGGAAATTTAATAAGATCACTATCCAGAATAGATACTCTCTCCCATTGATTCCGGATTTATTTAACCAGGTTCTGGGGGCAACTTGGTTTTCTAAGATTGACCTGAAAGGTGCATCTATCTAATCCAGATCAAGGAGGGAGACGAATGGAAGAGGGCGTTCAATACTACTTTGAATATCAGGTTATGCCTTTTGGACTCAGCAATGCCCCAGCTGTGTTCAAAACTTTATGAATGATATTCTTAGAGAGTTTTTGTAACAGGGTTCCGAAGGTGCACTCGGTCCCCCATTAGCCGCAGACCTGCTGCTTAGCTTCGGGAACGAAGAGCTGTGTTTTACCTCGTTCCCATGGCGGCTTTACTAGCTGGGTGGCTCCCTGCTCCTAAGTCTGCCTTGAGCGCCGAGCTGATCACTCGGTGCTCGACTGGTTGGTCTGTCGGTCATGTGACGCTGGCCACGTCACATGACCCTCACTCCCCACTATAAATACAGGCAGCCTGCTGGCCACAGGTTGCCTGTTAATTTAGGTTCCACCTGTGATTTGGTCTTTCCTGGCGTACTTACCTCCTGCTGAATTCCTGACAATCCTCTGCCTGCTCCTTGTGTACTTTGCTGCTCTCCTGGTATTCTGACCCCTGCCTCCTCCTGACGATCCTCTGCTGACTCCTTTGGTACTTCACGTCTCTCCTGGTATTTATGACCCCGGCTTCTCCTGAGAATTCTCAGCTTGCTCCATTTGTACTTTGTAGCTTTCCTGGTATTGACTCGGTTCGTTCACGTCCTGTTGTTTGTCTGTCGTCCCTGCACTTATTCCAAGTTAGGGATTGCCGTCCAGTTGTCCCCTGTCATTAGGACTCGCGAGGCCAGTAGGCAGGGCCAGGGGTAAGGGTGGAGCGCAGTGGTCACTTCCCTCCCCCTTGTGTGTGTGTGTACGCGACCGTTACAGTTTTTAGGTAAATTTGTGTCTTTGGTGTACAGGAGATACTGTTTCTAGGGCATGTCCTGACCCCTCACGCCTTCAAGATGGATCCTGGTAAGGTACTAGCTATTAAGGAATGGGTAAGGCCTTCATCCTTAAAGGCCTTACAACGGTTCTTAGGTTTTGCCAATTACTACCGTAAATTTATTAAGAATTTTTCAGTAATTGCTAAACCGTTGACCGACCTTACTAAGAAAGGGGCAGATTTGGAGAACTGGTCTACTGAGGCCATTACTTCGTTTGAAACACTAAAAAAGGCATTCAGTAGCGCTCCCATTCTGATCCAGCCAGATCAGGTGAGACCCTTTTATTGTGGAGGTGGATGCGTCTGAGGACGGCGCAGGAGCAGTCCTTTCACAAGGTCCTGCTAGTCTAACTAACCTGAGACCGTGTGCATTCTTTTCCAGAAAATTTTCTTCAACCGAGAGAAACTACGACATAGGGAATCGGGAGTTGCTGGCCATTAAGTGGGCATTTGAGGAGTGGAGGCATTTTCTGGAGGGGGCAAGGCATTGTGTAACTGTTGTCACTGACCATAAGAACCTTATGTTTCTCGAATCTGCTAAGAGGTTAAATCCCCGTCAGGCTAGATGGGCACTGTTTTTTACTCGTTTTGAATTCTCCATTACTTTCAGGCCTGGAAGTAAAAACGTGAAGGCTGATGCATTATCTCAGGGCTTCCATGCTTTTCAGCCTACAGAGGCACCGCCTGAATCCATCCTACTATAAATACAGGCAGCCTGCTGGCCACAGGTTGCCTGTTAATTTTATGTATCTGGTGATTGTTTTGTTCCTGCATACTTACCTGATCCTGTGTTCCCTGACGATTCTCTGTTTGCTCCTCCTGTACTGCGCATCTCTCCTGGTATCCTGACCCCAGCTTCCACCTGACGATTCTTTGCGGACTCCTGTTGTACTTCGTTTCTCTCCTGGTATTTGACCTCGGCTTTTCCTGACTATTCTCTGCTCATTCCTTAGTAGTGCGTAGCTCTCTAGGTATTGACCCGATCCATTCACGTTCCGTTATTTGTCTTGTCTGTCTTCCCAGCACGTATCCTAAGTTAGGGACTGCCGTCTAGTTGTCCCCTGTCATTAGGACTTGCGAGGCAAGTAGGCAGCGCCAGGGGTGAGGGTGGAGCGCAGTGGTCACTATCCTCCCCCCTGTGTGTAGTGTACGTAACCGTCACAGGCGCTAATGGGCAGCGCTTTAAAAACAGCTGCAGCATGAGCAATAGATTGCCTACCAGGGGGAGAGGTAACTGAGGGGAGGCCTCCAGGATGTAAGTTGAATCTACCTTGAATCGTGTAATCATAGTTCCTTGATGAATTGGTGTGACTCTGTTTTTGCATCTGTGGTGATTGTATCCTTTGATTTTAGTGTGGGTCTTATTAAGACTCTCTCACAGTGAGACAACAGGAACGCTGTCCTGCTGGGGTGTATCATACCTTCTAACTGTGAGTTTACACTATACAATGATGGACTCTGCATATAATAGTGTTGGATAATGTACTGATCTGGGTGTATGATCATTTTTGCCCAACAGGATGCGGAGCACACCCTCTTTCTGGTCTCAAGGAGCTGGACCAAGGCACCATAACCACATATGATATTGTCTGTCTGTGACCGGCCTGGAATGGTGCCACAATACATGTGTACTGGCCTTAAAACAGCCCCCTGTATTAATCATATGTAGAGCGATTATCTGAATTTGACTATGTGACCTGGCTATAAGCTAGTACTTATCTTGTTACATTAACATTGTATAGACTAACAGTGTTCTATTATACCGCCTGATGATCCCATAGTATCGCCTAGGGGGAAACGCGTCGAGGTAACCCAGGTGTATGACTATAAGGTCAACCCTGACTATCTGTATTTTTTGTGTGTGTTTGTACCTTGTTTTTTGCATCCAGCTAATTGTTGTACCATTGGTACTTTATTATCCTCACCTCATACCTGGGGCACTCCAGAACAATCCCTGTATATACCCTTTTAGGGACATCTGAGGGATAGTAGTCTAGGTACGTGGACAGGGGGCCTCCACCATCAGGAGCCTTCCCTGGGCTGAGGTTGTAGGATAGGGGTAGACATAGGGATAATCTATTCCCGTACCCCAGGTCATTATCCAGTCTCTGGATGCAATCTATCAGTCACATACCCTGTATGTATTTTTTCTTTTTTGTTTTTTGTATAGTAGGTCCAACTGGGATCTCTTTTAAGGTATATCATTAAAATTGTGATTTTAGAGGTTCTTTCTATGCTGGAACTTTGTATTATCTAGATAACCTCATTCAATATGCTATATTAGAGCATATGGATATCACATCCTGCGTGGAACTCCCTCTATCAACCAGAGTACAAAGCTGCTGCAAACATGGACGGTTGTTGCAGTGGAAATGTAAAGCCAAATGATGCTTTCTATGGTGAAAACAGCTAATCATCAGAGGTTAGTAATTGCCACAGACATTTCGTCTCTGTTTACTTCAGGATAGGATTGGAGAAACAATGCTTTAAGGAATTTTTGGTTTGACATATGACATAAAATTATAGAAGGAGGAAACTATTGCCTGCATTAGAGGGAGGCAAAACTTACCCGCTGTTGATTAGTTGCTGAAGGTGGTTGTTCATTCATAACAACACATATGTCTAAAAAAATAAATGTATAAGTTAGATACATGTCTAGAGTACACCACTCCACTCTTACCTCCACTTTTTTGCTAAACCATTTCCCTGCTAAGGACATATATCATACGTCCTGGCAGGGTGGCAATTCAGTGGCCAAGGATGAACGTCCTAAGTCCTTGCTACTGATGGTTGGACTTCAAGCTGTGTAACAGCTAGCGATTCAAGCCAGGTCTTATTTTAAAGTTGACAATCTAAGCTTTAAAATATGACCAAATTCGAGGCTCTAGTCACGATATATCGAAACGGGTGAATTCTGCATATACTGGCAGTTTTCTTTCTCAAACTGATTTCTAAGTAAAATATATTGCGACTAGAGCCTTGAATTTGCCAGCTTTAAAACAAGGCCTGGCATAAATATCTAGCTGTTAAACAGTCCAAGATCTGCCAGCAGAAAGAAGCCCCACCCCCACCACAGCTGAGATGTCAGCCAGTGTCGAGGATGAGAAGAGGGGGCCCACTGGAGGAGTTCTGATGGCCTGTACAAAGGAGAAAGAGACACAGCCTTCTCTCTGCGACACAGACTGCTTCTTTAGCAATACCCTTTACATGCTGCAGTAATAACAATAAAGATTATCACTACAGGGACATGTCTTATATATTTCAGACAGATGGAAACTGTCAGAAAAAAACATTTTCTCTCACTGTCACCATAATCGTTTTCAGTTTTAAACTACTTTCTAAAAGGGTATACGACAAGGGTTCTTTTTGTGCCCATATTATAGATGCAACACCTGGACATCCCCCGGTTCATAAGAACCAGTGATATGGCACTGGAACTTATTTAGGAGGGTTAGGTTTTGTGTCCATAATACAGAAACATGGTAATAAAAAGCACCCATATTATACCCATCTGAATGTGACTTTAGTTAAAGGGGTTTTCCGAGATTTTGATACCGATGACCTATCCTCAGTAAAGGTCATCAGTATCTGACCGGTGGAGGTCCGACACCCGGGACCCCTGACGATCAGCTGTTTGAGAAGTCAAGGTCACTTCTGTAATCGCCGCAGCCTTTCAAACATGGCGCCGTACATTGTATAGCGGTTGTGCTAGGTATTGTGCTCAGCCCCATTGAAGTGAATGGGGCTGAGCACGACACAAAGCACAACCGATATACAATGTACGGCACTGCACTTGGTGAGCTGCGAGAAGGCTGCAGCTCTCACAGGAGCACCGATGCCTTCTCAAACAGCTGATCCGCGGGGGATCTGGGTGACGGACCCCCAGTGATCAGATACTGATGATCTATCCTGAGGATAGGTCATAACTATCAAAATCTAGGAAAATCCCTTTAATGCATTATATGACATTCAGGGGTTTATCATTGTTAATTAGGATTACAGTTTGTAAAATCGGAAGGAAATTACCATATTCTTCGGACTAAGATGCACTGGACTATAAGACGCACTTAAGATTTGGAGGAGGAAAGTAAGAAAAAAATATTTTCCATCAGACCTCAGATCAGACCCTCATCAGACCCCTAACCTTCATCAGAGCTGGCGTAGATTTAGACAGGCAGTGGATATGCCAAAGTTATGTAGAGGCCAGCGCCTCTACATAAAATCTGTGCATCCACCCCCAGCTAAAGGGGTATTAAGACTAGTGTCTAAAATGCTGGTCTCAATAAATGACCCCCAAATGTTGACTTTATTCTAAGGGCTGGTATGAATGAGTCAATAACAAATATATGTATAGTATTCTCTTCATCTTGGCTGGAAGAGAGGGGCCTAAAGCTGGCGTTCCCCTTTATGAAATCAACAGGTGTATATATAGACAATGGTTGTCTTCTGTCACTTAAAATTACAACAGATAGAATCTGGTGAAAACAATCACAATTAAACTGGTGTCTTTGAACTTACTGATGGGGGAAATTCTCTCACTTCTCATAGCTGCAGTGGCAGAATTGGAAACTTCACTATCTGGCGATACTTGTCCAAGATGGGACAGACTAGTCCGTGAATGTAAAGCATCATTCCAGCTGACACTTATACAGTCATCTTTAGTAACCATTGACTTCTCACTGTTCGGCACATGGATATAAATATGTCAATAAATTCTGCTTTTTGCTCCATTAAATTTCAATACTGAGCCTTAAATTTGTAACATCCCAGAGTTATGTTACTAAACTCTTTCTCCCCGCTACATCCTGTTAAAGGGAGTCTTTCACGCCGATTCACAGTATTAACCTAATAACAGACTTATGTCCACGGCATCCCCCCTATTAAAACTGTGCTTACCGTATGTTGCTAGCTATCATCGTTCTGCCGAAAAACACTTTTAATCCATATGCAAATTAGGCTGTGAAGGTGCCATTTTCATACGAATCCACTCCCCCTCCGCCGCGTCTGCCTGCCCTTGGTCTCTGCTCTAACCTCCCTCCTCCCATCCGCAATCCCGCGCATGCGCCGATGACCGCGGTATCAGCGCATGCGCATTGAATGACCACAGTCTGGCCGGGGCATCACAGTTTACCGTGCGCATGCGCCAGGCCCCGGCCTAACTTGCGTTCTTGGGCCGGGGAAGTTAGGCCGGTAAACTGTGATGCCCCGACCAGACTGTCGTCATTCAATGCGCACGCGCCAATATCGCGGTCATCGGCGCATGCGCGGGATTACGGACGGGAGGAGGGAGGTTAGAGCAAAGACCAAGGGCGGGCAGACGTGGCGGAGGGGGAGTGGATTCGTATGAAAATGACCCAGGGGCCTGGGCACCAGCCGTTGTAACGCCGCCCCTGGGCACCTTCACAGCCTAATTTGCATATGGATTAAAAGTGTTTTTCGGCAGAACGATGATAGCAAGCAACATACGGTAAGCACAGTTTTAATAGGGGGGATGCCGTGGACATAAGTCTGTTATTAGGTTAATACGGTGAATCGGCGTGAAAGACTCCCTTTAAGTGTATTTGTACTGTCATCTTGTGTAAGTTAACATCACTTCCTCACAAATGTGCATTTTCTAAGCCTGTTACATGTATTTGCTGTAATTTCAATGTACACCAGCAGGTGTCAGCAAGACCTTAGTACAGTTTAGCATATCTAGACTGGAATAGTACATTACAGTTTAGCTCCCCCCTCTATGAGGAGGTGTGGAATGTTCCTACATCCTGCCTCATGGGGAGGAAAGTAAGTTAGAGGGAGTGTGCCAGCCACCCCTGCTAGGGGAAGGCTGTGCTGGTAGGAGCTCCCAGTTTTAGGGATCCCAACCCAGGATCGAGTCTCGGCTGAGACCAAAGATCACCATCCCCAGTCTGAGCCCTTCAGCCTCAACTGGTGACAAGCAAGCAGCCATCTCCAGATCTCCAGGACAAACCATTCCCTGTGAGCATAACTGTGAGTAACATCCAGAGACCAGGAGAAGCCAAATTCCTCCTCAGCTAGTCAGTCCCATACACAGCAGAAGATAGACAGAGCAGAAGACAGATTCCTGCCATATTCTCCAGGCATATGATAGAAGCAGAAGAGATAGTAATCCCTGCCATATATTGCCAATACCTGCTGGGACCCAAGACTATTGCTGGATCTCATGTGGATTAATGCTGCCTCCAGTAAAGACAAGTTGAATTATATTACAAGTCTGGATCTCATTCATTGCTACCAAGTTCCTCAATTACTCCTACTAGCAACACTCATTTTATTGCAAGTGAGCCAAGATCCAGGAGTCCAGCTGTACCAAAATAGGAGACACCGTTTACACCATTACCTCTACCATACAGAGACATTACACCACTCTGGCATTCCTAACCTGGTACGTGAGTTGCAACACCTTAAAGGGCCCTGAGACTGTACCCTGCGCACGCTGCAATTGGCGTCACGAACAAAAAACATAGACTATTATACCCATATCCGGACCCACTGCATATTTTGGCGCTGCCTAACCGTACCACGGTCCGGCTCATTGCACATTTGTGCATCTTTTCATATTATCAATATGGAAGTATTGAAAGTAAAAATGATTCGCTGCCAACCAAATGCTGCTTTGCCTCTTTGCTGTGTAGAAAATGAATGTCTCTGTTCTTAGCCACATGATCCATAAAACAATGAATAAAGTGCCATTGCTGAATAACAAGGACTCCTCAGTAGTATTGGCAGGGAATGGTACTATTGTTCCAAGACATTTCCAAAAATAGTATTTACAGTCAAAGTAGAAAAAAGAAAATCTAGAAACATTATAATACAGAATAAAGGAACTGTAGTCTTTTGGTCCCTGAATGGCTCTGTATCTACATAAAATGTTCATTTTTAAATTAATGGTGCAGGGGATTTCACAATGACATCTAAAGCTGGGTTTACTTATTGCACTTGTGTGCCACACAACCAAGTACCACACAGCAATACCACATGTGTTTGCTGCAAGTTTGCAATACAGTTTTTGGCTGCATGTTAAAAGGAAGTGGCTCGCTTGTAAAACACCACATTGCAAGATCAACGTATGCGTTTTGCGTACAATAATTGTCCACGCAGAATAACTCAACCTCGCAGACCTGACCCAGATCTGATCACTTTTTAAATCCTGTCACTTCTTTTTAGTATATAAAAGCATACATATTCTCACTCATAACACTATAAACACCTGCCTAAGGTCTCATGCACACAACCGTATTTTAGATCTGTGTCCGATCCACAATTCTTGCAGTTAGGATGCTCTCATTTATTTTTATGGGTCTTCAAAAAAAATGGACAGTGTCAAAAATGGATGTCATCCATGTGGTGTCCACTGTGACACAGTGAGAGGTTTGTAATCAGGTGTATTCAGCCGGCACTCTGTTATAGAGGCGTGGTGAATCGGGAGTATGATCTCAATAGCTTCCTGTAATCTCCAACTCCACTGCTCATATATTGTTATAATTATTTGTCTTTTTCTTTATCTTTTCAGAAAACGTGATGAACCCCCAACCGCATCATCTGACTTTGGTTCAATTTTTGGAGAGTTCCACATATGATATAGTAATGTTGTTTTGATTGATGCTGCTGCAGTTGGGCTGTTCTCTCATGTCTTTCTGTTTCTTTTGTTAATTGTATCACCATGGTGACCTGATGTCACTTCCGCCCTGGCGGTCTATTTAACCACCTCCGGACCGCCTAACGCACGGATACGTCCGGAAGGTGGTTGATTCATTCCTCCTGGACGCATCCGTGCGTCATCTCGCGAGACGCGAGATTTCGGTCAGAGCCGGCCCGCGCATGCGCATCGCGGGCCGGCAAAATTTAAAGTACAAGTTCGTCACCAGCCTGCCAGCAACGATCATTGGCTGGCAGGCTGGCGATTTTCAAAAAAACGAATCACAAGCCGTATAACAGATCATATTAGTAAATATGATCTGTTATATGGCTTGTCTGCTCCTCTGCTGGTCCTTTTCGTCGGTTGGATCCAGCAGAGGAGCAGAGATCACAGTGAGTAGCACCAACACTACACCTTAGCCCCAGATCACCCCTGCACCCCAATTAACCCTTTGATCACCCCTTTGATCGCCCCTGTCAATCACTAGTGAAAGGAAAAAAGTGATCAGTGTAAACTGTCACTTTTTTTTTCACTGGTATTGACTGTTAGGTTTTAGGGATAGTTTAGGCCCCTTGGTTAGGTAGTTTAGGGATCAGTTAGCGCCCAGCCCACCGCACCGCAGTCACTTATTCGCTGTTTAGCGTATCGCTAATCAGCATTTGTACTTTTATAGTATCTGTAAGTGATCAAAACTGATCACGGTCAGATCTATAATAGTATTAGTGTCACCTTAGCTCGCCCTCCACCCAAAACGCAGTGTTTGCCTGATCAGGCCTGATCGGTCGCCCACACGTGCGTTCACCCACGCCCGCCCCACCGCAGTGACAAAAAATGTTTTTTTTTTTATCACTACACATTCACTTTACACGCGCTGCGGCGATAAAAAAATCAGTTTTGATATTTTTTATCAACCGCAGCGGCCTCCGGTACTTCGCTAGCCTCCCATTTGTAAGACAGGCTTGCTTTTTTTCTTGGGTAGTCTCAGGGAATACCCTTAAATTTAGTTGCCCAAATGTCAAACAGGGGGTATTCTTCTAAAGAGGCCTACAGGATTCTGACCCAGTCGGATGAGGAGTGGGAACCCTCATCTGATGAATCTAGCGGGTCAGAATATGAACCTGTAGAAAGCAGTGGCTTTCTGACCCAAGGTTCGGACGAGGAGGCTAAGGTCCCTGATAGCACCAGGCGTACCCGGCCCTGTGTCGCTAGACCACAGGTTGCGCAGGATCCGCTTCAAGAGCAGCAGAGTGGGGCTGGCGCTGTCGGATCACGTGGTGAGGCATACACCAGCAGCGCAGCCCTTCCTGGACCTAGTACCAGCACTGCCGTACAACATGGTGAAGTAGCGAGCACCAGAAGGGCAGTTGAAGCTGGTACGGTGGCACGTGCAGTAGTTACCCTGTCGCAGCCACCGAATAGACAGGCCCGTAGAGCCCCTAGAATCCCTGAGGTGCTGGCAAACCCTGATTGGCAGTCACCAACTTCAGCCGCACCATTAGTTTCCCCTTTCACCGCCCAGTCTGGAGTTCGGGTTGAGACAGCTCAGATCGGTTCGGCCCTGGGATTTTTTGAGCTGTTTTTGACTGCGGAGCTCTTAGACTTTGTTGTGGCAGAAACAAATCGGTATGCCACACAATTTATAACCGCCAACCCAGGAAGCTTTTATGCCCAGCCTTTCCGGTGGAAACCAGTCCAAGTTTCCGAAATTAAAATTTTTCTGGGCCTTCTCCTCAACATGGGTCTAACTAAAAAGCATGAATTGTGGTCATATTGGTCCACGAACCCAATTCATCACATGCCCATGTTCTCTGCTGCTATGTCCAGGACACGATTTGAGACCATCCTGCGTTTCCTGCATTTTAGCGACAACACCACCTCCCATCCCAGAGGCCACCCAGCTTTTGACCGGCCCCAAAAAATTCGGCCCCTCATAGACCATTTCAACCAGAAAATTGCAGATTTGTATACCCCTGAGCTAAACATCTGCGTAGTAGAGTCCCTAATACATTTTACCGGGCGCCTTGGCTTCAAACAATACATCCCAAGCAAGCGTGCCCGGTATGGGGTCAAATTGTATAAGCTCTGTGAAAGGGCCACAGGCTATACCCACAAATTTCGTGTCTATGAGGGAAAAGATCAGACCCTGGAGCCGGTCGGTTGCCCTGACTACCTGGGGAGCAGTGGGAAGACAGTCTGGGACTTGGTGTCACCCTTATTCGGCAAGGGGTACCATCTTTATGTGGACAATTTCTACACAAGTGTGGCCCTCTTTAGGCATTTGTTTCTAGAACAGATTTGCGCCTGTGGCACAGTGCGACCTAGTCGCCGGGGCTTCCCCCAACGGCTCGTTACCACCCGTCTTGCAAGGGGGGAGAGGGCTGCCTTGTGTAACGAATAACTGCTTGCGGTGAAATGAAGAGACAAGCGTGACGTTTACATGCTCTCCTTCATTCACGCAGACACGACAATCCAAATTGAGCGAGCAACCCGTGTCATTGAAAAGCCCCTCTCAGTCCACGACTATAATGCGCTCATGGGAGGGGTGGACTTCAATGACCAGATGTTGTCTCCGTATTTAGTGTCCCGCAGAACCAGACGCTAGTATAAGAAGGTGTCTGTATATTTGATTCAATTGGCTCTGTATAATAGTTTTGTTCTCTACAGTAAGGCTGGGAGAACATGATCCTTCCTCAAATTTAAGAAAGAGATCATCGAGAACCTCCTGTATCCAGAAGGTTCCGTGGCCCCATCCACCAGTGTAGTTAGCCGTCTACACGAGCGACATTTCCCCAATGTCGTTGCCGGTACCTCAACCCAACCGTCACCCCAAAAAAGATGTCGTGTCTGTAGCAGGAGTGGAATAAGGCGTGACACCCGCTATTTCTGTCCTGACTGTCCTGACCACCCTGCCCTATGCTTAGGGGAGTGTTTCCGGAAGTACCACACACAGGTACACCTAGCATAGGGATCACATCTCACCAGGACAGGCAAACAGGGCTATTAGGGCCCATTCACTCACAGCTGCTGCAAACGTCTCCTTTCACCTGGGACTAAGTGCATAACGCACTTCGCCACATCTTTGGGCGATTTGCGCTTTGCACATTGACCCATGGGGAAGGAAAGGTTTGTTCTATAAAGGTAAAAAATAAAAAAAATAAAAAAAAACACCAGTAAGCAAAAAGGTTAATGTTCAGTTCAAAAAGTTAAAGTTTATATGTTCTGTTCCAACAATAATAAAATTATTGCGTTGCGGCCTGGTTTTTTCTTTTTTTTTACCTTCCAGGTGGACCAACCGATCGACTAGCTGCAGCACTGATGTGCATTCTGACAGAAGCATTGCGCTGCTGTCAGATTACACGCAAGTCGGTGTATGCGGCGCTGCAAGACGAGATTTCTCCTCTGCAGTAAAAGATACGTTTGCCAAGGCATATGAGCTGAGGAGGTGGCGGTGTTCCTATGCTTTGGCAAACACTTTGTATATAAAAAAATATATAAAAATCCCGGCAATGATTTATTCATCCACATCGATTGATGTGAATGGAGAAATCTGGTTTGCCAGGGCATACGAGCTAAGTGGGTATGGATGTTGGGCGGAGCTCCTATGTCCTGGCAGACGCCTTTCCCCTCCTTTTTTTTTTTGGCAGAGATTTTTTCATCCACATTGATTGATGCGAATGAAGAAATCTGTGCCGTTCATTTTTTTCTTTCAGCCCAGAGGCTGAACGGAAAAAAAAAATCTCATTACCTGTATGCTCAATATAAGGAGAATAGCAGAAACTCCTAATGCTGGCCATACATGTAATGATTGCGGAGACCCTCAAATGCCAGGGCAGTACAAACACCCCACAACTGACCCCATTTTGGAAAGAAGACACACCAAGGTATTCACTGAGGGGCATATTGAGTCCATGAAAGATTTAAATTAGATTAAAGTTAGCGGAAAGTGAGACTTTGTGAGAAAAAAAAATAAAAAAATCAATTTCCGCTAACTTATGCCCAAAATTATTTTTTCTATGAACTCGCCAGGCCCCTCATTGAATACCTTGGGGTGTCTTCTTTCCAAAATGGGGTCACATGTGGGGTATTTATACTGCCCTGGCTTTTTAGGGGCCCTAAAGCGTGAGAAGAAGTCTGGGATCCAAATGTCTAAAAATGCCCTCCTAAAAGGAATTTGGGCACCTTTGCGCATCTAGGCTGCAAAAAAGTGTCACACATGTGGTATCGCCGTACTCAGGAGAAGTTGGGGAATGTGTTTTGGGGTGTCATTTTACATATACCCATGCTGGGTGAGAGAAATATCTTGGTCAAATGCCAACTTTGTATAAAAAAATGGGAAAAGTTGTCTTTTGCGGAGATATTTATCTCACCCAGCATGGGTATATGTAAAATGACACCCCAAAACACATTGCCCAACTTCTCCTGAGTACGGAGATACCACATGTGTGACACTTTTTTGCAGCCTAGGTGGGCAAAGGGGCCCACATTCCAAAGAGCACCTTTCGGATTTCACCGGTCATTTTTGACACATTTTGATTTCAAACTTCTTACCACACATTTGGGCCCCTAGAATGCCAGGGCAGTATAACTACCCCACAAGTGACCCTATTTTGGAAAGAAGACACCCCAAGGTATTCGCTGATGGGCATAGTGAGTTCATGGAAGTTTTTATTTTTTGTCACAAGTTAGTGGAATATGAGACTTTGTAAGAAAAAAAAAAAAAAAAATCATCATTTTCCGCTAACTTGTGACAAAAAATAAAAAAATCTAGGAACTCGCCATGCCCCTCACGGAATACCTTGGGGTGTCTTCTTTCTAAAATGGGGTCACTTGTGGGGTAGTTATACTGCCCTGGCATTCTAGGGGCCCAAATGTGTGGTAAGAAGTTTGAAATCAAAATGTGTAAAAAATGACCGGTGAAATCCGAAAGGTGCTCTTTGGAATGTGGGCCCCTTTGTCCACCTAGGCTGCACAAAAGTGTCACACATGTGGTATCTCCGTACTCAGGAGAAGTTGGGCAATGTGTTTTGGGGTGTCATTTTACATATACCCATGCTGGGTGAGAGAAATATCTTGGCAAAAGACAACTTTTCCCATTTTTTTTATACAAAGTTGGCATTTGAAAAAGATATTTATCTCACCCAGCATTGGGTACAGGGAGTGCAGAATTATTAGGCAAATGAGTATTTTGACCACATCATCCTCTTTATGCATGTTGTCTTACTCCAAGCTGTATAGGCTCGAAAGCCTACTACCAATTAAGCATATTAGGTGATGTGCATCTCTGTAATGAGAAGGGGTGTGGTCTAATGACATCAACACCCTATATTAGGTGTGCATAATTATTAGGCAACTTCCTTTCCTTTGGCAAAATGGGTCAAAAGAAGGACTTGACAGGCTCAGAAAAGTCAAAAATAGTGAGATATCTTGCAGAGGGATGCAGCACTCTTAAAATTGCAAAGCTTCTGAAGCGTGATCATCGAACAATCAAGCGTTTCATTCAAAATAGTCAACAGGGTCGCAAGAAGCGTGTGGAAAAACCAAGGCGCAAAATAACTGCCCATGAAGTGAGAAAAGTCAAGCGTGCAGCTGCCAAGATGCCACTTGCCACCAGTTTGGCCATATTTCAGAGCTGCAACATCACTGGAGTGCCCAAAAGCACAAGGTGTGCAATACTCAGAGACATGGCCAAGGTAAGAAAGGCTGAAAGACGACCACCACTGAACAAGACACACAAGCTGAAACGTCAAGACTGGGCCAAGAAATATCTCAAAACTGATTTTTCTAAGGTTTTATGGACTGATGAAATGAGAGTGAGTCTTGATGGGCCAGATGGATGGGCCCGTGGCTGGATTGGTAAAGGGCAGAGAGCTCCAGTCCGACTCAGACGCCAGCAAGGTGGAGGTGGAGTACTGGTTTGGGCTGGTATCATCAAAGATGAGCTTGTGGGGCCTTTTCGGGTTGAGGATGGAGTCAAGCTCAACTCCCAGTCCTACTGCCAGTTTCTGGAAGACACCTTCTTCAAGCAGTGGTACAGGAAGAAGTCTGCATCCTTCAAGAAAAACATGATTTTCATGCAGGACAATGCTCCATCACACGCGTCCAAGTACTCCACAGCGTGGCTGGCAAGAAAGGGTATAAAATAAGAAAATCTAATGACATGGCCTCCTTGTTCACCTGATCTGAACCCCATTGAGAACCTGTGGTCCATCATCAAATGTGAGATTTACAAGGAGGGAAAACAGTACACCTCTCTGAACAGTGTCTGGGAGGCTGTGGTTGCTGCTGCACGCAATGTTGATGGTGAACAGATCAAAACACTGACAGAATCCATGGATGGCAGGCTTTTGAGTGTCCTTGCAAAGAAAGGTGGCTATATTGGTCACTGATTTGTTTTTGTTTTGTTTTTGAATGTCAGAAATGTATATTTGTGAATGTTGAGATGTTATATTGGTTTCACTGGTAAAAATAAATAATTGAAATGGGTATATATTTGTTTTTTGTTAAGTTGCCTAATAATTATGCACAGTAATAGTCACCTGCACACACAGATATCCCCCTAAAATAGCTAAAACTAAAAACAAACTAAAAACTACTTCCAAAAATATTCAGCTTTGATATTAATGAGTTTTTTGGGTTCATTGAGAACATGGTTGTTGTTCAATAATAAAATTAATCCTCAAAAATACAACTTGCCTAATAATTCTGCACTCCCTGTATATGTAAAATGACACCCCAAAACACATTGACCAACTTCTCCTGAGTACGGAGATACCACATGTGTGACACTTTTTTGCAGCCTAGGTGGGCAAAGGGGCCCACATTCCAAAGAGCACCTTTCGGATTTCACCGGTCATTTTTTACACATTTTGATTTCAAACTTCTTACCACACATTTTGGCCCCTAGAATGCCAGGGCAGTATAACTACCCCACAAGTGACCCCATTTTGGAAAGAAGACACCCCAAGGTATTCGCTGATGGGCATAGTGAGTTCATGGAAGTTTTTATTTTTTGTCACAAGTTAGTGGAATATGAGACTTTGTAAGAAAAAAAAAAAAAATCATCATTTTCCGCTAACTTGTGACAAAAATAAAAAATTCTAGGAACTCGCCATGCCCCTCACGGAATACCTTGGGGTGTCTTCTTTCCAAAATGGGGTCACTTGTGGGGTAGTTATACTGCCCTGGCATTCTAGGGGCCCAAATGTGTGGTAAGAAGTTTGAAATCAAAATGTGTAAAAAATGACCGGTGAAATCCGAAAGGTGCTCTTTGGAATGTGGGCCCCTTTGCCCACCTAGGCTGCAAAAAAGTGTCACACATCTGGTATCTCCGTACTCAGAAGAAGTTGGGCGATGTGTTTTGGGGTGTCATTTTACATATACCCATGCTGGGTGAGAGAAATATCTTGGCAAAAGACAACTTTTCCTATTTTTTTATACAAAGTTGGCATTTGACCAAGATATTTATCTCACCCAGCATGGGTATATGTAAAATGACACCCCAAGGTATTCGCTGATGGGCATAGTGAGTTCATAGAAGTTTTTATTTTTTGTCACAAGTTAGTGGAATATGAGACTTTGTAATAAAAAAAAAAAATCATCATTTTCCACTAACTTGTGACAAAAAATAAAAAGTTCTATGAACTCACTATGCCCATCAGCGAATACCTTAGGGTGTCCACTTTCCGAAATGGGGTCATTTGTGGGGTGTTTGTACTGTCTGGGCATTGTAGAACCTCAGGAAACATGACAGGTGCTCAGAAAGTCAGAGCTGCTTCAAAAAGCGGAAATTCACATTTTTGTACCATAGTTTGTAAACGCTATAACTTTTACCCAAACCATTTTTTTTTTACCCAAACATTTTTTTTTATCAAAGACATGTAGAACAATAAATTTAGAGAAAAATGTATATATGGATGTCGTTTTTTTTGCAAAATGTTACAACTGAAAGTGAAAAATGACATTTTTTTGCAAAAAAATCGTTAAATTTCGATTAATAACAAAAAAAGTAAAAATGTCAGCAGCAATGAAATACCACCAAATGAAAGCTCTATTAGTGAGAAGAAAAGGAGGTAAAATTCATTTGGGTGGTAAGTTGCATGACCGAGCAATAAACGGTCAAAGTAGTGTAGGTCAGAAGTGTAAAAAGTGGCCTGGTCATTAAGGGTGTTTAAGCTATAGGGGCTGAGGTGGTTAAATTGTGTATGTGGTACTGCGTATATGCCATATCTGTTTGAGAAAGGCTCGGATTGTGAGCCGAAACGCGCGTCACAGAATTGTACTTTATATGTGTGACGAATAAAGCCTAAGTTTGCAAGAAAAAAAAAAAAAACGTCACAGAATTGTTCTTTATATGTGACGAATAAAGCCTAAGTTTGCAAGAAGATTGTCATGCCCTGCTCTGACTATGTGCGGAGGTCAGCCAGAATAGCAGCACATGTTTAGTTTTTTGTTTTGTTTTGGAGTCGTGCTGGATCCGCCTCCCTTCAGGTGCACTGGGTGGGGTCATTGGATTAAATCTCACTCAATCCCAGTGTTCTGTGCGGGTTATAGAAATCCGTCTGACCTTGGAAGCATTGTCTGTTCCAGCTCAGATAAGATTAGTTTGGTTTCTGTTTTTGTTGTTTGCTGTCTAGGTTGTTTGTGTGTCATCTGTCCCCTCCAGGTTCTGTAGGAGCAGGCTGCTCCTTTTCCCCTTTTCACCATCTCAGGGATTCTAGGGTATTTTAGCCCAGGCACGAGGACACATTATTCCTACCATCAAGGTCTGAATGTGGGCTTAGCAGTGTAGGGAGAGAAGTCAGGGATTTGCTAGGAGGTGACCCTTCCCCTGCTTCTCGCCTAGAAACTGGTTTGTTGGTTTATCTGTGTATCTGAGATCCCGTCCGCCGTGACAAAGATACAGTGAGTGACAGTGAGAGGTTTGGTCTGGGAAAAACAGGTATTTTCCACCCAGCATGTGCTGCTGGGTTGATTTACAACCAGGTGAGGTCAAATACTGGACCGGATTTTAAGTGCCGGTCCGGGTTTTGGCAGCACCTGGCTGTCCTTAAATAGGCAGCTGGCCTCAGAAGCCAGGTCTCTGTGTTAGGATCTGGGAAACTTGTGTCTGGAAAGCTTGCTACCTGTTTGGCGTGAAAACAGGTTGGTGCTGCTATGTTCAAGGACTCTTTGAGGCAGAATTGCCGCATGGTGTGAATTACCACCAACACCGCAAGGTGACTTTTTGCTTGTTTATGACTGCTTGTTTTGTCACTTGCCTAAAGTGTGAATAAAACACTGAACTGTTTGATCCAAAGAACATGTAGTTGCCTCTATACTGCGTCCGCTAATCCTGTCTACCAGAGCGAAACCCCACACCGCATATAATTATGCATTCCGCAACTTATAGAACGTCCTATCCCAGACCATATTCTGCGGGTCATGCAGCCTATTCAAGTTAATGGTCCCACAAAAACTGTGGACAACACATGGAAGCTGCTCGTCTTTGGGGTACTTTTGGTAAGTACTAATCACTGAATACTGGGAAAACCCCTCAAGATCTGCCATTTTGGAGATGCTCTAACCTAGTCGACTAGCCTTAACAATTTGACCCCTGTCACACAGAACTCTGCTCCTGCTAATTTTTCCTGCTCACAATTCCAAGACTTAGAGGGTCATTTATTAATACCGGCGTCTTAGACGCCAGCCTCTACATAACTTCGGCGCATCCACCGCCAGTCTAAATCTATGTCAGCTTCCTTGCTGGCGTAGATTTAGAACATTTTCTATGTCTAAAACAGGCATAGAAAATTATAAATGAGACAGGCCTGCCGGCCTTCCCCTTTCTCCGCCTATGCCCCGCCCCCATTTTTACACCTTATGTCAGCGGTGAAAAGTCGCAGATTGCAGCGCAAATAACATTTGCACCGCAATCTGCAACAGACATACGCCAGAAAACTGCCTTATATCTGATAGTAAAAGACCCCCTAACTCTATATCAAAGTTCCCCTGTGCACCTCTTGTGCACTTGTGCGCTATACTGAAGGCCACTGAGCTGTTCAGTATAACCAGTTCTGCTACGTATGTTTGTCTACATAGATTTTTTTGTGTGGATGAACTGACCAAATTTACTAGATTGGGTGTCCATATACTTTTGGTCATGTATGATGTAATTCAAAACATAGCATAGAGCATACATTATTTAAACTGTAACGCAAGGAGTCACTGCCAACTCCGAAACGCGTGTGGTGCACAAGTCTCAAGTAAAGCAAGAAAGAAACCGCAGCGTATTATCTGCGCAACATTTGAAGTTTTTTCTGGAGCGCTTTCTACATATCAATCAGGAAGAAATGCAAGTCCATCTGTGTCTAAACTAACAGACACCAAAGTAACGCCGATAATCAAGTGGGTCAAAACAATTATACCCCGGCGTCTAAAACGGACAGTTTCTTTGCCTGCTACAGTACCTTACTCACATATATCGAGAGCGGACCGGAACTGAGGCTTCTTGTGCTGCAACACGTGGGACGCCACGCCAAGCACGAGTGACCGGACATCATACCGCTTCAAACAGTGAGTAGTGTGTTCATACACACCCAGCCATTATATCGCATTAATTGATATGCTGTAACAAACAGCAAGCAATATACGAGACTTTGTATCACATTGCAACACACTAGCCATAGCTGCTAGTTATTTCCCGACAATAGGAGAGATATAGCGCATATACCATTGCGCATTTGAACTTGAATACCATCAAATTTACCAATCTTATTGGATATCAGTGACACTTATACTGGCTTTCTCAATTTACACAGATAGTTATTTATGTATTAATTGTATTTTAGTGAATGTATTTTATGCTATTCAGGTACCGTATATTATTTTATTGTAACTAATAAATAGTTTAAACGCATTGGCTGCAGTTCCATTTGATCATCATATGAGGTGTGCCCCTCTCCTCCATATAGTTTATTTACCTACCTAGAAGATTGGGGATATCTTTCTTTTAGGGGGAGCACCCATTCCGTATAAATTGGAGGGTGAGCCAATCCAATCCTACTTCTATTTATTTAAACTGTAACGCAACGGGTGTGGACCTACTGTGTCGCTGAACAGATCTGACTTAGGGCTACTCATTAAAGCATTGACTGATTGGCCCCCCTCGTCTTAACCCTTTAACTCCTGTACAGGTATCTGGACTCCACTGCAGGGGACCCACCAGGTTGCAACCTCTTCAAGTAGTTTCTGTTCAGTGACAGCTGACCCAGGCTGGTCAAAAGACTCCAGTGGGTGGCACGAAGGACATAGATGAAAGCGAGGTCAAAGGACAAGCTGAGGTCAGGTCAGGCAGAGTTTGTTCAATCTGATAAACAGGCAAATGATCATGGCAGGCAACGCAGGGGAAAAACAGAAGTCATGCAAAAGTTAGGGCAGCAGAGAGCACAGGCTCAATTTAGTAAACAGGCAGAGGTCGGGCAGGAGAGGTCAGGAGTCAGGACAACACAATAGACAAAATTGACTGGGTACAGATTAGACCATGCTAATCCTAATAATAGGAATCCTGGCCAGTATCGCCACTGGGAGGGAGCTAAGAGATGATAGCAGATACGAACTGCTGGTAGTACAGAGTTGCTGGACGGGTTAGTATTCCGGAATAACAGCATTGCACAAACCTTTTTAAAATAGAGCTAATTTTCTTCATGTGGGAAGGTATATGAATGATAGCTTTTACAGAGAACATTTAACAGAACACAACTGTTGTAACAGTTTCCTTACTTGGAGTCTTGAAGTGATTTCTGTGTAACTGATTGTTCTTCCACATTGCTGCTAACACCAGCAAAACAACCAGCGCTATTCAACTGTGAAGGTGTGCTCGTCGTGCTTTCCTGTGCCACAAATATTTCTAACAGAGTTTCCTGTGATTCAATGTTATTTATAAAGCATGAATAAACATAAAGTGGTTGTGAGGTTTTCATTAAAAACTCATATTTCATGACAAATAATCAGGGAAAGTGAAATCTACAGCACAATAAACTTCTAGAAAATGATTACATGTAGGTAAATAGCATACAGCTCGACATCATAAAACATCTGACTGAGGCCTCCTGCACACGAACGGGTGTGTGCCCCATGGTCGTGCTCCAGGCCGCAATGCACGAACACCGTCCGTGGGGCAGCCGCAGCGGATCGCGGACCCATTCACTTTAATGAGTCCGCGATCCGGCCATTCCGCAAAAAGATAGGACATGTTCTATCTTTTTGCGGAACAGAAGTACGGGACGAAATCCCACAGAAGCACTATTCCGCATCTCCGGATTTGCAGACCCATTGAAGTGAATGGGTCCGCATCCGTGATGCGGAATGCACACGGAACGGTGTCCGTGTATTGCGGATTCGCAAATGCGGTCCGCAATACGGCCACGGAGCGCACACGTTCGTGTGCAGGAGGCCTGAGAGAACAATTCATGAGGATATCATGGCAAACCCAAGTGTCTGTGCCTTAGCATTGCATGGCTCCATTATGTCACTGCATCATTAGAAACCTCTCAAAGCTGCTATGTGCAAAGGCAAAGGATCTGGACGTTATAGTATTTGTCCAATAGGGACAACCTCTTCTTGAAAGACAATCTTACAGTACAAGACATCTATACAAATCAATGGGCAGCTATTTTGTTGCCTCAGAGGGTCACGCAAAGTCCCTCAGTTAAAAAGAAGCTGTTTCCCCTACATGATGACTTAAAGTGGTTGTGCAGTGGCATAATATATGCAGGATGGGTCATCAATATCAGACTGGCGGTGGTCCAACTCCTGTAACTCTGCAGATCGCTGCGAGCGCTGCACCCTCTTCAAAGTTTACCTGAATGTCATCTTCCTTGTGGCAGTGGCATTACAACTGATCAGTCCCATTCAAGTGAAAGTGACAAGCAGCTGCCATTACACTGCACCACTACTACAAAGGAGACGGCGTGCAGGTAAACTTTGACGAGGACGCATCGCTCGCATGAGTGCCATGACCCCTTTAAACAGCAGATCGTCAGGGGTGCCAGTTGATTCGGGAGAATAGGTCGTCTATATTATGCCACTGCACAACCACATTAAAATTGGAGAGCAGGATTCTCTCACCTCTTTTTACCCTATAGCGATGCGGACATGCACGGCTAGATCGCCACTAGCATGTCCGCAATATACCTGTCCCATATCTCTGAGTGGTTTTATTTCTGTTAAAAAATGATTTTATATATATATGTAAATCAGCCTGGTAAGGAGCCCAAGGGGCTGCACTAACCGTTCTGGAGCCCAGCCACGGCCCCCTGTGAAGGAGCCCAGCACCGCCTGTATCCACGAATCTACTCCTTGCTCACAAAGTCAGATCGCCGTAATCTCGCGATGCGCGAGCTCGCGCATACGCAGTGCCGGCATAGTGTTCCTTCCCTGTGCTGGCATCAGCCTCAGGGAAGGAACTGGGCACCGCGAGATTACGGCAATCTGATTTTGTGAGCAAGGAGGAGATTCGTGGATACAGGCGGTGCTGGGCTCCTTCACAGGGGACCGTGGCTGGGCTCCAGAACAGTCAGTACAGCCCCTTGGGCGCCTTACCAGGCTGATTTACATATATATATATATAAATTTACAGAAATAAAACCACTCTGAGATATGGGACAGGTATATTGCGGACATGGTAGTGGCGATCTAGCCGTGCATGTCCACATCTCTATAGGGTAAAACTAGGTGACAGAATCCCTTTTACTAAAATATGAAAAAACACATAAGTCATTAGATCCCTGACTGCTCCTGTGTCAATGCTCTGACAGTGTCCTGCTGTTCTATTTAAAAAAAGATAAAAAAAAGAAAAAAAAAATCTACGTTAGTTTACAGTTTTAAATGAGTAAACGGCTTTTCACTGCCGTAGAGGCATATGCTGTGCTTTTTGAGGACACTGACTTAAACAGTGGAGATGAAGTGACATTTTTAGTTTCATTTTCCTCAGATGATTCATCTAATGATTAACCCCCTCGTAGGCGTCCTAGGGGTAGTGCGCAGTCGCAGCCCCGTACTCTTCATGGACCCTTGCAGATAACTATGTGCCCCAGGTGCCTGAATGTACAGCCACTCGAGGCATCAATGTAGATACCACAGGTTTCAGTGAAATTAATTTTTTCCAATTATTCTTCACTGATGACCTAATTAACTTGATGGTGGAACAAACAAATATATATGCAGAGCAATGTAGACCCCTACTGACACGACTGAAATGCGAAGGTTTTGGGGACTTCTCCTAAGCATGGGCATTATAAAAAAAACAACAATACGTTCGCATTGGAACAAAGATATTTTATATCACACCCCTCTTCACTGTCTTGCCATGCCCCGGACCCGTTTCAAAGCTCTTCTAAGAGTTCTACACTTTAGCAATAATAATAATAATAATAATGATTGCCCACCCTCAAGCGACCCGTTATGACAGACTTTTTAAAATTAGGCCAGTGGTTGACCACTATAATTCCAAATTTGGTCAAGTATATACCCCCCCCAAAATGCCTCTCAGTAGATGAATCATTGGTCCACTTCAAAGGCTGATTACATTTCCGCCAGTAAAAGGGCTAGGTATGGCGTGAAGTTGTATAATGCCTGTGAAAGTGTATCCGGGTATACATAGCGCTTTCATATTTATGAGGGAAAAGATTCCAAAATTGAGCCACCTGATTGTCCCCCGGTTCTGGGTATAAGTGGGAAGATAGTATGGGATTTAGTCCACCCCCTGTTGGACCACGGATGCCATCTATATTTGGACAACTTTTACAATAGTCTCCCTCTCCTGAAGTGCCTTGCTGCCAGAGGCATATGTAACATCCTGAAGTATGTCACTAAAACTTCTGTATCCCTGCTACAATAATGTCAAGTGTTAATGTATTTCCATCTGATGTAATCTAACTGTGCATTGCCATTTCTATGTCTGTATTGTATATATTTGCTGTAATTTCCATGTACACCAGCAGGTGGCAGCAATATGAAGGCAAACCATGGTTAGAGTTAGACCTAGACTGGAATAGACCATTCCAGGCTAGCTCCCCCCTATCTGAGGAGGAGTGGAATGTTCCCACATCCTACTTCAGGGGGAGGGAAGAAAGTTCTAGGCAGTGTGCCAGCCACCCCCTGTTGGGGTAGGCTGTGTGAATAGGAGCTCCCAGAAACAGGGACCCCAACCAAGGATCCAAGCCTCTGCTGAGGCCCAAGATCAACCTTCCCAGCCTGAGCCCCTTACCTCAGCTGGTAGACCAAGAAAGCAGCCATCTTCAGAACTATCAGATCTCCAGGAAGAAACCACCATACCCTGCGAGCAGTCCTGTAAGTACAGATTCCAGAATAAGGAGAAGATAAGTACCTCCACAGCTAGTCAGACCCAAACCAAGCAGACCATAGACAGAGCAGAAGACAGATACCTGCCAGATTCTTAAAGGCGTATGTACCAGATGCAGAATAAATATATAATTCCTGCCACATATTGCCAATACCTGCTGGGATCCTAGACTATTGCTGTAAACTGTATGGCTCTAAAGCTGCATATAATAACATCAAGTAAAGACAAGTTGGACCCTATTTTCTGTGTGGAATTCCATCATTCCTCCATCACTCCTATTGACAACACTCAATTTTGTTGCATGTGAGCCAGGATACAGGAGTCCAGCCGTACTACAGGTAGGAGACACAGTTGACACAATACAGAGACAATATCCCCCTCTGGCAATCCTTACCTAGTACGTGTGCTCACACCATCTTAAAGGGCCCTGCTATAGTACCTGCGCAAGCTGCAACTGGCGTCACAAACTTATACACATATACTGACCCACTGCATAGCATGCCCACTGACCCAGTGTCCTGCTCATTGCACGTAGGCACATGTGGCACAATTAGACAAAATCAAAAAGGGCTCCCTAAATCCTTTATAGACCAGACAGTGCGTTGCGGGGAAAGCAGGGCTGTTTGCTCAGAAAATTTTATGTTGCTAAAATACAAGGACAAACGGGATGTTCTTGTGTTGACTACCATCCATGCAGATCAGTCCACCCCAGTCCCAGTCCAAGGAACCACAGAGCAGAACATCAAGCCTGTGTGTATCTAGGATTACAACAAGTTCATGGGTGTAGTGGATCTCTCAGACCAGGTACTGCAGCCCTACAGTGCCTTAAGAAAATTTAAGGTGTGGTACAAAAAATTAGCTGTGTACATAACCCAAGTGTCACTATATAATGCCTTTGTCATCCACAGAACAGCTGGTCATGGGACGGACCTTCTTGGAATTTCAGGTAAAAAAATAAATAAAAAAATAGATTTTTGTCGTTCAGGAAGGAGAGGGCAGTTTTTCATCCAGCAGTGCTTCTGGGGTCTCAAGAATAATACGTTGGGGTGCCTCAGGGTGTCTTCAAATGCGTCATGGTGCCTGAAAATTATTACAGCGAAATCTGCCTTCCAAAAGCCACACAGTGTTCCTCCCATTCTGAGCCCCGCTGTGCACCCATATAGCACTTTATGACCACATATGGGTTGTTTCTGTAAACTTAAGAATCAGGGTAACAAATATTGAGGTGTATTTTGCTGTTAACCCATGCTGGTTTGCAGGAAAAATGTATCTACCGTATATACTCGAGTATAAGACGAGTTTTTTGGCACATATTTTTGTGCTCAAAAAGCCTCCTCGTCTTATACTCGAGTCTAGGTCTTAGCTCCGGTAATAGCAGGCAGTGCGGGGGGCGGCGCTCACTCACTGACGTCACGCGCCTGCGCCGCCTAGTGGGAGCAGGCGCGTGACGTCAGTGAGTGAGCGCCGCTCCCCGCACTGCCTGTATTACCGAAGCAAAGACAAAGTAAGATATCATTTAAATATACTGCTGTGAGCGTCGGGGAGGGGGATCTGTGGATGGCACTGTAGGGGGATCTGTGGATGGCACTGTAGGGGAAACTGTGGATGGCACTGTAGGGGGATCTGTGGATGGCACTGTAGGGGGATCTGTGGATGGCACTGTAGGGGGATCTGTGGATGGCAGTGCCATCCACAGATCCCCCTACAGTGCCATCCACAGATCCCCCCTCCCCTAAACAGTGCCATCATGGCACTGTTTAGGGGAGGGGGGATCTGTAGATGGCACTGTTTAGGGCGGATCTGTGGATGGCACTGTTTAGGGCGGATCTGTGGATGGCACTGTTTAGGGGGAGATCTGTGGATGGCACTGTTTAGGGGGGAGATCTGTGGATGGCTCCCTGTATTTAATGCAGAGTGTGTGTGTGTATATAATGCACACACTCTGCATTAAATACAGGGAGTCACTGTCACGGAACCATGAACCAGACGTACAACAAGAGATAAGTGAAAATAAGAAGGCTTTATTGAAAATAAAGCTGTAAAGCAAAAGTCCAAACGAATGGTGAAACCGAAGCAGAGTCTTTGAGAGGCCAGAGATCAGGAACCAGAAGGGTAGTCAGACGAAGCCAGGATCAGGAACCAGCAGGGTAGTCAGACGAAGCCAGGATCAGGAACCAGCAGGGTAGTTAGACGAAGCCAGGATCAGGAACCAGAAGCAGCAGCAGTCTTAGAAGCATGTGAACACAGGAGGACCAAGCAAGGAACTGAAGCCACAGACCTCCTATATATATGAGCTAGGCATCCAGCTCCTCCCAGTGAGAAGGAGGAGCCGCAGGGTGGAAGGCTACAAGAAACCCAGAAACCAAGATGGCCGCCAGCACATGTCAAACGAAGGAGAACGGCAAGAGGGTAAGACCATGACAGTACCTCCCCCTCAAGGGCCCCTCCTCCGCGGAGCAAAAAACGGTTTCTGAGGGAAGCGTGCGTGGAAGGCTCGGAGCAAGGCAGGAGCATGGACATCTGCGGAGGAAACCCAGGAACGCTCCTCTGGACCATAACCACGCCAATGGACCAAAAACTGCACCCGACCGCGGACCAGGCGTAAGTCCAGGATATTGCTCACCTCATACTCCTCATGATTGCCCACTCGGACCGGACGAGGCCGAGGAACCGAGGAAGTGAAACGATTACACACCAGTGGCTTCAACAGGGAGACATGAAACACGTTAGAGATCCGCATGCCAGGAGGAAGCGCAAGGGCATAGGCTACCGGGTTTACCCTGCGAAGCACTCGGAAGGGACCAACAAAGCGAGGCGCCAGCTTGGGAGTGGGCACTCGAAGGTTGAGGTTGCGGGTGGACAACCATACACGGTCTCCGACCTGGTAGGAAGGAGCAGGCGCTTGTCTGCGATCAGCCTGGAGTCTCTGGCGCTGCGCAGAGGCCTCAAGGGACTTCTGGATCTGTACCCAAGAAGCACGTAGGATGGAAAGGTGATCCTCCACAGCCGGAATATCCTGGGGAGAGAATACCTCCGGTAACACGGCAGGTTGGAACCCATAATTGGCCATGAAGGGAGATGTCCCAGAGGAAGAGTTCACCGCCGTGTTCCTGGCAAACTCAGCCCAAGGCAGAAGGTCAACCCAATTGTCTTGGTGATCGAGACATAGCAACGAAGGAATTGCTCCAAGGCCTGATTGGATCGTTCTGCGGCCCCATTGGACTGAGGGTGGTAGGCCGAGGAGAAGGAGAGATGAATCCCCAACTGGGAGCAAAAGGCGCGCCAGAACCTGGACACAAACTGACTCCCCCGATCCGACACAATCTCCTTGGGCAAACCGTGCAACCGGAAGACCTCCCTGGCAAAAATCGTGGGCAACTCTTGTGCAGAGGGTAACTTCTTGAGAGGAACACAGTGGCACATTTTGGAAAACCGATCCACAATCATGAGAATGACCGTATGGCCTCGGGATGCAGGGAGGTCCACAATGAAATCCATCCCCAGGTGTGACCATGGGCGCTCCCCGGTGGCTATGGGTTGCAGAAGGCCCAACGGAAGGTGCCGAGGGGACTTACTCTGGGCACAAACGGAGCATGCCGCTACATATGCGGCGATGTCGGAACGTAGGGAAGGCCACCAGAACAGACGTGAAACAGCCCAGGACAGCTGATTCTTTCCAGGATGCCCCGCGGTCTTGGAGTTATGGTAGGTTCGCAACAACCGAGTGCGCAACTCCTCAGGCACAAAACATCTGCCGTTGGGTCTCCCAGAGGGAGCACCAGATTGAGCCGCCAAAATCTGCTCACCCAGGGGAGAGGTCAGGCTGGTGCGAATGGCGGCCAAGATCTGATTCGGAGGTATGACCGAAGTCGGAATCGACTCCTCCCTGGACAGCTCGGAGTACTGCCGTGATAGGGCATCCGCCCTGATGTTCTTGGAACCGGGTAGGTAGGAGACCACGTAATTAAACGTGACAAGAACAGAGCCCATCTGGCCTGACGTGGTGTCAATCTCTTGGCCTCAGAAAGGTAGGTCAGATTCTTATGGTCCGTCAGAATGAGAACCGGAACCACCGAACCCTCGAGCAAGTGCCTCCATTCTTTAAGGGCCTGCACGATGGCCAATAACTCCCTGTCACCAATCTGATAGTTGCACTCCGCGGAAGACAGTTTCCGGGAGTAAAACCCACAAGGAAGCAGAGGACCCTCTGGTGTTCTACGCTGAGACAGAAGGGCGCCTACTCCCGTCTCAGACGCGTCCACCTCGAGGACAAAGGGCAACCCAGGGTTGGGATGCGACAGAATCGGAGCCGACACAAAAGCGGACTTTAGGGCCTCAAAAGCTCGGATGGCCTCGAGCGGCCAGACCTGGGAATTACTGCCCTTCCTGGTCAGATCCGTGAGAGGCTTGGCCAGCATGGAAAAGTCCCTGATGAACTTCCGATAATAATTGGCGAAGCCCAAAAAGCGCTGCAGGGAACGAAGACCACTGGGCTGGGGCCACTGTAAGACAGCTGAAACCTTCTCAGGATCCATGGAGAACCCCTCAGCGGAAATGATGTAACCTAAGAAGGTTACCTGGGATCGGTGAAATTCGCATTTCTCAAGCTTACCGAACAGCTTGTTCTCTCGTAACCGTTGCAACACTCGTCTGACATCCAGAATGTGGGCCTCCATGGATTCAGAATATACCAAGATGTCATCCAAATAGACCACCACACACTGCTGCAACAGGTCACGGAAAACATCGTTGATGAATTCCTGAAAGACTGCGGGCGCATTGCACAACCCAAAGGGCATAACCAAGGATTCATAATGACCGGTCCTGGTGTTAAACGCGGTCTTCCACTCATCGCCCGCCTTGATCCTTACCAGGTTATATGCCGCCCTCAGGTCGAGTTTGGTAAAGACCGTGGCCCCTTTAAGGCGATCGAACAGCTCGGAAATCAAGGGTATCGGGTAAGCGTTCTTGATCGTGATGCGATTGAGACCCCTGTAATCGATGCAAGGCCTCAACTCACCGCCCTTCTTTTTCACAAAGAAAAATCCAGCCCCTGCCGGGGACGAGGATTTGCGAATGTGTCCGCGTGAAAGCGCCTCCCTCACGTACTCCTCCATGGCCTCATTCTCCGCTACCGACAGTGGATAGACTTTGCCACGAGGAGGAACGGCACCAGGTTGTAACTCTATGGCACAATCGTATGGGCGGTGCGGAGGTAGGGCAACCGCGCGCACCTTATCGAATACATCCCGGTACTCCTCGTATTCAGGAGGCAACAGAGAGTCCGAGGAAGTACACAGCAACTTGACAGACCCATGGATGCAACTAACCCCACACTGCGGTGACCACGAGAGGATCTCGGCCGATCTCCAATCGAAAGTCGGATTATGCTTCTGGAGCCAGGGGTACCCCAAGACCACCGAGTAGTGTGGAGACGAAATAACCTGGAGGCAGACCGACTCTCTGTGAACGGCACCAATGGCTATCCCCACTGGAAGGGTCTCATGAGTCACGTGTGACGACAGAAGGGGTCTGCCGTCTATCGCCTCAAGAGCCAGTGGGGAACCTCGAGCCTGCAGAGGAATGGAATTGGCGGCAGCGAACACACTATCAATGAACAAACCACCAGAACCAGAGTCCACCAACGCCTGGGTCGTCACCGAGCCCCCGACCCAGGAGAGGACAACAGTGATCAGTGGTTTGTCAACACGGGAAACCGGGGACGAGGAGACTCCACCCAAGATCTGCCCCCGACAGGATCTCAGGTACGAGCGTTTCCCGGACGGTTCGGACATGCCAACCGAAAATGCCCACCGACACCACAGTACATGCATCGACCCTCGCGTCTCCGGAGTACCCTCTCCCCCTCGGACAGGCGAGCAAACCCCAGCTGCATGGGTTCACCCCCAGACAAGTCATCCCCAGGAGGCGTGGGAGGAGAGGGAGGCACGGGTGGGACAGCAAACGTAGACGCCAATCTGTTAGAAGACCTCCGCAGGCTCTCCTTAAAGGAAGGTCTCTCCCTGAGTCTGGTGTCAATCAAAATCAGGAAAGAAATAAGAGACTCGAGCTCCACTGGTAGGTCCTTAGCTGCAACCTCATCCTTCAAGGCATCCGAGAGACCATGAGAGAAAGCAGCGACCAGAGCCTCATTATTCCAGCCCACCTCTGCTGCCAGGGTACGAAACTCAATGGCGTATTCAGCTACGGATCGTGAACCCTGTCTGATGGACATAAGGAGCTTCGCAGCAGAGGCAGCACGAGCCGGCACATCGAATACCTTCCGAAGAGAAGCAACAAAACCGGAAAACTCGGCAACCACCGGATTGTTGTTCTCCCATAAAGGGCTGGCCCAGGCCAAGGCCTTGTCCGAGAGCAGCGAGATCAAGAAGCCCACCTTTGATCTCTCAGTAGGAAAGGCATGTGGCAGCAACTCGAAATAAATGCCCACCTGGTTAAGGAAACCTCGGCACTGAGTTGGCTCTCCCCCAAAGCGATGTGGAAGAGGGGCAGAACCGGTCATACCCCGAAACACCGCAGGCGCAACAACAGGTGTCGGGGTAGACTCTGGCGCAACAACCGGAGCGGCAGTAGGAGCGACAACCGACCCATCGGCAACGGGAGCGAAATGAGCCGTGCGTTCAAGCAGGGTTTGCAACGCCACAGCGAACCGACCCAACAGGTAATCCTGCTGATCAAGTCTGGCAACCAGCATGGGTAGCGAGGATGGCCCTGTACCGTCAGAACTCATGGCTTGGTCCTAATGTCACGGAACCATGAACCAGACGTACAACAAGAGATAAGTGAAAATAAGAAGGCTTTATTGAAAATAAAGCTGTAAAGCAAAAGTCCAAACGAATGGTGAAACCGAAGCAGAGTCTTTGAGAGGCCAGAGATCAGGAACCAGAAGGGTAGTCAGACGAAGCCAGGATCAGGAACCAGCAGGGTAGTCAGACGAAGCCAGGATCAGGAACCAGTAGGGTAGTCAGACGAAGCCAGGATCAGGAACCAGAAGCAGCAGCAGTCTTAGAAGCATGTGAACACAGGAGGACCAAGCAAGGAACTGAAGCCACAGACCTCCTATATATATGAGCTAGGCATCCAGCTCCTCCCAGTGAGAAGGAGGAGCCGCAGGGTGGAAGGCTACAAGAAACCCAGAAACCAAGATGGCCGCCAGCACATGTCAAACGAAGGAGAACGGCAAGAGGGTAAGACCATGACAGTCACCCTCTTGCAGATGTGTGTATATAATGTAGAGTGTGAGCATTATATACACATACACTCTGCATTATAGCTGCATTTCCCACCCTAGTCTTATACTCGAGTCAATAATTTTTCCCATTTTTTGGGGGTAAAATTAGGGGCTCGGCTTATACTCGGGTCGGCTTATACTCGAGTATATACGGTAAATGGAAAAATCTGCAAACAACGTTTGTAAAATCAGTTTTGAATACCTTGAGGGATGTAGTTTCTAAAATGGGGTCATTTTTGGGTGGTTTTTACTATATAAGCCCTACAAATGACTTCAGACCTGAACTGGTCCTTAACCCCTTAAGGACACAGCCCTATTTCACCTTAAGGACCAGGCAATTTTTTGCAAATATGACCAGTGTCACTTTAAGTGCTGATAACTTTAAAACGCTTTTACTTACCCAGGCCGTTCTGAGAATGTTTTTTCGTCACATATTGTACTTCATGACACTGCTAAAATTGGGTCAAAAAAGTAAATTTTTTTGCATAAAAAAATACCAAAGTTACAAAAAATTTGCAAAGATTTGCAAATTTCAAAGTTTCAGTTTCTCCACTTCTGTAATACATAGCAATACCCCCAAAAATTGTGATGACTTTACATTCCCCATATGTCTACTTCATGTTTGTATAATTTTGGGAATGATATTTTATTTTTTGGGGATGTTACATAGCTTAGAAGTTTAGAAGCAAATTTTGAAATTTTTAAGAAATTTTCCAAATCCCACTTTTTATGGACCAGTTCAGGTCTGAAGTCACTTTGTGAGGCTTACGTAATAGAAACCATCCAAAAATGACCCCATTTTAGAAACGACAGCCTCAAGGTATTCAAAACCGATTTTGCAAACTTTGTTAACCCTTTAGGTCTTCCACAAGACTTCATGGCAAATGGACATAAAATTTAAGAATTTCGATTTTTTTGGAAAATTTTCCAATATAATAATTTTTTTTCCAGGAACAAAGCAAGGGTTAACTGCCAAACAAAACTCAATATGGGTTGCCCTGATTCTGTAGTTTGCAGAAACACCCCATATGTGGTCGTAAACTACTGTTTGGCCAAACGGGAGGACATAGAAGGAGGGGAACGCCATATGGGTTTTGCAAGGCAGATTTTGCAGGACTGGTTTTGTTTATACCATGTCCCATTTGAAGCCCCCCTGATGCACCCCTAGAATAGAAATTTCAAAAAAGTGACTCCATCTAAGAAAGTACACCCCTCAAGGTATTCAAAACTGGGTGTACAAACTTTGTCAACCCTTTAGGTGTTCCACAAGAGTTAATGGCAGATGGAGAAACAATTTAGGAATTTCTATTTTTTGGAAAAATTTCCATTTTAACCCATTTTTTCCAGTAATAAAGTAAGGGTTAACTGCCAAACAAAACTCAATATGGGTTGCCCTGATTCTGTAGTTTGCAAAAACACCCCATATGTGGTCCTAAACTACTGTTTGGCCAAACGGGAGGACAATGCCATATGGGTTCTGGAAGGCAGATTTTGCTAGACAGTTTTTTTTGACACCCTGTCCCATTTGAAGCCCCCCTGATGCACGCCTAGAGTAGAACCTCCAAAAAAAGAGACCCCATCTAAGAAACTACACCCCTCAAGCTATTCAAAACTGATTTTACAAACGTCGTTAACCCTTTAGGTGTTCCACAAGAATTAATGGAAAATAGAGATACAATTTCAAAATTTCACTTTTTTGGCTAACCAAACCAAACTCAATATTTATGGCCCAGATTCTGTAGTTTACAGAAACACCCCATATGTGGTCGTAAACTGCTGTACGGGCACACGGCAGGGCGCAGAAGGAAAGGAATGCCATACGGTTTTTGAAAGGCAGATTTTGCTAGACACCATGTCCCATTTGAAGCCCCCCTGATGCACCCCTAGAGTAGAAACTCCAAAAAAGTGACCCCATGTTAGAAACTACGGGATAGGGTGGAAGTTGTGTTGGTACTAGTTTAGGGTACATATAATTTTTGGTTGCTCTATATTACACTTTTTGTGAGGCAAGGTAACAAGAAATAGCTTTTTTGGCACCGTTTTATTTTTTTTGTTATTTACAACATTCATCTGACAGGTTAGATCATGTGGTATTTTTATAGAGCAGGACACGGCGATACCTAATATGTATACAATTTTTTTATTTATGTAAGTTTTACACAATGATTTCATTATTGAAACAAAAAAAATCATGTTTTATTGTCTCCATAGTCTGAGAGCCAGTTTTTTTCAGTTTTTGGGGCGATTATCTTAGGTAGGGACTCTTTTTTTTGTGGGATGAGATGACGGTTTGATTGGTACTATTTTGGCGTACATGAGACTTTTTTGATCACTTTTATTACCTTTTTTGGGAAGTAAGGTGGGCAAAATTTCAATTTCCCCATAGTTTTTATTTTTTTATTTTTATGGCGTTCACCGTGCAGGGAAAGTATCATGACCATTTTATAGATCAGGTCGTTACGGACGCGGCGATACCTAATATGTGTAGTGTATTTTATTTTTTATTTTTTTATTCAGTGATAAATGTGTTTTTTTTATCTTTACTTTTTTTTAAAAAAAATGGACCCAGACCCACTTGGTTCTTGAAGATCCAGTGGGTCTGATGTCTGTATAATACAGTACAGTACACTATATAGTGTATTGTACTGTATTTTACTTACACTTTGTCTGAACAGATCTATGCCTTTAGCACAGATCTGTTCAGCACCATGGACAGCAGGATGCCTGAGAAGGCGTCCTGTTGCCATGGGAACCTTCCCCTTGTGCCATAACTGAGCAAACGGGGAAGGGGAAGGAGGGGGGCTCAGCCAGCCTCCCCCAACTGCCGCTTTGAAGCGCCGCCCAGCTCATGAATATTCAGTTTGCTGGGCGGCTTCTGCGGTCCCCGCTCTGAAGCGCTGCGCTTAACAGTGCCGTGCGCATGCGCCGGATCTTGCGAAGTCGGGGACAGTAAGCGCCGCCCAGCGAAGTGAATATTGATGAGCTGGGCGGCGCTTACTGTACCGGACTTCACAAGATCCGGCGCATGCGCCGGGCACTGTTAAGCGCAGCGCTTCAGAGCGGGGACCGCAGAAGCCGCCCAGCAAACTGAATATTCATGAGCTGGGCGGCGCTTCAAAGCGGCAGTTGGGGAGGCTGGCTGGGCGCAAGAGAGGTGAAACGCCGCCCCTTGGGCAGATTGAAGACCGTTGGAGCAGGTTATAAAACTTAAGTTTACTGTATGTATAATGTGGACAGGGGGGATACTTAGATGATTGTAATACCCATTATAAGACCTGTACTGCCATATATATACCTCAATATGCTTATTGGCCCTGTCAGTGTCCCTTTAAGGACTCGGGAAACATGCCGTACCGGTACGTCATGTGTCCCTAAGGGGTTAAAAAGTTGGTTTTGGAAATGTTCTGAAAAATTAAAAAATTTGCTTCTAAACTTCTAAGCCTTCTAACGTCCTATTTAATAACATTTACAAAATGATGCAAACATGAAGTAGACATATGATAAATGTAAAGTAATAACTATTTTGTGAGGTACCACTATCTGTCAGAAAACCAGAGAAATTCAAATTTTTTAAATTGCTAATTTTTTCAAAATATCTGTACATTTTGGATTTTTTTCATAAATAAAAGGTAAAACATATTGACTCGAATTTATCACTAACATGAAATACAATGTGTCACGAGAAAACAATCTCAGAATGGATTGGATAAGTAAAAGTGTTCCAAAGTTATTACCACATAAAGTGAAACATTTCAGATTTGCAAAATGTGGCTTGGTCCTGAAGGTAAAAACTGGCTTGGTCTTGAAGGGGTTAATAAGGGAATCAATACAAAGACATGTAAATAGCCCTGAAAGGGGTTAGTAGTTCTCAGAATACCAATGCTCACTTGGCAGTTCTTGTGTCTCACACAGGAGAGTGATTGCACATACACCATGTGTCCGGGGATAGGTAGATACATCACAGAAGTCTTCAGTCACAAATAAATCCGATTTGCTATTATAGTAAGATTTCGTAATATGTATGTAAGAAAAACATAACTAGCCAAATACATGTGGTACATGAAAATTCCTGTTAGGGTGGGTTCACACTAGCGTTAGGGATTCCATTATTGCATTCCGTTATAAATGCATTTAAGAGGCATTCCGTTTCGCTCCGTCCTAATAGAAGTCTATGGGAAAACATAATGGATCCGTCTGGGTGCCGTTATGCAAGACGGAAAACAAAGTCCTGGACTTTGTTTTCCGTCTTGCATAACGAGAACCAGACGGATCCGTTTTGATTCCCATAGACTTCTATTATGGAAAATAAAGGCGTCCGTTTTGCATTCCGTCATAATGCAAGTCTATGGGCCGCAAAACGGATCCACCCTTCCGTCTTATGGACTCCGTTATGTTCCGTTATAACCCTGTTATAACGGAAATCCATAACAGAATCCCTAACGCTAGTGTGAACCCACCCTTATTTAGGTTTTGTTAGGAAACGACCATACGGCCAGGTTTCCTGATGCAATTTTGGAATCCAAAACCAAACGTGAACTGAAATAAAAGAAGTTGTATCTATCCTGTATACTTTCTCTCCTTTTATGATCCACACCTGATTTTGGCTTCCTAAAACTGCATCACGAAACCTGACTATGTGGCTATAACCTTTTCGTTTTAGGCTTTGTTAATGTTGGCCTCATTATTTCCATGCACCACACTATAAGGCCCCTTGCAGACGAGCGCTTCCGGAATAGGTCCAGATGTGTTGCGTCTGCGATCAGGGAAAATCGTGCAAGTAGGTATGCAATTGCAGTCAGTTTTGATTGCGATTGCGTTCCGATGTTCAGTTTTTATTGCGCAGGTGCAATGCGTTTGGCACGTGTGTGATAAAAAACTGACTGTGGTACCCAGACCCGAACCCGGACTTCTTCACTGAAGTTCGGGTTTGGTATCGGTGTTCTGTATATTTTATTATTTTCCATTATAAAATGGTTATAATGGAAAATAATAGCATTCTTTAATTCAGAATGCTAAGTAAAAGGTCCATTGTGGGGTTAAAAAAATAAATAAAATGTAACTCACCTCATCCACTTGATCGCGCAACCAGGCTCATCTTCTTTCTTCTTCTTCTTGCCGGACCTGGCTGGAAAAGGACCTTCGGTGACGTCATCTATCTTCATTTAGCAGGACCTGCACTGACGTCACCGAAGGTCCTTTTCCAGCCAGGTCCTGCAAGAAGAAGAAGAAAGAAGACGAGCCCGGCTGCGCGATCAAGTGGATGAGGTGAGTTACATTTTTATGCCATAATAATAAAAAATACATACACATAGGGGCACATTTATTAAGACCAGAGATTTAGACGCCGGATCTACTGCTAGAGAGATCTGGATAGATTGGAGGCTTGGGCTGATAAGTGGCAGATGAGGTTTAACACTGACAAATGTAAGGTTATGCACATGGGAAGGAATAATGCAAGTCACCCATACATTCTAAGGCCTCTTTCGCACGGGCGTGTGCGCCCCGTGGTCGTGCTGCGGCCCGCAAAATGCGCGCCGCAATGCACGATCACAGTCCGTGGGGCAGCCGCAGTGGATCGCGGACCCATTCACTTAAATGGGTCCGCAATCCGGCCGTTCCGCAAAAAGATAGGACATGTTCTATCTTTTTGCGGAACAGAAGTACGGGACGAAACCCCATGGAAGCACTCCGTAGTGCTTCCGTAGGGTTCCGTTCCGCACTTCTGGATTTGCGGACCCATTGAAGTGAATGGGTCTGCATCTATGATGCGGGATGCCCACGGAACGGCGCCCGTGTATTGCGGATCCGCAAATGCGGTCCGCAATACGGCAACACGCCCGTGGGAAAGAGGCCTAAATGGTAAAACACTGGGTAACACTGACATGGAAAAGGACCTAGAAATTTTAGTGAACAGCAAACTAAGCTGTAAAAACCAGTGTCAGGCAGCTGCTGCCAAGGCCAATAAGATAATGGGTTGCATCAAAAGGGGCATAGATGCCTGTGATAAGAACATAGTCCTACCACTTTACAAATCGCTAGTCAGACCACACATGGAGTACTGTGTACGGTTCTGGGCTCCTGTAAACTAGGCAGACATAGCAGAGCTGGAGAGGGTACAGAGGAGGGCAACTAAAGTAATAACTGGAATGGGGCAACTACAGTACCCTGAAAGATTATCAGAAATTAGGGTTATTCACTTTAGAAAAAAGGCAACTGAGGGGAGATCTAATTACTATGTATAAATATATCAGGGGTCAGTACAGAGATCTCTCCCATCATCTATTTATCCCCAGGACTGTGACTGTGACGAGGGGACATCCTCTGCGTCTGGAGGAAAGAAGGTTTGTACACAAACATAGAAAAGGATTCTTTACGGTAAGAGCAGTGAGACTATGGAACTCTCTGCCTGAGGAGGCGGTGATGGTGAGCAGTGATGGCCAGTTCACATTGTTCGCCCGCGAACACAAGCGAGCTGCCATCTTAAATCACAAGTCCGGCGATGCACAGGTAAGTCCTTACCTGTGCCTGTGTGCGAGCTGGTCTGAAAACAAATGCGGTCAGCGGGAGCAGGCAGTTCCGAGAACAGCCCGATGAAGGCCCCCGGCGGCTGTTCTCGGAACAGCCTGCTCCCGGTGAACGCATTTGTTTTCAGACCACTCGCGCACAGGCACAGGTAAGGGCTTACCTGTGCCTCGCCGGACTTGTGAGAAAAGATGGCAGCTCGCATGTGTTTGCTGGCGAACAATGCGAACTGGCCATCACTGATGGTGAGTTCACTAATAGAGTTCAAGAGGGGCCTGGATGTATTTCTGGAGTGTAATAATATTACAGGCTATAGCTAGTAGAGAGGGGTCTTTGATCCGGGGAGTTATTCTGATTACCTGATTGGAGTCGGGAAGGAATTTTTTCCCCCTTAAGTGGGGAAAATTGGCTTCTACCTCACAGTTGTTGTTTTTTTGCCTTCCTCTGGATAAACTTGCAGGATAACAGGCCGAACTAGATGGACAAGTGTCTTTTTTCAGCCTTATAAACTATGTTACTATGTTACTTTGTCTTAATAAAGCGTTAGACTGGCAGTGGATCGGCGCCAGGTCTAAATGTAAGAGAGCTTCCAAACGGTCTTACATTTAGACCTTTTTCTATGCCTGAGACATGTAAAAAATGGTAAATAAGATGGGCCTGACGGCCATCCCCTTCCTCGTCCGCTCCACGCCCACAATTTTAGACCTGGCGTGAGTTGGGCGAAGTCGCAGATAGCGGCGCAACGTATCAGCGCCTGAAATAAACCTAATATAGGCGTATTTAAGCATGATAAACGACCCCCATAGTTTCTTCGTATTCGCAACAATGGGTATAATTAAAAAAATAATAATCCGCACTGTGAATGCTTTAAAAAACAAAAATCGCAAAAAAAAGAATGACAGAATAGTTTTTTCCCATTAACCTTCCCCCCCCCCCCAAAAAAATAATAAACAAATCAATGAGTTGTACCTCAAAATAGGGTGTATAGCTCCCATAAAAAAAACAAGCCCTCATAAGGATACGTTGATGAAGACATGGCTCTCAGTATGCAAAAGAAATGCAAAATAGCCTAGTCCTGAAAAGGTTAAAGTGTTTAATACTGATGACCTATCTTCAGGATAGGTCATCAGTATGTGATCAGAGGGGTCCCACTCCCGACACCCCTGCCAATCAGCTGCATTTTCTTCCTACGCCAGTAACGTCACGTTCATCGGTCACATGGCCTAGGCTTAGATCAGTCCTATTCAAGTGAATGGGGCTGAGCTGCAATATTAAGCACAGCTGCTATCCAATGTATGGCAATGTGCTTGGTAAGCTGCAAGGATGCCATAGAGCTCACTGAAGCACCGCAGCCTCTTCAAACATCTGATTGGCTGACGGTGCCAGGTGTCAGACCCCCACCAATCACACACTTATGGCCTAAACTGAGGACAGGTCATCAGTATTAAACACTCGCACAACCCCTTTAAAACATCCAAAATGGATTGATCTCATCCCTGGGTCTGTCAGGGTTCGTTCTTTTTTTCCCAGTAGGACAGCACAGCAGACTCGCATACTCAGCTCCAGTTAGAGACATATGAAAAAAATGGAGGCAGCATCTCAGGAAAGGAAAATAGTGCTTAAGTGATAGTCCAATAACAAGCAGCCCAAGTACATGCAATGTTTCGGCTACTCCTTAGCCTTCCTCAAGCATTTGGAGTAGCCGAAACGTTGCATGTACTTGGGCTGTTGGGCTATCACTTATGGATTAAAAGCACTATTTTCCTTTCCTTGGACGCTGCCTCCATTTTTTACAATTTTTTCCTTAAAGGGAGCTGTTGGCTACAGCTCTGACAGGGGCGTGCATCTGGACTAGGGATGAGCGAATCGACTTCAGACGAAAGATCCGAAGTCGATTCGCATAAAACTTTGTTTGAATACTGTACGGAGCGAGCGCTCCATACAGTATTAGAGTGTATTGGCCCAGATGAGCCAAAGTTATTACACGCGAAACTTCGGGTAATAACTTCAAAAATGTATTTCTACTGTTAAAAACCTTTTCCCGGTTTCGGTTCCAAGAGGTTTCATCCGAAGTCGATTCGCTCATCCCTAATCTGGACCTAAGAGTTGAAGCCTGTGGTGGGTGCTGTATTTATTTTTTCTTTTTCGTGCATACAGCTCCAGTTAGAGGAAAAACACCTCATCAATCTGAATAGTGCCTAAAGCTCCTTTAGTAGTGTTTGTCTTGTTCTTTTAGGCTACGGTCACACATGCATCGCAGCGTTATAACCCTCCGTTGCAGATTCAGTCTAAATGCTGTAAAAAAAACACTACAACATGTTTCACAATTTTGTCTGGTAAAATGCCAGGGTATATGACGGAAACCCAGGTTTGTTCTCTATGTAACGTATCAGGAGTTTCCATTATTTTAGTTGCTCTGCATCTACAAATAAGGCCTCACACAGCTCCATCGACGTATAGTAGCAAAACATAACAAAAATTATCAAAAAACTGTATAGTTGTAATAGGAATGATATGAACACAACAGACAAAATTGAGTTCTATGGTCTATTCATTTCATGATATATGGTATCAAGAAAAACTACAGATGACTCAAACAGCTCCATAAATAAATATAAAAAAAGTTATGAGCATCAGAATATGGCAATTTTTTATATTAAAACACAAGAAAAACTATATAAATGTGGTATTGCTGTAATCACATTGAGAATGAGAGAATGAAGGTAAGAGGTAAGAGGTCAGTTTTACTGCATAGTGAACACGGTAAAAACAAAACCCAAAAAACTGTGGTGAAATAGCTTTTTTTTTTATTCCACCCCATTTATAATTTTTTGCCAGCTTCCCACTACACATGCAATATTAAATGATGCCATTAGAAAGTGCAACTTGTTTCATAAAAACAAGCCCTCATACTGCTATGGGAACTGAAAAATATAAGTTATGGCTCCGGCGTTAAAGTTTTTTTATGGGATTTTAATATTGATGACCTATCCTCAGAATAGGACATCAATATCAGATCACTGGGGGTCCGACACCCAGCACCTCTGCTGATCAGCTGGTTGAAGAGAAGGCTGCGCTCCCTTCATTGTTTACCAGCTCTTTGGGACGGCTCCTTCCTATGCACTTGAATAGGAAGGAGCCATCCCATTAAAGTGAATGGGACGGCTTCTTGTAGTTACACTGCTCACCGCTGCGCTCACACACACAGTGCGGCCTTCTCTTCAATCAACTAATCAGCAGGGGTCCCAGGTGTAGGACACCCGCCGATCTGATATTGATGACCTATACTGAGGATAGAAAAGAAACACAATGCAACAGCACTCTGCAAACACAAATAAAGTACAATAATGCCATAGTTATAGAAAATATTCTGGTGCTAATGCTACGCTTATTTTATAAATTTGATATTCTTGGCAAATACATTTTGTACAAAATTATTTGGCCCCGTCTGCCGGCGTCATGGCGATCTCGTTAGACGGGAACCTAACACTAAATACTACCTGTTATAGTGGCATACTGGACTGCCATAAAATACAGGGAGTGCAGGTTCCACATGCATGCTAGGTCCACTCTGCCTTTTACCATTTTTTGTGCCCTAATGGCCTCCATTCAATCCAGGGAATGCAGGTACCAACATGCATGCTGAGCCCACTCTATACCTCTCCTGGTGCCAGACGGCTTCCAATGAATGCAGGGAGAGCAGGCTACAGCTTTAGGGCTTGTTCACACGACCATTGCCCCTCCGTGCCCATGCTGTGGACCGCAAATTGCCGTGGGGCTGCCGCATGCAGATCGCGACCCCATTCAAGTGCGTCCGCGATCCGACCGTTCCGCAAGTTCTATCTTTTTGCGGTGCAGAGGCACGGAACGGAACCCACAGAAGCACTCCGTAGTGCTTTCGTAGGGTTGCATTCCATTCCGCACCGCATCTCCGGATTTGCGTACCATTCAAGTGTGTGAGCCGCAATACGGCATCGGAGGGGCAATGGTCGTGTGAACAAGCCCCTATACTTACACTAATTAAAATGAGCCTATGGGGCAGACAGGCTGGTCAGGGGTGCAAGACTAAGGGTGCATTGACGTCCCCTTTTAGCTTTCCGTTCTTCTGATCCATCATAAGAAGAGAGAGAGAAAAAAAACAGGATCCTGTAAAAAAAAAAAAAAACGGATCCTGTTGCATCAGTTTGAGCCATTTCCGACCGAGATCCGTTTTTTAGACGGGGAAAAAAGTCCTGTACTGTACTTTTGTTTCCGTCTAAAATAAGAACGCTCATTAGCGATTATCTGACGGTGCAAAAAGTGCTGCAGATTACCCAATCAATGAGCGAAACGTTCATTCTTCAGGTAATCGCATCATTCATGCAGTCTAATTCATATCATTCATGAGGGCACCTCTAAACCTGTACGTGCAGTGGTCTCCTTCACTGAGGAGCAGGCAATTGTCAGGAAAGAAAGCTTCCTTCCTGACAATCGCCTGTTAAGTTGTTGGAGCAATTTCAAAAAAATGTTCAAGTGAAAATTGTGAAGACTCTGAATATCCCACAATCTACAGTACATATCATCATCCAAATATTTAGAGAACGTGAGCAAGGGACAAGACTGACGGTCAGTAATAGTTACGGTACTCTACGGGCCCTCAGGTGGCACTGCATTAAAAACCGGCAAGATTCTGTACTGGAAATCACTGCATGGGCTCAGGAAGACTTCCGTAAATCATACATTTCATTATATCTGACTTTCAACATCTTATTTTTTTTTTTTGTCTTAGCAATTTACAAATCATTGTATTCTGTTTTTATTTACATTTTACACCATCCCAACTTTTTTGGAAATGGGGTTGTATATTTTTTTAAGGGGTTCTCTGGGAATTATTTAATATGCCCACCAGCAGCCTGTCCTAGAACATGATGACCACTAGCGGCCTCACTACAGTGCTCTACAATAGATGGTAGTGATGTGATCCTGCTTCTGATATGCCATCATGGCTGAGCAGCCTGACAGGAAAACTCTCCAATATTTAGTGCAGGATAAATAATTTGATATTGTAATATTTCAATGCAATGATACAAATTATGTTTATTTCTAGAGATGAGCGAATTTCCGCTTATGAAATTCGTTCACACTTCGTTTGTTGGTAAAAGGTAAATTGCGTTATGAATTCCGTTACCACGGACCATAACGCAATTCTATGATGGAATGCATAATGGAATGCCTTTAGAGGGCTACCGTTATTCATTCCGTCATAATAGAAGTCTATGGACTGCAAAACGGATCCGTCCCAAAAACTACAGCTTTTTCTGAAAACCACCCTAATCTGTAACATTTGACAGATTACAAATATTAGAAAGTTGCCATATAAAAGTGTTTGTCATTTACTTTCACTGTATTGACTTTACCTTATAGAGTCCATTTTGTTTCCCCGTATATATATCGTTCTCATTTGGAAATACCAAGTCAGGTATCTGCGTGTGGTCATTGTTGCATTCAGTGTTCACTTGACTGTCGGGATTATTTCCCTCTACCGTCTGTCCATCTCCAACACACTGTACCTGCAGATTTTCCATGGTATAAATTGATGCCAGCACAATAGAGTTTAGATCGCTACTGCCATCTTCAGACATTTCAAGAAATGACAGGTCATCTATTATATCTGTTAATTGTATCATACTGTCAGATTCACTTGATGCGTTTAGCAGCTCATCAATGCTCTCAATCTCATGAGTAAAGCTTTTGGACTGTGCCTCTTCACTTGCAATGTCTGCTTTTTCAATTTTATCATATAATAACACTTCTTCTTTTGGACAGGAGACGCCCCTTGTTATTAAGGCAGACAGCAAAGAAGATTCATCTGCAGAGTTATCCTCCTGTGCCAGACATAAAATTAGATTGAAAAACTTTATATTAGTGATCAGTGAAAGCCAGAGGAATCAGACCCCAATTAATCACAAGGGGCATCACAAATATCAATCATAGTCTAAACACCAGTGGTATCAGCAGGGTTCCCTACTGGATACCACAACAAAGGACTATAACTCTGTGGACCACTAAAAAGAGAAGGCAGATAAAGAGGTGTTGTGGAAGTAATAAGGAGAGGATAGGTCATCAATTTCTGATCAGTGGGGCTCCAACTCTCGGCACCCCCAAGGAGTTCCAGTTAGAGCTACAGCTTTTTCATAGGCCAGTGAGGTCACGTTCATTAGTCACATGGTCTATGTGAAGCTCAGTCCCATTCAAGTCAATGGGCCAAGACTGCAATTCCAAGTACAGCCACTATACAATGCACAGCGCTGCACTTCGTAGGCGGTAATGAAGTAGCAACGCTCACTGGAAGTTAGGTCATTAATAGTGTACTCCCATAAACCCTTTTAAAGAGCTTGAAACTTTCATCTACATTCATCTTAGTGTTAGAAAAATCAGTCAGGTAGCCAATATGACTAGTGATTTTCTGCTGGTGACTACCATTTTTTTTTTTGTGGTTTTCTACTGATGTCTGTTAACAAATAAAACTTGCTCCTGTAGTCATAAGACCAGTTTCAGACGGCACGAATGAGGCAGCACTTTACTGTCTATATTATGGCTGCAATAACTGGATCCCAGCTATTCTACTGAACTAAAGCTCAGCTCACCAGATCACCACAGGGTTCTATGGTTGCTTAATGTTAGAATAGTCCAGACCTACATTCCATTGAGAATCTTTGGCAAGACTTGTAAATTGGTACTTAATACAATATAAAGTGATCACATACATTTAATATTAAAAAACAATGAAATAAAATACAGGATAAGATCCCAATAAAAATTACAATATGTCACCTAAAAATTATACAAAGGTGATGGCAAAATAGCTGGGGGTCTGTGGTATGGGTCAACGCAGACAAATATAACTGTATCACTTGAAAAGTATAAAATCCGCTGATTATGAGTGGACAAAAAGTTTATAAGTCAAATCATGTATTGTCTGTTTCCAAACACAAAATCCTCTGTGGGAAACAAGAGTCCTATTTGATTTTGAATGATTTATCAATGTCCAGACTCAGTTGTTAAAGCGATATAAAGTGCTAGTTTGCACTGTGTTGAACCCTGTATAGGGTCTTACCTTCTCCTTGGTCGAGGCAATATGTCCGGAGTTACGGCCTTCCAGACCTGGATATTGAAGGGAATGCTCTGTTGAATAAGCGCTATTGTATTAGCTAACTCCAACTTGTTCGTACGGACGCCAGTATGTCACGTGGTCTCTTCCAAAGCTGTAGCGTATGATTCACAGCAGGAAGTATCGCGAGAGTTGGTGGCGAGATTTCGGATGAAGGAAACTGTTATGAGATTCGGAGCGCTCCAATCCTTCGGAAATTGACCGAAAAATTTTTTTTTTAAGATTTCTGCAGATATTCGTGTAGAAGCCTCTTTCTTGTCCAAAGGGAGTAGTATGCTGGTTCACGCCAGATGCGTTTCGGGGACCTCTTACCCCTTCCTCAGTGGCAGCTACTCTCCCATTTTGACCTGGCTATTTATAGACCGCCCAGGTCTGTCCAAATTGATGGTGTGGAATTAGTAATACAGGATTCAGCTTTGTTTCTATATATGCGTTTTTTTGCTGCGTTTTTTTATTCCTTTATGCGTTTTTTTGATATATTGTGCCTTATAGTAAGTAGTCACCACCCAGAAAAAATAAATGTTATATCATGTTGCAATTAAATGAAAATTCATAAATAACTCTAAAAAACATTAAAAAAACATTAGAATCCATACATAAACTTCATACATAAGCTTCAATGATAATAAAATACATAAAATCTATGTTTAATCATAATGGAACACAATATTTCTAAATATATATATATCATTAGTGGTATAATAGAAAAAAGGGAGGGGGGAGGGGGAAGGGGAGTAGATTTGACATCCAAGAGATTCGGCCTGTGGTGATGATAGAGGGGGTACATGTCTGGCTCCGAGGGGGAGTCTCAGTGCTGATAAACAGCCATAACATGAGACTCTCCATCGGATGCCAGACATGCAGCCCAGACTCACAAAAAGCCAAAAATCTCTAGTTCAGCGTTTAGAACTCGACCAAGGAGAAGGTAAGACCCTATACAGGGTTCAACACAGTGCAAACTAGCACTTTATATCGCTTTAACAACTGAGTCTGGACATTGATAAATCATTCAAAATCAAATAGGACTCTTGTTTCCCAAAGAGGATTTTGTGTTTGGAAACAGACAATACATGATTTGACTTATAAACTTTTTGTCCACTCATAATCAGCGGATTTTATACTTTTCAAGTGATACAGTTATATTTGTCTGCGTTGACCCATACCACAGACCCCCAGCTATTTTGCCATCACCTTTGTATAATTTTTAGGTGATATATTGTAATTTTTATTGGGATCTTATCCTGTATTTTATTTCATTGTTTTTTAATATTAAATGTATGTGATCACTTTATATTGTATTAAGTATTGATTTTATCCACACATACAGAGTGCCAGTCCATAATTTTCTTTCTATTTCCAATATTTTCATCTGTATGGGTGATAGTTTTATTGGACTAGAGCACCTGGTCCCTATCACACAGGAGTGAGCTATTCCTAGTATTTAAAGCTCACACTTGTAAATTGGTGTTCACAGACGCTCTCCATCCGATCTGTCTGAGCTTGAGTTATTTTACAAAGAAGAATGGAAATTTCAGCCTCTAGATGTGCAAAGCTGGTAGAGACATACCCCAAAAGACTTGCAGCTGTAACTGCAGCAAAAGGTGGTTGTCATGAACCAGTGGGTGTGAACCCATTGTGCCACGTGACCAGCCTCCTCTAAGGTCGTTTCTAAGTGAACCCCTCGTTCTTCACATTACCTCTGATGGTGGGGATAGACTTTCCCAAGAGGGACAACAGGTCGCTACCTCTTGGGGAGGATCAGCACATTAAGCAGATAAAGCAAGGTACAAGAGGTACTGATGTAGTCAACAGGCTGAGTCGTAACCAGGAGCGACAGTGCAGGCAGGACCAAGGATGAGGCAGAGGCGTAGTCGTACAAGCAATGGGTCAGGAAATCCGGTTTAGCAACAGGAGAGTCAACACATAGCAGGCAAGGATCAGACAGGCAGCAGAATCCAGAAGGCAAGCACGGGTCAGGAACACAGGAACTCAAGCACAGACAAGTTCTACCTTTGCAGGACAAAAGGACCATCGACGATTAGGCACCTGGGAAGGGGGCTGGATCACTTATATAGGTGCAGGATGGCTGCGATTGGTCACTCAGGTCAGATGTGCAAAACCTTTAAAGAACAGGAAGTGATGCGCGTCGGCCCTTAACAAAGGTGCTACAGGGAACAGATTGGAAGGCATGCAGTGTGCAGAGCTGGAAGGAAACTAAGGAGCGGATTCCAGGAAGGACGATGCCTGCAAGGACAGGGCCCAGGATAGTGACAGTGAATGGGAAGACACCTACAATCAGGGGCGTTGCTAGGTTAAAACATTTGTGGCCTGGGCCCCTGATGTTTTGTCCCAGGCCCCGAATGTCCTGCCTGCCTGCTAGATACAACTGTATTGCCATCCACAGGACGGCAATACAATTGAATCTAATGCAGTGGAAGAGCTGAAGGACCTGTGGTGACATCACAGGTCATGTGACCAGTAAAACAGTCAGTGGTTGAGAAGGACCTGCGATGATGTCACCATCATGTGACCAGTGCAGGAGAGGGCGGCAGTGAAGAGGGGAAGAAGCTGAGGTGATGTCTGCTACATCAGGAGAGGTAACTGAAGAGAGAGGCAGAGCAATGCTGGGAGTTATGGTTATTTAACTGGGACTGTTGTCATGCCCCGCTCTGACGATGTGCGGAGGTCGGCCAGGATAGCAGCACGAGTTTAGTGTTTGTTTTGGAGCTGTGCTGGATCCGCCTCTCATCAGGTGCACTGGGTGGAGTCATTAGTTTAAATAGCACACCTTCCAAGTGCTCTGAGCGGATTATAGGAATTATTGTGGTCTTGGAAGCTAGGAAGGAAGGTTGGCTGTTCCAGCTCAGCAAGCTAAGTGTGATTTCAAGTTTGGTTGTTTTGTGTCATCTCTCCCATCCAGGTTCTGTGCGAGCAGGCTGCTCCTATTTCCCCTCTTCACCATCTTAGGGAATTTAGGGTGTTTCAGCCCAGGCACGGGGACATATCATACCTACCATTAACGTCTGCATGTGGGCTGAGCAGTGCAGGGAAAGAGGTCAGGGATTAGCTAGGAGGTGACCCTTCCCCTGTCTCTCGCCCAGAGCCTGGTTGGTGGGTTATCTGTGAGTCTGAGTGCACGCCCGCCGTGACATTATAATCCGCCATACTGTGACTGCCATTACTCAGCGGTTTTGTGATGGCATCAATTGAAGCATTAGTTGACCGCATGCAGGGGCTATCCCTAGAGGTTGTGGAGCTACGGAGTTCGGTCACACGGTGTCAGAATGCTCTGGCAGATGGTGCAGGTCAAATTTGTGTGGAGCCTAAAGTGGCCTCTTTTTCAGGAGGTACGGATGACTTTATCTGTTTTAGAGAATCCTGCAAATTGTACTTTCGGCTGCGTCCATTGTCGTCAGGTGATGAGAGTCAGAGGATAGGTATAGTTATTTCTCTGCTTAAAGGGGACGTGCAATCCTGGGCCTTTTCTCTGCCACCTGGTTCTCGGGCCCTCCGGTCGGTGGAGGAATTTTTTAAGGCTCTGGGATTAATCTACGATGACCCAGATCGGGTCTCAATGGCAGAGTCGAGATTACGTAATTTGTTTCAGGGGGAGCTTACTGCGGAGGCTTATTGTGTTGAGTTTAGGAGGTGGGCTACTGAATCAGAGTGGAATGATCCCGCGTTACGTAGTCAGTTTTGTCAGGGGTTATCTGAAAGATTGAAGGATGCCCTTGCTTTTCATGAATACCCAGACTCTTTGGAGAACGCCATGTCTTTAGCAGTACGGCTAGATAGACGTAACAGAGAGAGGTATAGGGCTCCCTCCGCGCAAGCTACCCCTTCTGTGAGTTGTTTCGTCTCTACTGCCTCCCCGGGTGATGTTACAGGTAACTCTGGGGTAGCGGAGGAACCCATGCAGTTGGGTCAGGTTTCTTGCCATTCTGATAGTAGAGACTTTAGGAAAGTGCACATCCTATGTTACTATTGTGGAAAAAGGGGTCATTTTATTTTTGCTTGTCCTTATGTTAAACCACAGGTGGAAGAGAAAAAGAAAAAAAACTTCCCTGACACTTGGTAGTACGAATGGTGTGGTGGAGCAGGTAGGTATGAAAGCTCCCTGCAGTTTCCGTTTTCTCCTTCCAGCTATGGTGGCGCTAGAGTAAAAAAAATGTTTTTGTTGATGTATTCCTTGATTGTGGTGCTGGGGTAAACCTAATTGACTTTCTTTTCCTTCAAAACCTAGGACTAAGTACTTGCACTTTAGAGAACGAGATTCGTGTTTTTGCAATTGATTCTTCCTGTCACGGATGGTGTACAGGAAACAAGACAATACAATATAAACAATGACTCACTGGATCCACAACTAAGGAACAAAAGGGAGACCCCTGCATGAGACCTGCCGCTCTCCCTTATTGCTCAGCCTATGCGACCACCCCAAAGGTGGATGGGCGCATATCCACGTACCTCGACTATCTTACACCTGAAGACCCTACAATAGTGAGGGGATACGACCACCGGCTCCCTACACAGACACGGAGGGAGTCAGGGTCACCTGGATCCAGAAAACAGAAAATCATAAATACATAAACAGTACTTATCTTGCAGACGACTGGGGACTGTGGACTGAGAACTAGGAACAGCATGCACACACACTCCAGGAAGTTGTATAAGCCGCACACTACTGCATTCTGGGGAGGAACTTAAAGGGCAGCAATCAGTCCAACTGCATGACAGCTGAGATAGACTAACGAGATGAGGAACTCAACCAAAACAAAGAAATTCAAGGAGGAGGATCTGAAAGGCCCCTGTCAGAGCTTCTCAGCTGTCTGGCTGTGACAGTACCCCTCCCTCTACGAGTGGACTCCGGACACTCAGAGCCCACCTTCTCAGGATGGGACCTATGGAAAGCCCTGATGAGACGAGAGGCCTTAATGTCCGTCACTGGGACCCACATCCTCTCCTCAGGACCATAACCCTCCCAATGAACGAGGTACTGGAGGGAACCGCGGACAAGACGAGAATCCACAATCCTAGAGACCTGAAATTCAAGATTTCCATCAACCATAATCGGAGGAGGAGGCAAAGGCGAGGGTACAATAGGTTGAACATAAGGTTTCAATAAGGACTTATGAAAAACATTATGGATCTTCCAAGTCTGAGGAAGATCAAGACGGTAGGCAACAGGATTGATGACAGACAGGATCTTGTAAGGCCCAATAAACCTAGGACCCAACTTCCAGGAGGGAACCTTCAATTTGATATTCTTGGTAGACAACCACACCAGATCACCAACATTCAGGTCCGGACCAGGCATATGTCTCTTATCTGCCACACGCTTATATCTCTCACTCATGCTCTTTAGATTATCCTGAATCTTTTGCCAAATAGATGACAAAGATGAGGAGAATCTGTCCTCATCAGGCAAACCAGAAGACCCCTCTCCCGAGAAAGTCCCAAACTGCGGATGAAACCCATATGCACCAAAAAATGGTGACTTATCAGAGGACTCCTGACGACGGTTATTTAAAGCAAACTCAGCAAGGGACAAAAAAGAACACCAATCCTCCTGATTCTCCGCCACAAAACAGCGCAGATATGTCTCCAGATTCTGATTGACGCGCTCTGTCTGGCCATTCGACTGCGGGTGGAAAGCAGAAGAGAATGACAACCGAACCCCCAAGCGAGAACAGAAAGCCTTCCAGAATCTGGAAACAAACTGCGTGCCCCTATCAGAGACTATGTCTGAAGGAATACCATGCAATTTGACAATGTGGTCAATAAATGCCTGCGCCAGCGTCTTAGCATTGGGCAAACCAGGAAAAGGGATAAAATGCACCATTTTGCTAAAACGGTCCACCACCACCAGAATCACAGTCTTCCCCGAGGAACGAGGAAAGTCCATTATGAAGTCCATGGACAGATGTGTCCAAGGACGGGAAGGAATGGGCAAAGGGAGGAGAGGACCTGATGGCCGTGAATGAGGGACTTTGGCACGAGCGCAAGTCTCGCAAGCTGCCACAAAACCCTCAACCGACTTACGAAGCGCAGGCCACCAGAATCTCCGAGCGATGAGATCCAGTGTGGCTCTTGCCCCCGGGTGCCCAGCAAGGACCGTATCGTGGTGTTCTTTAAAAATCTTGTGTCTCAAAGCGAGAGGCACAAACAACCTCCCAGGAGGACAAAGATCAGGAGCTTCTGACTGGGCTGCCTGCACCTCTGCCTCCAATTCAGGAAAAAGAGCAGAGACCACCACACCTTCAGCCAAAATGGGACCCGGGTCTTCAAAATTCCCACCTCCCGGAAAACAACGTGACAGGGCATCTGCCTTCACATTCTTAACCCCAGGGCGGAACGTGACAACAAAATTAAACCTTGAAAAGAACAAAGACCATCTGGCCTGTCTCGGGTTCAGACGCTTGGCTGACTCCAAGTAGGCCAGATTTTTATGGTCAGTAAACACGGTAATAGGGTGTCTGGCTCCCTCTAGCCAATGGCGCCATTCCTCAAAAGCCAACTTGATAGCCAACAATTCCCTATCTCCCACATCATAATTTCTCTCTGCGGAGGAGAGTTTCTTTGAGAAAAAGGCACACGGTTGCCATTTGGCAGGAGAGGAACCCTGAGACAAGACCGCACCCACCCCTACCTCAGAAGCATCAACCTCAACTATGAAGGGTAACGAAATATCAGGTTGTACTAGGATGGGAGCGGAAGCAAAACTCTCCTTGATATTAGAAAAGGCCTTACGCGCCTCTACCGACCAGGAAGAAAAATCTACCCCCTTTCTGGTCATATCAGTGAGTGGTTTAACAACAGAGGAATAATTCAAAATAAATTTCCTGTAATAATTGGCAAAGCCCAAAAAACGCATCAGCGCCTTCTGATTCTCAGGAAGCTCCCACTCAAGCACAGCGCGGACCTTCTCGGGGTCCATGCGAAAACCAGAAGCGGAGAGAAGAAACCCCAGAAATTGAATTTCTGGAACTGCAAACACACATTTTTCCAGTTTTGCGTATAATTTATTCTCCCGCAGAATGAGCAAGACCTGACGTAAGTGTTCCTTATGAGTCTTGAAATCAGGAGAAAAAATCAAAATGTCATCCAAATACACTAATACAAATTTTCCCATTAAATGATAAAAAATGCTGTTCACGAAATGCTGAAAAACGGCTGGGGCATTCATCAAACCAAAAGGCATAACCAAATTCTCAAAATGGCCCTCAGGGGTATTGAAAGCCGACTTCCATTCGTCTCCTTCTCTGACCCTGACCAGGTTGTATGCCCCTCTTAGGTCTAATTTGGAAAAGACTTTAGCCCCAACAACCTGGTTAAACAGGTCCGGGATCAGAGGAAGCGGATAAGGATCACGAATAGTGATACTGTTCAGCTCCCTGAAATCCAGACAAGGTCTTAAAGAACCATCTTTTTTCTTAACAAAGAAAAAGCCAGCGGCAACAGGTGACTTCAAGGGTCGTATGTGTCCTTTTCTCAGACTCTCAGAGATATAAGCACGCATAGCGACCCTCTCAGGTTGGGAGAGATTGTATAAACGAGATTTAGGCAGCTTGGCGCCTGGGATGAGATTAATAGGGCAATCATACTCCCTGTGCGGAGGCAAATCCTGAACTCCACTCTCAGAGAAGACATCCGAAAATTCAGAGAGGAAAGGTGGTACAGTCTTAGTAGAAACCTCAGAAACAGATGTTATGAGGCAATTCTCTCTGCAAAAGTCACTCCAACCATTTATTTGCCTCGCTTGCCAATCAATGGTGGGGTTATGTTTAGTGAGCCAGGGTAGTCCCAACACTAGAGGAGTAGGCAAACCGCTAAGGACGAAACATGACACATCCTCAACATGAGCATCACTCACAATTAAACGGATATTGTGAACTATGCCCTTTAATGATTTCTGAGAAAGTGGAGCGGAATCAATAGCAAAAACAGGAATATCCTTTCCCAAAGTGCATACCTGGAAACCATGAGTTATTGCAAATTGATTATCAATGAGATTGACAGCTGCTCCACTATCCACAAAAATTTCACAAAAAATGCTCTTGCTCTCTAGCGCCACCCTAGCAGGTAGGACAAAACGGGAACTACAAGCAAACGGAAAACCTTCAATTTCCGCCTCAACCCTGCCAATAGTAACAGACGGAACATTTTTAAAAGATTTTTTCCTTTTTGTCTCTTTATTACTCCCAGAAAACTGCCTGAATCTCCTAGAGGGACAAACATTTGCCAAATGATTTATACTTCCACAACAAAAACAAACCCTCCCATGCGGGCTGAATCTTCTATTGTCAGAGGCAATCAACCCCAGCTGCATGGGTTCCTGCTCAGAAGGGGCTGACAGTGACTGAGACCACTGCGCACAGAATGAGACCGCTGCACTGTCCCGGGACTGAGTATGACAGGAAGGAGAGATCTCTCCTCTCTCACTAAGACGCCTGTCAATACGAACGGCCTGAGACATAGCAGAGTCCAGGGAGATTGGCCTCTCATGAAAGGCAAATGCATCTTTCAATCCCTCTGAAAGACCCTGGCAAAATTGACTTCGGAGTGCAGCATCATTCCAACCAGTATCAGCTGCCCATCTCCGAAATTCTGAGCAGTATATCTCTGCGGATTGTTTACCCTGGCATAACAGACGTAGTTTAGACTCAGCCAGAGCAATACGATCCGGATCATCATATATCTGACCCAGGGCTAAAAAGAATTCATCCACTGAGCGGAGGGGCCGTGCCCCCTCCGGTAGCGAAAAGGCCCAAGACTGAGCGTTACCCCTGAGCAGCGATACAATGATCCCCACCCTCCGTTCTTCATCACCAGAGGAATGGGGAAGAAGGCGAAAATTGAGTTTGCAAGCCTCTTTAAAACGCACAAAATTCTCACTACCCCCAGAGAACGTATCCGGGAGCGAGATCTTAGGCTCAGCACAAACTCCATGAACGCAATCTGAACCAGTCACTTGAAACTGAGAAAAAATCCTACGGAGATCAGCTACCTCCAATGAAAGACCCTGGAGGCGTTCAGCCAAAAGTGAAACCGGATCCATGCTTCAGACGGGTTTGGCGGCTTATAATGTCACGGATGGTGTACAGGAAACAAGACAATACAATACAATATAAACAATGACTCACTGGATCCACAACTAAGGAACAAAATGGAGACCCCTGCATGAGACCTGCCGCTCTCCCTTATTGCTCAGCCTATGCGACCACCCCAAAGGTGGATGGGCGCATATCCACGTACCTCGACTATCTTACACCTGAAGACCCTACAATAGTGAGGGGATACGACCACCGGCTCCCTACACAGACACGGAGGGAGTCAGGGTCACCTGGATCCAGAAAACAGAAAATCATAAATACATAAACAGCACTTATCTTGCAGACGACTGGGGACTGTGGACTGAGAACTAGGAACAGCATGCGCACACACTCCAGGAAGTTGTATAAGCCGCACACTACTGCATTCTGGGGAGGAACTTAAAGGGCAGCAATCAGTCCAACTGCATGACAGCTGAGATAGACTAACGAGATGAGGAACTCAACCAAAACAAAGAAATTCAAGGAGGAGGATCTGAAAGGCTCCTGTCAGAGCTTCTCAAAGGCTCTGAAAGGCTCCTGTCAGAGCTTCTCAGCTGTGTGGCTGTGACACTTCCCCTCTTTCTCAAAGGAGCCTTACTCACATTGTTCATGGTATTCACTTAAGGGTGGGTGATTCACATGTTGAAATTATTTCTTGTTTTGTCATGAAGGATTTGCCAGCTCCTATAGTTTTGGGGTTGCCATGGTTGACTAGACATAACCCAATTATAGACTGGCAAGCGAGACAAATCATTGGTTGGAGTGAGTTTTGCTCGGATAATTGTCTTGGCACATCTATCTCTGGTGTGTCCATTACGGCTTTACCTCAGTATCTCTCGGATTTTGCGGATGACTTTTCGGAGGGTGGCGCTCAGGAATTGCCCCCTCATCGAGACTATGATTGTCCAGTTAATCTCATTCCGGGGGCTAAGTTGCCAAAGTCTCGGCTTTACAACCTCTCTCAACCCGAAAGAGAGGTCATGCGAAAGTATGTCGCCGAGAGTTTGGCAAAGGGTCATATTAGACCATCTAAGTCTCCAGTGGCAGTAGGTTTGTTCTTTGTGAAGAAAAAGGATGGATTACTGAGACCGTGTTTGGATTTCCGGGAATTGAACCGTATTACAGTCCGGGATCCATATCCCCTGCCTTTGATCTCTGATCTTTTTGATCAGATTGTTGGAGCCAAGGTGTTCTCCAAGTTGGATTTGAGAGGGGCCTACAATCTGATCAGAATCAAGGAGGGGGATGAGTGGAAAATGGCCTTCAATACGCACGAGGGTCATTTTGAGAACCTGGTTATGCCTTTTGGGTTGACGAACGCGCCAGCAGTATTTCAGCGATTCGTCAATTACATTTTTCATCATTTGGTGGGGAGGTTCGTAGTAGTTTACCTGGATGACATTTTAATTTATTCTCCTGATCTGAAGACCCATCAGGATCATGTGAGACAGGTTTTGACGATCCTTCGGGAGAATAAATTATATGCCAAATTGGAGAAATGTTTGTTTGCGGTGCAAGAGCTTCCGTTCTTGGGATACATGCTTTCTGATTCTGGTTTTCGTATGGACCCCGAAAAGGTCCGGGCGGTTCTGGAGTGGGACCGACCAGAGAATCAGAAAGCTTTGATGCGGTTCTTGGGGTTTACGAATTATTATAGAAAATTTATTTCGAATTATTCCACCGTAGTAAAACCTCTCACTGATATGACCAAGAAGGGCGCCGATGTCTCTTGTCTGGTCGGATGATGCATTGCAGGCCTTTTTGGCTATTGAGGAGCGTTTTGCATCTGCTCCCATTCTGGTGCAGCCAGATGTGTCTCAGCCATTCGTAGTGGAGGTTGATGCATCAGAGGTGGGGGTTGGAGCGGTGCTGTCACAGGGTTCATCTCCTGGCAAGTGGGTCCCGTGTGCCTTTTTCTCCAAGAAGCTCTCGGTCGCCGAGAGGAATTATGATGTTGGAGATAGAGAGTTGCTGGCTATCAAGTTGGCCTTTGAGGAATGGCGTCACTGGTTGGAGGGGGCGTCTCACCCCGTTACGGTATATACAGACCATAAGAATTTGGCTTACCTGCAATCTGCCAAGCATCTGAACCCTAGGCAGGCCAGATGGTCACTGTTTTTTACCAGGTTCAATTTTGTGGTTACCTTTCGCCCAAGGGTCAAGAACGTCAAGGCAGATGCCTTGTCTCGCAGCTTTCCTGGGGGAGGTGATTCAGAGGATCCTGCGCCGATTTTAGCGGATGGGGTGGTGGTCTCCGCTCTGTAACCTGAATTGGAGATGGAGGTGTTGGGAGCCTAGGAGGGGGCTCCTGGTTCTTGTCCCCCAGGGAGGTTGTTTGTTCCTGAGGGCCTGCGATATAAGGTGTTCAAGGAACATCACGATACTGTCCTCGCTGGACATCCTGGTGGTAAGTCCACCTGTGATCTAGTATCCCGGAGGTTCTGGTGGCCAGGGTTACATAAGAGCATTGAGAATTTCGTGACAGCTCATGAAACCTGCACTCGGTCAAAGGTTGCTCATACTCGACCGGCTGGTTCACTTCTTTCATTGTCGATTCAGTCTCGTCCTTGGACGCACTTGTCTATGGACTTTATTACGGATCTGCCGAGTTCCTCTGGGAGAACAGTGATTTTGGTGGTAGTTGACCGTTTCAGTAAAATGGCTCACTTTATACCACTAACTAGTCTTCCTAACGCTAAAACTCTTGCGCAGATTTTTGTGGATAATATTGTGAAATTGCATGGTATTCCTTCGGATGTGGTCTCTGATAGGGGCACGCAGTTTGTCTCCAGGTTTTGGAGGGCGTTCTGCTCTCGGCTTGGCATTCAACTTTCATTCTCTTCGGCTTTTCATCCGCAGTCGAATGGTCAGACGGAGCGTACTAATCAAAACCTGGAGACCTACTTGAGGTGCTTTGTGGCTGAGAATCAGGAGGACTGGTCCTCATTCTTGTCCTTAGCAGAGTTTGCGTTGAATAACCGTAGGCAGCTGTCCACGGGTAAGTCACCATTTTTGGGCGCATACGGTTTCCATCCTCAGTTTGGTACCTTTTCTGGGACTAGTTCCTCTGGGATGCCAGAGGAGGAGAGATTCTCTTCTGCCTTATCCTCCATCTGGCGGAGGATTCAAGGGAATTTGGAGAAGATGGGTGAGAGGTATAAACGAATGGTGATCTGGTGTGGTTGTCCACTAAAAATATCAAATTGAGAGTGCCATCTTGGAAACTGGGTCCAAGATTTATTGGTCCATATAAAATTTCTGCGGTGATCAATCCTGTAGCTTTTCGGCTGGATCTTCCGCAGACTTGGAGGATCCATGATGTGTTCCACAGATCTTTACTAAAAAAATACATGAGACCGGTGGAACCATCGCCATTGCCTCCTCCTCCTGTTCTGGTCGAGGGAAACTTGGAGTTTGAGATCTCCAGGATTCTCAACTCGGTTCTTCGGGGTTCCCTTCAGTACCTGGTGCACTGGAGGGGATACGGCCCTGAGGAGAGGATGTGGGTTCCGGCGTTGGATGTCAACGCCAGCCGACTGGTGAGGGCTTTTCATAGGTCCCATCCGGATAAGGTTGGTCCGGGGTGTCCGGAGGTCACCCGTAGAAGGGGGGGTACTGTCATGCCCCGCTCTGACGATGTGCGGAGGTCGGCCAGGATAGCAGCACGAGTTTAGTGTTTGTTTTGGAGCTGTGCTGGATCCGCCTCTCATTAGGTGCACTGGGTGGAGTCATTAGTTTAAATAGCACACCTTCCAAGTGCTCTGAGCGGATTATAGGAATCATTGTGGTCTTGGAAGCTAGGAAGGAAGGTTGGCTGTTCCAGCTCAGCAAGCTAAGTGTGATTTCAAGTTTGGTTGTTTTGTGTCATCTCTCCCATCCAGGTTCTGTGCGAGCAGGCTGCTCCTATTTCCCCTCTTCACCATCTTAGGGAATTTAGGGTGTTTCAGCCCAGGCACGGGGACACATCATACCTACCATTAACGTCTGCATGTGGGCTGAGCAGTGCAGGAAAAGAGGTCAGGGATTAGATAGGAGGTGACCCTTCCCCTGTCTCTCGCCCAGAACCTGGTTGGTGGGTTATCTCTGAGTCTGAGTGCACGCCCGCCGTGACAACCGTATGTTAGGGCTGAAGGGAAGGATGTTATTTACATGGAACTGTGTGTTGGAGGTGGCTGTGGAGGGGGTCATGTTATTTACATGGGACTGTTTGTTGATAGTGGCTGTAGGAGGGGGTGATGTTATTTACATAGGACTGTATGTTGGAGGGGGCTGCGGCAGGGTGATGTTATTTACATGGGACTGTATGTTGAAGGCGGCTGTGGTAGGGGATTATGTTATTTATATGGGACTGTATGTTGGAGGGGGCTGGGGCAGGGGGATGTTAATTACATGGGACTGTATGTTGGAGGCGGCTGTGGGAGGGAGGGATGTTATTTACATGGGACTGTATGTCGGAGGGGGTTCGGGGAGGCAGTGATGTTATTTACTTGGGACTGTATGTTGATGGCGACTGTGGGAGGGAGCGATGTTATTTACATGGGACTGAATGTTATAGGGGTCTATGGGAGGGAGTGATGTTATTTACATGGGACTGAATGTTCAGGAGGCAATGTTATTTACATGGGACTTTATTTTGAAGGTGGCTGGTGTGGGGAATGATGTTATTTACATGGGACTTAATGTTGAGGGGGTGATGTTTACATTTGAATGCATGTTGGAGGCGTCTGGGGAGGGGGTGATATTATTTACTTGGGCTGTATGTTAAAGGCGACTGGGGAGGAGGTGCTGTTATTTACATGGGACTGTATTTTGGAGGGGGCTGTTGATAGAGAGGGATGTTATTTGCATGGGACTGTATTTTGGAGGGGGCTGGAGAGATGGTGTGATGTTAATTACATGGGACTTTATGGCGGAGGGAAATAGTTTTATTTACATGGGACTGTATGTTGGAGGGGGTGAAGGGAGGGGAGTGATGTTATTTACATAGGACTGTATTTTGGAGGGGGCAGGAGAGATGGGGACATTATAGGTGTTCTTATTACTACTGAGGGCTTTATAGGAGGGACTTATAGATTTCCCTTATTTCTACTAAGAGTACTATGGGGGGCCTTACTACTGAGGGGTCTGTAGAGAGATTTATTACCACTAGGGGAACAATAGGGGGCCTTATTTATACTGGGGGCTCTGTGAGGGTATTATTAATACTGGAGGGCTTTTCTAATAATGGGTACACTTTTGGGGAGCATTATTATTACGGTTGGGGGCACTGTAGGGGGCAGTATTACTATGTGGGCACACATTTTTTTTCAGGATAGTATTTGGGGGTATTGGGGGGCACAGCGATCAGCAGGATAACACTGTTGGGACTCCAGGTTGAGGGATGATGATAGAAATGTGAGGAAGCTAAGATGTCTGTGTGTCACACTCTGCAGAGACGAGGCGGTTGAGAGAAGTTGTACGGACCGAATGACAGAGAAGATCTACATCCAACGTCACCTGGTAGGCCCTGGATGTGAGAGGTATGTGCTGCTGTATAGCAAGTACAGCAAAAGAAAATGATACATGGTTTTAAAAATTTTAATAAATAAAAGTCTGGAAAGTGTGGTGTGCATTTGTATCCAGCCCCCCACCTCCCCAAGTTTAATACTTTGTAGGACCACTGTAATGGCGGTTGCTGACAACCGATGTTCCTCTACTCACCGCCGCGGTCCTGGACTCTATTGTCGGGTGAGCACTGTGCTTCCTGGCTGTCTCTGTCATTGTCCACATCTGGCTGCATTACTGGGCAGGTAGCTGTGGTGAGTTATTGTAGGCAGGGACGTTGCTAGGGTCTCAAAAGATCCGGGGCCCAAGCCCCAATGAATATGGCCCAGTTCTCTAACTCGTCCCCCGTCCCCCCCACACACCCCATTTTTACTTCTCACATACTTGCTACCTTGTGTTGGTCTATCACATAATACATCCTACGTGGCAGTTGTGAAGGGGATAACCAGGCATTGCTTATCATCTGTCTAGTGAAGTATGTTGGTGACAGCATCATGTTGTAGGGGTGGGCTAGGACAGGGAGATTGGTCAGAGTTGAAGGGAGGTTGAATGAAGCAGACTTATTCTTACTGAAAACCTGATCCAGAGTGTTCTGGGCTAGTTATAATGGCTTGTTTTTTCTGGGGAGCAATCATCAGGGGAAATAAAATGGCCGCCATCCTATTAGTACATACAAAACCTGTCCTAATCACACAGCAGGACAGTTACTTCAGGGCAGTGATCTAAAGAGCTGCCTCATCCTCCTCTCTGCTCTACTTGTCAGGGATTATGGTTCTGAATACAGATGATAAGATCTTCAGCTGAATCTCTGAAGCACTTATACAGCTGGCTACATTACCACAGCCCCATTTTACCACAGTCTATTTTGTCCATCCTCTATTTACAGAGATTCAGCTGAAGATTTTATCAGCTGTATTGAGAATCATAATCGCTGACATGCAGAGCAGAGAGGAGTATAAGGCAGCTCTTTGGTTCAGTGTTCTGAAGTAACTTGTCCTGCTGCGTGATTAGGAGAGGTTTTGTGTGTACTAATAGGACAGTGGCCAATTTCCTTCCCTGATGATTGCTCTCTACACAAAAATAGCCATTATAACTCATTAAAAGCATTTGAGAATATATTTATAATAAAGTATTATTTAAGAATTTTCAGATATATACTTTGATGAATTCCTGGGGAACCCCTTTAAATACCAAATATTTGTCCTTCTGTAGCAGTCAAGACATATGATAAGACCATCCTATATAGATAGGTAATCCATTGTCAATTTGCTCTGCTGTGAGGGGAATGTGTTCTCTTGATAGGCCTACATAAAGAAGAGCCCTCAGAGCGTTGCACTTATCATTGTAATATGTGATACTGTAATTGAGTCACTCACCCGCCTTCCCTTTCTGACCGAAGTGAATTGTCTGATTGAGAGAGTTAAATGAATATGTTTGCTTTGCTAAAATTCCAAACAAGGAGGAAGTTAAAGAACCAGGACAGGAAGTGAAATACATGGAGTGACTTAAAAAAATTATATGAAGAAGTAGAAGACTCACTTGAATAGGAGATGAACTACAGTACCCAGGCAGAGCCACTACACAATGTATGGAGCCTTTTGCTTCTGGCTCTGTATGACTTCCAGTGTCAACAGCTGCCATAATTAGAAGATTGGGGGGAGTTGATTGTTGAACCCCTACTGTTCTGATATTTGACCTTTCCTGAGGTATTTAAAGTGGTTGTACAGCCAGTACATATTGATGACCTATCCTCAGGATAGCAAATCAGTCAGGTTTCAAAAAACTCTTAGAAGTCTATGTAAAAAAAAAAAACTACTACTCATCTATTGGCCTCCAGAGAGGCAACAGTGACCTCAGTAGTACGGACACATCATCGCCACAGCCAGTGATTAGCTGCAGAAATCACAAGCTCCTGGCAACAAGTCATCTCTGGAGGCCAGTATATGAAGCCTGGCGTGGGACACAGGAAGTATTGGAACATCATTGGCAAGTTTTTACTTCTTTTACTATTCTACAGCATTCTAAGAATTTCTTTCTTTTAACCACCTCAGCCCCCAGTGCTTAAACACCCTGAAAGACCAGGCCACTTTTTACACTTCTGACCTACACTACTTTCACCGTTTATTGCTCGGTCATGCAACTTACCACCCAAATGAATTTTACCTCCTTTTCTTCTCACTAATAGAGCTTTCATTTGGTGGTATTTCATTGCTGCTGACATTTTTACTTTTTTTGTTATTAATCGAAATTTAACGATTTTTTTGCAAAAAAATGACATTTTTCACTTTCAGTTGTAAAATTTTGCAAAAAAAAACGACATCCATATAGAAATTTTGCTCTAAATTTATAGTTCTACATGTCTTTGATAAAAAAAAAATGTTTGGGTAAAAAAAAAAATGGTTTGGGTAAAAGTTATAGCGTTTACAAACTATGGTACAAAAATGTGAATTTCCGCTTTTTGAAGCAGCTCTGACTTTCTGAGCACCTGTCATGTTTCCTGAGGTTCTACAGTGCTCAGACAGTACAAACACCCCACAAATGACCCCATTTCTGAAAGTACACACCCTAAGGTATTCGCTGATGGGCATAGTGAGTTCATAGAACTTTTTATTTTTTGTCACAAGTTAGCGGAAAATGATGATTTTTTTTTTTTTTTTTTTTTTCCTTACAAAGTCTCATATTCCACTAACTTGTGACAAAAAATAAAAACTTCTATGAACTCACTATGCCCATCAGCGAATACCTTGGGGTCTCTTCTTTCCAAAATGGGGTCACTTGTGGGGTAGTTATACTGCCCTGGCATTCTAGGGGCCCAAATGTGTGGTAAGGAGTTTGAAATCAAATTCTGTAAAAAATGACCTGTGAAATCCGAAAGGTGCTCTTTGGAATATGGGCCCCTTTGCCCACCTAGGCTGCAAAAAAGTGTCACACATCTGGTATCTCCGTACTCAGGAGAAGGTGGGGAATGTGTTTTGGGGTGTCATTTTATATATACCCATGCTGGGTGAGAGAAATATCTTGGCAAAAGACAACTTTTCCCATTTTTTTATACAAAGTTGTCATTTGACCAAGGTATTTATCTCACCCAGCATGGGTATATGTAAAAAGACACCCCAAAACACATTCCTCAACTTCTCCTGAGTACGGGGATACCAGATGTGTGACACTTTTTTGCAGCCTAGGTGGGCAAAGGGGCCCATATTCCAAAGAGCACCTTTCGGATTTCACTCCTCATTTTTTCCTGAATTTGATTTCAAACTCCTTACCACACATTTGGGCCCCTAGAATACCAGGGCAGTATAACTACCCCACAAGTGACCCCATTTTGGAAAGAAGACACCCCAAGGTATTCCGTGAGGGGCATGGCGAGTTCCTAGAATTTTTTATTTTTTGTCACAAGTTAGTGGAAAATGATGATTTTTTTTTTTTTTTTTTTTTTTCATACAAAGTCTCATATTCCACAAACTTGTGACAAAAAATAAAAACTTCCATGAACTCACTATGCCCATCAGCGAATACCTTGGGGTCTCTTCTTTCCAAAATGGGGTCACTTGTGGGGTAGTTATACTGCCCTGGCATTCTAGGGGCCCAAATGTGTGGTAAGTAGGTAAATGACCTGTGAAATCCGAAAGGTGCTCTTTGGAATGTGGGCCCCTTTGCCCACCTAGGCTGCAAAAAAGTGTCACACATCTGGTATCTCTGTATTCAGGAGAAGTTGAGGAATGTGTTTTGGGGTGTCTTTTTACATATACCCATGCTGGGTGAGATAAATATCTTGGTCAAATGCCAACTTTGTATAAAAAAATGGGAAAAGTTGTCTTTTGCCAAGATATTTCTCTCACCCAGCATGGGTATATGTAAAATGACACCCCAAAACACATTCCCCAACTTCTCCCGATTACGGAGATACCAGATGTGTGACACTTTTTTGCAGCCGAGGTGGGCAAAGGGGCCCATATTCAAAAGAGCACCTTTCGGATTTCACAGGTCATTTTTTACAGAATTTGATTTCAAACTCCTTACCACACATTTGGGCCCCTAGAATGCCAGGGCAGTATAACTACCCCACAAGTGACCCCATTTTGGAAAGAAGAGACCCCAAGGTATTCGCTGATGGGCAAAGTGAGTTCATGGAAGTTTTTATTTTTTGTCACAAGTTAGTGGAATATGAGACTTTGTATGAAAAAAAAAAAAAAAAAAAAATAAGCATTTTCCACTAACTTGTGACAAAAAATAAAAAATTCTAGGAACTCGCCATGCCCCTCACGGAATACCTTGGGGTGTCTTCTTTCCAAAATGGGGTCACTTGTGGGGTAGTTATACTGCCCTGGCATTTTCCAGGGGCCCTAATGTGTGGTAAGTAGGTAAATGACCTGTGAAATCCTAAAGGTGCTCTTTGGAATATGGGCCCCTTTGCCCACCTAGGCTGCAAAAAAGTGTCACACATGTGGTATCGCCGTATTCAGGAGAAGTTGGGGAATGTGTTTTGGGGTGTCATTTTACATATACCCATGCTGGGTGAGAGAAATATCTTGGCAAAAGACAACTTTTCCCATTTTTTTATACAAAGTTGGCATTTGACCAAGATATTTCTCTCACCCAGCATGGGTATATGTAAAATGACACCCCAAAACACATTCCCCAACTTCTCCTGAGTACGGCGATACCAGATGTGTGACACTTTTTTGCAGCCTAGATGCGCAAAGGTGCCCAAATTCCTTTTAGGAGGGCATTTTTAGACATTTGGATACCAGACTTCTTCTCACGCTTTGGGGCCCCTAGAATGCCAGGGCAGTATAAATACCCCACATGTGACCCCATTTTGGAAAGAAGACACCCCAAGGTATTCAATGAGGGGCATGGCGAGTTCATAGAAATTTTTTTTTTTTGGCACAAGTTAGCGGAAATTGATATTTTTAATTTTTTTCTCACAAAGTCTCCCGTTCCGCTAACTTGGGACAAAAATTTCAATCTTTCATGGACTCAATATGCCCCTCACGGAATACCTGGGGGTGTCTTCTTTCCGAAATGGGGTCACATGTGGGGTATTTATACTGCCCTGGCATTCTAGGGGCCCTAAAGCGTGAGAAGAAGTCTGGAATATAAATGTCTAAAAAATTTTACGCATTTGGATTCCGTGAGGGGTATGGTGAGTTCATGTGAGATTTTATTTTTTGACACAAGTTAGTGGAATATGAGACTTTGTAAGAAAAAAAAAAAAAAAATTCTGCTAACTTGGGCCAAAAAAATATCTGAATGGAGCCTTACAGAGGGGTGCTAAATGACAGGGGGGTGATAAATGACAGGGGGGTGATCAATGACAGGGGGGTGATCAATGACAGGGGGGTGATCAATGACAGGGGGGTGATCAGGGAGTCTATATGGGGTGATAACCACAGTCATTGATCACGCCCGTGTAAGGCTTCATTCAGACGTCCGGATGCGTTTTGCGGATCCGATCCATCTATCAGTGCATCCGTAAAAATCATGCGGACATCTGAATGGAGCTTTACAGGGGGGTAATCAATGACAGGGGGGTGATCAATGACAGGGGGGTGATCAGGGAGTCTATATGGGGTGATCACCACAGTCATTGATCATGCCCCTGTAAGGCTTCATTCAGACGTCCGGATGCGTTTTGCGGATCGGATCCATCTATCAGTGCATCCGTAAAAATCATGCGGACATCTGAATGGAGCTTTACAGGGGGGTAATCAATGACAGGGGGGTGATCACCACAGTCATTGATCATGCCCCTGTAAGGCTTCATTCAGACGACCGGATGCGTTTTGCGGATCCGATCCATGTATCAGTGCATCCGTAAAAATCATGCGGACATCTGAATGGAGCTTTACAGGGGGGTGATCAGGGAGTCTATATGGGGTGATCACCACAGTCATTGATCATGCCCCTGTAAGGCTTCATTCAGACGTCCGGATGCGTTTTGCGGATCCGATCCATCTATCAGTGCATCCGTAAAAATCATGCGGACATCTGAATGGAGCTTTACAGGGGGGTAATCAATGACAGGGGGGTAATCAATGACAGGGGGGTGATCAGGGAGTCTATATGGGGTGATCACCACAGTCATTGATCATGCCCCTGTAAGGCTTCATTCAGACGTCCGGATGCGTTTTGCGGATCCGATCCATCTATCAGTGCATCCGTAAAAATCATGCGGACATCTGAATGGAGCTTTACAGGGGGGTAATCAATGACAGGGGGGTGATCACCACAGTCATTGATCATGCCCCTGTAAGGCTTCATTCAGACGACCGGATGCGTTTTGCGGATCCGATCCATGTATCAGTGCATCCGTAAAAATCATGCGGACATCTGAATGGAGCTTTACAGGGGGGTAATCAATGACAGGGGGGTAATCAATGACAGGGGGGTGATCAGGGAGTCTATATGGGGTGATCACCACAGTCATTGATCATGCCCCTGTAAGGCTTCATTCAGACGTCCGGATGCGTTTTGCGGATCCGATCCATCTATCAGTGGATCCGTAAAAATCATGCGGACGTCTGAATGGAGCTTTACAGGGGGTTGATCAATGACAGGGGGGTAATCAATGACAGGGGGGTGATCAGGGAGTCTATATGGGGTGATCAGGGGTGATTAGGGTGATCAGGGGCTAATAAGGGGTTAATAAGTGATGGGGGGGGGGTGTAGTGTAGTGTAGTGGTGCTTGGTGCTACTTTACTGAGCTACCTGTGTCCTCTGGTGGTCGATCCAAACAAAGGGGACCACCAGAGGACCAGGTAGCAGGTATATTAGACGCTGTTATCAAAACAGCGTCTAATATACCTGTTAGGGGTTAAAAAAAACACATCTCCAGCCTGCCAGCGAACGATCGCCGCTGGCAGGCTGGAGATCAACTCTCTTACCTTCCGTTCCTGTGAGCGCGCGCGCCTGTGTGCGCGCGTTCACAGGAAATCTCGCGTCTCGCGAGATGACGCGTATATGCGTGACTGTGCGCAGCGCTGCCACCTCCGGAACGCGATCCTGCGTTAGGCGGTCCGGAGGTGGTTAATATATTAGTGGGTGGATAACCTCTTTAAACTATAATTAATAAACGGACTAGATAAAATAACTATAAAAATACCAAACTTCTAAAGGAATTGTGTATTTTGGCCTCTCTTTTACTGTAAATAAAGACCATGATACTGACCTGAAGTTCAGAAGAATCAAATAACTGCTGCGCGTCATCACATAAATCTGCGAAAATAGTAAATCCATGCTTCAGTGAGAGGATGCACATATTAGCATCATCAGTGAGAAAGGGGATAAGGTCTAAGTAAGAGCTCATGCACATAAACGTATTTTCTTTCCGTGTCCGTTCCGTTTTTTTTTTTTTTGTGGACCATATGCGGAACAATTCATTTTAATGGGTCTGCAAAAAAAACTGAAGTTACTCTGTGTGCATTCCGTTTCCGTGTGTCTTTATGCCCATTCCGCAAAAAAATAGAACATGTCCTATTATTGTCCGCATTACGGACAAGGATAGTTCTGTTCTATTAGGGGCCAGCTGTTCCGCTTTGCAAAATACAAAATGTACACAGACATCATCTGTATTTTTTGCGGACCACAAAATGTATACGGTCGTGTGCATGACCCCTTACTATACATACAACCTGTGGGGAATTCTTTGCCCTGTGGGCTGATAGGGCTTAATTGACACCTGAACACTATATATAAGGTGTCCCTTGTGTTTTTTTCTGTCCTGTCAGGCTGTCTAACACTTACTTTCTTTTTCAGGTCCTTTCTGGACTCTAGATTACAGGGATAACTCAGTATTATTTACCTGCTATAATATTCACTATTAGGCCTCATGCACACGGCAGTAGTTTTGGTCCGCATCCGAGCCGCCAACACAGATCCATATTGGTACTAGAATTGCTCATTTATTATGTTGGCCTGCCACCTCCTGGCCAAAATAGGAATTGCAGATTCAATACCCTGGGTCTCTTCAGAGAGACCCAGCGTATTTAATTAAATTGCTGGCATCCTCAATGGCCGCAGAGGGTGCCAGTAAGAAGCCCAGAAGCGCGAGCTTCATGGCATACAAAGGCTTTACTGACTGCGATCAACATTATTGCTGGTCGCAGTCATTAGCCGCGGGTCTCTGCTGTTTGAAACAGCGGAGACCCGCTGGCCATGGCGCCCTCTGCATGCGCAAGCGGCGCCATGTGTACCCATAGCCGTACATGTACAGTGCTGGTAGTGAAAGGGTTAACAGTCTCATAGCAGTGAGGGCCTGACACTGACTGACAGCCGGTTCAGACCTGAGCGTACCGACCTGAGCTCTCTGTATGTGCGATTCTCCGGCGTCTCACATACGCGGCTCCGGAAGTATGCGAACGCCCATTGTCGCGCGTTCCCCAAAGAAGCTCCTGAACTTCATGGGGCGTCGGGCATTTTACAGCGCGATCGTACATGCTGTAAAACGCTCAGGTGAGAACCATGGCGATAGGGAAGCATTGGTTTCTCCTTGTTGAGCGTTTTACAGCGCGTAGGAATGCGCTGTAAAACGCTCAGGTGTGAACCCAGCGTGAATGGGAGTAGTGGATTAAGCCTCATGCACATGTCCATGGAACATGGACCGTGTGATACCGGCCTGGATTTCTTCTGAGAGCACACGGCGTCATTGGTTGCTATGACGCCGTGTGCTTCCTGCTGCCGCCGCAGTACAGTAATACACTGGAATAGATCTCCTGCACTCAGAAGAAATCCAGGCCGGTATCACACGGTCCGTGTTCCACGGACGTGTGCATGAGGCTTTAGCCTGTCACTATTTTGCTAAGTCGTATAGCAGGTGATAAATTAGGCAATGCATCTTTGTATTTGTCAGGGCGCGGGTGGATCGTGTGCAGTTAGACTGCTATCTGGTTGCTCACGAATTAGGTGAAAAAGTTCAGCAAAAAAGTTTTAGATTTAAAAAGTCGCAGCCATATCATATACAAGTTTGTTTGTGAAGAGGTACACATCTACCCGGCAATGCGTCTATTTTAATAAAATTGTCGCACGGTCCAATGCGCACCTACAAAAATAGGGGAAAAAATTTACAAAAAAATAAAACACTACCAGAATTAAATGATGAAAATTGTCAAAAATTGTCAAATGCCTCCAAAACCGGCACACTTTAGTAAGGCCTCATGCACACGGCCGTTCCGTACATTGGGGACCGCAATTTGCGGTCCCAATGCACGGGAAACATCCATGTGGTGGCCAGGACAGATCGAGACCCATTCAACTTGAATGGGTCCGCGATCCATCCGCACCGTAAAAAAATTTAACATGTACTATTTTTTTGCGGTGTGGAGGCACAGACAGAAACACCACGGAAGCTTCCGTGGGCTTCCGATTCATGCTTCCGTTCCGCACGGCATCTCCCGGATTGCGGACCCATTCAAGTGAATGGGTCCGCATCCGTGATGCGAGGTGCACACAACCGGTGCCCGTGTATTGCGGACTCGCCGTATGCGAGCCGCAACACGGCCGGGCAATGGCCGTGTGCATGAGCCCTAGATGAGTGTAAAAAATTAGACAGTCTAAAATAGGAAAAATTTGACTAAAAAAGGCGCAGAACAGTAATACATTAAATGACTCCCATTGTCATTTATCCACTTTTGTGGTAGCCAGATTATGGACGTGTCTGCAATATGCAGATGTATTTTGATACACCTCATATATTTGGTGGAGTTTATGGAGCACATTTACTAAGCTTGCCTTTTTATTTTTTTTGGAGTAAAAAACTGGCGTATTGGCAAAGTTTGTCTTCAGTTTGCGCCTCATTTATCATCCCTTAATAAATCTGGTTGTTTTCTTGGAAGGCTACTTTCACACTTGCGGCAGAGTGATCCAGCAAGCAGTTCCGTCGGATCAGGCAGTCTGCATGCAACCGTACAGCATTTGTAGACGGATCCGGATCTGTCTCACAACTACATTGCAAGAACAGATCCGTCTGTCCGTTTGTCAATGGCATTGCAGTATTTTGAATGCCGGATCTGGCACTAATACATTCCTATGGAAAAAAATGTCGGATCCGGCATTCAGGCAAGTGTTTAGTTTTTTGGCCGGAGATAAAACTGTTGCATGCTGCGTAGGGGTGGGCGATATAGGCGATATAGGCGATATGCGATATAAATTTGTGCCACGATATGGATTTTGTGCATATCGCCTATATATGACCACGAAGCGGTAGTGAATGATCGCGCTCTTGGTTCTCCTGAGCCGGCAGTGGAGAAGGAGGGAGTCCCTCCCCCCCCACTGTGCGCGGCTGCCGCTGGCCACTAATAAGAACAGAGTAGGAGGAGGAGGGGAGGGACTGTGGCCACTGCGCCACCAATGAATGCCTGAATACCAACGTAGCGTTCATGTGCCGGCCATATCCCGGCCCCTTTGACTGCACGCTGCGATCCACCGCAATTAACCCCTCAGTTGAGGGGTTAATCGGGCGGATCACAGCGTCCTGTCAGAGGTCGGGTGCCGGGAATGTTCTTCAGTCTCTGCATTGGTGGCAGTGAGCAGTTCCGATCGTAGTCCCAGCAGTGTAATGCTGGGGCTCCGATCGGTTACCATGGCAGCCAGGACGCTACTAAAGACCTGGCTGCCATGGTATGTTAGTGAGCAGCATTATACTCACGTGTCGCTCCTTCTTCTGTCTGTGCGGCGCATTGCTAATGCTTATAGCATTAGCAATAGGCCGCACAGACCTATGAGAAGAAGGAGCGCCCGGCGGCCTTGGCGCACGTGAGTATAATGCTGCTCACTAACATACCATGGCAGCCAGGACTTCAGTAGCGTCCTGGCTGCCATGGTAACCGATCGGAGCCCCAGCATTACACTGCTGGGACTCCGATCGGAACTGCCCACTGCCACCAATGATGGGGGGTGAGGCGGACCCTGTGGCCACTGCCACCAATGATTAGTACTGGGGAGGGAGGGGGGGTGGGTTTGAGTTACCAGAGGGGGCTGATAAGAGGGAGAGGCTGGGGGGCACATGAGAGGCTGGGGGACTGATCAGAGGCTGGGGGGCGGATCAGGGGCTGGGGGGCACATCAGAGGCTGGGGGGCACATGAGAGGATGGGGGGCTGATCAGAGGCTGGGGGCACATGAGAGGCTGGGGGGCTGATCAGAGGCTGGGGGGCACATGAGAGGCTGGGGGCGGATCAGGGGCTGGGGGGCACATGAGAGGCAGGGGGGCACATGAGAGGCTGGGGGGCGGATCAGAAGCTGGGGGGCTGATCAGAGGCTGGGGGGCACATGAGTGGCTGGGGGGCACATGAGAGGCTGGGGGGCACATTTGAGGCTGGCTGCCATGGTCAGCTCCCTGCTGTGTGTACTATGCACAGGGCAGCAGGGAGAGTGTAAAGTCCTATTCACCCTAATAGAGCTCTATTAGGGTGAATATGACAAGGCTTCTAGCCCTTAAGGAGGCTAATAGTTATTAAATAAAAAGTAAAAAAAATAAAAAGTTTAAACAACCCCCCCAAATATAGAAAACAATATATCACGATATATATCTCATATCGCACATGCTTAAAATTATATTGCAATATAGATTTTAGGCCATATCGCCCACCCCTAATGCTGCGGTATTATCTCCGTCCTGAACAGTCAAAAAGACTGAACTGAAGACATCCTGATGCATCCTGAACGGATTGCTCTCCATTCAGAATGCATGGGGATAAAACTGATAAGTTCCTTTCCAGAAATATAGAGCCCCTAGGACGGAACTCACTGCCGGAAAAGAAAAACGCTAGTGTGAAAGTACCCTAAGGCTGGGTTCACACCTGAGCGTTTTACAGCGCGTTCCTACGCGCTGTAAAACGCTCAACAGGCAAGAACCAATGATTCCCTATGGGAATGGGTCTCACCTGAGCGTTTTACAGCGCGTACGAACGCGCTGTAAAACGCCCTACGCCCCAAGAAGTACAGGAGCTTCTTTGGGGCGTAAGGTCGCGCGTTCCCATACATAGACTTCCGGGAACGCGCGACAATGGGCGTATGCTAGTTTTGGAGCCGCGTATGTGAGACGCCTGATAAAATCGTGCATACAGAGCGCAACAAGGTACGCTCAGGTGTGAACCCAGCGTAAGACAGATTCAAATTCACTAAACTGGTCTAAATAGTATGAGCGTGAAAATGTGGTGCAAGTGAGCTGAATTTTGGCACACGTCTCCATGAATGCAGTCAAATAGTGGCGCAACTGCAACTACAAAGAAATTAGACACTTTTTATGACAAAATCTGGTGCAAAATAAGGCATAATGTAGTCGTAGTTTTATTCTGGCCGCCTCTCGTCATGTTTGCCGTGCTGTGGCCGGACCTCCGGCCCGCCCCTGTTATTGTGAATGAGGCCGGAGCGGACTTCCGGAGGCACGCGTGCACTAGCAGCAGCATGAATCCGGCAGGCTGTTCACCTGCTGGAACAGCCTGCTGGAGAAGGCTGCCGCTAATGTGAAAGTAGCATAAGGAGAGGAGGGATTCAGCACATAACTGAGCCGAACGGAACCTAATGACCCCATAGACTATAATGAGGTCCGTTAAGTTTCCTCTCAGAAGAAGATTTTGGAGCGGAGACAAAAATAGTGCATGCAGGACCACGACATTGGAAGGGTTAATGTGCCAGCATCGGTGTTTTCACTGATGCCAGTGCATACAGCAGGGTCACCTATACAAAAAAAATTCTAGAAAGGCCTTAAATAAATAATAGTCTTTATTAAATATATAAATAAAACATGATCAAAATAGAGACAGAAATACATAAAAAAAAGTGCGATATACACCTGAGGGAAAATCACATTGATACAACTATTACATAGAAGGGGGTGGGAAGCAGGGGAGTAAAAAACATCCCTTATTCACAAATAGATAAATAGTCAGTATGTAGAAAATAAGTACTAATGCATCACAGTATATGGGATAATCCACAGAAAACACCTCTCATATGAAATGTAACATTGATCCACCACATACCCATTAGTAGAAAAATCACCTCAGGAGAACCGCACACCCCGACGCGCGTTTCGGAAACTCCTTCATCTGGGACGGGGTGTGCGGTTCTCCTGAGGTGACCTTTCTACTAATGGGTATGTGATGGATCAATATTACATTTCATATAAGGGGTGTTTTCTGTGGATTATCCCATATACTGTGATGCTTATTTTCTACATACTGACTATTTATCTATTTGTAGATAAGGGATGTTTTTTACTCCTCACAACCCATCCCCTCAATGTAATAGTTGTATCAATGTGATTTTCCCTCAGGTGTATGCTGCACTTTTTTGATGTATTTCTGTCTCTATTTTGATCATGTTTTATTTATATTTTTAATAAAGACTATTATTTATTTAAGTCCTTTCTAGACTCAGCTTTTTTTGTATAGGTGTATCTGTTCCATGTTGAGTGGGCTTTTTTGAGGGGTTGTGATGTGGCCCATCATTGGCTTTGGGCCTTTATGCAATGTAGTTGTGAGTAACTGTGTTTATTTATCGCATTCAGCAGGGGTCCGGCTATCGGTGACTGCCAGACCCCTGCAGCTGATCGGGCGGGCGCAGATCCTGCACCCGCCAGATCAGCGTGCCGTAGTACTACGGCGCTGGTATTTAAACCAGAGCAGCTAGCGCCGTACATGCACGGTGCTGGTAGTGAACGTCAGGGACAAGGATATCGTAGTATCCGAAACGCGTTTGATTTTCTGACACTCTCAGGCATCCGTACTCAGTAAGTGACGTCACTAGGCGCTCTGTTTGAGCGCGAGTAAGCGGATAGGATCTAGAGCGGTGCCACCAAGTTACATACTTGGTTTCATGCTGTGTACGCACGTATACCTCTATCTAAGGTGTTTCAATAGGTGTGGGTTTAGAGTCGCGCAGGACCTATTTGTACTTCATTCTAAATCTAATGGTTCTACATCTGTCAACTCAGCAGTTGAGAAATATTCTTTTATACCCCTCAAGATACAGACACAACTGCATACATGGTCTCAGTACCATACCTGGTATTTGGAGTGTCAAGTACATTCAATTTTTTGCTTCATCCTTGAGTCAATATTTTAGTAAAGCCGCCAACATACAACAAACATCTCTAGACCTATGGGACTAGAATTTACATGTCTACTTACCTTCCTTCCTGTGCTGTCTATGCCTAAGGGCTCATGCACACGAACGTATTTTCTTTCAGCTTTTTTGCGGACCGTATGCGGAACCATTCACTTCAATGGGGCTGTAGAAAATACAGAAGTTACTCCGTGTGCATTCCGTTTCCGTTTGTCCGCATGGCTGTTCCGCAAAAAAGTAGTGCATATCCTATTATTGTTCGCAAATCACGGTCCAAAGCCCCATTCAAGTCAATGGGTCCGCAAAAAATACAGAACGCACACGTATTTTGCGGATCCATACTGTAGAAATGCTATGCCCAGCCCATATTGCTCATGTGTTTGGTGATTAATAAATTACTGTTTCCGATCTGCAAAAAACGGATCAAATACGGAAGCCAAAAAAAAACTCAGATACAGAACGGATCCGTGAAAAACGGATCGCAAAACAACAACGGTCGTGTGCAAGAGCCCGAACAGAACTGTAGAACTTTTTGGTACCTAAGATCAAATTACCCATCACTGAACAAGGAATTGTAACAAATGGCAAATATAAATGTACTGTACTTCTCCTTCCTGCTGACTCCACTTCCGGCTTTGGCTTAAAAAAAACTGCATCAACAACTGGACCAAAAACTGCATGTGTGTTTCCAGCATTAAAAGGCTTTGTCAGCATGAGCAATCCTATTAAACCATACTGCCAGGTCGAGTTGATTATGCTGATTAAAACAATACCTTTCTTTGGTCTGTATGCTAAATAACTGCAGAGATAACGAGATTTTTGTATAACTTACCAGTAAAATCTCTTTCTCGCTCTTCATTGAGGGACACAGAGACCATGGTATAGCTATGTCCTCTAAGAGGCGTTGACACTAGATAAAGCTGTTAGCTCCTCCCCTGGCAGCTATACCCCCTACAGCCTGGAGAGAGAACTTCAGTTTGCGAGAAGCAGTAGGTGAAGCAAGTAAACCAACAAAACAATGTGGAACAGCAACAATGCCAAGAACCGAACCAGGTTCTAACCAGCAACAGCCACAACTGTGGCCGAACAACAATACTGGGTGGGTTCTGTGTCCCCCAGTGAAGAGCAAGAAAGATTTTACTGGTAAGTTATACAAAAATCTCGTTTTCTTGCACATATTGATTGGGGGACACAGAGACCATGGGACGTCCGAGAGCAGTCCAACAGGGAGGGAAAAAAAACACAGACCCATGAAGCAAGCCCATGCAGTCAACTAAGAACTGTCGCCTGCAGACCCGCGGCCCACGCCGCGACCATCGATGCATAAGTATGAACCTGGCAAGCGCTTGCGAACATGTGCAAGGAGGACTGGATCCACCTTACATTACTCTGCAGCCAAAGCGCGATTTCTCCTAACCCAAGAAAACGCCCATCACTTTTGGGGTGTGAGCCGTGACACCTAAGGGTGGAGCCCTGCTCCGAGCGCGGTAAGCTGTAGCACTGCCAGACCGAATCCAACGTGCAGTCGCCCTTTGGGGGCCACCAATCCCCATCGATGACCCTCCGGACGGAAAAAGGGGGTCTGTACGCCGAAAGGGACTGGAGGCTGCTAATAATGAGTAGAGCACTGACAACATCCATAATGTGACTCCCTTCCGTAGGGCGCGAAGGAAAGGAAACCATATTCAGATCCAAGGCTGTAAAGACGAGACAGAGGAGCCACATGTGCCGCTCCTTGAAAGAAGATTCCCACAGCACCAGGGAACCTGGAAGGCTGCCCAAGACGGAAGCGCCAACACCTTACCCATCAAGGAAACAAGGGCTAAACAAAAGGTCCAAACCTTAAAGTAGAAGGGAGGGAGAAAAACCCCAAAGTGAGGTGGACGTCTTGGCTTCAGAGAAGCCTCAGAAGGACCTGCAGGTCCCAAAATAGATACTGGCGATGCAGAACTCCTGTCCTGAATCATAGTGAGGAAGATATCTGTCGGAAAAAAAAACTCCACGTTAGAACGGCGGTCTCAATAGCCACGCCATCATTGAAAAGGTCACATAAGACTGAACCTCTTGAAAGAAGGACGTCTCTGAGTGGCAGTGACCAGGGACGTCTCCAGGAGAACGAGGTCGGCGTGTCACGCACGACGAGTCAGTTACGGAGCAACTAGGATATGTCTGAATGTCCTCCATCTGGACCTTCCGTAGAACCCTGAGAAGGAGGGGAAAAAACTCTCGCCAAGGAGAACCAGGACCTCCATGGCGGATGCTTCCGGGACTCTGGCTCTGGAGAGAAGGCGGAAGTCCTTGTGCAGATACCATTAGCACACCCGGACCAATGGAAGAGTCCCTGTAGGAGAAAAAGTGTGGAGGGCGGCACAGCCCACCAGTTGGGACCAGATTGTGTCTGGAATGGAAGGCACCAAACGAATACCCCATGCAACGCAGGTGAGGGAAGGTAGCAACATAGGAACTACCAAGGCATACGGGGTGACAATGAACCATGAGCCATATGGGGAAGACAGGAGAAGCAATAGGCTAGGTCTAAGCCCCTACCCTTTAAGAGACCGACACTATACAGAAGTAGCCAAAGATCAAGCGGCCGTGCCAAAAGAACTCCGCCCGAGAAGGAAGCCAGGCAAGGGAAGTCACACTGCAATGCCAATCCCAAATCTCAGCAGAGGAGGGAACACCCGTAGAAGCCACCGATCCGGTGGTAAAGAGTCCACCGCCTAGCGAGGGGCTGTGCAGTAAGAACCCAAGCACATAGGGAAAATAATACCGCTACCACAGTGGTAGCCAGCGCTTACCCCCGCAACGCGAAAAACTGGGGGAGAGGCCCGATACTATCCGTAGAAAGAACCCTACCTGGAAGGGCGCTGAACAGGCGCAACTGCCAAGCTAGCTCCAGGGCAGGACACCTACCAGAGGGGGGTGTCCCACTGCAGCGACCAAGAACTCGAACATTAGCGACAAGCTGCCCTGTGGAGGAAAACAGGCTGTAGGAGCTAAATCAGAGTCGCCAGCATAACCACTTCCCCCGAGAATGGGGAGTGGTGGATACAGCATACGGATTCAGCGAAAAGAGCCGACCCGCTGGAACGTACTCACTAGGTAAGTACAACGGAGTATGTATTACGCGTATTGACGCAGACAATATCAGGACCGACCGGAGCAACAGAGGCCCATGGAGATGGAGGGGAGGGGGTCTGTAAGACCCACAAGTGATGCTAGGAACCCCCTGGAAGACAGAGTATGTCATAATCAGGGGGTTCCTAGCATCACTTGTGGGTCTTACAGACCCCCTCCCCTCCATCTCCATGGGCCTCTGTTGCTCCGGTCGGTCCTGATATTGTACGCGTCAATACGTATGTCATATAACACTAGGGCAAGAGTGTCGGGCGCCTGCGAGAACCAACTGTAGCCACGCCCTCTTGGAAATAAGCGAAGGCACCTAGAGCCGTAGTTCCGCAGAAGAGGTTAGGTTACTCCCCGCTAGTGGATCACTAGCCAGCGCAAGGGGAAAATGCGACAGAAGCACGGTGATGTGCAACACTCCGCCTATGGAATGATAGCGGACAGTCGGAACCGTATTCAATGGTAGAGTAATTAGCTACCTAAGGAAGGTATGAGCATACGTCAAATACTGGTCACTGGTAGGGAGAATACCCCACCTAAGTAGGGGGCGAATGCCCACAGCGAACTAGCGGATATGGCGAGTCCTGTACCCCATGGAGTGCAATAGTGCACCTAAGGGGGAAATGCATACAGCACATAATGTAACCAGTGACAATGTCATCGCGCCACCGATGGATCTGCATATGGCACTGTCACCGATGGATCTGCATATGGCAGGTCCCGAACCCCAAGTCATTGTACTTAGTCCACCTATGGCAGGGGACAATGTATAAGGCAGGTACTGTATCCTGAAGTAGTGCAGTTACACCACCAAAGGAAGTGGGTAATGCATACGACAGTACTGCTGGCCACCTAGACGCAATCACTGAAGATTGCTTCGGACTCATATCAGGATCCGAATCAGAGATATTCCCCTCTTTCTGGACGGACCCGCCCCAGTGAGGGAGGGTGTGTCTGAGCATGATTTTTAGGGAGGAAGAGTAGGGGAGCGGAAATATTCGAGGAGAAAAATTATCCTGCTGCGGTTCTCCTGGCAGTTGTGGACTGCGCAGGCGGGGACTTATCAACCAAACCACCCGAGGGTGAAACGGAAACTCCCAGAAGTCTCTCCACCGGGTTGCGAAGGCGGTGCATTATCAACCAAAGAACCCTGGAGGGTGGATGGGAGATTCCAGTGGACCCCACTGGATCGCGCAGGTGGAGAATTATTAACCAACAACCAAGAGAGGTGGATTGGGAATCCCAGAGTTCCTCCACTGTATGGCGCAGTTGGAGAATTTACCAACTAAACGGCCCCGTAGGACAGATTGGGATCCTGCAGGGATCCTTCACTGAGTTGCGCAGGTGGAGAATGATCAACCAAACGGCCCCGTAGGACGGATTGGGATCCTGCAGAGAACCTTTACTGAGTTGCGCAGATAAAGAATAATCAACCAAACGGCCCCGGAGGACGGAATTGGGATCCTGCAGTGGTCCCGCAATGGATAGTGCAAGTGAAGAATCATCAACCAAAAACAGCCCCGGAGGATGGAATTGGGAGCCTGCAGTGGTCCTTCACTGTATGACGCAGAAGGAGAATCTATCAACCAAACGTCCCCGTAGGACATGTTGGGATCCTGCAGCGGTCCGTCACTGGATTGCGCAGGTGGAGAATCATCAACCAAAAACGGCCCCGGAGGACGGAATTGGGATCCTGCAGTGGTCCTTCACTGTATGGCGCAGGTGGAGAATTTATCAACCAAACGGTCCCGTAAAGCAGATTGGGAGCCTTCAGCGTACCGTCACTGGATTACCCAGGCAGAGAATCATAAACCAAACGGCCCGGAGGCGGTATTGGGAACTATGCGAGTGTGGCTGTGAAGGGGGACCCGTATGGACGGACATATCCTTTATTAATTATTCATTTATTTTTTATTTTTAATAAAACTAGGAAACCGGCCTCAGTGACAAGAGGCAGTAAAGGGTTAAATCTTCCGCACATGTACAGTGCACTCAGAGGAAGGTACAGTGCACTCAGATAATCAGGTGCCAGCCATGGTGGGTGGCCATGAAGGGTTAAGGCGGCAGCAGCTCAGCAGGCGGGGAGGCAAGAACTCGCCCCCAGGGACGAAGGTCGCGGCCCAGCAAGCCGCAGCGCGGCTATTCAGAGATTGCCTGCCTCCCCCCACCTTGCTGCACCGGCCTGTCACAGACCGGCTGGACTGAATGGGGGCGTTACCCCGCCGGCCGGGCCGTTGATAGCGGGGGTCGGGCAGAGAAGGCACCGGCCATAGCACCGATACGGTGCCTGGCCGATCGTGCTGTAGTTAACCCCTTCCGGAGCGGCGCGACGGCGTCCACTCCAAGGGGTGTACTGAAATGTGGGAGGTCGGGGAGCGGAGACTCCTCCGCATGTTTAACTGTCTGCCCTGCTGGCCGCCATATTTTCGAGGCGGTTAACCCCTTCCGCTCCAAGGGGAGTAAATGTAGGAGGTTCGGGGGCGGAGCTCCTCCGCATGTGTGAACGGCCGCCCTGGTGGCTGCCATATTCTCTGAGCAGAGCGGCAAAAAATCGCGGCCGGAGCACCAAAGCGGTGCCGGCCGAACGCATGTGGTTAACCCCCTCCGGAGCGGCGCGCCTGGCATCCGCTCCCGGAGTGGTGGAGAAAGATAAATGCCTCCATGTAGATGAGTGGAATATGTGCCGCTCCCTGTGAGTAAATAAGGAATTAATACTAGGGAGTTACATGTCCACCAAATTTGGCGCCAGTACACATACCGCACCTATTAACCCCCTATGTCCCTCTCAATCAACCAAACGGCCTGTGCCAGAGGGGAATGCTTCAGGGGTGCTGGGCTATGCCGAAGCCCTTTCTGGTCGCAGACTATGCCACCAAGAGGGAGGGGGGACCAACCTAGAGGGTTAAATACTCACCTAGTCCGGTGTACTCACCTCTCTTCTATCTCCTGCCGCCATCTTCACCCCTCCTCTGGTCCAGCAGGGTCACCCCTTCAGCTATTGGCACCGTAGTGGCAGTATGCTGGAAAAGGGGGGCTTGGATAAGTGACCCCTTGGCTGGCGGGATGCAGGGGAGCGAGGCTGCCCTGGTCCACCTTGTCTTCTGTGGGGAAGGCAGCAGTGCGGGTGACCGGCACTGGCGCAACTCGACCCCGGGAGAACAGGGAGGCGAGGCGTTCACTGTTTCCCATCTGAAAAAGAAGGAAAAAAATAAACTAAAATAAAAAATCTTCAGGAGATCCCTGCAGAGCAGGGAGGTCTTGCCTCCTATTGACACTAGAAAAAACTGAAGCTCTCTCTCCAGGCTGGAGGGGGTATAGCTGCCAGGGGAGGAGCTAACAGCTTTATCTAGTGTCAACGACTCCTAGAGGACATAGCTATACCATGGTCTCTGTGTCCCCCAATGAATATGTGCGAGAAATCAGCATTTATATTCATATGCAAATTAGCATGTTCAAGCACATTTTGAAAGATATTATGATTGAGATAGATATTGTATCACTTATGATCTGTGTAATATTATGGTGCATAAAAAAATGTGTATTATTTTTCTAAATGAATGACTCGTAAATTAAAGAATCATACCAGTGTGATCCACAGGAGACTGGCAGGGACAACTGTCTCTGAGAGGTGGAACTCTTGACTCTGAATTTTTTTCCCAGTTCCTAAAATAATTATAAATGATTATGCATTTCCAGCATGTATTAGAGATTAACATACATTTTGGAACTTGTTTCCTGTGAATATTCATACTGTGCTTTTAGATGCAGTACCAGCAACGAAGACCCAAAGCATCATTTTGGGCTTTTCCATAAATATTTTCCAATTTTACGTCCATTTCTGCAGAATTTGCCCAGAACAGATGTCTGCATAGTATTTACCAAATTCCTTGAGAATACATCTATAGTAAGAAATCTATTCCTTCATTTTCTCCAGTGCAGTGTACCAGTGCATCACATAGCTGGAAAGCTGGAATACAGATGTATTTATCTGTGGGTGGTAAAATATTGGTTCCTTGGGCAATCCATCAATATGAGTTTATTGTAGAAGACCCCATTAGTGACAAACAAGATAAGCTTATCGTGATGAGACCCTTTTAAGCAAATTCACAGAACTACCACCATTCTAAAATATAACCTTTATTGTTTATTATGTAAAAGTAGTTACACCCTTTTTATATAGATACAAAACATTAAATAACAAATGAAACAAAGAAAAATATAGAAAAAGGAAGTATAGGTCTGGTAGTGAAGTCTTACTGAGGTTGTTTGATAGGGGTAGACGTAGATTGATAGGGACCTAATGGGATAAATGTCCCTAAATCTAGCCCTAGTGTAAGATACCCTACCTAGAATTTTAACTGGAACACATTTCCAAATCCATCACTTGTCCCTGGTGGCTTTCAGTAGTTGCAAGACAGGCTGCACGATACTGCAATCTTTGGTCATGTGATGTCAAACTCACCATATAGCCCTTAGCTATACATGGAACTGTCAAAAGATGCCACTTTTGCCATAATTTATTTTGTAGAAATTTCTGATTTTCTACATCTGCTCCAGTAAATCGTAAGCATTCCCTCCCAATAATTGTTTGCTCATCAGTGGAGGTAAAGAACTGCATTTACATGCAGCCAGGGGAGCACCCAGGAATTTTGTCTAGGGAGGGTCTGAAAGGCAAAAAATGTGGCAAGTGTAGCACGCTGTGCCAATTCTTTTGCCTGCCCATTTTTTAAAGCCCCCTTCATATTTAAAAATGCAGGGCGCGTAGCGTGCTGCGCCGATTCTTTAGCCTGGCCATTTCTAAAAGCCCTGCGCCGCGCAAAGTTTTTTTTAGGCCTGCCCATTATTAAAAGCCCCTCCTACATATAATAGGCCACTCCCAACAAACACTACAGCTGACATTCTATTGTTGAGGCCTGTCTCTACACATCATACGGAGAAGGGAGGATTTGTCCTGGCTGCACTGCCTGCTTTACATTATACAATAGACAACAGCAGGCTACAGCCAGGAAGCTCCTCCGCTCTCCTCTCTCCCCAGATCCTGCTCAAGGCCTGTGGTTCCCCCCACCATCTGCCACCCGCCCGTGGCCTTCAGCCCCCTTTGGCCATCCTCACCCAGCTCTGAATCCTCCTTCTGCAAATGGCAGGTGGAGGATCCGGAGCATCTCCTCTCATACATAGCACCACATACCTCTTACATCCAGTGATGTCACCTTTGTTGTAGATGTTCTCTTTCTTTATCTTCTCCATTCAGCCCAGACCGCCATGATGATTATTTTTTAGCCATCTCCCGTCTCTGCAGAGATTGACAAACAGACATTAGTTTCCCACATTTCCATCGTCTTCACATCTTCTGAACACCCTTTTCTGCCACCCCAATACTATACTGCAGAAACAGTCCCCCTGGAAATATTACTACCACACAGATAGTGCCCCCTTCAACAATTATTGGCACACAGCTCTCTAAAAAATAACTGCGCCCAGACACTAATAGTATTAAGATAATGTACCCCAAAAATAATTGTGCTAAGCTGATACTGTGCCAGGGTGCCCCCCAAAGTAACAGTCCTCCCCAGAATCCCACCAATAGAACTAATTCTCTGCCAGAGCACACTTAGTAGTAATAATGCCACCCCTATAGCGCCCATACTAGTAATCATGTTCCATATAGCCCCCCAGTAGTAGTAAAGCTCCGCATAATACCTCCTAGTAGTAATAATTCTCCCTATAATATGACAGTACATGAAATACCACTGCTTAGTGCCCGCAGTTGAGCTAATGTCCCCATAATGTATGCCAGTACAAAATACCCCTATATAGTGCTTCAGTAAATGCCCTCATAGTGCTCCACTCCCCCTTCCCCATAGTGAACCCCCATAATATGCCAGTAAAAAAATGCCCCTTCTTAGTGCCCCCAGCAGATGCCCCTATAGTGCTCCTCTCCACCATAATGTGCCAGTAAAAAATGCCCCCTTAGTGCCACCAGATGCCATAGTGCCCCCCATAATGTGCCAATAAAAAAAGGTCCCTTTAGTGCCCCCACTTCCCCATAGTGCCCCCAAATAATGCCCCTATAGTGCCACCAGATGCCCCATAGTGCCGCCCTCCCCTATAGTGCCCCCCATAATGTGCCAATTAAAAAGAAGCCCCTTTAGAGCCCCCAGATGCCCCTATAGTGCTCCTCTCCCCATGGTGCATCCCCCCCCATAATGTCCCAGTAAGAAATGCCTCCTTAGTGCTCCCCCCAAAATGGGTGAGAAATAAATGCCCTCAGAGTGCCACCCACAATAAAATGTGGCTGTAACGAGTGCCAGATGCCCCCATAGTGCCAGCTCCCCCCCCCCCCCCCCCAAAAAAAAACCCAGAAACAAACCACTAATACTTACCATCATCAGCAGTAATGCAATGCAGGCCTGTGTCCCTGCTGTGTGCTGCCTGGCTCAGGAGGCGCGATGATATTGATGTCATCACGCCGCCTGAGCCGGCCTCTGATAGGCCACAGGCGTTAGGCACTATCAGAATAACAAGAAAGGGAGACGCCTCTCCCTCCCCTGCCCCGCCGCAGCACAGTCATCTGAATCGCTGTCCTGAGGACGGCGATACAGATGAATATGGAGATGAGCGCTTCCACAATGGAAGCAATCATCTCCTTCTGCCCCCCACCGCCGCCGGCAACTAGAACCAGGGCTGCGCCGCCTGTGGTGATCGGCGGTGCAGCCCCAAGGGATAAAAAATAAATAAATTATTCACTGGTTGTTCTAGGGGGGAGTCCAGACCCGCTGGACCACCCCTGTCGGTGCGCCACTGCATGCACCCCTAACATCCACCTCATACAGATTAGTAGCGGCTATGAAACCCACTTTAAGTAATAATATTCGAAAGTGGAAACATCTCATAGTAACAACAGCTGAACCACAAAGCAGTAGACTAAACAAACTCACAAAGTGAAGCTGCCAAGTTCTGTAGCATGTAGTTCAGTTTCATCACTCACTACAGTGCCAAAACTGCCCAAGAACTGTGTGCCCGGAGCCTCATAATATACAGTACAGACCAAAAGTTTGGACACACCTTCTCATTCAAAGAGTTTTCTTTATTTTCATGACTATGAAGGCATCAAAACTATGAATTAACACATGTGGAATTATATACATAACAAACAAGTGTGAAACAACTGAAAATATGTCATATCCTAGGTTCTTCAAAGTAGCCACCTTTTGCTTTGATTACTGCTTTGCACACTCTTGGCATTCTCTTGATGAGCTTCAAGAGGTAGTCCCCTGAAATGGTCTTCCAACAATCTTGAAGGAGTTCCCAGAGATGCTTAGCACTTGTTGGCCCTTTTGCCTTTACTCTGCGGTCCAGCTCACCCAAAACCATCTCGATTGGCTTCAGGTCTGGTGACTGGAGGCCAGGTCATCTGGCGCAGCACCCCATCACTCTCCTTCATGGTCAAATAGCCCTTACTTTCAAAGTTTTCCCAATTTTTCGGCTGACTGACTGACCTTCATTTCTTAAAGTAATGATGGCCACTCGTTTTTCTTTACTTAGCTGCTTTTTTCTTGCCATAATACAAATTCTAACAGTCTATTCAGTAGGACTATCAGCTGTGTATCCACCTGACTTCTCCTCAACGCAACTGATGGTCCCAACCCCATTTATAAGGCAAGAAATCCCACTTATTAAACCTGACAGGGCACACCTGTGAAGTGAAAACCATTTCAGGGGACTACCTCTTGAAGCTCATCAAGAGAATGCCAAGAGTGTGCAAAGCAGTAATCAAAGCAAAAGGTGGCTACTTTGAAGAACCTAGAATATGACATATTTTCAGTTGTTTCACACTTGTTTGTTATGTATATAATTCCACATGTGTTAATTCATAGTTTTGATGCCTTCAGTGTGAATCTACAATTTTCATAGTCATGAAAATAAAGAAAACTCTTTGAATGAGAAGGTGTGTCCAAACTTTTGGTCTGTACTGTAGGTTGGCATCATAGAGCTGCGGCACACAAGCCTCTGATTACAATGAATCAGCTGGAGCGCTGTAAAGCAGACATGGGAAGATTTTCTAATACTGTGTATACGTTTCAGCATATCTACTGGAGTGCATGGTCCCTATTGTAAAATTTGTTGCAGGAAGGATAATGGAATGAGATTGTTTTTCATGGCTTGGGCTAGACTCCGTATCTCCGGTAAATAGGTAATGCTAATGCAACATTATACCAAGACATTTTGGACACTTGCATGCTTCCAACGTTGTGGTAACAATTGGTAGAAGCCCCCTTTCCTGTTCCAGCATATCTGTGCCTCTGTGCAAGCAAAGTCCATAAAAAGATATGGGGGGACAATAACTATGCTGAAATACTCCTAAATTAGGTGGATTTGAGGCGCAGATAGCAACGCAACTATCTATCTGCGACTTCGCTCCACTCACACCAGGTCTAAAATTGTTGGTGTGGTGTGGGCGGGGAAGGGGACGGGCAGGCAGGCCCGCCTCATTCATCATTTTCTATGCCTGTTTCAGACATAGAAAAAGGTCTAAAAGTAAGAAAGCTAGGAAGCTGTCTTACATTTAGAACTGGCGCTGGCTGCGTCAAAGTTAGGCCTATTGCACAAGACCGTATGGCTTTTTTAGTATTTTGCGGCCCGCAAAAAACGGATCCGCAAAAAATACTGATGACGTCCATGTGCATTCGTTTTTTTGCGGAACGGAACAGCTGGTCCCTGATAGAAAAGTACTATCCTTGTCCGTTATGCGGACAATAATAGGACATGTTCTATCTTTGAACAGAAAAACGGAAATACGGAAACGGAGTACATTCTGTTTTTTTTTGTAGACCCATTAAAATGAATGGTTCCGTATATGGACCGTATACGGAACGCAAAAAACGGAACGTAAACAAACAAAAAAAGTTTGTGTGCAAGAGGCCTGATGGAGAGGCCTACGCCTCTATAACTTCAGCGGATCCACCACCATTTTAGGGCTTTATTAAGACCGGCGTCTGAAACACTCGTCTTAATAAATGTGCCCCATGGTTTGGCATTGGCAAGTCCGGTGTGCAGGAACTCAAGTGGCTGCACAAAGCCTTGACCTTAACCACATCACACACCTTCAGGATGACTTGCAACACTGCAGATGGAAAAGGAGGCCCAAGTGTACAGTCGTGGCCAAAAGTTTTGAGAATTAGATAAATATTGGAAATTGGAAAAGTTGCTGCTTAAGTTTTTATAATAGCAATTTGCATATACTCCAGAATGTTATGAAGAGTGATCAGATGAATTGCATAGTCCTTCTTTGCCATGAAAAGTAACTTAATCCCAAAAAAAACTTTCCACTGCATTTCATTGCTGTCATTAAAGGACCTGCTGAGATCATTTCAGTAATCGTCTTGTTAACTCAGGTGAGAATGTTGACGAACACAAGGCTGGAGATCATTATGTCAGGCTGATTGGGTTAAAATGGCAGACTTGACATGTTAAAAGGAGGGTGATGCTTGAAATCATTGTTCTTCCATTGTTAACCATGGTCACCTGCAAAGAAACGCGTGCAGCCATCATTGCGTTGCATAAAAATGGCTTCACAGGCAAGGATATTGTGGCTACTAAGATTGCACCTCAATCAACAATTTATAGGATCACCAAGAACTTCAAGGAAAGAGGTTCAATTCTTGTTAAGAAGGCTTCAGGGCGTCCAAGAAAGTCCAGCAAGCGCCAGGATCGTCTCCTAAAGAGGATTCAGCTGCGGGATCGGAGTGCCACCAGTGCAGAGCTTGCTCAGGAATGGCAGCAGGCAGGTGTGAGTGCATCTGCACGCACAGTGAGGCGAAGACTTTTGGAAGATGGCCTGGTGTCAAGAAGGGCAGCAAAGAAGCCACTTCTCTCAAAAAAAAACACCAGGGACAGATTGATCTTCTGCAGAAAGTATGGTGAATGGACTGCTGAGGACTGGGGCAAAGTCATATTCTCCGATGAAGCCTCTTTCCGATTGTTTGGGGCATCTGGAAAAAGGCTTATCCGGAGAAGAAAAGGTGAGCGCTACCATCAGTCCTGTGTCATGCCAACAGTAAAGCATCCTGAGACCATTCATGTGTGGGGTTGCTTCTCATCCAAGGGAGTGGGCTCACTCACAATTTTGCCCAAAAACACAGGCATGAATAAAGAATGGTACCAAAACACCCTCCAACAGCAACTTCTTCCAACATTCCAACAACAGTTTGGTGAAGAACAATGCATTTTCCAGCACGATGGAGCACCGTGCCATAAGGCAAAAGTGATAACTAAGTGGCTTGGGGACCAAAACGTTGACATTTTGGGTCCATGGCCTGGAAACTCCCCAGATCTTAATCCCATTGAGAACTTGTGGTCAATCCTCAAGAGGCGGGTGGACAAACAAAAACCCACTAATTCTGACAAACTCCAAGAAGTGATTATGAAAGAATGGGTTGCTATCAGTCAGGAATTGTCCCAGAAGTTGATTGAGAGCATGCCCAGTCGAATTGCAGAGGTCCTGAAAAAGAAGGGCCAACACTGCAAATACTGACTCTTTGCATAAATGTCATGTAATTGTCGATAAAAGCCTTTGAAACGTATGAAGTGCGTGTAATTATATTTCACTACATCACAGAAACAACTGAAACAAAGATCTAAAAGCAGTTTAGCAGCAAACTTTGTGAAAACTAATATTTGTGTCATTCTCAAAACTTTTGGCCACGACTATATATTAACACTGTGATAAATTTACTGCAGCATGTTCCAGTGAAGCACTCCTCCACTAGTGGTCGTCGTTCTGGTCTCCTCAGTGATGCTTGCACAGGGGTTCGATCCTTGTGGCTTATTCAACTCCTTCAGATCTCTGATCTGCACTGTGCAGCATTTGCTAATTACAAAATCTAGGCATAGCTATATAATCCTGCTTTCCCAGGATTCCTGCGCAGTTGTTGAGCTTTTCAGCCTGGTCTCTGCATTGTGCTAGTTTGCATTGTGACTATCGGCTTGGCTTTGCTCCTCACCATTTCTTGTGGACTTTATCTTGACTTACTTGCTAGTAACTTGACCCTTGGACTTGCTCCTATTACCGCTCTGCTGCTCTTTCAGTCGGCAATTATTCTGCAGTTGTAACCTGGGGCTTAACAGCAGCCAAGTCCATTCTGCTTTGTGATTGGCTCTGGTGAAAACCTATCAGAGCCCTCAAACTTTACTAACCAGAATGGCCTGTCCAAAATGTGATTTCTGAAGCCTTTTTAGTGAATGGGTATATTAAAAACACCCATGGCTTTGAATAGGATGCCATAGGTGTAAAGGTCAGGTGTTCACGTATGTTTGTCCATAAAATGCACAGATACAGCACATATCTTCTAAGCACAAAGGCATCAATTTATAGGCATAATTATACTGACAACATCTCACATTCACGTTCCCTTTTTAGTACCTTAATATGGACTGAGAAGCCTCCTCCTGTGAAGATGTATCAGAAACCTAGTAAAATATAAAAATGAGTGGAGAGATGCTGAAAGGTCACCTCATTAACAATGTAAATGGTCACATTATATAAACGTACACACGGCTATGCTAGAAATCATACTGCATACTGTACCTGCCTTGTTGCAGTTTCCATATTTTCCGTACATGCATGTGGGAAAAGTTTAGAAACCAAATGTATTTCTGGAGACTGTTCGCCTAGAAACGTAAGAAGTAAGTTGTGTTTGCTTTAACATCTTGCTGAAGACTTTAAAAAAAGAAGCAGTGAATAGCCTCTAATACACACTGCAATTATAAGGCTGGGGCTACACGGCCATCTAGGTCATGACACCCACTGCATGATTATACAGATTGCTGTGTAGTAGTGCAACCATTGAACAGGATGGGGTCATAGCGTTACTTGCAAGTTGCCGTGACAGCATCTCCAAAATCACCACAAAATCCAGCAGTGTGGGATTCTTTCCATTCTGAGGTTTCAGTTGCAGCAACTTGCAAATTACATTACAATCTTAATCTGTTCAATGGCTGAACTGCAACAAGTATCACAACCAAGATCAACCTGCTTTCCCAGCCTAAGGAGTGGACACTATGATATATTTAATGACTAATAATATGATTCTAATAATAATAATACTTATTTATATAGCGTCACCATATTCCGCATCGCTTTACAAATTCATAGGGTTCGAGTACAAAACAAAAGTAACTGGCTAATATACAACTGAAACACTAGGAGTCAGATCCCTGCTCGCAAGAGCTTACAATCTATGAGGAATAATAAGTAGGATTTGATGCCGGCCGATCTGCTTCGGGTTTGGGACTACTAGAGGATCGAGTTCAGGCCAGAGGAGTTGGTGGGGGAGAGGTTTAGTTGGGGAAAAGTCATTTTAGATAGCTTGATAAGCCTGCCTGAAAAGATGTGTTTTTAAAGCACGTTTGAAGGTGGAGAAGTTGTGAATTGACCTAATATTCCAGAGTATTCCAGAGAGTAGGTGCAGCTCAAGAAAAGTCTTGAAGACAGGAGTGAGAGGTACTAATTATGGAGGTTATTAATCTTAGGTCACTAACAGAACGGAGAGCAGGAGTAGGGTGGTAGATGGAGGTCAGGGAGGTGCAGCACTGTGGAGAGCTTTGTGGGTGAGAAGTTTGAACTGTATTCTGTGGTGGATGGGCAACCAGTAAAGTAAATGGCACAGACTACATCAGTGTAGCGGTTGGATGGATAGATGAGCCTGGCTGCAGCATTTAGGACAGACTGAAGGGGGGAGAGTTTAGTGAGAGGGAGACCAATTAGTAATGAATTGCAGTAGTCAAGACGAGAATGAATCAAGGCAACAACAAAAGTTTTTTGCTGTTTCCACCGTAAGAAAAGGGCGGATTCTGGCGATATTCTTGAGGTGCAGACGACATGTGATTGAATATGGGGAACAAAGGAAAGATCAGAGTCAAGTGTGGCCCCAAAGACAGCGGGGAAGTTGCACAGGAGTTATGATAGTGCTGCAGACCGAAATTGAAATATCCAGTTTAGGTGGGTTAGTAGATCGGGAAAGACAATAAGTTCCGTTTTTGAGAGGTTCAGTTTTAGATACAGAGAGGACATGATGTTAGAGACAGCTGCCAGACAATTACTGGTGTTTTGGAGTAAAGCAGGGGTGATGTCAGGGGATGAAGTGTATAGTTGGGTGTCGTCAGCATAGAGATGGCATCGAAAGCCAAATCTACTAATAGTCTGTCTGATGGGGGCTGTATAGAGGGAGAAGAGTAGAGGACCTAGTACTGAGCCCTGAGGGAATGCCAACAACAAATGGAAGAGGAGAAGAAGAAGAGCCAGTGAATGATACACTAAAGGAGTGGCAAGAGAGATAGGAAGAGAACCAAGAGAGAGCAGTGTCCTTAAGGCCAATTGAGTGGAGCATGGTGAGGAGGAGTTTAAGGTCTACGGTATCAAACGCTGCAGAGAGATCCAGAAGAATCAGTAGAGAATAATCACCATTTCTTTTTGCTGTTATATAATATGAACTGCTATACAGTGATTGTAGGTCACGCAACAAGTATCACAATCAAAATCAACCTGTATCCTCAGCCTAAGGAGTGGACACTATGATATATTTAATGACTAATAATATGATTCTATAGTTCAAAAAAAAAAAAAAAATTGTGAGTGTCCTTCTGTCATATGTATGAGTGTCATAAAAACTGTGCTGGCGTATATTACCATATATACGCCAGCACAGTTTTTCAAAAGGATATTCTGCTTTTCAATACAGGTGGATCCCAGAAAAAAATATATGCTGTGCAATATATTGGTCTTGTTTCCTTACAATGGGTATCAATGGATTATAAAAGCGATTGTACAGCACAGACAGGAGAAGGCTGGGGCCATATGTTTGGCCTAATACAAACCTGCATTACGAAGGCAATGTCATTGAACGAGACAACTTGTTAAATCACCCAGACACTGAATAACACAAAATGTCTGATAAGCACGCAGGTTATAATATGTTACTTACCAACGTTTTTACTTTTAGGACATAAAGTAACAGCAGATGTTGGAGAGACATCCTCATTTATTAACATCCTATAAAATGCAAATAAAAAACCAATCAGTGATGCATCTTATAACATCAGATATTAACCACCTCAGCTCCCCTAGCTTAACCACCTCCGGACCGCCTAACGCAGATTCGCGTTCCGGAGGTGGCAGCGCTGCGCACAATCACGCATATACGCGTCATCTCGCGAGACGCGAGATTTCGCTCAAAGCCGGCCCGCGCATGCGCATCGCGGGCCGGCAAAATTTAAAGAACAAGTTCGTCACCAGCCTGCCAGCAACGATCATTGGCTGGCAGGCTGCCGATTTTCAAAAAATCCAAACACAAGTCATATAACAGATCATATTAGTAAATATGATCTGTTATATGGCTTGTCTGCTCCTCTGCTGGACCTTTTCGTCGGTTGGATCCAGCAGAGGAGCAGACTGAACTGTGAGTACACCAAACACTACACCTTAGCCCCAGATCACCCCCCTGCACCCCAATTAACCCTTTGATCACCCCTTTGATCGCCCCTGTCAATCACTAGTGAAAGGAAAAAAAGTGATCAGTGTAAACTGTCACTTTTTTTTTTTCACCGGTATTGGCTGTTAGGTTTTAGGGATAGTTTAGGCCCCTTGGTTAGGTAGTTTAGCATGAGTTAGCGCCCAGCCCACCGCAGTCACTTATTCGCTGTTTAGCGTATCGCTAATCAGCATTTGTACTTTTATAGTATCTGTAAGTGATCAAAACTGATCACGGTCAGATCTATAATAGTATTAGTGTCACCTTAGCTCGCCCTCCACCCAAAACGCAGTGTTTGCCCGATCAGGCCTGATCGGTCGCCCACACGTGCGTTCACCCACGCCCGCCCCACCGCAGTGACAAAAAATATATATTTTTTTGATCACTGCACATTCATTTTACACGCACTGCGGCGATAAAAAAATCAGTTTTGATATTTTTTATCAACCGCAGCGGCCTCCGGTACTTCGCTAGCCTCCCATTTGTAAGACAGGCTTGCTTGGGTAGTCTCAGGGAATACCCCTAAATTTAGTAGTCCAAAATGTCAAACAGGGGGTAATCTTCTGAAGAGGCCTACAGGATTCTGACCCAGTCGGATGAGGAGTGGGAACCCTCATCTGACGAATCTAGCGGGTCAGAATATGAACCTGTGGAAAGCAGTGGCTCTCTGACCCAAAGTTCGGACGAGGAGGTGGAGGTCCCTGATAGCACCAGGCGTACCAGGCCCCGTGTCGCTAGACCACAGGTTATGCAGGATCCGCTTCAAGAGCAGCAGAGTGGGGCTGTCGCTGCCGGATCACGTGGTGAGGCATACACCAGCAGCGCAGCCCTCCCTGGACCTAGTACCAGCACTGCCGTACAACATGGTGAAGTGGCGAGCACCAGAAGGGCAGTTGAAGCTGGTACGGTGGCACGTGCAGTAGTTACCCCGTCGCAGCCACCGCACAGACAGGCCCGTAGAGCCCCTAGAATCCCTGAGGTGCTGGCAAACCCTGATTGGCAGTCACCAACTTCAGCCGCACCATTAGTTCCCCCTTTCACCGCCCAGTCTGGAGTTCGGGTTGAGACGGCTGAAATCGGTTCGGCCCTGGGATTTTTTGAGCTGTTCTTGACTGCGGAGCTCTTGGACTTAGTTGTGGCAGAGACAAACCGGTATGCCACACAATTTATATCCGCCAACCCGGGAAGCTATTATGCCCAGCCTTTCCGGTGGAAACCAGTCCAAGTTTCCTAACTTAAAATTTTTTTGAGCCTTCTCCTCAACATGGGTCTAACTAAAAAGCATGAATTGCGGTCATATTGGTCCACGAACCCAATTCATCACATGCCCATGTTCTCTGCTGCTATGTCCAGGGCACGATTTGAGGCCATCCTCCGTTTCCTGCATTTTAGCGACACCACCTCCCGTCCCAGAGGCCACCCAGCTTTTGACCGGCTCCACAAAATTCGGCCCCTCATAGACCATTTCAACCAGAAATTTGCAGATTTGTATACCCCCGAGCAAAACATTTGCGTAGACGAGTCCCTAATACATTTTACCGGGCGCCTTGGCTTCAAACAATACATCCCAAGCAAGCGTGCCCGGTATGGGGTCAAATTGTATAAGCTCTGTGAAAGGGCCACAGGCTATACCCACAAATTTCGGATCTATGAGGGAAAAGATCAGACCCTGGAGCCGGTCGGTTGCCCTGACTACCTGGGGAGCAGTGGGAAGACAGTCTGGGACTTGGTGTCACCCTTATTCGGCAAGGGGTACCATCTTTATGTGGACAATTTTTACACAAGTGTGGCCCTCTTTAGGCATTTGTTTCTAGAACGGATTTGCGCCTGTGGCACCGCGCGAACTAGTCGCGTGGGCTTCCCCCAACGGCTTGTAACCACCCGTCTTGCAAGGGGGGAGAGGGCTGCCTTGTGTAACGAAGAACTGCTCGCGGTGAAATGGAGAGACAAGCGTGACGTTTACATGCTCTCCTCCATTCACGCAGACACGACAATCCAAATTGAGCGAGCAACCTGTGTCCACGACTATAATGCGCTCATGGGAGGGGTGGACTTCAATGACCAGATGTTGTCTCCGTATTTAGTTTCCCGCAGAACCAGACGCTGGTATAAGAAGGTGTCTGTATATTTAATTCAATTGGCGCAGTATAATAGTTTTGTTCTCTACAGTAAGGCTGGGAGAACAGGATCCTTCCTCAAATTCCAGGAAGAGATCATCGAGAACCTCCTGTATCCAGGAGGTTCCGTGGCCCCATCCACCAGTGTAGTTAGCCGTCTACACGAGCGACATTTCCCCAGTGTCGTTCCTGGTACCTCAACCCAACCGTCACCCCGAAAAAGATGTCGTGTCTGTAACAGGAGTGGAATAAGGCGTGACACCCGCTATTTCTGTCCTGACTGTCCTGACCACCCTGCCCTATGCTTTGGTGAGTGTTTCCGGAAGTACCACACACAGGTACACCTAGCATAGGGATTGCATCTCACAGGACAGGCACACAGGGCTATTAGGGCCCTTTTACTCACAGCTGCTGCAAACCTCTCCTTTCACCTGGGATAAAGTGCATAACGTACTTCGCCACATCTTTGGGCGATTTGCGCTTTGCACATTGTCCCATGGGGAAGGAGAGGTTTGTTCTATAAAGGTAAAAAAAACTAAACAAAAAAAAAATTACAGGTAAGTAAAAAAGTTAAAAAAAAGTTAATATGTTCTGTTCTAAAGTTAATAAAGTTATTGCGTTGCGGCCTGGTTTTTTCTTTTTTGTTTTGTTTTTTTTACCTTCCAGGTGGACCAACCGATCGACTAGCTGCAGCACTGATGTGCATTCTGACAGAAGCATTGCGCTGCTGTCAGATTACACGCAAGTCGGTGTATGCGGCGCTGCAAGACGAGATTTCTCCTCTGCAGCAAAATATACGTTTGCCGAGGCATATGAGCTGAGGAGGTGGCGGTGTTCATATACTTTGGCAAACACTTTGTATATATAAAAAAAAAAAAATCCCGGCAATGATTTATTCATCCACATCGATTGATGTGAATGGAGAAATCTGGTTTGCCAGGGCATATGAGCTAAGTGGGTATGGATGTTGGGCGGAGCTCCTATGTCCTGGCAGACGCCTTTCCCCTCCTTTTTCTTTTTTTGGCAGAGATTTTTTCATCCACATTGATCGATGCGAATGAAGAAATCTGTGCCGTTCATTTTTTTTCTTTCAGCCCAGAGGCTGAACGGAAAAAAAAAATCTCATTACCCGTATGCTCAATATAAGGAGAATAGCAGAAACTCCTGATGCTGGGCATACATGTAATGATTGCGGAGACCCTCAAATGCCAGGGCAGTACAAACACCCCACAAATGACCCCATTTTGGAAAGAACACACCCCAAGGTATTTGCTGAGGGGCTTATTGAGTCCATGAAAGATTGAAATTTTTGTCCCAAGTTAGCGGAAAGGGAGACTTTGTGAGAAAAAAATCCCAAAAATCTATTTCCGCTAACTTGTGCCAAAAATTTTTTGTTTCTATGAACTCGCCATGCCCCTCATTGAATACCTTGGGGTGTCTTCTTTCCAAAATGGGGTCACATGTGGGGTATTTATACTGCCCTGGCATTTTAGGGGCCCCAAAGCGTGAGAAGAAGTCTGGTATCCAAATGTCTAAAAATGCCCTCCTAAAAGGAATTTGGGCCCCTTTGCCCACCTAGGCTGCAAAAAAGTGTCACACATCTGGTATCTCCGTATTCAGGAGAAGTTGGGGAATGTGTTTTGGGGTGTCATTTTACATATACCCATGCTGGGTGAGATAAATATGTTGGTCAAATGCCAACTTTGTATAAAAAAATGGGAAAAGTTGTCTTTTGCCAAGATATTTCTCTCACCCAGCATGGGTATATGTAAAATGACACCCCAAAACACATTCCCCAACTTCTCCTGAATACGGAGATACCAGATGTGTGACACTTTTTTGCAGCCTAGGTGGGCAAAGGGGCCCACATTCCAAAGAGCACCTTTCGGATTTCACAGGTCATTTACCTATTTACCACACATTTGGGCCCCTAGAATGCCAGGGCAGTATAACTACCCCACAAGTGACCCCATTTTGGAAAGAAGACACCCCAAGGTATTCCGTGAGGGGCATGGCGAGTTCCTAGAATTTTTTATTTTTTGTCACAAGTTAGTGGAAAATGATCATTTATTTTTTTATTTTTTTTTTCTTACAAAGTCTCATATTCCACTAACTTGTGACAAAAAAAAAAAATTCTACGAACTCGCCATGCCCCTCACGGAATACCTTGGGGTGTCTTCTTTCCAAAATGGGGTCACTTGTGGGGTAGTTATACTGCCCTGGCATTTTAGGGGCCCAAATGTGTGGTAAGGAGTTTGAAATCAAATTCTGTAAAAAATGACCACTGAAATCCGAAAGGTGCTCTTTGGAATATGGGCCCCTTTGCCCACCTAGGCTGCAAAAAAGTGTCACACATCTGGTATCTCCGTATTCAGAAGAAGTTGGGGAATGTGTTTTGGGGTGTCATTTTACATATACCCATGCTGGGTGAGAGAAATATCTTGGCAAAAGACAACTTTTACAATTTTTTTATACAAAGTTGGCATTTGACAAAGATATTTATCTCACCCAGCATGGGTATATGTAAAATGACACCCCAAAACACATTCCCCAACTTCTCCTGAATACGGAGATACCAGATGTGTGACACTTTTTTGCAGCCTAGGTGGGCAAAGGGGCCCATATTCCAAAGAGCACCTTTCGGATTTCACTGGTCATTTTTTACAGAATTTGATTTCAAACTCCTTACCACACATTTGGGCCCCTAGAATGCCAGGGCAGTATAACTACCCCACAAGTGACCCCATTTTGGAAAGAATACACCCCAAGGTATTCCGTGAGGGGCATGGCAAGTTCCTAGAATTTTTTATTTTTTGTCACAAGTTAGTGGAAAATGATGATTTTTCTTTTTTTTCTTACAAAGTCTCATATTCCACTAACTTGTGACAAAAAATAAAAACTTCCATGAACTCACTATGCCCATCAGCGAATACCTTGGGGTGTCTTCTTTCCAAAATGGGGTCACTTGTGGGGTAGTTAGACTGCCCTGGCATTCTAGGGGCCCAAATGTGTGGTTAGGAGTTTGAAATCAAATTCTGTAAAAAATGACCAGTGAAATCCGAAAGGTGCTCTTTGGAATATGGGCCCCTTTGCCCACCTAGGCTGCAAAAAAGTGTCACACATCTGGTATCTCCGTATTCAGGAGAAGTTGGGGAATGTGTTTTGGGGTGTCATTTTACATATACCCATGCTGGGTGAGAGAAATATCTTGGCAAAAGACAACTTTTCCCATTTTTTTATACAAAGTTGGCATTTGACCAAGATATTTATCTCACCCAGCATGGGTATATGTAAAATGACACCCCAAAACACATTCCCCAACTTCTCCTGAATACGGAGATACCAGATGTGTAACACTTTTTTGCAGCCTAGGTGGGCAAAGGGGCCCACATTCCAAAGAGCACCTTTCGGATTTCACTGGCTATTTTTTACAGAATTTGATTTCAAACTCCTTACCACACATTTGGGCCCCTAGAATGTCAGGGCAGTATAACTACCCCACAAGTGACCCCATTTTGGAAAGAAGACACCCCAAGGTATTCCGTGAGGGGCATGGCGAGTTCCTAGAATTTTTTATTTTTTGTCCCAAGTTAGTGGAATATGAGACTTTGTAAGAAAAAAAAAAAAAAATCATCATTTTCCGCTAACTTGTGACAAAAATAAAAAGTTCTATGAACTCACTATGCCCATCAGCGAATACCTTAGGGTGTCTACTTTCCGAAATGGGGTCATTTGTGGGGTGTTTGTACTGTCTGGGCATTGTAGAACCTCAGGAAACATGACAGGTGCTCAGAAAGTCAGAGCTGCTGCAAAAAGCGGAAATTCACATTTTTGTACCATAGTTTGTAAACGCTATAACTTTTACCCAAACATTTTTTTTTTATCATAGACATGTAGAACAATAAATTTAGAGCAAAATTTATATATGGATGTCGTTTTTTTTGCAAAATTTTACAACTGAAAGTGAAAAATGTCATTTTTTTGCAAAAAAATCGTTAAATTTTGATTAATAACAAAAAAAGTAAAAATGTCAGCAGCAATGAAATACCACCAAATGAAAGCTCTATTAGTGAGAAGAAAAGGAGGTAAAATTCATTTGGGTGGTAAGTTGCATGACCGAGCAATAAACGGTGAAAGTAGTGTAGGTCAGAAGTGTAAAAAGTGGCCTGGTCTTTCAGGGTGTTTAACTGGGGGCTGAGGTGGTTAAACACCCTTAATGACCAGACCACTTTTTACAATTCTGCACTACACTACTTTCATCGTTTATTGCTCGGTCATGCAACTTACCACCCAAATGAATTTTACCTCTTTTTCTTCTCACTATTAGAGCTTTCATTTGGTGGTATTTCATTGCTGCTGACATTTTTACTTTTTTTGTTATTAATCGAAATTTAAAGAAATTTTTGCAAACAAAATGACATTTTTCACTTTCAGTTGTAAAATTTTTCCAAAAAAACGACATCTATATATAAATTTTTCTCTAAATTTATTGTTCTACATGTCTTTGATTAAAAAAAAATGTTTGGGTAAAAAAAAATGGTTTGGGTAAAAGTTATAGCGTTTACAAACTATGGTACAAAAATGTGAATTTCCGCTTTTTGAAACAGCTCTGACTTTCTGAGCACCTGTCATGTTTCCTGAGGTTCTACAATGCCCAGACAGTAGAAAAACCCCACAAATAACCCCATTTCAGAAAGTAGACACCCTAAGGTATTCGCTGATGGGCATAGTGAGTTCATAGAACTTTTTATTTTTTGTCACAAGTTAGCGGAAAATGATGACTTTATATATTTATATTTTTTTCCTTACAAAGTCTCATATTCCACTAACTTGTGACAAAAAATAAAAACTTCCATGAACTCACTATGCACATCACGAAATACCTTGGGGTGTCTTCTCTCCAAAATGGGGTCACTTGTGGGGTAGTTATACTGCCCTGGCATTTTTGGATGCACTAATGTGTGAGAAGTAGTTTGAAATCAAAATGTGTAAAAAATGCCCTGTGAAATCCTAAAGGTGCTCTTTGGAATGTGGGCCCCTTTGCCCACCTAGGCTGCAAAAAAGTGTCACACATGTGGTATCGCCGTACTCAGGAGAAGTTGGGCAATGTGTTTTGGGGTGTCATTTTACATATACCCATGCTGGGTGAGATAAATATCTCGGTCAAATGGCAACTTTGTATAAAAAAATGGGAAAAGTTGTCTTTTAGAGAGATATTTCTCTCACCCAGCATGGGTATATGTAAAAAGACACCCCAAAACACATTGCCAAACTTCTCCTGAGTACGGCGATACCACATGTGTGACACTTTTTTGCAGCCTAGGTGGGCAAAGGGGCCCACATTCCAAAGAGCACCTTTAGTATTTCACAGGGCATTTTTTACACATTTTGATTTCAAACTACTTCTCACACATTAGGGCCCCTAAAATGCCAGGGCAGTATAACTACCCCACAAGTGACCCCATTTTGGAAAGAAGACACCCCAAGGTAGTTCGTGATGGGCATAGTGAGTTCATGGAAGTTTTTATTTTTTGTCACAAGTTAGTGGAAAGGGAGACTTTGTAAGAAAAAAAAATAAATCATAATTTTCCGCTAACTTGTGACAAAAAAAAAAATTTGAGGAACTCGCCATGCCCCTCACGGAATACCTTGGGGTGTCTTCTTTCCAAAATGGGGTCACTTGTGGGGTAGTTATACTGCCCTGGAATTTTAGGGGCCCTAATGCGTGAGAAGTAGTTTGAAATCAAAATGTGTAAAAAATGCCCTGTGAAATCCTAAAGGTGCTCTTTGGAATGTGGGCCCCTTTGCCTACCTAGGCTGCAAAAAAGTGTCACACATGTGGTATCGCCGTACTCAGGAGAAGTTGGGCAATGTGTTTTGGGGTGTCTTTTTACATATACCCATGCTGGGTGAGAGAAATATCTCCAAGACCCATTTTTTTATACAAAGTTGGCATTTGACCGAGATATTTATCTCACCCAGCATGGGTATATGTAAAATGACACCCCAAAACACATTGCCCAACTTCTCCTGAGTACGGCGATACCACATGTGTGACACTTTTTTGCAGCCTAGATGCGCAAAGGGGCCCACATTCCTTTTAGGAGGGCATTTTTAGACATTTGGATCCCAGACTTCTTCTCACGCTTTAGGGCCCCTAAAATGCCAGGGCAGTATGAATACCCCACATGTGACCCCATTTTGGAAAGAAGACACCCCAAGGTATTCAATGAGGGGCATGGCGAGTTCATAGAAGATTTTTTTTTTTGGCACAAGTTAGCGGAAATTGATTATTTTATTTTTTTCTCACAAAGTCTCCCTTTCCGCTAACTTGGGACAAAAAGTTCAATCTTTCATGGACTCAATATGCCCCTCAGCGAATACCTTGGGGTGTCTTCTTTCCGAAATGGGGTCACATGTGGGGTATTTATACTGCCCTGGCATTTTAGGGGCCCTAAAGCGTGAGAAGAAGGCTGGAATCTAAATGTCTAAAAAATTTTACGTATTTGGATTCCGTGAGGGGTATGGTGAGTTCATGTGAGATTTTATTTTTTGTCACAAGTTAGTGGAATATGAGACTTTGTAAGAAAAAAATAAAAATAAATCAATTTCCGCTAACTTGTGCCAAAAAAATGTCTGAGTGGAGCCTTACAGGGGGGTGATCAATGACAGGGGGGTGATCAGGGAGTCTATATGGGGTGATCACCACCCTGTCATTGATCACCCCCCTGTAAGGCTCCATTCAGAAGTCCGTATGTGTTTTGCGGATCCGCGGTGTCCGTGTTTTGCGGATCCACAGATCCGCGGATCCGCAAAACACATACGGACGTCTGAATGGAGCCTTACAGGGGGGTGATCAATGACGGGGGGGGGGGGGGGTGATCACCCCATATAGACTCCCTGATCACCCCCCTATCATTGATCACGCCCCTGTAAGGCTCCATTCAGACGTCCGTATGTGTTTTGCGGATCCACGGATCCATGGATCGGATCCGCAAACACATACGGACGTCTGAATGGAGCCCTACAGGGGGGTGATCAATCACAGGGGGGTGATCAGGGAGTCTATATGGGGTGATCACCCCCCCTGTAAGGCTCCATTCAGACGTCTGTATGTGTTTTGCGGATCCGAGGATCCGCAAAACACATACGGACGTCTGAATGGAGCCTTACAGGAGGGTGATCAATGACAGGGGGGTGATCAGGGAGTCTATGTGGGGTGATCACCCCCCTGTCATTGATCACCCCCCTGTAAGGCTCCATTCAGACGTCCGTATGTGTTTTGAAGATCCGATCCATGGATCCATATAACACATACGGACGTCTGAATGGAGCCTTACACGGGGGTGATCAATGACAGGGGGGTGATCAGGGAGTCTATATGGGGTGATCACCCCCGTCATTGATCACCCCCCTGTAAGGCTCCACTCAGACGTCCGTAGGTGTTTTGCGGATCCGATCCATGAATCCGTGGATCCGTAAAACACATACGGACGTCTGAATGGAGCCTTACAGGGGGGTGATCAATGACAGGGGGGTGATCAGGGAGTCTATATGGGGTGATCACCCCCGTCATTGATCACCCCCCTGTAAGGCTCCATTCAGACATCCGTATGTGTTTTACGGATCCACGGATCCATGGATCGGATCCGCAAAACACATACGGACGTCTGAATGGAGGCTTACAGGGGGGTGATCAATGACAGGGGGTCATCAATGACAGGGGGATGATCAGGGAGTCTATATGGGGTGATCAGGGGTTAATTAGGGGTTAATAAGTGACAGGGGGGGTGTAGTGTAGTGTGGTGCTTGGTGCTACTTATTACAGAGCTGCCTGTGTCCTCTGGTGGTCGATCCAAGCAAAAGGGACCACCAGAGAACCAGGTAGCAGGTATATTAGACGCTGTTATCAAAACAGCGTCTGATATACCTGTTAGGGGTTAAAAAAATCGCATCTACAGCCTGCCAGCGAACGATCGCCGCTGGCAGGCTGTAGATCCACACGCTTAGGCCTCATGCACACGACCGTTGTTGTGTTCTGTTCCGCAAAATGGGGTTCCGTTGTTCTGTGATCCGTTTCCGCGTGTCTTCCTTTATTTTTGGAGGATCACCAGACATGAAGGAAAGTAAAAAAAAAGTCTAAGTCAAGTTTGCCATGCAAATGATAGGAAAAAAACGGACGCGGACGACAATCTTGTGTGCCTCCGCGTTTTTTCACGGTCCCATTGACTTGAATGGGTCCGTAAACCGTTTTCCGTGAAAAAAATAGGACAGGTTATATTTTTTTGACGGAGTGGAACCACGGATCACGGACGCGGATGACAAACGGTGCATTAGCCGAGTTTTCAACTGACCCATTGAAAGTCGTGGTCATGAGGCCTTACCTGCAGTTCCTGTGAACGCGCGCGCCTGTGTGCATGAGCCCTCAGTGACTCTTCACTTTTCATTTAGGCTTGATAAGCTGGCAGCCTCATCTAAATTTTAGCATTTTTGGAAGGATCGTCTGGGGCTACCTGGAAACTGTCATCGGATTGTTGATGGGTCTGTTCATCTTTATTATGTGTCTGTATTTAGTGCTTTGAGCATATAGTGAATGAAAACTGAAAATCTAACTTTAGACACCCTATTATAAAACCTATTATAAAAAGTAGCAACGGAATATACTAGGACAGCAATTCAAAAAAGTGAGATGCTTAGGAAAGGTTGAACTAGCTTTGTATCTCTATAGCTTGCATAGGACGGTATGACCTACTACTCAGAGAGTCATTAGTCAACTGTACATTAGCAAGAAATAGGGGACAGATGGAAAGAAGTATGACTGCAGGACTGGACTACAGTGTAGACCTGCATAAGAGTTGCATACATGAAACAGTAAGGTACTTCAAGATTACTTCAGATGCACTGCAGCAATGTGTACACACCCTTTACATATCTGCTTACTTTTCTCTAAAGGAAGGAAGCCTTAATTCCTGGCAATTGTCTGCTCGTCAGTGGAGGAGACCATGCATTTACATATAGCAATCTCCTCCACAGTATGGGGAGGAGCGATTGCTAATGCCATCACTTGTCCCAGACTCGTTTGCCGGCAGCAAATGCTGTTTAGATTAGCGATTATCTGGCGGATTCTAAAGGGCCCTTTAGTTATCTAATTCCTGACCACGTATCAGTTCAACAAGTCACTGGATGCCAATAAACATGTTTGCAGAATAAATGTGCGATATTTAATATAAATTGATACTACTGGGACCCCCACCAATTACGAAAATGGGGTTCCTGTTCCCCCATACTGATGGAGCGGCAGGCTGAGTATGCGTCCTGCTGCTCCATTCATTCTCTGTGGGACTGCTGGAGATAGAAGAACGACGCTTGGCTATTTCTGGTGGTCTCATAGAAAAGGAATGGTAGGGCACATGCTCTGCCTGCCACACAATAAGTGCTCATTTACATGACTGTAGTATTTTAAAGATCCGCAAAACACAGATACCGGCCCATGTGCATTCCGCAATTTTACGGACTGCACATGGCCGCCACTCTCATAGAAAATGCCTATTCTTTTCTGAATTGTGGACAAGAATAGGACATGCTCTATATTTTTTGCGGGGCCGTGGAAGCACGTATCTTTTGCAGCCCCATTGAAATGAATGGGTCCGCACCCATTCCGCAAAATTGAGGAACGGATGCGGACTCATTCATAAGGACGTGTGATTGAGCCCTAAAGATAAGGGAACGGGATCCCTGTTTTCAGGATCAATGGGGGTCTCAGCGGTTGGACCCCCTCCAATCAGTTAGCTACCCCCTAACCTGTGGAAATGAGATAACTTGAAAATGTTAAAGTTCTATTCCCATCTCAGTAAAACATAGCTGAGATCAAAATAAACCGCATATACCAAGGCAAGAGTTACAGAAAGTGCCAAGTGGACTGTGGCATGCTGTTTGATTAACCCCCATAGATATGAGAAAGAGTGTAAAACAGTGAGCTACACAGTTTCTATATCTCCCCAGTTCTGGAAAGAGCACAGCTCACTGGGCTATGCGGTTTCTATAGGTCCCATTCACTGAGTGGAGTTACTGAAATAGTGTACCACAGTCACTCAGCTGTTTCTGTAACTCAGGTGACCTCCATATGAGGTTTATTTTCTGACCTCAGATTGTTTAGCTGAGATAAATTAATCCTTTACAGTGTATCTCCAGTTTCAAACTTCTTCTCATTAATCAATTGTTATTGTCAGACTGAACAACTTTTCCAACTTTTCACTTCCTAGTTAACCTGGGAAAACATTGTCACAAAATTACCTGTCCGGGCTCCAGCTCTGCAGCCTCTGGCTTTGGCGTGGCTGCACCGGGTGAGACGCACTGCCGGGCCACGCTCCTCATGATGTACTGCATGGCCACGCACCCCGTAACGCATTAGAATGCAATGCTCTTCCTCCCCACAGTGGGTGTGTGCTGGAGGGGACTAGCAGTGGGCTGAGTGCTCAGCTGCTCTATTTCTGTGTGCTGTGTTCTGACTAATGGAGCGCCTATCAGGTTCTGATCCTGAGACTCAGTGCTCTAGTTAAACCCCTTCCTGGCCTTATACCAGTGGCAGTTATAGTCTTTGACTCCCTAGCTGTGCTCCCGTTCCAGTTCTGTCTGTGTGGTTGGATTGCTCATATATTCAGCTTGGTTTGCTTTTGACCACTCTCTGCCTCGTGTTTTTGGTACTGTGTCTCCCGTCTGGTTCTGATCTCGGCTTGGCTATCTGACTATCCTCTGTCTTTCAATTTGGTACTGTATCGTCCTCCTGCTTCCGACACATTCCTGTATGCTTTTATGTGGTTTTGTCTCTGTGTTTCGTCTGTCTTGCATCTTAGTAGGGTAGGGAACATCGACCAGTTGCAGACTTGACGCCTAGGGCTTGCACTGCTAGTAGGCAGTGACAGCAGGCGGGATCCCAGTTAGGGCTCACCGTAGGTGTCTTCCTTACCGACTGCTGTAACACACATCAGATAGTTCAGTAGCTGGAATTCAGTTGCAATCTAACAGTTCATTACTGTAAAGACTTCTCTTTGTGTAGAATGCATGTTGTCATGTACTTACCTGTCCGCTCTTATGAAGCAAGTCCAGCCTTTCTATGGTGGTGCCACTAACGTCACTCCATCATTTTATTTTTTTTTATTTATATTTTTATTGGTTTTTCAACATTAAATAAAGGGTAACAGGGTACCAAGGTAGAGGCACGCAAGCCTTACTATAAACAAAGATGAGTACATTGCATATAAACTTAGACATACAGCATTGGTTTAAATTACATAATATAGACACCAAAAAGCAGTATATTGTCAGATGGAATGTCATTATGGAGGAGAATGAAGATTATGTTATTAGTCTAGTTCAGCATAGCTTAGGATCACATACTTGCGTTTGTGCTGACACAGGTAGAGGCCAAATCCAAGCAGGACTCTATTCGCATTGAGGTGAGAGGAGGAACTATTCTTTATGTATGTTAGTGTATCCCTCAGAGTTAGTTCCCATCTCCCACAGCCAACCCGGTAGAAGGCTTCCCAGAGGAAAGGCAGCTAGTGTAGAGGTTGGTCCCCTAAATCATGCAGTAAGATGTCGTTGAATAGGATATCGGTTTACTTTTGGGGGTTTCTGAAAACTGACCAAAGAAGCCACTTCTTTAGAAAGGAGCTATGGGATCGCATTTCCCATGAGGATAGTTCTTCGAATCTATAAATTTGATCCATTTTTTGGATCCAATCTTCTATGGATGGGATGTGGGGTTGAAGCCAGTGTTTGGGGAGCAGGAGGCGCGCTGCTATTAGCATTTGGGCAAATACATATGGCAGATTCACCGTTTGATCAGTTAAAGGAAGGGATAAGAGGGCCAGCTGTGGGGAAATTAGGATTGAGGTCCCGCAAATCCTGTTTGAATAGGCAAATATCTCTGTCCACCATTTATGGATGATAGGGCAGGTCCACCATATGTGGAAGAAAGTTCCTCTTTCCCCCTGACACCTCCAGCAAACGTCAGAAGCAGAGTTAGAGTACAATGATGTTTTGTCTGGCGTATTATACCATTTAGTGAGAATCTTATAATTATTTTCTTGAATCCGAACGCAGCGGGAGGCCCCGTGGGGAAAGCTCAAGAGTTTGGGGAGACTGTTAAACGGGATCACAATATCGAGATCTCTCTCCCAACTACTAATGAATAAAGGTTTAGCTAGCATAGGTGGCGAGCGAAGCTTGCTATGGATCACCGAGATGAGTTTCTTAGGTGGGGACTGAGAGGAGATAATCGATTCAAACCACACTATGGGGCGATACAAATCTCCAGTATTTATGTGCTGTTTCAAATAGGCTCTGAGGTATGTAATAGAGAAGATATCGCATGGGTGGGGATTTAGAAGAGCGTTCGTTGACTGGAAGTCCATCCATTCTCCTGAAGGTAGTGCCAGGGTATTTACTTGTATTAATGAAGACTTAAGCCCTTGGGAGGTAGCAGTTCTTAGAGAGAAGGGAGCTGTGTCAATAATATCCTTTACTGTCAGTAGAGGGGAGGGGAATGGGATAGAGCAGTGCGAGGACAAGAGCCATTTCCAGGTCTCTAGGGCAGCTTTTATTAAAGGGTAATGGGTAAATTGTCCTGGGATAATCGTTTGGGAACCAAGGAGCAGAGCTCTGGGGGATCTCTTTAAGATATCTACTTCAGCTTCCACTATGAGCGAATGAGGGGGAGGCCGCAACCAGGCCACTACTCGTGCGAGGAGGATAGCCCTTCCATAAGTTTCAGGGTTTGGCAAGCCAATCCCCCCTTCATGTCTGGGTCTAGTAAGCAGAGAAAACGACAATCTTGCTTTCTTGCTGTTCCAAATAAAGGTTCTGAACTTTTTAGCTATTTGTTCGTAATATTGTCTGGGAACCGTGATGGGTAATACCTGTTGCAAGTAGGATAGTCGAGGAAGGATTAGGGATGTGAGGAGGTTTTTGCGGCCGAACCAAGAGAGAGTTGGATTGGATTGTGCCAGTTTGTCTATGGCTTCAAAAATGGATTTTCTTAGCGGGATATAATTAAGAGAGAAAAGGTCGTGTATGTTAGGGCTGAGTTTGACCCCTAAATATGTAATAGTAGGTGAGGACCAGTTAAAGGGTGAATCCACCATCAACTGGTTTTTTGTAGATTGGGGTACCCCCATGCAAAGGACTAGGGATTTGCCTGTATTAATTTTAAAATCTGATGCTGTACTGAAGCTATTTAAGTGGGTTTGGATTCGTGGTAGGGAGACTTTGGGATTAGTCGTCATCATGAGAACATCATCAGCGAATGCTGCTACTTTCTGCTCCCTGCCTCCCAAACATAGACCTGAAATCTCCTCGTCTCCTCTTATATTAGCAAGAAGAGGTTCTAGTGCCAATATGAATAGAAGGGGTGAGAGGGGGCAGCCTTGTCTTGTCCCATTGCTTATCACAAAAGGGGAAGATAAGCTTCCATTAACTTGTACTCTTGCTGACGCCTGTTCATACATGGCAAAAGTTGCCTGTATAAAGGGATCAGGAAGGCCGAATTTCCGAAGAGTAAGCTTTAGATATTGCCAATTTACTCTATCGAACGCTTTCTCCGCGTCAGTACTAAGGAGAAGTAGGGGGGAAGAAAGTCTCTTGGCATGGCAAATGACATTAATTACTCTAGAAGTGTTATCTTTACCTTCTCTTGCGCGAATAAAGCCAACCTGGTCCCCATGTATGAGGAGGGGGAGAAAAGCGGCTAGTCTGTTTGCTAACATCTTGGCCAGGAGTTTGAGGTCTATGTTTAGGAGGGATATGGGTCTATAGTTGGAGCATTGTTTGGGGTCTTTCCCTTCTTTTGGTATAAGGGTAATATGTGCCATGGTCATGTCTCTAGAAATAGGGCATCCTAACAGGGACTGGTTACAGACCTTCAATAGATGGGGGAGAAGGATTTTCTGGAATGTTTTGTAATATGTAAGTGGGAGTCCGTCTGGACCTGGACTCTTTCCTGTTGGCATTTGTAGCATTGCGTTTTTGAGTTCTATGATGGAGAAAGGGGCTTCCAGTTTTAATTTCTGGTCTGGGGAAAGATAAGGCACTTTGGATAAGTCTAGAAAGCTTCCTATAACAGATATTCTCTTGTCAGTGGGTTCAGTGGGGGGAAGGTTGTAGAGGTTATTATAGAAGTCCCGGAATTGCGCAGCAATCTGGGAAATAGAGAAGATCGATTTACCACCCGGTGGAGATAACTGATGAACATAGTTAGAAGACCTCCTTCCCTTGATCCTGCTCATCAGGAATTTTGTGGCCTTATCTCCATGAGCAAAGAACTTATGCTGCATGCTCATATAATACTTAGCTGCTTTAGATGATAGAAGAGATTTGAGTTTCGCTCTATATTCCGAAAGTTCTTTTAGTTGGGAGTTTAAGAGGGAAGATTTGTGGCAAGACTCGAGACTCTGTATTTTTTTGAGGACCTCATCCATAATTTTCTCTTGCGATTTCTTTTTGAAGGACCCCATATTAATAAAGTGACCCCTAATAACTAGTTTATGGGCGTCCCACAAGGTGTTAATAGAAATATCTGGACTTTCATTCAGTGAGAAATAATCCGTTAAATGTTTGGAAGCTTGGTCTATCAATTCTTGGGTACCTAGAAGGGTCTCGTTTAAGCGCCAATTAAAACATGTAGGGTTTTTAGAAGGAGCTAGTATTGTAACAAATATAGGAGAGTGATCTGATAAGTGAATAGAACCTATTGCTGCAGTGCTACAGAGGTGAAGATGTTCTTTAGAAATGAACAGGTAGTCCAGCCGGTGATATGTGCCGTGAGCTGAAGAATAGGAGGAGTAGTCGAGGGTATTGGGGTGAAGAGAGAACCAGGAATCAACCAGGTGGAGATCCCATAGGTTTTTCCTGATGCATTTGAGGGATTTGCCAGAATGGGATGATCTATGTGAAGATATATTAAGTTGAGGGAATAGGGCCACATTTAAATCTCCTCCCATTATCACGATTCCCTCTTTGAAAGGGTTGACAATTGGGACTAGATTAGCTATCCACTGGGGTTGATTGGAGTTAGGACCATATATGTTAATGAAAGTATATATTTGCTGGCCAATGGAGCCCTTGATCAGCAAATACCTTCCCTCTGGGTCCAACACTTGATCTGTGAGTTTAAATGGGATCCTTCTGTGGAATCCTATGCTAACCCCACATGAGGCAGAGGAATTGCCCCCACAATGATACCAGTCTGAATAGTAGGAAAACTGCATGTTGGGGTAGCGATTAAACCGATAATGTGTCTCTTGGAGGAACACCACTTCAGCCTTGGCTTTCCTTAAAATGGCAAAAACTTGACTCCTTTTAGAAGGGGAGTGAAAGCCCTTGACATTATAGGAAGCAATGTGTAGTTCAGCCATACTGTAAAGTGTAGGTGTAATTACCTCTACGCTGATGATGTCTCCTCCAAGAGAGTAAAAGGATGTCAAACGTTCTCGTCTCTAGGTATACAGCTAGTATCAGAATGCAGCAATGTTCACGTACAGTGGATAGGAGTGTCTCGTACCTTGGGGAAGAAACAGGGTAAGAATATGGAACAAAACAAGAAAAAACAGAACTAAACATATATATATATGCTACATACATAAGGGGGAAATGTGGTCTTGTGACCGAGAAAGAGGTCATATAGCACCTCAGCTAGGGCCAAAGAGTTGTCATAAGGAGAAAGTCTACCTGAGCAATTAAGCAGGAATATATATTTAAGCAGCATTGCCGAAGATAGCAAGTTAGTAAACAAACATTCCGGGACCTACTCAGGAGAGAACAAGACAAAAGTAAAGCAATATAAAGTCCCAAACATATTGAGAGGAATTACTGTCACTTTAGCTAATGGTCTTGGGAGAGGCTTCTTGGTGTAAACTGTAATCCTCTTTTCCTGGATTTGGAGGTCTTCGGGGTACGTGGAGCCTCAAAAGGGACTATTTTAGGAAGTTCTGGAAGATCTCTCAGGTCTTGATAAAGCTCCCAGTTCTCAATTGGTAAGGGATCGATGTTTAGGATGTCGTAGGTAGCATATAGGTCAGTGAAGGATGTGATGAATACTTTTTTCCCAGAGAAGGAGAATGAAAGTCCAAATGGATAGGACCATCGATAAAGGACTTTATTAGACCGGAGCCAATCAGTCAGGGGCTTCAGTGCACGGCGTTTCTTCAAAGTAGAGGGGGCCAAGTCTTGGTAGATTTCAAGTTTAAAGTCCTCATAAGATAAATCTGTGCTGTTGCGAGCTGCCTCCAAAATGGTGGCCTTGACCGGAAAATTCAGAAACTTACAGATGATGTCTCTGGGTGGATCCGAGGGCTTGGGTTTCGGGCGGAGGGCCCTATGTGCCCGTTCTATAATCACTTCTTGATGGAAATCCGGGCCCAGCAGAGAGCGGCAGATATTGAGGACAGTCGCCGGAATGTCTCCTGGTAATATCGCTTCCGGTATCCCGCGGATCCTTAAGTTGTTGCGGCGCCCTCTGTTTTCTTGATCTTCGATCATATTGTGAAGCCCGTTCAGGTAAGTAGAGCATCGACTTAGGGCATCTGTCATTTCAGCTTGGTGGTTTAATGACGCTGATTGGTGTGACTCCAAGGCTTCAACCCGATCGCCGATGTGCTTAACTTCTTGTCTGAACGCAGAAATTTCTGTAAGAATGGGTTCCATAACCCTACTCAGGGCTCGATCCAGGTATTTTCTGGTGAGGGGAAGATCAGTGCTGACCTGCGAATCCTCTGTTTCACTTTCCTCCTCCGAGAGAGCCGGAGCACGCTTCTGCGCTTTTGCTTGTGGTGTCGGCGCCATTTTGGCTTCTCTCTGTGCGACCGTTTTAGCTGCCTTTTTAAGGAATTTCTCCATATCTCCAGGGGGGATTTGGTTTTTAGAGGTGGTGGATTGTTCACCTTGCTTTGGATTACCAATTTTGACCATTCTCGCCCGAGATTGCTACTGGTAGCTGGTGCTATAGGCTAACCTCTTAGGAGAGCTGTGAACTATGCAGCCATCTCCGTCCGGCGCTAGCTCCGCCCCCGTCACTCCATCATTTTGGCAAGTTGTAGCAAGTGGCATCGTTGTAGCAACTAGTCCCAGTGACAGTAGTGCTGGTCGGCCTATTAGAGAGCAGGGATCCCAGACCAGTGCCAGCATTCATTGCCTCCTGATGGCAGGGTATTTAAACAGGCGACTACTGGCCACATATGCCTGTAAATGATCTTCTTGCCTTACACCTGTAGTATTGCATATTTCCCAGATTCCTTTGACCTTCTGTCTGTTAAGTTACCTTGTCTCGGACTGTTGATTTTTATACTGACATTACCTCCTGGTTTTGATCCTGCTTGGTATTTGACTCTGTGTTTGTCTTTCCTTTGTCCTTCTAGTTATGACCCAGTCTGTCTGACTACCACTTCACTCTCAGGCTGGGTCCTGAGCACTTAGCTAAGTTAGGGACCATTGCCCAGTTGGGGGCTACTGTTTAGGGCATAGGGACGGGTGGAGTGTGGGTGGAGTTCAGGGCTGCACTTTTCCCTACCTAACGTGACACATCGTGACGTCATTTCTATTGCAGCTTGGTCACTTAAAGACGACCTTTCACCGATCCTGACATTGTGAACTAAGTTTCATGACATATACAGCGGCGCCCAGGGATCTCACTGCACTTACTATTATCCCTGGGCACCGCTCCGTTCTCCCGTTATGTCCTCCGGTATGTTCGGGGACTTGGTTATAGTAGGCGGAGACTTAGGGGACTTGGTTATAGTAGGGAGAGTCTGCCCTTGTTCTGCTGGGCGTCTCCTTCTCCTAGGCTGTAGCGCTGGCCAATCGCAGCGCAGAGCTCACAGCCTGGGAGGTTTTTTCTCGGAGGACATAACGGGAGAACGGAGCGGTGCCCAGGGATAATAGTAAGTGCAGTGAGATCCCTGGGCGCCGCTGTATGTGTCATGATACTTAGTTCACAAGTCAGGGTCGGTGAAAGGTCCTCTTTAAAATCAAAGGGAACTGATTCTGAATACAGATGCCAGCACTTTTTTTTTTCTAAAATAACCCTCAGTTCTATCGCTGTGTCCCCCGCTGTTTTTGGCGCCTGATATGTTAATTTAGAGTATAGGTACAGGGAGGAGGAGACGGCCGGGCTTCTCAATGGGCGTCTCCTTCTTCCTGGCTGTAGCGCGGTGGAGAGCGTCACAGCCAGGGAGAAGGTAAGCAGTTTTTTCTCCCTGTGACGCTCTCTACTGCGATTTGACCGCGCAACAGCCGGAGATGCCCATTGAGAAACCCAGCCGTCTCCTCCTCCCTGTACCTATACTCTAAATTAACATATCAGGCACCAAAAACAGCAGGGGACACAGCGCCGGAACAGATGCGGTATTTTAGAAAAAAAAAAATTGGCATCTGTAGGGTCCGCCCTATCTGGTAAGCATACCAGTTTCTAACACATAAACCCATGAAAGGTCCTCTTTAAATAGCAGTAAAAGAAGACATTAGTCCACATGGGCATCAATTTAATTTTCATGGCAAATACAGTCAGTTTTATTTTTTGGCTTTGAAGCTGGAGGTATACTTTAACACAAAATAATTCTGGAGGATCTTATCTTAGAAGTCCTTTGTTATTCCTCCTGGAAACTTATAAGGCTGGGTTCACACGGGCGTTGCGGGTGACGTGCGGGAAAAGATGCGGGTGCGTTGCTGGAAAATGCACGATTTTTCCCCGCGAGTGCAAAGTGTTTTGATGCGTTTTGCACGCGCGTGAGAAAAATCGGCATGTTTGGAACCCGGACTTCTTCACAGAAGTTTGAGTTTGGGTTAGGTGTTCTGTAGATTTTATTATTTTCCCTTATAACATGGTTATAAGGGAAAATAATAGCATTCTTAATACAGAATGCAAAGTAAAATGTCCATTGAGGGGTTAGAAATAATAAACAAATTTAACTCACCCCATCCACTTGGTCGCGTAGCGGATCTCCTCTTCTTTCTTCAGGACCTGGCAAAAGGACCTTTGATGACGTCACTGCGCTCATCACATGATCCATCACATGGTCCATCACCAACAAAGAAGAGAAGCCGGGCTGCGCAAACAAATGGATGAGGTGAGTTTATTTTTTTATTTTTATTTTTAACCCCTCCATCCCTATTTTACTATGCATTCTGTATTAAGAATGCTATTATTTTCCCTTATAACCATGTTATAAGGGAAAATAATAAAGATCGGGTCCCCATCCCGATTGTGACCTAGCACCATGGGTGAAAATCGCACCGCATCCGCACTTGCTTGCGATTTTCACGCAGCCCCATTTACTTCTATGGGGCCTTCATTTCGTGAAAAACGCACAATATAGAGCATGCTGCGATTTTCACGCAACGCACAAGTGATGCGTGAAAATCACCGCTCATGTGCACAGCCCCATAGAAATGAATGGGTCCGGATTCAGTGCGGGTGCAATGCGTTCACCTCACGCATTGCACCCGCGCGGAAAACTCGCCCGTGTGAAAGGGGCCTAAATTAGACCTGAGTTACACTGACTTTTTGCAGCACTTACGTCAGAAAGGGGTACTTTTATACACAATATTCATAAAACCTTTTTTAAGACTGTAAAGACTCATGCACAACATGGATACCGGACGTGTGTTATGCATTTTGCGTAACTGAACGGCCAGCCCTTAATAGAACAGTCCTATCCTTGTCCGTAATACGGACAATAATTGGACATGTTTTATTTTTTTTGCAGAACGGACATGCGGACACGGAACGCACACAGAGTCATTTGCATTTTTGGCGGCCGCATTGAAGTGAATGCTTTTGCATAAGGGCCGCAAAAAAAAAACTGAACGGACACGAAAAAATATGTTTGTGTGCATGGGCTCTAAGGCTGTTTTTCTTCTTCATGCCTGAAGTACGACACCATTGGAAATTAAATATACATTACTGTCCTTTTGTAGGAGTCAACACAAAGAGATAAAACTTTTATATAGATAAGTAATCTGCTACGAGGGGAAGATGTTATCTGCGACTATAATAGTAGCTGTAGAACTGAGGATGACAATATGACGGCTCCATTGTTCTCTTGATAGGCCTAGATAAAGATGTCCACAAAAGAGCATAGCATTGATCAGTGTAATGTGTGTGATCAATTCAAGTAACTCATCCTTTTTCTTCTCTGGCCACAGTGAATGGTTCAACAAAGGAGGAAGTTAAAGAGCCGAGAAAGGAAGCAGAATACATGGAGTGACTTCTAACCACCTTTTCTTTTCTTTTTTTTTTACAACAGAAATACATAGAATATTCACATGTAGGCTGCTAACACATGATCTAAAATGTTGATGGTAGCGTCCCTTTAATCCCTTAACACATAATGCCGTACATGTATGACATTATGCGTCCGCAATTGTATAGAGTGGGCTGCTGCGGTGAGGCCGCTCCATATGCGGCGGGTTCCGGCTGTATAATACAGCAGGCACCTGGTCGCAATGACGGGGAACAGTGATCACATCACACCAAATTTAACCCCTCAGATGCCGCGTTCAACAGCGATCACGGCATCTGTGAGGTAAAGCAGAGGGATGTGGCTCCCTCTTCCATCCAATCGGAGCCCCCGCAGTATAATTGCGGGGCTCCAATCGATTCCCATGACGGCCTGGTGCCTGCTGAGGCTTCCCAGGGCTGTAACCTCCCTGTGTACAAGGCACAGCTCAGCAGGGAGTGCATCAAAATCCCATTCACCCTAATAGATCTCTATTAGGGTGAATGTGATCAAAAGAGCCCATGTTCTAGCGCTCTAAGGGGGCTAAAAGTTATTAAGTAAAAAGTTTTAAAAAAATATTAAAAGATTAAATCACCCCTTTCCCAATTTTACATATAAAAATATATAAACAATAAAAAATAAACATATTAGGTACTGCAGTGTCCAAACTATTAAAATATATTTTTTTAATTTCCTGCGCCGTAGACGCCATAACGGAAATAAAATGAAAAAACACAATTCATCATTGTTTAGTCACCTCGCCCCCCCCCCCCCCCCCCAAAAAAAACTGAATGCCAGTGATCAAAAAGTCATACATACCACAAAAATGGGACTTAATGGTGACTGAATGCGCAATAGATACTAACGATACACGTATCAGACGGCTACTGCATGATACTGCTACTCAACAAGTGTCCAGTGGAACTATTAACCATACAACCTACCGTGTGATATTGCCAGCGAATGTGGTATATTTTGTTTTTATTAATTTCTTTACATTTTTTCATTTTTCTCATTTTATTCCTTCAGCTGATTTACTTTTATGTTTTTTTACTGTTTCTGAACAGATTTTATGTAAATTGTTAAATGTAATTGTGTTACAATAAATATCTATATAAAAGATATATCCTCCTTGGATGGTTTCAAATGCAGAGCCTGTCGAAGCTACATATAATTGATAGTTACACTAGTCAATCCCTTTATAGAGCACCATTTCCAAAGTCACAAGGGAGTGAGCTGTTGTTATATTTACTCAAGCTATTTGTCACTAATTATGTTCTTGAACTGGTTTTATTTTATCGTGAATGTAGTTGTGAAATATTAACTACTCGTCTAAGGATATAACGGTGGTTTAAAGTGTAGAGTGCCTGTCCTAGTTACATACAGTTATTTAAAGAGGACCTTTCATCATGTTAACTCTAGTCTAATTAGTATCCTACCTTATAGGGCGGCCCCCACTGATGGCTTGGCACACTTTTTTTTTTTCTCTAAAGAACCCCCCCTGTTCGTCCCCTCTCGGCCCTGTACTTTTTGCCGCCTCATATTATAATCAGGCAACTCGGTTATATTAGGTGGAGTCTAGTATTTCTCCTGGGAGTGGTTATCTTTTCCCTGGCTGCGAGCGCATCCAATCAGTGCGCCCCGTTCTTAGCCAGGGAGAATGAGCTCAAGTTCTCGCAAAAATCTCGAGAACTTGAGCGTGTAGACATCCGGAGCGTTCTCCCTGGCTAAGAACGGGGCGCTCTGATTGGATGCACTCGCAGCCAGGGAGAAGATAACCACTCCCAGGAGAAATACTAGACTCCACCTAGTATAACCGAGTTGCCTCATTATAATATGAGGCGGCAAAAAGTACAGGGCCGAGAGGGGGGACGAACAGGGGGTTCTTTAGAGAAAAAAAAAGTGTGCCAAGCCATCAGTGGGGGCCGCCCTATAAGGTAGGATACTAATTAGACTAGAGTTAACATGATGAAAGGTCCTCTTTAATCACTTTGACGAGGTGAGTCAAATTGACAAGAGCACCATATCCAGAGCAACAAGAGGGTGAGCCGCAATATTTCTCTTTGAATCCTATCTTTGGTCATATGCTGTGGATTGCGGTTCCATTCAAGTCAATGCCCGTATATTGCGGACCGGCTGTTTACCGTCCGTAATAGGGGCACTGAGCCAGTAGGCTTGTGGGCATGAGCCCTCACAAGAAAACGACCACTAGATGTCAGACTTAAACCATAAAAGACAAACCAGATTTATGAAAGGATAATAAATGAGGCGCAATTTGGAGACAGACTTTGACAATACGCCAGTTTTTTTTTTACTTCATAAAAAAGGCAAGCTTAGTAAATATGCCCCTTTGGGTCTTTTTACACAGGTAGATATTCTGCCCAAAAACAAGCGCCAATCAAAGATAACAGCATGTCGATCGACACTCGTTACCTGCACTTACAGCAATCATTGCACTGTATGGACAGGATCAATGGTTTACAAAATCATTCGTCGGCAGCACATTTTTCTGTTCACATAAACAATCCAGTCACCTGACAATCAATGGGGAACGAGCATTGTGTGTTCCCAATCACTGGCCCTTACATTAACTGACAACTGGTTACTAGCATTTACCTTTGTCAATGTGGAGTGTTCCTCCAAAGGGGGATAATTTTATGATTCATACTGATTTAAGGGCCCTTTACATGGGCCGAAAATTGAACAGATCATCGCTAACAAGCGATCATAGTAACGCTTGTTAGAAATGATCTGGCGGTGTAAATACAACAAGTGAAACAATCGTTCCTCAGGTAGTTGTATCTGTTGTGCAGCACAAAAATCCTCAAATTCCTCGTTTCCTGGTGGCAGATGGTGCTGTGTTAACACAATCTGCTGTATATGGGGAAGAGTGATAGTATTATTGATCGCTCCCCCCCATACTCTGGAGGAGATCGCTGCATGTAAATGTACTGGTCTCATCCGCTAGCGATCAGCAGATTGTCGGGAGGAACGCTTCCTTCCTGACAATCTGCTTGTACATCGTCCAGTGGAGAACTGTGACAATTATCAAATTTCCAATTTTCCAGTCAGCAAATCTCTCACATTCTTGGTCAGAAAGATTTCAGTCACTTACTACAGCATATCATGGGTTCATTAAAAAGTGTAAAGGCCAAAACAAATATTAGATAAAACCTTCTGAGGTAGAAGTCGTCTTCCTCCTCGCTGCCAGGGATGGAATCATCTACCACTGTTTCATCACTGTCATAATCTGCCACCAAGGTTTTCTGGGACTCAAGGTCATCTCCTTCCTTCATGCTTCTCCGGGTATTTACCAAGGTCAAAGGAAATCTCCAGAGAATGATCTTCTCCTGTAATTCAAGATACGAGAGTCTACATCAGAACTGTAGTCTGTAAGGCAAGGTTCACACCGCAGCAGTGACATTCTAGTTTTCTTTTCCATATAGAAACAGAAAACCAGAATAAGGGCTCATTCACACGACTGTGTTTTTTGTCCGCATCTGATCCACAGTTTTTGCGGATAGGATGCAGACCCATTCACTTCAACGGGGCCGCATAAGATGCGTTTCACAGCCCCGCAAAAAAAATAGAACGTCTTAGTCTTGCCTTTTTACGGATAAGGATAGGACAGTTCTATAGAGGGCAGGACGTTCCATTCCGCAAAATGCGGAACACACACGGCCGCTATCCGTGTTTTGCGGATCCGCAATTGGCGGACACAAAAAACAACAACGGCCATGTGTATGAGGTCAAATTGGATCCGACACAGGCATGACACCAAGGAAACCTGGTGGCTCCCATTAACTATAATGGAGTCCATAGGATTTCCAGCAAGGATTCCAGCATGGTGCCCAACAATATACCAATACCACCATACTTAATGCATGTGTCACCAGGATGTACCAAAGGGGCTTGGCACTCCATACAGCCTTTTTCTTTCTATAATCAGTGGTTGTGTCACAGAGTACGATTGTTATAAATGTTTCCGTCTCCCTACCTAAAACGCAAATCACTGCCTAATAAGACAGTAAAAGGAAAATAATAAATCTTTAATAAACATACTTATTAAAACTTGGCTAATCCCTCTCCTAGTATAAAGAGATAAGCAGTTGCGATATTACCTAGATGGGGGTCACAGTTGATTCGTAGAGCCCCCAGGAGGTGAATACAGGCTGATTCCACACTGCTTATGGATATCCGCAGTGATAATACAGTCAGCCGCAATAATATCCCACACTGTAAGAGGTGGCAATAGACTGTGCTGATTATTTGTATTTTTAGTAATCACAGCTATGCTGCCACCTAACACCGATGCCCAACCAGACAATAGAGCATGTGGTTGGTATCTGTAGTTACACATATAAGGGGTCCATATCAGGACGACCTCAAGGGAGACCAAATTGGTGTCTGTATTTTAGTGCACCACGATGGTCAACTGAAGGACCCCTTACTACCGCTTAGAGTAGAAGCTACCCAAATGTACCCAGCCCTCACTCAACGCGTTTCTGGCTGCCCTGTGACGGGCACCTCGTCAGGAGCAATGGGCAGGGGGTTTCTGAGTAACTAATAGGTTGCCTACTAACAAACTGCCCGAGGACGCTGCACGTGTATTATGCAGCGGTACCGGCGCTGGTATGGCCGTACGCGGGCGCCATAATTCGCTCACTATAAGGGGATGAGCCGGGAGGACGAGCAGGGGAGCTGTCTCAGACGGCGAATCAAAGGAGAGGGGCGTGGTCACACAGTGTGACGTCCCACGTCCTGAAGCGGCGTCTCTATATCAATAGATATGCGCCTCTACTCTAGCTAACGCGGCTGCGATATTATGAGTGAAGAACCAGAGGCAAATCTTAGGGGATCGGAGATGAAACCTGAGGATATATGTAACAACATAGTCCATGTCCCTGGATAAAGGATAATTCCTGGGACATATATTATAATGGCACATCTTAAAAGTAAATTCAATAAAATCCTGTTATATGTATACCACCACAGTTTATGGTGATTAATCAAAACAGGACTACTATTAGGAGACTAGTGCAGCCCCCTTGATGGGCTATTGATAAGGGACTACTACAGTCCCAGTAGAGCTATGCCAAAGACTGTGCACGCTGTACCAGTGCAGACTATACCAGACATATAACAAACCTGGAAAGATTGGTTCAGGTGGATAGTGTCAGGACCTATGACTACGCTCCCTCCCTTGTCCTCAACGAAAGATCCACTCAAGTTCCTTCCTCAGGAGTCTTTTGTCAATGTCCCCCCTTTGGGTGACTGGTAAATTTTTCCTATTTCTTGAAACCTGATCACGCTTGAGTCCCCCGCATGTTTATCGACAACGTATCTGGCCAGAGTGTCCCTTTTATTCCGGAGATCCCCCAGATGTTTGCCGACATGTTGTCTAAGCTCACGGGTAGTTTTGGCCACATACTTTAGGCCACAGGAACAGGTCATGAGATAAATAACTCCCGTGGTCCTACAGTTAATAAAGGTCCTGATCTGAAATTGTTCAGACGTGACAGTACTAGTGAATGACTTACTCACTTTAAGAGAACTGCAAGGAATGCAGCCACTACATCTGTAGTTCCCCCTGATATCTGCAGATAGCCATGTGTGAGTCTGAACAGGTTTAATAAAGCTGTGGACCAACCGATCCCTTAGATTCTGTCCCCTCTAAAATGTAATGGACGGGGAGTCACCAACCAGATCACCAACATCAGGATCAGTTTTAAGGATGCTCCAATGTCTCTTTAGTATTGCCCTCACCTCATTAAGACCTGTGTCAAAGGTGCCAATTATCCTAATGACCTCATCCTTGTTGTCCTTAGGTTTAGGGATCAGCTGTTTTTTACTATCACAACACCGGGCATGGTGGTATACATTCTTTAGGACAGTATCTGGGTAGCCTCTTGATCTGAATTTTTGTCACAGATCATCAGATGCCATTTTAAAATCAAGTGCGTCAGAGCAATTGAGTCTTGCTCTAAGGTACTGTCCTTTAGGAATGCCTCTCCGTAATGCCCACGGATGCCAGTTCTCCCACTGCAAAAGATTATTAGTTGCTGTGGGTTTTCTGAACATCCTTGTTGTAAGACATCCCTCTCTTTCCCTTGTGATAGTCAAATCTAGGCAAGTCATGGAGTCATGGTCGATTGTGGAAGTGAAAAACAGCCCCCAATCATTCATATTGAGTTGTTCTACAAATGAATGAAATTGCAGAGCATCACCCTTCCACAATATGAGAATGTCATCAATGTATCGCAGCCATAGCTGGATACATGATGACCATTCCTCAAGCTGATCCCCAAACACAATCTCTTTCTCCCACCAGCCCAGATAGAGGTTGGCAAAGGTCAGAGCACATAGGCTCCCCATTGCCACCCCTCTGAGCTGGTGGTAAAGTTTACCATTAAAGAGAAAGATATTGTGTTGTAGAATGAAGTCAAGTAACACGAGGACGAATTCACTGTGTGAGGTGCAATGTTTCCCTCATTGATCAAAGAAATGGTGAATGGTTGTCAATACCTTAGTATGGGGAATGGAACTATATACAGCCTCCACATCCAGGCTGGCCAAAAGAACATCCTCCTCACAGATCACATCATTCAAATTATTAAGGACGTCCATTGTGTCACGTATATAGGATGGAAGGGAGGTGACAAACAGACGCAGAACCCTGTCTACATAGATACTAATGTTCTGTGTCAGGCTCCCAATCCGACACAATGGGTCTTCCCTTGAGGGGATTATGCCCTTCATGTATTTTGGGTAGGCTATAAAAACAGGCCATGACTGGATGTGGTGGAAGCAAAAAGTCCATCTCACTTTTGTTGACCAGATGGTTTGTATATGCTTCCTTGACTATGGCCGCCAAGCCTTTACGGCATTGTTCAAGAGGATTTTCTCGCAAGACCTTATAACACTGCTCGTCCATTAGGATGTTTTCACACATGGCTAAATATTCTGATCTATCAAGGATGACTACGCTCCCTCCCTTGTCTGATGATTTGATGACAATCTGTTCATCCCTCTCCAAGGAAAGGAGTCCCTCTATCTCCTGTTTTTCCAAGTTGGAGTAGTATGGGATACATCCCTCAAGCTGACATAATTCCTGGGTGACCACCTCAAGAAATGTATCTAGGGGTGATGTATAACTGACTGGTGGGCTCTGTGTGGATGGTAGCCTAAGGTCTGTGAACGGACCCTCTCCTGGTTGTCTTTGACCCTCTTTTCAGAGGTTTGCCAGCAACTGTACATCTGGCATGTCCTCCAGAGACACTCCTAATTCAATACTCTGACGTTGGTCATGGTTATGGAAGAATTTCCTCCACTTCAGCTTTCGGATGAATAGGTTGATGTCTTTCACCCATCCGAAAGCTTTAAATGTATGAGAGGGTACGAAGGATGATAATCCTCATTGTAAGGCCGAATACAAGGCTGATCTATACGAGTGTATTACTGTACAGCAGCGGCGGCATGAAGCGCACGGCGTCATAGCAACCAATGACGCCGTGCGCTCCTGCTGTCAGAAGGAATCCCGGCCGGGTTACCACGGACCGCTCTCGGCCGCGGAAAACGGCCGTGTGCATGAGGCCTAAGAGGGAGGTTTCACCTTCAGTCAGGGTGCGTTTAGAGAGGTTGATGATTTGTTAGCTATTTGCATCAGTCATCTTGGGGTGGCACATTTTTACTGATTTGTCCTGCTTGCGGCATTATTCTGTCCGCGATGAGGACGCAACCAAGCGGAACGGAATGCATTCTGGTGCATTTCGTTTCGTTCAGTTCAGTCCCCCTTGACAATGAATGGGGACAAAACTGAAGCGTTTTCTTCCGTTATTGAGATCCTATGACGGATCTCAATAGCGGAATTGAAAGTGCTAATGTGAAAGTAGCCTAATCTGTGTGTGTTCCTTCTCTGCCCCGACAGTATAGGAAAAATATGCCACTGCCAGGGGTGTCTGACCGGCAGCTGCTTCTTCCCTCTCCCTACCAGGAACACATGCAGCAGTAATAACTTACATATCTGCCTGAGACAGAACTGCATGACCAGTTTTGCAGCCGTCCGACATTGCTATCTGGATGCGTTATTTTTGAGTGTATATATGTGATATCTGTTAATATAAGATTGGCACACTCATACATACAGAGTCCCACGGAGTTTAAACAATTTATTATAACTGTACTTAAATAATAAAATACAATAAAATACCTTTATGAATAAAATGTATAAGAAAGAATTAAACAGTGGATTCAGTTATTTCTATATTGTTCTAATTTACTTATTGCAGATACTGATAATATCCAAAATAAGTATAAATGCCCTGGATATGACTTGGTTACATATGAATATATCTCTTGTGGACCTATTAGTTCTATGTCTGGATCATATAATCACATATCAGGCTCAATAGTAACTGTCTGCTGAGTTTCAACAGTAAATCACCAACATACATATATAACACTTCTTATTTGCGTAGTCCATACACTTCCCAGATAATCTGTAGTCAGTTTCTCATGAGAATCCTCTCATGGGCTTTCATTTGAATTCTCGAGAGTGTACGAAATTTTTTCTTTTTCTAAAATATCCGAAAAAAGGGTTTTATCCGAAAGATTTTTCTACCCAAACTTTCATTTATATTGGCATTCGAAAAAACGGCATCACAGAATCAGTATAAAAGATCACATGCGAAGATTCTCCATAAGCAGAAACTGTGCTGATGTTTTTCGCAAGATGTACGTTAGAGTTATAGTCAATACCAATGACCCACAGTTGTGGGCTTACCTTTCCTTTTTGTTCAGCTGTTTTTTTTCGAGTAGTTAGTTTTTTGCAGGCCGGCGTCCCGGTCTTTGCTATGTCGGTTTTTCAATACTCTGTATTTCGCATGGGATGTGTTCCCAGTAATCACTTCCAGCTAATTAGAGGTAGGTGTATGCAAAAAGCCTCTTTCTTGAATCCTCGATATCCTTTGTTATTAACAGTGCACTGTTTGATCGGGGTTCAAGTCTTTCAGCGGTGAAACTTGCGCCAGACGCGTTTCGGGGCTTACTCTCCCCTTCCTCAGTGGCATCACCCCCTACAAGTAAATGGTGGGTTTTTATATCCTTCAGTGATCTTGTAAGAAAAAGGATCATGGGAAAAGAAGGATGGTATCGTGGAAAAACCAGTACCATAAAAGAGAAGGAGTATGGATTCCTTCAATGTGGATCCTTCACATACATGGGTATTTTCTCAATGTTGAGGGTATTTCTTCTTACTCTAACTGTCTATAGTTATTTCAAAGTTCATAGACAATATAATTTTATCAATTTTCAAGTATTTTCGTGCATGCGGTTTTTTTTATGCGGTTTTTCTTGTGATGAGTTTTTTTCTCTATTGGTGCGTTTTTTTGATATTTGTTGTATTTGTTCATACTGAATCAACTGTATATCACATATTTTTAAAAAATCATTGCTAAATCCAGCTATAAGGCGATTTCTAGTTGGTCTTTCAAAATCATTAACTTCAAAGTTGAATTAAGTGGTGGTATGTCAGACACATTCAGGGAAGGATAAACAGCCTGACATGTGATTCCCCGTGGACACACGGGCGTACGGCCCTGTATCTATAAAAATCCCAAAATTTCCAGCTCTGAGTTTAGCCCCATTGGCATCATGCTCCCAAAATCATAGATACGCCTAGATTCGGCTCTCGACATTTTTTCTATGTGATTTCCCCCCCTCCAGTGTATGTCTATCTTCTCCAGCGCCATAAATGACAGGCCTGGAGGCTTTTGTTATGCATCTCTTTAAAATGTTTGGATAGTGTTTTTTTTTCACATCCTTTTGTGATATTATTGAGATTTTCTGATATTCTAACTTTAAGCTGTCTTTTAGTTCGGCCAATATACTGTTTGGGACAATGGCACTGGATTAGATAGACCACACTGGAGGAGTTACATGTCAGGGATTGTTTTACAGTCATCGAGAAGGCGTTCTGGGTTGAGGAAATTTCCGTAGTTTTTTTGGGAAATTTAGTTTTCCTACATCCTATGCACGTTCCGCATCTAAAGAAACCATTGGGGTTCAACCAACCTGATATGTTGGTTTTTTTCTTTTTATCTTTTATTGAGGGAGCTATCTGTATACCCAGATTTGGAGCCTTGGTATAAGTAATGAGTGGTTGGGCCGGTAATATAGGGCCAATTGTTTTATCATATAATACATGATGCCAGTGTCGTTTAATCAACTGTGATATTTGTCTTAATTGAGCATTATAGGGCAGGATTATTCTGAACTCAGATTTTTTGTCAAAATCCTGTGGGGGTTTAGTTCCAAAAAAGGATTTACTGTCCAGCTGTCTCACTTTTCCCAATGCTTCCTCAAATATTTTCACAGGATAATTCTTCTCTCTAAACTGCAAACTCATTTTAGTGGCTTCCTCCTCAAAATTTTCATTTTCGGTACAGTTGCGCCTAATACGGCGGAACTGTCCAAGGGGGACATTTATGAGCCACTGTGGCAAGTGGCAGCTAGAGAAAAGAATAAATCCGTTTGTGGATGTTGGTTTGTGATAGGTGTTACACAGGTATTTATTTTCTTTTTTTATTATTTCTATATCTAGGAAGTCTACCTTCTCTCTATTTGTGCCTGCCGTAAAACACAAGTTATATAGATTTTTATTGAGATCCTGTATAAATTGTTGCAGTCCATTCTCACCATCTCTTCAAATAAAAATAACATCGTCGATGTAGCGCCGCCATAGGACCAGGTCGCCCCCAAGCTTGGGATCTATGACCTCACGTTCCCATTGGGCAAAAAATAAATTGGCATAGCTGGGGGCGAACCTGGTACCCATGGCGGTGCCCCTCAACTGTAAATAGTAATCATCATTGAAGAAAAAATAATTGTGGTGAAGAATGTGATCCACACCCTCTAATATGAAATGTATTTGTTCCTGCTGCAAAATACCACTGGAATTAAGTTGTTCTTTTAGAGCTGAAATTCCCTGTGTATGGTCTATTATCGTATAGAGGGACTGTATGTCCAGTGTGTTAATAATCCACTCTGGTTGGACGTCCAGTCCCTCTAATACCCCAATAATTTGGGTTGTGTCCTTTATATAGGACTTGGTGATTTTTACCAAGGGTTGCAGCAGGATATCGATATATTGTGATAGGTTCGATGTTAAGGAGCCTATCCCCAATATAATCGGGCGTCCTGGAGGGTTTACTATATCCTTATGCATCTTCGGCAGGCAATAGAAGATCGGCAGTCTGCCCGATGTTCCTGTGATATAATTATATTCTTGTTCAGTCAAAATATTTTGCTGAAAACCTTTGTCGCAATAATTTACTAAAGCCAACTTAAATTCACTTGTCGGATCTTTTTTTATTTTCTTATATGTGGATTGGTCAGACAACTGTAACAGACACTCCTCATTATATTGGTCTTTTCCCCAGATGACAATGGCGCCCCCCTTATCAGCCGGACGGATTACAATATTTTGTTCTTCCTGTAGTTCTCTTATGGCCTTAATCTCAGCGCTAGTTAGATTATTTCTATTAAATCTTTTTGGTTTAATCTTATTTAGACCTATTTCTATGTTTTTTTGAAAGACGGATATTTCTGGACTAATTTCTGCCCTCGGGAATTTCTTGGATTTATTTTTCAAGTGAGTGTGTGTGAAGGAATCTTCCTTCTCTGTGTTTGTGCTAACGGGGTTTTTCAAAAAATATTTCTTTAAACACAATTTACGAATAAATTTTTGAATACCTATATAGGTATCAAATTTGTTTAACTTTTTTGTAGGGGCAAACTTTAATCCCTTGGTAATTTGTGCAGGTGTGAGAATTGTCTGACTAAGATTTACTATGTTGTTTTGATCTGTGTTTAATAGTGTCTCTTGTGTTCCAGTTTTCTTCTTCCCTCTTCGTGTTTTCCCGGTTTTGTGGGATATTCCCTGTGATAATGTCTCTGACTGTCCATTTGGTGAGTGTCCTGGACATTGTGTGAGCGTGAGTCGTGTTTCTCCTGATATGACCTCTGATATGTCGGTTTTCTCTGTTCTAATGGTGAAGTTCTGTGCCTCAAATTGTACGGTGGTCTGTAAGGTATTGGTGTCTGTTTCTCGTGATCTGGTGATTGTATGTGTCGGATTCTTGGTGGGTGGTGAGGCGGGGTTTGATCTAAAAAAGAATTGTGCGCTAAGATTTCGAATCTATTTTGGGTTGATACGCCATATTTACTATGGTCATCATTTTCTTTTGATGTATGTCTATTGGTGGTTGACCTTGACAATGTCACGGAACCATGAACCAGACGTACAACAAGAGATAAGTAAAAATAGAAGGCTTTATTGAAAATAAAGCTGTAAAGCAAAAGTCCAAACGGATGGTGAAACCGAGCAGAGTCTTTGCGAAGCCAGAGGTCAGGAACCAGAAGGGTAGTCAGACGAAGCCAGGATCAAGAACCAGCAGGGTAGTCAGACGAAGCCAGGATCAGGAACCAGCAGGGTAGTCAGACGAAGCCAGGATCAGGAACCAGCAGGGTAGTCAGACGAAGCCAGGATCAGGAACCAGAAGCAGCAGCAGTCTTAGAAGCATGTGAACACAAGAGGACCAAGCAAGGAACTGAAGCCACAGACCTCCTATATATATGAGCTAGGCATCCAGCTCCTCCCAGGGGAAGGAGGAGCCGCAGGGTGGAAGGCTACAAGAAACCCAGGACCCAAGATGGCCGCCAGCACATGTCAAACGAAGGAGAGCAGCAAGCAGGTAAGACCATGACAGTACCTCCCCCTCAAGGGCCCCTCCTCCGCGGAGCACAAAACGGTTTCTGAGGGAAGCGTGCGTGGAAGGCTCGGAGCAAGGCAGGAGCATGGACATCTGCGGAGGGAACCCAGGAACGCTCCTCTGGACCATAACCACGCCAATGGACCAAAAACTGCAACCGACCGCGGACCAGGCGTGAGTCCAGGATATTGCTCACCTCATATTCCTCACGATTGCCCACTTGGACCGGACGAGGCCGAGGAACCGAGGAAGTGAAACGATTACACACCAGTGGCTTCAACAGGGAGACATGAAACACGTTGGAGATCCGCATGCCAGGAGGAAGCGCAAGGGCATAGGCTACCAGGTTTACCCTGCGAAGCACTCGGAAGGGACCAACAAAGCGAGGCGCCAGCTTGGGAGTGGGCACTCGAAGGTTGAGGTTGCGGGTGGACAACCATACACGGTCTCCGACCTGGTAGGAAGGAGCAGGCGCTCGTCTGCGATCAGCCTGGAATCTCTGGCGCTGCGCAGAGACCTCAAGGGACTTCTGGATCTGTACCCAAGAAGCACGTAGGACGGAAAGGTGATCCTCCACAGCCGGAATATCCTGGGGAGAGAATACCTCCGGTAACACGGCAGGTTGGAACCCATAATTGGCCATGAAGGGAGACGTCCCAGAGGAAGAGTTCACCGCCGTGTTCCTGGCAAACTCAGCCCAAGGCAGGAGGTCAACCCAATTGTCTTGGTGATCGGAGACATAGCAACGAAGGAATTGCTCCAAGGCCTGATTGGATCGTTCTGCGGCCCCATTGGACTGAGGGTGGTAGGCCGAGGAGAAGGAGAGATGAATCCCCAACTGGGAGCAAAAGGCGCGCCAGAACCTGGACACAAACTGACTCCCCCGATCCGACACAATCTCCTTAGGCAAACCGTGCAACCGGAAGACCTCCCTGGCAAAAATCGTGGCCAACTCTTGTGCAGAGGGTAACTTCTTGAGAGGAACACAGTGGCACATTTTGGAAAACCGATCCACAATCATGAGAATGACCGTATGGCCTCGGGATGCAGGGAGGTCCACAATGAAATCCATCCCCAGGTGTGACCATGGACGCTCCCCGGTGGCTATGGGTTGCAGAAGGCCCAACGGAAGGTGCCGAGGGGACTTACTCTGGGCACAAACGGAGCATGCCGCTACATATGCGGCGATGTCGGAACGTAGGGAAGGCCACCAGAACAGACGTGAAACAGCCCAGGACAGCTGATTCTTTCCAGGATGCCCCGCGGTCTTGGAGTTATGGTAGGTTCGCAACAACCGAGTGCGCAACTCCTCAGGCACAAAACATCTGCCGTTGGGTCTCCCAGAGGGAGCACCAGATTGAGCCGCCAAAATCTGCTCACCCAGGGGAGAGGTCAGGCTGGTGCGAATGGCGGCCAGGATCTGATTCGGAGGTATGACCGAAGTCGGAATCGACTCCTCCCTGGACAGCTCGGAGTACTGCCGTGATAAGGCATCCGCCCTGATGTTCTTGGAACCGGGTAGGTAGGAGACCACGTAATTAAAACGTGACAAGAACAGAGCCCATCTGGCCTGACGTGGTGTCAATCTCTTGGCCTCAGAAAGGTAGGTCAGATTCTTGTGGTCCGTCAGGATGAGAACCGGAACCACCGAACCCTCGAGCAAGTGCCTCCATTCTTTAAGGGCCTGCACGATGGCCAATAACTCCCTGTCACCAATCTGATAGTTGCACTCCGCGGAAGACAGTTTCCGGGAGTAAAACCCACAAGGAAGCAGAGGACCCTCTGGTGTTCTACGCTGAGACAGAAGGGCGCCTACTCCCGTCTCAGACGCGTCCACCTCGAGGACAAAGGGCAACCCAGGGTTGGGATGCGACAGAATCGGAGCCGACACAAAGGCGGACTTTAGGGCCTCAAAAGCTCGGATGGCCTCGAGCGGCCAGACCTGGGAATTACTGCCCTTCCTGGTCAGATCCGTGAGAGGCTTGGCCAGCATGGAAAAGTCCCTGATGAACTTCCGATAATAATTGGCGAAGCCCAAAAAGCGCTGCAGGGAACGAAGACCACTGGGCTGGGGCCACTGTAAGACAGCCGAAACCTTCTCAGGATCCATGGAGAACCCCTCAGCGGAAATGATGTAACCTAAGAAGGTTACCTGGGATCGGTGAAATTCGCATTTCTCAAGCTTACCGAACAGCTTGTTCTCTCGTAACCGTTGCAACACTCGTCTGACATCCAGAATGTGGGCCTCCATGGATTCAGAATATACCAAGATGTCATCCAAATAGACTACCACACACTGCTGCAACAGGTCACGGAAAACATCGTTGATGAATTCCTGAAAGACTGCGGGCGCATTGCACAACCCAAAGGGCATAACCAAGGATTCGTAATGACCGGTCCTGGTGTTAAACGCGGTCTTCCACTCATCGCCCGCCTTGATCCTTACCAGGTTATATGCCGCCCTCAGGTCGAGTTTGGTAAAGACCGTGGCCCCTTTAAGGCGATCGAACAGCTCGGAAATCAAGGGTATCGGGTAAGCGTTCTTGATCGTGATGCGATTGAGACCCCTGTAATCGATGCAAGGCCTCAACTCACCGCCCTTCTTTTTCACAAAGAAAAATCCAGCCCCTGCCGGGGACGAAGATTTGCGAATGTGTCCGCGTGAAAGCGCCTCCCTCACGTACTCCTCCATGGCCTCATTCTCCGCTACCGACAGTGGATAGACTTTGCCACGAGGGGGAACGGCACCAGATTGTAACTCTATGGCACAATCGTATGGGCGGTGCGGAGGTAGGGCAACCGCGCGCACCTTATCGAATACATCCCGGTACTCCTCGTATTCAGGAGGCAACAGAGAGTCCGAGGAAGTACACAGCAACTTGACAGACCCATGGATGCAACTAGCCCCACACTGCGGTGACCACGAGAGGATCTCGACCGATCTCCAATCGAAAGTCGGATTATGCTTCTGGAGCCAGGGGTACCCCAAGACCACCGAGTAGTGTGGAGACGAAATAACCTGGAGGCAGACCGACTCTCTGTGAACGGCACCAATGGCTATCCCCACTGGAAGGGTCTCATGAGTCACGTGTGGCGGCAGAAGGGGTCTGCCGTCTATCGCCTCAAGAGCCAGTGGGGAACCTCGAGCCTGCAGAGGAATGGAATTGGCGGCAGCGAACACACTATCAATGAACAAACCACCAGCACCAGAGTCCACCAACGCCTGGGTCGTCACCGAGCCCCCGACCCAGGAGAGGACAACAGTGATCAGTGGTTTGTCAACACGGGAAACCAGGGACGAGGAGACTCCACCCAAGATCTGCCCCCGACAGGATCTCAGGGTACGAGCGTTTCCCGGACGGTTCGGACATGCCAACCGAAAATGCCCACCGAGACCACAGTACATGCATCGGCCCTCGCGTCTCCGGAGTGCCCTCTCCCCCTCGGACAGGCGAGCAAACCCCAGCTGCATGGGTTCACCCCCAGACAAGTCATCCCCAGGAGGCGTGGGAGGAGAGGGAGGCACGGGTGGGACAGCAAACGTAGGCACCAATCTGTTAGAAGACCTCCGCAGGTTCTCCTTAAAGGAAGGTCTCTCCCTGAGTCTGGTGTCAATCAAAATCAGGAAAGAAATAAGAGACTCGAGCTCAACTGGTAGGTCCTTAGCTGCAACCTCATCCTTCAAGGCATCCGAGAGACCATGAGAGAAAGCAGCGACCAGAGCCTCATTATTCCAGCCCACCTCTGCTGCCAGGGTACGAAACTCAATGGCGTATTCAGCTACGGATCGTGAACCCTGTCTGATGGACATAAGGAGCTTCGCAGCAGAGGCAGCACGAGCCGGCACATCGAATACCTTCCGAAGAGAAGCAACAAAACCGGAAAACTCGGCAACCACCGGATTGTTGTTCTCCCATAAAGGGCTGGCCCAGGCCAAGGCCTTGTCCGAGAGCAGCGAGATCAAGAAGCCCACCTTTGATCTCTCAGTAGGAAAGGCATGTGGCAGCAACTCGAAATAAATGCCCACCTGGTTAAGGAAACCTCGGCACTGAGTTGGCTCTCCCCCAAAGCGCTGTGGAAGAGGGGCAGAACCAGTCATACCCCGAAACACCGCAGGCGCAACAACAGGTGTCGGGGTAGACTCTGGCGCAACAACCGGAGCGGCAGTAGGAGCGAGCCCAGGAGCGACAACCGACCCATCGGCAACGGGAGCGAAATGAGCCGTGCGTTCAAGCAGGGTTTGCAACGCCACAGCGAACCGACCCAACAGGTGATCCTGCTGATCAAGTCTGGCAACCAGCGTGGGTAGCGAGGATGGCCCTGTACCGTCAGAATTCATGGCTTGGTCCTAATGTCACGGAACCATGAACCAGACGTACAACAAGAGATAAGTAAAAATAGAAGGCTTTATTGAAAATAAAGCTGTAAAGCAAAAGTCCAAACGGATGGTGAAACCGAGCAGAGTCTTTGCGAAGCCAGAGGTCAGGAACCAGAAGGGTAGTCAGACGAAGCCAGGATCAAGAACCAGCAGGGTAGTCAGACGAAGCCAGGATCAGGAACCAGCAGGGTAGTCAGACGAAGCCAGGATCAGGAACCAGCAGGGTAGTCAGACGAAGCCAGGATCAGGAACCAGAAGCAGCAGCAGTCTTAGAAGCATGTGAACACAAGAGGACCAAGCAAGGAACTGAAGCCACAGACCTCCTATATATATGAGCTAGGCATCCAGCTCCTCCCAGGGGAAGGAGGAGCCGCAGGGTGGAAGGCTACAAGAAACCCAGGACCCAAGATGGCCGCCAGCACATGTCAAACGAAGGAGAGCAGCAAGCAGGTAAGACCATGACAGACAATTCATTTATTACTTGTGTCTCATTTGTTTTTGCTTTCGGTGTATATTTGTTTTTTCATTTTTTTTGTAATTATTTCTTGTTACAGCTGTCTGGCCAATCCACATATAAGAAAATAAAAAAAGATCTGACAAGTGAATTTAAGTTGGCTTTAGTAAATTATTGCGACAAAGGTTTTCAGCAAAATATTTTGACTGAACAAGAATATAATTATATCACAGGAACATCGGGCAGACTGCTGATCTTCTATTGCCTGCCGAAGATCCATAAGGATATAGTAAACCCTCCAGGACGCCCGATTATATCGGGGATAGGCTCCTTAACATCGAACCTATCACAATATATCGATATCCTGCTGCAACCCTTGGTAAAAATTACCAAGTCCTATATAATGGACATAATCCAAATTATTGGGGTATTAGAGGGACTGGACGTCCAACCAGAGGGGATTATTAACACACTGGACATACAGTCCCTCTATACGATAATAGACCATACACAGGGAATTTCAGCCCTAAAAGAACAACTTAATTCCAGTGGTATTTTGCAGCAGGAACAAATACATTTCATATTAGAGGGTGTGGATCACATTCTTCACCACAATTATTTTTTCTTCAACAATGATTACTATTTACAGTTGAGGGGCACCGCCATGGGTACCAGGTTCGCCCCCAGCTATGCCAATTTATTTTTGGCCCAATGGGAATGTGAGGTCATAGATCCCAAGCTTGGGGGCGACCTGGTCCTATGGCGGCGCTACATCGACTATGTTATTTTTATTTGGAGAGATGATGAGAATGGACTGCAACAATTTATACAGGATCTCAATAAAAATCTATATAACACAAATAGAGAGAAGGTAGACTTCCTAGATATACAAATAATAAAAAAAGAAAATAAATACCTGTGTAACACCTATCACAAACCAACATCCACAAACTGATTTATTCTTTTCTCTAGCTGCCACTTGCCACAGTGGCTCATAAATGTCCCCCTCGGACGGTTCCGCCGTAATAGGCGCAACTGTACCGAAAATGAAAATTTTGAGGAGGAAGCCACTAAAATGAGTTTGCCGTTTAGAGAGAAGAATTATCCTGTGAAAATACTTGAGGAAGCATTGGGAAAAGTGAGACAGCTGGACAGAAAATCCTTTTTTGGAACTAAACCCCCACAGGACTTTGACAAAAAATCTGAGTTCAGAATAATCCTGCCCTATAATGCTCAATCAAGACAAATATCACAGTTGATTAAACGACACTGGCATCATGTATTATATGATAAAACAATTGGCCCTATATTACCGGCCCAACCACTCATTACTTATACCAAGGCTCCAAATCTGGGTATACAGATAGCTCCCTCAATAAAGGATAAAAAGAAAAAAACCAACATATCAGGTTGGTTGAACCCCAATGGTTTCTTTAGATGCGGAACGTGCATAGGATGTAGGAAAACAAAATTTCCCAAAAAAACGACGGAAATTTCCTCAACCCAGAACGCCTTCTCGATGACTGTAAAACAATCCCTGACATGTAACTCCTCCAGTGTGGTCTATCTAATCCAGTGCCATTGTCCCAAACAGTATATTGGCCGAACTAAAAGACAGCTTAAAGTTAGAATATCAGAACATCTCAATAATATCACAAAAGTATGTGAAAACAACCCACTATCCAAACATTTTAAAGAGATGCATAACAAAAGCTGCACAGGCGTGTTATTTATGGCGCTAGAGAAGATAGACATACACTGGAGGGGGGGAAATCACATGTCGAGAGCCGAATCTAGGCGTATCTATGATTTTGGGAGCATGATGCCAATGGGGCTAAACTAAGATCTAGAAATGTTTGGATTTTTATAGATACAGGGCCGTACGCCCGTGTGTCCACTGGGAATCACATGTCAGGCTGTTTATCAGCACTGTGATCCCCCTGGATCATGGGTGTACGTCCCCTGATCCTTCCCTGAATGTGTCTGACATACCACCACTTAATTCAACTTTGAAGTTAATGATTTTGAAAGACCAACTAGAAATCGCCTTATAGCTGGATTTAGCAATGATTTTTTTAAAATATGTGATATACAGTTGATTCAGTATGAACAAATACAACAAATATCAAAAAAACGCACCAATAGAGAAAAAAACGCATCACAAGAAAAAACGTTAAAAAAACCGCATCAAAAAAAACGCATGCACGAAAATACTTGAAAATTGATAAAATTATATTGTCTATGAACTTTGAAATAATTATAGACAGTTAGAGTAAGAAGAAATACCCTCAACATTGAGAAAATACCCATGTATGTGAAGGATCCACATTGAAGGAATCCATACTCCTTCTCTTTTATGGTACTGGTTTTTCCACGATACCATCCTTCTTTTCCCATGATCCTTTTTCTTACAAGATCACTGAAGGATATAAAAACCCACCATTTACTTGTAGGGGGAGATGCCACTGAGGAAGGGGAGAGTATAGGCATGCGGACAAGAATAGGCATTTCTATAGGGGTGCCGGATGGGTGTGTTGCGGATCCGCAATTTGCGGGTCTGCAACACACTACGGATGTGTGAATGGAGCCTTAAGGGGACATGGTGTGTATAGTTATGTTTTGGGCGAAGTTAGAGGCGTGGCCTAGTATGAAAAAATTTGACGCAACAAACATGTTGTTCCTCTTTGTGCTTTTGAAAAGTTGGGAGGTATGGCCATGTCGCCACCAGGAGTGATGCCGTTGGCCACTCGCTGGCACTGTTTTGGGGGCAATTGTGAAAAGCCAATAATACAAACCAAACACCAGCTTCTCTTTCCTGAGTGAACTTATGTTTTCAAGTTCGGCGTACAAGGTTCACTCATACAAGTTCACTCATCCAGGGATCTCAAGTCTCCCGGAGGTTCAGGGAGTCTCCCGCTATTAGATTGCGGCTCCCTGACACCCGCATGTGAAACAATATCTCCCGGAAAGGTTTATCTCAGTCAGATAGCAGAGCAGAGAGATAAGAGAAGTGACAGGACAGAGAGTTTACATTACAGGTTGAATTAACCCTTTAGGGTCAAATTGGCTTCTCAAGGAGATATATATGTTAAAGGCATCCCTTCTTCTGTCTCATTCAGTAGCTATAGAACTATTGAGAGAGATGTATTTTTTTTAAATACATTTACACATTTAACCCTACCTTTTTAATTATATTATTTACCCCAGTGTTAAATTCACCTCCCCTGGATGCTTGTTTTTTTCCTACAGTGGGGTAGATAATTACACACAGGCAGGGCCGGATTAAGAGCATCATGGGCCTGGTGCTGAGGATTTTGCTGGGCCTTTTTATGGAACTGCACTCAGTGTCTTAATTACATATATATTTTATCGATACCATTAAAGTATTTTGTTCTTGCAACTACCCCTTCATTTGGCGTCTATCTTGGCAACATGGAGGGGGAACACGGGAGGGGGACCCTGAGGGTGGGGGCACCCTCAGGGCACTATAGTGTCAGGAAAACCGCTTTGTTTTCCTGACACTATAGTGATCATTTAACATGACTATGAAGATTACTGTTTTCTAGCTGCTGTGGAATGTGGACAACAGCAGCTAGAAACAGTAATTTTCATAGAGCTGTGTTATGATTTATGGACACAGCACTCAGCATGCTTAGCCAGTCAGATTGAAGGCTGGCTAAGCATGCTGAGAGCTGTGTCTAAATAACATAACACATTAAAGGGATTCTGTCACCAGGTTTCACCCCTGTCAGCTAAAAATATGCTGATGTTCAGGGCGTCTTCACGATTCCTAATGTGGGCTTATAAATGTCATCTGTGGGCTTATTTAGCTAAAAAACAGCTTTTACTAACCTGTCAGTCAAACAAATAAGGTGCCCAAGGGGATGTTAATGGATGCAAGGTGTCGGCCGCACCCGCCGCCGTTCGTGCCCAGCGCCGCCTTTCCGGACTTCTGCGGCGCCTCCTAATCCTCTGTGCTGCCTCTCGCTCTCCCTCCCTCCCCCCTCCTCCTGCTGTAAGATCTCGCGCATACAGGGGTTGAGCAAAGTGCCGGCGCATGCGCACTTCGCTGTAAGAAGCCAAATGGAGAGGTCTGCACGGGCGCATCAGGCAGAGCCCTGTGCGCAAGCGCGAGATCTTACAGCAGAAGGAGGGGGGAGGGAGGGAGAGCGAAAGGCGGCACAGAGGATTAGGAGGCGGTGCAGAAGTCCGGAAAGGCGGCGCTGGGCACGAACGGCGGTGGGTGCGGCGGGCATCTTGCACCCATTAACATCCCCTTAGGCACCTTATTTGTTTGACTGACAGGTTAGTAAAAGCTGTTTTTTTAGCTAAATAAGCCCACAGATGACATTTATAAGCCCACATTAGGAATCGTGAAGACGCCCCGAACATCAGCATATTTTTAGCTGACAGGGGTCAAACCTGGTGACAGAATCCCTTTAAAGAAATTACTGTTTCTAGCTGCTGTGGACTAGCAGCTAGAAACAGTAATTTCTTTAATGTGTTATGTTATAGAGACTGAGCTCTCAGCATGCTAAGCCAGTCAGTAATTTTCATAGTGCTGTTATGATTTATGGACACAGCTCTCAGCATGCTTAGCCAGCCTTCTATCTGGCTGTGCTTCTTGAGAGTCACAGTCCACAGGCTCAGAAACAGCCTGTGGACTGTGACTCTCAAGATGCAAAGCCAGATAGAAGGCTGGCTAAGCATGCTGAGAGCTGTGTCCATAAATCATAACAGCACTATGAAAATTACTGACTGGCTAAGCATGCTGAGAGCTGTGTCCATAAATCATAACAGCACTATGATTGCCCTCCCTTCCAACTGGATGAGTTTATCTGATACCTGCCCTGCTCCAGAAGCTCCTGCTGTCTCACGGGCTGGTGTGGCTGAGCGCTGTGGGCCGTGTGCTGGTCGAAACTGCTGAGTAGGTTGTACACAGCACAGCGTGCAGGAGGGATAACCGCGGGCGCACTGAGGTCATATCCGGCGGGCCGGCATTACAGGAACCGCACCAGCTGCTCTGACGTCCTGCCGCCGGATATCCTGTGACGTATATCCGGCGGCAGGACGTCAGAGCAGCTGGTGCTGTTCCTGTAATGCCGCGGCCCGCCGGATATGACCTCAGTAGTGATGGGAAGTTCGGATCTTTCAGATGAATCGGTTCATGAATCGGATCTTCGGTTCACTTGCTGAGTCACTGACTGCTGAGCTGACTCGCAAGTGAACCGAAGACTCTAGGTGCCGGTGCGCATGCGCAGATGCTATCCATCCGATTCACTTGCTGCTGCTGACTCAGTCGGCTCTTCAGCTCGCTAATGAGTGAGTCCGGATCAGGAAGAGTGATTGATTATAGTGATAGTGAAGGGAAGCTGAGGCTGACGCCGGACAGGAGGACTCAGGAGCCTTCACTGTGGTGGGCATTGGTGTCTGTTGTGCTTTGTTACCCACAGTGACAACAGTCTGACACTGACAGTAGTACAACGAACCAAGTGAAGTGAAATGTGAATGCACGGGAAAAACTATGTGCTGAATTGATAACAGTATTACAGTAACACAGTCACTGGCTGATAATAAAATAGTCCCCACAGTCCCCACTTAACGGAATCCATAAAGGAGATGTGAACCCACCCTTAGTTATATAGCTACTGAATGAGATGCCTTTAACATATATATCTCCTGAGAAGCCAATTTGATCCTAAAGGGTTAATTCAACCTATAATCTAAACTCTGTGTCATCTGTCACTTCTCTTATCTCTCTGGGCCCCATAGCAAGAATCTAAATTGGGCCCCTATTCCCCTTTTATAGCCCCTCCCACTACCCATTCCAGGCCTCTCTCTTTGTTCCATGAACTATGTTCGCTGCTGTTTTATAATTTATGCCATCAGGGCCGGATTGGGATTACAAAACAGGCCTGGCACACAAAAGAGGCATAATAGATACAGTGTGTACAGATGTATAGTGTATACAGCAGTGTACTGATATGTGAGGAACGTGGTATAATATATGCAGTGTGTTCAGGTATATAGTATATACAGCAGTGTACTGATATATGAGGTATAAATGACAGCTCGTACCTCACATATCAATCCAATACTGTATATACAATATACCTGTACACACCATCTATTATACCTCGTACCTAACATATCAGTACACTGCTGTATATACAATATATCTATACACACTGCATATATTATACCTTGTACCTCACATATCAGTACACTGCAATATATATTATATATCTGTACATATTGCATCTATAATACTGTTTAATATATGCAGTGTGTGTGTGTGTATATATATATATAGATGTGAGGCATACAAGGTATAATACTGTAGATGCAGTGTTTATAGAAATATGTGGTCAGTTATACATTATAGTCACTGTGTGTGTGAAGTACATGAGGTAGTGGTAACTGTCTGAAGTATTATACATGAGTGAGCAATGAGTAAAAACAGGGCATGTAGGGGGGGGGGGGGGAAATGATGAAAAGTGGAGGACCTCCTCTTACCACTCCATTCCAGTCTGTATGGATCAATGCAGTGCTGCTTGTGAACTTCTAATACTTGCTGTTAGGGGTTGAAGGACCTGTGATGATGTCATCACAGGTCCTGGCAGATGTACCTTTGAAACCTAGGAACTACACCATTTTTGGTGCAGTTCCTTTGCTAGATTCTGCAGGACCTGTGATGCTGAAGATGATGTCATCACAGGTCCTGGCAGATGCACTGTTCTAACCTGGGAACTACACTTTACACTGTGCACTTCCCTTACAGGACCTGAGACGACTCAGAGCTGCTAGTGCTTGCCTTGCCTCAGCTCTGATTGGTTGGTGGGCGGGGAAGGGAGGGGCTGGCAGAAGCAGCTTCCACTCTAGGATCATATTACGCTCCTCCCGAGTCCCGCCCTCAGGCTCCCTGCTGCCAGCGTGAGGTGAGCGTCTCTGCATTGTCTGTGCTATGTGACGCTGCGCTGTGTACAACAGAGGACTTTTAACCCTCCGACGGCCTTTTGGCTGGCAGATGGGCCTATTTTATGGTGGGGCCTGGAGCTGCAGCTCCATCAGCCCCTACGTTAATCCGGCCCTGCACACAGGGTTTTAAAGAAAAAACTTCCTGACTCAGAACAAAGAGCCGACTCAGCGAGTCAGCAAGTGAATCCAAGCATCCGCGCATGCGCAACCTAAGCTTTGGTTCACTTGCTTCTTGTCATCTCAGCGAATGAACCGAAGATTCGATTCATGAATCGGTTCATTTGAATGAACTGATTCAAATGAACCGATTCATGTGAATCATCCGAACTTCCCATCTCTAGTAGCAGTGTCCCCTTCTTGGCGCGTGCGCACAGTGCAAGAAGCCGCCGATGCCAGCAGTCCGCAACGGTGCATCAGGCCGAGCCTGTGCGCACGCACGGGATCTCAAAGCGGGAGGAGGGGGAGGGAGGGAGAGGCGGCACTGAGGAGTAGAAGCGGCGCTGGGCACGAACGGCGATGCGTGCGGCCAGGCACCATGCATCCACAGACCTCCCTGCTTGGGCACCTTAATTCAATGGTTGACTGGTTAGTAAAACCTGTTTTTCCGCAGAATAAAGCCACAAATAGCTTTTATAAGGCCACCTTAGAAATCAGAATGCTACCCTGGACATGAGCAGATGTTTAGCTCACAGGGCTTATAGGTGGTGACAGAATCCCTTTAATCATATACATAAATATGATAATTTGGGGCAGGGTAATGAGCCCAGTCCTCCACACCATAGAGCAAAGTGTGCAGATACTGCATATGTTTGGAAAATGTACTAAAAAGTTCGTGAAATATTAAAAAAAGAAAACCTCCCTGAAATGGGTTTTTGCAGGTTGGGATGACATCATGTCTGACTCATTCCTACTCCTGAGGTAAAATGAATTTAAATCATTGCCTTCCATGTTGAGCCTTGTAATGGAGGGACATCACCCTGAGGACATATCTCCAGCTAGGTGGAGCGTTCCTCCTCTCTATAATCACTGCATGGAATCACAGGACATTGCTACCTGTGGTATAACATACGGCACGACCCCGGCTGTCAGCGCCACACGGTCGCCTCAGTGAGGAGCTCCACAGGTCGCCTCACACCAGCAGCCCGCTCTCCGGATTCTGAGCACTCTGATTGGCTAACAGTTGAGGATATCCACCAATCAGAGAGCTTAGAACGCTGAGGCCGAGCGCAGAGAATGTAGTGGGCTTTCGTGTTACTAGGTCGTCTACCTACTCCGTGTGGCCCCGGCCTCACTGTGTGCAGGGCCCGGCCTCACTGGTACTGCATGCACTCTCTGAGACCCACGAGGTCAGAGCAGTGACTGCCTGTAGTAGTCATATACTGTACGGGTGACCCATTTACATTGTGCAGCAACTAAAAGCGTTTCCATTCTTTAGGGTCCTGAATTTGGCTCTGGTCTTTTTTTTTAAGTGTAAATACAGCCAGAATAATAAGCGCTGTTTTTTTTTGGGGGGGGGGGGGGGGTTTTTTTTTTTTTTGTTGCTTTTTTGTCACCTGTGGTTTTCTGGAATTTATGCACACACTGGGGGAGATTTATCAAAACCGGTGTAAAGGAAGCTGGTTTTGCCCATAGCAACCAATCAGATTTCACCTTTCATATTTCAGAGCTCCTCTGGAAACTGAAAGGTGGAATCTGATTGGTTGCTATGGGCAAAACCATCGCCCCCATCACTGGCCTTTTCTTCATTGTGTTTCCCCCCTGTACAGAAGGTGAAAATATGCCAAAAGCTCAGGCATGCTGAGTTGTTTTTTTTTAAAAAGGAAGTGAGAAATAAAATAAAAAATTACCCAAAAAAGTGAAGTGCAGAAAAACAACACTTAAAAACATACGCATGAAAGCAGCCTTACTGCAGATTTTCCCATTGACATCAACAAGGATAAAGAGCGTCATGAAAAGTAAAATGTGAAAAGAAAATCATAATCGCAGTTTCCATTGAAGCAGTTCCGGGAATTTGCTTAAGGGCTCATGCACACACCTGTATTAGGCTACATGCACACGCCCGTTCTGTGTTTTGCAGTCCGCAAATTGCGGATCCGCAAAACACGGATGGCCTCCGTATGCGTTCTGCAATTAAAGGAACAAACAGCCATTGATATAACTGGTTATTCTTGTCCACAAAACGGACAAGAATAGGACAGGTTATATTTTTTTTGCGGGGCCACAGAACGGAGCAACGGATGCACACGGAGTGCTGTCCGCATCTTTTGTGGCCAAAACTGCGACTCGGATGTGGACATGTGCATGAGACCTTATCTGCATTCTTGCTGATCGGATGCGGATCCATTTATTTCAATGGGGCCACAAAAAATGCAGACAATACACTGTGCGCTGTCCACATCTGTGGATCTGTTTCACTGAACTGGCCTTTAGAAAAGGCTGTTGTCACACAGTTTTTTCTCTTAGCATTTTTGGCACTGCATGAAGGGGTCAACTGCTCTAACCCCGAAACGCGTATGGTAAACGGACCCCATATTTGGAAGAAAGACTAAGACTTTCGGTCGACTTTGGAGGCGAGGGTTTTAAATAAAAAATTGATCCCGTGAACGCCCGCTGTAGGAGGTCCTTGCTTGATAAGGGAAATTCACCTTCAGCAAGACTACGCGAACTTCCGGCAGGAGTGTGGGGAATCTTTGGAGGAACAAACAGCGCTCGTGAACAAGGCACCGATACAGCCAACAGGTGCAACGAGACGAAGGTAGGAGACCCCTACTAAGAAGCCTCCGGGTAAGACCGAATTGTCCTTGAAGTAAGCGATCGATTTTGAATATTATACAGCGGGACGCCGCTGTTGCAGCCTAAGGAGCGGGACGCCGCTCTATGTACAGCTGTTAAATAACTGAGACTCGAATATTGGAGTGTCATCGATCGAAAAATGGGATCTAAACATTTGAGACTGTATTACCATTATTAATGTGGACTTTCAGAGTTGTTTTTATGAATTTTTGATACAACCAGCGTTTATCGATTTTTATCGAATATTGTTTTTTATCGAATATTATTGATTCTGTGTGGATTGTTGATCTTACTGTTGCTCGAATTTGTCTATAATGAAGTTTTATTTATTACACTAATAATACTGTGAATTTTATCGTTGAGCCATATATTATCAAGATATCAATAAATTTGCATTCATTAATACCCACTGTTCCCATTTACTTTAGAGAGTGCCCTTCTATTTTTATTAAATCTTAGGGTCAGTTCACATGACTTTTTGCACGTATTTTGACGCGTAATACGCCTATAAAGTGCCTCTCATTCATTTTAATGGGTGTCAGCAGTTGCTTCTTTTTTACACGTGTAAGGGCTCTTTCACACTTGCGCTTTTGTTTTCCGGCATAGAGTTCCGTCGTCGGGGCTCTATGCCGGAAAAATCCTGATCAGGATTATCCCCATGCATTCTGAATGGAGAGAAATCCGTTCAGGATGCATCAGGATGCCTTCAGTTCAGGACCGGAACGTTTTTTGGCCGGAGAAAATACCGCAGCATGCTGCGCTTTTTGCTCCGGTCAAAAATCCTGAACACTTGCCGCATCGACGGATCCGGAATAATAGCCCATTGAAATGTATTATTCCGGATCCGTCCTAACATCTTCAGTTGTTACGATGCAACAACGGATCCGGAAGTTGCGTCTGCGCCTGCGACAGGAAGTAGGAAGGACTTGGCTGGCGCGAAAAGAGACTGATCCGGAAATCCTGAAGCCAACATCAACGGATCCGGAAAAAAATTGTTGATGTTGGCTTCAGGATTTCCGGATCAGTCTCTTACCAAAAAAGCCGGAAAGACGCATCCGGAAAGAAAAAATCATGCGTTCTTCTTACGCGTTTTTCCAGATCCGGCGTGTAATTCTGGCAAATGGAGTACACAACGGATCCGGACAACGCAAGTGTGAAAGAGCCCTAAAAAAGTAGCGTAAGAAACAGCGTGCCCTATCTTGGGGCAGAATCAGCGCTGATTTTCTCATTCTAATTAGGGTCCATTCACACATCCGTGTGTGTTTTGCAGATCCGCAAAACACGGACAGCGGCAATGTGCGTTACGCATTTTGCGGACCGCACATTGCCAGCACTAATAGAATATGCCTATTCTTGTCCGCAATTGCGGACAAGAATAGAACATGAATATAAAAAGAAATGTCGCACTAGAATGAGATGGGGATCCAACAGAGGTGCACCCACTAACAGACACCACCCAGTCTGATAGTAATAAAGTGTATAAACGAATAGAAGTGGGGCACACTCTTAAGTATGGGGATCTTTATTGACACAATAATAATATCACAGTGAATAACAATATATAAAACCGACACAATGTAGATAAGAAATCAATATATATCAATATATAAAAACTGACACGATATAATGGCGGTAAAAGAGTAATTAATGAACAAGAAAAATGGATAAGATCAGTGCATATTTAAAACGAGCAATAAATAAGCGAACAATAAAAATAGAATTAAATAAACAATGGTCATAAGATAGCAATATAAATAAGATCCCAATAAATATATGGATTTTCGTGGAGAATAATGTTCCCTCATGCACTGAAGTCCACTCCGGTACCAGTCCTAATATCAAATGTTTGGAGGAAATTATAGTTCCAAGTACATGCCGGAAGTGGGGGTCCGCAATTCCGTATCCAGCCATAGAAATGAATCGGTCCGAAATTTTGTTCCGCAGAAAGCGGAATGAAATTGCGGACGTGTGAATGGACCCTAAATGGGAAGCAGAAAAAAATGCACCTAAATTTGAGGCAGAAAAATCTGCTTGGATTCAGCGCTGATTTTTTCACAGATGTATTTTAGAAATCAGCTGTGTGAAGAGACCGTAACGGCAGCGCAGAGGAGGAAACTAAGACCATTTTTTTATACATGTGCCCCAATATCGGGCTACTTTTAAAGGGAACCTGTCACCAAAAAATCGCTTATTAAAAGGGTTCTGCACTTTCATTTAACTGATGATCTAACCGGCTTCTCATTTAACCGGCTTCAGTCTCGCTACAGCACATGCGCCCGCTCTGTATGCGCAGGTAGAGAAGATGCCGGGCACGATTATGTAAGGCTGGCGGGCGCATGCGCTGTAGCGAGACTGAAGCCGGCGCTTGTACGAGCCGGAGTGTACGAGCCGGAGCCGGGATCGCGCTACAGCAGCCCTTTACTGCGCATGCGGGCTGAGAGCGCGGTCCCGGCACTGAGATGCCAATCAAGGCGGCGGGAGGCGGGGAGAGCAGGATTGGAGACGACTAGGCCGCTGCCCCCTTGACTTCAAGCCTGACTTGAAGCACGGGGCAGCAGCTGAATAAAACATCGATTTCTCAATGAGGCTAAATGCTGGAAAACGAAGAAAAAGTGCAATAGGACACTACTATGTAGCACTATAAGGTACTCTGAACAGCTTAATAAGCGATTTTTTTCGTGACAGGTTCCCTTTAAGGCCTTATGCACGCGACTGTTGTGTGTTTTGCGGTCCGCAAATTGCGGCTCGGATCCGGACCAAAACAACGTTCGTGTGCATGAGGCCTAAAGGGAACCTGTCATCAACTTTATGCTTACCTCACTGAGGGCAGTGTAAATTAGTGACAAATGCAGATTTCAGCGGTCTGTCACTAATGAGCTAAAAGTAGGTGGTTGCTGAGAACCAGCATCATAACCATTGCAGCCCAGACCTTGAGAAGAGTCAAATCTACTTGATAAGGCCTCATGCACCTCACCGTTGTGTGGGTCCGCATCCGAGCCGCCGTTTTGGCAGCTCGGATGCGGACCCATTCACTTAAATAGGGCCGCAAAAGATGCGGACAGCACTCTGTGTGCTGTCCGCATCCGTGGCTCCGTTCCGTGTCCGCGCTTTGCGGACAAGAATAGGCATTTATATTGCTGGCGCCCGTTCCGTTCCGCAAATTGCGAACCGCAAAAAACAGCACGGCCGTATGCATGAGGCCTAAGGCCTCTTTCACACGGTCTTGTCCGGATGCGTCCCGGTGCATTGCGGCAAACCCGCGCTAGTAGGAACGCAATTGCAGTCAGTTTTGACTGCGATTGCGTTCCGATGTTCAGTTTTTATTGCGCAATGTGCAATGTGTTTTGCACGCGCGTGATAAAAAACCGACTGTGGTACCCAGACCCGAACTTCTTCACAGAAATTCAGGTTTGGGTTAGGTGTTGTGTAGATTGTATTATTTCCCTTTATAACATGGATATAAGGGAAAATAATAGCATTCTGAATACAGAATGCATAGTAAAATAGGGCTGGAAGGGTTAAAAAATAAAAATGTAAATCACCTTAATCCACTTGTTCGCGCAGCCGGCATCTCTTCTGTCTTCATCTGTGAGCAATAGGACCTTTGATGACGTCACTGCGTTCATCACATGATCCATCACCCTTTCTTTGAGTGACAGGTTAGTAAAACCTGTTTTTTAAGCAAAATAAGGCTACGGATCACAATTATAAGCCCACAATAGGAATCCTGATGAGGCCCTTAACATCAGCATATGTTTAGCTGACAGGGGTGAAACCCGGTGACAGGATCCCTTTAACTTTTAAATGACAAACCGTTGAAATCAACGTATGGGCAGCACGTAGTATGGGCAGCACAAAGTTGATGACAGGTTCCATTTAAATAGACTGTCCTAGTTAAATTGCCAGCACTGCCTCTCCAGTCCTCCCAGCCTGTATACTGCATGAGACTGCAGCAGCCGGATCACTGGCCTCAGCGGTCTCGCACCATATACTGCTGAGCCAAGTAACAATATGCTCTCACATTATAGTCAATGATTGGCTGCAGCGGTCACATGCGGTATACAGGCACATCATCATTGCAGCCATGAGGAACAAAGGGGGACTGAACTTACTATTAGAAGTATAACCAGTTAATATAACTATTATTTTAACCCTTGCCATTTTTTTTTATCTTGGACACGACCTATAACATGATTATATTGCAACTGGGACACTTTGCAGTGCATTTCAGTCCTCGTTTATACTACATGCTCTCAGTAAATTTTATTTCGTAGAAACTTTATTTGACCCTGGAACTTATGGCATACCTTTCTCAAATGATTAACCCCCAGTTATTATAGCCACAGACTCTCTGCATACATCTGTGCAAGCACCGCGTGAAGGTAAAGAATGTCTCTTCATCTGTCAGTCAAGTAATTTGTGAACTTTAGTTTTTAGAACCCAGGAATGATAGTCATAAATGTCGATTCTCTGAATGTTAGCTCTTATCACAGAATCCACCGTGCTCCTGTAGACTTTGGTGCAGAAATGCTGCTGATTTGAGGCATATCTCACTCTTTTGCGCTGCAATGGGTGAAAATCCACAGCAGAAATTCTGCACCACTGGTTAATTTCCACTGCGGATAGACTCCCCTGCGTGTGGATGAAGATTGCTAAAAACGCATTCACTTTGCTGGTGCCGTACTGTGGAACTGCTGCACGAAAATGTGTGACGGCAAATCTGCAACATTTCAGTCACATGCAGATGTACCCTTAGGCCCCTTTCACAGGGGCGAGAATTCCGCGACGGTGGAATGCGTGAGGTGAACGCATTGCACCCGCACTGAATCCGGCACTATTCACTTCAATGGGGGCTGTTCAGATGAGCGGTGATTTTTAACGCATCACTTGTGCGTTGCGTGAAAATCGCAGCATGTTCTATATTCTGTGTTTTTCTCGCAACTGTTGTCGCAAATTCTACGACACACTTCTTCGTTTGTGTGGCTCCAAATCAGTTAGGATTATAAGTGTGAGCTCATACAGCTTTCTTAATGCGACCAATACAGGCTGGTATCATGGAAAATATGCAGTACTTTATTCCAGTCACATACACTTATATAGGCAATATGAGGTAGACAAAAGGGTGGTCCTAAATGAAAGTTTATTGGCGCTGTGACAAAAAGGGAGTAGTTTACTAACTTTATTCCTGAGTTTCATTGGCACATTTGAAACTAGCAACTTAACTCCTCCTTTCTTTCACCAATGATCTTACAACAAAGAGAAAATGTACACGAGGCTCTTAATTATTTTTTTTTGCCATCTAGTGGAGCAGAGAGAGAAAGAAATAAAATCCTGTCTCTCACACAACGCAGGCCCCATAGAAATGAATGGGTCTGCGTGAAAATCGCATCCGCACTTGCTTGGAATTTTCACGAATGGTTGCTAGGAGATGATGTAAGTAAATTGATAAAAGTCAATTTACTGTATTATTTTCCCTTATAACATGGTTATAAGGAATAATAATAGCATTCTTAATACAGAATGCTTGCTAAAATGTGGCTTTAGGGGTTAAAAAAATTAATAAAAATTAACTCACCTCATCCTGTTGTTCACGCAGCCGGCATCTTCTTCTTTCAGGACCTGCAAAAGGACCTTTGATGACATCACCGCACTTCATTCAGAAGGACCTACACTGACATCACCGCTCTTACCACGTGGTGAGTCTGATAACATCATCAAAGGTCCTTTGGCAGGTCCTGAAAGAAGAAGAAGAAAGAAGACGATGCCGGCTGCGCGAACAACAGGATGAGGTGAGTTAATTATTATTTTTTTAACCCCTAAAGCCACATTTTAGTAAGCATTCTGTATTAAGAATGCTATTATTTTCCCTTATAACCATGTTATAAGGGAAAATATTAAAATATACAGAACACCTAACGCAAACCCGAACTTCAGTGAAGAAGTCCGGGTCTGGGTCTGGGTACCACAGTCAGTATTTTATCACGCGCATGCAAAACGCTTTGCACCCGCGCAATAAAAACTGAACATCGGAACTCAATTGCAGTCAAAACTGACTGCAATTGCGTACCTACTCGCACAATTTTCCCTGATCGCAGACGCACCGCATCCGGACACGCTCGTCTGCAAGGGGCCTTAAAGTTGAATGAGTCTGGATCCGTATGTGGCAGCTGCACGGATGGTGCCCATACATTGGGGTCCGCAAATTACAGTCCCCAATGCACGGGACAGCCGTGTGCATGAGGCCTTATGCAGTGTGTTAATTCATGCTGTGGATTGATTACACCCATGGCCATATCTGCCAGAAAAATCCCATGTGTGGACGGCATGTTTCACGCACAGGTTTATGAGCAGTGACTTAGGGCTCGGCTACATGATGAAATGAGTCAGGCCTCATTTATGTTGCAGCAACGTCGCGTGACATTTTTTGTATTGATAGCCAATGGTGTCGCACTGCAACATACAACACTCTGCGACTCCGACACGATAGTTGCACAAAAATCGATCCAAGTTGGCTTTTTGTGCGACTGTCGCCTTGCAGTCACATGTCACAATGTGACACCTTTGGCTATCATCACAAAAAATGTTGCGCGAGATAAATGTCACGCGACTCATGTTGCAGCGTAGCTGTACCTATTTTGCCACATGATTTGCTGTCGCTCGACCAATGTCGTTGCGTAGTGTACCATTGGAAATGGAGCTTGATTAGTGCAATGTTCTAATTGACTCACTAGGGGCGCTCTCTGGTCCGAGTGAATGGTCTGACTGAGAAAGTCAATTGAGCCTGTTTGTCGTGCTAAAAGTTGAAGCAAAAAGGAAGCTAAAAATCCAGGACAGGAAGCGGAATACATGGACTGATTTCAAAAAATTATATACAGAAAATCATCCACCCATTTTTGTAAAAAAAAAAAATTATAAATAAATTACATTGAATATTTACATAGACACATTTTAATATGTTTTTAATTTTTTTTAGACTGAACCGTGTGGTCAGATGATAGCATTGTTGCACTGATTTGCTTTCTTTCCACTTCTTCCATATCTAGGTCCACAGAATCCCACGACAGTAAATGACACACGACACACTGTCCCAAAGTCCCACAAGGCTCCATGACATGAGAATATATAACTCGTGGAATACCGGTACTTTTTTAATAATCTTTATATCTTACTTTTAGGCTCCATTCACACGTCCGCAAAATGTGTCCGCATCCGTTCCGCAATTTTGCGGAACGGGTGCGGACCCATTCATTCTCTATGGGGACGGAATGGATGCAGACAGCACACAGTGTGCTGTCTGCAGCCGCAATTGCGGAGCGCGGCCCCGATTTTGGGTCCGCAGCTCCGCAAAAAGATAGAGCATGTCCTATTCTTGTCCGCAGCTTGCGGACAAGAATAGGCATTTCTATGGGGGTGACGGGCTGGTGTGTTGCGGACCCGCAATTTGCAGGTCCGCAACACACCACGGACGTGTGAATGTAGCCTGAGGATGAGATTTGATCACAGGTCTAAAGCTGGCTACACACATTCAATAGCTGCTGGCCAAAGGAACATTCACCGATAGCTATCTCTCCCGTCTTCCCCATACACATTCGGCTTGGGGAGGGGAGAAAGACCCTACCACTCCTGCATAACTGCAGTACGCAGCCCTGCAGGGTGAGCGGTATGTGAGGTCACAGGGGTAGTTAACAAACCGAGGGTTGCTCTTGGTACTCACAGTTTTTATATACCCTGGGCAGGCGTACAGCAGTGATGGAGAGGCTGGAACATGGATCCTCTGGGGCACTCTCTGTGTATAGGGACCAGGCCAGGTGGTAGGTGAGGTGCCCTGGGTGTTGTAGGTTTAGTGTGCCTGTGGCAAGATCCCTTAAAGTTCGTGACGCCAGTGCCGGTAACGGTGGCACACCGATTTATTGTAGGAAGAATTGAGGTACACACAGTTGCAGTGAACCAGAACTTCTTTTTACTGAACAGTTCAACTATGTACAGTCTTCAGTTAGTTTCATATGTATAATGTTGAATACAGGCAGGCTTCATGCAAATGGCAGGCAAAGTCTTTGCAAGATACTCAGAGGGAATAACACTTACAGATCAGGCTGTACTTTCCTCAGATCCTGTCTGGCTTTCACCAAGGCCCGTATGCCCTATTGCTGGCTTTATCCTTGGGTAGGGAAAACTTACTCTGGTAATAATCCTCTTGCTGTAAATATCCTTCTGCCCTTCAGCTTTCTATTTGGCTGGATAAAAGTGGCTCTGCACTGTACTTGGTAAGGTGCTATATGTCCTCAGGAGGTAACTTCTTCCCCTGGAAGCAAGCTAGGAGCCTGGGCTATCTAGCTGCATGTCAGAAGCTGCTCCCCAGTTATCTTCTGGTTAAAGTGCACACTGGCTTCTGAACACACACTCCTGCCTCTCTGGACTGGACCTGACTATATATACTAGGGATTCCCTAGCTCCCTCTACTGCCTAGGAGGAGGAACTACACCCCTAACAGGCCTGGTACACAGGAGATAATATGAAAGTACACATTACAATGCAATGTAAAATACCATAACCATGTTCCACAGGAGGTGGAGAATAACGTGACCCAATTGACCCTTGAGTAGTGCCCACCCTTACGTAGTGGGACACTACATAACCTTATCTCACTGGAGTGCAAAAGGATATTTTCGCCCATCCTACATTATGTCGAGGGAAGAGTCGGAAGTCCCTATCCACATTAATGTGTCAGCTGAATCCACCGTTCCCGGCAGGTTCGGCCGACAAAAGTATAATGTGTATGGCCCATGGGCCAGCCGCATGCAGATCGTGACCCCATTCACTTGAATGGGGTACGCAATCCGTCCGTTCCGCAAAAAGATAGGACAAGTTCTATTTTTTTGTGCAATGGAAGCACGGAACAGCACCCCGTGAAAGCACTCCGTAGTGCTTCCGTTCCATTCCGCACCGCATCTCTAGATTTGCGGACCCATTCAGGTGAATGGATCCGCATCCGTGATGCGGAATGCATGGCCACGGCAGACACACGGTCGTGTGCAAGAGGCCTTAGACTGCACTACTGAGAGATGACATGTGCCATTTGTGCCCATTTCTACCGGGTGAATTGTTGTCACTGAGACCTTGTGTAGATGTAATTTATTGCAATCTGACTTGAATATATGTGCGTACATGTGACCCTTGATGTAGGCGGTAATATGCATGCACACAAGGCCTCCATGACAGCCCTGCAGGAATCAGACTTGTTGTCATCAGAATCAGGAGCATAAAAGTAAGATATGAAGTTTGACATCTGTAATTTAGAGGATAGGTTTCCTTGAACATGTATTTTCCAGGATGACTTATGTTACCCCTATCCACTCCTAGATGTTAGAGGCCTGAGGTATGGTACAACGTAGTAGACAGACATTTTCCTGCAGATACAATCGGGGTTGGGTAAAATTCAGATTCCAGCAGATAGTCTGATCACAGCACTTCACAAGGTTGAACCTCATTTGAAATGGTGATTGCCGGTCCCTCTGAGATGTTTGCCAGTAGAAGGGGCCACAGCACTCTAGCGACTATTGATGTCTCTTCCTTGCCAAGTGATATCAGGTCCACCTGACACCGGGCCTCCAGCTTAGGGCTCATGCACAAGACCGTGGTTTTTGTCCGCATCTGATCCACAATTTTTGCAGGTTGGATACCAGTCCATTCACTTCATTGGAGCCACAAAAGATGTGGACAGCACACTGAGTGCTGTCTGCGTCCGTATGTCCGTTCCGTGGTCCTGCAAAAAATATTTGGACAAGGATAGGACAGTTCTATAGAGGCCAGGATGTTCCATTCTGCAAATGTGGAACACACATGAACGGGATCCGTGTTTTGCGTGAGCCCTTAGTCTCATTCAATTAAATGGGGCTAAGCTGCAATACCAAGCACAACCACTATATAATGTACGGCGCTGTGCTTGGTAAGCTACTGTATGAAGAGACTGTGGCTTTCGTTCAAGCTCAGTGGCCCCCTGAAAGCTGATCATTCAGGTTTTGGGAGTCAACCCTCCCCCCCTCCCTTTAGCAATCAGATATTGATGACCTACCCTGGGGATAAATAAAATATTGTAAAGTACCACAAAAAAATAAAAAGAAATGCATTATTTACTAGAAACCACATACAATAAGCCTTGCATGTTTAGTATCCCCATAACTGTAACAATAAGTGTTATAACCTTACTATTTATACTTTTTAAAGCTTTTTTTCTTCTTACTTCTTGAAGCAGCACATTCCAGTTTTATCTATAAAAGGAAAGTCCGCAACGCAAAAAGAGGCAAAGGTCAGCTCCAAGCAGTGGCGTGCCCAGAGTGTTTGGCACCCGGGGCGGGTCATTTCTCTGGCACCCCCCCAATACTTGACCACATACATCTTACATCCAGGGACATCTCCTGTCATGTAGACCTTATCTTTCCTCTTCTCCTCCGTTAGACCGCCATGAGAAATTCTTTCAGCCACATCTCGTCTCTACAGAGTTTGTAACACAGACATGTTAGATTTCTCAATTTTAACATCAACCTCCCCACCCCCAATACTGTGCCCGTTGTGCCCCCCAATGCCCCAGGTACTATACTGCTGAAAAAATAGTGACCCTAATAGACATAATTGGAGTCCTTTATCAAACTGGTGTAAAGTGGAACTGGATTTCCAAAAGAGCTGTCAAAAATGAAAGGTGGAATCTGATTGGTTGCTATGGGCAACTAAGCCAGTTCTACTTTACAACAGTTTGATAAATTACCCCAAATGTCCCTATAGTGTCTACAGCAGCTATAATGTCCCCTAGAGTGTTGCCAGTAATAATAATATCACCCTATATTGTGCTCCAGGTAATAATCCCTGTATAGTGTCCCCAGAAATAATAGAATGGCCCCTACAGTGCCTCCTTAATAGCAAGGCCCCCATGCTGCCCCTCACACAGTAATTTCCCCCATACTTCCCCTCACACAGTAGTGTCCATCACACAGTAATTTCCCCTATACTGCCCCCCACACAGTAATTTCCCCCATACTGCCCCCCACACAGTAGTCCCCCCACACAGTAGTATCCCCCCACGCTGCCCCCACACAGTAGTGTCCCCCACACAGTAGTGTCCCCCACGCTGCCCCCCACACATTAGTCCCCCCCATGCTGCCCCCCACACAGTAGTCCCCCCCACACTGCCCCCCACACAGTAATTTCCCCCACACAGTAGTGTCCCCCCACGCTGCCCCCCACATAGTAGTGTCCCCCACGCTGCCCCCCAAACAGTAGTGTCCCCCACACAGTAATTTCCCCCACACTGCCCCCCACACAGTAGTGTCCCCCCACACAGTAATTTCCCCCACACAGTAGTGTCCCCCACACTGCCCCCACACAGTAGTGTCCCCCACGCTGCCCCCCACACAGTAGTGTCCCCCACACAGTAGTGTCCCCCACGCTGCCCCCCACACAGTAGTGTCTCCCACACAGTAGTGTCCCCCACACGGCTCCCCACACAGTAGTGTCCCCCACACAGTAATTTCCCCCACACAGTAGTGTCCCCCACGCTGCCCCCACACAGTAGTGTCCCCCACGCTGCCCCCCACACAGTAGTGTCCCCCACGCTGCCCCCCACACAGTAGTGTCCCCCACGCTGCCCCCCACACAGTAGTGTCCCCCACATTGTCATCCCTCCCATAATAAATTGCCCCCCCCACTGTGTCACACAGTATCCCACCATATTCCGCCCACGTCCTCCTGTGTGCACCCCCCTCATGTCCCCCAAAGTTGCCACATTATAATATAAAATAAAAGTTTGCCCCCACACGTCCTCTGTCCAGTGTGCAGCCCGGCCCCCTCATGACCCCCAAAGTTGCCACATTATAATATAAAATAAAAGTTTGCCCCCACACGTCCTCTGTCCACCCCGGCCCCCTCATGTCCCCCAAAGTTGCCACATAAAAGAAAAAAGAAACCCTAAGGCTGGGTTCACACGGGCGTTGCGGGAAAATGTGCGGGTGCGTTGCGGGAACACCCGCGATTTTTCCACGCGAGTGCAAGACATTGTAATGCGTTTTGCACTCGCGTGAGAAAAATCGCGCATGTTTGGTACCCAAACCCGAACTTCTTCACAGAAGTTCGGGCTTGGGATCGGTGTTCTGTAGATTGTATTATTTCCCCTTATAACATGGTTATAAGGGAAAATAATAGCATTCTGAATACAGACTGCATAGTAAACTAGCGCTGGAGGGGTTAAAAATAAATAAATAATAATTTAACTCACCTTAGTCCACTTGATCGCGTAGCCCGGCATCGCCTTCTGTCTCCTTTGCTGAACAGGACCTGTGGTGAGCATTAATTACAGGTAAAGGACCTTTGGTGATGTCACTCCGGTCATCACATGATCCATCACCATGGTAAAAGATCATGTGATGGATCATGTGATGACAAGAGTGACGTCACCAAAGGTCCTTTACCTGTAATTAATGCTCACCACAGGTCCTGTTCAGCAAAGGAGACAGAAGGAGATGCCGGGCTGCGATCAAGTGGACTAAGGTGAGTTAAATTATTATTTATTTATTTTTAACCCCTCCAGCGCTGTTTTACTATGCATTCTGTATTCAGAATGCTATTATTTTCCCTTATAACCATGTTATAAGGGAAAATAATAATGATCGGGTCCCCATCCCGATCGTCACCTAGCAACCGTGCGTGAAAATCGCACCGCATCCGCACTTGCTTGCGGATGCTTGCGATTTTCACGCAGCCCCATTCACTTCTATGGGGCCTGCGTTGCGTGAAAAACGCAGAATATAGAGCATGCTGCGATTTTCACGCAACGCACAAGTGATGCGTGAAAATCACTGCTCATGTGAACAGCCCCATAGAAATGAATGGTTCGGTATTCAGTGCGGGTGCAATGCGTTCACCTCACGCATCGCATCCGCGCGGAATACTCACCCGTGTGAAAGGGGCCTAAAAGCTAAATACTTACCTGCACTTGCTTGCAGAGTCCCGGTGTTCCGCCACTTTTCTATACCCGGACAAAAGTCTATACCTGGAAGTGATGTAGCTGCACCGGAAGTCACGTGGACGCGTTGGAATCAGCTGGAGGAGGGGGTGTGCGCGCTGCGCAAGCGCATTCGGCTAAAGTATAGTAATCTGGCAGAACGCCGTGAGCCCGTAATCTACATTAATTTGTACCCTCGCGGGCTCGCTTCGCTCGGGCTCGCTGCGCTCGGCATTTGCTAAAACTGACTCTATGTCGCCATTGATAGTAAAGAAAGAAATGGATAGTAAAGAAATGGAGGGCTGGGAAAATGCAGGGGCGTTCTGCCAGATTAACATACTTTAGCCGAATGCGCACACCCCCTCCTCCAGCTGATTCCAACGCGTCCACGTGACTTCCGGTACAGCTACATCACTTCCGGGTATAGACTTTTGTCCGGGTATAGAAAAGTGGCAGAACACCGGCACTGTGCTGCTGAGTCCCGGCACAGGGGCCCGCGATGACGTCATCATGCGCACCTGCGCCTGGATTTCACTACCGCATAGGCTTCAGGCCTACTATGCCTGAAGCCTATTGCGGTGATCGGCGGCGGGGCAGAGAACTATGCGTTCCGCTCCCTGCTGCAGTATGTGGGACTGGGTCACGGGTGTCAGCGCTTCAGCAATGAGTGCTTCTATCTGTATTGATGGAAGCGTTCATTGCTTCTGGGCCTGCTGGCACCGCCCCCCCCAGGCACGCCACTGGCTCCAAGCAATCCTAGGTGCGTCTTATGGGCCGGTGCGTTTTAGAGGGCGAAAAATACGGTCCTCAAACCAGCTATTGTCTGAAGCAGAGAGAAGATACCAGGACCACACAGAGGAGAAGCCAGCTGCTGCAGACGGGACCAGGGCCAGGTGACTGCGAGGGGGGGGGCGCCAAAATGTAGCTTCACTTGTGTTGACAAAAATCCTTGCACCGGCCCTGCCTGGGGAGGATGGGTTCCTCTGCAGCGTACTCAAGTTAGGTTTAAAAATGTTCCTGGGTGTTGTAGTGCAATTGTGACACTAACCTGAGACAGCTGACTCTCTGCAATGGCAGGTGATGATAAGTAATGTTCGTGACGCCATTGCCAATTAAACGGTGGCACGCCGTTTGCTGATAGCAGGAATAACTGAGGAACCACGTGATGTTAAAACAGAACTCAAACTTTAGTAGTCATCATACATGGACATAGATGGAAGCGCAGTTCCTTTGCAGACAGTTGGTTGCAGTACATTTGATGCAGGCAATATATATAGCAAGGTGACTTCAGAGTGTTAAACACAGGACTTGCAGTATAGGCGGCTTGCACTCTATTCCTGACTGATCCTGGAACATAGAAACTCTTCTCCAAGGCCCGATGCCCTAGCTCTGGCGTATATCCTTGGTTTTATAATTATCAAGTACCTCCTCTGTTGTCTTTAGTACCTCTTGCTTTTCTGGACTTGCCTCTGTCTCTCCCAGCACTGACTCTAGAAACTTCTGAACTCCCCTTCCTAGGCTAGGCCCTGCCTATTTATACTGAACTGGGAGCTCCCTCTGCTGACTGGAACAGGGATTGCCTGCAACAGGCCTAACTGGCTTAAAGGGAAATACACATACAACCTAGCAGTGTCGGGTAACCTACCCGTATGCTGCACACCCCCAGACTTTAACGTGAGTAAGGCCTCGTACTCACACACACCTTCCTGAACCGGCATAACATGGTACATAACTTAAGCATTACATCATGAATATAATAGATAATTATTTCACACAGAAAAACATAACATTAATAACTTCATGACCAAATGACGCAAGGGAAAGGGGCATCTTCTTACTTCTTAGACACGGCCGCTGACCTGGCACAGCGGACTTAGGGTGAACCAGGTTAGTCCATTCTTCTTTGGTGGCAGTATAATAACGGAACTACCCAGGAATATCCTGTGGGTGTATCACAGGCAAGGGCTCACGTGGAGGAGTCCACTCTTGCGCACAAATGTCAAGTAAAGTATTACCAGTAGCAACTGCTCGAGAGGAGACACCACCAGCATAGTCAAAGTCTCCTAAACGGACTGGCGGACGTCCCCTGGTCATCCGGGTGGATCTTCTCAATACAGGGGTCTCCTCTTCCCTTAGCAACGAGGTAGAAGAGAGAGGAGCAACAGGAGGGTCTCCATCAGTGAGACCTTGGTCAGGAACAACAGGAACAACTAGATCCACTAGAGGGGAAACTGGATCCGGGGCATCTTGAACCGGCTCTTCTGGAGGTGAAGATACAGTAGGTGCCGGAGCAGGCACCAGCAAGTTCAACCATGGTGTCAGAAGCCAATGCATGGGATCAGCGTCATACCTCAGATTACTGACAGCCTGCATAGGATCCTCGGGCGGTATTGATGACTCTGACACAGGGGATTCAGATCCAGAATTCTCGGCACTAGGTTAACCGGTTTCGGTGTACAATTTGGGATCCCTTGCCTTCCCGGGTGATCTCATAAGTGTGAGTTCCAACATTTGGGATTGCAGTGACAACATAGGGACTTCGCTCCCATTTACTGTCCAGTTTACTGGTACGGCGGTTATTTTTTAACCATACCACAGCCCCTATTGTCAAGGGTTCTGCATGGGCTGCTTGATCATAGTCTCTCTGCTGTCGGTCCCTAGCATAGTCCATACGTTCCTGAACAATGGCTTTGGCTGTATTCAATCGCCTTTGATGTTCAGCAACCCAGTCGGTGTTAGGTAATGGGTTAATGCAATCAGGTACGTGTATGTCCAATGAATGATCAGCAGTCAATGTCCCTTGGCGCCCAAACATCAAATAAAAGGGGGTATACCCGGTGGAACAATGTATGGTATGATTGTATGTGAACATGAGCTGTGGCAACAGATTAGGCCAATCTCCTCTGGTTTCAGGAGGCACGGCCCTCAGCATCTCTATCAAGGTCTGATTCATTTTTTCACATAATCCATTACCTTGAGGATGGTAGGCCGTTGTCCGGATCTTCTTACAGTTGTGTAAGCGGCACAGTTCATGGATCAGATGGGACTCAAAAGCAGGTCCTTGATCGGTGAGGATCTTTTCTGGACATCCGTAGGGCAGGAGGAAGTGCTTCCAGAACAGTTCGGCTGTAGTCTTGGATGTCTGGTCTCTCACAGGCACCGCTACAACAAACTTAGTGAAATGGTCAATAATAGTCATGGCATAAGCATACCCTGAGCGACTAGGCTCCAGTTTCACATGGTCGATGGCGACAAGTTCAAGAGGACGAGTACTTACAATGGGTCTCAGTGGTGCCCTCTGATCATGGTGCTCACTTCGTTTTAAGGCACAGGCTACACACTCCCGACACCACTTCTCCATGTCTTCTCTCATGCCCACCCAGTAAAACCGCTGGCGGATAGTAGCCTCAGTCTTTTGGACCCCAAAGTGACCGGATTGATTGTGGTACATCTCCAACACCATACCTGCATCTCGTCGGGGTATGAGAATCTGGTGCACTCTCTCGTTGGACACTGGGTCTAGGCTTCTCCGTAGCAATAGGCCCTTTTGTATGAAGAGTTGATGGCGCTGTCTCCACAGTTTGATGAGCTCAGGATCTGCACTCTTACGCCGAATCCTCTCAGGGGCTCTGCCACTAGTAATAAAGTCCAACAACTCACCCAGCACTCTACTTTCAGACTGTAGTTTCACCCACCTTTCTTCTTTAGGATCAGGCCTACTGGAGGGTGAAGGAACTGCAGCTCTGTCATTGGTAGCTCGAGCCTGATCCTGTTGAGCAAATTTGTTATAGAAAGCCGGCATCTCTACATCTTCCCAAGCATCTCGCACATCATCAGGAGCTGTCTCTGTGGGAAGCCTGGATAAAGCATCAGCATTATCATTAGTACGTCCAGCACGATATTTTACAGAGAAATCATAGTTGGCGAGGCGAGAGGCCCATCTCTGCTCCAAGGCCCCTAATTTAGCTGTATTTAGATGTGCCAGAGGGTTATTGTCAGTGAATGCAATGAACGGGGTGGCGGCTAGATAATCTTTGAATTTTTCCGTCACTGCCCACACTAAGGCCAGGAACTCTAGTTTGAAGGAACTAGAATTCTGGTCATTTTTCTCAGCTCCTTTCAGGGAGCGGCTTGCATAAGCTATCACTCTTTCTTTTCCCTCTTGGATCTGGGCTAACACAGCTCCCAGGCCTCGCTTGCTAGCATCAGTATACAGATGGAAGGGCTTGCTGTAGTCTGGATAACCTAACACAGGAGGCTCGGTCAGTTTCTTTTTTAACAATTGGAACGCTATCTCTCTTTCCTCATTCCACTCAATGGGCACAGGAGTTCTAGGACTTTTCTTGGGTTGCCCCCTCAAGAGCTCCTGGATAGGATCAGCTATTTGAGCAAAATGGGGGATAAAACGTCTATAGTAGCCGGCAAAACCAAGGAAACCCCTCACCTCTTTGACGGTAGTGGGGACCGGCCAATTACGGACAGCCGCTAACTTATCAGGGTCAGGTTGCACGCCCTCTCCGCTTACCACATGCCCCAGGTATTTTACTGCAGGTTTGAGCAAGTGACACTTGGATGGCTTCACCTTCAGGCCATATTTGATAAGGATTTCAAATACTTCTGCTAAATGTTTCAGATGGTCTTCATATGATTTTGAGTACACAATGACGTCATCTAGATACAGCAGCACTGTTTCGAAGTTTTTGTGACCCAAACACCGCTCCATTAGTCTCTGGAAAGTTCCTGGGGCATTACATAGCCCGAACGGCATACAATTGAATTCGAACAGGCCCATGGGAGTAGTGAAAGCAGTCTTTTCCCTATCTGCAGGGGCCATGGGTACTTGCCAGTAGCCACTGGTCAAGTCCAATGTGGAGAAATAGGCAGAGGAGCCCAGAGCAGTTAGTGACTCCTCAATGCGGGGCAGTGGGTATGCATCTTTGTGGGTTATTTGATTAATTTTCCTATAATCCACACAGAAACGGATACCACCATCCTTTTTCTTTACAAGGACCAGGGGTGCAGCCCACGGACTACGGCTGTCCCGGATTACATTAGAGTCTTTCATCTCTTGGATCATTTCTTTTACAGTCTGATATGAAGTAGGCGGTAAGGGTCTGTATCTCTCCTTGATAGGAGGATGAGAGCCAGTAGGTATGGTGTGTTGTATGGCACTCACCTCTCCATAATCAGTAGCATGCTTACTGAAGGCCTGGTGGTACTCTTTGACCAGCTGTAGGATCCCTTCTTGTTGATGTTGGGGGGTAGTCTCGTCCCCTACATGGAGCTCTTCCCACCAGGGCACTTGTGGCTGGGTCACTGACGGGCGTCCACTGCCTGCAGCTGGCGGCTTTTCTGTCACTGGAAGACGAATGATGTCTTGGAAGGACACCTGAGAAAGCTGGGCAACACGGCAATGCTTAGTAAGCGCCACAGGATGATCACTCAGGTTAATCAGACGGACAGGTACTTTACCTTGGGAGACGTTCACCAGGCACTTGGCAGCTCTCACATAAGGGTAATCCTCCATCTGGATTGGTTCCACCAGGGCTGGATAATCTCGTCCTTGGACTCCCAGGACAGCACGACACCATAAAAGAGTTTGAGAATTAGGAGGCAAAGTCACAGGCTTAATATCACTAATCCTGGCAGTACAAATTTCTCCTTTCCCATTAGCAAACCTCTGCTGGGCACTTAACACGGTAATAGTCTTCTGAATCACCCTCTTGGATGCAGAGGAAGCAGTGGGCAAAGTCTGATGTAATACGGCCAGTATTTCTGAATAACAGTTTTTGAAGACATTGGTGCCTAGAATGACAGGATGTCCTCCTCTGTCGCCGGCCTGTACTACTATCACCCCCTGTTGCGGTAAGGTTACTTCTCCCACCTGCAGGGTGGGTTCCCAGTATCCATGAATCTTTACTGGTTTGCCATTGCTGGCGATAATCTCCACCCAGGATTCAGGCGGCTGGGTCAATTGGTTGGTGTCCCAGAATCTTTCAAAGGCGGGCAGCTGAATAGTAGTGACCTGAGACCCAGTGTCTAATAGGGCTTCAAAGGAGACCCCGTTGATCTCTATGTTGATTTTAGGATGGGATCCTACATACCGTGGCATCCAATTTGGATCCTTTGGACCTAGTGTTCTACCTCCCGAGGGGTGGTCCTCAGCCTCAGGGGTTGCCCGTTTAACTGCCAGCACGTGGATTCTGTGTGTCCCAGCTTTTTGCAGTATGTACACACGGGCCTCTTGCGACCTCTATTACGCCTCCCAGGATCCCTGGGGTGAGTCTCTTGGTATGGAGGTGGGAACGGCCTAGGAGGTGACAGGAACTCTTCTTCTGACATTATGGGTTTTTCCCATTCCTCTATTTTTCTGCACACTCTCTCTAGACTTTTAGTGAGGTGATTTACTTGCTCTGTCAGCATGGCGATAGTATCGGTAGCTGAAGCTTGAACAGCTTGACCGGCCTGAGCTTGGTTAGTGATAAGCGGTTTTGGCCTGCAGGCTGATGACTCAGGTGGGGTGCTCAACTCCGGAGATACTGCTGACCCCAGAATTTTTATAGCCAGTTCTTTAAAGTCCAGAAAGGTACTGTTAGGGTGCTGGGCGGACAGCATCTTTAGTTGGGTCCTTATTTGCTCACTAGACACCCCGTTGATAAATTGTTCCCTCAAGGTCTGGTCCTGATTATCAGCCTCTTTGGGATCTATCTGAATTACAGCCCCTAAAGCCTCCTGAAGTGATAGGGCATAGTCACGGAGGGACTCACCGGACTTCTGTTTCTTGCCAAAGAAGTGCATCTTTATCTCTGAGGCAGTCCTAGTTTCAAAAGTGGCCCTGAGGCGGGTGAATATCTGTTCTAGAGTACTCCGCTCAGTAGCAGGCCAGGATAATACCTCCCTGCGGGCAGCTCCCTCCAGTTGCGCTAGCAGGATTTCCATTTGCTGATCGGCATTTATGGGGTACAGTTTGAATAATGCCAGCAACTTTTCTTTAAAGTCTCTTAGGGTATGGGTCTCTCCTTTATAGCGGGGAAACCATGGGGCCCCGAAATAGTAAGGCATGGTAAAGGGCATCATGCTGGGGGCTATAGAATGATTAGGAGCCGCAAGCTCTCCCGGGGCCGGCTGCTCGGGAACTCCCGGTTCTGACATGTTAGCTTATTGCGATGTGGCCGCTGGTGACTAAAGGGGCCGGAACAATCCCCTTCCCTCCGGTTACAAGTTCTTACCGGTATCGCCGGGCTTGCGCAGGCCAAGTCTCGAGAGATTCCGGACGTCCTGAGTACGCGATGACGTAGAAGAAACCGGGCCGCAGCGGTGCGATGATGACGAGGGGCGGGATTTTCTGTGTCTTTGAAGGGATCCGCCCACGAAGGTCCTCAGCAGCGCGGGAAACTTTACTCCAGGCGGCCGGTGGCCATCTTGGTCACCATTCCCTGACAGCAAGCAGGGTTGTTGAGAAGTGAATAAATTGTAATCCACAAAGTCCACTTTAATAAAACAGGCAATTTGTCACTTTGGTCACAGGGCAACTGTATAAGGCACAAAGTTCACGCTTCTTGCACTAGAAAGCGTGCGTATCCTGTTCGTGACGCCAAAAGAGAGGTGCAGCGTACTCAAGTTAGGTTTAAAAATGTTCCTGGGTGTTGTAGTGCAATTGTGACACTAACCTGAGACAGCTGACTCTCTGCAAGGGCAGGTGATGATAAGTAATGTTCGTGACGCCAGTGCCAATTAAACGGTGGCACGCCGTTTGCTGATAGCAGGAATAACTGAGGAACCACGTGATGTTAAAACAGAACTCAAACTTTAGTAGTCATCATACATGGACATAGATGGAAGCGCAGTTCCTTTGCAGACAGTTGGTTGCAGTACATTTGATGCAGGCAATATATATAGCAAGGTGACTTCAGAGTGTTAAACACAGGACTTGCAGTATAGGCGGCTTGCACTCTATTCCTGACTGATCCTGGAACATAGAAACTCTTCTCCAAGGCCCGATGCCCTAGCTCTGGCGTATATCCTTGGTTTTATAATTATCAAGTACCTCCTCTGTTGTCTTTAGTACCTCTTGCTTTTCTGGACTTGCCTCTGTCTCTCCCAGCACTGACTCTAGAAACTTCTGAACTCCCCTTCCTAGGCTAGGCCCTGCCTATTTATACTGAACTGGGAGCTCCCTCTGCTGACTGGAACAGGGATTGCCTGCAACAGGCCTAACTGGCTTAAAGGGAAATACACATACAACCTAGCAGTGTCGGGTAACCTACCCGTATGCTGCACCTCCAGCAAGACAATGCGAGAAATGTCCGACATTCATTGCAATAGCATGACCAAGACTTCCAAGTATTAACCTGGCCCCCTGATTCTGCACACATGAGCATCTGTGGGACCACCTCCATCACAGTGTCCGCTCTATGGACCCTCCTCCCGCCCATCTAGCTGTACACGGCGGTCACTCTGGATATTAGCTGTTGGCAGGGGCAGACTGGGAACTTAAAGTGGTCTCATGTTGTAGGTGAGTCCAAATTAACAATTAAGTAGGCGGGGCCAACAATACCGTAATGCAGAACAAAATACCACAGTGCCGCATAAAACACTGCCGCCAGCGCCACAGTATGAAACTGTATCATCCTGACGACAGCGATACAGTTGAATTCAGGGGGCACCTGCGGCCGCTGGCCAGGTGCGTAAGTGCCTGATACTCCTATATTAATGCTGAGAACATCAAATATTCATGTACCTGGCTGACAGCCAAGCGGAGGGCTCGGGGTCTATGGCCAATCCACCCATGGCTGCTGGTCATAATAATGTGACTCCACTGTATACTTACCTTGAAGGGGGGCCTAAAATGCCCCCCCCCCCCCCCCCCCCATGTCTGGGCACCTCACATAGATTATACTTACCCTGCGTCGCTGCCAATAGCAGGCCGCGACGGGGACAAGCCTCCCTAGCATTGCGAGTGACGCTAGGGTCATCACTGTCGCAGCCTGCTATTGGCTGCTCCCCCCCATCACCAGATGTTTTGATCTGTATGACAGGAAGATGCAGCAGTGGCCGTGCGGGGATCAGGAGCGATGTAAGTATAACCTATATGGCATTAGGGGGGGGGGGGTCATTAAAGGGATTGGATAGCCCCTTTTATTATTACTACTTATGCTGCATTTCCTTCCACTAGGTAGTGGGGGCCCTATTATTCTGCTGGGGCCCTATGAATCACAGAGATCCCCTCACAAGCAGGCATGTTCAGGCTGGTCTGGTACATGGACGGTGCTATAGTGTGATCGCCTCTCTGCCCTGTCTGGCAGCTCATTTACACTTTCCATAAACTATTACACTATATAAACGACTTTGTACACGGGATTTAATCTGATGTAACCGTCTGCAGCAGGCCGCCGGTGCGTGATCGGGGTGCTGCTGCCCCCAGACAGTTCATGGCCTGTTTGCAGAGCCCGGCAGCACCGACCCCATCACTCGAGGCTCTCCCTTGCCATTGGTCCGCCGTCAGTGAGGAGAGATCGCGCGTTCCCCTCCTCGTCTCACATAGATGCTCGTTACCACAGCAACAGCCATGACGCGGTCACCTGGCCGCTACTCCTATTGGCTGCAGGATCAGGCCACAGGCAGGCTCGCCCCCCTGTTGCCGGCTCTGTCACTTGGCTGCTGTCAGGTGACGCGCTCGTTCACTCGCTTCTGCGGCGGCGAACGGGAGAGCTGCTCGCCATATCAAGTGCCGCTTCCTTCCAGTCATCGCCGCCGCCCGGCCAGTCAAGACCGAATCCACCTTCCTGAAGGTGAGTGTGTGCGCTTGGCGGCAGTGACTTTGGCTTCGGTCATTTGAAACAGGCATTGTGTTAGACAGCCCCGAGCGTAACTGGTAGTTGGGTCCTCATCGGGGAGGCTGTAGGCTTCTTCCTGTCAGGAAGCGATGAGGTTACGGTTTGGTCGCTGCAAGGTCTGAGGGAACCATGGACCGGAGGTGACCCCCAGGGATCGCTAGTGATCAGTAACAGCTCTGGACCGGGAGGGGGCGCTAGACGGCGAGCCAATACTCTCCGCTCTGTAAGTTACCGTAATAAACGGTGTGTGTCGTCTGATCAGTCATACAACGTGCGGGTGTGACATGAATACATTCACATACTCTCCGGGGGCTCCTGGACCCTCCAGTGTGGCATTTGCTGACAAATATGGCACCTAAAGCGTTCACCGTATAAACAAATGTCAAAAGGGGCGTGTCCCGCATGACACGTGATGTGACCGCGCACGCCGTCCGTTGTCTGCAGCTTACCAGTAGGTGAGGTAGCCCGTTGTGTGCCGGGTGTGGCGGCAGAGGACACAGTCAGTACGGCTCTGTTCACACTGTGTTGTGTCGGTTTTACCAGTACACTTTGTATTTGCCCAGGGCTACAAATCCCAGCAGCTGGGTGGTCTGAGCCTAGACCTGCTACTGGCCCCAAGGCCATCCGACGGTCAGTGGATCATCCGTGTTTGGTCCGTGTTCCCCAGACGCTGCTAAGGATGAAATGGGCTTCATAGATTGTAAATAGTGCTGAGCAAACTTGTGTTTTCAAGTTCGGCGTACAAGATTCCGATTATCTAAGAATTCCGTTGTGGATTCCGCCATAACTTACGGTACGTGGTAGCTGAAGCCATAACGGAATTCTTAGATAACCCGAACTTGAAAACACAAGTTCGCTCAACACGTATTGTAAGCTCTTGCGAGCAGGGCCCTCGCTCCCAGTGTCTCAGTTGTATATTAGCCAGTTCCGTTGCGGTGTCTTTTGTTTTGTACGTGAACGCCCTGAGTGTAAAGCGCTGCGGAATATGGTGGCGCTATATAAAGAAATATCTCCTGCCAACGATCCATGAAAACCCCTGACCGGTCATAGACGGCGTCCGGGTTCTGTTGGTGGTTTTCACGGACCGAGGGATCCGCATTTTATTGTAGATTTTTGACATTAGGTCTGAAGTAAATGTAGCTGCGGCAGAAGTCAGGTGACCAAAGTGCATTTTAACCCCTTAGAGACATGACTCATTTTAGCCTAATTAAGGACCAGTAAAAGTGATTTAGCGGTATGAGACCTTTAATTAGTGGGATGAGTTATAGAGGGGTGTGTGTTTTTTTTTTTTTTTTTTCTTCTTCTAGGAACCATTTTAGACTTCCTATAGTGTATTATATAACTTTTTTATTCTTTTACTTTTAGGGAGAAAGAAAAAAAAAAAAAAGCAATTTTAACATTATTTTGAGAGATTTATTTTTACTGTGTGTGGTATAAATAGCATAATTATATTATAATGTTGTCAGTTTTTTTTGTTATTTTTTCTCTTCTCCCTGCAGCCTGCCAGCTCCCCCACCGACCGCGTTCTGCTGGACTCAAAGGGTTTCTGTCACCAGAGTTTTCCGTATTCCACTGGCTGACGTTGGCGATGCACCTAGCTCTGCTATTCTAATGATTCTCCGTGCCCCCGTTACCGTAGAATTCTTACTTTTATAATATGTCAATGAGCCTCTAGGTGCAGGAGCAACTCCCAACCCCCCCCCCCCCCGCTCCTAGAGGCTCATTGACATATTATAAAAGTAAGAATTCTACGGTAACGGGGGCACGGAGAATCATTAGAATAGCAGAGCTAGGTGCATCGCCAACGTCAGCCAGTGGAATACGGAAAACTCTAGCGTCAGAAACCCTTTAAAGGGGCGTTCCAGTTATAGAAAGTATCCTATCCACAAGGAATAACTAGCGTGTAAAGGCGCCGCCCTAAGCCAACTAATGTGGTATAAACGTAGTGTCTAGAGGTGCGCCAGATTTCTCGCCCAGCATCAGCCACCGTGCTGCAGTACGCCAGTATGGCCACTACAGAGGACGGCGCCTTCTGCTTCTGGCTCCATCCACTGTTTAGTTTCTAGCACTGGCTGCTGATGGAAAAGCTGGAATACCCTTTGCGTTTGCCCTGTCTAAATCTTAGTATTAGTAACTCTGCCACTATATGTGCAGATTGGGCACAGAGTAAGGGTACAGCCACACGGTCAGGTCTCCTGATGCAGTTTTGGAAGCCAAAATCAGGAGAGAATACAAAAAAGCAGGGGTGGACTGGCCATAGGCCCTACAGGGAGTTGTCACGCTTTGTCCAGGGCCACTTGGGCCCTCCTTACTGCCGCTGACCGGGTACATACTACTGGGGGAACTATATAGGGGTCATTATTAAAGGATGTCCAGGCAGCAGGGCTGGCCTGGTGTTGTGGCCCACATCTCGCCTCCTGAGCCCCCTGCTCCACATCCATATTGGAGACAATTGGAGGAGGACAGAACGTTGCATCTGTTGATGATCACCACGGAGGGACAGCTTCTGCGGAGGTGTTCTGTGCTGCACTATGCTATCACTGACCCTGCCTACTTGCATTGGCCCCATCTACTTGTGTTTTGACAGTTTGGACCCACCTACAACATTGGGGCCACTTTTAGTTACCAGCTCGCCACTGCAAAAAAAAAGAAGTGAACTCGTATCTGTCCTTTATACTTTCTCTCCTTTTATGATCCACTCCTGATTTTGGCTTCCAAAACTGCATCAGAAAACCTGACTGTAACCTTAGGCTACGTTCACATCTCCGTTAAGGAGATCCAGCCCAAAGGCCAGCTGTCCCCCGCCATGCAGCGCTTCTTTTTTGTTTTGTTTTTTTGTCCGAAACCCGGCATTTATGCTAGAAATCAGCTAGATCCCCGCCAGACCTCATTGCAGTCAGCGGGGATCTGGCGGATCCAGCAGGCTGCTGTGTGCCGGAACAGCCTGCCGGAGAAGTGAACAAGGACTTACTCATTTAACCCCTCCACCCCCATAAATGTTGTTGCCCGGTGTGAACCCCCTTATTATACTTCATCTCTGTGGCCTGAATTTACCGACCATAGTTCCTCCTCATAACTCCGGGCTGACCACGAGCCGTGGCATCCTGCTAATGAATCTCCAGCTACAGGACTGCGCTGTCAGATGATATTTCTGAAGTCTCCTTGGCCCCTGTTTGTCAGAAGTAGGGCTGAAACCATTCATCGATTTAATCAATGTAATCGAGGCAAATCACATGACCACAGAGCGTGAGTGAAATGAAGCTTCTCCGCGCTGCAGGACCTTGCGTTCACACATGGTCCGCGCGCTGGCTGACGCTGTGTGTGATGTCGGGTCCCCAGTGCAGACGCCATGTGTCTTACTGAAAGGTAAGTATAAAGTTAGCAGGGGGGGGGGGGGGTGGCACCTGTGATTTGGCATGTATAACATTATTGGGGCACCTGTGATTTGGCACATGGAGGGGCTGATCTGGTGGAGTGGGGGACATGGTGGATGGCATGGAGGCACTGGGGAAGGGGACATCATGGCAATCTGGATGAAGGGGCTGATGGCAGTGCCATCATGGGGGCACTAGGGGACATGGCATGGAGGGGCTCCTGGTCTGATGGCACTGGGGGAGTGGGGGGACATGGTGGATGGCATAGGAGGCACTGGGAATGGGGGACATTTTTATAAAGCAATACGTTATTTTAAGGTTTTTCTTATTAGATTACTCCATTATTTTTTACGATTAATCGATAGAATACTCGATTACTTAAATAGTGATTTACTGCAGCCCTAGTCAGGAGCATGTAATGATCTGTCAGAAGCTTCCTGACCGTGTCCTGTGACAGACGGCTCCAGACCAGCTCTTCCGGCCTGTAATCTAGGAATCTGGGGAAGTCCAATTCTCCTTTGTATTTCTAATCCCTCAGAGCTGCTGAGTGGAGAGAACATGACAGCATTTGGATATCTTAGAGCTGAACTTTCCATCACTGGGAATCCCCGACCTCTGGTCCCTTATGCACAGATTATTCAGAATTTAACCCCATCCATTCCTAGAGGGCTTCAGTTAAAGTATTTGACTCAGTGTGGGCAATTTTAGACCGATTTGGAGTGCCAGAAGAATTAGTTAGGTGGGTGAGGCTGATGTTTGACTATCTATTGGCCAGGGAAAGGGGGAGAAGGTTTTTTTTGGGTCTTTTTCTATTTTATTTTCTATTATAAGAGGCACACGAAAGGGATGGGTTCTGCCCCCTTTATTGTTTTGTGTAGTTGTTGACGCTTTTTTCCCTGGTGGTGAGACAGCATCAAAGCATTCAGGTAGGGGTGGGGACAGACCCTTAGGGGCCCTTGTGCAAGAACCATATACAGGCCCCTGGGTCATCATAGATCACCGTTTTAAATCTCTCTAACAATCCACTAGTTCAGGGATCAGCAACCTTCGGCACTCCAGCTGTTGTGAAACCACAACTCCCAGCATGCTCCATTCTCTTTTATGGGATTTCTTAGAAAAGCTGAGCAAGTATACATGCTGGGAGTTGTAGTTTCACAACAGCTGGAGTGCCAGAGGTTGCTGATCCCTGCACTAGTTACTATGAGCTATGAAACTCATTAGTTCAGTCCCTTACGTGCAATCTGTTGAACGGTAGGAAGATGCTTTTAGGGTGGTGTTATATCAGCAGCAAGTGAACACCTCCTCTCTTCTAAAGTAAGGAGGAGGGGAACCTCTCTGCCCTTAAAGGGTTCTCTGGGCCAACCCCCTTAGGTGGCCTTTTAAACTAACCTGTTCAAGAGAAAGCTTCTATACTTACCCTCCGCCACGCTGTTGATTTCTCGTTCCGGAGTCCGGTCACGTGGCCTCACTCCAGATGAACTCTCCTTCTGGCAGTGTCCCGTTCTCTGCCTCCCTGGCCGTTGCAGGCCCTGCAGTACAATGTATCATAAATGATAGGTTTAGATACCCACTGCACAAGACTGTATCAAACGATAGGATTAGATACACAGCTAAGCAGTTGATATCGAACATGAGCAGCTTTGATACAGGCTCATGTTTTGCACATGATAGAGGCACTGCGGACAGTATTGGACATGACAGACTTGGATACAACCTTCAGCAGACAGTAGCAAACAAGATGGGATTAGATACACAGATCAGCAGGCAGTATCACACATGATAGAATTAGATACAGATGTGTTTTGGTGTGCTGGGTGGTTCAGGCTGTTCAGTGCAGTTGGTGAGGGAATCACCTGTGGGGGGGCACTGATGTTATCCAGCAATGCATATAAGGATAATAGCAGTATTCATGTTAGGGTTTGGTTACATGGCCACATAAGATGAAGCGGGGTATGGCTGCTGCATACTGGACCGTATGGCAGGCGGTGCCAGCCTGTGGCTCCTCACTCTGCACAGCAAGTTAGGTTTGTTTTTCCTGTGGTAAACAGGAAGTGCTGAATGTAAACATTCCTGCTGAGCCGCTCTGATGCCCAGAAAGGGAGAGGCACCACATGAAAAAAAGGTGTTTGGGGGCATAAATATGCATTTTTAGGGGCTTTAGGAGCACATAACAAAATGACCTTGGGACCACAGAACCTCTTTAATGCTAGAATGTATTTTTTGGCTATGCAGTTAAAAGGGGTTGTCAGTTCAATTTATTCTATGGCTGACATCAGGGATGGTGTTGAAATAATAAAATAAAAAAAACTGAAAGTGTTGTTTCACCTGGACATTTGTGTGACAGAATATCCCTCTTCTGGCCCTGCCCCTGTCTCAAGAACGGGGCCCCCCATGAATGAAGAGAATGCTGGGAATTTGTGGTTACCTCTCTGACATGGGTGATGTAGAAATTATAGAGAGGATTCAATGGTGGGACATTTGTGCCACAATTGTCTGCCGTAATTTGTGACTTTTTAAGTTTCGAGAAGGAGGTGGTGCTGCTTTGTGTGGCCTGCTGGATTTACACTTTCACCAGAAACTAGTAGAAGTTATAGCTGAAGTTTGTCCCAGCCCCTGGCATTTCTGGCACATGGCAGGGCAGAGATGCACCTAATGTATTAAAGAGATGCTGCAGGCAGTATACAGTCCTGATCAAAAGTTTAAGACCACTTGAAAAATGGCAAAAAAAATCCTATTTAGCATGGCTGGATCTTAACAAGGTTCCAAGTAGAGCTTCAACATGCAACAAGAAGAAATGGGAGTGAGCCAAAACATTTTTTGAGCAATTTAATGAAAACAACGAATAAACTGAAACAGGCTGTTTTTCAGCTGATCAAAAGTTTAGGACCACACCTCCAAAAAAAACCTAACCCCCCCCCCCCCCCCCCCCCAAAACAGAAATCCAACCTCCAAACATGAACTCGGTAATGAGTAGCTCCGCCGTTATAGTTTATCACTTAAAAAATTCGTTTCGGCATGCTTGATGCAAGCGTTTCCATGAGGTGAGTGGGAACATTTCTCTAAGGGGTGAAGACGGCCGCACAAAGGCCATCTACTGTCTGGAACTGTTGTCCATTTTTGTAAACTTCCCTTGCCATCCATCCCCAAAGGTTCTCAATTGGATTTAGATCAGGGGAACACGCAGGATGGGCCAAAAAAGTGATGTTATTCTCCTGGAAGAAGTCCCTTGTCCTGCGGGCATTGTGTACTGTAGCGTTGTCCTGTTGAAAAACCCAGTAGTTACCACACAGACGAGGGCCCTCAGTCATGAGGAATGCTCTCTGCTACATCTGGACATAGCCAGCGGCCGTTTGACGCCCCTGCACTTCCTGAAGCTCCATTGTTCCACTGAAGGAAAAGCACCGCAGACCATTATGGCGCCCCCTCCACTGTGGCGCGTAGAAAACATCTCAGGTGGCATCTGCTTGTCATGCCAGTAAAGTTGGAAACCATCAGGACCATCAAGGTTACATTTTTTCTCATCAGAGAATAAAACTTTCTTCCACCTTTGAATGTCCCATGTTTGGTGCTCTCTTGCAAAGTCCAAACGAGCAGTTCTGTGGCGTCCAAGGAGACGAGGTCTTTGAAGACGTTTTTTGTTTTTGAAGCCCTTCAGTCTCAGATGCCGTCTGATGGTTATGAGGCTGCAGTCAGTACCAGTAAGGGCCTTAGTTTGGGTCGAGGATCGTCCAGTGTCTTGACGGACAGCCAATTGGATCCTCCGGCTCAGTGCTGATGAAATTTATTTGGGTCTTTCACTTGACTTTTTTGTTCCATAACCCTCAGGATCATTTAAGAAATTCCAAATGACTGTCTTACTGCGTCCCACCTCAGCAGTGATGGCGCGCTGTGAGAGACCCTGCTTATGCAGTTCAACAACCCGACCACGTTCAAAAAGGGAGAGTTTTTTTGCCTTTGCCATCACAACGTGTGACTACCTGACAGAAAATGACAATGAATCCACATCTTTGCACAGATTTGGCCTTTTTAAAGGCATGTGGTCGTAAAATTTGGATCAGCTGAAAAACAGCCGGTTTCAGTTTATTTGTTGTTTTCATTAAATTGAATGCTAAAAAAATGTTTTTTCTCACTCTCATTTCTTCTTGTTGCATGTTGAAGCTCTACTTGGAACCTTGTTAAGATCCAGCCATGCAAAATATGATTTTTTTACCATTTTTCAAGTGGTCTTAAACTTTTGATCAGGACTGTATGTTGATGACCTATCCTCAGGATCCTCTGATCAGTACATCTGTTTGAAGAGGAGGTGGCGCACAATGCAAGTGCTGCTTCCTCTTCTCCCTTTCAGTGGTGCTTCATTCAAGTAAACGGAGTAATTACACTGCATCGCCAAGACATCTGGGACAATGGGCATTGTAATGAAGAAGAAGTAGTCCTCCCTTGGAGCGCCACCTCCTCGTCAAACAGCTGATCAGCGGGGGTACTGGATGTCAGATCACCAAAGATCAGATATTGATGACAAATCCTGAGGATAGTAGTAACAAATAATTCAGAGCAGCACCATGCACCTTATATGACTCCCTCGGAATGCAACAGCTTGTCCAAACCACCGATCCTCAATGGTCAACAGATCAGGGGGAAGGGGGGGAACAGAAGATGACAGCATGTCCAAATGAGGGTCCTTTATTCACTGAACTTCCATGTGCAACGTTTCGGCTTTATCAAGCATTGCTCATTTGGACATGCTGCTGTCATCTTCTGTTTTTTTTCCCTTTCCTGAGGATAGGTCATCAATACAAACTGTACGTCATGTGGTGTTCCGATCACCGGCGATCGGAACATGATGCCTGCTGAAATCATTGAGCAGGCACCTTGGCTAAATGGCTAAATACGCGGGGGGTCCCGTGACACCCCCCCCCCCCACCCCGGCCCCTGTCGGCGATCGTCGCAAACCACAGGTCATTTCAGACCTGCGTTTTGCGGCTTTTACCTGGTGCGGCGGCTGTGGTGCCATCGGGTCCCCATGGGGCTGTGGGGGGGACCCGATGACATGGAAGGCAGCGCGATGCCTTCCTGAGGCATCTGCTCTGCCTTCGGGTGACGAGCCTGTGAGATCCAGACCCTCTACACACAGTATTACTCATACAGCCAATGCATTCCAATACAGAAGTATTGGAATGCATTGTAAAGGATTAGACCCCCAAAAGTTCAAGTCCCAAAGTGGGACAAAAAATAAAGTGAAAAAAAGTTGAAAAAATAAAGTTTTCCCCCCAAAAAATTAAGTTTCAAGTAAAAATAAACAAAAACTTCATTTTCCCCAAATAAAGTAAAAAAAAATTGGTAAAAAATAGGGGGAGGGGGAAAGTATACATATTAGGTATCGCCACGTCCGTATCGACCGGCTCTATAAGCATATCACATGACCTAACCCCTCAGATGAACACCATAAAAAATAAAAACTGTGCTAAATAAACCATTTTTTTGTCACCTTACATCACAAAAAGTACAACAGCAAGCGATCAAAAAGGCGTTTGCCCACCAAAATAGTACCAATCTAACCGTCGCCTCATCCCGCAAAAAATAAGTCCCTACCTGAGATAATCGCCCAAAAAAAAAAAAAAAACTATGGCTCAGAATATGGAGACACTAAAACATCATATTTTTTTTTTGTTTTATAAAAAGCTGTTATTGTGTAAAACTTACATAAATAAAAAAAAATAAAAAAGTATACATATTTGGTATCGCCGCGTTCGTATCGACCGGCTCTATAAAAATATCACATGACCTAACCCCTCAGATGAACTACGTAAAAAAAAAAAAACTGTGCTAAATAAACCATTTTTTGTCACCTTACATCACAAAAAGTGTAATAGCAAGCGATCAAAAAGTCACACGCACCCCAAAATAGTGACAATAAAACCGTCATCTCATCCCGCAAAAATCATACCCTACCCAAGGTAATCGCCCAAAAACTAAAAAAATTATGCCTCTCAGACTATGGAAACACTAAAACATGATTTTTTATTTTTTTTTGCTTCAAAAATGAAATCATTGTGTAAAACTTACATAAATAAAAAAAATATATACATATTGGGTATCGCCGCATCCGTGACAACCTGGTCTATAAAAATATCACATGATCTAACCTGTCAGATGAATGTTGTAACTAACAAAAAAAAAAAACGGTGCCAAAACAGCTGTTTCTTGTTATCTTGCCTCACAAAAAGTGCAATATAGAGCAACCAAAAATCATATGTACCCTAAACTAGTACCAACAATACTGCCACCCTATCCCATAGTTTCTAAAATGGGGTCACTTTTTTGGAGTTTCTACTCTAGGGGTGCCTCAGGGGGGCTTCAAATGGGACATGGTGTAAAAAAAAAACACTCCAGCAAAATCTGCCTTCCAAAAACCGTATGGCATTCCTTTCCTTCTGCGCCCTGACGTGTGCCCGTACAGCTGTTTACGACCACATATGGGATGTTTCTGTAAACTACAGAATCAGGGCCATAAATATTGAGTTTTGTTTGGCTGTTAACACTTGCTTTGTCACTGGGAAAAATGGATTAAAATGGAAAATTTGCCAAAAAATTGAAATTCAAAAATTTCATCTCCATTTGCCAATAACTCTTGTGGAACACCTAAAGGGTTAAAGAGGACCTTTCACCTTGAAAAACATTGTGAACTAAGTATGCTGCCATGGAGAGCGGCGCCGCTCCGTTCTCCCGTTATCCCCTCCGGTATCTAAATGCCTGGCCTTCGGATCGGACATTTATGGTAAATGGCACTCTGATCCAGATCACTCTTATATACCAGCAATATGGTGCTCGATTCAATAAAGGTTAACGAGGCATTATAGTTAGGTTAACGGTCCCCATTATAGTTTAGGGCTCATGCACACTAACGTATTTTCTTTCCATGTCCGTTCAGTTTTTTTTGCGGAGTGTATGCGGAACCATTCATGGCCGGGACCAGGGGAATGCACACAGCCTGCTGCTTTTTCCGAGCTTATTCAAAACTGTTTACAAAACTGAGTACATACTGGATTTCAAGTGCTTCATCTCAAATAAGTAAAAGTAGCATAAAAATAACAGGACATCAATGGCATAACAGAAGGACTGGGCTCCAGAGCATAAGTTGGTGGGTCACTAACCCCAAACCTTCACTGTGACCTGCGACCTCCACCGTCCTTCTTTAGGACCTTGTACTAGGCAACAAAAAAAACAAGAACGGGAAGTCAAGTAGGCGCGGTCGCCTTCCTGGGGGCTCTTCTTCTTCTCTTTAGGCTTTTGGTTTCTGAGCGCCGTCTGCCAGGGCTCTAACCTGGGCAATTGAGGAAGTTCCTGCTCATCCAACATAGGCATCCGGGATTGAATTTGCAGCGGTGGTATCTTCATCGTTGCCCATAATTTGTCATAATGTCAGACGGTGTGTGTATCGTGAGTCTTCTGCCGTTCAGCCACACCGCTAGCCCAAACAGGAATAACCATGAGTATTGTATGTTCTTTGACCGCAGCACTTCTAGTAATGGGCATAGGATCCTTCGCTTGGCAAGGGTGGCTGGGGCTAGATCCTGATAAAAAATGGATGGTAGTGTCAGCATATATGGTGGGCTCTTTTTCTCTAGCAGCCGTGAGAATCTGATAAGTGTCCACATATGATATCAATCCACATATAATATCTCATGGGGGTTCCCCCTGTTTCGGTTTGGGGGCGTAATGCGCGATGGATGCGTTCCACCATTATTCCTGCTGCCCTCTCTGGGCCTAGGAGAGTACTGAAAATCTCATGCGCCACTTTCCTTAAAGCTTCTGGCGCAAAGTGCTGTGGATGTCCTTTTAAGTCTAATATTTTTCCTTCGGCTCCGATTCTCTTTATCTTCAATGAGCAGCAGAGCTTTGTTAATATATTCAGAGTGTAAGCTGTAACATTGATTTACTTTGCATGTAAATGTCTCCAATGAGGAGCTGAAACGTAATCTGTGAATAAATTTGCACAGTATTTAGCCTTCTACGTGGAGCTGCTTATTTTACTTGTCTTATACCTTGGAGTTCAGTCTTTGGGAAGCACGCACCCTCATCTTGGTGACTACTCACAGTTCTGCTCCTTTATTACCGATTGGGGATATGCGTCTAAGGTATTGATATGATATCATGTATCCTAAGATCTAAGATCTCGTTTAGGGTGATTTGTCACTAGTGAAGAGAGTTATTAGAAATGTATTATCTCTTTCATGGAATATGATTGCTTTTACATTGGGTGTCTACCACTTGTCCTTCAGTAGAGGAGAAGGTTACATATGTCTCCAGAATTATTATTTTTTAATTGCAATTTAGATGGAACAAAAAAGGTCAAGATTAAATACAAAAATGTATTTGCTGGAAAGGCGTCATCAATGAAAAAGAAATACGTTGTCATTCAGGACGACTCTGACTCTGATGGGACATAATTGTCCTCCACCAATCTTATACAGCACCTTTGAGATGTAGTCAGGAGCACTGATGTGCCATTTATGTCTGTTACATAGTTACATAGTTAATACGGTTACAAAAAGACATATGTCCATCAAGTTCAACCAAGGGATAGGCGGGGATGCGAATCCCAGAAGGAAGTGAGACTCGGATTTCTACACGTTTTCATAAGCATTAATGTTGTTTACTTTTAAGAATTCGTCTAAACCCTTTTTAAAACTATCCACTGTTCCTGCTGTGACCACGTCCTGAGGAAGTCTATTCCACAGATTCACAGTTCTTACAGTATAGAAGCTTTGATGCTTCTGGAGACTGAACTTTTTCTTCTCCCATCGGAGACAGTGCCCCCTTGTCTTTTGAGGGCATTTTACATGAAACAGTTTTTCACCGTATTTTTTGTATGGCCCATTTATATATTTGTAAAGGTTAATCATTAGACGTCTCTTCTCAAAACGAAATAAATTCAATTATTTTAATCTTTCTTCATAACTTAGGGCTCTTTCACACCTGCGTTATTGTCTTCCGGCATAGAGTTCCGTCGTCGGGGCTCTATGCCGGAAGAATCCTGATCAGGATTATCCTAATGCATTCTGAATGGAGAGTAATCCGTTCAGGATGCATCAGGATGTCTTCAGTTCCGGTACGGAACGTTTGTTGGCCGGAGAAAATACCGCAGCATGCTGCGCTTTTTGCTCCGGCCAAAAATCCGGAACACTTGCCGCAAGGCCGGATCCGGAATTAATGCCCATTGGAAGGCATTGATCCGGATCCGGCCTTAAGCTAAACGTCGTTTTGGCGCATTGCCGGAGCCGACATTTAGCTTTTTCAGAGTGGTTACCATGGCTGCCGGGACGCTAAAGTCCTGACAGCCATGGTAAGTGTAGCGGGGAGCGGGGGAGCAGTGTACTTACCGTCCGTGCGGCTCCCCGGGCGCTCCAGAGTGACGTCAGGGCGCCCCAAGCGCATGGATCACGTGATCGCATGGATCACGTCATCCATGCGCATGGGGCGCTCTGACGTCATTCTGGAGCGCCCCGGGAGCCGCACGGACTGTAAGTATACCGCTCCCCGCTCCTACTATGGCAACCAGGACTTTAATAGCGTCCTGGGTGCCATAGTAATACTGAAAGCATTTGGAAGACGGTTCCGTCTTCAAATGCTTTCAGTACACTTGCGTTTTTCCGGATCCGGAGTGTAATTCCGGCAAGTGGAGTATACGCCGGATCCGGACAACGCAAGTGTGAAAGAGGCCTTAGACCCTTCCATGCCCCTTATCAGTTTAGTCGCTCTCCTCTGTACTCTTTCCAGATGTCATAGGAGAAAGTGATGAGCTCTATAATGTTGTCCTCGTAGATCAGATTAACAAGAATTTCTAAGTATGACCCCAGTGTTCATTGGGAATCTGTATGTTCTTGAACTTGGTGCAGGTTGGGTCCAAGGACAAAATGATAATGATTAGTCTGTAGAAAGGTTCCAGTAATGCAGGGATGGCCAACCTGCGGCTCTCCAGCTGTTGCAAAACTACAACTCCCAGCATGCCTATACTGCCTACAGCTATCAGCTTACAGCAGGGCATGGTGGGAATTGTAGTTTTACAACAGCTGGAGAGACGCAGGTTGGCCATCTCTGCAGTAATGTATAACTGTACGTATCTCTGTTATATGTAAACCAGGTGAAAAGTACAGACTTCAAGGCCCTGAGTAGTCACTCGTCAAGGTGGATTGTGTATTCAGATGAATGTAGATGATATCTGATGCAGACAGGAGGTCCTGAAGGACAAGCTGATGTTACGTCCAGGAGAGAAAGTGAAAGTCATTGGGATCTTGGACTGAAAGTCCTGCTGTAAACTGAGCAAGTTTGCAGTAAAGCCTGACCGCCTCCTGTTCACAAACTGCAAGAATACTTTACTGTGGACGTCAGCCTTTATCATTATAAAAGGGGTATTCCCAACTCCGGAATTTAAAGTGGCTGGGTCCAGCAGTGGGGTGTAGAAGTAGCACTGTACATTTGTACATTTGATCTTCTGAGATTAGATGCTGTGGTTGTAAGAAGTAAGCAGTCTCTGGTTTCTCCTGTTCATACAGGGCATGTGAGGTTATTGAACTCGAAGGAAATAATCCTCTCCTCTTTCCCTAGGTCACCAGTAGCCGTGAAGATGTTGTCCAGATTGTTTCGTATGCATGGCCAGTTTGTGGCTTCCCATCCCTGGGAGGTCATCGTGGGTACGGTGACCATCACCATCTGCATGATGTCCATGAACATGTTCACAGGGAATGATAAGATCTGCGGCTGGAACTATGAGTGCCCCAAGTTTGATGAAGTAAGTTCTGACACTTTGCCATATTAAGTCTTACTTTACATTACTGTAGGGCTCTAGAAATCCTAGCAGAAGCCACCTAAAAATTGGCTAGATCCCCATTCATGTGTGTGGAAGTTATTATAGAGTAATTTGGCATCCCTGCATTATTCTCTGTACTTAGTTTTATATGGGTATGACATGGACGTTGGTATTTTCTGCTATTATAGTGTGAATCCAGCCTCCAGATAATGCTTTATATGCATTTCTGTAAAATACACTCATGGGCATGTAACGCTTTTGTGTGAGATGTCAGACAGGATGATATCGGGTGAAATAAGCCTTTGTGAGGAAGAGATAGTCTTAAAGGCTTTGGGGGCATTTATATTATTGCATTTTACTCATTTGGGGCTAAAAATCATTTTCTCAGTTGGTCTTTATTAAACATTTAACAGTTAGTTGTCCTTCTACAGCTTTCAGTTTCAGCACCGGCTCCCTGCTTCACACTTACTCCATCAGAAGGCTGCTTTGTCCCCTGGATCTGTAGCCTTTATCTCTGAACTCCTGACAGTACATAAACACTTGTTTAAGCTAAATTCTTATCGAACCGATACCAGTTTAGCACTAGTTAGTGTTTATGAGCTGTAAGGGCTACAGATCAGACCATCAGAGCAGTTCTCTGATGGAGTCAGAGTGAAGCAGGGAGCCTGTACTGAAACACAAAACTCTAGAAGGGAAACAGAAAATTTCTAATATTGTTAAAAAAACTGTTAAAAAATAATTTTTTATTAGCCCCAAATTATTAGATTGCAATAATAATAATGCTCCCAAAAGTGTCCACAACCTTTGGTGCTAGTACTTTAATATGGAGGAGCATATTATGTATTATTTCTTCTACGGTGTGTATTTATTTAGCATGACTTGCCTGTGGCCTCTTCACGTGTTTTTTTTTCCCCACATTTTTTCCAGGATGTACTAAGCAGCGACATCATCATCTTAACCATCACACGGTGCATTGCCATCCTCTACATCTACTTTCAGTTTCAGAACCTCAGGCAGCTTGGATCTAAATACATTTTAGGTGAGTATATGTGTCCTTTGAGCTCCATAATCCAGTGTGATTGATCTGCTTCTGTCATTGACATTTAATCACGTTTCAGGTATTGCTGGCCTCTTCACCATCTTTTCAAGCTTTGTCTTCAGCACAGTGGTCATTCATTTCCTGGATAAAGAACTGACAGGCTTGAAGTAAGTATAGCACCCAGGTCACTGTTGGTCCATTTTATCTTTTTGCCATCTATATGTATATGTAACTTTTTTTTCTTTTTTGTCTTCTGCAGTGAGGCTCTTCCTTTTTTCCTGCTGCTTATTGATCTCTCAAAGGCCAGTGCATTAGCTAAATTTGCCCTTAGCTCCAACTCACAGGTGAGCACCTAAATAATGCCCGTAAGTAAACGTTTGGGTTTACTATATGTAAATCACGCTTGTAATTTTACCTGATAAAAAGAAAAAAAAATCTTTTTCCAGGACGAAGTTCGAGACAACATTGCTCGTGGCATGGCCATCCTGGGGCCTACATTCACCCTGGATGCGCTTGTTGAATGTCTAGTGATTGGAGTGGGAACAATGTCAGGTTAGTAGCAGAATAATACACACAACATCTTCCTTTAGCATCGTCTTGCCTGAGAAGCGTCACCTGGGGGAAGAGTGGGGGGATGGATTCTCCAACTTATACCTTTGACAGATGCCACTGTATAGGCATACAGTGGCATTTGTCACCAGTGGGCTTCCATGTTGACAGGCGCATGCCATGCAGTGTATGATTTTATTTTTTTGCTGGCAGCCTCTGTACGTGCTATTCTTACAACGTTACAAAAAAAGTGTACACATGTACACTGTGACAGCAGTCTTAGAGTTTTCTTACATCCAGTTACAAGTTAGTCTTGGCTTAACAGTCTCAAAATGTATCAAGGAATTGTTCAGAGTACATAGGGTCGGTGCACATATAGAATTGTTCTAGGTTTACAATTCACATGCAATTAAAGCAAAGGCAGCCAAACATATGATGGCTTGTGACAACTGACGTTTGCACATTGTTACCCATTATCCATTTTCTAACGAGTCTATGAACGCAGGTGTGATATCTGCATTAAAGGGGCTCAATTACATTAAAGGATTCTAGAGCTTACATTTTTTTCAGTCTTCATATCTTCGTTGTGATTATGTTTATGTTGTTCATCCTGTTATTACCTGTAATTTACATGTGAAATTATCCTCATTATGCAGGCGTTCGCCAGTTGGAGATAATGTGCTGTTTTGGCTGCATGTCCATCCTAGCAAACTATTTTGCCTTCATGACGTTTTTCCCAGCCTGCGTGTCATTGGTGCTGGAGGTGAGTGTTTTAAAGCTGCAGTACCTCATCTTATGCTGGATTTACACGGCCCGATAATCTCCCAGTCTAAAGGGGCCACAAATCACCCAGCGAACAAGCCAAATGCTCGTTCTTCAGGTGAAACGGTCGTTCATGCGGACAAGCTAAACAATCATTTCTGGGCAGCAGATTGCGTAGACTAGACAGAAACAAAGCGGCTGTATGAGGACGAGCAATGGCAGTAGACGTCACTCGTCCTCCTACTGCTCAGGCGATCACTGTATGTAAATGCAGCGCTTCACCTTCACTGAACAGCAGCCCATTGTCGAGAAGGAACGCCTCCTTCCCAAAAATCATCTGCTTGTCGGCGCAGTGTAAACGCACCTTAACAACAGCTAATAATCACGCATGATAGTTGTCCCAGTTTATTCTGTAGCCTGGAGGTATACGTTTTGTAGATGAAGAACTTTCTTTCATCTTTTAACAGCTTTCCAGGGAAAGCAGGGAGGGGCGTCCAATCTGGCAGCTTACTCAGTTTGGAAATGTGTTGGAAGAGGAGGAAGACAACAAGCCAAACCCTGTCACACAGAGAGTGAAGATGATCATGGTGAGTGTCGCTCCTCTTCAGCTGCATCCATTTTTGGGAATGGATTTTGATTCTGATTTGTGTACTTTGTGGTAAGGATTCTGTAGTAATCTTTAATTGCTATCTGTGAGCACATTTGCATTTTGTTGTGGGACCACCGTTTTACCGTGACAGAAAATAGATGATCATGGTAATTTTTTCTGTATTTTTTTTATTAAAGCAATTTGGTTAAAATTAAAAAAATTCTGCTACAATTCAGTCCCTAGGTCTGGTCCTGGTCCACGCTCACAGTCGGTGGATAAGTGAACCGTCCCCTCAGAACAGCACTGCCATTTCAGATCACACGATTACCATTGGCTTAGACGATTCAATGCCAAAAAGGATTGAGCCCAACATGCCTCTCTGGCAATTCTATCTGTCTAGGTGAGTGCAGTATTTTTATTATTATTATTATTTTTAATTCGTCACACAGGTAAAAATTATGCATTTTATGAAATTGTCCACCAAACTTAGCAAGAATCAGCTTTTTTAAGCCTAAACATCTGACAGTGCTTTATCTGTATTCCACAGGATGATCACCATGGACATCGAACAGGTCATAACACTGGGTCTTGCGCTTCTTTTGGCAGTCAAGTACATATTTTTTGAGCAGACGGAGACCGAGTCTACCCTGTCCTTGAAGAACCCTATCACCTCTCCAGTCACTGTGCAGAAGAAGCAGGTGGAGCATTGCTGCAGAATGGAATCTGTGCCAGAAACAACCCCAAAAGAATGTAAAGTAGAAGACGTTTCATCAAAGGAAGAGAAAGGTATACCTACAACCATGATTACAAACTTTTTTTCTTGTTTCTAATCTAGAATGTTTTTGAGTTGCCTATTATTTTTTATTAACTAAATTCTGTCTGTGCATTCTCAGAAGCGGTCATAAAGCCATTGCCACTTGAAAATTCACCCAAAGCTAACTTTATGCTGGGTGACTCCTCATCGTCAGCTGATTCAAGTGAAGAGGAAAAGGAAACAAACTTTGATATGCCAACAGAGCCCCGACCCATTGATGAATGTCTTCGTATCCTGAAAAACCCAGAGGTAAGAGGGCAGAGGGTAATTGCATGAGAAAAAATAACATTGCTGATCTAAAACTAGTTACGTTCATTTTACATGTACCGCTATATGGTGTGTGTGTGTGTGTGTGTGTATATATACACTCACCTAAAGAATTATTAGGAACACCTGTTCTATTTCTCATTAATGCAATTATCTAGTCAACCAATCACATGGCAGTTGCTTCAATGCATTTAGGGGGGTGGTCCTGGTCAAGACAATCTCCTGAACTCCAAACTGAATGTCAGAATGGGAAAGAAAGGTGATTTAAGCAATTTTGAGCGTGGCATGGTTGTTGGTGCCAGACGGGCCAGTCTGAGTATTTCACAATCTGCTCAGTTACAGGGATTTTCACGCACAACCATTTCTAGGGTTTACAAAGAATGGTGTGAAAAGGGAAAAACATCCAGTATACGGCAGTCCTGTGGGCAAAAATGCCTTGTGGATGCTAGAGGTCAGAGGAGAATGGGCCGACTGATTCAAGCTGATAGAAGAGCAACGTTGACTGAAATAACCACTCGTTACAACCGAGGTATGCAGCAAAGCATTTGTGAAGCCACAACACGCACAACCTTGAGGCGGATGGGCTACAACAGCAGAAGACCCCACCGGGTACCACTCATCTCCACTACAAATAGGAAAAAGAGGCTACAATTTGCACGAGCTCACCAAAATTGGACTGTTGAAGACTGGAAAAATGTTGCTTGGTCTGATGAGTCTCGATTTCTGTTGAGACATTCAAATGGTAGAGTCCGAATTTGGCGTAAACAGAATGAGAACATGTATCCATCCTCTGATGGCTACTTCCAGCAGGATAATGCACCATGTCACAAAGCTCGAATCATTTCAAATTGGTTTCTTGAACATGACAATGAGTTCACTGTACTAAAATGGCCCCCACAGTCACCAGATCTCAACCCAATAGAGCATCTTTGGGATGTGGTGGAACGGGAGCTTCGTGCCCTGGATGTGCATCCCTCAAATCTCCATCAACTGCAAGATGCTATCCTATCAATATGGGCCAACATTTCTAAAGAATGCTATGATGTGATGTAAAGTGGATGTGTCTGACTTGAACAAGATCTCAGCTCCAGGATAATCACTTTTTATAATCCCTCTTAATATTTGCTTACTATTGAAGAGGTGCAAGCATGGGATCAGTAGAGAAAAAGCTTCACATACACGCACTTAGGCCTCATGCACACGTTTTTCGGGTCTGCATCCGAGCCGCAGTTTTTGCTGCTCGCGTGCGGACCCATTCACTTCAATGCTGTCCGCATCCGTTGCTCCGTTCCGAGCAAAAAATATAGTATGTCCTATTCTTGTCTGTTTTGTGGACAAGAATAGGCATGTCTACAATGGGCCGCCCGTTCCGCAAATTGTGGAAGGCACACGGTCGGATTCTGTTTTTTTGCGGTCCGCAAAAACAGCACGGTCGTGTGCATGGGGCCTTAGTCAGAGGAGATTAGTGATGTAATACATTTAAAAAGGAGAGATGTAGCTTTGTATTTTGCAGTTTCCTTAAATGAATCACTTACCAGATTTCTCACTCTGTCCTTTGTAGCAAGGCGCCCGGTACTTGAGTGATGCGGAAGTGATCAAGCTGGTGAATGCTAAACACATCCCATCCTATAAGCTGGAGTCCACGATGGAGTCACCGGAGAGAGGAGTTGCTATTCGCAGGCAAATGCTGGCTCCCAAGCTGCCTCAGTCAACGGCCATGTTGAACTTGCCTTACAAAAACTACAATTACTCCTTGGTAAGTCGATATTTTTACATCTGTGTCTGGTTCTTTTTTATAGGTCATACATTTATTTTGCTAGTATTTACATGCTATAGTTCATGTGTTAAGCCTGCATTATTTTGTTTTCCAGGTAATGGGTGCATGCTGTGAGAATGTAATAGGGTATATGCCAATCCCTGTTGGTGTGGCAGGTCCTCTCCTCCTGAATAATAAAGAGTTTCAGGTTCCTATGGCTACAACAGAAGGTTGCCTTGTGGCTAGCACCAACCGAGGCTGCAGAGCCATATTGGTGAGATTTATTCAAAGAACCTTCTTTAGAAAGTCCTTTTCAATTTTGAGCCAGTAAGTGGCAAATACTGAGCTTCTATTGTCCTTTCTTCATAGCTGGGTGGAGGTGCCCACAGCCGTATCCTTGCTGATGGCATGACTCGTGGACCAGTTGTCAGGTTGCCTTCTGCATGCGATGCTGCTGAAGTTAAGAACTGGCTTGACAGTCCTGAGGGTTTTAAAGTTATAAAAGATACCTTTGATAGCACAAGCAGGTAAGTGGAAATGTAGTCCATATTTCTTGCGCACACATTTTACCAAATCGAGTAAAAGTAAGCATTAGTCTTCTAAATTTGGCACTGAATGTTCAGATGTCTCCTTGGGTTTCAGCATCCCTTTTATTAAATTAGTTTTTTTTTATATTAATGCACACTTTGTAACCTAAACAGCTCCACATGTAGACCTTTAAAGTCATGTAGGGTGCACTTACATGTACTAGTAATGATATGGCAGTAAGTCGCACCATTGCAAAACCACAAGAATTTTACCTTGGGGTCGCCACAAACTTTTTGTATCTAGGTTTTCCTACAAAGGACATCTGTAGGGAATCTGTCACCTTGATTTTGGGCAATTATCTACAGTAATATATGTGTAGTACTGCAGATCCGGAGTCCAGATCACTATATATATTTTTTTTTTTCTATTTTTTTTAAGCCCACTTTATTATTATGAACCATTTTAATAAAATGTGGTTAAAATGCTCACAAAAATTCACTGGTTCTCTTGGTGTCTCTTTTCTGCTAGGTTTGCTCGTCTTGGGAGACTGCAGACCAGTGTCGCTGGACGAAATCTTTATATTCGCTTCCAGTCCAAAACCGGAGATGCTATGGGGATGAACATGATATCGAAGGTATGTTAACTAACACACGCTACTTCTGGAATTGTGACACTTCTTGTTTGCTGAGCGTAATGAAGATTTTGATGTAATTGGTACAGGGCACTGAGAAGGCTCTTTCCAGATTACAAGAAGAATTTCCTGAGCTCCATGTCCTTGCTGTTAGCGGTAACTACTGTACGGACAAGAAGCCAGCTGCAATCAACTGGATAGAGGGCAGAGGAAAATCTGTTGTTTGTGAAGCTACTATACCAGCAAATGTGGTGCGAGAGGTAAAAATCTATTTCATCCCATTCCAAAATTTGGGGATGACGACAAAGTAGTGTCATTGCTCATTTTGGAGCATTAATTTTTTTTATTTATTTTTTTAGCTTTAGATCTTGAATGTATCTGAGCTGCAATACCAGGCATTCACCATGTATAAGAGTGGCGCTGTTTCTGGGGAAACGTGGTCCCTTTCTTCTAATCTTGTACAAATTCTCTAATGTCTCATGGTTTTGGTGTGTGACATTAAATTGCGTTCTTATCTGCAGCTACTGAAGACATCTACAGCCGCCTTGGTTGAAGTGAACATCAGCAAGAACTTGATTGGCTCTGCAATGGCTGGCAGTATCGGAGGTTACAATGCACATGCGGCCAATATTGTGACTGCAATTTACATTGCCTGCGGACAGGTCAGTTGTTGGAAATATACAAAATACAAAAATAAAATCTTACTGTGTTATTTCTACATTATAACAGCATTTTCAATCTTGTTTTGCAGGATGCCGCTCAAAATGTTGGAAGCTCAAACTGCATCACCCTGATGGAGGCCACAGGTCCCACAAATGAGGACTTGTACATCAGCTGCACAATGCCTTCTATAGAGATCGGAACAGTGGGAGGCGGGACCACCCTGGCCCCACAACAGGCTTGCCTACAAGTACGCACATTCATTTTTTAAACTCATTTTACAACATTTTGTTCAACTACCGGCAGATCTGGCAGTCAGGCTACCTCTGGCGAGCACATGGAGGGCTGTGCGGCCCTCCAAAGAAATGCCATCCCACACCATTACTGACCTAATGCCAATCCGGTCATGCTGGAGGATGTTGCAGGCAGCAGAACGTTCTCCACGGCGTCTCCAGACTCTGTCACGTCTGTCACGTGCTCCGTGTGAACCTGCTTTCATCTGTAAAGAGCACAGGGCGCCAGTGGCGAATTTGCCAATCTTGGTGTTTTCTGGCAAATGCCAAACGTCCTGCACGGTGTTGGGCTGTAAGCACAACCCCCACCTGTGGATGTCGGGCCCTCATATCACCCTCATGGAGTCTGTTTCTGACCGTTTGAGCAGACACATGCACATTTGTGGCCTGCTGGAGGTCATTTTGCAGGGCTCTGGCAGTGCTCCTCCTGTTCCTACTTGCACAAAGGCGGAGGTAGCGGTCCTGCTGCTGGGTTGTTGCCCTCCTACGGCCTCCTCCACGTCTCCTGATGTACTGGCCTGTCTCCTGGTAGCGCCTCCATGCTCTGGACACTACGCTGACAGACACAGCAAACCTTCTTGCCACAGCTCGCATTGATGTGCCATCCTGGATAAGCTGCACTACCTGAGCCACTTGTGTGGGTTGTAGACTCCATCTCATGCTACCACTAGAGTGAAAGCACCGCCAGCATTCAAAAGTGAGCAAAACATCAGCCAGAAAGCATAGGAACTGAGAAGTGGTCTGTGGTCGCCACCTGCAGAACCACTCCTTTATTGGTGGTGTCTTGCTAATTGCCTATAATTTCCACCTGTTGTCTATCCCATTTGCACAACAGCATGTGAAATTGATTGTCACTCAGTGTTGCTTCCTAAGTGGACAGTTTGATTTCACAGAAGTGTGATTGACTTGGAGTTACATTGTGTTGTTTAAGTGTTCCCTTTATTTTTTTGAGCAGTGTAGTATTACCTGGCTGCATTTAGATGAATGTCCATCCTTATATAATGCATGGCTCATAGCAGCAGTTTCCGGGCAGAGGACCTTCCTCGGATCATATCCACTAACACGGCTTAAGAAAAAGGGATCATCCTGGTGTGACAATCCTTATAATGATTGACCCCTGACTGAAGCATGCAGCATTTTTCACATCCCCCAACCATTTGCATTTTTATGCAACTATTGTCTTTAAAATACGTGTGTAAGTGTGCATTTAGACCAGATTACGAACGAATCTCCCCATGTAAAGCTGCTGTAGATAACCCATTGAACTTAACAAAACACTCGTTCATCAGTTTCAATCGTTGTTTCTGGGCAGCAGATCAGGCAGCACTTCACCTCCACTGACAGGCGGGCAGTTCTCTGCTTGTTGGCGCAGTGTAAATGCACGATGTGATCTGGTGGTGGTGTTGATTGACATTAGTTAAACCAGAAATATGTCACGTAATGCTTTTTTATTTTTATAGAACCGCTTAAATCGTACTATATTCATAAACTCTTCCTTATTCTATTTTTATGTACAGATGCTAGGAGTCCAAGGAGCGAGCTCTGAATACCCTGGCAAAAATGCCTGTCAGCTTGCACAGATTGTCTGTGGCACAGTATTGGCAGGAGAGCTTTCCCTTATGGCTGCCTTGGCAGCTGGACATCTAGTCAAGAGCCACATGGTCCACAACAGGTAATACTGCATAGAATTTTCATTTCTTTTGTATTAACTTTTGATGATAAAATATATAAATGAACTAGATAAATGGTTCCAAACATGTACTAAAAGTACTTTGGTTTCCCCACTGTTGGTGTTAGGGCTGCAGTAAACGATTATTTTAGTAATCGAGTATTCTACCGTTTATTTTTACGATTAATCAAGTAATCTAATAAGAAAAAATGAATTAATAGACTGTTTTCCTTTATAAAAACTCATCAGACCTCCTGCCATCAGTCCCTAATATCCTTTGTTCCCCCCTGTGCGATCAGCCCAAGTGCATCCCCCCCCCCCCCCCCCCCAGTGCCATTGGCTCCACTATCCGCCCCAGTGCCATTGGCTCCACTATCCGCCCCAGTGCCATTGGCTCCACTATCCGCCCCAGTGCCATTGGCTCCACTATCCGCCCCAGTGCCATTGGCTCCACTATCCGCCCCAGTGCCATTGGCTCCACTATCCGCCCCAGTGCCATTGGCTCCACTATCCGCCCCAGTGCCATTGGCTCCACTATCCGCCCCAGTGCCATTGGCCCCACTATCCGCCCCAGTGCCATGCCATTGGCCCCACTATCCGCCCCAGTGCCATGCCATTGGCCCCACTATCCGCCCCAGTGCCATGCCATTGGCCCCACTATCCGCCCCAGTGCCATGCCATTGGCCCCACTATCCGCCCCAGTGCCATGCCATTGGCCCCACTATCCCCCCCGCCCCAGTGCCATGCCATTGGCTCCACTATCCCCCCCCCCCAGTGCCATGCCATTGGCTCCACTATCCCCCCCCCCCCAGTGCCATGCCATTGGCTCCACTATCCCCCCCCCCCCCAGTGCCATTGGCTCCACTATCCCCCCCCCTCCCCAGTGCCATTGGCTCCACTATCCCCCCCCCCCTCCCCAGTGCCATTGGCTCCACTATCCCCCCCCCCCCTCCCCAGTGCCATTGGCTCCACTACCCCCCCCCCCCCCTCCCCAGTGCCATTGGCTCCACTATCCCCCCCCCCCCCCCCCCAGTGCCATTGGCTCCACTATCCCCCCCCCCTCCCCAGTGCCATTGGCTCCACTATCCCCCCCCCCTCCCCAGTGCCATTGGCTCCACTATTTCCCCCCCCCCCCTCCCCAGTGCCATTGGCTCCACTATCCCCCCCCAGTGCCATCAGTGCCCAGCTGCAGCACCAGTGAACTAAAATGTCCTAACGATGTGTGTACGTCAGGATCCAAAGCAGCGTTGTGCGAGCAGGTGGGTGACCATGGAACGTAAGTAATAGGAAGCTCTTCACTCACACTCTGTGGTCACATGGCACAAACTAATCATCAATTCGATCGATTCGAGGATTTTTTTTTGTCGAGTAAATCGATTAATTCGAGTAATCGTTTCAGCCCTAGTTGGTGTAATCATTTTATGGATCACTATTTAGAGATTAGCTAATCAAACGCTCTGGAGCAGCGAAGTGCTGCTCAAGAAGACCCCCTCCCCCATTGACAGGGCCAGACATCTTTCCTTTCAATCTAGTTCTATTGCTCTGAGTATCAGCAGCATGCACATAGGATCTGCAGCTGCCAACATCTGGGTACATGTGGTAATCAGCACACATAAGTAGGTGGAAACCAAGGGCTGTCACATTGGAAAAATCTGAAATAGTGTTTTGAACATTTTTAGACTTTTTTTTTTCTACAACTATTTCTATAGAAAACTGCATTTCTGATACCACATCTGTAAGTGATACTTATTTAAAAATGGTGAACCAAAAATGTTCCACCACCTGATATTTGTTATCTCTCATGACATCACACCCAGCACTCGCGTGACGGCACTGTACAGTGATCAAGGAAGGGAAGACTTTTAAGATTGCATTACTGTCACTGGATTTAATATTTTAATATGTCTATTCTCTTGATTACATGTGAGATCTCTGTTTATTAAGAAATGCACTTTTTTTTTTCTCCTAGGTCCAAAATTAACCTTCAAGACATGCCAGGCACATGCACGAAGAAAGCTGCATGATCCATTACCTCCTGCAGCAATTTCACTTGGATCTTAGATGGACCATAGCGGGAAATCTAAGGAAAAGAGCAGAATATTTTACGGAAACGTTCTATAATGTACAGGTGTTTTGTCACCAGTGGGAAAAGAAAGTTGTGCAGGCAACATGAGAAGAAGACTTAAGCCAGCCTCAACCTGTGTTAAATGAAGCTCTATGTGCCTCATGTCCGCTTTGTTAAGTCTTAAAGGGTCCAGTAATCACTGTTGGCGATGTGTTTGCTGCTGAGGCAAAAGCCAAATCAATGGAGAGCTTGGATCTCATTTTGTTTGCTTTTCTGCTCACAATGAACCTTTCTTTAAAGGGGTATTCTCAGCGTGGTCATTTATAGCATATCCACACATATGCCATATATTTCTGATAGATGTGGGTCCTGCCCTGTCTCCATGTCCTGACTGCTGTGGACGGAGAGGTGGCGGCACATCCTTGGCGCTCTGCAGTCTTTTCTATGCGAGTTCCAAGTACAGCCAAGCAAGTGTGTGGTGACATTTATTCTGTGCATATGCCATAAATGTGTAAGATAAGAATACCTCCTTAACTTTGAATGTTTCCTTTTTATGTAATCAAAATGCTGTTTGTAATATACCTTTTGTTTTAGTTGAAAAAAAATAATAATTTATTTGTTGTTGGTCTAGCTTCAGCTCCAGTTTTATGAGATTTCAGATTTCAGAAAGGAAGATGAAATGTAGGAAAGCATCAGATCATGTAACCTGTTATATGACGCCAGGTCTCTAATCTGTCTATCTCCAGCTGTGGTGGCAGGGCATGCTGGGAGTTGTGATTCCACTTTAGCTGAAGTACATGGGTTGGAGAGCAATGATATACACTAGTAAAAAAACAACGGGTCCCTATGACTGCATGTACTTGCATAGCCATTTTTCTTTACAATCGAAATAAGCACAGAAGTTACTTCCAGCCATACATATGCTGTTCGACAGATCGTCAGCGGTGTTTAAAATGTGAGTTTTCTTATAAAAAATCTTTTACTATCCAGGCCTATTTTTTAATTCCGCCTAATTTGTTCCTGCAGATGCTACTGAAAAAAAACACCCCCAAAATATAGACTCTTACCCACATGAGTAGTGAATGTGACTTCTCTGGTATTGGCAGCCAAAATTTTCTTGGTGGTCTGTCGCTACCTCAGTTAGAATAGTTGTGACCATCTCCTGCCATACCAGGTGCAATGTCGCAGCCTGTGTCATACTCCGATTCCAGATTTGGCCATGGTAGAAATGAGTACGGTTTTATACAGCTTTCTAACAAAAACTGTTAAGTTAATATTTAATTTTAATAGATTTTGTACCTTTTTTTTTTATTTAATCATTTTTATTTTCCTGTTTGTACCTCATTACTTGTTTGTACAGTACTTGGCATCTACATCAGAGGCATCTATTGGTTTTGTGGTGTATAAATGACCTGAAAACAATGTGTTGACTACTGTAGCCGGTGCCTGTGTCCTCTTCTCATGTTGGTGAAGAGGTGACATCTTTACGAATAAAGCATCTGTTTCCGTTTTAATAATCCCCTTGTATTTCTTGTATTATCTTGGATCTTATCTTGTATTTCTTGGAACATGAACTGAAAGGTCAGAATTATCTTGTACATAAAATCGTAAGCTATCTTTAAGATACTGGAATAAATGTAACTATTTTTCTAAGTTTTGTTGTTTGCTGTGGTGCCTGTCTTACTTTACCAATAGTGGTGTCTTAAAGAAAGGAACAAAGGATCTAATACACATCAGAAGCACAAAACATATGTAACAGTTAGGACCATAAATCTCATAATGAGGATTAGGGCTGTGGAGTCGGTAAGGCTACTTTCACACTAGCGTTCGGGTGTCCGCTCGTGCGCACCGTTTGAAGGGGCTCACGAGCGGCCCCGAACGCATCCGTCTGGCCCCAATGCATTCTCAGTGGAGGCGGATCCACTGAGAATGCATCCGCCTGCCAGCGTTCAGCCTCCGCTCCGCTCAGTGAGCGGACACCGTTCGGGTGTCCGCCTGGCCGTGCGGAGGCGAGCGGATCCGTCCACACTTACAATGTAAGTCAATGGGGACGGATCCGCTTGAAGATGACACTATATGGCTCAATCTTCAAGCGGATCCGTTCCCCATTGACTTTCAATGTAAAGTCTGAACGGATCCGCTCAGACAACTTTCACACTTAGAAAATTTTCCAAGTTTTAATGCAGACGCATCCGTTCTGAACGGATGCGAACGTCTGCATTATCGGAGCGGATCCGTCTGATGAAACATCAGACGGATCCGCTCCGAACGCTAGTGTGAAAGTAGCCTTAGCCGAAGCTCTGACTCCTGCATTTTATCACACTCCGACTCCTTCATTAATGGCCAATAATTTAGTAGTAATTTTACTGTAATAAAGTGGTAACATTGGGCTCTTTCTGACCAACATGTAAGTAATTGGGCTACTTAGAATTTAAAGGGGTATTCCAGTTGTTTAAAGTTATCCCCTAGCCACAGGATAGGGGATAACTATTAGATTGTGTGGGTCCTACCACTGGGACCCCCACTGATCTCGTGATAGGTAGGGGTACCAGTGGTAGGACCCCCGCTGATCTAATAATCCCCTATCCTGTGGCTAGGGGATAACTTCAAACTGGAATTTGAACCATATTTATTGGAATATAATTTCAGAAATTACTGACCTTTTCTAAATTCCTGGAAGTAAACATGTAATGCACTATGCATTTTATAACTGGAAAACATACTTAATACTTGTAAGAAATCTATGAATTTGAAGTGAGAAAAGCTCTATATGGATGTCCTGGAAATGCAGAGAATAATGTGCAAGTGTAAATGGGAAAAAAAGAAACGCAAAAGGTGGAGGTGCTATATTCAGTGCTTGCCTTAAAGGGGTTGTCTGGGAATAGATAACTTTTCACAGGTGCCTTCAGCTATGGAAAGATTCATACTTGCCTGCTCTCCGCAGCTCTGGTCCTGCACACTGTATTCTGTGTGTCTCTTCCAGTCTGCGGCTTGTTTACTTCCTGTCCGGCATGATCATCTGCTCCTCTGCAGCCAGTAACTGGATTCAGCGATGATGTGTCCACAATAGACATATCACCATTGCAGCAGAGTACATTATCGTGCCAATGTCAAGAACAAGTTAAAGAGGACCTTTCATGGGTCCAGACATTATAAAATAAGCGGCACTTTAGGTAGGGCTTGGGCACAGCTCCGTTCGCCCTCTGTGGCCCCCGTACATTCCTGCGCCTGGTATACTAACTACTAGTATCGGAGCAATGAGGAGGGTTTCTCAATGGGCGTCTCCTTGCTGTGACTCTCTGCGCTGCGATTGGACAGCGCTACAGCCAGGGAGAAGGAGACACCCATTGAGAAACCCTGGCGTCTCCTCCTCATTGCTCCGATACTAGTAGTTAGTATACCAGGCGCAGGAATTTACGGGGGCCACAGCGGGCGAACGGAGCGGCGTCCAGGAATAATAGTAAGCTCTATTAGATCCCTGTTTGATGCCCTACCTAAAGTGCCACTTATTTTATAATCTTCAAGACACTGGCGTATCTAGATTCAACTCGATAGCGAGGGGTAAAAAGACAAAAGGAGGGGTAGGGGGTGCACAATAGGGTAGTACGTCCAACACAAGTGTAAATTGGTTAGAAGACAAAGGTACTCTCCTTTTAGGGCTGTGCTACTGATAGGCACAACACTATTGTAGACTTATAGGATTATAGACCCTTTTTCCAGGACTGCAGCCGCAGAAGGAATTTTTTTGGGATCGGATGCCCAATCCCCCAAAGGATGCTTGTAGGAGAACATAGTTCTGGTCAGGCGCAAAATCACTGGTGGAGAGGTCTTTTCAGATCAAATCTTCTTTTTTTCATAAATGGCGTATATATCTAAAACACGTTTCGGGGCTCAAAAAGTCCCCTTCATTAGGTTACTAGGTAATCACCTAGTAACCTGATGAAGGAGACTTTTTTGAGCCCCGAAGCGCGTTTTTTTGTATATACGCTATTTATTAAATAAAGAAGATTTGATCTGAAAAGACCTCTCCACCAGTGATTTTGCGCCTGACCAGAACGATCTTCTCCTACTTATTTTATAATGTCTGGAGTCATAAAAGGTCCTCTTTAAGCAACAGACCAGAAGATGGACACAAGGGAGCCACCACACAGGACAAGAGCAGCGGAAAGTAGGCGAGTATGATTCTTTCCATAGTGGAGGCAGGCTCCTGTGAAAAGTTACTTATTCCTAGACAACCCCTTTAATGCTGTCTTCATGTTCCATGTAGCAGTTCTGAGATGACTGAGGTAGAGGAGGAACTTGCTACTGAGCATCTGCAGCACAGTTCCACTGTCACTAAGGGCTTGGAGCAGCATGAAGATAACTAGTATAAGGTATAGAAGAGGTTAGAACTGATTTTCTATCACCACTACAACACCCTGCTTATCACTGATTTTGATAAATAAAGGCCTTTTATGGATAGATGATAAAATATATTTATGATTAACATTTCTAAACTTTTTCTAGATTTATATGAAATTTAATTACACAATATTAATAACAGATTATTTTTTAAGCTGCAGTTGGTACAATTCTACCTACTTTGGCTCTGACTCCACAGGTGTGGAAGACTAGAAATAAGATGGGTGTCAATACCAACAGTGTTGAAGATCTGCATTAGACATGGCACAGTGTATACCAGTTGTTTTTTTGAATGTCCCTTTAATACATTTCTTGGAATGTAAGCGGCTGGAGTCAGTGCTACTGTCGCATTCCTTGTGTCAAGCCACTTGTGACCCAGTGACAACGTCTAAAGCTTCTTATTGGGTCTAAGGAGAAAAAGGACTGGACTGTTGTGGAGTAGTCCAGACTCCAAAGTCTGTTTTAAGATGAAAGTCAATTCTGCATTTCATTTGGAAATCAAGTTCCGAGAGTCTGGAAGAAGAGTGGAGAGGTACACAGTCTAAGTTGCTTGAGGTCCACTGTGACGTTTCCACAGTCGGTGATGGTTTGGAGAGCCATGTCATCTGCTGGTGTTAGTCCACTGTGTTGTATCAAGTCCAAAGTTGGTGCAGCCATCTACCAGGAAATTTTGGAGCACTCTTCATACTTCCCTCTGCTGGTGTGTTTAGTATTTATTGTCTTTTTGAACGGTCTTCTTATAAAAGGAAAACTCTTTACTAGCTTTTTTTTTTGTGGGGGGGGGGGGGGGGGAGAAGGGCAACAAACTTTGTCTTGGTAGGATCAACTAATTTATCACTCTTGGGGCTCATGCACACGACCGTTGTTTTGCGGTCCGTTTTTCACAGATCTGTTGTTCTGTATCTGAGGTTTTTTTTCTCTCTGATTTAAGTCCTCCTGCGTTCCGTTGTTCCACAAAACATCTCCGTATGGTTTCCGTATGTGATCCATTTTTTGTGGATCGGAAACCGAAACCGTAACTTATTACTCGCCAAACACATGAGCAATATGTGCTGGGCATAGCCTTTCTACAGTATGGATCCCCAAAATACAGATGTGTTCTGTGTGCGTTCTGTATTTTTTGCGGACCTATTGACTTGAATGGTGCCTCAGACCATGATTTGCAGACAATAATAGGACATTCACTACTTTTTTGCGGAACGGAAATACGGAAACGGAATGCAGACTGAGTACCTTCCGTTGTTTTTGCAGACCCGTTGAAGTACATGGTTAAGCATACGATCCACAAAAAAACTGAACGGAAGCGGAAAGAAAATACGTTTGTGTGCATGAGCCCTTAGGCCAAGTTCACACTTCAGTTATTTGGTCAGTTATTTTGAGCCAATACCCGTAGTAAAGCCTACTCAGAGATCAGGTGTAATGACTTCATTTGAACCTATTCTGTGTTTTGACCCACATCTGGTTTTGACAATGATTGAAATAACTGACCAAATAAATTATATGGATAAGCCTAAATAAAGGCTTGAGGCCACAACAGGCTGTTGTATACCAACCGATCCAGCAACTTTTTTGCAATCAGCGTCCCTTCCTTGAGGGTACATTACAAGAGCTCAGGACCATTCCAGTAAGTGGAACTGATCTTCCATACTGTAGACTTCAGTGCCATGGTTTCTGGAGTAAAAATACCCTTTTCTCTAGTCCCAGGCAACAAGAACTATCTACTATATTATGACAATATTTAGCAGCTGCAGCCCAATTACTAGTGCATCTCAATAAATTAGAATATCATCAAAAAGTTATTTCAGTAATTCAATTTAACCACTTCAGCCCCCAGTGCTTAAACACCCTGAAAGACCAGGCCACTTTTTACACTTCTGACCTACACTACTTTCACCGTTTATTGCTCGGTCATGCAACTTACCACCCAAATGAATTTTACCTCCTTTTCTTCTCACTAATAGAGCTTTCATTTGGTGGTATTTCATTGCTGCTGACATTTTTACTTTTTTTGTTATTAATCGAAATTTAACGATTTTTTTGCAAAAAAATGACATTTTTCACTTTCAGTTGTCAAATTTTGCAGAAAAAACGAGATCCATATATAAATTTTGCTCTAAATTTATTGTTCTACATGTCTTTGATAAAAAAAAAATGTTTGGGTAAAAAAAAAATGGTTTGGGTAAAAGTTATAGCGTTTACAAACTATGGTACAAAAATGTGAATTTCCGCTTTTTGAAGCAGCTCTGACTTTCTGAGCACCTGTCATGTTTCCTGAGGTTCTACAATGGCCAGACAGTACAAACACCCCACAAATGATCCCATTTCGGAAAGTACACACCCTAAGGTATTCGCTGATGGGCATAGTGAGTTCATAGAAGTTTTTATTTTTTGTCACAAGTTAGCGGAAAATGATGATTTATTTATTTATTTATTTTCTTCTTACAAAGTCTCATATTCCACTAACTTGTGACAAAAAATAAAAACTTCTATGAACTCACTATGCCCATCACGAAATACCTTGGGGTCTCTTCTTTCCAAAATGGGGTCACTTGTGGGGAAGTTATACTGCCCTGGCATTCTAGGGGCCCAAATGTGTGGTAAGGAGTTTGAAATCAAATTCTGTAAAAAATGACCTTGAATTTGATTTCAAACTCCTTACCACACATTTGGGCCCCTAGAATGCCAGGGCAGTATAACTACCCCACAAGTGACCCCATTTTGGAAAGAAGACACCCCAAGGTATTCCGTGAGGGGCATGGCAAGTTCCTAGAATTTTTTATTTTTTGTCACAAGTTAGTGGAAAATGATGATTTTTTTTTTAATTTTTTTTTTCATACAAAGTGTCATATTCCACTAACTTGTGACAAAAAATAAAAACTTCCATGAACTCACTATGCCCATCAGCGAATACCTTGGGGTCTCTTCTTTCCAAAAGTTAGTGGAATATGAGACTTTGTAAGAAAAAAATAAAAAAATTCCGCTAACTTGGGCCAAAAAAATGTCTGAATGGAGCCTTACAGAGGGGTGATCAATGACAGGGGGGTTGATCAATGACAGGGGGGTGATCAATGACAGGGGGGTGATCAATGACAGGGGGTTGATCAATGACAGGGGGGTGATCAGGGAGTCTATATGGGGTGATAACCACAGTCATTGATCACGCCCGTGTAAGGCTTCATTCAGACGTCCGTATGCGTTTTGCGGATCCGATCCATCTATCAGTGGATCCGTAAAAATCATGCGGACGTCTGAATGGAGCTTTACAGGGGGGTAATCAATGACAGGGGGGTGATCAGGGAGTCTATATGGGGTGATCACCACAGTCATTGATCACGCCCCTGTAAGGCTTCATTCAGACGTCCGGATGCGTTTTGCGGATCCGATCCATCTATCAGTGGATCCGTAAAAATCATGCGGACATCTGAATGGAGCTTTACAGGGGGGTAATCAATGACAGGGGGGTGATCACCACAGTCATTGATCATGCCCCTGTAAGGCTTCATTCAGACGTCCGGATGCGTTTTGCGGATCGGATCCATCTATCAGTGCATCCGTAAAAATCATGCGGACATCTGAATGGAGCTTTACAGGGGGGTGATCAGGGAGTCTATATGGGGTGATCACCACAGTCATTGATCATGCCCCTGTAAGGCTTCATTCAGACGTCCGGATGCGTTTTGCGGATCCGATCCATCTATCAGTGGATCCGTAAAAATCATGCGGACGTCTGAATGGAGCTTTACAGGGGGGTAATCAATGACAGGGGGGTAATCAATGACAGGGGGGTGATCAGGGAGTCTATATGGGGTGATCACCACAGTCATTGATCACGCCCCTGTAAGGCTTCATTCAGACGTCCGGATGCGTTTTGCGGATCCGATCCATCTATCAGTGGATCCGTAAAAATCATGCGGACATCTGAATGGAGCTTTACAGGGGGGTGATCAATGACAGGGGGGTAATCAATGACAGGGGGGGTGATCAGGGAGTCTATATGGGGTGATCAGGGGCTAATAAGGGGTTAATAAGTGACGGGGGGGGGGGGTGTAGTGTAGTGGTGCTTGGTGCTACTTTACTGAGCTACCTGTGTCCTCTGGTGGTCGATCCAAACAAAGGGGACCACCAGAGGACCAGGTAGCAGGTATATTAGACGCTGTTATCAAAACAGCGTCTAATATACCTGTTAGGGGTTAAAAAAAACACATCTCCAGCCTGCCAGCGAACGATCGCCGCTGGCAGGCTGGAGATCAACTCTCTTACCTTCCGTTCCTGTGAGCGCGCGTTCACAGGAAATCTCGGCCATCGCGAGATGACGCGTATATGCGTGACTGTGCGCAGCGCTGCCACCTCCGGAACGCGATCCTGCGTTAGGCGGTCTGGAGGTGGTTAAAAACGAAACGAAAATATATTTTATAGATTCATTACACACAGAGTGATCTATTTCAAGTGTTTATTTTTTCATGTTGATGACTATGGCTTACAGCTAATGAAAACCCAAAAGTCAGTATCTCAGAAAATGAGAATATTGTAGAAGACCAATTAAAAAATGATTTTTAATGCAGACATGTTGGCCTACTGGAAAATATGTCCAGTATATGCACTCAGTAGTTGGTCAGGGCTCATTTTGCATGAATTAGCGTGGCATGGAGGTGATCAGCCTGTGGCACTGCTGTGGTGTTATGGAAGCCCAGGTTGCTTTGATAGCAGCTTTCCTGGGCTTCCATAACACCTCAGCAGTGCCACAAGCTGATCGCCTCCTTGATGCAGTAATTCATGCAAAATAAGCCCTGACCAAGGAAGGGGGGTGGAGCCTGACCGCGGAACGTGATAGAGTTCTGAAGAAGAGCTCCCGCTCTACAGACCCGTGCCTAGACAAATAAGACGCCCTAACTTCGGCCATAATGGTCAAAATAGGGAGAGACAAGATCAGGGAACAACCTATGACTCCGAAGCAAAAGAAAGGGCAAGCCGAGATGGACCGTTTTGTGAAGAGGCAACTAGTGCTCTCACCAGCGCGAACAAACAAGATGGCGCTACAGTCCTCGAGGCCTGAATCAGAGAAAGAAGAAGACAGGGAGGACGCCGTGGCTAGCGGAGGTAAAAGAATTAGAGACGCCCCGCAGGTAGAGGAAAACTATACTTTAACAAGGTCCTTCTTGAAAGACTCCCTCTCACAAGCCTTAACTCCCTTGGTCCAGGAGATAAAAGATTTGAGGCAGGACTTGAGCTCACTCGGTCACCGGTTAGAAACCCTGTGTCGCAGTGCATAGACAGGAGGAAAACTATTCGGATAAAAGGATTTCCGGAATCCATTGTACCGAACGCCCTCCAAGAAGCTGCCCTACACTTATTCACAGATCAACTTGGTGTCGACAGAGCACAGCTCATCACTATAGAGCGCATCCATAGGTCCCTGCGCCAGGCCCCAGGGATAGATGAGCCGCCACGAGATGTGATCTGTTGCCTGCTCAATTACAGGGACAATGCTACAAGAGGGAGGAAGGAATAAACACATGATGGTGCACCTATACAGTTGTTCCAGGACATAGCTCCGTCCACACTGAATAAACGGCGCAATCTCAAGCCCATTACGAACTACCTGAGAGCCCAAAAAATAATGTACAGGTGGCTATATCCTTTCGGCCTCACATTTAGCATCCGTGGCAAATGCTGTACAATTCGCAAACCTGCAGACCTACCAACAATATGGGCTGCTCTAGGAATAGAACCGCTGCACATTGAATCTTGGCTTTCACTAGACAACACAGCAATGAAGCTCCCATCACTTCCTCAAATGGAGCCATGGTCCACGGTCACAAGTCCACAAACATCAGGAGGAATAAAGATAAAGACTGAGCGGTCACTTCCAGTTAGCTATTTACAGGACTGCTATATAACTTCTTGCTATTTTCTGTTCCTTACTAGAGTATTAAGATGAAAACAAAATGTCTACTACTCGCCATTAGAGATGGCCTTGCGGTTCACCCGGCGGTCGTTTTGCGGCGAACTTTGCGTGTTCGCGATTCGCAGAACATGCGAACATTTGGAGAAGTTCGCGCCCGCCATATTCTTTTACATTGTGAAGAACTTTGACCCATGACACATCCATCAGGTGGTACAGGACAGCCAATTGAGACATTTCAGCACATGGACATACCCCCTACCTTATAAATAAACCTGATCTGGCCGCCGTTTTACATTCAGTGTTTTGCCAGTGTAGGGAGAGGTTGCTGTGTGGGGCAGGGACAGGCTGTTAGGGACACCAAATGCTAGCTAATAGGGCTACAAAAGTAATTTTAAGCACTAGTATAGGTGTGCTATCGATATGTGTGATACACAGAGGGGTGCGATATACTTATAATTTCCTGATCGTCCTTGGCAGCACATAACGAAAGGGTTAAGTCCCCTAGGTACAACCAGGATAGAGACACATTAGAAAGCAGTGGACTTGATTAATTGCCAATTAGCAGGCTATATAGGATAACACATGACACCAGAGCCCTGTATTTTTTTTCTCTCTAGGTATCAGACACTTTAAACATCCTGCTACCATCCTGCAAAAGACCCGATCCCTGCCAGGTTGTATACAGGCTTCCCTGTCCCTCAGCCTGAAGGTGGATCGAGTGCACCTCCCCTGTGTAAAAACGTACAGTGCCTCGTTCCACAGCCGATGTATATTCCGGCTTGGTGTCTTACTATGTGCACGTGCGGCTGGGGGGAGCTAAGGCCGTGCACGTGACACCCGACGAGCGCGTCCCGGAAGTTAGGCTTTTAAGCTTACTCCGGTGGGATGCCTGTGCGCTCAGCCAGAACGTCTCACCCGCTGCTTACTGCGGTAAGTATGGTGACTCTTGGGATCCGAGGGTCGACTGCTTGAAGTAAGGTATTGTTTGCAGGTTGCAGGATGTTTTGGATTTCTTGGATGTTATGTTCCTCCTCTAGCTTAGAGTAGAGGATTTTTATCCAGTGTGTGTTTGGCTGTGTTTTAACTCACAGCTATCTAGGTCACTAAGTGTGCCTGTTTTTTCCTGCTATTAGGCTGTTGTCTCTCTATGGTCACTCTGCAGGATTAAATTCCCTATATGTTGATTTTGTCCTTGCATATATCAGGGATCTGGCTGTATACATCATAATTGGCTTTTTTGTATGTTTAACTATAGATGTCTGCCTCACAGGAGGAATCCAGCAAAAGGAAAAGAAAAACTAGGCATCGTTTATGTCAGAAATGTGAACAGCCTCTTCCTGACGAAATACACACTAATATCTGCACTCACTGCCTGTCACCTACTACGTCTATCCAGTCTGGGAACTTTCTTATGTGGTTTAAGGAGCAACTTACTTCAGTATTTGATGATGTCAGGTCTATAAATAAAAAGCCTAGACATACAAACAAATCTCCACCTCCACAGATAATTTCTTCCTCCTCTGAAGACGAGTATCTGTCTGAAGGAGAAATCTATTCTGACAAATCTTCTAATGATCCTGATGAATTTTTTATATTTCATAAAGAAAAAATACATGAATTAATTAAAGCAGTAAAACATACATTAGAGTCTGATAAAGACACCTCAGGAAAATCCAAATCAGATAAACTTTTTTATTTCCCCAAGACTAAAGGGAATGTGTTTCCAGGGCATCCAGTCCTGGATGAATGGATTAAACAGGACTGGGATACACCTGACAAAATCAAATCCAGGTTCCAGACAAAAATCCATTTATAAATTGGATGAAAAATGTTCTGTGCAATGGGGTTCTGTGCCCAAAGTAGATTTAACAGTCGCCCGTTTGTCTAAAACGGAAGCATCCCTTATAAAAGATCCCATGGATAGAAAAATAGAAACCTTATTATTAAAAAGAGATTATGCTTCTTCTTCAGCGGCCTGTGTAGCTGGCCTATCTTCAGTACCAGTGGCCAGAGCTTTAAGAATCTGGTTATCCCAGCTATCCCATGATCTGGAAGATGGGGTATCTAGAGAAGAGATTTTAAAAGGTTTTCCAGTAATGAAACCTGCTTCAGATTTTTTGTGTGATGCTCCTCTGGATATTGTAAAATCCTCAGCAAACTCCATGAGCCTCTCCAATACTGCAAGAAGAGCGCTCTGGATTAAACAATGGCCAGGGGATATATTATCCAAAAATCACTTCTGTAGTCTTCCCTTTCAGCCAACATCTCTGTTTGGTCCGCAACTTGAAAAAATTCTTGAATCCTTGAACGAAGGGAAAGGTTCAGTTTTTCCACAGTCAAAAAAGAGACCATCTTTTAGGCCTTTTCACTCACAAAGGAGAAGATCTCCTAGATTCAGAAACAGACAACAGTTTTCTAAACAAAGAAGATTTCGGGGCAGACAAGAAAGGTCTGAATATAAGAAGAAATCTAACCAAAAAAACTCTGAATTATGACGCCACCCTAAAGCCAAAAGTTGGCGCAAGACTAAAGCTATTCTATCCCGTCTGGTCTCTCACATCCACAGACGCTTGGGTCACGTCCACGGTCAAAAACGGATATGTACTAGAGTTCGCACATTTTCCCCCAGATCGATACTACATAAATCATCCCAGGGATCAAGTTGTCTTCCATCTACTTCAAGAATTCATCCAAAAGGGAGCATTAGAACCAGTGCCCCCAGAAGAGCATTTCAGCGGGGTATATTCCAAAGTATTTCCCGTACCCAAACCAGGGAAGAAATGGAGGCTAATCATCGATCTCAGGTTCCTGAACAAGTTCTTGGTGAAAAAGAAATTCAAAATGGAATCTATAAAATCTGTTCTAATTGTTCTGGAAAAGGGAGATTATATGGCGTCAATAGACCTGGCAGACGCTTATTTACATATTCCGATTCACCCCAGCCACAGAAAATTCTTGAGAATAGCAGTTCAGACAACAACTTGTATTACGCATCTCCAGTTTACATGCCTCCCCTTCGGCATAACTTCTGCTCCGAGAGTATTCACGAAGGTGTCAATTGTCCTAACAGCAGCACTAAGGTTGGAAGGTATAATGTGTATCCCATATCTGGACGATTGGCTTTAAATAGCAAGTTCCAGCCAACAACTGAACCTCCATCTACAATCCACGATACAAATGCTCCAGTCTCATGGATTCCTAATAAACAAAGAAAAATATTCTCTAATACCATCTCAACAAATAAAATTTCTAGGATATGTTCTGAATTCGAATGAAATGACAATCAAACTATCTCCGCAAAGAATATCATCTGTTCACAGGGGAGTACATCAATTTCTGTCCAATCACAAGATCTCTATCCGTCATGCAATGAAGGTGTTAGGTCTCCTAACGTCATCTATAGAAGCTGTCCCTTGGGCCAAAGCTCACATCAGAAGTTTACAAAACAATATTTTAACCAGCCTGAACAAAAATTACAGCTCCCTGGACAAGAAGATGGTAATAACAACCGCAACACGCCAGGACCTGAAGTGCTGGATTTCGTCTCCTCACCTAAAGCAAGGCAGGGGTCTGAATCCCCATTCTCAAAAGATCCTCACGTCGGATGCCTCCTCTTGGGGCTGGAGTGCTCATGTAGACAATTTATGGGTACAGAAAAAGTGGACAAAGAAAGAAGCATTAATGTCCTCCAATTGGAGGGAGTTGAGAGCAGTGAGGCTAGCCCTTCTTCATTTTCAAATACACCTTTCGGGGTTCAAAATATTGATTCAGTCAATCTACCAACTGTCTATTATATCAACAAACAGGGGGGCACAAGGAGTCACAGTCTCTCCAAGGAATGTGCTATCCTCATGGCCTGGGCAGAGAATTTCATGAAAGACATCTCAGTTATCCATATAAGGGGAATTTTGAATTGCTCTGCAGATCTACTCAGCCGCACCCCTCTACATCCAGGGGAATGGAGCTTAAATCCGACAGTCTTCAACAGCATTGTATCTCGCTGGGGGAAACCCTGTCTCGACGCCATGGCAACATGTCATGACCGGCGTCACGCAAAGGGAGGGAAATGGGAAGGCCCTGTCCAAGGGAGAGGGAAAGGTGGTGACCCCTGACTCACCTTGAGGCTGGCACCTGACTACCCTGACTTCCCTAGACGGATTCCTCACCCGTACGCCGATCACTTGCCTAAACCCTGGCTTTCCCTAAGATGAGCCCTACGTAGTGAACAGGGCGGTGGGATCACTAGTCCGCACCACTGACACTAAAGGAAAACACCAAGGAGAGGACAGACAATACAGACAAAACATATAATCCCAGGTGGGTGACAACAGCAGACAACAAAAGCCCAACAGGGATCCGGAGGGTAACGCTCTGGAACAACAACCAGGGATCACAGCTACTCAGCTCCAGTGGGTCAGTATAGAAGTCCAGGCAGGAAGCTCTATATCTGGCAACCAGAGAAGTGGGAGAGGGGAATATAAGGAGGTTGGGAGTGCTGGACAAGAAACAGCTGAGGAGAAGGAGCTACGGATCCCTGAGTGAGCCAAAAAGGGTTGCAAGGCAAACCCAGAAAGCTACCATTAAAAAACAGCACTATCTTTATACATAGAGCGCGCAGCCACCCGCTGCGACTTCCTGACCCCGGAGTCAGACGTGGCTCTTGACACCCTCGTGACACAACAGATCAGAACAAGAAACTCAACCAATTCTGTTCCATTCATCGGTCCTGCCAAGCATTATCAATAGACGGACTGTCAACCAGTTGGAAGAAGGGCCTGATTTATGTATTACCTCCAATTCCCCTTATACCAAAAGTCCTAAAAAAGATAAGGGAAGATCATGCAGAAGTCATAGCAGTTCTTCCTTTTTTGCCCCGAAGAACATAGTTCGCTCTAGCCCTATCTCTCTCCAAGGACAGAATCTGGAAAATCCCTCCTCGCCCAGACTTGCTGATCCAGAGAGGATTTCTTCACCACAATCCCAACAGCCTACAGCTTGCGGCTTGGAGGCTGAGCGGCAGTCATTAACATCACTTGGTTTTTCTTCTGAGCTAGTTAAAGGGTTTCTACCACTTCGTTTTTCACATAATTAGCTTTCAGACACTAGCGATCCGCTAGTGTCTGCTCTACCAAACAATCCTAATATAATAGCTTTTTGTGCAGCCGTTTGCTAAAAAACTAACTTATATTGATATGCTAATGAGCCTCTAGGTGCTATGGGGGCGTCATTAGCACCTAGAGGCTCGGTCTACCTTCACAAAATGCCGCCGCCCAGCGCGTCCCTCCAGCCCGCCCATCTCCTCCGGAATGCGATCCTCCCTGTGAGCCAGCGGACGAATTCTCGCGCATGCGCCGTGCGCGTCTGTATTCGGCGCAGGCGCAGTTAATGTCTGACCGCTTTCTGCACAGACATCTCCACTGCGCCTGTTCCTCAGAGCACTATGACGTCAGGGAGCGGTCAGACATTCACTGCGCATGCGCCGAATACAGACGCGCACGGCGCATGCGCGAGAATTCGTCCGCTGGCTCACAGGGAGGATCGCATTCCGAAGGAGATGGGCGGGCTGGAGGGACGCGCTGGGCGGCGGCATTTTGTGAAGGTAGACCGAGCCTCTAGGTGCTAATGACGCCCCCATAGCACCTAGAGGCTCATTAGCATATCAATATAAGTTAGTTTTTTAGCGAAACGGCTGCACAAAAAGCTATTATATTAGGATTGTTTGGTAGAGCAGACACTAGCGGATCGCTAGTGTCTGAAAGCTAATTATGTGAAAACGAAGTGGTAGAAACCCTTTAATACCATGCTAGCAGCCCGTAAACCAACAACTATTAAAATATACAATAGAGTATGGAAGACCTTTAACGACTGGTGCCAAAGAACTTCTTCTCTTCCTGAAGATTTAAAATCTGTTCTGCAGTTCCTTCAAGAAGGTTTTAGTAAAGGTTTAAAAACAAACACCTTGAAAGTACAGTTCACTGCGATCAATGCCCAGTTACAAGGGAAATTTTCAAATAATCAAATAATGCGTACATTTTTTAAAGCTTTGAAAAATCTAAGACCTCCTACCATTGTGCCGGTCCCTTCCTGGGATTTGTCTGTGGTATTGTCTGCTATGTTAAAAGAACCTTTTGAGCCAATAGAATCCTCTTCTCTGAAGCATGTATTTATGAAGGCCCTCTTTCTGGTCGCAATCACTTCGGCCAGACGTGTTAGTGAACTTCAAGCTCTGTCACATAAAGAACCATATTTTAGAGATATGGGCGACTGTATTATTCTACGAACCATGACAGGTTTTCTCCCGAAAGTAGCATCAGTAGTAAACATTAACCAAGAGATTTCTCTTCCAGTTCTTCACTCAGATCCTCAAGGAAAAGTGCATTGGCATTTATTGGATGTCAAAAGAGCATTGCAGGCATATCTTCAAAGTACTGCCTCACTTGGTCCTTCTTACAGATTCAAGGACCAAATAAAGGAAAGAGCTAGTAAAGCAACACTAGCAAGATGGATCAAGCGTGCAATTGAAGAGTCCTATAGGGCTGCCGGCCTAGAGTGCCCTATGGGGTTAAAAGCACACTCTACGAAATCTACAGCTTCATCTTGGGCAGAATTGGCACAGGTTTCTCTTGATCAGATCTGTAAAGCGGCTACGTGGTCTTCTGTGTCCACATTTATGAGGAATTACAGACTTGACATATTAGCAGCTGAAGGGTCAACATTTGGCAAAAGAGTGCTTCAAGTGGCAGCCAGTGCTCCCTCCCAATGAGTACTGCTTATCAAGTCCCTTTCGTTATGTGCTGCCAAGGACGATCAGGAAAATGAAAATTTACTCACCGAAATTTTTGTTTCCTGGAGTCCGTATGCAGCACAACTCTCCCCCCCTTTTAATAAATGTATTGCTGCATACAAATACAAGGCTCTGGTGTCATGTGTTATCCTATATAGCCTGCTAATTGCCAATTAATCAAGTCTACTGCTTTCTAATGTGTCTCTATCCTGGTTGTACCTAGGGGACTTAACCCTTTCGTTATGTGCTGCCTACGGACTCCAGGAAACAAAAATTTTGGTGAGTAAATTTTCATTATACTTTTATAATGAGTCAAAAACACATAGATCTATATAGTGATCACCTGGAAGGCAGGGGCCTAGGGGCTAGGGGCTTACTAGGGCCATTTTTATATAGGGTAAGGTTCCGGACGAGGTCGCTCTTATCAGAGCGGGTGGTCTGTGGTTAGGCTATCAGGGCCAGAATAGCACCCCTCTGTAGGGCAATATCAGGGACAGTTCTTTACCCAACCTGTCCTTCAATACCATATCATCATCTAGCCCAGGGATGGATGTTTTTTTGCTTTCCCTCCTGGATTCATCGATGTGCACTGGAACCCCCCAGATTGTGATAGGACATATGGTTTCTGATTTGGTGCCGCCGAGCACCTGATTTAGTGCCGCCGAGCACTTGTTATTGCCTACCACATCTATGCTTTTTGGTTAACTTTAATAATTTAATATATTTTCATTTTGAGGGATATCTTTTCCATTCACACTTCCGCAAAATGGGTCCGCATCTGTTCCGCAATTTTGCGGAACGGGTGCAGACCCATTCATTTTCAATAGGGCCGGAATGTGCTGTCCGCATTTGCGGATCCACATCCGCATTTGCGGATCCGCACTTCCGCATCTGTGCTTCAGTTTCCGCAAAAAATAGAACGTCCTATTCTTGTCCGCAATTGCAGACAAGATTAGGCATTTTCCATTATAGTCCCGGCGTTGTGCGGTCCACAAATTGCGGAATGCACATTGCCGGTGTCCGCAAAACACTTACGGACGTGTGAATGGACCCTCATAGTAAAATTATTAAAGGTTACGTTTTATCTTCATGTACACTGCTCAAAAAAATAAAGGGAATACAAAAATAACACATCCTAGATCTGAGTTAATTAAATATTCTTCTGAAATACTTTGTTCTTTACATAGTTGAATGTGCTGACAACAAAATCACACAAAAATAAAAAAATGGAAATCAAATTTTTCAACCCATGGAGGTCTGGATTTGGAGTCACACTCAAAATTAAAGTGGAAAAACACACTACAGGCTGATCCAACTTTGATGTAATCTCCTTAAAACAAGTCAAAATGAGGCTCAGTAGTGTGTGTGGCCTCCACGTGCCTGTATGACCTCCCTACAACGCCTGTGCATGCTCCTGATGAGGTGGCGGACGGTCTCCTGAGGGATCTCCTCCCAGACCTGGACTAAAGCATCTTCCAACTCCTGGACAGTCTGTGGTGGATAGAGCGAGACATGATGTCCTAGATGTGCTCAATTGGATTCAGGTCTGGGGAAAGGGCGGGCCAGTCCATAGCATCAATGCCTTTGTCTTGCAGGAACTGCTGACACACTCCAGCCACATGAGGTCTAGCATTGTCTTGCATTAGGAGGAACCCAGGGCCAACCGCACCAGCATATGGTCTCACAAGGGGTCTGAGGATCTCATCTCGGTACCTAATGGCAGTCAGGCTACCTCTGGCGAGCACATGGAGGGCTGTGCGGCCCTCCAAAGAAATGCCACCCCATACCATTACTGACCCAATGTCAAACCGGTCATGCTGGAGGATGTTGCAGGCAGCAGAACGTTCTCCACGGCGTCTCCAGACTCTGTCACGTCTGTCACATGTGCTCAGTGTGAACCTGCTTTCATCTGTGAAGAACACAGGGCGCCAGTGGCAAATTTGCCAATCTTGGTGTTCTCTGGCAAATGCCAAACGTCCTGCACGGTGTTGGGCTGTAAGCACAACCCCCACCTGTGGACGTCGAGCCCTCATATCACCCTCATGGAGTCTGTTTCTGAACGTTTGAGCAGACATGCACATTTGTGGCCTGCTGGAGGTCATTTTGCAGGGCTCTGGCAGTGCTCCTCCTGTTCCTCCTTGCACAAAGGCGGAGGTAGCGGTCCTGCTGCTGGGTTGTTGCCCTCCTACGGCCTCCTCCACGTCTCCTGATGTACTGGCCTATCTCCTGGTAGTGCCTCCATGCTCTGGACACTATGCTGACAGACACAGCAAACCTTCTTGCCACAGCTCGCATTGATGTGCCATTCTGGATAAGCTGCACTTCCTGAGCCACTTGTGTGGGTTGTAGACTCCGTCTCATGCTACCACTAGAGTGAAAGCACCGCCAGCATTCAAAAGTGACCAAAACATCAGCCAGGAAGCATAGGAACTGAGAAGTGGTCTGTGGTCACCACCTGCAGAACCACTCCTTTATTGGGGGTGTCTTGCTAATTGCCTATAATTTCCACCTGTTGTCTATCCCATTTGCACAACAGCATGTGAAATTGATTCTCAGTCAGTGTTGCTTCCTAAGTGGACAGTTTGATTTCACAGAAGTGTGATTGACTTGGAGTTACATTGTGTTGTTTAAGTGTTCCCTTTATTTTTTTGAGCAGTGTATATTCTAATGGATTGCCTTCCTTGTACAATGTTATAATATACTTTCTATGTTATAAAGTATATTATAGTGCATTTGTATTGTGCGGCAGTTGTGTGCGGTTCTGCTGCGATACTGCAGGTATATAGAGGGACAAGCGTTATTGGAACAAATAATTTCTATTGGTGTGATATACCAGTCGTCCCCCAAAAAAACTGATTGCAGCGGGGTGTTATATACCAATATACTTTCTTTATAGTGCATTTCGGTACTGTATAGTGCATTTGCGCATGCGCGTACGCGAAAATTGAATTGCCGATATTTCGCATTGAAAAAAAAAATTCGAATAATACATCTGGTATGTCACTGTCCATATTGTGGGACTATTTGTGCACTTCTAGTAATTATTTCTTGCCTACAAATATGAGCTGAAGGTTTTTCAGGTTCGCCTGCTATTAAAATGAATGGGACCTCCCGCGAACTTGCGGTTCAAATGCGATCAAATGTTCGCGTGATCGCTTCGCGAACCGTCCCGGCAGATGTTCATCCATCACTACTCTCCATATATACTCATAGGAGCCTGACTCTGTGGCTGCTCAACCCCAAGACAGGGATCTTGGGTCCCAGTATCTCTGTAACACCTGGGGATTTTGCGGCTGCAGTAGGCACTCTTCTAGCCTATTAGGCGTATTCACATTTATATACATCTATATATTCACGGTATGTGCATATATCATTCTAATGTAGAAATAATCTATTAGTTAGACTTCAAAGTGCCTTCCCAAATTTCCCCAAATTTCCAATAGGGGATGCCTGGGGGCCACAAATTAGCTAGTATTTAGCCATAGGACAAAAGGGACCCAGATGTTATTTACAAGGCCCCATAGGGTTTCCTTCAACTCATTAAGGATTTAGCACAGCTCCAGTGGGCCCTGAGAGATGGTGCAAAGGGGCCTGGCCCCTCCAAAATGTCTGAAGGGTGGGCGGCTGCAATTGGTAAGCCCCTAATCTATTAGATGTAGCTACACAACGCCAAACACTCATATGTATATACCACTTTGTTAATCAACATAACCTATGTGCATCTTTTAGGGTGTTCCAATGGTTCCTCCCCAGAAAAGGGAAGGAGTCACGATCCGGACAGCAGTTAGCCGTAGGCCAGATGTATTCCTGTTTAGAATATCTAGGGCACGGGTCTGAGATGCCAGATCAGATTGCCTTTCTCCCACCCCCCACTCCCACATACTCTCACATAGTATCATCTCAAAGCTTACACATCTACTGGTTTGAGTATAATTTCTTTGGTTGAAAGTTTGTTTATACTGTTTTTGTGTTTTATTACTGTTCAGGTCACTCTCGGGGATTAATATCTCATCTATCAATGTGTCTCCCAACCATGGCTTTCATACCCGTCACATCTTTCAACAATAGAGGTTTTAACACACCGCAAAAAAGGTCCGAAGTACAGACTCTCTTGAGGAAGAGCAAATTTGACATTTGCTTTCTGCAAGAGACCCATTTAAAAACTAACAAAATTCCCAATATGCCGCTCACATACTATAAACAATGGTTCCACTCAACATACAAATCATCAGCAAGGGGAGTTAGCATTGCTATAGCTAAACACATACCCTTCGAACACGTCCTGACTCAGTCAGACCCAGACGGACGATATGTCTTTGTTAAGGGAAAAATCAGTCACATTATGATCTCTCTCGCCAATCTTTACACCCCCAACAGTAAACAGCATTATTGGATTAAAAACACATTATCCAAATTCCATAGGAGGGAGTGAGACTAGTGGGGGGGCGACCTAAATATCCCACTAAACCCAATCATAGACACCTCTAGAGGAACCTCCGCCAATTCGCAAAAGGCCTTGGGAACTATCCAAAGGGCCTTGAGAGAAAGCCATTTAGTGGACTCCTGGAGGACTTTAAACGCCTTCACTAAAGATTTCACATTTTATTCAAAGGTACACCACACTTTTCAGAGACTAGACTATATATTCATCTCAGATACTCACATAGATATGCTCCTGAACTCTACCGTCGGTTCCATGACGATATCAGACCATGCTCCTGTTCACACCTCCCTATCTCTCTCCTCTCTCCCCATCAGAGAATAGACTTGGCGTTTAAATGAGACCCTTTTGGGTTCAGAGGAGGCTATAGAAAATATCTCACAAAAACTTGCCTCCAATTTAAAAAAACATGACCCCTTGGACATCTCCCATGCCATAGTATGGGAGGCACACAAAGCATTTATAAGAGGAGAATTCATAGCTCTGGGGACAAAGGTAAAAAGAGATAGACAAAAAATGCTAAATTCCAAATTGCTGCATTAGAAACTATCCAAAAACAATGTAAAGCAAGAGCTATGCAAGATGAACTATCTGCTTTACGCCAAAAATCTGCTTAACATCCAAACTGCTAAGGCATACCAATATGCAAGGTTCAAATATTATGCCCATGGGAATAAGGGCAATAAAATGATGACCTATCTGATCAAAAAAAGAAGAGAGGCTCAACACATAAAGAGTATCAGAACGAATTCAGGGCCCATAACCACTGAGACTAAGTATATTGCGGAAGAGTTCAGCCGTTTTTATCATCAGTTATATACACTGCCTGTCCAAAAAAAAGTCGCGAGCTGGATTTAACTAAGCAAATAGTTATGAGCCTCCTATTGGATAATTACTGCATGGGCGATTATCTTTCAGCTGGCAACAAGTTATTTAACCCCAACTGGTGCAATGAGTTACTTCTCATTTCTTAAACAACCATGTCGAAAGACACATCTCGTGGTCATGGAAAAGATGTTAGTCTGTTTCAGAAGGGTCAAATCTTTGGCATGCATCAAGCAGAGACAACATCTAAGGAGATTGCAGAAACTACTAAAATGGGGTAAGAACTGTCCAATGCATTATTAAAAACGAGGAAGATATGTGGTGGGAAAAAAAATCCTGAATGATCGTGATCGGTGATCACTTAAACGTTTGGTGAAATTAAATCGAAGAAAAACAACTGTAGAACTATGTAGGCTATGTTTAATAGTCAAAGTAAGAGCATTTTCACATGCACAATGCGAAGGGAACTCAAGGGATTAGGACTGAACAGCTGTGTAGCCGTAAGAAAACTACTAATCAGTGAGGCAAACCAGATAAAAAAGGCTTCAATTTGCTAGGGAGCATAAAGATTGGACTCTGGAGCAATGGAAGAAGGTCATGTGGTCTGATGAGTCAAGATTTACCCTGTTCCAGAGTGATGGGCGCATCAGGGTAAGAAGAGAGGCAGATAAAGTGATGCACCCATCATGCCTCTTGCCTACTGTACAAGCCTGTGGGGGCAGTGCTATGATCTGGGGTTGCCGCAGTTGGTCAGGTCTAGGTTCAGCAACAGTATGTGCTCCAAGAATGAGGCACCTGACTACCTGAACATACTGAATGCCCAGGTTATCCCATCAATGGATTTTTTCTTCCCTGATGGCACGGGCATATTCCAAGATGACAATGCCAGGATTCAACAGGCTCAAATTGTGAAAGAGTGGTTCAGGGAGCATGAGACATCATTTTCACTCATGGATTGGCCACCACAGTGTCCAGACCTTAACCCCATTGAGAATCTTTGGGATGTGCTGGAGAAGGCTTTGCGCAGCAGTCAGACTCTACCATCATCAATGCAAGATCTTGGTGAAAAATTAATGCAACACTGGATGGAAATAAATCTTGTGACATTGCAGAAGCTTATCGAAACAATGCCACAGCGAATGCGTGCCGTAATCAAGGCTAAAGGCGGTCCAACAAAACACCCTGATGTCCCGGTACTTAAGGACACAGGGCGGTGATCGGAACAGAGTGCCTGCTGAAATCATTGCTGTGACAATGCCTAAGGCCCAGAAAAAAAAAATATATATATATATAGCTCTCTAAAACAAAAATATATATTTTTTTTTCCAAAAATGATATTATTTTGTAAAACTAAAATAAATAAAAAAGTAGACATACTAAATATCGCCGCGTCCATAAGAACCTGAACTATAAAAATACCCCATGACCTAACCCCTCAGACCCAACCCCAAAGTAAAAAAAAAACTAAAAAAACGGTGTCACAAAAATAGTGCAATAAAACCGTCCTCTCATCCCGCAAAAAATGAGCCCCTACCTAAGACAATCAGCCAAAAATAAAAATAAAAACGACTCAGACTATGGAGATACTAAAATGTTTTTTTTTGTTTAAAAAAGGATATTATAGTGTAAAACCTAAATAAATTTTAAAAAGTAGACATATTAGGTATTTATGCATCCGTAAGAATCTGCTCTATAAAAATACCCCATGACCTAACCCCTCAAATGAACACAGTCAAAAAAAATTAATAAAAACTGAGCCAAAACAGCTATTTTCTGGCAAATTTTCCATTTTAATCCATTTTTTCCAGTAACAAAGCAAGGGTTAACAGCCAAACAAAACTTAATATTTATTGCCCTGATTCTGCAGTTTACATAAACACCCCATATGTGGTCGTAAACTGCTGTATGACCAAACGGCAGGGCGCAGAAGGAAAGGAACGCCATATGGTTTTTGGAAGGCAGATTTTGCTGGACTGGTATATTTACACCATGTCCCATTTGAAGCCCCACTGATGCACCCCTAGAGTAGAAACTCCATAAAAGTGACCCCATCTAATAAACTACACCCCTCAAGGTATTCAAAACTGATTTTACAAACTTTGTTAACCCTTTAGGTGTTCCACAAAAGTTATTGGCACATGGAGATGAAATTTCAGAATTTCTATTTTTTGTAACCTTGCCTCACAAAAATGTAATATAGAGCAACCAAAAATCATATGTACCCTAAAAATAGTCCCAACAAAACTGCCACCTTATCCCGTAGTTTCCAAAATGGGGTCACTTTTATGGAGTTTCTACTCTAGGGGTGCATCAGGGGGGCTTCAAATGGGACATGGTGTAAATAAACCAATCCAGCAAAATCTGCCTTCCAAAAATCACATGGCGCTCCTTTCCTTCTACACCCTGCTGTGTGCCTGAACAGTAGTTTACGACCACATATGGGGTGTTTCTATAAACTACAGAATCTGGGCAATAAATATTGAGTTTTGTTTGGCTGGTAACCCTTGCTTTGTTACATGAAAAAATGGATTAAAATGGAAAATTTGCCAAAAAATCTAAATTCTGAAATGTTATCTCCATTTGCCATTAACTCTTGTGGAACACATAAAGGGTTAACAAAGTTTGTAAAATAAGTTTTGAATACCTTGAGGGGTGTAGTTTCTAGAATTGGGTCATTTTTGGGTGGTTTCTATCATCATGTAAGCCTCACAAAGTGACATCAGACCTGAACTGGTCCTTAAAAAGTGGGTTTTGGAAAATTCTAAATTTCTAAGCCTTGTAACGTCCCCCCCCCCCCCCCCCCCCCCCCCAAAAAAAAAGGCATTCCCAAAATGATTCAAACATAAAGTAGACATATGGGGAATGTAAAGTAATAACTATTTTGGAGGTATTATTGTATATTATAGAGGTAGAGAAATTGAAACTTGGAAATTTAATTTTTTAAAAAAAAATTAGGTAAATTTGGTATTATTTTATAAATAAAAATGAAATTTTTTGACTCCATTTTACCATTGTCATGAAGTACAATAGGTGACGAAAAAACAATCTCAGAATGGCCTGAATAAGTAAAAGCGTATTAAAGTTATTCACACATAAAGTGGTCAGATTTGCAAAAAATTACCTGGTCCTTAAGGTGAAAATGAGCCCGGTCCTTAAGGGGTTAAACTACCCTCGCTATCCAGAGAGGATTGTTCTACATTACTTTCTCCCATTACGTCAGAAGAAATGTCAAAAATTATCACCACTCTACCACAGGGGAAGGCCCAGGCCCTGACGGCCTACCGGCTGGGTATTACAGAAAGCTTCTACCCACCTTACTGCTCCGCATAACTGCCTGGTGCCAAGTATTTCTGAAAGGAGAGCCTCTCCCAAAAAAAGCGCTTGAGGCAACCATCACGATTTTGGCCAAGGAAGGAAAGCATAGGCTATTATGTTGAAGCAAAATAGATATATCACCCGCAGGGGATATGGGACATAAGCGCTGGTGTACACAATCAGAAACAGCTAGTCCTTTAAGTTGGCACTTTAAATTAGTACCAGCCTGAATGGCTGAGTCGTTAGCTGCAAGAGTAGGTTATGCCAAGATAAATAAATATAAATAAATATGGGGATCGGAGCATATAATCAATTGGTGAGAGTGACAAGAAGCAAGTAAAAGATAATATGAGTATTTGCACTGGGAGTTGAACGGTGAGGGAAAGATTAATATTGATATTACTAATATCGTTGGTACCTTGTCTCTCCTCCAAAATGTTCCCTTGCTTAATGTTCAGCTATGCCGTTTCTTGTTTCTGAGTTTCTCTTGTTGTTCCTATCGAGATGCTGTTATCCTTTCAAATCGCGGCGTCCTTCTTGCTCACCTGCCAGCAGCAGCGCGGCCCCGGCCGGAAGCACGCGCGGCGCGAGGGAGCTTGGTCTGTTACCCGGGAAACCGCTTGCGGTGACGACACCGATACGAGTACAGGGGCCTCCGTAGGACAAAAGACTGTTACCTACGTGTTTCAGAGCCTATCGGGCTCCTTCGTCATTATGTGGAAGCTATAGACCTATATCTCTACTTAATGTAGATATAAAAATATGGGCAAAAATTTTGGCGAATAGACTTAACAAACTCCTTCCCAAGATAATACATCGAGACCAGGCGGGATTTGTGGCAGGGAGGGAAGGGAACTTCCATTCATGTAGAGTGCTGAACGCCATCACATTAGCACTCCCTCAACTATTGACCCTATTCGTAGAATATGGCTTTCTATCCAATTTTAAGATTAATTATACTAAATCAGAGGCACTAAACATTACAGTTCCCTCTCAACAAATCCGCCAGTTCCGAACCACTTTTCCCTTTAAATGGCAACAAGACAAGCTCAAATATTTCTTAACAAATAAACCTTCCAAATTATACTCAATGAATTACTTAACTCTCTTAAAATAGATTAAGGAACAGTTGCATTCATTATCATTACCTTATGTCTCCTGGATGGGTAGGAAAAAATTATTACAAACTTACATTATGCCGAAACTTTTATATTTGTTACAGATGGTTCCAATACACCTACCTCAGTCCTTCTTCGCATCAATACATACTCTATTTATAACTTTTCTACAGTTCAACAGTTTAACAAGAGATCGCCTTCATGGAGGCTTTGGCCTCCCTGATGCAAAACCTTACTACAGAGCGAGACTGCTGGTATTCAGGGAAATAGGGGAGGGGGTACCACCTTTAACTCACCCATGGCCCCTTTACCCAACCTTGACCCATAACAACACCGACAACTGTGTCACTTTATTGCTGGGTGGTGATCGGCCACAGCTTCTTTATTAAAGCGGCAAACCTTAATAAACCATAATATCGGAGCGGTAAGCCAAACGCTGGACTCCCAGCTGGCAAGTTAAACCGTAATCATCAGAGCGGTATGCCACCGCTGGACTCCCAGGGGGCAAGTACGTCATCTGCTACCACCATATCTCCGCTGTACTCAAATGCCGCCAGCTGTGACTTCATAAACTCAACTAGAACTTGCAGCTCTCAAAAGCCGAAATCATCGGAGCAATATCCAAACCGCTGGACTCCCAGCGGGGGCTCTTAAGAATAGAAAAGCAAAACAGAGTAACCAAGTATCCATAACTAAACATAACCGTGCACCTCGACCCGCCTCCCAAGAATAGCCACAAAGGGAGGGAGGGCCAATGCAAGAGGAAGTGACCGGAACAGGGAGGGCTATATGTAACCTTCAGGATTTCCTGCACCGACCCAATCCTGTCTAAGGAGGATCCCCAGTGAATTAACCCTTAATGGCCGTAATCTGCCACCTACTTAACCATTAACGTGACGGGGCCAGACTCCCAAAACGCCCTAGGGGGAAAAAGGGGGGTGGGAGGACCATCAGTCCCTGAGCACCCTCCCTATACAGTCGGGCGCTTGCCATATTGTTGAGAAGATGGCTCCAACTGTGTATCCCACAATATAGAATATTGGGCTCAGACTTAGAACTAGCTAACTTATCTGATTACCAGCTTGCTGGTCTATGGGGCATAGGTGGAACCTTATCTCCTCCGTTAAATAGTCTAACCAGAGGTGTTCATGGTGTTATCAAATTTCTTCAGGTTAGTGGCAAGCCATTCTCTGATCCCCCAAGACATCTACCTTCTTCTCTAATCCCTTTCCTACTCCATCCTAATGCCACAGATGCTCCCTCTTTCTGGTACCGCCTTGGAAATATCAATGTCACTGAGCTTAGAGATAGCTTTGCAACGCCTGTAGACATGGAACGCCTTTGTTCACAACATATAAACAAGCACAATTTCATAGATCAGAGGGAATTTAGGAACTCTTGCCACACCTTACAAACTAAATACAGCCAAATACAAGAAGCAACATGGTTTGAGAAATTAGCGTCTAACCCTACGATTCCTAAACACACGATTTCACTATTATACAAGAATCTGCAATCCATGGTTGCCATGGGAATCCCTGCTTATATCAGGCAATGGGAGAAGGACCTAGAGAGATCCTTTTCTACAGCAGAAATAGACTAAATACATTTAAGATCCCATGGCTTTTCACGCTGCGTCAGAATCCAGGAACACTCATATAAAACAATGACTAGGTGGTACAACGGCCCTCACAAACTTCATAAAATGGGATTACGGGAGTCGGGCGACTGCTGGAGATGTTCTCAGGAAGGGGGCACATTAGGCCACATATTCTGGTTTTGTCCTCAAATAAGGGGATTCTGGGAACAAGTAGAACACAAATTAAACCAAATATGTGACCTCCATTCATCTATCATCCTCGTCGGTCTTATTGTGGATCCCATCAGACAACTGGACCCCAAAGGCATCTGATTTGCATACTTGGATGGTCCAAGCAGCTAGGTACCTAATCCCCTTGCACTGGCTTAGCCCCAACTCCCCAACTATTACTCAATGGCAGCAAAAAATCTGTGCCTCATGGAGGAATTAGCAAGCTGGGCAAATAGAATTTACTCTAGATTCCTAAAAACTTGGGCTCCTTGGAAAGAATACAAAAGCAAAACCACGAGTTAAAAAATGTCCTCACTCTTTCGACGCTCAAAAGTGACCTATCTCACAGACCCTCTGACAAGTTGAAAATATAGAACACACACATGGTTAAATGGAAAATCTGAGAGGGATTTCTCCCTCTTCCACATCTATAAACCACAAAACCTGTAGATTACTTACTTTGTTTGCCTGACTGCCCCGGGTGCGACCACATACCTACTGTCACTCTTTGTTATATGAATAGTTTACTCTGTTATGTTCAAGGGTGTCTACGACTGCTACAAATGAACATTGGCAAAAACCTACAAGGAGCTCCTGCAAGTTACTCTCCTTGACCAGAGGTCTATTGAAAAGTACTGAAAGATCTGTAGTTTGTTCATTCTGCTCCACTACTATTATATGACGCACTCACACCTTTTACATGTTATGTACTCTATATAAAATATCACTAAAAAGATATTTGAGGGGGAAAAAAAGAAAGAAAAAAGAGCCCTGAGCAAGTATCGAGTGCATATACTTGACATAACTTTTTGTCTGCGTTGTTGGGTCTGGTGTCTCTCATCTTCCTCTTGACAATATTCCATAGATTCTCTATGGGGTTTAGGTCAGGTGAGTTTGCTGGCCAATCAAGCACAGTGATACCGTGGCTATCATGTGTCTGTCTTCTGGTCTGCGGCTTGTTTACTTCCTCTCTGGTATGATCATCTGCTCCGCTGCAGCCAATGACTGGATTCAATCCACAAGAGACACATCACCGCTGCAGCAGAGTATATTATAATGCCCATACCGGGAACAAATTAAACAAGCCACGAACCAAAAGATGGACACACAGGAGCTGGCACGCAGGACCAGAACCTACTTACCAGGGAGTAGGTAAGTATGATTCTTTCCATAGTGGATGCAGACTGCAGGTTCCTGTGAAAAGTTACTAATTCGCAGACAATACTTTCATGATGTCTTCCTGCTCTGTCTACCAGTTCTGAAATGACTGCAGGCATGTCCAGCACAGTTTTAGGCACTGTAACTAAGGCCTTGGAGCAGCATGAAGATAGCTGGTATAAGGGATAGAAGAGGTGAGAACTGATTGTCTATCACCACTAGAACAAAGTTAATAAATAAATTATATAATATTAATAACTGCTATATTTTTTTTTAAGCTGGAGCCGGTACATTTCTACCGGCTCCAACAAACACTAACTTTGATTTTGGCTCCACAGCCCTGGTAAGGATGACTAGAAATAAGATGGGTCAGGGTGTCAATACCAATAGTGTTCAACATCTGCATTAGACATGGCACAGTGTACACCAGATGTTCATTGAATGTCTCTTTAATACATTTCTTGGAAGGTAAACTCACTTATCAATCTGCACACAATTCAGAGCAGCCCTGCCCCTAATGTAATTTTACTTCTCAGCAGAAGAGGTAAGTTCAGTTCATGGCAGCACAACTCCCATTACTTAACAAGAATACTATAAAAGAGAAACAATAAATAAAGACACAGACACTTCTATGTGTGGATAAAATTGGCCGCAATGTTTATTTAGGGTTAAATAATTAATAAATAAAAACCGGAATAAAATATTATAAAATATATATAATTTATTAAATAACTAGTTGAAACCAACATACCATACTGCAGTCATAAAACAAGTCTACCCAGCAAAAGCTGGTCGACAACACCTCTACAACTAACATCTCGACTGAACAGGGTGAGGGTGGGCGGGGCACAGTATTTAGAGATGAGCGAATCGAATCCCACGAAGTGGAATTTGATCCGAATTTCAGGATAAATTCAATTCGCCTAGAAGCCGAATTTCTTCTTGCTTCGTGTCAGCGAATCGATTTTACCTGAAATAGTATAAAAAAATAATAATTTCAAACTTACCTCCTCCATTTGCTCGTGACGGGCCACCAGACTCCATCTTGCTTGCAGATCTCATACAAAATCCCTTGTGGTGCGAAATTACATGATCACGCCGGCAGGCGTGATGACGTAATCTTGCGCCACACAGGATTTCGGCCAAGATCTTCAAGCAAGATAGTGGCGGCTGGCCCGTCGCGAGCAAATAGAGGCGGTAAGTGTGGTAAAAAAAAAGTTTATTGCTAATTTTACATTCAGATGCCGCGATCATGTATGAACGTGACATCTAAGGGGTACAATGACGGGGGCGGCACTATCGCAGCTCCCTGTCATTGCACCTGCTACTTACAAAAAAATGCGCTTCGTGACAAAGTAATTCATCACGAAGCAAATTTTTTTGTGAAATTCGTCAAATCAGCCGAATCGAACTTTTAAGAAATTCACTCATCTCTAACAGTATTATAACTCTTCTGCGCCCCAACTGACATGAAACACCAGATAACCGGGTTTAAATAAAGGAATCCTTCCCGCCATTGTTAGATGACAACACATCACAGCTGTCAGATTTTTCCGCTCTGGTTCAAACATCCAATTAAAACCCCTACAACCAGGGGCAGATTAGGACAACAGGCTCCTACTTCAGTACAGCTGACCTCAAGTTGACCCATCTCCTCAGGTTCAATTACCTGCAATAAATGACTCCACATACATATATGAGAATCTGGATGGGGGGGGAGAAATAGCGAGAAACCCGAAAAATGTACAACCATATACATATAGTTCCGAAACCACAAAAAATAGCAAAAGCTCTGAGGGGGCCCTGACATTCATGCAAAATTAAAGAAAACACATAGGGGGTCATTTATTAAGACCGGAGTTTTAGATGCCGGTCTTCATAAGCCTCTGTACTGGCCGCAGATCTGCTAAAGTTATGTAGAGGTGCCAGCATATCCAGCGCCGGTCTAAATGTAAGCCAGCTTCCTAGATGGCTGTGAAAAAAAATTGATGTGTCCTTTATTTTATTTTTGAGACTGGCGGTACTTGACTAGATTATTTTGGTAATAATTATCATCATTTTATAGTTCACAGTAAATGCTGGTAATGAGTTCTTCTCAGTCTATTGAGCTATAGACATAATTATTTCTTATCTTTATCATTCATTATGGTTTTCCAAAATGTTGGTTGCCTGTGATTTTAGGATAAGTTGTCCAGAAAAAAAGAAAAATTCTGGTTGGAATCCCTATCTGGATGGTTTTGGTAAAGGAGGCCTATGTATGTTTTTAGAAGTTATCTACCTTGACCAGAGTTATCACTTATCAGATAAGCATCACATAGTAATCTACACTACTAATGATTGGTTAATTTAGGCAAAAGCCACATATGTTTGCTTTAGTTTTCATAAAGAGGCTTCCATAAAGAAAAGGTATTTTGCTACAGTCAGGCTAGCCCTCAAGTATCCACAGTATTTAACTCTACCATTACTTTTTCTATTACACTTTTTCTGTAGTTAGGGGGCATTCCTGGTTGTGGCCTTAAAAATGAAAGCAAGACTAAAACCTCACTGTGTGGGCCTGGTTAAGGCCTGGTTATTCTTAGGGGCTTCATGGCAGCATATTGACTAAGTGGGTGTATCAGAGTCAGAACCCGAAGTGCGGTTTACAATTAGGCTCCAAATACTGGTGGTGGCACAGTAGTAGTAAAGACCTTTTACTACAAATAGGATAGTTGTCAATACCAACAGTCTTGAACATCTGCATTAGCCATGGCACAGCGTATACCGGATGTCCCTTAAAGGAAATGTGTAAGCAAAATTTTTATCTGCCAGGTAAAACCAGATAGTAACGCCTATACTTTTTTTGTAATCTGTTTTTATTTTCTGATTGCAGATTTTTTTATTCTGTTTCCTGAACACGATTATGGAGGCAGCCATCTTGCCTGAGCCGTTCTTAACAGCATTAAGAAAGCATGAAGAAAATTGCTTTACAGCAGCCCCATGGGCCATAGACCCAATGGTCTGGAGGTGATCACATTAACTTCTATGGGAGAGTTTTCTAGGCCGTTCTGTGCCCTGTGCAGAGGTCATTGTACAAGGAAAGAAGAGATAAGATGTGACAATCATCTATTGTGAATGGAAGATCCTGTCTTATCTGTCATTCTAATCCTGCCTGTAACGATATCACCTCTGTGTATAGATACAAAGATTACTGCAGTAAGGCTACTTTCACACTAGCATTTTTTGCGGATCCGTCATGGATCTGCAAAAACGCTTCCGTTACAATAATATAACCGCATGCATCCGTCATGAACGGATCCGGTTGTATTATGTCTTCTATAGCCAAGACAGATCCGTCATGAACACCATTGAAAGTCAATGGGGGACGGATCCGTTTTCGATTGTGTCAGAGAAAACTGATCCATCCCTATTGACTTACATTGTGTGTCAGGACGGATCCGTCTTACTCCTCACACCACAATGTGGACAGAAAAACGTTGCAGGCAGCGTTTTTTTGTTTGCCTCCAGAGCAGTATGGTGACTGAACGGAGGCAAACTGATCCTTTTCAATTCAGAATGCATTAGGGTAAAACTGATCCATTTTGGACCGCTTGTGGGAGCCCTGAACGGATCTCCCAAATGGAAAGCCAAAACGGCAGTGTGAAAGTAGCCTTTAAGGGAACCTGTCATCAACTTTATGCTGACCTCACTGAGGGCAGTGTAAATTAGTGACAGAAATGCTGATTTCAGCGGTGTGTCACTAATGAGCTTAAAGTAAGTGATTGCCGAGAACCAGCATCATAACCATTGCAGCCCAGACCTTGAGAAGAGTCACATCTACCTAAAAAGAGTCATGATTATTCCTAATCTCCTGCTCTCTCACCCATCTGCTGATGATTGACAGTTCTCTCCTAGAGAGAAAGGGAGAAAACTAGGTAGAAGCCTGTCAGTCATCAGCAGGTGGGCGGGAGAGCAGGAATTCATGAATAACCAGGACTCTTCTCAGGTGGCCGGGACTCTTTTCCAGGACCAGTCTGCAAGGATTGTGATGTTAGTTTTCAGCAACTACTTACTTTTAACTTTTAAATGACAGACCACTGAAATCCACTCACCTGTCTCTACTTTATTCTGCTGTTAGTATGGGCAGCATAAGGCCTCATGCTCGCGGCCGTTATTTTGGTCCGCATCCGAGCCGCAATTTTTGCGGCTTGGATGCAGACCTATTCACTTAAGTGGGGCCGCAAAAGATGTGGCCAGCACTCCGCGTGCTGTCCGCATCCGTTGCTCTGTTCTGTGGCCCCGCAAAAAAAATATAACATGTCCTATTCTTGTCCGTTTTGCGGACAAGAATAGGCATTTCTACAAGGGGCTGCCTGTTTCGCAAATTGCGGAAGGCACACGGGCGGCTTCCGTTTTTTGCGGTTCCGCAATTTGTGGGCCTGCAAAAAACGGATCGGTCGTGTGCATGAGGCCTAAAGTTGATGACAAGTGGCGCTTATTATTAGGTTTAGTGGCCAGTGTGAAAACGATAGGATTTTATCGGTTTTGTTTAAATATAGATAATGATATGGAAAATTAAAAATAACATAATCATAAAATCATTAAAAATATGATTAAAAACATAATGTAAACAATAGGTCATTTCCTGATGACACATTCCCTTTAAATGTCTCTTTAATACATTTCTTGGAAGGTAAGCTCACTTCTCAGTCTGCAGACAATTCAGAGCAGCCCTGCCCCAATGTAATTTTACTTCTCAGCAGAAGAGGTAAGTTCAGTTCAGTTCATTCATTCATTTACGAATGAAGAAAACACATACAGGTGCCCCTCAATAAATTAGAATATCATCGACAAGTACATTTATTTCAGTAATTCAATATTATGTAGATTTATTTCACACAGTTATATTTCAAGTCTTTATTTTTAAATATTGATGATTATGGTTTACAGCTAATAAAAATCCAAAAGTCAGGATCTCAGAAAATTAGAAGATTGTGAAAAAGTTCAACATTGTAGACTCTTGGTGTCACACTAATCAGCTAATCATCACAAAACACCTGCAAAGGTTTCCGAAGCCTTTGAATGGTTCAGTGGGCTACACCAGGGATGCTCAACCTACGGCCCTCCAGCTGTTGTAAAACTACAACTCCCAGCATGCCCGAACAGCTTACAGCTATCAGCCTACAGCAGGGCATGGTGGGAGGAAGGTGAAAACAGGCCCGGGGTTGAAGGGGTTAATTCACCTCCTCCAATTGATCGCGTAGCTGCCGGTCTCCTGTTCTTTCTTCACCACAGGTCCTTTAGCCGGCAGCTCATGATTAAAGAAGTAAGAAGAGACCGGCAACTACGTGATCAAGAGGAGGAGGTGAGTTATTTTTTTTATTTTTTAACCCTCAATTGACCTTCTACTAAGCATTCTGTATTAAAGAATGCTATTATTTTCCCTTATAACCATGTTATAAGGAAAAATAATACAGTGAATAGACTGTCATCTTAGCAACCATGTGTGAAAATCGCACCGCATCTGCACTTGCTTGCGGATGGTTGCGATTTTCTTGCAGCCCCATTCACTTCTATGGTGCCTGCGTTGCGTGGAAAACACACAACATAGAGCATGCTGCGATTTTCACGCAACGCACAAGTGATGCGTGAAAATCACTGCTCATGTGCACAGCCCCATAGAAATGAATGGGTCCGGATTCAGTGCGGGTGCAATGCTTTCACCTCACGCATTGCACCTGCGCGGAAATCTCGCCCGTGTGAAAGGGGCCTTAGTGTCAAAATCACACCATTTTCCCTAAACGCACCCTGAACGCATCCGGCCCCAATCCGCAACGCCCGTTTGAAAGGGGCCTTAGGGGACAGAATATTGCATATTGACTAAGTGGGTGTATCAGAGTCAGGACCCAAGGTGCGGTTTACAATTAGGCTCCAAATACTGGTGGTGGCACAGTAGTAGTAAAGACCTTTTCCCACCAATAAGAATTTCTAGAAATAATATGGGTGTCAATACCAATAGTGTTGAATACCTGCATTAGACATGGCACAGTGAACACCAATTGTTCCTTATACTGTATGTCTCTTTAATACATTTCTTGGAAGGTAAGCTCACTTCTCAGTCTGCAGACAATTCAGAGCAGCCCTGCCCTTAATGTCATTTTACTTCTCAGCAGAAGAGGTAAGTTCAGTTCATTCATGCAAAATTAAAGAAAACATATAATTGGGCTGCGTGTAAAATGTAGAGCAGATAACCAGTGGCACTACACCAAACCTAAAATTGTCAGGATGCGACTGCCGAGGAGTGGTGCCTCACGGAGGTGCTCAGCTTGTAGCTGCAGTGAGCATATGTGATAAAAAGAAAAAGAAAACAAAACGAGCGGCACTCACCGTTGATAGGCAGGTAACTTTATTCCATGGCAGGAGGGGGGTGCAAGGGTTGCAGATACAGCAGCAAATAAGCAACAGCCGTTTCACGCGTGTATGCGCGTGAAACGGCTGTTGCTTATTTGCTGCTGTATCTGCAACCCTTGCACCCCCCTCCTGCCATGGAATAAAGTTACCTGCCTATCAACGGTGAGTGCCGCTCGTTTTGTTTTCTTTTTTCTTTTTATCATATAATTGGGCTGCAGCTAATAGATATTCTCTAGATATAGTAGATAGGTTTTGTTGTCTGGGACTAGAGTAAAGGGTCTTTTTACTCCAGAAACGGTACCACTGTAGTCCATGTGCTGTGCCTTTTTATTGAAGATCAGTGCCTGTTACTGGAATGGGCTTCAGCTGCAGTACCAGGCACAGCCCATGGAAAGTGGTCCTGTTTCTGGGTAAAAGGCAAACATTTTGTTATGTTCCTGTACAACCCCTGAAAACAAGACGCTGGTTAAGGGTTAATTCACACGTCCATGTGTTTTGCGAATCCGCAAAACAGAGACATCGGCAATGTGCTTTCCGCATTTTGCGGACCACACATTGCCTGCACTCTCATAGAAAATGGCTTTTTTTGTCCGCAATTGCAGACAAGAACAGGACATGCACGATAAAAGAAATGCTCCAGCACCAGAAGTACGTAATGAAAAATTCCCGGTCTTTATTCAGATCACCAACATAGCGGTGCATACAGCGACAGTGACACCATGACCCACTTGTCCCCACGATCTACGCGTTTCGGACGATGTTGTCCTTAGATCATGACTAAGGACAACATCGTCCGAAACGCGTAGATTATGGGGACAAGTGGGTCATGGTGTCACTGTCGCTGTATGCACCGCTATGTTGGTGATCTGAATAAAGACCGGGAATTTTTCATTACGTCCTTCTGGTGCTGGAGCATTTATTTTATCGTGCATCTACTTCTGGACTGGCTTGTGTCCGCCCCGTGCACCATCACACAGGATCGGAAAGTGAGCTGGCTGTAACCTTTCACTACACAAGAACAGGACATGTTCTATTTTTTTGCAGAACGGAAGTGCGGATCCGCAAATGCGGATGCGGACGGCACATTCCAGCCCCATTGAAAATGAATGGGTCTGCACCTGTTCCGCAAAATTGCGGAATGGATGCGGACCCATTTTCCTGACGTGTGAATGGACCCTAAGGGCTCATGCACATGAACGTATTTTCTTTCTGTGTCCGTTCCGTTTTTTTCGTGGAACCATTCACTTCAATGGGTCCACAAAAAAACAGAAGTTACTCCGTGTGCATTCCGTTTCCGTATGTCCGTATTTCCGTTCCGCAATAAAATAGAACATGTCCTATTATTGTCCGCTGTTCCGTACCACAAAATACGGAATGCACACGGATGTCATCCTTTTTTTTTGCGTACCGCAAAATACATACGGTTGTGTGCATGAGCCCTAAGGTGGACATACAAGGACTAATGCAGTGTTCAGGCAGAAAGTCAAGGTGCACATGGTGGCAATAGCACTTCTAACAATAAGACATACCTGACATCTGAAGAAGAGCAGTGTGACATGTTGGAAACACTTTACATGTACATTTTCCTTTCTGAAAGGATAAAGATTGTATTCCGGTATCACTAGTGGGTCTGGATGGATTTTTTTTTTTGCCAAACACCATTATCTATAAGGTTGTAAAAAAGTGAGAAAATGGTAAACTGTCAACTGGCAGGAAGTGAAAGGACTTTTCTTCACTCTCACTTCAGTCTGGCAATCATTTGACATATGTTCGACCCTCCCATTTCTTTTCACTCACTTTCCACACTTGAGGGAAACCAGTGATGAAACATCCTATAATTGCCTATGACATCAGTTGTGATGTTAGTTTCTTGAGCTGTTTAGAGAAATTTTGCATGTAACCTACAGATAGACAGATGCACTAATAAATTTGGACAGGACAAAAATGAAAAGATTGAAAATAATTTAGCCATAGGGACATGTTCAACTAAGATGTGTCTTGTAATTAGCATCACAAGTGTCTTCAAACTTGTGATAAGTCAGTCTGCATATAAAGGGCAAAAAGTAGTCACTGTGCTGTTTGGTATCATGGTGGGCACCACACTGAACATGGACCAAAGAAAGCTAAGGAGACTAGAACGAAAAAATTATAGACAAACATGTTAAAGGTAAAGGCTGTAAGACCATCTCCAAACAGCTTGATGTTCCTCTTACTACAGTTTCACATATTATTCAGAAATTTAAAGGAGTTTTTTGGGCTTTTAATATTGATGACCTAGCCTCAGGATAGATCATCAATATCAGATCGGCGGGGTCCGACACCCAGCACCTCCACCGATCAGTTATATGAAGGGAAGGCAAGCAGTGTGAACCCCTTTAATGTCTGTTTACACCTGATAAATCTCCACAAACGTTATTAACCCATGACTGGTTACCATATGCAACTATTTGACTTTTCCTGTCTACCAGTTTTAACACATTAGGTCCTATTTATCAAAACGGTGTACTATCTTAGCAGCGCACAGCAACCAGTCAGCGCTTAGCTTTCATTTTTCCTGAGCAGTTTAAGAAATGAAAGCTGAGCTCTGATTGGTTGCTATGGGCAACAAAGACAGTTTGACTGTTAGACAGCTTTTATGAATCTTTTATGAAGATGTGTTTTTCTTTTCCGGCATAGAGTTCCGTCCTAGGGGCTCTATACCGGAAAAGAACTGATCAGTTTTATCCCCATGCATTCTGAATGGAGAGCATTCCATTCAGGATGCATCAGGATGTCTTCAGTTCAGTCTTTTTGACTGATCAGGATGGAGATAAAACCGCAGCATGCTACGGTTTTATCTCCGGCCCAAAAAACTGAACACTTGCCTGAATGCTGGATCCGGAATTTTTTCCCATAGGAATGTATTAGTGCCGGATCCGGCATTCAAAATACCGGAATGCCGGATCCGTCCTTCCGGTCTGCTAGCTTAATAGGGTTAATTCTGATGACAGAAACCCTTTAAAAAAAATATATATATTTAAGTTTATATACACACATACTATAAATATATATATATATATATATATATATATATATATATATATATAGGAAAAAAAAGGAGACAATGCGGCAGCACTCTGCAAATCAGACAAAGTACAACAATGCTTACAAAAATTATGGTGCTAATACTACGCTTAAAAAGCGAGATGCTTGGTCAATGCATTTAGTACAAAACCATCTAAGCCCGTATGCCAAACGTCAAGGCGATCTCTGTTACACGGGTCCTAACACTAAATACTACCTGTTATGCGCCATAATGACCGCCATAAAATTCAGGGAGTGTTGGACCCACATGCATGTTGGATCCACTCTGCCTTTTTCCGTTTTTTGTGCCAAAATGGCCTCCATTACAAGGGATGCAGGTACCAACATGCATGCTGAGCCCACTCTATACCCTTCCTGGTGCTAAACAGCTTCCAATGAATGTAGTGAGAGCAGGCCACAGCTTTATACTGAAAATAATTAAAATCAGCCTATGGGGCAGACAGGCTAATCAGGAGTGCACGACTCGCTGGAGTGCCACATCTCCAGCATTGTAAATCTGCAAAAAAAGAGGGTTAGTCAGCACCTCCCAGTGCGCAGGTGCACGCCGCCATGGCAAAGACCTAGAGGAAAAAAAAGGAGACAATGCGGCATCCCTTGTAATGGAGGCCATTTTGGCACAAAAAACGGAAAAAGGCAGAGTGGATCCAACATGCATGTGGGTCCAACACTCCCTGAATTTTATGGCGGTCATTATGGCGCATAACAGGTAGTATTTAGTGTTAGGACCCGTGTAACAGAGATCGCCTTGACGTTTGGCATACGGGCTTAGATGGTTTTGTACAAAATGCATTGACCAAGCATCTCGCTTTTTAAGCGTAGTATTAGCACCATAATTTTTGTAAGCATTTGTCTGATTTGCAGAGTGCTGCCGCATTGTCTCCTTTTTTTTCCTCTAGGTCTTTGCCATGGCGGCGTGCACCTGCGCACTGGGAGGTGCTGACTAACCCTCTTTTTTATATATATATATATATATATATATATTTGTGGTCGTGGCTGCGGAAGATGAGACACTGTGGTGAAAGGAACGGCTGGGTAGCTAATAGTAAACTAACTGAATGGCTGGTGGTGTGCCCTTAGCAAAGTGCGTGGGTAGGCCTATAAGGGGGCAAAAAATCTAACGTAGGAGATATATATATATATATATATATATATATATATATATATATATATATATATAAAAGAGAAAAAAGGGCAGCACTCCACTGGATTAAAAAAATAAACTTTATTTACCCAAAGGCTGTGGCGACGTTTCGGCTCTTACACAGGAGCCTTCCTCAAGCACTGCTTGAGGAAGGCTCCTGTGTAAGAGCCGAAACGTCGCCACAGCCTTTGGGTAAATAAAGTTTATTTTTTTAATCCAGTGGAGTGCTGCCCTTTTTTCTCTTTTATATTTGTTGGATTGGCTTATATCCACATTTGGGCCTGTGCACCCTTCTCTTCCAAGTTCTATTGTGACGGTGCTGCCATCCCCCTTTTTTCTTTTTATATATATATATATATATATATTTTTTTTTTTTATTTTTTTTTATTATTATACATGCATGCTCAGAGAGCCAATTGACAGAAGGCTTTGGATATTTCTACATATGGGTTAGGGATATAAAGGACAAAACATGAGGATTTCCAGCGACCCAACTTTCGGATGACATGCCTGGGCACCCCATGCCTGGAGGCTGCAGAAGCTGCTCCGATTCAGAAGGAATGCCCGGATATGACATTAGGATCAAAACCTAAACCGGAAACTAAGGATCGGATATGCGAGATGAACTGTGAGGATGTGAGTGAGCCATTTTGAATGGAAGTAAAGGAGTAGCAGGCGGAGCGTCACCTAACACGGTGAGAAGTTTTTTCAACACTTGAACGGGGCACCATGCATTGAAGGTCTGAAAATATTTAATCGCCACCGGGGAACCGGTTTGGGAAGTTTTGGAAGATGCAAGATGGAGAACAAAGTGATCGGACTGCCATTCTAATTGGTCCTTTGTCAATCCTCTATTCCTGAGTGAGGTGCTGGTAAATTCCCCGGGTCTTAAGAAACCATAAAAACTTAAATACATGGCAGCCTTAATAATGGTGCTAGGATATGGCCCAAAAGGATTCCCGTCTAGTGAATTAGATAGCTACCTGAACAGGTCGCCTGATACTGGCTGTCTAATGGAGGTGGAACCCTTGCAACTTTTCTGAATACCCCTTAGGGTTGCTTTTACTGCCTGAGACGAAAAAACTGAAGCACTATCCGGATGCTTGAGCATAAAATAATGCTGGACTCCAGCCAAATACAATCTGATGGTATTGTAGGAGAGCTTAAGCTCCGTGTGACAGTAAGCCAGAAACGCCAGAATGTATGTAGTTTTATCGGTGTTGGCCCCAGGATATGAAAGCGAGAATTTGTTAAATATTTTCCATGCAGATCCGTAGTTCCTGGCGGTATTGGCTGACAGTGACCTATGGATGAGAGCTTTTGCGGAAGCAATGTGGGAATTTAGTCCATTGTCAGGGTAGGGAAGGCTGGCGGGGTTAGTCCTGTTCGATCCGCTTCTGGCATTACCTGGAAAAAAGCGGGAAAGTTAAATCGTGAAAGGGCGTCTACCGTCAGGTTCTTAGAGCCCTGGATATGCCTGCAGGAAAAATGGAAATTGTAACTCATTGAAAGCCAGACCAACTTGCGCAAAAATACATAATTAGAGGGGATCTGGATCTTCCCTTGGCGAGTATTTCAACTATAGACTGGTTGTCTGTAATAAAGACAACTGGGGAATTAGCCCAGTGCCTACCCCAAACTTGGGCTGCTGCTACGTTAGGATAAATTTCTAGCAACGGTGAAGATTTTAGGGCTTCCTCGTCTGACAATATTTCTGGTGGCCAAGGACCTGCGAACCACTGTCTGTCAAAGATTGCAGCAAATCCGCAGGAAGCGGCTGCATCCAAGAAAACAGTGGAGGAAGCAGGGCTCCATTGTGGAACGAACAGGAAACACCATTCCATTGGGACAAAAATCTATCCCACATTGCCAGGTCGGCTAAGGCTTGTGAATCCAAATGAATGGGAGAGTCCTGTTCGGCGGCCGTGGGAAGTAACGGGAGCAGCCTGGAAATGAAGGCCCTGCCTTGGGGCATGACTCTCGTGGCAAAGTTTAACATGCCTAATAAGGACTGCAGATCTGCCTTGGTGAGGGTATTAGATGTTACTGATTTGGATATGGTCTCTTTAATTTTTGCCAACTTTTCTTCCGGAAGCCTTGCTTCCATCTTGAGGGAATCCAGAACGATGCCCAGAAATGTGACGGTTGTGGAAGGACCCTCTGTTTTTGAATCTGCGACTGGAACGTTAAGTTTTGAAAAAAGTTGCAGTAGGGACACTAGCCTGTCGGGCTCATGACCTGGTTCTTCTATCAAAAGAAAGTCATCTAGATAATGAATAACCATTGGGCAGTGGCAATGGTTAACCAAAATCCAGTGCAGTGCTTGCGCGAACTGGTCGAACAACCATGGACTACTTTTGGATCCTAAAGTCAACCTGTTCGTGAAGTAATATTTATCCATCCATTTGATACCATAAAATTTCCAAAGCTGTGCCTGAACAGGCAGCAGCTTGAAGACATCTGCGATGTCTACTTTTGTTAACCATGCGCCTCTTCCTGCCAGCAGGATCAACTGGGTAGCTTTGTCTACTGAGGAATAGTGCATGGAAAACTCTTCGGATGGAATCAAAAAGTTAAGACTGGGTATGTGAGAACCGTGAGAAGCTGAAATGTCATAAATTAAGCGTTTTTTATTTGAAAATTTCTTTGTGACAATTCCGATAGGGCTAACCCTCCAGTAGTCGAAAGGAACTGTAGAAAAAGAACCGATAAGAAAGCCCTTTTAGAGCTCGGACTGTAGCAGGGTACTTACAGAATCAGGATCCCTAACTGCAGACAGAAGATTATTCCCCTCCCAGGTGGACTGAGGCAGGGCTACGAGCCCCGTGTGAAAACCCCCCGTGAAGCCAGAAACCAAAAATTGGACGAAGGAAGGATAGTGGTGATTCAGCAGAAGGGATGCTAACAGCTCTACATTGACCCCGACTAGTCAGGAATGCTTGGAAGATCTATGAGGGCAGGTGGTTTGGGGGTGGGCCCTGAAGCAAACTGAGCAGACATGGAGAGCTCGACACTTGTTAAAATTACAAACTGCGAGATTATAGTTATTACAGATTTGACTTTTGCCTAGAAAAACTATGGGTCTACCCAATTTATCCACTGCTGGAGCCTGCCTTTGGAGGCCGGATGGACCAGGGACGTGCCTATCTTGAGAAGCGGAGGCTAAATTGGGGTACCAATCGGACGAATGGAGAATGGACTGGCAAGATGCGCAGGAAGGAGCCTTGAGACCTGCAAAGTGCCGGCAGAAAAGCTCCATATCTAATACGGCCCAGTTGGTGACGTGCCTAAACTGAGCTAAGGCGGCGGCGGCTTTGGCTGAGAAGGAGGGGTGGTAGTCGTAGAAAGCAAAACTACCATACTTATGCCCCAGGTCGGTGACCCTGTAGAGGTAAATGTCCAGTTCCTCCCGTCTCTATGGCTGGGCAGAGCAAACAATGTACCTGAAGAGACTGAAAGCCAGAACAAATTCTGGTATAGACAGCTTCTTATTTAGACCGGCGTCTTTAGACTTGAGGATTATGGACACATCGCCGCAGGCGATTGTCTTATTCTCCATGGTATCATGGGTGGCGAGATGTATGGAGGCTAGATTGACATCCTTCCCTGCCAAAATATCCTTCCTAATATTCTCGTGAACAAATGGGAAGGTGCGATGGCAGGGGTACTGGGAATCCTACTTGGAGAGAGGCAGCGGGAAGTGGAGGGGACTGAAACAGGTGGTACTGAAGTATCGGCCGTGGAGATGCGGGACTCGACAGCAAGCAGCCGAGACTGCATATCTGATACCGCGCAGGAAATGCTTTTAATGGATGTGTGCAACTGTTGCAGGGAGAGTTGGATAGAGGACATGGACACTTGATCCTCAGCAGGAGCTGATGTGCTGGTAACCAAAAGTCTATATAGTTCAGCCTTCCGAGCGGAAGCCGGATGGCGAATGCCTCAATGGTTTAGTTCCGCAATTAACCTAGGTACAGTCCAGCTTCGCAGGGACATGCAGCTAGCATGATCAGAGGGTTGAGATTCCGGAACTGAGACAGCGTCCTCGATATCAGATACGTGCGACATGACTGCAACTGTGAAGCAAGAAAGAATTAAGCCTAGGCGTGACCTCAAATGAACTAGAGCAACCCCGAAAAGTGCAATAGAATAGAAGATGAATTGGTTTGATAGCTTAGAGCAGACGGTAGCGAACCCACAAGACTGCGAGATAGCGACTCGGGAGGACGTGGAAGTAAGAAAATTAAGGCGAAGAGAGGAGAGTGACCGGCTGTTGGGTGCACTGTTACCTGGGTTGAGATTAGCTGAAACCTGGAGAAAAAACACGAATTCAGGACCCGGCTAGAGGGACGGCCATACTGGACTTAGTATTAACCAATAGGCCTGACAGAACAACAGACATGCAGGTTGGGGGACACCTGGGAAATAGTGACCATAAAGTACAAACCGGATTCCCAAAAAGTTGGGACACTATACAAATCGTGAATAAAAACTGAATGCAATGATGTGGAGGTGCCAACTTCTAATATTTTATTCAAAATAGAACATAAATCACGGAACAAAAGTTTAAACTGAGAAAATATACCATTTTAAGGGAAAAATATGTTGAATCCGAATTTCATGGTGTCAACAAATCCCCAAAAAGTTGGGACAAGGCCATTTTCACCACTGTGTGGCATCTCCCCTTCTTCTTACAACACTCAACAGACGTCTGGGGACCGAGGAGACCAGTTTCTCAAGTTTAGAAATAGGAATGCTCTCCCATTCTTGTCTAATACAGGCCTCTAACTGTTCAATCGTCTTGGGCCTTCTTTGTTGCACCTTCCTCTTTATGATGCGCCAAATGTTCTCTATAGGTGAAAGATCTGGACTGCAGACTGGCCATTTCAGTATCGGGATCCTTCTCCTACGCAGCCATGATGTTGTGATTGATGCAGAATGTGGTCTGGCATTATCTTGTTGAAAAATGCAGGGTCTTCCCTGAAAGAGATGACGTCTGGATGGGAGCATATGTTGTTCTAGAACCTGAATATATTTTTCTGCATTGATGGTGCCTTTCCAGACATGCAAGCTGCCCATGCCACACGCACTCATGCAACCCTATACCATCAGAGATGCAGGCTTCTGAACTGAGCGTTGATAACAACTTGGGTTGTCCTTGTCCTCTTTGGTCCGGATGACATGGCGTCCCAGATTTCCAAAAAGAACTTTGAATCGTGACTTGTCTGACCACAGAACAGTCTTCCATTTTGCCACACTCCATTTTAAATGATCCCTGGCCCAGTGAAAATGCCTGAGCTTGTGGATCTTGCTTAGAAATGGCTTCTTCTTTGCACTGTAGAGTTTCAGCTGGCAACGGCGGATGGCACGGTGGATTGTGTTCACTGACAATGGTTTCTGGAAGTATTCCTGAGCCCATTCTGTGATTTCCTTTACAGTAGCATTCCTGTTTGTGGTGCAGTGTCGTTTAAGGGCCCGGAGATCACGGGCATCCAGTATGGTTTTATGGCCTTGACCCTTACGCACAGAGATTGTTCCAGATTCTCTGAATCTTCGGATGATGTTATGCACAGTTGATGATGATAGATGCAAAGTCTTCACAATTTTTCGCTGGGTAACACCTTTCTGATATTGCTCCACTATCTTTCTGCGCAACATTGTGGGAATTGGTGATCCTCTACCCATCTTGGCTTCTGAGAGACACTGCCACTCTGAGAAGCTCTTTTTATACCCAATCATGTTGCCAATTGACCTAATTAGTGTTAATTGGTCTTCCAGTTCTTCGTTATGCTCAAATTTACTTTTTCCAGCCTCTTATTGCTACTTGTCCCAACTTTTTGGGGATTTGTTGACACCGTGAAATTTTGAATCAACGTATTTTTCCTTTAAAATTATACATTTACTCGGATTAAACGTTTGATCTGTCATCTACGTTCTATTACAAATAAAATATTGACATTTGCCATCTCCACATCATTGCATTCAGTTTTTATTCACAATTTGTTTAGTGTCCCAACTTTTTTGGAATCCGGTTTGTAATAACCTTCCAATTATTATTCAAAAGAGCATTTCTACAGGGAGGAGCAAAAATACCAAACTTCAAAAAAGCTAAATTTAGCCAACTTAGAGAGGCCATAGGCCTAACTAACTGGGACAAAGTCCTCAAAAATAAAAATACAGCCACAAAATGGGATATCTTTAAAAGCATCCTAAATCCTAAAATCTCTTTGTGAGAGGTACATACAGTATGGGAATAAAAGGTTAAGGAACAAAATGAAACCAATGTGGATAAATAGAACTGTAAAGAAAGCAATAAAGGACAAACAAAAAGCATATAAAACACTAAAACAAAAGGGTAGCACGGAAGCACTGAAAAACTATGAGGAAAAAAATAGAACAGGTAAAAAACAAATAAAAGCGGCCAAACTAGTGACCGAAAGATTAATTGCCAAAGAGAGTAAAACTAACCCCAAAATGTTCTTCAATTATATAAATGTTAAAAAGTATAAATCTGAAGGTGTGGGCCCTTTAAAGAGTAATGAGGGGGTAGTCGCAGAGAGTGACGAGGAGAAAGCAAAGCTGTTAAATATTTTTTTTCTCCAATGTATTCACTGAGGAAAATAAACTCTGTCAGATGACATGCAGAATGTAAAAATAAATTCCCCATTAAAAGTGTCTTGTCTGACCCAGGATGAAGTACAACAGCGACTTAAAAAGATTAAAATAGACAAATCGCCAGGACCGGATGACATACATCCCTGTATCCTAAGGGAATAAGTAATGTCATAGCCAGACCCTTATTTCTGATATTTCGGGACTCTATACTGACAGGGAATGTAACACAGGATTGGCGCATGGTAAATGTGGTGCCAATATTCAAAAAGGGTCAAAAAACAGAGCCTGGAAACTATAGGCCGGTAAGTTTAACATCTGTTGTGGGTAAACTGTTTGAAGGTTTTCAGAGAGATGCTATCTTAGAGCATCTCAACGGAAATAAGCAAATAACGCCATATCAGCATGGCTTCATGAGGGATCGGTCATGCCAAACTAATTTAATCAGTTTCTATGAGGAGGTAAGTTCTAGACTTGACAGCGGCGAATCAATGGATGTTGTATATCTGGACTTCTCCAAAGCATTTGACACTGTACCAAATAAAAGGTTAGTATATAAAATGAGAATGCTCGGACTGGGAGAAAACGTCTGTATGTGGGTAAGTAACTAGCTCAATGATAGAAAACAGAGGGTGGTTATTAACGGTACATACTCAGATTGGGTCACTGTCACTAGTGGGGTACCTCAGGGGTCAGTATTGGGCCCTATTCTCTTCAATATATTTATTAATGATCTTGTAGAAGGCTTGCATAGTAAAGTATCAATTTTCGCAGATGACACTAAACTGTGTAAATCTGTAAAGAATAAATCAAGGCAACTGGACTTACTGTAGATTTCTTGAAAACGTTTCACTCGTTATTCCAACGAGCTTTCTCAATTCTGAGTGACTGTACAAGAAGTCTCTGGGAATAAATATGTAACTGAATCAACATCTGGTAATTATTCCCAGCATGGGGTCAGAGGTGTTGATCCCATTATCCTAATTGGAGTCAGTAGGTGATAATGACCTCCCAGAAAAAGGTGTCAAGACAGCATTGTATGTGACAGACAATAGATGTCTAACCCCCCCCCCCCCCCTCCGCCTCTATTCAAGCTTGGCTTCTCCATTTTTACGTAGATGGGCTCCTTCACACCTCGTTTGTACCAATCGGCCTCCTTATCCAAAACACGTACTTGACTGTCTTCAAAGGGGTGACCTGTTTCTTTTAGATGTAAGTACACGGCTGAATCTTGACTAGAGGTTTTGGCTCTTCTATGCTGAGCCATACGCTGATGTAGTTATTGTTTTGGTTCGCCGATATACGGTTCTCAGCATTCCTCATTGCACTGGACTGCGTACACAATGTTGTCCATCTTGTGTTTAGGCGTTGGGTCTTTTGGGTGTGTAAAGTAATTAACACTGAAGAGGACAGTATACTACTACAGAGGGATCTGGATAGATTGGAGGCTTGGGCAGATAAGTGGCAGATAAGGTTTAACACTGACAAATGTAAGGTTATGCACATGGGAAGGAATAATGCAAGTCACCCGTACATACTAAATGGTAAAACACTCGGTAACACTGACATGGAAAAGGATCTAGGAATTTTAATAAACAGCAAACTAAGCTGCATAAAACAGTGTCAGGCAGCTGCTGCCAAGGCCAATAAGATAATGGGTTGCATCAAAAGGGACATAGACACACATGTATATATATTTATATGCTGTGTTTATATATATATAGTTGGTAAAATCTAGACTCCGCTCAGTTTTCGTTAGCCCCGCCTATTTTCGCGTCAGGACAGCGACCCAAAAAAATCTATCAAATGCCTACTGTATGCAGGGGCTCAGGAGGGTTTTGTGGCAGGGAACTTCGGGGAAGTGCTTGTCCTCCTCCTCCTCCACTAACTGCTGATTTCTTTCACACTCGGAGGGCACCAGTGATGGGAGCAGACTATGCATGCTCTGCTCTTACAGGTTAGGGAGAAGTGCGCAGGCGCAGATTGACTGAACAGATCATCTGGCATGGACGACCTTGTTGAAGCTCCTCCATGTCGCGTGCAGCTATGGAAGGTTTCGGCTGCAAGACAGAGCGGGCTCAGGGGGCGTGGCTTCAGATAATAGAAAAAAACTGGCAGATCTGCTTAATGACATATATTAGGAAATTAAGGCCTCTTTCACACGGGCGAGATTTCCGCAATGCGTGAGGTGAACGCATTGCACCCGCACTGAATCCGGACCCATTCATTTCTATGGGGCTGTGCACATGAGCGGTGATTTTCACGCATCACTTGTGCGTTGCGTGAAAATCGCAGCATGCTCTATTTTGTGCGTTTTTCACGCAACGCAGGCCCCATACAAGTGAATGGGGCTGCGTGAAAATCGCAAGCATCCGCAAGCAAGTGCAGATGCAGTGCGATTTTCACGCATAGTTGCTAGGAGATGATCGGGATGGGGACCCGATCATTATTATTTTCCCTTATAACATGGTTATAAGGGAAAATAATAGCATTCTTAATACAGAATGCTTAGTAAAATAGGGCTGGAGGGATTAAAAAAATAATAATAATAATAATAATAATTTAACTCACCTCATCCACTTGTTTGCGCAGCCCGGCTTCTCTTCTGTCTTCTTCTTTGCTGTCCAGGAGGAAAAGGACCTGTGGTGACGTCACTGCGCTCATCACATAGTCCGTGCAACAATGGTCTTTGAGACCTAGAATTCCTATAGGGGTCCCTAACTAATATTAAAATTATATCTTTATTAGTTAATTTAAAAAAAAAACCTTGGTAAACACACACTCTAAAGAAGGAAAATTGTTAAAATTATCAGTGTCTAGTGTCATATGGGATTATTTTGATTGGAGTTGTGTTGTTACATTCACAATTGCTTTGTCAGGGTCCCTTAGTTGGTGTATCTCATCCCACCTTTTTCTTATGGGATGGTATTCATACTGTCAATGTATTAGTATTGATTTGTCATGTAATCACATACGGAGCACTGGTGGAGGTGTCGCTCCTGCAGAGATTCTCCACTGTCTGTCCCCTGTGCCCAGGTTGACAATTCAACTGACAATGTTGCTATCCTTTGATAGTTGCCGCTGCTTATCTCCACCGCAGGTCTACCTCTGGCTCCCTAGTCTCTCTCTCTACTAAGGCTGCGCTGGATCCTCTATTACTATTCATAGAGGTCTAGTTGACACTGTGGATACCTATTTGCCTCACTCTAACACTCTCCTGTTTGCTATGCTGCTGCTACAGCGTGCTCTAAACGGTTACTCCCTGCAACTAGACACTGTATAAAATGTATCACACTATACCACCCCTCCCGACATGTTTCGCCACATGCTGTGGCTTCGTCAGGGGATGTGGGGTATATGTGTGCGCCCGCTCACTACGACCTTCCTTTATGCTTTTACAGGTCCCGCCCTCCTATCCAAACTCTCACTTGCGGCCAATCACAGCCACTTCCTCCGGTCAGCTCCACCATGCGCAGACTGGACCCGTCTGACGACGCATATCCTGTGCGCTCCCCTGTTTCTCCTCGTCACTTGTGCCGCCAGGTAAACAAGGCATATTGCATGGATGGGGAGGGGGGTTGCGGTCTATCTATGATGGATATAATCGCAACGAATCTCCACCCCTTTTTCTCATCGTGCCCCCTCCTCCTCCTCGGTCGAGCTTTAACCCATTCAATACCGGTCAGTAACGTTAGCCTACACGTATTGAGTATTATCCTACACGTATTGTATATTATTACTCAAACTAAGTTGTCAATGGCAGTTCTCAATCACCACTATTGCTCCAAATTCCGGAGAGATTTGTATGTTGCAATTAATCAGGTATCAGATTGGAACTGTCATTCACCTGTAGGTAAATCAGGTGTCAGATTGATACTGTCATTCACCCGAAGGTAAAGACATATATCAGATGGGGCTTGTGATGTCACCTAATGGTTGGGGAGAGATCCAAATTTTTTATCAGAGCTGCCAGGGTATAGTCCATCCTCCATACTTTATACTATTCTATGGACGTGACACTGTGACTGGCCTTTTTTGACATATATGACTGTCCTACGATTGTTCGGCGGTACCAATCTGTAAATAAGCTGAGGTCTATAGTAATATTCCTTCTAATTTGTTGTTTTGCTATAATATTTTTTGCTTTTTGCTTTTTGTGCTTTCTTATTGTGCTATATTCAATTTAAATGAAGGCCGTATATGAAAAGCCCTCATTTAGGCCGCCTGGGCTCAGGGTCTGTAGTTTGTATATCCATCTGGCCTCTTCCTGCAGAAGTTTTACATCTAAATTACCTCTTCTTGGTCCCAGAGTTTTTTTCTCCAGTCCCCAGAATCTTAGGACCATGGGCATATGTAATATGCCTATATAGTGACGTGTCTTTGCCCGTGTTTATGGCACTTATGTGACCAGATATTCTCCGCCTCAGCTCCTGTGTGGTTTTGCCCACATACAATTTGGGGCAATTGCAAGAGGCGATGTAAATGATGTCACTACTACGGCAGTTGAAAAACTCTCTGATCACATACTCACGTCCATCTATGGGGTTTTTAATTTTTTTTACTCTAGGTAGATATTTACAAAAGGTACAACCTCCGCAAGGAAAAGAGCCAGTGATACTGGATTTTAACCAATTCGCATTTGTCACCTGTCTTTCCGGAAGGAAGCTATGAACAAGCTTGTCCCTAAGATTTGGTCCTCTCCTATATGTGACGCTGGGATATGATGGTAGTACAGTTCTCAATTGTTCATCACTGGTAAGTACCTTCCAATGCTTCTTTAGAATCTTCATCACCTGTTGATTACCACAATCATAGGTCCCTATGCACCTAATCCTTTTATCTTTTCCTTCTTTCCTCTGATTTGCTTTGTAATCCTGAGATATTAAATCATCCCTATTTATGCTTTTGACACGATTAAATGCCTTTTTTAGGCATTTTCATGGGTAACTTCTGCTCCTGAATCGATTATAGAGCTCATGAGCCTCTTTCTTAAATGTCTCTTCTGTGGTGCAGTTCCTTCTGGCTCTCAAGTACTGCCCCACTGGTATTCCTTTCCTTAAAGGGTTTCTGTCACCCCACAAAACTAATTTTTTTTTTTTTGGATAGTTAGATTCCTTATAGGGCGATATAGGAGAATACAATAGTCTTACTTACTTTCATGCGGCCGATTCTTTATAAAACGAAGTTTTATAATATGTAAATGAGGGCTCTACCAGCAAGTAGGGCGTCTACTTGCTGGTAGCCGCAGCAGCAATCCGCCCCCTCGCCGTGTTGATTGACAGGGCCAGCCGGGATCTCCTCCTCCGGCCGGCCCTGTCAGTATTTCAAAAATCGCGCGCCTCTGGTCATTCGGCGCAGGCGCTCTGAGATGAGGAGGCTCGTCTCCTCAGCACTCCCTCAGTGCGCCTGCGCCGATGACGTCTTCTCTTTCGGTGATGTCATCGGCGCAGGCGCACTGAGGAGACGAGCCTCCTCATCTCAGAGTTTTGTGGGGTGACAGAAACCCTTTAATGCCACTGGATGCCAGCTTGTCCAGTGGAGAAGACTGTTGTTGAGGTGGGTTTTCGGAATATTTGCGTAAGGATTTGCCCATCCATGTCTTTCTGGATCAACAGATCCAAAAAGCATATTTGACTAGGGTGGATTTCGAAAGTAAAGTGCATACCTATTTCATTGTGGTTTAGCCTATCAACAAAGGTGACGAACTCCCATTCCTCCCCCTCCCAAAACAACAGAACATCGTCGATGAATCAACCCCAAAATAAAACTTGACTAGTGAATTGTGCCATTCTGTCAATAAAAACAATAGTGTCTTCCCACCACCCCAAAAACAAATTAGCAAAAGTCGGTGCACAAGGAGTCCCCATCGCGGTACCCTTCATCTGTTGATAGAAGGCACCGTTACAGAGGAAATAGTTGTGAGTTAAAATAAATCTTAATAGAGATATAATAAACTCGTTGTGCTCGTGAAAATTAGTGCTCTTAGGGCCCTTTCACACTTGCGTTCTTTTCTTCCGGCATAGAGTTCCGTCGTCGGGGCTCTATGCCGGAAGAATCGTGATCAGTTTTATCCTAATGCATTCTGAATGGAGAGAAATCCGTTCAGGATGCATCAGGATGTCTTCAGTTCCGGACCGGAACGTTTTTTGGCCGGAGAAAATACCGCAGCATGCTGCGCTTTTTGCTCCGGCCAAAAATCCTGAACACTTGCCGCAAGGCCGGATCCGGAATTAATGCCCATTGAAAGGCATTAATCCAGATCCGGCCTTAAGCTAAACGTCTTTTCGGCGCATTGCCGGATCCGACGTTTAGCTTTTTCTGAATGGTTACCATGGCTTCCAGGACGCTAAAGTCCTGTTTGCCATGGTAAAGTGTAGTGGGGAGCGGGGGAGCAGTATACTTACCGTCCGTGCGGCTCACCGGGCGCTCCAGAGTGACGTCAGGGCGCCCCACACGCATGGATGACGTGATCGCATGGATCATGTGATCCATGCGCATGGGGCGCTCTGACGTCATTCTGGAGCGCCCCGGGGGCCGCACGGACTGTAAGTATACTGCTCCCCCGCTCCCCACTACTACTATGGCAGCCAGGACTTTAATAGCGTCCTGGCTGCCATAGTAACACTGAACGCATTTTGAAGACGGATCCGTCTTCAAATGCTTTCAGTTCACTTGCGTTTTTCCGGCAAATGGAGTACACGCCAGATCCGGACAACGCAAGTGTGAAAGAGCCCTTAGTGTCCAGAAAGTGCTTTGTAGCCTGAATGCCCAAATCATGATCTATATTACTATAGAGGGCTTCCACATCCAAGCTTGCCAGGAATGTGGATGGAGATAAAGAGATTCCCCTAATTCTTGTTAGTACATCGGTCGTATCTTTGATATACGAAGGGAGAGATGACACAAAAGGCCTCAATATCTCATCCACATATTCGCTGGCAGGTTGGCTTAGAGCAGTGATGTCGAACCTTTTAGAGGCCGAGTGCCCAAACTGCAACCCAAAACCCACTTATTTATCGTAAAGTGCCAACACAGCAATTTAACCTGAATACTATAGTTTAATATAGTATATATTCCATGTACTTTATCATTTAGCTATTAAAGCCTGCCTACATTCAGTGCCCTGCCTGTGCTGTTCATAGTGCGCCCTGCGCTGATGAATGGCAAGAAAAGTCTAAGGCATATTGGTACACCATAGACTTTTTTCACAGTGCAGGTGCCCACAGAGAGGGCTCTGAGTGCCGCCTCTGGCACCCGTGCCATAGGTTTGCCATCACTGGCTTAGAGAGTCATTCCCCGAAACTATCGGGCGCCCAGGTATTGGGTGCTTCCTCTTATGCACCTTCGGTAGTGCATAGAAGGTAGGGATCGTGGGGCTTTTATTATATAGGTAATCCAACTCATCTTTGGATATGAGATTATTTACTCTGGCTGTTCCCAAAATCCCTTTGAGGTCCTCCAGGTATCTCCTGGTTGGATTTTCCTGTAGGATCTGATATACTTCTTTATCCTCCAATAGCCTGTTTACCATATCTTCATAGTCATCCCTATCCAAGATAACTATGTTACCCCCCTTGTCACTCGGTTTCACTATTATATCTTTGTTGGCTCTCAGTTCATCCAATGACTCTCAAGTTCTTCCTTCGTTAAATTCCCAGGAATCAGGTCCTTGTTTATTCTAACTTTATTGATGTCCTGAGATACCAACTGTACAAAGGTGTCAATCTTTTCAAACTGTGAGAAGGAGGGGGGGGGGGGGGTCCACTTGGACCTTGGTTTGAGATCTGTTAGTGGAGGTGTGATCTCTACACTAAAGCCCTCACTTTCCAATTGTAGGCTCTCCAATATATCTAATGCTTGTTGCTCTTTCTGGATTAGTTTTCCAGTTTCTGTATTTGTACTGGAAAATTGCTTGTGCAGTGCTAATTTACGTGTGAAGAGGTTAATATCTTTTATCCAGTTGAATTTATCAAAATTCGGTACTGGCGTGAATGTGAGTCCTTTTTCCAATAAAGTGACTTGTGCTTTTGTGAGAGACTGTGATGAAAGGTTTATAATTTGGGTAGATTCAACATTTCCATTCTGTGCTATTTCGTGTTGTATCCCCACTTGTCCCTGTCCCTCAACTGGACATTGCTCTGTCCTAAAAAAAGAGGGGCTATGGGTGGTGTGCCAAATAGGTTTGATTGCCCTGGCATAATTGGGCCTTGATTTTGTGATGCCACTGCATTTGTACCACTCATGCTTACATGTGTGGGTACTGATGATGTTGTTTCCAAGAGGGTCGGTGTGGCGGAAGGTATTTTTGACCTCACTGAGACCACCTGGTCTATCTTGTTCTGAGCTCCCATGTTTGCATTGGAAAATGCAAAACCACCCAAGAAAGAAGGTGCCCCACTTATTTGGGGCTGAGTACATTCCGATATATAATTTTTTGGATTACCAGTTTTTTTCTGGTTTCTGAATCTGTTATATCGCACCTTTCTTTTAGTTCCCCCCCTAATTCTGGGGTCTTGATTGTTTATACGTTCGGTGCCAGATGTATCAGACTCAAAATAATCTGTGTATCGTGTACTTCTAGTCGGGTAGTTCTGCCTATTTCTCCAGTTGTAAATACGATTAGTGTCAAAATCCAGTCTATCCCGGATGTATTTACGGTGTTTCCTTTCTTTTATTTCCTCTTTTAGGATTTCCAAGTTTTTCTGCAATTTTAATTCCTGATTTTTAAATTCCGGATGTTCTCCAAAGGTAAGTATCTCTTTTACTTCCTGGTTTAATTGTTCTACTGTACGTTCGAAGCACTGTTTTTCATACTCCACCATATATCTCATGAGCTTCAGCGAGCTCTCTGTCAGGATATCATCCCACCCCTTTATATATTCAGGGTCCTCAGTGTGGATGTTAGGTCTCAGGGTGCTTCTTAGGCCTCTATATACTATTTTCTGGTTCAAATAGGTCTCAAGACTAGCTATTTCCCACCAGGATCGGTAATATTGTTTATAGGTTTTGCTGAGATTTTTGAAACCTGTTGAAATATCCGTACTATTGAGAGGAATTGCCTGCTGTGAAAATACCTGTGTAGCTTCTAGATTAAATATATCTTTACTTATGCCCTGGGCTAGGAAACCTGCCATAGCACGGCTATTATACTGGAATTGATTTTCCAAAAGGTAGGGCTCAATTTTAATGGGGGGTAACCCCTGTTTCACAATCTATTGAACAAAGTCCCTTTTAGACACCCTCGGGATATTTATATTAGTGCAACAATGGTCTTTGAGACCTAGAATCCCTATAGGGGTCCCTAACTAATATTAAAATTATATCTTTATTAGTTCATTTAAAAAAAAAACCTTGGTAAACACACACTCTAAAGAAGGAAAATTGTTAAAATTATCAGTGTCTAGTGTCATATGGGATTATTTCGATTGGAGTTGTGTTGTTACATTCACAATTGCTTTGTCAGGGTCCCTTAGTTGGTGTATCTCATCCCACCTTTTTCATATGGGATGGTATTCATACTGTCAATGTATTAGTATTGATTTGTCATGTAATCACATACGGAGCACTGGTGGAGGTGTCGCTCCTGCAGAGATTCTCCACTGTCTGTCCCCTGTGCCCAGGTTGACAATTCAACTGACAATGTTGCTATCCTTTGATAGTTGCCGCTGCTTATCTCCACCGCAGGTCTACCTCTGGCTCCCTAGTCTCTCTCTCTACTAAGGCTGCGCTGGATCCTCTATTACTATTCATAGAGGTCTAGTTGACACTGTGGATACCTATTTGCCTCACTCTAACACTCTCCTGTTTGCTATGCTGCTGCTACAGCGTGCTCTAAACGGTTACTCCCTGCAACTAGACACTGTATAAAATGTATCACACTATACCACCCCTCCCGACATGTTTCGCCACATGCTGTGGCTTCGTCAGTGGATGTGGGGTATATGTGTGCGCGCGCTCACTACGACCTTCCTTTATGCTTTTACAGGTCCCGCCCTCCTATCCAAACTCTCACTTGCGGCCAATCACAGCCACTTCCTCCGGTCAGCTCCACCATGCGCAGACTGGACCCGTCTGCCGACGCATATCCTGTGCGCTCCCCTGTTCCTCCTCGTCACTTGTGCCGCCAGGTAAACAAGGCATATTGCATGGATGGGGAGGGGGGTTGCGGTCTATCTATGATGGATATAATCGTAACGAATCTCCACCCCTTTTTCTCATCGTGCCCCCTCCTCCTCCTCGGTCGAGCTTTAACCCATTCATACCGGTCAGTAACGTTAGCCTACACGTATTGAGTATTATCCTACACGTATTGTATATTATTACTCAAACTAAGTTGTCATCACATAGTCCATCACATGATCCATCACCATGTGATGAGCGCAGTGACGTCACCACAGGTCCTTTTCCTCAAAGAAGAAGAAAGAAGAGAAGCCGGGCTGCACGAACAAGTGGATTAAGGTGAGTTAATTATTATTATTTTTTTTAACCCTTTCAGCCCTATTTTACTAAGCATTTAGAATTAAGAATGCTATAATTTCCCTTATAACCATGTTATAAGGGAAAATAATAAAATCTACACAACACCTAACCCAAACCCGAACTTATGTGAAGAAGTTCGGGTTTGGGTACCAAACATGCAGTTTTTTCTCACGCGCGTGCAAAACGCATTAAAATGTTTGCACTCGCGTGGAAAAATCGCGACGCACCCGCATCTTATCCGGCCTAAATCCATGACGCCCGTGTGAAAGAGGCCTAACTTTTTTTCTGCCTCCCATACAGTAGTAGCAAATACTTGGAGAGTGGCAAACCCCTTTAAATAATGATTTACTGCAGCCCTAGTCAGGAGCATGTAATGATCTGTCAGAAGCTTCCTGACCGTGTCCTGTGACAGACGGCTCCAGACCAGCTCCTCCAGCCTGTAATCTAGGAAACTGGGGAAGTCCAATTCTCCTTTGTATTTCTAATCCCTCGGAGCTGCTGAGTGGAGAGAACATGACAGCATTTGGATATCTTAGAGCTGAACTTTCCATCACTGGGAATCCCCGACCTCTGGTCCCTTATGCACAGATTATTCAGAATTTAACCCCATCCATTCCTAGAGGGCTTCAGTTAAAGTATTTGACTCAGTGTGGGCAATTTTAGACCGATTTGGGGTGCCAGAAGAATTAGTTAGGTGGGTGAGGCTGATGTTTGACTATCTATGGGCTAGGGTAAGGGGAGAAGGGTGTTTTTGGCTCTTTTTCTATTTTATTTTCTATTATAAGAGGCACACGAAAGGGATGGGTTCTGCCCCCTTATTGTTTTGTGTAGTTGTTGACGCTTTTTTCCCTGGTGGTGATACAGCATCAAAGCATTCAGGTAGGGGTGGTGACAGACCCTTAGGGGCCCTTGTGCAAGAACCATATACGGGCCCCTGGGTCATCATAGATCACCCTCTTAAATCTCTCTAACAATCCACTAGTTCAGGGATCAGCAACCTTCGGCACTCCAGCTGTTGTGAAACCACAACTCCCAGCATGCTCCATTCTCTTTTATGGGATTTCTGAGAAAAGCTGAGCAAGTATACATGCTGGGAGTTGTAATTTCACAACAGCTGGAGTGCCAGAGGTTGCTGATCCCTGCACTAGTTACTATGAGCTATGAAACTAATTAGTTCAGTCCCTTACGTACAATCTGTTGAACGGTAGGAAGATGCTTTTACGGTGGTGTTATATCAGCAGCAAGTGAACACCTCCTCTCCTCTAAAGTAAGGAGGAGGGGAACCTCTCTGCCCTTATAGGGTTCTCTGGGCCAACCCCCTTAGGTGGCCTTTTAAACTAACCTGTTCAAGAGAAAGCTTCTATACTTACCCTCCGCGACGCTGTTGATTTCTCGTTCCGGAGTCCGGTCACGTGGCCTCACTCCAGATGAACTCTCCTTCTGGCAGTGTCCCGTTCTCTGCCTCCCTGGCCGTTGCAGGCCCTGCAGTACAATGTATCATAAATGATAGGTTTAGATACCCACTGCACAAGACTGTATCAAACGATAGGATTAGATACACAGCTAAGCAGTTGATATCTAACATGAGCAGCTTTGATACAGGCTCATGTTTTGCACATGATAGAGACACTGCGGACAGTATTGGACATGACAGACTTGGATACAACCTTCAGCAGGCAGTAGCAAACAAGATGGGATTAGATACACAGATCAGCAGGCAGTATCACACATGATAGAATTAGATACAGATGTGTTTTGGTGTGCTGGGTGGTTCAGGCTGTTCAGTGCAGTTGGTGAGGGAATCACCTGTGGGGGGGCACTGATGTTATCCAGCAATGCATATAAGGATAATAGCAGTATTCATGTTAGGGTTTGGTTACATGGCCACATAAGATAAAGCGGGGTATGGCTGCTGCATACTGGACCGTATGGCAGGCGGTGCCAGCCTGTGGCTCCTCACTCTGCACAGCAAGTTAGGTTTGTTTTTCCCTGTGGTAAACAGGAAGTGCTGAATGTAAACATTCCTGCTGAGCCGCTCTGATGCCCAGAAAGGGAGAGGCACCACATGAAAAACAGGTGTTTGGGGGCATAAATATGCATTTTTAGGGGCCTTAGGAGCACATAAAAAAATTACCTCGGGACCACAGAACCTCTTAAAGCTAGAATGTATTTTTTTTTTTGGCTATGCAGTTAAAAGGGGTTGTCAGTTCAATTTATTCTATGGCTGACAGCAGGGATGGTGTTGAAATAATAAAAAAAAAACTGAAAGGGTTGTTCCACCTGGACATTTATGTGACAGAATATCCCATAACTGTCCAGTAGGTGCAGGCCCACTTCTGGCCCTGCCCCTGTCTCAAGAACGGGCCCCCCATAAATGAAAAGAATGCTGGGAATTTGTGGTTACCTTTCTGACATGGGTGATGTAGAAATTATAGAGAAGATTCAATGGGGGGACATTTGTGCCACAATTGTCTGCCGTAATTTGTAACTTTTTAAGTGTCAAGAAAGAAGCAGGGCTGCTTTGTGTGGCCTGCTGGATTTACTGTAAGGCCTCATGCACATTACTGTGCCGTTTTTTTGTGGTCCGCAAACAGAGGATCCGCAAAAAATGGAAGCTGCCCGTGTGCCTTCCGCAATTTGCGGAACTGAACGGGCAGCCCATTGTAGACATGGCTATTCTTGTCCGCAAAACGGACAAGAATAGGACATGCTATTTTTTTTTGCGAGGCCTCGGAACGGAGCAACGGATGCGGACAACACAGGGAGTGCTGTCCGCATCTTTTGCGGCCCCATTGAAGTGAATGGGTCCACACCCGAGCAGCAAAAACTGCGGCTCGGATGCGGACCATAACTACAGTCGTGTGCATGAGCCCTAACTTTTACCAGAAACTAACGGAAGTTATAGCTGAAGTTTGTCCCAACATTTCTGGCACTCTTCAAACACCTAATGTATTAAAGAGATTGTGCAGGCAGTATATATTGGTGACCTATCCTCAGGATCCATGGGGCTTCGCCACATCTGTTTGAAGAGGAGGCAGCACACAATGCAAGTGCTGCTTCCTCTTCTCCCTTTTATTATTTATTTTATGCACTTATATAGCGTTACTATATTCCGCAGTGCTTTACAGACATTAGCATCCAACTGTCCCCAGTGGGGCTCACAATCTAAGGTCCCTATCAGTATGTTTTTGGAGTGTGGGAGGAAACCGGAGGAAACCCACGCAAACGCAGGGAGAACATACAAACTCCATGCAGATGTTGTCCTTGGTCGGATTCAAACCCAGAACCCTAGCGCTGCAAGCCACCAGTGCTAACCACTGAACCACCGTGCTGCCCATGCATTTTAGTGGTGCTCCATTCAAGTAAACGGAGTAATTACACTGCGTCGCCAAGACATCTGAGACAATGGGCATTGTAATGAAGAAGCAGTAGTCCTCCTTTGGAGCGCCACCTACTTTTCAAACAGCTGATCAGCGGGGGTACTGGATGTCGGATCACCAAAGATCAGATATTGATAACCGATCCTGAGGATAGTAGTAACAAATAATACAGAGCAGCACCATGTACTTTATATGACTCCCTCGGAATGCATCAGCTTGTCCAAACCACCGATCTTCAATGGTTAACAGATCAGCGAAAAAAACAGAAGATGACAGCAGCATGTCCAAATGAGGGTCCTTTATTAACCGAACTTCCATGTTCAAAAAAGTGCAACGTTTCAGCTACTCAGTAGCCTTTATCAAGCATTGCTCATTTGGACATGCTGCTGTCAGCTTCTGTTTTTTTTTCGCTATCCTGAGGATAGGTCATCAATACAAACTGCCTGCACAACCCCTTTAAAGGGAACCTGTCACATGGATTTTGTGTATAGAGCTAAGGACATGGGCTGCTAGATCTCCGCTAGCACATCCACAATATCCAGTCCCCATAGCTCTCTGTGCTTTTATTGGGTCAAAAAAACAATTTTATAGATATGTAAATTAACCTTAGAGGAGTCCTGTCTCTTCCATGCTTGAGAGATGAGTCCAGCGTTCTCTGACTCTGAGCCCAGCCACGTCCACTGTGCAGGAGCCCAGCACCGCCCCGCATCCTCCGAATCTCCTCCTTGCTCCCCGACGTCACAAAGCTAGAACGCCGTAATCTCGCGATGCGTGAGCTAGCGCATGCGCAGTTCATCCCCTGAGGCTGATGCCAGCACAGGGAAGGAACACTATGCCGACACTGTGCATGCGCTAGCTCGCACATCGCGAGATTACGGCGCTCTAGCTTTGTAATGTCGGGGAACAAGGAGGAGATTCGAAGGATGCGGGCGGTGCTGGGCTCCCTCACAGTGGGCGTGGCTGGGCTCCGGAAATGTTAGTAACAGCTCCTTGGGCTTCTTACTTGCCTCATTTACATATATATAAAATAGTTTTTTTGACACAATAAAAGCACACAGAGCTATGGGGAATGGATATTCCGGATGTGCTAGCGGCGATCTAGCAGCCCATGTCCTTAGCTCTATACCCAAAATCCAGGTGACAGGTTCCCTTTAAGAGGTATTTGCATCTTAAAAAATAGACCCATCTGAGGCCAGTGCAGGAATATCAAGGTTGGCATATGGGCATGCCAGTCTATGTGAATGTCCCTCATTAATTATTGGTGAGGGTAATAAGATACAGTGTATATCTAATGTAGTAATGATAAAAATGCAGCAGTTCCATACATAAAGTCATATACGGTGTAGATTTTTTCGCCCAGGTTCACAGGCAACGTTTCAGCTCCTCATTGTTAGCATTTTTATGCAGAGTGTTACGGCACTGCTATATACACCCATAGGACAAAATGTAATTCCAAATAAGTGTGCAAACAGGATAAAAATACTTGTTCCTTATTCAAATGTCTAATGTATTTAATATTTATATAGAGCGTCCATATCATATTTTGTTGTAATCGTCATTATCATACATTTATCCAATACAAAAAGTGTTAAAGGGGTTTCACGGTCCTTCAATATCTGATCGGTGCTAGTCCAACGCCCCACACCCCTGACTGAGTTGAAAAAATTAGTGCTGGGGGTTCACTTTGTATTACCAGTTGTGTCCGGAAAACATGTAACACCAAACTGCGCTCATCTAGAGAGGTTCGCAGAAATCCCTGCTGCGCATGCTTGATCCAATGTATGGAGACGTGATAAACTACGCCTGCTCAGTAACAAAACTGAGGGGCCGCGAGCCATGTTTATTATGGAATTTCGGATCAGACATTTATGGTAATGGCACTCTGATACAGATCACTCTTATATACCAGCAATATGGTGCTCGATTCAATAAAGGTTAATGAGGTTAGGTTAACGGTCCCCATTATAGTTTAGGGCTCATGCACACTAACGTATTTTCTTTCCATGTCCGTTCAGGGTTTTTTGCGGACCGTATGCAGAACGATTCATTTCAACGGGTCAGCAAGAAAATGGAAGTTACTCCATGTGCATTCTGTTTCCGTATGTCCGTTCCGCATTACGGACAAGGATAGGACTGTTCTATTAGGGGCCAGATGTTCCGTTCTGCAAAATAGGGAATGCACACGGACGTCATCCGTATTTTGCGGACCACAAAATATATACGGTTGTGTGCATGAGCCCCTAATGGGGCTGGGCCGCAGCGTTTAAAGGGGTTGTGTCACTTCAGCAAATGGCATTTATCATGTAGAGAAAGTTAATACAAGACACTTACTAATGTACTGTGATTCTCCATATTGCCTTCTTTGCCATTTGTCATGGTCTTACCTTCTTGCTGTTCTCCTTCGTTTGACATGTGCTGGCGGCCATCTTGGTTTCTGGGTTTCTTGTAGCCTTCCACCCTGCGGCTCCTCCTTCCCACTGGGAGGAGCTGGATGCCTAGCTCATATATATAGGAGGTCTGTGGCTTCAGTTCCTTGCTTGGTCCTCCTGTGTTCACATGCTTCTAAGACTGCTGCTGCTTCTGGTTCCTGATCCTGGCTTCGTCTGACTACCCTGCTGGTTCCTGATCCTGGCTTCGTCTGACTACCCTGCTGGTTCCTGATCCTGGCTTCATCTGACTACCCTGCTGGTTCCTGATCCTGGCTTCGTCTGACTACCCTGCTGGTTCCTGATCCTGGCTTCGTCTGACTACCCTTCTGGTTCCTGATCTCTGGCCTCTCAAAGACTCTGCTTCGGTTTCACCATTTGTTTGGACTTTTGCTTTACAGCTTTATTTTCAATAAAGCCTTCTTATTTTCACTTATCTCTTGTTGTACGTCTGGTTCATGGTTCCGTGACATTAGGACCAAGACATGAGTTCTGACGGTACAGGGCCATCCTCGCTACCCATGCTGGTTGCCAGACTTGATCAGCAGGATCACCTGTTGGGTCGGTTCGCTGTGGCGTTGCAAACCCTGCTTGAACGCACGGCTCATTTCGCTCCCGTTGCTGATGGGTCGGTTGTCGCTCCTACTGCCGCTCCGGTTGTTGCGCCAGAGTCTACCCCGACACCTGTTGTTGCGCCTGCGGTGTTTCGGGGTATGACCGGTTCTGCCCCTCTTCCACAGCGCTTTGGGGGAGAGCCAACTCAGTGCCGAGGTTTCCTTAACCAGGTGGGCATTTATTTCGAGTTGCTGCCACATGCCTTTCCTACTGAGAGATCAAAGGTGGGCTTCTTGATCTCGCTGCTCTCGGACAAGGCCTTGGCCTGGGCCAGCCCTTTATGGGAGAGCAACAATCCGGTGTTTGCCGAGTTTTCCGGTTTTGTTGCTTCTCTTCGGAAGGTATTCGATGTGCCGGCTCGTGCTGCCTCTGCTGCGAAGCTCCTTATGTCCATCAGACAGGGTTCACGATCCGTAGCTGAATACGCCATTGAGTTTCGTACCCTGGCAGCAGAGGTGGGCTGGAATAATGAGGCTCTGGTCGCTGCTTTCTCTCATGGTCTCTCGGATGCCTTGAAGAATGAGGTTGCAGCTAAGGACCTACCAGTGGAGCTCGAGTCTCTTATTTCTTTCCTGATTTTGATTGACACCAGACTCAGGGAGAGACCTTCCTTTAAGGAGAGCCTGCGGAGGTCTTCTAACAGATTGGCACCTACGTTTGCTGTCCCACCCGTGCCTCCCTCTCCTCCCACGCCTCCTGGGGATGACTTGTCTGGGGGTGAACCCATGCAGCTGGGGTTTGCTCGCCTGTCCGAGGGGGAGAGGGTACTCCGGAGACGCGAGGGTCGATGCATGTACTGTGGTCTCGGTGGGCATTTTCGGTTGGCATGTCCGAACCGTCCGGGAAACGCTCGTACCTGAGATCCTGTCGGGGGCAGATCTTGGGTGGAGTCTCCTCGTCCCCGGTTTCCCGTGTTGACAAACCACTGATCACTGTTGTCCTCTCCTGGGTCGGGGGCTCGGTGACGACCCAGGCGTTGGTGGACTCTGGTGCTGGTGGTTTGTTCATTGATAGTGTGTTCGCTGCCGCCAATTCCATTCCTCTGCAGGCTCGAGGTTCCCCACTGGCTCTTGAGGCGATAGACGGCAGACCCCTTCTGTCGTCACACGTGACTCATGAGACCCTTCCAGTGGGGATAGCCATTGGTGCCGTTCACAGAGAGTCGGTCTGCCTCCAGGTTATTTCGTCTCCACACTACTCGGTGGTCTTGGGGTACCCCTGGCTCCAGAAGCATAATCCGACTTTCGATTGGAGATCGGCCGAGATCCTCTCGTGGTCACCGCAGTGTGGGGCTAGTTGCATCCATGGGTCTGTCAAGTTGCTGTGTACTTCCTCGGACTCTCTGTTGCCTCCTGAATACGAGGAGTACCGGGATGTATTCGATAAGGTGCGCGCGGTTGCCCTACCTCCGCACCGCCCATACGATTGTGCCATAGAGTTACAACCTGGTGCCGTTCCTCCTCGTGGCAAAATCTATCCACTGTCGGTAGCGGAGAATGAGGCCATGGAGGAGTACGTGAGGGAGGCGCTTTCACGCGGACACATTCGCAAATCCTCGTCCCCGGCAGGGGCTGGATTTTTCTTTGTGAAAAAGAAGGGCGGTGAGTTGAGGCCTTGCATCGATTACAGGGGTCTCAATCGCATCACGATCAAGAACGCTTACCTGATACCCTTGATTTCCGAGCTGTTCGATCGCCTTAAAGGGGCCACGGTCTTTACCAAACTCGACCTGAGGGCGGCATATAACCTGGTAAGGATCAAGGCGGGCGATGAGTGGAAGACCGCGTTTAACACCAGGACCGGTCATTATGAATCCTTGGTTATGCCCTTTGGGTTGTGCAATGCGCCCGCAGTCTTTCAGGAATTCATCAACGATGTTTTCCGTGACCTGTTGCAGCAGTGTGTGGTGGTCTATTTGGATGACATCTTGGTATATTCTGAATCCATGGAGGCCCACATTCTGGATGTCAGACGAGTGTTGCAACGGTTACGAGAGAACAAGCTGTTCGGTAAGCTTGAGAAATGCGAATTTCACCGATCCCAGGTAACCTTCTTAGGTTACATCATTTCCGCTGAGGGGTTCTCCATGGATCCTGAGAAGGTTTCGGCTGTCTTACAGTGGCCCCAGCCCAGTGGTCTTCGTTCCCTGCAGCGCTTTTTGGGCTTCGCCAATTATTATCGGAAGTTCATCAGGGACTTTTCCATGCTGGCCAAGCCTCTCACGGATCTGACCAGGAAGGGCAGTAATTCCCAGGTCTGGCCGCTCGAGGCCATCCGAGCTTTTGAGGCCCTAAAGTCCGCTTTTGTGTCGGCTCCGATTCTGTCGCATCCCAACCCTGGGTTGCCCTTTGTCCTCAAGGTGGACGCGTCTGAGACGGGAGTAGGCGCCCTTCTGTCTCAGCGTAGAACACCAGAGGGTCCTCTGCTTCCTTGTGGGTTTTACTCCCGGAAACTGTCTTCCGCGGAGTGCAACTATCAGATTGGTGACAGGGAGTTATTGGCCATCGTGCAGGCCCTTAAAGAATGGAGTCACTTGCTCGAGGGTTCGGTGGTTCCGGTTCTCATCCTGACGGACCATAAGAATCTGACCTACCTTTCTGAGGCCAAGAGATTGACACCACGTCAGGCCAGATGGGCTCTGTTCTTGTCACGTTTTAATTACGTGGTCTCCTACCTACCCGGTTCCAAGAACATCAGGGCGGATGCCCTATCACGGCAGTACTCCGAGCTGTCCAGGGAGGAGTCGATTCCGACTTCGGTCATACCTCCGAATCAGATCCTGGCCGCCATTCGCACCAGCCTGACCTCTCCCCTGGGTGAGCAGATTTTGGCGGCTCAATCTGGTGCTCCCTCTGGGAGACCCAACGGCAGATGTTTTGTGCCTGAGGAGTTGCGCACTCGGTTGTTGCGAACCTACCATAACTCCAAGACCGCGGGGCATCCTGGAAAGAATCAGCTGTCCTGGGCTGTTTCACGTCTGTTCTGGTGGCCTTCCCTACGTTCCGACATCGCCGCATATGTAGCGGCATGCTCCGTTTGTGCCCAGAGTAAGTCCCCTCGGCACCTTCCGTTGGGCCTTCTGCAACCCATAGCCACCGGGGAGCGCCCATGGTCACACCTGGGGATGGATTTCATTGTGGACCTCCCTGCATCCCGAGGCCATACGGTTATTCTCATGATTGTGGATCGGTTTTCCAAAATGTGCCACTGTGTTCCTCTCAAGAAGTTACCCTCTGCACAAGAGTTGGCCACGATTTTTGCCAGGGAGGTCTTCCGGTTGCACGGTTTGCCCAAGGAGATTGTGTCGGATCGGGGGAGTCAGTTTGTGTCCAGGTTCTGGCGCGCCTTTTGCTCCCAGTTGGGGATTCATCTCTCCTTCTCCTCGGCCTACCACCCTCAGTCCAATGGGGCCACAGAACGATCCAATCAGGCCTTGGAGCAATTCCTTCGTTGCTATGTCTCCGATCACCAAGACAATTGGGTTGACCTTCTGCCTTGGGCTGAGTTTGCCAGGAACACGGCGGTGAACTCTTCCTCTGGGACGTCTTCCTTCATGGCCAATTATGGGTTCCAACCTGCCGTGTTACCGGAGGTATTCTCTCCCCAGGATATTCCGGCTGTGGAGGATCACCTTTCCGTCCTACGTGCTTCTTGGGTACAGATCCAGAAGTCCCTTGAGGCCTCTGCGCAGCGCCAGAGACTCCAGGCTGATCGCAGACGAGCGCCTGCTCCTTCCTACCAGGTCGGAGACCGTGTATGGTTGTCCACCCGCAACCTCAACCTTCGAGTGCCCACTCCCAAGCTGGCGCCTCGCTTTGTTGGTCCCTTCCGAGTGCTTCGCAGGGTAAACCCGGTAGCCTATGCCCTTGCGCTTGCTCCTGGCATGCGGATCTCTAACGTGTTTCCTGTCTCCCTGTTGAAGCCACTGGTGTGTAATCGTTTCACTTCCTCGGTTCCTCGGCCTCGTCCGGTCCGAGTGGGCAATCATGAGGAGTATGAGGTGAGCAATATCCTGGACTTGCGCCTGGTCCGCGGTCGGGTGCAGTTTTTGGTCCATTGGCGTGGTTATGGTCCAGAGGAGCGTTCCTGGGTTCCCTCCGCAGATGTCCATGCTCCTGCCTTGCTCCGAGCCTTCCACGCACGCTTCCCTCAGAAACCGTTTTTTGCTCCGCGGAGGAGGGGCCCTTGAGGGGGAGGTACTGTCATGGTCTTACCTTCTTGCTGTTCTCCTTCGTTTGACATGTGCTGGCGGCCATCTTGGTTTCTGGGTTTCTTGTAGCCTTCCACCCTGCGGCTCCTCCTTCCCACTGGGAGGAGCTGGATGCCTAGCTCATATATATAGGAGGTCTGTGGCTTCAGTTCCTTGCTTGGTCCTCCTGTGTTCACATGCTTCTAAGACTGCTGCTGCTTCTGGTTCCTGATCCTGGCTTCGTCTGACTACCCTGCTGGTTCCTGATCCTGGCTTCGTCTGACTACCCTGCTGGTTCCTGATCCTGGCTTCGTCTGACTACCCTGCTGGTTCCTGATCCTGGCTTCATCTGACTACCCTGCTGGTTCCTGATCCTGGCTTCGTCTGACTACCCTGCTGGTTCCTGATCCTGGCTTCGTCTGACTACCCTTCTGGTTCCTGATCTCTGGCCTCTCAAAGACTCTGCTTCGGTTTCACCATTCGTTTGGACTTTTGCTTTACAGCTTTATTTTCAATAAAGCCTTCTTATTTTCACTTATCTCTTGTTGTACGTCTGGTTCATGGTTCCGTGACACCATTGCATTATACACTGCTCGTTTCCATGATTAAAACCACCCTGCAATCCAGCAGCGTTGGTCGTGCTTGCACATCGGCTCTGGTGGTCGGGACCAGGGGAATGCACACAGCCTGGTGCTTTTTCCTATAGTTTGTAAGCACGGCCACTGCTGATGGATTGCAGGGTGGTCATAACAATGGAAACGAGCTGTGTATAATGTGATGGAAAAACCAATCCAGCCAGCAGAAGTAAGCAATATGGATAATAACAATACATTAGTAAGTGCCTTGTATTAACTTTCTCTACATGATAAATGCCATTTGCTGAAGCGAGACAACCCCTTTAAGCCTCCGGCAATGCCAGAGTACAGAGAGATCCGGAGGGCTGTTCCTCTGCCGGATCCTGAGCTCCGTGTGAAACCAGACTAAGTTGACTTTGCATGTGAAGATGCACGTGGTAGCTGAGAACTTACCCTGGGATATGACATCTGTATTCATACTATTATATTATACTGATTTATTCTTATTTTTTATTTGATTGATTGAATACAGAGAAAAATTAACCGATCAACTCTGCGCTTCCTTAAAATGCATTCAGGTGAATTTATGATGCGTCCTCTTATCATGAAGAGCAATTATGTATTATGTACTACAGTTTATTGGTACATCTTTTTGTCATTATAATTCGTCACATGGGTGTGACTGTAAGCTGTAACATTGATTTACTTTGCATGTAAATGTCTCCAATGAGGAGCTGAAACGTAATTTGTGAATAAATTTGCACAGTATTTAGCCTTCTACGTGGAGCTGCTTATTTCACTTGTCTTATACCTTGGAGTTCAGTCTTTGGGAAGCACGCACCCTCATCTTGGTGACTACTCACAGTTCTGCTCCTTTATTACCGATTGGGGATATGCGTCTAAGGTATTGATATGATATCATGTATCCTATGATCTAAGATCTCGTTTAGGGTGATTTGTCACTAGTGAAGAGAGTTATTAGAAATGTATTATCTCTTTCATGGAATATGATTGCTTTTACATTGGGTGTCTACCACTTGTCCTTCAGTAGAGGAGAAGGTTACATATGTCTCCAGAATGAATTTTTTTTTATTGCAATTTAGATGGAACAAAAAAGGCCAAGATTAAATACAAAAATGTGTTTGCTGGAAAGGCGTCATCAATGAAAAAGAAATACGTTGGCATTCAGGACGACTCTGACTCTGATGGGACATAATTGTCCTCCACCAATCTTATACAGCACCTTTGAGATATAGTCACGAGCACTGATGTGCCATTTATGTCTGTTACATAGTTACATAGTTAATACGGTTACAAAAAGACATATGTCCATCAAGTTCAAAAAGGGATAGGCGGGGATGCGAATCCCAGAAGGAAGTGAGACTCAGATTTCTACACATTTTCATAAGCATTAATGTTGTTTACTTTTAAGAATTCGTCTAAACCCTTTTTAAAACTATCCACTGTTCCTGCTGTGACCACGTCCTGAGGAAGTCTATTCCACAGTTTCACAGTTCTTACAGTATAGAAGCTTTGATGCTTCTGGAGACTGAACTTTTTCTTCTCCAGTTGGAGGCAGTGCCCCCTTGTCTTTTGAGGGCATTTTACATGGAACAGTTTTTCACCCTATTTTTTGTATGGCCCATTTATGTATTTGTATAGGTTAATCATGTCCCCCCTTAGACGTCTCTTCTCAAGATTAAATAAATTTAATCTTTTCATCTTTCTTCAGAACTAAGACCCTCCATGCCCCTTATCAGTTTAGTCGCTCTCCTCTGTACTCTTTCCAGATGTCATAGGGGAAAGTGATGAGCTCTATAATGTTGTCCTCGTAGATCAGATTAACAAGAATTTCTAAGTATGACCCCAGTGTTCATTGGGAATCTGTATGTTCTTGAACTTGGTGCAGGTTGGGTCCAAGGACAAAATGATAATGATTAGTATTTAGAAAGGTTCCAGTAATGCAGGGATGGCCAACCTGCGGCTCTCCAGCTGTTGCAAAACTACAACTCCCAGCATGCCTATACTGCCTACAGCTATCAGCTTACAGCAGGGCATGGTGGGAATTGTAGTTTTTTCAACAGCTGGAGAGACGCAGGTTGGCCATCTCTGCATTAATGTATAACTGTACGTATCTCTGTTATATGTAAGCCAGGTGAAAAGTACAGACTTCAAGGCCCTGAGTAGTCACTCGTAAAGGTGGATTGTGTATTCAGATGAATGTAGATGATATCTGATGCAGACAGGAGGTCCTGAAGGACAAACTGATGTTACGTCCAGGAGAGAAAGTGAAAGTCATTGGGATCTTGGACTGAAAGCCCTGCTGTAAACTGAGCAAGTTTGCAGTAAAGCCTGACCGCCTCCTGTTCACAAACTATAAGAATACTTTACTGTGGACGTCAGCCTTTATCATTATAAAAGGGGTATTCCCAACTCCGGAATTTAAAGTGGCTGGGTCCAGCAGTGGGGTGTAGAAGTAGCACTGTACATTTGATCTTCTGAGATTAGATGCTGTGGTTGTAAGTAAGCAGTCTCTGGTTTCTCCTGTTCATACAGGGCATGTGAGGTTATTGAACTCGAAGGAAATAATCCTCTCCTCTTTCCCTAGGTCACCAGTAGCCGTGAAGATGTTGTCCAGATTGTTTCGTATGCATGGCCAGTTTGTGGCTACCCATCCCTGGGAGGTCATCGTGGGTACGGTGACCATCACCATCTGCATGATGTCCATGAACATGTTCACAGGGAATGATAAGATCTGCGGCTGGAACTATGAGTGCCCCAAGTTTGATGAAGTAAGTTCTGACACTTTGCCATATAAAGTCTTACTTTACATTACTGTAGGGCTCTAGAAATCCTAGCAGAAGCCACCTAAAAATTGGCTAGATCCCCATTCATGTGTGTGGAAGTTATTATAGAGTAATTTGGCATCCCTGCATTATTCTCTGTACTTAGTTTTATATGGGTATGACATGGACGTTGGTATTTTCTGCTATTATAGTGTGAATCCAGCCTCCAGATAATGCTTTATATGCATTTCTGTAAAATACACTCATGGGCATGTAACGCTTTTGTGTGAGATGTCAGACAGGATGATATCGGGTGAAATAAGCCTTTGTGAGGAAGAGATAGTCTTAAAGGCTTTGGGGGCATTTATATTATTGCATTTTACTCATTTGGGGCTAAAAATCATTTTCTCAGTTGGTCTTTATTAAACATTTAACAGTTGTCCTTCTACAGCTTTCAGTTTCAGCACAGGCTCCCTGCTTCACACTTACTCCATCAGAAGGCTGCTTTGTCACCTGGATCTGTAGCCTTTATCTCTGAACTCCTGACAGTACATAAACACTTGTTTAAGCTAAATTCTTATCGAACCGATACCAGTTTAGCACTAGTTAGTGTTTATGAGCTGTAAGGGCTACAGATCAGACCATCAGAGCAGTTCTCTGATGGAGTCAGAGTGAAGCAGGGAGCCTGTACTGAAACAGAAAACTGTAGAAGGGAAACTGAAAATTTCTAATATTGTTAAAAAAAACTGTTAAAAAATAATTTTTTATTAGCCCCAAATTATTAGATTGCAATAATAATAATGCTCCCAAAAGTGTCCACAACCTTTGGTGCTAATACTTTAATATGGAGGAGCATATTATGTATTACTTCTTCTACAGTGTGTATTTATTTAGCATGACTTGCCTGTGGCCTCTTCACATGTTTTTGTTTTTTTCCACTTTACAGGATGTACTAAGCAGCGACATCATCATCTTAACCATCACACGGTGCATTGCCATCCTCTACATCTACTTTCAGTTTCAGAACCTCAGGCAGCTTGGATCTAAATACATTTTAGGTGAGTATATGTGTCCTTTGAGCTCCATAATCCAGTGTGATTGATCTGCTTCTGTCATTGACATTTAATCACGTTTCAGGTATTGCTGGCCTCTTCACCATCTTTTCAAGCTTTGTCTTCAGCACAGTGGTCATTAATTTCCTGGATAAAGAACTGACAGGCTTGAAGTAAGTATAGCACCCAGGTCACTGTTGGTTCATTTTATCTTTTTGCCATCTATATGTATATGTAACTTTTTTCTTTTTTGTCTTCTGCAGTGAGGCTCTTCCTTTTTTCCTGCTGCTTATTGATCTCTCAAAGGCCAGTGCATTAGCTAAATTGCCCCTTAGCTCCAACTCACAGGTGAGCACCTAAATCATGCCAGTAAGCAAACATTTGGGTTCACTGTATGTAAATCACGCTTGTAATTTTACCTGATTCCTTTTCCAGGACGACGTTCGAGACAACATTGCTCGTGGCATGGCCATCCTGGGGCCTACATTCACCCTGGATGCGCTTGTTGAATGTCTAGTGATTGGAGTGGGAACAATGTCAGGTTAGTAGCAGAATAATACACACAACATCTTCCTTTAGCATCGTCTTGCCTGAGAAGCGTCACCTGGGGGGGAGAGTGGGGGGATGGATTCTCCAACATACTTTCGACAGATGCCACGGTATAGGCATACAGTGGCATTTGTCACCCGTGGGCCCCCATGTTAACAGGCGCATGCCATGCAGTGTATGATTTAATTTTTTTGCTGGCAGCCTCTGTATGTGCTATAATTACAACGTTAAAAAAAAAAGTATACCCGACTAACGGAGGCCAAACAGATGCTTTTTTGGCTTCGTCGGGTAAGATGGAGGGCCTGTAGATACATTTGACACAAATGTACACTGTGACAGCAGCCTTAGAGTTTTCTTACATCCAGTTATAAGTTAGTCTTGGCTTAACAGTCTCAAAATGTATCAAGGAATTGTTCAGAGTACATAGGGTCGGTGCACATATAGAATTGTTCTAGGTTTACAATTCACATGCAATTAAAGCAAAGGCAGCCAAAGATATGATGGCTTGTGACAACTGACGTTTGCACATTGTTACCCATTATCCATTTTCTAACGAGTCTATGAACGCAGGTGTGATATCTGCATTAAAGGGGCTCAATTACATTAAAGGATTCTAGAGCTTAAATTTTTTTCAGTCTTCATATCTTCGTTGTGATTATGTTTATATTGTTCATCCTGTTATTACCTGTAATTTATATGTGAAATTATCCTCATTATGCAGGCGTTCGCCAGTTGGAGATAATGTGCTGTTTTGGCTGCTTGTCGATCCTAGCAAACTATTTTGCCTTCATGACGTTTTTCCCAGCCTGCGTGTCATTGGTGCTGGAGGTGAGTGTTTTAAAGCTGCAGTCCCTCATCTTATGCTGGATTTACACGGCCCGATAATCTCCCAGTCTAAAGGGGCCACAAATCACAAAAACAAAGCGGCTGTATGAGGACGAGCAATGGCCATAGACGTCACTCGTCCTCCTACTGCTCAGGCGATCACTGTATGTAAATGCAGCGCTTCACCTTCACTGAACAGCAGCCCATTGTCGAGAAGGAACGCCTCCTTCCCAAAAATCATCTGCTTGTCGGCGCAGTGTAAACGCACCTTAACAACAGCTAATAATCACGCATGATAGTTGTCCTAGTTTATTCTGTAGCCTGGAGGTATACGTATTGTAGATGAAGAACTTTCTTTCATCTTTTAACAGCTTTCCAGGGAAAGCAGGGAGGGGCGTCCAATCTGGCAGCTTACTCAGTTTGGAAATGTGTTGGAAGAGGAGGAAGACAACAAGCCAAACCCTGTCACACAGAGAGTGAAGATGATCGTGGTGAGTGTCGCTCCTCTTCAGCTGCATCCATTTTTGGGAATGGATTTTGTCTTTGACTTGTGTACTTTGTGGTAAGGATTCTGTAGTAATCTTTAATTGCTATCTGCGAGCACATTTGCATTTTGTTGTGGGACCACCGTTTTACCGTGACAGAAAATAGATGATCATTGTAATTTTTTCTGTATTTTTTTTTTATTAAAGCAATTTGGTTAAAATTAAAAAAATTCTGCTACAATTCAGTCCCTAGGTCTGGTCCTGGTCCACGCTCACAGTCGGTGGATAAGTGAACCGTCCCCTCAGAACAGCACTGCCATTTCAGATCACAAGATTACCATTGGCTTAGACGATTCAATGCCAAAATGGATTGAGCCCAACATGCCTTTCTGGCAATTCTATCTGTCTAGGTGAGTGCAGTATTTTTATTATTATTATTATTATTATTATTATTATTATTTTTAATTCGTCACACAGGTAAAAATTATGCATTTTATGAAATTGTCCACCAAAGTTAACAAGAATCAGCTTTAAGCCTAAACATCTGACAGTGCTTTATCTGTATTCCACAGGATGATCACCATGGACATCGAACAGGTCATAACACTGGGTCTTGCGCTTCTTCTGGCAGTCAAGTACATATTTTTTGAGCAGACGGAGACCGAGTCTACCCTGTCCTTGAAGAACCCTATCACCTCTCCAGTCACTGTGCAGAAGAAGCAGGTGGAGCATTGCTGCAGAATGGAATCGGTGCCAGAAACAACCCCAAAAGAATGTAAAGTAGAAGACGTTTCATCAAAGGAAGAGAAAGGTATACCTACAACCATGATTACAAACTTTTTTTCTTGTTTCTAATCTAAAATGCTTTTGAGTTGCCTATTATTTTTAATTAACTAAATTCTGTCTGTGCATTCTCAGAAGCGGTCATAAAGCCATTGCCACTTGAAAATTCACCTAAGGGTAACTTTATGCTGGATGACTCCTCATCGTCAGCTGATTCAAGTGAAGAGGAAAAGGAAACAAACTTTGAGATACCAACAGAGCCCCGACCCATTGATGAATGTCTTCGTATCCTGAAAAACCCAGAGGTAAGAGGGCAGAGGGTAATTGCATGAGAAAAAATAAAATCTAAAACTAGTTACGTTCATTTTACATGTACCGCTATATGGTGTGTGTGTGTGTGTGTCTGTGTATATATATATATATAATCTTAAAGATGTATGAGTCTCTCAATAACCCGCCCCCGCTTCAGGGCTAGAAAGGCAGTGGTATAAAAGAGAAATGTTGATGTGATGTAAAGTGGACGTGTCTGACTTGAACAAGATCTCAGCTCCAGGATAATCACTTTTTATAATCCCTCTTAATATTTGCTTACTAATGAAGAGGTGCAAGCATGAACATCTCTCTGCCGATGGGATCAGTAGAGAAAAAGCTTCACATACACGCACTTAGGCCTCATGCACTCGACCATTTTTCGGGTTCGCATCCGAGCCGCAGTTTTTGCTGCTCGGGTACGGACCCATTCGCTTCAATGGGGCCACAAAAGATGCGGACAGCACTCCGTGTCCTATTCTTGTCCGTTTTGTGGACAAGAATAGGCATGTCTACAATGGGCCGCCCATTCCGCAAATTGCGGAAGGCACACGGGCGGATTCCATTTTTTGCGGATCCGCGGTTTGCGGTCCACAAAAAACAACACGGTCGTGTGCATGAGGCCTTAGTCAGAGGAGATTAGTGACGTAATACATTTAAAAAGGAGAGATGTAGCTTTGTATTTTGCAGTTTCCTTAAATGAATCACTTACCAGATTTCTCACTCTGTTCTTTGTAGCAAGGCGCCCAGTACTTGAGTGATGCGGAAGTGATCAAGCTGGTGAATGCTAAACACATCCCATCCTATAAGCTGGAGTCCATGATGGAGTCACCGGAGAGAGGAGTTGCTATTCGCAGGCAAATGCTGGCTCCCAAGCTGCCTCAGTCATCGGCCCTCTTGAACTTGCCTTACAAAAACTACAATTACTCCTTGGTAAGTCGATATTTTTACATCTGTGTCTGGTTCTTTTTTATAGGTCATACATTTATTTTGCTAGTATTTACATGCTATAGTTCATGTGTTAATATTAAGCCTGCATTATTTTGTTTTCCAGGTAATGGGTGCATGCTGTGAGAATGTAATAGGGTATATGCCAATCCCTGTTGGTGTGGCAGGTCCTCTCCTCCTGAATAATAAAGAGTTTCAGGTTCCTATGGCTACAACAGAAGGTTGCCTTGTGGCTAGCACCAACCGAGGCTGCAGAGCCATATTGGTGAGATTTATTCAAAGAACCTTCTTTAGAAAGTCCTTTTCAATTTTGAGCCAGTAAGTGGCAAATACTGAGCTTCTATTGTCCTTTCTTCATAGCTGGGTGGAGGTGCCCACAGCCGTATCCTTGCTGATGGCATGACTCGTGGACCAGTTGTCAGGTTGCCTTCTGCATGCGATGCTGCTGAAGTTAAGAACTGGCTTGACAGTCCTGAGGGTTTTAAAGTTATAAAAGATACCTTTGATAGCACAAGCAGGTAAGTGGAAATGTAGTCCATATTTCATGCGCACACATTTTACTAAATCGAGTAAAAGTAAACATTAGTCACCTAAAACCACAAGAATTTTACCTTGGGATCGACACAAACTTTTCTTAACTAAGTTTTCCTACAATGGACATTTGTAGGGAATCTGTCACCTTGATTTTGGACAATTATCTACAGTAATATATGTGTAGTACTACAGATACGGAGTCCAGATCACAATTTTTTTTCCCTATTGACCCCCCGCTGCTGTCAGCACCAATAGCAGCAGTGAAATACACTGCTCAAAAAAATAAAGGGAACACAAAAATAACACATCCTAGATCTGAATTAATTAAATATTTTTCTGAAATACTTTGTTCTTTACATAGTTGAATGTGCTGACAACAAAATCACACAAAAATAAAAAAATGGAAATCAAATTTTTTAACCCATGGAGGTCTGGATTTGGAGTCACACTCAAAATTAAAGTGGAAAAACACACTACAGGCTGATCCAACTTTGATGTAATGTCCTTAAAACAAGTCAAAATGAGGCTCAGTAGTGTGTGTGGCCTCCACGTGCCTGTATGACCTCCCTACAACGCCTGTGCATGCTCCTGATGAGGTGGCGGACGGTCTCCTGAGGGATCTCCTCCCAGACCTGGACTAAAGCATCTGCCAACTCCTGGACAGGATGTGGTGCAACGTGACGTTGGTGGATAGAGCGAGACATGATGTCCCAGATGTGCTCAATTGGATTCAGGTCTGGGCAACGGGCGGGCCAGTCCATAGCATCAATGCCTTCGTCTTGCAGGAACTGCTGACACACTCCAGCCACATGAGGTCTTGCATTGTCTTGCATTAGGAGGAACCCACGGCCAACCGCACCAGCATATGGTCTCACAAGGGGTCTGAGGCTCTCATCTCGGTACCTAATGGCAGTCAGGCTACCTCTGGCGAGCACATGGAGGGCTGTGCGGCCCTCCAAAGAAATGCCACCCCACACCATTACTGACCCAATGCCAAACCGGTCATGCTGGAGGATGTTGCAGGCAGCAGAACGTTCTCCACAGCGTCTCCAGACTCTGTCACTTCTGTCACATGTGCTCAGTGTGAACCTGCTTTCATCTGTGAAGAGCACAGGGCGCCAGTGGCGAATTTGCCAATCTTGGTGTTCTCTGGCAAATGCCAAAAGTCCTGCACGGTGTTGGGCTGTAAGCACAACCCCCACCTGTGGACGTCAGGCCCTCATATCACCCTCATGGAGTCTGTTTCTGACCGTTTGAGACACATGCACATTTGTGGCCTGCTGGAGGTCATTTTGCAGGGCTCTGGCAGTGCTCCTCCTGTTCCTCCTTGCACAAAGGCGGAGGTAGCGGTCCTGCTGCTGGGTTGTTGCCCTCCTCCACGTCTCCTGATGTACTGGCCTGTCTCCTGGTAGCGCCTCCATGCTCTGGACACTACGCTGACAGACACAGCAAACCTTCTTGCCACAGTTCGCATTGATGTGCCATCCTGGATAAGCTGCACTACCTGAGCCACTTGTGTGGGTTGTAGACTCCGTCTCATGCTACCACTAGAGTGAAATCACCGCCAGAATTCAAAAGTGACCAAAACATCAGCCAGGAAGCATAGGAACTTAGAAGTGGTCTGTGGTTACCACCTGCAGAACCACTCCTTTATTGGGGGTGTCTTGCTAATTGCCTATAATTTCCACCTGTTGTCTATCCCATTTGCACAACAGCATGTGAAATTGATTGTCACTCAGTGTTGCTTCCTAAGTGGACAGTTTGATTTCACAAACTGATTGACTTGGAGTTACATTGTGTTGTTTAAGTGTTCCCTTTATTTTTTGGAGCAGTGTACATTGTCAGGACTGCTGTGCATGCGCATGAGTCCTCTCCATTATGTTAGAACAGCGCACTAGTCCGGGCTGTGTATTTGAGTGCTGACCCTGGGGGATGGGGGGCAGTGAGAAAAAAAAAAAAAACGGTGATCTGGAGTCTTCTTCTGAAATACTATACACTTACTACTCTATCTAAGGGCTCGTTCACACAAACGTTTTTTGCGTTCCATATATGGTCCATATACAGAACCATTCATTTCAATGGGTCCGGAAAAAGAAAAAGGAATGTACTCCTTGAACCTTCCGTTTCCGTATGTCCGCATTTCCGTTCTGCTACATTTTGAGTCTTGTTCTATTATTGTCTGCAAATCACGTTCCGTGGCTCCATTCAAGTCAATGGGTCCGCAAAAAAAATGGAACACATACGGAAATGCATCTGTATGTCTTCCGTATCCGTTCCGTTTTTGCGGAACCATCTATTGAAAACTTTATGCCCAGCCCAATTTTTTCTATGTAATTACTGTATACTGTATATGCCATACAGAAAAACGGAACGGAAAAAGAAACACAACGGAAACGAAAAACGAACAACAGATCCATGAAAAACGGACCGCAAAACACTGTAATAGCCATACGGTCGTGTGAAAGAGGCCTAATAGTCCAAAATCAGGGTCACAGATTCCCTTTATTACCAAGAAATGGATTTAGCGGTCTTAGTCAGCCCCTTGTGTGTTTTTTTATTTTTTTTAACCCACTTCATTATTATGAACCATTATAACAAAATGTGGTTAAAATGCTCACAAAAATTCACTGGTTCTCTTGGTGTCTCTTTTCTGCTAGGTTTGCTCGTCTTGGGAGACTGCAGACCAGTGTCGCTGGACGAAATCTTTATATTCGCTTCCAGTCCAAAACCGGAGATGCTATGGGGATGAACATGATATCAAAGGTATGTTAACTAACACACGCTACTTCTGGAATTGTGACACTTCTTGTTTGCTGAATGTAATGAAGATTTTGATGTAATTGGTACAGGGCACTGAGAAGGCTCTTTCCAGATTACAAGAAGAATTTCCTGAGCTCCATGTCCTTGCTGTTAGCGGTAACTACTGTACGGACAAGAAGCCAGCTGCAATCAACTGGATAGAGGGCAGAGGAAAATCTGTTGTTTGTGAAGCTACTATACCAGCAAATGTGGTGCGAGAGGTAAAAATCTATTTCATCCCATTCCAAAATTAGGGGATGAAGACAAAGTAGTGTCATTGCTCATTTTGGAGCATTAATTTGTATTTTTTAGATTTTTTTCTGGGAGGTTTTGAGTATTTGTACAGGATTTTAAAGATCTTGAATGTATCTGAGCTGCAATACCAGACATTCACCATGTATAAGAGTGGCGCTGTTTCTGGGGAAACGTGGACCCTTTCTTCTAATCTTGTACAAATTCTCTAATGTCTCATGGTTTTGGTGTCTGACATTAAATTGCGTTCTTATCTGCAGCTACTGAAGACATCTACAGCCGCCTTGGTTGAAGTGAACATCAGCAAGAACTTGATTGGCTCTGCAATGGCTGGCAGTATCGGAGGTTACAATGCACAAGCGGCCAATATTGTGACTGCAATTTACATTGCCTGCGGACAGGTCAGTTGTTGGAAATATCCAAAATACAAAAATAAAATCTTACTGTGTTATTTCTACATTATAACAGCATTTTCAATCTTGTTTTGCAGGATGCCGCTCAAAATGTTGGAAGCTCAAACTGCATCACCCTGATGGAGGCCACAGGTCCCACAAATGAGGACTTGTACATCAGCTGCACAATGCCTTCTATAGAGATCGGAACTGTGGGAGGAGGGACCACCCTGGGCCCACAACAGGCTTGCCTACAAGTACGCACATTCATTTTTTAAACTCATTTTACAACATTTTGTTCAACTACCGGCAGATCTCTACTTTTAACAATTATGTGATGTTTTATATCGGTATCCTTCTAATACTAATTTCTCATTCTCCTGGAAGTTACCACCCTTCATTTCTGTTGCTGCAGACTTAATATAGTATTACCTGGCTGCATTTAGATGAATGTCCATCCTTATATAATGCATGGCTCATAGCAGCAGTTTCCGGGCAGAGGACCTTCCTCTGATCATATTCACTAACACGGCTTAAGAAAAAGGGATCATCCTGGTGCGACAATCCTTATAATGATTGACCCCTGACTGAAGCATGCAGCATTTTTCACACCCCCCAACCATTTGCATTTTTATGCAACTATTGTCTTTAAAATACGTGTGTAAGTGTGTATTTAGACCAGATTACGAACAAATCTCCCCATGTAAAGCTACTGTAGATAACCCATTGAACTTAACAAAACATTCGTTCATCAGTTTCAATCGTTGTTTCTGGGCAGCAGATCAGGCAGCACTTCACCTCCACTGACAGGCGGGCAGTTCTCTGCTTGTTGGCGCAGTGTAAATGCACGATGTGATCTGGTGGTGGTGTTGATTGACATTAGTTAAACCAAAAATGAGGAAATATGTCACGTAATGCATTTTTTTTTTTTTTATAGAACAGCTTAAATCGTACTATATTCATAAACTCTTCCTTATTCTATTTTTATGTACAGATGCTAGGAGTCCAAGGAGCAAGCTCTGAATACCCTGGCAAAAATGCCTGTCAGCTTGCACAGATTGTCTGTGGCACAGTATTGGCAGGAGAGCTTTCCCTTATGGCTGCCTTGGCAGCTGGACATCTAGTCAAGAGCCACATGGTCCACAACAGGTAATACTGCATAGAATTTTCATTTCATAAAATATATAAATGAACTAGATAAATGGTCCCTAACCTGTACTAAAAGTACTTTGGTTTCCCCACTGTTGGTGTTAGGGCTGCAGTAAACGATTATTTTAGTAATCGAGTATTCTACCGTTTATTTTTACAATGAATCAAGTAATCTAATAAGAAAAAATGAATTAATAGACTGTTTTCCTTTATAAAAACTCTTCAGACCCCCTGCCAACACCCTTCGTTCCCCCCTGTGCGATCAGCCCAAGTGCATCAGTTCCCCCCACTGCCATCAGCTCCCCCTCCAATTCCACCAGCTTCTTCCCCTTCCACTGCCATCAGCTCCCCCCACTGCCATCAGTTCTCCCACTCCCCTTCCTAGCCATCAGTGCCCAGCTTCAGCGCCCGTGAACTAAAATGTCCTGACGATGTGTGTACGTCAGGATCCAAGGAAGTGTTGTGCGAGCAGGCGGGTGACCACGGAGCGTGAGTAATAGCAAGCTCTTCACTTACACTCTGTGGTCACATGGCACAAACGAGTCATCGATTCGAGGATTTTTTTTGTGTCGAGTTAATCGATTAATTCGAGTAATCGTTTCAGCCCTAGTTGGTGTAATCATTTTATGGATCACTATTTTGTGTTCTGTATTTTTATGTTCTGTCACACTGGAAAAATCTGAAATAGTGTTTGAACATTTTGAGACTTTTTTTCTACAACTGTTTCTATAGAAAACTGAATTTCTGATACCACATCTGTTAGGCCCCTTTCACACGGGCGAGTATTCAGCGCGGGTGCAATGCGTGAGGTGATCGCATTGCACCCGCACTGAATCCGGACCCATTCATTTCTATGGGGCTGTGCACATGAGCTGTGATTTTCACGCATCACTTGTGCGTTGCGTGAAAATCGCAGCATGCTCTATATTCTGCGGCAAGTGCGGATTTTCACATATGTTTGCTAGGAGACAATCGGGCTGGGGACCTGATCTGTATTATTTTCCCTTATAACATGGTTATAAGGGAAAATAATAGCATTCTGAATACAGAATGCAAAGTAAAATAGTGATGGAGGGGTTATAAATTAAAAAAATTAACTCACCGAGTCCACTTGATCGCGTAGTTGCGGATCTCTGTCTTCTTCTGTAATGTTGAGCTGCCGGCTAAGGATCTGTGGTGACGTCACATCGCATGGTCCAATCACATGGACCCTCACCATGGTGATGAACCATGTGATTGGACCATGTGATGAGCCAGGTCCTGAAGATAGAACAGAGACCGGCAGCTTTGGAGCAGGTAAGTTAACTTTTTTTTTTTTTTAACCCCTCCATCCCTAATTTACTATGCATTCTGTATTAAGAATGCTACTATTTTCCCTTATAATCATGTTATAAGGGAAAATAATAAAATCTACACAACACCTAACCCAAACCTGAACTTCAGTGATGAAGTCCGGGTTTGGGTCTGGGTACCAAACATGGCGATTTTTCTCACGTGCGTGCAAAACGCATTAAAACGCTTTGCACTCGCGCGGAAAAATTGCGCATTTTAAGGCAACGCACCCGCAACGCCACGCTCGTGTGAAAGAGGCCTAAGTGATACTCATTTAAAAATGTAAAAAAAAATATGTAAATGCCGCAGGTGAACCCAAAATGTTCCACCACCTGATATTTGTTATCTCTCATGACATCACACCCAGCACTCGCGTGACGGCACTGTACAGTGATCAAGGAAGGGAAGACTTTCAAGATTGCATTACTATCACTGGATTTAATATTTTAATATGTCTATTCTCTTGATTACATGTGGGATCTCTGTTTATTAAGAAATGCACTTTTTTTTTTTCCTAGGTCCAAAATTAACCTTCAAGACATGCCAGGCACATGCACGAAGAAAGCTGCATGATCCATTACCTCCTGCAGCAATTTCACTTGGATCTTAGATGGACCATAGCGGGAAATCTAAGGAAAAGAGCAGAATATTTAACGAAAACATTCTATATTGTACAGGTGCTTTGTCACCAGTGGGAAAAGAAAGTTGTGCAGGCAACATGAGAAGAAGACTTAAGCCAGCCTCAACCTGTGTTAAATGAAGCTCTATGTGCCTCATGTCCGCTTTGTTAAGTCTTAAAGGGTCCAGTAATCACTGTTGGCGATGTGTTTGCTGCTGAGGCAAAAGCCAAATCAATGGAGAGCTTGGATCTCATTTTGTTTGCTTTTCTGCTCACAATGAACCTTTCTTTAAAGGGGTATTCTCAGCGTGGTCATTTATAGCATATCCACACATATGCTATACATTTCTGATAGATGTGGGTCCTGCCCTGTCTCCATGTCCTGACTGCTGTGGACGGAGAGGTGGCGGCACATCCTTGGCGCTCTGAAGTCTTTTCTATGCGAGTTCCAAGTACAGCCAAGCAAGTGTGTGGTGACAGATCATGTAACCTGTTAGGCCTCTTTCACAAGGGCGTGTGCGCCCCGCTGCCGTATTGCAGACCGCATTTGCGGATCCACAATACACGGGTGCCGTTCTGTGGGCATTCCGCTTCACGGATGCGGACCCATTTTACTTTAATGGGTCCGCAAATCTGGAGATGCGGAATGGTGCGGAATTAAGCACAGAATGGAACCCTACGGAAGCACTACGGAGTGCTTCCGTGGAGTTTCGTCCCATACTTCTGTTCCACAAAAAGATAGAACATGTCCTATCTTTTTGCAGAATGGCTGGATAGCGGACCCATTCAAGTAGCTGCCCCACGGACTATGCTCGTGCAAAATGCGGGCCGCAGCACGACCACGGGGCGCACACGCCCGCGTGAAAGAGGCCTTATACGACGCCAGGTCTCTAATCTGTCTGTCTCCAGCTGTGGTGGCAGGGCATGCTGGGAGTTGTGATTCCACTTTAGCTGAAGTACATGGGTTGGAGAGCAATGATATACACTAATAAAAATACAACGGGTCCCTATGACTGCATGTACTTGCATAGCCATTTTTCTTTACAATCGAAATACGTTACTTCCAGCCATACATATGCTGTTGTTGTGAGTTTTCTTATAAAAAATCTTTTACTATCCAGGCCTATTTTTTAATTCCTCCTAATTTGTTCCTGCAGGTGTTACTGAAAAAAAACACCCCCAAAATATACAATTTTACCCACATGAGTACTGAATGTGACTTCTCAGGTATTGGCAGCCAAAATTTTCTTGGTGGTCTGTCGCTACCTCAGTTAGAATAGTTGTGACCATCTCCTGCCATACCAGGTGCAATGTCGCAGCCTGTGTCATACTCCGATTCCAGATTTGGCCGTGGTAGAAATGAGTACGGTTTTATACAGCTTTCTAACAAAAACTGTTAAGTTAATATTTAATTTTAATTTAATTTTGTACCTTTTTTTTTATTTAATCATTTTTATTTTCCTGTTTGTACCTCATTACTTGTTTGTACAGTACTTGGCATCTACATCAGAGGCATCTATTGGTTTTGTGGTGTATAAATGACCTGAAAACAATGTGTTGACTACTGTAGCCGGTGCTTGTGTCCTCTTCTCATGTTCGTGAAGAGGTGACATCTTTACGAATAAAGCATCTGTTTCCGTTTTAATAATCCCCTTGTATTTCTTGTATTATCTTGGATCTTATCTTGTATTTCTTGGAACATGAACTAAAAGGTCAGAATTATCTTGTATATAAAATCGTAAGCTATCTTTAAGATACTGGAATAAATGTAACTATTTTTCTAAGTTTTGTTGTTTGCTGTGGTGCCTGTCTTACTTTACCAATAGTGGTGTCTTAAAGAAAGGAACAAAGGATCTAATACACATCAGAAGCACAAAACATATGTAACAGTTAGGACCATAAATCTCATAATGAGGATTAGGGCTGTGGAGTCGGTAAGCCGAAGCTCTGACTCCTGCATTTTATCACACTCCGACTCCTTCATTAATGGCCAATAATTTAGTAATAATTTTACTGTAATAAAGTGGTAACATTGGGCTCTTTCTGACCAACATGTAAGTAATTGGGCTACTTAGAATTTAAAGGGGTATTCCAGTTGTTTAAAGTTATCCCCTAGCCACAGGATAGGGGATAACTATTAGATTGTGTGGGTCCTACCACTGGGACCCCCACTGATCTCGTGATAGGTAGGGGTACCAGTGGTAGGACCCCCGCTGATCTAATAATCCCCTATCCTGTGGCTAGGGGATAACTTCAAACTGGAATTTAAACCATATTTATTGGAATATAATTTCTGAAATTACTGACCTTTTCTAAATTCCTGGAAGTAAATATGTAATGCACTATGCATTTTATAACTGGAAAACATACTTAATACTTGTAAGAAATCTATGAATTTAAAGTGAGAAAAGCTCTATATGGATGTCCTGGAAATGCAGAGAATCATGTGCAAGTGTAAATGGGAAAAAAAGAAACGCAAAAGGTGGAGGTGCTATATTCAGTGCTTGCCTTAAAGGGGTTGCAACTTTTTTCCAATCAGCGTCCCTTCCTTGAAGTTTCATTACAAGAGCTCAGGACCATTCCAGTAAGTGGAACTGATCTTCCATATTGTAGACTACAGTGCCATGGTTTCTGGAGTAAAAATACCCTTTTCTCTAGTCCCAGGCAACAAGAACTATCTACTATATTAAGACAATATTTAGCAGCTGCAGCCCAATTACTAGTGCATCTCAATAAATTAGAATATCATCAAAAACTTATTTCAGTAATTAAATTTTTAAAAACAAAACTCATATTTTATAGATTCATTACACACCAGAGTGATCACAGCTAATGAAAACCCAAAAGTCAGTATCTCAGAAAATGGGAATATTGTAGAAGACCAATTAAAAAAAGTTTTTTAATACAGACATGTTGGCCTACTGAAAGGTATGTCCAGTATATGCACTCAATACTTGGACAGGGCTCCTTTTGCATGAATTACTGCATCAATGCAGCGTGGCATGGAGGTGATCAGCTTGTGGCACTGCTGTGGTGTTATGGAAGCCCAGGTTTCTTTGATAGCAGCTTTCCTGGGCTTCCATAACACTTCAGCAGTGCCATAAGCTGATCGCCTCCATGCCACGCTGCATTGATGCAGTAATTCATGCAAAAGGAGCCCTGACCAAGTATTGAGTGCATATACTGGACATACTTTCGTCTGTGTTGTTACGTCTGGTGTCTCTCATCTCCTATTGACAATATTCCATAGATTCTCTATGGGGTTTTGGTCAGGCGAGTTTGCTGGCCAATCAAGCACAGTGATACCGTGGCTATCATGTGTCTGTCTTCTGGTCTGTGGCTAGTTTACTTCCTCTCTGGTATGATCATCTGCTCCGCTGCAGCCAATGACTGGATTCAATCCACAAGAGATACATCATCGCTGCAGCAGAGTAGATTATATTGCCTATGCCGGGAACAAATTAAACAAGCCACAAACCAAAATATGGACATACGGGAGCTGACACACATGACCAGAACCTACTTACTAGGGAGTAGGTAAGTATGATTCTTTCCATAGTGGAGGCAGACTGCAGGTTCCTGTGAAAAGTTACTCATTCCCAGACAATACTTTCATGATGTCTTCCTGCTCTGTCTACCAGTTCTGAGATGACTGCAGGCATGTCCAGCACAGTTTCAGGCACTGTAACTAAGGCCTTGGAGCAGCATGAAGATAGCTGGTATAAGGGATAGAAAAGGTGAGAACTGATTGTCTATCACCACTAGAACACCCTGCTTATCACGGATTTCGATAAGTAGGGGCCTTCGATTGATAGAACAGTGTTCCTCAACTCCAGTCCTCAGGGCCCACCTGCCGGTCATGTTTTCAGGATTTCCTTAGTATTGGGCAGGTGATATAATTAGTGTCAGTTCATCAGGATTTACCACAGGTATTTATTCTGTGGGATATTCTCAAATCATGATCGGCAGATGGGCCCTGAGGACTGGAGTTGGGGAACACTGTGATAGAACATGAAATATATTTATGATTAACATTTCTAAACTTTTCTAAATTTATATAAAAGTTAATAAATTAATTATATAATATTAATAACTGATATATTTATTTTAAGCTGGAGCCGGAACATTTCCACCGGCTCCAACAAACACTAGCTTTGACTTTGGCTCCACAGCCCTGGTAAGGATGACTAGAAATAAGATGGGTATCAATACCAATAGTGTTCAACATCTGTATTATACATGGCACAGTGTACACCAGATGTTCATTGAATGTCTCTTTAATACATTTCTTGGAAGGTAAGCTCACTTATCAATCTGCACACAATTCAGAGCAGCCCTGCCCCTAATGTAATTTTACTACTCAGCAGAAGAGGTAAGTTCAGAACATGGCAGCACAACTCCCATTACTTGTATAGATCATCAGCATCTGATCGGCAGGGGGTCCGACACCCGGGACCCCCGCCGATCTGCTGTTTGAGAAGGCAGCGGCGCTCCAGCAGCGCCGCGGCCTTCTCACTGTTTACCGCAGGCCCAGTGACATCACGACTAGTATCACTGGCCTGGGCGCGGATAAGCTCCGTTCCCTTGAATGGAGCTTAGCCCCGCCCAGGCCAGTGATACTAGTCATGACGTCACTGGGCCTGCGGTAAACAGTGAGAACGCCGCGGCGCAGAGTCGGACCCCCGCCGATCAGATGCTGATAATCTATCCAGAGGATAGATCATCAGTTTAATCAAAGTGCAGAGCCCCTTTAACAAGAATACTATAAAAGAGAAACCATAAATAAAGACACAGACACTTCTATGTGTGGATAAAATTTGCCGAGATGTTTATTTAGGGTTAAATAAAAAATTAATAAAAACCTGAATAAAATATAATAAAATATATATAATTTAATAAATAACTAGTTAAAACCAACATACCATACTGCAGTCATAAAACAAGTCCACCCAGCAAAAGCTGGGCGACAACACCCCTACAACAAACATCGCGACTGAACAGGGGGAGGGTGGGCCGGGCACAGTATTTAGAGATGAGCGAATTGAATCCCACGAAGTGGAATTCGATCCGAATTTCAGGATAAATTCAATTCGCATAGAAGCCAAATTTCTTCGTGCTTCGTGTCAGCGAATCGATTAACCTGAAATAGTATAAAAAACTAAAAAATTCAAACTTACCTCCTCCATTTGCTTGTGACGGGCCGCCAGCCTCCATCTTGCTTGAAGATCTCATACGAAATCCCTTGTGGCGCGAGATTACATCATCACGCCGGCTGGTGTGATGACGTAATCTTGCGCCGCACAGGATTTCGGCCGAGATCTTCAAACAAGATAGTGGTGGCCGGCCCGTCGTGAGCAAATGGAGGCGGTAAGTTTCATAAAAAAAAATGTATTGTTAATTTTACATTTAGATGCCGCGATCATGTACAATGACGGGGGCGGCATTATATCGCAGCTCCCTGTCATTGCACCTGCTACTTACAAAAAATTGGGCTTCGTGACAAAGTAATTCATCATGAAGCAAATATTTTTGTGAAATTCGGCAAATCAGCCGAATCGAACTTTTAAGAAATTCACTCATCTCTAACAGTATTATAACTCTTCTGCGCCCCAACTGACACGAAACACCAGATAACCGGGTTTAAATAGAGGAATCCTTCCCGCCATTGTTAGATGACAACACATCACAGCTGTCAGATTTTTCCGCTCTGGTTCAAACATCCAATTAAATCCCCTAGCAACCAGGGGCAGATTAGGACAACAGGCTCCTACTTCAGTACAGCTGACCTCAAGTTGACACATCTCCTCAGTTTCCATTACCTGCAATAAATGACTCCACATACATATATGAGAATGGGGATGAGGGGGGGGAGAAATAGCGAGAAACCCGAAAAATGTACAACCATATACATATAGTTCTGAAACCACTAAAAATAGCTTATAGGGAGTGTGCCGCCATGTGTCCCCACGAGCAAAAGCTCTGAGCGGGCCCTGATATTCATGCAAAATTAAAGAAAACACATAGGGGGTCATTTATTAAGACTGGAGTTTTAGACGCCGGTCTTCATAAGCCTCTGTACTGGCCGCAGATCTGCTAAAGTTATGTAGAGGTGCCAGCATATCCAGCGCCGGTCTAAATGTAAGCCAGCTTCCTAGATGGTTGTGAAAAAAAATAGATGTGTCCTTTATTTTATTTTTGAGACTGGCGGTACTTGACTAGATTATTTTGGTGATAATTATCATCATTTTATAGTTCACAGTAAATGCTGGTAATGAGTTCTTCTCAGTCTATTGAGCTATAGACATAATTACTTCTTATCTTCATCATTCATTATAGTTTTCCAAAATGTTGGTTGCCTGTGATTTTAGGATAAGTTGTCTAGAAAAAAGAAAAATTCTGGTTGGAATCCCTATCTGGATGGTTTTGGTAAAGGAGGCCTATGTATGTCTCAGAAGTTATCTACCTTGACCAGAGTTATCACTTATCAGATAAGCATCACATAGTAATCTACACTACTAATGATTGGTTAATTTAGGCAAAAGCCACATATATTTGCTTTAGTTTTCATAAAGAGGCTTCCATAAAGAAAAGGTATTTCGCTACAGTCAGGCTAGCCCTCAAGTATCCACAGTATTTAACTCTACCATTACTTTTTCTATTACACTTTTTGTAGTTAGGGGGCATTCCTGGTTGTGGCTTTAAAAATGAAAGCAAGACTAAAACCTCACTGTGTGCATAAGGCCTGGTTATTCTTAGGGGCTTCATGGCAGCATATTGACTAAGTGGGTGTATCAGAGTCAGAACCCGAAGTGCGGTTTACAATGAGGCTCCAAACACTGGTGGTGGCCCTGAACAGATCTCACAAATGGAAAGCCAAAACGCGAGTGTGAAAGTAGCCTTAAAGGGAACCTGTCATCAACTTTATGCTGACCTCACTGAGGGCAGTGTAAATTAGTGACAGAAATGCAGATTTCAGCGGTGTGTCACTAATGAGCTAAAAGTAAGTGGTTGCTGAGAACCAACATCATAATCATTGCAGCCCAGACCTTGAGAAGAGTCACATCTACCTGAGAAGAGTCCTGATTATTCATAATCTCCTGCTCTATCACCCATGATTGGCAGTTCTCTCCTAGAGAGAAAGGAAGAAAACTAGGTAGAAGCCTGTCAGTCATCAGCAGGTGGGCGGGAGAGCAGGAATTCATGATAACCAGGACTCTTCTCAGGTGGCCGGGACTCTTTTCCAGGCTCAGTCTGCAATGATTGTAATGTTGGTTCTCGGCAACCACTTACTTTGAAATCAACTCACCTGTCTCTACTTTATTCTGCCGTTAGTATGGTCAGCATAAGGCCTCATGCACGTGGCCGTTGTTTTGGTCCGCATCCAAGCCGCAGTTTTTGCGGCTCGGATGCAGACCCATTCACTTAATTGGGGCCGCAAAAGATGTGGACAGCATTCCGTGTGCTGTCCGCATCCGTTGCTCTGTTCTGTGGCCCCGCAAAAAAAAATATAACATGTCCTATTCTTGTCCGTTTTGCGGACAAGAATAGGCATTTCTACAAGGGGCTGCCCATTCCGCAAATTGCAGAAGGCACACGGGCGGCTCCCGTTTTTTGCGGTTCCGCAATTTGCGGACCGCAAAAAACGGATCGGTTGTGTGCATGAGGCCTAAAGTTGATGACAAGTGGCGCTTATTATTAGGTTTAGTGGCCAGTGTGAAAACGATAGGATTTTATCGGTTTTGTTTAGATATAGATAATGATATGAAAAATTTAAATAACAATCATAAAATCATTAAAAATATTATTAAAAACATAATGTAAACAACAGGTCATTTCCTGATGACACATTTCCTTTAAATGTCTCTTTAATACATTTCTTGGAAGCTCACTTCTCAGTCTGCAGACAATTCAGAGCAGCCCTGCCCCAATGTAATTTTACTTCTCAGCAGAAGAGGTAAGTTCAGTTCATTCATTCATTCATGCACGATTGAAGAAAACAAATACAGGTGCCCCTCAATAAATTAGAATATCATCGACAAGTACAGTAATTCAATTCAATATTATGTAGATTTATTTCACACAGTTATATTTCAAGTGTTTATTTTTATTTTTTAAGTATTGATGATTATGGCTTACAGCTAATGAAAATCCAAAAGTCAGGATCTAAGAAAATTTGAATATTGTGAAAAAGTTCAACATTGTAGACTCTTGGTGTCACACTCTAATCAGCTAATCATCACAAAACACCTGCAAAGGTTTCTGAAGCCTTTGAATGGTTTAGGCCTCTTTCACACTTGCGCTGTCCGGATCCGTCGTGTACTCCATTTGCCGGAGGTGCCCGCCGGATCCGTAACACCGCAATTGAACTGAAAGCATTTGAGGACGGATCCGTCTTCAAAATGCGTTCAGTGTTACTATGGCAGCCAGGGCGCTATTAAAGTCCTGGCTGCCATAGTAGTAGTGGGGAGCGGGGGAGCAGTATACTTACCATCCGTGCGGCTCCCGGGGAGCTCCAGAATGATGTCAGAGCGCCCCATGCGCATGGATGATGTGATCCATGCGATCCCCTCATCCATGCGCGTGGGGCGCCCTGACATCACTCTGAAGCGCCCCGGGAGCCGCACGGACGGTAAGTATACTGCTCCCCCGCTCCCCACTACACTTTACCATGGCAAACAGGACTTTAGCGTCCTGGCAGCCATGGTAACCATTCAGAAAAAGCTAAACGTCGGATCCGGTAATGCGCTGAAACGACGTTTAGCTTAAGGCCGGATCCGGATTAATGCCTTTCAATGGGCATTAATTCCGGATCCGGCCTTGCGGCAAGTGTTCAGGATTTTTGACCGGAGCAAAAAGCGCAGCATGCTGCGGTATTTTCTCCGGCCAAAAAAACGTTCTGGTCGGGAACTGAAGACATCCTGAACGGATTTCTCTCCATTCAGAATGCATTGGGATAATCCTGATCAGGATTCTTCCGGCATAGAGCCCCGATGATGGAACTCTATGCCGGAACACAACAACGCAAGTGTGAAAGAGCCCTTAGTGGGCTAGTAGGCTGTCCAGGCATACTGGGAGTTGTAATTTTGCAACAGCTGGAGAGCCACAGGTTGGGCATCCCTGGACTATACAATCCTGAGAAGGCTGCTGAATTAGGCTCCTATCACACAAGCAAGTTTTATGCACGGATGCAATGAGCAGTGATGGCCAGTTCCCCCGCGAACACATGCGGGCTGCCATCTTTTCTCACAAGTCTGGTGAGGCACAGGTAAGGGCTTACCTGTGCCTCGCCGGGCTTGTGAGAAAAGATGGCAGCCCGAATGTGTTCGTGGACGAACAATGCAAACTGGCCATCACTGGCAATGAGTGACGTTAACGCATAACACCCGCACTGAATCCTGACCCATTCATTCCAATGGGTCTGTGCACATGAGCGTTGTTTTTCACGCATCATTTCTGCATTGCATGAGAAGCGCAGCATGTCTATATTCTGCATTTTTCACGCAGCCCTGGTCCCATAGAAGTAAATGGGGCGTCAGTGAAAAACACATTGCATCCGGATGTAATGCGTTTTTCACTGATGGTTACTAGGAGATGTTGTTTGTAAATCTTCATTTTTTTTTTACGTGAGTGAAAAACGCATCAAAACTGATTGCACCCGCACGGAAAAAACTGAAACACCGAACGCAATTACAGACAAAACTGACTGAACTTGCTTGTGAAATGGTGCGAGTTTCACTGAACACTTCCTGACACAATCCATATAGTTTGTGTGAAAGAGGCCGTAAGGTGCACAAGCAACAGGGATAACCCCAGCCTAGAAGGAATTGTCAAGAAAAGGCCATTCAGGAATTTGGGTGAGATTCACATAGAGTGGAGTCTGTGCTTTAAGAGCCACCACACACGTGTATCCAGGTCATAGGCTACAACTGTTGCATTCCGTGTGGATTGGGTGGGTTTGGCATCCTAAACCCCAGCTGTATAATAGCATGCTGGTGTTGTGGTGACCCCCAAAATAGGTGACGGGTTCCCTTTAGCAAAACATTAAAACCTAGCAAACAGGGCCGGCGCCACCAGTAAGGCGATCTAGGCAGTCGCCTAGGGCGCCATTTAGCAGGGGGCGCCCGTTGCGGTTTAAAAATAACCCAAAAAACGTTGGTTATATAAGATCGGGCGGCCGGCCGGCGGCGCCCCTCATGCTGCGCCGGCTGAGCGGCTGAGACTGAGCGCTTGTCGCTCTAAAGAATCTCCGGCCGCCGGCTCAGTGCTGCGCAGCCTGCCTGCGCCTGCTGTCTCTGTGTCTGCTCTGTACTGTTGTTAATGTAGCGTGGCCGAGCTCTGTTTGGTCCGCGGTACAGGAGCTTTTGTTTCCTGTACCCAGCCGGACTGACAGGAAGTGCTCACTTTATGTGCACTTCCTGTCAGTCCGGCCGGGTACTGAAACAAAAGCTCCTGTACTACCGCGGACCGAACAGAGCTCGGCCAAGCTACACTAGAGGTGGGGGGGGGGGAGTAAATGAGAGTGACAAGGGGGGGAGTAAATGAGAGTGACAAGGGGGGGAGTAAATGAGAGTGACAAGGGGGAGGAAAGTAAATGAGAGTGACAAGGGGGGGAGTAAATGAGAGTGACAAGGGGGGGAGTAAATGAGAGTGACAAAGGGGGGAGTAAATGAGAGTGACAAGGGGGGGGAAGTAAATGAGAGTGACAAGGGGGGGGGGAAGGAAATGAGAGTGACAAGGGGGGGAAGGAAATGAGAGTGACAAGGGGGGGAAGGAAATGAGAGTGACAAGGGGGGGAGGAAATGAGAGTGACAAGGGAGAGGGGGGAGAAAATGAGAGTGACAAGGGAGGGGGAGGAAATGAGAGTGACGAGGGGGGGGGGAAATGAGAGTGACGAGGGGGGGAATGAGAGTGACGAGGGGGGGGAAATGAGAGTGACGAGGGGGGGGAAATGAGAGTGACAAGGGGGGAGGAAATGAGAGTGACAAGGGAGGGGGGAGGAAATGAGAGTGACGAGGGGGGGAAATAAGAGTGACGAGGGGGGGGGATGAGAGTGACAAGGGAGGTGGGGATGAGAGTGACAAGGGAGGGGGGAAGTGAGTGACAAGGGAGGGAGGGGGGAGAGAGTGACAATGGAGGGGGGGAAGAGAGTGACAAGGGAGGCGGGGAGAGAGTGACAAGGGAGGGAGGGGGGAAGAGAGTGACAAGGGAGGGAGGGGGGAGAGAGAGTGACAAGGGAGGGAGGGGGGGAAGAGAGTGACAAGGGAGGGGGGGGAGAAGAGAGTGACAAGGGAGGGAGGGGGGAGAAGAGAGTGACAAGGGAGTCCCCAGAGCCAGACTGCAGCCAGAGACCAGATCATTTCATTGTCCTGGTGGTAAGTAGAGAATGCAATATGTTTATTATTTAATTGTTTAGTTATTACTACATTGGAAACTAATTTACCTCACATTTAGGGTCCATTCACAAATTCCGTTCCGCAAAAAAAGACAGCTACAAGAAGCTTGATTAACCCTAAGGGAAACAGCAGTTCTTTTAATTTAAAAGCTGAGAAAGGGGTGGAACATATGTGATGTCATGATATGGGCAGATCATCTGATAGGGGGGGGGGGGTGGCAATTTTTATCTTGCCTAGGGCGGCAAAAAAATCCTTGCACCGGCCCTGCTGGCAAATCTTTTCAAAGAAAGGATTTCATCAATTTTTGCTCTAGTTTTCATACAGAAGCCTCTATAAGAAAAGGGTATTTGAATATGGTCAGACTAGCCTTCAAGTATCTTTAGGGTTTAAAGGGGGTTTCCAAGTGCTTTTTAGGGATGACAATGGAGGGGGGGAAGAGAGTGACAAGGGAGGGAGGGGGGGGAGAGAGGGACAAGGGAGGGAGGGGGGGAGAGAGGGACAAGGGAGGGAGGGGGGGAAGAGAGTGACAAGAGAGGGAGGGGGGTGAGAGAGTGACAAGGGAGGGAGGGGGGGAAGAGAGTGACAAGTGAGGGGGGGAGAAGAGAGTGACAAGGGAGGGAGGGGGGGGGAGAAGAGAGTGACAAGGGAGGGAGGGGGGAGAAGAGAGTGACAAGGGAGTCCCCAGAGCCAGACCAAGAGCCAGACTGCAGCCAGAGACCAGATAATTTTATTGTCCTGGTGGTAAGTAGACAATGCAATATGTTTATTATTTAATTGTTTAGTTATTACTACATTGGAAACTAATTTACCTCACATTTAGGGTCCATTCACACATCCGTGTGTGTTTTGCGGATCCACAAAACACGGACAGCGGCAATGTGCGTTACGCATTTTGCGGACCGCACATTGCCGGCACTAAGAGAATATGCCTATTCTTGTCCGCTATTGCGGACAAGAATAGGACATGTTCTATTTTTTTCAGGATCGTAATTGCGGATCCGGGTCCGCAATTCCGGATCGGGGCCGCACGTTGTGTGGCCCCATAGAAATGTATGGGTCCGCAATTCCGTTCCGCAAAAAGAGACAGCTACAAGAAGCTTGATTAACCCTAAGGGAAACAGCAGTTCTTTTAATTTAAAAGCTGAGAAAGGGGTGGAACATATGTGATGTCATGATATGGGCAGATCATCTGATAAGGGGGGGGGGGGGCGGCAATTTTTATCTTGCCTAGGCCGGCAAAAAAATCCTTGCACCGGCCCTGCTGGCAAATCTTTTCAAAGAAAGGATTTCATCAATTTTTGCTCTAGTTTTCATACAGAAACCTCTATAAGAAAAGGGTATTTGAATATGGTCAGGCTAGCCTTCAAGTATCTTTAGGGTTTAAAGGGGGTTTCCAAGTGCTTTTTAGGGATGACAAGGGAGGGGGGGGGGGAAGAGAGTGACAAGGGAGGGAGGGGGGTGAGAGAGTGACAAGGGAGGGAGGGGGGAAGAGAGTGACAAGGGTGGGGGGGGAAGAAAGTGACAAGGGAGGGAGGGGGGGAGAAGAGAGTGACAAGGGAGGGAGGGGGGAGAAGAGAGTGACAAGGGAGGGAGGGGGGAGAAGAGAGTGACAAGGGATTCCCCAGAGCCAAACCAAGAGCCAGACTGCAGCCAGAGACCAGATCATTTTATTGTCCTGGTGGTAAGTAGACAATGCAATATGTTTATTATTTAATTGTTTAGTTATTACTACATTGGAAACTAATTTACCTCACATTTAGGGTCCATTCACACATCCGTGTGTGTTTTGCGGATCCACAAAACACGGACAGCGGCAATGTGCGTTACGCATTTTGCGGACCGCACATTGCCGGCACTAAGAGAATATGCCTATTCTTGTCCGCTATTGCGGACAAGAATAGGACATGTTCTATTTTTTTCAGGATCGGAATTGCGGATCCGGGTCCGCAATTCCGGATCGGGGCCGCACGTTGTGTGGCCCTATAGAAATGTATGGGTCCGCAATTCCGTTCCGCAAAAAGAGACAGCTACAAGAAGCTTGATTAACCCTAAGGGAAACAGCAGTTCTTTTAATTTAAAAGCTGAGAAAGGGGTGGAACATATGTGATGTCATGATATGGGCAGATCATCTGATAAAGGGGGGGGGGCGGCAATTTTTATCTTGCCTAGGGCGGCAAAAAAATCCTTGCACCGGCCCTGCTGGCAAATCTTTTCAAAGAAAGGATTTCATCAATTTTTGCTCTAGTTTTCATACAGAAGCCTCTATAAGAAAAGGGTATTTGAATATGGTCAGACTAACCTTCAAGTATCTTTAGGGTTTAAAGGGGGTTTCCAAGTGCTTTTTAGGGATGACCTATCCTCTGGTACCGTGCTGTGCTTAGTAAGTAATAAGAAGGCTGCAGCAGTGCTAATTAGAAAACCCCTTTAACTCTACCATTACCTTTTCTGTTGCACTTATTTTTTGTATTCAGGGGACATTCCTGGTTGTGGCTTTAAAAACCAAAGAAAAATACAGACTAAAACCTCACTGTGTGCATAAGGCCTGGTTATTGTTCTGCTGGGGCTTCATGGCAGCACCTAAATCGTGGTTCCCAGTGGGGCTCCAGGTGTTAAGACCTTTTCCTACAAATAAGGCCGAGTTCACATGAACGTGTGTGACCCGTGCCCGTGCTGCGGCCCGCAAATTGCGGGCCGCAATGCACGATCGCCGGCCGTAGGTCAGCCGCATCGGATCCGCCTGTTCCGCAAAAAGATGGGACATGTTCTATCTTTTTGCGGAACGGAAGTACGGGACGCAACCCCACGGAAGCACTCCGTAGTGCTTCCGAGGGGTCCCATTCCGTGCGGCCGTTCCGCAATTCCGGATTTGCCGACCCATTGAAGTGAATGGGTCCGCATCCGTAATGCGGAATGCACAGGGAACTGTGGCCGTGTATTGCGGCGCGCAATTTGCGGGCCGCAATACGGCCACGGATCACACACGCTCGTGTGAACTAGGCCTAAGAATTACTAGAAATAATATGGGTGTCAATACCGATAGTGTTAAACATCTGTATTAGACATGGCACAGTGTACACCAGTTAATCCAATCTGCACACAGTTCAGAGCAACCAATCACAAAACAGCTTACATTTTCCAAGAGCATCATATAAAATGAAAGCTGTGCTGTGACTGGTTGCTATGGGCAAGGTTTGCTTTTAGCCAGTTTCATAAATCTTCCCCATTAAACTGTGCAGCTTTCATTTCCTAAACTATGTCCAGCAATCCACATATTTTTGCTGGTATTTGGATATGGTCAGGCTAGCCCTCAAGCATCTTCAGGGGTTATCTCTACCATTCATTTTTCTATAACTTTTTTTTCAGCATTAGGGGACAGAATCTTGCATATTGACTAAGTGGGTGTATCAGAGTCAGGACCCAAGGTGCGGTTTACAATGAGGCTCCAAAAACTGATGGCGGCACAGTAGTAGTAAAGACCTTTTCCCACCAATAAGAATTTCTAGAAATAATATGGGTGTCAATACCAATAGTGTTGAATAGTAAAGTATAGAGAATAAACGTGACTTAAAAAATACCTTTAATGATTAAGTAATGGATATTGGTACGGCGGTACCTGATAACTAATAATAAGTGATGTAATCCTCCAGAGGAGAAAAAATGGAATGGCAACGGGAAAAAGATAAATCAAAAAGAGGATGATCAGGGGACCACAGGGGATACTCACCCTGTCAAGCCCTAGTCTATCCTCAACCCAGGGTTGCCCCCTAGTGGTGGAGGTTCCCTGTCCCCGTGCCTACTCCTAGAGTATCCCTGTAAAAACCCTATAGATATGGGATATAACAAATACCAAAAAGATAGAGAATCAGCAAAAATAGTGATATATAATTAGACATGGCACAGTGTACACCAATTGTTCCTTAAATGTCTCTTTTTCTTGGAAGGTAAGCTCACTTCTCAGTCTGCAGACAATTCAGAGCAGCCCTGCCCCAATGTAATTTTACTTCTCAGCAGAAGAGGTAAGTTCAGTTCATTCATGCAAAATTAAAGAAAACATATAATTGGGCTGCAGCTAATAGATATTCTCTAGATATAGTAGATAGGTTTTGTTGTCTGGGACTAGAGTAAAGGGTCTTTTTACTCCAGAAACGGTACCACTGTAGTCCTGTTTCTGGGTAAAAGGCAAACATTTTGTTATATTCCTGTACAACCCCTGAAAACAAGACTGTACGCTGGTTAAGGGTTAATTCACACGTCCATGTATTTTGCGAATCCGCAAAACACGGACATCGGCAATGTGCATTCCGCATTTTGCGGACCGCACATCGCCGGCACTCTCATAGAAAATGCCTTTTCTTGTCCGCTATTGCGGACAAGAATAGGACATGTTCTATTTTTTTGCAGAACGCAAATGCGGATGCGGACAGCACATTCCAGCCCCATTGAAAATGAATGGGTCCGCAGCACCTGTTCCGCAAAATTACGAAACGGATGCGGACCCATTTTGCTGACGTGTGAATGGACCCTAAGGGCTCATGCACATGAACGTATTTTCTTTCCGTGTCTGTTCAGTTTTTTTTGTGGAACCATTTACTTCAATGGGTCGACAAAAAAAACAGAAGTTACTCCGTGTGCATTCCGTTTCTGTATGTCCGTATTTCCGTTCCGCAATAAAATAGAACATGTCCTATTATTGTCCGCATTACGGACAAGGATAGGACTGTTCTATGAAGGGCCAGCTGTTCCGTTCCGCAAAATACGGAATGCACACGGATGTCATCCTTTTTTTTTGCGGACCGCAAAATAAGGTGGACATACAAGGACTAATGCAGTGTTCAGGCAGAAAGTCAAGGTGCACATGGTGGCAATAGCACTTCTAAAAATAAGACATACCTGACATCTGAAGAAGAGCAGTGTGACATGTTGGAAACACTTTACATGTACATTTTCCTTTCTGAAAGGATTAAGATTGTATTCCTGTATCACTAGTGGGTCTGGATGGATTTTTTTTTTTGCCAAACACCGTTATCTATAAGGTGGTAAAAAAGTGAGTAAATGGTAAACTGTCAACTGGCAGGAAGTGAAAGGACTTTTCTTCACTCTCACTTCAGTCTGGCAATCATTTGACATATGTTCGACCCTCCCATTTCTTTTCACTCACTTTCCACACTTGAGGAAAACCAGTGATGAAACATCCTAGAATTGCCTATGACATCAGTTGTGATGTTAGTTTCTTGAGCTGTTTAGAGAAATTTTGCATGTAACCTACAGATAGACAGATGCACTAATCAATTTGGACAGGACAAAAATTAAAAGATTGAAAATAATTTAGCCATAGGGACATGTTCAACTAAGATGTGTCTTGTAATTAGCATCACAAGTGTCTTCAGACTTGTGATCAGTCAGTCTGCATATTTAAAGGGCAAAAAGTAGTCACTGTGCTGTTTGGTATCATGGTGGGCACCACACTGAACATGGACCAAAGAAAGCTAAGGAGACTAGAACGAAAAAATTATAGACAAACATGTTAAAGGTAAAGGCTGTAAGACCATCTCCAAACAGCTTGATGTTCCTCTTACTACAGTTGCACATATTATTCAGAAATTTAAAGGAGTTTTTAGGGCTTTTAATATTGATGACCTAGCCTCAGTATAGATCATCAATATCAGATCGGCGGGGGTCCGACACCCAGCACCTCCACCGATCAGTTATATGAAGGGAAGGCAAGCAGTGTGAACCCCTTTAATGTCTGTTTACACCTGATAAATCTCCACAAACGTTATTAACCCATGACTGATTACAATATGCAACTATTTGACTTTTCCTGTTTACCAGTTTTAACACATTAGGCCCTATTTATCAAAACGGTGTACTATCTTAGCAGCCCACAGCAACCAGTCAGCGCTTAGCTTTCATTTTTCCTGAGCAGTTTAAGAAATGAAAGCTGAGCTCTGATTGGTTCCTATGGGCAACAAAGACAGTTTGACTGTTAGACAGCTTTTATGAATCTTTTATGAATATTGTGCCTTATAGGCTACTTTCACACTTGTGTTTTTTTTTTCCGGCATAGAGTTCCGTCCTAGGGGCTCTATACCGGAAAAGAACTGATCAGTTTTATCCCCATGCATTCTGAATGGAGAGTAATCCGTTCAGGATGCATCAGAATGTCTTCAGTTCAGTCTTTTTGACTGATCAGGATGGAGATAAAACCGCAGCATGCTACGGTTTTATCTCCGATCAAAAAAACTGAACACTTGCCTGAATGCCGGATCCGGCATTTTTTCCTATAGGAATGCATTCCGGAATGCCTGATCCGTCCTTCCGGTCTGCTAGCTTAATAAGGTTAATTCTGATGACAGAAACCCTTTTAAAAAATCAAATGTAGGAGATATATATATATATATATATATATATATATATATTTTATTATACATGCATGCTCAGAGAGCCAATTGACAGAAGGCTTTGGATATTTCTTCATGTTGGTTAGGGATATATCGAAAAAAACATGAGGATTTCCAGCGACCCATCTTTCGGATGACATGCCCGGGCACCCCATGCCTGGAGGCTGCAGAAGCCGCTCCGATTCGGAAGGAATACCCGGATATGACATTAGGATCAAAACCTAAACCGTAAACTAAGGATCGGATATGCGAGAGGAACTGCGAGGATGTGAGTGAGCCATTTTTGAATGGAAGTAAAAGACTAGCAGGCGGAGCGTCACCTAACACGGTGAGAAGTTTTTTCAACACTTGAACGGGGCACCATGCATTGAAGGTCTGAAAATATTTAATCGCCACCAGGGAACTGGTTTGGGAAGTTTTGGAAGATACAAGATGGAGAACAAAGTGATCGGACTGCCATTCTAATTGGTCCTTTGTCAATCCTCTTTGGTCCTTTGTCAATATTCCTGAGTGAGGTGCTGGTAAATTCCCGGGGTCTTAAGAAACCATAAAAACTTAAATACATGGCAGCCTTAATGATGGTGCTAGGATATGGCCCAAAAGGATTCCCGTTTAGTGAATTAGATAGCTTCCTGTACAGGTCGCCTGATACTGGCTGTCTAATGGAGGTGGAACCCATGCAACTTTTCTGAATACCCCTTAGGGTTGCTTTTACTGCCTGAGACGAAAAAACTGAAGCACTATCCGGATGCTCAAGCATAAAATAATGCTGGACTCCAGCCAAATACAATCTGATGGTATTGTAGGAGAGCTTAAGCTCCGTGTGACAGTAAGCCAGAAACGCCAGAATGTATGTAGTTTTATCGGTGTTGGCCCCGGGATATGAAAGCGAGAATTTGTTAAATATTTTCCATGCAGATCCGTAGTTTCTGGCAGTATTGGCTGACAGTGACCTATGGATGAGTGCTTTTGCGGAAGCAATGTGGGAATTTAGTCCATTGTCAGGGTAGGGAAGGCTGGCAGGGTTAGTCCTGTTCGATCCGCTTCTGGCATTACCTGGAAAAAAGCGGGGAAGTTAAATTGTGAAAGGGCGTCTGCTGCCAGGTTCTTAGAGCCCTGGATATGCCTGCAGGAAAAATGGAAATTGTAACCCATTGAAAGCCAGACCAACTTGCGCAAAAAAGACATAATTAGAGGGGATCTGGATCTTCCCTTGGCGAGTATTTCAACTATAGACTGGTTGTCAGTAATAAAGACGACTGGGGAATTTGCCCAGTGCCTACCCCAAACTTGAGCTGCTGCTACGATAGGATAAATTTCTAGCAACAGTGAAGATTTTAGGGCTTCCTCGTCTGACAATATTTCTGGTGGCCAAGGACCTGCGAACCACTGTCTGTCAAAGATTGCAGCAAAGTCGCAGGAAGCGGCTGCATCCAAGAAAACAGTGGGGGAAGCAGGGCTCCAGTGTGGAACGAACAAGGAAACATTGGAACAAAAATCTATCCCACATTGCCAGGTCGGCTAAGGCTTGTGAATTCAAATGAATGGGAGAGTCCTGTTCGGCGGCCGTGGGAAGTAACAGGAGCAGCCTGGAAATGAAGGCCCTGCCTTGGGGCATGACTCTCGTGGCAAAGTTTAACATGCCTAATAAAGGACTTCAGATCTGCCTTGGTGAGAGTATTAGATGTTACTTATTTGGATATGGTGTCTTTAATTTTTGCCAACTTTTCTTCCGGAAGCCTTGGTTCCATCTTGAGGGAATCCAGAAGGATGCCCAGAAAAGTGACGGTCGAAATGACCTGGTTCTTCTATCAAAAAAAAGTCATCTACAGTGCTGTCCATAATTATTCATACCCTGGCAAATTTTGACTTAAAGTTACTTTTATTCAACCAGCAAGTAATTTTTTGACGGGAAATGACATAGGTGTCTCCCAAAACATAATAAGACGATGTACAAGAGGCATTATTGTGGAAAAAAAGATTTCTCAGCTTTTATTTACATTTGAGCAAAAAGTGTCCAGTCTAAAATGATTCATACCCTTCTCAATAATCAATAGAAAAGCCTTTATTGGCTATTACAGCAATCAAACGCTTCCTATAATTGCAGACCAGCTTTTTGCATGTCTCCACAGGTATTTTTGCCCATTCATCTTTAGCAATGAGCTCCAAATCTTTCAGGTTGGAGGGTCTTCTTGCCATCACCCTGATCTTTAGCTCCCTCCACAGATTCTCAATTAGATTCAAGTCTGGACTCTGGCTGGGCCACTCCAAAACGTTAATGTTGTTGTCTGCTAACCATTTCTTCACCACTTTTGCTGTGTGTTTTGGGTCATTGTCATGCTGAAATGTCCACTGGTGCCCAAGGCCAAGTTCTCTGCAGAATGCCTGATGTTGTCGTTGAGAATCCTCATGTATTGCTCTTTTTTCATGGTGCCGTTTACTGTGATTAGGTTCCCTGGTCCATTGGCTAAAAAACACCCCCAAAGCATAAGGTTCCCACCACCATGTTTGACAGTAAGGATGGTGTTCTTTGGGTTGAAGGCTTTTCCTTTTTCATTGTGACCAAAAATTCAATTTTTGTTTCATCTAACCATAACACAGAAGACCAGAAGTCTTCTTCTTTGTCCAGATGAGCTTTTGCAAAGGCCAAGCGAGCTTTTGTGTGCCTTATCTGGAGAAGTGGAACCCAGCAGTGTGCAGTGTCCGTTGGATTGTCTGCCTTGAGACATTGCCACCAGCAGAGCCCAGATTCACCAGGATGACCTTGGTGGTGATCCTTGGATTCTTTTTCACCTCTCTAACTATCCTCCTGGCCAGCACAGGTGTCACTTTTGGCTTCCGACCACGTACTCTGAGATTTTCCACAGTGCGGAACATCTTGTATTTTTTGCTTAAATGTAAATAAAAGCTGCGAATTTTTTTTTTCCACAATATTGCCTCTTGTACACCGTCTTATTATCTTTTGGGAGACACCTATGTCATTTCCCGTCAAAAAATTACTTGCTGGTTGAATAAAAGTAACTTTAAGTCAAAATTTGCCAGGGGTATGAATAATTATGGGCAGCACTGTAGATAATGAATAACCATTGGGCAGTGGCAATGGTTAACCAAAATCCAGTGCAGTGCTTGCGCGAACTGGTCAAACTACCATGGATTACTTTTGGATCCAAAAGTCAACCTGTTCGTGAAGTAATATTTATCCATCTATTTGATACCATAAAATTTCCAAAGCTGTGCCTGGACAGGCAGCAGCTTGAAGGCATCGGCGATGTCTACTTTTGTTAACCATGCGCCTCTTCCTGCCAGCAGGATCAATTGGGTAGCTTTGTCTACTGAGTAATAGTGCATGGAAAACTCTTCGGATGGAATCAAAAAGTTAAGACTGGGTATGTGAGAACCGTGAGGAGCTGAAATGTCATAACTTAAGCGTTTTTTATTTGAAAATTTCTTTGTGACAATTCCAATAGGGCTAACCCTCCAGTAGTCGAAAGGAACTGTAGAAAAAGGACCAATGAGAAAGCCCTTTTGGAGCTCGGACTGGAGCAGGGTAATTACAGAATCAGGATCCCTAACTGCAGACAGAAGATTATTTTCCTCCCAGGTGGACTGAGGCAGGGCTACGAGCCCCGTGTGAAAACCCCCCGTGAAGCCAGGAACCAAAAATTGGACAAAGGAAGGATCGTGGTGATTCAGCAGAAAGGATGCTAACAGCTCTACATTGACCCCGACTAGTCAGGAATGATTTGAAGATCTATGAGGGAAGGTGGTTTGGGGGTGGGCCCTGAAGCAAACTGAGCAGACATGGAGAGCTCGACACTTGTTATAATTACAAACTGCGAGATTATAGTTATTACAGATTTGACTTTTGCCTAGCAAAACTATGGGTCTATCCAATTTATCCACTGCTGGAGCCTGCCTTTGGAGGCCGGATGGACCAGGGACGTGCCTATCTTGAGAAGCAGAGGCTAAATTGGGGCACCAATCGGACGAATGGAGAATGGACTGGCAAGATGCGCAGGAAGGAGCCTTGAGACCTGCGAAGTGCCGGCAGAAAAGCTCCATATTAAATATGGCCCAGTTGGTGACGTGCCTAAACTGAGCTAGGGCGGCGGCGGCTTTGGCTGAGAAGGAGCGGTGGTAGTTGTAGAAAGTGAAACCACCATACTTATACCCCAGGTCGGTGACCGTGTAGAGATAAATGTCCAGTTCCTCCTGTCTCTCTGGCTGGGCAGAGCAAATGATGTCCCTGAAGAAACTGAAAGCCAGAACGAAAGACGGGCGTCTTTAGACTTGAGGATTATGGACACATCGCCGCAGGTGATTGTCTTATTCTCCATGGTATCGTGGGTGGCGATAAGTATGGAGGCTAGATTGACATCCTTCCCTGCCAAAATATCCTTCCTAATATTCTCGGGAACGAAATGGGAAGGTGCGATGGCAGGGGTACTGGGAACCCTACCTGGAGAGAGGCAGCGGGAAGTGGATTGGACTGAAACAGGTGGGACTGAAGTATCGGCCGTGGAGGTGCGGGACTCGACAGCAAGCAGCCGAGACTGCATATCTGATACCGCGCTGGAGATGCTGTTAATGGATGTGTGCAACTGTTGCAGGGAGAGTTGGATAGTGGACATGGACACTTGATCCTTAGCAGGAGCTGATGTGCTGGTAACTAAAAGTCTATATAGTTCAGCCTTCCGAGCGGAAGCCGGATGGCGAATGCCTCAATGGTTTAGTTCCGCAATTAACCTAGGTACGGTCCAGCTTCGCAGGGACATGCAGCTAGCATGATTGAAGGGGTGGGATTCCGGAACTGAGACAGCGTCCTCGATATCAGATACGTGCGACATGACTGCAACTGTGAAGCAAGAAAAAATTAAGCCTAGGCGTGACCTCGAATTAACTAGAGCAACCCCGAAAAGTGCAATAGAATAGAAGATGAATTGGTTTGATAGCTGAGAGCAGACGGTAGCGAACCCACAAGACTGCGGGAGAGCGACTCGGGAGGACGTGGAAGTAAGAAAATTAAGGCGAATAGAGGGGAGTGACCGGCTGTTGGGTGCACTGTTACCTGGGTTGAGATTAGCTGAAACCTGGACAAAAAACACGAATTCAGGACCCGGCTAGAGGGACGGCCATACTGGACTTAGTATTAACCAATAGGCCTGACAGAACAACAGACATGCAGGTTGGGGGACACCTGAGAAATAGTGACCATAAAGTAATAACCTTCCAATTGTCATTCAAAAGAGCATTTCTACAGGGAGGAACAAAAATACCAAACTTCAAAAAAGCTAAATTTAGCCAACTAAGAGAGGCCATAGGCCTAACTAACTGGGACAAAGTCCTCAAAAATACAAATACAGCCACAAAATGGGATATCTTTAAATGCATCCTAAATCCTAAAATCTCTTTGTGAGAGGTACATACAGTATGGGAATAAGAGGTTAAGGAACAAAAAGAAAGCAAATAAATCACTAAAACAGGGGGGGGGGGTAGCACGGAAGCACTGAAAAACTATAAGGAAACAAATAGAACATGTAAAAAACAAATAAAAGCGGCCAAACTAGAGACCGAGAGATTAATTGCCAAAGAGAGTAAAACTAACCCTAAAATGTTCTTCAATTATATAAATGTTAAAAAGTATAAATCTGAAGGTGTTCGGCCCTTTAAAGAGTAATGAGGGGGTAGTTGCAGAGAGCGACGAGGAGAAAGCAAAGCTGTTAAATATTTTTTTCTCCAATGTATTCACTGAGGAAAATAAACTGTCAGATGACATGCAGAATGTAAAAATAAATTCCCCATTAAAAGTGTCCTGTCTGACCCAGGATGAAGTACAACAGCGACTTAAAAAGATTAAAATAGACAAATCGCCAGGACCGGATGGCATACACCCCCGTATCCTAAGGGAATTAAGTAATGTCATAGCCAGACCCTTATTTCTGATATTTGTGGACTCTATACTGACAGGGAATGTCCCACGGGATTGGCGCATGGCAAATGTGGTGCCAATATTCCAAAAGGGTCCAAAAACAGAGCCTGGAAACTTTAGGTCGGTTAGTTTAACATCTGTTGTGGGTAAACTGTTTGAAGGTTTTCTAAGAGATGCTATCTTAGAGCATCTCAACGGAAAATAAGCAAATAACGCCATATCAGCATGGCTTCATGAGGGATCGGTCATGCCAAACTAATTTAATCGGTTTCTATGAGGAGGTAAATTCTAGACTTGACAGCGGCGAATCAATGGATGTCGTATATCTGGACTTCTCCAGAGCATTTGACACTGTACCGCATAAAAGGTTAGTATATAAAATGAGAATGCTCGGACTGGGAGAAAACTTCTGTATGTGGGTAAGTAACTGGCTCAATGATAGAAAACAGAGGGTGGTTATTAACGATACACACTCAGATTGGGTCACTGTCACTAGTGGAGTACCTCAGGGGTCAGTATTGGGCCCTATTCTCTTCAATATATTTATTAATGATCTTGTAGAAGGCTTGCATAGTAAAGTATCAATTTTCGCAGATGACACTAAACTGTGTAAAGTAATTAACACTGAAGAGGACAGTATACTACTACAGAGGGATCTGGATAGATTGGAGGCTTGGGCAGATAAGTGGCAGATGAGGTTTAACACTGACAAATGTAAAGTTATGCACATGGGAAGGAATAATGCAAGTCACCCGTACATTCTAAATGGTAAAACACTCGGTAACACTGACATGGAAAAGGACCTAGGAATTTTAATAAACAGCAAGCTAAGCAGTAAAACCCAGTGTCAGGCAGCTGCTGCCAAGGCCAATAAGATAATGGGTTGCATCAGAAGGGGCATAGATGCCCGTGATAAGAACATAGTCCTACCACTTTACAAATCGCTAGTCAGACCACACATGGAGTACTGTGTACGGTTCTGGGCTCCTGTAAACAAGGCAGACATAGCAGAGCTGGAGAGGGTCCAGAGGAGGGCAACTAAAGTAATAACTGGAATGGGGCAACTACAGTACCCTGAAAGATTATCAAAATTAGGGTTATTCACTTTAGAAAAAAGATGACTGAGGGGAGATCTAATTACTATGTATAAATATATCAGGGGTCAGTACAGAGATCTATCCCATCATCTATTTATCCCCAGGACTGTGACTGTGACGAGGGGACATCCTCTGCGTTTGGAGGAAAGAAGGTTTGTACACAAACATAGAAAAGGATTCTTTACGGTAAGAGCAGTGAGACTATGGAACTCTCTGCCTGAGGAGGTGGTGATGGTGAGTACAATAAAGGAATTCAAGAGGGGCCTGGATGTATTTCGGGAGCGTAATAATATTACAGGCTATAGCTACTAGAGAGGGGTCGTTGATCCAGGGAGTTATTCTGATTGCCTGATTGGAGTCGGGAAGGAATTTTTAATCCCCTAAAGTCAGGAAAATTGGCTTCTACTTCACAGTTTTTTTTTGCCTTCCTCTGGATCAACTTGCAGGATAACAGGCCGAACTGGATGGACAAATGTCTTTTTTCGGCCTTATGTACTATGTTACTATGAATGCAAATAACTATAGAAGGAATTGAATGACGGGACGTTGCGATGACATGTAAACACGAGTACCGGCAGCAATTTAATAGACAATGGAACTTGAATAATGACCTGCCGGGCGGAGGCCCAGTTGTGATATGAGCTATGTGGCCTGGGTGATGAACCAGGCTAATGACCTAGAAGCGTAAACCTGGCGGTATGGCAGGTTAGCCCTGAGCATATTTATACTACGTGGCCTGAGTAACGTGATAGGCGGTTAACATTAACAAACGTGACCTGGCCGACGTGGCAGGTTGACCCTGATCGATTTGAGCTAGATGGCCTGGGAAAGGCAGTGGATATTAACCGCCTAACGCATATACGCGTCATCTCGCGAGACGCGAGATTTCGCTCAAAGCCGGCCCGCGCATCGCATGCGCATCGCGGGCCGGCAAAAGTTAGAGGACAAGTTCGTCACCAGCCTGCCAGCCACGATCATTGGCTGGCAGGTTGGCGATTTTCAAAAAAACGAATCACAAGCCATATAACAGATCATATTAGTAAATATGATCTGTTATATGGCTTGTCTGCTCCTCTGCTGGTCCTTTTCGTCGGTTGGTTCCAGCAGAGGAGCAGAGATCACTGTGAGTACCCACCAACACTACACCTTAGCCCCAGATCACCACCATCACCCGAATTAACCCCTTGATCACCCCTTGATCGCCCCTGTCAATCACCTAGTGAAAGGAAAAAAGTGATCAGTGTAAACTGTCACTTTTTTTGTTTCCACTGGTATTGACTGTTAGGTTTTAGGATAGTTTAGGCCCCTTGGTTAGGTAGATTAGCGATTGTTTAGCGCCCAGCCCACCGCACCGCAGTCACTTATTCGCTGTTTAGCGTATCGCTAATCAGCATTTGTACATTTATAGTATCTGTAAGTGATCAAAACTGATCACAGTCAGATCTATAATTGTATTAGTGTCACCTTAGTTCGCCCTCCACCCAAAACGCAGTGTTTGCCCGATCAGGCCTGATCGGTCGCCCACACGTGCGTTCACCCACACCCGCCCCACCGCAGTGACAAAAAATATATATTTTTTTGATCACTGCACAATCACTTTCCAAGCGCTGCGGCGATAAAAAAATCAGTTTTGATATTTTTTATCAACCGCAGCGGCCTCCGGTACTTCGCTAGCCTCCCCTTTGTAAGACAGGCTTGCTTTTTTTCTTGGGTAGTCTCAGGGAATACCCCTAAATTTAGTAGTCCAAATGTCAAACAGGGGGTATTCTTCTGAAGAGGCCTACAGGATTCTGACCCAGTCGGATGAGGAATGGGAACCCTCATCTGACGAATCTAGCGGGTCAGAATATGAACCTGTAGAAAGCAGTGGCACTCTGACCCAAAGTTCGGACGAGGAGGTGGAGGTCCCTGATAGCACCAGGCGTACCTGGCCCCGTGTCGCTAGACCACAGGTTACGCAGGATCCGCTTCAAGAGCAGCAGAGTGGGGCTGGCGCTGTCGGATCACGTGGTGAGGCATACACCAGCAGCGCAGCCCTCCCTGGACCTAGTACCAGCACTGCCGTACAACATGGTGAAGTGGCGAGCACCAGAAGGGCAGTTGAAGCTGGTACGGTGGCACGTGCAGTAGTTACCCCGTCGCAGCCACCGCACAGACAGGCCCGTAGAGCCCCTAGAATCCCTGAGGTGCTGGCAAACCCTGATTGGCAGTCACCAACTTCAGCCGCACCATTAGTTCCCCCTTTCACCGCCCAGTCTGGAGTTCGGGTTGAGACGGCTCAGATCGGTTCGGCCCTGGGATTTTTTGAGCTGTTCTTGACTGCGGAGCTCTTGGACTTAGTCGTGGCAGAGACAAACCGGTATGCCACACAATTTATATCCGCCAACCCGGGAAGCTATTATGCCCAGCCTTTCCGGTGGAAACCAGTCCAAGTTTCCGAAATTAAAATTTTTCTGGGCCTTCTCCTCAACATGGGTCTAACTAAAAAGCATGAATTGCGGTCATATTGGTCCACGAACCCGATTCATCACATGCCCATGTTCTCTGCTGCTATGTCCAGGGCACGATTTGAGGCCATCCTGCGTTTCCTGCATTTTAGCGACAAAACCACCTCCCGTCCCAGAGGCCACCCAGCTTTTGACCGGCTCCACAAAATTCGGCCCCTCATAGACCACTTCAACCAGAAATTTGCAGATTTGTATACCCCAGAGCAAAACATCTGCGTAGAGGAGTCCCTAATACATTTTACCGGGCGCCTTGGCTTCAAACAATACATCCCAAGCAAGCGTGCCCGGTATGGGGTCAAATTGTATAAGCTCTGTGAAAGGGCCACAGGCTATACCCACAAATTTCGGATCTATGAGGGAAAAGATCAGACCCTGGAGCCGGTCGGTTGCCCTGACTACCTGGGGAGCAGTGGGAAGACAGTCTGGGACTTGGTGTCACCCTTATTTGGCAAGGGGTACCATCTTTATGTGGACAATTTCTACACAAGTGTGGCCCTCTTTAGGCATTTGTTTCTAGAACAGATTTGCGCCTATGGCACCGCGTGAACTAGTCGCGTGGGCTTCCCCCAACGGCTCGTTACCACCCGTCTTGCAAGGGGGGAGAGGGCTGCATTGTGTAAGGAAAAACTGCTCGCGGTGAAATGGAGAGACAAGCGTGACGTTTACATGCTCTCCTCCATTCACCCAGACACGACAATCCAAATTGAGCGAGCAACCCGTGTCATTGAAAAGCCCCTCTGTGTCCACGACTATAATTTTCTCATGGGAGGGGTGGGCTTCAATGACCAGATGTTGTCTCCGTATTTAGTTTCCCGACGCACCAGACGCTGGTATAAGAAGGTGTCTGTATAATTAATTCAATTGGCTCTGTACAATAATTTTGTTCTCTACAGTAAGGCTGGGAGAACACGATCCTTCCTCAAATTTCAGGAAGAGATCATTGAGAACCTCCTGTATCCAGAAGGTTCCGTGGCCCCATCCACCAGTGTAGTTAGCCGTCTACACGAGCGACATTTCCCCAGTGTCGTTCCTGGTACCTCAACCCAACCGTCACCCCGAAAAAGATGTCGTGTCTGTAGCAGGAGTGGAATAAGGCGTGACACCCGCTATTTCTGTCCTGACTGTCCTGACCACCCTGCCCTATGCTTTGGAGAGTGTTTCCGGAAGTACCACACACAGGTACACTTAGCATAGGGATTGCATCTCACAGGACAGGCACACAGGGCTATTAGGGCCCTTTCACTCACAGCTACTGCAAACCTCTCCTTTCACCTGGGATAAAGTGCATAATGTACTTCGCCACATCTTTAGGGATTTGCGCTTTGCACATTGTCCCATGGGGAAGGAGAGGTTTGTCCTATAAAAGGTAAAAAAATAAAAAAAATTAAAAAAAAGGTAAGCAAAAAAGTTTACTTCAGTTCAAAAAGTTAATAAAAAGTTTATATGTTCAGTTCAAAAGTTATTATAAAGTTAATAAAATTTATTGTGTTGCGGCCTGGTTTTTTCTTTTTTGTTTTGTTTTTTTTACCTTCCAGGTGGACCAACCGATGAACGAGCTGCAGCACTGATGTGCATGCTGACAGAAGCATTGCGCTGCTGTCAGATTACACACAAGTCAGTGTATGCGGCGCTGCAAGACGAGATTTCTCCTCTGCAGTAAAAGATACGTTTGCTGAGGCATATGAGCTGAGGAGGTGGCGGTGTTCATATGCTTTGGCAAACACTTTGTATATATATAAAAAAAAAATTATCCCGGCAATGATTTATTCATCCACATCGATTGATGTGAATGGATAAATCTGGTTTGCCAGGGCATACAAGCTAAGTGGGTATGGATGTTGGGCGAAGCTCCTATGTCCTGGCAGACGCCTTTCCCCTCCTTTTTCTTTTTTTGGCAGAGATTTTTTCATCCACATTGATCGATGCAAATGAAGAAATCTGTGCCGTTCATTTTTTTCTTTCAGCCCAGAGGCTGAACGGAAAAAAAAATCTCATTACCCGTATGCTCAATATAAGGAGAATAGCAGAAACTCCTAATGCTGGCCATACATGTAATGATTGCGGAGACCCTCAAAAGCCAGGGCAGTATAAACACCCCACAAATAACACCATTTTGGAAAGAAGACACCCCAAGGTATTCACTGAGGGCCATATTGAGTCCATGAAAGATTGAAATTTTTGTCTCAAGTTAGCGGAAAGGGAGACTTTGTGAGAAAAAACCCCAAAAAATCAATTTCCGCTAACTTGTGCCCAAAAATCTTTTTTATATGAACTCGCCATGCCCCTCATTGAATACCTTGGGGTGTCTTCTTTCCAAAATGGGGTCACATGTGGGGTATTTATACTGCCCTGGCTTTTTAGGGACCCTAAAGCGTGAGAAGAAGTCTGGGATCCAAATGTCTAAAAATGCCCTCCTAAAAGGAATTTGGGCACCTTTGTGCATCTAGGCTGCAAAAAAGTGTCACACATGTGGTATCGCCGTATTCAGGAGAAGTTGGGGAATCTGTTTTGGGGTGTCATTTTACATATACCCATGCTGGGTGAGAGAAATATCTTGGTCAAAAGACAACTTTGTATAAAAAAATTGGAAAAGTTGTCTTTTGACCAAGATATTTCTCTCACCCAGCATGGGTATATGTAAAATGACACCCCAAAACACCTTGCCCAACTTATCCTGAGTATGGAGATACCAGATGTGTGACACTTTTTTGCAGCCTAGGTGGGCAAAGGGGCCCACATTCCAAAGAGCACCTTTCGGATTTCACCGGCCATTTTTTACACATTTTGATTTCAAATTACTTACCACACATTTGGGCCCCTAGAATGCCAGGGCAGTATAACTACCCCACAAGTGACCCCATTTTGGAAAGAAGACACCCCATGGGCATAGTGAGTTCATGGAAGTTTTTATTTTTTGTCACAAGTTAGTGGAATATGAGACTTTGTAAGAAAAAAATAAAAATAAAATAAAATCATCATTTTCCGCTAACTTGTGACAAAGAATAAAAAATAAATGAAATACCACCAAATGAAAGATCTATTAGTGAGAAGAAAAGGAGGTAAAATTCATTTGGGTGGTAAGTTGTATGACCGAGCAATAAACGGTGAAAGTAGTGTAGGTCAGAAGTGTAAAAAGTGGCCTGGTCATTAAGGGTGTTTAAGCTATAGGGGCTGAGGTGGTTAAAGAGGACGTTTCATGGGTCCAGACATTATAAAATAAGTGGCACTTTAGGTAGGGCATCAAACAGGGATCTAATAGAGCTTACTAATATTCCTGGGTGCCACTCCGTTCGCCCGCTGTGGCCCCTGTTAATTTTCGCGACTGGTATACTAATTACTAGTATCAGAGCAATGAGGAGGAGACGCCAGGGTCTCTTAATGGGCGTCTCCTTCTCCCTGGCTGTATCGCTGTCCAATCACAGCGCGTCACAGCAAGGGAGAAGCAGACACCCATTCAGAAACCCTGGCGTCTCCTCCTCATTGCTCCGATACTAGTAATTAGCATACCAGGTGCAGGAATTTACAGGGGCCACAGCGGGCGAACGGAGCGGCGCCCAAGTAAAATAGTAAGCTCTATTAGATCCCTGTTTGATGTCCTACCTAAAGTACCACTTATTTTATAATGTCTGGACCCATGAAAGGTCCTCTTTAATTTGTTCTTGACATTGGCACGATAATGTACTCTGCTGCAATGGTGATATGTCTATTGTGGACACATCATCGCTGAATCCAGTTACTGGCTGCAGAGGAGCAGATGATCATGCCGGACAGGAAGTAAACAAGCCGCAGACTGGAAGAGACACACAGAATAGAGTGTGCAGGACCAGAGCTGCGGAGAGCAGGCAAGTATGAATCTTTCCATAGCTGAAGGCACCTGTGAAAAGTTATCTATTCCCAGACAACCCCTTTAAGGCAAGCACTGAATATAGCACTTCCACCTTTTGCGTTTCTTTTATTCCCATTTACACTTGCACATGATTCTCTGCATTTCCAGGACATCCATATAGAGCTTTTCTCACTTCAAATTCATAGATTTCTTACAAGTATTAAGTATGTTTTCCAGTTATAAAATGCATAGTGCATTACATATTTACTTCCAGGAATTTAGAAAAGGTCAGTAATTTCTGAAATTATATTCCAATAAATATGGTTTAAATTCCAGTTTGAAGTTATCCCCTAGCCACAGGATAGGGGATTATTAGATCAGCGGGGGTCCTACCACTGGTACCCCTACCTATCACGAGATCAGTGGGGGTCCCAGTGGTAGGACCCACACAATCTAATAGTTATCCCCTATCCTGTGGCTAGGGGATAACTTTAAACAACTGGAATACCCCTTTAAATTCTAAGTAGCCCAATTACTTACATGTTGGTCAGAAAGAGCCCAATGTTACCACTTTATTACAGTAAAATTATTACTAAATTATTGGCCATTAATGAAGGAGTCGGAGTGTGATAAAATGCAGGAGTCAGAGCTTCGGCTTACCGACTCCACAGCCCTAATCCTCATTATGAGATTTATGGTCCTAACTGTTACATATGTTTTGTGCTTCTGATGTGTATTAGATCCTTTGTTCCTTTCTTTAAGACACCACTATTGGTAAAGTAAGACAGGCACCACAGCAAACAACAAAACTTAGAAAAATAGTTACATTTATTCCAGTATCTTAAAGATAGCTTACGATTTTATGTACAAGATAATTCTGACCTTTTAGTTCATGTTCCAAGAAATACAAGATAAGATCCAAGATAATACAAGAAATACAAGGGGATTATTAAAACGGAAACAGATGCTTTATTCGTAAAGATGTCACCTCTTCACCAACATGAGAAGAGGACACAAGCACCGGCTACAGTAGTCAACACATTGTTTTCAGGTCATTTATACACCACAAAACCAATAGATGGCTCTGCTGTAGATGCTAAGTACTGTACAAACAAGTAATGAGGTACAAACAGGAAAATAAAAATGATTAAATAAAAAAAAAAGGTACAAAATTAAATTTAAATTAAATATTAACTTAACAGTTTTTGTTAGAAAGCTGTATAAAACCGTACTCATTTCTACCACGGCCAAATCTGGAATCGGAGTATGACACAGGCTGCGACATTGCACCTGGTATGGCAGGAGATGGTCACAACTATTCTAACTGAGGTAGCGACAGACCACCAAGAAAATTTTGGCTGCCAATACCTGAGAAGTCACATTCAGTACTCATGTGGGTAAAATTGTATATTTTGGGGGTGTTTTTTTTCAGTAGCACCTGCAGGAACAAATTAGGAGGAATTAAAAAATAGGCCTGGATAGTAAAAGATTTTTTATAAGAAAACTCACAACAACAGCATATGTATGGCTGGAAGTAACGTATTTCGATTGTAAAGAAAAATGGCTATGCAAGTACATGCAGTCATAGGGACCCGTTGTATTTTTATTAGTGTATATCATTGCTCTCCAACCCATGTACTTCAGCTAAAGTGGAATCACAACTCCCAGCATGCCCTGCCACCACAGCTGGAGACAGACAGATTAGAGACCTGGCGTCCTATAAGGCCTCTTTCACGCGGGCGTGTGCGCCCCGTGGTCGTGCTGCGGGCCGCAATGCACGAGCATAGTCCGTGGGGCAGCCACTTGAATGGGTCCGCTATCCAGCCATTCCGCAAAAAGATAGGACATGTTCTATCTTTTTGTGGAACAGAAGTACGGGACGAAACTCCACGGAAGCACTCCATTCCGTACTTAATTCCGCACCATTCCACATCACCAGATTTGCGGACCCATTGAAGTGAAATGGGTCCGCATCCGAGAAGTGGAATGCCCACAGAACGGCACCCGTGTATTGTGGATCCGCAAATGCGGTCTGCAATACGGCAGCGGGGCGCACACGCCCGTGTGAAACAGGCCTAACAGGTTACATGATCTGTCACCACACACTTGCTTGGCTGTACTTGGAACTCGCATAGAAAAGACTGCAGAGCGCCAAGGATGTGCCGCCACCTCTCCGTCCACAGCAGTCAGGACATGGAGACAGGGCAGGACCCACATCTATCAGAAATGTATGGCATATGTGTGGATATGCTATAAATGACCACGCTGAGAATACCCCTTTAAAGAAAGGTTCATTGTGAGCGGTGTAAAAAACAAACAAAATGAGATCCAAGCTCTCCATTGATTTGGCTTTTGCCTCAGCAGCAAACACATCGCCAACAGTGATTACTGGAGCCTTTAAGACTTAACAAAGCGGACATGAGGCACGTAGAGCTTCATTTAACACAGGTTGAGCTGGCTTAAGTCTTCTTCTCATGTTGCCTGCACAACTTTCTTTTCCCACTGGTGACAAAGCACCTGTACATTATAGAACGTTTCTGCAAAATATTCTGCTCTTTTCCTTAGATTTCCCGCTATGGTCCATCTAAGATCCAAGTGAAATTGCTGCAGGAGGTAATGGATCATGCAGCTTTCTTCGTGCATGTGCCTGGCATGTCTTGAAGGTTAATTTTGGACCTAGGAAAAAAAAAAAAGTGCATTTCTTAATAAACAGAGATCTCACATGTGATCAAGAGAATAGACATATTAAAATATTAAATCCAGTGACAGTAATGCAATCTTGAAAGTCTTCCCTTCCCTGATCACTGTACAGTGCCGTCACGCGAGTGCTGGGTGTGATGTCATGAGATATAACAAATATCAGGTGGTGGAACATTTTGGGTTCACCTGCGGCATTTACATATTTTTTTTTACATTTTTAAATGAGTATCACTTAGGCCTCTTTCACACGAGCGTGGCGTGTGAGGGCCCGATAAGATGCGGGTGCGTTGCCTTAAAATGCACAATTTTTCTGTGCGAGTGCAAAGCGTTTTAATGCGTTTTGCGCGCGCGTGAGAAAAATCGCCATGTTTGGTACCCAGACCCAAACCCGGACATCATCACTGAAGTTCAGGTTTGGGTTAGGTGTTGTGTAGATTTTATTATTAATTAACATGATTATAAGGGAAAATAATAGCATTCTTAATACAGAATGCATAGTAAATTAGGGATAGAGGGGTTAAAAAAAAAAAAGTTAACTTACCTGCTCCATAGCTGCCGGGCTCTGTTCTATCTTCAGGACCTGGTTCATCACATGGTCCAATCACATGGTTCATCACCATGGTGAGGGACCATGTGATTGGACCATGCGATGTGACGTCACCACAGATCCTTAGCCGGCAGCTCAACATTACAGAAGAAGACAGAGATCCGCAACTACGCGATCAAGTGGACTCGGTGAGTTAATTTTTTTTATTTTTAACCCCTTACATCACTATTTTACTTAGCATTCTGTATTCAGAATGCTATTATTTTCCCTTATAACCATGTTATAAGGGAAAATAATACAGATGGGGTCCCCAGCCCGATTGTCTCCTAGCAAACATGTGTGAAAATTGCACATCATCCGCATATGCTGCAGAATATAGAGCATGCTGCGATTTTCACGCAACGCACAGCTCATGTGCACAGCCCCATAGAAATGAATGGGTCCGGATTCAGTGCGGGTGCAATGGGATCACCTCACGCATTGCACCCGCGCGGAATACTCGCCCGTGTGAAAGGGGCCTAACAGATGTGGTATCAGAAATGCAGTTTTCTATAGAAACAGTTGTAGAAAAAAAGTCTCAAAATGTTCAAACACAATTTCAGATTTTTCCAGTGTGACAGAACATAAAAATACAGAACACAAAATAGTGATCCATAAAATGATTACACCAACTAGGGCTGAAACGATTACTCGAATTAATCGATTAACTCGACACAAAAAAAATCCTCGAATCGATGACTCGTTTGTGCCATGTGACCACAGAGTGTGAGTGAAGAGCTTGCTATTACTCACGCTCCGTGGTTACCCGCCTGCTCGCACAACACTGCCTTGGATCCTGACGTACACACATCTTCAGGACATTTTAGTTCACGGGCGCTGAAGCTGGGCACTGATGGCTAGGAAGGGGAGTGGGAGAACTGATGGCAGTGGGGGGAGCTGATGGCAGTGGGAGGGGAAGAAGCTGGTGGAATTGGAGGGGGAGCTGATGGCAGTGGAAGGGGGAGCAGCTGGTGGAATTGGAAGGGGAGCTGATGGCAGTGGGGGGAACTGATGCACTTGGGCTGATCGCACAAGGGGGAACGAAGGGTGTTGGCAGGGGGTCTGAAGAGTTTTTATAAAGGAAAATAGTCTATTAATTCATATTTTCTTATTAGATTATTTGATTAATTGTAAAAATAAACGTAGAATACTCGATTACTAAAATAATCGTTTACTGCAGCCCTAACACTAACAGTGGGGAAACCAAAGTACTTTTAGTACAGGTTAGGGACCATTTATCTAGTTCATTTATATATTTTATCTTCAAAATTTAATGCAAAAGAAATGAAAATTCTATGCAGTATTACCTGTTGTGGACCATGTGGCTCTTGACTAGATGTCCAGCTGCCAAGGCAGCCAAAAGGGAAAGCTCTCCTGCCAATACTGTGCCACAGACAATCTGTGCAAGCTGACAGGCATTTTTGCCAGGGTATTCAGAGCTCGCTCCTTGGACTCCTAGCATCTGTACATAAAAATAGAATAAGGAAGAGTTTATGAATATAGTACGATTTAAGCTGTTCTATAAAAAAAAAAAAAATATGCATTACGTGACATATTTCCTCATTTTTGGTTTAACTAATGTCAATCAACACCACCACCAGATCACATCGTGCATTTACACTGCGCCAACAAGCAGAGAACTGCCCGCCTGTCAGTGGAGGTGAAGTGCTGCCTGATCTGCTGCCCAGAAACAACGATTGAAACTGATGAACGAGTGTTTTATTAAGTTCAATGGGTTATCTACAGCAGCTTTACATGGGGAGATTCGTTCGTAAACTGGTCTAAATGCACACTTACACACGTATTTTAAAGACAATAGTTGCATAAAAATGCAAATGGTTGGGGGATGTGAAAAATGCTGCATGCTTCAGTCAGGGGTCAATCATTATAAGGATTGTCGCACCAGGATGATCCCTTTTTCTTAAGCTGTGTTAGTGAATATGATCAGAGGAAGGTCCTCTGCCCGGAAACTGCTGCTATGAGCCATGCATTATAAGGATGGACATTCATCTAAATGCAGCCAGGTAATACTATATTAAGTCTGCAGCAACAGAAATGAAGGGTGGTAACTTCCAGGAGAATGAGAAATTAGTATTAGAAGGACACCGATATAAAACATCACGTAATTGTTAAAAGTAGAGATCTGCCGGTAGTTGAACAAAATGTTGTAAAATGAGTTTAAAAAATGAATGTGCGTACTTGTAGGCAAGCCTGTTGTGGGCCCAGGGTGGTCCCTCCTCCCACAGTTCCGATCTCTATAGAAGGCATTGTGCAGCTGATGTACAAGTCCTCATTTGTGGGACCTGTGGCCTCCATCAGGGTGATGCAGTTTGAGCTTCCAACATTTTGAGCGGCATCCTGCAAAACAAGATTGAAAATGCTGTTATAATGTAGAAATAACACAGTAAGATTTTATTTTTGTATTTTGTATATTTCCAACAACTGACCTGTCCGCAGGCAATGTAAATTGCAGTCACAATATTGGCCGCTTGTGCATTGTAACCTCCGATACTGCCAGCCATTGCAGAGCCAATCAAGTTCTTGTTGATGTTCACTTCAACCAAGGCGGCTGTAGATGTCTTCAGTAGCTGCAGATAAGAACGCAATTTAATGTCAGACACCAAAACCATGAGACATTAGAGAATTTGTACAAGATTAGAAGAAAGGGTCCACGTTTCCCCAGAAACAGCGCCACTCTCATATATGGTGAATGTCTGGTATTGCAGCTCAGATACATTCAAGATCTTTAAAATCCTGTACAAATACTCAAAACCTCCCAGAAAAAAATCTAAAAAATACAAATTAATGCTCCAAAATGAGCAATGACACTACTTTGTCTTCATCCCCTAATTTTGGAATGTGATGAAATTCCTTTTTACCTCTCGCACCACATTTGCTGGTATAGTAGCTTCACAAACAACAGATTTTCCTCTGCCCTCTATCCAGTTGATTGCAGCTGGCTTCTTGTCCGTACAGTAGTTACCGCTAACAGCAAGGACATGGAGCTCAGGAAATTCTTCTTGTAATCTGGAAAGCGCCTTCTCAGTGCCCTGTACCAATTACATCAAAATCTTCATTACACTCAGGAAACAAGAAGTGTCACAATTCCAGAAGTAGCGTGTGTTAGTTAACATACCTTTGATATCATGTTCATCCCCATAGCATCTCCGGTTTTGGACTGGAAGCGAATATAAAGATTTCGTCCAGCGACACTGGTCTGCAGTCTCCCAAGACGAGCAAACCTAGCAGAAAAGAGACACCAAGAAAACCAGTGAATTTTTGTGAGCATTTTAACCACATTTTGTTATAATGGTTCATAATAATGAAGTGGGTTAAAAAAAAAAAAAAACACACGAGGGGCTGACTAAGACCGCTAAATCCATTTCTTGGCAATAAAGGGAATCTGTGACCCTGATTTTGGACTATTAGGCCGATTTCACACGACCGTATGGCTATTACAGTGTTTTGCGGTCCGTTTTTCACGGATCTGTTGTTCGTTTTTCGTTTCCGTTGTGTTTCTTTTTCCGTTCCGTTTTTCTGTATGGCATATACAGTATACAGTAATTACATAGAAAAAATTGGGCTGGGCATAAAGTTTTCAATAGATGGTTCCGCAAAAACGGAACGGATACGGAAGACATACAGATGCATTTTCGTATGTGTTCCATTTTTTTTGCGGACCCATTGACTTGAATGGAGCCACGGAACGTGATTTGCGGACAATAATAGAACAAGACTCAAAATGTAGCAGAACGGAAATGCGGACATACGGAAACGGAAGGTTCAAGGAGTACATTCCTTTTTTTTTTTCCGGACCCATTGAAATGAATGGTTCTGTATACAGACCATATATGGAACGCAATAAACGGGCCGTATATGGAACGCAAAAAACGTTTGTGTGAACGAGCCCTTAGATAGAGTAGTAAGTGTATAGTATTTCAGAAGAAGACTCCAGATCACCATTTTTTATTTTCTCACTGCCCCCCATCCCCCAGGGTCAGCACTCAAATACACAGTCCAGACTAGTGCGCTGTTCTAACATAATGGAGAGGACTCAAGCGCATGCACAGCAGTCCTGACAATGTATTTCACTGCTGCTATTGGTGCTGACAGCAGCAGGAGGGGGGGGGCAATAGGGAACAAAAATTGTGATCTGGACTCCGTATCTGCAGTACTACACATATATTACTGTAGATAATTGTCCAAAATCAAGGTGACAGATTACCTACAAATGTCCATTGTAGGAAAACTTAGTTAAGAAAAGTTTGTGTCGATCCCAAGGTAAAATTCTTGTGGTTTTAGGAGACTAATGCTTACTTTTACTTGATTTGGTAAAATGTGTGCGCATGAAATATGGACTAAATTTCCACTTACCTGCTTGTGCTATCAAAGGTATCTTTTATAACTTTAAAACCCTCAGGACTGTCAAGCCAGTTCTTAACTTCAGCAGCATCGCATGCAGAAGGCAACCTGACAACTGGTCCACGAGTCATGCCATCAGCAAGGATACGGCTGTGGGCACCTCCACCCAGCTATGAAGAAAGGACAATAGAAGCTCAGTATTTGCCACTTACTGGCTCAAAATTGAAAAGGACTTTCTAAAGAAGGTTCTTTGAATAAATCTCACCAATATGGCTCTGCAGCCTCGGTTGGTGCTAGCCACAAGGCAACCTTCTGTTGTAGCCATAGGAACCTGAAACTCTTTATTATTCAGGAGGAGAGGACCTGCCACACCAACAGGGATTGGCATATACCCTATTACATTCTCACAGCATGCACCCATTACCTGGAAAACAAAATAATGCAGGCTTAACACATGAACTATAGCATGTAAATACTAGCAAAATAAATGTATGACCTATAAAAAAGAACCAGACACAGATGTAAAAATATCGACTTACCAAGGAGTAATTGTAGTTTTTGTAAGGCAAGTTCAACAGGGGGGATGACTGAGGCAGCTTGGGCGCCAGCATTTGCCTGCGAATAGCAACTCCTCTCTCCGGTGACTCCATCATGGACTCCAGCTTATAGGATGGGATGTGTTTAGCATTCACCAGCTTGATCACTTCCGCATCACTCAAGTACTGGGCGCCTTGCTACAAAGAACAGAGTGAGAAATCTGGTAAGTGATTCATTTAAGGAAACTGCAAAATACAAAGCTACATCTCTCCTTTTTAAATGTATTACGTCACTAATCTCCTCTGACTAAGGCCTCATGCACACGACCGTGTTGTTTTTTGTGGACCGCAAACCGCGGAACGGGCGGCCCATTGTAGACATGCCTATTCTTGTCCACAAAACAGACAAGAATAGGACATGCTATATTTTTTTTGCGGGGCCTCGGAACGGAGCAACGGATGCGGACAGCACACGGAGTGCTGTCCGCATCTTTTGCGGCCCCATTGAAGTGAATGGGTCCGCACCCGACCAGCAAAAACTGCGGCTCGGATGCGGACCCGAAAAATGGTCGTGTGCATGAGGCCTAAGTGCGTGTATGTGAAGCTTTTTCTCTACTGATCCCATCTGCAGAGAGATGTTCATGCTTGCACCTCTTCATTAGTAAGCAAATATTAAGAGGGATTATAAAAAGTGATTATCCTGGAGCTGAGATCTTGTTCAAGTCAGACACGTCCACTTTACATCACATCAACATTTCTCTTTTATACCACTGCGTTTCTAGCCCTGAAGCGGGGGCGGGTTATTGAGAGACTCATACATCTTTAAGATTATATATATATATATACACACACACACCATATAGCGGTACATGTAAAATGAACGTAACTAGTTTTAGATCAGCAATGTTATTTTTTCTCATGCAATTACCCTCTGCCCTCTTACCTCTGGGTTTTTCAGGATACGAAGACATTCATCAATGGGTCGGGGCTCTGTTGGTATATCAAAGTTTGTTTCCTTTTCCTCTTCACTTGAATCAGCTGACGATGAGGAGTCATCCAGTATAAAGTTACCTTTGGGTGAATTTTCAAGTGGCAATGGCTTTATGACCGCTTCTGAGAATGCACAGACAGAATTTAGTTAATTAAAAATAATAGGCAACTCAAAAGCATTTTAGATTAGAAACAAGAAAAAAAGTTTGTAATCATGGTTGTAGGTATACCTTTCTCTTCCTTTGATGAAACGTCTTCTACTTTACATTCTTTTGGGGTTGTTTCTGGCACCGATTCCATTCTGCAGCAATGCTCAACCTGCTTCTTCTGCACAGTGACTGGAGAGGTGATAGGGTTCTTCAAGGACAGGGTAGACTCGGTCTCCTTCTGCTCAAAAAATATGTACTTGACTGCCAGAAGAAGCGCAAGACCCAGTGTTATGACCTGTTCGATGTCCATGGTGATCATCCTGTGGAATACAGATAAAGCACTGTCAGATGTTTAGGCTTAAAGCTGATTCTTGTTAACTTTGGTGGACAATTTCATAAAATGCATAATTTTTACCTGTGTGACGAATTAAAAATAATAATAATAATAATAATAATAATAATAAAAATACTGCACTCACCTAGACAGATAGAATTGCCAGAGAGGCATGTTGGGCTCAATCCATTTTGGCATTGAATAGTCTAAGCCAATGGTAATCTTGTGATCTGAAATGGCAGTGCTGTTCTGAGGGGACGGTTCACTTATCCACCGACTGTGAGCGTGGACCAGGACCAGACCTAGGGACTGAATTGTAGCAGAATTTTTTTAATTTTAACCAAATTGCTTTAATAAAAAAAAAAATACAGAAAAAATTACAATGATCATCTATTTTCTGTCACGGTAAAACGGTGGTCCCACAACAAAATGCAAATGTGCTCACAGATAGCAATTAAAGATTACTACAGAATCCTTACCACAAAGTACACAAGTCAAAGACAAAATCCATTCCCAAAAATGGATGCAGCTGAAGAGGAGCGACACTCACCATGATCATCTTCACTCTCTGTGTGACAGGGTTTGGCTTGTTGTCTTCCTCCTCTTCCAACACATTTCCAAACTTAGTAAGCTGCCAGATTGGACGCCCCTCCCTGCTTTCCCTGGAAAACTGTTAAAAGATGAAAGAAAGTTCTTCATCTACAATACGTATACCTCCAGGCTACAGAATAAACTGGGACAACTATCATGCGTGATTATTAGCTGTTGTTAAGGTGCGTTTACACTGCGCCGACAAGCAGATGATTTTTGGGAAGGAGGCGTTCCTTCTCGACAATGGGCTGCTGTTCAGTGAAGGTGAAGCGCTGCATTTACATACAGTGATCGCCTGAGCAGTAGGAGGAAGAGTGATGTCTATTGCCATTGCTCGTCCTCATACAGCCGCTTTGTTTCTGTGATTTGTGGCCCCTTTAGACTGGGAGATTATCGGGCCGTGTAAATCCAGCATAAGATGAGGGACTGCAGCTTTAAAACACTCACCTCCAGCACCAATGACACGCAGGCTGGGAAAAACGTTATGAAGGCAAAATAGTTTGCTAAGATGGACATGCAGCCAAAACAGCACATTATCTCCAACTGGCGAACGCCTGCATAATGAGGATAATTTCACATGTAAATTACAGGTAATAACAGGATGAACAATATAAACATAATCACAACAAAGATATGAAGACTGAAAAAAATTTAAGCTCTAGAATCCTTTAATGTAATTGAGCCCCTTTAATGCAGATATCACACCTGCGTTCATAGACTCGTTAGAAAATGGATAATGGGTAACAATGTGCAAACGTCAGTTGTCACAAGCCATCATATGTTTGGCTGCCTTTGCTTTAATTGCATGTGAATTGTAAACCTAGAACAATTCTATATGTGCACCGACCCTATGTACTCTGAACAATTCCTTGATACATTTTGAGACTGTTAAGCCAAGACTAACTTATAACTGGATGTAAGAAAACTCTAAGGCTGCTGTCACAGTGTACATGTGTGTCAAATGTATCTACAGGCCCTCCATCTTACCCGACGAAGCCAAAAGAGCATCTGTTTGACCTCCGTTAGTCGGGTATACTTTTTTTTTTAACGTTGTAAGAATAGCACATACAGAGGCTGCCAGCAAAAAAATAAAATCATACACTGCATGGCATGCGCCTGTTAACATAGGGGCCCACGGGTGACAAATGCCACTGTATGCCTATACAGTGGCATCTGTCGAAAGTATATGTTGGAGAATCCATCCCCCCACTCTCCCCCCCAGGTGACGCTTCTCAGGCAAGACGATGCTAAAGGAAGATGTTGTGTGTATTATTCTGCTACTAACCTGACATTGTTCCCACTCCAATCACTAGACATTCAACAAGCGCATCCAGGGTGAATGTAGGCCCCAGGATGGCCATGCCACGAGCAATGTTGTCTCGAACATCGTCCTGGAAAAGGAATCAGGTAAATTTACGAGCGTGATTTACATACAGTGAACCCAAATGTTTGCTTACTGGCATGATTTAGGTGCTCACCTGTGAGTTGGAGCTAAGGGGCAATTTAGCTAATGCACTGGCCTTTGAGAGATCAATAAGCAGCAGGAAAAAAGGAAGAGCCTCACTGCAGAAGACAAAAAAGAAAAAAGTTACATATACATATAGATGGCAAAAAGATAAAATGGACCAACAGTGACCTGGGTGCTATACTTACTTCAAGCCTGTCAGTTCTTTATCCAGGAAATTAATGATCACTGTGCTGAAGACAAAGCTTGAAAAGATGGTGAAGAGGCCAGCAATACCTGAAACGTGATTAAATGTCAATGACAGAAGCAGATCAATCACACTGGATTATGGAGCTCAAAGGACACATATACTCACCTAAAATGTATTTAGATCCAAGCTGCCTGAGGTTCTGAAACTGAAAGTAGATGTAGAGGATGGCAATGCACCGTGTGATGGTTAAGATGATGATGTCGCTGCTTAGTACATCCTGGAAAAAATGTGGGGTAAAAAAAAAAAAAACATGTGAAGAGGCCACAGGCAAGTCATGTTAAATAAATACACACCGTAGAAGAAATAATACATACGGTAATATGCTCCTCCATATTAAAGTACTAGCACCAAAGGTTGTGGACACTTTTGGGAGCATTATTATTATTGCAATCTAATAATTTGGGGCTAATAAAAAATAATTTTTTAACAGTTTTTTTTTTAACAATATTAGAAATTTTCAGTTTCCCTTCTACAGTTTTGTGTTTCAGTACAGGCTCCCTGCTTCACTCTGACTCCATCAGAGAACTGCTCTGATGGTCTGATCTGTAGCCCTTACAGCTCATAAACACTAACTAGTGCTAAACTGGTATCGGTTCGATAAGAATTTAGCTTAAACAAGTGTTTATGTACTGTCAGGAGTTCAGAGATAAAGGCTACAGATCCAGGGGACAAAGCAGCCTTCTGATGGAGTAAGTGTGAAGCAGGGAGCCTGTGCTGAAACTGAAAGCTGTAGAAGGACAACTGTTAAATGTTTAATAAAGACCAACTGAGAAAATGATTTTTAGCCCCAAATGAGTAAAATGCAATAATATAAATGCCCCCAAAGCCTTTAAGACTATCTCTTCCTCACAAAGGCTTATTTCACCTGATATCATCCTGTCTGACATCTCACACAAAAGCGTTACATGCCCATGAGTGTGTTTTACAGAAATGCATATAAAGCATTATCTGGAGGCTGGATTCACACTATAATAGCAGAAAATACCAACGTCCATGTCATACCCATATAAAACTAAGTACAGAGAATAATGCAGGGATGCCAAATTACTCTATAATAACTTCCACACACATGAATGGGGATCTAGCCAATTTTTAGGTGGCTTCTGCTAGGATTTCTAGAGCCCTACAGTAATGTAAAGTAAGACTTTATATGGCAAAGTGTCAGAACTTACTTCATCAAACTTGGGGCACTCATAGTTCCAGCCGCAGATCTTATCATTCCCTGTGAACATGTTCATTGACATCATGCAGATGGTGATGGTCACCGTACCCACGATGACCTCCCAGGGATGGGAAGCCACAAACTGGCCATGCATGCGAAACAATCTGGACAACATCTTCACGGCTACTGGTGACCTAGGGAAAGAGGAGAGGATTATTTCCTTCCAGTTCAATAACCTCACATGCCCTGTATGAACAGGAGAAACCAGAGACTGCTTACTTCTTACAACCACAGCATCTAATCTCAGAAGATCAAATGTACAAATGTACAGTGCTACTTCTACACCCCACTGCTGGACCCAGCCACTTTAAATTCCGGAGTTGGGAATACCCCTTTTATAATGATAAAGGCTGATGTCCACAGTAAAGTATTCTTATAGTTTGTGAACAGGAGGCGGTCAGGCTTTACTGCAAACTTGCTCAGTTTACAGCAGGGCTTTCAGTTCAAGATCCCAATGACTTTCACTTTCTCTCCTGGACGTAACATCAGCTTGTCCTTCAGGACCTCCTGTCTGCATCAGATATCATCTACATTCATCTGAATACACAATCCACCTTGACGAGTGACTACTCAGGGCCTTGAAGTCTGTACTTTTCACCTGGTTTACATATAACAGAGATACGTACAGTTACACATTACTGCAGAGATGGCCAACCTGCGGCTCTCCAGCTGTTGTAAAACTACAATTCCCACCATGCCCTGCTGTAAGCTGATAGCTGTAGGCAGTATAGGCATGCTGGGAGTTGTAGTTTTGCAACAGCTGGAGAGCCGCAGGTTGGCCATCCCTGCATTACTGGAACCTTTCTACATACTAATCATTATCATTTTGTCATTGGACCCAATCGGCACCAAGTTCAAGAACATACAGATTCCCAATGAACACTGGGGTCATACTTAGAAATTCTTGTTAATCTGATCTACGAGGACAACATTATAGAGCTCATCACTTTCTCCTATGACATCTGGAAAGAGTACAGAGGAGAGCGACTAAACTGATAAGGGGCATGGAGGGTCTTAGTTATGAAGAAAGATGAAAAGATTAAATTTATTTAATCTTGAGAAGAGACGTCTAAGGGGGGACATGATTAACCTATACAAATATATAAATGGGCCATACAAAAAATAGGGTGAAAAACTGTTCCATGTAAAATGCCCTCAAAAGACAAGGGGGCACTGCCTCCAACTGGAGAAGAAAAAGTTCAGTCTCCAGAAGCATCAAAGCTTCTATACTGTAAGAACTGTGAATCTGTGGAATAGACTTCCTCAGGACGTGGTCACAGCAGGAACAGTGGATAGTTTTAAAAAGGGTTTAGACGAATTCTTAAAAGTAAACAACATTAATGCTTATGAAAATGTGTAGAAATCTGAGTCTCACTTCCTTCTGGGATTCGCATCCCCGCCTATCCTTTTTTTAACTTGATGGACATATGTCTTTTTGTAACCGTATTAACTATGTAACTATGTAACAGACATAAATGGCACATCAGTGCTCCTGACTACATCTCAAAGGTGCTGTATAAGATTGGTGGAGGACAATTATGTCCCATCAGAGTCAGAGTCGTCCTGAATGCCAACGTATTTCTTTTTCATTGATGACGCCTTTCCAGCAAACACATTTTTGTATTTAATCTTAGCCTTTTTTGTTCCATCTAAATTGCAATAAAAAAAAATTCATTCTGGAGACATATGTAACCTTCTCCTCTACTGAAGGACAAGTGGTAGACACACAATGTAAAAGCAATCATATTCCATGAAAGAGATAATACATTTCTAATAACTCTCTTCACTAGTGACAAATCACCCTAAACGAGATCTTAGATCATAGGATACATGATATCATATCAATACCTTAGACGCATATCCCCAATTGGAAATAAAGGAGCAGAACTGTGAGTAGTCACCAAGATGAGGGTGCGTGCTTCCCAAAGACTGAACTCCAAGGTATAAGACAAGTAAAATAAGCAGCTCCACGTAGAAGGCTAAATACTGTGCAAATTTATTCACAGATTACGTTTCCGCTCCTCATTGGAGACATTTACATGCAAAGTAAATCAATGTTACAGCTTACAGTCACACCCATGTCACGAATTATAATGACAAAAAGATGTACCAATAAACTGTAGTACATAATACATAATTGCTCTTCATGATAAGTGGACGCATCATAAATTCACCTGAATGCATTTCATGCGAAGCGCAGAGTTGATCGGTTAATTTTTCTCTGTATTCAATAAAAATAAAAAAAAAGAATAAATCAGTATAATATAATAGTATGAATACAGATTTCATATCCCATGCAAAGTCAACTTAGTCTAGATCAGGGGTGTCCAAACCTTTTTGAAAGAGTGCCAGATTTGATGAAGTGGACATGTGCGAGGGCCAACCATTTTGCCTGACATTCTTTGAACCATTAAAATTAAATGCAAATTAACATTTTCATTTGACTCACAGGCTCTTCAACTTTTCACTGCGGTCGCGCCCTGTAAGCGTGTCGTATGTGCTATGTCTCGACTGGTAGTGTCCCTTGACATTAAATTCCTTATAAACAGCCACAGTCTCTATTCCACTTTCCACCTGTCCTGGAACCGCGTCCCTCACTGTCAACTTTTCGTTTCTTATTTGTAGTTGCCATTATAAAAATTGGCCGGAAGGGGAGAAGTTATGGGGAGAGTACTAGGAGCACAATCAGATAATCAAATTATAGCACAGTGACGGACAGTGAGGGGTTAATGAAGGGTATGACAGCTTGCTACCACAGATTCCTATAATGCTCCCTTGTCTGCTTTATTATACAATTATCCTGAGTTCATAGCCCTTATGGTCGCCCTTGTGGCTGTGTGAGGGGAGAAGGAAAGGCCAAATATAGATCTTATGGCCCCCCAGTGAGTCCCCGAGCGCTGCTTAGGACCTTGGATCTCTCTCAGCGGGACTTGATGTTATCAGCCGGCGCAGGGAGAAGGAAAGCCCACATACAGTATATATCTTACAGATGCCCCCAGTGAGTCCTCAAGCACTGCTCAGGACTCCTTTGATCTCTTACCGCGGGACTTGACGTCATCAGCCTGCACAGGGAGAAGGAAAGCTCAAATCTCGCGACGTCCGAGATCTCGCAAGATTAGGGCTTTCCTTCTCCCTGAGCCCAAAGCCCAAATCTCGCGATATCTCGGACGTCGCGAGATTTGGGCTTTCCTTCTCCCTGAGGCGGCTGACGTCAAGCCCCGCGGTGAGAGATCAAAGGAGTCCTGAGCGGTGCTCGGGGACTCACTCCGGGGGCCATAAGATCTATATTTGGCCAACTTAGCTGTGGGGCCTTATCAATCCGGAACGCGGGCCGCAATTGGCCTGTGGGACGGACTTTGGACATGCCTGGTCTAGATTCACACGGAGCTCATGATCCGGCAGAGGAACAGCCTTCCAGATCTCTCTCTTCTGGCATTGCCGGAGGCTTAAAGGGGTTGTCTCGCTTCAGCAAATGGCATTTATCATGTAGAGAAAGTTAATACAAGGCACTTACTAATGTATTGTTATTATCCATATTGCTTACTTCTGCTGGCTGGATTGGTTTTTCCATCACATTATACACAGCTCGTTTCCATAGTTATGACCACCCTGCAATCCATCAGCAGTGGCCGTGCTTACACACTATAGGAAAAAGCACCAGGTTGTGTGCATTCCCCTGGTCCCGACCACCAGAGCCGATGTGCAAGCACGACCACCGCTGCTGGATTGCAGGGTGGTTTTAATCATGGAAACGAGCAGTGTATAATGCAATGGCAAAGAAGGCAATATGGAGAATCACAGTACATTAGTAAGTGTCTTGTATTAACTTTCTCTACATGATAAATGCCATTTGCTGAAGTGACAGAACCCCTTTAAACGCTGCGGCCCAGCCCCATTAGGGGCTCATGCACACAACCATATATATTTTGTGGTCCGCAAAATACGGATGACGTCCGTGTGCATTCCCTATTTTGCAGAACGGAAAATCTGGCCCCTAATAGAACAGTCCTTTCCTTGTCCGTAATGCGGAACGGACATACGGAAACAGAATGCACATGGAGTAACTTCCATTTTCTTGCTGACCCGTTGAAATGAATCGTTCTGCATACGGTCCGCAAAAAACCCTGAACGGACATGGAAAGAAAATACGTTAGTGTGCATGAGCCCTAAACTATAATGGGGACCGTTAACCTAGCCTTGTTAACCTTTATTGAATCGAGCACCATATTGCTGGTATATAAGAGTGATCTGGATCAGAGTGCCATTTACCATAAATGTCTGATCCGAAGTCCATAATAAACATGGCTCGCGGCCCCTCAGTTTTGTTACTGAGCAGGCGTAGTTTATCACGTCTCCATACATTGGATCAAGCATGCGCAGCAGGGAGTTCTGCGAACCTCTCTAGATGAGCGCAGTTTGGTGTTAAATGTTTTCCGGACACAACTGGTATTACAAAGTGAACCCCCAGCACTAATTTTTTCAACTCAGTCAGGGGTGTGGGGCGTTGGACTAGCACCGATCAGATATTGAAGGACCGTGAAACCCCTTTAACACTTTTTGTATTGGATAAATGTATGATAATGACGATTACAACAAAATATGATATGGACGCTCTATATAAATATTAAATACATTAGACATTTGAATAAGGAACAAGTATTTTTATCCTGTTTGCACACTTATTTGGAATTACATTTTGTCCTATGGGTGTATATAGCAGTGCCGTAACACTCTGCATAAAAATGCTAACAATGAGGAGCTGAAACGTTGCCTGTGAACCTGGGCGAAAAAATCTACACCGTATATGACTTTATGTATGGAACTGCTGCATTTTTATCATTACTACATTAGATATACACTGTATCTTATTACCCTCACCAATAATTAATGAGGGACATTCACATAGACTGGCGTGCCCATATGCCAACCTTGATATTCCTGCACTGGCCTCAGATGGGTCTATTTTATTAAGATGCAAATACCTCTTAAAGGGAACCTGTCACCTGGATTTTGGGTATAGAGCTAAGGACATGGGCTGCTAGATCGCCGCTAGCACATCCGCAATATCCATTCCCCATAGCTCTGTGTGCTTTTATTGGGTCAAAAAAACTATTTTATATATATGGAGTGCAACCACACTATCATCCAATAAAAAGATCAATTTTATTCATATCTCAATTAAAAAATGACATATTATACAAAACATAAGTATAAATTAGCATTAACAACATGTCTAACATTAAGCTCTCCTTTAAAGCAGGACGTGAAATGGAATTTTTGGATATAAAAATCAAGGCCGATGACGAGGGAAAACTGCACACTGAGATATACAGGAAAACAACTGCTGTTAATTCTTTGTTGCACGCTAACTCCGCGCATCCGAGATCCACAATTGATGGGATTCCAAAGGATCAGTTTATACGACTCAAAAGGATATGTTCGAATGAAATCAATTACCTTGAGGAATCTGAGAAATAAAAAAATCGGTTCAAGGAAAGAGGGTACAGCAATAGACAGATAAAAAAGGGAGTCCAAATAGCGAAAACACGCAAAAGGGATAAACTACTATGCCCGAATGAGGAGAATAAGATCGGAAAAATGACATCCACCTTTAACCAAGATATAAGGTTCATTACCAACTATAATAACCAGTGGAAACACCTACATGAGATTTTGAATAGGCATTGGAGTATTCTTAGGACTGACATAAAACTAACCAAATGCATCCCAGAGAGACCTTTGCTGACGGCAAGACGCTCTAAAAATTTAAAAGACACATTAGTCCGCAGCCATTATATACCTGGGCGAAAAATTGATTCCCGAACAATGATCAAGGGGTCTTATCCTTGTGGCGCATGCAAGGCAAGCGCCAACATTGATAAGTCGACTCAATTCACAGACTCTGATAAAAGTAAAATCTATGAAATCAGAGAATATATTTCCTGTCTGTCCACTGGGATTATATACTATGCGGTCTGTCCATGTGACAAAATTTATATTGGTCTAACTACAAGAGAGTTTCGCAAAAGGATACGAGAACATGTGCGGGACATAGAAAAGGTCAAAGAGATCACAGACCTTAATGAATTAAAAACCCTCCCCAAACATTTTAAAATCCACCATCAAAGTAATCCAAGTGGACTACGGTTTAGAGGCATAGATAAAGTACATTTGGGGATCAGAGGGGGCAATTACAGTAAAATCTTGGCCCAGATTGAGACGAGATGGATATTTTGTCTCAAAACTCTGACCCCCAAGGGACTAAAAGAAAGTTTTGACTTTGGTTCCTTTCTCTGAACAGTGACATTGTTTTAGGGGTGGAATGGGATTTATACCCATTTTTTATTATATAATTTCTTTTGTTTTTGGATGAATTTATATGCATATTAATATTTGTTTTATGTCTTTCTAGTTTGCCGACTCATTGTGAATATTGATGTTCTCCATGATCTATCATTACTTGGAACCTCATATAATATTTGATGATCCATGGTTTTGGAGTCTTAAGCTGTGGTCCTTTTAAATATGTATTTATTAAATTAGTAATAGACTATTATTATAATCATGTATGCACAGTTTTTAGTATTACTATTTGTTATAATTTAGATTTCATCAATATTATGCACTGTATAATTATGCACTTATAATTGTGATTTATATATCTAGCACTTTAAATTAATCAATTTGTATTTTGGTCATAATCAAATTAATATATAATATGTGGTAATCATGGTATTTATGAATTGTCAATAATAATATATGCACTGTAGGGCAGGAATATTGTAATTTTAATATTGTTGCTATACCTAATATTGCACTTGCACTTTTGTATTATATTATGGCAATAATTGCCTTGTGATTTGTAATGGATACTATTGGAGTCTTCTGTAACATATAGGATCCAAGTATTAGACCTTCCCAAATGCACTGAACAGATACATATGAATGTTTCTAATGGTTACAACTGTTGCGATTTACCCGCGTCATGTGTGCGCATGTCCACTCGGTCCGCGCGGCTGCTTCGGCCGTTCCTCTCTTGCGTAGGTCTGGTGGTGGCGATGGCGATCAGCATCATAGCTGTGTGACCGCCCTCTCCTCCATTGGCCTCAGGGGAAGGGCGGAAGTTTTAGGACGTGGCGGACGCTGACTGGCCATGCGCCGCTCTAGTGACGTAGGATCATGGGATACATCATATGATCGAAATCAGAGCACTTGATAGGTGAGTGGCCGCTTTTTAAACCTTCCCCTTCCCCCCGATTATCAACTCCTCCTGAGGAAGCAAATTGTACGCAAAACGCGCGTTGAGGAGCGCCTTCACCCTGCCAGCAGCCCCTGCTACATTGGTATGTCTCACCTTGATTCTGTGCACCCCTCGGTTTTTTTGACCCATGCGCTTTGAGCCCTGGCAGTGTGGCTATTAGTTGTAAGGGAGGCTCACCTGTATTTGAGATAGGCTTTTGCATCGCATACCCCTGTTTTTGACTATACACTAGGAAATTTTGTTCCATGGATAACAGATTAAGGGGGTATATTATTGAACATTATTAATATGGGTGTGCTGACAGGGTGATGCATGACTGTGTTATGTCCCTGCTAATTTATACTTATGTTTTGTATAATATGTCATTTTTTAATTGAGATATGAATAAAATTGATCTTTTTATTGGATAATAGTGTGGTTGCACTCCATTTTCGTTGTGTAGTTTCATGTATTGAGGGAGTGTACCTCCATGGTTAGAGACCCCATGTGATTTTAATATTTTATATATATGTAAATGAGGCAAGTAAGAAGCCCAAGGAGCTGTTACTAACATTTCCGCAGCCCAGCCACGCTCACTGTGAAGGAGCCCAGCAACGCTCGCATCCTTCGAATCTCCTCCTTGTTCCCCGACATTACAAAGCTAGAGCGCCGTAATCTCGCGATGTGCGAGCTAGGGCATGCACAGTGTCGGCATAGTGTTCCTTCCCTGTGCTGGCATGAGCCTCAGGGAACGAACTGCGCATGCACTAGCTCACGCATAGCGAGATTACGGCGCTCTAGCTTTGTGACGTCGGGGAGCAAGGAGGAGATTCGGAGGATGCGGGGCGGTGCTGGGCTCCTGCACAGTGGGCGTGGCTGGACTCAGAGTCAGAGAACGCTGGACTCATCTCTCAAGCATGGAGGAGACAGGATTCATCTAAGGTTAAATTACATATCTATAAAATCGTTTTTTTGACCCAATAAAAGCACAGAGAGCTATGGGGACTGGATATTGTGGATGTGCTAGCGGAGATCTAGCAGCCCATGTCCTTAGCTCTATACACAAAATCCAGGTGACAGGTTCCCTTTAAAGCGGTTGTGCAGTCAGTTTGTATTGATGACCTATCCTCAGGATAGCAAAAAAAACAGAAGCTGACAGCAGCATGTCCAAATGAGCAATGCTTGATAAAGGCTACTGAGTAGCTGAAACGTTGCACTTTTTTGTATATGGAAGTTTGGTGAATAAAGGACCCTCATTTGGACATGCTGCTGTCAGCTTCTGTTTTTTTCGCTGATCTGTTGACCATTGAAGATCGGTGGTTTGGACAAGCTGATGCATTCCGAGGGAGTCATATAAAGTACATGGTGCTGCTCTGTATTATTTGTTACTACTATCCTCAGGATCGGTCATCAATATCTGATCTTTGGTGATCCGACATCCAGTACCCCCTGCTGATCAGCTGTTTGAAGAGTAGGTGGCGCTCCAAGGGAGGACTACTTCTTCTTCATTACAATGCCCATTGTCTCAGATGTCTTGGAGACGCAGTGTAATTACTCCGTTTACTTGAATGGAGCACCACTAAAAGGCATGGGCAGCACGGTGGTTCAGTGGTTAGCACTGGTGTCTTGCAGTGCTAGGGTTCTGGGTTTGAATCCGACCAAGGACAACATCTGCATGGAGTTTGTATGTTCTCCCTGCGTTTGCGTCGGTTTCCTCCCACACTCCAAAGACATACTGATAGGGACCTTAGATTGTGAGCCCCACTGGGGACAGTTGGATGCTAATGTCTGTAAAGCACTGCGGAATATAGTAGCGCTATATAAGTGCATAAAATAAATAATAAAAGGGAGAAGAGGAAGCAGCACTTGCATTGTGTGCTGCCTCCTCTTCAAACAGATGTGGCGAAACCCCACGGATCCTGAGGATAGGTCACCAATATATACTGCCTGCACAATCTCTTTAATACATTAGTGACCAAGCACATTTTTTAAAAATTGCATTCCAAGAGCTAGAACTTTTTTGTTTTTTCATAAATGTACTTGTAGGAGGTCTTATTTTTTGCAGGACAAGTTATAGTTTTTAATACACCATTTTAAGTACATGTAATGATTGATTAAAGCCAGCCGTTTAGCTAAAACCCCCTTTGTTTACGTCAGTAAAAACACGTATGGGTGGTCACTAAGGGGTTAATACATTAGGTGTTTGAAGAGTGCCAGAAATGTTGGGACAAACTTCAGCTATAACTTCCACTAGTTTCTGGTAAAAGTTAGGGCTCATGCACACGACCGTAGTTATGGTCCGCATCCGAGCCGCAGTTTTTGCTGCTCGGGTGTGGACCCATTCACTTTAATCGAGCCGCAAAAGATGCGGACAGCACTCCGTGTGTTGTTCGCATCCGTTGCTCCGTTCCGAGGCCCCGCAAAAAAAATATAGCATGTCCTATTCTTGTCCGTTTTGCGGACAAGAATAGGCATGTCTACAATGGGCTGCCCGTTCAGTTCCGCAAATTGCGGAAGGCACACGGGCAGCTTCCATTTTTTGCGGATCCTCTGTTTGTGGACCACAAAAAACGGCACGGTTGTGTGCATGAGGCCTTACAGTAAATCCAGCAGGCCACACAAAGCAGCCCTGCCTCTTTCTTGACACTTAAAAAGTCACAAATTACGGCAGACAATTGTGGCACAAATGTCCCCCCATTGAATCTTCTCTATAATTTCTACATCACCCATGTCAGAAAGGTAACCACAAATTCCCAGCATTCTTTTCATTTATGGGGGGCCCGTTCTTGAGACAGGGGCAGGGCCAGAAGTGGGCCTGCACCTACTGGACAGTTATGGGATATTCTGTCGCATAAATGTCCAGGTGGAACAACCCTTTCAGTTTTTTTTTTCATTATTTCAACACCATCCCTGCTGTCAGCCATAGAATAAATTGAACTGATAACCCCTTTTAACTGCATAGCCCAAAAAAAAATACATTCTAGCTTTAAGAGGTTCTGTGGTCCCAAGGTCATTTTTTTATGTGCTCCTAAGGCCCCTAAAAATGCATATTTATGCCCCCAAACACCTTTTTTTCATGTGGTGCCTCTCCCTTTCTGGGCATCAGAGCGGCTCAGCAGGAATGTTTACATTCAGCACTTCCTGTTTACCACAGGAAAAACAAACCTAACTTGCTGTGCAGAGTGAGGAGCCACAGGCTGGCCCCGCCTGCCATACGGTCCAGTATGCAGCAGCCATACCCCGCTTCATCTTATGTGGCCATGTAACCAAACCCTAACATGAATCCTGCTATTATCCTTATATGCATTGCTGGATAACATCAGTGCCCCCCCCCCCCATCCCCACACAGGTGATTCCCTCACCAACTGCACTGAACAGCCTGAACCACCCAGCACACCAAAACACATCTGTATCTAATTCTATTATGTGTGATACTGCCTGCTGATCTGTGTATCTAATCCCATCTTGTTTGCTACTGTCTGCTGAAGGTTGTATCTAAGTCTGTCATGTCCAATACTGTCCGCAGTGCCTCTATCATGTGCAAAACATGAGCCTGTATCAAAGCTGCTCATGTTAGATATCAACTGCTTAGCTGTGTATCTAATCCTATCGTTTGATACAGTCTTGTGCAGTGGGTATCTAAACCTATCATTTATGATACATTGCACTGCAGGGCCTGCAACGGCCAGGGAGGCAGAGAACGGGACACTGCCAGAAGAAGAGTTCATCTGGAGTGAGGCCACGTGACCGGACTCCGGAACGAGAAATCAACAGCGTGGCGGAGGGTAAGTATAGAAGCTTTAAGTGACTGAACTAATGAGTTTCATAGCTCATAGTAACTAGTGCAGGGATCAGCAACCTCTGGCACTCCAGCTGTTGTGAAATTACAACTCCCAGCATGTATACTTGCTCAGCTTTTCTCAGAAATCCCATAAAAGAGAATGGAGCATGCTGGGAGTTGTGGTTTCACAACAGCTGGAGTGCCGAAGGTTGCTGATCCCTGAACTAGTGGATTGTTAGAGAGATTTAAAAGGGTGATCTATGATGACCCAGGGGCCCGTATATGGTTCTTGCACAAGGGCCCCTAAGGCTGGGTTCACACTTGAGCGCATTTTATATGCGCGTTTAACGCGCGTTTTTGTCGCACGTTTTTATGTGCGTTTTTTGCAATAGTAAACGCGCGTTTGACGCGCGTTTGTGTGATTGACTGCAGTGTCCTATGGCCACAAACGCGCGTCAAAACGCCCCAAAGAAGCTCAAGAACTTGTTTGAGAGTAGGGCGTTTTTCAGCGCGTTCAAACGCGCTGTAAAATGCTCACGTGAGAACCAGGGCCATAGGGAAGCATTGGTTTTCATGTGTTGAGCGTTTTACAGCGCGTTTGAACGCGCTGTAAAACGCTCAACACATGAAAACCAATGCTTTCCTATGGCCCTGGTTCTCACTTGAGCGTTTTACAGCGCTGAAAAACGCGCTGTAAAACGCCCTACGCTCAAACAAGTACTTGAGCTTCTTTGGGGCGTTTTGACGCGCGTTTGTGGCCATAGGACATTGCAGTCAATCACACAAACGCGCGTCAAACGCGCGTTTACTATTGCAAAAAACGCTCGTCAAAAACGCACGTCAAAAACGCGCGTTAAACGCGCATATCAAAGACGCTCAGGTCTGAACCCAGCCTAAGGGTCTGTCCCCACCCCTACCTGAATGCTTTGATGCTGTCTCACCACCAGGGAAAAAAGCGTCAACAACTACACAAAACAATAAAGGGGGCAGAACCCATCCCTTTCGTGTGCCTCTTATAATAGAAAATAAAATAGAAAAAGACCCAAAAAAAACCTTCTCCCCCTTTCCCTGGCCAATAGATAGTCAAACATCAGCCTCACCCACCTAACTAATTCTTCTGGCACTCCAAATCGGTCTAAAATTGCCCACACTGAGTCAAATACTTTAACTGAAGCCCTCTAGGAATGGATGGGGTTAAATTCTGAATAATCTGTGCATAAGGGACCAGAGGTCGGGGATTCCCAGTGATGGAAAGTTCAGCTCTAAGATATCCAAATGCTGTCATGTTCTCTCCACTCAGCAGCTCTGAGGGATTAGAAATACAAAGGAGAATTGGACTTCCCCAGATTCCTAGATTACAGGCTGGAGGAGCTGGTCTGGAGCCGTCTGTCACAGGACACGGTCAGGAAGCTTCTGACAGATCATTACATGCTCCTGACTAGGGCTGCAGTAAATCATTATTTAAAGGGGTTTGCCACTCTCCAAGTATTTGCTACTACTGTGTGGGAGGCAGGAAAAAAAGTTAGGCCTCTTTCACACGGGCGTCATGGATTTGGGCCGGATAAGATGCGGGTGCGTTGCGGGAAAATGTGCGATTTTTCCACGCGAGTGCAAAACATTTTAATGCGTTTTGTACGCGCGTGAGAAAAATCGGCATGTTTGGTACCCAAACCCGAACTTCTTAACAGAAGTTTGGGTTTGGGTTAGGTGTTGTGTAGATTTTATTATTTTCCCTTATAACATGGCAAATTATAGCATTCTTAATTAAAAATGCTTAGTAAAATAGGGCTGAAAGGGTTAAAAAAAATATTATTTAACTCACCTTAATCCACTTGTTCGTGCAGCCCGGCTTCTCTTCTTTCTTCTTCTTTGAGGAAAAGGACCTGTGGTGACGTCACTGCGCTCATCACATGGTCCGTCACATGATCCATCACCATGGTGATGGATCATGTGATGGACTATGTGATGAGCGTAGTGACATCACCACAGGTCCTTTTCCTCCTGGACAGCAAAGAAGAAGACAGAAGAGAAGCCGGGCTGCGCGAACAAGTGGATGAGGTGAGTTAAATTATTATTATTTTAACCCCTCCAGCCCTATTTTACTAAGCATTCTGTATTAAGAATGCTATTATTTTCCCTTCTAACCATGTTATAAAGGAAAATAATAATGATCGGGTCCCCATCCCGATCATCTCCTAGCAACTATGCGTGAAAATCGCACCGCATCTGCATTTGCTTGCGGATGCTTCCGATTTTCACGCAGCCCCATTTACTTGTATGGGGCCTGCGTTGCGTGAAAAACGCACAAAATAGAGCATGCTGCGATTTTCACGCAACGCACAAGTGATGCGTGAAAATCACCGCTCATGTGCACAGCCCCATAGAAATGAATGGGTCCGGATTCAGTGCGGGTACAATGAGTTCACCTCACGCATTGCGGAACTCTTGCCCGTGTGAAAGAGGCCTTAATTTCCTAATATATGACATTAAGCAGATCTGCCTGTTTTTTTCCATTATCTGAAGCCACGCCCCCTGAGCCCGCTCTGCCCTGCAGCCGAAACCTTCCATAGCTGCAAGAGCAGAGCATGCACAGTCTGCTCCCATCACTGGTGCCCTCCGAGTGTGAAAGAAATCAGCAGCTAGTGGAGGAGGAGGAGGACAAGCACTTCCCCGAAGTTCCCTGCCACAAAACCCTCCTGAGCCCCTGCATACAGTAGGCATTTGATAGATTTTTTTGGGTCGCTGTCCTGACGCGAAAATAGGCGGGGCTAACGAAAACTGAGCAGAGTCTAGATTTTACCAACTATATATATATATATATATAAACACAGCATATAAATATATATACATGTGTGTTATATATTGACAGTATATACATAATTATATATGTGTATATATATATATATATATATATATATATACAGTACAGACCAAAAGTTTGGACACACCTTCTCATTCAAAGAGTTTTCTTTATTTTCATGACTATGAAGGCATCAAAACTATGAATTAACACATGTGGAATTATATACATAACTAGAGGTGGGACGAATCCAATTTTTTTCGAATCCGAATCCGAAAAGGTTCTCGAATATATCGAATCTTTCGAATCTCGAATCCTACGAATCCTGTACATAATTGTGTGAACGGTGTAAGAAACAAAGTCAGACCGCGTCAGTTTGTCTGAACCTCCACCTCCCAGTCACGGTTGCACCCTATATGACCGCGATGACCCCTGCTATGACCCCTGCTCCTATCACTACAGAACATACAGGGTAATACAGCGCCACATACCTCTTACATCCAGTGACGTCTCCTTTGATGTAGATGTTCTCTTTCCTCATCTTCTCCTTTCAGACTTTCAGACCAGACACCATTTTTCGGCCATTTTTCGTCTCTGCAGCTTGACAAAAAAAAATCTTAGTTTACTACTTTTCCATCATCCTCCCATCTTCTGGACAAATCATCCTAACACCCCCAATACTGTTCCGCTGTGCTCCCCAATACTATACTGCAGAAACAGATAATACCCCTGATAATACTAGTACCACACAGAGCCCCCCATATAAAATACCCCTTCTTTGTGGCCTCAGTAGATGCCCCCATAGTGCCCCCCAATAATGTGCCAATAAGAAGTGGCCCCACAGTGCCACCCAATAATGTGCCAGTAAGTGTCCCCATAGATGCCCCCCTAATCATGTGCCAGTATCAAGTGCGGAGTGCCTCTCTCCCCCCCCCCATGTGCCGGTATCATAGTGCCATCTCCCCCCAATGTGCCATTATTATAGTGCCATCTCCCCCCATAATGTGCCAGTATCATAGTGCCATCTCCCCCCATAATGTGCCAGTATCATAGTGCCATCTCCCCCATAATGTGCCAGTATTATAGTGCCACCTCCCCCCATAATGTGCCAGTATCATAGTGCCATCTCCCCCCATAATGTGCCAGTATTATAGTGCCACCTCCCCCCATAATGTGCCAGTATCATAGTGCCATCTCCCCCCATAATGTGCCAGTATCATAGTGCCATCTCCCCTCATAATGTGCCAGTATCATAGTGCCTCCCCCCCCAATGTGCCAGTATCATAGTGCCTCTCACCTCTCCCCCTGGCATCCACAGATCCCCCATCCTATAACAGTGCCATCCACAGACCCCCCATCCTATAACAGTGCCATCCACAGACCCCCCCACCCCATAACAGTGCCATCCAGAGACCCCCCCACCCCATAACAGTGCCATCCACAGACCCCCCACCCCATAACAGTGCCATCCACAGACCCCCCCACCCCATAACAGTGCCATCCACAGACCCCCCCACCCCATAACAGTGCCATCCACAGACCCCCCCACCCCATAACAGTGCCATCCACAGACCCCCCCACCCCATAACAGTACCATCCACAGACCTCCCCCCCACCCCTTAACAGTGTAATCCACAGACCCCCCATTGCCGCTCCAGTACAGTTATAAAATGTGTAATTTAATTAATAATGAATGATTCACGCTGCCCCCTCTGTCTGTAGTACATTCAATATATCCTACTTACAGGGCTACTGATATCGTAATGCAGGCCGGCCGGGCAGACGAGCGGCAGAGTGACTGACTGACGTCACGTGCCTGCGCCGCCTGCTTTATGAATTTTTATATCTACATTAAGTAGAGATATAGGTCTATAGCTTCCACGTAATAGCTTATCCTTCCCTTTCTTGGCCAAAATCGTGATGGTTGCCTCAAGCGCTTGTTTTGGGAGAGGCTCTCCTTTCAGCAATACTTGGCACCAGGCAGTCATGCGGGGCAGTAAGGTGGGTAGAAGCTTTTTGTAATACCCAGCTGGTAGGCTGTCAGGGCCTGGGGCCTTCGACCTGTGGTAGAGTGGTGATAATTTTTGACATTTCTTCTGACGTAATGGGAGAAAGTAATGTAGAACAGTCCTCTCTGGATAGCGGGGGTAGTTTAAGTTTCAATAGGAATTGGTCTATCTTAGAATGGCTGGTATCTTTCTGTAAGTTTGATGGAATATTATATAACTGATGATAAAAATGGCTGAACTCTTCCGCAATATACTGAGTCTCAGTGGTTATGGGCCCTGAATTCGTTCTGATACTCTTTATGTGTTGAGCCTCTCTTCTTTTTTTTATCAGATATGTCATCATTTTATTGCCCTTATCCCCATGCCCTTATCCCCATGGGCATAATATTTGAACCTTGCATATTGGTATGCCTTAGCACTTTGGATGTTAAGCAGATCTTTCAATTTTTGGCGTAAAGCAGATAGTTAATCTTGCATAGCTCTTGCTTTAGATTATTTTTGGATAGTTTCTAATGCGTCAATTTGGGACAGTAGAGAATTTAGCATTTTTTGTCTATCTCTTTTTACCTTTGTCCCCAGAGCTATGAATTCTCCTCTTATAAATGCTTTGTGTGCCTCCCATATTTTCTATAGCCTCCTCTGAGCCCAAAAGGGTCTCATTTAAACGCCAAGTCTATTCTCTGATGGGGAGAGAGGAGATAGGGAGGTGTGAACAGAAGCATGGTCTGATACCGTCATGGAACCGACGGTAGAGTTCAGGAGCATATCTATGGGAGTATCTGAGATGAATATATAGTCTAGTCTCTGAAAAGTGTGGTGTACCTTTGAATAAAACGTGAAATCTTTAGTGGAGGACTCCAAGAGTCCACTAAGTGGCTTTTTCTCAAGGCCCTTTGGATAGTTCCCAAGGCCTTTTGCGAATTGGCGGAGGTTCCTCTAGAGGTGTCTATGATTGGGTTTAGTGGATATTTAGGTCGCCACCAACTAGTCTCCCTCCCTCCGCGAACGTATGAAATTTGGATAATGTGTTCTTAATCCAATAATGCTGTTTACTGTTGGGGGCGTAAAGATTGGCGAGAGAGATCATAATGTGATGTGATTTTTCCCTTAACAAAGACATATCGTCCGTCTGGGTCTGACTGAGTCAGGACGTGTTTGAAGGGTATGTGTTTAGCTATAGCAATGCTAACTCCCCTTTCTGATGATTTGGATGTTGAGTGGAACCATTGTTTATAGTATGTGAGCGGCATATTGGGAATTGTGTTAGTTTTAAAATGGGTCTCTTGCAGAAAGCAAATGTCAGATTTTCTCTTCCTCAAGAGAGTCTGTACTTCGGACCTTTTTTGCAGTGTGTTAAAACCTCTATTGTTGAAAGATGTGACGGTTATGGTAGCCATGGTTGGGAGACACATTGATAGATGAGATGTTAATCCCAGAGAGTGACCTGAACAGTAATAAAACACAAAAACAGTATAAAAAAACTTTTAACCAAAGAAATTATACTTAAACCAGTAGATGTGTAAGCTTTGGGATGATACTATGTGAGAGTATGTGGGAGTGGGGGGTGGGAGAAAGGCAATCTGATCTGGCATCTCAGACCCGTGCCCTAGATATTCTAAACAGGAATACATCTGGCCTACGGCTAACTGCTGTCCGGATCGTGACTCCTTCCCTTTTCTGGGGGGGAACCATTGGAACACCCTAAAAGATGCACATAGGTTATGTTGATTAACAAAGTGGTATATACATATGAGTGTTTGGCGTTGTGTAGGTACATCTAATAGATTAGGGGCTTACCAATTGCAGCCCTTCAGACGTTTTGGAGGGGCCAGGCCCCTTTGCCCCATCTCTCAGGGCCCACTGGAGCTGTGCTAAATCCTTGATAGTAAATAGCTATCTGGAAGTGACCGCTCAGTTTTTATCTTTATTCCTCCTGATGTTTATGGACTTGTGCCTTGTGACCGTGGACCATGGCTCTATTCGAGGAAGTGATGGGAGCTTCATTGCTGTGTTGTCTAGTGGAAGCCAAGATTCAATGTGCAGCGGTTCAATTCCAAGAGCACCCCATATTGCTGGTAGGTCCGCAGGTTTGTGAATTGCACAGCGTTTGCCACGGATGCTAAATGTGAGGCCGAAAGGATATAGCCACCTGTACATTATTTTTTGGGCTCTCAGGTAGTCCGTGATGGGCTTGAGATTGCAGCGTTTATTCAATGTGGACGGAGCTATGTCCTGGAACAACTGTATAGGTGCACCATCATGTGTTTATTCCTTCCTCCCTCTTGCAGCAGGGCCTCTGTGTCCCTGTAACTGAGCAGAAATCACTGCAAAAAATGCACCAAAATGATATGCAACTGACAATACTAGCTAATTCCTCAGGCCGATGTTAAAAGCTGAGAACTTTGCCAATATCTTTCAGTCAGGAACATATCGGAGCCCCTCATGCACCACATCACGGTGTCTCAGCACGCATGGGGTCCTACCACTCAACTGCCCGTGGTGTGTGAACAGAGTCTGAACAGTGCTAGAAACCAACTCGTATAAATTTGGTGCATTTTTTGCAGTGATTTGTGTATGTATATTTTTTCATCTGCACAATGTATCATTTTGTGTAAGATGTCCTTGTGGTGCATGCGCTCCGCCCCGTCATCCTCCATTGTACTCATTTTTTGCTGGGGATTGCCGTTATCTGCGGACCGCATGCGGAGGAATTGCTCCCCCGGTTATAGACACGCTACAGTGTCTGGGTTTGGAGCATTTTCACCCGTTTAGGCCACTTTTTTCAGTGAGTTTTTGTCCCTGTAACTGAGCAGGCCACAGATCACATCTCGTGGCAGCTCATCTATCCCTGGGGCCTGGCCCAGGGACCTATGGATGCACTCTATAGTGATGAGCTGTGCTCTGTCGACACCAAGGAGATCTGTGAATAAGTGTAGGGCAGCTTCTTGGAGGGCGTTCGGTACAATGGATTCCGGAAATCCTTTTATCCAAATATTTTTCCTCCTACTTCTATTCTTCTGATCTTCTATCAGGAGGAAGGCGTTATTGAGGGAATCAATTTGCATGTCTATCCACTGCGACACAGCCGCTCCGTGGCTTGTTAATAGTCCCTGGTTGCACTCCAGGGTTTCTACCCGGTGACCGACTGATCTCAAGTCCTGCCTCATATCTTTTATCTCCTGAACCAAGGGAGTTAAGGCTTGTGAGAGGGAGTCTTTCAAGAAGGACCTTGTTAAAGTATAGTTGTCCTCTACCTTCTTTGACCTCTGCTAGCACCGGCGTCCTCCCTGTCTTCTTCTTCCTCTGATTCAGGCCTCGAGGACTGTAGCACCATCTTGATTGTTTGCGCTGGTGAGAGTGCTAGTTGTCTCCTCACAAAGCGGTCCATCTCGGCTTGCCCTCTCTTTTGCTTGGGAGTCATAGGTTGTTCCCTGACCTTGTCTCCCCCTATTTTCACCATTATGGCCGAACTTAGGGCGTCTTATTTGTCTAGGCACGGGTTTGTAGAGCAGGAGCTCTTCAGACCTTCATCGCATTCAGCAGTCAGGCTCTGCCCCCCCCCCCCCCCCCCCCCCCCCCCTTGGTCAGGGCTCATTTTGCATTTATTTCTGCATCAATGCAGCGTGGCATGGAGGCGATCAGCTTGTGGCACTGCTGAGGTGTTATGGAAGCCCAGGAAAGCTGCTATCAAAGCAACCTGGGCTTCCATAACACCACAGCAGTGCCACAGGCTGATCACCTCCATGCCACGCTGCATTGATGCAGTAATTCATGCAAAAAGTGCATATACTGAACATATTTTCCAGTAGGCCAACATGTCTGTATTAAAAATCATTTATTAATTGGTCTTCTACAATATTCTCATTTTCTGAGATACTGACTTTTGGGTTTTCATTAGCTGTGAGCCATAGTTATCAACATGAAAAAAAAAATAAACACTTGAAATAGATCACTCTGTGTGTAAGGGTACTTTCACACTAGCGTTTTTCTTTTCCGGCACTGAGTTCCGTCAAAGGGGCTCAATGCCGGGAAAAAACTGATCAGTTTTATCCCCATGCATTCTGAATGGAGAGCAATCCGTTCAGGATGCATCAGGATGTCTTCAGTTCAGTCATTTTGACTGATCAGGGAAAAGATAAAACAACAGCATGCTACGGTTTGATCTCAGGCCAAAAAAACGGAAGACTTGCCTGCATGCCGGATCCGGCATTTTTTTCCATAGGAATGTATTAGTGCCGGATCCGGCATTCAAAATACTGAAATGCCGGATCCGTCCTTCCGGTCTGCGCATGCGCAGACCGAAAAAAAGGTGAAAAAAATAAATGCCGGATCTGTTTTGCCGGATGACACCAGAAAGACGGATCCGGCATTTCAATGCATTTTTCTGACTGATCAGGCATTTGTCTTACAAATGCCATCAGTTGGCATACATTTTGCCAGAAGAGAGGCTCAACACATAAACAGTATCAGAACGAATTCAGGGCCCATAACCACTGAGATTAAGTATATTGCGGAAGAGTTCTGCCATTTTTATCATCAGTTATATAATATTCCATCAAATTTACAGACAGATACCAGCCATTCTAAGAGAGATCAATTCCTATCGAAACTTAAACTACCCCAGAGAGGACTGTTCTACATTACTTTCTCCCATTACGTCAGAAGAAATGTCAAAAATTATCACCACTCTACCACAGGCGAAGGCCCCAGGCCCTGACGGCCTACCGGCTGGGTATTACAAAAAGCTTCTACCCACCTTACTGCCCCGCATAACTGCCTGGTGCCAAGTATTGCTGAAAGGAGAGCCTCTCCCAAAACAAGCGCTTGAGGCAACCATCACAATTTTGGCCAAGAAAGGGAAGGATAAGCTATTATGTGGAAGCTATAGACCTATATCTCTACTTAATGTAGATATAAAAATATGGGCAAAAATGTTGGCGAATAGACTGAACAAACTCCTTTCCAAAATAATAAATCCGGACCAGGCGGGATTTGTGGCAGGGAGGGAAGGGAACTTCAATTCATGTAGAGTGCTGAACGCCATCACATTAGCAGTAAACAAAAAGTTCCCACTCATACTCCTGGGCACAGACGCTGAAAAGGCGTTCGATAGAGTCAGTTGGCTGTTTATGCAGCGTGTTTTGCACAAATTCGGAATTCCGAGCCCTTTTACTCGAGCAATAATGTCTTTATATCGCCACCCCAGCGCCAGAGTCTGTGTTAACGGAACGCTATCGCCACCCTTTGAAATAAACAATGGTACCCATCAGGGATGCCCTTTGTCCCCAACCTTTTTTATCATTACCCTAGAACAGGGATGCCCAACCTGCGGCCCTCCAGCTGTTGCAAAACTACAACTCCCAGCATGCCCAGACAGTCTACAGCTATCAGCCTACATCAGGGCATGATGGGAGTTGTAGTTTTACAACAGCTGGAGGGCCGCTGGTTGAGCATCCTTGCCCTAGAAGCTTTATTACAAGCAATTAGAGACAATCCATCCATTAAGGATGGTCAAAGGGGTGGAACATAAATGTGCTGCTTTTGCGGATGATCTTTTAGTGTTGATCACAAATCCTGCACAAGCACTCCATCAACTATTGACCCTATTCGAAGAATATGGCTTTCTATCCAATTTTAATTATACTAAATCAGAGGCACTGAACATTACAGTTCCCTCTCAACAAATCTGCCAGTTCCGAGCCACTTTTCCCTTTAAATGGCAACAAAACAAGCTCAAATACCTGGGGATCTTCTTAACAAATAAACCTTCCAAATTATACTCAATGAATTACTTGACTCTCTTAAAACAGATTGATGAAAAGGTGAAGAAAAATAAATGGCGGATTCGGATGACACCGGAAAAACGGATCCGGCATTTCAATGCATTTTTTTGACTGATCAGGCATTTTTAAGACCTGATCAGTCTTACTAATGCCATCAGTTTGCATACGTTTTGCCGGATCCGGCAGGCAGTTCCGGCGACGGAACTGTTTGCCGAATCACTCTGTGGCAAGTGTGAAAGTAGCCTAAGGAACAGTTGCATTCATTATCATTACCTTATGTCTCATGGATGGGTAGGAAAAATGTATTACAAACTTACATTATGCCCAAACTTTTATATTTGTTACACAGATGGTTCCAATACATCTACCTCAGTCCTTCTTCGTATCAATACGTACTCTATTTATAACTTTTCTATGGAAAGGTAAAAAGACTAGACTGGCATACAACAGTTTAACAAGAGATCGCCTTCATGGAGGCTTTGGCCTCCCTGATGCAAAAACTTACCACAGAGCGATATTGTTGAGATGGCTCCAACTGTGTATCCCACAATATAGAATATTGGGCTCAGACTTAGAATTAGCCAACTTATCTGATTACCAGCTTGCTGGTCTATGGGGCATAGGTGGAACCTCATCTCCTCCGTTAAATAGTCTAACCAGAGGTGTTCATGGTGTTATCAAATTCCTTCAGTTTAGCGGCAAGCCATTCTCTGATCCCCCAAAACATCTACCTTTATCTCTAATACCTTTCCCACTCCATCCTAATGCCACGCCTTGGAAATATCAATGTCACTGAGCTTAGAGATAGCTTCGAAACGCCTGTAGACATGGAACGCCTTTGTTCACAACATATAAACAAGCACAATTTCATAGATCAGAGGGAATTTAGGAACTCTTGCCACACCTTACAAACTAAATACAGCCAAATACAAGCAGCAACATGGTTTGAGAAATTAGCGTCCAACCCTACGATTCCTAAACACACGATTTCACTATTATACAAGAATCTGAAATCCATGGTTGCCATGGGAATCCCTGCTTATATTAGGCAATGGGAGAAGGACCTAGAGAGATCCTTTTCTACAGCAGAAATACACCAAATACATTTAAGATCCCAAGGCTTTTCATACTGCGTCAGAATCCAGGAACACTCATATAAAACAATGACTAGGTGGTACAACGGCCCTCACAAACTTCATAAAATGGGATTACGGGAGTCGGGCGACTGCTGGAGATGTTCTCAGAAAGGGGGCACATTAGGCCACATATTCTGGTTTTGCCCTCAAATAAGGGGATTCTGGGAACAAGTAGAACACGAATTAAACCACATATCCATTCATCTATCGTCCCCGTCGGTCATATTGTGGATCCCGTCAGACAACTGGACCCCAGAGGCATCTGATTTGCCTACTTGGATGGTCCAAGCAGCTAGGTACCTAATCCCCTTGCACTGGCTTACCCCCAACCCCCCAACTATTAGGCCTCTTTCACACGGGTGTCGCGTGTGAGGGACGGATAGGATGCCGGTGCGTCGTGGCAAAATCGTGCGATTTTGCCTGCGAGTGGGGTGTATGCGAATGCGTTGCGTTCTTCAGGTTTTTTTTCACATGAGTGCAATGCATTTTGCATGCTAGTGAGAAAAAACTGAATGTGGTACCCGGGTTTGGGTCTGGGTACCACATTCAGTTTGTTTTCACGCGCGTGCAAAATGCATTGCACTCGCACGGAAAAAAACTTAAGAACGCAACGCAATCGCATACAAAATTCGCCCCACTCACAGGCAAAATCGCATGATTTTCCCTCGACGCACCCGCATCCTATCTGGCCCTCACACGTGACGCCCATGTGAAAGAGGCCTTACTCAATGGGACTCAAAAATCGACCAGCTGTGCCTCATGGAGGAATTAGCAAGCTGGGCAAATAGAACTCACTCTAGATTCCTAAAAACTTGGGCTCCTTGGAAAGAATACAAAGGCAAAACCACGAGTTAAAAAATGTCCTCACTCTTTCGACGCTCAAAAGTGACCTATCTCACAGACCCTCTGACTAGTTGAAAATATAGAACACAAAGACAAAAGACAAGCGACACAACAATTACTTTGCAGTGCTGGAACTTCATTTATTATTTTTTTGCTACCAAAGGACTCTTTTACTTGTTCCGTGCACCAGGGGCTGATTGAATCTACAAAAGGTGAGCTGGAATTTTACAATGGACGTTAAATGGAAAATCTGAGAGGGATTTCTCCCTCTTCCACATCTATAAACCACAAAACCTGTAGATTACTTACTTTGTTTGCCTGACTGCCCCGGGTGCGACCACATACTTACTGTCACTCTTTGTTATATGAATAGTTTAATCTGTTATGTTCAAGGGTGTCTACGACTGCTACAAATGAACATTAGCAAAAACCTACAAGGAGCTCCTGCAAGTTACTCTCCTTGACCAGAGGTCTATTGAAAAGTACTGAAAGATCTGTAGTTTGTTCATTCTGCTCCACTACTATTATATGACGCTCTGACACCTTTTATATGTTATGCACTCTATATAAAATATCACAAAAAAGATATTTGATTAAAAAAAAGGAGCCCTGTCCAAGTATCGAGTGCATATACTGGACATACTTTTCGTCTTCGTTGTTGGGTCTGGTGTCTCTCATCTTCCTCTTGACAATATTCCATAGATTCTCTATGGCGTTTAGGTCAGGTGAGTTTGCTGGCCAATCAAGCACAGTGATACTGTGGCTATCATGTGTCTGTCTTCTGGTCTGCGGCTTGTTTACTTCCTCTCTGGTATGATCATCTGCTCCGCTGCAGCCAATGACTGGATTCAGTCCACAAGAGACACATTACCGCTGCAGCAGAGTAGATTATAATGCCTATGCCGGGAACAAATTAAACAAGTCACGAACCAAAAGATGGACACACGGGAGCTGGCACGCAGGACCAGAACCTACTTACCAGGGAGTAGGTACAGTTGTGTTCAAAATAATAGCAGTGTGTTTAAAAAAATTAACAAAGCTCAAAATCCTTCTAATAGCTTTTATTTCCATACACACAAATGCATTGGGAGCACTACACATTCTATTCCAAATCAAAACATGAAGACAAATATATCAAATTTGTGTTGTTCCTCTTAAAAAATTGAAAAGTGAATATTAGACTGTTCAAAAAAATAGCAGTGTTTGTATTCTTCTTTCCAAACTCAGACATTTACTATATAAATTGAAAAATGTTTGAAGATTTTGCTTTCCTTTGAATCCCTTAATTAATATTTAGTTGTATAACCGCTGTTTCTGAGAACTGCTGTACATCTGTGTTGCATGGAGTCAACCAACTTCTGGCCCCTGTGAACAGGTATTCCAGCCCAGGATGACTGGACTACATTCCATAGTTCTTCTCTATTTCTTGGTTTTGTCTCAGAAACTGCATTTTTGTCACCCCACAAGTTTTCTATTGGATTAAGATCCGGGGATTGGGCTGGCCACTCCATAACGTCAATCTTGTTGGTCTGGAACCAAGATGATGCACGTTTACTGGTGTGTTTGGGGTCGTTGTCTTGTTGGAACACCCATTTCAAGGGCATTTCCTCTCCAGCATAATGCAGCATGACCTCTTCAACTATTATGATGTATTAAAACTGATCCATGATCACTGATATGCGATAAATAGGCCCAACACCGTAGTATGAGAAACATCCCCATATCATGATGCTTGCGCCACCATGCTTCACTGTCTTCACAGTGTACTGTGGCCTGAATTCAGTAACTGGGGGTCTGTCAAACTGTCTTCGGCCACTAGACCCAAAAAGAACAATCTTACTTTCACTGGTCCACAAAATGTCTCTTTAGGCCGGTCAATGTGCTCTTTGGCAAATTGTAACCTCTTCAGCACATGTCTTTTTTTCAACAGTGGGATTTGCGGGGGCTTCTTGCAGATAGCTTGGCTTCATATAGGCGTCTTCTAATTGTAACAGTTCTCACAGGTAACTTTAGACCTTCTTTGATCTTCCTGGAGCTGATTGTTGGCTGAGTCCTTGTCATTTTGTAATTTTGGCTATTCTTCTATCCATTTGAATGGTAGTTTTTAGCTTTCTTCCACATCTTTCAGGTTTTGGTTGCCATTTTAAAGCATTTGCGATCATTTTAGCTGAGCAGCCTATCATTTTCTGCACTTCTTTATATGTTTTCCCCTCTCCAATCAACTTTGTAATCAAGGTACGCTGTTCTTCTGAACAATGTCTGGAACAACCCATTTTCCTCAGAATTTCAGAGAGAAATGCACTGCAACCAGCATTTACAACATTTGCTGCCTTCCTTCCTTAAATAAGGGCAATAATTGCCACCTGTTTTTCAAAGAATGAATGACCTCACTCATTGAACTCCACACTGCTATTATTTTGAACATGCCCCTTTCAATTAGTGATTCAATTACACAGAATCAGCAGCATGCATGTCATGACTGTTGAGTCTGTTGGATTTCTATTACTCTACTACACCTGCTAGTAAATTATTTGCCATGTAGAAATATAATTTCTACCAAAAACAGTGATTGATCAGGTTAGTGATGTCTGACTGCTATTATTTTGAACACAACTGTAAATATGATTCTTTCCATAGTGGAGGTAGACTGCAGGTTCCTTTGAAAAGTTACTCATTCGCAGACAATACTTTCATGATGTCTTCCTGCTCTGTCTACCAGTTCTGAGATGACTGCAGGCATGTCTAAAAGTGAACTTCCTCCTCTGGTCTTCACCACTGAGCATGTCCAGCACAGTTCCAGGCACTGTAACTAAGGCTTTGGAGCAGCATGAAGATAGCTGGTATAAGGGATAGAAGAGGTGAGAACTGATTGTTTATCACCACTAGAACACCCTGCTTATCACTGATTTTGATAAGTAGGGGCCTTCGATTGATAGAACATGAAATATATTTATGATTAACATTTCTAAACTTTTCTAAATTTATATATAAGTTAATAAATAAATAAATTATATAATATTAATAACTGATATATATATTTTTTAAGCTGGAGCTGTTACATTTCTACCGGCTCCAACAAACACTAACTTAGATTTTGGCTCCACAGCCCTGGTAAGGATGACTAGAAATAAGATGGGTGTCAATCCCCATAGTGTTCAACATCTGCATTAGACATGGCATAGTGTACACCAGATGTTCATTGAATGTCTCTTTAATACATTTCTTGGAAGGTAAGCTCACTTATCAATCTGCACACAATTCAGAGCAGCCCTGCCCCAATGTAATTTTACTTCTCAGCAGAAGAGGTAAGTTCAGTTCATGGCAGCACAACTCCCATTACTTAACAAGAATACTATAAAATAGAAACAATAAATTAAGACACAGACACTTCTATGTGTGGATAAAATTGGCCGCAATGTTTATTTAGGGTTAAAAAACTTATAAATAAAAACCATAATAAAATATAATAAAATATATATAATTTAATAAATAACTAGTTAAAACCAACATACCATACTGCAGTCATAAAACAAGTCCACCCAGCAAAAGCTGGGTGACAACACCCCTACAACAAACATCGCGACTGAACAGGGGGAGGGTGGGCCGGGCACAGTATTTAGAGATGAGCAAATCGAATACCACAAAGTGGAATTCGATCCAAATTTCAGGATAAATTCGATTCGCCTAGAAGCTGAATTGCTTCGTGTCAGCGAATCGATTTAACCTGAAATAGTATAAAAAACTAAAAAATTCAAACTTACCTCCTCCATTTGCTTGCGACGGGCCGCCAGCCTCAATCTTGCTTGAAGATCTCGGCCGAAATCCCTTGCGGCGCGAAATTACATATTACATTACGCAATCTCACGCCGCACAGGATTTCGGCCGAGATCTTCAAGCAAGATAGCGGCGGCTGTCCCGTCGCGAGCAAATGGAGGCGGAAAGTTTGATAAATTATTTTTTTATTGTTAATTTTACAATCATGTATGAACGCGGCATCTAAGGGGTACAATGACGAGGGCGGCGCTATTGCAGCTCCCTGTAATTGCACCTGCTACTTACAAAAAAATGCGCTTCGTGACAAAGTAATTCGTCACAAAGCAAATTTTTTCTTGAAATTCGGCAAATCAGCCAAATTGAACTTTTAAGAAATTCGCTCCTCTCTAACAGTATTATAACTCTTCTGCGCCCCAACTGACACGAAACACCAGATAACCCGGTTTAAATAGAGGAATCCTTCCCGCCATTGTTAGATGACAACACATCACAGCTGTCAGATTTTTCCGCTCTGGTTCAAACATCCAATTAAATCCCCTAGCAACCAGGGGCAGATTAGGACAACAGGCTCCTACTTCAGTACAGCTGACCTCAAGTTGACCCCATCTCCTCAGGTTCAATTACCTGCAATAAATGACTCCACACACATATATGAGAATGGGGATGAGGGGGGGAGAAATAGCGAGAACCTTATACATACAGTTCCGAAACCACAAAAAATAGCTTATAGGGAGTGTGCCGCCATGTGTCCCCACGAGCAAAAGCTCTGAGGGTGCCCTGACATTCACTCAAAATTAAAGAAAACACATAGGGGGTCATTTATTAAGACCGGAGTTTTAGACGCCGGTCTTCCTAAGCCTCTGTACTGGCGGCAGATCTGCTAAAGTTATGTAGAGGTGCCGGCATATCCAGCACCGGTCTAAATGTAAGCCAGCTTCCTAGATGGCTGTGAAAAAAAATAGATGTGTCCTTTATTTTATTTTGAGACTGGCGGTACTTGATTAGATTATTTTGGTGATAATTATCATCATTTTATAGTTCACAGTAAATGCTGGTAATGAGTTCTTCTCAGTCTATTGAGCTATAGACATAATTACTTCTTATCTTTATCATTCATTATGGTTTTCCAAAATGTTGGTTGCCTGTGATTTTGGGATAAGGCTACTTTCACACTCGCGTTTTGGCTTTCCGTTTGTGATATCCGTTCAGTTTTGCCCTAATACATTCTGAATGGAAAATGATCCGCTCAGAATGCATCAGTTTGCCTCCGTTCCGTCTCCATTCCGCTCTGGAGGTGGACACCAAAATGCTGCCTGCATGGTTGTCAATACCAACAATCTTGAACATCTGTATTAGCTATGGCACAGCGTATACCGGATGTCCCTTAAAGGAAATATGTAATCAAAAACTTTATCTGCCAGGTAAAACCAGATAGTAACACCTATACTTTTTTCGTAATCTGTTTTTATTTTCTGAATGCAGATTTTTCATTCTGTTTCCTGAACACGATTATGGAGGCGGCCATCTTGCCTGAGCCGTTCTTAACAGCATTTAGAAAGCATTAAGAAAATTGCTTTACAGCAGCCCCATGGGCCATGGACCCAATGGTCGGGAGGTGATCACATTAACTTCTATGGCAGAGTTTTCTAGGCCGCTCTGTGCCCTGTGCAGAGGTCATTGTACAAGGAAAGAATAGATAAGATGTGACAATCACCTATTGTGAATGCTGGATCCTGTCTTATCTGTCATTCTAATCCTGCCTGTAACGATATCACCTCTGTGTATAGATACGAAGATTACTGCAGTAAGGCTACTTTCACACTAGTGTTTTTTGCGGATCCATCATGGATCTGCAAAAACGTTTCCGTTACAATAATACAACCGCATGCATCCGTCATGAACGGATCCGGTTGTATTATGTCTTCTATAGTCAAGACGTCATGAACACCATTGAAAGTCAATGGGGGACGGATCAGTTTTCTATTGTGTCAGAGAAAACGGATCTGTCCCGATTGACTTACATTATGTGCCAGGACGGATCCGTCTTGCTCCGCAGCACAATGTGGACATAAAAACGCTGCAAGCAGCATTTTGGTGTCTGCCTCCAGAGCAGAATGGTGACTGAACGGAGGCGAACGGATGCATTCTGAGGGGATCCTTTTCCATTCAGAATGCATTAGGACAAAACTGATCCGTTTTGGACCACTTGTGAGAGCCCTGAACGGATCTCACAAACGGAAAGCCAAAACGCGAGTGTTAAAGTAGCCTTAAAGGGAACCTGTCATCAACTTTATGCTGACCTCACTGAGGGCAGCATAAATTAGTGACAAAAATGCTGATTTCAGCAGTGTGTCAGTCATGAGCTAAAAGTAAGTGGTTGCCAAGAACCAGCATCATAATCATTGCAGCCCAGACCTTGAGAAGAGTCACATCTACCTGAGAAGAGTCCTGGTTATTCCTAATCTCCTGCTCTCTCACCCATCTGCTGATGATTGGCAGTTCTCTCCTAGACAGAAAGGGAGAAAACTAGGTAGAAGACTGTCAGCCATCAGCAGGTGGGCGGGAGAGCAGGAATTCATGAATAACCAGGACTCTTCTCAGGTGACCGTGACTCTTTCCAGGCCCAGTCTGCAATGATTGTGATGTTGGTCCTCGGCAACCACTTACTTTTAACTTTTAAATGACAGACCGCTAAAAGTCTGCATTTCTGTCACTAATTTATGCTGCCCTCAGTGAGGTTAGCATAAAGTTGATGACAGGTTCCCTTTAAGTGATCTGTACAGAAGAAGTGGAGCCTATTAGGTTTAGTGGCCAGTGTGAAAACGATAGGATTTTATGGGTTTTGTTTAAATATAGATAATGATATTAAAAATTTAAAATAACATAATCATAAAATCATTAAAAATATGATTAAAAACATAATGTAAACAACAGGTCATTTCCTGATGACACATTCCCTTTAAATGTCTCTTTAATACATTTCTTGGAAGGTAAGCTCACTTCTCAGTCTGCAGACAATTCAGAGCAGCCCTGCCCCAATGTAATTTTACTTCTCAGCAGAAGAGGTAAGTTCAGTTCATTCATGCAAAATTAAAGAAAACATATAATTGGGCTGCAGCTAATAGATATTCTCTAGATATAGTAGATAGGTTTTGTTGTCTGGGACTAGAGTAAAGGGTCTTTTTACTCCAGAAACGGTACCACTGTAATCCATGTGCTGTGCCTTTTTATTGAAGATCAGTGCCTGTTACTGGAATGGGCTTCAGCTGCAGTACCAGGCACAGCCCATGGAAAGTGGTCCTGTTTCTGGGTAAAAGGCAAACATTTTGTTATATTCCTGTACAACCCCTTAAAACAAGACAGTACGCTGGTTAAGGGCTCATGCACATGAACGTATTTTCTTTCCGTGTCCGTTCTTTTTTTTTTTTTTGCGGAACCATATACTTCAATGGGTCCGCAAAAAAACCTGAAGTTACTCCGTGTGCATTCCATTTCCGTATGTCCGTATTTCAGTTCCGCAAAAAAAAAAATAGAACATGTCCTATTATTATCCGCATTACAGGCAAGGATAGTACTGTTCTATGAAGGGCCAGCGGTTCCGTTCCGCAAAATACGGAATGCACAAATTTTTTGCGGATCCGTTTTTTGCGGACGGCAAAATGCATACGGTTGTGTGCATGAGCCCTAAGGTGGACATACAAGGACTAATGAAGTGATCAGGCAGAAAGTCAAGGTGCACATGGTGGCAATAGCACTTCCCTTTCGTCCTAACCAGCAGCACAAGTGGGGTATTCGCCCCTGTGAAGCTGGTCAGGACAGGCGGAATTTTTGCTGAATAAAATTCTGCATCTCTAGTAATTAATTAATTAATTAACTCCCCCCTCCTTATATAGGCCACCCTCACACAGGGCTAGTTGCTTTTATTTTGTCCTGTGTGTTGGTCTGACAGGCTCGACTCTATTCAGAGTCTCTCCCTCAGTAGTTGGGGGGAAAAACTTGCTGAAGTTCTGCTTTTATTTTGTCTTAATGTTACAATTTTCTTTTACAGGGTCCCCTGCCTGGCTGGGAGCGTAAGTATGGAGACGGTCTGGCTGCAGGTAGCCGGTAAGTTCTGACAGGGTGTACTCAGTAAGCGGAGCTGTGAGCTCCCTCCCCCCTGTCTCCTCTCCGCTACGCTCCTGCGCTCCCCTCCTACCTCCTCTGTAATCTGCGGCCGGCCCAGAGATCGTTTTCTCAGCTCCGGTGTATCGGACGTGAGACCGGAAGTGCGTCATTGTCACTTCCGGTCCGAAAAAAAAAAAAAAAAAAAGGACGCCGCCGCGATAAAAATTAGCGCGAATTAGCGCAAATTAGCTGATGTGCTTGTGGAGGAGGGGGGGAGGAGCGAATTCGATTAACTTGCTAATAAAACTTCGTTTTTTATAAATGGGTCCCTCAGTGGGGAGCCTGGAGATTTTTGGGGGAGGAGCTGTTACTCCTCCTCCCCTTGGCCCTCCCCTTCCTGCTATATAAGGCCAGGCTGCTGGCAGGGTCAGTGTTGCACTCAGTTCCTGTGTGCAGCTGATCTTGACTTTTGCTGACCCAGTGCTAAGGCTGTGAGAGTACCTACTCTGATCAGAAGGTTCTAGGTTGTTCAGAATTCTTAAAGTCATGACGTCACCATCTCAAGGTAAGATTGACGTCTGCGCTTGACCCCTGAGCGCGTTGAAACCAGCTTTAATAGTGCCTACTTCTTTTCTAGGAAAAGTCGCCCACAAGCAGAAGCACCTGGCCTGTTCCAGTTGTGGCACCCCGTTACCCGACAGCTACGAGTTTCATCGTTGTCCAGGCTGCCGCCCTAGGCCAGCCAATCCTGAGCCGACGGTTGTTGAAATGTTTTCCTGGATGAAGGAGTTCTTGGATACCTCCGTCGCAGAGATCAAGGGGGCGGTCTCCAACAAGAGACCCAGGCAGGCCTCGCCGGGGCCTGTTCCTATGTCAGAAGACGTGATCTCGCTTGGCGAGAATTCTTCCTCTGAGGAAGAGGAGTCGGTCTTTTCTTTTCCGGCGGAGAAGACACAAAGATTACTGCGCTCCATCAGGTCAAGGGACCAGGATGTTGAGCATGGGGAAGCTCCACACTCCACCGCTAGGGGGCCAAGGGCCTTCAAAGTGGACGAGTCGCTTAAAAGACTAATGGCGACCGAATGGAAACATCCAGAAAAAGGACCGGTCTTAACCAAGAGGTTTAAGCTGATGTTCCCCCTACAGGACGGGGACTCCCTGGATTGGGTCCCTCCGCCTAAGGTGGATATGGCGATAGCCAAGCTTTCTAAAAGAACTTTGGTACCTTCCGATGACGGGAGTAACCTGAAGGATCCCCTGGATAGACGCGCAGAATGTTCGCTTAGGCGCAACTATGCTGCGGCGTCCGCCTCTGCCTCTGTGGCCATAGCCGGTACCGAGGTGTCTGAGTTCATTCGCGCCCGTACGCTGAAGATCCAGGCAGACATAGACTCGGGAATCGCCAGAGATGACATTCTGGATCAATTCAAGACCCTTCTATTAGGCATTGATTTTTTGGCGAATGCGTCTCAGCAGCAGCTAAGGCTTGCTGCCAAGTCAATGGCTTTGTCTGCTGCCAGCAGACGGCCCTTATGGCTGAAGCCCTGGGTAGCGGACAACATGTCAAAATTTAATTTGTGCTCCCTCCCTTACGAGCCTGGCAGGTTGTTCGGCTCCGAGCTAGACCGCCTCATGGAGAGTCTAGCAGACAAGAAGGGAAAATCACTCCCTCAGCAATCCTTTCGAGGACGTGGGAGAGGCAGAGGGGGGAGATTCCAAGGAAGAGAGAGGAACCAGAGACGTTCCGAAATTAACAAGAGAGGTAGAGGTCGCGGTCGCGGGAACCGCAGGGCTGAGCAATGACTCTCGGCAGCCCGTCACCTCCCCGTCCCCACCCCCCTCACTCCCACACGAATCTCCCTGCCTGAATCCTCCAGTAGGAGGTCGTTTATTTTTGTTCAGAAATTTTTGGGAGAAAATAATTCCAGATCCTTGGGTGCTGCAGGTCATCAGCACCGGTTACAGGATCGATTTCAGTTCCCAACCTCAAGAGAGGTTCGTCCTCACAGGACGTCTAACACCCAGCAGACAACTGATCCTGGAAGACTCTGTACTCCAGTACATTGTCAAAGGGGCCTTAGAGGAGGTTCCTCCTCAAGAGCTCGGTCAGGGAGTGTATTCTCCCATCTTTCTCGTTCCAAAGCCGTCAGGAGACTGGCGCATGATTATCGATCTGCGTTACCTAAATCGGTTTATCAGAAAGAAGCGTTTCCGGATGGAAACCATTCGCTCAGTCCTCAACATCCTGAACCCGGCAGACGTGATGGTGACGATAGATCTGAAGGACGCTTACCTTCATGTTCCTATCTGTCCGGCCCACAGGAAATATCTCAGAGTTGCTGTCTGCATAAAAGAGGTAGTGAAGCACTACCAGTTTGCTGTGTTGCCTTTTGGCATCTCCTCTGCGCCACACACCTTCACAAAGGTTGTGGCTCCTGTGGTCGCCCACTTAAGGCTCCTCGGCTTAGAAGTCGTCCCCTATTTAGACGACTGGCTTTTAAAAGCCGCGTCCGCAGACATCTTACAAGCCCAGCTTCAACAAGCTCTCCACACTCTGCAGAACCTGGGGTGGCTCGTGAATTGGGACAAATCAGAGTTGGTCCCCTCTACCACAAGGCGGTTTCTGGGGTTTGTGATAGATTCACAACTAATGACCCTATATCTGTCTCCACAGAGGAGAGACAAAGTAATAAAAGCTGCAGAGTTTCTCCTACCCCCCAGACGGGTGTCTATTCGGGTTCTCATGAGGATGTTAGGCCACATGTCAGCGTCTGCAGAGGCAGTACCTTGGGCCTTGTGGCATCTTCGGCCACTACAAGAGGAAGTCTTAGCGGTTTGGAATCGCAAACCCAGAGACCTAGATCGGAATCACTCCCTGTCTGCAGAAGTCCGTTCCTCCCTCAGGTGGTGGAAGAACCTAGTGGATGGAATGCCTCTAACCCAACCTACTTGGGTGATCCTGACCACGGACGCCTCCCTTCTGGGCTGGGGAGCCCATCTGGGACACAATACAGTTCAGAATACCTGGAATCCTCAGGAGAGACTCCTGTCGTCCAATCTGAGGGAGCTAAGGGCGGTGAGGTTAGCCCTCAATCACTTCTCACCTCTCATCCAAGGTCAAGCCGTGAGAGTACGGACCGACAACACGACTGTGGTTGCTTATCTAAACAGACAGGGAGGAACGAGATCCCGGACCCTCCTGAGGGAGGTGGGATTGATTTTATCTTGGGCAGAGAGCAATCTATCTCATCTAGTGGCAGTTCACATCAGAGGGGATCTCAATATAGTAGCAGATCGTCTAAGTCGGGGCCTTCCGGTACCAGGAGAATGGTCCCTGAACGACAACATCTTCTCCAGGATAGTCCAACGCTGGGGGACTCCAGAGATCGATTTGATGGCAACCCGTCTAAACGCCAAAGTAAGCAAATTCTGCTCCTTGTACAAGGAGGACAATCCGGTAGCGATAGATGCTCTGTCCATAACATGGAGGTTCAGGCTGGCCTATGTATTCCCTCCAATTTCCATGATACCAAGGGTATTGATGAAGATCAAGCAAGACCAGACCTCAGTGATAGCCATCATCCCATTCTGGCCGAAGAGGTCTTGGTTCACCCAGCTCATGCAGATGAGTCAGGGCAATTATTGGAGACTTCCCCTAATACAGGACCTTGTGTATCAGGACACAGGTCCCTGTCTAGATCTGAGGAGACTCAGTCTGACAGCCTGGAGACTGACCGGTCCCTTCTAGAAGCTAGAGGGCTTTCGGTGGAGGTCCTGAGAACAATCTCTCACTCCAGAGCGGATTCTACGAATCAGAAATATTCCCGCATATTCAAGATATTTATGCGATGGTGCACGGATAGAGAGGTAGTTTCCTCAGATCCTCCTCTCTCTGAGATTCTTCAATTCCTGCAAGATGGTCTAGACAAGGGTCTAAGCCCATCTACATTGAGAGCTCACGTCGCTGCCTTGTCAGCATGCCTTGGTAAGCCAATTTCTCAGGACCCCCTAATTAAGAGGTTCCTTAAGGGTGCTCAGAGGCTTAGGCCCAGCATCCAGAGACCAATCCCTGAGTGGGAGCTGCCAGTGGTCCTAAGGGGGTTGTGCTCCCCCCCCCTTCGAGCCTTTGGAACAGGTAGACTTAAAGTACCTTTCCCTCAAGGTTACCTTTCTCTTGGCCATAACATCAGCCAAGAGGGTTGGGGAGCTCCAGGCTCTGGGGGCAGCGGAACCATACTTAAGTTTTCTGCAGGACAAGGTCCTGTTAAGATTTCTGCCTACCTTTTTACCAAAGGTTCCTTCGTTTGCGAACACCAACCAGACGATAACACTGCCGGTGTTCTCTCCTACCTCTAACTCTCCTGAGGAGGAGAGATTACTTTCCTTGGACATCACAAGAGTCCTTAGAATTTATTTGAATAGAACGGAAGAGTTCAGGAGATCAGAAAACCTGCTGATCTCTTATTCGGGGAACAATAAAGGGCTCAAGGTTTCCAAGCCCACCTTGAGTAGATGGATTAAGGACACTATTAAGCTGACTTTTACGTCCCAAGGCTTACCACCGCCATCTTTCTTATCTGCCCATTCTACAAGGGCAGTTTCTACATCATATGCGGAAAGGAAGCTAATCCCCTTAGAGCAGATTTGTGCGGCTGCCTCGTGGAGCACGCAAAACACCTTTATTGCCCATTACCGCCTAGAGAATAGGCGTTCTGAGGGAACAGCCTTTGGACGGTCCGTGTTAGATGCTGCTCGTCCATAGGTCAGCTCTCTAACTCCTGTGGGATTATTAGCTACTTAGTGCTAGTCCTTTGCCCTCCCAAGATTTGTGTGAGGTTCCTTGCTACTTCCCCACTTGTGCTGCTGGTTAGGACGAAAGGGAAGCGTCAATTTTGACGTAAATTTGTTTTCCCTTAGTCCTAACAGCAGCACACAAATATCCCTCCCTCTATGCTGTTAGGTTTACTTGTTATAAAAAGCAACTAGCCCTGTGTGAGGGCGGCCTATATAAGGAGGGGGGAGTTAATTAATTAATTAATTACTAGAGATGCAGAATTTTATTCAGCAAAAATTCCGCCTGTCCTGACCAGCTTCACAGGGGCGAATACCCCACTTGTGCTGCTGTTAGGACTAAGGGAAAACAAATTTACGTCAAAATTGACGCTTCTAACAATAAGACATACCTGACATCTGAAGAAGAGCAGTGTAACATGTTGGAAACACTTTACATGTACATTTTCCTTTCTGAAAGGATAAAGATTGTATTCCGGTTTCACTAGTGGGTCTGGATGGAAAGATGTTTTGCCAGACACCGTTATCTATAAGGTGGTATAAAAGTGAGAAAATGGTAAACTGTCAACTGGCAGGAAGTGAAAGGACTTTTCTTCACTCTCACAATCATTTGACATATGTTCGACCCTCCCATTTCTTTTCACTCGCTTTCCACACTTGAGGGAAACATCCTATAATTGCCTATGACATCAGTTGTGATGTTAGTTTCTTGAGCTGTTTAGAGAAATTTTGCATGTAACCTACAGATAGACAGATGCACTAATCAATTTGGACGGGACAAAAATTAAAAGATTGAAAATAATTTAGCCATAGGGACATGTTCAACTAAGATGTGTCTTGTAATTAGCATCACAAGTGTCTTCAGACTTGTGATCAGTCAGTCTGCATATTTAAAGGGCAAAAAGTAGTCACTGTGCTGTTTGGTATCATGGTGGGCACCACACTGAACATGGACCAAAGAAAGGTAAGGAGACTAGAACGAAAATTATAGACAAACATGTTAAAGGTAAAGGCTGTAAGACCATCTCCAAACAGCTTGATGTTCCTCTTACTACAGTTGCACATATTTTTCAGAAGTTTAACCCCTTAGGGACTTAGGACGTACCGGTACGCCACGTACCGGTATGTCCTAAGTTTAGAAATAGATTGCGGCGCGGCGAAGGTTAATAGGAACAGGATGCCCGCTGAAATCATTCAGCGGGCATCCTGTCACAACGCCCCCCTCATGTGACCCCCCGTTTCAGCGATCGCCGCAAACCGCAGGTCAATTCAGACCTGCGGTTTGCGGCTTTTACCTGCGGTTGCAGCGGCGGGCGGTGCCATCGGGTCCCCATGCGGCTGTGGGGGGGACCCAATGGCATGGATGGCAGCGCGATGTCTAAGGAAGGCATTGCGCTGCCTTCCGGTAACGAGCCTGTGAGATCCAGCCCCCTGGATCTCACAGGCCGGAAGCTGTATGAGTAATACTCACAGTATTACTCATACAGCCAATGCATTTCAATACAGAAGTATTGGAATGCATTGTAAAGGATTAGACCTCAAAAAGTTCAAGTCCCAAAGTGGGACAAAAAATTTAGTGAAAAAAAAATTGAAAAAATAAAGTTTTCCCCCCAAAAAATTTAAAGTTTCAAGTAATAATAAACAAAAACGTAATTTTCCCCAAATAAAGTTAAAAAAAATTGGTAAAAAGTAGGGGGGGGGAAAAAGTATATATATTAGGTATCACCGCGTCTGTATCGACCGGCTCTATAAACATATCACATGACCTAACCCCTTAGATGAACACCGTAAAAAATAAAAATTGTGCTAAATAAACCATTTTTTTGTCACCTTACATCACAAAAAGTACAACAGCAAACGATCAAAAAGGCGTTTGCCCACCAAAATAGTACCAATCTAACCGTCACCTCATCCCGCAAAAAATGAGCCCCTACCTGAGACGATCGCCCAAAAAATTAAAAAAACTATGGCTCAGAATATGGAGACTTTAAAACGTCATTTTTTTTGTTTTAAAAAAGCTGTTATTGTGTAAAACTTACATAAATAAAAAAATAAGTATACATATTTGGTATCGCCGCGTTCGTATCAACCGGCTCTATAAAAATATCACATGACCTAACCCCTCAGATGAACACAGTAAAAAATAAAAAATGTGCTAAATAAACAATTTTTGTCACCTTACATCACAAAAAGTGTAATAGCAAGCGATCAAAAAGTCATATGCACCCAAAAATAGTGCCAATAAAACCGTCATCTCATCCCACAGAAATCATACCCTACCCAAGGTAATCGCCCAAAAACTGAAAAAATTATCGCTCTCAGACTATGGAAACACTAAAACATGATTTTTTTTTGCTTCAAAAAAGAAATCATTGTGTAAAACTTACATAAATAAAAAAAAGTATACATATTAGGTATCGCCGCATCCGTGACAACCTGGTCTATAAAAATATCACATGATCTAACCTGACAGATGAATGTTGTAAATAACAAAAAATAAAAACTGTGCCAAAACAGCTATTTCTTAGGCCTCTTTCACACTACAGTATGTCCATTTCAGTGTTTTGCGTTCCGTTTTTCACGGATCCGTTGTCCCGTTTTTGGGTTCCGTTGTGTCTCCGTTTCTGTTCCGTTTTTCCGTTCCGTTTTTCCGTATGCCATATACAGTATACAGTAATTACATAGAGAAAATTGGGCGGGGCATAACATTTTCAATAGATGGTTCAGCAAAAAACGGAACGGAAACGGAAGACATACGGATGCATTTCTGTATGTGTTCAGTTTTTTTTGCGGACCCATTGACTTGCATTGAGCCACGGACCGTGATTTGCGGACAAACATAGGACATGTTCTATCTTTTCACGGCACGGAAAAACGGAAATACGGAAACGGAATGCATACGGAACACATTCCGTTTTTTTGCGGACCCATTGAAATGAATGGTTCCGTATACGGACCGTATACGGACCGCAAAAAACGGACCGCAAAACGGAAAAAAAAAACGGTAGTGTGAAAGAGGCCTTATCTTGCCTCACAAAAAGTGAAAAATAGAGCAACCAAAAATCATATGTACCCTAAACTAGTACCAACAATACTGCCACCCTATCCCGTAGTTTCTAAAATGGGGCCACTTTTTTGGAGTTTCTACTTTAGGGGTGCATCAGGGGGGCTTCAAATGGGACGCGGTGTCAAAAAAACCAGTCCAGCAAAATCTGCCTTCCAAAAACCGTATGGCATTCCTTTCCTTCTGCGCCCTGCCGTGTGCCCGCACAGCTGTTTACGACCACATATGGGGTGTTTCTGTAAACTACAGAATCAGGGCCATAAATATTGAGTTTTGTTTGGCTGTTAACCCTTGCTTTGTTACTGGGAAAAATGGATTAAAATGGATTAAAATGGAAAATTTGCATAAAAATGGAAATTCTGAAATTTCATCTCCATTTGCCAATAACTCTTGTGGAACACCTAAAGGGTTAACGAGGGGTGTAGTTTCTTAGATGGGGTCACTTGCTTTGTAACTGGAAAAAAATTATTAAAATGGAAAATCTGCCAAAAAAGTGAAATTTTGAAATTGTATCTCTATTTTCCATTAATTCTTGTGGAACACCTAAAGGGTTAGCAAAGTTTGTAAAATCAGTTTTGAATACCTTGAGGGGGTAGTTTATAGAATGGGGTGGTTTTTATTATGTAAGCCTCGCAAAGTGACTTCAGACCTGAACTGGTCCCTAAAAATTGGGTTTTTGAAAATTTCAGAAAAATTTCAAGATTTGCTTCTAAACTTCTAAGCCTTGTAACATCCCCAAAAAATAAAATATCATTCCCAAAATTATTCAAACATAAAGTAGACAAATGGGGAATGTAAAGTAATAACTATTTTTGGAGGTATTACTATGTATTGTAGAAGTAGAGAAATTGAATCTTGGAAGTTTGCAATTTTTTACCAATTTTTTGTAAATTTGGTATTTTTTTTATAAATAAAAATTATTTTTTTTTACTTCATTTTACCAGTGTCATGAAGTACAATATGTGATGAAAAAACTATCTCAGATTGGCCTGGATAAGTCAAAGTGTTTTAAAGTTATCAGCACTTAAAGTGACACTGGTCAGATTTGCAAAAAATGGCCAAGTCCGTAAGGTGAAATAGGGCCAAGTCCTTAAGGGGTTAAAGGAGTTTTGACGGTCTGAATATGAGTTACCATCTGTCATTCCCTTATTCCCATGAAATAATATCGCCAAGAATTCACAGAGTAAAATATCGCTGATGTCGCCTAATAATCCACACAGGAGCCAAAGCTTCATGCTGGAACAAAACACGTTTAATGGAATTCATTCAATTTAAACAGCATCAAACTCCTCCTCTGAGCTAGCGAGACAATGGAGTTTTGGAAACTCAATTTGCAAAACAGGGGCTTGGTCCCATGGCTTACAAGCAATCACTGTGTCTTTTCCAAGACAATGGCCTAAAGTGTTATCTCATGTATTTTAATTAAGTAGATCAGTCTTGTAGTTAGAAGCTGACTGAATGTCCAGAAGTGTGTGTACACATGTCTTTGATACACATAGATGTCCATGTCCATTGTTAGGAGTAATTATCCACAGGGATTAAGTAGCAGAGAGGTAAAATAACCGAACGGTTACTGGGGGGAGTTCTTCACAGGAGTTCTTTGGGCTTTTAATATTGATGACCTAGCCTCAGGATAGATCATCAATATCAGATCAGCGGAGGTCCAACACCCAGCACCTCCACCGATCAGTTATATGAAGCAGTGTGAACCCCTTTAATGTCTGTTTACACCTGATAAATATCCCCAAACGTTATTAACCCATGACTGGTTACCATATGCAACTATTTGACTTTTCCTGTCTACCAGTTTTAACACATTAGGCTCTATTTATCAAAACGGTGTACTATCTTAGCAGCGCACAGCAACCAGTCAGCGCTTAGCTTTCATTTTTCCTGAGCAGTTTAAGAAATGAAAGCTGAGCTCTGATTGGTTGCTATGGGCAACAAAGACAGTTTGACTGTTAGACAGCTTTTATGAATCTTTTATAAATATTGCGCCTTACAAGACAGCCTCTTTTATCAAACCGTGGTAAAAAGTGTGCGGCAGATTTATGAAACTGGCTTAAAGTAAACTTGTCTTTGTTGTCACTAGCAACCAATCAGAGCAGAGAATTCATTTTCCAAGAGCACCCTACGAAATGAAATCTGTGCTGTGATTGGTTGCTATGGACAACCAAAACAGGTTTGCTTCTAGCTAGTTTCATAAATCTTCCCCTAAAACTGAGAAGCTTCCATTTCCTAAGCTCTGTCTGGGTGCCATGTTGCCCACCGTCCTGACATTTCTGGACAGTCCATAAAAATAGATGACTTTTTTTTTCTGTGCCCGTGAAAAAAAAATAGATGTGTCCGTGATTTTTTTTTTCAGACTGGCGGAACTTGATTAGATTATTTTTGTGGTAATTATCAACATTTCACAGCTCACATAAGGGTCCATTCACACGTCCGTTGTTTCTTTCCTGATCTGTTGACCTGAGAAATTGAATCTTGGAAGTTTGCAATTTTTTACCAATTTTTTGTAAATTTGGTATTTTTTTATAAATAAAAATTTTTTTTTTTTACTTCATTTTACCAGTGTCATGAAGTACAATATGTGATGAAAAAACAATCTCAGATTGGCCTGGATAAGTCAAAGTGTTTTAAAGTTATCAGCACTTAAAGTGACACTGGTCAGATTTGCAAAAAATGGCCAAGTCCGTAAGGTGAAATAGGGCCAAGTCCTTAAGGGGTTAAAGGAGTTTTGACGGTCAGAATATGAGTTACCATCTGTCATTCCCTTATTCCCATGAAATAATATCGCCAAGAATTCACAGAGTAAAATATCGCTGATGTCGCCTAATAATCCACACAGGAGCCAAAGCTTCATGCTGGAACAAAACACGTTTAATGGAATTCATTCAATTTAAACAGCATCAAACTCCTCCTCTGAGCTAGCGAGACAATGGAGTTTTGGAAACTCAATTTGCAAAACAGGGGCTTGGTCCCATGGCTTACAAGCAATCACTGTGTCTTTTCCAAGACAATGGCCTAAAGTGTTATCTCATGTATTTTATTTAGTAGATCAGTCTTGTAGTTAGAAGCTGACTGAATGTCCAGAAGTGTGTGTGTACACATGTCTTTGATACACATAGATGTCCATGTCCATTGTTAGGAGTAATTATCCACAGGGATTAAGTAGCAGAGAGGTAAAATAACCGAACGGTTACTGGGGGGAGTTCTTCACAGGAGTTCTTTGGGCTTTTAATATTGATGACCTAGCCTCAGGATAGATCATCAATATCAGATCAGCGGAGGTCCAACACCCAGCACCTCCACCGATCAGTTATATGAAGGGTAGGCAAGCAGTGTGAACCCCTTTAATGTCTGTTTACACCTGATAAATCTCCCCAAACGTTATTAACCCATGACTGGTTACCATATGCAACTATTTGACTTTTCCTGTCTACCAGTTTTAACACATTAGGCCCTATTTATCAAAATGGTGTACTATCTTAGCAGCGCACAGCAACCAGTCAGCGCTTAGCTTTCATTTTTCCTGAGCAGTTTAAGAAATGAAAGCTGAGCTCTGATTGGTTGCTATAGGCAACAAAGACAGTTTGACTGTTAGGCCTCTTTCACACTTGCGTTGTTGGGATCCGGCATGCACTTCCGTTGCCGGAGGTGCCTGCCGGATCCGTAACAACACAAGTGTACTGAAAGCATTTGAAGACGGAACCGTCTTCCAAATGCTTTCAGTGTTACTATGGCACCCAGGACGCTATTAAAGTCCTGGTTGCCATAGTAGGAGCGGGGAGCGGGGGAGCGGTATACTTACAGTCCGTGCGGCTCCCCGGGCGCTCCAGAATGACGTCAGAGCGCCCCATGCGCATGGATGACGTGATCCATGTGATCACGTGATCCATGCTCTTGGGGCGCCCTGACGTCACTCTGGAGCGCCCGGGGAGCCGCACGGACGGTAAGTATGCTGCTCCCCTGCTCCCCGCTACACTTACCATGGCTGTCAGGACTTTAGCGTCCCGGCAGCCATGGTAACTATTCAGAAAAAGCTAAACGTCGGGTCCGGCAATGCGCCGAAACGACGTTTAGCTTAAGGCCGGATCCGGATCAATGCCTTTCAATGGGCATTGATCCCGGATCCGGCCTTGCGGCAAGTCTTCAGGATTTTTGGCCGGAGCAAAAAGCGCAGCATGCTGCGGTATTTTCTCCGGCCAAAAAACGTTCCGTACCGGAACTGAAGACATCCTGATGCATCCTGAACGGATTACTCTCCATTCAGAATGCATTAGGATAATCCTGATCAGTATTCTTCCGGCATAGAGTCCCGACGACGGAACTCTATGCCGGAAGACAATAACGCAAGTGTGAAAGAGCCCTTAGACAGCTTTTATGAATCTTTTATAAATATTGCGCCTTACAAGACAGCCTCTTTTATCAAACCGTGGTAAAAAGTGTGCGGCAGATTTATGAAACTGGCTTAAAGTAAACTTGTCTTTGTTGTCACTAGCAACCAATCAGAGCAGAGAATTCATTTTCCAAGAGCACCCTACGAAATGAAATCTGTGCTGTGATTGGTTGCTATGGACAACCAAAACAGGTTTGCTTTTAGCTAGTTTCATAAATCTTCCCCTAAAACTGAGAAGCTTCCATTTCCTAAGCTCTGTCTGGATGCCATGTTGCCCACCGTCCTGACATTTCTGGACAGTCCATAAAAATAGATGACTTTTTTTTTCTGTGCCCGTGAAAAAAAAATAGATGTGTCCGTGATTTTTTTTTTCAGACTGGCGGAACTTGATTAGATTATTTTTGTGGTAATTATCAACATTTCACAGCTCACATAAGGGTCCATTCACACGTCCGTTGTTTCTTTCCTGATCTGTTCCGTTTTTTGCTGAACAGATCTGGACCAGATCTGGAACCATTCATTTTCAATGGGTCCTGAAAATAAATCAGACATTGAGCTGTCCGTTTTTTTTCAGGACCCATTGAAAATTAATGGGTCCAGATCTGGTCCAGATCTGTTCAGCAAAAAACAGAACAGATCAGGAAAGAAACAACGGACGTGTGAATAAGGCCTAAATTGTGGTAATTCATTCTTATCAGTGTATTGAGCTGTAGACATGCATTACTTAGAATCTTGACCATTCATTATGGTTTTCCAATTTGTCCGTAGAAAATGTTGGCTGTCTGCGATTTTGGGATAAGTTGTCTAGAAAAAAGAAAAATTCTGGTTGAAATCCCTTTCTAGATGGCTTTCATAAATGAGGCATATATGTATCTCAGAAGTTATTTACCATGACCAGAGTTTTACCACTTATCAGATAAGTATCACGTAGTAATCTACACTTCTTCTGATTGGTTAATTTAGGCAAAACCCACATATATTTACTGTAGTTTTCATAAAGAAGCCTCTATAAGGAAATGGTATTTGGATATGGTCAGGCTAGCCCTCAAGCATCTTCAGGGTTTAAAGGGTTTCTACCATCAGAATTTGTGTTATGTAGCTGACTGACATTTGCGATGTACTAATGTCAGCACTACATAAAAGTATGTTTTTTACATTTGTCCCTGCAGCCGTTCTGCTAAAATACACACTTTTACAATATGCTAATGAGCCTCTAGGTGCTATGTGGGCATAGATTCAGCACCTAGAGGCTGGAAAAACTAACCATGTATCCCGCCCAGGTCCTCCGTTCTGCCCACCCCGCTCCTCTTGATTGATGTTCAAGTTCCATGCATCGTTGAGGAAATCCCGCACCTGCGCCGTCCACTTCTGTATTTGGCGCCGACTACGTCACAGTGAGGAAGCCGGCACCAGTAGCGCGGCCTTCACTCACTGCGCCTGCGGCGAATACAGTAGTAGACGGCGCAGGTGCGGGATTTCCTTAACGATGCATGGAACTTGGACATCAATCAAGAGGAGCGGGGCAGGCAGAACGGAGGAGCGGGGCGGGCAGAACGGAGGACCTGGGCGGGATACATGGTTAGTTTTTCCAGCCTCTAGGTGCTGAATCTACACCCACATAGCACCTAGAGGCTCAATAGCATATTGTAAAAGTGTGTATTTTAGCAGAACGGCTGCAGGGACAAATGTAAAAAACATACTGTTATGTAGTGCTAACATTAGTACTTCGCAAATGTCAGTCAGCTACATAACACAAATTCTGACGGTAGAAACCCTTTAACTCTACCATTACTTCTATTACACTTTTTTCTGTATTTGGGGGACATTCCTGATTGTGGCTTTGCAAAAGCAAAATACAGACTAAAACCACACTGTGTGCATAAGGCCTGGTTATTGTTCTGCTGGGACTTCATGGCAGCATATTGACTAAGTGGGTATATCAGAGTCAGGACCCGAAGCGTGGTTTACAATGAGGCTCCAAACACTGGTGGTGGCACAGTAGTAGTAAAGACCTTTTCCTACAAATAAGAATTACTAGAAATAATATGGGTGTCAATACCAGTAGTGATGAATACCTGCATTACACATGGCAGTGTAAACCCGATTTCTTGGAAGGTAAGCTCACTTTTAAGTCTGCAGACAATTCAGAGCAGCCCTGCCCCTAATGTAATTTTACTTCTCAGCAGAAGAGGTAAGTTCAGTTCATTCATGCACAATTGAAGAAAACACATACAGGTCAGCCTCAATAAATTAGAATATCATCGGAAAATTAATTTATTTCAGTAATTAAATTAAGACAGTGAAATATATTCTATAGATTTATTTCATACAGAGTGATCTATTTCAAGTACGGTATTTATTTATTTTAATGTTGAAGATTATGGCTTACAGCTAATAAAAATCCCTGGACTGCATTATTTCAGTTGGATACTATCTACAGAGAGCTATTGGGCTGACGGCTACCGTGCCACTGATCCATTCATTATCTTCCTATGATATCCCCTGATGAATCCGGTGAAACACATCTATTATTATCGGAGGAAACGCGTTGGGATTACGCCATCCTATTACTCTTTTTGGCTGCACTGACACTGGGAGAAATTACTTTCAGGGACAGGACAACAGGGAAAGCCGTCGATAAGTGGGGTCGCTCCCTTGGGGGTGATTCTCCCGCACATAGGCGGGAGACCTCTCCGCTTTTAGGCAGGGCCTCACCAGTCGGCTAGGGATAATATCTTCCCAGTTACCTATCCGTCCTGTACCAGAAGAGCCGTTGACTACATCATCTTTTTCATGATATTTGCAGAGAACACCCATCTATTTTGTTCCTGTGGACCTTCCCACTACAAACACGTATATCCTGCTGTGGTACGATCCATCTCCATAACAGACAAATCATCAAACCGTGAGTGGGAACTATCTAGTCCAAAATCGTGCTCTCTATTTTGTTTATATACCCGGTGCCCTATTGTGCATAAGCCCTTGTATCTTACAAATGCAGTTATCTAAACACTTTTGTGGGACCTATTTTAAATGTTAATAACTAAAAGTTAAGTTTTAGTAGGATAATTATTCAGTGATATACAGTTTTATTCCTACACTATATATATCTCTTCATACTGTGAATTATTTCAGTAATTAAATTCAGACAGTGAAATATATTCTATAGATTTATTTCATACAGAGTGATCTATTTCAAGTACGGTATTTATTTATTTTAATGTTGAAGATTATGGCTTACAGCTAATAAAAATCCCCAAGTCAGTGTCTCAGAAAATTTGATTATGAAAAAGTTCAATATTGTAGACTGATGGTGTCATACTCCAATCAGCTAATCATCACAAAACACCTGCAATGGTTCTCGAAGTCTTTAAATGGTCCCTTATTAGGGTCCATTCACACGTCCGTGGAATGGGTCCGCATCCGTTCCGCAATATCCGGAATGGGTGCAGACCCATTCATTCTCAATGGGGGCAGGAATGGATGCAGAGAGCACACTATGTGCTCTCTGCATCCACATTTCCAGAGCGCGGCTCCGATCTTCCGGTCCGCAGCTCCGGTAAAAAATAGAACATGTCCTATTCTATTCCACAATTGTGGACAAGAATTGGCAGTCCTATGGGGGTGCCGGCCGGGTGTATTGCGGATCCGCAATACACCACAGACATGTGAATGGACCCTTAGGCCGAATATAGTGTATTACTGTAGTGCAGCGGCGACATGAAGCACACGGCGTCATAGCAACCAATGACGCCATGCGCTCCTGCTCTGAACAGGAATCGAGCCCGGCATACCACGGACCGCTCTCCTGTCCGTCAAAAAAATAAGACCTGTCCTATTTTTTGACGGACAACGGTTCACGGACCCATTCAAGTCAATGGGTCCGTGAAAAAACACGGATGCACACAAGATTGCCATCCTCGTCCGTCATTCTTGTCCGTAGGCTACTTTCACACAGACGATCCGCGGATCCGTCTGCATAAAAGCTTTTTAGATCTGATTTTTCACTTCGTGAAAACTCAGATCCGATAGTATATTCTAACACAGAGGCGTTCCCATGGTGATGGGGACGATTCAGGTTAGTATATACTAAAAGAACTGTGTACATGACTGCCCCCTGCTGCCTAGCAGGTACTGCCAGGCAGCAGGGGGCAGACCCCCCCCTGTATTTAACACATTGGTGGCCAGTGCGGCCGGCCCCCCCTCCCTCCCTTGTATTTAACACATCGGTGGCTAGTGCGGCCGGCCCCCCCTCCCTCCCTTGTATTTAACACATTGTTGGCCAGTGCGGCCGGCCCCCCCTCCCTTCCTCCCCTAATTAAAATGACCGACCCCCCATCGTTGGTGGCAGCGGAGAGTTCCGATCGGAGTCCCAGTTTAATCGCTGGGGCTCCGATCGGTTACCATGGCAGCCAAGACGCTACTGCAGTCCTGGCTGCCATGGTTACTTAGCAATTTTAGAAGCATTATACTTACCTGCGATGTCTGTGACTGGCCGGGCGCTCCTCCTACTGGTAAGTGAAAGGTTGTGGCGCATTGCTTATAGCACAGACCTTTCACTTACCAGTAGGAGGAGCGCCCGGCCGGTCACAGACATCGCAGGTAAGTATAATGCTTCTAAAATTGCTAAGTAACCATGGCAGCCAGGACTGCAGTAGCGTCTTGGCTGCCATGGTAACCGATCGGAGCCCCAGCGATTAAACTGGGACTCCGATCGGAACTCCACCAATGATGGGGGGTCGGTCATTTTAATTGGGGGGGGGGCGGCCGCACTGGCCACCAATGAGTTAAATACAGGGGAGGGAGGGGGGGCCGCACTGGCCACCAATGAGTTAAATACAGGGGGGGGAGGGAGGGGGGGTCTGCCCCCTGCTGCCTGGCAGCACCTGCCAGGCAGCAGGGGGAAGTTATGTACACAGTTCTTTTAGTATATTTTAACCTGAAGCCTCTGTGGTAGAATATACTGTCGGATCTGAGTTTCACGATCTAACTCAAATCCGATGGTATATTCTAACATAGAGGCGTTCCCATGGTGATGGGGACGCTTCAAGTTAAAATATACCATCGGATTGGAGAAAACTCCGATCCGATGGTATAATAGGGACTCCTGACTTCACATTGAAAGTCAATGGGGACAGATCCGTTTGCAATTGCACCATATTGTGTCAACATCAAACGGATCCGTCCCCATTGACTTGCATTGTAAGTCAGGACGGATCCGTTTGGCTCCGCACGGCCAGGATCCGTGGATCCTCCAAAAATCAAGAAAGACCCACGGAAGAAAAAATGGTCACGGATCACGGAAATCCGTTTTGCGGACCGCAAAAAAAAAAACGGTCGTGTGCATGAGGCCTTAGTCTGATTCAGTAGGATACATAATCACGGGAAAGACTGCTGACTCGACAGTTGTCATGGAGACAGTCATTGACACCCTCCACAAGAAGGGTTAGCCACAAAAAGGTCATTGCTAAAGCTGGCCATTCACAAGGTGCTGTAGCCAAGCATATTAACCACTTCCAGACCGGGCCATTTATTATTCCTGACCAGGCCTAATTTAGCAAATCTGACATGTGTCACTTTATGTGGTAATAACTTTGGAACGCTTTTACTTATCCAAGCCATTCAGAGTTTGTTTTCTCATGACACATTGTACTTCATGTTAATGGTAAATTTGAGTCAATATGTTTTACCTTTTATTTATAAAAAAAATTCAAAAGTTAACAAAAATTTGAAAAAGGCCTCTTGCACACGTAAGGGCTCCGTGACCATGCTGCTGGCCGCATATGACGGTTCCGCAATACACGGGTCACCAGTCATGTGCATTTCACTTCACAGATGTGGACCCATACACTTGAATGGGACCGCAAATCCGGCGGTGCGGAAGGGAACGGAAGCATGGAACGGAACCCCAGGTAAGCACTACGGAGTGCTTCTGTGGTGTTCTGTTCCGTGCTTCTGTTCCACAAAAAGATAGACCATGTCCTATCTTTTTGCATAACGGACAGATCACGGACCCTATTCAAGTGAATGGGTCTGCGATCCGCATGCGGCTGCCCCGCGGTCGGTGCCCGTGCATTGCGGACCGCAATTTGCGGTCCACAGCATGGGCATGGAGCCCTTATGTTTGTGGGCAAGAGGCCTAAGACAGATAGTGATACCTCATAAAATATTCATTAAATAACATTACCCATATGTCTACTTTATGTTGGCATAATTTTGGTAATGTAATTAAATTTTTTTAGAACGTTAGAAGGTTTAGAATTTTAGAAGCATTTTTAAATTGTTAGGAAAATTTCCAATGTCAGCTTTTTTAAAGACCAGTTCAGTTCTGAAGTCACTTTGTGGGGCTTACATAATAGAACCAACCCATAAATGAACCCATTTTAGAAATGACACCCCTCAAACTATTCAAAACTGGTTTTATAAATGTTGTTAACCCTTTAGGTATTCCATAGGAATTAAAGCAAAATAGAAGTGAAATTTTAAAATTTCACTTTTTTTGCAGATTTTCCATTTTAATAATTCAACACATCAAGGGTTAACAACAAAATAAACCTCAATATTTATTATCCTGATTCTGCAGCTTACAGAAACAAATATGTGGTCGTATACCGCTGTATGGGCCCACGGCAGGGCACAGAAGGCAAAGAGCGCCATATGGTTTTTGGAGGGCAGATTTTGCTGGAATGGTCTTTGGGCAACATGTTGCATTTGAAGAGACCCTGAGGTACCCCCACAGTGAAAACCCCCAAAAAGTGACCGCATTTTGTAACCTACACCACTCAAGGAATTTTTAAGGGGTGTAGCGAGCACTTTACTCAACAGGTGTTTCATATAATTTTTATTACCTGGGTTTAAAAATGAAAAAAAAATAAATTTTTTTTTACAAGAAAATTGTACTTTAGGCCCAAATTTTCTTTTTCACAAAAGATAACAGCAGAATATCCAACACAATTTGCTACCCATTATCTCCTGAATACACTAAGAGCCCAATTGTGGTCGTAAACTGTTATTTGGGGAAACGCCAGGGCTCAGAAGAGCAGGAGCGGCATCTGGATTTTCTAACATGGAATTTTCTGTCATGGTTTTTTAGTGATAACTTTATTTTTATTTTTTGTTGAATGAGCTGCGTGAGTGCTTATTTTGTGCGGTACAAGCTGTAGTTTTTATTGGCACCATTTTGGGGTACATTTGGCATTCTGGTTGCTTTTTTGGGAGGTGAAGTCACAAAAAAAGCAGTTTGGTGTCATTTTTCTATTTTTTTTTTACACCGTTCAATTAAGGGCTCGTTCACATGAACTTGTGAAGCTCATGATCGTGCTGTGGACCGCAAATTTCAGTCCGCAATGCACAGTCACCGTTCATGGGGCAGGCGCATGGGGATCGCAGACCCATTCGCTTGATTGGGTCCGCGATCCTTCCGTTCCGCAAAAATATAGAGCAGGTTCTATATTTTTGCGGTGCGGAAGCACGGAACCCCAGAAAGCACTCCTTAGTGTTTCATTCCGTTCTTCCGTTCCGCATCTCCGGATTTGCGGACCAATTGAAATGAATGGGTCCGCATCCGTGATGCGGAATGGCCACGGAACGGTGCCCGTATATTGCGGATCCGCAATACGGCAACGGCCATCACACGTTTGTGTGAACGAGCCCTAATGGTGTAGATATGTCTATTTTTTTTTTACGTTTGACACAATAAAAACATTCTTAGGAAAAAAATCATGTTTTTGTGTTGCTATTTTCTTAGCCATATTTTTTCATTTTTATGGCTATAGTCTTGTGTGAGGGCTTGTTTTTTTTGTTGGACGAGGTGACGTTTTTATTGCTACCATTTTGAGGTACATACAACTTTTTGATTAATTGATAGTGTTTTTTTATGAGGTGAGGTGACTGAAAAAAGCTGTTTTGGCATAATTAAATTAAAAAAAAAATTTCACCGTTCATTTGATGGGGTAGATCATGTGATATTTTTGTAGAGCCAATTGTTACGGACGCGGCTATTCCAAATATGTCTTTTTGTACAATAAGAGCATTTTTAGGAAAAAAAATCATGTTTTTGTGTTGCAATTTAATTAGAACCATATTTTTTTATTTTTCTGGCTATGGTCTTGTGTGGGGCTAATTTTTTGCGGGGCAAGGTGACGGTTTTATTGCTACCATTTTGGGGTACATATGACTTTTTGATTGATCAACATTATATTATATTAGGAGGTGAGCTCACAAAAAAATCGGTAGATCATATGATATTATTTTAGAGCCGGTCGTTGCGGACGCAGTGATACCAAATAACGGATTTGGGAAGAATTTTCTTTTTTTTTTATGTAAAACTTTTTTTTTTTTTCAAAACATTTTATTTATTCTTTTATTTTTTTATTTTACACTTTGTGTCACCCATAAAGTCATACAAGACCTCTGGGGGACATTTAACTTCTTTTTTTTTTTAACTATTGATTTCTCCTGTAACTGGGGCTGACATAGTAGCCTCAGTTACAGGGGAAATACACCCCCCAGAGAGGCTGTACAGCATAATACTGCGCTGTACAGCCTCAGTGCAGGGCTGATCCTGGTCTATGGAAGACCCGACAGCTCCTCCTGCCCCAGCGGTCACATGACCACCAGGCCAGGACAGGAAGCGCATAGTGATCTCATTGAACGCTGTGTATACAGCGATCTAGAAGGGAGGGACACCCAAGAATGGTCCCTCTGGGGTGCCCTGCTGTCACTGACAATGGGCGCCCCGCTCAGCAGCTGCATGATTAGCGTGCAGCTGCCATCTCTGAAAGGACGTTCCAGAACGTCCATTCAGAGATAAACCCGACCTCCCAGGACGTTTATAGTCAATGGGCGGTAGGGAAGTGGTTAAAGAGAACTTGACTAGATGAAAAAAGTGTGGTAGAAAAAGGTGCACAAGCAACAGGGATAACCACAGCCTTGAAAAGATTTTCAAGAAAAGGCCATTCAAGAATCTGGGGAAGATTCACAAGGAGTGGACTGCAGCTGGAGTCCTTTAAGATCCACCACACACAGATGTATCTAGGTCATAGGCTACTAATGTCAAGCCACTCATGTGCACTGCGCTGATGTAGCTGAGTATAGTGTAACACTTTTCACCCTGCATGTCCCTGATGTGCAGTAAAGTGAGGTATACCTTCATTGGCACTGTGCATATTTGCTGGATGCTGCTAGACCAGATTTGGCAACTCTTCTCCCAGTAAGTTTGAATTTCATTTGTTCTATGTGGGGTGGATAAGGTTCAAATGGGCGGGTTTGGCATTCTAAATCCCAGTTGCATAATGGCATGCTGGTCGTGTGGTGGCCCCCAAAAGAGGTGACCAGTTCCCTTTAGCAAAACATTAAAACCTGGTAAATTTTTTAAAGAAAGGGTTTCACTTATTATTGCTCTAGTTTTTATAAAGAAGCCTCTATTAGGAAATAGTATTTGGATATGGCCAGGCTAGCCCTCAAGTATCGACAGTGTTTAGCATTAACATTACTTTTTCGATTACATTTTTTCTGTATTTAGAATACATTTCTGGTTGTAGCTTTAAAAATAAAAGCAAAATACAGACTAAAACCTGGCAATAAGCATAAGGCCTGGCTATTGTCTTTCTAGGGCTTCATGGCCACATATTGACTAAGTGGGTATATCAGAGTCAGAACCCGAAGTATGGTTCCCAATGGGGCTCCAAATACTGGTGGTGGCACAGTAGTAGTAAATACCTTTTCCTACAAATAAGAATTACTAGAAATAATATGGGTGTCAATACCAACAATGTGGAACACCTGCATTAGACACGGAAGAGCGTATACCAGATGTCCCTTAAATGTCTCTTTAATACATTTCTTGGAAGGTAAGCTCAGTTCTCAGTCTGCAGACAATTCAGAGCAGCCCTGCCCCCAATGTAATTTTACTTCTCAGCAGAAGAGGTAAGTTCAGTTCATTCATGCACGATTGAAGAAAACACAAACAGGTGCCCCTCAATAAATTAGAATATCTTCCACAAGTACATTTATTTCAGTAATTCAATTCAATATTAAGTAGATTTATTTCACAGTTATATTTCAAGTGTTTATTATTTTTTTTAATATTGATGATTATGGCTTACAGCTAATGAAAATCCAAAAGTCAGGATGTCAGAAAATTTGAATATTGTGAAAAAGTTCAACATTGTAGACTCTTGGTGTCACACTCTAATCAGCTAATCATCACAAAACACCTGCAAAGGTTTCCGAAGCCTTTGAATGGTTCAGTGGGCTACACCAGGGATGCTCAACCTACGGCCCTCCAGCTGTTGGAAACTACAGCTATCAGCCTACAGCAGGGCATGGTGGGAGTTGTAGTTTTACAACAGCTGGAGGGCCGCAAGTTGAGCATCCCTGCTGTAGGCTGTCCAGGCATGCTGGGAGTTCTAATTTTTCAACAGCTGGAGAGCCACAGGTTGGGCATCCCTGGACTATCACACGAGCGAGTTTTCTGCGCGGATGCAATGAGTGACGTTAACGCATTACACCCGCACTGAATCCTGACCCATTCGTTTCAATGGGTCTGTGCACATGAGCGTTGTTTTTCGCGCATCATTTCTGCATTGCATGAGAATCGCAGTATGTTCTATATTCTGCATTTTTTCACGCAGCCCTGGTCCCATAGAAGTAAATGGGGCTAGGAGATGTTGTTTGTAAATCTTCTTCTTCTTTTTTTTTACGCGTGTGAAAAACGCATCAAAACTGATTGCACCCACGCGGAAAAAACTGAAACATCGAACGCAATTACAAAACTGACTGAACTTGCTTGTGAAATGGTGCGAGTTTCACTGAACACTTCCTGACACAATCCATATAGTTTGTGTGAAAGAGGCCGTAAGGTGCACAAGCAACAGGGATAACCCCAGCCTAGAAGGAATTGTCATGAAAAGGCCATTCAGGAATTTGGGTGAGATTCACATAGAGTGGAGTCTGTGCTTTAAGAGCCACCACACACATGTATCCAGGTCATAAGCTACAACTGTTGCATTCCGTGTGGATTGGGTGGGTTTCGCATCCTAAACCCCAGCTGTATAATAGCATGCTGGTGTTGTGGTGACCCCCAAAATAGGTGACGGGTTCCCTTTAGCAAAACATTAAAACCTGCAAATTCTTTTAAAGAAAGGATTTGATCTATTTTTGCTCTAGTTTTCATACAGAAGCCTCTATAAGAAAAGGGTATTTGAATATGGTCAGACTAGCCTTCATGTATCTTTAGGGTTTAAAGGGGGTTTCCAAGTGCTTTTTAGGGATGACCTATCCTCTGGTACCGTGCTGTGCTTAGTAAGAAACAAGAAGGCTGCAGCAGTGCTACTGTGAGAGCAGCTGCTTTCACAAACAGCTGATCGGTGGGGGCCCCGGGTATCGGACCCTCACAAATCAGATACTGATGACCCATCCAGAGGTTTGCTTTTAGCCAGTTTCATAAATCTTCCCCATTAAACTGTGCAGCTTTTATTTCCTAAACTATGTCCAGCAATCCACATATATTTGCTGCAGTTTTCGTAAAGAAGCCTCTGAAAGGAAATGGTATTTGGATATGCTCAGGCTAGCCCTCAAGCATCTTCAGGGGTTAACACTACCATTACTTTTTATATTACACTTTTTTCTGCATTAGGGGACAGAATATTGCATATTGACTAAGTGGGTGTATCAGAGTCAGGACCCAAGGTGCGGTTTACAGTGAGGCTCCAAATACTGATGGCGGCACAGTAGTAGTAAAGACTTTTTTACCACCAATAAGAATTTCTAGAAATAATATGGGTGTCAATACCAATAGTGTTGAATACCTGCATTAGACACGGCACAGTGAACACCAATTGTTCCTTAAATGTCTCTTTAATACATTTCTTGGAAGGTAAGCTCAGTTCTCAGTCTGCAGACAATTCAGAGCAGCCCTGCCCCTAATGTCATTTTACTTCTCAATAGAAGAGGTAAGTTCAGTTCATTCATTTACCATTGAAGAAAACACATACAAGTGCGCCTCAATAAATTAGAATGTGATTGACAAGTTAATTTATTTCAGTAATTCAATTCAAAAAGTGAAACTCATATATTACATAGATTCATTATGCACAGAGTGATCTATTTAAAAAGTGTTTATTTCTTTTAAAGAGGACCTTTCATCGGTCCAAACATTGTGAACTAAGTATCATGACATATACAGCGGCGCCCAGGGATCTCACTGCACTTACTATTATCCCTGGGCGCCGCTCCGTTCTCCCGTTATGTCCTCCGGTATGTTCGGGGACTTGGTTATAGTAGGCGGAGTCTGCCCTTGTTCTGCTGGGTGTCTCCTTCTCCTAGGCTGTAGCGCTGGCCAATCGCAGATCAGAGCTCACAGCCTGGGAGGTTTTTTCTCCCAGGCTGTGAGCTCTGCGATGCGATTGGCCAGCGCTACAGCCTAGAAGAAGGAGACGCCCAGCAGAACAAGGGCAGTCTCCTCCTACTATAACCAAGTCCCCGAACATACCGGAAGACATGGAACGGAGTGGCGCCCAGGGATAATAGTAAGTGCAGTTAGATCCCTGGGCGCCGCTGTATATGTCATGATACTTAGTTCACAATGTTTGGACCGATGAAAGGTCCTCTTTAATATTGATGATTATGGCTTACAGCTAATAGAAATCCAATAGTATGTCAGAAAATTAGAATATTGTGAAAAAAGTTCAATATTGTAGACTGATGGTGTCATACTCTAATCAGCTAATCATCAGAAAACATCTACAAAGGTTTCCTGAGGCTTTAAATGGTCCCTTAGTCCAATTCAGTGGGCTACACAATCATGGGGCAGACTGCTGACTTACCAGTTATTCAGAAGACACAAGGAGGGTGTAATGGGGTGCCGAAGGCGCACTCGGTCTCCCATCAGCCGCAGACCTGCTGCTTAGCTTCAGGAGCGAGGATCTGTGTTTGACCTTGTTCCCAGGGAAGCTTTGCTAGCTGGGAGGCTCCCTGCTCCTAGGTCTGCCTTGAGCGCCGAGCTGATCACTCGGTGCTCGACTGGTCAGTCTGTCGGTCATGTGATGCTGGCCACGTCACATGACCCTCACTCCCCACTATAAATACAGGCAGCCTGCTGGCCACAGGTTGCCTGTTAGTTTTAGGTATCTGGTGATTGTTTTGTTCCTGCATACTTACCTGATCCTGTGTTCCCTGACGATTCTCTGCCTGCTCCTCCTGTACTGCGCATCTCTCCTGGTATCCTGACCCCGGCTTCCACCTGACAATTCTTTGCGGACTCCTGTTGTACTTCGTTTCTCTCCTGGTATTTGACCTTGGCTTTTCCTGACTATTCTCTGCTCATTCCTTAGTACTGCGTAGCTCTCTAGGTATTGACCCGGTCCGTTCACGTTCCGTTATTTGTCTTGTCTGTCTTCCCAGCACGTATCCTAAGTTAGGGACTGCCGTCTAGTTGTTCCCTGTCATTAGGACTTGTGAGGCAAGTAGGCAGGGCCAGGGCTGAGGGTGGAGCGCAGTGGTCACTATCCTCCCCCCTGTGTGTAGTGTACGTTACCGTCACAGAGGGTAAGCCACAAAAGGTCATTGCTAAAGAAGCTGGCTGTTCAGAGTACTGTATCCAAGCATATTAATGGAAAGTTGAGTGGAAGGAACAAGTGTGGTAGAAAAAGGTGCACGAGGAACACGGATAACCACAGTCTTGAATGGATTGTCATGAAAATTTAGGTAACAACCCACATATTTTTGCTCTAGTTTTCATTAAGAAGCCTCTATAAGGAAATGGTATTTGGATATGCTCAGGCTAGCCAACAAGTATCTTCAGGAGTTAACTCTACCATTACTTTTTCTATTACACTTTTTTTCTGTATTCCTACTTGTGGCTGTACAAATGCAAAATACAGACTAAGGGTCCATTCACACGTCCGTAGTGTATTGCGGATCCGCAATACACCCAGCCGGCACTCCCCATAGAACTGCCTATTATTGTCCACAATTGCGGACAAGAATAGGACATGTTCTTTTTTTTTTGCGGAGCCGTGTCCCGGAAATTCGGGGCTGAAGCCCGGAAGTTCGGGGCTGTGTTTCGGAAATGCGCATGCGGAGTGCACATAGTGTGCTCTCCGCATCGATTCCTACCCCATTGAGAATGAATGAGTCGGTACCCGTTCCCGATATTGCGGAACGGATGCGTACCCATTTGCGGACGTGTGAATGGACCCTAAAACCATGCTGCATGCATAAGGCCTGGTTATTGTTTTGCTGGAGCTTCATGGCAGCATATTAACTAAGTGGGTGTATCAGAGTCAGGACCCAGGACGTGGCTTCCAATGGGAATCCAAATACTGGTGATGACACAGTATTAGTAAACACCTTTTCCTAGAAAGAACTCTTCTGCCATCATAAGGACAGATTTATGAAACTGCCTAAGGGCCTCTTCACGTACAGTTTTTAACTTAGGCATTTATTGGGCAAAAAAGCCTGACTTGATTAGCATTTTTTGTGGCGGTTTTTAGTCTTTTTTGCCCACATGGCGTCTTTTAGAACCTGCTGTTTCTTAATGGTGTTTTGGGTATTCCTGGATTTTTTTTTAAGTAAAGTTATCGTCTTTACTATCCCAGCCTATTTTTTAAGTCCTCTCGATTTGTTCCAGCAGATGTTACAGGAAAAAAAACGCCCCCCAAAATATAGAATTTTACCCACATGAGTTCGGAATGTGACTTCTCTGGTATAGGCAGGCACATTTTTCTTGGTGGTCTGTCGCTACCTCAGTTAGAATAGTTGTGACCATCTCCTGCCATACCAGGTGCAATGTCACAGCTTGTGCAATACTACAATTCCAGATTTGGCTGTGGTAGAAATGAGTACAGTTTTAAAACTTGAGTTTTTTTATAACTTTTATTTTCCTGTTTGTACCTCATTACTTGTGTGTACAGTACTTGGCATATACATCAGAGCCATCTATTGATAACTTTTGTGTTGTTTAAATGGCCTGAAAACAATGTGTTGATTAATATAGCTGGTGCCTGTGTTCTCATGCTGTTGAAGACATGACATCTTTATGAATAAAGGAGGTTATTTATCAAACCAGATGCATCAGGTTCTTGGTCTAACAAAGGCTGCATGACCTGCCAATTGCAACTTGGGACATTTCTGCAACATTTTGGAGACATGCCACTGTTCAATGTGGTCTATGTTTAGGGCACAAAAGTGAGATTAGACCTGGATTATGGCACATTTACAGTCTGCAACACTTGAAATATCACAGAAATGTTTTTTTTTTAAAAATTGCATACTACGCCAGGCAGCCCCCTGGTGTATTTTGTAGGACTGAGTCATACAACACAATGCAGTTGCACCAAATCCATGAAAGCTGTGCACCATTTTATAAATTTATTCCAACCACACAATGCAAAACCATATATCAAAGTGACATGTAAACAATCTCAGTTATAAATGACCCCCAAAGTGTCTGTGTCCATTTACATTTTTTCCAATCTTGTGTTTCTTGGAACATGAACTGAAAGTTCAGAATTTTTCTTGGATATAAAATCATGAATTAAATGTAACTAAGTTTTGGTGCTTGCTGTGGTAACTGTCTTGCTTTGGCAAAAGTGGGTTCCAAAGGAAAAGAATAAAGGATCTACTACACATCAGAAGTGCAAATCACCACTAGAACACCCTGCTTATCACTCATTTCTCATTTTGATAAGTAAAGGCCTTAAATTTATAGAACATAAAATATATTTAGGATTAACATTTCTAAACTTTTGTAAATTTATATGAAAGTTAATAAATTAATTACACAATGTTAATAATTAAAGTTGGTACATTTCTAGCGACTCCACCCAAAGCTAACTTTAACTTCACAGTCCTGGTGAGGATGAGAAATATTGACTAAGTGGGTGTATCAGAGGCAGAAAGTCAAGGTGCACATGGTGGCAATGGCACTTCTAACAATCAGACATACTTGACATCTGAAGAAGAACTTGGAAACTCTTTGCATTGAACCAATTTTCTTTCCTCAAAAGATAAAGATTGTATTCCGGTTTCACTAGTGGGTCTGGATGGAAAGATGTTTTGCCAAACACAGTTATTCATAAGGTGGTAAAAAAGTGAGAAAATGGTAAACTGTCAACTGGCAGGAAGTGAAAGGACTTTTCTTCACTCTCACTTCAGTCTGGCAATCATTTGACATATGTTCGACCCTCCCATTTCTTTTCACTCGCTTTCCACACTTGAGGGAAACCAGTGATGAAACATCCTATAATTGCCTATGACATCAGTTGTGATGTTAGTTTCTTGAGCTGTTTAGAGAAATTTTGCATGTAACCTACAGATAGACAGATGCACTAATAAATTTGGACAGGACAAAAAATGAAAAGATTGAAAATAATTTATCCATAGGGATATGTTAAACTAAGATGTATCTTGTAATTAGCATCACAAGTGTCTTCAAACTTGTGATCAGTCAGTCTGCATATTTAAAGGGCAAAAAGTAGTCACTGTGCTGTTTAGTATCATGGTGGGCACCACAAAGAACATGGACCAAAGAAAGGTAAGGAGACTAGAACGAAAAAATTATAGACAAACATTTTAAAGGTAAAGTCTGTAAGACCATCTCCAAACAGCTTGATGTTCCTCTTACTACAGTTGCACATATTTTTTAGAAATTTAAAGGAGTTTTTCGGGCTTTTAATATTGATGACCTAGCCTCAGGATAGATCATCAATATCAGATCGGCGGAGGTCCAACACCCAGCACCTCCACCGATCAGTTATATGAAGGGAAGGCAAGCAGTGTGAACCTCTTTAATGTCTGTTTACACCTGATAAATCTCCCCAAACGTTATTAACCCATGACTGGTTACCATATGCAACTATTTGACTTTTCCTGTCTACCAGTTTTAACACATTAGGCCCTATTTATCAAAATGGTATACTATCTTAGCAGCCCACAGCATCCAGTCAGCGCTTAGCTTTCATTTTTCCTGAGCAGTTTAAGAAATGAAAGCTGAGCTCTGATTGGTTGCTATGGACAACAAAGACAGTTTGACTGTTAGACAGCTTTTATGAATCTTTTATGAATTTTGTGCCTTACAAGACCGCCTCTTTTATCAAACGGTGGCAAAAAGTGTGCGGCAGATTTATGAAACTGGCTTAAAGTAAACATAGCTTTGTTTCCACTAGCAACCAATTTCATTTTCCAAGAGCACCCTACAAAATGAAATCTGTGCTGTGATTGGTTGCTATGGACAACCAAGACAGGTTTCCTTTTAGCTAGTATCATTAATCTTCCACTAAATCTGAGAAGCTTCCATTTCCTAAGCTCTGTCTGGATGCCAAGTTGCCCACCGTCCTGAAATTTCTGGACAGTCCATAAAAATAGATAATTTTTTTTCTGTGCCCGTGAAAAAAAATAGATGTGTCGGTGAATTTTTTTTTAGACTGGCGGAACTTGATTAGATTATTTTTGTGGTAATTATCAACATTTCACAGCTCACAGTAAATGGTGGTAATTCATTCTTATCAGTGTATTGAGCTGTAGACATGCATTACTTAGAATCTTGACCATTCATTATGGTTTTCCAATTTGTCCGTAGAAAATGTTGGCTGTCTGCGATTTTGGGATAAGTTGTCTAGAAAAAAGAAAAATTCTGGTTGAAATCCCTTTCTAGATGGCTTTCATAAATGAGGCATATATGTATCTCAGAAGTTATTTACCATGACCAGAGTTTTACCACTTATCAGATAAGTATCACATAGTAATCTACACTTCTTCTGATTGGTTAATTTAGGCAAAACCCACATATATTTGCTGTAGCTTTCATAAAGAAGCCTCTATAAGGAAATAGTATTTGGATAGGCTGAGGCTAGCCCTCAAGTATCTTCAGGGTTTAACTGTACCATACTATTTCTATTACACTTTTTACTGTATTTAGGGGACATTCCTGATTGTGGCTTTGAAAAAGCCTGCATAAGGCCTGGTTATTGTTCTGCTGGAGCTTCATGGAAGCATATTGACTAAGTGGGTGTATTAGAGTCAGAACCCGAAGTGCGGTTTACAATTAGGCTCCAAATACTGGTGGTGGCACAGTAGTAGTAAAGACCTTTTCCAGCAAATAAGAATTTCTAGAAATAATATGAGTGTCAATACCAGTAGTGTTGAATACCTGCATTACACATGGCACAGTGTATACCCAATGTCCCTTAAATGTCTCTTTAATACATTTCTTGGAAGGTAAGCTCACTTTTCAGTTTGCACACAATACAGAGCAGCCCTGCCCACTAATTTATTTTACTTCTCAGCAAAAGAGGTAAGTTCAGTTCATTCATGCACAATTGAAGAAAACACATACAGGTCCGCCTCAATAAATTAGAATATCATCGGAAAGTTAATTTATTTCAGTAATTAAATTCAGACAGTGAAACTCATATATTCTATAGATTTATTTCATACAGAGTGATCTATTTCAAGAATTTATTTATTTTAATGTTGAAGATTATGGCTTACAGCTAATAAAAATCCCCAAGTCAGTGTCTTAGATTAGGAAAAAGTTCAATATTGTAGACTGATGGTGTCATACTCTAATCAGCCTATCATCACAAAACACCTGCAATGGTTCTCGAAGTCTTTAAATTGTCCCTTATTAGTCTGATTCAGTAGGATACATAATCACAGAAAAGACTGCTGACTCGACAGTTGTCCAGGAGACAGTCATTGACACCCTCCACAAGAAGGGTTAGCCACAAAAAGGTCATTGCTAAAGCTAGCCATTCACAAGGTGCTGTATCCAAGCATATTAACCACTTCCAGACCGGGCCATATATTATTCCTGACAGGGCCTAATTTAGCAAATCTGACATGTGTCACTTTATGTGGCAATAACTTTGGAATGCTTTTACTTATCCAAGCCATTCAGAGTTAGTTTTCTCGTGACACATTGTACTTCATGTTAATGGTAAATGTGAGTCAATATGTTTTTACTTTATTTATAAAAAAAATTCAAAAGTTCACGAAAATTTAAAAAAGGGCTCTTGCACACGAACGTAAGGGCTCTGTGCCCGTGCTGCGGGCTGCATACGGCGGTTCCACAATACACGGGTCACCAGCCATGTGCATTCCACATCACGGATGCGGACCCATTCACTTGAATGGGTCCGCAAATCCGGCAATGAGGTGCGGAAAGGGAACGGAATCACGGAACGGAACCCCACGGAAGCACTACAGAGTGCTTTTGTGGTGTTCCGTTCCGTGCTTCTGTTACGCAAAAAGATAGAACTTTTCCTACCTTTTTGCGGAACGGACGGATCGTGAATCTCATTCAAGTGAATAGGTCTGCAGCAATCCACGGTTGGGGCCCATGCATTGCAGACCGCAATTTGCGGTCCGCAGCACGGGCATGCAGCCCTTCCGTTCGCGGGCAAGAGGCCTAAAAAAGATAGTGATACCTCATAAAATATTCATTAATTAACATTACCCATATGTTGGCATAATTTTGGTAATGTAATTCGATTTTTTTAGGACGTTTAAAAATTGTTAAGAAAATTTCCAATGTCAGCTTTTTTTTATTTTTATTTTTATTTTTCAAAATATTTTTATTCAGGGAAACATCAATAAGCAGCGTACAGATGTAGAAGAGACACTTGGCAGACACATATGTCATTTCCGAATACATTTACAATAAAGTGTCACATATAGCATAAGATAATCACATTTCCCAATTTTCCATTTTCTCCCCCCCACCTCCCCCCTCCCCCCTCCCATGAACCTTTATCATCCCAACTATGTGCCCAACGTTCGGTCAAGTAAAAGAACTCTCCATCGAAGATGTCTGCCCCACGGCCACTTGCCAGTCACTGTATCTGTCTATAACCTGAAGAAACCCCATCTAAACCTCTGGTTAGCGAGTGCTACCATCATGCAATATCTATCTGTAGTGCACCTAACGTCCCCTTTATCTGTTCTTCCAGATACCATTTAGTGTGGCGAAAAAAGGCTTCATTACCTCCTGAATCTCCGTAGGAGTTAGAACATGGCTGATAAATTTCTTCCACTTACTGAAGAAGGAGTTCGTGGACTTATCCTTATTATTTTCTGCCTCCAGCCTATCCATATAGAGAATACGGTTCATAATGCCCACTGTTTAGTCTAGTGTGGGAATGGTGGGAAATATCCAGTGTCTCAATATCGTTTTTTTTACTGCTAGTAAAAACAGATGTATACCTTTGATATGTGTGGAGTGGGTTATTTCCCCCTTAGTATCCCAAGGTATATAATGAAAAATACAATGTAGTGGAGTCAATTGTACTTCCACTCCCCAGATCTGTTTCATGAGTTCTAGCGCTCCCTTCCATAGGGAAGTTAAAGACGGGCAGCCCCACAGCCCATGCAACAGATTGGCTTTCTGAAGTTGACATTTTGGGCACTATCTAATATAGTGCGCTGGAGCAGCCCTATAAGACAAGTCAAACGCATATGTTGCTTTGTGCAAAATCCTGAAGTGCATTTCCCTCCAAGTCTCATTTCCTGTCGCCTGCCTCACACGTTCCAAACCTTCCCTTAACTTTGGGGTCAACTCCTCTTCCTCCAGCTCAACTTCCCATTTTTGGAATACCTTTGCTTCTATAGGAATTGAATGAGTATTTTGAATTTTCCGGTATAGATCTGAAAGAGAACTATTTTGAGTTCCCATTAGGGCATCGAACCAAGCTCTCCTTTCCTGGTCTCCCATGTCCAACGACTGAGACCGACAAAAATAACTAATTTGACTATATGGGAGAAAGTGCGAGGGAGGCAACCGGAACTGGGACTTGACATTTTGCCATGACAATAACTCACTTCCCATGGGGTTAAGTAGCTGTTTCAAGGAAGTGATTCCCTTCTCCTTCCAGAGTGTAAACATTACTGACTGTCTCCCTGCTGGAAAGGCTGGGAGGGTCCATAATGGCATATATGGAGAGAGATACATAGGTAATCGAAACTGTTTACGTACCTCTCTCCACGTAGCTAGAGTATCTTTCAGTAGCGTATACTTCCTCAAAGCGAGGGGAATGTCTCGGATTCTGGTGTGCAAAATAGCTCTCAAATCCCATGGAGCAGCCAATTCCTTCTCCAAAGGGGTATTGGAGAAATTCGAGGAACCAGACATCCAGTCTTTAATATGTCTCCAGAGGGAAGCTAAATTATAATTCCTGATATTAGGCATCTGTAAGCCACCTTCCCATTTTAACAGACACAGTTTCGCATACGCGATCCTCGCTCTCCTACCTCGCCATAAAAAAAGTGAAAAAGCCTTTTCAATCCTGGCAACATCCATATGTCTTAGCAGAAGAGGAATTGTTTGCATGGGATAAAGTAATCTGGCAAAGCTAACTATCTTCACTAGATGGGCTCTCCTGAACAGAGACAACGGCAAATTCAGCCACCTATCAAGTTCTTCCTCTATCTTTCTGATTAGCGGGCCGTAGTTTAATTTATATAGGGACAGTGGACTTCTACCTATTTTAATCCCAAGATAAGTCAAGTATTGGGGGACTACCTCCACTTCCTGGAGTATAATTGGTACGGTGCGATCCCTGGTATACCCTTTTAAGTATAACAATTGACTTTTGCTCACATTCACCCGATAGCCTGTCACCTCCCCAAAATGTTGCAGAAAATCGAAAACTCTTTTTAGATCGGTTTCTGGGGAATTAAGAAAAATTACCTGCGAAACAGGTGAGTTTAGTCTCTTTAGTTCCTACCTTAATCCCCTGATACACATCGGAATGTATCAGGAATCTAACTAGAGGTTCCAGGGCTAAATTAAAAAGGAGCTGCGATAAGGGGCAACCCTGTCTCGTACCTTTGTGGAGGCGGAAAGGCGTCGACAAAAAAACAGGCAAATAAACTTGAGCCATCGGGCCAGCGTACAGTGTATCAAGAAACGTCCGGAATGGCCCTGTAAAGCCAAAGGCCTCCAGCGTTTTCCTAAGCCAATTCCAATTCACATTGTCAAAGGCCTTTTCCGCATCCACAGACAGCAGAGCAGGGCAACTAGCTGGATCCTGATTATGAAAAAGGTGGTCCTGTATCGTTAAAACTGTTCTGATATTGGTGACAGCTGCTCTCCCCTTCGTAAACCCCACCGGATGGGGTCCGATCAGAGATGGCATGAGTTCCGCTAGTCTATTGGTCATTAGCTTTGTCATAATTTTCAGGTCTTGGTTTATTAACGAGATCGAGCGGTAAGACCCCATCTGAGCAACATCCTTACCCGGCTTAGGGATAAGTTTAATATGGGCTAACTTCCCTGTAGACATAATGTCCCCCCCGTGTAGACATGAGTTAAACAGCTCCTGTAAAACCGGGGAGACATCCGCCGCAAGGGCTTTAAAGAACTCCGCCGGGAACCCATCCGGGCCCGGTGCCTTTCCGTTACCAAGCGACTTAATGGTACCCTGAACCTCCTCAACTGTAATTGGTTTATTGAGGCTATTCAGCATATCCTCTGAAAGTTTGGGGAGAGAGACATTAGCTAGGAGTTCCTCCGCCCGTGACTGGTTAAACCCGTCTTGGGAATAAAGTGCTTCATAATATTTCCTAAAGCACTCGATTATATCTTTCGGGTTTGTGAGCTTTTTCCCCCTATCATCTAATATGGACCTAATGGCAGGATTATAACGTTGTGCGTTGATTAAGTTAGCTAGCATTTTACCTGCCTTATTGCCATATTTAAACAGCTTGGCCGAGTGATAATCCATATGGAGTTTAACTTGTTGCTCTAATTTGTGGTCGTAATTGTGTTTTGCCGTTACCTACTTAATCTTGTTCATGTCAGTAGGACTCACTAAATAAGAAGTGTAAGCCAAATGGACCTCATCAGTGGCATGCTGGAGCCCTAGCCATATTTTCCATTTTCTAGCTGTTGTATATGAAATGATATTCCCGCGGATAACCGCTTTTGCCGTATTCCATAGGAGGCAAGGATTGTCCCGATGGCCCGAATTGTTATCCAGGAATTCCCGCCACCAGCCTTTCAATCTATCTAAAAAAAACATTGTCGGACATAAGGTAGCTAGGTAAACGCCAAACCCTATCAGTACCTCTGGGGGTGTTTTCTGCAATAGTGATGCACACCGGGGCGTGGTCAGATATCACCATGTCCGTGATCTCAGCCTGAAGGACCTTTTTCGAAAGTTGCGGCGAGGTCAGGGCATAATCAATCCTGGACCACGACCGGTGTACATGCGAGAAATGAGTGAATTCCCTTTCCACTGGATTCAGGAATCTCCAAATGTCTATCATACCTGTGGCCTTAATGAAAGGTTCTAGAGAATACCTCCCACCTCTAATAGGCTGCGTAGATTGGAGCGTAGGCTGCGTCTGTTTTCGATCTTCCTCTAGGTTATGCACTGCGTTAAGATCCCCCATGACTAAAATCTGGTTTCCTGCTTCCTGTAGAACTTTGCTTTCCAGGTCCCTAAAAAAGGAAGCCTGACCAGTGTTAGGTCCGTAAACATTGAATAGGTCTATAAGACAATTTAAGATGTATAATCCTGCCCTCCTCGTCACAGTCAGTTGAGATCACATTATGACTTACTCGTTTATGTATAAGAATTATCACCCCCGCTTTCCTACTACATGATGGGGATCCCAAGACATGTCCTACCCAGAGACGCTGCATGCGCCATAAGTCAGCCTCCACAGGTGTGTCTCCTGCAGCAATGCAATATCCGCTTTCAAATTTCTTAAGGTGTTTGAGGACCATTAGTCTTTTCTGTGGGGCTCTAAGGCCCTTTACATTCCAAGTGACTACTTTCATAAAATGTTCAATATAAAGGGCTTGCAAGGAGCATCACCTGGTGGAGGCTGTCCCCGGTCGCAGATATCAGGTATAGAAGGTGCAAAACATCTATGGAGCATGACCGTAAAAGTGGCTAAAAACATTCCCCTCAACCTGTTAACAACAGCAGTAACCCACATAAATCCGCCATAAGGCACTTTGGACTTTTTTCGCACCGAACTGGCGAGTACATTTGGACTCTGTCCCGCCAGATTCCCTCCTGTGTAAACACATTATGCCAACATCTCCACAACCCATAGATATTTAGCAAACAAAACCCTTCACTCCCTTCTACCCACCCTCCTCCACCCTGCTTTCATTTAAAGGCATTCATACCAACGACCTTCCCAAACTTAGCGGTGCAAGAATAAGCAGAGTCCCGGCAGTATCAAGCTGGTAACTCACAAGTTCCAGATACGTGTTTTCCAGCCGTAACCGCTTACTACGGCAGATGTCAGTCCCAGTCCGATCGGGATACCTGGCTGAGGGCCTCTCCAGGCCTATTCTGGTAAGTATCACCAGGCCTCGGTGTCAATTGACCACCGGAACGACCTCCTCTTCGTGAAGAGCGACCTCTGGGCGTTGATATGGGTCTCGAGCTGTCAGAGAAGTCGCCATCTTCTAAGGCTTCTGTTGCTTCTCTCGGCGTTAAGTAGGTGTCAGTTCCTCCATTTTGTTTAAATACACGCAGGACAGCCGGATAAATGAGAGCAAAGCGGATTTTCATCTGGACCAGCTGTGTACAAATCTTTCCTTCTTTTAGCTACTTCCATAGAATAATCGCCGAACAAAAGGAGCTTATTCCCTTTAACTCTTAGAGGTTGAGTCAGGCGTCTGTACTTCCCCAAGATGGCTTCCTTGTCAGCATAGTTAAGAAACTTAACAATAACCGGCCTCAGTCTGGATGGCTGTCTGTCAACACGTGGTTCTCTGGGGGGGCCAATTCTATGAGCCCTCTCTACAGTAAGCGGCAGCTCAAACCCCAGTGCCTGCGGGAGCTCTGAGGAGCAAAAACGCGCCAAATGATGGACTGGGATGTCCTCAGGGAGACCCACAATGCGAATATTGCTCCTCCGGGAGCGGTTCTCCAAGTCCTCCACTTTATCCTGCAGGGCCTGGTTAATGCGAACAATGTCTCTTACTTGAGACTGAGTTTTGCAAAGCTCATCCTCCAGGGTCCCTGTTCTTTGCTCTAATTCCCGAATATGGGAAGAGTTCTGTGCAATGTCCAGTTGCAATTGTTTCATAGTCCCAGCAATGATGGATTCCAGCGTGGCTTTAATATCTGGGGCCAGTATTTGCTCAACCGCCAAAGCGATTTCTTTGCTAAGGAGCTCCAACTCCTGGAGCTGCAGCGACGGTGACTCCCCTCTGGAAGAATCGTCTGCATCGGGGGGAAGGGGGGGTTGTGAGGAGGAGCGGGTTGTTCTCCGCTTACCCTCCACCATCTTGTCTGATCGCGTCAGAGCCGATTCTCGCGGCAGGAGTAAAGAAGTCTGCAGCGGGGGGCCGTTGCGGACCAGGTATCTGTCCATGAGCCACCCAGTTCAAGTTAGGTAGCGGTGATCCCGCTTCTGGTCCCGGCAAACCCCCGATATGTGGCAGGGTATACGGAGCTCCTCCACCACACGTCCTCACATGTGCGCGCCGGAACCGGAAGTCTCGTCAGCTTTTTTAAGGACCAGTTCAGTTATGAAGTCACTTTGTGGGGCTTACATAATAGAACCAACCCATGAATGACCCTATTTTAGAAATGACACCCCTCAAACTATTCAAAACTGGTTTTAGAAATGTTGTTAACCCTTTAGGTATTCCATAGGAATTAAAGCAAAATAGAGGTGGAATTTCAAAATTTCTCATTTTTTGCAGATTTTCCATTTTAATAATTTTTTTCCTGGAACACATCAAGGGTTAACAAAAAATAAACCTCAATATTTATTACCCTGATTCTGCAGTTTACAGAAACACCCTATATGTGGTCGTATACCGCTGTATGGGCACACGGCAGGGCACAGAAGGCAAAGAGTGCCATATGGTTTTTGAAGGGCAGATTTTGCTGGAATGGTCTTTGGGCAACATGTTGCATTTGAAGAGACCCTGAGGTACCCCCACAGTGACCACATTTTGTAAACTACACCACCCAAGGAATTTTTAAGGGGTGTAACGAGCATTTCACTCAACAGGTGTTTCATAGAATTTTTAACACCTGGGTGTGAAAATAAAAAATTGTACTTTAGGCCCAAACTTTATTTTTCACAAAAGATAACAGAAGAATATCCAACACAATTTGCTACCCATTTTCTCCTGAATACAGTAAGACCCAAATTGTGGTTGTAAACTGTTATTTGGGGATACGCCAGGGCTCAGAAGGGAAGGAGCGGCATCTGGATTTTCTAACAAAGAATTTTCTGTCATGGTTTTTAAGAGTGATAACTTTTTTTATTTTTTGTTGAATGAGCTGCGTGAGGGCTTATTTTGTGCGGCACAAGCTGTAGTTTTTATTGGCACCATTTGGGGTACATTTGGTTTTCTGGTTGCTTTTTATCTTATTTTTGGAAGGTGAAGTCACAAAAAAAGCTGTTTGGTGTCATTTTTCTATATATTTTTTTTTACACCGTTCACTTAAGGCAGGGGTGTCCAAACTTTTTTCGAAGAGTGCCAGATTTGGTGAAGTAAACATGTGCGAGGGCCAACCTTTTTGCCTGACATTCTTTGAACCATTAAAATTTTATGCAAATTAACATTTTCATTTGACTCACAGGCTCTTGTAAAAAATCGCTGTTGTGACATTAAAACTGCTTCAAGTTGCTTCAACTTTTCACTGTGGTCGCGCCCTGTTAGCTTGTCGTATGTGCTGTGTCTCGACTGGTAGTGTCTATTGACATTAAATTCCTTATAAACAGCCACAGTCTCTTGGCATATCAGACAAACACAGTGATTCTGTATTTTAGTGAAAAAATATTCCACTTTCCACCTGTCCTGGAACCGCGTCCCTCACTGTCAACTTTTCGTTTCTTATTTGTAGTTTCCATTATAAAAATTGGTCAGAAGGGGAGAAGTTATGTAGAGAGTACTAGGAGCACAATCAGATAATCAAATTATAGCACAGTGACGGACAGTGAGGGGTTAATGAAGGGTATCACAGCCCTGCATGCCTGTCACAGCCCTGCATGCCTGTCAGTATGTTTTTTTTCTTCAATAGGCTCAATAGCCCTTATGGTCGCCCTTGTGGCTGTGTGTGGAGGCACAGGGAGGAGGAAAGGCCAAATATAGATCTTATGGCCCCCCGCATGAGTCCCCGACTGCTGCTCAGGACCTGGAATCTCTCTCAGCGGGACTTGATGTTATCAGCCGGCACAGGGAGAAGGAAAGCCCACATATATATATTACAGCCGCCCCCAGTGAGTCCCCGAGCACTGCTCAGGACTCCTTTGATCTCTTACCACGGGACTTGACGTCATCAGCCGGCACCGGAAGAAGGAAAGCTCAAAGGGCTTTCCTTCTCCCTGAGCCCAAAGCCCAAATCTCACGAGATCTCGGACGTCATGTGTTTTGGGCTTTCCTTCTCCCTGAGTCGGCTGATGACATCAAGTCCCATGGTAAGATATCAAAGGAGTCCTGAGCGGTGCTCGGGGACTCACTCCGGAGGCCGTAAGATCTATATTTGGCCAACTTAGCTGTGGGGCCTAATCAGTCCGGAATGCGGAATGCGGGCCGCAATTGGCCCATGGGCCGGACTTTGGACATGCCTGACTTAAAGGCTCGTTCACACGAACGTGTGAAGCCCATGCATGTGCTGTGGACCGCAAATTGCGGTCCGCAATGCATGGTCACCGTCCGTGGGGCAGGCACATGGGGATCGCGATCCTTCCGTTCTGCAAAAAGATAGAGCAAGTTATATCTTTTTGCGCTGCGTAAGCACGGAACGGAACCCCAGAAAGCACTCCGTAGTGCTTCCATAGTGTTCCGTTCTTCCGTTCCACACCGTTCCGCATCTCCGGATTTGCGGACCCATTAAAATGAATGGGTCCGCATCTGTGATGCGGAATGGCCACGGAACGATGCCCGTGTATTGCAAATCCGCAAATGCGGACCACAATATGGCAACGGGCATCACACGTGTGAACGAGAGCTAATGGTGTAGATATGTCAATTTTTTTTTTGACACAATAAAAACATTCTTAGGAAAAAAATCTGGTTTTTGTGTTGCTATTTTCTAGAGCCATATTTTTATAGCTATAGTCTTGTGTGAGGGCTTGTTTTTTGCGGGACGAGGTGACATTTTTATTGCTACCATTTTGGGGTACATACAACTTTTTGATTGATATTGTCTTTTTTGTGAGGGGAGGTGACCAAAAAAAGCTGTTTTGGCATAATTTTTATTTGTTTTTTTCTTCACCATTCATTTGATGGGGTAGATCATGTGATATTTTAGTAGAGCCAATTGTTACGGACATGGCTATTTCAAATACGTATTTTTGTTATTTATTTTTTTACATTTTATACAATAAGAGCATTTTTAGAAAAAAATCATGTTTTTGTGTTGCAATTTTCTTAGAGCCATATTTTTTTATTTTTCTGGCTATGGTCTTGTGTGGGGGCTCATTTTTTGCGGGACAAGGTGATGTTTTTATTGCTACCATTTTGGGGTACATATGACTTTTTGATTGATCAACATTATGTTTTTTGGGAGATGAGCTCACATAAAAATCTGTTTTGGCGCAATGTTTACTTATTTAATTTTTTTACCTAATGGGGTAGAGATCATATGATATTATTTTAGAGTCGGTCGTTGCGGACGCGGTGATACCAAATATGTCTTTTTTATTAATTTTTTTTTCTATTTTTAACATTTTTTAAATAACGGATTTGGGAAGAATTTTTTATTTTTTAAAAACACTTTATTTATATTTATTTATTTTATTTTACACTTTGTCCCCCATAAAGTCATACAAGACCTCTGGGGGACATATATATTTTTTTCACTATTGATTTCTCCTGTAACTAAGTCTGACATAGTAGCCTCAGTTACAGCGGAAATACACCCCCCAGAGAGGCTGTACAGCAGTATACTGCGCTGTACAGCCTCAGTGCAGGGCTGATCGTGGTGTATGGAAGACCTTACAGCTCCTGCAGTCTCCTGCCCCAGCGGTCACATGACCACCGGGCCAGGACAGGAAGCGGCATAGTGAGATCTTGTTGAGTGCTGTGTATAGAGCGATCTAGAAGGCAGGGACACCCAGAATCGGTCCCTACCTTCTCTCTGGGGTGCCCTGCTGCATGATTAGCGTGCAGCTGCCATCTCTGAAAGGACGTTTCAGAACGTCCATTCAGAGATAAACCCGACTGCCCCGGACGTCTATAGTCAATGGGCGTTAGGGAAGTGGTTAAAGAGAACTTGACTAGATGAAAAAAGTGTGGTAGAAAAAGGTGCACAAGCAACAGGGATAACCACAGCCTTGAAAAGATTGTCAAGAAAAGGCCATTCAAGAATCTGGGGAAGATTCACAAGGAGTGGACTGTAGCTGGAGTCAGTCCTTTAAGATCCACCCCACACAGATGTACAGTTGCAAGAAAAAGTATGTGAACCCTTTGGAATGATATTCATTTCTGCACAAATTGGTCATAAAATGTGATCTGATCTTCATCTAAGTCACAACAATAGACAATCACAGTCTGCTTAAACTAATAACACACAAAGAATTAAATGTTACCATGTTTTATTGAACACACCATGTAAACATTCACAGTGCAGGTGGAAAAAGTATGTGAACCCCTCGACTAATGACATCTCCAAGAGCTAATTGGAGTGAGGTGTCAGCCAACTGGAGTCCAATCAATGAGATGAGATTGGAGGCGTTGGTTACAGCTGTCCTGCCCTATAAAAAACACACACCAGTTCTGGGTTTGCTTTTCACAAGAAGCATTGCCTGATGTGAATGATGCATCACGTAAAAGAAGACCTACGATTAAGAATTGTTGACTTGAATAAAGCTGGAAAGGGTTATAAAAGTATCTCCAAAAGCCTTGCTGTTCATCAGTCCACGGTAAGACAAATTGTCTATAAATGGAAAAAGTTCAGCACTGCTGCTACTCTCCCTAGGAGTGGCCGTCCTATAAAGATGACTGCAAGAGCACAGCGCAGACTGCTCAATGAGGTGAAGAAGAATCCTAGAGTGCCAGCTAAAGACTTACAAAAGTCTCTGGCACATGCTAACATCCCTGTTAGTGAATATACGATACGTAAAACACTAAACAAGAATGGATTTTTATGGGAGGATACCACAGAGGAAGCCACTGCTGTCCAAAAAAAACATTGCTGCACGTTTACAGTTTGCACAAGAGCACCTGGATGTTCCACAGGAGTACTGGCAAAATATTCTGTGGACAGATGAAACCAAAGTTGAATTGTTTGGAGGAAACACGCAACACTATGTGTGGAGAAAAAGAGGCACAGCACACCAACATCAAAATCTCATCCCAACTGTGAAGTATGGTGGTGGGGCATCATGGTTTGGGGCTGCTTTGCTGCGTCAGGGCCTGGACGGATTGCTATCATCAAAGGAAAAATGAATTCCCAAGTTTATCAAGACATTTTGCAGGAGAACTTAAGGCCATCTGTCCACCAGCTGAAGCTCAACAGAAGATGGGTGTTGCAACAGGACAACGACCCAAAGCATAGAAGCAAATCAACAACAGAATGGCTTAAACAGAAGATAATACGCCTTCTGGAGTGGCCCAGTCAGAGTCCTGACCTCAACCCGATTTGAGATGCTGTGGCATGACCTCAAGAAAGCGATTCACACCAGACATCCCAAGAATATTGCTGAACTGAAACAGTTCTGTAAAGAGGAATGGTCAAGAATTACTCCTGACCGTTGTGCACGTCTGATCTGCAACTACAGGAAACTTTTGGTTAAAGTTATTGCTGCCAAAGGAGGTTCAACCAGTTATTAAATCCAAGGGTTCAAATACTTTTTCCACCTGCACTGTGAATGTTTACATGGTGTGCTCAATAAAAATGGTAACATGGTAACATTTAATTCTTTGTGTGTTATTAGTTTAAGCAGACTGTAATTGTCTATTGTTGTGACTTAGATGAAGATCAGATCACATTTTATGACCAATTTGTGCAGAAATCCATATCATTCCAAAGGGTTCACATACTTTTTCTTGCAACTGTATCTAGGTCATAGGCTACTAATGTCAAGCCACTCATGTGCACTGCGCTGATGTAGCTCAGTATAGTGTAACACTTTTCACCCTGCATGTCCCTGATGTGCAGTAAAGTGAGGTATACCTTCATTGGCACTGTGCATATTTGCTGGATGCTGCTAGACCAGATTTGGCAACTCTTCTCCCAGTAAGTTTGAATTTCATTTGTTCTATGTGGGGTGGATAAGATTCAAATGGGCGGGTTTGGCATTCTAAATCCCAGTTGCATAATGGCATGCTGGTGGTGTGGTGGCCCCCAAAAGAGGTGACCAGTTCCCTTTAGCAAACATTAAAATCTGGTATATTTTTCAAAGAAAGGGTTTCACTTATTATTGCTCTATTTTTTTTTTTATAAAGAAGCCTCTATTAGGAAATAGTATTTGGATATGGCCAGGCTAGCCCTCAAGTATCTACAGGGTTTAGCATTAACATTACTTTTTCTATTACATTTTTTTCAGTATTTAGAATACATTTCTGGTTGTAGCTTTAAAAATAAAAGCAAAATACAGACTAAAACCTGGCAATAAGCATAAGGCCTGGCTATTGTCTTGCTAGTGCTTCATGGCCACAAATTGACTAAGTGGGTATATCAGAGTCAGAACCCGATGTATGGTTCCCAATGGGGCTCCAAATACTGGTGGTGGCACAGTAGTAGTAAATACCTTTTCCTACAAATAAGAATTACTAGAAATAATATGGGTGTCAATACCAACAATGTGGAATACCTGCATTAGACACGGCAGAGCGTATACCAGATGTCCCTTAAATGTCTCTTTAATACATTTCTTGGAAGGTAAGCTCACTTCTCAGTCTGGAGACAATTCAGAGCAGCCCTGCCCCAATGTAATTTTACTTCTCAGTAGAAGAGGTAAGTTCAGTTCATTCATTTACGATTGAAGAAAACACATACAAGTGCGGCTCAATAAATTAGAATGTGATTGACAAGTTAATTTATTTCAGTAATTCAATTCAAAAAGAGAAACTCATATATTACATAGATTCATTATGCACAGAGTGATCTATTTCAAAAGTATTTATTTATTTTAATATTGATGATTATGGCTTACAGCTAATAAAAATCCAATAGTATCTCAGAAAACTAAGAATATTGTGAAAAAAGTTCAATATTGTAGACTGATGGTGTCATACTCTAATCAGCTAATCATCACAAAACACCTGCAAAGGTTTACTGAGGCTTTAAATGGTCCCTTAGTCCAATTCAGTGGGCTACACAATCATGGGGAAGACTGCTGACTTCCCAGTTATTCAGGAGACAGTCATTGACACCCTCCACAAGGAGGGTAAACCACAAAAGTACATTGCTAAAGAAACTGGCTGTTCACAGAGTACTGTATCCAAGAATATTAATGGAAAGTTGAGTGGAAGGAAAAAGTGTGGTAGAAAAAGGTGCACGAGGAACACGGATAACCACAGTCTTGAATGGATTGTCATGAAAATTTTATTAACAACCCACATATTTTTGCTCTAGTTTTCATAAAGAAGCCTCTATAAGGAAATAGTATTTGGATATGCTCAGGCTAGCCCTCAAGCATCTTCAGGGGTTAACTCTACCATTACTTTTTCTATTGCACTTTTTTCTGTATTCCTAGTTGTGGCTGTACAAATGCAAAATACAGACTAAGGGTCCATTCACACGTCCGTAGTGTATTGCGGATCCGCAATACACCCGGCAGGCACCCCTCATAGAAGATATCAAGACTGGTGAAAAAGAGAAGTCAAACTCAAGTTGCATAGCCGAGTACTAGTCATATTCATAAGGAATATATTTACCTGTGACTTAAATAAAACTGCTGATCTATCAAAAGGCTGAGGAAACCGCAAGGAAGGAACGCTGATTGCACTCAGGTTGCTACATAAGACAACACAACAAAAGCCTGGTGTAGCCTCCAGCCTTTATTCAGGCTTTCCCATATAAGGTCTCATGTAGACAACCATTGAATGTCTTGCGGTCTGCAAATTGCGGATCCGCAAAACACGGATATCAGCTGAACGGAAGGACCAACCCCTAATAGAACAGTCCTATCCTTGTCCATAATGCGGACAATAATAGGACATGTTCTATTTTTTTGTGAAACGGCCATGAGGACATAAGGACACGGAATGCACACGGAGTCATATCCCCATTGAAGTGAATGGTTCAGCATACGGGCAGCAAAGAAAAAATAATAATAATGGACACTGGAAAAAATAGATTTGTGTACATAAGCTCTAAGAGTGATAAATATGAGTGGACACTGGCATGACAATGCTTGTTGCTGACAATCCTGGGAAAAGTGTTTTTTTTTTATTTTATAAAAGGCAAAGTTGCCGCTAATTCCTGAATGAAGTGTATGGCTGGCGTAAAAACAAATTCAAAAAGACAATGCACCAGATTCATTGAAAACAAATTGGGTGCAACTGACACCACCTACTCTCAAGAGTGTCACAGGCTGTACATGCACTGATGGTATGCAAGTGAAACACTCTTATGAGGATCTTATGATGGATGAGATTTACTTATGGCTTGTCTGTCTGTATATGAAATTCAAACTTACTGGGAGAAGTCCAGCATTGTTATCTTGTAGTATCGGGTGAATGTGCACTGCGCTGATGAAGCTGTGTACAGTACAATACATTTCACTGTGCGTGTTGTCGATGTGCTGTGCATGTGCAGTAAAGTGAGCTATACCTTCACTGGCACAGTGCACATGCGCTGGATGCTGGTGATGTGGTGGCCCCCAAAATAGGCAACCAGTTCCCTTTAGCAGAACTTTAAAACCTTAAACTCTTTCAATGAAATTCTCCATACTTCGCTTCTGAGGGGGAACTTGAAGACGAGCTGAGACAGACTGCTTTGAAATTGATGGTTCATAGTGCAATAGCCTCTTGTAGGGCCGCAAGCGCTGGGAGTAGCAGACTAGAGGATGAGAGTGGTAGTGGCTCTGGCTGCAACATTTTTTCACATAAATCACAGTGCCAATCCTCACACAGATGCTATTTCTCTCTCTTTGTGGACTACCGTAAAGTAGAGATGGCTTTCTTGATGCAAAGCTCCGAAGAGAGAGCACATATAGCTCCTCTAACTTCCTCAGTTAACACACATTGAACTGAACTAGGGGTGGACCCAAGTCTATACCCTTAGCTTCCTACAAGGCCAGCGACAGGATGGTTAATCCTGACTGATCCATACAGAACAATACTGGTTTATTCAATGCTAGTGTTGAGTGAAATTAAAGTATCTGAAGTGGACTTCGATCCAAATTTCAGGAAAAATGTAATTCTCCAAGAAGTCAAATTTCCTTGTGCTTCATGGAATCAATTTTCCCTAAAATGGCGGTAAAAAATAAATAAATCATACCTCCATTTGAGCATGAACGGCCATCTTGCTTGAAGATCCCGTGCAAAATCCCGTGTTCGGTGACATATGACGTCACCACGCCAGCCAGCATGATAACGTCCTCACTCACCGCACAAGATTTCGTGGGGGATCTTCAAGTAAGATGAACAGGGTGGCCTCTTCTCTCTTTCTCTTTCGTTCTCGCGAGAACTTGAGCTCCGTCTCCCTGACTAAGAGCGGGGCGCTCTGATTGGATGCGCTCGCAGCCAGGGAGAAGATAACCGCACCCAGGACAAATTAAAGTCTCTGCCTAGTTGAACCGAATAGCCTCATTAGCACATGAGGCGCCAAAACAAACGGGGACCACAGCGGACAAAAGGGGGGGTCCTTTGAAAAAGAAAAAAGCGGAAAGACATCACTGGGGGCCGCACTGTAAGGTAATATAACTATTTCAATATTTATATCCTGGTGAAAGGTCCTCTTTAAGGGCCCTTTACACGGGCCAAGAATCCACCAGATAATCTCTAACAAGGGTTCATAGCATTCTGAGGTAAACCAAGTCCCCAAACCTTAAAAATAAAAAATATGACTGCTCATCATGACTTCCTAACCATTGGTCAGACCTAGTCTACCTAATGTACCACTTAACTGAGTGGTACTGTACAGCATGGTTAATTGGAAAAACTCCAACACTTATCAATGTCCAATGGTTTCCATTTCTTAAATTATCTGTCAGTGGCTTTTACTTTACGTCTTTTAGTATCTAGTCTGTCCACATATATAAGACATCACAGGGTCCCTAAAGGTACCTTTACACTGGCCGAGCAACCGGCAGATAATAGCCAACAAGCGTTTGTAGGAACGCTCGTTAGCTATTTGTCGGTGTAAAGGTGCTGCCAATTACCCAATAAGCAAGCGAAACACTGGCAAACAACGAGTCTGTATGGGGATAAGTGATGGCATTATCACTCCTTTGCATACTGTGGAGGAGATCACTGCATGTAAATGCAGCGGTCTCTTTTACTGACAAGCAGCCAGTTGTTGGGAAGGAACGCTTCCTTCCTGACAATCGTTTGCAAAATTGGCCTGTGCAAAGGGACCTTAAAGGGGTTTTCTCATCTGAGACAATGGGGGTCCGCACCTATCTCCTAAACAGAGCCCCAAAAGTGGTGGAGGGCGCACTGCACATGCGCAGCCCTCCATCCATTTCTATGGAGCCGCCGAAAGTAGCCGAGCACTGACTCAACTATTTCTGTTGGGCCCATAGAAGTGAATGGAAGTGGCAGGCATGCATGCGCGGTGCGCTCCCATTTACTTCTATGGGAGAGCACTTGGTGGTGGCTGGGGCGGAGTCCTCCAGCCACCACTTTGCCCTCTCCGTTTTCAATGTAGGTGTGGGTTCCAGCGGTGGGATCTGCACCTATCAGACACTGGGGGTATATACTACCAATATGCCCCCATTGTCTCAGATGAGAATACCCCTTTAAGTGGGTGTATCAGAGTTAGGCTGGGTTCACACGAGCGTGTCCGGATTAGGTCCGGATGCGTCCCGGTGTGTTGCGGCAAAACCGCGCGAGTAGGAATGCAATTGCAGTCAGTTTTGACTGCGATTGCGTTCCGATGTTCAGTTTTTATCGCGCGGGTGCAATGTTTTTTGCACGCGCGTGATAAAAAACCGACACTGGTACCCAGACCCGAACTTCTTCACAGAAGTTCAGGTTTGGGTTAGTTGTAGTGTAGATTGTATTACTTTCCCTTATAACATGGTTATAAGGGAAAATAATAGCATTCTGAATACAGAATGCATAGTACAATAGGGCTGGAGGGGTTAAAAAAAAAGAAACTCATTAACTCACCTTCTCCTCTTGATCTCGAAGTTCCCGGTCTCTTCTTTACTTGAGTTGTGGGCTAAAGGACCTTTGAGTTGAGTTTACTGATGAGTTGTGGGCTAAAGGACCTTTGGTGACGTCAGATCTCATGCTCCAATCACATGGTCCATCACCGTGGTGATGTACCATGTGATTGGAGCATGAGATCTGACGTCACCAAAGGTCCTTTAGCCCACAACTCATCAGTAAACTCAACTCAAAGGTCCTTTAGCCCACAACTCAAGTAAAGAAGAGACCGGGAACTTCGAGATCAAGAGGAGAAGGTGAGTTAGGCCTCTTTCACACTTGCGTTGTTGGGATCCGGCATGCACTTCCGTTGCCGGAGGTGCCTGCCGGATCCGTAACAACGCAAGTGTACTGAAAGCATTTGAAGACGGAACCGTCTTCCAAATGCTTTCAGTGTTACTATGGCACCCAGGACGCTATTAAAGTCCTGGTTGCCATAGTAGGAGCGGGGAGCGGTATACTTACAGTCCGTGCGGCTCCCCGGGCGCTCCAGAATGACGTCAGAGCGCCCCATGCGCATGGATGACGTGATCCATGCGATCACATGATCCATGCGCTTGGGGCGCCCTGACGTCACTCTGGAGCGCCCGGGGAGCCGCACGGACGGTAAGTATGCTGCTCCCCTGCTCCCCGCTACACTTACCATGGCTGTCAGGACTTTAGCGTCCCGGTAGCCATGGTAACTATTCAGAAAAAGCTAAACGTCGGGTCCGGCAATGCGCCGAAACGACGTTTAGCTTAAGGCCGGATCCGGATCAATGCCTTTCAATGGGCATTGATCCCGGATCCGGCCTTGCGGCAAGTCTTCAGGATTTTTGGCCGGAGCAAAAAGCGCAGCATGCTGCGGTATTTTCTCCGGCCAAAAAACGTTCCGTACCGGAACTGAAGACATCCTGATGCATCCTGAACGGATTACTCTCCATTCAGAATGCATTAGGATAATCCTGATCAGTATTCTTCCGGCATAGAGTCCCGACGACGGAACTCTATGCCGGAAGACAATAACGCAAGTGTGAAAGAGCCCTTAATGAGTTTATTTTTTTAAACCCCTCTAGTCCTATTGTACTATGCATTCTGTATTCAGAATGCTATTATTTTCCCTTATAACCATGTTATAAGGGAAAGTAATACAGTTTATAGACTGTCACCTAGCAACCATGCGTGAAAATCGCACCGCATCCGCACTTGCTTGCGGATGCTTGCGATTTTCACGCAACCCCATTCACTTCTATGGGGCCTGCGTTGCGTGAAAAACGCAGAATATAGAGCATGCTGCGATTTTCACGCAACGCATAAGTGATGCGTGAAAATCATCGCTCATCTGAACAGCCCCATAGAAATGAATGGGTCCAGATTCAGTGCGGGTGCAATGCGTTCACCTACCGCATTGCACCCGCGCGGAAATCTCGCCCGTGTGAACGCAGCCTTAAAGTATGGTTCCCAATGGGGCTCCAAATACTGGTGGTGGCACAGTAGTAGTAAAAACCTTTTCCTGCAAATAAGAATTACTAGAAATAATATGTCAATACCAACAATGTGGAACATCTGCATTAGACATGGCACAGCGTATACCAGATGTCTCTTAAATGTCTCTTTAATACATTTCTTGGAAGGTAAGCTCACTTATCAATATGCAAGCAATTCAGAGCAGCCCTGCCCCAATGTAATTTTAGTTCTTGGCAGAAGAGGTAAGTTCAGTTCATTTATGCCCGATTGAAGAAATTGAAACTCATATATTATGTAGATTCATTATGCACAGAGTGATGTATTTCAAATGTTTATTTCTTTTAATATTGATGATTATTGCTTACAGCTAATGAAAATCCAAAAGTCAGTATCTCTGAAAATTTGAATACTGTGGAAAAGTTCAACATTTGTAGACTCATGGTGTCATATTCTAATCAGGTAATCACCACAAAGCACCTGCAAAGCCTTTAAATGGTTCTTTAGGGTCCATTCACACGTCCTTATGTGTTTTGCGGATCCGCAAAACACAGACACCGGCAATGTGCGTTCCGCATTTTGCAGACAGCATATTGCAGGCACTCTCATAGAAAATGCCTTTTCTTGTCTGCAATTGAGGACAAGAATAGGACATGTTCTTTTATTTTGCGGATCCGGAAGTGCGGATCCGCAGATGCGGATGCGGACAGCACATTCCGGCCCCATTGAAAATGAATGGGTCCGCACCTGTTCCGCAAAATTTTGGAACGGATGCGGACCCATTTGGCGGACGTGTGAATGGACCCTTAGTCTGGTTCAGTGGGCTACACAATCATAGAGGAAGACTGCTGTCTTCACAGTTGTCCAGAAGACAGTAATTGACACCCTCCACAAGGAGGGTAAGCCGCAAAGGTCATTGCTAAAGAAGCTGGCTGTTCACAGAGTACTGTATCCAAGCATATTAATGGATAGTTGAGTGGAAGTGTGGTAGAAAAAGGTGCACAAGCAACAGGGATAACCGCAGTCTTGCAAGGATTGTCAAGAAAATGTATCCACATATTTTTGCTCTAGTTTTCATTAAGAAGCCTCTATGGCCTCTTTCCCACGGGCGTTGCGTGTGAGGGCCGAATAGGATGCGTGTGCGTTGCGGGAAAATGCGTGATTTTTCCGCGCGAGGGCAAAGCGTTTTAATGCGTTTTGCACGTGCGTGAGAAAAATCGGCATGTTTGGTACCCAGACCCGAACCCGAACTTCTTCACAGAAGTGCGGGTTTGGGTTAGGTGTTGTGTAGATTTTATTATTTTCCCTTATAACATGGTTATAACAAGTAAATTAGAGATGGAGGGGTTAAAAAATAAAATTAAAAATTTAACTCACCTCATCCACTTGTTCGCGCAGCCTGGCTCGCCTTCTCTCTTCTTTGATGACCTGGGTGGAAAAGGACCTTTGGTGACAGCACTGCGCTCATCACATGATCCATCACCATGGTGATGGGTCATGTGATGAGCGCAGTGACGTCACCAAAGGTCCTTTTCCACCCAGGTCATCAAAGAATAAAGAAGGCGAGCCGGGCTGCGCGAACAAGTGGATGAGGTGAGTTAAATTTTTTTTATATTTTTTTAACCCCTCCATCTATAATTTACTTAGCATTCTGTATTAAGAATGCTATTATTTTCCCTTATAACCATCTTATAAGGGAAAATAATAAAGATCGAGTCCCCATCCCGATCGTCTCCTAGCTTCCATGCGTGAAAATCCCACAGCATCCGAACTTGCTTGCGGATGCTTGCGATTTTCACGCAGCCCCATTCACTTCTATAGGGCCTGCGTTGCGTGGAAAACGCACAAAGAGGAGCATGCTGAAATTTTCACGCAACGCACAAGTGATGCATGAAAATTAATGCTCATGTGCACAGCCCCATAGAAATGAATGGGTCCGGATTCTGTGCAGGTACAATGTGTTCACCTCACGCTCGTGTGAAAGAGGCCTATAAGGAAATGGTATGTGGCTACAGTAAGGCTAGCCCTCAAGTATCTTCAGGGTTTAACATTACCATTACTTTTTCTATTACACTTTTTTTCTGGTTTTAAAAATGAAAGCAAAATACTGACTAAAACCTCACTGGGCTTCATGTGGGTGTATTAGAGTCAGTAGTTTCCAATGGGGCTCCAAACAGTGTCGGACTGGGGTGCCTAGGACCCACCAGTAAAATTTTATTTTGAGAGCCCACCATACGGATACATTCAAATTTTACCTGCTCAGACAGCAGCAAGATGCTACCAGATGATCGAATATGGGGGTCCCTGCAACAACTTTGAGAAGGTAGGTCCTGGGGAAAAGAGGACACTGGTAGCTTTCCTCTATAACTAGAAGTCCTCTCAGCTCTGATCGTGTCTATAACAATAAGTTGGGGAGTTTAGTTAATAATCTATCAAGTTTTTTATATGAACATAGGTTGGTCGAGATGCTGTACATTCAGTATATGTATGTAGTGCAGTAAGTCTACTGTGTTATGTCAAACAAAACAATGGCTGATCTTAAGGAGACCAGCGAAAGAAAACACTGTGGAGCCTCATTTAAGAGTCTCAACACAGCAATCCAAAATGCAAAGCTCCCTGGGAAATAGTAATATGCAAAATAACTGTGGAGCCCCAGTTATGGGTCTTCGACACAGAGAAAGCCAGAGATTCTTCAAAGGAAGGAAAAACCGAGCAAAGGGGTATCTTCATTACAGAGATCACCAGATCCACCATATTAAGTGGCCCCTTTGTCAAGGTCTCTTTGTCGAAGACCCATAACTGGGGCTCCACAGTTATTTTGCATATTTTCTACTGTTATGTGCCACTTGTGCAGGGGGTGGGAGACTAGGGCCCCACCTTGCTCTGATGCCCACCGGAGGATTCACCTGTACGATACCCTTGTTGGCCAGTTTGAGCCTGGCTCCAAATATTGATGATGACATATTAGTAGTAGTAAAGACCTTTTCCTAGAAAGAATTCATGAGTACAGATTCATGAAAGTCTTCACATAGTTTTTGACTTCCTGGAATTTTTTTTAAAAGAAAGCATGTGCCCCCTGTAATGTCACTTGCTCTGTAGAGCTCTATAGGGAAAAAATTATTTTTAAAAGGCATTTAAAAAAATGACAACACACTGCACGTGCATTTTTTTGAAGCAGCTGCCAACTGGAGAAAAACGCCAGACTTATAGCATGTTGCAATTAGAAAAACAAACACTATTGACCCCAAAAAACTGCACCTCAAGGGTGAAAAAATACCACTACAGACAAATGCTTGTTTGCACTGCCATTACCTATAGACTTCCATGCAACATCTGGAGCTGGCAGTTTATTGCCTTAAAAAGGTGACAAAAAACGTCAGCAAAATATTTGTACCAAAAACCACAAAACTCATCAAAAACATCTGAAAAAAACCTGTGCGTGACACCAACCTAAAAGAAAAGCTGTCTGTGTTGCTCATAGCAACCAATCACTGCACAGCTTTAGTGTCTTATAGTGCTCCTGAAGAATGAAAGCTGTGCCGTGATTGGTTGCTATGGACAATGAACACAGATCTTTTAGACTGTTTCATAACTCTGCCCCTGTATTGTAGTACCCGGTTGAGAAGTATATTTGCACATTAGAGCCTATAGATCTGTTATTTCATGCTTTATTACATAACTCGGTATATGCTCAGCTAGTGTATACATCGAACCGTATAGGGCGTTCAGCTGGGTAATGACTTACTAAATCATGCGAGAGTCTTCCATGAACAAACGGCACACAGCAGCCTATCCTTGTGTACAGTACTAACCAGGGCCTTTTCCTACAGTAACGACTCCAGGGGACCAACAGGATAGTACCCTCAGGACTAGCCAAAGTCAAACAAGTTGGTTGGCACAGTTCCACCAACTTGTATAGACAAATTCTTAATGAAAACTTGATCCAAAGTGCTCTGGACCTCAGACTGGGCCAAAGCTTCACCTTCTAACAAGACAATGACCCTAAGCACACAGCCAAGACAACACAGAAGTGTCTAAGGGACAACTCTGTGAATGCCCTTGAGTGGGCCAGCCAGAGACCAATTAAACTTCTCTAGAGCGACCTGAACATGGCTGTCCACTGACAGTGTACATTGGATCTGCTCAGAACAACTGCAGAAAATTCCTAAATTTAGATGTGCAAACCTAGTGCCATCATCCTCAAGAAGACTGGAGGCTGTAATCACTGCCAAAGAGGCTTCACTAAGTCCTGAGTAAAGGGTCTGAATAATTATGTTAATGCACTAAATTAGCAAAGATTTCTAACAGTATGTGTTCACTTATGGGTATTGAGTTCAGAAATATGGGAAAAACTGTTTTTTTTCATTTAGCATGAGGCCACAACTTAACAAAATGTGAACAAAGTGAAAGGGTCTGACGGTGAAGACTTTCCGAATGTTCTGTACATAGGATCTTCCTAATGTTGAGGGAATTGCCCAGTGTACTAGTAAGAGTCTGCATCGATTTCATTAGTTTATTCATTGCAAATAGGATTTCTGACAATTGGAGGAGCGGGTGACTATTGCATTTCCCCATCCAGGTCAAAGATGAACTGGATTGACAAGGTGTCATGAAATAATATTTTTTTATTTTTTATATTCTTTATTATTTTCTCCAAAAAGATGCAGATATACAATCATTTCAATGTCTACGTATATATACAATAAAGGCAAAAAGAGGAAAATAGGTGAAACATTGAGACATCAAGTGTATTTATTTAATACCCCCCACAACCCCAGACCCCCCGCCCTCCACGGTTGTCATCCCTGGGGGCAATGCAGCCCAAAGCCCAGACCACGCCCTCACTAGAGAGTCTATACCGTCTACGCATATAGTTATTCCATTCTTCAAGAGCGGGGGGCTTGTCGGATCCCCAGCCTTTGAGAATCAAAACTTTAGCAATTAGTCATCCTTTTAGCCAATAGAGCAGATAGATTTTTGTTTTTTTTCTATCCGACGGGAGTGTACCTAATATGGCAAACTCTAACGTGGGTTCTAATTTTAGTTCAGAGCTTGATCCCAGTGCCTCAAATATACTTTGACAAAATCTATTGATAGCGGACACCTCCAAAGAAGGTGGGTAAATATGCAGTACGCAGCCCTGCAGGGTATTGCGATGTGAGGTCACGGTTAATAGGCATACGAGGGTTACTCACAGTTTGTAGGGAGACCCTGGGCAAGCGTACAGCAGTGATGAAGAGGCTGGCACAGGAGACCTCTGGGGCACTCTCTGTATATAGGGACCAGGCCTGATGATGGGTGAGGTGCCCTGGATGTTGCAGATGTTTAATGTGCCTAGGGCAAGGTCCCATCAAGGTTTGTGATGCCAGTGCCTGTAACGGTGGCACACCGGTTGATGATAATGATGGTAATAAGTGAGGAACACGTTGTTATGGTGAACCAAAACTTCCTTTACTGGAAAACGGTTAATTTTATACAGTCTTTTGTAAGTTCCAGGTAATGCAGCAGTAATAAGCAGGCTTTCACATCAATGGCAGGTACAATATTCTTTGCAAGATACTCAGAGGGTAAAAACAACACTTACAGACCAGGCTGCACAATTCCTCAGAACTCCTGGCTGTTTATATCCCAAGGCCCATATGCCCTAATGCTGGCTTTATCCTTGGTAGCAAACTTCCTCAGGTATATATCCTTGCTTTGTGGGAATCCTTCTGCCCTTCAGCTCACTTGTCTAGCTGGAATACTGGATCTGCTCTGCTTATGGGAACTTGGTTTCTCAGGAGGCAACTCTTCCCCTGGTGACAATCTTCTGAGCTAACTCTGGCTCAATATCCTCAGGCTGGCTAGTCTTCACTCACTAGCCTCCTGGTATACACACTACTCTTTCCTGTCTGGGCCTAACTATATATATTAGGGGTTTCCTAGCTCCCTCTAATGTCTAGGAGGAGGAACTTCACCCTAACAGGCCTGATACCCAGATAACACAGGGAAAATACACATAACACATCATATACATTCCAATGGTCATATTAGCCCTTGTGTAGTGCCCACCTTTACCTAGTGGGACACTACATATCCAGCTTCATGACTCTTACATTTCAGGCAACAATATTCTCTCTCCTTATTCTTATACATTTTGGAAAGAAGTGCCGGAGTGTAGTATAGTCGATGCACTATTTTATACCTATGATGACTAGAGATCGAGGCTTTTCTGATATTTTGATAGATTTCTCCCCACTGAAGTGAATTATTACTCCCCAAATCCTCTTCCCATTTTAACGCACTTTTAAACTTGGTAACCTTCACTAATTCTTTTTGTAATCTAACATAAATTTGTGACATTTTAAATCTATTGCCAACGGATGTGAAACAGAAATCCAAAAACAGTTTTGCCTGAATGCTAAAAAATTCTTTATTAGTCGTGTAGTCAAAAGCGTGTTTGAATTGGGCATATCTAAATCGACTTAAAACCGTGATTGCCGTGCCTGGAAAAAGTTCTGTTATAGGTTTTAATTTACCTAATGTGCAGATGTGAGAAACCTTAGTGATACCTTTCCGACTCCAATAACTATTTTCATTTAACCCAAGAAATTCCTTTAAGTTTTTATTATCCCAAAGAGGGGTATAGTGTAATGCTTGTGTAGCCTTCAAAATTACTCTAATCTTGTTCCAAACTTTCTGAAGCATCATACTTCATCATAGGACAAGTAGGTTATGTTATGTTCATGTTTCATGAAATAATTAATAGTAATTATAGAACCAGAGCTTGTATTGTTAAATCCAAATATGTATGTCACTGAATTAATGAAAAAAAGATTAAGCATACTTTAAATCGTCAATGCACAAAACCTGCCTACAGGGAAAGAACACAATGTTCTGCACAATTAGTTGTGAGACTTTACAATCTCCTACAATATAAAGCATTAGCCATGATTGTTACACAGTCAGTGGAAATTATTTTTGATGTTTTCAATTGTGTTATAGACCGAGTGAGATTGAGTTACAGTAGAAGGATACAGAGAGTAGAAAAGCTAGAGCAATGTTCCTCAACCAACAGATGCAGTTACTATTGTAAGTTTATGGCACCAGAGATTTTATATCCTTAGAACTTGGCACTGAGGTGAAAACCAGATCAGAGGCAGCAAATACTACGTTAAAGGAACTTATTGCCAGGAGATAGAGAAGCTTGATCGCCACCAGGATTTAAAAAATGAAAATACTGTATTTTTCGCCCGATAAGACGCACTTTTTGGGAGAAAATGGCAGTGTGTCTTATGGGGTGAATGCTGCCATTTTTACTCTAACACCAATACATCGCCGGCCGCGATGCTGCACAGTGCGGCCTACGATGTATCAGCAGGGAGGGAGGAGGGGCTGGAGGCCGGCAACTCGCGGCGGGGCCCGCTGCAGTTACTGTACTCTATTACACCGGGCCCCGCTCACACCAGTATTGATATGTAAAGTGTGGCCAACCCATATGTAAAGTGTAGGAAAGATAGCGCAATCCACTACTCAATATGAAACTCACGTACTATTAGGCACTGCAGGCTGGCCGGTCACTCACTTTGTCACAGTGCATGCTCCGCCTACTTCATTAATAAAGTGGGAGGAGCATGTGCGTGAGGAAGTGAGTGACTGGCCAGCCTGCAGTGCCTGCTAGTACGGAAGTTTTATAGTGAGTAGTGGGTTGCGCTACCTTAAGAATAAAGGTGGTCGGTCAGGAGAGGCAATAGTGTCTCCCTGAATACTACTCAATTGACAAACCGAAAAACTATGAGGGGCAGTATACTTAAATAAAACTTCACTTTTAATAACTTATAGGAGATAAAAAGACGGCCCCTACAGACATACAACGAGTAAGACCTACAGACACTCAACCTGGTGTGGTGAGTGAGCAAAGACAGTTACATAACAAACACAAATGTAGGTGGTGGACTGGACTTTTTGTATGGAGAGGCGGGCAAGACTGTGTTAGACGTTCTAACAAACTGGCCCTATTGCCTCCCTGCTTGTCCTGGTCCGCCCTACAGGATGTGTCCAAGGGACGGGGTCCAAAAAAGCCCCGCAAGGGGTGGCCCAGACTGGAACCCTCTTCCTGTTAAGATTACCCTAGTAAGGCCCTAACACAGGGGAGAAATTCCGTCCAAAGGAGTCACATATATACAAAAAATTATTAACAAAAAATAATAATAGAGATGTTACCCCACACAGACACCACTAGAGGGGATAGGGTGGGGATATACTCATGTGTCCCGACGCGTTTCTTCAGAGGATGCCCCAGGATTCATCCGGCCGGTCACCCCACCACTGCAGACACCACCACCCTGGGTCTTTGCTTTGAAGGTGGATCTAGAGCCATACGCCGACCGCTGCCAACAAAATACTCAGCCACACCAGGACTGTAGTAACTACACAGGCTATTCCCCCATCCTTGGGTGAACTAGCCGGGAGGGATAACCACCACCATTGCCCCGTGTCCCCTGATGAATCCTGGGGCATCCTCTGAAGAAACGCGTCGGGACACATGAGTATATCCCCACCCTATCCCCTCTAGTGGTGTCTGTGTGGGGTAACATCTCTATTATTATTTTTTGTTAATAATTTTTTGTATATATGTGACTCCTTTGCACAGAATTTCTCCCCTGTGCCTTACTAGGGTCATCTTAACAGGAAGAGAGTTCCAGTCTGGGCCACCCCTTGCTGGGCTTTTTTGGACCCCGTCCCTTGGACACATCCTGTAGGGCGGACCAGGACAAGCAGGGAGACAGTAAGGCCAGTTTGTTAGAACGTCTAACACAGTCTTGCCCGCCTCTCCATACAAAAAGTCCAGTCCACCACCTACATTTGTGTTTGTTATGTAACTGTCTTTGCTCACTCACCACACCAGGTTGAGTGTCTGTAGGTCTTACTCGTTGTACGTCTGTAGGGGCCGTCTTTTTATCTCCTATAGGTAATTAAAAGTGAAGTTTTATTTAAGTATACTGCCCCTCATAGTTTTTCGATTGCGCTACCTTGTCTACACTTTACATATGTATTGGACACACTTTACATATGGATTGGCCACACTAGCCTGCCTGCTAGTACGGGAGTTTCATAGTGAGTAGTGGATTGCGCTACCTTACCTACACTTTACATATGGATTGGCCACACTTTACATATGAATACTGGTGTGAGCGGGGCCTAGTGTAATAGAGCGGGCCCCGCTGCGATTTCAACACCAGTTGTCGACCTCCACCCCCTGTATTGGGGTCGCTATTTACACAGGGACACTGTTATGGGGGGGATCTGTGGATGACACTATAGCATAAGATGCTATATGTTTCATTCACAGATCCCCGCATAACAGTGTCATTCACAGATCCCCCCATAACAGTGTCATCCACAGATCCCCCCCATAACAGTGTAATCCACAGATCCCCCCATAACATTGTCCTCCATAGATTCCCCCATAACAGTGTCATCCACAGATGCCCCATAACAGTGCCATCCACATCCACCATTACAGTGCCATCCACAGATCCCGCATAACAGTGCCATCCACAGATCCCCCCATAACAGTGCCATCCACAGACCCCCCCATAAGTGTCATCCACAGATCCCCATAACAGTGTCATCCACAGATCGCCCATAACAGTGCGTTATCTACAGATCCCCTCCATAACAGTGTCATCCACATATCCCCCATAATAGTGTCATCCACAAATCCCCCATAATAGTGTCACCCACAGACCACCATTAGTTCAAAACCCACCAAAAGCACACCTTTTGGTTCAAAATATTTATTTTCTTATTTTCCTCCTCAAAAACCTAGGTGCGTCTTATGGGCAGGTGCGTCTTATAGGGCGAAAAATTCGGGTAGGTTGGTTTTGTAAGACAACTCCATTGAGTATGGCCACACACAACTCTTTACAGTGGAATTTTCACCATGATTCTGCTGCAAAAGTTGCTGCAAATCTTCAGCAAAGTCCGCATGAGTTACATGAAGATTTGTCGTAGTGTGTTATGGATTTGCTACAGAGTTCACCCTATACATTAGTGGTCCTCAACTCCAGTCCTCAGGGAGCACCTCCCGGTTATGTTTTCAGGATTTCCTTAATATTGGGCAGATAATATACCATATTTTTTGCCCTATAAGACGCACTCCCCCCCCCCCCCCAAAAGGGGGGGGGAATGGCAGTGCGTCTTATGGGGCGAATGCTGCAGTTTACACTGATACACCGCTGACCGCATGCTGCACAACGCGGTAGGTGGGTGTATCAGTGGGGAGGGAGGAGGGGCTGGGAGCCAGCATGTCGTTTTGAATGGCAGCGGGGCCCGGTGCAGTCACTGTATTCTATTGCACCGGGCCCCGCTCACTGTAGTAATCAGGCATGCTCTGTGCCCTGTGCAGAGGTCATTGTACAAGGTTAGAATAGATAAGATTTAGCAATAACCTATTGTGAATGGAGGATCCTGTCTTATGTATACACAGAGATGCAGCGGTGTATTGGCCATAGACCCTACAGGGAAATTTCCTGGGGGCTGATGCCCAGGGGGCCACTCAAGCCCTCTTGATGGCCGCAGGCCAGGTACATAATGATCTGATGGCCGCAGGTGTCCTCCTGAACTCAATTGTATTACTGTCCTCAGGATGGTGATAAAGTTGAATACTGTAGTGAGGGCGGCAGTATTTTGTGCTGTCCTGTGGTATTTGGTTCTGCTGGGGTAGTGCAGTATCCCAGGGGGTCAGTAGTGTAACTTTAGGTATGCGGGGCTTTGTAGTGCAGGGCAACCCACTAACCTGGGACTCACTGTCGTCTTCAATCGGGTCAACACTGGAACAGGCAGTTGATAAATGTCGTGACGCCAGTGCCAATTGAACGGTGGCACACCGTGTAGTGATAGATGAAATAATTATTGAGCAATCCTGATATTTAAATAACAGGTTAACTTTACTGAACGATTTTGAAGATGGATGAACAGTCAGTGAATACAGTTCCAGAGTTATTCCACACGTTACCATACAATCACAGTAGTGGTTCAGGCTTTTACTCACAGTCGCAAAAGACTAACTTCAAGACAGGCCTCCTAGGATCAGGGATTTCCTCTCACTCTAAATGCAGCAATACCCTTCAGGCAACTATTCTCTCTGCAGGGGTATACTTATTTCCTCTCCTGCTTTAGTTCCTGGCTGTAGGCAATACTCTCAAGGTCCAGACACCCAAATCACGGTGATAACCCTTGAGCAAAGGTTTTGTAGAGGTTTTCTTCTCTCCTGATGGCAGGCTCTATCTTTAGAGTACCTCAGGTATACTTGACCTGGAAAACTGGGTGGGAAAATGAACCTCCACACCAGTGGTGCAATGTCTGCACTAGTTACTGAGTCCTGAATCTCTCAGAACTAACTCTGAACTAGAAACTTCCAACTCCCTCCCTAGGCTAGGCCCTAGCCTATTTATACTAAACTGGGGGCTCCCTCTGCTGGCTGGAATATGAATTGCCTGCTACAGGCCTAACTTTCTTAAAGGGAGAGACACATTATAATATAGCAGTGTCGGGTAACCTACCCGTATGCTGCACACCCCCAGACTTTAACGTGAGTAAGGCCTCATACTCACACACATGCCTTCCTGAACCGGCATAAAATGTTGCATAATTTAAGCATTACATTATAAATATGATAAATAATTATTTCACACAGAAGATATAACATTTGTAACTTAATGAACAAACGACGCAAGGAACGGGGCGTCTTCTTGCTTCTTAGACACGGCCGCTGACCTGGCACAGCGGACTTAAGGTGAACCAGGTTAGTCCATAGTAACACATGTCAAGAATAAGATTTTTTTTTCAAAGTCTCTGTACGTGCAACAAATATGTTAGAGAATGCAAAGATATATCACTTTTTCAAATATAAAAGTTCAACATCAGTCCATTTTTCTTGGCTGAAGTATAATAAGGGAACTACACAGGGGTTTCCTGCGGGTGTATAACAGGCAAGGACTCACGTGGAGGAGTCCATTCTTGCGCACAAACGTCAAGCAAGCTATTTCCAGTAGTAACTGCTCGGGAGGAGACACCACCAGCATAATCAAAGTCCCCTAAACGGACTGGCGGACGTCCCCTGTTCATCCGGGTGGACCTTCTCAACACAGGGGTCTCCTCCTCCCTTAGCATCGAGGTAGAAGAGAGAGGAGCAACAGGAGGGTCTCCATCAGTGATACCCTGGTCAGGAACAACAGGAACAACAGGATCCCCTATAAGGGGGACTGGATCCGGGGCATTTTGAACCGGCTCTTCTGGAGGTGAAGGCACAGTAGGTGCCGGAGCGGGCACCAACAAATTCAACCATGGTGTCAGGAGCCAATGCATGGGATCAGTGTCATACATTAGATTACTGACAGCCTGCATAGGATCCTCGGGCTGTATTGATGGCTCTGACACAGGTGATTCAGATTTAGAACTCTCAGCACTGGATTATTTCGTTAGGCAGAGCTTTAACCGGTTCCTGTGCACAATTTGGGATCCCCTGCCTTCTCGGGTAATCTCATAAGTGTGGGTCCCAGCATTTGGGATTGCAGTGACAACATAGGGAATCTGCTCCCATTTACTGTCCAGTTTACTTGTACGGCGGTTATTTTTCAACCACACCACAGCTCCTATTGTGAAGGGTTCTGCATGGGCTGCTTGATCATAGTCTCTCTGCTGTCGGTCTCTAGCAGAATCCATACGTTCCTGAACAATGGCTTTGGCCGTATTCAATCGCCTTTGGTGCTCAGCAACCCAGTCGGTGTTAGGTAATGGGTTGATGCAATCAGGTACGTGTATGTCCAAGGAGTGATCAGCAGGCAACGTCCCTTGGCGCCCAAACATCAAATAAAAAGGGGTATACCCAGTGGAACAATGGATGGTATGGTTGTACGTGTACATGAGCTGTGGCAACAGACTGGGCCAATCTCCTCTGGTTTCAGGAGGCACGGCCCTCAGCATCTCTATCAAGGTCTGATTCATTTTTTCACACAGCCCGTTAGCTTGAGGATGGTAGGCCGTTGTCCGGATCTTCTTGCAGTTGTGTAAGCTGCACAGTTCATGGAACAATATGGAACAGAAGACCGGCACTTCACAGGTGGAATCTTCAAACTTTTATTTCAGCATAGGAGGAAATAGCACAGATGCGACACGTGTTTCGGCTCAGGTGTGAGCCTTTGTCAAGCATAATGAACTATTGCATGAAACACATTTAAATAGGCCGCCTACATGGGCGTCGAACGTGATGAAGTCACATCACCATGGGAACGGAGATACAAATCATAAGGTGCAACAATTCTCTACATTGTTGCAACAAGGTACTATGCTGTATGTGATACAATTACATCTTTAAGAGTATTACAGAAAAGAGAAATCAATAGTAGACATGGGATACAATAAATCTAGAAATTACAATAAACATATTCAATGTAATGATAATAATAATCATCTATTTGAGAACTGGCTGTCTCAAAATATCAACATATTAAATCTTGCTGTTTTTTTTTCTTTTTTTCAGATGCTTCATTATTTTCATTTTCTCTGTGACTGAATGAATAAAGAATATATATAGTACATTAAAAATGTAATTACAGTAGAATTTCCTATTGGATCTTACAGGAATGCACTCAAATCATATTCGTTCGACGCCCATGTAGGCGGCCTATTTAAATGTGTTTCATGCAATAGTTCATTATGCTTGACAAAGGCTCACACCTGAGCCGAAACACGTGTCGCATCTGTGCTATTTCCTCCTATGCTGAAATAAAAGTTTGAAGATTCCACCTGTGAAGTGCCGGTCTTCTGTTCCATATTGTAAGTGGGCTTTTCATACCCTGGACGCGTGCACCACGACTCTGCCAGAGGAGTGCCGACTGCTTTCCCCTTTTCAGTTCATGGAACAGATGGGACTCAAAAGCAGGTCCTTGTTCGGTAAGGATCTTTTCTGGATATCCGTAGGGCAGGAGGAAGTGTTTCCAGAACAGTTCAGCTGTAGTCTTGGCCGTCTGGTCTCTCACAGGCACCGCTACAACAAACTTAGTGAAGTGGTCAATAATAGTCATGGCATAAGCATACCCTGAACGACTAGGCTCCAACTTCACATGGTCGATGGCGACAAGTTCAAGAGGACGGGTACTTACAATGGGTCGCAGTGGTGCCCTCTGGTCGTGGTGCTCACTTCGTTTTAAGGCACAGGCTATACACTCCCGACACCACCCCTCAATGTCTTCTCTCATGCCCACCCAATAAAACCGCTGGCGGATATTAGCCTCAGTCTTTTGGACCCCAAAATGACCGGATTGATTGTGGTACATCTCCAACACCATACCTGCATCTCGTCGGGGTATTAGAATCTGATGCACTCTTTCGTTGGACACTGGCCCTTTTGTATGAAGAGCTGATGGCGCTGTCTCCACAGTTTGATGAGCTCTGGATCTGCACTCTTACGCCTAATCCTCTCAGGGGCTCTGCCACTAGTAATAAAATCCAACAACTCACCCAGCACTCTACTTTCAGACTGTAATTTCACCCACCTTTCCTCTTTGGGCTCAGGCTTACTGGAGGGTGAAGGGGCTGCGGCTCTGTCATTGGTAGCTCGAGCCTGATCCTGTTGAGCAAACTTGTTATAGAAGGCCGGCATTTCTACATCTTCCTAAGCATCCCGCCCATCATCAGGAGCTGTCTCTGTGGGAAGCCTGGATAAAGCATCAGCATTGTCATTAGTACGTCCAGCACGGTATTTTACAGAGAAATCATAGTTGGCGAGGCGAGAGGCCCATCTCTGCTCCAAGGCCCCCAATTTAGCTGTATTTAGATGCGCCAGAGGGTTATTGTCGGTGAATGCAATGAACAGGGTGGCGGCTAGATAATCTTTGAATTTCTCCGTCACTGCCCACACTAATGCCAGGAACTCTAGTTTGAAGGAGCTATAGTTCTGATCATTTTTCTCAGCCCCTTTCAGGGAGCGGCTTGCATAAGCTATCACCCTCTCTTTTCCCTCTTGGATCTGGGCCAACACAGCTCCCAGGCCTCGCTTGCTAGCATCGGTATAAAGATGGAATGGTTTGCTGTAGTCTGGATAACCTAACACAGGAGGCTCGGTCAGTTTTTTTTTTTAACAATTGGAACGCTATTTCCCTTTCCTCATTCCACTCAATGGGCACAGGAGTTCTAGGACTTTTCTTGGGTTGCCCCCTCAGGAGTTCCTGGATAGGATCAGCTATTTGAGCAAAATGAGGGATAAAACGCCTATAGTAGCCTGCAAAGCTAAGGAAACTCCTCACCTCTTTGACGGTAGTGGGGACCGGCCAATTACGAACAGCCGCTAGTTTATCCGGGTCAGGCTGCACGCCCTCTTCGCTTACCACATGCCCCAGGTATTTTACTGCAGGTTTGAGCAAGTGACACTTGGATGGCTTTACTTTCAAGCCATATTTGATAAGAATTTCAAATACTTCTGCTAAATGTTTCAGATGGTCCTCATATATTTTTGAGTATACAATGACATCATCTAGATACAGCAGCACTGTTTCAAAGTTTTTGTGACCCAAACACCGCTCCATTAGTCTCTGGAAAGTCCCTGGGGCATTACATAGCCCGAACGGCATACAATTGAATTCGAACAGGCCCATGGGAGTGGTGAAAGCAGTCTTTTCCCTATCCTCAGGGGCCATGGGTACTTGCCAGTAGCCACTGGTCAAGTCCAATGTGGAGAAATAAGCGGAGGAGCCCAGAGCAGTTAGTGACTCCTCAATGCGGGGCAGTGGGTATGCATCTTTGTGGGTTATTTGGTTAATTTTTCTATAATCCACACAGAAACGGATACCACCATCCTTTTTCTTTACAAGGACCAGGGGTGCAGCCCACGGGCTACGGCTGTCCCGGATTACATTAGAGTCCTTCATCTCTTGGATCATCTCCTTTACAGTCTGATATGAAGTCGGCGGTAAGGGTCTGTATCTCTCCTTAATAGGAGGATGAGAGCCAGTAGGTATGGTGTGTTGTATGGCACTAACCTCTCCATAATCAGTAGCATGTTTACTGAAGGCCTGGTGGTGCTCTTTGACAAGCTGTAGGATCCCTTCTTGTTGATGTTGGGGGGTAGCCTCGTCGCCGACATGGAGCTCTTCCCACCAGGGCACTTGTGGCTGGGTCACCGGCGGACGTCCGCTGACTGCAGCTGGCGGCTTTTCTGTCACTGGAAGATGAATGATGTCTTGGAAGGACACCTGGGAAAGCTGGGCAACAGGGCAGTGCTTAGTAAGTGCAACAGGTTGATCACTCAGGTTAATCAGACGGACAGGTACTTTACCTTGGGAGACGTTCACCAGGCATTTGGCAGCTCTCACATAAGGGTAATTCTCCATCTGGATTGGTTCCACCAGGGCTGGATAATCTTGGCCTTGGACTCCCAGGACAGCACGACACCATAAAAGAGTTTGAGAATTAGGAGGCAAAGTCACAGGCTTATTATCACGGATCCTGGCAGTACAAATTTCTCCTTTCCCATTAGCAAACCTCTGCTGAGCACTTAACACGGTAATAGTCTTCTGAATCACCCTCTTGGATGAGGAGGAAGCAGTGGGCAAAGTCTGATGCAGTGCGTCAAGTATTTCAGAATAACAGTTCTTGAAGACATTGGTGCCTAGAATGACAGGATGTCCTCCTCTGTCGCCGGCTTGTACTACTATCACCCCCTGTTGGGGCAAGGTTGCTTCTCCCACCTGCAGAGTGGGTTCCCAGTATCCATGAACCTTTACTGGCTTGCCATTGCTGGCGATAATCTCCACCCAGGATTCAGGCGGCTGGGTTAACTGGTTGGTGTCCCAGAATTTTTCAAATGTGGGCAGCTGAATGGTAGTGACCTGGGACCCAGTATCTAGTAGGGCTTCAAAGGGGACCCCGTTGATCTCTACATTGATTTTAGGATGGGATCCTACATACCGGGGCATCCAACTTGGATCTTTTGGACCTAATGTTCTACCTCCCGAGGGGTGGTCCTCAGCCTCGAGGGTAGCCCGTTTAACTGCCAGCACATGGATTCTGTGTGTCCCACCTTTTTACAGTATTTACACACGGGCCGTTTGCGGCCCTTGGAACGATCTCTATTACGCCTCCCAGGATCCCTGGGGTGAGTCTCTTGGTATGGAGGTGAGAATGGCTTAGGAGGTAACAGGAACTCTTCCTCTGACATTAGGGGTTTTTCCCATTCTTCTATCTTTCTGCACACTCTCTCTAAACTTTTAGTGAGATGGTTTACCTGTTCCGTCAGCATGGCAATAGTATCAGTAGCTGAAGCTTGAACAGCTTGGTCGGCCCCAACCTGGTTAGGGATAAGCGGTTTTGGCCTGCAGGCTGGTGACTCAGGTGGGGTGCTTAACTCCGTAGATACTGTTGACCCCAGAATTCTTATGGCCAGCTCTTTAAAATCCAGAAAGGTACTGCTAGGGTGCTGGGCTGACAGCATTTTTAATTGAGTCCTTATTTGCTCACTAGAGACCCCTGTGATAAATTGTTCCCTCAGGGTCTGGTCCTGATTATCAGCCTCCTTGGGATCTATCTGGATTACAGCCCCCAAAGCCTCCTGAAGTGATAGGGCATAGTCCCGGAGGGACTCACCGGACTTCTGCTTCTTGCCAAAGAAGTGCATCTTTATCTCTGAGGCAGTCCTTGTTTCAAAAGTGGCCCTGAGGCGGGTGAATATTTGCTCTAGAGTACTCCGCTCAGCAGCAGGCCAGGATAATACCTCTCTGCGGGCAGCTCCCTCCAATTGTGCTAGCAGGATTTCCATCTGCTGTTCGGCATTTATGGGGTACAGTTTGAATAATGCCAGCAACTTTTCTTTAAAGTCTCTTAAGGTATGGGCCTCCCCTTTATAGCGGGGGAACCATGGGGCCCCAAAATAGTAAGGCATAGTAAAGGGCATCATGTTGGGGGCTATAGGATGATTAGAAGCCGCAAGCTCTCCCGGGGCCGGCTGCTCGGGAACTCCCGGTTCTGACATGTTAGTTTATTAAGATGCGGCTGCTGGCGACTAGAGAGGCCGGAACAATCCCCTTCCCTCCGGTTACAAATCCTTACCGGTATCGCCGGGGTTGCGCAGGCCAAGTCCCGCGAGACTCTGGACGTCCTGTGTACGCGGTGACGTTGCTGACGTAGAAGAAGCAGGGCCGCGGCGGTGCGATGATGAAGAGGGGCGGGATTCTCTGTGTCTTTGAAGGGATCCGCCCACGAAGGTCCTCAGCAGCGCGAGAAACTTTACTCCAGGCGGCCGACGGCCATCTTGGTCACCATTCCCTGACAGCAAGCAGGGGTGTTGACAAGTTAATAAATTGTAATCCACAAACACGATTTTCTTTCCCTGGGGGTAGCGCAACCCAGCACAGCGCCTCCGATTCCTCCCAGGCACAATTGTAATCCACCGACTTGGAAATAAAGGGTACAGTCCTTGCAATACGGTGGTGGAATAGTTAAAGCACACAGTTCACACTTCTCTGCGCTCCAGAAGCATGCGTATGCAGTATCCCAGGGGGTCAGTAGTGTAACTTTAGGTATGCGGGGCTTTGTAGTGCAGGGCAACCCACTAACCTGGGACTCACTGTCGTCTTCAATCGGGTCAACACTGGAACAGGCAGTTGATAAATGTCGTGACGCCAGTGCCAATTGAACGGTGGCACACCGTGTAGTGATAGATGGAATAATTGAGCGATCCTGATATTTAAATAACAGGTTAACTTTACTGAACGATTTTGAAGATGGATGAACAGTCAGTGAATACAGTTCCAGAGTTATTCCACACGTTACCATACAATCACAGTAGTGGTTCAGGCTTTTACTCACAGTCGCAAAAGACTAACTTCAAGACAGGCCTCCTAGGATCAGGGATTTCCTCTCACTCTAAATGCAGCAATACCCTTCAGGCAACTATTCTCTCTGCAGGGGTATACTTATTTCCTCTCCTGCTTTAGTTCCTGGCTGTAGGCAATACTCTCAAGGTCCAGACACCCAAATCACGGTGATAACCCTTGAGCAAAGGTTTTGTAGAGGTTTTCTTCTCTCCTGATGGCAGGCTCTATCTTTTGAGTACCTCAGCTATACTTGACCTGGAAAACTGGGTGGGAAAATGAACCTCCACACCAGTGGTGCAATGTCTGCACTAGTTACTGAGTCCTGAATCTCTCAGAACTAACTCTGAACTAGAAACTTCCAACTCCCTCCCTAGGCTAGGCCCTAGCCTATTTATACTAAACTGGGGGCTCCCTCTGCTGGCTGGAATATGAATTGCCTGCTACAGGCCTAACTTTCTTAAAGGGAGATACACATTATAATATAGCAGTGTCGGGTAACCTACCCGTATGCTGCAGTAGTATTCTGCACTGCACTACAGTATTGCACACCTACTTCTGATGTCCCTGCCTACTTGTTTTGGCCCATCTTCTGTCAGTTTGAACTTACCTATAACATGTGGCCACTTTTAGGTCTTTTTCCAGGGCCACTTTGAATTTGCAATTTGCCCCTGCAGAGATGATATCATTACCGGCTGGATTAGAATCATTTAACTGCAGTAAAGTTTTCTATACAAACAAAGAAGGTGCACCAGTTATTAGACATAGTGGCCAGTGCAAAAACTGCCGATTTTTTTGTTTTGTTTTAGTTTAAATATAAAAAGTGACATGGAAAATGAAAAATTATTTTAAAATATGTTAAAAATACAGCATGCTTTGACCAATAATGTTTCTTGGGGATTGCTCCACCTGTGATACTGTTCCCTCTGCAGTAGTCATGCCACCTACGCCTCCCATCTTCATGTTAGCTAGGAGGAGCAAGGACTGTGAAACATTACAGAGCAAAGCATGCTGGGTTTGGTTAGAAAAACCCAGCAGGAAGCTGATTAAACAGGAAGTTCTGCATGTAAACATCCTGTCCAAATGAAATGATGCAGAAAAAAGCATAAAGAAAGTACTGACATGAAAAACAGGTATTTGGGGCAAAAAGATACAATGTTTGGGGTATTTGGGGCAGTATAAAATTGTCATAATAAATCAGAGAACTTCTTTAAGGCTCTATTCATACAGAACTCCTGGCTTTTTACAGATTTATTATGTGTTTATTAAGTGGCTCATGAGCTACAAAATATTGGGTATCGTTTTACTACTGATTTAAAGGGATCTTCAACCCCAATATGCAATGTTTGGGGTATTTTGGTATATATAAAAATGTCATAATGAAATGAGAGAACCCATTTAAGGCTCTATTCATGCAGAATTCTTGGCCTTATTTATGATTTTTTCAAGTGGCTTATGAGCTATGAAATATTGAGGACCTTTTTACTATGGATTGACAGAAGCTCCACCAGGAAAGTCATTGTTAAAGGGGTTATCCAAGAGACCTTCTGGAGTGGCTGACCCACAGTGGAGATTATACTTACCTGGTCCCCGCTACTGGGTTCAGTGTCTGTCGTGGGCCGACTCTTCCTCTCCCTGTTGCGTTGAAATCAACACCCATTGATAGTAGTTCATGCGACAATCACAGCCTACAGTGATGATCTGCTCCCCTGGTATGACATGATGTGATTGGCTGCAGCGGTCATGTGTCCCCAGGTCTATGGAAGTTGATTTCAGAGTGGCAGGGAGAGAAAGAGCTGACCCAGAAGCAACAGACACCAAACCCAGTGGCGGGACCAGGTAAGTGAGATCACTGCCATGGGTCGGCTACTCTGGGAAGTCTGTCTTAGGCCTCATGCACACAACCGTTTTTCGGGTCCGCATCCGAGCCGCACTTTTTGCGGTTCGGGTGCGGATCCATTCACTTCAATGGGGCCGGAAAAGATGCGGACAGCACTCCGTGTGCTGCCCGCATCCGTTGCTCCGTTCCGAGGCCCCGGAAAAAAAATATAGCATGTCCTATTCTTGTCCGTTTTGCGGACAAGAATAGGCATGTCTACAATGGGCCGCCCGTTCCGTTCCGCAAATTGCGGAAGGCACACGGGCGGCTTCCGTTTTTTGCGGACCGCAATGACTTTAACAATGACTTTCCTGGTGAAGGCCTTCTTTAAATCTGTAACTATGGGCTAGCTTTCACTTAGAGCAAAGCAACAAAAATACAACTGGTAAATCCACGCTTAAAGGGGTTCTGCACCCAGGGCGAGCCCAAGCCATTCTGTGCACCCTTGCTCCTCCTGCTCCCTCTGCCAGCCACTGCTTCTCCTTCTTTATTGACAGGGCCAGGTTTCTACATAGTCATCTCACCTGGAAGCAAGCAAGAGTTGTTTTGGCCGTTTCGTAGTGCACTTAACTGCTCATTTGCATAAGGATTAGAAGTACTTTTTTAACCAGAATAAAGCAACAGATTGCATCCAGCTGAGCTATCCTTACGTGGCATTGTGTCTGGACTAACAGTAGATTTCCTGGTTACAATCTCAAATTGAAAGATGGGGGAAAAGCTCTCTCCCGTGGTCCCAACCACCAGTGAGGCCAGTGCCTTTTTCTATAGTGTGCAAGTACGGCCATCACTGCTGGATTGCAGTGATGGCCGTAACCCCTGGATATGAGCAGTGTACAATGTGATGAAAAAATGAATCCAGCCAGCAAAGGAGGCAATATGGACAGTCACAATACATTAGGAAGTGCATTGTATTCAATTTATCTACATGATAAATGCCATTTGCTGAAGTCAGACAACCCCTTTAAGGCCTCGTTCAGATTTCCATATCCATTTTGACATCCATGAAAAAATGAGTCTTTATCCATGAAGATATCCGTGTTTGGTCTGTGTCCGTTTTTTGTCTAACTCAGGTCTTGAGAGTAAAGGTGGATTTACACTATACAATTGTCAGGCAGATTACTGGGGATGAAAGTTCCAACGAGTGCTCGTTCCTGATAATCTGCCCATCTAAAAGTGCTGCAGGTCTTTCAATGAATAAACAAAATGCTTGTTCATCGGGTGAAACAATCATTTATGCAGACACCTAAAATATCGTTTCTGGGCAGCAGATTGTGCTGTCTTAACAGAGACAATGTCGCTGTATGATAGCAGTAGTCATCGCTCGTCCTCATACTGTGGAGGTGATCACTGCATGTAAATGCATCGCTTCCTTCCCGACAATTGTGTGCTTATGTAAATGCTGCATAATTGTGAATTAGAAAACCTGAATTTGGAACCACACCCATTGCTATGCAGATTGACATTAAGGCCCCTTTCACACGAATGATCCGGATTAGGTCCGGATGTGTTCAGGGTGCGTTCAGGAAAACTCGCACCATTTAGCAGGCAATTGTAGTCAGTTTTGTCTGCGATTGGGTTCAGTGGTTCAGTTTTTTTTCGGGCGGGTGAAATGCGCATTGATGCGTTTTTCACGCACATGATAAAGAACTGAAGGTTTACAAACAACATCTCTTAGCAACCATCAGTGAAAAACGCATCGCATCTACACTTGCTTGCGGATGTGATGCGTTTTTCATTCAACCCCATTCACTTCTATGGAGCCAGCGGTGCGTGAAAAACGCAGAATATAAAACATGCTGCGATTTTCACACAATGCACAAGTGATGCGTGAAAAACAACGCTCATGTACACACAGACCCATTGAAATGAATGGGTCCGGATTCAGTGCGGGCGCAATGCGTTCGCATCACGCATTGCACCTGCGCGGAAATCACGCTTGTATGAAAGGGGCCTAAGGGTGTATTACATGTGTTCATGAAGAAGATTAAAATCTCATTGAAAATGGGGTCCTTTTACACTAACCGACTTAGTAGGCATTATTGGGAGCAAAATTAAACGTTTATGATAATTATTTGAGTGCATTGGAGATGAGAGCTATATTTACATGCAGCGATCATCTCTTCTCTATAAGGAAGGGCAATTGCTACAGTGATATCTTGTCCCCCCACAGTTTCTGTGCCGCAACTTTTCATATAAACTGCTGCCCAGAAACGATGAAACAATGATGTTTGGTGCTGGATGAAAGACATGATAACTCAATGAATGAGCAATCATCTTTAGCACAGGCCAAATATTAGTAATGAGCGTTTTCCTACTGGCCCAATGATAAGTCTGTGTAAAAGGACCATTAGGGCCAGTATCTTGCTGTTTGGTTATCCAAGACAGAATCCTATGGTACAGTTTAACATATGGATTAGTCTATCAGAATAATGTGTGTCATGCCTTATATTAGTTTCTGTTTATTGTAATATGATAGACTCAGGAATACATCTTCAGTTTTATTTTAATTATTAGAGAACTTGTCATGAATAGAGTCCCTGATGTCGGCTTAGTGTCTCTGCCTCTGACTTTAGCTTACTGCTTCTAATGTTGATTACCTCTGCTGATGACTTTGCATGGCCTACTGCCTCTGAGTGTGGCTTAACTTACTGCCTTTGAGCTTCGCCGTCCATCTTCTACCTCTGAACCTGGCTTGGCCTAAGGCCATTACCTATAAGCTTGATTTGACCTACTGTCTCTACCTCTCTAGGTACTTGATTTAGGGTCCTTTTACACTGATCGGTAATAAGGCCAGTTATCAGGGATAAGACTTTATTGTAATTGGCCTGTGTAAAAGGTGACAGCGATCACCCGATGAACGATCAAACACTTATTCATTGGGTGACTTTTTCATTGGTGTGTCTTTTTCAGCCAGCACCTAAAATCATCATTTCTCTGTGTAAACAGAGATCTTCTGCCCAGAAACAATGATTTTCTATGGGGACAAGTAATCGCTGTAGCAATTGCTCATCCCCATAAAGTGGAAATGATTACTGAATGCCTGTTCACCACAATGACCCTGAGCCCTCTAGATTGTTTCATGGATTGCAGGATGACAGGCCGAACTGGATGGACAAATGTCTTTTTTCGGCCTTATGTACTATGTTACTATGTTATGTACTATGTTCCAGGTACTCTGCCTACCCTGACCTTTGTGTGCTTCCTGTCTACATGTATTGTCAGATCCATCAATGCTTGGCACAGGTGTCTCTGAACTCAGTGGGTCAGCAACCAACCACACCGGACTATTCTAAGAGCTAAGAGTTAGAGGTTTCCCCTGCAGCAAAGGCCAGATACCTGTAAAAGGGTTAAAGGGTGAAAACCAGGGGAAAAACAGGATAGTACCCTCAGGACTAGCCAAAGTCAAACAAGTTGGTAGGCACAGTGCATTCATACTCACTGCCCGTAACACTGTGCATTGACCTACTGTTTCTACTTCTGAGCTTAAGTTGGCATACTATCTTTACCTCTTAACTTTGTTGACCTGCTGACCATGGGCCTGATTCATTACCCCAGCCTTTGGGCTTGGCCTGGTCGCATATGAGCTTTTCCTTATATCATGATAGCACAGAAATGCCCCTCAGATATCAATAATAAAATTCTGGACAGCCCCTTTAATGAAAGCTGAAATGTCAGACTAGCTTCTAATTGAATACTGGTTTGTATTATTTATAAATCTGGATTTTATTACAAGACGGAGACTCACATTATGCTATTCTTTCTTTACTGATTTGATAGCAACAAACAAAAGGTTAATCAACAGTTAATAAGATTGTATGGTTCAGTAATTGGACAATAATGGTACAGTCCAGGTGAATATAATGACTCCTCAGGTATAACACCTCCTCTTTATTTGCTGCTCAGTCAAGGATAAGTACTAATAATTATTTTTCTCTGTTAACTTGATAAATGTATAATATATATATATAAAGACGAAAATCGGACAGCACTCCAAGTAAAAAAGCAATTGGTGTTTATTCACCCATGTGGAAGGCAACGTTTCAGCTCATATAAGAGCCTTTCTCAAGCAATGAACACAGTGCATCATGGGGTATATATAGTCCAACCCCTATTACATCACAATAAAAATTCATCAACATTTCATGCAGAAATAAAGTGCAAATAGTGCATAAACAATTCATAATTACATACAAGATGTGCACAGCTCATATGCGGTCAATCCGCTTAAACATTAGATCATGTGTATAATAGGAGGCATACAAAATATACCATAAAGTACAAAAGATAATCAACAAATACATGTGTGCATCATTATCAATGTGGGAGGAGAGATGTGATGCAGTGATACAGAGAGGGAGTGGTGACATACCCCATACGATCCTCTGTGTCGCACACGCCGGTAACCGCCGAGTCCGGCGTTCGGATGTGGGTACTATGCAAGCGCCAAGTTGCGTCAAAGGCTCACGGCATGATATCACCACGTGCCGTTACGGGAGCATGCGCACCAATGCTCGGCCATTCTATCGGCCATTTTACAATAGGTAAAGGCCTCCTAATAGTGTGTGCGCATGTCCATGTAAATAATCAACAGGGCAGCGCATCGCAGAGAATATTCTGCGTTCTGTGGCGTGGATATATTGGAGACAGGGGGGAGGCTGCATCTCGTTAGAGACACAGACCCTCAACCCATATGGGCATGATGTGTCGGCGATCGCGACGGGACTCGCCGCGGCCACCTACACAAAGTCCACCAAGTCTCTCCAATAACCACCCCTAGTCCAAGACACAAAAAACAGAGGCTGATCTATAAAACAAATGCATATTTTGGCACAACTTGGGGAATAGCAAAGATACTATCAATGATGCATATTAAACAAAGGCATGTGGACACAGTGTTCATAAACAGGGTACGTCCCACTTCTCAATTTCTCAGCATCCATCCCATCTGTGAAGATATAAAGAAAAAAGAATAAGAACAATAAAATGGCTTATTAGTGTTACATACACAATTGTTCACTAAGCCCACAGACAAAAACACCCTCCTATGTTTCAACAGTGGTCATCCACGCAATATCATTAAGCATTTACCCTTCTCGCAATTCCTTAGGGTCAAACGAATAGTTTCTGAACCAGAAATGGTGGATCAATCCCTAAATATCATGGCAAAAAAATTCCAGAAAAGGGGATACCCCTCCCAGTTACTTGATTCCCACATAACTAGGATCCACGACATGGATAGGAACTGTATTTTGGAGAGGAGGCTGTCCAATAGGTCTCAGACCAGGATTCCCTTTATCTCCAAATATACTGAACAGAGTGGGGATATCAACTGTATCATCAAACGACATTGGGGGATCCTGGGAGGATGTTTAAGTGAGATCCCGGAATTCAGATCTCCTCCACTATTTTCATATTGTAGATCTAGAAACTTACGTGATCAACTAGTCAAAGCAGACATTGGTCCTAAGTCTAGACTGACACAAACTTCCTTGACCACACATGGTAAGGGAAGTTTTCCCTGCCTAAGTTGCGTCAATTGCAAATTTATGGGTAAAGGTGGAGCATTTGTCCATCCTGTAACAGGAGTCTCTTATTCGATCCGTTTCCACCTCACATGTAACTCTAATTTTGTTATTTACATTTTGACCTGCTTGTGCAGGTTGCTATATGTGGGGGAAACGTCTACCGATTTGAAGACACGGTTGAATAACCACAGATACACGATACGCAAAAAAAGAGAGGACCTTCCAGTCCCTAAACATTTCACGGATTGTAAACATTCAGAGAAAGATCTCAAATGCTGGGCAATTGATCACGTCCCCATGCCTAGACGGGGGGGCAATAGGGTATTGATGTTAAAAAGAAGGAGCTATTCTGGATCTATACTCTGAATTGTTTGAAACCAAATGGGCTCAATATGGATTATAATCCGGGGGTGTATTCCTAGATAAGCGGTTTGCCCTACATTGTACGTGCATGTGATATGCAGCATACTCCTGGATGTACATAGTGTATTATGAACACTAATAAGCCATTTTATTGTTCTTATTCTTTTTTCTTTATATCTTCACAGATGGGATGGATGCTGAGAAATTGAGAAGTGGGACGTACCCTGTTTATGAACACTGTGTCCACATGCCTTTGTTTAATATACATCATTGATAGTATCTCTGCTATTCCCCAAGTTGTGCCAAAATATGCATTTGTTTTATAGATCAGCCTCTGATTTTTGTGTGTCTTGGACTAGGGGCTGTTATTGGAGAGACTTGGTGGACTTTGTGTAGGTGGCCGCGGCGAGTCCCGTCGCGATCGCCGACACATCATGCCCATATGGGTTGAGGGTCTGTGTCTCTAACGAGATGCAGCCTCCCCCCTGTCTCCAATATATCCACGCCACAGAACGCAGAATATTCTCTGCGATGCGCTGCCCTGTTGATTATTTACATGGACATGCGCACACACTATTAGGAGGCCTTTACCTATTGTAAAATGGCCAATAGAATGGCCGAGCATTGGTGCGCATGCTCCCGTAACGGCACGTGGTGACGTCATGCCGTGAGCCTTTGACGCAACTTGGCGCTTGCGCAGTACCCACATCCGAACGCCGGACTCGGCGGTTACCGGCCTGTGCGACACAGGGGATCGTATGGGGTATGTCCCCACTCCCTCTCTGTATCACTGCATCACATCTCTCCTCCCACATTGATAATGATGCACACATGTATTTGTTGATTATCTTTTGTACTTTATGGTATATTTTGTATGCCTCTTATTATACACATGATCTAATGTTTAAGCGGATTGATCGCATATGAGCTGTGCACATCTTGTATGTAATTATGAATTGTTTATGCACTATTTGCACTTTATTTCTGCATGAAATGTTGATTGATTTTTATTGTGATGTAATAGGGGTTGGACTATATATACCCCATGATGCACTGTGTTCATTGCTTGAGAAAGGCTCTTATATGAGCTAAAACGTTGCCTTCCACATGGGTGAATAAACACCAATTGCTTTTTTACTTGGAGTGCTGTCCGATTTTCATCTTTATCCATATGGGGTAAGCAGCTATATCCATGGACTTAGCACCCGCTAGTATTTGTTTTTCCAGTGCCGCCATCTATTCCCTTTTATATATATATATATATATATATATATATATATAGAGTACAGACCAAAAGTTTGGACACACCTTCTCATTCAAAGAGTTTTCTTTATTTTCATGACTATGAAGGCATCAAAACTATGAATTAACACATGTGGAATTATATACATAACAAACAAGTGTGAAACAACTGAAAATATGTCATATTCTAGGTTCTTCAAAGTAGCCACCCTTTGCTTTGATTACTGCTTTGCACACTCTTGGCATTCTCTTGATGAGCTTCAAGAGGTAGTCCCCTGAAATGGTCTTCCAACAGTCTTGAAGGAGTTCCCAGAGATGCTTAGCACTTGTTGGTCCTTTTGCCTTCACTCTGCGGTCCAGCTCACCCCAAACCATCTCGATTGGGTTCAGGTACGGTGACTGTGGAGGCCAGGTCACTCTCCTTCATGGTCAAATAGCCCTTACTTTCAAAGTTTTCCCAATTTTTCGGCTGATGGCCACTCGTTTTTCTTTACTTAGCTGCTTTTATCTTGCCATAATACAAATTCTAACAGTCTATTCAGTAGGACTATCAGCTGTGTATCCACCTGACTTCTCCTCAACGCAACTGATGGTCCCAACCCCATTTATAAGGCAAGAAATCCCACTTATTAAACCTGACAGGGCACACCTATGAAGTGAAAACCATTTCAGGTGACTACCTCTTGAAGCTCATCAAGAGAATGCCAAGAGTGTAATCTAAGCAAAAGGTGGCTACTTTGAAGAACCTAGAATATGACATATTTTCAGTTGTTTCACACTTGTTTGTTAGTGTATATAATTCCACATGTGTTAATTCATAGTTTTGATGCCTTCAGTGTGAATCTACAATTTTCATAGTCATGAAAATAAAGAAAACTCTTTGAATGAGAAGGTGTGTCCAAACTTTTGGTCTGTACTGTGTATATATATATATATATATATATATATATATAAAAAAAACAAACAAAAAAAAAAAGTTCAGTGGCAGCACCGTCAGAGGAAAAAATACGGTGCAGCTGGCCCAGTGTGGATAAAGCCAATCCAAGTAGATAGAATTGCAAAAAAGGGCAGCACTCCAGAAAGTAAAAGAAGAAAAAACTTTAATTACCCATATGGGACAGGCGACGTTTCGGCTCAATGTGTGAGCCTTTCTCAAGCCTTGAGCACATTGAGCCGAAACGTCGCCTGTCCCATATGGGTAATTAAAGTTTTTTCTTCTTTTACTTTCTGGAGTGCTGCCCTTTTTTGCAATTCTATATATATATATATATATATATATATATATATATATATACTAGTTCATAACCTATTCCCCCTTATTCCTCCCCCTTATTCCCTATTCATTTTCATTCCCTTAATGATTCCATATTCCTAGTTACTGCTTGATGTCAGTGACTGTCCTGTTTTTTCCATCTCAGTCACAGTTTGCCCTGTGTCTGTTTTTTTTCCCGTCCTCAGCTGGTCCCGCACTTTCACCTCACCTCAGACGCATCAGCCCTCTCTCTCTGCATCGCATCACTCTGCTCCTGTCAGCCGACATTTTCCTCAGCTGTGACTCAGCTAACTATCCGGCATCAGATTTATCTGTGGTGCACTGGCGCCACCTTCAGCTAGTAATAATTACTAACTGTCCTGCTACAGTATCCTTTATTAATCCTCTATTGGTTAACCTCTCTCCTTGCCTCCATATCAATTTCATTAATCCATATGGTAATAACAATTAATTGATAAATATTAAATAAATAATTTCATATACATATCTTTATTTTCCTATATATATATATATATATATATATATATATATACATATATACTTTTATATATACTTCTCTCATACATGAAGAACGAAGAAGTTACCATAATGTCTGAAACTAAACAAAATTTTTAACTTATTGATGAAAATCTACTGCAATCCATGGTAGACCAATCGGTCTCTAAATCCGTGCAGACTGCGGTTCTCTCAGCAATGTCTTCTATTCATGAAGTAATTGCAAAATCAGTTACATCAACAATGAACCGCTCTACCTCCATTGAATCACCTTTGGGTCGATCCACACCCTCAGATTTTTGATTTGCAGAAGACTCAACCTCGCATATGGCGGGAGGTTTAAAACAAGGCAAAGCTAGCCAAAAAAGACGGCATTTAATTACCAGTCCTCCTGTAACCAAACACCAAAGAATGGAGTCACAATCAGAGGATCAGGTTCATTTGGAAGCTTTATCAAAAAGCACTAGTCAAGAAGAGGTCTCTAAGTTTCCTCAGAAACCCTCGGCCCCTGATGAAGTATACCAAAAGCAGGCGATTAAGGCCTCTTCTAACAGAAAACCAAACTCCTTCCCTATATCACCAAGTCAATCCTCCTCTATTAAAGCTGATATTTCAGATCCTGATGACAAATCCGAATATGAGGATATATCTGAAGAAGGAAATGATATGTTATGTGATAAACCCTCTGAACATATTATTCTGGATAGCGTGGGGAATCCATACTTTGATCCGGGTCAGATCAAACATCCACGATCAGGGGAGTGGATTTCTCATCCCCAAGTTTCTAAATTTGTTAGCCTATGGGTGAAAAAATCCCTAGACAAAAATGTGAGAAGTAAAATAAAATCCGAGTGCCCCAGGCCTACCTTTCCCTATAAATTAGCCACTACTCCGGATTAGGACCCAACATTGGTCAAATATCTGGCCAAGTCGGGTAAGAACCCAAAAAAGGGCGTGGAACGTTCATTCAGATCAGTCCAAGACAAATTCCTAGACCTACTAGGACCCTTAACCAGAATTCTGGATTTAATGAATGAGGCAACCATGTCTGGAGATCCCATAGACTTGCCTACTCTCAGAGGATGGGCACAACGAGCCCTATGTTTATTTGGCCTCCTTATATTTGGAACGAAAATTGTATCCACAACTCATTCACTTGGCATCGTCCGATTCTACCACATCATCTGATAATTACCTTATTGGGGAATCATATATCAAATAAATCAATAAATATGTAGGCTTGTTCTCATCCCTGGACAAAGCCCAGTCTTCTCTGAAAATAGTTTTTCAGGGACGTGGTTTTGGAACGGCTGGGAAACGAAGAGGTCGGTTTCCCAGCCGACAGCATCATCAAGAGAGACAATCATACAGAGGCCTTCCACCACCCAGACCGGACAATTTTTCACTGCCACAAACCTCATATCAAGCATCACCCTTCTTTCCTATCAGAGGACGCCCATGGAGGGCTAGAGGCCATAGAGGTTTTCCACGCTCAAGACCCTTTACAGGTAAAAGTTCTTCTAACCATATTTTTCTCACATTCCCCTTGGAGGGAGGATAACACATTTTTCCACATCTGGTCTATGATAACCTCAGATGCGTGGATCCTAAACACAATTCAAGGTTATCAAATAGAATTTATATGTCTACCTGTTCAAATATAGGAACCTCAACTGTTAGTCTTTGCCAATTCAGACTGCAATCTCATTCATCTAGAAATCAAGGAACTATGTTCCAAAGGCACAATCAATCAAGTCCCTATCAATGCAGGTTTCCTGAGAAATCTATTCTTAGTAAAAAAAAGAAAGACAGACCCGTCATAAATTTGAAAACCTTCAACAATTTTGTACTTTATCATCATTTCAAAATCGAGGGCATACATCTCTTGAGATCTATTGTTACAGAATGATTGGTTGGTCAAGATAGAACTCAAAGACGCCTATCTCACGGTGCCTATGCACCCTATATCTAAACCATACCTCCAATTTTTATGGGAAGGTCAAAAATGGCAATTACCAGTTTGCTATTCGGTCTGTCTTCAGACCCTTGGTGCTTCACAAAATTACTGAAACCAATAATAGCTATTCTGAGCGCTCAAGGAATTTGCCTTATAATGTACATTGAAGATATCCTCATCATGGCCGATTCGTTAGATCTCATTCACCTGCACACTCATTGGACCCTAAAATTACTCTCCAATCTCGTATTTTTAATCAACTCCGAGAAGTCAATTCTCCCCCCTTCAAAGGAAGTAGAATTTTTAGGCTTCCTAGTCAACACTCAATCAGCCATATTGAGTCTTCCTTCCAGGAAACTGAAAATAATTCAGAGGGAAATTCGCTCCGTCTTGAACAAACAATTAATATCCCTACGAGCCATCGCTCGTATTGTGGGATTACTTTCTGCTTCCATTCAAGCAATATTTCCCGCACCTCTTCATTACAGGGCACTTCAACCCCTCAAAGCCCAACACTTGAGAGATGGCGTGGGTTCATTGCACGACATATCGCTTACTTCGGACACCAAAGTAGAACTTCTATGGTGGCTTCATCATATTCAATCATGGAATGGAAAAACTATTTTCAGTTCTGTTCCAGATCTCATCATAGAATCGGATGCCAGTCGTCTCGGTTGGGGTGCTCAGTGCGGTCCCCTTTCCGCAGGAGGGAAATGGTCATAAGAAGAAACGCTTCTTCATATCAATTGCTTAGAACTTTTGGCGGGTTCTTTTGCCCTCAAGAGTTTTGCCAAAGACAAGTCTCATTGCTGTATTCTATTGCGGATGGACAACATCCCAGCAGTACAATATGTCAATCGACTAGGAGGTACCAAATCAAAAATGTTAGCCAATATCGCAAAAGATTTCTGGCATTTTTGCCTCAATCAAGATATCATATTGAAGACAGTATATCTCCCAGGATTGTCTAATTCCATAGCGGACTGGAATTCTTGTTTCCTGATCGACAACAGCGATTAGAAATTAGATCCTCTAGTTTTCAATCATATCGACTCTCTCTGGGGCCCTCTCCATCTGGACTTATTCGCATCCAATCTGAGCCGTCAACTTCCTTGGTTCTTCAGTTGGCGTCACAATCCGGAATCTCTGGGCACGGATGCATTTCTTCAAATTTGGCCAATGAAAACCCTTTATGCGCTTCCACCGTTTGCCTTAAAGCGAACCTTTCACCAGGATTTCACTTAATAAACTATTACCAGTACCTTATAGATTATCCTCATTGTGTTTCAATGCATTCTTGTCCCGCTTTCCTGGGATGTATATTCATGAAAAAAACGACTTATAAAGTCCTCGTCTCCAGCTCCTGCAGTCATGCTAGAAGTCAAGGGGGTAGCCCTTCCCTCACTCCGGGCTGTAACTCCCCTGCCCTAACCCCTCCTCTATGTAGTGTAACTGACACCCGGTTCAGTCGCCGGGACCGCGCTTGTACTGGCGGCGCATGCGCCGTCGGTCTCAGTAGCAGCGCGATCCCGTCTATCGCGCGGGCTGAAGCGCGATCCTGTAACTGAATCGCGCATGCGCCGTCCGTCCCCGATGCCTGCCTGTCTTCTGTTCTTCAGGCGCGCTGCTACTGAGACCGACGGAGCATGCGCCGCAAGTACAAGCGCGGTCCCGGCGACTGAGCCGGGTGTCAGTTACACTACTTAGAGGAGGGGTTAGGGCAGGGGAGTTACAGCCCGGAGTGAGGGAAGGGCTACCCCCTTGACTTCTAGCGTGACTGCAGGAGCTGGAGACGAGGACTTTATAAGTCGTTTTCTTCATGAATATACATCCCAGGAAAGCGGGACAAGAATGCATTGAAACACAATGAGGATAATCTATAAGGTACTGGTAATAGTTTATTAAGTGAAATCCTGGTGAAAGGTTCGCTTTAATTCCAAGAATTCTTCTCTTGACCAGATCACAGAAATCGACAATGGTCCTGATAACCCCACAATGGCCGACTCAATCTTGGTTCCCTCAAATTCTAGGGATGTCCATAGATTTTCCATGCATCCTTCCAACTCATCATTCGATTCTAGTGGATCCATCAGGGAATCATCATCCCCTAGTCTTATCAGGCCTACTATCTCTAGTAGCTTGGTTCATCTGAGGTCAACAGAACCTAATAGTGAACTTTCACAATCAGCTTGAGATATCCTCTCGGGCGCATGGGCTCCAAGTACCAGATCAGCTTACAGATCAGCCTGAAAAATTTGGTCTGGTTGGTGCATACAATGGGATTTGGATCCCATACATGTATCTATAACCCAAGTTATTAATTTTCTCTCTGATTCCTTTGACGCAGGTAAGGCTTATCGTACCATTAATGTGTTATTCCTAATCTTGAAATGGATCATCCATCCTTAAAGTTGATCTCCACTCAGTTTTTCATACTCAACTGTTTCCAGTTTCGTTCATCCCGATTCCACACGTGTTTCTTCAATTTCGTGTCATTATCCTCTACTACTCCTCCAAAGAAAGAGGAGGTGTTTTGCCTGAGGGGTCATTATATAGTTACCCGGACTGTACCATTATTGTCCAATTACTGAACCATACATGACTAAAATAATTTTTTTTCTTATTAACTGTTGATTAACCTTTTGTTTGCTGCTATCAAATCAGTAAAGAAAGAATAGCATAATGTTCGTCTCCTGTCTTTAATAAAATCCATATTTTCCATCACCAAGGGTAGCAAAATCCCCCATTCTTTTACAGGTATGGGGAATTGGATCCTGGCATCTGTGGTGTTTCTTCCATTTATGATAGGGCCCTGTTCTTGAGGTAGGACCAAGTCCCAGTACTTACCCCTGGATGCAATACTTCTAGTGATGAATAGCTCTGTAACAAAGTATTTGATAGAACATGCAAAAACTCTGTTGGATTCATACACAAAAACAGTTACAGTAGGCTCCATAGGCTTCTGTGGGTGCCATAATACAGCCATGTGGACGAGCCCCAATTGATTTATCTGTATACACATAAAGTTAAGGGCTTTCAGTCTTATATTTAGAATTTTGTGTTTCATCAGCTATAAAGGATGCAATTTATTTAATTTTGTTTTTCAGATAAACTGGATAAGTAAAAAAGACACCATTGGCAAACTTCTTCACAAGAAGTAATTAAGTCATTTATATGGATTTATGTCTAATTGCATTCCAAGAATGATATTATCTACTAACCAGACGCACATTAACCACTTCAGCCCCAAGTGCTTAAACACCCTGAAAGACCAGGCCACTTTTTACACTTCTGACCTACACTACTTTCACCATTTATTGCTCGGTCATGCAACTTACCACCCAAATGAATTTTACCTCCTTTTCTTCTCACTAATAGAGCTTTCATTTGGTGGTATTTCATTGCTGCTGACATTTTTACTTTTTTTGTTATTAATCGAAATTTAACGATTTTTTTGCAAAAAAATGACATTTTTCACTTTCAGTTGTAAAATTTTGCAAAAAAAAATACATCCATATATAAATTTTGCTCTAAATTTATTGTTCTACATGTCTTTGATAAAAAAAAAATGTTTGGGTAAAAAAAAAATGGTTTGGGTAAAAGTTATAGCGTTTACAAACTATGGTACAAAAATGTGAATTTCCGCTTTTTGAAGCAGCTCTGACTTTCTGAGCACCTGTCATGTTTCCTGAGGTTCTACAATGCCCAGACAGTACAAATACCCCACAAATGACCCCATTTCGGAAAGTACACACCCTAAGGTATTCGCTGATGGGCATAGTGAGTTCATAGAACTTTTTATTTTTTGTCACAAGTTAGCGGAAAATGATGATTTTTTTTTCTTTTTTTTTTTCTCACAAAGTCTCATATTCCACTAACTTGTGACAAAAAATAAAAAGTTCTATGAACTCACTATGCCCATCAGCGAATACCTTGGGGTCTCTTCTTTCCAAAATGGGGTCACTTGTGGGGTAGTTATACTGCCCTGGCATTCTAGGGGCCCAAATGTGTGGTAAGGAGTTTGAAATCAAATTCTGTAAAAAATGACGAGTGAAATCCGAAAGGTGCTCTTTGGAATATGGGCCCCTTTGCCCACCTAGGCTGCAAAAAAGTGTCACACATCTGGTATCTCTGTATTCAGGAGAAGTTGAGGAATGTGTTTTGGGGTGTCTTTTTACATATACCCATGCTGGGTGAGATAAATATCTTGGTCAAATGCCAACTTTGTATAAAAAAATGGGAAAAGTTGTCTTTTGCCAAGATATTTCTCTCACCCAGCATGGGTATATGTAAAATGACACCCCAAAACACATTCCACAACTTCTCCTGAGTACGGAGATACCAGATGTGTGACACTTTTTTGCAGCCTAGGTGGGCAAAGGGGCCCATATTCCAAAGAGCACCTTTCGGATTTCACAGGTCATTTTTTACAGAATTTGATTTCAAACTCCTTACCACACATTTGGGCCCCTAGAATGCCAGGGCAGTATAACTACCCCACAAGTGACCCCATTTTGGAAAGAAGACACCCCAAGGTATTCCGTGAGGGGCATGGCAAGTTCCTAGAATTTTTTATTTTTTGTCACAAGTTAGTGGAAAATGATGATTTTTTTTTTTTTTTTTCATACAAAGTCTCATATTCCACTAACTTGTGACAAAAAATAAAAACTTCCATGAACTCACTATGCCCATCAGCGAATACCTTGGGGTCTCTTCTTTCCAAAATGGGGTCACTTGTGGGGTAGTTATACTGCCCTGGCATTCTAGGGGCCCAAATGTGTGGTAAGGAGTTTGAAATCAAATTCTGTAAAAAATGACGAGTGAAATCCGAAAGGTGCTCTTTGGAATATGGGCCCCTTTGCCCACCTAGGCTGCAAAAAAGTGTCACACATCTGGTATCTCTGTATTCAGGAGAAGTTGAGGAATGTGTTTTGGGGTGTCTTTTTACATATACCCATGCTGGGTGAGATAAATATCTTGGTCAAATGCCAACTTTGTATAAAAAAATGGGAAAAGTTGTCTTTTGCCAAGATATTTCTCTCACCCAGCATGGGTATATGTAAAATGACACCCCAAAACACATTCCACAACTTCTCCTGAGTACGGAGATACCAGATGTGTGACACTTTTTTGCAGCCTAGGTGGGCAAAGGGGCCCATATTCCAAAGAGCACCTTTCGGATTTCACAGGTCATTTTTTACAGAATTTGATTTCAAACTCCTTACCACACATTTGGGCCCCTAGAATGCCAGGGCAGTATAACTACCCCACAAGTGACCCCATTTTGGAAAGAAGACACCCCAAGGTATTCCGTGAGGGGCATGGCAAGTTCCTAGAATTTTTTATTTTTTGTCACAAGTTAGTGGAAAATGATGATTTTTTTTTTTTTTTTTCATACAAAGTCTCATATTCCACTAACTTGTGACAAAAAATAAAAACTTCCATGAACTCACTATGCCCATCAGCGAATACCTTGGGGTCTCTTCTTTCCAAAATGGGGTCACTTGTGGGGTAGTTATACTGCCCTGGCATTCTAGGGGCCCAAATGTGTGGTAAGGAGTTTGAAATCAAATTCTGTAAAAAATGACCTGTGAAATCTGAAAGGTGCTCTTTGGAATATGGGCCCCTTTGCCCACCTAGGCTGCAAAAAAGTGTCACACATCTGGTATCTCTGTATTCAGGAGAAGTTGAGGAATGTGTTTTGGGGTGTCTTTTTACATATACCCATGCTGGGTGAGATAAATATCTTGGTCAAATGCCAACTTTGTATAAAAAAATGGGAAAAGTTGTCTTTTGCCAAGATATTTCTCTCACCCAGCATGGGTATATGTAAAATGACACCCCAAAACACATTCCCCAACTTCTCCTGAGTACGGAGATACCAGATGTGTGACACTTTTTTGCAGCCTAGGTGGGCAAAGGGGCCCATATTCCAAAGAGCACCTTTCGGATTTCACAGGTCATTTTTTACAGAATTTGATTTCAAACTCCTTACCACACATTTGGGCCCCTAGAATGCCAGGGCAGTATAACTACCCCACAAGTGACCCCATTTTGGAAAGAAGAGACCCCAAGGTATTCGCTGATGGGCATAGTGAGTTCATGGAAGTTTTTATTTTTTGTCACAAGTTAGTGGAATATGAGACTTTGTATGAAAAAAAAAAAATCAGCATTTTCCACTAACTTGTGACAAAAAATAAAAAATTCTAGGAACTCGCCATGCCCCTCACGGAATACCTTGGGGTGTCTTCTTTCCAAAATGGGGTCACTTGTGGGGTAGTTATACTGCCCTGGCATTTTCCAGGGGCCCTAATGTGTGGTAAGTAGGTAAATGACCTGTGAAATCCTAAAGGTGCTCTTTGGGATATGGGACCCTTTGCCCACCTAGGCTGCAAAAAAGTTTCACACATGTGGTATCGCCGTATTCAGGAGAAGTTGGGGAATGTGTTTTGGGGTTTCATTTTACATATACCCTTGCTGGGTGAGAGAAATATCTTGGCAAAAGACAACTTTTCCCATTTTTTTATACAAAGTTGGCATTTGACCAAGATATTTATCTCACCCAGCATGGGTATATGTAAAATGACACCCCAAAACACATTCCCCAACTTCTCCTGAGTACGGCGATACCAGATGTGTGACACTTTTTTGCAGCCTAGATGCGCAAAGGTGCCCAAATTCCTTTTAGGAGGGCATTTTTAGACATTTGGATACCAGACTTCTTCTCACGCTTTGGGGCCCCTAGAATGCCAGGGCAGTATAAATACCCCACATGTGACCCCATTTTGGAAAGAAGACACCCCAAGGTATTCAATGAGGGGCATGGAGAGTTCATAGAAATTTTTTTTTTTTGGCACAAGTTAGCGGAAAAAAATATTTTAAATTTTTTTCTCACAAAGTCTCCCGTTCCGCTAACTTGGGACAAAAATTTCAATCTTTCATGGACTCAATATGCCCCTCACGGAATACCTGGGGGTGTCTTCTTTCCGAAATGGGGTCACATGTGGGGTATTTATACTGCCATGGCATTCTAGGGGCCCTAAAGCGTGAGAAGAAGTCTGGAATATAAATGTCTAAAAAATTTTACGCATTTAGATTCCGTGAGGGGTATGGTGAGTTCATGTGAGATTTTATTTTTTGACACAAGTTAGTGGAATATGAGACTTTGTAAGAAAAAAAAATAATAATTCCGCTAACTTGGGGCAAAAAAATGTCTGAATGGAGCCTTACAGAGGGTGATCAATGACAGGGGGGGTGATCAATGACATGGGGGTGATCAATGACAGGGGGGTGATCAATGACAGGGGGGTGATCAGGGAGTCTATATGGGGTGATAACCACAGTCATTGATCACGCCCGTGTAAGGCTTCATTCAGACGTCCGTATGCGTTTTGCGGATCCGATCCATCTATCAGTGCATCCGTAAAAATCATGCGGACATCTGAATGGAGCTTTACAGGGGGGTAATCAATGACAGGGGGGTGATCAGGGAGTCTATATGGGGTGATAACCACAGTCATTGATCATGCCCCTGTAAGGCTTCATTCAGACGTCCGGATGCGTTTTGCGGATCCGATCCATCTATCAGTGGATCCGTAAAAATCATGCGGACATCTGAATGGAGCTTTACAGGGGGGTAATTAATGACAGGGGGGTGATCAGGGAGTCTATATGGGGTGATAACCACAGTCATTGATCATGCCCCTGTAAGGCTTCATTCAGACGTCCGGATGCGTTTTGCGGATCCGATCCATCTATCAGTGCATCCGTAAAAATCATGCGGACATCTGAATGGAGCTTTACAGGGGGGTAATCAATGACAGGGGGATGATCAGGGAGTCTATATGGGGTGATCACCACAGTCATTGATCACGCCCGTGTAAGGCTTCATTCAGACGTCCGGATGCGTTTTGCGGATCCGATCCATCTATCAGTGGATCCGTAAAAATCATGCGGACGTCTGAATGGAGCTTTACAGGGGGGTAATCAATGACAGGGGGGTAATCAATGACAGGGGGGTGATCAGGGAGTCTATATGGGGTGATCACCACAGTTATTGATCACGCCCGTGTAAGGCTTCATTCAGACGTCCGGATGCGTTTTGCGGATCCGATCCATCTATCAGTGGATCCGTAAAAATCATGCGGACGTCTGAATGGAGCTTTACAGGGGGTTGATCAATGACAGGGGGGTAATCAATGACAGGGGGGTAATCAATGACAGGGGGGTGATCAGGGAGTCTATATGGGGTGATCAGGGGTGATCAGGGGCTAATAAGGGGTTAATAAGTGACGGGGGGGGGGGTGTAGTGTAGTGTAGTGGTGCTTGGTGCTACTTTACTGAGCTACCTGTGTCCTCTGGTGGTCGATCCAAACAAAGGGGACCACCAGAGGACCAGGTAGCAGGTATATTAGACGCTGTTATCAAAACAGCGTCTAATATACCTGTTAGGGGTTAAAAAAAAAACACATCTCCAGCCTGCCAGCGAACGATCGCCGCTGGCAGGCTGGAGATCAACTCTCTTACCTTCCGTTCCTGTGTGCGCGCGTTCACAGGAAATCTCGCGTCTCGCGAGATGACGCATATATGCGTGACTCTGCGCAGGGCTGCCACCTCCGGAACGCGATCCTGCGTTAGGCGGTCCGGAGGTGGTTAATTAACATAAAATCCACATACAGCTATATAGTACAAAAGTAGAAGGCAGCGTATTATTTAAATAAGGAACAATGCAACCAGGGATTATTGGTAAGAAGCTTATAATAAAGATAGTGTTTTCTTGCCATTAGCAATACTCTTCTTAACAGCCAGCAGAAATAAATTACATTGCATTCAGAAAATCTTGAGACCCCTTCACTTGAGATTCTTTTACATTTTGTTGTTTTTTCCCCCTATAATTTCTGCACTAAATACCCCATAATAGGAGAGGGAAAAAGAATGCTTTTGCTAATTGAGTATTCAAACCCTTTGGGGATTTTCTGCCATTGTTCTCTGTAGATCTTCCCAAGCTCTGTCAAGTTGGATGGAGACCATTGGTGCACAGCCATTTTCAGGACAGAGATATTAAGGCACCTTTCACACGGGTGAGAATTCCTTGCGGGTGCAATGCGTGAGGTGAACGCATTGCACCCTCACTTATTACGGACCCATTCACTTCAATGGGGCTGTTCAGATGAGCAGTGATTTTCACGCATCACTTCTGCGTTGCGTGAAAATCGCAGCATGTTCTATATTCTGAAATGAATGGGTCTGCGTGAAAATCGCAAGCAAGTGTGGATGCAGTGTGATTTTCACACATGGTTGCTAGGAGATGATGTAAGTAAATTGATAAAAGTCAATTTACTGTATTATTTTCCCTTATAACATGGTTATAAGGGAAAATAATAGCATTCTTAATACAGAATGCTTACTAAAATGTGGCTTTAGGGGTTAAAAAATGTAACTAAATTAACTCACCTCATCCTGTTGTTCATGCAGCCGGCATCTTCTTCTTCTTTCAGGACCTGCTAAAAGACCTTTGATGACATTGCTATCTTCATTCAGCAGGACCTGCGCTGACATCACCGCGCTCACCACGTGGTGAGCGCGATTACGTCATCAAAGGTCCTTTGGCAGGTCCTGAAAGAAGAAGAAAGAAGAAGATGCCGGCTGCGTGAACAACACGATGAGGTGAGTTAATTTAGTTTATTTTTTTTAACCCCTAAAGCCACATTTTAGTAAGCATTCTGTATTAAGAATGCTATAATTTCCCCTTATAACCATGTTATAAGGGAAAATAATAAAATATACAGAACACCTAACCCAAACCCGAACTTCAGTGAAGAAGTCCAGGTTCGGGTCTGGGTACCACAATCAGTTTTTTATCACGCACGTGCAAAACGCTTTGCACCCGCGCGATAAAAACTGAACATCGGAACGCAATCGCAGTCAAAACTGACTGCAATTGCGTACCTACTCGCACGATTTTCCCTGATAGCAGACGCAATGCATCCGGACACGCTCGTCTGCAAGGGGCCTAAGGGTACTTTCACACTAGCGTTATTCTTTTCCGACATTGAGTTCCGTCCTAGGGGCTTAATACCGGAAAAGAACTGATCAGTTTTATCCTAATGCATTCTGAATGGAGAGAAATCCGTTCAGGATGCATCAGGATTAGAGTTGAGCGAACCCGAACTGTAAAGTTCGGGTTCGTACTGAACTTTAGGGTTTTCGGCACCCGGACCCGAACCCGAATGTGTTCGGCGATTTTTGTGGCGCTTTTTGAAAGGCTGCAAAGCAGCCAATCAACAAGCGTCGTACTACTTGCCCCAAAAGGCCATCACAGCCATGCCTACTATTGGCATGGCTGTGATTGGCCAACTGCAGCATGTGACCTAGCCTCTATTTAAGCTGGAGTCACGTAGCGCCGCCCGTCACTCTGCTCGGATTAGTGTAGGGAGAGGCTGCAGCTGCTGTGAGGAAGAGATCAGGGAGAAATCTTATCAAGAACTGGTTAATGTACTCGGCGATCTGCAGAAAAAGTGTTTTGTGGGTGCAGTGCACCATTTTTTTAAGCCTGCCCTGAGCCAACTACTGCTGAAAACTAACTTTTTTTTCTTCAGTTAGTCAATATCAATACATGATCGGCAGCCATTTTATGCAACGATAGTGCACCAGCACAGGCTATCTGCATGTCTGCAAGTCCAGAAATAAAGCTTTGGCATACTGGGGTGAAAAAACCCTCTAATATACTGCACATCTGGGATTAGACAAGCATAAGTGACTGTCACATTTAGGACAGAAATACAGCTTTTTGGTTAGGGTGAAAAAACCCTCTAATATACTGCACATCTGGGATTACACGTGCATAAGTCACTGTCACATTTAGGACAGAAATACAGCTTTTTGGTTAGGGTGATATTGAAAATCTGAACATTATACAAGAGAATTATCTACAAATGTAAGATGAAATATCCATCTAGATGCTTTTTTCTTTTTGGCTTGTTCATTATTAAATTGATTACACCTGTATCTTTGTAGCCATTCCCCTTATGGGATGGACTTTAGCCCCTGTGGGAGGTGACTGTAGAGTATATATAGTTTGTTAAGATTGTATTTGGATATACCTGTTGATGAAGGCACATTGCCGAAACGCGTCCTGGTCATAGGACTATTTTCATTTATGGAATAAAAGATACCTGATTTGCATCAAGACACGACTGCTGGGATCCTTTGTACATATTGCTGTGGATTGACGTCCTCTCCCGTGCAGCGTGCATCTGAGTGAGTGCTGGTTTCTCCATACCAAAAAATAAATACGGCTTCGGCATACTGGGGTAAAAAAAACCCTCTAATATACTGCACATCTGGGATTACACGTGCATAAGTCACTGTCACATTTAGGACAGAAATACAGCTTTTTGGTTAGGGTGAAAAAACCCTCTAATATACTGCACATCTGGGATTACACGTGCATAAGTCACTGTCACATTTAGGACAGAAATACAGCTTTTTGGTTAGGGTGAAAAAACCCTCTAATATACTGCACATCTGGGATTACACGCGCATAAGTGACTGTCACATTTAGGCCATAAATACGGCTTTGGCATACTGGGGTGAAAAAAACCTCTGATATACTGCACATCTGGGATTAGACAAGCATCAGTGACTGTCACATTTAGGCCAGAAATACGGCTTTTTTGGTACTGGGGTGAAAAAACCCTCTGATATACTGCACATCTGGGATAAGACGTGCATGTGAGTGTCACATTTAGGCCACAAATACCGCTGTCATATAGAGTAAAAAAAAAAAATAGAGTGCAATACCCTACATCAGGGTTTATATTGGCGGTTAATTATTTTTAACATACTTAACCACTTTTTACTTTGCTTTGCGAACGCTAACTATGAGGCAAACATCTAATAAGGGACGCGGTCATGGTCGTGGTGGTGGTGTTGGTGGAGCCTCTGGTGCAGGGAGAGGACGTGGCCGTTCTGCCACAGCTACACGTCCTACTGAACCTACTACCTCAGGTCCCAGTAGCTGCCAGATTCGACAGCGATATTTGGTCGGGCCTAATGCCGTTCTAAGGATGGTAAGGCCTGAGCAAGTACAGGCGCTAGTCAATTGGGTGGCCGACAGTGGATCCAGCACGTTCACATTATCTCTCACCCAGTCTTCTGCAGAAAGCGCACAGGTGGCGCCTGAAACTCATGCCCATCAGTCTGTCACATCACCCCCGTGCATATCGGGGAACCTGTCTGAGCCTCAAGTCATGCAGCAGTCTCTTATGCTGTTTGAAGACTCTGCTGGCAGGGTTTGCCAAGGGCATCCACCTAGCCCTTCCCCTGGGGTGGAAGACATAGAATGCACTGACGCACAACCACTTATGTTTCCTGATGAGGACATGGGAATACCACCTCAGCACGTCTCTGATGATGACGAAACACAGGTGCCAACTGCTGCGTCTTTCTGCAGTGTGCAGACCAAAAAGGAAGTCAGGGAGGAAGACTGGGTGGAAGACGATGCAGGGGACGATGAAGCACATTTTGATGCCTTTTGCAGCCCTCTAGCCCTTTCCAGGACTATTTTAGAGCCATTTTAGTGCCCAAAAGTTCGGGTCCCCATTGACTTAAATGGGGTTCGGGGTCAAGTTTGGCTCCCGAACTCGAACTTCTTTTTCAAGTTCGGCCGAACCTGCCGAACCCAAACATCCAGGTGTCCGCTCAACTCTAATCAGGATGTCTTCAGTTCAGTCTTTTCATGCTGCGGTTTTATCTCCGTCCAAAATTCCGGAACACTTGCCGGAATGCCCGATCCAGCATTTTTTCCCATTGACATGCATTAATGCCGGATCCAGCCCTGAGTGTTCCATCAAAATAGATCCGGCATTGCGGTCTGTGCATGCTCAGACCGCAAAAAAAAATAGAAAAAAATAAATGCTGGATCCGTTTTTTCCGGATGACACCAGAGAGACGGATCCTGATCCGTATGACAAATGCCATCAGTTTGCATACGTTTTGACGGATCCGGCAGGCAGTTCCGGCGATGGAACTGCCTGCTGGAATCCTCTGCAGCAAGTGTGAAAGTACCCTGACTTGGGTTCAAGTCAGGACTTTGGCTGGGCTACTCAAGGACATTCAAAGTTGTCCCTAAGCCACTCCTGTGTTGTCTTGGCTGTGCGCCTAGGGTCATTGTCTTGTTTCCCTTATGTCCTAACTGGAAGCCTAATAATGGGATATGCGGTACGCAGCCCTGCAGGGTATTGCGATTGGGAGGTCACGGTTACTTAGGCAAACGAGGGTTGCTATGGGTTACTCACAGTTTGTAGGGGAACCCTGGGCAGGTGTACAGCAGTGATAGAGAGGCTGGCACAGGGGTCCTCTGTGGCACTCTCTGTATATAGGCAGGCATGGGATCCAGCCGGTTCTCTCCGGTTCTGCCGAACCGTTTGTTAAAATTACAGGCGGTTCGCAGGACCGGTGAGAAGCAGGGATCCCGACCCGGTCCTGCAGCTGCGCCTGCACCCCTGTATTTTTCAGCCTGCGGCCGTTACTTACAGTCAGTCAGCGTGAGCGTGGCTGTGTGTGTGTCAGCCAGTCTTCCACAGTGCTGCCGCCCTCCCCCCGCCCCCAGCCTCGCAGTCATGGCAACAAAGGGGAGTGTCTTGAGAGTGAGCAGCGTCGCGAAGCTGCCAGCCCAGAACAGAGAAGGAGAGAGGAGTCCTCTCACTGTCTGCAGAGTGCCCTAGTTGCTGACAGTCCACACCCCACACACAGCCATGAAAGATTGAAGAGCCGGCCCCTAGCCTAACAGAAAGGAGTCTGGACAGGTCAGGACTCAGGACAGCCTGGTTGGTTGAGTGTGATTTGTGTGACACTGACAAGTTGGCATTGAGGAGGGGACCACCGACCAGGGGCTGAAATTGAAATGTGACAACATAACAAAAATGGAGGGGGCCATGAATCTGTGGGGAGAAGCTATATGAGAAGTTTGAGAACATGGAGGGGGCCATGAATCTGTGGGGAGAAGCTATGTGAGAATATGGAGGGGGCCATGTGGGGAGAAGCAATGTGAGAACATGGAGGGGGCCATGTGGGGAGAAACAATGTGAGAACATGGAGGGGGCCATGTGGGGAGAAGCAATGTGAGAACATGGAGGGGGCCATGAATCTGTGGGGAGAAGCAATGTGAGAACATGGAGGGGGCCATGTGGGGAGAAGCAATGTGAGAACATGGAGGGGGCCATGTGGGGAGAAGCAATGTGAGAACATGGAGGGGGCCATGTGGGGAGAAACAATGTGAGAACATGGAGGGGGCCATGTGGGGAGAAGCAATGTGAGAACATGGAGGGGGCCATGATTCTGTGGGGAGAAGCAATGTGAGAACATGGAGGGGGCCATGTGGGGAGAAACAATGTGAGAACATGGAGGGGGCCATGTGGGGAGAAGCAATGTGAGAACATGGAGGGGGCCATGAATCTGTGGGGAGAAGCAATGTGAGAACATGGAGGGGGCCATGTGGGGAGAAGCAATGTGAGAACATGGAGGGGGCCATGTGGGGAGAAGCAATGTGAGAACATGGAGGGGGCCATGTGGGGAGAAGCAATGTGAGAACATGGAGGGGCCATGAATCTGTGGGGAGAAGCAATGTGAGAATATGGAGGGGGCCATGTGGGGAGAAGCAATGTGAGAACATGGAGGGGGCCATGAATCTGTGGGGAGAAGCAATGTGAGAACACAGAGGGGCCATCTGGGGAGAAACAATGTGAGAACATGGAGGGGCCATGTGGGGAGAAATGTGACATTGAGGGGTGATGGCTGACATGGGGGTCTGATCTGAGGTCTGATTAACAATAGGGGTCTGATTGCTGGTATGTGGTATGCTGGTATGTGGATATTTTTTTACCTTGAAAATAAGTTGCATTTGTATTGTTTTTACACTAATTTCATAAATTCTATCGAACAAGAATCCGACATGGGATTCAGCCAGTTCCCTCAGGTGCTCCAGATTCGGTTGTTAAAATTACAGCGGCAGCAGGAGATGAGCGCTTCAATTCCAGAGTTTAGCTCCTAAGGCTTTTTAAAAGTTGAGTGGTATGTGTGTAGTGTATATATAGTGTATTTGTGTGTAGCATATATATGGTGTATGTAAATATGTCGTGACTGTGTTGCATATATATGGTGTATCTAAATATGTGTCGTGACTCGTGACGCGCTGCGTATCCACCGCTGAGTAGGGAACCTGTTGTTAAAAATTTGAATCCCACCCCTGTATATAGGGACCAGGCCCGATGGTGGGTGAGGTGCCCTGGATGTTGCAGATATTTAATGTGCCGGGGGCAAGGTCCCTTTAACCCCTTAAGGACTCAGCCCTATTTCACCTTAAGCACTTGGCCATTTTTTGCAAATCTGACCAGTGTCACTTTAAGTGCTGATAACTTTAAAACGCTTTGACTTACCCAGGCCGTTCTGAGATTGTTTTTTCGTCACATATTGTACTTCATGACACTGCTAAAATTGGGTCAAAAAAGTTAATTTTTTTGCATAAAAAAATACCAAATTTACCAAAAATTTTGAAAAATTCGCAAATTTCAAAGTTTCAGTTTCTCTACTTCTGTAATACATAGTAATACCCCCCAAAATTGTGATGACTTTACATTCCCCATATATCTACTTCATGTTTATAGCATTTTGGGAATGATATTTTATTTTTTGGGGATGTTACATAGCTTTGAAGTTTAGAAGCAAATTTTGTAATTTTTTCTGAAATTTTCCAAATCCAAAGTTTTTTTCCGCAAATTTCAAAGTTTCAGTTTCTCTACTTCTGTAATACATAGTAATACCCCCCAAAATTGTGATGACTTTACATTCCCCATATGTCTACTTCATGTTTATAGCATTTTGGGAATGATATTTTATTTTTTGGGGATGTTACATAGCTTTGAAGTTTAGAAGCAAATTTTGTAATTTTTCTGAAATTTTCCAAATCCCACTTTTTATGGACCAGTTCAGGTTTGAAGTCACTTTGTGAGGCTTACATAATAGAAATCATCAAAAAATTACCACATTCTAGAAACTACACCCCTCAAGGTATTCAAAACTGTTTTTACAAACTTTGTTAACCCTTTAGGTCTTCCATAAGACTTCATGGCAAATGGACATAAAATTAAAGAATTTAGATTTTTGGGAAATTTTCCAATATAATCAATTTTTTCCAGGAAAAAAACAAGGGTTGACTGCCAAACAAAACTCAATATGGGTTGCCCTGATTCTGTAGTTTGCAGAAACACCCCATATGTGGTCGTAAACTACTGTTTGGCCAAACGGGAGGACATAGAAAGAGGGGAACGCCATATGGGTTTTGGAAGGCAGATTTTGCAGGACTGGTTTTGCTTATACCATGTCCCATTTGAAGCCCCCCGTTGCACCCCTAGAATAGAAATTTTAAAAAAGTGACTCCATCTAAGAAAGTACACCCCTCAAGGTATTCAAAACTGGGTTTACAAACTTTGTTAACCCTTTAGGTGTTCCACAAGAGTTAATGGCAGATGGAGAAACAATTTAGAAATGTATATTTTTTGGAAAAATTTTCAATACAATCATTTTTTTTCAGTAATAAAGTAAGGGTTAACTGCCAAACAAAACTCAATATGGGTTGCCCTGATTCTGTAGTTTGCAAAAACACCCCATATGTGGTCGTAAACTACTGTTTGGCCAAACGGGAGGACATAGAAAGAGGGGAACGCCATATGGGTTTTGGAAGGCAGATTTTGCAGGACTGGTTTTGCTTATACCATGTCCCATTTGAAGCCCCCCGTTGCACCCCTAGAATATAAATTTTAAAAAAGTGACTCCATCTAAGAAAGAACACCCCTCAAGGTATTCAAAACTGGGTTTACAAACCTTGTTAACCCTTTAGGTGTTCCACAAGAGTTAATGGCAGATGGAGAAACAATTTTCCATTTTAACCCATTTTTTCCAGTAGTAAAGTAAGGGTTAACTGCCAAACAAAACTCAATATGGGTTTCCCTGATTCTGTAGTTTGCAAAAACACGCCATATGGGTTTTGGAAGGCAGATTTTGCAGGACTGGTTTTGTTTATACCATGTCCCATTTCAAGCCCCCCCTTGCACCCCTAGAATAGAAATTCCAAAAAAGTGACTCCATCTAAGAAAGTACACCCCTCAAGGTATTCAAAACTGGGTTTACAAACTTTGTTAACCCTTTTGGTGTTCCACAAGAGTTAATGGCAGATGGAGAAACAATTTAGAAATTTCTATTTTTTGGAAAATTTACCATTTTAACCCTTACTTTATTACTGGAAAAAATGGGTTAACAGCCAAACAAAACTCAAAATGGGTTGCCCTGATTCTGTAGTTTGCAGAAACACCCCAAATGTGGTCGTAAACTACTATTTGGCTAAACGGCAGGACATAGAAGAAGGGGAACGCCATTTGGTTTTTGGAAGGCAGATTTTGCTGGACTAGTTTATTTACACCATGTACCCTTTCAAGCCCCCTGATGCACCCCTAGAGTAGAAACTCCATAAAAGTGACCCCATCTAGAAAACTACAGGATACGGTGGTTGTTGTTTTGGGACTATTTTAGGGTAAATATGATTTTTGGTTGCTCTTTATTACACTTTTTTGAGGCAAGGTAACAAAAAAATTAAATTCTAAAATTGTTTCTACATTCGCTATTTAGTTTTGTTGAACACCTAAAGGGTTAACAAAGTTTGTAAAGTAACTTTTGAATACCTTGAGGGGTGTAGTTTCTTAGATGGGATCACTTTTTCTAATGGGACATGGTGTAAATAAACCAGTCCATCAAAATCTGCCTTCCAGAAACCATATGGAGTTCCCTTCGTTCTATGCCCTGCCGTGTTGCTATATAGCCATTTACGACCACATATGGGGTGTTTCTGCAAACTACAGAATCAGGGCAATAAATATTTAGTTTTGTTTGGCTGTTAACCCTTGCTTTATTACCGGAAAACAGGATTGGAAATTGAAATTTTGCCCAAAAATGGGTGTTTTGGCACCGTTTTTATTTTATATTTTTAATGCTGTTCATCCGAGGGGTTTGGTCAAATGTTATTTTTATAGGGCAGATTCTTACAGACGCGGCGATACCTAATATGTCTACATTTTAAAATTTATTTAGATTTTACACTATATTATCATTTTAGGAACCAAAAAAAATATTTTAGTATCTCCATAGCCTGGGAGCTACAGTTTTTATTTTTTGGTTGGGCGACTATCTAATGTAGGGGCTCATTTTTTGCGGGATGAGATGGCGGTTTTATAGGCACTAATTGGGGGTGCATATCACATTTTGATCGCTCGCTATTACACTTTTTCTGATGTTAGGTGATAAAAAAAATGGCTTTTTTTACACGTTTTTTTTATTTTTTTTAACGCTGTTCATCGGGGGGGGGGGTTGGGTTAAATGTTATTTTTATAGAGACGATTTTTACGGACGCGACGATGCCCAATATGTATGGCTCTCAGACTTTGGAGACACTAAGCAGGCATCCTAAAACTGCAGCCCTCCAGATGTTGTAAAACTACAATTCCCACCATGCCCTGCTGATGGCTGTAGGTTGTCTGGGTATGCTGGGAGTTATAGTTTTACAACATCTGGAGGGCCGCAGTTTGAGGATGCCTGCACTAAAACTAATTTTTTTTGGGGAAAAAAAAATTGTTTCCGTGTCTCCAAAGTCTGAGAGCCATAGTTTTTTAGGGGACTGTTGGGGATTATAAAAATGTTGTACTCCATGGAAGAGTGATAGTCCCTGAAGCAATCGATAACGCAGAGGCCCAGATGATCGGGGCAAGTGTCACACTGAGTGGTGGTGTCCTTCCGTATCCCCCTCTTGTGACACACTCTGCATATTTTTTGGGTTTGTCCCTTTTTTCCAGTATGGGGGACCACACCTAGAAAATGTTGGCCAGGGACGATCCGGGCGCCTCCAATTCCCGAGGTACTCCGGCCTGCTCTTTCCCGGTCCGAAAAGATCAGGTCTTTGAGGACTGCCTCATAGAACTGGAGGAATGTCCCTGTGCTGCCAGCGCTTCGGGATAGTACAAAAGAGTTGTACAAGGCAACCTGTACCAAGTAGACCGCAACTTTTTTGTACCATGCCTGGGTTTTGCGCATGGCATTATATGGCTTGAGGACTTGATCAGAGAGATCAACTCCTCCCATATACCGATTGTAGTCGACGATACAATCGGGCTTGAGGACCGTTGCCACGGTACCTCGCACAGAGACGGGGGTGGTGCTGTTACCGTGGATTGTGGACAGCATAAGGACATCCCTCTTGTCCTTATACCTGACCAGCAACAGGTTTCCACTGGTAAGGGCACGGGTCTCACCCCTGGGGATAGGTACCTGGAGGGGGTGGGCAGGGAGGCCGCGTTGATTTTTCCGCACGGTCCCACAAGCGAACGTGGATCTGGCGGCAAGGGACCTGAACAAGGCAATGCTAGTATAAAAGTTAACCACGTAAATGTGGTAACCCTTATCTAGCAATAGGTACATAAGGTCCCACACGAGTTTCCCGCTAACACCCAGAGTGGGGGGACATTCTGGGGGTTGAATACGGGAATCTCGCCCCTCGTACACACAAAATTTGTAAGTGTACCCTGAGGTACTCTCACAAATTTTGTATAGCTTCACGCCATACCTCGCCCGCTTTGTGGGAATGTATTGGCGGAAACTGAGTCTCCCCTTGAACGCAACGAGAGAGGTGGTGGGGGGGTGGGGGGGGCAAGTGGCAGGGGGGGTCTAGGGTCTGAAAGCTGAAGCAAAAAAGTTTAGATAAAAGTGCTATTTTATTTATTTATTTTCTAACTTTTCCCTTCTATCCCTGCCTAACGGTGCCTCTCCCTCACTGACCCTAACCTACCTGGTGGGCGATGGGTGCAGGAGGGTGATGGATGACGATTAGGGGGATTCAGGAGCTGGTGCTGGACGGTGCTGCAGGGAGCTCGTACAGAACAGGAAGAGGAGGGGAGAGAGGAGCGCAGGAAGTTTGAATCTCGCGCCTCTCTCCCCTGCACCAATCAGCACCCTGGACAGCAGCATTCAGCACCAGGGCCAGCACCGCCTCTTCAAATCTTCGTACTGCGATTGGTGGTGTATAATCACGCCACCGATCGCAGTCTTTTTCCGGTTCATCGGGTCACCGGAGACCCGAATGGACCGGAAACGCAGCAAACCGCAGGTCTGAATTGACCTGCGGTTTTCTGCGATCGACGATACGGAGGGGTCAAATGACCCCCCCCCCCCGGCGTTGTTACAGGATGCCGGCTGAATGATTTCAGCCGGCATCCCATTCCGATTAACCCCCGCGGCGCCGGAATCGCGATTTAAAGCCATGATGTACCGGTACGTCATGGGTCCTTAAGGACTCGGGAAACAAGCCGTACCGGTACATCATGCGTCCCTAAGGGGTTAAGGTTCGTGACGCCAGTGCCTGTAACGGTGGCACACCGGTTGATGATAGTGGTAATAAGTGAGGAACACGTGTGGTGAACCAAAACTTCCTTTACTGGAAACAGTTAACTTTATACAGTCTTTTGTAAGTTCCAGGTACAGCAGCAGTAATAAGCAGGCTTTATAAATATATGGCAGGCACAATGTTCTTGCCATCTAGACGTCCGGCCATACAAAAATCAAATGTACAGATAAATGAGTAAATGGATAAAGACCGGGAGTGGCAATAAGACAAGACCTCACCTCAAACAGACCAGGAGTGGACCGACCAGGATGGCGCTACCTAGATCCAGCTTCATGTTGGACTCTGTCATCATTTTTTCTGACCCACCTATTTATTATATATTAGAGTTGTCTGCGGGCAGTTTACTTATTTTATTCACACTGTTTTCCCGCTGACCTCTCATATACTTTACTATCCAGACCGGAGTGGTCCTCCCAGGGTGACGCTCTTTTTCTCCTCCCTGCTTCCCCCTCTTTTTGTTTCCCCGCATTTTTATATGTATTTTATATTTGTCTTATTCCAATAAAGGATTTCTTACATTTAGTACCTGGCGCTTTGGCTCCTTTTCTCTGTTTTTTCTGATATATGCACTCGGGAGCTGTTGCCGAGTTACTCTATAGGGGTGTGATTGTGGGTATATTAGGCTGGGCATCGCCCCTTGCCTCTTCCCCTTTCTTCCTTGTGGCACCCCTTGGGTCGTACCTTTGTTTCCTATATATATTAGGGGTTCCCTAGCTCCCTCTACTGTCTTGGAGGAGGAATTACACCCTAAGAGGCCTGATACAAAGATAAACAGGAAAATACACATAAAACATCATATACATTACAATGGTCATATTAGCTCTAGTGTAGTACCCACCTTTACCTAGTGGGACACTACAGATATTTCTGCCCCTGGGTACTAGCAGGACAGATGGAATTTTTAATTTAATCAAATTAATTAATCACTAATTAATTAGAGACCCCTGAGCATATACAGTCAGAGCCATAAATATTGGGACATCGACACAATTCTAAAATTTTTGGCTGTATACACCACCACAATGGATTTGAAATGAAACGAACAAGATGTGCTTTAACTGCAGACTGTCAGCTTTAACCCCTTAAGGACACGGCCATATTACACCTTAAGGACCATGCCATTTTTTGCAAATCTGACCAGTGTCACTTTATGTGTGAATAACTTTAAAACGCTTTTACTTATCCAGGGCATTCTGAGATTGTTTTTTCATCACATATTGTACTTCATGACACTGGTAAAATAGAGTAAAAAAAAATCTTTTTTATTTATAAAAAAAATAGCAAATTTAGCAAAAATTAGAAAAAAAAATTAGCAAATTTACAAGTTTCAATTTCTCTACTTCTATAATACATAGTAATACCTCTAAAAATAGTTATTACTTTACATTCCCCATATGTCTACTTCATGTTTGGATCATTTTGGGAATGCAATTTTATTTTTTGGGGATGTTACAAGGCTTAGAAGTTTAGAAGCAAATCTTGAAATTTTTCAGACATTTTTAAAAACCCACTTTTTAAGGACCAGTTCAGGTCTGAAGTCACTTTGTGAGGCTTACATAATAGAAACCACCCAAAAATGACCCCATTCTAGAAACTACACCCCTCAAGGTATTCAAAACTGATTGTACAAACATTGTTAATCCTTTAGGTGTTCCACAAGAGTTAATAGCAAATGGAGATAAAATTTCAGAATTTCGATTTTTTGGCAAATTTTCCATTTTTTACAGTAACAAAGCAAGGGTTAGCAGCCAAACAAAACTCAATATTTATTGCCCTGATTCTGTAGTTTGCAGAAACACCCCATATGTGGTTGTAAACTACTGTATGGGCACACGGCAGGGCGTAGAGGGAAAGGAGCGACATGTGGTTTTTGGAAGGCAGATTTTGCTGGACTGGTTTATTTACACCATGTCCCATTTGAAGCCCCCATGATGCACCTATAGAGTAGAAACTCCATAAAAGTGACCCCATCTAAGAAACTACACCCCTCAAGGTATTCAAAACTGATTTTACAAACTTTGTTAACCCTTTAGGTGTTCCACAAGAGTTATTGGCAAATGAAGATGAAATTCAAGAATTTAAATTTTTTGCCAAATTTTCCATTTTTATCAATTTTTTCCAGTAACAAAGCAAGGGTTAACAGCCAAACAAAACTCAATATTTATTGCCCTGTTTCTGTAGTTTGCAGAAACACCCCATATGTGGTCGTAAACTACTGTACGGGCACACGGCAGGGCGTAGAGGGAAAGGAGCGCCGTGTGGTTTTTGGAAGGCAGATTTTGCTGGATTGGTTTATTTACACCATGTCCCATTTGAAGCCCCCTTGATGCACCCCTAGAGTAGAAACTCCATAAAAGTGACCCCATTTTGGAAACTACGGGATAAGGTGGCAGTTTTGTTGGGACTATTTTTAGGGTACATATGATTTTTGTCTCACACTTTTCAAATAATCTGGTGAACGTTCTTGAATAATTATGTTGTCACAGCCTGATGAACGTCTTAAAAGAAAAAAACAAAAACTTTATTGTAGCTAAAACTGACTGTTAGCTGGAAGGGCTATATTGTATCAGCCACACTGACTGTACTGGGCAATAGGTGTCTGGTCTATGATTCAACCAGTACTTCACACTAAAGACTGTGCTTGAGTCATCTTATTTTTAATAGACAGCACTCACACACACACACCACACGGCTATGTCTGGAACGGTTTTATTGTAACACCACTCATCCAGGATACAATTCACGTTCAATGTATATGGAAACATGCATACCCTCATACACGTCAGCCATACAACAGGGAAGAGATACAGTATACGCTCATTCATCAGATGTACATCCATAGGTATTGTGTACCTTATCAGTTGCCGATGTGGGTTACAATATGTCGGCAAAACGAAACGTGAACTGAGGAGAAGATTTGGCGAACATCTGTCTGATATTCGCAACCAGTGGGACACATCTGTGGCACGCCATGTATGTGACATGCATGACGGTAACCCTGATGTGTTGAGAGTGCAGGGGATTGAACAGGTCAAGATATCGATCCGTGGGGGCGACATTGACATACCCCTGCTCCGCAAGGAAGCAATGTGGACCTTTAAGTTACAGACAATTCATCCTAAAGGGTTAAATGAGCCTATTTCGTATGCCAGCTTTATCTGATGTATCTGCAGGCCATTTATCACACATAGCACAGCTGATTATCTCATACATTATGTACTAGTCGGTCTCCTGTCTTTGTATATGTGGCTCTCTCTTTAAGGAGTTTACTGTATATTGGCTCCATACATATATATATATATATATATATATAGTATATCCCGATCCTTGTACATCTGCGATCTGCATTAATATCTACATGGTTGTGTTAATAGTGATGGCCCTCTCCGCCTGCGATTTATATTAAGATGGAGATGGATGCACCGGGGTCTGCCCTCGAGATGAGACCCCTGGTGGGTCCTTACCAATATAATCACTTTGAGTTAGGCGATGGATATGGGTTGCAACTTGGATTCCCCCAGAAATATGCACGCATGCGCTAGCTCCCGGGAACGTTATGGCTTATCATTGTACTCGCCGGACAGAGGGCGTGAGTTGGAACACGCCCCTAGGTCTGATTGGTGCGGATACTGGCACACCCTTCCCCGGGAGTTGGGGCTTTTGCTATATGTATTCGGCGTCTTTTCGGCAGCGTACGGCCACCATAGTGCCGGAGCCCTAGCACACAAAAGTGCGGGGCACTTGTCTTGATACAGGCATCTCTTAATTAGCTCCTGAAGATACGTGGCGAACACATGTCACGTTGAAACACGGTTCTCTAGGCAGAGTGTGCATTAGCTGTGAGAGTTTACCTCTTAGCTAGGTGATACTGACCGTAAGATAGTGGCTGTCTGAGAGGCTGGCCTATAAACACTGACGTGTATGAGGGTATGCATGTTTCCACATACATTGAACGTGAATTACACAGTGCATTGTATCCTGGATGAGTGGTGTTACAATCAAACCGTTCCAGACATAGTCGTGTGGTGTGTGTGAGTGCTGTCTATTAAAAATAGGACGACTCGAGCACAGTCTTCAGTGTGGAGTACTGGTTGAATCATAGACCAGACACCTATTGCCCAGTACAGTCAGTGTGGCTGATACAATATAGCCCTTCCAGCTAACAGTCAGTTGACGCAGCTGCACATGTCAGTAATTATCTCAGAGATTCACTCGCGGCACACCTGAGTCTATAAGTAGATTGGACCGTGTCCTGTTGTCCTGCTTGCAGTCTATTAGCAGCACCTTGCTAGCAAGCCAGGAATCTAGTCCAAACTTGCAACTGTGCAGAGGGTTATTCTCTAGTCCCTTTCTGCACTCTTCAAGTCTGGTTGCCTGATGGTCACAGATTGTGACATATAGGTTTCTGCCCTCTTTTTAAACAGACTACAATAAAGTTTTAGTTTTTTTCTTTTAAGACGTTCATCAGGCTGTGACAACATACATATGATTTTTGGTTGCTCTATATTACATTTTTGTGAGGCAAGGTTACCAAAAATAGAAATTCTGAAATTTCATCTCCATTTGCCATAAACTGTTGAGGAACACCTAAAGGGTTAATAAAGTTTGTAAAATCAGTTTTGAATACCTTGAGGGGTGTAGTTTCTTAGATGGGGTCACTTTTATGGAGTTTCTACTCTAGGGGTGCATCAGGGTTCTTCAAATGGGACATGGTACCAAAAAAAAAGTCCATCAAAATCTGCCTTCCAGAAACAATACGGCGTTCCTTTCCTTCTGCACCCTGCCGTTTGGTCATACAGCAGTTTACGACCACATATGAGGTGTTTCTGTAAACTGCAGAATCAGGGTAATAAATATTAAGTTTAATTTGGCTGTTAACCCTTGCTTTGTTACTGAAAAAAAATGGATTAAAATTGAAAATTTGCCCAAAAATAGCTTTGGCACCATTTTTATTTTAATTTTTTTACCGTGTTCATCTGAGGCGATAGGTCATGGAGTGTTTTTATAGAGCAGATTATTACGGACGCGGCAATACCTAATATGTCTACTTTTTTTAAAATGTATTTAGGTTTTACACTATATTATCCTTTTTTAAACAAAAAAAAACATTTTAGTATCTCCATAGTCTAAGAATTTTTTTTTTAGCTGATTGTCTTAGGTAGGGGCTCATTTTTTGCGGGATGAGAGGACGGTTTTATTGGCACTATTTTGAGGGGCATATGACTTTTTGATCGCTTGCTATTACACTTTTTGTGATGTAAGGTGACAAAAAATACCTTTTTTTGCACCGTTTTTATTTAATTTTTTTGACCGTGTTCATCTGAGGGGTTAGGTCATGGGGTATTTTTATAGAGCAGATTCTTACAGACGCGGCAATACCTAATATGTCAACTTTTTTTTAATTTATTTTAGTTTCACAAAGTATCAGTTTTTTTTCGATTGTCAGTGGCTAAATGGAATTAAAATTGGGGAAGGGGATTATAAATTTAGTACTCCATGGAATTGTGGTACTCCCTGAAGCAACCAATAATGCAGAGGCTCAGAAGATCGGGGCACGTGTCACACTGAGTGGTGGTTTCCTTCCGTATCCCCCTCCTGTGACACACTCTGCACCTTTTTTGGGATCGTCCCTTCTTTCCAGTATGGGGGACCACACCTGGAAAGTGTCGGCCAGGGACGATCCAGGCGCCTACAGTTCCCGAGGTACTCCGGCCTGCTCTTTCCCGGTCAGAAAAGATCAGGGCCTTGAGGATTGCCTCATAGAACTGGAGGAATTTCTCTGTGTTGCCAGCTCTCTTGGACAGCACAAAAGAGTTGTACAAGGCAACCTGTACCAAGTAGACCGCAACTTTTTTGTACCATGCCTGGGTTTTGCGCATGGTGTTATATGGCTTGAGGAGTTGAATAACTGAAATCTGAAGTTAATTAACAAAGTCTCGCAGGACTTTGGACATAATGAATTTCACCTCCACAAAGCCCATACATTTGAAGGCTGTATGAAAACTCAAACAATGTTTTGCTGAAGTGACTTCAGCGCAAACTATGCTCAACACTTTGCTCAACACTATTGGATGAGTTTGGTGAAGAACAGGGATCAGCAACCTCCAGCACTCCAGTTGCTCAGAAACTACAGCTCCCAGAATGCTCCATTTACTTCACTTATATGAGAGTTAGAAGAAGAGCTGAGCATATGCTTGCATGCTGGGAGTTGTAGTTTGACAGCAGCTGACGTCCCTGGTGTAGAAAAACTTGACTGGCCCACACAGAGTGCTGAATTCAGCCTTACTAAACACTTTTGGGAGGAACTAGAACACAGACTGCGAGCCAGGCCCTATTGTCCAACACCATTGCTGCTGAAGTTGCTCTGCCACTCCAGCCAGGCTGTCACCTGCTTCTTTCCAGCAAGATCATTCCTACTCTGCCTGTAAAGCGTGCACACTTCCTCTGGCTCTTAAAGGGCTAGTACGCATACACCCTAATTCACACCAGCAAATGACCGATCAACTAGGAGTACTTAAGGCACTATCCGCTATGAAAGGGTGTCTGAGAAACAGGTTGCCTAGCTTTCTAGTTCCTTGCAAAGATGCGCCATAGTCCAGTCTTTCGCCTGTGTAGTTTTGTTTGTTTTCCATATTTGACCCTTTGCTCCCTGACCTGAGATTTCTCCCTGATTTCTGTACTGACACTGATCCGTCCTTAGACTGTTTCTGAGATTGCACATACGTTGCCTACCCTTACCTAGGCCTGACCCTAGTTTTATCTTATCCCTCAGTGCTCTGCATCAGTGTCTCTAGACACCCATGGGTCATCGGTTAATCAGACTACTACTCCAGGAGTCAGCAGCCTGTTGTTTGCCCTGCAGTGAAGTTCATATCCCTTTATAGGAGTTAAAGGGTGAAAACCAGGGGACTGACAGGATAATGCCCTAAGGAGTAGCCCCAAGTGAAATCTGTTCAGGTGGCAAACTGGTTCCACAAGCACTATGTAACAAGCTGCAAAGGAGGAGAATGGGAGGGTCCAACTCATCCCACGTTTTGGCTGCTTTTTCTTCACTCTGTGGTCCAACTCATCTCAATTGGGATAAGGGCAGGTGACTGTAAGCGCCAGGTCATCTGATGCAGCGCTCCATTACTCTTCTTCGTGGTCAAATAGTCCTTAAAGTCCATGGCTGGAAGCACAAAAGCATCTCTTTAGGACAGGAACCTAACACTAAATACTACCTCCACTGGTGCCATACCGGCCTCCATTACCTCTTATAGTGTCACACTGGTCTCCAAAAAATGCAGGAAGAGCAGGCTTCAGCTTTAGGGCTTGTGAACACGAACATATTTTATTTCCTTTTCTGTTCCATTTTTTTACAGGTCCGTATGCGGAACCATTTACGTCAATGGGTCCGCATAAAAAACAGAAATGACTCCGTGAGCATTCCGTTTTTGTATGTCCATTCCCAAAAAAATAGAACATGTCCTATTCTTGTGTGTTTTGCAGACAAGGACAGGCATTGTTACAATAGATCTGCAAAAAAAAAAAATGGATCTGCAATACGGATGTCTCCTGTTTTTTGTTTTGCGGGCCACAAAATATATACGGTCTTATATACCCTTATACTTGCGCTAATTAAAGTCAGCTTATGCGACAGACAGGTTAGTCAGGAGTGCAAGACCAACGTAGACAGCCACACCTCCAAAGCAGACTGCTGTTGGGGACTAGTCGGCACATCCCAGTGCACAGGTGCGCGTCACCATGGCTGAAAGCACAAGAGCAAAAAAACAAATAATGCAACAGCACTCTGCAAACAAAAATAATAAAGTAAATATAATAGTGCCATACTCACTATAGAACATGTACTAATGCTAAGTTATAAATGTGAGATTCTAATTTGTACAAAATTATTTGTGCCTGTCATCCAGCTTCAAGGCGATCTCTTTAGGACTAATATCACGGAAAGGTGAGGCGCTAAAACTAATATACTTTATTGAAGCTATTAAAAGCAGGATTTTGTATCAACACACATACATACAAACAAAAAACAATTGTTGCCTAATGTGTTGACTAGATTTGTTATTGCCAGGTCGAATACACAGTGCAACAATTAAATTGATTGTTACAGGGTAGGAGGTAACAATGTCCTGGGTTATCAAAAACATAAATCACAGCAATGGTTTCTTTCAAGGATATTTATTTTTCAATTGATATGCGGCAGGAGATTTTATTGTGCAAACGTTTTCGGCCGTATCTGGCCTTCGTCTTTGGGGCACGTTTGTCTTTGGAGTCTGGTATTTTAAGTAATTTTTGTGGGTAACCTCTTTCCCGGAACCTATTTTTCATTTCTGATTCTCGTTCGTTTCTTATGGTAGGGTCTGTCACTATGGATTGTACCCGTCTAAGTTGGGAGCCTGGAAGTGCTTTCATGGTGGTGGAAGGATGGAAACTAGTGAAATGTAATAGGTTGTTACGGTCAGTTGACTTGCGGAAGAGATCAGTGGTAAGATGTCCCAAGGGATCTACATGTACCATAGTGTCCAGAAAACTAATTGATTTTTTGTCATAATGTATGGTGAAGTCTAATTCCGGGTAGATGTTGCTGAGGTATTCATGAAACTGAGTGAGTGTTTCGAGGGGGCCCTGCCAGATGCAAAATATGTCGTCTTTGTATCGTTTCCATAGGCGACTGTACTGTAAAAAAAGTTGTTGTAGATGTATGTTTCCTCGATGTCTGACATATAGCAATTAGCGTAGGGAGGGGCCACATTGGACCCCATCGCTGTCCCCTGTATCTGCATGTAGAATGTGTCTTGGAATAGGAAAAAATTGTTCTGTAGGATGATTTTAAGTAAGTCGATACAGAGGGAGATGATCTCGTTGTCTTGTTTATGCCGGAGTAGTAGCTTATGTACTGCTGTGATACCTTTTTGATGTTCGATGGAAGTATAGAGGCTCGTGACGTCCCATGTGACTAGAAAGATTTCTGTAGAGAGTGGTTTGAAATTCTGAATGATTTTGAGGAAGGACCCAGTGTCTAGTAGAAAGGATCTGGTCTGTTTAACCAGTGGGGTTAAAACTTTTTCTACAAATATGGCAAGTGGTGATAGTAGTGAGTCTGTAGAGGCTACTATGGGGCGTCCCGGAGGGTTGGTCAGATTTTTGTGAATTTTGGGCAGGATATAGAATACTGGCGTGATTGGATGTGACTTCATAAGGAAGTCAGCGGTTTTGGTGTCTATGATGCTATGAGTTTGGTAATGTAGGAGGATTTCCTGTATGGTTTTGGTGATGGATGGGGAGGGGTTGCTTTTGAGTTCTTTGTAGACTGATATGTCCTGTAGCTGTCTTTGGATCTCAGCTATATATCTGGACTTGTCCATCACCACTAGTGCTCCTCCTTTGTCGGCTGGTTTCAGTATAAGGTGTTTGCATTCTTTTAAAGTTTGAAGTGCCTGTCTTTCAGTGTTGGTAAGGTTGTTCTTGTATTTATATTTGCCTCTACGTGTCTCCTGTCTGAATCGCTCAATGTCTCGCTGAATTAGTTCTATGAACGTTTCTATGGCTGGGTGCGTTTTGGGTGGAGAGAAAGTGCTTTTATTACGTAGGCCTAGCTCAGGCCTAGCTCAGTGATTGATATTTTGGATGGTGTTGTTTGTGTGGTTCTGAGGGTATCTTTAGAGAAATGTGCTCTCAGGCGGATGTTTCTAAAGAATCGTTGTAAGTCTAAGTCCAGCTGAAAGGTGTCCAAGTGGTATGAAGGACAGAAGGATAGCCCTTTCTGTAATAGTTTCATTTCAGCTGGGCTTAATGATTCTGAGGAAATGTTAATCACAAGTGAGTGTGTGGTTGTGCTGGATATATCTACCTGGGAGCGAGTTGTCATAGTAGACGTCTGATGACCAGCAGCCTCCCCGCCTCGATGTCCTTGGTTGATGCCTCGGGCCCTGCGTTGGTTACGGTTTTGGTGTTGACGGTGTTCTCCACTAGACGTGGATCGCTGGGAATCAATTGATGAGGATCTCCTTGTCGGTTGGTTTCTCTCTGTCCAGTTATATACGTTATTGTTCCTGTAATCATCACAGTCTCTTAGGTACTTTTTCCTTTTGGTGATTTCTATGTCTTTTCTAGCCATGGTCAAAGTAGTGGAGAGCTTGTCCTGTAGTTTCTTATATTCATCTGTGGAGATGATGTCCTGGAGTTGTACTTCAATGGAGCGGATTTTCGTCTTGGTTTCCGTGATTGTTGTCTGTAGATATTTAAGAGGTAGTGTCATAAGATCGAATGAACATTTGTTTAAGATATGTTCGAACTGTGGGCAGAATTCTGCGTTATCTTTGAAGAAAGTCGGACGGATTCTCATACGTAATCCTCTTGGTATACGTTGTGTCTTTATGTATTCAGCAAAGGTTATGCTGTGTAGCTCATAGTTTTGGAGTCTTCTTGCTTCCCTTTCAAGATCTCTCGCCTTGAGGTCTGTCACGGGAGTCTGGAGAAATTCGTTCGACAGGGTTACCTGTGATAGAACCGTGGATACTTCTTCCTCGGTGTATGACAGGGTGTTATCTGCCATTGTATTTAGTAGCAGAAGCCTTTTCCAAATTAGGGAATCATACGTTTTGTACCAAACTTTGTGGCTATTCTGCTTATTGCTGCTGTAGATAGGGTTCCCAACCCCGTAGTCATCAAAAACATAAATCACAGCAATGGTTTCTTTCAAGGATATTTATTTTTCAATTGATATGCGGCAGGAGATTTTATTGTGCAAACGTTTTCGGCCGTATCTGGCCTTCGTCAGGCACTATGGAGAATACAATAAGGCAATTTCAGTAACATTTCGTTTCCAGTCAATTTACATCAATTTACATCATTGATTATGGGAACATATTCATAATATACATATGTATATCAAAAAGCAAAAGATAAAGGTTAAAATTAAAAGTAAATAAAAGTTTCGCCGTCCTTTGATTATTCAGTTGCTGGTTATATAAATCGCAATGGTGTAGAATATCTGTTATTTGGTTAAGGGAGGTATATCACCGTTTATGCATTTTACATACACCTGGTCAAATTATCAGGGCATTATCATTGCTGGTATTACAATTCAATATTTTTGTACACATTTCCTTATAATGTGTTCATATTCTTACATTCAGGTACATCATCTGTCATTTTGATCCTCTACTAATCTTATCACTACATGCTGCATTTCTCAATCCTATCGTGCTATCAAGACTTTGGACCATTATATAGTGAGAATGATCCTGATAGTAGTACTCTTATACATGATGCATTAACCATAACACATAAATAAAATGTCCTGGGTTAGTTAGGTGTGAGAGACCATTTGGTCAGTATATCATTAATGCTGGATATCTGCCAGCTAAGTAATTTGACCCTTATAATGTGATAGTGAGTGGTGATGGTTTATCACCACTCACCAGTGTGACGGTGTTTGTTGATGTTTATCCACTACAAGCTCTTTTTGTTTGCTTTAAAAATTTGCTCCTGATGATTCTGTTATGATGAAACGCATTGAGCGCTAGATGCAGCACATGGGAGCGGTAGTTAGTGGAGGGCAGGAGGTTTAGGAGGTCTGAGAGTATTTGAAGTGGTAATAAATAGGGATGAGCGAACCCGAACTGTATAGTTCGGGTTCGTACCGAATTTTGGGGTGTCCGTGACACGGACCCGAACATTTTCGTAAAAGTCCGTGTTCGGGTTCGGTGTTCAGCGCTTTCTTGGCGCTTTTTGAAAGGCTGCAAAGCAGCCAATCAACAAGCGTCATACTACTTGGCCCAAGAGGCCATCACAGCCATGCCTACTATTGGCATGGCTGTGATTGGCCAGTGCACCATGTGACCCAGCCTCTATTTAAGCTGGAGTCACGTAGCGCCGCACGTCACTCTGCTATGATCAGTATAGGGAGAGGTTGCAGCTGCGACGTTAGGGCGAGATTAGGCAGATTAACTCCTCCAAAAGACTTGATTCTGTGATCGATCTGCAGCTGTGGATCATTGAAGTGCTATTATTGACTTGCTCACTTTTTTGAGGCTGCCCAGAGCGTTTTTAGATCACTTTTTTTCTGGGGTGATCGGCGGCCATTTTGTGACTTGTGGTGCGCCAGCACGAGCTATCACCAAGTGTATTTAACCATCGATAGTGTGGTTATTTTGTGCTATATCCTACATCAGCTGCAGGCTGAGCCTGTGTCACCCAAGTGCATTTAACCATCAACAGTCTGATTATTTTTTGGCCATATACTACATCAGCTGCAGGCTGAGCCTGTGTCACCCAAGTGCATTTAACCATCAACAGTGTGGTTATTTTTTGGCCAAATATTACATCAGGGGCAAGTTGAGCCTGTCACCCAGCGCCTAAAAAATAGACCTGACATTTCTATTCAACCAAATCTGCACAGTTTTAGCTGGTCAAGTTATTTGTAGTGACCGTAAAAGCAGACTTTTTGTTCTGGGTTGAAAAAGCATTCCCAAATTTGCCATTCTCAAAATTACTAGTTTGTGGTATTTGAGGCCTACTTGAAATCTATCCCAAAAAGAAAATCTTACATTGAAGGTATTGATAGTGTGATTCAGAAAAACCTAAGACACACGCTAGCGTGCTGATAGAAGTGTCATTCTGTGATTAAACCTATAACTGTCACACAGCGCAAAAAAAAAACAGGTCTCACATCTCTATTCAACCAAATCTGCACAGTTTTAGCTGGTCAAGTTATTTGTAGTGACCGTAAAAGAAGACTTTTTGTTCTGGGTTGAAAAAGCATTCCCAAATTTGCCATTCTCAAAATTACTAGTTTGTGGTATTTGAGGCCTACTTGAAATCTATCCCAAAAAGAAAATCTTACATTGAAGGTATTGATAGTGTGATTCAGAAAAACCTAAGACACACGCTAGCGTGCTGATAGAAGTGTCATTCTGTGATTAAAGCTATAACTGTCACACAGCGCAAAAAAAAAACAGGTCTCACATCTCTATTCAACCAAATCTGCACAGTTTTAGCTGGTCAAGTTATTTGTAGTGACCGTAAAAGCAGACTTTTTGTTCTGGGTTGAAAAAGCATTCCCAAATTTGCCATTCTGAAAATAACTAGTTTGTGGTATTTGAGGCCTACTTGAAATCTATCCCAAAAAGAAAATCTTACATTGAAGGTATTGATAGTGTGATTCAGAAAAACCTAAGACACACGCTAGCGTGCTGATAGAAGTGTCATTCTGTGATTAAACCTATAACTGTCACACAGCGCAAAAAAAAAAACAGGTCTCACATCTCTATTCTACCAAATCTGCACAGTTTTAGCTGGTCAAGTTATTTGTAGTGACCGTAAAAGCAGACTTTTTGTTCTGGGTTGAAAAAGCATTCCCAAATTTGCCATTCTCAAAATTACTAGTTTGTGGTATTTGAGGCCTACTTGAAATCTATCCCAAAAAGAAAATCTTACATTGAAGGTATTGATAGTGTGATTCAGAAAAACCTAAGACACACGCTAGCGTGCTGATAGAAGTGTCATTCTGTGATTAAACCTATATCTGTCACACAGCGCAAAAAAAAACAGGTCTCACGTCTCTATTCAACCAAATCTGCACAGTTTTAGCTGGTCAAGTTATTTGTAGTGACCGTAAAAGCAGACTTTTTGTTCTGGGTTGAAAAAGCATTCCCAAATTTGCCATTCTGAAAATAATTAGTTTGTGGTATTTGAGGCCTACTTGAAATCTATCCCAAAAAGAAAATCTTACATTGAAGGTATTGATAGTGTGATTCAGAAAAACCTAAGACACACGCTAGCGTGCTGATAGAAGTGTCATTCTGTGATTAAACCTATAACTGTCACACAGCGCAAAAAAAAACAGGTCTCACATCTCTATTCAACCAAATCTGCACAGTTTTAGCTGGTCAAGTTATTTGTAGTGACCGTAAAAGCAGACTTTTTGTTCTGGGTTGAAAAAGCATTCCCAAATTTGCCATTCTCAAAATTGTTGTGAACGGGAACAATGAGGAAAACATCTAATAAGGGACGCGGACGTGGACATGGTCGTGGTGGTGTTAGTGTACCCTCTGGTGCTGGGAGAGGACGTGGCCGTTCTGCCACAGCCACACGTCCTAGTGAACCAACTACCTCAGGTCCCAGTAGCCAGCAGCATTTACAGCGATATTTGGTGGGGCCCAATGCCGTTCTAAGGATGGTAAGGCCTGAGCAGGTGCAGGCATTAGTCAATTGGGTGGCCGACAGTGGATCCAGCACGTTCACATTATCTCCCACCCAGTCTTCTGCAGAAAGCGCACAGATGGCGCATGAAAACCAAGCCCATCGGTCTGTCACATCACCCCCATGCATATCAGGGAAACTGTCTGAGCCTCAAGTTATGCAGCAGTCTCTTATGCTGTTTGAAGACTCTGCTGCCAGGGTTTCCCAAGGGCATCCACCTAGCCCTTCCCCAGGGGTGGAAGAGATAGAATGCACTAACGCACAACCACTTATTTTTCCTGATGATGAGGACATGGGAATACCACCTCAGCACGTCTCTGATGATGACGAAACACAGGTGCCAACTGCTGCGTCTTTCTGCAGTGTGCAGACTGAACAGGAGGTCAGGGGTCAAGACTGGGTGGAAGACGATGCAGGGGACGATGAGGTCCTAGACCCCACATTGAATGAAGGTCGTGCCACTGACTTTCACAGTTCGGAGGAAGAGGCAGTGGTGAGACCGAGCCAACAGCGTAGCAAAAGAGGGAGCAGTGGGCAAAATCAGAACACCCGCCGCCAAGAGACTTCGCCTGCTACTGACCGCCGCCATCTGGGACCGAGCACCCCAAAGGCAGCTTCAAGGTGTTCCCTGGCATGGCACTTCTTCAAACAATGTGCTGACGACAAGACCCGAGTGGTTTGCACGCTGTGCCATCAGAGCCTGAAGCGAGGCATTAACGTTCTGAACCTTAGCACAACCTGCATGACCAGGCACCTGCATGCAAAGCATGAACTGCAGTGGAGTAAACACCTTAAAAACAAGGAAGTCACTCAGGCTCCCCCTGCTGCCTCTTCTGCTGCTGCCGCCTCGGCCTCTTCTGCTGCTGCCCTCGGCCTCTTCTGCTGCTGCTGCCGCCGCCTCGGCCTCTTCCTCTGCCTCTGGAGGAACGTTGGCACCTGCCGCCCAGCAAACATGGGATGTACCACCAACACCACCACCTGCGTCACCAAGCATCTCAACCATGTCACACGGCAGCGTTCAGCTCTCCATCTCACAAACATTTGAGAGAAAGCGTAAATTCCCACCTAGCCACCCTCGATCCCTGGCCCTGAATGCCAGCATTTCTAAACTACTGGCCTATGAAATGCTGTCATTTAGGCTGGTGGACACACACAGCTTCAAACAGCTCATGTCACTTGCTGTCCCACAGTATGTTGTTCCCAGCCGCCACTACTTCTCCAAGAGAGCCGTGCCTTCCCTGCACAACCAAGTGTCCGATAAAATCAAGTGTGCACTGCGCAACGCCATCTGTGGCAAGGTCCACCTAACCACAGATACGTGGACCAGTAAGCACGGCCAGGGACGCTATATCTCCCTAACTGCACACTGGGTAAATGTAGTGGCGGCTGGGCCCCAGGCGGAGAGCTGTTTGGCGCACGTCCTTCCGCCGCCAAGGATCGCAGGGCAACATTCTTTGCCTCCTGTCTCCTCCTACTCAGCTTCCTCCTCCTCTTCTTCCACCTGCTCATCCAGTCAGCCACACACCTTCACCACCAACTTCAGCACAGCCCAGGGTAAACGTCAGCAGGCCATTCTGAAACTCATATGTTTGGGGGACAGGCCCCACACCGCACAGGAGTTGTGGCGGGGTATAGAACAACAGACCGATGAGTGGTTGCTGCCGGTGAGCCTCAAGCCCGGCCTGGTGGTATGCGATAATGGGCGAAATCTCGTTGCAGCTCTGGGACTAGCCGGTTTGACGCACATCCCTTGCCTGGCGCATGTGCTGAATTTGGTGGTGCAGAAGTTCATTCGCAACTACCCCGACATGTCAGAGCTGCTGCATAAAGTGCGGGCCGTCTGTTCGCGCTTCCGGCGTTCACACCCTGCCGCTGCTCGCCTGTCTGCGCTACAGCGTAACTTCGGCCTTCCCGCTCACCGCCTCATATGCGACGTACCCACCAGGTGGAACTCCACCTTGCATATGCTGGACAGACTGTGCGAGCAGCAGCAGGCCATAGTGGAGTTTCAGCTGCAGCACGCACGGGTCAGTCGCACTGCGGATCAGACACACTTCACCACCAATGACTGGGCCTCCATGCGAGACCTGTGTGCCCTGTTGCGCTGTTTCGAGTACTCCACCAACATGGACAGTGGTGATGACGCCGTTATCAGCGTTACAATACCACTTCTATGTCTCCTTGAGAAAACACTTAGGGCGATGATGGAAGAGGAGGTGGCCCAGGAGGAAGAGGAGGAAGAGGGGTCATTTTTAGCACTTTCAGGCCAGTCTCTTCAAAGTGACTCAGAGGGAGGTTTTTTGCAACACCAGAGGCCAGGTACAAATGTGGCCAGACAGGGCCCACTACTGGAGGACGAGGAGGACGAGGATGAGGAGGAGGTGGAGGAGGATGAGGATGAAGCATGTTCACAGCGGGGTGGCACCCAAAGCAGCTCAGGCCCATCACTGGTGCGTGGCTGGGGGGAAACACAGGACGATGACGATACGCCTCCCACAGAGGACAGCTTGTCCTTACCTCTGGGCAGCCTGGCACACATGAGCGACTACATGCTGCAGTGCCTGCGCAACGACAGCAGAGTTGCCCACATTTTAACGTGTGCGGACTACTGGGTTGCCACCTTGCTGGATCCCCAGGTACAAAGACAATGTGCCCACCTTACTTCCTACACTGGAGCGTGATAGGAAGATGCGCGAGTACAAACGCACGTTGGTAGACGCGCTACTGAGAGCATTCCCAAATGTCACAGGGGAACAAGTGGAAGCCCAAGGGAAGGCAGAGGAGGAGCAAGAGGTCGCCAACGCAGCTGTGTCACGGCCAGCTCCTCTGAGGGCAGGGTTAGCATGGCAGAGATGTGGAAAAGTTTTGTCACCACGCCACAGCTAAGTGCACCACCACCTGATACGGAACGTGTTAGCAGGAGGCAACATTTCACTAACATGGTGGATTAGTACCTGTGCACACCCCTCCACGTACTGACTGATGGTTCGGCCCCATTCAACTTCTGGGTCTCCAAATTGTCCACGTGGCCAGAGCTAGCCTTTTATGCCTTGGAGGTGCTGGCCTGCCCGGCGGCCAGCGTTTTGTCTGAACGTGTATTCAGCACGGCAGGGGGCGTCATTACAGACAAACGCAGCCGCCTGTCTACAGCCAATGTGGACAAGCTGACGTTCATAAAAATGAACCAGGCATGGATCCCACAGGACCTGTCCATCCCTTGTGCAGATTAGATATTAACTACCTCCCCTTAACAATATATTATTCTACTCCAGGGCACTTCCTCATTCAATACTATTTTTAATTTCATTTTACCATTATATTGCGAGGCAACCCAAAGTTGAATGAACCTCTCCTCTGTCTGGGTGCCGGGGCCTAAATGTGTGACAGTGGCCTGTTCCAGTGGTGGGTGACGTGAAGCCTGATTCTCTGCTATGACATGAAGACTTATTCTGTGCTAACATGAAGCCAGATTCTCTGTTACGCGACCTCTCTCCTCTGCCTGGGTGCCTGGGCCTAAATATGTGACAGTGGCCTGTTCCAGTGGTGGGTGACGTGAAGCCTGATTCTCTGCTATGACATGAAGACAGATTCTGTGCTGACATCAGGCCAGATTCTCTGTTACGGGACCTCTCTCCTCTGCCTGGGTGCCTGGGCCTAAATGTGTGACAGTGGCCTGTTCCAGTGGTGGGTGACGTGAAGCCTGATTCTCTGCTATGACATGAAGACAGATTCTGCGCTGACATCAGGCCAGATTCTCTGTTACGGGACCTCTCTCCTCTGCCTGGGTACCTGGGCCTAAATGTGTGACAGTGGCCTGTTCCAGTGGTGGGTGACGTGAAGCCTGATTCTCTGCTATGACATGAATACAGATTCTGCGCTGACATAAGGCCAGATTCTCTGTTACGGGACCGCTCTCCTCTGTCTGGGTGCCGGGGCCTAAATGTGTGACAGTGGCCTGTTCCAGTGGTGGGTGACGTGAAGCCTGATTATCTGCTATGACATGAAGACAGATTCTGCGCTGACATAAGGCCAGATTCTCTGTTACGGGGACCTCTCTCCTCTGCCTGGGTACCTGGGCCTAAATGTGTGACAGTGGCCTGTTCCAGTGGTGGGTGACGTGAAGCCTGATTCTCTGCTATGACATGAATACAGATTCTGCGCTGACATATGGCCAGATTCTCTGTTACGGGACCTCTCTCCTCTGCCTGGGTGCCTGGGCCTAAATATGTGACAGTGGCCTGTTCCAGTGGTGGGTGACGTGAAGCCTGATTCTCTGCTATGACATGAATACAGATTCTGCGCTGACATAAGGCCAGATTCTCTGTTACGGGACCTCTCTCCTCTGTCTGGGTGCCGGGGCCTAAATATGTGACAGTGGCTTGTTCCAGTGGTGGGTGACGTGAAGCCTGATTCTCTGCTATGACATGAAGACAGATTCTGTGCTGACATAAGGCCAGATTCTCTGTTACGGGACCTCTCTCCTCTGCCTGGGTGCCTGGGCCTAAATGTGTGACAGTGGCCTGTTCCAGTGGTGGGTGACGTGAAGCCTGATTCTCTGCTATGACATGAAGACAGATTCTGTGTTGACATAAGGCCAGATTCTCTGTTACGGGACCTCTCTCCTCTGACTGGGTGCCTGGGCCTAAATGTGTGACAGTGGCCTGTTCCAGTGGTGGGTGACGTGAAGCCTGATTCTCTGCTATGACATGAAGACAGATTCTGTGCTGACATCAAGCCAGATTCTCTGTTACGGGACCTCTCTCCTCTGACTGGGTGCCTGGGCCTAAATGTGTGACAGTGGCCTGTTCCAGTGGTGGGTGACGTGAAGCTTGATTCTCTGCTATGACATGAAGACAGATTCTGCGCTGACATAAGGCCAGATTCTCTGTTACGGGACCGCTCTCCTCTGTCTGGGTGCCGGGGCCTAAATGTGTGACAGTGGCCTGTTCCAGTGGTGGGTGACGTGAAGCCTGATTCTCTGCTATGACATGAAGACAGATTCTGTGCTGACATGAAGCCAGATTCTCTGCTATGGCATGAAGAGACTGATTCTGTGCTGACATGAAGCCAGATTCTTTGCTATGGCATGAAGAGACTGATTCTCTGCTGACGTGAAACCAGATTCTCTGCTATGGGACCTCTGTCCAATTGATATTGGGTCATTTTTTTATTTTTTATTTTTATTTTAATTCATTTCCCTATCCACATTTGTTTGCAGGGGATTTACCTACATGTTGCTGCCTTTTGCAGCCCTCTAGCTCTTTCCTGGGCTGTTTTACAGCCTTTTGAGTGCCGAAAAGTTCGGGTCCCCATTGACTTCAATGGGGTTCGGGACGAAGTTCGGATCGGGTTCGGATCCCGAACCCGAACATTTCCGGGAAGTTCAGCCGAACTTCTCGAACCCGAACATCCAGGTGTTCGCTCAACTCTAGTAATAAACAATCACCACTCACTATATCATATTATAAGGTTCAAATTACTTAGTCTACTTTCACACCGGTGTTTTGGCTTTCCATTTGTGAGATCCGTTCACACAATTGGTCCAAAACGGATCAGTTTTTGCCCTAATGCATTCTGAATGGAAAAGGATCCGCTCAGAATGCATCAGTTTGCCTCCGTTCTGTCTCCATTCCGCTTTGGAGATGGACACCAAAACGCTGCCTGATGAAATGGAGCCAAACGGATCCGTCCTGGCACACAATGTAAGTCAATGGGGACGGATCCGTTTCCGCTGACACAATCTGGCACAATAGAAAACTGATCCGTCCTCCATTGACTTCAGTGCCTCAATCAGAAGGTGGGCCTCGATCAGAAGGTGGATTATAATTGGGGCGGATTATAATTGGGGCGTTTGGGTCTGTAGCCCACGGCCCGGCATCTCTGGGGGGCCCGACGCCGACCAAAACGCCCACAAACTACGGCAGAGCACGGGAGCGCATAGTTCCCTGCCCCCGATTACCACTATAGGCTTCAGGCCTAGTAGGCCTGAAGCCTATGCGGTAGTAAAATCCCAGCGCAGTCGGGCATGAAGACGTCATCGCGCGCCTGTGCCCGGACACAGCACACAGATGTATGTGCGCAGCGCGCCTGCCTACCGTCTACGAGTGAGCGCCGACTGGGGACACAGGTAAGTATTAGCTTTTGTTTTTTTATTTTTTGTGTGCCAACTTTGGGGGACATTACTGGGGGCACAGGAGAATATTACTGAAGGGACAGTGGGGGGCAAACTACTACATGGGGAGGAAACTACTACGTGGGGGCAAATTACTAGTGTGGGGAAAATTAATACTGTGGGGGCAGTGTGGGGACAATTAATACTGTGGGGGCAGTGTGGGGGAAAATTACTACCGTGGGGGGAATTAATACTGTGGGGGCAGTGTGGGGGAAAATTACTACCGTGGGGGGAATTAATACTGTGGGGGTAGTGTGAAGAAATGAATACTGTGGGGGCAGTGTGGGGGGCAAACTACTATATGGGGGTAGTGTGGGGGATGTTGCTATTGGGTAGGAACTATAGGGGCATTTCTAGGACATATTAGGGGACACTGTTTTTCAGGGACACTATACAGGCATTATTACCTGGAGCACAATATAGGATGTTATTATTACTGGGGGCACTCTAGGGACATTTGGGGATCATTTATCAGACTGGCGTAAAGTAGAACTGGCTTAGTTGCAACCAGATTCCACTTTTTTTTTTATAAACCAAATTGTATTCATTTTGATTTATCAATCAGTTACATTGTACATAATCCAATGTTTACAAAATCATATTGCATAGATCCATTGGTAATTTTACAAAGGATTAATAAACTGAGCCTGTTACATCACAGTTCAAACTCCCCCCCCCCCCCCCCCCACCCACCCTAGCTTCAAGAAGATCAGGTCCCCACTCGCATCAGCATGTCTTTAACTCCCCTAGATTCCTTGATAATCGACTTCCTATTGAGGCTAATAGAGGTCCTACTGTTCCAATTTACCTAAAGTACCTTTCAATTGCTCCAGTAAGTACCAGGATGTTTGTTTTAAAGGATTCATTAGCGCTTTAATCTCAGTGGGTTCTAGAACATTAATAATAAAGCCTTTCCACCTGGCCATCAATCTTTGCAGAGCTTTATCTGTATTTTGTTCTGCCGAATAGAGCTCTCTATGTAAGCACCATTTTACCTGTATGATAACCTCTCCAATTGAGGGAGTAGCCTGTTGTAACCAGTTCTTAAGTATACACCTTTTTGCCGCCAGAATACATACATGTGCAATCTGCGCTAATCTCGTGCCTTCAGGGTAGTAGTGGTATAAAATTAGCCCTGGAGCTAATGCAATCTCGATATGCAAAATATTTTTAAGCCATTCTGAGAAGGCCGTCCAGAACTCCACTATTTTAGGACAGGTCCACAATCCATGTAATAAGTTGGAATTCTCCAGGTCACATTTTGGGCATTGCGTTATTTTTTTTGCCTGGATGGTCGATTGTGTCTTATAGAACCCATATATGGCTCTGTGTGCTATTCTAAACTGAGTTTCCCTCCAAACTTCACTAGGGATCACTCTTCTTAGGTATAGCCAACCCTTCAATATATCTTCATGTGTCCCTTGCCCATCGAGCTCTTTACAACCATTTAGGGCGTGGGATAAAGGGGAACTTTCCTGACGAGCCCCATGTAGTCTACCTTGTAAGTCTGATAAAGACAATGGGGTAGAAGCTGTGCCTCTTAGTAGGTCAAATCTACTTGTGGGGAATTCTTTTTTAATGTCGACTATCCTATGTTTTAGAAAATTGTAGACCTGGAGATATGCCAAATAGTGGCCAGAACTCAGCGTGAACTTGTTACATAATTCTTTAAAGCTAAGGTTTCGGTGATCAGTGCTATGCCATATATCATTAACTGAACGTATTCCCTGTATTCTCCATTCACGAAACTGCTTATTATGTATGCCTTCCACAAATTCGGGGTGGTCCCCTATAGTCATATATTTTGATAAGGTAAAAGGCAACCCATACTCTTTACGCACCGCCTTCCACGTTGCTACCGTGTCTTTTATTATAAGACTCTTTCTCAGACAAGGGGGTAAGTTAGCAAACTTAGTGTGGAGGAGTGCTATTAAAGACCAAGGAGCAGCCAGTTCCGATTCTAGTTTATAATTAGAGTAATTATTTCTTCCTGATAACCAGTCTAGGGCATGCCTGAGATTGCTGGCGAGGTTATACCTCCTGATGTCAGGGAAATTCACACCTCCCCTTTCCCTTGGAAGCTGGAGTTTCCGTAGTGATATCCTCGGACGCTTGCCTTTCCATATAAAGTAACGGAACGCCGATTCTAAAGTCTGTATGTCTGCATGCCTAATTAACAGCGGTATCGTTTGCATAGGATATAATAAGCGCGCAAAACTGACCATTTTCAATAAATAGCATCTGCCCATTAGAGAAAGTGGAAGATGCATCCACCTATCAATGTCTCCCTGAATCTTCTGTACCATAGGAGGGTAATTCAATGAGTAAATCAATTTCGGTGTCTTCCCTAAATTGATTCCCAAATATTGGACCGTATGTTGGGCAATTTTAACCGGACAATTGCGATGATCAAAATCTTTGATCTGACGTGTCTGGGAGAGAAGCAGGAGTTCACTTTTGTCGGCGTTAACTTTAAAGCCTGACGCACTACCAAAATCTGAAAGTCTTTTAATCAAGGGCAGCAAATCTCTCTGAGGTTTCGCCAAGAAAACTAAGAGATCATCCGCGTATAAGGCGTGTTTTATTTCTTTGGAGCCTATTTTGATTCCTTCTATCTCCCCGGTGATGCTAAGAAAACGGGATAAAGGTTCCAAGGCAATATTAAAGAGTAACGGTGAAAGTGGGCACCCCTGCCTAGTCCCCTTGCCAATAGCAAATGTAGACGAAAGAAAACCTGGGGTGTGTATCCTGGCCGGCAGATTCCACTTTTAATTTTAGACAGCTCCTTTTGAAAATGAAAGGTGGAATCTGATTAGTTGCTACGGGCAACTAAGCCAGTTGTACTTTACACCAGTTTGATAAATGATCCCAATTGTGAGAAATCTAACATGTCTGTGTAACAAACTCTGTAGAGACGAGATGCGGCTGAAAGAATTAGTCATGGCGTTCTGGAGCAAACGGAGGAGAAGAAGAAAGAGAAGATCTACATGACAGGAGATGTCACTGGAAGTAAGAGGTATGTGGTGCTGTATTCTATTATATGTAGAGCTGGCTCGCTACTGTGAGCTGCGTCTCATCTTCTTCTCCAAGTCTTTTTTTATTAAAATTTACCGTATTTTTCGCTTTATAAGACACAGTGCGTCTTATAAAGCAAACGCGCCCCGAAAAATAGGCCGTCACATTGCAGGCTGTTATCTAGAGACGCACCTCCAGTGTTAATAATGTGAGGCGGCCCGACCGCTCGCCACTAACACAAATACGTATTACATATGGCTATAACCTCTCTTCATCTAAAGGAATACTCCCATGTGCAGCAGTGCAGGGGTGAATTTCTATGGATGAGGGGGGTTATGGTCACATTTAATATAAACACTGTCCAGGGATTGTACCATAATTGACCTGTGTATATTAAATGTCACCATAAGCCCCCTCATCTATAGGAACACACCCATATGCTGCAGTACATGGGTGCATTCCTATGGATGAGGGTGGTTATAACACAGGTGAATTACGGTACACTGGACAGTGTTTATATTATATGACTATACAGTTGCAAGAAAAAGTATGTGAACCCTTTGGAATGATATGGATTTATGCACAAATTGGTCATAAAATGGGATCTGATCTTCATCTAAGTCACAACAATAGACAATCACAGTCTGCTTAAACTAATAACACACAAAGAATTAAATGTTACCATGTTTTTACTGAACACACCATGTAAACATTCACAGTGCAGGTGGAAAAAGTATGTGAACCCCTAGACTAATGACATCTCCAAGAGCTAATTGGAGTGAAGTGTGAGCCAACTGGAGTCAAATCAATGAGATGAGATTGGAGGTGTTGGTTACAGCTGCCCTGCCCTATAAAAAACACACACCAGTTCTGGGTTTGCTTTTCACAAGAAGCATTGCCTGATGTGAATGATGCCTCGCACAAAAGAGCTCTCAGAAGACCTACGATTAAGAATTGTTGACTTGCATAAAGCTGGAAAGGGTTATAAAAGTATCTCCAAAAGCCTTGCTGTTCATCAGTCCACGGTAAGACAAATTGTCTATAAATGGAGAAAGTTCAGCACTGCTGCTACTCTCCCTAGGAGTGGCCGTCCTGTAAAGATGACTGCAAGAGCACAGCGCAGACTGCTCGGAGAGGTGAGGAAGAATCCTAGAGTGTCAGCTAAAGACTTACAAAAGTCTCTGGCATATGCTAACATCCCTGTAAGCGAATCTACGATACGTAAAACACTAAACAAGAATGGCTTTCATGGGAGGATACCACAGAAGAAGCCACTGCTGTCCAAAAAAAACATTGCTGCACGTTTACAGTTTGCACAAGAGCACCTGGATGTTCCACAGCAGTACTGGCAAAGTATTCTGTGAACAGATGAAACCAAAGTTGAGTTGTTTGGAAGAAACACACAACACTATGTGTGGAGAAAAAGAGGCACAGCACACCAACATCAAAACCTCATCCCAACTATGAAGTATGGTGGTGGGGGCATCATGGTTTGGGGCTGCTTTGCTGCGTCAGGGCCTGGACGGATTGCTATCATCGAAGGAAAAATGAATTCCCAAGTTTATCAAGACATTTTGCAGGAGAACTTAAGGCCATCTGTCCACCAGCTGAAGCTGAACAGAAGATGGGTGTTGCAGCAGGACAACGACCCAAAGCATACAAGTAAATCAACAACAGAATGGTTTAAGCAGAAGAAAATACACCTTCTGGAGTGGCCCAGTCAGAGTCCTGACCTCAACCCGATTGAGATGCTGTGGCATGACCTCAAGAAAGCGATTCACACCAGACATCCCAAGAATATTGCTGAACTGAAAAAGTTCTGTAAAGAGGAATGGTCAAGAATTACTTCTGACCGTTGTGCACGTCTGATCTGCAACTACAGGAAACGTTTGGTTGAAGTTATTGCTGCCAAAGGAGTATCAACCAGTTATTAAATCCAAGGGTTCACATACTTTTTCCACCTGCACGGTGAATGTTTACATGGTGTGTTCAATAAAAACATGGTAACATTTAATTCTATGTGTGTTATTAGTTTAAGCAGACTGTGATTGTCTATTGTTGTGACTTAGATGAAGATCAGATCACATTTTATGACCAATTTGTGCAGAAATCCATATTATTCCAAAGGGTTCACATACTTTTTCTTGCAACTGTAAGCCCCTTCATCCATAGGTATGCACCCATGTACTGCACATGTTTTAGCCCACCTTTAGATTGAAAATATTTTTTTTATTATTTTCCTCCTCTAAACCTGGGGTGCGTCTTACATTCAGGTGCGTCTTATAAAGCAAAAAATACGGTATGTATTTTAAAATTTGGCACCAAAATATTTAATTTGGCTCCTAAATTTTTCAGTTTAGGAACCAATGGCTCCTGGGTATTTTTGCAGTCCTATGTAACACTACAGATAGCATAAGGTAAAAGGGTTCTCTGGGATTTATATATTGATGGCCTATCCTCAGGATAGGTCATCGATATGAGATTGGTGGAGAGCCGACTCCTGGCACCCTCTCCAATAAGCTGTTTGAGGAGACCGCGATGTTCCAGTAAGCGCCGCAGCCTCTTTGCTCAGCGCTGTCATTTGATAGCACTGTGCTTGGTATTGCAGCTCAGCCCCAATCACTCGGATGGAACTGAGCTGCACCTAGGCTATGTGAATGATGAATGTGATGTCATATGGCCTAGGAAGAGACTGTGGCGCTCATGAAGCACCACAGCCTCTAAATATAGAAAAAAAAACTAAACTAAAATGGAGGGAGGGGCCCGAGTTGGGTAGACAGCCCTAGGCCCATCATGCACTTTATCCGCCCCTGATTGACTTTCAGTGGTGTTAAAGACGGATCCGTTTGGCTATGTTAATAGGGATGAGCGAACCCGAACTGTATAGTTCGGGTTCATACCGAATTTTGGGGTGTCCGTGACACGGACCCGAACCCGAACATTTTCGTAAAATTCCGGGTTCAGGTTCGGTGTTCGTCGCTTTCTTGGCGCTTTTTGAAAGGCTGCAAAGCAGCCAGTCAACAAGCGTCATACTACTTGCCCAAAGAGGCCATCACAGCCATGGCTACTATTGGCATGGCTGTGATTGGCCAGTGCAGCATGTGACCCAGCCTCTATTTAAGCTGGAGTCACGTAGCGCCGCACGTCACTCTGCTCTGATCAGTGTAGGGAGAGGTTGCAGCTGCTGTTAGGGCGAGATTAGGCAGTGATTAACTCAGCAAAAACACTTAATTCAGTGATCGATCTACAGCTGTGGATCATTGAACTGCTACTATTTAATTGCTCACTGTTTTTAGGCTGCCCAGAGCGTTTTTATGTCACTGTTTTCTTGGGTGATGGGCGGCCATTTTGTGGCTTGTGGTGCGCCAGCACAAGCTGCCACAAGTCCATTTAACCATCAATAGTGTGGTTATTTTTTTGCTATATCCTACATCAGGGGCTTGGCTGTGCTTGCTTTTTTATTGAGGGGTGAAATACAATTGCCAAAATAGCAGTACCCTAAATCTGGTGTTTCAGCTGTGGCTAGCCAATTGTAATACTGTCTGCTGTCTGGCAAAGGATATATTTTTGTTCTGGGTTGAAATACAATTCCCAAGTTAGCAATTCCCTAAATCAGTGGTTTCTGCTGTATCAGGCCAAGTTTAAATCGATCCATAAAAGGGTATATTAGATTGAAGGTGCGGATAGTGTCATCCTCAATAACTTCACACGCTACCGTGCATTTCCAAGTTTAATTCTGTCCGTAAACGTATACCTGTCACCCAGCGCCTAAATAATAGGCCTAAAATTTATATTCAGCTAAATCTGTGTTTATTGCTGAGGCTGGTCAATTCATTTAGTGTCCGCCAAAGCACAGTTTTTCTTCTGGGTTGAAATACAATTCCCAACTTAGCAATTCCCTAAATCAGTGGTTTCTGCTGTATCAGGCCTACTTTAAATCTATCCATAAAAGGGTATATTAGATTGAAGGTGCGGATAGGGTCATTCTCAATAACTTCACATGCTACCGTGCATTTCCAAGTCTAATTCTGTCCGTAAACGTATACCTGTCATCCAGCGCCTAAATAATAGGCTTAAAATTTATATTCAGCAAAATCTGTGTTTATTGCTGAGGCTGGTCAATTCATTTAGTGTCCGCCAAAGCACAGTTTTTCTTCTGGGTTGAAATACAATTCCCAACTTAGCAATTCCCTAAATCAGTGGTTTCTGCTGTATCAGGCCAACTTTAAATCTATCCATAAAAGGGTATATTAGATTGAAGGTGCAGATAGGGTCATCCTCAATAACTTCACACGCTACCGTGCATTTCCAAGTCTAATTCTGTCCGTAAACGTATACCTGTCATCCAGCGCCTAAATAATAAGCCTAAAGTTTATATTCAGCAAAATCTGTGTTTATTGCTGAGGCTGGTCAATTCATTTAGTGTCCGCCAAAGCACAGTTTTTCTTCTGGGTTGAAATACAATTCCCAACTTAGCAATTCCCTAAATCAGTGGTTTCTGCTGTATCAGGCCTACTTTAAATCTATCCATAAAAGGGTATATTAGATTGAGGGTGCGGATAGGGTCATTCTCAATAACTTCACACGATACCGTGCATTTCCAAGTCTAATTCTGTCCGTAAACGTATACCTGTCATCCAGGGCCTAAATACTAGGCCTACAATTTATATTCAGCTAAATCTGTCGTTACTGCTGTGCCTGTATTAGTGTAATACGGTACCTAAATAGATAGCCAGATAGTGTTAGGTGTCTGTAAAAAAAGACCTGAATTTGAATTCAATACATTGGGCCAAATAATTTTTTTCTTATTGTGGTGAACAGTAACAATGAGGAAAACATCTAGTAAGAGCCGCGGACATGGTCGTGGTGGTGTTAGTGGACCCTCTGGTGCTGGGAGAGGACGTGGCCGTTCTGCCACAGCCACATGTCGTAGTGAACCAACTACCTCAGGTCCCAGTAGCCGCCAGAATTTACAGCGATATTTGGTGGGGCCCAATGCCGTTCTAAGGATGGTAAGGCCTGAGCAGGTACAGGCATTAGTCAATTGGGTGGCCGACAGTGGATCCAGCACGTTCACATTATCTCCCACCCAGTCTTCTGCAGAAAGTGCACAGATGGCGCCTGAAAACCAAGCCCATCAGTCTGTCACATCACCCCCATGCATATCAGGGAAACTGTCTGAGCCTCAAGTTATGCAGCAGTCTCTTATGCTGTTTGAAGACTCTGCTGGCAGGGTTTCCCAAGGGCATCCACCTAGCCCTTCCCCAGCGGTGGAAGACATAGAATGCACTGACGCACAACCACTTATGTTTCCTGATGATGAGGACATGGGAATACCACCTCAGCACGTCTCTGATGATGACGAAACACAGGTGCCAACTGCTGCATCTTTCTGCAGTGTGCAGACTGAACAGGAGGTCAGGGAGGAAGAATGGGTGGAAGACGATGCAGGGGACGATGAGGTCCTAGACCCCACATGGAATGAAGGTCGTGCCACTGACTTTCACAGTTCGGAGGAAGAGGCAGTGGTGAGACCGAGCCAACAGCGTAGCAAAAGAGGGAGCAATGGGCAAAAGCAGAACACTCGCCGCCAAGAGACTCCGCCTGCTACTGACCACCGCCATCTGGGACCGAGCACCCCAAAGGCAGCTTCAAGGAGTTCCCTGGCATGGCACTTCTTCAAACAATGTGCTGACGACAAGACCCGAGTGGTTTGCACGCTGTGCCATCAGAGCCTGAAGCGAGGCATTAACGTTCTGAACCTTAGCACAACCTGCATGACCAGGCACCTGCATGCAAAGCATGAACTGCAGTGGAGTAAACACCTTAAAAACAAGGAACTCACTCAGGCTCCCCCTGCTACCTCTTCTGCTGCTGCCGCCTCGGCCTCTTCCTCCGCCTCTGGAGGAACGTTGGCACCTGCCGCCCAGCAAACAGGGGATGTACCACCAACACCACCACCTCCGTCACCAAGCATCTCAACCATGTCACACGGCAGCGTTCAGCTCTCCATCTCACAAACCTTTGAGAGAAAGCGTAAATTCCCACCTAGCCACCCTCGATCACTGGCCCTGAATGCCAGCATTTCTAAACTACTGGCCTATGAAATGCTGTCATTCAGGCTGGTGGACACAGACAGCTTCAAACAGCTCATGTCGCTTGCTGTCCCACAGTATGTTGTTCCCAGCCGCCACTACTTCTCCAAGAGAGCCGTGCCTTCCCTGCACAACCAAGTATCCGATAAAATCAAGTGTGCACTGCGCAACGCCATCTGTGGCAAGGTCCACCTAACCACAGATACGTGGACCAGTAAGCACGGCCAGGGACGCTATATCTCCCTAACTGCACACTGGGTAAATGTAGTGGCGGCTGGGCCCCAGGCGGAGAGCTGTTTGGCTCACGTCCTTCCGCCGCCAAGGATCGCAGGGCAACATTCTTTGCCTCCTGTTGCCTCCTCCTCCTCCTACTCGGCTTCCTCCTCCTCTTCTTCCACCTGCTCATCCAGTCAGCCACACACCTTCACCACCAACTTCAGCACAGCCCGGGGTAAACGTCAGAAGGCCATTCTGAAACTCATATGTTTGGGGGGACAGGCCCCACACCGCACAGGAGTTGTGGCGGGGTATAGAACAACAGACCAACGAGTGGTTGCTGCCGGTGAGCCTCAAGCCCGGCCTGGTGGTGTGCGATAATGGGCGAAATCTCATTGCAGCTCTGAGACTAGCCGGTTTGACGCACATCCCTTGCCTGGCGCATGTGCTGAATTTGGTGGTGCAGAAGTTCATTCACAACTACCCCGACATGTCAGAGCTGCTGCATAAAGTGCGGGCCGTCTGTGCGCGCTTCCGGCGTTCACATCCTGCCGCTGCTCGCCTGTCTGCGCTACAGCGTAACTTCGGCCTTCCCGCTCACCGCCTCATATGCGACATGCCCATCAGGTGGAACTCCACCTTGCACATGCTGGACAGACTGTGCGAGCAGCAGCAGGCCATAGTGGAGTTTCAGCTGTAGCACGCACGGGTCAGTCGCACTGCGGAACAGCACCACTTCACCACCAATGACTGGGCCTCCATGCGAGACCTGTGTGCCCTGTTGCGCTGTTTCGAGTACTCCACCAACATGGCCAGTGGCGATGACGCTGTTATCAGCGTTACATTACCACTTCTATGTCTCCTTGAGAAAACACTTAGGGCGATGATGGCAGAGGAGGTGGAGGAGGAGGAGGAAGAGGGGTCATTTTTAGCACTTTCAGGCCAGTCTCTTAGAAGTGACTCAGAGGGAGGTTTGTTGCAACAGCAGAGGCCAGGTACAAATGTGGCCAGCCAGGGCCCACTACTGGAGGACGAGGATGAGGAGGAGGTGGAGGAGGATGAGGATGAAGCATGTTCACAGCGGGGTGGCACCCAACGCAGCTCGGGCCCATCACTGGTGCGTGGCTGGGGGAAACGCAGGACGATGACGATACGCCTCCCACAGAGGACAGCTTGTCCTTACCTCTGGGCAGCCTGGCACACATGAGCGACTACATGCTGCAGTGCCTGCGCAACGACAGCAGAGTTGCCCACATTTTAACGTGTGCGGACTACTGGGTTGCCACCCTGCTGGATCCATGGTACAAAGACAATGTGCCCACCTTACTTCCTGCACTGGAGCGTGATAGGAATGTCACAGGGGAACAAGTGGAAGCCCAAGGCGAAGGCAGAGGAGGAGCAAGAGGTCGCCAACGCAGCTGTGTCACGGCCAGCTCCTCTGAGGGCAGGGTTAGCATGGCCGAGATGTGGAAAAGTTTTGTCACCACGCCACAGCTAACTGCACCACCACCTGATACGGAACGTGTTAGCAGGAGGCAACATTTCACTAACATGGTGGAACAGTACGTGTGCACACCCCTCCACGTACTGACTGATGGTTCGGCCCCATTCAACTTCTGGGTCTCCAAATTGTCCACGTGGCCAGAGCTAGCCTTTTATGCCTTGGAGGTGCTGGCCTGCCCGGCGCCCAGCGTTTTGTCTGAACGTGTATTCAGCACGGCAGGGGGCGTCATTACAGACAAACGCAGCCGCCTGTCTACAGCCAATGTGGACAAGCTGACGTTCATAAAAATGAACCAGGCATGGATCCCACAGGACCTGTCCATCCCTTGTGCAGATTAGACATTAACTACCTCCCCTTAACCATATATTATTGTACTCCAGGGCACTTCCTCATTCAATTCTATTTTTATTTTCATTTTACCATTATATTGCGGGGCAACCCAAAGTTGAATGAACCTCTCCTCTGTCTGTGTGCCGGGGCCTAAAAATATCTGACAGTGGCCTGTTCCAGTGGTGGGTGACATGAAGCCTGATTCTCTGCTATGACATGAAGCCTGATTCTCTGCTATGGGACCTCTCTCCTTTTTCTGGGCGCCAGGGCCTAAATATCTGACAATGGACTGTTCCAGTTTTGGCTGACATGAAGCCTGATTCTCTGCTATCAAATAAAATATAAATCCACGGCACACTCATATGACGTTCAGTAGAATAGAATTTATTATGTTGTAAACACCAACTTAGTATTTGTATAACAGAAGAGTAGGGCCAACGTTTCGGTCCAACCTGGACCTTGATCACGGCCTATAGACAAAAAATATATATATATATTTTATTTTACAACAGTCAAATGTTAGTTAACGTTAAATATAGGAATGATTCAAGAAGAATAGTCTACATTTGTATACAAATGTTATAAAGTAATACGCCACAGGGGTGGGTTAGTCTGCCAAGGAACAGAAGAAAGAAAATAGAAGTAATAATAAGAAAAAGAAAAAATAAATAAAAGAAAATATGAGCAGGAGGAGGAGTCTAATCAAATCTATATCATATATCATATATCATGGAAACTAATCGAAAGACCCAATCAAAAGTGGGGAAATATATATAGCAATTCTAATTATAGTATACACCAATAGGCGGACTGACTCCAAAAAAAAGTTCATGTAAAATGTAGAGCAGATAACCAGTGGCACTACACCAAACCTAAAATTGTCAGGATGCGACTGCCGAGGAGTGGTGCCTCACGGAGGTGCTCAGCTTGTAGCTGCAGTGAGCATATGTGATAAAAAGAAAGCCAGAAGAAGCGCATACACGCGCGAAACGGCTGTTGCTTATTTGCTGCTGTATCTGCAACCCTTGCACCCCCCTCCTGCCATGGAATAAAGTAACCTGCCTATCAACGGTGAGTGCCGCTCGTTTTGTTTTCTTTTTCTTTTTATCACATAGACTCCAAAAAAAAGAACAAACAATTTGCTGCTCCAATGGTATATCACCAATACAACATATAAACATAGCGAAAATCCAACAGTGTTATGTTAGTATTATAAAGTACAGGAGGCTAAATCAAAATCTCAAAGCAAACAAGAAAAGAGTAAAACAAGAGGCATATTGTATCAGAAGTATTACCTTATGTCTCAAAAGCGATGTATAGTCGTTGGTGGTACAGGGGAGACTGGCTTTGAGGCGCTAGTTATAGTGAATATTTATCGCGCACTGGTTGGCGTCTGACGTCACTGTAAAGCGCCTTGTATTTGGAATGCAATGTATTTGGAACGCAAGTGGAACGCAGAACAGACCGCGCGCATACATATGACGTCACTCTCGTGCGTCTGGAGCCAAGTGGAACGCAAAACGCTCTATTTGCCAGAATTAACCTCTAGATCACCAACGAACCATCATGTTCATCAATAAATGGAGTTATAACAGTAACAAAGTTTCAAATTATAACATCTCATCTAGGACAATAACAATTAAGATAAAGATTAATCGAGTAATATGAACAGAAACGTATGATGGTATGTCGCTCTATATACAGTAGGTCTTCACAGATATCCGATATTCCACTACCAATCTTCATAGATATTTTAAATAGTATATATAATATATATTTCTTGAGTTAAATACTGTCAATCCTCTATTGCTTGGCATTTCAGAATAGCAGTCATCATCCGTCATATTAGACAATCATGATTAGTTGCAGAGTTGGATATAGACAAGATTAGTACGTGTTAGAACAAAAGATAATAAAGTAATAAGCATACCTAAACCTACGCTTCAACGTGTCTAGATGAGGAAAGAAATAAAAATAAAGAAATTAAGGATTAAAACTTTTTGCGAATTTTTTTTTGATTGATAATAACATAAGGATAGTCGTAGCAAGCATTATTCGAAAAGACCTTGCATAAACATACTGTATTCATAATAATAAATCAAAGTCACGGTTCAGTCCATATGGTGAAATCGTTTTGAGCTCATAGATCCAGAAGGACTCTCTTTTTTGTAATAGAAGCTTACGGTTGCCACCACGTCTTGGCATAGGTACATGATCTATAATTTGAAATTGTAACTGGCTGACGGTATGATGCATTTGCAAAAAATGATGGGGAATAGGAAGTTCTGATTTTTTACATCTAATATCGGACTTATGCTTACTTATCCTATCACGGATAGATTGAGAAGTTTCGCCAATGTAGGCCTGGCCACAGGGGCATTTAATCATATAGACGACGTATGATGTTGCACAAGTATAGTATCCTTTAATATTGTAGATTTTGCCAGAATGAGGATGAGAAAAGGTGTTGCCTTTTTTAACATTAGTACATTGGGCACAATTCAAACATGGAAATGTACCATTTTTCAAATTTAGGTTTAAATGAGCCTACATCGGCATGTACTAAAGAATCTTTTAGATTTCGTGGTCGCTTGTAGCACATTCTCATAGGATAGGAGAATTCCGAAATGTCTGGATAAAATTTATTGAGAAGGGGCCAGTGTTTACGAATAATTTGGTGTATCTTGGGTACAAATGAATGATACGTAGTAATAAATGGTAGACGTGGGGAAGAAACAGGTTTAATCGATATATCTGTACTAGTAGTTACTTTTTTAAGCTCAGTGTCTAGGAGTGATTGTGGATAACCGCGTGCGAGAAATCTTTGAGACATTTCTTGTAGACGAGTCTCCCTAGTGTGGGGCTCACTCACGATTCGCTCGACCCTCATAAATTGGGATTTAGGCAACGATATTTTTGTATTACGAGGATGGTTGCTCGAAAAAAGAAGAAGAGTATTTCTATCGGTTGGCTTTTTATAAAGATCTACAGTAAATCTGCCATCCGAATTTTTTGTTATTGCCGTATCCAAAAAATGGACCGTATGTTCACTAATAGTAGTAGTGAATTTTAGGTCAGGTATGATATTGTTCAAAAAATGAAAAAATTGATCGAACGAATCGTGAGTGCCTTCCCACACCAGGAAGATATCGTCAATATAACGACGCCAAATTTTACAATGTTGTTTGAAAGTTGAATGGGAGTATACATATAGTGTCTCAAAATTTGCCATATAGGCATTTGCATATGGGGGGGCTACGTTAGCCCCCATTGCTGTGCCCTTTCCGCTGAATATAGTAATTGTCGCCAAACATAAAATAATTACGTCGTAACACCAACTGTAATAATTCAATACAGAAATTCTGTTGGTCGAGAGATAATTGCGAAGATTGAAGTAAATTGGATACAGCCTGTACTCCCCCATCATGAGGTATGGAGGTGTACAGGCTGCTCACATCCAATGTAACAAGTAGAGCCTCATCTGGCAGTGGGCCAATTTTAGAAACAATGTTTAGAAAATGACTTGTATCTAACAAGAAGGAATCCGTTTTTTTGATCAATGGGGTTAAAATTTTCTCAAGATAGATAGATAAAGGGGATAGTAATGAATTGGTAGAGGCCACAATTGCTCGACCAGGTGGCTGTTTTGATTTTGATTGGGTCTTTGATTGGGTCTTTCGATTAGTTTCCATGATATATGATATATGATATAGATTTGATTAGACTCCTCCTCCTGCTCATATTTTCTTTTATTTATTTTTTCTTTTTCTTATTATTACTTCTATTTTCTTTCTTCTGTTCCTTGGCAGACTAACCCACCCCTGTGGCGTATTACTTTATAACATTTGTATACAAATGTAGACTATTCTTCTTGAATCATTCCTATATTTAACGTTAACTAACATTTGACTGTTGTAAAATAAAATATATATATATATTTTTTGTCTATAGGCCGTGATCAAGGTCCAGGTTGGACCGAAACGTTGGCCCTACTCTTCTGTTATACAAATACTAAGTTGGTGTTTACAACATAATAAATTCTATTCTACTGAACGTCATATGAGTGTGCCGTGGATTTATATTTTATTTGATATAGTGACGTGACTGTCCCTCCATTGAGCACCTCCTTCGGGGTCTTATACTCCACCTATAATAACGGAGTGCCTTCCAAATTTTTTTTTCAATGATTCTCTGCTATGACATGAAGCCTGAATCTCTGCTAAGGGACCTCTCTCCTCTGTCTGAGCCTAAATATCTGACAATGGACTGTACCAGTTTTGGCTGACATGAAGCCTGATTCTCTGCTATGGGACCTCTCTCCAATTGATATTGGTTAATTTTTATTTATTTTATTTTTATTCATTTCCCTATCCACATTTGTTTGCAGGGGATTTAACTACGTTTTGCTGCATTTTGCAGCCCTCTAGCCCTTCCCTGGGCTGTTTTACAGCCTTTTTAGTGCCGAAAAGTTTGGGTCCCCATTGACTTCAATGGGGTTCGGGTTCGGGACGAAGTTCGGGTCGGGTTCGGATCCCGCACCCGAACATTTCCGGGAAGTTCGGGCGAATTTCTCGAACCCGAACATCCAGGTGTTCGCTCAACTCTATATGTTAAAGATAATACAAACTGATCCGTTCTGAAAGGATGCAAACGGTTGTATTATCTGAACGGATCCGTCCATGATGGATCTGCATAAAACGCGAGTGTGAAAGTAGCCTAAGCTGGCAGATATCCAGCATTAATGATATACTGACCAAACGGTCTCTCACACCTAACTAACCCAGGACATTGTTACCTCCTACCCTGTAACAATCTATTTAATTGTTGCACTGTGTATTCGACCTGGCAATAACAAATCTAGTCAACACATTAGGCAACAATTGTTCCTTGTTTGTATGTATGTGTGTTGACACAATCCCCTGTTTTTAATAGCTTCAATAAAATATATTAGTTTTAGCACCTGACCTTTCTGTGATATTAGTTATAGTGGAGACGTTTACTGATCATAATTTTTTAGAGCAGTGAATTTTTTGATCTCTTTAGGACACCATGCATGTGGAACCTGCATTCCCTGAATTTAATGGAGGGCATTGTGGCACCCTAAGGCACCTTGCAGACTAGCGTGTCCGGATAAGGTCCGGATGCATTGCGGCAAACCCGCGTGAGTAGGTACGCAATTGCAGTCAGTTTTGACTGCGATTGCGTTCCGTTGTTCAGTTTTTATCTCGTGGGTGCAATGTGTTTTGCACGCGCGTGATAAAAAACTGAATGTGGTACCCAGACCCGAACTTCTTCACAGAAGTTCAGGTTTCGGTTCAAGGTTGTGTGGATTGTATTATTTCCCCTTATAACATGGTTATAAGGGAAAATAATAGCATTCTGAATACAGAATGCATAGTACAATAGGGCTGGAGGGGTTAAAAAAAAACAAAAAATAATTTAACTCACCTTAATCCACTTGTTCGCGCAGCCGGCATCTCTTCTGTCTTCTTCTTTGAGGAATAGGACCTTTGATGACGTCACTGCGCTCATCACATGGTCCATCACATGATCTTTTACCATGGTGATGTATCATGTGACGGACCATGTGATGAGCGCAGTGACGTCATTAAAGGTCCTTTTCCTGTGCACAGCAAAGAAGAAGACAGAAGAGAAGCCGGGCTGCGCGATCAAGTGGATAAAGGTGAGTTATATTATTTTTATTTTTTTTTAACCCCTCCAGCCCTATTGTACTATGCATTCTGTATTAAAAATGCTATTATTTTCCCTTATAACCATGTTATAAAGGAAAATAATAATGATCGGGTCCCCATCCCGATCATCTCCTAGCAACTATGTGTGAAAATCGCACCGCATCTGCACTTGCTTGCGGATGCTTGCGATTTTCACGCAGCCCCATTTACTTGTATGGGGCCTGCGTTGCGTCAAAAACGCACAAAATAGATCATGCTGCGATTTTCACGCAACGCACAAGTGATGCGTGAAAATCGCCGCTCATGTGCACAGCCCCATAGAAATGAATGGGTCCGGATTCAGTGCGGGTGCAATGTGTTCACATCACGCATTTCACCCGCGCGGAAAACTCGCTCATGTGAAAGAGGCCTAAGAGGTTTGATATGGTGTGGGCTCAGCATGCATGTGGAACCTGCATTCCCATAATTTAATGGCCAATATAGCACCAGTATTTAGTGTAGGTTCCTGTCCTAAAGAGATCGCCTTGACGCTGGCAGGCAGGCACAAATAAATTTGTACAAAATGTATTTGCCAAGAATCTCACATTTATAATGTAGTATTAGCAGATTTTCTACAATAGTGCCAGTGAGTATGGCACTATTGTATTTACTTTATTATTTGTGTTTGCAGAGCGCTGTTGCACTGTTTCTTTTTTTGCAAATAGATTTAAAATTTTGTTTGTTAACCCTTGCTGTATTACAGAAAAATGTTTTATTAAAATGGAAAATCTGCCAAAATGTAATCTCCATTTTCCTTTAATTCTTGTGGAACACCTAAAGGGTTAACAAAGTTTGTAAAATCAGTTTTAAATAACTTGAGGGGTGTAGTTTGTAAAATGTGGACATTTATGGGTGGTTTCTATTATGTAAGCCCCACAAAGTGACTTCATAACTAAACAGTTCCTTAAAAAAGTGGGTTTTAGAAATTTTCTTAAAAATTTTAAGAATTGCTTCTAAAATTCTAAGACTTCTAATGTCTTAAAAAATAAAATGAGATTTACAAAATAATGGCAACATAATGTAGACATATGGGGAATGTTAAGTAATAAATATAGGCATCACTATCTGTTTTAAAAGCAGAGAAATTGTAACAAAAGCCAACAGTGGTGGGTATACCCCCCCCACAAAAAATGTCAGTGTCTCAATAAGACTACTTTCAGACTTGCGTTTGGGGTTCCGCTTGTGAGATCCGTTTGAGGGCTCTCACAAGTGGCCCCGAACTGATCCGTTCATCCCCAATGCATTCTGAATGGATAAGGATCCGTTCAGAATGCATCAGTTTGGCTCCGTTCCGCCTCCATTCCGCTCTGGAGGCGGACACCAAAACGCAGCTTGCAGTGTTTTGGTGTCCGCCTGGCCGCGCGGAGCCAAACGGATCCGTCCTGACTTGCAATGCAAGTCAATGGGGACGGATCCATTTGACGTTGACACAATATGGTGCAATTGCAAACGGATCCGTCCCCCATTGACTTTCAATGTAAAGTCAGGAGTCCCTATTAATATACCATTGGATCGGAGTTTTCTCCAATCCTATGGTATATTTTAACTTGAAGCGTCCCCATCACCATGGGAACGCCTCTATGTTAGAATATACCATCGGATTTGAGTTAGATCGTGAAAACTCAGATCCGACAGTATATTCTAACACAGAGGCGTTCCCATAGTGATGGGGACGCTTCAAGTTAGAATATACTAAGATTGGACATAACGGCCCCCTGCTGCCTGGCAGCACTGATCTCTTACAGGGGGCTGTGATCCGCACAATTAACCCCTCAGGTGCCGCACCTGAGGGGTTAATTGTGCGTATCATAGCCCCCTGTAGGAGATCAGGTGCTGCCAGGCAGCAGGGGCCAGACCCCCCTCCCTCCCCAGTTTTAAATTCATTGGTGGCCAGTGCGGCCCCCCACCCTCCCCAGTATTAAATTCATTGGTGGCCAGTGCGGCCCCCCCTCCCCAGTATTAAATTCATTAGTGGCCAGTGCCGCCTCCCTCCCCAGTATTAAATTCATTGGTGGCCAGTGCGGCCCCCCTCCCTCCCCAGTATTAAATTCATTGGTGGCCAGTGCGGCCCCCCTCCCCAGTATTAAATTCATTAGTGGCCAGTGCCGCCTCCCTCCCCAGTATTAAATTCATTGGTGGCCAGTGCGGCCCCCCTCCCTCCCCAGTTTAATCGCTAGGGCTCCGATCGGTTACCATGGCAGCCAAAATGCTACTGCAGTCCTGGCTGCCATGGTTACTTAGCAATTTTAGAAGCATTATACTTACCTGCGCTGTCTGTGGCCGGCCGGGCGCTCCTCCTACTGGTAAGTGAAAGGTCTGTGCGGCGCATTGCTTATAGCACAGACCTTTCACTTACCATTAAGAGGACAGCGCAGGTAAGTATAATGCTTCTAAAATTGCTAAGTAGCGTCTTGGCTGCCATGGTAACCGATCGGAGCCCCAGCGATTAAACTGCCACCAATGATGGGGGGGGGGATTTTAATTAGGGGGGGGGAGAGGGGAGGCCGCACTGGCCACCAATGAATTTAATACTGGGGAGGGAGGAAGGGAGGTTGGGGGGGCCGCACTGGCCACCAATGAATTTAATACAGGGGAGGGAGGGGGGCCGCACTGGCCACCAATGAATTTAAAACTGGGGAGGGAGGGGGGTCTGGCCCCTACTGCCTGGCAGCACCTGATCTCTTACAGGGTGCTATGATACGCACAATTAACCCCTCAGGTGCGGCACCTGAGGGGTTAATTGTGCGGATCACAGTCCCCTGTAAGAGATCAGGTGCTGCCAGGCAGCAGGGGGCAGTTATGTACACAGTTCTTAGTATATTCTAACTTGAAGCGTCCCCATCACCATGGGAACACCTCTGTGTTAGAATATACTGTCGGATCTGAGTTTTCACAATGTGAAAACTCAGATCTGAAAAAGCTGTTATGCAGACGGATCCGTTCTGAACGGATACAAGCGTTTGCATTATAGGTGCGGATCTGTCTGTTCAGATACCAGACGGATCCACACCGAACGCAAGTGTGAAAGTAGCCTAACTTGTCAAGTGGCCTTAAGCATCAATTACAGCTTGACAACGACGGCTCATGCTGTTCAGAAATCGACTTATTGTCTGCTGAGGCATAGCATCCCACTATTCTTGAAGGGCGGCCCTCAAGTCATTGAGGTCCTGGAGTACAGAGAAACAAGCCTCTATATGGCTAGTCAGCTGATCCCATAGGTTTTCAAGGGGATTCAGATCTGGAGAAAGTGCAGGCCACTCCATTTGAGGTACCCCAGTCTCCAGCAGCCGTTCCCTAATGATGCAACCTCGATGAGCTGGCGCAGTCGTCCATGAAGATGAAATTAGATCTGTGTTGTTCATGCAGAGGCACAATGACTGGATTATTGATTTTATTTAAAGGGTTTCTGTCATGAGAAATAACGTTATGTAGCTGAGTGACATTAGCGATGCGCTGTCAGCAGAACATAACAGTATGACTTATAACTCCCTGCCTGCCGCTGGTCTCTTAAAATAAAGACTTTTATAATATGCTAATGAGCCTCTAGGTGCTAGTGGGGCATTGCTGCAGCACCTAGAGGCTTCGTCTTCTCACCCTTTGGCACGGCATGTACAGTTGATTGACATCCGAGTTCTCAGTGTCCCGTAAATCCCACGCCTGCGCCGTTCGTTTAGAATTCGGCGCAGGCACTGTGAGTGAAGGACGCGCTCCTGCTGCTGGCTTCCTTCCTTTGGCGCAGGCGCAATGAGGAAGCCGGCAGCAGGAGCGCATCTGTCACTCACTGCGCCGAATACTAAACGGGGCAGCGCAGGCACGGGATTTAAGGGACACTGAGGAAAGACAATTCATGCTGAACAGAAATGATGGCCGCCAACGGTGTTGGAGACGTCAATGATGGTGCTATTCATCAGCCACTTTTTGCCACCAGATGAGCCTTGGGTCGTGTGTCTAGTCAATACAGAACTGAACTAACTTGACGTCCAAGGCTATGAGCTGTGCGCTACGATTGGCCAGTGCTGCAGCAAGGGACAACCCTAATACAAAAACTCTGCCCCGTACAACAGAGGGAGCTGCATACACCGGAGCCTATACCGGGCGAACGGAGCTGCACCCAGACATACTAGTAAGTGCAGGGGGACCCCTGGGCGCCGCTCTGCCCACTGATATAGTTCATTTTTTAAACTAGTGAAAGGTACTCTTTAAGGGGAATAAAAAATTTCTTCCCGACTCCAATCGGGCAATCAGAATAACTCCCCGGATCAATGACCTCTCTCTAGTAGCTATATACTATAATATTATTACACTCCAGAAATACATCCAGGCCCCTCTTGAATTCCTTTATTGTACTCACCATCACCACCTCCTCAGGCAGAGAGTTCCATAGCCTCACTGCTCTTACCGTAAAGAATTCTCTTTTATGTTTGTGTACAAACCTTATTTCCTCCAGACACAGAGGATGTCCTCTCGTCACAGTACTGGGGATAAATAGATGATGGGAGAGATCTCTGTACTGTCCCCTGATATATTTATACATAGTAATTAGATCTCCCCTCAGTCGTCTTTTTTTCTAAAGTGAATAACCCTAATGTTGATAATCTTTTAGGGTACTGTAGTTGCCCCATTCCAGTTATTACTTTAGTTGCCCTCCTCTGAACCCTCTCCAGCTCTGCTATGTCTGCCTTGTTCACAGGAGCCCAGAACTGTACACAGTACTCCATGTGTGGTCTGACTAGTGATTTGTAAAGTGGTAGGACTATGTTCTTATCACGGGCATCTATGCCCCTTTTTGATGCAACCCATTATCTTATTGGCCTTGGCAGCAGCTGCCTGACATTGGTTTTTACTGCTTAGATTGCGGTTTATTAAAATTTCCTAGGTCCTTTTCCAGGTCAATGTTACCCAGTGTTTTACCATTTAGTATGTACCGGTGACTTGCATTATTCCTTCCCATGTGCATAACCTTACATTTGTCAGTGTTAAACCTCATCTGCCACTTCTCTGGCCAAGCCTCCAATTTATCCAGATCCCTCTGTAGTAGTATACTGTCCTCTTCCGTGTCTATTACTTTACACAGTTTAGTGTCACCTGCAAAAATTGATATTTTACTGTACAAACCTGTTAGACTTAATGTTACCGAGTTGAAATTCAAGCATAGACTTAGTGGTGCTTCAGCCAATGCAATTGTTGTTGTGCATGGGACATCAATCACCCCATCCAATCCCAAACTGTCTTGATGGGGGAGAGATCTGGAGATCAAGCTGGCCAAGGGGAGCTGTTGAATACCACCTGGATCACCACCCTGGTTGTTTTATCCATGATCAAATACAACTAGGAGTTTATACTTTCGCAATCTCTGCTCATTTACATTAGGTTTTTAGGCATTTATTTTCTGGTAGGGGTGTACAGTGTAGATCTATATTTATATATGAAATCAGCTGTATAGTTTTAATGGTAGGCCTTTCAAGGTAGCCGTGGAATATAAAGGCGTTTGGCATGTTTCACATCTATTCAGTTGGTATATTGCCAGGTTCCGATTAGCTTGTTGCAAGTTGATTCAGAGGAAGGCAAAAAAAAAAAAACCCTGTAGGGTAGAAGCAAAGTTTCCTAATTTTAGGGGAAAATTCCTTCCCAACTCTCATCAAGCAGTCAGAATACTCCCTGGATCAACAACTCTTCTGTAGAAAACTAATAACTATAAACCTGTAATATTATTACTCTCCAGAAATACGTCCAGGCCCCTCTTGAACTCTTTTAGTGAACTCACCATCACCACCTCCTCAGGCAGAGAGTTCCATAGTCTCACTGCTCTTACCGTAAAGAATCCTTTTCTATGTTTGTGTACAAACCTTCTTTCCTCCAGACGCAGAGGATGTCCCCTCGTCACAGTCACCGTCCTGGGGATAAATAGATGATGAGATCTCTGCACTGTCTTGGAATTTCGATTTTGAGGAGCGTATGTACATGCAGGACGTATAGAAGAACAAGACGCTTATAACTTAGTGTAATACATTTATTTACAGAATAGCAAAAGAACATCACATTTAGTGCAAATGCAACTAATGATATTAAGATTTATATATTATTTTGTAAACGTCCCATAAGCCTTTGTAAAATAAAGCTTTTAAATTCAGCACTTTAAACGCTGGACAGGTTTGCAATGTATTATGGTTGAACGCACTGCAGGCTTTTTCATCACTGAAAGTGCCAATGTCCATGATACAACCAAATACAACTTGCATGTTCATCATCCATTATTTAGACTTAGAACATTGTTTTCATACCAAGATAAGTAGCCTTTCCAAAAAAATTTATTTAATACAAAAACACAAGACTCCTTTAAAATATTTGTCTAGATTTCTAGTTTCTGGTCATCTGCTCATTACCACGTAGGCACTTCTTCTGGATCATTCCTTGAACAGAGCTTTTTAGTGGTAAGGCAATATAGATATATATTTATATATATTGTTATGTGCGTTGTATACAATTAAAAGCAATTAACAAACTATCCCACACTAAGCTTCCGGGGACAGTCCCTCCACAGCACAAAAAGCCTGCGGGTCGTTGTTTATAAAGGTTTTTTTTGTTTTTGTTTTTTACACTGCTCCAATTATATACATCTTTTTCCATATACTCATTGTAGCTTATAAAAATGTTAATCATTCGGCAAGTGACACCAATCTATATACTATAAATCTATTATAACAGATGCACAAGACAGATATGAATCAATGGAACATAGGAGTCAGCTGAGATTCCCAACCATACTTGCGAAAACCGGGGCAGGGGGGTAAATATATGGTGGACGGCGACAGTGATCAAAATGAAAAAACAGTGTGTGAAATTGTGGGCTATAACTATATAATTGATTGTAACGATTTTCAATGATCACATGTCTGATTTGCCAACTTTTTGAAATCAGGATCTCACATCAGAATCAGGATCTCGCATCTTGAGATTGGAATCACACATTCCCAACTATATGATTTTTGAAGACTGTCTGCAGCAAGGCTCAGGAAGCAGCTCACTATGTGACAAAACTTTTTGGATAACGTATTTGAATAGGAGCCACGGTCCACAGATTTATGAAAAAGTCCATAAGAAAAACTGGTCATGCCAACCATTGACAGAGCAGCTTTCACTTTTCAAAAGCACTGCAAGAAATGAAAGCCGTCACATGATTGCTTGCTATGGACAGTTTTTCTTTCAGACCGTTTAAGTCTCCTCCAATCTTTAAAAAAACTAAAACAAAACAGCCACCAGACTTGTGTAACCAGGCCCCTAATCAAATCCCACTGAAGATTGTCACTGAAGAGGGAGTCAAAAAACGAACTAGAGATCTTGTGCAAAATTCACAGCTTTCCCCTTTAACTGTGCAGTGAACGAAAATAGGACTGTGGATATTGCACTCAGTAGAGGGTGGCATTGTGTTATATACAGCCCAATTGGCCTGAAGGTCTGAAGAGGTTCATAAAAAATATGATAAAATATGCCACACGCTATGAAATACTCAGGAACAGTTTACATAGAACAATGCTGTAATACGAAGTCTCTGGGTATTAAAAAAACAAAAAAACAACTGAAGTGCCGTTCATTATTGGAATTAATAACCCCCGGCCTGTAGGTGGCAGCCATTCAAATGTACCTATTGCCTATACACGGATGGAGGCACGTATATCGTGATCCGAGCCAAGCCATTCATTGGGAGGCATGAAGCACTAATGTTTCCCTCCACCAAAATGGCGGCCTCCAATGTGTCTAAGATAGATACATTCAGAGCTGTTCTACCGCTAGAAGTATGATGTAAGACAGTACAAAGTCACATCAGAGATCGAAGCTTCAGCAAAACACAGCATCCCAAAAAAAAAAAAAATGGACAGCCTGCACACCCCCAAAAAAGACAACAAGACATCTGGAGAGGACACCATTTATGTTGACTAGATCCATAGATCTTGTCTAAGAGCGATTGTGAAATTTCTGGATCAAGTTACAGAACACTTTTTTTTTTTTTTTTTTTTCTTTGCTCGAAGTTATGAACACAACTTAAAAAACAAATAGAAATATAGAGATTTCTGGAAAAAAATAAAGCTTTCTTAGAATTTTTTGTTTTTTGTTTGTTTTGCAAAGCTCCATCAGACTTCAAGTCTTCATTGGAGTTGCAAACAGAAAGGCAAAGCCATAGCTTAAAACAGCCCTCAGTTATTACCATCACAACAGCTAGCCACAAGCTAGCACAAAAAGGATAAAAAGGAAAAAAAATAAAGTTCTGAAAGCAAAAAACAAACCAACCCTCCCCCATACTCATCCACCCACCCAACAACTCTCTAACAACCTTGAAAATGCCACATGTTTCTGTGCATAACCCTCTCCATGGCCAGAAACACAAGACCGTTATGGCTTCATTATTTTTTCAGGCCTACGGTAGGTATGTCGTTTTCTGGTTGTAGAAAATGAAAGCCTCCATCCTTAGGGAATTCCTTTCCTGTGGCCCTTCAAAGCAAGCAAATCGAAAAGAACGGAAAGAAAACATAACCATGTTCTTTAGTATGTGAATACAATTTGTACATGAATCCAGAAAGTAGTAGAAGTCCAATAGTGTTTGATGTTCAGTCTCCTCAAGGTAACGCCTCCAATACATAAAAAGGCTTTGGATCATGAACCCCATCTTGAAGGTGTAAAATCAAGGCTTGATCCAACGTGGAATGTTCATACCGCATCTTCATTTCACTGCGGGAGAAGACAGGACCATTAGGCTAGTTTCACAATAGCGGCAAGGAACTCCAGCAGGCTGCTCTGGCGGGTGAACAGCCTGTCTGATCCGTGCTGCCGCTAGTGCACGTGTGCCACTGGACTGCTGCTCCGGCCCCATTGACTCTAATGGGGCGGGCCGGAGTTCCGGGGGCAGCACGGCAAACATGCCGAGAGGCGGTTGGAATAAAACTAAGACCTGTCGTAGTTTTATTCCGGCTGCCTCTCGGATGTTTGCCGCGCTGCCCCCGGAACTCCGGCCTGCCCCATTAGAGTCAATTTTGGCCGGAGCGGCAGTCCAGGGGTATGCGTGCACTAGCGACAGCACGGATCAGACAGGCTGTTTACCTGCCGGAGTTCCTTGCCGCTAGTGTGAAAGTACCCCGAGTATGAAGAGAAATTATAAAGCATCCTGCAACGTATGCCATAAATAACTAGAGCAGTGCTGAAGCCAATCTGTCAGTATTAACAGCATTTAAAAACTTTCTTTACGGCAGCCACATGGGCCATAGTCACAGTGGTCAGGAGGGGACCTCAGTGATTTCTATGGGAGGGTTTTCTAGGCATGCTCTGTGCAGAGGTCATTGCATAAGGAAGAATAGAGAAGTTCTGATAATCGCCTATTGTGAATGGAGGATCCTGTCTTACCTATACAAAGAGGTGGTATCATTACAGGCAGGATGAGTTAACTGCAGTAAAGTGATCTGCACGCACCAAGAAGTGGCACCTATTATTAGGCCTAGTGGCCAATGTGAAAATTGCAGGGTTTTATGGGTTTTGTTTAAATATAGGCATTGACATGGAAAATTAAAAATATAGTGGATTGTATATAGTGGATTATTTTCTATTTTAGCATTGTATTTTATGATTAATTGAAGTGTTTTATGATTGGGTAATATCTTACCATTTCAATTATTTATTTTAGGGCAATATTATTGTTACAGTGAGGTCAATAAATATCGAATCTTATCATATCCATATTGTGTGTGATCCCGTATGTAGAGAGTGCCCCTCTTATTTCATACAAATATTCTCTCTTTATATATAGGCCTGGGGTGAGGCCTCTAGAGGTGAGCACCTCTTATCCAAAATGGGGACACAACCAAATGGAATGGAATGTATCCTGGTGCATTCCGTTCAGTTCTGTCCCCATTGACAATGAATGGAGACAAAACGGAAGTGTTTTCCCCTCTATTGAGATCCTATGACTGATCAATAGTGGAAAGGGAAAGCGCAGGTGTAAAAGTAGCCTTAATAGGTCATTTTCTGATGACACATCCCCCCTGCTCAGTGTAGGTCTGACTCTCTGCACCCTTGCAGAGAAGTTTAAAGAGCTCGCCTCGTTGTTTACCTCGCTCCGTCTACCTGCACTCAATCTCCTGGAAGTTGCATGTACATGAATCTCACTGCTATGAACTCATGAGACATCACTACTTCAACTTCCAAAACACATAGGGGCAGAATTATCAAAAATGGCTTACTTGCCCATAGCACCAAACCAAAGGGGCTCTGAAAAATAAAAGGTGGAATCTGATTGGTTGCTATGGGCAACTAAGCCAGTTCCGATAAATCTCTATTTTCCTTTAAGATGACATCCACATCTGTGACCGAGGATCCATTAGGGGCCTCCACTGCATATCTTGACAAAAAAAGCTGAGTAGCTGAGCCATGCAACTTTGTGATAATAAGTCTATTACAAACTTTCTTCAACAAGCGAGTTTAGTGTAATTAAGGTGGGTTTGTGGGACCTGCAGAGTCCCGAAATACCCCATTAACAGAGGTGTACTGGTTCAGAACCTTCTTCTCATGGCCAGAGTAAAGAAGTGGTTAGAAAGAGTCTTTTCCTGTGGGGGACCTTGTACTATATACTACAGAGAAGTCCCATAGTCAAGCTTTTATACCTACCAGATAGTTTCTTGCAATGTATAAATCCAAACAGAGGACATGACTATCCCTTTAACTACAACAGCGAAATTAATGTAACTCTCCTCTTACCTGGCAAATTGTTAGAAAAGTATAGGCTTGCCTGAGGTCTTCTCCTGCACATATGTAGTAAACCTTTTAAGAAATTTGGGGTACTCCCGTTTGGCCACTGCTCGGAGAACAGAGGCAGGAGCCCACCCTCCAGGATTCACTAAATAAAAAAAATAATAATAAAAAAAACATTTTCAAAAAGTCCATGTACATTACTCATCAGTTACCATGACAGCAGACATTTTACAGAATATATACTCGAGCAAAAAAATAAAAAATAAATAAATAAATTTGGATCTCACCATTAGCGACATATGTAATTTTGCATTGAATGTTGTCTCTGCTGATTTCTTTGTTGCCCTCTGGTGGACTAAATAGTGTCTGACAGATCATGGCGATATTGATTTTGGCACGAACACACCGGTTAAGCTAACACACAAAAGAAACATACAAGTTTAAATGTCGTGTATGAAATAATATATCTACACTTAAAAGGGAAATTCCCATCTCAGACAATGGGGGCATGTCGCTAGAAAATGCCACCACTGTCTGATTCACTTTGTAAACTGAAGTGAATGGAACTGATGGCTGCGAAAGCAAGGTGGGCTCCCATATATTTCTAGCAGGCCAATGGAAATAGCCGAGCCAACGCTGGAGAGTGGCAGCGTATGCGCGGTGTACCCTCCTTCACTTTGCCGGCTCAATTTACGAGATAATTGAGAGCCCCAAACACTTTTCAGTGGCTGCCTGAGTTTTCATATAAACAGTCTAAAATAACAAAAGAAGCAAAACCCTTTCTCTGCAGCTGTGACATCCGGTATACTGCTGAGGCCAGTGATGGCTGCACAGTGACCTGTGTACACTGAACATCACTGCTGCAACCAGGAAGATGCCATCAGCGGACGGGAGAATCGGAACGCAGGGCTGGATGTTATTTTGCACCACTTACAGAGGCTCCCTGAGTTTTTATTTAATTTGGACAACCCCTGGTGACAGATTTCCTCTGTGTGTAATGTAAGTAATTACAGTTCTTCTGGAAAAACAGTCCATTGCTCATGAGTATTTCAGATTTAGAGCGCCTTTATGACAGTAAACCCTAAAGCTAGTGTGAACAGAGCCTAAATGCTATAGGCTTAGTATAAACTACATCCAGAGAAATAATATACTTACAGGAGCATTGTCATGGTCCACTGAAAAGTTGCACACAATCCAAGTGTCCGTTTCATTCTCACTAGCAGCTGGTATCACACGGATTGCAGATAAATACAAGACGTCGCGCTGAGAAGCTGGCCACACTCTCTGTAACCAACCACAAAACAGTCAAACAACGCAGAAACCCCAAGTAACGAACAGAGGCTATGGCCCAAGCATCATTAGCCCGCTCATCGGACTGTGGGTTAAGCAGGCTCTTAAAGGGACAAGTAAACCTTCAGAGGATAGGCCATTAATATAGTACCCTTGGAAACCCCTTTAAAGGGGTTATCTAAGTTATGGGGAAAAAATTAAAACCTCAAAACTCATCAGGACTTACTTATACATTGCATTGAAAAAACAGTCACATGATCATCTCCTAGCTCACACAGACAGATCCTCCGGTCACATTTTTATAACAATTTTTTTTAAATTATGTGTATCTAAGCTATATTATATATAGATACAGATATAGCTTAGATACAGATATAGCTATATCTATATGATGGACAATTATTTACTTTTTGTGTCCTGGGGGTGGTATTAGGAGTGTAATGTGGACTTGTTGAGGGGGCCTGGGCTCTAATAACGATCCCCAGATGTGGGAGGGGAACGGGTAAACTGGCCCAAGGAAGTGAGGGAAGGAGCCAGACACATACGCTGCTTCCGAAGCAATCACCACGGCTCTGGTAAGGATCGCGCATGCGTGATCGCTTACGATTGCCGAGGCTGTGTGAGGAGAGCGAGAGAGGGGCGGGCACCGAAGGCTCTGACGTCTCGATTACCGAGCCGGGCCACTCCCTCAAGCAGGGAGAAGCTTGTAAACGAGACGTCAGCGCCTGAGCAGAGTTGATGACGTCGGGGGTCACATGACCCAAATCGTCAGCGGCGAAACAGGGCAAAATCAATAAAGTAAGTGATTTAGAAAAGTGTTTAATATAGTATAATAAAATAGCTCTTAGCATACATTTATATAACTCGGATAACCCCTTTAAGGCTTTGTTCACATCACATTTAGATCCAGAGTGTCCCTTTGGGCCAGTATATATATTTTTTTTAAACCACTCTAGAAGGTGATGTACACTTTTTTTTTTTTTACAAAGGGAGCTTATGGACTACATCCCATTGTGTGCTTACACAGTGGGATGCAGTGCTGCCTTCCTTCAGATGTATACTTCAGCATATCCTAGGCTCTAAACATTATGTGAACAGACCCTCACTTGCACAGAAATGGAAGGACATACCTTGTGCGTCTGGTATACAATGATTGAACTTGGAGATAGTTTTTCAACAACGTGGAAGTTTTCAATAGTTGCTGTTGAGACATAAGAAAAACACAAGTGAGCAAAATCAAAAGGAAAAAAAAATGCAAACATCATACTCGCATAATTGGGCACTAGAAAAAGCTTACTCTCCCAGTCGTTGCGTACGTCAACATTCCAAAAGTGCTGGCACACCTCATGTCCCGTGACTCCTTTCACAGAATGAGTAGCCTTCAGGGGGTCAAGAACGATGCCGTTTTCTTCCACTTCCCTTCTATAAACCTGAAAAGATCATATGTGTCATACACCAGCATGTGGAGGCAGTATAGGCATTTATCTTATGCCGGTCTCGATATACTGAAGAGACAAGCAAAGGGCAAATTATTCCTTTACCTTCATTTCTCCTTCTTCTACTACAAGCTGCCAGTTGGCATCTCCACCCACATCTTGGAGTGAGTAGGTCATATGGTTATCTACCATCTCATCCACCTACAATAAAAAACAGAAAGCACTGCGGTCAGATTTTAGAACATTGCTATGCTTCCACAAGAAACTAACAACACTGTGCATTTAAAGGGGTTGTATCAATTAGTCTAGCTCCCATTCCTTCTTGATTATTTATTTATTTTAATTGACCTCATTTGCAGCTCTCTCTTATCCCCCATGCTTGAATCCTACTTCCTGGTTTGCCTTGTGTCTGCTGTGCCATCCTGTGTCCTGACATCAGCAGATCATGTGACATTAAACACTCCCCTTATTCTTAACAATGACAAGGCTTCAATGCAGGACGTAACCTTCAGCAACTGAATATCAAAACGGATTTGCCACAGGGTGCAATGGCAGGTGAATAACTTTTCGTTCAATGGTGGTATTTGGGGAAAGTGATATAACAACGATATCGGTTGGGTGAGATACATTATTAGTGGTACAACCCCTTTAAGCTTTAGAAACATCATCTGTGCATAAGGCCTCATGCACACAACAATATCCATTTTGTGGTCCGCAATACAAGGATGAGGTCAGTGCGTCTTTTTTTTTTTTTTTGAAGACCCATGGGTCTGTGGTCCGCATTTTGACATCCGTGTACGTTTTTTTTTTTTGTGGGTTCACAAAGACGAATGGGTCAAAAAATGAGGATCGGACACAGATCCAAAATACATTGTGTGCATGATGCCTAAGAAAAAGTAGTCATAACACATTAAAGCTCTTGTTCAAACATTCATTTGGCTCATCCGTCCCAAACCACAATACACAAGCATGTTTGGCTCCGCAACGTGTGCATGTGTTCTCAAAAGGGTGAGTGGAGTAAGCTTCTGTCTGACAACTCTGGCCATAGGTCTAGAAAACCGCATAGGATTTCAATGTTAGTAGATCCTGCATAGTATAGTGTATGGAAACTTAAAGGGGTTAAAAAAAAAACAAAAAAAAAAACCGCACATGCAACATATGGTCCGCTTGTGCAAGCATACAGTACCTGGCTGCCAAATCTGTGCTCATCAGAAGCACTGACTGGGTCATTTGAACGGCTGGGGGACTATTACAGATAAAAATAAAATAGGTGATAAAAAGTGAGGTTGGGTCCAACAGAATATAACTAATACATTATATCAACTGTACAAATTGTCAAAATGGATGCACTAGGCGGACACGTCTGATCCAATCGGCAACAGATCCCCTAATCTGTTACCGGTTCTAATTAATCAGTTTATTTTTTTTTATTTCATTAAAATAGTGCAGCAGGCCACAATAGTTTACCCAATGTAAATCCAACAGAACCTAGATAAGTCACCTCTACATGTACATACGCAGTCAGTACAGAAAATAACGGGCACTTTTATAGGACTTACCGCTCGAACAAATCTGTGATTTTCCACAGCAATTAATGCATCACTGGTTGGTAAAGATGAAGATAAGTGAGATCTCGTCTTTTCTGTCTGACACTAGAAGGGAAAGCGTTATGATTGACATTTGCACTTGATAAACGACCGCATTTATGTTAGAACTTTTTGATCTTTGTGGTTGGCTCAAAGGCAAAAAAAAAAAAGCGATCTGTGTCTCACTATGGTGTAATTTAGGGTACATTCACATGACCGTGTTTTGAAGTCCGCAAACCACAGATCCCAGCTGTGTGCCCACCGCAGACCCACTGACTTCAATGGGTCTGTAGCCCTCATGTTGCGGCAAAGTATAGGACATGTCCCATCGTTTGAGGCGTGGCCACATGGATGCAGAAGCACACAGAATAGCTTCCATGTGCCTCTGCATCCACGAGACTGCTGTAGAAAAGATGAGACATAAACCTATACTTTGCCGCAGCATGATGACTACAGACCCACTGAAGTCAATGTGTCTGCATCGTGATCCGCCGTGCACACTGCCTATATCCGTGTTTTGCAGATCCAGAGTTTTCGGACTGCAAAACACTTAGTCGTGTGTCTGCCCCTCGTCTCTACTCCAGCACCTAATCCTTATATTCAATCTCAGGTAGCCACTTACATCCGTCTCCATTTAGAAAACGACTCTTTTCCCCCTAGAGAACATATAGTATAGTTTATGGGTTCTAATTAGAGATGAGTGAATTGCAGGTTATGAAATTCGTTCACGCTTCGTTTGGTGGTAAAAGAAGAATTGCGTTATGGACCATAATGCAATTCTATGACGGAATGTCTTTAGAGGCATTCCGTTATAATAGAAGTCTATGGGCTGCAAAACAGATCCGTCCCGTTTCCGTTATGCAGAGGAGTCCTCTCCTGCATAAAGGAAATGGGACGGATCCGTTATGCAGGCCATAGACTTTATTATAACGGAATGCCTCTAAAAGGTATTCCGTCATAGAATTGCATTATGGTCCGTGGTAACGGAATCCATAATGCAATTCACATTTTACCAGTAAACGAAGCGTGAACGAATTTCAAAATATGAAATTCGCTCGTCTCCTATTCTAATGCTTTGTGTGAAAACATTTCTTTAGCAATGTTAAAAAAATAAAAATATTATTAATTATTACAGGGCTCCAGACAAAAAAAAAATCTCAAGCAGCCATTGGCTCCTAATCTGAAAAATTTAGGAGCCAAATGAATTTTTTAGTCGCCAAATGTAAAATACATATAATTATAATAAAAAATAAAAGACTTGTCTGGCTACAGTGCGGGGAAAGCGGACTGGGGTGACGTTACGCAGTCCGGCATGCTGCCCAGGTGTGGCATGGCACAGTAGGGCCCATCCCTTGCGGCTCTTCAGCGTACGGGGCCCCAGTGAACACTGAACAGACGCGTCCACTCTGGGGTTCACCTGAACCCCTACTTTTGTGTAAGAGCGGCTCAGCCCCAGCTCCGGCCCCAGCTGGCTGAGCAAGGCCTACAGCTGAGCCCATATCCGGTAGTTATCCAGGCAGTTAAAGAGAAGGGCAGACTTCATGGGCCCCCTTGTAGGGAGGCTTCCAGTAGGGCCCCTTGGGTTTGTAGTAGGGGGGCTGTAGCCGGTAAGTGGGCCCATAGTTTGGGAAGGGCGGATAGGGAGGGTGCATGATCAGAGTCCTGCAAGGAGCAGGTGGGCTGCGCGGCTGCCCCTTATATCAGCCTAACGTTACTTTAACGACCGGCAGCCTTAACACCTTCACTGCCAGCCACACCTGAGCCTCCCCAGCGTGGTGGCATCTCCGCATCGTAGGCTGTACAAATGGCAGAGTGCTCCCTCATACCGCTGCACGTGCGCCAACTGATGGAACTGGTCACAATCACACTTATCAGGCTCACACCAGAAAAGGTTCCCCCCCACTTTAGCATAAAATAGGAGATGTGCAGAGAAAGGTAGGTAGGTAGGTAGGCGGGGGGAATACTGGGCAGCAGCAGCCATTAGCAAGTGGTGAGGTGATCATCAGTCATCTCACCACTTGCTAATGTTAAGTATGTAAAGGGTTAATAGGAGCCCCGCGCTGGTCAAGACACTAAAAAGCCAGTGAACCATATGTCTTTCAAAAGTCTTAGGAGGAGGAGATAACCTCCAGGAGATAACCTCTCCTCCTACTAAGCAAGGACTATTGAAAGAGATATGGTTCACTGGCTTTTTAGTGTCTTGACCAGCGGCTCCTATTAACCCTTTTATTCCCTTATTAAGAATGTTTGTGAGCCCAGGCAGGGAGCTCACACGGAGCACTGAGTGTTATCAGGGTTGTAAAGACGATAAGGATTAGCCTTTATCAGCGGCAGAGCAGGGGTGACTGTGACCGCTTCTCAAGCTAACCTCTGTTCTATGGAGCGGCTCCCTGTCTTCATGACTCTGAAGCTGCTGCTGTGTTCAGCGCGGGAGAATGGGGGTGTGAGAGGAGCATCCAATGGTACAGCAGCACACTGATCCTGACCAATCAGCAGCCTCCTCTCTAATAACAGAGCTCTATACTGTGCGGAGCTCTGTTATTGGATTGCCGCCTGCCTTCTGTATGAAATGCCGTTCTTCTTAAAGCGGCAGAGCAGCGGAGGCTCTAGGCGCAAATGGCGACAAGACTACAAAGTCTTGTCGCCATTTTGCAATTCTAAGTCGCATTGGGGACCATTTTGGTCGCCATCTGGAGCCCTGTATTATTATTATTATTATTATTATTAATAATAATCTTACTCTTGGCTAATTTCCTGATCCCCTTCCCATACCACATGGCTTCTTAGGTGAGACACTCAGCATTAGAGGTACCTGTTCAATTTTGTCCTGTCGGTCCAAAGCAGCTTCAACTGCATCAAAGAATTCTTCTTCGTTAATCAAGCTGTTCGGTCCCTCCTGTCATGGTATAAGAGATTATTATCTTCTGAGCACAAACTGTACATGTATTTTCCAGAAATCCCACCGATGCTATAGGATTGTTTCACAACATATTTCACATGCATCATAACCTTGCAATTCAATTGATTGTTGTAAGGGTATATTCACATGCAGCAGTTTTCTCGCAGACTACTCTGAAAATCAATCCTATTCATCAGAATGTTTGTTTTTTTTGATGGTAAGCAAAAACATTTTTGCAAGTCTTGATAGTCAAATGTTAAAGTTTCTGCAGCAAATCCGTCACATACGAATACAGGTGTACACACTACACAACTCATATTACAGATTTGTACAGCCCCTCCGTCTTGGGGTACGGCCACACAGAATTATTTGGGTTTTGAGGTTTTGCTGGCAGGAGTTTTAGCTAAGCCAGAAGTGTATCCACCAGGAAGGAGAAGGGTATGCCCTTACTTTATATCTCCAATTCCTTTCAAATCCACTTCTGGCTGTGGTACAAAATCCTGCAGGCAGGTCTGCCTCAAATCCTCGTCCAAAAATCTGCGTGGCCGTGCCTTTAGACTGCACCCACTGAAAGACCCCTCAAACAGTCTGACGCAATGTTGACATGGGAGAGGAGATGCACCATGCGTGTCCAGGAGAGAGCAATAGACTAAAGCTTTCTATCTCCTCCTATCCCAAGTCTTTACTTCAGTAAGTGGCAATTTAGTGAAATAAGGAAAATTTCTGCTGACAAAAATAATAAAATAAAATATATGTGCCGAGAACTTGCTAAATAAGTCTTTTAAGGAAAGAAGATGAAGGGACATGATCAAAATCTTTAAAGGGAACATGTCAGTAGGTTTGGGGGCCACTAGACCACCGGCGTGTCCGGTTTAGTGTTTCAAAGCTGCGTATAATAAATCACTGATGAGTTGTTAAAGAACATACAGATCAGCAGAGGAGTCCTGGACTCGTTTCCAGCAGCTCCAAGTACATTTGCATTGCACTGGTGAAGCTGAGGGCAGTACTTCTTGCTTCACTTCACACGTACCAACGTGCAGTACATGCCCAGTAAAGCAAGGTGTACCCTCCATGGTGCAACACACATGTGACCGGAGTTATAGGAGAGGAGTCCTGGACTCATTTATGGTAAATTTAGATGTTCTTTAAATTAACGCAACAACGGTCAGTTTTGATATATGCATGTTGGTGGCTTAGAGGACCCACAGCTCTCTTTAGTATGTCAAATGTTTAAATAAAGGGGAGGAGCAAAGTGTTTCCGTAGATGAGAACAAGGGGGAACAATGAGAAATTAGCTGGGGGACAGCTCAGAAATATTTCCCTGGAAGTGTAATAGATGCTTGGAAAAAGCTTCCAGCAGATGTGGTTGGGAAATCTACAGTCAGTGACTGTAAACCTGTCTAAGATGATAATACATTAAGGCAATAATATAAGGGCAGACTAGAGGGACCATGTGGTCGTCTTCTGCCACCAGTCACTATGATTAGTACAAGCAGACTGGGGAAGAGTGCAGTAAACATACTTCATAGTCAGGTCCACCAAAGTGGGATTTTTTCTTTAACTCCGTCATCGCATTCTTATAGGCTTCTTCTACTCGTCTCCTCTTCTCGACCTCCTAAAATAAGCAGATTTAGAGTTGCATATTAACAATCTTGTTTTCTATTCAGCTTAAAGGGCATCCGTCAGCAGATTTGTACTTCTGAAACTGAAAACTGGCTGATCTGCTGCACATGTTGGTCCTATGCTCATATGTGCCCGCATTTCCGATAAAAATGACATTTTAATATATGCAAATGAGCCTCTAGGAGCAACGGGGGAAGTTACCGTTACACCTAGAGGCTCTGCACTTTGATTAACAGGAACAGGCTGTGATAACATTATAACGCCTGGCCCTGTCAAAGCACCAACAGAACAGCAGTTACACCTAGAGGCTCTGCTCTCTCTGCAACGGCAACACCCCTGTTTCTCCTAGAGGTTCATTTGTGTATATATATATATATATATATATATATATATATATATATATATATATATATATATATATATCTCAAAACATCATTTTTCTCAGCAATGTGGGTACATATGAATATGGGACCAACACAGATGCCCTCAGCTGCCAAAAGCACATGCAACAAGCCAGTCATTTTCATAGGTACAAATCTACTGACAGATGTCAGTTTCTATGATTAAGGCCCTATACGACAATATATTTGGTCTGTAGATTGGATGCGGACCCATTCTTTTCAATGTATGTGTTCTGCAGTCTTGCAAAAAAGACAGAACGTGTCCTATTCTTGTCCGTTTTGCAAAGGATTGGGCATTTCTACAGGACATGAAGAACGTGTGAGCATAGGAGTCCATGGTGCCTCGCCTGCATCAGTCTTCATCCCCTATACTGCAGGGTAGTGATGAGCGGCATGGGCAATATTAAAATTTGCGATATTTCGCGAATTCTTGGGCGAATATTCGCCATAAATTTGCAAATTCGAGATCTCCAGTCATTATTTTCTTGATTGTGAAAATCGGCAATCAGAAAATTCGTGATAAAAATTTGCGATTAAAAAAATAAAATCAAGAAATTGCAATACGAAAAGTCGCATTCAACACTACTCCTAAATTCAAAGATATTGCAGCCTTCTCATTGGCCCACAAGTAAGAAGCAGTGATGGATCATGGGTACTGATGAAAAAAAAATCTATAATATTTGCGATTACGAATATATAGCACTATATTCTAGATATTCGCCAATTTTCGAAGTGCCAGTATTCGCGATAAAAATTCAGCAATGAGCGGCAGGGGCAATATTTAAATTCACGATATTCCGCTAATATTTGGGTGAATATTCGTCATATATTCGCGAATTTGAGATCTCCAGTCATTATTTTCTTGATTGCGAAAATCAGCAATTGGAAAATTTGCCATACGAAAATTTGCGATCAACACTACTCCTATAGGCAACTTTACTATTGGTTGCTAGGGATGTTGCCAAGTGTCGATATTCGTGATAAATTTGCGATTAGAATATAGCACTATATTCTAAATATTCGCGAATTCTCAAAGTGGCGATATTCACAATTAAAATTTGAGATTAGAATACTCACGCTCAACACTACTGCAGAGTACCGTGCCCATGTATAGGACAAATGAAGACCAATATAGAACAAATAAAGTGTACTTCCACTTAAAACCTCATGCCCATGAAAGTGTACAAACCTCTCAGTGCATCACAGCGTGCCGCAGCATCTCTCCACGCCAACTAGGGCAGGAGATCATAAGTGGAGACATATCCTGGCATATCGCTGCTGCTTGTAAATAGCAGGAGTACTGGAGGAGCAACGCAGAGGACGTAGCTGAAGTAAGGGGTGAATATATGAATATATATATATATATTTTTTTTTTAACTCTTTTATTGACCTATGTAAATTGACATCCATTACATACATTTCTGATACAATTCAAAATACCAATAATGAATTATTTTCCATTGTCATCAAGACTTTCAAACAATCTATATAACAATGGCCATTTCTCTTTGTCCAAGCTGAGTTTGTGTTGTACTTTTCTTAGGTACCCCACTACACCGGTTGAGCCGTGGTTCCTCGGGCAGTTAATAAAGCCTGCCTTAGTCTCGGGACAGAGTATAGGAGTATGAGGTGAATCACACCACACTGCCCAGACCTTGTCAAATTTTTGAGGTTTATTGCGATGTTTGTATACCAGCACCATATACGGTAACATCTGATTTATTTGTGTTAGCTCGGTGTATACCATCTCAGCGCGATACATTTACATGCCATAAAGAGCGATTCCCTTAAGAATGTTGTAATATAATGACCCCAGTTATCCTCACCCAGAATTCCCAACAGGCAAACCTCAGGAGTACAGGCCACCAGAACCGGCAACAGATCAGATAAGAAAGTGGTCACCTCCTTCCAGAATCTATCGGGCTGCATCTCCACATAAAGTGCCAAAAGTCCACCTCCAGGTCCCCACACCGTGGACATGCTGTGGATGATGCCCTTCCCATTCTATATAATCTAGTCGGTGTAAGATATGTCTGATGAATAATATATAATTGAATTATTTTGTTGATTGCTGGTGATACTGGTAAATGGGATTCTAATAAATCTGTAGCTGATTCTTCTGTAAGTGTGGGTATCAATCTTTTCCATTTGTCTATTACAGTAAGGGGATTGGCACTGACCTTTGATTGTACTAAATGCGAGTAAAATTACTGACACTAGTCTTCTGGGTCCTTGGGTTCTTACGACCCCTATGAGGGGAAACGTAGAGATCGTATAGTTGCCAGTCGAGAATGTACTCTGTATGGCCGATCTAAGTTGTAAGTATGAGAAGAAAAGCGTGCGGGGAATATTGTATTTCTGAGAGAGTGCCTCGAAGGACATCAACATCCCTTGATCATATATGTCTCCCAGAGTTCTGAATCCTGCCAACTGCCACCCGTCCGCCCCCATGACCACCTGCGGTAATGATTGGTTGGCCCATAGAGGGGCGTCCAAGACAACCTCTGTAAATTGTGATACTGATTTAGCCTCCTTCCATGTCGTTTGAGCCAATTTGTGCAATGGAAGTAATGGTTTCTGGAACTTGGGAGGCATCTCCAGAATCGACCATAATGTGTAGCATTGCAGATGCCTCTTTAAAAAGTATTCTGAAGTGGGAAGCTCCTCGTTCATATACCAGGATTTAATGAGTCTTAGTTGACCTGCTAAATAGTATATATAAGTTAGGCTTGAGATCTGCCCCAAATAAAAACCCTAGACAAGGAGTCTATTTCTTTAAATACTGATTTGGGTACCTGCACCTCCGAGTGTTGAAAGGCATAAAGGACCTTTCGGAAGTATAATCATTTTGATGAGGTTAATACGCCCTGCCACCTTAATAGGCAGACTCTTCCAACTTTGAAACTTGTTTCTTATATGGTTAGTAAGAGGGGAGATATTAAGTGACATGGCCTGGGTGTGTCTTTTACTAATATTTATTCCCAGATATTTAAATGTGTCTACCACTTTTAGCCGTTCTACGTGGGAGGAACCAGTCCAATCTGCCCTACCCAGTGGCATGTATACCGATTTCTCCCAGTTTATTCTTAAGCCTGAGAACTCTCCGAATTCATCTATCAAAGCCATCGCGTTGTGGATGGATGTGTCAGGCGAGGACAGATATAAAACCATATCGTCCGCGTATAATCCTATACGGACCTCTCTTTCTCCCAGACTCACCCCTGTTATGTTCGTGCTACACCTCAAGCGGTGACAAAGGGCAGCCTTGTCTTGTCCCTTTATGGAGGGTAGTTTTCTGATAACTCCCCATTTATCAGTAGTCTGCTTACCGGACTACTGTATAGCATACCAATCCATCTGAGGAACTTTGGGCCAAACCCAAATCCCCGCAAACAGCTAATCAGATAAGCCCATTCGATGGAATCTAATGCCTTGGCGGCATCCAGCACAGCTAGGGTCCAATCTGCATTTGAGGAATAGCCCACCTGTGTAACCACCTGCACCCGTCTGATATTCTCCGTAGTGGACTTTCCGGGCATAAAGCCCGTCTGATCCTGGTGAATCCGAGAAAGGATCACCCAATTAAGGCGACTGGCCAAGATTCTGGTTAAGATTTTGTAATCCACGTTTAATAGGGCTATAGGCCTACAGGAACTGCATTCTAGGAGTTCTTTATCAGGCTTAAGTAACAGTATTATGGTGGCTTCCATAAAAGGAGTCTGACAGACGTTTCAGCTCCAATGCCGAGTGAAGGGTGGTTAGCAGTTGTGGAGCCAACATCTCTGCATATTTAGCATATACTTCTTTGTGGAGCCCGTCTGGTACTGGAGACTTCCCATTATTAAAATCTGCCATGGCCTGTTTTACTTCTCCCAAGGAAATTGGCTGGTCTGACTGAGCACTTTGCAGTGTGGCGAGTGTAGGGAGGGTTGTACCTATCTCTGATTCAGATACTGTTATGCTGGATCTATATAGATCCCGTAGAATTGTGTAAAGGTATTAATAATAGTCTCAGATTGTCAAAATTGTTGAAGAAGGCAAGTCATGCTTAATTAATTGCTCTAGTAGTTTGGCTGACTGATTTCCCAACTCAAACGCTGTCTGTTTCATGAAGAACAGTTTCCTATCCGCTTTATCTTTAAGGATAGCTAAGTATTGTCTACCCGCCTGTAGCCAAGCAGTCCTGTTGGAATCGGTCAGGTGTCTAATATATTGCTGCTCCAGAGTGGTGCACTGCAATTCAAACTGACTCCGAGCGTTTAGTATCTTTTTTAATATAGGAGATGCCACACTAGAATCAAGTTAGGTTCATCTCCATGTATTTCCAGAAACTCAGTCAGATGAGAAACAGTCCCGTCTGCCGAGGCCATAAGATTCAGCCAGAACAGCTACGAATCAGAGTACCCAATATCGGCGAGCGATCAAATATTCCCCTAGGAAGATATATTATGGATCGCAGGTTTAGTATTACTAACCCGTTGCCCAATAAGTAGTCAATTCGAGTTAGGGAGTTGTGGCTCCTGCTATGACAGGAGTATTCCCTGTCTCTGGGATGCTGAACTCTCCAAAGGTCTGCCCATCTAAATTCAGTCAGGAATCGACTAAGTTTCGAGGGACTCCCCACACTCCTCGGGTCTGCTACCCCTGAAAATTGATCCCAAGAGGGGTCCAACATCATATTTAAGTCTCCCATGCAAATTATCCTGGCATGTGGGTACATAGCTGCAAAGGTTGCTGCTAGGTGTAGCACTTGCACAGAGCCAGGGGGAAGATTATAAAAGCCTAATAACGTGTACTGTACATTGTCAATAAGAGTGATCAAAGACATATCTGCCTTCTGAATCTGTGACTAGGTCTTTTACCTCCCAGCAAAGTTGTTTGTGCACCAGGAGAGACACTCCTCTAGATGAAGGTGTGGTGGGAATGTGCGGCCCATTGAACTCAAGGAGGTGCTGGCTGTAAGATGGGTCTCTTGGAGGCACAAGATTTGTCGGCTGTGATTCCTAATAAAAGCTAGAACCATGGATCTTTTTTGAGGTGTAACCTAACATTCCATGATAAGATTTTTAGTTCAGCCACGGAATCCCGGTGTAAATATAGACTCGGGAGTGAAGAAGGATGCAGTGAGTGTATATTAGAACAGTATTGCAACATAAAAACTGTAGCTAACGGCGCTACCATAATAGTTTTCCAACCTAGTAAACCTATAGAACTTTCTTAACTTTGTGTGTTGGCAACTAGAAATATGTCTGGACCTGTGTCTTAATCCAGACTGAAGGCTAGTTGTACTGGGATGCCTCTCCCTGCGATGAAGGTTGGCAGAAGCATGTAGGCCGTGACCACAGTTATGATGTAGTCATTTTAGTACATGCAGGTCTATATTAAAACCCCCTTTATCGTCCTCTAAATGGAATCTATGCATTAACAAGAAGCTGCAACTGGATAATTCTATCACATTTCAACTAAGCCAAACCAGTCTAGTAGAATCCTCATGTAATCAGTCCCTGAAATTTGCTGGTCTGTTCAGCGTCTTGGAGATCTGCGTCGTAGGTTCAGCCATTCAGCGGCCTCTCCAGGGGAAGTTAAGAAGACCGCTCTGTCTCAGTCCACTACTCTGAGTCTTGCAGGATAGCCCATAGAGTAAGGGATGTTGGCCTCTCTGTCGTCTCTTGACATCCATAAAAGTGGTGCATAGTTTCTGCAGTTCTTTGGAGAAATGCGGAAATATGTAGACTCTAGTATTGTCGAATTTGATTTCTTGCCGCCTTCTAGCTAGAGCCAGAATCTTGTCCCTGTCTTTGCAGTTGAGGAATCTTGCCAGCATGGGGCGAGGTGGAGCCCCCGCCGGGGGTGGTCTTGCAGGGACTATGTGGGCCCGTTCCACCGCATATGCCTGGGAGAAGTTTGCATCCAGGAAAAGTTTGTTCATACATTTTTCAATGAATTCGTCCGGTGAGCGACTCTGCTCGTTCAGGAAAGCCAATGATTCTGATGTTATTTTTGCAGAGCCTGTTTTCTAGGTCATCTTCTTTCTGCTTCCAGGTCTCCGCTCTAGGAACAGTGGCAGTGGTATCTTCTATACGGGAGATACGTTCTTCAGCATGTTGAACCCTCTCTCGCAGATTATGCCGGTCTTGGTGCAGTAGTCCCAAATCAATCTTGACCTCCTCTAATTTCCCTGTAAGGGATGTCTTACATGCAGTGATGGCTTCTAAAACTTGGGTGGATACTTGGGTGGATACTTGCTTGAGAGTGAGTTCTTCAGTATTCCCCTCTAAAGATGTTGTATTAGGTAGAATGTCGGATACAGTACTTGCTCTGGTATTAATATTACGCTGAAGCAAAGGTGAGCTGCGTAGCTTCCTCTGGCTGTCTAGCATATTCTCGCAGTTTTTCTGCGGTGCTTTGTGCTTTTTGTGGCCCCATTGTCGTATCAGGGTGTTGATCAAAATACAGTGCATGGGGTTAATTTAAGTGCTCTGCGTCGTACTATTTGAATCCTCTTGTAGTGAGACTGCAGCTGATAATCTAGTGTACAGTCCGAGATGCTACTTTATCTCTCTTATATGCCCCAGTGGTTTGCACATATAGGCAAACTGCAAAAATATAGTATGAATTAGTGCCTCCAGTGGCTGAGGTCTGGAACTTATGGCCGAATTGTGCTGTGCAGGGAGGTTTTGTTGGAATCTCTGTTATAGACTCTTGCAGCCAGCAGAGCTCCCTACCCCCTCCTCCTTTTTCTGCAGGGGAGCCGCCGAAATGGCCAACTGGTGGGAAATTGCCATGGCTCGCGAGTATGTTCGGGTTCTTCTCTACCCACCGGATAGTTTGCCCTCCGACTCTCGTTTCTTCCCTGTACCTTGCAGTGCCTGTGGGCGCGTTGTCTGGCCGACGCTCGTGCTTCTCTTGTGGCACACAAGTTCCTCCTTCTCATCAACTCCCAGCGCGAATCCCTACCCGCCCACGGCGTAAATGTGATGAGGGCACACTTCTTGTGGGCAGTGGGGTTTGGCCAGTGGTCTACTGTTCTTCAGGTGGCCATAATGAGCCACGGCTGCTGGCCCTGCCGCCCAATATACAATTTTTTAACATTACTTTAAGCTGTTGTAGGTTTCTCCGAGATTTTTAATTATCTTGGACAACCCCTTAAAGTGAGACCTTTGCAATAACTATTCTAAATGAATGCCGTTTTCGTAAAGGGAATCTGTCAACACGATTCTGGACTATGCAGTAATACGGGAGTAAGGCTTCAGATAATGAGTCCAGATCACCATTTTTTATTTTCCTTCTGCCACCAGTTTCCACACGGTCAGCATTCAAAGCTTTGCTGAAATATATTGTCAGGACTGCTGCTGCGCCAATGTAATGGAGAGTAGTCCTGTGTGCATGCACGGGAGTCCTGACAATGTATTTCATTGCAGCTTTGAGTGCTGATCGCATGGGGAAAAGTGAGAGGTAAGAAGCTAAAAATTCATATCTGGACTCCTTTTGTACAGTACTCAAGTATCCCAGCAAAGAATAGTCGAAGATTGTGATGACAGATTCCCTTTAAGGGCGTGGTGCTCTCAATGACTAAGGCCAAACACAGAGTGAAAAGGAATTGAGTATCTGGTAAAGATTATGAGGGCTCTTCTCAAAGAGGAGGTCTATATATTATATAATGGTTTCCTTCCTCATGCTCATCCAGAAGTGAGGAGACGCACACTGAGCAACAGCTAAAAACTACGGCAAGCTGTACTAGTGCTACCGCTAAACGTAAAAATCCCACCGGGTTCAGTAATCCGCACTGCGGATTACTTGCAATTATTGCCATGTTCATATAGAACGTCTGTACATTTACCAATTAAGTTAATGGCCTCCCATTATTGTCTTCACAAAGATATTATAGCAAGAACCTTTTTACTGGATATGTGAACAAAAAAAAATGCAAAGCCTCGTATATTAACGCGTTTTTCTGAAATTGTGGTTGCTTAAAAGCAAATGACTCCATGATGCAATGGATCCATACTGCAGTGTCATGAAAATACTAATTACACAAGTCAAAATATACAACTTTCCATTACTGTAAATTCAGTTTAAGGCCTTATTCACACGTCAGTGTTCGGTCAGTGATTTCCATCAGTGTTTTGAGCCAAAACCAGGTGCGTCTCTAAACGCAGAACAGGTGCAGATATTTCCCTTATACCTTATGTCTGTGGAGGCTCCAGTCCTGGTTTTGGCTCACAATCACTGATGGAAATCACTGACCAAATCACTGACGTGTGAATGAGGCTTAACAACCTAATATTTAGATCCAGAAGACAGGACGTCAATAGGATTTCCAGAAAACCCCTTTAATGGGGTTGTCCCGAGTGTTCTATCCTGAGGATAGGTCATCAGTATAAGTCATCAATATCTAATCAGCGAGGGCACAACTCCCGACACCCCCACTGATCAGATGTTTGAGGAGACCGTGGTGCTCCGATGTGCGCTGCAGCCTCTTCCTTGGCCAGCGACGGCACATTCTTTGGCCACATGGCCTAGGCACAGCTCAGTCCCATTCAAACGAATGGGGCTGAGCTAAAACACCAAGCACAGTTACTGTCCAATGGATGGAGCTGTGCCTGGTAAGCTGCGAGTAGGCCATGGTGCTCGTCAGAGTGCTGCAGCCATTACTAACATCTGATTGGAGGAGGTGCCAGGAGTTGCACCTCACCAATCACATACTAATAACCTATCCTAACTTCAGGATCGGTCCTCAGTATTAAACACACGGACAACCCGTTTCAAATATTGATGACCTATTCATCAATATCAGATTAGAGGTGACCTGATTCCCAGCACCCACACGCTGTTTGAAGGGGCCTGGTACTTGAGCGAAGGCTGCAGTCTCTTCCTCAGCATTTAGTATCACGTTATGTTCCCAAGACCTTTCTGCAGCTGTCCAATTGAAATGAATGAGACCGGGCTGCAATGCCAAGCACAGCCACTATGCTGTGCATGGTGCAGAGCTCAATACATTATGAGGAAGAAGTCGCACTGCTTGTCCAAGCGCCACAGCCCCTTAAAACAGCTGATTAGTGGGGTTGCCAGGAGTCACATCCCCACCGATCTGATACTGATGTTCTATCCGGAGGATAGATAATCAATATTTAAGCGTTAGAAAACACCCTTAATTTTATGCTCTTCACTTAAAGGGGTTTTGCCAAATATGAAAGTTGCAACTGCTGGACATAGAGTACAGCGCTCAGCGGTTTCTGAAAGTCCCATAGAGAATGAATGGAGCATCAAGGCACGTTTAGCCTGTGGTCAGATCAGCACACCAGTTACTTGTGGATAGGGGATAACTTTAAAGGTCTACTCACTTCTGGGGTAACATTGTGGTCTTTTGCCACAAACTGAGGAAAACAAGCAAAGCCTTGTGCAAATCACAGCAAAAACTGCCATTTGACCATGATGAACAGACCCTACACTACATAATCCTGATGTCCAGACATCACAGCAATACAGATCACCATTACCTTATCAAGCCTCTTCTGCCAGCTGTCCTCCCTCTTTACCATCAGGTCAATGCAGTGTGACAGGGTGGCCAGGATTCCTGCCGTCGTTGCCTTGAAAGTAATTGCTTCCCCTTTAAAATCGATGCCGTTTATGCCTTTTGTGGCTACATGTGGAAACACTAAAATGGAAGGCAAACAGTTACATATCACTCGGGAAGACGAGCAAAGTCTGAAAATGATAAACGCTAGATGCGTATCAGGTGGAGCTTCACATATATATTGGAGGATTCTGCCTCGAGAAATTGCTTCCTGTTCTGATAATTGACTATATGGGATGGGAGTAGTAGTGGTGGTGCTTTTAGTAACTGGAGGACACATTAACAGAGGAGGCGTAGATTACAAGAGACCACAACGTCACGTCTCCTTCCAGTACCCATTATTACATATACAAGTACGGAGAGGAGAAGCCGCAACTGTAAAAACAAGCAAAACGCTTACATTTCTCCTTGGTGCCATTGCTGCTGTGATTGTGATTGTACTCTCCATCCGCGTGGTTTGGAAGGAAATCGTCGTCTTCGTCTTCAACAACTAAACCAGAAGAAACAAATGATGTTAAGGATCTGCAGGCCGTCAGGTTGATACTGGCACACAGGTGACGAAAACTGCTGGGGAACAGCAGGGAACACTGTATGCAAGACAATAGGAGAGAAAACACCAGCAAACAGGCATGTCATTCTGCTCAGCTTACTGACCGTCACAGGCAGCCCTTGTGCTCTACGAGACTAGCACTGCCAGGAGGATAGACAGCGCCGTCCCTCCCAGGCCGTGATGGAAGGAAATGTACCATATATATCGTACTAGAAGATGTAACGGACACCGTCTCATAGTCAGAGGATATCGTAGATCCCAACAGAAACCTCTGGATGTGATCTGGTCTTCTGTATGCAATGTAGGTTTTATTGAGCATGATATGGGGATAAAGAGTCCGGCCTACAGGGTGTACAACCTGCGCCGTGTGCCACACGTGCTGAAGACCAGGCACCCATGGCCCGCGGACATTACCAATATTACGTATCAGCCGTATTAAAGGGAAACTGTCCCTATGAAAATACAATGCAGTATAACATGCATGTTATAGAGCAGGAGGTGCTGAGCAGACGGATACAAGTTTTTCTGAATTTCATCCCATAAAATTATGGATTTAGTTTGTTTAAATCCCTGCTCATTCTGGGCCTTGATGTCAGGGAGGCGGTCCTATCAGTGATTGACAGCTACCTCCATAACTGTGAATAAAGAGGGCTGTCAATCACTGATCGGACCGACTCCTTGACTTCAAAGCCCAGAATGAGCCAGGATTTAAACTAGACACAAGTTAAGAATTTTTTTTCCTCCAAAAAAAACTATATATCAGTGCTGCCTGCATGTTATACGGCATTGTATTTTCATGGGGACAGTCTCCCTTTAAGTCATTTTACAGTAGTGTTATTGGATTACGTCATGTACTGTTTGCTCACTGTATTAAAGGGGTTATCCAAATCTACACTTTAACAGACCTCGGCCCGCTGTGGGAATCTTGCTGCACCGCTCCATGGCACATCTGCAGGTCCTGTTTCTCTGGTAATCAACATCACCCAGGCAGTACATCACTGGGTCACATGCCGTACAGGTGACAGGTCACTGGCCAAAGCGGTCACCTGACGCCAAGGTGGCCATTGAGTGATTCAGCCAGAATACAGTGACGCGGACCAATTTATTATGAACCCCACCGTGTGTTAAAACAGCTTATAGAGAGGAAGATCTATGGCACACCAAAGGATTCTTTTTCAAACGATGCTTTAATACATATTTGTGCAATTACATCATTTTGTGTTTAATTTCCATCCAGAACATGTAACAATATATGGGGCCATCAAAAGAAGTCCCAACGTTTCGGTCAATAATGACCCTTGCCAATGGCCCGTGTCAGGAGAGGGCTCGGGATGCGGGATGCCTCATCCAGACAAGCCCGCTCCTGACATGGGCCATTGGCAAGGGTCATTATTGACCGAAACGTTGGGACTTCTTTTGATGGCCCCATATATTGTTACATGTTCTGGATGGAAATTAAACACAAAATGATGTAATTGCACAAATATGTATTAAAAGCATAGTTTGAAAAAGAATCCTTTGGTGTGCCATAGATCTTCCTCTCTAACGGATTGACTCGTGTCCTCTATGAGCACCCACCATTAGGGGGTGTGCAGATCTCATTCTTTTGAAATGTTAAAACAGCTTAGTCTTGGATAACCCCTTTAAGCGTTGTAAGGTGGTATTTAGTAGTGTGGCCTCCAGCACTAGGTGGTGCTCAGATCTCTGTATAGGATTGTTACTTGGTGCTTCGAATTAGTCATTGTATGGTATGATTATTCACACACAGCATGAATACATTGTTATGGGCGGGGAGGGGGTCTTCAGCAACAGGAGATATCTTACAGGACATCCATCAACCTACAGCTAGCGCCGAGTGGAAAGCATCAATAACATCAAAAATTAATTAAGGGATCGTTCACGCTGGGTTTTCGGTGATGATTCCGAAGTGAAAACGGTGTTGGAATCGGCATGGATGAGCATCTCAAATCTGCCTCCTCTGCTTTCAGTGGGAAGCAGTGATTGGAGCTTCTTTTCTCAGCGTGCTGAAATAAGAAGCTTCCAACCTTATCTTGGCTTCCATGGTGGAGCCAGAGAAGACACCGCGGCAGGTGGCCACACACTGATCAATAGGTCTCCCCAGTGTTCAGACCCGTAGCAGAAACTTGAAGATCAGCCTCGGCTTTCACAGATTTTTCAGAAGAGGTCAGATTTTCTCTCTGCTGTAGAACAACCTTGTTGCTTGCCCTCTATATTTTCAAGGTGTGGACACACTGCTGCAGCTTACATGGAAGTACTGACCTGCTCAATAAGAACAATCAATGGCTGCCACATGTCAGTGTGTGACCAGGTGGAATTACAAGGAAATATTCAGAATTAGGCCTCTTTCACACTGCCAGCACAGCCTTCTGGCATAGAAGCCGGGAATCGGCAGGACAAAAACCCACGCAGCGGTATTTGTCTGGCCATCTCTCAGCATAGTTGCTGGATGGCGGCTCGATCACTTCCGGGCCCCACTATCTATAATTCAGCAATGCTGGATCCGGCAGACTGTTCCCGGCCGAAACAGCCGGTCGTATCGGTAAACGACTGTGTGCAACTGGCCTTAACCATACCTCTGTCCCGATCAAGGTCGTCTTTGCAGACCGCATCAGCACAGGCATCAAAGTATTTTTGAAGCGTGTCAACCTGTCGACACAAGATGTCACGGAAAGTCTCCATTTCGGCAAGTTTTTCTCGAAGGCTGTGTCCTTTCTATTGAAGAAGGAAAGCAAAGTGTTAACGGTGGCACATATAAAAAAAAAGTATGGATAGAAAGAGAAGATCTTAATGCCAATACTGTCACGATGAAAGGGAGTCATTAAAATTCATAAGCTGGAAGAGCGAACCTTAAACGACGAGGTCGAAGTAGCAGAATAACTGCTCGCTCCAGAAACCAGGGACACCATTGAGCCATGCCTTCGTAAGCTAGATTCAGATCCATAGCCGGATTCAGACTGAAAAACAGAAAAACAAAGATGGTTTAATGGATGCACAGAACCTCCAGGTGCCAAAACCAGAGTGAAGCACAGCAATGGTGGACTGAACCTCAGAGATGAGGGCCTACTGAAGGGCTCCTTCAATAATGGTGGACTTGCACAAATTCTTCCAACCTTTGCAACAGACAGTACAGAAAATGATCACCAAACCAGGCCTCCCTGGGGTCATATACAGTGTTGAGCGAACTTGTGTTTTCAAGTTCAGCGCACAAGGTTTGGATTATCTTAGAATTCTGTTATGGATTCCGCTACCACGGGCCATAAGTTATGGCGGAATCCATAATGGAATTCTAAGATAACCCGAACCTTGTACGCCGAACTTGAAAACAGTTCGCTCAACACTAGTCATATCAGCATGCTCTCCGGTATGAGAACGGAACAGAATGCATTTTGTTCCCATTGACAATGAATGGGGACAAAACTGAAGCGTTTTTTTTTTTCCGGTATCGAGACCCTATGACAGATCTCAATATCAGAAAATATTAACGCTAGTGTGAAAGTAGCCTAAGCCAGTTCTACTTTACATCAGTTTGATAAATCTCCCCGATAGTCTTTCCCTCATTTCAGTTGGAAAACGCAAGAAATAACCCCAACTGCATGAGAATTAGTTTAACCCCTAATAATTTTTAATTTTGCCAACTTGGATCTGCATACTTTTGTAACTGCATGTATTTAAAGAGGACCTGTCACCGCTTCTGACATGTCCGTTTTAATTGCTACATGCATTCCCCATGTAGTAACAATTCTGGAGCATCTATTCTCATGTCTGTATGTTGTGCCATTCCTTTATTATCCCTGCTAGAAGTTATGAATGAATGGCTAGCAGTCTGTAGTAAGGGTACAGAGGGGAGGTAACCAGTTGGGGGGGGGGGGTTACCTGCAGGGACTCACTCTATCCAAATCCAATCAGTGCTGCCATTGTCAGGTACACACCCCCACCTGGTTACCTCCCCTCTGTACCCTTACTACAGACTGCTAGCAATTCATTCATAACTTCTAGTAGAAATAATAAATCAATGGCACAACATACAGACATAATAGATGTTCCAGAATTGTTATTACATGGGGAATGCATGAAGCTATTAAAACAGGAATGTCAGGAGTAGAAAAAATTATAACTATTGAATTATTCAATAAAATGTATCTGTATAGCGCCACCCATTTCCTTATTTCTCTATCTAAGCTGAGGTTGTCGCACATGCTCGGCTCCATCCTTCAATTGTCACCAGTCTTAACTAGTTAGAAGCTGTGACAGTTACAGGAGAAAGCTGCAGTAGAAGGGGCACGCCCCATAAGGAACATGCCCCCCACTCCTCCTGAGCCGTCAGCCTGAAGACAACCTAGCAGAGAAATACATGGGGAGAACTCTGGATCCATGTGTTCAAGCTTCATTAGTCCGATTATCCCTTTATACATTATTCTTGGGATAACCCCTTTAAATAAAGCCCGATGTAACAATATAAGCTCTTTATAGAAGAGAGGCAAAGACATAAAAGCCACATAATGGCAACTAGACTGAAACCTGAGAGACGCAGTCAGTCATAAAATAGTACTGAGGAGAGGACAGAGCCGTCATCTGCATGCGGCTGATGTCACTTCTATTATAGGAAGCGGAGGTAAGTACCGCAGAGGTCACCTCTTCTGTCCTCACCATTTGCGGACGGTCTCAGGTCTGCATTCTTTACAATCTTACAGCATTCGTGTGACACCTGAGGCTAAGCAGTGAGGAGCCATTACCATCCAGTGACCAATAACCCGAAATCTACAGAAAGATATTTTATCCAGCCTGGCCTGGGGACACGCGGGACACAAAACTGACCCCACAGATAGGACTGGTTTTATCATCAGTTTCCCTGTCACTTCTATGGACTAGGCGCCCCTTTATATTGCCCGATGGAGCAGGCGATTGTCGGGAAGAAAGCGTTCCATCCTGGCAATCGCTTGCCTGTTAGTGAAGGAGACCGCTGCAACTACATGAAGGGATCTCCTCCACAGTATGGGGAGGAGCAGTGGCTAGTGACATAGCTCGTCCCCCATACAGAATCATTACTTGATGGCAGCAGAGCGTGCCACCTAATCAGCCACAAACAATGATCGCTGTACAATAATGTTACTTTACGTGACAGCACCAGCAAAGAGCGTTTCGCTCATTCATCAATTATCGGGCAGTGTAAAGGGGCCTTTAGCCAAAGGGAAGAGAGACTCCAGATTTTCAGCTGGCAGCACGTGGTTAGCTCTGTGGACTTGTTAAGGGGCCTGGGTTCAAATCCTTAAACATGGGCACTGAGTTCGTATGTTCTCCTCGTGTTTGCGTGCGTTTCCTCTGGGTATTTCCGATTCCTACCAAACTCCAAAGACATGGAATCTAGATTGTGAGCTCCACTGGGGACAGTGAATGAGGATAGTGTCTGTAAAAGGCTGTGGAATATGTCAGCGCTATATAAGCAAATGGCATTTATCATGTAGAGGAAGTTACTACAAGGCACTTACTAATGTATTGTCCATATTGCCTCCTTTGCTGGTTTGATTCATTTTTCCATTGCATTATACGCCGCTCGATCCCATGGTTGCGACCGCCCTGGTGGTCGTACTTGCACACTAGAGGAAAATGCGCCAGAGTAGGAGCACTCTCGGGGTGCCAGCCATTAGAGAGGCCGGAGCCTTTTTCTATATTGTGCAAGCACGTCCACTGCGGCTGGATTACAGGGTGGTCATAAACCCTGGATATGAGCAGTGTATAATGTGATGGAAAAATGAATCCAGTCAGCAAAGGGGGCAACATGGACAATCACAATACATTAGTAAGTGCCTCGTATGAACTAACTCTACAAGACCGGAGACAACCCCTTAAATAATAATAATTATTATTCTGGTAAGATGCCTAATATTACCACAGAGAAGACCTTCAGTATAAAGAAAGGTGGTTTCTTTGACAGATCCCATAGTGAAATTAGATTGATAATTAATTCCTCCGAAAATACTAGTGACCTTTTCCACGGTCTCTCTATAACCACCTTCCATGTATGATCTATAAGATTCATTTTGTAACGCATGAACTAAAATTTGCCATGTTGCATGTAATAGTAATGACAAAGCTAGGAGACTAGAAAAGAACAAGAAACCACGGCAAGCAAAGGTGGCCATCAACCAGCACAACCACAATTACACATACAGGGTTCTGGGACCAGTAGCAGCAGCACAAAGACATAACACACAAAATAGTAAAAAGTAAAAAAAGAATCTTATAAAATGAATAAAAGGAGGAGAGCAGCCGCCTAGCCGCAGCAGCACGCCATCTACACTGACGGTTAGCAAGCCGACCATTCTCTATGCCTTTTAGAAAAGCACTCTGATAAATGAGAGGATCGATAGAAAGCATCAGAGCAATGGCCGACCCAACCGCCCAGCACATTAACCCCATCAGAGCCAAGACGTACGGAAGGTCAGAACTACTGGTGTGTGACAGAGCTGGAGTGCTGCCAGCAGTTACCTGGCCACTGCCTAATGTCAACACAGTCCTGCAATTCTGGTTACCGGCCTAAACCCTGCCGCGCTGCGTCACCTTCTCCAGCTCCTTCCACCTCCGCGCAGGTTCCATGTGATTGCTGCTTTTTCCCCAATAGTGTCTCCAGACAGAGGAGGAAGAGGAGAGGATGCGCTTAGGCCCCACCCAACCTCTTATGATGCCGGCCAAGGAAGGAGGTCTGGGCTTTACCGGCGTGCAGTCAGAGGACACCAGCGACACACGCAGGGTTTGCTTACTCAGCGAGCTGAAAGGGTTAATGGTGCTAATGACTGGGGAGGCTCATGGGAAAATCCACTCAAACTTGAACTGCATTTTCTCCAGCGTCATCGCGTGGGACATCAACCCAATCGATATTTATTTACGCCACGGATGATGAGGAGTCTATACACCGCCACGGAATATGACAGCCCTACGTAACTAACGGGAAATGCATTTTAAGCTGTATAATTAGCATGGGAAGAAAAGGGATCGTGACATGTCTGTTTTGGTAACTACTCGCATTCCCCATGGAACAACGATTCTGCAGCCTCTATTCTTATGACTATGTCGTGCCATTCCTCTATTATTCCTACTAGAGGTGATGAATGAATTGGCAGCAGTCAGCAATAAAAGGTCCAGATGGGCGTTTCCAGTTGAGGTGGTGTCCCAGCACAGTGTGACACTATCCAATCAGTGCTCCCACTGTCAGAAACACACCCTACTGGTAACAGGTGACCTTTATTGCACTGCATTCCTCCCTTCTAGTGGGAATAATAAAGGAATGACTACATAAGAAGAGATGCTCTAGAATTGTTGCGGTCACAACCCCCTACGGCCCAATATCTATCACCTATGCAATGGAGGCACCGGATATACCACAGAGGCTCAGGCTGGATGATACATTTGGTGCAGACACTTCTGACTAACTTTGTACCCATTATTGTTTGGCTTACTTTCCAACAGAATAATGGGCAAAATGGCACATCTTCGTAAATAGGTCTAAAGTGAGATGTGCCAAACAACGGCAAAATGGAGCAAATTATGCCAGAATTCAGACAGATCAGCTGTAGGTAATGAGGGCTGTAGGAGTTTTGTTTTATGATGTTTTGGCTGTTCTGAATATGTCGATTTTTGGCTTCTCTAAAACAACTCTAAAAACACTGGTAAATGCATGTAAAAAAATACATGACACTACAAGATGTCCGATACAAAAATGAGCTCTAGCTCACCCACTGGCCGGAGCAGACGGCTCTCTTACCCACTGGCCGGAGCAGACGGCTCTCTTACCCACTGGCCGGAGCAGACGGCTCTCTTACCCACTGGCCGGAGCAGACGGCTCTCTTACCCACTGGCCGGAGCAGACGGCTCTCTTACCCACTGGCCGGAGCAGACGGCTCTCTTACCCACTGGCCGGAGCAGACGGCTCTCTTACCCACTGGCCGGAGCAGACGGCTCTCTTACCCACTGGCCGGAGCAGACGGCTCTCTTACCCACTGGCCGGAGCAGACGGCTCTCTTACCCACTGGCCGGAGCAGACGGCTCTCTTACCCACTGGCCGGAGCAGACGGCTCTCTTACCCACTGGCAGGAGCAGACGGCTCTCTTACCCACTGGCAGGAGCAGACGGCTCTCTTACCCACTGGCCGGAGCAAACGGCTCTCTTACTCACTGGCCGGAGCAAACGGCTCTCTTGCCTACAGTGGTTTGCCGGCGGCAGATAGTCATTAGACATCACGATCTGCTGCCGGCAAATCCTGATCTTTTGGCGGTAGTATTAGACTGCCAGATGATCGCTAGTTAGTGACCGGTGGGCATAAAATCTGCCTGTCTAATATCCCCTTAAGAAAGATCCGAAATCCCTGTTAACTTAGCTGTCCAGAAGGAGAGTATCTGAGCCAATCTAAAACTGTTCTTCAATAGCGGTGAAAGTTTTTCCTTAATCTGGGCTGCGGTCACAAGTCTACCATCATGTAAGAAGTCGTGTAAGCCGGACATTTTACGAGTTATCCACCAGGAAGAGGATATGGGCTGTACACCTGGAGGGAAGGAGGGATTTTCTAGCAAGGGAGTCGGGGAGGGGGAATGAACAACTCGACTGCAATTTATGCTTAAAGCGAACTTGGATGGAGTAGAAGGTTAGACGGGATCTGGACTTAAGATCTTCAGGAACGCGGTCCGTAGACAACACCAGCGCCACCCAGTTGACTCTAGCCTGACCTACAGCGGGATCCCAGGCATCACTTTAAACAGTAGGAGTTGTAGTAATAAAGTTGGGTAACCCAGACGCCTCCCTATTGCCTGTTCAAAAACATCACTGCTAGTTTAATTCTGGGGCGTTTACCTGGATAGTTAAATGGGAGACGTTTTGGTGTAATTTGTGGAATTCCATTATGGGGACTGGTACCGGCAAGGAACAGAATAGGTAGATCAGCCGCGGTAATACCATCATCCTAATCATTAGGATCCTACCAATCCAGGACAGCACTGGAGAGTCCCATTTTTGAGGTCAGCTCTGAAGGAGAGCAGGAGGGAAAATTTGCCCCATATAGGCCCTGTATTTGTGGTGTCAAAAAGAACCCTAAATAGGACATCGAGGAGGGGCAAGTCACACAGTCAAAAAACTGCTTCAGTAAGCGGGACTGACATTGTCTCCGATTTATTTACATTGATTTTGGCAATCTATTGCAATTTATTTATACATTTCGAGACAAAAGATATGGCTTGTGCTGCCGACAAGTAATTGGCTGCGAGGGCAACCCAAGCCATGGTCTGTGCCAAGCTTGAAGCAAAAAGTCAGGTTTCGGTGAGTAACGATAATTTTTAGAAAACAAAACTAAGTATTCCACTGAGAAACCCCTTTAAATGAAGCATATGACTATTTTCTATTTCCAGAAACAATTTCAGGCCACCATTTTGCAAAAGGGCTGCATGAAAAAAGTAACATTGCTTGTGTGGCTGCCTGTGCTTCTTCACATTACTGCGCTGAGGCCTCCACTAATGGACTGATGGCTTATAGATGGCTTCAGGTCAATAGGTACAGACAGAATATGGACCGTTAGTGCAAGCAGCTTCTACAGGGAACACATGAGGTATAGACAGAACGGTCAGAGGAAGCCATAAGACCAGATAGGATCCCCCCATGGCAGGACAGAGCAATATAAAGTATTTGACGTTTCTGTGGAGATCCTCCTTCAAAATTGAGGTTATTAGGGGGATATTGAAAAATGTATGGCAACTTCATGTGTAAAAAAAATGCAAAAGCAAACAAACAAAAAAAAGTGGACATGGGCGCCTTTTATGGAAGAAAACAAAAAATAAATTTAAATAAATTTGTGTAGTAGCCGGGCACTTGAATTCTATTTAAAATCGATCCTGCAGCTATTGCGGGTCAGCTTGAATATTTTATAGAATGGGTTTTCCGGGTGTTTAACACCGATGACCTATTCTCAGGACAGCTCATCAATTTTAGATCGGCAGCTACCAATCACAGTGCCCTAAAATATCAAGTCGCAGCTGAATATGCACAGCGCCAGACACTGGATAGTGGCTGTGCTTGGCATTGCAGCTCAACCCTATTCACTTGAATGTGACCAACGAACGAGAGGTCACAGGCCTACAAACAGGCAGCGGGTGCCAGGAGTCGGACTTCCGCTGATCCGATACTGATGACCTATCCTGAGGATTCGGCTAGTTTGACACCTGCGGCAGAGGCTCCGGCAGGCTGTTTTGGCAGTGTTCTCTGGATCCGGCATTGTTGGATACTACTGCTGTCTGCCCACCGGCTCCCATTGACTATAACGGGATCCAGCCATTACCTGGAAAATAGGTCACAAATTGGCTGGGCAAAAAACGCTGCACGCAAAGGTTTTTGTCCAGCCGATTACCTGCATTTTATTTCGGAACAGCCTGCTGGGGAGGAAAGCCGCAGGTGTGAAACTAGACTAAGCCATCCATGTCAAAATCTAGGACATCCCCTTCAACAAGTAGAGAACGGGACTGTGTATTAGAACAGGTCATTGGACAGACATTCCCCTCGACGTCTGTGACCAGACGCTTGAGCAGCTGCTTGCAATGTGAAGATTCGGGATTTGTGGCTGGACACCCTCGGCACAGTCAGCGACGCTCTGCATGCTACTGAAAGCAATATGCTGCAGCATCTGTGCTGTTCTTGGCAGTCAGTGCATAAAACCCACCCAGGAATAACAGATGTGGAGAAGCGGCCCACCACACCACACATTCTCAGGTCAGTCTACACCCAGAACCTGCTGACATAGCTATGCAATATGTAAAGCCATATGACAAATATTATTAGACCTTCCGCACAGAATATACATATGGAATGCGGATTTATCATCTGCAATGTATATAGTCTTTGTCTCAATGATTGCCCGAGGAAGAAAGGACTGGCATTTTGGAGTAATTGTGACTTACCACTCCTATGGATTAAAAGGGGTTTTCCTACAATTCAAATGTATCCCCTGTAAACAGGAGAAGGAATAAGTATCTGATCTGTGGGGGTCCAACCACATGGACGCCCAGCAATCCTGAGAACGGGGGTCCCAGGTGCCCCAAATGAACAGAGGGTGGGGCGGCCGACTCGCATGCTTGATATGGCGACATCGGACCCACATTCCTGTGATTGGTGGTGGCCCCAGGGACACTTATTCCTTGTCCACAGGATAGGGGATCAGTCTGTATTACGGGAAAGCCTCATTAAGGCTACTTTCACACTAGCGTTAATACTTTCCGGTATTGAGATCCGTCTTCGGGCCTCAATACCGGAAACAAACACTTCTGTTTTGTCCCCATTCATTATCAATGGGAACAAAACGTAACTGAACAGAACGGAAAGCTCCGAAATGCATTCCGTTCTCATGCTGGACCTGTGAAGGGGATTACTTGCTCCCCACTACTCCATTCTGGCTCTCAGTTGATCTCCCTTCGGTGGTCTTGCATCCCCTGCTGCTTGGGGACATGTCAGTGCTGAGGACAATCATTGACGGCAGCGGCGCACATGACCCCCGTCCATGCCATAAGTTTACATGCAGGGACCAGAAGACTGCAGAACACGGCCAGGGACCCACAAAGACGGAACTGAGCGGAGGGGAGCAGGTAAATAGGAGTTCTTCACGCGTTCGGCAGGGTGGGAGTAGTAGTTAAAAAACACATTTTTTTTGCTTTTATTTTTGGGGGATGACATTTTGGGACTCTAACAGTTTTCCATAGTGGTCGTCACAGAAGCTATTCATATTATAACTTGGGTGACCACGTGAACTGTACTTCCGTGTGCCTCAGATTTTAAAGGGCTTCTACCACCAGAAATACTGTTATGTAGCTGACTGATCTAGCGATGCGCTAATGTCAGCACTACATAACAGCATGTTTCTAACCTTTCTCCCTGCAGCCGTTTTTGTAAAAAAAAAAGCACTTTTACAATATGCTAATGAGCCTCTAGGTGCTATGTGGGCGTAAAATCAGCACCTAGAGGCTCCACTCACCCTTTATCCCACCCCGGTCCCCTGTTCTGCCCGCCCCGCTTGATTGATGCCACGGTCCACCGCATCGTTGACGAAATCCCGCGCCTGCGCCGTTCACTTCTGTATTCGGCGCAGTGAGTGAATGATGCGCTCCTGGTGCCGGATTCCTCACTGCGCCTGCGCCGACTACGTCACAGTGAGGAAGCCGGCATCAGGAGAGCGGCCTTCACTCACTGCGCCGAAGACAGAAGTGAACGGCGCAGGATTTCGTCAACGATGCGGTGGACCGTGGCATCAATCAAGAGGAGCTGGGCGGGCAGAACAGGGGACCTGGGCGGGATAAAGGGTGAGTGGACGGAGCCTCTAGGTGCTGATTTTACGCCCACATAGCACCTAGAGGCTCATTAGCATACTGTAAAAGTGCTTTTTTTTTTTTTTTTTTACAAAAACTGCTGCAGGGAGAAAGGTAAAAAAAACACTTATGTAGTGCTGACATTAGCGCATGGCTATATCAGTCAGCTACATAACAGTATTTCTGGTGGTAAAAACCCTTTAAATGGAAAGAGATCCCCGGTGATCAGCTACATTCTGTGGGGGAAGCACATTACACGGGTGCAGACAGTGGAAACCGCCATACACAAGCCTCCTCACCAAACAGATTGCATCAAAATATTCAAATAATGACCAACAATAAGAACGCAGCCGCCATCTACCCCTTGTCAGCTGTGGTCTCCAGTGCAGCAGGCAGCCTCATTTTTATGGAAGAGCCTAGTAAATCAACTAAGAGCAGATTAATTATGTACGATTCCTAGAAACATAAAACGAGCAGCAGTACACACCGTGCAACACTAGAGGGCGCTGCTGACAAACCCAAAAGACATACAGTGAAGGTTACTAGCGGTCAAAGCCCAAAGGTAACACCTGACACCGCGCAAACATTAGCGACTTCCTCCGATACAAGGAGCAGTATAATAAAACTTCACTCCCAGTACAAGTGCCCCTTCTTGTTTCCAACCGATGAAAACTGAAGACACAAACAAGTGATGGAGACGCGACAGCTTGTGGTTACTGTTGCCGCCAGGTAGATGATAACTACACATGCTGCGTACAACAATACGCCACGGATCCTGTAATCGGATATCAGAGCGGAACTGGAAAATGCTGCTATGAGCAACTGACAAGTCCGCAGACGCTGCCATAGCCCAAACAACGCTGCCAACCAGATCTGATGCCATGGTTACCCAGGGAACAATGCCACGTATATCTTGCCACTGAATAAATGCCCAAGGGTGAAAAGTCGAGAATAAGTTTCTTTACTGTAGTGGTCACTTGGAAATGCTGATAAGACTACCACCGGCTTGGAGATCCAAATGGCCTAAGGTCTCAAGCACACGACCGTGTCCGTATTGCAGTCTACAAACCGCAAATCCGTAAAATACTAATACCTTCCACAGGGACTCCAATCACTTCCAATACTAGAAGTCACTAGCCTCGTCAGCAATACGGACAATAGGACATGTATAATTTGCAGAAGGGACATATGGACGAGACAGCATTTTATTTCTATTGTGGGCCCTCGGAATTGGAGGGGCCCGTGTGCTATCAGTGGATGCAAAATACGGTTGTGTGCATGAGGCTTAAGTTGCAATCTCCACGAAAATACTACTAAAGGCGCAGCCCCAAGACCTGTACATAGTTATCTCATTAGGATGGGCAACGGGCCGTGAGCCCTGGATGATGATCGGCAGAGCGATCGGTCATGATCACCGCTGACTGTAAAGGTGACCAGAGCGCTTGTTTGTTGTACCTCACATCCTTTATGTGTGCGGAACAAATTGGCATGTCAGCAACACATCCCCCTCATAAACATGTATGAGAAAAATGGGGGGGAGACGATGAAGAATCAAATGCACAAATGATCGTTCGTAATGGTCTATGAATGATGAGGTCGAGAGAAAAGCAACTCGGCTGTCAAAAGGTTTCACAGTAATTTGGGGGCTCATTTGTAAGGTAGCCATAGAAGTGGGTGGAGGTTTTCTGTCATACAGAATCGGTCAGAAAAGCTGCGCTACGTTCCGTCGTATGCCAAGTCTTCGACCCTAAAACGTTCCTTCTACGGGAGATTACCTTTAAGATGACAGCACTGTACATCACAAGGCCTCATGTACTGTGCAGCAGAGTGTACAACATCTGTAGTAGGGCAACACGGTGGCTGGAAGTGCTGGGCTCTAATCCGACCAAGGATAACATCTGCTGGGAGTTTGTATGGGTTTCCTCCGGATTCCTCAAAGACATACTGATAGGGACCTTAGATTGTGAGCCCCATTGGGCACAGCCTGATGCTAATGTCTATAAAGCGCTGCGGAATATGTCAGCGCTATACAAGTGTGTAAAATAAATAAAAGTACAGTATACTATGTTATGTGCAGTACAGCACAATGTCCAATTACAAATTCACAGCAGTTCTTGAAAATGTTCTGCAACCATTTCTCTTCCTAATGCTACGGCTGTCATTCAAGTCAATGCGGAGAGGGAACCACTGCAAATGTGCGATCTCACAGCAGTGCACAGAGCAAACCGCCGATTTAACCCTTTTAAGATGAAGGGAAGCCTAAAAGCAAACCTCTATATTTGCTGGTATTACTAAGAGGGGCCGTGTCAGCAGATCTGTACCTATGACACTGTCTGACCTGTTACATGTGCGCTTGGCAGCTGAAGGCATCTGTGTTGGTCCCATGTTCATATGTGCCCGCATTACTGAGAAAAATGATGTTTTAATCTATGCAAATGAGCCTCTAGGAGCAACGGGGGCGTTGCCGTTACACCTAGAGGCTCTGATCTCTCTAACTGCCGCACCCTCTCCACTTTGATTGACAGGGCCAAATGGGATGACATTTCCACTCCCTATGACTCAAAGTGCAAAGGGTGCGGCAATTGCAGAAAGAGCAGAGCCTCTAGGTGTAATAGCAACGCCCCCGTTGCTCCTAGAGGCTCATTTGCATATATTAGAACATCATTTTTCTCAACAATGCGGAGACATAGGAACATGGGACCAACACAGATGCCTTCAGCTACGAAGCACACATGTAACAGGTCAGACAGTGCCATAGGTACAAATCTGCTGACAGATGCCCTTTAAATGGTCATCCATGTAACGCATGGAAATGATGAGATGGCTCTCAGCCCTGGCATGTAGAGGGCTGCATCTCGATCAGGACCCCTCTATGATGTCCATGTGCTCTAATAGTATTTATGGACAGGGGTTATTGTCATGAGCTAACCCTTTTAATGGACTGGATTATGTGTATTATGCCACTTCTCTATCGACAAAAAAGTTGACTCGTAAACACAAGTGTCCAAACTGCATTTTTCCCCCTACAAAGTTACATCTGCCTGCAGCAGCCAAGATGGAGCATTCCCATGTAAACTTCCATCCCATTTGTTGTCGCTTTTTTCCTTCCACCTCGATTCCTGTCTATACGCTCACGGTGCACGTTACACGCAGAAAACCCGCAGCATAAGACAATGATCATTTCAAATTATAATTTCTTTGTGTGAACATTTTTTGTGCAAAAATGGATTTGTGGTGGACTTTGAAATCCGCAGAATGTCAACGGTGCAGACTTTCAGTCCAGCTTTCGCCAGGGCAAAATCTGGAGCAATTATTTAAAAAAAAACAAAAAAAAAAAACGCAACAACAAATTCTGCATGTAACGCTCGCGGATTTTGGAGTGGTTTTGTGTGGAAACCCAAAGAAAATCTGCGTCAACTACACTGCTGTGTGCTTGTACCTTAGCACGGCACGTGCTGAAGACAGATGCACGGCAGCGGCACAAACAGGCGGCTCTAGTATCGGCTCCCAGGTGACTGCCGGAGACCAGCTGTTACACACCCGTTTCCCCGTGACTTGCATCATCGCCGCACAGACATGTACAAGGCTCGCTTACTTTTTCTATAGCACTTTGTAAATGCTCTCTAACATCTCATGATTTTCATTAGCGGCTTATCTTAAAACATCTGCTGGGATCAGATAGGTCAGATCTGATGTGAAAAGTAAAATGTCACTTAGGCCCCGTTTACACGGTCAGTATTTATAAGCCAAAACCAGCTGCTGAGCCTACAGAGAAAAGTATAGTGGAGAGATTTGGGCCTTTACTGTGCTTCAGACCCTTCTCCTGCTTTTGGGTTATAAATACTAATGAAGAATATGGACCAAAGGACAAATTACTGAGTGTGTGAAAGTGGCCTCAGGGTAGAGAACCAACATGCATAGCTTCAGGAGGACAATGGAGGAGACCTATCAAGGCCATACGCAACCCAACCCATTAACATAGTTTATAAGGCTGTCCATCCAGTTCAGCCTGTTATCCTGCAAGCTGATCCAGAGGAAGGCAAAAATACCCCTGTGAGGTAGAAACCAATTTTCCTCCCTTTAAGGGAAAAAAAAATAATTCCTTCCCGACTCCAATCAGACAATCAGATAACTCCCTGGATCAACGACCCCTCTCTAGTAACTATAACCTGTAGTATTATATTAAACATTACTTACGCTATTACTACCAGAAAGCTATGCTGGTGTAGAGTTCGGATTCTGGGGCACGCCACCGGACACTAGATCAAGAGTGGCATTTTTAACACTTGATCTAGTTTACGTACCACAGAAAAATTTCAAACATATGTCCATGCCTCTTAAAATTTTGGTCAGGTCACTTGAACACACCAGTACATACCACATTGTCCCAACCTAGGGAGGTTGTCAAGCAATTGGCAAAGGGACTGCAGACGTGCACAAGAGGAGGTGTGTACTGGTGCCTGCATGCGCCGCACCCCTCCTTGTGCAGGCACCACCAATGAACCCAGAAGAAACCCAGGATCTTCCAGAAGGTCTCTCTCTCTTTTTGGGAGACTCCTATTTCTCAGAGAGTACATATTCTACGCCTAAGGGCGCACTCACACGACAGTATGTGTTTTGCAGAACGGACATATGGATGAGGACGGCACACAGTGGGCTTTCCACATTTTTGGTGGACCCATTGAAATGAATGGGTCCGCATCTGTTCCACAAAATATGCGGATCAGCTGCGGAGCAAACATACAGTCGTGTGAAGGGGGCCTAACTAGTGCTATAGCAGCCAAACTGTTCCTTCAAGAACGAAGCATGTCTGTAAGGTGGTCAACTCTAGAAGAAAGGCAGGTCCCTTCACTTTGCCAACACTACACTCATCATTGAAAAAGTAGGGTATGTTCACATGTGGCAGACATGCTGAGCATTTAGCCCCGCAAAATCACATGCAGAAAGTCTGTTTTTCAAGTCTCATCCACATACTGCAAAATAATAAAATAAAAATCACGATTTAAATTGACGAGGGGTACAGATTATAAATCCACAGCATGCCGATTTAGGCCTCCTGCACACGACCGTTGTGTGCACCCGTGGCCGTTGTGCCGTTTTCCGTTTTTTCGCGGACCCATTGACTTTCAATGGGTCCGTGGAAAAAACGGAAAATGCACCGTTTTGCAGCCGCATCCGTGATCCGTGTTTCATGGCCGTGAAAAAAATAAGACCTGTCCTATTTTTTTCACGCCAACGGTTCACAGACCCATCAAGTCAATGGGTCGTGAAAGAACACGGATGACACAAGATTGGCATCCGTGTCCGTGATCCGTAGGTTACTTTTATACAGACGGATCCGAGATCCGTCTGCATACGCTTTTTCAAAGCGAGTTTTCACTTCGTGAAAACTCAGAACCGACAGTATATTCTAACACAGAAGCGTTCCCATGGTGCGGCACCTGAAAGGGTTAATTGTACTATCATACCCCCCTGTAAGAGATCAGGGCTGCCAGGCAGCCAGTGCGGCCCCCCCCCCTCTATTGTAATTATTCGTTGGTGGCACAGTGTGCGCCCCTACCTCCCTCCCTCTATTGTAATAATTCGTTGGTGGCACAGTGTGCGCCCCCCATCGGCCCCCCCCTCCCTCTATAGCATTAACAACATTGGTGGCCAGTGTGCGGCCTCCCATCTCCCCCCCCCCCCCCCCCCATCATCATTGGTGGCAGCGGAGTTCCGATCGGAGTCCCAGTTTAATCGCTGGGGCTCCGATCGGTAACCATGGCAACCGGGACGCTACTACAGTCCTGATTGCCATGGTTACTTAGCAATAGTACAATAGTAGAAGATTCATACTTACCTGCTGCTGGCTGCTGCTGCGATGTTCGTGTCCGGCCGGGAGCTCCACCTACTGGTAAGTGACAGCCTCAGGTCTGTGCGGCGCATTGCTAAATGAACTGTCACTTACCAGTAGAGGAGCTCCCGGCCGGACACGAACATCGCAGATCCCAGGTAAGTATGAATCTTTGCTAGTGACCCGCTGCCACCAATGATCGGGGGGGGGGGGGGGAGATGGGAGGCCGCACACTGGCCACCAATGTTGTTAATGCTATAGAGGGGGGGGGGGGGGCGTGGGGGGCGCACACTGTGCCACCAACGATTTATACAATAGATATTCAAAACTGGGGAGGGGGGGGGGGGGGGGGGGGGGTTCTGCCCCTGCTGCCTGGCAGCCCTGATCTCTTAGCAGGGGGATATGATAGTACAATTAACCCCTTCAGGTGCGGCACTTGCGGGGTTAATTGTGCTGATCACGGCCCCCTGTGAGAGATCGGATGCTGCTAGCAGCAGGGGGCAGTCATGTACACAGTTTGTAGTATATACTAAACTAGAAGCGTCCCATCACCATGGGAACGCCTCTGTGTTAGAATATACTGTCGGAAATGAGGTTTCACGATCTAACTCATATCCGACAGTATATTCTAACATAGGGGCGTTCCCATGGTGATGGGGACGCTTCAAGTTAAAATATACCATCGGATTGGAGAAAACTCCGATCCGATGGTATAAAAGGGACTCCTGACTTTACATTGAAAGTCAATGGGGGACGGATCCGTTTGAAATGGCACCATATTGTGTCAACGTCAAACGGATCCGTCCCCATTGACTTGCATTGTAATTCAGGACGGATCCGTTTGGCTCCGCACGGCCAGACGGACACCAAAACGACTTTTTTTTCATGTCCGTGGATCCTCCAAAAATCAAGGAAGACCCACGGACGAAAAAACGGTCACGGATCACGGAAAAACGGGACCCGTTTTTGCGGACCGCAAAAAAATACGTTCGTGTGCAGGAGGCCTTAGGCTGCAAATTTTCACCCTTTGCAATGCAGGACGTCCATTTCATGGCAGAAATCCACAAGGAATCTGTAGATTTTGCGGTGGATTCCAAAGCAGAAAACCTGCAATAGTATTTAAATTCTCCCCATGTTGGCCGTACCCTTAGGCTAATTTAACAGGAGTATATATAGTCTGTGAACTACGCTGACTGCATTACGAGAGTACAGTTCATCAGATCCGAGACCTAGCAGGAACACACAGCATTATAAATCATTAGAATGCTGTTTGTTCGTGTCACAGGGGCCTCACAGTCTGAACATGCTCGTGTGGAATTAGCCTTAGACAACTAGGATCAGGGGATGCTTCCAATATCAGTGGGTGCTCCATCAAATCAGCCCTGTGCTTGGACACAAGTGGCAGACTGTCAAAATGTTAAATTAATTTTACTGTATGCCGTGCAGTCACCTGCTGACTTTCCGTCACGTATGACTCATCTGGGAAATGACATGTTAGCAGGTCTGGTCATTAGCGCTCGGGTATTATAGCGTCTATCTTGGAGAAGGAAGTCAGTCAGGATAAGACGTTCAGGAGGAAAGCGGATTTAGAACTACAGTCAGATGGAAGGATGACGCACGAGCTGGAGACTGGTAATATATGTGGTACAGAAACTAACGCCTGGGGTTTCTCACTAATGCTTGCGTCTGACCCAGATAACGTGTGAATCAGCGTCTCCTCTCCTGGCATCTACTGCGCCAAATGCTGTAGATATAGATGGCTTTGAACCTTGATAAGCAGGATGGTGGCTCAATAGTCGTAGAATTTTAGATTATAAAAGTAGGTTACATGTACGGCGGATTGGAGCACATACCCGTTCTAGAATGGTCCTTAGTATTAGGTCCCTGCACTTGAGTGCGGGTGAACGCAGATAAGGTCTGCATGACTTTCTGTGCGTTTCTGCACCGTATCCGCACCAAAATCCGTAATGTCTAACAGAAGTTTTTGGTGTGGATTTGATACCGTACATTGAAAAAGGGTGAAATCCGCAGCTAAAACCGCAAACATAATTGACATACTATTAAATTTGAAAACCGCAATGCAGGAAACAATCCGCTAAGCGTACATAAGATTTGTGTAATCTCCCGCACGTTGCTGGTACTATACTGCGCTGTGGTTTTTCCACATGGGAATCCGCATATAAAAACCACACCTATTGTGCATGTGTGCACGTGACCTTAGGGTGCAGATTTCTGGATCTAGACTTCAGACAGATGCCACTGTATAAGCATATCGTGGCACGTGGCACCCACAGGCAGCATACATTGGGTCAGGTGATGGGGGCCTGTGTAACATATATGCCAAAAGCTTCCCGATGCAAATGCTGAGTGAATGCAACACAGTCACTCTGTCTTTAAGGGGTTGTCCACTTTTTTATTTGCCCCACCCAGTGGGACCTGTGAAAGGTACCAGGCTGATCTGCTCCCCACCACTCAGCTCTGGTTCCCTGGCGGTCTTCCGGTCCCTACATGTAAAGTCCTGGCACAGACAGGGCTACTTGCGCTGCTGCAGCCAGTGTCTGGAATCGGCAGCGACTTGTCCCCAAGCCGCACATCACTGCTGGGTCACGTGCTGCTTAGGGGGATGTCACTGAGGGTAGCCATTGGCTACAGCGGCACACGTGTCCCTGTCCAGGCTCAAAGCTTACATGTGGGGACCAGACGTAAAAACATGGACCCGGAACCAATTATAGGTGACTGTTAAGTACAGCCCCGTTCACAGGTCCCACTGGGTGTGTATATGGGTGGTATAAAAATGTATGCATCTTTATTTCTATTTTTTTTATTTTTAAAACACTGCTCAAACGGGCACTAGAGCTTCTCATTACGCCACTGAACGCTGGCCTGGTGTCACTTGCACAATTACTGCAGCATGTGTACATTGAGTAACCTCTGACTCAGAGGCACATGTTCAGCAGAAATGGTGTCCTGGCCGGATTACAGGAAGCCGCTGCTCCTTCTTTACACCCTGCATTAGTCACACGCGGAATAAAGACCAAGAACAATGAATGGAGGACGAGGAAAGATCTGACTAGTGACACAGGAATGTGGTTAACTCATCAGCATGGGGAATCCTACAGCAACTTCGTGGGAGAAAGGAGGGGGGGGGGGGGGGCCTAGGTCTCCCCCTCAGCATAGTATTGTGCTTGACTCAATTACACACCAGTGGGTGCGCTGGGATTACACTGAGTGTTTTGGGGTGAGCACCATTATAGATGGGGAGACCTTGCGCTGTCATATATATCAGACTCTCAGTCCTATCGTATCACTGACATAACATTGTCCTGTTGTCAAATGCACCGACAGCAGCCGGATAAGGACTACAAATGACCAAAACCTTAAAAGGGTTTCTGTCATCAGAAAAATCCTTATGTAGCTGGCTGACATTAGCAATGTGCTAATGACAGCATTACATAACTGTGTGACTTATATCTCCCTGCCTGCCGCCGTTCGCACTAAATAATGACTTATCATATGCAAATGAGCCTCTAGGTGCTAGTGGGGCGATGCTGCAGCACCTAGAGGCTCCATCCTCTCACCGTTTGGCACGCCCTTGTACCAGTGATTGACATCCTCGGTCTCCTCCGTGCCCCACAAATCCCGCGCCTGTGCCGTCGATTTTAGTATTAGGCGCAGTGAGTGAAAGACGGCAGCAGGCGCGGGATTTGCGGGGCACGGAGGAGACCGAGGATGTCAATCACCTTTACAAGGGTGAGAGGAGCCTCTAGGCGCTGCAACAACGCCCCACTAGCACCTAGAGGCTCATTTGCATATTATAAAAGTCTTTATTTTCAGAGAACGGCGGCAGGCAGGCAGGCAGATATAAGTCACACAGTTATGTAATGCTGTCATTAGCACATCGCTAATATCGGCCAGCTACATAATTTTTCTGATGACAGAAACCCTTTAAAGGGAACCTGTCAAACTTTTCACTGACCTCACTGAGGGCAGCATTAAATAGTGACAGAAATGCTGATTTCAGCGGTGTGTCAGTCATGAGCTAAAAGTAAGTGGTTACCGAGAACCAGCATCATAATCATTGCAGCCCGGACCTGGAAAAGAGTCACATCTACTTGAGAAGAGTCATGATTATTCCTAATCTCCTGCTCTCTCACCCATCCGCTGATGATTGGCAGTTCTCTCCTAGAGAGAAAGAGAGACAACTAGGTAGAAGACTGTCAGTCATGAGCTAAAAGTAAGTGGTTACCGAGAACCAGCATCATAATCATTGCAGCCCAGACCTTGAGAAGAGTCACATCTACCTGAGAAGAGTCCTGGTTATTCCTAATCTCCTGCTCTCTCACCCATCTGCTGATGATCGGCAGTTCTCTCCTAGAGAGAAAGGGAGAAAACTAGGTAGAAGCCTGTCAGTCATCAGCAGGTGGGCAGGAGAGCAGGAATTCATGAATAACCAGGACTCTTCTCAGGTGGCCGGGACTCTTTTCCAGGACCAGTCTGCAAGGATTGTGATGTTGGTTCTCGGCAACCACTTTCTTGTAACTTATAAATGACAGACCGCTGAAATCCACTCACCTGTCTCTACTTTATTCTGCCGTTAGTATGGACAGCATAAAGTTGATGACAGGTTCCATTTAAGGTCCCTTTACACAGGACAACTTAGCAGACGATAGTCGGGAAGCAGGCGTTCCCTGCTAGTCAGTGAGAGGAGACTGCTGCATTACGCATGCAGGGATCTCCTCCTCAGTAGGGGGAGGAGGGATCACTAATGCCGTTGCTCGTCCCCATACAGAATTGTTGCCCTGCAGCAGCGCTAATTTAGAAGGAACGACCTCCTGCCAGCAAACAATTTAGGTGATCGCCACAAAAGATGTGATTACCCGATGAACAAGCTTCCGCACTGTTCACTGATAATCAGCACCACCTTTACTCTGGCAGATAATCCCTGACGGCATTTCCTATGAACGCTTGTGAGCGATTATCTGGAGGATTCTTGGCCAGTGAAAAGGGCCTAGCAGGCTAACAGAGCGGCACATAGAAAAAATAAATAAGTGCTGTAACATGACTTCAGTATGCCCATACACATCCAGCTATTTATATGAGAACGTCCAGACCGGTGAAAGGTCCTCTAAGACAGGATGCACACCAGATAGCCATTTAAGAAGGGATGCTGCATCTCAAAGGACCGCCATTGGCATCACAAATTGGTTCTGCAGTAGCCCGTTCTGCAAACACCTACTTAAGCAGGTACTAGAATGATTCGGTCCATTTCCTCACTTGCCACTGACCACTCATCATTGCCAGGTAGTAAGTTCTGCCTTGGTAGAAATGGGGCCTACTGCCATCATGTATAGGGCAGAGAAACAGAGGACCAAACCCCAGGTGTCACAAGCAACCATTTCTGTCTGGTATTGATGGGGGTAACCACTGACCAGACTTCAGTATGTCTAGGACATTGTGGAACCTGTCCTACTGGCTTTTCTTGGAATCAGAAGCCCATCGATGTTCAAACAAGGTAATGTCCACCACACACTGCCCGTCTACACAACATGCTCTTCAGGGTATTAACAGTCCCATGGCCAGCTAGATCTCCACATCTCTCCCCCATCAAGAATGTCATGGACTTCAGGGGGCAATGGATCTCCCATGTACAACAGCCTACAACCACCTTGGTTGAACTACGGGTCCAAGATGATAGAGCTTAGAAGGACACATCACAGTAGGGATATCTCAGCATCTGTATGACAATTACCCCCCACCAAGAGTGGCAGCCTGTATCAGAGCAACAGGAGATGCCACCCAGTATTAATGTGACCCATATAACCTACTGCAGAACCCAAAATAAAGGGGGAACAGATGCTCCAGGATTGTTATTACATGGGGAGCGCACATAGTTACTAAAACCAGACATGTCAGGAGAGGTGACGGGTCCTTGTAACTCATTAAACACAAGATTGTTTAGTGCACATTGATAATAGCCATGCTGTTGTGCTGGTTACCCTGTGGCAATTATATAATCACACTGTCTAACGAGGTAACAGAATGATGCTGCATGGTTCTCAACACGTTAAACTGCACCGCCGTGGTTGGGTCCCTTATAACCCGGTGCATGGTTTACCAGTACAGTCGCTCTGTGCCATGTTCTCGTAGCCTCATAACCCTGTGCATGGTTTACAGTACACGTCGTGTGCGCCATGTTCTCGTAGCCTTATACCGCTGCATGGTTTACAGTACCACGTCGTCTGTGCCATGATCTCGTAGCCTCATAACCCTGTGCATGGTTTACAGTACACGTCGTGTGCGCCATGTTCTCGTAGCCTTATAACCCGCTGCACTGGTTTACAGTACACGTCGTCTGTGCCATGTTCTCAGTAGCCTTATAACCCTGTGCATGGTTCTCAGTACACGTCGTGTGCGCATGTTCTCGTAGCCTTATAACCCGCTGCATGGTTTACAGTACACGTCGTCTGTGCCATGTTCTCGTAGCCTCATAACCCTGTGCATGGTTTACAGTACACGTCGTGTGCGCCATGTTCTCGTAGCCTCATAACCCTGTGCATGGTTCTCAGTAACCACGTCGTGTGCGCCATGTTCTCGTAGCCTTATAACCCTGTGCATGGTTCTCAGTACACGTCGTGTGCGCCATGTTCTCGTAGCCTTATAAACCCGGTGCATGGTTTACAGTACACCGTCGTGTGCGCCATGTTCTCGTAGCCTTATAACCCTGTGCATGGTTCTTAGTACACGTTGTCTGCGCTGCGTGGTCGGACCCTTATAGGAGGTTTCCATCTTATTTGTTTGCATGTAAACGTTCTGCTGATGTGTTCTGGCCGTTACAACTAGGCTCGTACTGTTGAATCTCACTAAACCTGTAAATAGCTATCCTCAGCAGAACTGGCTGGTGGGGATTTAGTGTCTGTAGCGGATTATACAGATTAGAGAGATTAGCAGAATGTTAAATCGATAAGACTACTCCTGTAAATGCACTCACAACCTGAAACAACAAGGGTACAAAATAAACAAAAGCACATTATTTAACAGTAAAGCAAATTGCCTTAAAAAAAAGTCATTTACATCAATTTTACAACTTTCACACTGTTCGTGTCTAACCAGTCAGGGCACTGTGGCATACCAACTCATCCAGACAATCATTTTTTAATTTCTGAACAGAATAACTATAGGTCCAGTCGCCATCACGTTGGTTCGAAGCACACTTAGCATGTCGGACTCCATCAGACTGGTATAACCGCACACAAACAAAAAAAAAAAAAAGCGTACTGTGCCTTATCTATATAATGATAATTCTAGAATAAAGGAAAATGAACAGTATTCATTTTTTTCTTATTACAATGGGAGCTTATGGGCGACCTATCCCACAATATGCCTACTACAGTGGGATAGGTCAGCGACTAAGGCCTCATGCACAAGTTCAGGGTCATATATTGGTCCACAAAAATGGTTACCTTCCCCGATGCATCTGTATTTTTCTCACTCCTCCCAATAGAAAGGAATATTCTATCTGAAATACAGACAAGAATAGGACCTGCTCTCATAGTTAAAAAACGACCACACGGATCCGCCAAAAATACTGATGTGCGCTTGGCCCCATTGAGATGAACGGTCAGTGTGCCATCTACAAAAATTGAACCAAGCATATTAGTAATATAGCAGCAGCAGCAATATAACACCGCTGCACAATACCAAAGGTCAGCCGCGCACACAGACATCGCACTTTGTCCATCAAGATTTTGACGTTGGATGTAAATCTGCCTGTGGTTAGATGGTGGACAAGCTGCAGCCTGCCCGGTGTACTCTGCCCTCATCATACTGACACGGCAGGAAACCCCAAGAAAATAATGGCTGGGCTCAGTGCACTGCGCTTCTGGTACAACGGAACGTGCGGTGTATGCTTGTAATGAACGGTCTAACACGACACTTGTAGTTATCGCCGGCGACTCTGTGCCATCACAGATCTGAGGTGTATTGATTGCTGACATTTTAGAAAGCATTTGTTCCATTACAGAAATCTGCTTGTGTGCGACGCAGGAGGACGCTGCAGATTGCAGATCGATAATTCCTGTGTGTTTGTTTGGAATAAAAGACCAATGAAGGACATGGCGGGACACAGAGAAGGACTTCCTGTAAGCGATAGGACAAGCCACAGGGACGGCACAGAGCCTCGTGTATCACTTCGGATGGGCAGGTCGGCCCGTGCTACGCGACTACACACACATGCAGCGTACAGCTTGAGGTCTCACTGCACACAGGCATACTACAGCCCTGCTACAAGCTGTTTACAGCCTCAGACTTCAGCAACCATAAGGCCTCATGCACATGACCATACGACAAATCACAGATCCTCAAAATGCAGGGGCCGTCCACGTGCCGTCCGCAATTTATTTTCTGGTCCTCATTTTACGGACATTATACTCTTTTTTTGGCAAAATGGACAGACGATGACAGAATGCACACAGAACATCTGCGTTCTTTCCACGTGCCCGTTCCGCAAAAAATATAGAACATTGTCCTATACCATGGAGCGATTGAAGTCAATGGGTAGGTGGGTACACAAAAAAATTTAAAAATAAAAATAATAATAAATGATGCAACACAAGACATCAACCGCATTTTGAAGACTGCAGAATACATACGGTGTGTGAATGAGGCCTAAGGACGTGTTTTTTTCTGTTGGATTCACAAAGAAAGACAAATACAATTTTGGGGCACTCCTATCAGATTCCATATGGAGAGCATTTTCTAGACACTCATAACTGCATTACGTCCTCCTTTTCTATGAGGGGATGTGGATATATTTGGTTTTCCATTAAGAGTTTTCCCATTAACCACACCCCTATGAGAACAGAGGTAGGGGGTGCATGTGTGATCCCCGCTCCATTCACTTCTATGGAACTGCCTGAGAGGGGGGCTGAGCATTGCCGTTTGGTGGTCACACATGCTCAGGGCTGCTCCATCTCCGTTCCATAGAGCCACTCCGGGACCTTCCGTTTACAACGATTAAGGGGGAGGGAGGAATGTCCAGTGGTCAGACCCCCTTTATCCTATAGGAGACAAAAGGGCTTTCCCAATAACATTTAAAGTTTCTACCAATTCTATGTTGATGGGGAAAGAAGGAGTTGGGGGGGGGGGGGTCCCAGCAGTAATATATCAATCACTGAAGTCTTCAAACCTTTCATACAGAGTAAGAATAAAGGGTTGCCCAACGCTAGCTTACTGCCACGTTGATGCAGCCACGATGTGGTTGAGAAGTTGCCTGTGGTAACAGCTAGAACCGTGGGGCCCTGAAAGTCGCACCTTATATTCAAGTCATTCATTACAAACCTATTGGTTTTTCACTGTCTATTGGTAAAGGGGGTTGTTGCAAGAATGCGTTAAAATATAATAAAAAAGTTCTCTGCGGCGCTGGTCCAGTATACCTGCCAGTCTTGTGTCGGTGATGTGGAGGTATATGACATGTCACTGCTGCAGCCAACCTCTGGGAACAGCGATTGGCTGCAGTGGTCACACGCTGTATCCTGGCAGGTCACCACTGCTGCTTATAAACAAACCACGGCAGGAGAAGCGGACCAGCGCCGCAGAGAACATTCATTTTTAATGATCTTGGATAACCATTTAAGGCTACTTTCACACTAGCGTTTTTCTTTTCCGGCGCTGAGTTCCGTCCTAGGGGCTCAAATCCGGAAAAGAACTGATCAGTTTTATCCCCATGCATTCTGAATGGAGAGTCAGTCCTTCAGGATGCATCAGGATGTCTTCAGTTCAGTCTTTTTGACTGATCAGGCTTTTCAGAAAAACGTAGCATGCAGTATTTTTACCTCCGGCCAAAAAGCCTGAACGCCGGATCAGGCCTTTTTCCCATTGACTTGCATTAACGCCGGATCTGGCACTGTGTGTTCAGTCAAAACGGATCCGGCTTTTGCATGTTAAGCCCGAAAAATGTGAAAAAAAAGTTAAAGTCCATAAATGGCGGATCCGTTTTTTCCAATGCATTTTTTCATTGTGATCAAAATCCTGATCAGGATTCAAATGTAATCCGTTTTCACACGTTTTTCCGGATCCGGCGGGCAGTTCCGGTGTCGGAATTGAACGCCGGATTAAAACAACGCTAGTGTGAAAGTAGCCTTAATAGCTCGACAAGTGAGCAACTGAAAATTCGCACCACATCTCTCCATGTACACAGAAAGACAAAGTATGGGAGATGAGTGATCGCAGTAACACCTGTGTAAAGGCCTTTCCAACAAGTGCCAATCAGAGTTTTATTGCCAACCTGTGCTAGAAAGTACCCAAGGCCTCGATCACATCTCTGCCTGCCGGATCTCTCAGGATCCTCTACTTCACTGTCGGATCGCCATAAGGTCCGGCGCTGATCCAGCAGCTTTCCGGCACAAATGCCGGGTTTAGGCCGGACAAAAACCCATTGCACACAACGTTTTTTTTGCCCGGATATGTGAACATATCCTTCTTAACACTTCAAACAAACTCGTGTCCTAAATCCGCAAAGCAGGGTTACCCTTAGGACCCAGAATTTGCATCCTCGATACGACTGTGTCCTGGTCTCTGTGGGCAACAAGTATGCTTTCTGGGATAGTTGAATGACAAGCGCCGAACCCTTCTAAATGGCAGTCGCATTCTCGGAAGAAGCAACTTCTTTCCTTACAACACGAGTTTCTTCTCATCTATCTATTCCCCACCAGACTATCCTGCTCATCCAGTTTGCAGAGCCTTGGGCACAGAGCCCAAGACTGCTCTTTTAGACACCGGTTTACACGATCCCATGTTGTCTTCAGAGGAGAAGAAATCAGGGATTGTCTTGTCAAACATCTTGCATCTACTACGTGACCATTCACGGCGGCGCCAGCCATTCGCAGGAGACCGCGGCCGCTCTTCTTCATGCCTGACAACGGCCGTCATTAGCGAACACCAAAATCCTATTCATCTTCTGTAGAGTTTACTATGCCGTCACGTACAATACTGGACAAAAACCATGTGTCGATCCTATGTTTCTGTAGTCAACAGGTCAAGCCTTTCAGGGCCCATGCTTGCTTTCATAGCAATTCTACACAGAAAACCAGACACACAAATACGGCCCCATGTAGAGGAGCCGCCAACAAGATTTCCGCTATGACGTAAAACACAGGGGAGCGTGCAGGTCCTGTAGACAATACCAGGGATTCTACTTTTATGTTATAAACTGTTTTTAATAGGGGGTCGGAGGTTTGAAAACATTAAAAGGGGCTTTTCCACCACAACATTTGTGGCATATTGCTAGGATATGCCACAAATATCAAACAGGAGCAGGCCAAGACCTATCTCTAGAACTAGACTGAAGGAGAGCACATGAGAGGAGCGAGCGGTGAGTAAGCAGCACAAGCATGGTCACCTCTCCATTCACAGCTGGGGGACCACCGGAAATAGCCGAGCGGAGCTTGTCCTGCTTTCTCATCACTCACGAACATGGGACCTCTTAAGATAGCCAAGTTCCGTACATCCGCAATTTGTGCTCTCCTTCACCTTGGGGGTCCTATTTGAGATTTGTGGTAGATCCCAAAGATAGGCTACAAGTGTTGAGTTGGGTAAACCCCTTTAAGTTGACCATAGATGTACATGGCCATATTCACCATTAATCCCCCTGATCACTGGCCATTAATGGGGCTGTATTATAAATACTAAGTGTGCAAGTAATCCCAGCAGGCGTATATCATTCAACGCGGTGTGTTCTTTATTACAGCCAATAAATCATAGTTTTCCAGGACGTGTTTCGGCCCGTTCAGCCTTTCTCAGCCTTGACAATAGCAGGCTGTGACGGGCACAAGCCTCCCTAGTATCGCAGATGACGCTAAGGAGGCTCGCCCCCGTCACAGCCAGAACATGTGTCCAATGAGCAGCCACTTGTGTCTGTTACCAGCTTTACATGAGCAGCTTTTTGAGCTAGCCAAAATTTGTTAAAAAGGAGGGTCCACGTCCTGATTTAGATTCTGAAATATGAGAATGATTTAGATAACATTAAAGCTCAGCTTAGAAGAACCGTTTTTAAATTTCCATCTTGGCACAGACCCTGGCTGTGCCCAAGAGCGCAGAAGACACCCTCCTGTCCTCACCTGTAAGCTAGAAATGATAACTGGTTGTCTATACTGACCGGCCTACCTTTCATGTTGGCCAACTACAGGTGATTCTGGCAATCATTAAAAAGTAGATAAGAGCATTGGTAATAAAGTAGGAATGTATAAAGTCTACTTTGGCACATCAGGAAGGCTCTAAAATTTCATGTGTAATATACACTTAAAAGGGGTATTCCCATCACATACAATGGGGACATACAATTGGGTCCCCCTCTGGGACCTGCACCTACAGCAAGAACGGAGCGGGGAGAGCTGTGGCTGGAAGAGCCTGGATTTCCTGGGGTCCGTCCAACACCAAGCGCTGCTCCCATAGAAGTGAATGGGAGCGCACCATGCACACGTGGCCCCTGCTCTTATTCATTTCTATGGGGCAGACGGAAACAGCTGAGCTCGGCTATTTTCGGTGGCCCCATAGAAATGAATGGAGGGAGGCTGCGCATGCGCCCTCCGTTTATTTCCCCGCTCAGTTCTCATTGTAGGTGCGGGTTCCAGAGGTGGGACCCGCACCAATCAGACAATGGGGGCATATCCTAGCGATATGCCCCCATTGTCTGAGATGGCAAAACCCCTTTAAAACGAATCTGTCACCCCGACTTTTACTTACAATAATACATAGAACCGCAGATTAGGAGTCCAGATTTTAATTTTCCTACTGCCAAATCTGTACTGAAATACACAGTCAGGACTGCTGTGCAGTTCTAACATAATGGAGAGGACTCATGTGCGCATGCACAGCAGTCCTGACAATGTATTTCAGTGCAGCTCTGAGCGAAGACAGCAGGGGAATGGGGGGCAGTAGGAAAATAAAAAATAATGATCTGGACTAGTCCAAACTCTGAGGTGACCAATTCTCTGTAATGTATTAGATTTACCTTGTGCAGCTCAATGGAGTCTATCCAGCGCTGTCTGTGGTCCGGATCCTGGGCGCGCAGGTACCACACACTGTCATTAACACTGATATCAAATCGGCACTCGTCAAATTCATGGGGCTGGAAAACAAAATGTGAAGAAAAAGCTGTAAATAAGGCAGAATTCACCTTCATCAGCAACTGATCTGTTAACAATGGAAGGGTTCTGTACCACAGTTAAGGCCTCTTTACACAGGCCGACTGACCCGACTACTAATCAGCAACCAACCATTCAATCCCAATAATTCCCTGATGGAGAGTGGAGGCGAGAGGTTCATTTACATGCAGTAATCGCCTATGCCGCTGCAGCAGCCACTCGTCCCCATACAGATAAATTATTTCTGGATGGCAAACCCCTTTTGGATGATTTTGGTGCCCCTTCAATGACTCCTTCACCTGATCACAAGAATGAGGGTCCTATATATGAATGAATAGAACGGCAGGCCAAGCATGCACCAAGCCACTCCATTATCTGTGGGACTGCCGGAAACAAGTGCTAGTACTCTGCTATCTCCAGAGGAGTGGCACCATGCATGCTTGACCTACCACCCCATTCATTTCAGGGTATGGGGCCCCCATTCCTGTGATAGGAGGGGGTCCTAGCAATCAGATCCCCACCAATCCAATAGTGTTGACACTATCGTGTAGATAGGGGTTAACTTCTTAGAACTAGAATATCCCTTTAAAAATATTCCACCTGTAAAAACCACCAAAGTTTTTATTCCCCAATGTAATTACTTTTAACTACACCTTAAGGGGGTTCTCCTGTAATAATTGAAAAATTTCCTGCGGCAACATATCCTAAAATGTGAACAGAACCGGTTGCCTTCACTTGCAGTGCTGCCCGGAGGTGCGGATGTGGGGCCTCACTACACCCTACGCTCTGGCGCTTGCATATACTATACATTGGCGAGTTCTCCTGTCAGGCTGCTCAGCCATGATGGCATATCATAGGCAGGATCACATCAATACCATCTACTGTACAGAAGAGCAGTGTGTAGTGAGGCTCCGGACACTCACCTCCCTAGGCAACCAGACATGCTCACTTTCTAGGGCAGGTTGCTGGCGGCCATTTTAAATCATTCCCGTAGAACCCCTTTAACTGCGGGGTGTTTATATGCCCTAATCATTTCCTTAGACAGGGCTTCCACTGAAGACAGCTGTACTTTATTCCAATAGCGCAGGGGGCCCTGCTGCCGTCGGCTGAGACATGTAAATGATTACATACAAGATCTCACTCACCACAACCAGCATTATTCAGTTTTATATGTGGGATAGTAAGGCAGCAAAATTACACATTACAGCTCAAAAACATTTCCCACAATGTAGTAACAACCCTGGCTAGTCGCTCGTACCGAAGAACATAGTGCTGTCTGTTACACTGGTGAAGAGGACGCGGCACCTACTGAGCTATACCTCCCAACCGTCCTGGATCCGGCGGGACAGTCCCAGATTTCAGTGGCTGTCCTGGTAGGGGGGGGGGTATGTCCCGCTTTCTGGCAGCTGTCACTGCATCCATAGGAAGCAGAGAGCTGTCGCCGGCATCGGCTCCCTGCTTCATCATTCCTCCCCCCTGCCGGCTCTCCACACCTCTGGTCTGTGGAGAGCCGGCAGCCTCAGTTAGCCTTAGCTCCGCCTCCTTCACAGACTAGCGCTAGGAACCAGGTCAGTATGTGGTCTGGTGTTTATGTGTTTACATTCTGTGGGGGGGGGGGGGGGGGGGGCACATAACTGGGCATATTACTGGGGGCACAGCCAGGCATAATCCTGTGAAGGAGGTACAACGTGGGCATATGTATAGTTATGTTTTGGGCAGAGTTAGAGGCTTGGCCTAGTACTGAAAAAATTCACCGCGAAGCGCGGCGCACAATGTGTCCCTCTTTGTTCGTTTACAGAGTTGGGAGGTATGTAATACCCAACATGGCCCTTCCCGTCTGATGGAGAGAGTCCCACCGACCACACATTAATGGCCTGTCCTACGGGTACGGACACATGGAACAGCTGCATTTCCACAAAATATATGTGTTGCAGATTTTGGCGTGGATTTTCTCCAGATCTAACTGTTCTCCAGATGTCAAAATCCGCATAGCGGGTCGATTTCCGGAAGGAAAAGTTCTGCACCGTGTAGATGAAATTTTAAACATCTTATCTACTTAGCTGGTGCTGTATTATGCTGCCACATGAAAATCTGCGCATAATAAGCACCGTGTGCATGCACCCTAAGGCTAAATGCACACGATCAGGATTGCGTGCAAATTTTCCACGCGGATTTGCGTGCGGAAAATCCACACCGTAGGTCATGTACACTGTATTCTATGAGAATTTGAAATTCTCAATGCACTCGATGTGGATTTTTTCAGCGCGGATTTTGACCTGCGGTGCGGATTTAAAGATTCGCAGCATGTCAATTTAATTTATTTTATTTTTCCTGACCGGATTTTCCGCACAGGTTTGCCTGCGAACACATGCAGATTTCAGTGTGGATTCTCCGCACATGAATCCTGAACGTGTGGATACCCTTTAAAACAATTCTTATAGACTGCTGGGGTCTATTCATACACTGCAGTCAAAAAATCCTGGCAAAATGCTGCCGTTTAATTCGGGTCTGCAAAAATCCCACAGCATTCGCAACGATAGACCACAATTTGCTTGCACCGTGTAAATTAACTCTTAACAAAACCACATTTGAAGAAGACCAAGAAAATTGATCAGTAAAGGAGTGTGGTTTATTCTGCCCTTACCTAAAAATTCAATCAGCGCTATGCAGAAGGGCCCGGCTGGCAGGGCTGCGCTGTTGACAAAGCCGACATGGAGCCTTTCTTTGAAGTCCTAACCTGGGCATGGTGACAAGCTTTTGGAGGCCCGACATCGGTAGTTGCAGCGTTATATGAAGAGGAACGCCACAACATTAAAACTGCTGTCAATTAGCAATGCAGGAGAATTTCTACGGATAGATACCGGTACGACGCACACTTTTACGCTAACAGCGGTGCCCTACCATATCACATAGCTCCTTCACTGGGGTGGAAATAGCTGAGGTCATAAGAAAAAAAAATAAAAAATTTAAAGGAAAATGATAGGAAATAGCAAACAGCTGATGTATTACACGGTGACACCTCTCCTCTCCGGCCCTAACAACATTTTCCGGTTGTCAGCGATCTGCGAGTACATTTTCTTTCATTATCCATGGCTCCGCTCGACAGGACCGCAGATCAATACTGAAGAATACGCTCTAGTGCTCGGGGCAGAGGAACAGAACCTGCTCTAATCTTGGCTTCTTAGTAACTACTGCATTCGCCATGTAATAATTCTGGAGCATCTATTCTTATGACACTATGTGGTGTCAATCCTCTATTATTCCTACTAGAAGTTAGGCTACTTTCACACTGGCGTTTTGGCTTTCCGTTTGCGAGATCCGTTCAGGGCTCTCCCAAGCGGCCCAAAACGGATCAGTTTAGCCCCAATGCATTCTAAATAAATAAGGATCCGTTCAGAATGCATCAGTTTGCCTCCGTTCAGGCTCCATTCCGCTCTGGAGGCGGACACCAAACGGATCCGTCCTGACTTACAATGTGAGTCAATGGGGACGGATCCGTTTTCACTGACACAATATGGTGCAATTGAAAACGGATCTGCCTCCCATTGACTTTCAATGTAAGTCAAAACGGATCAGTTTGCATTATCATGGTAATGCAAACGGATCCGTTCTGAACGGATACAATCGTTTGCATTATAGGTGCGGATCCGTCTGTGCAGATACCAGACGGATCCGCACCTAACGCAGGTGTAAAAGTAGCCATACCCCAATCTGGACCCTGATTGCAAACTGCTAGCATTTCATTCATAACTTCTAGCAGGAATAATAAAGGTATGGCACATCACAGTTATAGGAAATTGTTAGTACATAGGGGATGCAAGCAGTTACTAAAACCGAGATGTCGGGAGATGTGACAGCTCCTCTTTAAACTAAGTGCCCTTCTTAAGGAGTCAGTGAGAGAAGAAGGAAGGACTTTCTACTGTCAGCAGCTCCTCACATGACTGGTTAACAGCTTTTATTCTTCTGGGATCTCTCAGCAATGTGGCTTCTATCTGGACACGCTATAGGAGGCCCTTCACTACAAGATCGCCATCTTCAAGCAAAAAGACGAGCCGAGACATCCAGCAAACATCAGCCATGTGTCACCTATTCAAAAACCTGTTTAATATTTAGCCGTGCCACGTACACGCCGTGCATGGAATTTTCCAGGCTGCCATGTCAGCAACGAGGTCTTGACAGATGAAGAACTTACCCGCTGTAGACAGATATTGTAGAGGAGCAGGAATATCCCAAAACTAAGAACACGTGCGGAGATCCATTCCCTCAGTTCCTAAGGGTGTCCACCCTCAAGCACTGCGGCTGCCAGGGGCATGGAGGGGCTCAGATAGTGTACGGCAGAGAGTAACAGGATAGTATAAGGGTATATAGATGTACGGTACCAGCCCCGGCCACCACAGTCCACAAAATCAATGTCCTGGGAAGAGTACAAGTTACAGTGAGCCACCATGACCAGATGGATTCTGGTCCAATGCTAATGGATGGGGCTTTACTACACACACATCCCCGGGTCCATCTCCAGCCATCAACAATATCAAGCTGACTGGCGCCCGACGTCACTGTATGTGACGCAGTGGGCACCAAAATGCCCGTTTACATGAGGGAATGTGCCACCTAAAACAGCGCACTTAAAGGGGTTGTCTCACTTCAGTAAATGGCATTTATTATGTAGATGAAGTTAATACAAGGCAGTTACTAATTTATTGTGATTGTCCATATTGTCTCCTTTTCTGGCTGGATACATTTTTCCATCAAATTATATGCTGCTCGTTTCCATGGTAACAACCACTCTGCAAACCAGCAGTGGTGGCCGTATTTGCACACTATAGGAAAAAAAAACAAAAAAAAACACTAGCCTATTTGAGCCATCACAGGTCCCGGCCACCATAGTGTGCAAGCACGACCACCGCTGCTGGATTGCAGGGTGGTCGTATCTAGAGATGAGCTCTAAAATGTGTGTTCTAATACTGTACAGAGATTCGTCTCCGTTCAGTATTAGACTGTATGGGCTCCGATGAGCCAAAGTAAGTTATTCACGAAATCGCGTGCGACTTCGTTGAATAACTTCAGTAATTAATTATTAAAGCTAAAAACCACTTCAAAGCTTAGAACAGAACTCGGCTTCGGTTCTGAGTGGTACCTTGGAACCAAATGAAAAGTTCGGCTCCAAGGTTTTTCACTGTAATAATCAATTACAGACGTTATTCAACGAAGTCGCACGTGACTTCAACTTACTTTGGCTCATCTGAGCCCATACATTCTAACGGAGACCAATCTCTGTACAGTATAAAAAAAATTTAGCGCTCATCTCCAGTTACGACCACCCTGCAATCTCCGTACAGTATTATAACAATTTTTTTTAGCAAAGAGACTTCGGATGTGGCATCCGAAGTCGCTTTGCTCATCTCTAGACGTAACCATGGAAACGAGCAGTGTATAATTTGATGGAAAAACGAATCTAGCCAGCGAAGGAAGCAATATGGACAGTCACAATACATTAGTAAGTGCCTCTACATGACAAATGCCACTTGCTGAAGTGAGACGACCCCTTTAAGCCCTCAAAAGATGCAGACGTCAAAAAGCTCATCAACTAGGTGCTTGTCTTAACGCAGACAACCCCTTTAAGCAGAAGTTCATAGTGGTCGGCCTTCATGTCGTAGGTTTGACCGCAGAGACCGTAATATAAATTTAGTATTATATAGTTTTGGAATAAAGCTATCAGATATATATATCTCTTAGGACAGGGATCTGACACTGGGCATTAAAACCTGCTTCACGCTGTAAAATGGCAAACATTTCCTGAAGAAAAAAGACATAAAGGGAAGGAGACGACCATGGAGAATGCACCAATGTCATGCATGGCCTAATTTATGCAGCGACTAAAGCTGAGGAGAAGAGATTAGAAGAAACTGGATGCAGGAACATCCGGCGTTTGATAAAATCGTCTCAATGGTTGGTCAGGCGGCCATTCTGTGCCTTACTGCCTCCAGACGCCTGTGGCTCTCCCCCCGTCCATGGATGCGACACCGCGGATCTTAGGAAGGAATGAGCGCCCTCATCAACATCAATAAAATCTACACACAGGTAAAAGACTACATTAAAACTGGTGTAAAGGACAACTGGCTGTGTTGCCCATAGCAACCAATCAGATTCCTCCTTTCATTTTTCACAGCTCCTTTGGAAAATGAAAGGTGGAATCCGAGTCCGTTTTCCTGTACACCAGTTTTGATAAATCGCCCCCTATGGGTCTGGTATATTACGGCATCATGTACCATACAGTCAAACGTTCCTCCATTACACCCACGTAGGCTCAGAAGAACTAGTGAAATATCTTCAGGTTTCGTTTTACCTCAGCCAAGAAAACGTCATGAGGAGCCAACATTATGTGCTGCAGAATACAAAGCCACCAAAATCTTATTTTTCAAGCAAAACACCAGCAACTATTAGCAAAAATGTAAAAACTAGCACCCTTGAGGTCTATTAGGTCAGTGTCAGTTGTGTGGGATTTTTTTTTTGGGGGAGGGGATTTTATGAAACTGTGGGGGGGGGGGGGGAAAACAGAGGTTGTCCGTTGAACATTGAAATGGAAGGGGGGGGGGGGGGGCATCTCATCTACTACACTTCGATGTAATGTACTTGCTGACTGTCTCCACCACATGACAATCATGCAACTGAACCTTTCTATAAAGGACTCATTTACAAGCACAGAGATGTACACAGTTCTCCGCAGCTCCACCATGGGCCTCATGTATCAACAGAAATTAATGTATGACCCCCCAATTAGGGCAAATGGTGGGTTTCCTTTTTCCGTTGGTCTCCCAATGTTGTCAGATCCTTGGCATAGAAAAATAAAAGCGGCATGACCCTTCTGCAGAGGTTTCCATGCCGATTAGATGGGGGCACCTCCCCTGTGTACAGCTATCAGTGACTGACAGGTATCTCTGTATACACACTTACACAGAGAATACTATCACTGATAGAACCTCCCCAGTGTACAGCTATCAGTGACTGACAGGTATCTCTGTATACACACTTACACAGAGAATACTATCACTGATAACACCTCCCTGTGTACAGCTATCAGTGACTGACAGGTATCTCTGTATACACACTTACACAGAGAATACTATCACTGATAACACCTCCCTGTGTACAGCTATCAGTGACTGACAGGTATCTCTGTATACACACTTACACAGAGAATACTATCACTGATAACACCTCCCTGTGTACAGGTATCTCTGTATACACACTTACACAGAGAGAATACTATCAGAGATACCTGTCAGTCACTCATAGTTGTATACGGGGGAGGTATCAGTGATTGATAGCATTCCCTGTGTAGACATGGTCTGTGCCCAGTGCGGTGCATATCTGTATGGCGTACAGGTTGACAGCTGGTCCAGAACATGCAGGAAGCCATACAATAGTAACACAAGTGCTCCATTGTAGCATTACCCAAAGCCCGAAGACAATGCCGAGCCAAAACACTGAACTACTCTAGAAATGCAAAGAATTTCACAAGTGAATGAGAAGCCGTACATGTCTTATCTACATTATGCAAGAGGAAATCCAGTTGTGATTAAAGTCAGCTGCTCCTCATGTGACACGCGCTCCACAATCCAAATAATTCTTTTCGCATGGCCTTCTAAACAGCCGAGTGTTCTCCTGCATGAGGACAGTCCCCTGGGCGAGCGCTCCGCCCTACCCCAATCTGCTAATAAACACAGCAGCCCAAGTGGCCGGACACATTAGATAAACGGCCAAATGTTGATTTTGGTGGGCCAGGTTAACCATCTAGTCGGTCAGGGGGTGTTCACGCTCCTCTGGAAACAGATGTTGAGGGAATGAAGGGTGGGGCAGTTGGATTTCAACATGTCCTTTGTTTTCAAGGAAGATATGTTGCAGCCAAAAGAGTATCACAGCGGATTATAGCCATATTGAGAACCCATATGTAGCCGAGCATGCATGTGTGTGGAGGAATAGAAGTCAGCTGAACTAGTGTTTGTCCGACAGCCATCTACAGTGCAAGAGTCCAGTCTAGTGTTGAGCGAACTTGTGATTTAAGTTCGGCATCTAAAGTTCGGGTTATCGAAGTATCCCGTTCTGGATTCTAAATTCCGTTATGGTCCATGGTAGCGGAATCCAGAACTTTAGATGCCGAACTTAAAACACAAGTTCGCTCAACACTAGTCCAGTCACACGAACGTATCAGTTTTTCAGTCTGCAAAACATGGATACCGCCCGTGTGCATCCCAAGTTTTGCAATACGGCACATTCCGCCCTATGTTACAAATGACTATTCTTGCCCGCAAAAAGGACAAGGATAAAGCATGTTCTATTATTTTTGCAAGGTTCTATATCAGGTTCTATTTGAGCCTAGAAAAATGTATAGAGGTGTCTAAAGGCCCCTTTACAGAGGCTGACCGAGCAGGCAAAGATCAGGAACAACGAACAAGCGGTTAGTTCCCGATAATTGCCTGCTCACCACAGGAGGCGACGAGTAATCGCGCATCCCCATAGAGATTCATTGTTTCTGCACAGAAGCAGCTGTTGCCCAGAAATGATGATTTAGGAGACTTTATAAATAAGAGTTTGCTCATTCTTGGGGTGATTCACAGACTAGGTGTAATGGCAACGCCCCCATTGCTCCTAGAGACTCATTTGCATATATTAAAACATCATTTTCCTCAGCAATGCGGGCACATATGAACATGGGACCAACACAGATGCCTTCAGCTGCCAAGCGCACATGTAAGAGGTCAGCCAGTTTCTTAGGTACAAATCTGCTGTCAAAACAATCAGACTTACCTGCAGTAATACAAGTGTAGTACTGGAGATAAGAGGTCCAGGTAACTATATTTTCCCCACTGTCCCCCTTGCCCTCGCTGTAGACCCAGCTGTGGTGGCCATGCTTGCACACTATAGGAAAAAGTCCTGGTCTATGCACAGTCCCACGGTCCCAGCCACAAGGGAGGCCAATGCTTTTTCCTATAGTGCGTAAGCACGACCACCGCTGCTGGATTACAGGGTGGACGTAACCCCTGGATACAAGCAACGTATGATGTGATGAAAAAAATAAATCCAGCCAGCAAAGGTGGCAAGAGGGACAATCACAATACATCAGAAAGTGCCTGGTATTAAAGGGGTTTTCCCAAGTGTTTTTAACTGACGACCTATCCTATGGTGGTGGTGGTGGTGATGGTGGGGTGGCGGAGCCCCGCCAATCAGCTGAAGTGAAGGCACCGGAGTTCCTGCGAGTGCCACAGCCTTCTCTCAGCTTTTCCTAGGCCAGTGACGTCACGTTCATCTGCCACGTGGCCTAAGCACAGCTCAGCCTCATAGAAGTGAATGAGGCTGAGCGCAATACCAAGTGCAGCTGCGACACTTCGTATGGTGCAGCACTTCATGAGCATGGAGAAAGCCGTGACGCTCAAAGGGGTCCGGGGTGTTGGGTCTCCACCGATCAGATACTGATGACCCATCATGATCACGAGGATAGGTCAAAAAGTAAAATACTCCCGGAAAACCCCTTTAACTTTGTCTGCATGATAAATGCCATTTGCTGAAGTCAGTCAATCCCTTAAATAGCCTCAATGAGTGTAGATTTGTGAATGGCAATTTGGGTGCACATAACGCCCCTGCATTAGTGTGAACAGCACCGTTGTCCTGAGGGCGGAGGAGCTGAGCCGCTGCGGGCGGGTCGTCTGCCTCCACAGAGACATCACTGGATGTCAGCAGTCAGACAAGGCGCTGATGAGGAGATAGCAGGGAATACAATGGTGAATGAAAAACCCAGACCTTGAGAATGGTGCCGAGGCGGCTCAAGGGGGAGGACATTATTTGCTTTACTGAAATGGTCTTGAAAAAGAACAAAGAGACAAAGACAAAACTCTAGAACAAACAGACCGCGTTATTAACTCCTTTTATAAAGGCAGAGATTTACTTCTCTTCCATTTAATATATCAATGAAACGGACCTGGGAAAAAAGGTTACTCCAGAGGTTCTTACCATGTCCCCATGACCCCTATGGAAAGAGACGAAATGGCGTCTGGGACTTCCATACTGATCCCTTTACTACAGTAACCTATGCGCCATTTACTGAAGGAGTGGGAGCTCTGCCTGACCGACTCCACACCCTGGAGTCACTGGCGGCAGACACCTCGGGCAGCACCTTATGTCCCTTGAGAACAAAGGACAGGGCTTCCTACAGTCCATGGCTGATCCTCAGAAGATCTACACACAGAGACTGGACGTAAGGCTTACCGTGATGACCGCCTTGCTGAGGCAGATGGAGCCCCTGCATCCATACTCCGTCTCATCCTCCGACTTGTAGTAGCTCAGGGTGTTATTTTTCAGGATCACCCATCGATCCTGCCAGCCGTGTATGTAGTTGGTCCACTAGAAAAATAAAATGACAAAAATGTTAAATATTTCAGGACCAAGACCCCAAAGCCAATAACCATGCTCATAAATTATATATAACACATGGATCTATTTATTTTTTTACTAGTAGACCAGGATGTATGCCTCCGATGGATGAAATTCGTTGGCTATTCCTCTGTAGGTTCCCATTTTACAAAAAATATATACTTTTTCATAGGATGGCGTGACATTGCATTAAACTGGTATCATGACCATATTGGAAACTCCTAGGCATGTTAAAGATCAATTTCGATGCTCCACTCCTCTCCATTCCCGGTTCCTCCGGTTGTATCCGCTGCCCCTGTGCATACCCGTGTAGGAAGGGTCTCAGACTAATGCTTCTTGACCAACGTCAAGATGGCAGTGGAGGCTATAAGATGCTGTCCACCACGCTATGGAAGGAAAAGGGTCATAAAGAATATAGCTAGTTTGCTCTGCCACCAGGCACTCGATATTGCCCAGTATAAGTGCAGAAACATGTAAGGTTTCCGTCACACGTCAGTGAATCACGGATGCGTGCTGTGCGTGTCCTCCACTGATTTTAATGGATCAGTGGAAAACGACGGAGAATTGCACTAATCAGGTCCGTGGCGCTCGTTGAAGCCTATGGGTCTGTGAAAACCAGTGACACAACACAGATGGCATTCATGTTCTGTCAGTGATGTTCACAAACCATTGGTAGGAGATGCTTTGGCCTAGCAGCCAATGTGGAACATGGATAACACACAGAGGGAGGGTAGAATAATAAAAAAAAAAAAAAAAAAACAATGGACACACGGACAAAACACGGATCCTTCACGGATGAACCACTGACCATCTGGTCATAGATGTCATCACAGACACGCACGTGTGAAAGAGGCCCAAGTCCCAGTGAATCCCCATTCAAAAATGGTGGCTTCTCCTGAGGATTACCCTCCAATGAAGACATGTTCACACCGCTGGTGACACGTAGACAAATTTCTACGAACAATCCACTTCCTGACAGGTCAGGGAGGGACACTAGAGGAGAATTACCCAAGAGATCCAGTCATACTTCTATGCTATTCAGCAAGCTATCATGTACAGACCACCACGTGAGGGCTAGGACGCGGTACACAGGAAGGGGGCAAATGTGCAGACAGGGACCAGACGAGCAATTCCTGGACCAAGTCTACTGATATCTTCCAAAAGTGAGGGTGCAGAGAGGAAAGAGTCAGAAAGAGGTATGACCACCATTACTGCTGCCCCGAAACATCTCGCGACAACTCCCAATAGGAGCTGTGGACGGCCTTTAGTGGGACAGGTTTAATCTCAACATGTCCGATCGCCAGGTGTCTCACAGCGGCTTATTCCCTCCTGCCCATTCCATGACCATGTGGGCAGGAAGGGCATGGAATAATAGTTACAATAGCTTACATGGGCACAAGGGAATTAAAGGGGTTTAGCTAGATTTGGATACTGAATAGATATCCCTCAGGATAGGTCATCAATATCGGATTGGTGGGGGACCAATTCCCGGGCACCCTCTAAGAAGGTCAGCAGTGAAGAGGCTGTGGTGCTCTGCCTCTTTCTAGGCCGTGGTGCTCTGCCTCTTTCTAGGCCAGTGACGTCACGGTCATCAATCACAGGGACCAGAACGAAGCTCAGTCTCATTCAGTCAATGGGGCTGAGCTGCTATACAATAGATGTCCGCTGAGCTAAGTAAACTGCGAGGAGGCTGCGGCTGTGGGTGTCAGACCCCCACTGATTTGATACTGAAGACCTATCCTGACGACAGGTTATCAAAATCTCGGAAAACACCTCTAACAGGTTTTTCTTGTTTCTAAATTAACTTGGCATTAGCGCTCGGCCAGGACGTGCAGGGGATGCCAGTCTATGAGTTATTCGCTGATAGTTGGCTCCTGGCCTAAACACACTAGGCACGTGGAGCCAGAAAGGAGGCATCTCCTTCCACAGAGCCACTATATGACCAATGTACGCCCAGACATGCGGTTCTATGGCTGACAAGCATACATGTCCGCACTGCTGAGTATGCCCGTTACTTCACTCAGGTGAGGGAGAGACATACAGGAAAGGTGCCCATATACCGGTGCCCGTCGGCCGAAGGACCAGGTACTGATACTTAAGGCTCACAACCTTCCTCTCCCCACTCTGCTATCCCCCAGGGAATGAATGGAGTGACAGGGCGCACAGTCAACCTGCCCGTCCATCAGGGCGGGGGACTCCTATTCCCAGCTTTGTTGGAGGTCCCTGCAGACCGTGCCCCACTGATTAGTAAGCTATTCCCTATTTAGCACATCGGGGATAACTTCATCTAACCCGAATACACCATTAAAAGGGGTTTCCCACTCCTTTAAAAGCAATGGCCGATCCTCAGAATAGGCAATCACTATCTGATTTGGGTGGGGGCGGGGTCGGACACCCGCAGCTCAGCCAATCAGCTGTTCTGCAGTAGCACTGGCACTGAACAGCTCCGCCCCTCGTGCAGCATGCGGAAATGATAGCGATGATCTTGCCGTGTAATACTGTCGCCAATCACCTGATGAACAAGCAGGATCGGGGCTGTCTAATCAGCCTAAGAGGATACCATAGGATCAGGCAAGTTGTAATCCAACCCTTCAGACGCCTGACATCAGAGAACAATCGCCAGGCTACTTCCAGACATAGCTGAAGAAATAGCATCAAACACACTGAAGGGGTTAAATCCGCTGGGGGAAAAAAAATCTACTTCCGTGCAGAATCTGCATTTAAAGCTGTATGCGGATTTCCACTAGATGTTACGCTCCGCACTGCAAAGTAGGAAACCCAAATAAAAATCCACACAAAGAACTGCTGCTTCAAAAATCCGCACCGTACAGGTGAGACGGTACCCCACAGAGGACCTGTCAGCCCTCCTAACACCAGATGTCCATTTATACATTTCCAGGAGGAATAATTAAGGAATGGCATATTGCACACACACACTTCTGGCTGCCAGATGTCTTCCTACAACCACGTCCACCGGCTGAGTAGGTTTCTAGGGAGAAGGAAATGGGTAATGATTTCATGGAAACAGGACTGGGCGGATTATAAGGCAACCTGTCTGAAAACCATTTCCGCGGGCTGTCCCCATGGACGAACAAGATATGCAGACAAATCTCATGAACGTGGCCTCCTGCGCACACACACGAAAGCTCAAGAAACTTCAAAAGATGTCCTTAGGACGGTACTGATCAGCAAGGAGTCCTGTCATGAGGATCGCGACAGTAAACTGAACTGCGGTAGAAATAAGCCTAAAGGACATCTGTCAGCAGATCTGTACCTAAGAAACTGGCTGACCTGTTACATGTGGTCCGAGACCGAAGGCATCCGTGTTGCTCCTATGTTTCTATGTGCCCGCATTGCTCAGAGAAACAATGGTTTTAATATATGCAAATGAGCCTCTAGGATCAACGGGGGCGTTGCCGTTACACCTAGGGGCTCTGCTCTCTCTGCAACTGCCGCGCCCCCTGCACTTTGATTGACAGGACTACGTAGGATATCATCAGCACACCTGGTCCTGTCAGAGCCTCTAGGTGTAATGGGAACGCCCCCGTTGCTCCTAGAGGCTCATTTGCATATATTATAATTTTTCTCAGCAATGTTGACACATATGAAGACGGGACCAACACAGATGCCTTCAGCTGCCAAGTGCACATGTCAACCAGTGGCATAGGTACAAATCTGCTGACAGATGCCCTTTTAAGGCCTCCACAATATGGACACAGTCTGTAAGTCAATGGGTCGGTGGTCTGGATTCTGCAAAAATGTTCTACCATTTTGCAGAAAGCACATGGAGGACCTGCCTCCGTACGCCCCTTCTGCAAACAGATAAAACATGTCCTTCACTTGGTCGCAAAATGTAGACCACGGATCCACTGAAAAAAGTGGAGGCAACACGGACGGCATCCACAATTTGAGGACCGCAAGATACATATGGTCGTGTGCACAAGACCTTAGGGCAGTGATGGCTAACCTCTGGCATTCCAGCCGTGGTGAAACTACAACTCCCAGCATGCTCCATTCATTTCTATGGAGTTCTGAAAACAGACAAGCAAGTGTACATCTGGGGAGTAGTAGTTTTTACCGTAGCTGGAGTGCCGGAGGTTAGCCACAGGAGCGCGCAGCATCATAGGTTACTACTATGATGCTGTGCGCATCGGTCTGCCTGCGGAGCTATTGTCCCGCACCCATAATATCATATGAGTGCGGGACAATGGTCCGGCGGGCGGCCCGATGCGCACAGTATCATAGTAGTAACCTATGATGCTGTGCGCTCCCTTGCGCACGATGTATGCCGCTCCGGGACATATATGGTCCGCGAGCGAGCAATATGTCTCGGACCATAAGGTCGTGTGCATGAGCCCTTAGGGACCTTAAAGTAGAAAAACCTGAACTATGCTATGGCTGCGAGGACCTCAATGTGCACCTTAACTGAGAAGAGGCGCCATCAACATTTACGCTGCGATGGCCTGAGTGACCGGGTAAAAGGCATTAGCTGACAGCAGCAAGGAAGGAAGTGACCACATCCTGGTGGTCCTCACGTCAGACGCTCCGCTGGATATCACTCCCTGTAATCCAACTCTCACACCACCCCAAGCCAAAAGGAGAATTAACGCCGTCAATTATTTATTCCACCCGCTGTGCAAAGGTCACAGAAACAGCCTGGCATAATCCGGGCACTGCCTCCATTCACAAACATTGTCTGTGCCCCTCACAGCGCCAGCTGCAGATCCAAACACGAGGCTCCTGATAGTCACCGTCCCCGGCCTGCACATAACCTCAGAGCTGCGATCCTCCTTACATTACAGACACACCCAAGGGGACTTGAGAAATTCCAAACACTTCTATTAGGACATCTGATTATTTCCAAATGTAGGAGGAGGAGGGCGGCACCACAACATCCTCTTACTATCACAGGGCAGGGCGCGCGGGGAGAGGAGCTGCAGACATCTGCTGCTCCGTCCACTGGAGACGGTGCGGAAAATGAGGCAGGACGCGCGGCTTTGCCGTGGTTATTGTACTGGGTGAAACCTGCAGCATTAGGCCTCATTCACACTACCGTATTTTAGGTCCGCGTCCGATCCGCACTCTTTATAGAGACGCAAAATAGGCAGACGGCACACGGATCTCATTTGTGTTGCAAATTACAGGAGATGTCCTATTCCCGTCCGTTCTGCGGACAAGAATAGCCATTTTGATAATGTGGCCCGTAAAAAGTGCGAGCCGACTACAAAACAGATACGGTCGTGTGAATGTATCTGAGAGGGGTATATCCGATGCACGGATTTTCCAGCTGCGTAATACAGCAGATGAGAATTTCAAAATCGCATGTACACGGTGTAAAACATTTTTCACCTGCAGGTGCGGATTTTGAAATCTGCGGCATGTCCATAGTCTGCGCGGATTGTCAGGCGAGATCTGGCGCAAACACACTTCAAAAGCCGCAAGTAACACATGCAATTCCGTGCAGAAACGCAGCAAGTACGGCACAAAAATCTGCATAAACGACACCACTGTGTGCACGAGTCCGCGTCCAGCTTTTGGTCCACAAACCACAGATCTGCAGAACACGGGCACCTTCCGTGGGCACCAACATTTTTCTCATTCCCATCAAAGAAACGGACTCGTCATCTGCAATGTTCTGCAGTTTACGGATCCAAACAAAATGTGTGCACGGCCCGACAGAAGTGAGTGGTCAAACTGACATCCTGCGGACACACCCTTGAATGACAGCACAGCTTCCCATTGGAAACAACAGAACGTGGATTTGCAGAGATTTTGACGTGAAGTACACACTAAAATCCATGTGAAATTTAAAGAGTCACATCTGTTTTAGTGAATACTTGTATTCCCACTAAAACGACAATTCTGGAGAGAATTTTGTATAATTCTGTACCATGCCGTCCCTCTATTATTCCTCCAAGAAACTTATGAATAAATGGCCAACTGGGTGTTACCATTCCCATGATAAAGAGGTATGTCCCAACACAGTCCGACACTGGCACCACTGACATGCCCCCCCCTGGTAACACCCAGCTGGTGATTCTTTCATAAAGTCGTAGCAGGAATAACAGAGGAACATTAGAACACCAAAGGTCTATGTTTTAATAGCCATAGAAAATGACCTCAATGCCTGATCCGAATGCATGGTGTCTCGACACTAATACCCTCCTCTGCACAGAACTCAGACCGCTGTACATTAAAGGGGTGCTCTGACACTAGCTAAAAGCTTGCTACCATTTTTTTCAAATGTAAAATAAATGAAGTCACTAATATACTTGCATGTTAAAAACTGCACAGAAGGTCCACGTCCATGTGGTCGCAGAAGTGGAGCTTCTTCTATAAGCTGTGACCTTACTACACAGAAGAGAACGCCCCTCCCCCCTGACATCAGACCGTCCGTACAGTTCAAAGAATTAAAAAATATTAGTACGTTTTTCTGGCATCGAACAACCCATTAAAGGGGGAGGTCACAAAAAGTGTTAAAATCACCCTGTGGATTTCATTACCAAATGATCCGTGGATTTCACGCGTGGCAAGGAACTGCATCCGCACTGAAAATCTGCATCACTGCTGCAACCGACAGTGTAAGCTGTGGATCTGTACCCCGGCAGCACTCCTAGCATCCGCAGGGGATTTTTAAAGTTGTGTTTGAACGGAATTAATTAAAAATCCCCATTAATTCACTTAACCATTTATTCCACTTTCAGGTAGAATTTCTGCTGAAATTCCGGAATAAATACTCAATGCGAGAACCTGGCCTAAGGGGTTTCCTGGACACAGCCGATGCCGAGGCAGCACACTTCAGCTTTTAAAGGGGTTGATACTTAAAATCCTTGGACAAACAAAATAGCCTAAACCTCACCCCTTTCTGCAGCACCGTCTGCGATTGGCGATGTGCCGGACAAGAGTATGAAATGTCACTGCTGCAGCCAATCACTGCCCTCAGCAGTAGATGGTGCAGGAGAAAGAGGAGTATGTTTTTTTTTTTTGCAGGATTTTAATAATCTCGGACAACCCCTTTAACTCAACGGTAGACGGTGAGTAACCCCTTTAAGCCGGCAAGACATTACTGGATGTACAAGTATTGACTGAACCTGCCGGATTTGCAACAGTTCTGACCGACCATCCAATGTGTACGGTGGTCTCCCGAAGGCGGGTGGCAGTGGAGATTAGGATCAGGCAGGTTTGATTTCAACATGCGCGACCCTCTTGTTTTTGGGGAGATGAGAAGCGTCTGACAGCAGCTACTTTGGCTCAATGCAAGTCATGGGGAGAGAGCACCGTCAGGCGACTGGAGAGAGAACACAAGAGCTGCTTCACTCCCCGCGGATCCACAAGAAGCAACCGCGAATATATATCGTATACACCCACCATAGTGTCACGTGTCATTGATCTGCCGTGGAGGTTTAAAGGGACACGACTGATCCTGCCCCCTCCCCCCTCCCGATAAACTAGCAAGTGCAAATTCCAGTACACGTACACAGAAGGAAACCGGAATGAAGCAAACACACAAGAATGTCAATCAATAAGCCACAAATCATTGGAGAATGTGGAAAGTGGCCGACACCGGAGGAGGGGCGGGGGACCCTTACTAAGAGCCACATAGATGTGTAACATCAGCACTACTTCTCCGTTTGGTTGCTAGGGATGCACTGCCTAACAACCACATCACCATGGCTGCCCCTAGCAACCAAGAGAAACGGGGTTAAGACGTCAACACAGGACTACATCCCAGCTTTCCGAAATTTTCTAACCTGTAGCTCTTTCAAAAACTACAACTCCCAACATGTCCTGAACATCAACAGGAATCATGGTATGACCCACCCTATAAGAATGGATCTCCATGGTCAGCATCTCGCCCTATAAGTCAGGGGGGTGCAGCGGCCACAGGCGTGATGGGGGCTGTAGTTCTGGAGACAGACGGGCACTTACCACTAAAAGCTATAGGTAAGTAGAGGGAGACTGGGAGGATACCGGAAAGTGGGGGTCAGCCAGTGTCACAGGGGTAATAAATCCCTCTACATGGGTGGGAGAGGTAAGTACTGCCACCCTGATGGGACCTACCCCAGGATGATGGAGGGGTGGGTGGATAACACTGATGGTACTTAAAGGGACAGTTCACTGAGAGCACGGATCCGCCTTGTTAAAGGTCATGCGATCAAGATCGGTGGGATACGATCGAACCGACAAGAGAGGAAATCCCAGCACAGACCTACAGGAGCGGAGCACCCACCTTAGAGAGGACCCCACACAGCTCCACCGGCGGCCCGGACTCGGTCTCCAGGTCTTCCTCGGATCCTGAGGAGTTCCAGCTCTGATTATCCGACATGAGCGGCCGCTCAAACCTTCGTACTTCCCTGGTGACGACGCTGCACGGAGCTTCCTGTCAGCCGCTCCGGGGCGAGCCTTCTCTGAACAGATCCGGACGTAAATAAACATGCGACAGATTCGAGCAGCAAACTACCGACATCCAAGCGCCGCCATATTCTCCAGCTGACGTCACGCCTCTGTGGAAAGGCGTGGCCGGGGAACACACAGGTTCCGACTCAACCCCTCCCCCTTTTTTTTTTTTCTAAACTTCGCTCCAACCAAACGCTGCTCGAGTGACAGCCTAACAGCCCCGTCTGCAAGAGCCCGCCCCCTCAGTGTGACGTCAGAGAAGCCGCGTTCTAGGAAGAACGTTGTAGCCCGACCATGACTCTGTGACGTCATCGTTACGACGCTGGTCTTGTTTAGGATTGGAATAAGTTAGACTTTATAAGTTATAATAAAGTGTACATGCTGACAGTGGTGCACCTAGTCTTTCTGCTGCCTGAGGTGAAAACTGAAAGGGGGACCCAGTCCATGCCAATTTCTTAAAGGGAGTCTGTCATCAAAGTTTCACCTTTTTAACCCTTCCCATGGCTTTCTAGCAGCCTTACAGTTAATAAAAACGTTACCTTTATGAGCAATCCTGGACTTATAAAACCGGCAAAAAACAACTTAGTAGCATATGCAAATGAGGGCTCGCAAGTGCCCAGGGGCGGCGTTACCCTCGTAGGTGCCCAGCTAGCTCAGCCTTATCGTCGCTTCCCCCCGCCCATTCTTTCCCTCTGACCGCCCATCTACTTACTTCTTGTTTCGCTGAGATCCCGCGCCTGCGCACTCAGTCCGTCGGCCGGCGCATCACAGTAATTAATGCGCATGCGCCGGCTAACGGCGCTAAAACACCACAAAGGAGGCGGTCCATCGGCGCATGCGCATTAATTACTGTGACGCCGTACAAGGAATGGGCATCGCAGTGCACATGCGCCGGCCAACGGACTGAGTGCGCAGGCGCGGGATCTCGCGAAACAAGAAGTAAGTAGATAGGCGGTCAGAGGAAAAGAATGGGCGGGGGGAAGCGATGATAAGGCTGAGCTAGCTGGGCACCTACGAGGGTAACGCCGCCCCTGGGCACTTGCGAGCCCTCATTTCCATATGCTACTAAGTTGTTTTTTGCCGGTTTTATAAGTCCAGGATTGATGCTGAAGGTAATGTTTTTATTAACTGTAAGGCTGCTAGAAAGCTATGGGAAGGGTTAAAAAGGTGAAACTTTGATGACAGACTCCCTTTAACCGAACCCCTTTGCCACAATGAAAGTGCTCATTCCCCATGGCCCTTCTGCTGCCCCCCCAGGTGCTGCGGACCAACCATGGATCCTTCACAGACAGCTTCACGGATGAAACACGTATGCTTTTTATCACAGACGTGACACTGACACAGAAATGTGAATGAGGCTTTATGCTGGTCTTTGATATCCCTTGCACTGCTAGGGCTTAAAGGGGTTATCCTCAATTTCTTTTTTTATTTTTAAATGGTCCTCCCCTTCATGTCATTAAGGCCTCTTGCACACGACCATGTGACTTCCGTGTGCGTTCCGTTTTTTACGGAACAGCTGGCCCCTGAACAGTACTATCCTTGTCCGTTATGAGGACAATAATAGGACATGTTCTATCTTTGAACAGAAATACGGAAACGGAAGGCATACAGAGTACCTTCCGTTAGGTTTTTTTTGCGGATCCATTGAAATGAATGGTTCCGTATATGGTCCGTATACGGAACGCAAAAAACGGAACGTAAACGGAAAAAAAAATGTTTGTGTGCAAGAGGCCTAAGGCCTCATGCACACGGCCGTTGTGTGTTTCGTGGACCACGGAACGGAGCAACGGATGCGGACAGCACACGGAGTGCTGTCCGCATCTTTTGCGGCCCCATTGAAGTGAATGGGTCCGCATCCGAGCCGATGCGGACCAAAACAACGGTCGTGTGCATGAGGCCTAAGGCCCCTTTCACACGGGCGTTGCGGGAACACGCACGATTTTTCCGCGTGAGTGCAAAACATTGTAATGCGTTTTGCACTCGCGTGAGAAAAATCGCGCGTGTTTGGTACCCAAACCCGAACTTCTTCACAGAAGTTCGGGCTTGGGATCGGTGTTCTCTAGATTGTATTATTTTCCCTTATAACATGGTTATAAGAGAAAATAATAGCATTCTGAATACAGACTGCATAGTAAAATAGCGCTGGAGGGGTTAAAAAAATAAATAAAAATTTAACTCACCTTAATCCACTTGCTCGCGCTGCCGGCTTCTCGTCTGTCTCCTTTGTTGAACAGGACCTGTGGTGAGCATTCATTACAGGAACAGGACCTGTGGTGACGTCACTTCGGTCATCACATGATCCATCACCATGGTAAAAGATCATGTGATGAATCATGTGATGACCGAAGTGACGTCACCACAGGTCGTCAGTGACGTCAAAAGTGATGTCAAAAGACCACAAGTCGTACGCATGGGCAAGCACTTCTCTTCATCCTTATCACTAAACACTGGGGTACCGCAAGGCTGTGTGTTGAGCACTCTCCTTTACTCCCTCTTCACAAATGACTGTAAACCTATTCACAATACCAATACCATTATAAAATTTGCAGATGACACGACCGTGATAGGCCTGATCAACAATGATGAAACAGCCTATAGGAAAGAGGTTGAGAACCTAGAGAGATGGAGTAAGAACAACAACCTCATACTCAATACCAAGAAAACAAAGGAGCTAATTCTGGATTTTAGGAAGAAGAAACAAAATGGACACCATCCCATTAGCATTAATGGTGGAAACGTGGAGATAGTTCAAAGTTTCAGATTCTTGGGAGTTCATATTAGTCAGGACCTGTCATGGATAAAAAACACAACAGAAATTACAAAAAAAGGCCCTCAGAGGCTTTATTTTCTGAGGAGTCTGAAGAAAGCACAACTCCCAAAACAGCTGCTAGTCAATTTTTACAGGTGCACCATAGAATCTGTTATCACATACTGCATTACAGTGTGGTACTCCGGCTGCTCTTCTGAGGACAAGAAGACCCTCAAGCGCATCATTAGAATGGCTGGCAGAATCGTTAATTTCTAACGATAATTTGTTTTCCCTTAGTCCTAACAGCAGCACAGATGGGGTTAACTGCCCCCTGTGGACTGGTAGGACGGCAGAATTTTAATGAGCCCAAAAGAACCAATGAACAAACTCCAGCTCCCATAAAGGGAGGGGATCACCCCCCAGCCCACCGTGTCTATAACAAGAATGTACTTAGGGTGGGAAAATTTGTGTGCTGCTGTTAGGACTAAGGGAAAACAAATTATCGTTAGAAATTAACGATTCCCTTACGTCCTACCAGCAGCACAGATGGGGAGATAGCAAGAAGAATCCCCTAGGGAGGGTCCTCATGCCTGGCAGAAGTAAGAACTGTCTGCCCGAAGGCCGAAAACTCTGCTACCTTAGCATCTATTCTATAATGAGAGATGAAGGTTGATTCAGAGCTCCAGGAAGCCGCCTTACAGATCAACTCTAAGGGGAGGAGTCTTCTCTCCGCAACAGAGGTTGCAACGGCCCGAGTAGAATGGGCCCTCACAAACTCCGGAGGATCTAAAGATTGGGACATAAAAGCCTCCCTGATGGCTTCCCTGACCCAGCGACTAATAGTAGCTTTAGACGCTTTACGGCCTTTAGACTTACCGGCAAACAGGATGAAGAGGTTCTTATCTATCCTGAACTCCCTGGATCTATCCACATAGACCTGGAGGCATCTTGAGATGTCCAGTGGATGTCTAACCGGAGCATCAGAGGAGGAGGCGGAGAATAACACAGGTAGGGAGATTACCTGGTTAACATTTTGAAAAGTTGGAACCTTAGGTCTAAAATAAGGTAGAAATTTCAGAAGGACTCTGTCCTGTAAAAAAATGATATATGGATGCATTGCAGAAAAAGCTTGCAGCTCAGAGATTCTCTTGGCTGAGGTTATAGCCAGAAGAAAGACCACTTTAAGAGTTAAGAATTTAAAGTTTGCCTCCTCCAAAGGTTCAAAGGGGGAGATGCTAACCCCTTGAGAACTACTGATAGATCCCATTGGGGAACGGGTTTCAGTATTGTAGGCTTCAATCTTTCAGCTCCCTTAAAGGGTTTCTGTCACCCCGCAAAACTCATATTTTTTTTTTTGGGATAGTTAGATTCCTTATAGGGCGATATAGGAGAATATAATAGTCTTACTTACTTTCATGCGGCCGATTCTTTATAAAACGAACTTTTATAATATGTAAATGAGGGCTCTACCAGCAAGTAGGGCGTCTACTTGCTGGTAGCTGCTGCAGAAATCCGCCCCCTCGCCGTGTTGATTGACAGGGCCAGCCGTGATCTCCTCCTCCGGCCGGCCCTGTCAGTAATTCAAAAATCGCGCGCCTCGCGTCATTCGGCGCAGGCGCTCTGAGATGAGGAGGCTCGTCTCCTCAGCACTCCCTCAGTGCGCCTGCGCCGATGACGTCTTCTCTTTCGGTGATGTCATCGGCGCAGGCGCACTGAGGGAGTGCTGAGGATACGAGCCTCCTCATCTCAGAGCGCCTGCGCCGAATGACGCGAGGCGCGCGATTTTTGAATTACTGACAGGGCCGGCCGGAGGAGGAGATCACGGCTGGCCCTGTCAATCAACACGACGAGGGGGCGGATTTCTGCAGCAGCTACCAGCAAGTAGACGCCCTACTTGCTGGTAGAGCCCTCATTTACATATTATAAAAGTTCGTTTTATAAAGAATTGGCCGCATGAAAGTAAGTAAGAGCATTATATTCTCCTATATCGCGCTATGAGGAATCTAACTAACCAAAAAAAAAATAATGAGTTTTGCGGGGTGACAGAAACCCTTTAAGGAAGCGTTTGATGAGCGGGTCCCGAGAGTATGGTCTGTTAAGACAGGCCGAGATGGCAAAGACTTGAACCTTCAGGGTAGATGGGGAGAGACCTTTATCTAGTCCATCCTGACGGAACTGTAATATCGCAGGAAGGGGCGGATCTGCAGACGCCACCTGGTTGGAACTACACCATGACGTGAAGATCCTCAGAATCCGGGAGTAGGCCTTCTTCGTAGACTCTGCTCTGGAATGCGACAGGGTTCTCAGGACCGACCCACCTGTCCAAAGGACAGAAAAAAACACGGTGGGCTGGGGGGTGATCCCCTCCCTTTATGGGAGCTGGAGTTTGTTCATTGGTTCTTTTGGGCTCATTAAAATTCCGCCGGTCCTACCAGTCCACAGGGAGCAGTTAACCCCATCTGTGCTGCTGGTAGGACGTAAGGGAATCACTAGTACTCAGTTACCATCACTGGGTGACATCTTCACTGCTCGCTGCAGCAACAGGGCAAAAATTATCTGCGGGATCCAACTCACCCCGGCCACAGCCTTTTCATTCCCCTACCCTCTGGTAGGCGTCTTAGAGCCCTACATGCCCGCACCCGGGGCCGCTGATAGAAATCATGGGGCCCCGTACGGCATACATGACGGGGCCCCCTTCAGCTCCACCCCCTGATCCCTCCTTCAGCCACACCCCTGGCCCCGCCCTTGGCCCCTCCCCAGACGCCGCCTTCTGTAAGCCCTGTAAGGCTTCATTCAGACGTCCGGATGCGTTTTGCGGATCCGATCCATCTATCAGTGGATCCGTAAAAATCATGCGGACGTCTGAATGGAGCTTTACAGGGGGTTGATCAATGACAGGGGGGTAATCAATGACAGGGGGGTGATCAGGGAGTCTATATGGGGTGATCACCACAGTCATTGATCACGCCCCTGTAAGGCTTCATTCAGACGTCCGGATGCGTTTTGCGGATCCGATCCATCTATCAGTGGATCCGTAAAAATCATGCGGACGTCTGAATGGAGCTTTACAGGGGGTTGATCAATGACAGGGGGGTAATCAATGACAGGGGGGTGATCAGGGAGTCTATATGGGGTGATCACCACAGTCATTGATCACGCCCCTGTAAGGCTTCATTCAGACGTCCGGATGCGTTTTGCGGATCCGATCCATCTATCAGTGGATCCGTAAAAATCATGCGGACGTCTGAATGGAGCTTTACAGGGGGTTGATCAATGACAGGGGGGTAATCAATGACAGGGGGGTGATCAGGGAGTCTATATGGGGTGATCACCACAGTCATTGATCACGCCCCTGTAAGGCTTCATTCAGACGTCCGGATGCGTTTTGCGGATCCAATCCATCTATCAGTGGATCCGTAAAAATCATGCGGACGTCTGAATGGAGCTTTACAGGGGGTTGATCAATGACAGGGGGGTAATCAATGACAGGGGGGTGATCAGGGGGCCCCACCTGACACAGACGCTGACCCCCACCTGACACAGACGCTGACCCCCACCTGACACAGACGCTGACCCCCACCTGACACAGACGCTGACCCCCACCTGACACAGACGCTGACCCCCACCTGACACAGACGCTGACCCCACCTGGCCACCTCACCTGACACAGACGCTGACCCCCACCTGACACAGTCGATGTTGCACGGTCTTCGGCTTCTTTTGGCAACTCGTGACGCGCAGTATGCGACGGTCGGAAGCCTGTCAATCAAATAGGAACGCCCAGTCCCGCAGAAGACCTACCCGGAAGCGGCGGTAAAAAAAACAGCCGACAAGCTGGCCGGGACTTGATTCCGGGACTGAGCAGAGCAGAGGAGCGGGCGCGGGAGAGAGAAGAGAAGAGATACTCTTCCGCGCCCGAAACAGAGGAAATAGTCCCTACAGGCACAGCAAGCAGGCAGGTAGTACTGAGCGGCGATTTAAAAAAAAAAAAAAAAAAAACGTAGAAAGCGGGGGGGGGGGGGGGGCGGCGATACGTTGACTAGCGGTCAGGGCTGTGGAGGTTTTTTTTTTTTTTGTTTTTTTTTAAAAAAACATTAATTGTCGAGGCTGCCCGGGCCCCCCTGCCAGCCGGGCCCGGTACAACTGGGCCAGCTGTACTGGCCTATCAGCGGCCCTGCCCGCACCACTAGGCTGAAGAACAGCTTTTACCCCCAAAACAATCAGTCTCCTAAATGCTCAGAGACTATTGCCCCTTCCTAGGATAGAAACTACCACAGACTGAAAGGGACTGCTGCATTCATGAACCCATGATGATCTCTTGTCTGCAGTGGTGTCTGATCAGTGTGTATAATAAGCACTTCTACTTTGCTCTTGCTATATATATGCTGTGAACTGTGAATAGTAATGCTTTCTAGTGCAATGTTTTTGTTTTTTTCTAGTGTAATGCTTTAGTTTAAATGTCAGTTCTTGTTCCTCTGTCCATGGCATCTAGGATTGCTCCAAACAGCATTTCATTGTATTGTACAGTGACAATAAAGGCATCTTATCTTATCTTAGAATGCTATTATTTTCCCTTATAACCATGTTATAAGGGAAAATAATAATGATCGGGTCCCCATCCAGATCGTCTCCTAGCAACCATGCGTGAAAATCGCACCGCATCCGCACTTTCACGCAACCCCATTCATTTCTATGGGGCCTGCGTTACGTGAAAAACGCACAAAGAGGAGCATGCTACGATTTTCATGCAACGCACAAGTGATGCGTGAAAATCACCGCTCATGTGAACAGCCCCATAGAAATGAATGGGTCGGGATTCAGTGCGGGTGCAATGCGTTCAACTCACGCATTGCATCCGCGCGGAATACTTGCCCATGTGAAAGGGGCCTAAGTCGTAATGTTGAAAATATTCCTGTCGGCCCAGCGCTGCGCTCCTTGTGTAATTAGGTTGCGGGCAATTCCTGGATCATGTGCTATACTTTCGGCATGTGATCCTAGCTCAGATAGAACCCGCGATGTACGCGAGTTGCGCTTGCGCAGTCAAGCAGCCTAGGGCACTGACTGCTCACAGTGCCTGAGACTGCCTGACTGCACAGGCGAAACCCTTGTAACTCAAGGGTTGTAACAGCTAGGGCTGGATAGTGTGGCGAATGTACGGTACGTGATCCAAAAAGTGTCCGTAATCTAATTACACCGCCGACCCAGTAGGAATATTTTCAACATTATCACTATAAGGGCTCATGCACACAAACGTATTTTCTTTCCGTATCCATTGCGGGGTTTTTTGCGGACTTTATGCGGAACCATTCATTTCGATGGGTCCACAAAAAAGCCAGAAGTTACTCCATGTGCATTGCGTTTCTGTATGTCCGTATTTCCGTTCCTCAAAAAAATAGAACATGTCCTATTATTGTCCGCATTACTGACAAGGATATGTTCTATTAGTGGCTAGCTGTTCAGTTACGCAAAATACAGAATGTACACAGACGTCATCCGAATTTTTTTTACGGATCCTTGTTTTGCGGACTGCAAAATACATACTGTTGTGTGCATGAGCCCTTAAAGTGATTAAAGGGGTATTTTGGTTAGAGAAAGTTAACCCCTATCCACTGGATAGGAGATAACCATTAAACTGATGAGGTTCCTACCACTGGGACCCCACAAATAGCGAGAACAGGGGCTGGTAAGAAATGCGCGCCGTCGCCCCATCAATTTCTATTAAAGCGCCGAAGATAGCCGAGTGCTGCACTCAGTGCTCCCATAGAAATGAATGGAGCCGCGCCATGCATTTCTGACCAGCCGCTCCATCCATTTCAGTTCAGCTCCACAGGGCTAGCCATTCTATTGATCAGTGGGGTCACAGCTGTAGGACCCCCACCAATCGAATAGTTACCCCCTTTCCTGTGGATAGGGGATAACTTTTTGTAACTGGAATACACCTTTAATTACATGAAAGGGGGCCCTTTAAAAAAAATGCTTTAACTTGCGGATAACCCCTTTAATTTATGACAAGGAGCAGGCCTCCTGATAAATTAGGTGCAGCCTCCATCATTGTCTGCGCTTAGATTGAAATCTACTTCATCTCCTAGCTGGATTGCAGGGTGGTGGTAACCATGGAAACGAGCAGTGTATAATGTGATGGAAAAATGAATCCAGCCAGCAAAGGAGGCAATATGGATAATAACAATACATTAGTAAGTGCCTTGTACTAACTTTATCTACATGATAAATGCCACTTGCTGAAGGGAGACAACCCCTTTAAAGACAATAATAAATGCCCCTCATTGTATGTTGAGTCCAGTTTCACCTTACAGACCATTGTATGTAGAAAATATTGAATCCTGAGGGATCACTGTACTCACATTTTAATCTGTCCGACCCCGACATCCTATAGAAAAAAATGCAATCACAGGAACCAGCATGACAGTTACCAAATAATGTCTTTCACTTCCGGACCATCAGAAACCAAATGCTTAAGTCAGATAAGACGCCGCCAGATACTATAACGACATGTGTGAATGCTACAGCCATACAATTTATTTCCCTTAAAGGGGGTTTCCCACAATTTACCATAAGATAGGTGATAAATGTCTGATTTGGGGGGGGGGGGGCACTGCTTATATCGCTGTGCTGTTTCTGTCAGGCGCATAGACACTGAATGGAGCACATACATGATCATGTAAGGGCTCCGTGCCCGTATTGCAGACTGCAAACAGGGGTCCGCAATATACGGGCACTGGGTGTGTGCGCTCCACGCTGCAGATGCGGAACCATTGAGTTGAATGGGTCTGCGATCCGCAAGATATGGCAAAAGATAGGAAATGTCTTATCTTTTGCGGAGCAGAGGCACGGATCGGAGGCCCACGGAAACACTACGAAGCGCTTCCGTGGGCTTTCAGCATTGGCATGAGCCCTTTCTGGGGTTTTGCAGTAAGGAGGAATAGGGTGCTCAGGACCCCTGTTTTACTGATTGGTGAGGGTCTTGTGGATAGGTACCCTTATCAAGTATCCAACAGGATATTTGATCATTGGGGTCCAACCACTGAAGATGTCACCGTTCACAAGAACGGGGGCCCAGTTCCCTGTTTAAAGAGAACCTGTCACCGCTCCTGATATTCCTGTTTTAAGAGCTTCATGCATTCCCCATGTAATAACAATTCTGGAACATCTAGTCTTATGGCTCTATCTTGTGCCATTCCTTTATTATTTCTACTACAAGTTATGAATGAATGGCTAGCAGTCTGCAGTAAGGGTACAGAGGGTGGTAACCAGTTGAGGGTGTGTACCTGCGCAGTCTCAATCTATCCAATCACTGCTGCCATTTTCAGTCTGTGCAGGTACACCCAACTGGTTACCTCCCCTCTGTACCCTTACTGCAGACTGCTAACAATTCATTCATAACTTCTAGTAGAAATAATAAAGGAATGGCACAACATAGAGCCATAATAGATGCTCCAGAATGGTTATTACAAGGGGAATGCATGTAGCTGTTAAAACAGGCATGTCAGGAGTGGGGACAGGTCTTAAATAGAGTTGCAGTCGAGCATGCACAGTTCTGCTTTAGTTAAAGTCTATGGGACTGCCAAAGATGGCAGAGAACAGTGCCTGGTTATCTCCAGAAGTCCAATAAAGTTTAAATGGAGTGGGGACATTGTGCATGGTCAGCCTTAGGCTACTTTCACACTTGCGTTATAAAAAAAATGTTTCCGTTTAGTCCTCATGCATTCTGAATGGAAAGAGATCCGTTCAGGATGCATCTGGATATCTTCCGTTTGTCCAGCATTTCGCTTTCTGACCGGACACAAAACCGCTACAAGCTGCGGTTTTGTGTCCAGTCATAAAAACGGATCTGGAACTGAATACAATGTAAGTCAATGGTGACGGATCCGTTTTTTAGGAGCCTAAAAAAACGGATCTGTCAACTATTGACTTTTAAGGTATTTAGTGACGGATCTGTTTTTTTCCGTTTTGATTCCACACAACCCCATCCTAATGGAACGGATGCATCCTGATGTGCAAAATCAAAACGGATCAGTTTAATTCCGGTATTGAGATCCTCTGCCTGATCTCAATACCGCAATTACAAATAAAAGTGTAAAAGTAAGGGCTCATTCACACGACCGTGGTGTGTTTTGCAGTCACAAATTGCGGATCCGCAAAACACGGATGCCACCCGTGTTCCTTCCGCAATTTGCGGAACGGAACGGTTGGCCCATTATAGAAATGCCTATTCTTGTCCGCAAAATGGACAAGAATAGGACATGATGTATAATTTTTGCAGGGCCACAGAACGGAGCAACGAATGCGGAAATGGAGTGCTGTCCGCATCTTTTGCGGCCCCATTGAAGTGAATGGGTCCGCACCCGAGCCGCAAAAACTGCGGCTCAGATACGGAACCAAACCACAGTCGTGTGAATGAGCCCTAACTCCTTACATGGACCCAGCTATTACAACAAGTTATCCTCTATTAAAGGGCTCATTCACACAAACATGTGTTCCGTTCCGTGCATTGGGCCGCAATTTTCGGTCCCCAATGCACGGAGAACGTTCGTGAGGCCTCCGGGGCGGCAGACCCATTCAACTTGAATGGGTCTGCATCCTTCCGTTCCACAAAAAGATAGGACATGTTCTATCTTTTTGCGGAACGGAACACCACAGAAGCACTCCATAGTGCGGTCCGCAATACGGAAACTGAACCAATACGTTCGTGTGCATGAGGTCAAAGGGGTTGTCACGCTTATAATGTCACGATAGGCCATCACTAGGTGATTCGCAGGGGTCCAGCACCATGCACACCGCCGATTCAGGTGTAGCTGTGTTAGGCCTCATGCACACGACCGTTGTGTGCATCCGCGGCCGATGTTCCATTTTCCGTTTTTCTCCGCTGACCCATTGACTTTCTATGGGTCCGTGGAAAAATCAATGGGTCCGTGGAAAAATCGGAAAATGCACCGTTTGGCATCCGCATCCGTGATCCGTGTTTCCAGTCCATGAAAAAAATAGGACCTGTCCTATTTTTTTCACGGACAACGGTTCACGGACCCATTCAAGTCAATAGGTCCGTGAAAAATCAAGGATGCACACAAGATTGTCATCCGCGTCCGTGATCCGTGTTCGTTTTTTTCTATTATTTCAAAAGGCAAACTTGACTTAGATTTTTTTTAATTTTTCATGTCCGTGGATCCTCCAAAAATCAAGGAAGACCCACGGAAGAAAAAACGGACACGGATCACGGAACAACGGAAACCGTTTTTGTGGATCGCAAAAAAAACCGTCTGTGTGCATGAGGCCTTAACAGAAGCCGTGCTGGAACTGCTCCGCAGTGTCAACCTTTTAGTGGAGGGAGCTCATTACTACCATGCTGCTCCCTTTTATTACTACAATGAGGAGCTCTGTGCACTGCAGGGTTTACAGAGCCGTGTAGTCCCGACAACTTTCTCTCTTAAAGGGAATGTGTCATCAGAAAGTGACCGATTGTTTAAATCACATTTTTATGTTAAACATATATTTAGAATAGAATTTTTGGTAATTTTTTTTCTTAAATAAACTACTGTTCAGTGGCTCAAAACTCCACTCAGAAAGGGAATGGGTGCTCAAAACCAAGAGACTCGCCCAAATATCAATTTGAAATAAATATACAGCCAAGGGGGCAGGAACACACAAGATACCGCAGCCAGCACGCAGCCAAAAGCGTCCAGCCTGCACAGAACACTGCAGCCAGTACGCAAAAGGCGTGCAGCCAGCCTGCACTGCAATCCACATCACTGTGAACGGCACCGCGACAGACATGTTCTATCCTTTTTTGCGGGGCCGCGGAACAGAACTACGGATGCGGCCGTCTCAATGGGCCCTAAGTGTAATTTCCCTGCCTCCCTTACAGTAGTAAGTAAACATAGAGTGGCCAACCCCTTTAAGAGCTGCCACATGGACCCTAGACACAATGGACAGGAGGGGACGTCATTGACTTCTATGTGCAGTGGTCAGGAAGGAGTACCTATAAACTGTGATATCATATACTGTGAATGGTGGATCCTGTGTTATCTATATAGAGAGATGTTACTTGTCATTGTAATTCTACCTGTGATGATAACAAGATAGCTACTAAAAAGTTACCTGTACAGAACAGGAAATCATGAATTACCATGCTATGCCTTGCTCATGTACTGTCGGTACCTTGTCTGGTATCTCCTTGCCGCCTGTTCCTGCTGCCACTGACTCGGTTTACGCTCTGGAGTAGCCCCTGGCAATTACCGTGGCTCAAGTCTTCACCACTAGAGGCGCTAGTGAAGACCTGGTGTTGCTTAGTTACTCCCCTCCAGAGTATTGCTAGTCAGTGGCGCAGTGGGTTCCCACCCACTGATCTGGTTCAGTACATTGAGGTCTTCTGTTTATTGATTGTCACGTGTCTTGTTTCCCTTGTATTGGTCATGTGCTCCGTGGTCCTTGCCTGTTTGCCTTGTCCAGCTCATATGACGTCCCGGAGGTCCCCCTTGGGACCCTCGGCACGTGACAATGTCCTATACTTGTCCGCAATTGCGGACAAGAATAGGCATGTTCTATGATAGTGCAGTCTGCAAATTGCGGAACGCACACTGGCCGGCATCCATGTTGCATCCGCAATTTGCAGATCCGCAAAACCCTACTGACTGAGCGCTTACTAAAATATATATATCCTTCAACAGATCAGCCATGTTTACTTATTATGTAAGGCCACGCCCCTTGTGTCCTGCTCCGCCGACCAGCCGCTGTCATCCCTGCCTGAGCGCAACATGGAGGATCTTTAGAACAAGCTGATTCATGTCTGAAGATCAATGAAGACCATCTGCGCCTGCGCTGTTCCCCGGCTCCTGTAAGAACAGCACGAGCGCATTGTCCTACTGTCAGGGGTGTGCTTCTAGTCTGGCGCAGCTGGACTTCATTCCTCTTCAGGCATAGACCAGCTTGTTGTATAGCTCCTCCATGACACACACAGCCATGGATGACAGCGGCTGGTCGGCGGAGCAGGCCAGAGGGGGCGTGGCTTCACATAATAGGAAAACCTGACTGATCTGTTGAGGGACATATTAGTAAGCTTGATATTTCCCTGTCTCCCATACAGTAGTAATAGGTATACATGGAGTTGTCAACATTTCACACCCAGTGGCCAGTGTGAGGGCTGCATCATTTTTAGTGACATGGAAAAATAAAAAATCACCCAAAATTCTAGAAAAACCTGTTTAATATTTAAATGTCATTTAAATAATAGGTCATTTTGATGACACACTGTAATACTGCAAAGCATCCTTTACAGATCCCGTTTGTGCTTTGCCCCTTCCCAGTATCTCACTCAGCCTCCATACTCTTTGGACATTAGTGTCCAGATGAGTTCTTTACTGGTAGTGTCTTTATTGATAGTGTCTTGCCTTTATTTGTTTTACTCTTGTATTTTTTAAAAAAAAAATTACATTGATACCGGATCTGTAACATATGTCCTATAACTTGCCCCCACAATCTGACAATCTGCCTATCACTGCACTTAAAGGGGTTGTCCAGCCAGTTACCATCTTCTGTCTCTCCCATTCCGAGGCTTCCTTGGTCTCTGCCTCTAGAGTTGAAGGGGATTGGTAAGTAGAGAGCACTGCTTTTTTTACCGACCAGACGACAAGCAACCCCTTTAACTATGGCTTTGCTACTGTGTCACCTTTCATCCTATTATCCTGATCTGAAATTGAATAAAAATCAGAATGCAAAAGACAAAAAATAAAATAAGCTAATGTCATGCGGCCAATGTTCTAAAAATAAAGGTTTGATTGATTTACTATTTCTGTAGAGACGTCTGCTGTTTCTAAAGGAATCACAAAGGACTCTCTATCTGGAAAGAATACTTGAATTTATAATAGAGGGGACACAAACATCACAGCTCTGCCATGGGGGGTAATTATAGGGGTTTTACCCAAGCCCTAGGACTTTAAAGGGTTTCTGTCATGAGAAATAACATTATGTAGCGGACTGACATTAGCGATGCGCTAATGTCAGCAGTACATAACAGTATGCTTTATAACTCCCTGCCTGCCGCCGGTCTCTTAAAATAAAGACTTTTATAATATGCTAATGAGCCTCTAGGTGCTAGTGGGGCGTTGCTGCAGCACCTAGAGGCTCCGTCTACGCACCATTTGTCATGTTCAGGTCCAGTTGATTGACATTCGAGTTCTCCTCGTCGTCACGTAAATCTTGCGCCTGCGCCGTCCCGTTTAGCATTCAGCGAAGGCGCAGTGAGTGAAGGACGCGCTCCTGCTGACGGGTTTCTCACTGTGCCTGCGCTGAAGGAAGGAAGCCGGCAGCAGGAGTGCGTCCTTCATTAACTGCGCCTGCACTGAATACTAAAAGGGACGGCGCAGGCGCGGGATTTACGGGACACTGAGGAGAACTTGAAAGTCAATCAACTTGACCTGGGCGTGCCAAAGGGTGCGTAGATGGAGCCTCTAGGTGCTGAAGCAATGCCCCACTAGCACCTAGAGCAGTGGTGGCGAACCTATGGCACGAGTGCCAGAGGCGGCACTCTGAGCCCTCTCTGTGGGCACCCGCACCCTGGATAAAGTCTATGGTCTACCAATATGCCTTAGACTTTTCCTTCCATTCATCAGCGCAGGGCGCACTATGAACAGCACAGCGAGGGCACTGAATGTAGGGAGGCTATTATAGCTAAATGATAAAGTACATGGAAGATAGACTATACTGGTATTCAGGGTAAATTGAAGTGTTGGCACTTTGCGATAAATAAGTGGGTTTTGGGATACAGTTTAGGCACTCGTCTCTAAAAGGTTCGCCATCACTGACCTAGAGGCTCATTAGCATATTTAAAGGGTATTTATTTTAAGAGGCGGCAGGCAGGGAGTTATAACTCATACTTTTATGTACTGCTGACATTAGCACATCGCTAATGTCAGTCCGCTACATAACGTTATTTCTCATGACAGAAACCCTTTAAAGGGGTTGTCCAATGAAAAATATTCTACAGTTTTCAAACCAGCATCTGGATCTGAATACTTTTGTAATTGCATGCAGTTAAAAGGTTATTCAATGAAGTCTATTTGTATAGCGCCACCTGCTGTTTGCTCCTTTTTTAATTTCTCTGTCCTGCTCACTGAGATGGACACACATGCTCAGTTCCATCCTTCAACTTCCACCAGCTGCAGCAGAAAGGACACCCCCCTGAGAAAGGACCCCCCCCCCCCCCCCCCCCCGCCTAAGTTTGAAACAAAAATCTGTCAGAGTAATTGGATCAATGATCTCTGCATGGATCTCTGGATCCAAGTGAGGTACAGGGCTGGTTCTAGTTTTGTTAGAAAGAGGTTGCCATGTACTATATGATGTCCGATTTTCATTTTTTACATTAATCATGGGACAACCCATCCGTGTGTCATCCGTCATTACTGACATTACTGTATTGTCAGTTTGGCAGGTGCTTTATATATTACTCAGCTGAAAATAAATTTCCAAAGGATCAGTCTTCAGTGAAAAACGGACGCAACACGGATGTGTGTCAGTGATTTTCACTGACCCATAGACTTCAATAGGCGTGCTTGGTCCACATCACGGATTAAAGTAGTGCATGTCCCCGTGATTTTTTTTACTGACCCACGGTCAGTAAGAAAATACTGAAATGTGAACGAACACATTTAAATCAATGGGTACATGTGCTATCCACAGAAAATGCGAACAGCACATGTCGGTGAAAAACGGAAATGTGAACGAGGCCTGACTGTGTAAATGAAGCATTAGGGTGTGTTCACACATAGTGGAAATAGTGCAGATTTGATTGCAACAAATCCCCAAAATCTGCCCCATGTAAAGCTAAAGCTGCCCCTTTTCTTCCCTGGTCCTATGTGCCTGGCAGTGACTGTGTCTGCATAATCACAATGTTAACTGATTGGCAGGTATGTGTCACAGGGGCACATTTACCAAGACTGGCTTTTTACCCCATTCTTAGTTTCCCTTTCTGCACTGCCCTTACATACCTTTATGACGAGACGCAAATGTAAGTAAATTTGCTGGGGCTGACGCCTGACCCACCAAGCTGGCAGACACTGCAAAAAACCAGCTGTACGACACTATTTTTTGCATGGCAAGACAGAAAAGGGACTTGTCACACTTTTGACATCTAAAAGTGTTGCAAGTCCCTTAGTAAATGTGCCCCATAGACTTCACGCTGCCTATGTGGCCAGGTCCAGGACCAAGAGACAAAGGACCAGATTTACTAATGTATTGGAGCATCTCGGGTTTAGTGGAAAAGGATGCTGTAGCCAAATATGTGCCATTTAAAGCCCAAATTCTTGTATAAAAATCTGTCTCAAAGTAAGCCAACCAATAGTATGTATAGAGTAATGGTAGCGAACCTATGGCATGGGAAGGGGCACTCAGAGCCCACTCTGTGGGCACCCGCACCCTGGAAAAAAGTCTATGGTGTACCTTATGGTTAGGGTGGCCAGACGTCCGGTTTTCAGGCTCCCTGTGTAGTGTCCCACTAGGTAAAGGTGGGCACTGCACAAAAGGGGTTAATGTGTCTTAATTGCATTTAATGTCATATGTATGTATTTTCCCTGTGTTAACTGGTGTCAGGCCTGTAGGGGTGCAGTTTAGCCTCCCAGACGTTAGAGGGAGCCAGAGAGCCCTGGTCATATATAGGTAGGCCCAGACAGGGGAAGTTAGTTCATTCCAGGGGACTAGAGGAGTTACTTCGTCCACCTGAAGCTCCTGAGGCTAGGATTAGCTCAGTAGAGACACCCCAGTTGCAGGACAGCACCTCCTGGGAGAAACTCACAGTCCTTCATCATCCAAGCAAAGATAAGTAACACTGATAGGCAGATGCTTTAGAAAGAAAAGCAAGGATTTAATACGGGAGAAAGATATATATATACCAAGGATTTAAGCCACCATTTAGGCATCCGGGCCTTGGGATTGAAACCAGACAGGAGTTCTAGAAAGGACAGTGTACGCTATTTCTGAGGAAAGGTACAACCTGATTCTGAGTGCATTGTGGAATTACCCTCTGAGTATCTTGCATAATTACTACCTGCCATCGTGTGGAATAAAGACTGCTTGTAAAGCTGTGATCTAAAGGACTGTGTTAACATCTGTATGTACAAAGTTGGACTGTTCAGTAAAGCAACGTTTGGTTAACTATACCACCTGTGTACCTCAGTTATTCCAACTATAAATCGGTGTGCCACCGTTACAGGCACTGGCGTCACGAATCCAACAGGGACCTTGCCCCAGGCACTCAAAATACCTGTAACATCCAGGGCACCTCATCCACCATCAGGCCTGGTCCCTACAACCCGAGTGTGCCCCAGAGGAACTGTGTCTACCTCTCATTCACTGCCGCATGCCTGCCCAGGGTTCTCCAATACAGTGAGCAACCCTCGATTGCCCATAACCGTGACCTCGCTTCGCTATACCCTGCAGGTCTGGCGTGTTGCATAAATTGGCGTCACGAACAGGATTTACGGAATATTCCTGCGCCATTGCGGATATAAAACTGTGTGCTGAAAATTGCCTTAAAGTGACTAAGCCCTATTGCTTTATTAAAAATTGCTGGGCCAAAGAACTGTAATAATCTGCGGTGTGAAGATAACGTTTTCTGGACTGTTTGCTGCTTATTTGAGCCACCGCTTGCTGTCAGTGAATAGACAGCGATTTTGCCACTTAAACCTGAGGTGGATTGCAAGTGCGCCTGGTGAACCGTTTGGCGCGAAAAAAAGAGGACTTTGGCTAGAAAAGAACCAGGCGTAGTCATCACCCAGCCAGCGAGGAGGAAGAACGCCGCCCTGCCTGGAAGAAAAGGTGCCGCCTACCTGAGTCCCGGAGCTACGAGAGGCCGCGCCCACCTGCTGACGCTGTACGCAGGACGTTCAACGCCCGTAGCCACGCATCTCGCGAGACTTGGAGCGAGCACCACCGGAGTGAGTACCGACTTTGAACTGTTGCCGGCTCTTCTGTTTACCTTACCGGGACATTCCAGACCCCTGCCAGGGCACCGGAGGGAGCCCCGTTAGTGACAAAAGACTTTTCTGTAAAAAAAAAAAAAAAAAGTTATTATCATTGCGGCTCCGGTCCGCTCTGCTACATTTAAAGGGCCATACCCACCTAGCAACGCCATGTCCACACCTGAGGAAATCGGACAGGTGGCCCCAGTCGTGCCTTCTGAAGTATCCACAGCCGACCCTAGGGCCCCTGCCGCCGCGGCACCGCCAAGCCTGATGCCGCTAACTATGCCGTACTATTTTGGGGCCCCCTGGTTCCCACGTTATTCAGGGGAAGCCCACAAGTTAAAGGACTTTAGGGAACAGATACTGGCCTTGTTCCGGCTTTATCCCATAACTGCCGAACAGCAAATGGAGATCCTTTTAGCTCAGTTAGAAGGGGCCGCCCGCAGGGAAGTCATGTCGTGGCCCCGCTCTGAGAAGAGTAGCCTGGAACAGATTTTTGATCGCTTGGGCACCACATTTGAGGCCAGAACGGTGTCAGAAGTTAAAATGCGTTTCTTCAGCAGAAAACAGCAGCCTGGAGAGTCGCTCCGCGATTTTGCCCTGTCCTTACAAGAGACACTGAGAGCTGTAGTCCAAGTGGATCCCAAAGAAGCTGAGGATCAGGACCGGACTCTTAGAGAGCAATTCATTGCGGGCATAAGTACTGAGCATTTAAAGGGCCAGCTACGGATGTTGTCAGCTCAACACCCCCATTGTACATTTTTGGATTTTAAGGAATTGGCCATCAGTATACTAGGCCAGAACCCTGCTCCAGGGCCAGCAGCCTTCCCTGAACCTCAGGCTTGTCAGCCAAAGACTGTTAATGTGGGACCTGCAGGAGTCAGTCAGGCCACCCAGGCTCCAGTCACAGATGTAGTGGCAGCACTAATGGAGCAAGTGAACCATCTTACTCTCAGCTTAGAGAAGGTGTGTAAGAAGATAGCGGAGTGGGAGAGGCCACTGTTACTAGAGGATGAAGGCCCTTTTCCTCCAAGGCTCCCACCTGCCTATAGGGATGTATATCCAAAAGAACCTGATGGGCGACCGAGTTACCAGTCCAGAAGTAGAAAGCAGCCTGTCTGCCATCATTGTAAAAAATATGGACATACTGAATCAATGTGCTGGCAGTTAAACCGGGCAACCCCTGAGGCAGAGGACCGCCCCTCGGGAGGTAGAACAGTAGGTCCAAAGGATCCAAGCTGGATGCCTAAGTATGTAGGATCCCGTCCGAAAATTAATATATGTATCAACGGGATATCCTTTGAAGCCCTGTTGGACACTGGGTCACAGGTCACCACCATTCAACGGCCTGCCTTTGACAAATTCTGGGATCCAAGTCTCCTCACCCAGCCACCAGAGTCCTGGCTTGATATCATTGCCAGCAACGGTAAGCCCGTGAAAGTGCATGGGTATTGGGAACCTACCCTGCAGGTGGGAGATGCCACCCTGCCACAGCAAGGCGTGATTGTGGTACAAGCAGGAGATAAAGGAGGACACCCTGTGATCTTAGGGACTAACGTTCTAAAAAATTGTTACCCCGAAGTGCTTGAAGCCTTGAATCAAACTATATCTTCAGCCTCACCTGCTTCCAGAAGGGTTATTCAAAAGACTATTAGTGTGCTGTGTGCTCAGCAAAGGTTCGCCAACAAGAAAGGAGAAATTTGCGCTGTCCGGATCCGGGATAACCGGCCGGTAATTCTGCCTCCAAATTCTCAGATCATCCTGTGGTGCCGTGCTGTGTTGGGGATCCAGGGCCAGGACTATCAAGCCCTAGTGGAACCTATTCCCTTTGAAAATCATCCCTTTATACGGACAGCCAAGAGCCTGGTGACCGTGTCTCAAGGTAAAGTGCCTGTCCGCTTAATTAACTTTGGTGATCATCCCGTTACTCTCCTTAAACACTGCCCCGTTGCTCAGCTTTTTCAAGTGTCTTTCCAGGATGTGATCCGTCTGCCTGCCACGGAGGCGTTCCAGACCACACAGAGCAGCAGCACCCCTACGACATCCTGGTGGGAAGAACTACATGTGGGGAACGAATCCACCCCAAAAGAGCAAATAGAGGGAGTCCTGAAGCTGGTGAAGGAGCACCACCAGGCTTTCAGCAAGCACTCCACGGACTATGGAGAGGTCAGTGTAATCAAACACACCATACCCACTGGCTCTCATCCTCCTATTAAGGAGAGGCACAGACCCATACCGCCTACTACCTATCAGTCTGTGAAAGAGATGATAAAAGAGATGAAAGACTCTAATATAATCCGGGACAGCCATAGTCCCTGGGCTGCGCCCCTAGTTCTTGTCCGGAAAAAAGATGGCAGCATAAGGTTCTGCGTGGATTACAGAAAAATTAATCAAATCACCCACAAAGATGCATATCCATTGCCACGCATTGAAGAGTCCTTGACTGCTCTGGGGTCATCAGCCTATTTCTCCACCTTGGACTTAACCAGTGGGTACTGGCAAGTACCCATGGCCCCAGAAGATCGAGAAAAGACTGCTTTCACCACACCTATGGGCCTGTTCGAATTCAATTATATGCCGTTTGGACTGTGTAACGCTCCAGGAACGTTCCAGAGGCTGATGGAACGTTGTTTAGGCCCTAGGAATTTTGAGACTGTACTCTTATATCTGGATGACGTCATTGTATATTCCAAGACGTATGAGGACCATTTAAAGCACCTGGGTGAGGTGTTTCAAGTTCTTGCTAAATATGGCCTCAAAATCAAGCCATCCAAGTGCCACCTACTGAAACCAGCGGTCAAATACCTTGGGCACGTGGTCAGTGCCGAAGGAATACAGCCTGATCCTGATAAACTTGCTGCTGTTCGCAACTGGCCTACTCCAACGACCGTGAAAGAGGTGAGAAGCTTTCTCAGTTTTGCAGGGTACTACAGGCGTTTCATCCCGCATTTCGCACAAATTGCGGATCCCATCCAGGAACTGTTGAGGGGGCATCCAAAGAAGAGCCCGAAAACCCCTATTCCTGTTGAATGGAACCAAGAACGAGAAATTGCCTTTCAACTCCTAAAGAAGAAGTTGACTGAACCCCCTGTTCTGGGTTACCCAGATTATCAGGAGCCGTTCCTCCTCTACACGGATGCCAGTAAAAGAGGCCTGGGGGCCGTGTTGGCTCAAGTGCAAGACAACAAAGAAAGGGTAATTGCCTACGCCAGCAGATCCCTGAAGGGAGCTGAAAAGAATGACCAGAATTACAGTTCTTTCAAGCTGGAGTTTCTTGCCTTAGTGTGGGCTGTGACTGAAAAGTTCAAAGACTATCTCGCTGCCACACCGTTTGTTGCCTTCACGGACAATAATCCCCTGGCGCATCTGAACACGGCCAAGTTAGGGGCACTGGAGCAAAGATGGGCCTCCCGCCTTGCCAACTATGACTTTACTGTGAAGTACCGGGCAGGCCGCTCCAATGATAATGCTGATGCCCTTTCGCGGCTTCCCACTACAGAGGCCCCAGATGAGCTAAAAGATGCCTGGGAAGAAGTGGAAATGCCTGCGTTCTACAATAAATTCGCCCAGCAGGATAATATCCGTACTGAAAATCTCCCTGCTGCTGATCCTTCCTCATCAGATGATCCTGAGTCCAGAGGCGATCAAGAAAGATGGATTAAGCTCCAGTCCGAAAGTAGAGTCCTCGGTGAACTGCTCGACTTCCTTACCAGTGGGAAAATCCCTGAGAGAATCCGCAGGAAGAGTGCAGACCCAGAACTAGTGAGACTGTGGAGACATCGCCACCAATTATTCCTTCAAAGAGGTCTGTTGCTCAGAAGGAGTCTGGATCCAGTGTCCTGTGATAGAGTTTACCAAATTCTCCTGCCACCTCGGGATGCCAGCCTGGTACTGGACATGTACCACAACCAGTCCGGACACTTCGGTGTGCAAAAGACTGAGGCTACCATACGGAGGAGATTCTATTGGATTGGGATGAAAGAGGATATCGAGAAATGGTGCCGAGAATGCACTGCCTGTGCTGTGGGGCGGACTGAACGCCATGACCAGAGGGCGCCTCTCCATCCTATTGTAAGTACAGCTCCTCTAGAACTTGTCGCAATTGATCATGTGAAGTTGGAGCCGAGTCGCTCTGGGTATACTTATGCCATGACTATCATTGATCACTTCACCAAGTTTGTCGTAGCAGTGCCTGTGAAAGACCTGACAGCCAAGACCACAGCGGAGGCGTTCTGGAAGCATTTCCTGTTGCCCTACGGCTGCCCAGAGAGGATCCTCACGGACCAAGTGTCTGCGTTTAAGTCACAGCTGTTCCAGGAGATGTGTCTGCTGCACAACTGCCAGAAAGTCCGGACCACCGCCTATCATCCGCAAGGTAACGGACTCTGCGAAATGAATAAGACTCTCATTGAAATGTTGAGAGCAGTACCCCCTGAGACGAGGGGTGATTGGCCTACTCTGTTGCCGCAGCTCATGTACACTTACAACAACACCATCCATTGTTCCACCGGTTACACCCCGTTCTACTTGATGTTTGGCCGACAAGGGAGATTGCCTGCGGATCACTCCCTGGGTGTCCAGGTACCGGATGTAATCAACCCACTGCCCAGGACCGATTGGGTAGTGGAGCATCAAAGGCGTCTCCTCAATGCTAAGGAGATTGTCCAAGAACGGATGGAGATTGTTCGTGAGAGGCAGCAGAAGGACTATGACCAGACTGCCCATGCGGGACCCCTGGCTCTGGGAGACAAGGTATGGTGGAAAAACAACCACCGGACCAGCAAGTTGGACAGCAAGTGGGAAAGGATTCCCTACCTTATTACTGCCATACCCAATGCTGCAGCCCACATTTACCAGGTCTCCAGAGAAGGAAAAGGTCCCCAAGTCGTTCACAGGAACCGTCTCAAGTCCTGTATAGAAGGAGAACCAGCGGCGGAGGAGATGGAGCCTGAGCCTTCTGAGGAAGAATTGCTGGCTCCACCTATGGACCCTATGCAGGCTGTGGAGAACTTGATCCACGATAAAGAGCCACTCCACTGGGCCCTCACGCCTTGGCTGAATTTGCTGGTTCCTGCTCCTGTTCCTGTTGGTCTCCCGTCTCAGGAGACTTCACCTCCGAGAGCTCCTGAAGAAGTTCCAGAGGCGGTGAGCTCCCTTGACCTTCCTGAGTCCAGGCAGGAAGAACCTCTGCCACCAAGGAGGTCTACACGTTCTACCAGGGGACACCCACCTGTGAGGTTTGAGGACTACATCATGGGCCCAGGTAGCCCCTCACGGGAAACCCCTGTTTAACCCTGTTGCAAGCCTGGGTACGGACTCATGTGTTCCTTTGAGCCTCCAAGGACTTATGTTTATTTATGTTTTCATGGACTATCCTGGTTATGAATACGCTGCACCAGGTCAGCGCCCCTGTTCCCTTCCATTATCCTGAGAGAAGAGAACGACGCCCCTTTTCACCATTCCCATCAGTAATATTGTTTGTCAATGTTTGTATTGTTGCTGTGATATTTGCCATGTATGCCGGTTCTCATTTTGTCTTTCAGGCTGCAGTATCCAGCCGGGCAGGGCCTCTCCATGTTGCGCCGAGGACGGGCAACGTTATAGCGTGGTGGTATGTAGTGTCCCACTAGGTAAAGGTGGGCACTGCACAAAAGGGGTTAATGTGTCTTAATTGCATTTAATGTCATATGTATGTATTTTCCCTGTGTTAACTGGTGTCAGGCCTGTAGGGGTGCAGTTTAGCCTCCCAGACGTTAGAGGGAGCCAGAGAGCCCTGGTCATATATAGGTAGGCCCAGACAGGGGAAGTTAGTTCATTCCAGGGGACTAGAGGAGTTACTTCGTCCACCTGAAGCTCCTGAGGCTAGGATTAGCTCAGTAGAGACACCCCAGTTGCAGGACAGCACCTCCTGGGAGAAACTCACAGTCCTTCATCATCCAAGCAAAGATAAGTAACACTGATGGGCAGATGCTTTAGAAAGAAAAGCAAGGATTTAATACGGGAGGAAGATATATATATACCAAGGATTTAAGCCACCATTTAGGCATCCGGGCCTTGGGATTGAAACCAGACAGGAGTTCTAGAAAAGGACAGTGTACGCTATTTCTGAGGAAAGGTACAACCTGATTCTGAGTGCATTGTGGAATTACCCTCTGAGTATCTTGCATAATTACTACCTGCCATCGTGTGGAATAAAGCCTGCTTGTAAAGCTGTGATCTAAAGGACTGTGTTAACATCTGTATGTACAAAGTTGGACTGTTCAGTAAAGCAACGTTTGGTTCACTATACCATCTGTGTACCTCAGTTATTCCAACTATAAATCGGTGTGCCACCGTTACAGGCACTGGCGTCACAAATCCAACAGGGACCTTGCCCCAGGCACTAAAAATACCTGTAACATCCAGGGCACCTCATCCACCATCAGGCCTGGTCCCTACATACCGAGTGTGCCCCAGAGGAACTGTGTCTACCTCTCCTTCACTGCCGCATGCCTGCCCAGGGTTCTCCAATACAGTGAGCAACCCTCGATTGCCCATAACCGTGACCTCGCTTCGCTATACCCTGCAGGTCTGGCGTGTTGCACCTGTCCTCCGTTCGGCGCAGGGCCTGGACAGACACAGGGATGTCCACCCTTTCAGTAGCTCACACTCAGACAGCAGCAACTGACTGAGGCTCCTCTCACCCCCAGTCAGTCACTAGAGCCGCAGACATGGCTGACTGAGGGGGAGAGAAGCACCCTGGCTGCCCCCGCTCACCTTCCCCTCTTCTTCCCTCTCCTCCCCCTGTTTTTCCCTGGCAACGATGGGGGAGTGGCTTCACGGGGGCGGCCATGGTTATCGGTTATGCGCCGTGGCCGGTGAGGCCCGGCTTTCTTAGGTGAAGCCAGTGGCTACCCTATGAATGTAGGCAGGCTATTCTAGCTAAATGATAAAGTACATGGAGGATGTACTATACTATACTGGACTGTACTATTGGTTGCAGTTTGGGCACTCGGCCTCTGAACGGTTCGCCACCACTGATCTACTGGGCCAGCCTCCTTGCTCTCTACATCACTGACTTCCTAGCAGTCAGAAATCTATTATTAAAAGTATATATGGCAGGTAATCTCCATTCATGTAATTGCTACTCAAGCAATTCCCTGATACAGTCTTCACAGACGACTGTACTCTGTGCCCATAAACCGAGGATCTAGATAATATGAGAACTGTGGCCTCAGAGTGGAAATCCTTACTGGAGTACAAGCTAGAACTGCAACTCTGAGCAGTAATGCTGTCAGCTTCCCTTATCAAAGATGGCGGCTGTAGCTTCCTGTGTGGGAGGGGCTGCAATCTTCCGGGAAGAGAAGGGGCAGATAGAGTTGTGTAGAGGAGGAAGGCAGCTTCTGGCAGTGTGAATGGAGGGAAAAGTAAAAGTGAAGCCGCAGCTTCTATCATCCAGACTCAGTTAAGTGATCTAATTAATGGCGGGCGCTACCATGTAGAGCAGAAGAGGGGGGAGTCCATTATGTGACTGACAAGGCTGTGTATACTGCAGAGATGCCCAGACTTGTCCTGCTGTCTCTGTGTATTGTCAGTTTGGCAGGTGCTTTATACCAGCGCTTTGCAAGCTGGGACCCTCCAGTTGTTGAGAAACTACAACTCCCAGCATTCCCTAAGCTGCAAATGTCAGTGCATGCTGGGACTTGTAGTTTCACATCAGCTGAAGGGAGGCAGGTTGCAGCCACTGATACTTTATTGTTATCTGTGTATGAAGGACACTAAATTGCAGCTGTGGAGCATCACAGACTTAGGGCTCGTTCACACAAACGTATTTTGCGTTCCGTATACAGGCCGTTTTCTGCGTTCCACATTCGTTGCTCCGTTCCGTGGCCCCGCAAAAATTATGAGTCCTGTCCTATTCTTGTCCATTTTGCAGACAAGAATAGGCATTTCTTTAATGGGTCTCCTGTTCCATTCCTCAAATTGCGGAAGGCACGCGGGCGGCATCCGTTTTTTGTGGATCCGCAATTTGCGGACCGCAAAAAACGGCACAGTCGTGTGAACAAGCCCTTAGGGCCCATGCACACGACAGTTGTTTTGCGGTACGTTTTTCACGGATCCGTTGTTCTGTATCTGAGTTTTTTTTTAAATCTGATTTAAGTCCTCTTCCGTTCCGTTATTCCACAAAACATCCACATGGTTTCCATATTTGATCCGTTTTTTTTACGGATCGGAAACAATAACTTATTAATCACCAAACACATGAGCAATATGGGCTGGGCATAGCATTTCTACAGTATGGATCCGTAAAATACAAATGACATACAGATGTGTTCCGTGTGCGTTCCGTATTTTTTGCGTACCCATGGACTTGAATGGCGCCTCGGACCGTGATTTGCAGACCATAATAGGACATGCACTACTTCTTTGCGGAACGGCCATGCGGACAAACGGAAACGGAATGCACACGGAGTAACTTCTGTATTTTCTACAGCCCCATTGAAGTGAATGGTTCCGCATACGGTCCGCCAAAAAAATGGAATGGAAGCGGATAGAAAAAACGTTTGTGTGCATGAGCCCTTAGGCTGCTTTCACACTAGCGTTTTTGCAGATCTGTCCTGGATCTGCAGAAACGCTTCCGTTACAATAATACAACCGCATGCATCCGTCATGAACGGATCCGGTTTTATTATGTCATCTATAGCGTTTTTCTGTCCGCAATCTGACACACAATGTAAGTCAATGGGGCACGGATCCATTTTTTATTGTGTCTGAGAAAACGGATCCGTCCCCATTGACTTACATTGTGTGTCAGAACGGATCCGTCTTGGTCCGCACCACATTGCGGACAGAATAACGCTGCTTGCAGCGTTATTCTGTCCGTGATGGGGACTCAACCAAACAGAACGGAATGCATTCTGGTGCACTCCGTTTCGTTCAGTTTTGTCCCCATTGACAATGAATGGGGACAAAACTGAAGCGTTTTCTTCCAGTATTGAGACCCTATGACTAATTTCATACTTTCATTGTGAATTCCGGTATTGCGATCAGGCAGAGGATCTCAATACCGGAATTAAACGGATCCGTTCTGATTTTGCACATCAGGATTCATCCGTTCCATTAGGGTGCGGTTGTGTGAAATCAAAACGGGAAAAAAAAGGATCCGTCACTGAATACATTGAAAGTCAAAGGGGCTCTTTCACACGAGCGGATGCCGTGGGTGGAATTCGCTGCGTGAAAGGATGCCAAGCCCCGTTCCGGACAGCAGAGACATGACTGATCATGCTCCGTGCCTCTCTGTGATCTTTTTACTACAAAATCACGGTGACAGCTTTATCTTACTGTAATTTTCTAGTAAAAAGGTCACAGAGAGGCACGGAGCATTATCAGTCGTGTCTCTGCTGTCCGGAGCGGGGATTGGCATTCTTTCACGCAGCGGATTCCACGCACGGGATCCAGTCGTGTGAAAAAGCCCAAAGCGTGACGGATCAGTTTTTTTTTTCAATAGCCAGAAAATTGCCGCCGTCAAAAAATAGGACATGTTGTATTTTGGGCCGTTTTAACGAACGAGGCGGACACCATTCAACGGGACCGCTTTTAACGGCCGCTTAGACAGGAGTGCACCCATCTAGCGGCTGTTAATAACGGGTACACTAGTGCAATATGGTCTTTTGGGGGTTGAGTAAAAAAAATTCCTCATCCACTTGCGCAAGCACAGGCAGTCGCTCCTCTCTTGATTGTGAAGGACCTGCACTCAGCGTGAAGGCCTAAGCCCTCTTCACACGAACGATACGGATTGTGTTGGGATCTGTTCAGGAAAAAACGCATGGTTTTGCACGCAAGTTCAGTCAGTCTTGTCCGCCATTGATTCAGTGTTTACGTTTTTTCCACGCAGGTGCAGTCAGTTTTTGATGCGTTTTTCACACATGTGAAAAACCCCCCGAAGAATAACAATCTGCATCCCCTAGTAACCGTCAGTGAAAAACACATTGCATCCGAATGCAATCCGTTTTTCACTGAAGCCCCATTCACTTCTATGGAGCCAGAGCTGCGTGAAAAATGCAAAATATAGTACATGCTGCGATTTTATATTTAAATTTTTTTTATGAACACCGATCCATTGAAATCAATGGGTCAGGATTCAGTCCGGATGCTATGCGTTTACTTTACGCATCGCACCCTGACAGAAAACTCGCTCATGTGAAAGAGGCCTAAGGCTGGGTTCACAGATATCTACCAATCCAGTGGAAAAATCTGCTGCGTTTCTCCAGGAAAAAATGCAACACAAACATCTGTATTAGGCCTCATGCACACGATTGTTGTTCTGGTCCGCAAAAACTGCAGCTCGGGTGTGGACCCATTCACTTCAATGGGGCCACAAAAGATGCGGACAGCATTCTGTGTGCTGTCCGCATCCGTTGCTCCATTCCGTGGCCCCGCAAAAAAAATATAACACGTCCTATTCTTGTCCGTTTTGCGGACAAGAATAGGCATTTCAACAATGGGCTGCCTGTTCCGTAATGCAAATTGCGGAAGGCACATGGGCGGCTTCCGTGTTTTGCGGATCTGCAATTTGCGGACCGCAAAAAACGGAATGGTCGTGTGCACGAGGCCTTAGGGGGAGTTCACATCACCGTTATTTTTCCATTCTTCAGACCCATCAGAAAATAAAAATGAAGGAAAAAAATGGATCCTGAGCATCAGTTATGCACATTTGGCTGATCTATTATTTCAGATGGAAAAACTAAGTCCTGCAGGATTTCTGATGGAAATGGCTTAGGCCTCATGCACACGACCGTTTTTTTTTAAGGTCCGCAAAAACGGGGTCCGTAGGTCCGTGATCCGTGACCGTTTTTTCGTCCGTGGGTCTTCCTTGATTTTTGGAGGATCCACGGACATGAAAAAAAAGTAGTTTTGGTGTCCGCCTGGCCGTGCGGAGCCAAACGGATCCGTCCTGAATTACAATGCAAGTCAATGGGGATCCGTTTGACATTGACACAATATGATGCAATTGCAAACGGATCCGTCCCCATTGACTTTCAATGTAAAGTCAGGAGTCCCTTTTATACCATCGGATCAGAGTTTTCTCCAATCCGATGGTATATTTTAACTTGAAGCGTCCCCATCACCATGGGAACGCCTCTATGTTAGAATATACCATCGGATTTGAGTTAGATCGTGAAACTCAGATCCGACAGTATATTCTAACACAGAGGCGTTCCCATGGTGATGCTTCAGGTTAGAGTATACTAAAAGAACTGTGTACATGACTGCCCCCTGCTGCCTGGCAGGTGCTGCCAGGCAGCAGGGGGCAGACCCCCCCCCTCCCCCCCCTCTATTTAACTCATTGGTGGCCAGTGCGGCCCCCCCTCCCTCCTCTGTATTTAACTCATTGGTGGCCAGTGCGGCCGGCCCCCCCTCCCTCCCCTGTAGTACTGTAGATTCATTGGTGGCCAGTGGGCCCCCCTCCCTCCCCCTCCTAATTAAAATCTCCCCCCCTATCATTGGTGGCAGTAGAGAGTACCGATCGGAGTCCCAGTTTAATTGCTGGGGCTCCGATCGGTAACCATGGCAACCAGGATGCTACTGCAGTCCTGGTTGCCATGGTTACTTAGCAATTTTTAGAAGCATTATACTTACCTGAAGAGCTGCGATGTCTGTGACCGGCCGGGCGCTCCTCATACTGGTAAGTGATAGGTCTGTGCGGCGCATTGCTTATAGCACAGACCTGTCACTTACCATTAGGAGGAGCGCCACCAATCTTAGAGATCTGCCACCAATGTCTGAGGTGACTCAACCCCTTTAATAAATAAATTCTATTTACCTCAAAATGATGCCATAAAAGTGCAGCTCATCCCACAGAAAGCAGGCCCTCATGCAGCTATATGACGGGAGAAATAAGGCTCTTAGAATGCGATGAGGAAAATCTCAGCCATTTCGAGAATTGGTGGGAGAGCTCATGGTTGGCTGCCCCTCCATTCATTCAGGGGACCCTTGTTCTTGTGATTGATCAATTGGGGTCCCAGCGGTCGGTCCCACCAAACAGAAACTTATCCCCTATCCTGTGGATAGAGGATAAGTTCATTCCTTGCGACAACCTCTTTAGAGGAGTTGTCTGACAATTTTTAACCCCTTCAGGACACTGGGTTTTTCCTTTTTTGTGTTTTCATGTTTTTACTCTCTGCCTTCCCGGAGCCATAACTTTTTTGTTTTTCTGTTCACATAGCCGTATGAGGGCTTGTTTTTTTGCAGAAGTTGTACATTCTAATGGCACCATTTAATATAGCATATGATATAGTGGGAAGCTGGGAAAAAATTCTAAATGGAGTGGATTAAAACTGACCTGTTACCTTCATTCTCTCAGAGTCAGTACGATTACAGTGATACCAAATTTATATAATTTTTCTTGTTTTAATTAAAAAAAAAAAATAATAATAATTTGAAAAAAATATTTTATTCTTTGCATCGCCATATCCTGACTCCCATAACTTTTTAGAGTTTCTGCGTGAGGGTTCATTGATCTGTCGTTTTTATCGATACCATTTTGGAATGTGTATGAGCTTTTTTTGTTCACTTTTTATTCTTGTTTCTGAGGGGAAGAGAAACAATTGTAAAATCAGACATTTTAAATAAAAAATTTTTTTTCATTTCTGCGTCAACCATAGGGGATTTATACACTTATGCATTTATATTTTGAGAATTTTTATATATTTTAAAGATATTTTTTTTAATTCCTAGGGGACTTGAACATGCTAGATTGTTTGTTTGTCCCATAGACGGCAATGAATTACCATTGCAGCCAATGGGAGTCCCGTTACTGTGACAGGGCTCCATAACAACCATTAGGCCCCTTTCACACGCGAGTTTTCCGCTCGGGTGCAATGTGTGAGGTAAACACATTGCACCCGCAATGAATCCGGACCCATTCATTTCTATGGGGCTGTGCACATGAGCGGTGATTTTCACACATCACTTTTGCGTTGCGTGAAAATCACAGCATGCTCTATATTCTGCGTTTTTCATACAACGCAGGCCCCATAGAAGTAAATTGGGCTGCATGAAAATCGCAAGCAAGTGCTCTGCGATTTTAACGCATGGTTGCTAGGTGACTATCGGGATGGGGACCCGATCTTTATTATTTTCCCTCATAACAGGGATAGAGGGGTTAAAAAAAATTATTAAAAAAATATTAAACTCACCTCATCCACTTATTCGCGCTGCCCGGCTCATCTTCATTCTTCATCTTTAAGGACCTGGGAGGAAAAGGACCTTTGGTGACGTCACTGCGCTCATCACATGCTCCATCACCATAGTGATGGACCATGTGATGAGTGCGGAGCCATCACATGGCCCATCACCATTGTGATGGACCATGTGATTAGCACAGTGACGTCACCAAAGGTCCTTTTCCTCCCAGGTCCTTAAAGACGAAGAATGAAGATGAGCCGGGCAGCGCGAACAAGTGGATGAGGTGAGTTTTATATTTTTATTTTTAACCCCTCCATCCCTAATTTACTTAGCATTCTGTATTAAGAATGCTATTATTTTCCCTTATAACCATGTTACAAGGGAAAATAATAAAATTTACACAACACCTAACCCGAACTTCTGTGAAGGGGTTCGGGTCTGGGTACCAAACATGCCGTTTTTTCTCACGCTCGTGCAAAAAGCATTAAAACGCTTTGCACTCGCGCGGAAAAATCGCGCATTTTCCTGCGACACACCCACATACTGCCCGGCCCTCACACGCGACGCCCGTGTGAAAGGGGCCTTACTGTGGTAGCCTTGGATCCTTCAGAGAGACCGAGGCTACCACAGCAAATAAAGGGCTTCCCTGATCTCAGCGCGGGGAAGCCATTCTGGACCCGTGAGCACCCGTGCTTGCAAGAAAAACCGTCTCAGACACTGTGGTCACAATTGAGCGGTTAAATGTCAGCGATAACGCCAATAACATACATTAGCCCTGGGTGTCAGCTATTTAAAACAGCAGAAAACCAGCTGCTATGACGGTGTTTGCGCTTTGGAGAGGTGTCATCTTTGAAGATTCGACTTCCTCCATACATGTATGGTAGCGGTCAGGAAGCGGTTAAAATTGTCAGTGTCGCAGACATGTTTAAAAAAGAAAAAAAACTTATCTGCTAAAGGTCCCTCCCTTCCAGAGTAAGCGGTGATGTCACTCCTATCATTCATGTGACTGCTCAGCCACTCCCTGACATCATCGTTTATGTGCCCTTGACTGCTGAGGCCAGTGATTGGCTGAGCAGTCATGTGAACAATTGACATGACATCATCTGCCTTGACATGGCTGTTTTCATTTCAGGTCAGTCAGGGAGGGGGCCAACGCTTTTATAAACCTATCTGTTCCCCTGACAATTTTAAAAACTGTTAGGCCTCCTGCACACGACCGTTTTTTTTCTTCCGTTTACGGGCCGTTTTTTGCGCTCCGTATACGGAACCATTCATTTCAATGGTTCCGCTAAAAAAGGAATGTACTCCGTTATGCATTACGTTTCCGTTTTTCCATTCCGTTGAAAGATAGAACATGTCCTATTATTGCCCGCAAATCACGTTCCGTGGCTCCATTTAAGTCAATAGGTACGCAAAAAAAAGGAACACATACAGAAATGCATCCGTATGTCTTCCGTATCCGTTCTGTTTTTTGCGGAACCATCTATTGAAAATTTTATGCCCAGCCCAATTTTTTCTATGTAATTACTGTATACTGTATATGCCAAACGGAACAGAAACGGAAACTCAACAGATCCATGAAAAACGGACCGCAAAAACACTGAAAAAACCATACGGTCGTGTGAAAGAGGCCTTAGACAACCCCTTGAAATGATCAGTAACTTCTTACACAACTTTCCATATTCCATAAATCAATAGTACAAAGAACCTCAAGAAACAGTTGTAAAATATGTCTTATCAGTGAAGAATGTCTTGTTCTCAGGTTATCAGCTGTTTACCTCCCCCACCTTGCTAAGTGCTTTTCCCTCTGAAAAATGCCTTAAAGGGAATGTCTCACTTCAGCAAATGGCATTTATTATGTAGAGAAAGTTACTACAAGGCACTTATTAATGTATTATGATTGCCCATATTGCTTCCTTTGCGGGCACATTTTCCATCACATTATACACTGCTCATATCCAGGGGTTACCACCACCGCTGAGGTGCAGATACGAGGTAGCCGGAAGGGAGCTGCCGCTCATGCGTGCCTATGTGCACTCCCACGGTCCAGGCAACCAGAGAGGCCAGCTCCTTTTCCTATAGTGTGTAAGCACGGCCACTGCTGCTGGATTGCAGGTCGTAAGCCCTGGATATGAACAGTGTATTATTCAATGGAAAAATGACACAAGCCAGCAAAGGAGGCATTATGGACAATCACAATACATTAGTACGTGCCTTGTAGTAACTTTTCATGATAAATGCTATTTGCTGAAGTGAGAGAACCCTCTTTAAACTGGTCCAGGGCAGGAGCAGTTCACTGAAGGATCAGATTACACATGTCAAGACAAGTCTATGGAGAGAGGAGGGAGGAGTAAGCACAAACAGAGTGAAACAGACTGCTGCAGCAACGTAGGGAGTTTATATCTCAGCACAAGTGCTTTATACACAACCATATAGGTCAGTACTTCTCTGTAATGTTCTCCATGATCCTGGGGCTGCTTCTCTGTGAGTAAGAGGTTAGAAGCAGATTCTCCTCTAGTTTCTATGTGCACTGAATGGCAGCTAGTCTCCACCCATCGGATCTAGGAGAACTAAAACTAGACTCATCCACAGGGGAAAACGACTAAAAGAATGCCAGATAGAAGTCATAAAGTGATCAGAAATAGTGTTATTCCTCATGTAGAAGGATAAGGGAGTGATTCTACATGAAAGCTGGTTGATGGACACTGGACTATATTTTGAATCCATACCTCTGGATATTATATTATTTGCATTGTTTACTGCAGTGGTCCCCATCTTCAGTACTGTTGCCTTTTTCAATATATGATGATGTTACATACTTACTTACCCTCACTACTACTTTTATGCATACCCATAATTGAATATTTGTTCATTTTATCTTTTTTTTTTTTCTGACCTTGAGACACCTTGGTATTCTTGTTTATATGAATTATATTCATTATCCTCATGTATATTATAATTGTGTATTTTCTCAAGGTACGTTCCCTTTCTGCGGCAGCTTTTGCCCTGTAACTGCCACAACTTCTAAAAGAACATAAGACTGGTGACAGTTAAAGATTTAAACTGAGCGCGAGCGGCCGCCTCACTGGGGTGGACAAGAAAAAGGGAAAAGAACCAACAGCAGATATACAGATACGCTTTATTGAATAGCTCAGTGGCTACACTAAATTTGAAATTACATGCAATTACCAAACTATTCAGATTCATGTGCTGGTTTGAGAAATGTTGAATATTTTTTTGCGGTTCAACCCCTTTAAACCAAGCATTGTGCCTGGTAGGTTTGCATAAAATGAGCCCTGTATTGCAGCAAATAGATGGTCTATAGCAGGGGTACGCAACTGGCGGACTGCGGTCCGAATCCGGACTCGGTTGCCAGCTGTCTGGACCCCTACACAGTGGCGTGCTAAGTGGAGGGCGGTCTGCCCCTGGTGCTGGCTCTCACAGGGTGCCAGAGCCTAGAAGCGATGAGCGCTTCCATCAATACAGATGGAAGCGCTCACTGCTGGAGCGCAGGGAGCTGTAGTCCTGTCACTCACCGCTCTGCTCCCCGCGCTTCTCCCCCTCCTTCAGGCCAGCGGCGCTCTGAATGGTGAAGCAGGAAGACTTCTCCCTGCTCCACCATTCAGCCTGCAGGCACGGATCGCGCTGCCGACCTGTGTGGGTGGAGCCTGCAGCCCAGAAATCTGCATAATCTCCGCCCACACAGTGCTGCAGCGCGATCTGTTTCTGCAGGGGTGAGAGGACTGTGAGCTTCAGGAACGGGACAAGGTGAGTAGTTATTGAGTTTTTGGGCATTTGTACTCTGCAGGGGTCACAATGGGCATTTGTACTCTGGAGGGGTCACAATGGGCATTTGTACTCTGGAGGGGTCACAATGGGCATTTGTACTCTGGAGGGGTCACAATGGGCATTTGTACTCTGGAGGGGTCACAATGGGCATTTGTACTCTGGAGGGGTCACAATGGGCATTTGTACTCTGGAGGGGTCACAATGGGCATTTGTACTCTGGAGGGGTCACAATGGGCATTTGTACTCTGGAGGGGTCACAATGGGCATTTGTACTCTGGAGGGGTCACAATGGGCATTTGTACTCTGGAGGGGTCACAATGGGCATTTGTACTCTGGAGGGGTCACAATGGGCATTTGTACTCTGGAGGGGTCACAATGGGCATTTGTACTCTGGAGGGGTCACAATGGGCATTTGTACTCTGGAGGGGTCACAATGGGCATTTGTACTCTGGAGGGGTCACAATGGGCATTTGTACTCTGGAGGGGTCACAATGGGCATTTGTACTCTGGAGGGGTCACAATGGGCATTTGTACTCTGGAGGGGTCACAATGGGCATTTGTACTCTGGAGGGGTCACAATGGGCATTTGTACTCTGGAGGGGTCACAATGGGCATTTGTACTCTGGAGGGGTCACAATGGGCATTTGTACTCTGGAGGGGTCACAATGGGCATTTGTACTCTGGAGGGGTCACAATGGGCATTTGTACTCTGGAGGGGTCACAATGGGCATTTGTACTCTGGAGGGGTCACATTGGGCATTTGTACTCTGGAGGGGTCACAATGGGCATTTGTACTCTGGAGGGGTCACAATGGGCATTTGTACTCTGGAGGGGTCACAATGGGCATTTGTACTCTGGAGGGGTCACAATGGGCATTTGTACTCTGGAGGGGGCACAATGGGCATTTGTACTCTGGAGGGGGCACAATGGGCATTTGTACTCTGGAGGGGGCACAATGGGCATTTGTACTCTGGAGGGGGCACAATGGGCATTTGTACTCTGGAGGGGGCACAGAGGGCATTTGTACTCTGGAGGGGGCACAGAGGGCATTTGTACTCTGGAGGGGGCACAGAGGGCATTTGTACTCTGGAGGGGGCACAGAGGGCATTTGTACTCTGGAGGGGGCACAGAGGGCATTAGTACTCTGGAGGGGGCACAGAGGGCATTAGTACTCTGGAGGGGGCACAGAGGGCATTAGTACTCTGGAGGGGGCACAGAGGGCATTAGTACTCTGGAGGGGGCACAGTGGGCATTTGTACTCTGGAGGGGGCACAGAGGGCATTAGTACTCTGGAGGGGGCACAGAGGGCATTAGTACTCTGGAGGGGGCACAGAGGGCATTAGTACTCTGGAGGGGGCACAGAGGGCATTAGTACTCTGGAGGGGGCACAGAGGGCATTAGTACTCTGGAGGGGGCACAGAGGGCATTAGTACTCTGGAGGGGGCACAGAGGGCATTACTACTATTAACAGGGCACAATGGGCATTTCTACTATGGAGGGGGCATAGAGAGCATTATTACTGTGAAGGTGGTACAATGGGCATTACTACTATAAAGGGGGATTATTACTGTGAAGGGGGCACAATGGGGATTATTACTGGGAAGGGGGCACAATGGGGATTATTACTGGGAAGGGGGCACAATGGGGATTATTACTGGGAAGGGGGCACAATTGGGATTATTACTGGGAAAGGGGCACAGTGGGGATTATTACTGGGAAGGGGGCACAGTGGGGATTATTACTGGGAAGGGGGCACAAAGAGGGCATTCATACTCTGTGGGGAGGAACTAAGGAGGCATCACAATGTGTGAGGGGCACTAAGGAACATCATAATGTATGGGGGCAACAAGGGATCACCCTGCTGTGAGAGTGCACTTAGGGGTATCATACTCTGTGGAACACTAAAGGGGTATCATACTGTCTAAGGGGCATTATTATTGTTAGGGGGCACTGAAAGGACATTCTTACTGTTTGGTCAGCAGAAAGGAGATTAGTTGGGCTTGGAGGTGTGGATTATTGTAAAGAAAAAAATAATGCAGTGCTACACGCCAATGGTGTTGTCCCTCCTTATGTATTTTTTTTGTTTTGCAGCTCGGACCTTCATCCTACAGCAGACTCAGGTATGTGGACCTTTACAAAAGGTACTTGAGTACCCCTGGTCTATAGTATTACTTTTTTACTAGGTTTAGGTAATCGGAGCACTGAGGGGCTGGCCTAGCCCCTCAGAGCACTGCTTTAACTCCTCATCTCCTCTGTCACCTCTCCCACTGATTGACAGGGCGAGAGATCCTCACCGTTTAGATGCCTGGTCCTGAAATGCATCCTCTGGCTCTTACAGAGCCAGCACATGCATCCTGGTCTTGCTCAGCCAATGGCTGGCTACCTAGGGGTACTTAAGGCACCTTCCCCTGGGTTTGATCCTTCGTTGCCTGATCTCTGTGCTGACTTTGAGCTGCCTGCCCGGACTGTTTATTGGATCGCACAAACTGTGCCTGCACTGACCTAAACTATGGTTTCGCCTGATCGCTCAGTGCTCTGCATTAGGGATGAGCGAAGTGAGCTTTGGATTCTAGATCCAAAGTCGCTTCGCTCAAAACTTCGGTTTAATGCTGTACGGAAATCCATCTCTGTGCAGCATTAAAATGTACGGCCTCTGACGAGGCGAAGTTAGTTATTCCCGAAATCTCTTGAGACTTCGGTATTTTATTTTTAAACTGAAAAACTATTTTAAAACTTGGATCCGAACTTGGCTTCGTTTCCAAGGTACCAGTCAGAACTGAAGCCGCGTTTTAAAATTTTTCTTGTTTAGTTTAAAAATCAAATAGCGAAGTTATTAACCAGGTCTCGCGAGACTTCGGGAATAACTGACTTCGCTTAGTCGGAGGCCGTACATTTTAATGCTGTGCGGAGACGGATCTCCGTACAACATTAAACCAAAGTTTTGAGCGAAGCGACTTTGGATTTAGGATCCGAAGCTCGCTTCGCTCATCCCTACTCTGCATCACTGTCTTGACCACCGTGGGCCAGCAGTCTCTTGAACAAAGACTACTCCAAGAAGTAGTGGCCTGGCGGTTTCCCTGTAGCAGAGTCCAGATCCCTGTACAGGAGTTAAAGGGTAAAGACCAGGAGAGCTACTCCAATAATGCTCTTAGAGTAGCCCCAAGCCAAATCTGTCCAAGTGACACAGCAGATCCACATTTGCTTCGTAACAATTTCAAGATCTGCTTCCAAGCCTCATAGATGGGCAAGTGTAAATGTCTAAACCTAAGATAGCTGTAGGATGAACACTTATTCTGTGAACAGCTTTTCCTATTGACTCTTCCATACACATGGACACTTGACTGGGTTGATCGTTAATTCGGTGACTAGAGGGGGGGGGGGGGGGACAAGCCGCTCAATCCCGTGAATTTCAACACTCTTGATCTTTCTTTTGTCCTACATTTGCCTTTGGGTAAGATTTGGTATACTCCCATACACACATACTCTGCCAACTGTGGGGTTTCGCTCTGGTAGATAGGGTAGGCCGGCGCAGTACAGAGGCAAAATACAAGTTCTTAACTCCAAACGTCAGTGTTTATTCACACTTGAGGCAATTGCACAAAACAGCACGTAACTTTGCAGTCTTGGTGTTAATTCACACACAATGGAAAGTGCATATAACACCAGTCACCTTGCTGGCAGTTCTGCCCCCAGTAGTCCACAGCAGGCTTTAGGGGGCCTGTTTCCCCAGCATGCGGCTCTCAGCCCTCCAGCACGGAACAAAGCCTCAGATACCAAAAACAGAGACATCTCTGCTGAGCCCAGCTGCCTATTTAAGGACAGCCAGGTGCTGCCAAAACCCGGACTGGCACTTAAATTCCGGTCCGGTATTTGACCTCACCTGGCTGGAAACCAGCCCAGCTGCACATGCTGGGAGGAAAATGCCTGCCTTGCCAGACACAACTCCTCACTGTGCACACAACTTGCATGTAATGTATATGGCACCTTCATGTTCCGTACAGATTACATTCAGGAGATCTGCTTTCCTGTAGATTTTGAGGATTAGATTTAGACATAAGTGAAAGGTAAAAGATTACCAAAGGATGCAACCGTATAACAGCTGTGCCTCAAGTGACCGCCATCACCATACATTGCTAGTTTACGGTACATACAGCTGGCGCTCCTATCCAAATCTCTGGCTCTGCTCCTCTTACATTATGTGACCGAAGCATCATTGTGCCTATCCTCACTTCTCAGGGCCTCACAGGTCAACATTGTGATCTGCACCTTCTGGGTATCGTTCAAGATACAATCATACCTTGAAGGGATTGTCTTGCCTTATTAAAAATCGTATGGCCCGCAGGACTGTGTTTTAAAATACTAAAAACAAACTCTCCTTTCAAAACGCCCTCCATTCCAGCTCCATGGTTCCCAGCAATTAGCATTGAACCGTAAGGAAGGAGGAGCTGTTCTTGGTCATGAAACCGCTGCAGCCGTTCAGTGGTCACGTGTGCAAGAACGGCACATCACTCTCAAATGTTGCCGTCATTTTAGTCAGTTTATTTTTAAACACAATCCTTCCGGCCAATAATTTTTAAATTGGAATGGACAACCCCTTTAATTACTTTTTATGCAAAGAAGGGGCATTTCTCTTTTTTTGGATAACAGGAAAGAGTAACACGGTAGTTTGGAGTGGTTATTTGCTTTTTAGTAAATGGATGGTCTGAAACTCTTGAATTTTAAGTTGACCATTAATCTTCTAGAACTATTGATGGGCATAATGTGTATTAAAAATTACTACTAAATACTAAATGAGCACTTCCAGTTTCAGCTAATATTGACATCTGGTATGGTACTCATTGCTATGGTAATATTCTGAAGGTTAAAGGGCATCTGTCAGCCGATTTGTACCTATTACATGTGCGCTCGGCAGCTGAAGGGATCTGTGTTGGTCCCATGTTCATGTGTCCGCGTTGCTGAGAAATGATGTTTTAATATATGCAAATGATCCTCTAGGTACAAATCTGTTGACAGATTTTTGTTTAAAAAAAAAAAAAATGGATTTCTTATTTCACTCCTGTGTCAAGATAAGGTGCGGAATTAATTTATACTTTAAAATGAGGGGGGGGGGGGGGGGGGGGGGGTACTTTTACACTCATCGCTATCCCCTGCTGAATACTCTGTATGAAGACGAACAGGGGAAGGAATTCACTGTTGCTCTCAGGACATGTTGGAGGAGTGATTGTCACTTGTATTGATATATGTGACAGTTGTCCCAGAGAGAACCGCTTGGCAGCAGCAGTGCACAGCGCTGAAGCTGGTGATGTGTAGGATGTGCCCCAAAACCCCTTCATCAGACACAGACACATTTCGGACATGATGTAGTCTGTCCCATCCAAAACATCTTGGGCACCATTTACTTGTAGATCACTTTTAAGTTCCCCCCTCTCTGTCCGATAAGAGCCTCGGTCAGCCTCGGCGCGATCTGCTGTATCGCCAGGGTAGCATGTTTTTTGTTTTTTTTTGACCAGAGTTGGATCACTTTCATGGCTTTTTATCCTTCTGTTTGAGTTTCTGAGATAAACATTGTCATGTATTTTGATATATCATCTCATGCTCCAAAAAAGCCTCCAAGGCCAAAATTCATGGAGTCAGGCAGAGCTCCTGTAGGAGTAGAGTCACTTTCCTGGCATTGAAACATAGGATATGTCTGTTTACTAAAACGCGTAGGGAAGCACTTACCACGAACGGATTGTTTAAATCTCCTGCTCAGGTTGGCTTTTCTTCAACTAGATATTTTATGGCTTTGTTTTTGTGTAGTGACTCAGGAATCCTATTTTTGTCATTTGTCTTTGGTTCCCATCTGTTATTTAGTGCCTAACCTTGTGTGCATTCTCCTTTACATGTCCATGGAACACTTGTAAGCTATTTCAGTAGATACCCGCTACAGTCCATTCTTGATCTGGTGTTCTGATCAGGGCCCGCTTTGAAGTTAAAGGGAAACGGTTTTGAAAACTGGAATCTTTCAATCCCTTAAAGGCAGTGTGCAAGAATGGGAAGGGGGGGGGGGGGGGGGGGGGAGGGTCGTCAGGCCCTACTACCCACTACCTGGGTGTTACAGAATAGCTCAGGCCAAGTAGGGACAATTAGAGTAAGACACCTGGCTCTGTGGTTTGGGACCCCCAAGTACTTTGTATCATTGAGGTGGTAAGACCGTTCCCTTTATTGAGGGTAGGTTTGCATGGAGGATTTTGGGCACAGGTTTCAGCATGGATTCGGTGCCAAAAATCGCTCTGAATCTGCTTTGAAACCACCTCCCATTGTTTGCAAGGGGAGGCAGCGCCACAGTTCATGGGTTTTTGCTACACGGTTCTTAAGACCGGGTGAAGAGTGTACAGGTCCATTCTTGACGTGGTTACCGTGTGGACCCCTCGCAAAGCTGCAGCTGGAGCATGCTCGCGGGTTAGCTACACACAATGGATCTAAACCAAGAGCGGGTCCACATAAAAACCCACCAAACCAAACCACGGCACTTTTTGCCGTGGGGTACGCGGAGGATTTTGTGGTGGGCAAAATTCTCCTTGTGATCCTACTCCTAAAGCACAAGCAGGCTCCATCTGTGGCTTTGCAAGGCTGGAGAGCCACGTCAAAAATTTATAAATTGCAAATTTCAAATCTGCACAGCTGGTTCATTTCCGCTGCAGAGCTGTTGGTGTTACTGTGCCATGCTGTGGATTTAACACCTGAAAATCCGCAGCGTCTGTCGTGTGAATGTGGGGAGGTTCCAGTACTGAATCAATTATCTCCTGGGGTCTTTTTTTCAACAGTGCTGTGTTGAAGGTTAGCCGAGAACTTTGTGACATAAGTCGTCTGACCTTAGGCTCTGTTCATATTTGCATTTGTGACAACCCTTCATTGGAAATTCTGTGAGATTGAGTGGGAAGAATAGTATTGCAGAATGCTGGACTCCACAACAGACCCCATGGACCTCATTTGAAGTCAGTGGGGGTCATTTACTATGACCCCCTACACCGGGATCTGGTGTTTACAAAGTCACAAACCATGATTTAGTGACTTTAAAAATGCCATTGCACCTAAATGTAGGTGCTGGTGGCATTTCTATGATGCTCTTGCCACTTTCCAAAAAGTGAGCAAATGACTGAAAACTATGCAGTTGATAGTTAGCATGGATTTTAGTAAGGTGCACACAGTGCTGGCTAATTGGTTTAATTTATGACTAGGTGAGAGACACATCATAAATTAAAGCGTACCTGAGTTTAAAAATAAATAAATAAAAATTGCCATATTGCCTGTGCTTTGTACAATCATAATTGTGAAGGAACATTTATGTTTGTTTCCCTAAAGTCTTGTTCAGCCATATTATTTCCTGTTTCTGTAACAGCGCTGTTCTCCTGCCTACCTCCACGGTCCTGGGCGTCGTGTTCAGTGGTGATCTGCTGCCTGTGCTTCCCTATTCACTGCTGCAGTCCTGGATTCTGTCCTTGCAGGTACTGTTTGTTCTGGGATCCACTCCACGGTTTCCTCTCAGCCCTGGCCACTGCATGCTTGCTGCTTCTTCCCTGCAGCACTTCCTTAAGGGCCGGCGCACGTCACTTTCTTAGATCATGTGACCTCGCTGACCAATCCTAGCCCTCCTGCATGTATATAAGTGGCTCAGCCCCCTTCCCAGATGCCTGAGTGTCAAGGTCCTTGTGTCCTACAAAGGTTGCTGATTTCTCTGCTTGTGTTCCTGTGTACCTGTTTTATCCATGCTTGCTTGCTTTGACTCTCCTGTTGCCGACCCAGACTGCCTGATCTGTGCCGCCTGCCCTGACCTATTGCTTGTTTGACTTCGCCTCTGCCTCATCCTTCGGTCTTGCACTGTTACTCCCGGTTACGACTCGGCCTGCTGACCACGTCTGTATCTATGATAGCTTGCTCTGGTACCCCCTGGTCCGCCTGGACCAGCTGCCTTGTGTGCCAATTCTTCTGAAGAGGTAGCGACCTGGTGTTCCTTTCGGGAAAGCCTATACCCACCATCAGGGGTACTCTGAAGAACGAGGGGTTCACTTACACAATGCCCTTAGAGGAGGTAGGACGCGTGCCACAGTGGGTTCACACCCGCTGGTTCATGACAGTTTCAGTTGCACAGCTAGATGCATTTTACTCAGAAGCAAGGGCGTATCCCTTCTGAGAAATCTGCCAGAGCTGATCTTCGGTTCTAGCAGTTGGCGGAGGTCCAGTGTTCAGACCTTACTGATCTAGCATTTATCACCTCTCCCAGGTAAATAATGTCTTTTTTTTCTGAGTCGTCATCTCCTATGGCTCACAAGGCTTTATAGGAGTCTGTCACGGGATGGCCCGGCTAGGATTCTTATGACTACAGTATTATTATACTGTTATTATGTAGGTGGAGATCAGATTAAAGGATATTATTAAGGCTGTGAGATACATGGAATATTAGGATGGAAATATATAGAATAGCGCCATTAAATGGATAATTCATACTGCGCTCAGTCTTGTTTCTCAAAGATTGCCTGATGCCTGTTAAAAACGTGATCGCATATGGCATGCCAAGGAATCAAGGTATGCACTGCTGCAATGTAGTAAATTTTTTTTTTTTGCCTTTTAGTAACTATTTGCATTCCCCATATCACAATAATTAGGGAGCATCTATTATGACTTTACCTTATGACTATTATCTATTACGCCTGCTAGAAGTTAAGAATAAAATGCAAGCAGTTGGCAGTGAAGGTCCAGATGGGTGTTATCAGCTGGTGTGTGTGTCACTGCACAGTCTGAGGCCTCTTGCACACAGCCGTTGTGGTTCCGTTCTTTGCATTGGGGACTGCAATTTGCGTTCCCCAATGCACGGGCAATGTCCATGCGTTGGCCGGGACGGATCCAGGCCCATTCAACTTGAATGGGTCCGTGATCCGTCCGTTCTGCAAAAAGAACAAGTTCTATTTTTTTTGCAGAACGGAAGCACGGATCGGAAGCACTCCGTGGGGTTCCGTTCCGTGCTTCAGCACCGCATCTCTGGATTTGTCGACCCATTCAAGTGAATGGGTCCACATCCGTGATGCGGAATGCACACGGCCGGTGCCCCGTGTATTGCGGAACCGCCGTATGCGGCCCACAATACGGCCACGGGAGCACAACAGTCGTGTGCAAAAGGCCTGACCCTATTCAACTAGTGATGCCAGTGTCAGACTGTGCAGGGACACCACCCTGCAACTGGTAACACCCATCTGGACCGTCATGGTAAACTGCTAACACTTCATTCATAACTTCTAGCAGGAATAGAGGAAGGAATGGCGCAACATGGAGGCATAAGGATAGATGCTCCAGAATTGTTATTACAAGGGGGATGCAAGTAGCTGTAAAAACAGGCATGTCAGGTAGTGTTGCGTGAACTTGTGTTTTTAAGTTCGACGTACAAGGTTCGGGTTATCTTAGAATTCTGTTATGGATTCCGCTGCCACGAACCATATAAGTTATGGTCCGTGGTAGCAGAATCCATAACGGAATTCTTAGATAACCTGAACCTTGTACGCCGAACTTGAAAACACAAGTTCGCTCAACACTAGTGAGAGGTCTTCTTGAGGGTACTTTCACACTAGCATTTTTGTTTTCCGGTATTGAGTTCCATCACAGAAGCTCAATACCGGAAAAAAACTGATCAGTTTTATCCTAATGCATTCTGAATGGAGAACATTCCGTTCAGGATGCATCAGTTCAGTCCCTTTTACGTTTTTTGGATGGAGAAAATACCGCAGCATGCTGCAGTTTTCTTTCCGGCCAAAAATCCTGAACACATGCCGGATCTGGCATTAATTTACATTGAAGTGTATTAGTGACAGATTCGGCATTAAGTGTTCCGGCAAAACGGATCTGGCTTTTCGGTCTGCGCATGCGCAGGCCTTTAAAAATGCAAAAAAATGTTTTTATACCGGATCCGTTTTTCCGGATGACACCGGAGAGACGGATCTGGTATTGCAATACATTTGTCAGACGGATCCGGATCCGTCTGACAAATGCCATCAGTTTTTGTCTGGATTGCCGGATCCGGCAGGCAGTTCCAGCGACGGAACTACCTGCCGGAATCCTCTACCGCAAGTGTGCAAGTACCCTTAGTCTCTCTGCACACACATAAAAACATCCCACATAAATTGTAATTGCTTATTGTGGTTTTTGATGCAGAATTTCTTTTTGTTAACAACCCTGTTGAAGTCTATGCGGAAAACCACTTTACATAAGGTGTGGCGTCACGCAAACAAGTGGCATCCTGTGGATTTTAAAATCTGCACGGGAGGTCATTTTCCACAGGTGCAAAACATGCAAAGTGTACGTGAGACTTGGCAGATCTCATTCACTTTGCTGGTATTGCACGTAAATCCGCATGGTAAAACCACACATAATCTGCAACGTATGCAGGTACCCTTAAAGGAGTTTTCTCACATCTCAGACAATGGGGGCACATCGCTAGGATATGCCCCCATTGTCTGAAAGGTGTGGGTCCCACCTCTGGGACCCACACCTATATCGAGAACGGAGCCCTGAAAGTTGTGGAGGGCGCACTGCGAATGCAAATCCGCCCTCCATTCCTTTCTATGGGGCAGCCGAAAATAGCGCAAGTGCGGTGCGCTCCCATTCACTTGTATGGGGAGAGAGCTCTGTGGTGGTCAGACCTGGGGAAACTCTGGGTCATCCAACCACCACCTTCTCCGCTCCGTTCTTGGTGTAGGTGCGGGTCCTATCTATCAGACAATGGGGGCATACATGTCCTAGCGATAGTTTCTATGGCTCTTAAATATGCATTTCACATACCGCCATATGGTCCTGATGGAGCATGAAATAATAAATTTGACAAAAAAAAAATATGGAGGAGATTTATGAAACGGACTTTGTTGTTCATAGCAACAGTTTTTCTGTTAGACAGGTTCATAGAGCTGCCCAGTATGCCTGCATGTGTATGTATCTGGCTGCAGAACAGATTATGTCAGCTCACACCCTAATCTATGGAGTAGGACCAGTGTGACTTTCCCTTCATGGCTTTGCCCACGTGGTCTCCAGACCAATCCCCGGATATCATTGCGTCTGAGACAAAAGCAGGACTCATGACTGAAGAGGACAGACTTCCATTGCCATCCTGCTCTGCACCATGATAGCCTTTGAGATTGGTGGTGTGAGATTAATGGAGCACCTGAGGCTGGACGTCTGGCTCGTAGCTTCGTGTTGTGCCAATGCCTTCTGATGGTTTGTGTAGAAACTGTTTGCCGTCCTAGGAAATTTCACCGAATGGATCACTACACGTCATTCTCCTAATAGGATGATCCGTCCGTGCAGAGGGTAGCCTCTGTGCACATCTTGCTGTCATTCCAGCCGTTCCATGTCGTCGTTCTCCCAACCACCAGGACACACAAAATTGAACAGTGCTGACATCTCTGGCTAGGCTCATAGTGATCTGCTGGGGTGATAAACCAAGGCCTCTCAGTTCAAGGATTCTGTCCCTCTCCGTTTGAGACAAGTGGTGATAAGTGGCACCTATCAAACAGGAGGCTTTGCACAATCATCCCATGATTTGATCCAATTTTTAAGGTTTTATACAGCTAAAAAAAACTTTGCTTTCAATCTGGCTTTTATGCCCGTACCACTTGCCACAGATTGGAGCTAGGTGCTTGAAATTTTGATCATCTGCAGATCTTAGTGACACCTGCTACTTCCTCGATTTGCATAACCTTACGTCTTGTCCTTCTTTGTGTTACACGCCTCAACATTTAAATTGCATTTCAGCTCCATACAACTAGGCGCTGTGTGCATTAACCCCTGTCAATCCCTATCCTTACCGTTTTAATGTGAACTTTGATGTATGGTCCTAGAAAGTAGTCTAGTGGAGAAGCGCTCTACAAGAGTGTCTACTTACTCTGGCAGATTCAAAGACAACCCCTTGTTCATTTTATAGACTTGACATTTTTAATGATGTTTATAAAACAATGTCTAATAAATATCTATTATTTGAACACTTGTATCTTATCTAAATCACTTTGTGTTTTACTATTGACTCTTTTTTGGTTTTATGAATTGTCGTCCCTTTTGTGCTGTAAATTAGCTCTTCGGTGATTACAAGCTTCGAGGAAGCTAATTAACTACCTGTCAATAGGTATCACCTTAAATCTTTTTCCTTGGTGCTTTAAAATGATCTTTTTTCTGGATGCTGACTTGGGGACTGCTGGGGTGGGGTTGGACTTTATTGTGCTTATTTGTCTTTTCTTCACGGATGAGGGCTATGTATATAGATGACAATTCCCTAGACGTAAGTAATCACCTTCCTGCCCCCACCCTATTCTGTAGCCCCTGAGATCTCTGCTCTGGTGGTGAATTATTACAGATATTAGGCTTCTCTTTAGTTGTTGTTTGTATGCCTTTAAGGATAATACCTGTTCCTAGAATACTGAACGTATAGCTGCCATCATGTACTAGAACTCAGCTCCCGGGAAGATTTTATCTGATAATAGGAGGTTTGTGTGGGGTTAATGGAAGGCTGAGAAATAACCTATTACTATAATGAGCTATTGAAACAATCAGGAGCTTGGTGGTGACCGCCTCAGGACAGACCTCTCCATGTAATTGATATTATACTCCATGTAGTCACAATATCTTAATTTATGATCAGGACTGGACACATCTTAGGAGTTAAGGCGGCTGTGCACGTTCTCTCCTGACTCCTCCATCCACGTACACCTTTGGTTTGGCTGGACATGCATGTGAAGTCAATGAGGAGAGAGGAGAAGGCTGCTGTCAGACACCTCTGGTGGTGGCTTATCTCCCATGAGAACAAAAGGGATCAGGATTCACTTCGCCCAAACCTTCTCTCCCCCAACATCTTTTCTCAGGAGAGAGTCGGGAGCTCCCCACCCACATTAGGATGACTGCCGATCCCATACTTATCAACGTTTAGGTTGGTAAAATCGGGGCACCTGAAACCCTGCCCCTGGGAACGCTCGACTCCGCCCGGAAATGACCACTTATGGGCAAGATTATAATTGACCCTGCCTATTTTTGGTACTGGGACGGCCAGAATTTGTCGGGACTGTTTCTGAAAATCGGGCATTGGGGAAGTTGGCAATTGTGCGTTACCGCCGTTGTCAGTGAGTTTAGCCGACTCACAGGGTAGGTTTGCGGACAGCACACGTCAGTGAAAAACGGAAATGAGAATGAGGCCTAAGTTGGTATGTTGTGCAACCTACATATTGTAGGTGGCACTGGGTACATTATCTATCCCGAATGTGAGGTCCCTTCATTAATTAAGATACAATTTTCATTTCACTGTTACTGGTGGCAGCCACCTTGTTTCCAGTAGCAATATAAGGACAGGTTTTACACCTTTTAGCACCACATCTGTAAAGACTTGTGGTTTTCAACCAGGTAGTTTGGCTAGGGGGCTGTGAAATGTATTGGTGCTACCATATTACCTAAAGATAAGCCTTTTTTGCCACATTGACAGCCCTAGTTAAATGAGCTATCCCATGATTAATATAAAAAATGAAAATCAGACATCATATAGTCCATGACAATCTCTTTCTAACAAAGCTAGAACCAGCCCGGTACTTCACATGGATCCAGAGGTCTCCCCATTCATTGCTTCAATTACTCTGCTAGATTTATATAAAGCTGGTAGCTCAAGGGGAGTGTCCTTTCTGCTGCAGCTAAGAGGGTGTGTCCATTCTGCTGGTGCTCTCTCCCTATCGCAGCTCAGGAGGCAGTTGAAAGATGAAACGGAGCATGTGCGGCCTTCTCAGTGAGCCGGTCAAAGAAATAAGAAAGAAGCAAACAGCAGGTGGCGCTATACTGAATAACTCAGTGGCTATACGAAGTGTTTAATTACATGCAATTACAAAAGTATTTAGATCCAGGTGCTGGTTTGAAAACTGTAAAATATTTTTAGTGGGACAACCCCTTTTTTAAAGGGGTTTTGTCACAGCAACAAAATAGCATTTATGATGTAGAGGAAGTTAATATAAGCCACTTACTGTTGTAATTGTGATTGTCCATATTGCTTCTTTTTCTGGCTAGAATAATTTTTCCATCACATTATACAGCACTCGTTTCCATGGTTTTGACCACCCTGCAACCCATCAGCGGTGGTCGAGCTTGAACACTATAGAAAAAAGCACCAGCCTATGTGAGTTCCAACGGTCCTGGCCACCAGAGACTCCGGCACTTTTTCCTATAGTGTGCAAGCATGACCACCGCTGATGGATTGCGGGGTGGTTGTAACCCCTGGAAACGAGCAGTGTATAATGTGATGGAAAAATAAATCCAACCAGTAAAAGAAGCAATATGGACAATCATAATACAGTAGTAAGTGCCTTGTATTAACTTCCTCTACATGATAAATGCCACCTGCTGAAGTGAGACGACCACTTTAAGGATCTGTTTAAGTATGCAATCTTGGTTCAAAAGAGGAAGATATTCCATTATTTTAATTATTTTACTGATCAGAGAGAATTGTATAGAAAAAGTAACAGTCTGACTTGATTGTGACCTAAAAACAATGGAACTTCAGGAGTTATTTAACAGATCCATTCTGTTATTAGTAAGTACTTTATTCCTGGCTTTTCTGGTTAAATTAGCATTGTACCCTTGTTGTCTTAATCTGGCATCTAAACCTAGGCCCTCAATTTCAAAGTCCAGGGAATTAGAGCAGGTATGTAGGACCTGAGTAAGCAACAGAGATGCTATTTGCTGTATGATGGGGATGACCGCTTGGGGCGTGGAGTATGGTATTTTTTTGCAGATAGTGTGCAATACAGTGTAGTGAAGATAATTATAATTTTTTTAATCAACATTATCCCCATCGGTCAGCTGTTAAAAGAGAACGCCGCACTCCTGTGAGCACTGCATTCTCTTCAGTCAACCTCTGACGAGCAGTAGAATTACAACTCCCCTTTAGCCCATTCACTTGAATGGGACAGAGTATAAGTACAAATGCTCCTTCCCATTCAAGTGAATGGGGCTGAGGAGCTGTAACTACACATGAAATACACTGTACTATGAAAAAACGTGAAGTACAAATTGCAAGGATTAGCTCTCAAATATTCCACAGAGTGGTATGGCAGCCACATCACCCTTCCAGATAATCAGGAGGTCGTCGATGTAGCGGCCGTTCTACTTCTCACAATGCAAAAGGGGATTATGAACAGAAAAGATATATGTCCCCTCCCACCATGAAATATAATATAGTCAGGGAGGGGGAGAAATGGGCTCTGATGGAACATCCATACATCGAAACCTTTCATACTGTTGATCATGACCTTTCATATGTCGCCATGGCATATACATTATTTTTTTTAACTCAGTGACCCTTTAACCAGTTTCACACTAGCGTTTGGGAGATCCAGCAGGCTGCGAGCAGCAGTATTTGTCCGGCCAATTCTTGGCATATTTGCTGCGTCTAAGCTGGTCCCCATTATAGTTAATGGAGCCGGAGCGGCATTCGTGTAGCATTCATACAGATCCCTGCCGAATCTCCCAAACACTAGTGCGAAACTAGCCTTAGACAGAATAATTAGGAAGGTTTCCGACGATGCTCTCTAAAACACTGACTGTTTTTCATGGCCATTGACACGAATGTGTGAATAAGACCTCACTTTTAGGGGGTCATTTACTATGTTTGAAATATGCCTAAATTAGGCGTATTTCAGGTGCCGATAGCGGCGCAGTGGTTAGTTGCGCCACTATCTGCGTCTTTGTCCCGCTCTCACCAGGCCTAAAATTGTGGGTGGGGAAGGGGAAGGGGACGGGCCGATAGACCCGTCTCATTTACCATTTTCTTCGCCTGTTTTAGACATGGAAACAGGTCTGAAAGTAAGACTCAGAAGCTGTCTTACATTTAGAACTGGTGGATCCACCGCCAGTTTCGGGCTTTGATAAGACTGGCGTCTAAAACCCCGGTCTTAATAAATGTGCCCCTTAGTCCTTTAATATGGCATGTATACATGGATCAAAAATTTTTTTTTCTTTTTCCCATTGATGTCCATGGAATAGGGGTAGCTAAATTAGGAGGAGAGACATATCTGGAGTCTATTTGGTGGCATTTACGCTGCCAAAAATGACCTGTTTTCAGCTGCTGATTACGTTCCTGGTCTGTCACCGATTTTTCTGCTGTGTGAACATAGCCTCATACCACACATGCAGTTTCCTAAAACTCTTCTCCATCATCGCCTTTGTCCTGTATGTGAGAGGACTTATTTTTTTGTCTTTTTCTTTTTTCCCTGTACGTGCTCACTAATTGTTAAACCGATTTATGTTGATTGGAATAAATCAAATTATCTGATTGTTATCATGGTTAATACTAAAATGAAGATAACCTGCAAGTATATAAATAGCTGGGACCTTTAGGAAATCACGCTTCTGCTTTTCAAGCAGTATAATCTCCCTGTTACATATTATCTTAGTCGTCGTTGGCACCAGACTGTCTAAACACTAAACCCAGAATTGACTATTTTGTTTTAATATATAATCTATGAATGACTTGTCCTCAATAATGAAGGTCTTGTAAAGGACTCCTCTAAATCAACCCTATTATGGCTTCAGACATACAACCAGGTGGACCCGTCGCCTCTCCTGACATGTCTGTTGCACCAACTACTTGCATTAACAATTCTAGAGCATCTATTCTTATGACTGTGTTGTGCCATTCCTCTGTTATGCCTAGTAATGGTTATGAATGAATTGCCTGCTGTGAAGGTCTAGCTGGGTGTTACCAATTGTGGGTGTGTCCCTGCACAGTCTGCCACAGACAGCACTGGTTGAATAGTGTCAGACTGTGCAGGGACACCCCCCCAACCTTGCTAGCAATTCATTCATACATTTCAAGTAAGAATAATAGAGGAATGACCTAGCAAAGAGTTATATGAAAAGGTGCTTCAGAATTTTTGCTCCTCTTGGGCCGAGACTGTGACGTCCCCTCCGTGGTCCCATGCACTGCTACAGCCGTTCACTGGCCTCAGCAGTGACGTGTTCCCAAGCATCATGTGACCCAGAGAATCTGTGGTCACAATCCACTTGGAGACAAACTATATATATATACATTTTTGAACTTTTTTTTTTTTTACACTTGAACTGGAGCTGAGCTGCAGTTACCCAGTACAGCCACATCCCTAAGAGCTGATTGGTGTAATTTAGGGATGAGCAAATCGACTTCGGATGAAACATGGTCGGAGCTAAAACTTTGTTTCAATACTGTACAGAGCGAGCGCTTCATACAGTATTAGAATGTATTGGCTCCAATGAGCCAAAGTTATTACTTTGCGAAGACTCGCGAGACTTTGCGTAATAACTTCATAAATTTTGATTTCTAATGTAAAAAAAACATTTCCCGAATTCGGGTTCAATTCCAAGTAGTTTTTCTCCACAGCTGGAGTGCCGGAGGTTAGCTATCACAGCCCTATGGTAATCTATATTGGGTTCCATAGATCTGGGGGAAAAGACAGTTGTTCATGTGCTGTGGCCGTAATACCAGTGGCGTAGTAACAAGTATTGCGCCCCACCCCCCCAACCTGTGACCACACTCCTCTTTACAAATAATGTAGTAGATATCACTTGCAGTCATACATAACACCACAGATAACACAGTGATAACTCTCTGAGCACAGATAATGTAGTAGATGTCACCTGCAGTCCTATGTAACACCACAGATAACACAGTGATAACTCTCTGAGCACAGATAATGTAGTAGATGTCACCTGCAGTCCTATGTAACACCACAGATAACACAGTGATAACTCTCTGAGCACAGATAATGTAGTAGATGTCACCTGCAGTCCTATGTAACACCACAGATAACACAGTGATAACTCTCTGAGCACAGATAATGTAGTAGATGGGTGTGAGACCCCAGAATTCAGAAAACGCACAGTGTGACCTGAAGTCTGGGGCCAGGATGCGGCAGGGTGGGCCATATTCTATATCCACCCCCATCACTACAGAACATACAGGGTAATACAGCGCCCCATACCTCTTACATCCAGTGACCTCCTTTGATGTAGATCTTTCTCCTCTTCTCCTTTCAGACCTTCAGACCAGACCACCATTTTTCAGCCATTTCTCATCTCTGCAGTTTGACAAAAAAAAAAATCTTAGTTTACTACTTTTCCATCATCATCTTCTGGACAAATCATCCTACCACCCCCAATACTGTGCTTCTCATTATTATACTGCAGAAACAGATAAACCCCCTGATAATACTAGTACCATGCAGATAATGCCCCCATCAATAATTATTGGCACACAGTGCCCTAAAATAACTGCGCCCAGCAAATAGTGCCCCTGACACTAAAAGTGTAAACATTACGTCCCCCAAAAATAATTGCGGTAAGCTGATACTGTGCCAAGGTGCCCCCACAGTAATAGTGCTCCCAAAAGTCCCACTAATAGTAATAATTCTCTGTTAAAGCACACATGGTAGTAATAGTGCTCCTACAGATACCCCAACATGTCTCCACTGTGCCCCAGAAGTAATAATGCTCTCATAGTGCCCATAATAGTAATCATGTGCCCCATAGACCCCAGTTGTAATAAAGCCCACCATAATGCCCCCAGTAGTAATAATTCTCCTTATAATGTGACAGTACAAAAAATGCCCGCTTATAATGTGTGCCAGTGCCAAAAATACCCCCTTTAATGCTCCAGTTTAGCTAATGTCCCCATAGTGCCCTCATAATGTGCCAGTATAAAATACCCCTATATAGTGCCCCCAGCAAATGCCCCTATAGTGCTTCTCTCCCGCCTTCCTCCTAGTGCCCCCCATAATGTACCAGTATAAAAAATCCCCTATATATAGTGCCCCAGTAGATGCCCTCAGTGTCCCCCATAATTTGCAAGTATAAAATACCCCTAAGATGCCCCCCCAATAATGTGCCAGTAAGTGCCCCCATAGATGCCTCATAGTGCCAGTAAAAAGTGCCCCCCAATAATGTGCCAGTAACAAGTGCCCCCACAGCGCTCCTCTCCTGTATTGTACCACATAAAAAAAAATAAACACTTATACTTACCTCCATCAGGCTGGCAGCGATGCAATGCAGGCCTCTTCCGGCCTGTGTCCTGCGCTGTACGGCTCAGGCGCCGCGATAATGTCATCGCGCCGCCTGCATCGGCCTCTATTAGGTTGCAGGCACTAGTTCCTGCAGCCTGTCAGAGGAACAGGGAAGGGAGACGCCTCTCCCCTGCCTCGCAGCATCCATCTGTATCGCTGTCCTGAGGACGGCGATACAGATGACTATGGAGATGAGCGCTCATCTCCCTGTGCCCTGCCACTGCTGCGCCCCACTTGTCACCAGGGCCGCTATCGCCTCACCTCGCCTAATTGGCGGTGCGGCCCTGCTTGCGCTCCCTGCAATTTTGCACCTGGAGCAATCCCCCCCCCCCCTTACGCTATGCCACTGCGTCATACAGACACTAAAATGTGACGTTTTCCAGCTCTTTCAATTGGACCTTACTATTTAACTACTTTTTATGCAGCAGATTTCTAAAAATACTCCATGAAATATTATAAAATTAAATATGGCACCCACATTAAGAAACAAGTTTTGTACGTAAAATCTGACTGAGATAGGACTTGATTGCTAAGACCCTGGACCCTGTTTTGGTTTGCTGACAGTCTCCTCTTGAGATGTGCATCTTGTGTGGGGGATGAAGTGTGTCTAAATTGTTCTCGACATGTAACTCTGCTGCGAAGACTCGTTTCCCCGCAGTGCCGAGACAGGTTTCAGACAAATCTCTTCCCTCATTCAAAGAGCAATCGCTGACAGACACATGAATACCCCCTAGAGACAATATGGAACATTCATTTTTATCAAGTCACTGCCAAAAACTTGGTTCAACTTTTCGATAAATCCGGAAAAACAGATCCAGTATTTTTCCTTTTGCAAAATCATAAATCAAGCTGTAAAGCTGGCCATAAACATAAGTAACTGATTATTGTTTAAAATGGATCTCCTCATGGCATAAAGCTAGAATGTACCTTAAAGGGGTTGCCCAGCTGATCTTATATTTATAGAGCCTTTTTTAAGCATTAGGGGGAGATTTATCAAAGCTGGTGTAAAGGAAAACTGGCTTAGTTGCCCATAGCAACCAATCAGATTCCACCTTTCATTTTCCAAAGGAGCTCTGAAAAATGGAAGGTGGAATCTGATTGGTTGCTAGGGGCAACTAAGCCAGTTCTAATTTACACTAGCTTTTATACATCTTCCCTTTAGAGCAGCTTACAAAATAAAGTCATACTCCGCTCCGATCATTCCCTGTAGCACCCATTCCGATTCCCCGTGGATTCCCAGGAAATGCTGCTCAGCCAATCGGTGGCAATCTGGCAGGCATTGATTGGCCAAGTGGGCATTTCCTGTACGTCAAGGAACACCAGGAAGCAGAGACTAGCAGGGACTGGGGGACATCGAAACAGGATTGGTGGTGATTTATTTTGTTTTTATGCCACTCTGAGCCATTAGAAAAAATCATCCAGACAATCCCTTTAAATTTTGAGGGTTCAAAACAGGCAATCCCTTTTTAAATCCTTCTAGACGGATACAGTTTTTCCTACATCTGCTCCGTAGAAGTGTGATTACAGGCAATCTGTGTTCTCCACTAACAGATATTTACTGGGATATTCCCACAGGATATGCAGTTAGTGTCTGATAGACGTGGGCCCCATGCTAGCTTGGCTGTTTCCTTACAGGGATTTTCCGAGATTTTAATATCGATGATCTATCCTCAGGATAGATGTGATGACGTCTACATTGCCTGGACCTGTCAATCAAAGTGGAGAGGGCAAGGCAGTTGCAAAAAGAGCTGAGCCTCCAGGTGTAATGGCCACGCCCCCGTTGCTCCTAGAGGCTCATTTGCATATCGTATGCGGGCACATATGAACATGGGAGCAACACAGATGTCTTCAGCTACCGAGCGCACATGTAACAGGTCAGCCAGTGTCATAGGTACAGATCTGCTGACAGATGCCTTTTAAAATATTAGAGTTGGATTTTTTATTAAAGCGTGGTCCATCCAAAAAATAGGGTTTTCTGCTTTGAATTGCTTGTACCTGTACTGTATATACGTGCATATTCGGGGTTTGATGATAGAAATGGGGAGACAGATTTATCTCAATGTTTAGATGTAATGGAAACGAGTAGAATATTTAACCAGGATTTAATTTGGAGATGGCAATCAGCTGGCGGAGGCCATAAAACCCTGCAGTGCTTGGGCAGATCCTGCTGAGGTGCTGAATGAGGCAGATTATTCCTCGGGGCTGTATTGTGGAGTAATAATGGAGGACAAATGATTATAAGCTTTTAATATGCTAGTAACGTAGCAGGATAACGGCGTTCTCCTTCTGGAGATAATGGAAGAGAACGGAGTGCTCTGGACAACCTGCTTTGCCCAGACTTTTGGACATCGCGTGGAGTCGTAACCCAGCACCCATAGTAGCCTTTGTGCCAAGGTGTACCCCGTATGCCTATGATAAATGGAGTCATACAAAGGTTTTTATGGCATTGTATAACAGGGAAAGATTGGCAACTGGTGACAGAGACGTTGGTCCAGTCATTTTCTTAAAGGGGCATTCCAGGATTTAGTTGTTGATGGTCTGTTCTCAGGATAGGCCATCAATGTATGATCAGTGGGGATCTGACCCACGAACCCCTTCAGATTTGCTGTTTTGTGGATCTTCAAAGTCAGAACTCGGCACAGGAAGTTCACAGCTCCTCCTATGGTGTAGTGGACAGTCGATCACTGCTGCACTGCTCCACAGACTTCAATGGGAGCAGCGCTGCAGTAATTAGCTCAGTATATTTCCCTGCTGGAGCTAGACTGAAACAGCTGACCGGTAGGGGTATGGAGGGTCGGAAACAAACCGATTTTTAGATGTTGATGGCTTATCCAATAGCAAATTTCTGGAATACCTTTTTAAAATTTCTGTTGAGAACTTCCAGCACAAGCTGAGCACAGGTGTCCAGATATTCATGAAATGCAGCTGCCACTGCTGTCCTGCGGATGATTGACAGATCTCCTCCTATGCTGTGTATAAGAGAAAAGCTTCCATTCAATGGTGGGGGCGGGGTGAGGCAGGAGCGCATGAATATGAGGACTAGCGCTAGAGCTCTCAGTAGACCGTTTAATAAAATGGGTCAAATAATAAAAAAAAGTGACCCAGCTTTTTAATCTATACTGCCCTCAAAGCAATATAAAACTGGTGACTGATTCTGAAAAATATTCAACATTTTTCAAACTAGCACCTGAATCTGAATTGTTCTGTAATTAAAAATTTAGCATAGCCAGTGCGTTATTCAATAAAATGTATCTGTATAGCGCCACCTGCTGTTTATTTTTTCTTATTTCTTTGTCCGGCTCACTGAGAAGGCCGCACATGCTCAGTTTCATCCTTTAACTGCCTCCTGAGCTGTGATAGGGAGAGCTGAGACACGCCCCCTGAGCTGCAGCAGAGAAGACACTCCCCTTGGGCTTTCAGCTTGATATAAATGGGGAGATGTCTGGATCCATGTGAGGTCCAGGGCTGCTTCTAGCTTTATTACAAAGGCATTGTTATGGACTACATGATGTCTGGTATTCATTTTTACATTAGTCATGGGATAACCCCTTTAACAAATGTTTTGCCTCTGAGTGGTAATTAGGGTTTATCACAGTTTTTTTCTTTTCTTTTGCACCAACTGTCCTGTTTATTCTTTGATCATTCTAGATAAGTTTGCCCATTTTTTTTTTTTTTTTTAATTATTATTATTTATTTATTTTTCCGCTAGACTCTATTCACATGCTAGACTATTCTTGCCATCAAATCTGACAGAGCTTCTGACGGGTGTGCCCATGTTATGTGGTATGCAGTTGGTAGTCTGAATGATCACTTTTATTTTTTAGTCGCCAGTGTTTTGCATTTTGTTTTTCTTTTACACTTGAAAAATTTGCTCTTTCTATTTTAAAACTAAACTGGTGTAATATGCTATTTTTTTGTTTCCTACCTCCATTTCAGGTAGTGAAATAAACAAACTAAAATTCTAAGAATGGATCATCAAGAAGAACAAGAGATTGCACCAAGCAATGAGGGCTTTCAATTCAGAATGGGCCTTAACGACAACAAGGCTGGAATGGAAGGTCTGGATAAGGAGAAGATCAATAAGATCATAATGGAAGCCACAAAAGTGAGTGAAAATGCATGTTGTACATTGTTAATTATCACTTTACAGCAGCATCCTGTAATTGGTTGCACATAGGCTTCTCCGCTAAACATGCCAACTTTTAATCGCATTCTCTACAGGACTGTGAGATGGAAAGTGTTTCAAAAATGAGAGGCACATTTCCTTTCTTTGCAATTACTCTAATGTACTATCATATTGTGTACTACTAGCATCATATTGTGTACTACTAGCATTCTATGCTATCTTTTTATGTAACTTCATGGGTGCACAAATTACTGGGAGCCACTTTGATTTTTTTGTTTTGTTTTCTGGCCACGCCATAAGGCTAATTTCACACGAGCATGTTCAGTCTGGGAAACACGTTCCATGTGATGGCTGAATTTCCTGGACTGAACACTACTCCTCTAACCCAAACTCACATAGTGATCCATGATGCTGTGAGTTTGGTCAAAACTTCCAGCCATGGGTTATAGATGTAAAGCTCCTTGTTCTATTATAAGCGGCAAGCCTAAAACAAATTTGGCGCCCATACATACTTACATACATACATACATGTATTTTCAGTGAGGATGGAGGAGCAAGGCTACGTTCACATCTCCGTTAGAGATGATCCGGCATAAATACCAGAAAGCGCGCTGATCACCGATGGATCTCATAGTCAATAGGCATCCAATGGTGATCTGTTGAATTCGGTGAACGCCGGCAGACTGTTCTCTGCCGGAACAGCCTGCTAGAAACATTCAATGGAGATTTGACAGTGGCCTAACCCATTGCCAAACTCAGGAGCAGAAGATTATCCCCATGCAGGAACAAGATGGCTGATCCTTCTTTCTCTCAATATCTGCCATCGGGGGAGAGTCAGGACACCCCCAGTAAAGTGACAGCATGTTGTTCAGCCATTTTGGAAGTCACTTTTTTTAAACTTTTTGTTAGCATTTCTAAAATTAAAATATCTGATAACATTAGTCCATAGAATTCAGCGTGAAGGTCATCATAGGCTTGAAGTTACGGGAAATAACAATACGTTTCTGTGACTAGTGGAGAAACCAGTCCACCTCTGAACCCTATGTGTTCAGTGACGACTTCCTTTTGTGTATTACAGGGCTCAAAATTTTATGACAATGAACTGAAAAAAGACCAACAAGTCAATCAACGCATTGAGAAAATGTTGCAACAGAAATCCCAATTGACCATTTCTCAAATAAAGAAGGCTCAGGTTCAGGTACAGTGATGCTTCCTCTTCATCGTCCTTGTAAACTTGTATTTTAATACTCCTTTGCCAACAGACCTCCGTTTTGGCCATTTTGACTCCTCTTCGGCTCTGTTCATGCTGTTGGTCGAGTTGGCACCTCCATTGAAGGTTCAGACACATTTGATGACTAGAATTGCTCAGTAATGTTCTTGCTTTCAATGGAAACTGACTAAAAGTCAGTGGGGTCTGTAGGGCACAGTTTGGATCCATCATATAAAGAGTCTGTCACAGTGTAACGGTTCTATTATGAATGTAAGCAATGCCGCCAAACAAGCTGGTCACCAGATGGAGGGTGCTTAAATTTCCCAACATCTGCAGTGCTCTAATTCAGAGCTGGTGACATGTACTTGGCCAGATTGACCTACATTGCTGTACATTAGACAAATGTTCTGGGTGCTCATGATGGCACCTCTTCTCATTCTTGAGGCATCAGGACTATGTAGACAAGGGATGCCAAACGTGTGGCCCTCCAGCTGTTGCAAAACTACAACTCCCATCATGCCTGCACATCCTACAGCTATCAGGGCATGCTGGGAGTTATAATTTTGCAACAGCCTGAGGGCCATGAGTTTGACATCTGGGATGTAGACCTGTTGACGGATTCACCAATTAGAAAGTGCTCCTGTGCTTATTAACTAAATGCTATACATTTTTATCCCATGATTAATGTAAGCAATAAAAATCGGAGATTATATAATACGTGAGAATCTCTCTCTAACAAACTTAGAACCAGCCCTGTACTTCACATGGATCCAGAGATCTCCTCATTCATTGCTAACATTGCTCTTTTAGATTTATTTCAAGATGGCAGCTTAGGGGGCATGAACTTTCTACGGCAGCTGGTGGCAGTGGAAGGAGGACACTGAGCATGTGCTTCCATCTCAGTGAGCAGGACTGAGAAATTAGAAAAAGATCAAACAGCAGGTGGCGCTATACAAATAGATTTCAGTGAATATTTCAGTGGCTATACTAAATTTTTAATTACATGTAATTACAAACATCTTCACATCCAGGTGATTGCTTGAGTATTTTTCATGGGACAACCCCATGACAGATTTGAAATGTGAAGTTTATGCACCGATTATATCACGCTATATAAATAAACATTTTAACAACTCTTATTTTGAAAGCAACAAAGTCCTCTACACAGGCGACACTTTCACACTTGGTAACACAGGGACTGGATTGTACTTTGTTTCCAACCTCAATTTATCCTGTGATTATTTCTTGCCCAGCTTGCTAAAAATTGTAAAGGTCAAGGTTTCCAGTGCTTGAGCGCATGCCATCAAATAGATCTCTTATTGTACTTCTGATGAGCGTGCTGTAAGCCAGTCATAGGTTCTAGTCACGCCTGGATCAAGGGTTTTATGAGTTTTGGAAATCATAAGACGAAGCTGGAATGCACACCATCATCAATACCAGTGTGAAGAAGTTCTCAAAAACAAGTCTGAAACAAGCAGCACTCCCCGGGCTGGTTAAGAAAAAGTAGTAGAATTTGTACATTTTTTTTATGTTTATTGTCCTATAGTGATGAATTTTCTTTTATTTGGTGTTACACCAGCATTGATAAAGCCAAATGTGACCCTGGACCTCTTTCATGTGGCTCCTTACTACCCAACCTCAGACCAAACAAGGGTCCAGGAATCCTGATATTCTGCAAGGCGTCCTGCACACGACCGTTTTTTTTTCCCACTTTACTGGCCGTTTTTTGCGTTCCGTATACCGAACCATTCATTTCAATGGTTCCGCAAAATAAACGGAATGTACTCCGTATGCATTCTGTTTCTGTTCCGTTTAAAGATAGAACATTTCCTATTATTGCCCGCAAATCACGTTCTGTGGCTCCATTCAAGTCAATGGGTCCGCAAAAAAACGGAACACATATGGAAATGCATCCGTATGTCTTCCGTTTCCGTTCTGTTTTTTGCGGAACAATCTATTGAAAATGTTATGCCCAGCCCAATTTTATCTATGTAATTACTGTATACTGTATATGCCATACGGAAAAACGGAACAGAAACGGAAACACAACGGAAACAAAAAACGGAACAACGGATCCGTGAAAAAGCCATACGGTCGTGTGCAGGAGGCCTAAGGATGCGATCTTAATTGACTTGAGGTAGGCACACTTTGTTATGGCTGCATTTAAAGTGGGTGAGCAGCCTAATATTGACGACCTACGCTCAGGATAGGTCTTCAATATCTGATCGATGGGGGTCTGACTCCCGCCTGTTTGACGAGAAGATGGCACTATGCGTCGTCTCTCTTGTAGCGGCGGTGCTGTGTAATTTCTAAGTGCTTTGTAATTTTTTTATTGCGCCACAGAGACTTCCGACAGGACGCACAGTGTAATCTTGAAGAAGAAGTAGCCCTTGCACGAGCACCGCCTCCTCTTTCAGCAGCTGATTGGCAGGGTGCTGGGAGTCGGACCCTCACCGATCAGATATTGAGGAGGAAAGGGCAGTGTCGGCAGTGTGGGAAAAAACTGAAGTACCCGGAGGAAACCCACGCAAACACGGGGAGAACACACAAATTTCATCCTAGGACTCCAGCGTTGCAAAACACCAGTGCCTAACCCCTGTTAAGGAAATCATCCAACTTTTCTGAAAGTGGATATAAAATATTCATAGTTGTTTTTCCTTTCTCTGTGTATGTGATAGAATGTGATAGAACAATTGGAAAAAAACAAGCCTATGACAATGACATAAGCAAAAAACGATAGGCGTTAGCCATGTGCGTTAGGTAAGATAAGGTGTGTACGGGCTAAGTATGCATTTCTTGCTAAAAACCAAACTGAAGCAGTTAAATCCATTCTGGGAAAAGGGAAAACTTGTAAAATACTAACCAATCAATAGATGGATTCAGTTCTAACCAATCAGAAGTATTATTTGTAAACCAATCATGTTTTACTTTTGAGAAGTTACACCCTTTTGGATTGGGTATAAATAAATGGCCTCGGACACTCCCGCTTTGGGTTCCTGGCAGAATTTTGAACTATACTCTGACTTCTGTCATTTTCCTCCGTCAACGTCATTCACCTGAACACGAGGCAGCGATCGTCACGTGACTGACCCTTGGTCTGCCACAACACCCCTGAGCCTCTGTGCTACCCGTGCTGTGAATTCGGCTATTCAAACATGGCCCTGTCATAGGAGGCCACCACAAGTCAGTTTGTGTCATTTCCAATTGGTCTGGTCTGCCCTGGTCAATTATAAGTGCTACCATTGTGAAGTGGAAGTGTCTAGGATTAACAACGGCTCCACCATGCAGATTTATGAAGGCGGGTCTGCTAAGTGCTGAAACGCATGGGGCTTAAAATTCATCTGTCCCCTGTTGCATCTTTTGCTAAACGTCCTCTTCAGATGACATCAGCACATGAACTGAGTGACCATGGCTGACAGCTTCACACAAGCCTAAGATCAGCATGCACAATGCCAGGCATTAGCCGCAGTGATGTAAAGCCTGCTGGTCTAGGCCTCTGGAGTAGAGGAAAGGTTTTCTTTGGAGTGATATTTTGGATCATATTTTGTTTGTCTGATCATCAGATCGGGGATTGGCAGATGCTCACAGTAAGCTACCTAATGGCATGCATAGCGCTGACCAGGCCCAGACTAGCAATCTGCTCTACTGGGCAGATTCCCGGTGGGCCGCTCTAAGTGGTCACACAATAGGCTGTCTGTGGTCAGCTCTCCCCTGTCAAATTCTATAAATCTGTTTAAATATGGTTTCGGATGACAGACCACCTGCCTCAGCCGACCACACGAGGTCCCGATGCTACCTAGCATCAGGACCCTGTGCACAGTGACACAAGCAGGATGAGCAACTTTACTAAGTTGACAGCGGAGGAACTTTAACGCTTCCCTTTGGTCCAGGCTGGCAGCAATTCAAGTTTAACAACAGCAACTGAGAACCCCGGCAGGACCCGGATACCATGGGCACCAGTTGGATAGGTAACAGTGGGAGGCTGGGGGCAGGGTTTGGTACAGTAGCTGGCATCCTCTGTCTGCTTTATGTAAGGCCTGTATTACACCGATAGATTATCTGACTGATTTTCTGACCAGTCATTGGTCAGATGGCCATTTACACACACACATCAACTATTGGTCTGATTGGACAGATATTGGTCAGATAATCTGTTGGTGTAATACAGCCCTAACTGTGCACTGGTGTAATACAGGCCTAACTCCCCCATTCTGTGTGCACTAAGTATATGTATATCGCACAGAATGGCGGAAGGAAGTGACCACTACTGGCAATGAAGTAGTTAATAGGAGAAGAGGGTCTTCACTGCAGGCCATAGTTCAATGCACAGTTACATAAAGCAGACGTCAGCTAATACCAACCCCGGCTCCCAAATTCCAATATAATCTATATAAGATGTGCGCATTACTTGAAATTTGCTTCCTGTCCGTTACGGGCAATTTTTCCAAAAATTAGATTTTTAAAAATAATTTTTTTTGCCTGTATAACATATATAATTGACATTTTATTGTAAATGGTAATTATTTGAGGTTGGAGTAAAAATTTCTGACTGCTACTGCTGTCCGAGTTCAATTTACATGGATCTAGTAGTCTGATCTGGACATGGACATTACCCATAAGATAACAATTTCTTGATGTTCTTCTGTTATTCCGCCTGGAAATGTATGACTAAAATCTGGCCTACATGGAGACTTTGTGATGCAGCTGAAATCAATCATTAACTCTGCAGAAAGTCTCCGTGTAGCCCAGGATTAATTGACAACTGGGTGTTCTCATTCCCTACACAATGTATTGGACACTGTCCGTTGAGAAGTGAAAGGTAACGGCCAGTTGTTAGTTTATTCATACATTTCCAGGAGGAATTACAGATGAATGGCACAATGCAAAGTTCTAAGAAGAAATGCAATGGAATTGTTATTTCATGAGAGATACAGGTATTTACTAAAATGGATATGACAGGAGAGGCGACCGATAATCTAATTGTTATGTGTCCTGCCGCCATTTGTATAGTCTGCATTATGATCACATTCTACAGAGAGCCTGGTATCTATCAACTATAGGGTCACTATTTGGCAGCATTATGGGTTATATTGGTGTTTGTATAGCGGTAGCATATGCCTGACCAGATGATTGGGTGTTTCGGTGTTCTCCTTTTATTTTCCTTCTTGTTGAAGGCATGGTTCATGTATTTAGGGAAGTGGGAATGTGCAAATAAAGCAAAATTTGCCGCAGTACACATTGCGCAACACTTTTTTTTTCACAATATATGAGGGGTGATATTGTATATGGGCTGGTAGGGTTTGTATGCCAGAGCTGCTTGGTGTTCTCACACCCCGCTCTAGCAGGAGAGGAAGATTCAGAAGCGTGGCGCTGTTGGTCACCCTTCCGGTTTGTTGCGTTCCCATGCCAGACACAAAACCGCTGCAAGCTGCCTCTTTTGTGTGCGGCATGGGACACGAAAAACCGGTTACGTCATGTTAATTTTCGATATAATACAACCGTATCCGCTCTGAAAGGATGCAGCTGGTTGTATTATTCAAACGGATGCATTTTGCTGTGGTTTTGAGATTCCATGCTAGATCTCAAAATCGGACAGCAATAACGCATATGTGAAAGTAGCCTATATCAGAATAAAATGTTTTTCTTAGAGCTCATGCACACAACCATATTTATTTTGCGGTCCTCCAAACATGTATCCGAAAACAAATAGATGACATCCGTGTGATGTCCGTGTTGCATCGGTTTGTAACAATGCCTGTCCTTGTCCGCAAAACGGACAAAAATAAGACATGTTCCATTTCCATTTTTTTTCCAAGTCCCATTGAAATGAATGGTTCTGTATACGGACCTGTAAAAAAACAGAACGGAAACGGAAGAAAAATACATGTATTAAATATTTATTAAATATAAAATCAAAGTGCATGAGCCCTTAGCAGTAGAGCAATGGATGACAGAGTAAAAGGTAATCTTACGTTATTCTTACCCTGCGTGATACTTGTTTTCACACTGAATTCCTTGGTGGCAGATGCTCTTGAAGTAGACCTGAACAACCGTGGTGGAAACTTAATGGTTTTTCTCCAATGTAAATTTTGAATAGGTGGACAAACTGGCTCTAGAGCTTGAGCGGAGACGTGACCTTAGCCGCGTTATTGTACACGTCGACATGGATGCGTTTTACGCAGCAGTGGAAATGAGAGACAATCCTGAACTGAAGGACCAACCCATGGCTGTGGGCTCCATGAGCATGCTGGTGAGTCTGAAGCCTCTAGCCCTATAGCCATGCTCCTGCGCGTGCTTCAGCTATGTCTGTATGGAGGGTAATATATCAATTGTATTTATGGTATTTTTAGTCTTTTCAGATCATTGGTAAAACCATTACAATTCCGCTATTATTTTATAGTGATGATTCAGAGCAGTGGTAGACCATGGCGTATTACAATTTAATATGGGGCATCCCCTGTCTATATGCTCACAAGACGTTTCCCCTGCTCAAGACTATTTTCTTTAAGGGAGCTGCAGCCGTCCCTGCGGACCTTACCTGCCGTGTAATACATGGACAGCCTTTCAATATATCGGCGGCCATATCATACTACCTTTTCTCTTTAGCGTCCGCTGTACAACCTATCACTATGATTCACTTACAGTGGGGGTTATTATGATACAACCCCCTTTAATCCAAGTTTTCAGTATTTTTCAATGTCCTCTTAAATGGCGGTACTGTGCCACCTTTGCCCGTGGGCTTTTTCTGCTATTGCAACACAGTCGCTTTGATTTGAACCGGACAAAATCGAAACGGGGGGGAAAAAAGCTGAAAACAATTCAATGATGTCTCTTAAATGTTTTTTTTTTTTTTTTTTTTCAGTCCACCTCCAACTATTTAGCAAGAAGGTTTGGTGTACGGGCGGCTATGCCAGGATTCATTGCTAAGAGGTTGTGTCCAAATTTACATATTGTCCCTTTGAACTTTGACAAATATCGGGCAGTAAGTAAAGAGGTATGTGAACTCTTGCGGGCTTGTTCCTGCTCTTTCAAAAGTCTGATCGGGTTTTACAGTTTTTTTTTTTCTGTGGCAAAAAGGCAGTGATAAAGTTAAATCTGTGGTTTCCAAAACTACAACTCCCAGCATACCCTGACCATTACAGGTTGTGATTGCACATTAGCTGCAGATCCACATTTTGGAGACCACATGTCTAATTAGGTTTTTATTCCCCCACAGGTTCGAGAAATATTTTCTGAGTATGATCCCAACTTTTTACCTTTGAGCCTTGATGAGGCCTATCTGGATATTACTGATCATTTAGAAGAACGACTGACTTGGCCGGAGGAAAGGAGAAGATATCTTGTTGGAACTGGAAATTCTGGAAATGTAAACCCTCCAGCAGGTATCAAGTCCTACAATTATATCTGGTGATACTGACCTGATTGGATGCCTTGCCTGATTTTGTTAGGAATTAGGCTTATATTACACAAGTAGATCAGGCAGGCGGTTGTTGGGAGGGAAACGTTCCTTCCCAGCAATTGCTTGCTTGTCAGCGGAGGAGACCGCTGCTATTACATGTAGCGGTCTCCTCCTCAGTATGGCTAATGCCATCACTCGTCCTCATACTGAATCTCTGTTTGCCGGCAGCAAATTTTTCTGTTGAATCGGTGACACCAAACTGAATGTGGCCTTTTAAATGACTGAAGTGCAGCTTCGGGGTTGGGGTGGGGCAAAATCTTCTGGCGTAGCTGCCTTTTTCAGGATCATGGTCATGAGTGCTCCTGTATGTGGAGTACTCAACCCAACTCTCTTATGGGGGAGCTGTGGTATCGTTCTGTGTGGTATGTATGTGTAGTGAGGAGCGGCAGAAGAATGATGATGATCCTTGATGGTCTGTATAAGACCCTGCAGAATGAATGGACATGTTAGTGCCGCATTCACTAACTTAGGGTCCCATAGGTTAGACCTCCACCGATCAAACATTGGTAGCCTATCCTTAGCAGAAGCCATCAGTGTTATTGTGCTACAGAGTCCCTTTCATGTTTCTTCCCTATTTTGCATTCATTAACCATTCCTTAAATGATATGTTTTTTTATCTGTTAGATGTGGAGAATAGTACGGCCAAGTGTGAACCAGAAGAAACACAGTGCACGTCACCGGTACTTTTTGAAGACATTCCTACCTTTTTGCCAGACCAATGTCATGACCGCTCCAGACAAGATACTGAGTGTGAGAATAAAGAACGGACACCGGAAAATGTTTTGGTCTTTGGAACATCATCAGAGGAAGCAGTAAGGGAAATGAGGTTTCTTATAGAACAGAAAACCACCCTGACAGCCAGTGCAGGTAAGGGTTACCGCAGCCATGTTCTGACTTCCGGGGCCGGGACAACTCTAGAACAGTTGCAGCTGATTGTCCTGGTGTCAGACCCCCACCAATTAGATATCGGTAGCCTAACCTGAGGATAGGCCATCAATATTAAAATCTTGGACAACCCCTTTATAGAAATGTAACAAAAAATGTAATCTGCCAGTTAAAACCAGATAGTATCACACATGCTTTTTTTCTAATCAGTTTTAATTTTCTGAATACAGGTTTTTGTATTCTATCGTCTGAACATGATTATGAGGGCGGCAATCTTGCCTGAGCCGTTCTTAACAGCATTTAGAAAGCATTAGGAAAATTGCTTTATGGCAGCCCCATGGTCCATAGACACAATGGACAGGAGGGGACCTAATTGACTTCTATGGGAGAGTTTTCTAGTCATGCTCTGTGACGTGGGGAAAGGTAATTGTACAGGGAAATAATCTGTAAGATGTGACAACCACCTGTTGTGAATAGTGGATACTGTCTTATCTATACACAGAGGTGATATCATAAAGGCCCTATGACACTGAGCGAATATCGTACAGAATTGTGTGATGTGAAGTATGAACGATTCAAAGACGAGCGATAAATTGCTTGTTTCTCGTTCCTCGTGATCTTTCAGCATGCTAAAAAATGATCACTCCTCATTAATAGATCTCTACGTGTAATATGGAGTCGTCTACTCGCTAATGGTCTCATACATGACTTTTGACCAAGCATCTGTCCCCCATCTTTACATGTAATAACAAGGAATTATAGAAAAGCGAACGAGTAACGACCGCAAGTACGAACAGTTATCTATGTGAAATTTTCGTAGTTAATGAGTTGCTACATCCTTGTTCGTTTATTGTGATCTGTATGACATCTGCTGGTGTAATAGTACTTTTACAGGCAGGATTAAAGTGACAGATAAGCAGATAACTGCAGTAAACTGATCTGTAAGGACCAAGAAGTGTCGCCTATTAGGATTAGTGACCAGTGATGGCCAGTTCGCAGTGTTTGCCCGCGAACACATGCTGGCTGCCACCTTAACTCACAAGTCTGGCGATGCACAGGTAAGCCCCTACCTGTGCCGGGAGCCGGTCTGAAACAAATGCGGTCACCGGGAACAGGCAGTTGCGAGAACAGCCGCCGGGTGCTTTTATCAGGCTGTTCTTGGAACTGCCTGCTACCGGTGACCGCATTTGTTTCAGACCGGCTCGCGGCACAGGCACAAGTAAGGGCTTACCTGTGCATCGCAGGACTTGTGAGTTAAGATGGCAGTCCGCATATGTTCGCTGGCAAACACTGCGAACTGGCCATCACTGTAAGTGACCAGTGCAAAAACTGCAGGATTTTATGTTTTTTTGTTTAAATATAGATAATGATATGGAAAATTTAAAATAACATCTCCAAATATTCTTTTAAAATATCTTGAACATAAACACCTGATTTAAACATTAGGTCATGACACATTTCCTTTAAGCCCCTTTAATAAGTACTCTGATATGTCAGTACAGCACATATGAAACCTGGAACTAAGAATTGCCTGTTTTCTCTCCACTGCTGCTGTATATACACTGCACTGTGCTTCAAGGAGAATATGCGATCTTGATCAGAGTTAAGACTGGAATATACTATTAGGTTTTTATTGGTTAATGCCTTTACATAACACAGGGACATAAGTAAGAGCTATGTACATATAGCTATGGGCTGCTGAGATTATGGGTACGGCACACTGGATTGCTGCCGACCATGCACTGTGTGTAGCCTTGGCTCCCTCTGTCGCCCTAAATCTGTCCATGAGCCGAGAACGTGAGCAGCGACACAAGGGTCTGTCTTATATTACCTGGAAATGAGTGCATGGCATGTTATGTTTTAGTGTCTTAGCCGCTTGCCAACCCATTTCACCACTTACTTAAAGGGATTCTGTCACCAGGTTTCACCCCTGTCAGCTAAACATATGCTGATGTTCAGGGCCTCATCAGGATTCCTAATGTGGGCTTATAAATGTGATCCGTAGCCTTATTTTGCTAAAAAAACTGGTTTTACTAACCTGTCACTCAAAGAAATAAGGTGCCCAAGGGGATGTCAAGGGATGCAAGGTGCAGGCTGCACCCACCGCCGTTCGTGCCCAGCGCCGCCTTTCCAGACTTCTGCACCGCCTCCTAATCCTCTGTGCCGCCTCTCGCTCTCCCTCCTCCTGCTGTAAGATCTCGCGCGTGCGCACAGGGCTCTGCCTGATGCGCCCATGCGGACTTCTCGATTTGGGTTCTTGAAGCGAAGTGCGCATGCGCCGGCACTTCGCTCAACCCCCTGTATGACCTGCACTCTGGCGCCAGCCTCTCAGAGCCCTGTGCGCACGCGCGAGATCTTACAGCAGGAGGAGGGGGGAGGGAGGGAGAGCGAGAGGCGGCACAGAGGATTAGGAGGCGGTGCAGAAGTCTGGAAAGGCCGGCGCTGGGCACGAACGGCGGTGGGTGCGGCCGGCACCTTGCATCCCTTGACATCCCCTTGGGCACCTTATTTCTTTGAGTGACAGGTTAGTAAAACCTGTTTTTTTTAGCAAAATAAGGCTACGGATCACATTTAGAAGCCCACATTAGGAATCGTGATGAGGCCCTGAACATCAGCATATTTTTAGCTGACAGGGGTGAAACCTGGTGACAGAATCCCTTTAATGAATGGCCCGGCTGCACCTTACTTACTGAAACTGTCATCTTCTAGATTACATTTCCATCGGTTTATTCCCATGTGTATGAGATCTTGTGCAGTACGATTACTCACTTCAGGCTTCAGTCCTGGCTTTATTTTTTTATCCAATCTACAGTGTACATTATCATATAGATTATCATCTAGATATGAAGACTGTATGTGTGTGTATATATATATATATATATATATATATATATATTTATATTTTGGATGACTATGCAAATGGTGGCAAACGCTGGGCAATAGCAAGTCGATCTTTGTTGTCACCCTACGGCTGCTTTCACACTAGCGTTTTTTGCGGATCTGTCATGGATCTGCAAAACCGCTTCCGTTACAGTAATGCAACCGCATGCATCCGTCATAAACGGATCCGGTTGTATTATGTCTTCTGTTGACTGATGACGGATCCGACTTGAACACCATTGAAAGTCAATAGGGGACGGATCCGTTTTCTTTTGTACCAGATTGTGTTAGAGAAAAGGGATCCGTCCTGGCACACAATGTAGGTCAATGGGGACATATCCAGGCATTTTTTTGGTTCAGCTGGTGAGCAGGTCCAATGGGACATTCATCAGGTGCAGCTGCCCTTGCTCTCCCATGGATGATTGACAGCTTTCTCTCTATACAATGTATAGGGAGAAAGCTGTCTATCAGTGTTGGGTTAGAAGAGACGGCTGAAGCTCATGAATATGAAACAAAACCTAAAAGTTTGGGTCTCTTTCACCTCAAATAGAGCATAATAAACCTGCTGACAGATTTACTTTGAAGGAGTTGTCGGGTTTCAGAGGAGACTGAACAACTGTCACGCTCGTGTGTGGGAGAAAAAAACCACAAGGAGCATAGGAGGGAAAGGGAATACCGGAATAAGGCCTGGAAAGTAGGGAAGGAAGATGGACACCTCCTAGAGAAAACACCTAACTCCAGTCCTGACAGACTACCAGTAATTGAGGGTAGCGCCTCTTTTAGACTGAGAAGAAAACAGTGAGACCAGGCACTCAAATATGGAGTAAAACCGAGAACAATTTAATGGAGAAATTTTCTCCCTAAATGGCAGTATATAAAAACAATACAAAATATCAATACGATAAAATCATATATAAACAACAGCAGCAATCAATATAATGTAACGGACTAAAATATTTATCAACAATGTGAATATATAAAGCGCAAATATAGAGAAACCGCAATTTCTGCTTTCAATCGGTGTTGCTCTTTCAAATGATCGTAGAATCGCCTATGACTCCAATGGAATAAGTCCTCTATGTCGCTCCTACCAACGGAGCAAAAACAAGTGTCACCAGCACTTTTTTAAAAGTCACAAAGGCGTCACACCTGTTCACGCAACTGTGTCGATTTTACCTAAATCAGGCCGGTGTCCTCTCGTCCTTGTCCGAACTTAGGTTATTCGCCGTGAATCAGACGCCACCTGGATATCTGCTCACGTGGCTCTTTGTATTGTTGGAGCTGCCGGAATGCATTCAGGTGCGCTCCATTCAGTTCAGTTTTGTCCCTATTGACAATGAATGAGGACAAAACTAAAGCGTTTTCCTCCGCTTTTGAGACCCTATAACGGATCTCAATAGCGGAAAGGGAAAACGGTAGTGTGAAAGTAGCCTGACATTTAGATCGTCGGTGCGCCGAAGTTATGTAGAGGCCGGCACCTCTACGTAACTTCAGCGATCCACCGCCAGCGCAGGGGTTACTAATGCTGGCATCTAAAACGCCGGTCTTAATAAATGACCCCCTGAGCCTCTACTGGACTCGTAGGAGCAATAAAACCAAACAAAACCGCCAACAGTTGTGTATGTTAATTAGCAAGTACACCACATCAGAAAAACACTGGAAACCAGTGTCACTGTTTTTGCCTATTGGGAAAGAGTATGACCATATTAAGTACGGTATATAAAGAAATGCCTTTGGCAACAAATCATACAGCTAAACCTACAAAAATACTTTATTAAACAATACAAGGAAATAATTAGAGAGGTTTAAAAACAGCAGTGCAGGTAGGGGTCCAGTCACACGTCCGTGTCTGCAAAACACGAACATCGGCGATGTGCGTTCCGCATTTTGCGGTCCGCACATCGCCGGCATTTAATAGAAAATGCCTGATCTTGTCCGCAATTGCGGACAAGTATAGGACATGTTCTATTTTTTTCGGGAACAGAATTGCGGACCCGGAAGTGCGGATCCGGGCAGCACATCGTGCGGCTCCATAGAAATGAATGGGTCCGCAATTCCGTTCCGCAAAATGCGGAACAGAATGGCGGACGTGTGAATGGACCCTAAGATGGCGACATGACTGGAGGGGACCACACGGGCAATAACGTATATCAGTAAATTATGGACGAAGACACACTATGGGTAACTTTACCATAGCCGATACTTGCACTTTGATAATTCACTGATGTAGGATCTTGCTCCAGTCATGTCGCCATCTTACCTGCACTGCTGTTTTTGAACCTTTCTAATTATTTCCTTGTATTGTTTAATGAAGTGTTTTTGATGATAATTATGCGGACTGGCAATTTTTGTAGGTTTAAGTGGACTCGTAGGAGATGAAGGCCGTTCCTAATGGCTTTGTGTTTTCAGGCATTGCTCCAAACATGATGTTGGCCAAAGTTTGCAGTGACAAGAACAAGCCTAATGGACAGTATATAATTCCACATGACAGACAGGCGGTAATGGACTTCATCAAAGACTTGCCTATCAGGAAGGTAAAGTGCAGCTTATTAGCCACCCTGTAAGATATTCATAATGGAATGGATAGTAGAGAAATGGCGGAGCTGCTAGATTCTGTGGCACCAGAAGATCGTGGAGACCATTTTATTGTACAAACATTGTGAGGGTCACGCCTCTTTCTGGAGCAGATTGTGGCGCAAAGCTTATTTAGAAGTGGACGTCTCCTTTATCATTTTCTATACCTGTTTTAGGCATAGAAAATGGTCTAAATGTAAGACTGCTCGGAAGCTGCCTTACATCTAATAAAGTACAAAATTGCATCATAATTGCAAATGCTATACTAATAAGTTAGAGATGCTTGGCAAATCGTTTTGTACAAAATTATTTGAGCCCGTCTGCCGCACGTCAAGGCGATCTCTAGTTAGACGGGTTCCTAACACTAAATTTTACCTGTTATGTGCCATGACGGCTACCATATAATTCAGAAAGTGCAGGTTCCCACATGCATGCTGGATCTGCCTGAATTTCTGTCATTTTTGGTGCCAAAATGGCCTCCATTATATCCACGGAACGCAGTTACCAGCATGCATGCCGGGCCCACTCCATACTTTATTAGTATAGCATTTGCAATTATGATGCAATTTTGTACTTTATTTGGTTTGCAGTGAGCTGTTGCATTGCTTGTTTTGTTTAACAGTCTTGTTCTCAGCCATAGCAACGTGCCCCTGCGCTTTGGGATGTGCTGACTGACCCCCTTTTTCTCTGCCTTACATCTAGACTGGCACTGGATGCACCAAAGTTATGGAGAGGCCTGCGCCTCTTCATAACCTTGGCGGATCCTCGCCAGGTATAAAGGTTATGAAGACCGGCATCTTAAAAAATTTAGGAGGCCCTCCCTTCCCCCTCCCCCCCCCCCTTTTTTTTTGTCACGTTTTCATTTAAAAAAATATATGTTTTTCCATTAAAAAAGGACCCAAACACACGGAAATGTATACCCATCTGTTTAAATGTATACGTTAAAATACAGACGTATCTCTGAAATTGCAGTTGCCCGGTCTACCATGCCTTTGTGTTCGACAAATGATTTTTTATTTTTTTGTTAACATTGAAGTCTATTTAAAACAACTGGCTTTCCGTTTGGATCCGTTTTTTGGGTTTCTGTTTAACAGATCTGCTAAGCAGATGACAAAAATGATGTTATGCCAGCTTAAAGGGCATCTGTCAGCAGATTCGTTCCTATGGTACTGCATGTGCGCTGGGGTTGACTTTATACCCCAAAAAGAAGGGGGCAAAGGGAATTAAAACGTAATTTTTTACTCGTGCTACAATAAAAATCATGCTACACCACATAGACATACAAATCACAGTTATGTAAATAGTCACCTAAGGCTACTTTCACACTTGCGGCAAGCAGTTCCATCGCCAGAACTGCCTGCTGGATCCGGCAAAACGTTTGCCAACTGATGGCATTTGTAAGACTGATCAGGATCTGAAAAATGCCTGATCAGTCAGAAAAATGCATTGCAATACCGGATCTGTCTTTCCGGTGTCATCCGGAAAAACGGATCTGGCATTTATTTATTTTTTTTCACATTTTTTTCGGTCTGCGTAAGGACGGATCCGGCATTCCAGTATTTTGAATGGCATTAATACATTCCTATGGAAAAAAAATGCCGGCATTCAGGCAAATGTTCTGTTTTTTTGGCCTGGAGATAATACCGCAGCATGCTACGGTTTTATCTCTGTCCTGATCCGTCAAAAAGACTGAACTGAAGACATCCTGATGCATCCTGGACGGATTGCTCTCCATTCAGAATGCATGGGGATAAAACTGATCAGTTCTTTTCCAGTATTGAGCCCCTAGGACGGAACTCTATGTGAAAGTACCCTAATCAAACAAAAAATGCAAGAAAAATGAGCGCTCAGTCATGCAATCCCTACCCACTGGCAGGCTAGTTATTATATTGTATACTTGTAGCCCCCTTTCACTGCAGGGCATCTTTACTTAGGGGATCCTTGTTACCTCCGATGTGGCTCCACTGAACCATGGGATTATTGTGGGATAATTTTTCCCATTTATCCCCATAAGTTTTGTTTGTATCTTTATCCCTTTTTTTGGTCCCCATTTTTTGTTTGATGTACTCAGCATTTTGGTGTATTCAGCGTACACAGCATATTTTTGTACTCGGCATATATTTGTGTATCCAGCATTTTTGTGTATTTAGCATATCATGTACTTAGCATACCCTAAGGGTCCATTCACACGTCCGTTGTTTCTTTCCTGATCTGTTCCGTTTTTTGCGGAACAGATCTGGACCAGATCTGGACCCATTCATTTTCAATGGGTCCTGAAAAAAATCGGACAGCTCAATGTCAGATTTTTTTTCAGGACCCATTGAAAATGAATGGGTACAGAACTGGTCCAGATCTGTTCCGCAAAAAACGGAACAGATCAGGAAAGAAACAACGGACGTGTGAATGGACCCTAAGATTGTCCGTTTCCCCTGAAGAGTTATCCAAACGAAATGTGGCACGTCGGGAACTTTCATTTACGGTACATTAGGTATTTTGCCCGGGTTTAGGGACAGGTATCCGGACAGGGTCGCCCCTTTCGGGGTGAGTGCTCTGTATAGATAGGTAGGGCACTTCTCGTCCCCCCCCTGTACTGCAGGGGTGATATAAGACTGGTTGTTCCTGTTGCCATCTTGACGAAAGAAATTAGGAGCCACCCGCCCCAGAATATCTGAACCGCCCAGCTGTATACAGACAACGTACCCAAGTGAGCACACCAGGGCACCACTTTGTTGTTGGGGTTCGTGAATGATCCACATCTCCCTATGGACCTACTACGTCTGGACTGGTGAGATTGTTCCCTTTTCACCCTTCCATTGTTTCCTATGGGCCCGCTAATTTCTGTGTAGCATGCTATAATCTGTTACGCGTTTAGGTGATTATTTACATAACTGTGATTTGTATGTCGATGTGGTGTAGCATGATTTTTATTGTAGCACGAGTAAAAGTTAAGTTTTCATTCCCTTTGCCCCCTTCTTTTTGGGGTTTCTTCTTGATTCGGGAGTACATAGGAGAGACACTATTGGTCTCCCTCTTATTTACTGATCATCCTGGTTGACTTTACAGCAGCACAACTCGCTTTTTCTAGATGGCGTCTAAAAACGGAGATTTCCTGGCACCATGGAAGCCTCTGTATTACACGATTTGTAGGAGGTTCACTTCGTTTTATTTCTTCATATGCTGAAAATGACCTCAATGCCCGGTCATCCACATTCTGTCATTCACTTGGAAATTCAACTTCTTAACATCCCCATGTATCTTCACTTATATTGGAAGGTAGATCATGTGATTGGGCAGATTGTTATAATGCATTGTACATTTTTCTGACCACCGGTCATCCTGATGAAATAGTAATAAAACCAAAACGATTCATCATGCCTGCTAAGAAAACACAGCAGACTGTAACAAAATCAGCTCTTGGAAGGTATTGTGCTCGTCAGCAGTATCGGCTTTGCTACACCCTGTGTAATGCTGCCAGCTCTCCGACTATTGTGTTTATTGCTGCAGGTTCCAGGCATAGGGAAGGTCACGGAGAAAATGTTACGAGCACTTGGAATTACCACATGTACTGACCTTTACCAGCAGAGGGCGCTGCTCTCACTGTTGTTCTCTGATACATCCTGGCATAACTTTCTACATATTTCCCTGGGCCTTGGATCAACGCGTCTAGAAAGGTGAGTCCATGTTCGTGTGCATTGATTTTCTACATTACAGCGATATTCTATCTTGGAGACCTAAATGACAGCTTGTATTATAAGGCTACATTCACACACGCGTTTGGTGCGGATCCATCATGAATCTGCACAGACAGATCCGTTCAGATAATACAACCGTCTGCATCCGTTCAGAACGGATCCGTTTGTATTATCTGTAACATAGCCGAGACGGATCCTTCATGAACACCATTGAAAGTCAATGAGAGATGGATCCGTTTTCTATTGTGCTAGATTGTGTCATAGAAAACACAAACTGCAGATGTTGCCCTCGGTCGATGGCATATAATCGCTGCCAATATGAAACAGCACATTCCTTTCTGGGAATCGCCTGCTTATCATTTCATTGCATTGCATTTACATGTAGCGATCCCCTCCACAGTATGGGGAGGAGCGATCACTAATGCCATCATACTGTCTAAACGGCATCTGCTGCTGGCAAACGGCGAATAGAGAGCGAGCACTGCTCATGTTCGGACATCTCTCTATTGATTCTCAGCTTGTATGCACTGGCCAGCACCCTGTGGATGTGCCATAAATGTCAGAGTTGGGAATACCCCATTAAGGAGGTGAGATGTCTGACTGTCAGTGTATGCCATCTGCTTATAACCACCTGTAGACTCCTTAATATCATCCTAAGAGTCCTTAAAGGGGTATTCCCATCACAGAAAATGGGGGCATATCGCTAGGATATGCCCCCATTGTCTGATAGGTGCGGGTCCCACCTCTGGGACCTGCACCTACAACGAGAACGGAGCGGGGAGAGCTGTGGCTGGAGGACCCCTGGTTTTTCGGGGTCTGCCCACCACAAAGTGCTGCTCCCATACAAGTGAATGGGAGCGCACAGCGCACGTGCAGCCCGCTGCTCCCATCCATTTCTATGGGGCAGACGGAAATAGCCGAGCCAGTGCTTGGCTAGTTTAGGCGTCCCCATAGAAATGAATGGAGGGCGGCTGCGCATGCGCAGTGCGCCTTCCGTTCATTTTTCTGCTCCGTTCTCGTTGTAGGTGCAGGTCCCAGAGGTGGGATCCGCACCTATCAGACAATGGGGGCATATCCTAGCAATATGCCCCCATTGTCTGAGATGGCAAAACCCCTTTAAATGAATGTCCATCCCCTTTGAGCTACTACATATATTGGATTGGAGCTCCATTGTTCTGATGCACAGCTCCAAATTCCCTTCAGAGACTTTTAAAAGATAATATGCTGGCTTCCTGCCTCCACCACTAGATGGCGATTACTGCATACTGTTATACATTTATATCAACAAAAAGAAAGTGTGCCATAGAGCTCCTGGCTGTAGCTTTGACTTGAGTTTTGAAGCACTGTATCAGAGAACCCCTCTTAGACCAGATCAGTGTGGTCCGGCAACAATAGTATGTGTGTCGGCCACATTTTCCCGACTAGTCACAGGTCATCTGACTTTATGATGCTATCAGTTCCTCTCTGACTGCTGGTCTGCTGCAATACAGTAGACCTGACAGCATCATAAATCACAGTGATGCTTTGAGTTTGGATCAGTCACACTTGGTCCAGGAGATGTGGCCGACGCGTGGACTGATTTTCCCAGACTGCTTACAGCCATCTTACATGACCTTGAGATATATATTAAGAAAAGAATCAGTTTAGAGCTCAAACACAATGATGAAAAAGCAAATATTACTTTATGGGTGCATTCACACGACCGTATGTATTCTGCTGTCCGCAAAAAATACGGATGAAGTCGATATTGCATAGTGTTTTTTTTTTTTTTGCAAACCCATTGTAACAATGCCTATTCTTGTCCACAAAACGGACAAGAATAGGACATGTTGTATCTTTTTTTGCGGAGATGGGGAACGGACATATGGATGCGGACGGCACACTGTGTGCTGTCCGCATTTTTTGCGGACCCAATAAAATGAATGGGTCCACATCCTATCTGCAGAAAATGCGGATTGGATGCAGAGCAAAAATATGGTGTGAATGGGGCCTAAATGGATTCTCAAGGAATAGGAGGTTTTTACGAAGTGCCCGCAGGCTGGCCTTTGAAACAGAAGATTCATACTCGCCTGCTCCCCGCCGCTCCGGTCCCCTGCACTGCCTCTGCTGTGTCCACGTTCCAGTCCCTGGCTTGTTTTCTTTTAGCTGTGCATGGACATGGTCACATGATCTGCTTCAGCCAATGACAAGCTTCAGCAGTGATGAACTGGAAGGTGGACACAGCAGAGGCACGATGAACTGATATCTTCTGTTTACAGAGGCAGGCTGAGTTGTACAATTATACATGTACTTACTGTCTAGTTGTATCATGCATTGCTGACTTTTTGTTCTCTTGCTTTGTCAGAGATGGAGAAAGAAAAAGCATGAGCACAGAAAGGTATGTTTTCTATATGACTAATGTTAAAGGGATTGTCCAGGATAGGCAACGGTTGTAATTGGTCAAACCATACGCAGTATTGAAGTGACACCTTTAGAGTTTCTTTACCATTTCCGACAAATATTTGGGAAACACACTCTTTATTCTTATTGTTTTTTATTTTATCTCCTTTATGTGAATATATGGCAGCTGCAGAGAGTTGCAGGTGCCTGGACATAAGAGAACTGTGCGTGCTCCGTGCCCAGTGTGAAAACCAATTGCAGGAATATTTTTTATTTTTTTAATATAGATAGACCATTTTTACACGGTCAGTATTTTCCATTGGTATTTGTAAGCCAAAACCAAGAGTAGGTTCACAGAAGAGATGTCACTCTTTCCATTGTATTTTTTTCTATGTAGGTTTCACCACTGGTTTTGGCTTACAAATACTCGGAAAATACTGATCCAAGTGGCCGTTATGATATGGAAATGGAGAGAAACTTGATTTAAACTTTAGGTCATTTTGGATTCAGGGGTTACCCAGGACCATAACAGACCTCACAGAGTGGCTGACCCACGGTGGGGATCATACTTACCACTCGGTTCCACCTCCATTACTCCACGGCCGGCTCTTCATCTTCTTGCTGCGTTGAAACCAACATCCTGTTGACATGGGTTGGCCACTCTGGGAGGTCTGTTATAGTCTTGGTTAACCCCTTTAAGTTATTCTTCATAGAACAAATCATATCAGTTTCTGAAAATGAACTGGTCACTATAATGGGATGGGTTTTCTGTAACTCAAAGTCTTTCTTACTAGATAGGGGAGAGGGGGAATGCAGCTGCAGGCTTTCTTCTTGAATCTTTGTAATATTGCATGTTGCGAGAGGGGAGGGAGAGCCGTCCGGAGGCACATAGCACAGGTCTTCCATCATATCAGAGAGAGCCCACCCAATGAGCAGGTGGGAATAGAGGAAATGTGCATTAACAGAAACCTTTTGAAAACTCCAAAATATTATTCATAGATGTTCATGTGGAGCCCTGGCCAATTTTTTTTTATATCTTGTATAAATTAATCTTATGATAATAAGTGACCTTCTTTACTGTGTTCAACTTCAGGACCTTCAGTGAAATGAGCTCCGCTGAGGAACAGTATGAGCTGTGTCAGCAGCTGTGCAAGGATCTCGCAGAAGACCTTAATAAGGAAGGATTAAAGGTTTGTGAAACTTTAAGACCATTTCCTAAAGCCTTGGTTCTCCTACATTGAATCTTAGTCTCCTATATTGTAACCATTTTCTATCTAGGATTTGTTTGTGGGAAGCCTGGTGAATGTCTTTCTATGTACATCTAAATAATCCGGCTCCTGTCTTTTCATCTATGTTAGTCCGAAATGTCATGTGTGAAATCACTGAGAGTTCCTTACACTCCCTTTTCCTACTAGTTAAGGCCCTATTAGACTGAGTGATTGTCAGGCCAGTTATCAGGAACAAGTGTTCATAGGAACGCTCATTCCCAATAAATGGCCTGTGTAATCCTGCTGACGATCATTCGATAAATCAGCAGTTGTTTTTCGTCCGATTGACATCTTTCGTCAGAATGAAAGATGCACGATTATGAGCAGCACATCTTCCTGTGTAGCCAGGTATATACTGCCGATATTCATTACAACTATATGGGTGAAGAGAGACTGCAGTAGCAATCGTTCCTCCCTGCAGTAGCAATCGTTTCTCAGCCTGTGCAACGCACCGATGCAAACAAGCGCTGATTAACACTTTTAGGCATTATGCACATGGCCGTTTTGCGGCCGTTCCGTGCATTGGGGACCGCAAATTGCGGTCCCCAATGCACGGGCAACATCCGTGTGGCGGCCGGGACAGATCAAGACCCATTCAACTTTAACATGTTCTATTTTTTTGCCGGTGCAGAGGCACAGACTGAAACACCACGGAAGACAGGAGATTGTGCATACAATAATTGTTCCTTGGATGCTTCACTAGGTGCAGCTTTATGGGAGAGGTCATCACGAAAGCCAGTGTTTGAGGCACAAATATAACTATTGGCTAGATTTAAAAAAAAATTGAATATTTTCCCATGTGGTTAAAGACTATGTACACCTTTTGGGGGCAATTTTTTTTATTGCATTTTACCCATTTTGAGCAAAAAATAATTTTTAAAGTTGGTCTTCATTACTTATTTTTTTTCTGTACAGGGCTGAGATGCTCTAAGGCCTCTTTCACACAAGCATCTACGGTTAAGGTCCGGATGCGTTGCGGCAAACCTGCGCGAGTAGTCACCCAATTGCAGTCAGTATTGACTGCGATTGCGTTCCGTTGTTCAGTTTTTATCGCACGGGTGCAATGTGTTTTGCACGCGCGTGATAAAAAACTAAATGTGGTACCCAGACCCGAACTTCTTCACAGAAGTTCAGGTTTGGGTTCAAGGTTGTGTAGATTGCTATTATTTTCCCTTATAACATGGTTATAAGGGAAAATAATAGCATTCTGAATACAGAATGCATAGTACAATAGGGCTGGAGGGGTTAAAAAAATAAATAAATAATTTAACTCCCCTTAATCCACTTGCTCGCGCAGCCAGGCATCTATTCTGTCTTCTTCTTTGAGGAATAGGACCTTTGATGACGTCACTGCACTCATCACATGGACCATCACATGATCTTTTACCATGGTGTTGGATCATGTGACGGACCATGTGATGAGCGTAGTGACGTCATCAAAGGTCCTATTCCTCAAAGAAGAAGACAGAAGAGATGCCGGCTGTGCGAACAAGTGGATTAAGGTGAGTTAAATTTTATTTTATTTTTTTAACCCCTCCAGCCCTATTGTACTATGCATTCTGTATTCAGAATGCTATTATTTTCCCTTATAACCATGTTATAAGGGAAAATAATAAAGATCGGGTCCCCATCCCGATCATCTCCTAGCAACCGTGCTTGAAAATCGCACCGCATCCACACTTGCTTGCGGATGCTTGCGATTTTCACGCAGCCCCATTTACTTCTATGGGGCCTGCGTTGCGTGAAAAACGCACAATATAGAACATGCTGCGATTTTCACGTAACGCAAAAGTGATGCGTGAAAATCACCGCTCATGTGCACAGCCCCATAGAAATGAATGGGTCCGGATTCAGTGCGGGTGCAATGCGTTCACCTCACGCATTGCACCCGCGCGGAAAACTCGCCCGTGTGAAACAGGGCCTAATAGAGAGATCTGAATTATCTCTCTGGTCTGTCACCTAGCTAATCTGACGGGCTCCTTCTCTCTGCTCCCTGACATTATAAACACTCATTATAGCTCGGTAAGAAAGTAAAAAGTAGGATTCACACAGCTAGACAAACAGTTAACTTAACTTAATATTTTTAATGAAGACCAATTGAAAAATTATTTTTAGCCCAAAATAAGTAATTGATGCAATCATAAACATTTTTTGCCTCCAAAGGTGCACATAGCTTATAAGGCCTTATGGCCTGACAAACCAAAACTTTGCCCTTTCTGTTTGGCAAAACATTACTAAAACACACCATCCCAACCATAAAGCATGGTCATGGCATCATTATGCTGTGAGGAAGGAATCTACTCATAATGAGTGCTCTGAGTTGTTTATTAGCTTTATTCATTTCAGCACTGGGGAGGAGAGGAGACTTGAATTACTGCGACACTTTACTTTCTCCCTTCTAGTTTCAGCTGCAGAGAGACATAGCTACTAATGTCCTGTGATTTTAGCAGCCTCAGCACTGGATAAAGTAGACAGCCTCTGTTCTGTGAGAGTAGTGTGACTTCAGGAGCATGCTGACAGAGAAGAGGAAAGGCAAGAGCAATGTGAGCTGTCAGGCCTGCCCAGCTGAGCTGTATCTGGATCATGGCAGATAATGATAACTTTCTATCAGTGAATTAGAAGCGAATAGAGGTCTTCTGCATAAACCGCAAAGGCAATAAATACATCTGCAGCTCAGTCTGGCTGACTAACTCAGTTATGTATAGTTAACTGCGTGTCTCAGACCCCTGCTTGTTTTGTCACGGCGTGATTTATCATGGGCCAACAGCATAATTGCCAAGAGATGGAAGGAGATGAAAATGCTTCTCATTTCTAGGGGTTATGACCGCCTCTGCAGCACAGATATGAGGTGGCTGGGACGGGAGCTGTTGCGCATGTGCGCTCCCATGGTCCTGCCCACCATAGAGGTTGGTGCTTTTTCCTGTAGTGTGCAAGCACGACCACCTCTGCGGGATTTATCTCTAGCAAGACATGGCACATGATTTATTATTTCTGTATAAAGGTGTTTACAAAAGACCAGGAGACATTCATTATGTGCGGAGGTAAAGAGATTTACACATCCATAGAGGAAAGGATTCTTTACAGTTAGAGAAGTGAAATTATGGTAATTATGGCAGATACGATGTCAGCATGTAGAACAGCGCTAGATGCTTATCTAATAGCAATGGCATTGAGGGTTATAATGGATGATATATAACTGATCTGAGAAAGCTTGTACCTGTGTCTTCTTTTCAACCTGTAACTATGTAAGTACACATCTGTTAGCAGTCGCTCTGGGAAAAATCAAAGATAAAATACTTCTGCAAGCTGCAGTATTTTGTCCCTCAAAATGCCTGTATTCACACCGGAACCCATTATAGTGAATGGGATCCAGCAGTGTCCCTCATGTGCTGCATTTGGCAACTCTGATATTATGGTCCTATGCTGGAATACCAGCATTGCAGCGCAGAAGTGCTTTCAGTTGCTTTATTGAATAGTTTAGTTGGTTCCTACACCCACCCGATTCTTCCATCCTTTCAAACTGCTATCCTCGTTCCCACACTTGGAGAATATTTCCTAGGTTCTTCTCCGCGATTTTGTTTATGTCTCCCTTGTCTTTGTGCTTCCTCCTTCAGTTGTTTTATAGATGCCCTTGTCCAGCTATTTCCTGCTTTGCACTTCGAGGCTGAAAAGATTATATTTTCTAAGCATTTATTAAAGTTAAATAATAACACTGTGGCATCTGATCGGAGTCTTCAAAGTTCAGTCAATGGGTGGAACTCCCAGCCTCCATTATGGGGGAACTTCCTGTCCTGTAGGTGAACTTTCACTCTGCGGCCAAAAGAAACACTAGAGCCTTTAAAGGGTTATAACTGGACTTCTTCCTTTATTATAGGGAAGAACTGTTACATTGAAACTAAAAAATATCAAGTTTGAAGTCAAGACCAGAGCATCAACCGTGTCCTATGCAGTTTCTACAGAGGAGGAAATCTTTTCTGTTGCCAAGGAAATTCTCAAGGCGGAAATTGATTTGGCTTCACCAGAACCTCTTTGGCTCAGATTGATGGGTAATTCAAGACTATGAAGCTCACTTAGAATGAACAGATGTAATAGAGTACATATTAAGAATTAAACCTACTGTCTATAGAGAATGCACACATAGTTATACTTGCTGCATGTTTAATAGACTTGTAAACTGAGACTGGAACTGAGACTCATAAAGATGCAGGTGATATTTCAACAAGTTCCATCTCGCCATTACTAAGGCTAGATGAGATTAATCCCCAATCGGGAAACAGCGAAGCGAGCTGGTGCTCGCTGTTTTCGTAGGTCCCATTGTAGTGCACAGGGGCTACTAAAACAGAATAACAAAGCAAACGATACGGTTTCCGAGTTGGGAAAACAGCATTGCTTCTCTATAGCTCTAAAGCACTCCAATGGGAGCTAGAGAAACTGAGTGCCAGCCCGCTGTGCTATTTCCCAGCCAGTTTGTGCCTTAACGGCAAGATGGGCAACCTCTTTAATTTATCCTTCTTCCCCGGTTTGTAACGATTGTGTTGATCTTTGCTGTTTGAAATCACCATTTTTTTACATTCACGCTTTGCATCTTATGGCTGTAATTGTCTGCGTCGGACACTGGTTCCTTGGGCCCACCTGAGATGCTGCCCCTCTATGCAGAACAGGTCAATTCTTAATTTGAATTTGAATCAACCCCATGGTAAGTGATTGTTCTAAATAGGGTAGGCTTTCGGGGCCCATTTGTGTGTCAGGATATGCACCAAACGGAGGATCCTCTGTTACGCCAATGTGTTAATGCAAACCTATTGACTATTTTTAACTGGTTCAAACAACTAAACAAAGAAAAAACAAAAAGGCTGCACATCACCAAGTAAAAAAATACTTATTTTATTAGGCAACACACAAAAAAGTTAAAAACATTGTATACAATAAAGACCTTGTGCAGGACAAAAATGATAGAACCAATGCACAACATGTGCACGCCCAGTCCTACATATGGATAAATGTACAATAATTGTACATGTAATTTAATTGTTAATTGTGCTATGCTTGGTCTACACTGCATATCACTAGACTAGCTTAGTTTTCTTCTCCAGGATTGGTGCACATAATCCCCAAACCTACTCTACGAATCTAGTGGCTTGATGTGCTATAACAAAATAGGCTCCATGTCTGTCTTCATAAAATCACCAGAGCTGAAGAGATCATAAATCTCCATGACCCCAATGCTGGTCAACACAGAATAGACAAATTGCCTGATTAGATGCAGAGGTGATTAGATATGCAACTGCTCATCTTTTCACTCTTATTAGTAGAAAAAAAAAACTTCCCCCCTACAATCGCTTGCCCAAACCAATAAGATGGGTGATAACATGAATAAAAGTCCATGAATCCCTTCCTGGAGTGACTGGGGGCTGTACAGCTGAAAGAACAGTAGTGCTGCATTCACATCTGCCTTGTGAACTTTGGCAATTTGTTCCAACAGAACAGTGTGCACCATTGGATCACCATTGCCTATAATGGGTTCTGGAGGGGATTCGTCCGCTTTCCGGCATATATGACGGCTATCGGTCAGACAAAAAAATGCTGCGTGTAGTATAATGGGATCTGGCTGCTTTCTGGCATATATGTATTTTTTTGTCCAGCTGAAAGCCGACATACATGCCGGATACAGTGTCCGGAACAGAGGGCTGGATTTCACAACGCGGATGTGAACCCAGTAGGGATGAGCGAATCGACCGATTCACATAAAACTTCATTTCAATACTGTACGGAGCGAGCGCCCACTTGCAACCGAAACCGAGTTCAGGAAATGTTTTTTTACAGTAGAAATCAATTTATTAAGTTAGCAGGCGAAGTCTCGCGACACTTCGCGAAGTAATAACTCATCGGAGCCAATACATTCTAATACTGTACGGAGCGCTCGCTCCGTACAGTATTGAAACAAAGTTTTATGCGAATCGACTTTATGCGAAGTCCATTCGCTCATCCCTAGAACCCAGTCTAAAAGGCTGTGATCAGTCTCAAATGTTCTACACCTAGAATAAGCCTGGTATTGTGTGAAAGTAAAGATTTTGGACTAAGAACAGATCCCTCTCTCTAGCTGCGGCAAGCCTTTAAAGTCATGATGTATTAGGGTACTTTCACAATTGCGTTGCCGGATCCGGAAATCCGTGTGCAAACGGATACCATTTGTATCCGGATGCAGATCAGTTTGACAAATGCATTGAAATACCGGATCCGTCTTTCCGGTGTCATCTGGAAAAACGGATCCGGTATTTATCTTTTTCAAATTTTTAAAGGTCTGCGCATGTGCAGACCGGAAAACCGGATCCGTTTTTCCAGAACACTTGGTAACGGATCCGGCACTAATACATTTTTTAATGGAAAATAATGCCGGATCCGGCATTCCAGCAAGTGTTCCGGAATTTTGGCCGGAGAAAATACCGCAGCATGCTGCAGTATTTTCTCCGGCCAAATACCGTAAAAGTGACTGAACTGAAGACATCCTGATGCATACTGAACGGATTACTCTCCATTCAGAATGCATTAGGACAAAACTGAAGTGTGTTTTTCTGGTATTGAGCCCCTAGGACGGAACTCAATACCTAAAAACTTTAACACTAGTGTGAAAGTAGCCTTACAGATGTTCTTTTACTAGATTATTATTAATTTTACTATTGTTATTAGGCGTAAGAATTTCTGGATTTCTATCGGAGAATGAGCGAAAACATCAGAAAAGTATCACTAGTTTCTTAAGCAAAGCTATGAAGAGTAAATGCTCAGAAATGGCAGACAAATCTGACCAAGCAACTCCGGCTCCGGCCCCACAGAGAGAAAGTTTCTTCAATCAGAAACGTGCTGCTAGACAACAAGGACTGGAGCAAGGGTCCACAAGCAACGCAAGCACAAGCAGTGAGCAGAATGTGACGAGTGCTCCAATTGAACAGCAGAAGGACGTTACTGAGGTTGACCAGATTTGTGAAGAACCTGATTTCACGTGCCCTATTTGCATGATGAAACAGAGCGATTGGGATCTGGAGGCATTTAATAAACATATTGATCAATGTTTGTGCAAATCTCCTCCTTCTGATAACCTTGAAATGACGAAATGTGAAGACGTACTTGCTGCAAGTAATAATAAAGCCCAAAAAAATAATGAAGGCTTCTCTGATGACCTCAGGAAAGATGTCCATATAAAGAATCTTAAAAACAAAATGGTGACTGTCCCACCATCTGATGACTTGGACGACTTTGTCATTGATAAAAACACAACGCGTGCTATCCATGACCAAGAAGTACCGATAAACCCCTGCAAAGATGAAATTATTTGTAAGAACCCTACGGAAAACCATCAAATAGAAAGGGATGTAACCCTTAAAACCACTGATGAGAGTAAAGCCCCATCAGCACCAAGTTCATCAGTGTGTCATGAGGAAACCATATTCATCTGCCCAGTATGCAACATACGGCAAGATACCTCAAACCTAGCTGTGTTTAATAGACATGTTGATGTGTGCCTCAATAAAGGGATTCTAGAAGAGCTCCAGGAACATACCAACCAGGATCCAAGACGTCCCATCAAAACCAATCTTCAAAATGGTGAGTGGTGCATTAAGTTGACTGCTCGTGGTGTTTAACTTTATAATGTGCCAATGTGAGCCAGTAGTCCTTGTACTCTGAAGCCATGTGCTCCCCCCCCCTCTCTCGCCTATCACTGATTGACAGATTTCTCATTATTACTGTGCATAGGGAGAAAGCTGTCAATCAGTGACAGCTCAGTGGGGGCTGGAAGTTTAGAAAAACAAAGGGCTCCCAAGCAGATCACTGAAAGGACTACTGGCTCACACAGCGCTTAGCTCACGTGGCAGCTGGTAAACTATGATTTTATGAAAACTACTGCAAGAAAACAAGTGGCACGCTGCCACAATCTGGGTGTCTGTCACTACTCTTTGCTGTCCTGAGGTAGGGTAGTATAAAACCTGGCGACAGATTCCCTCTGAGGCTCAAATGCATTGAAATAGAAATTCAAGAATAGACACCAGCATCGCCATCACTGGAACATAGAAGTTGATTTTCATATTGCTCGCGGTGCATGTGCCCCCTTTAAAATGTTAACCCCTACATATTAAAGGGGTTGTCCGAGATTTTGATGTTGATGGCAAATCCTCAGGATAGGTTATCAATATCTGATTGGCTAAGTATGACTCATGGAACCCCCACCGATCAGCTGGTTGAAGAGACCACGGTGTTCCGGTGAGTGCTTCAACCTCCTTCCTAAGCCAGTGACATCACATTCATTGGTCACGTGGCCTAGCCACAGCTCAAGTGCAATGCCAAGCACAGCTTGTATACAGTGGACAGTGCTGTGCTCAGTAAGCTGTGAGGAGGCTGCAGTGCTCATGGGAGCACTGCGGCCTCTTCAAACTGCTGATCAGTGGGGGTGCCAGGAGTTGGACCCCCACCGATTAGATATTGATGACTTGTCCTGAGGATAGGCCATCAATATCAAAGTCTTTAGAATAATCCACCACTGGCCGGATCCAGAAATGTGCTCTGAGGGACTGCCCCCTGTCATGGCTGTGGATGGGAAAATACTGTAGTTCTCCTAGATGAGGTGGACTATAACCAGAAGCTTATAGGGCCCATGGGCCCAAATATTGAGTTGCATTCAATGTACTGCTCTAACACTATTAGCATTTTAGAATATCCATGCTCCTGTAACCCATTAGCTCGCGGTCGACATTACACTGCTGTTATTCATGTTTTTTTGCTCCGCCATCAGGAGTCACCGCAGTATTAGGCTTGGTGAGCAGATCCTGAAAGTCTCGGGAGCCTTCGGTGACCTTTGGCTGCGCCTTTTCTGCTGTAGGTGAATGATCCATTAGGAGCACTAGCTGTAAACATGGCACGGCGCCCGGCATACACAGACAAAGGTTGTGTGGAAAAATAACAAATCCTGCCAGGACTTTTCTCCTTAAATAAAACTTTTACTGACGGCTAGAAGTTTACTGCACAGCTAGTAAGTTTCACATTCTGCAGTCAGGGGTAGGAAAGACGACAGCGTTATTCTCAGCATATATTACGTATATTGTCCTACTTGGGTTTATATGTACTGTACATATACAGTGTAGCCACGTGTAATTTACATTAGTGGGCACATTATTTGTGTTACATGAAGAAGGAAGTCCATTACCTTCTACCAGCTGATTTATCATTCGTCTTTCAGAAAACTTTACTCAACAAGTGTCCCCTGCTTGATTATAAAGTATAGTACACAATGCCAGTCTGCTGCATCAAAAGCTTAAGAGATATTGTCTTGTGTAAGAAAGGTGCTTGACTTCTAGATTCAAAACAGGATCATTTAGCTCCTTTTTCTAAACTACTGGGGCAGCATTAGCTGCAAACTGTGAACCTGTATGGCAGCGATCAATCGCATTATCCATCGTTTGTGCCCATACTGAGGGAGTCATATCTACATGTAAATGCATCTACAATATCACCTCCGCTCAGGTAATTATTGGAAATAAAGAGTTTGTTCCCGATAATTGCCTTTGCATTTACCTGTGTAAGGTTAGTTTCACACTGCCGTTCACCGCTGGACCCTATTGAGTATAATGGGATCCGTCTGGGATCTGGCCCGTCTCCAGCACGAGTGCCGGGTTTCAGCTGCTCCAGTGCAAGTGTAAAACTAGCCTAAAAGGGCCTCAAAGGGTTTCAACACCCTGCAACCCTGCTGATCAGCGATGTCTCTTTATAGTGTAGTGGACAGACCTGGTTACTGCAGCGCTGCTCCCATTTGCTTCGCTGGCCCTGTAGCTCTGTTGCAGTTACCAGCTCTGTCCACTACACAATGAACGGCGCTGTGTAGTTCCAGGGCAAGAGCTACTGCTGAATGGCTGAGGGCTGTCAAACCCCTGCCGGTCACATATTGAGTATAGGCCATCAATAGTAAAATCCTTCACATCCTCTCTGAGGTTCTTATCCTTTATGCAGCAATGTTGAACAGCCCCCCATATTGTTTTTTTTTTTTTCCCTTGCTGCAGTTTAGGTGCCCACGTCTGTAGAACATTTCATTGCATTTCAGCAGCACATCTTCCTCCACACATCATATAGTAAAAGACATAACTGCGTTGTAAGAAAGGACACGATGGATGTTCAGAGTCAGGAAGAACGCATGGATATAAAGCTTAGTGACCGCTTTTTGTCATTAATTGCCATCTTCCTGTAAATGGAAATTGCTGCCGTGTCTTGATCAATAATTGTCTGAACAGTTACCTTTCAGTTGGCCTTTGGTTCACAGACAAATGCTTTTCAACGAATATTTGTCATTTGTAGAGCAGCATTTTGCTTTAGTTGTGCTTTTACTGTGTTGCCCCTCCTAGAAACTTGTGAATCAGGTCCAGCTGGGTGTCGGTAGTCCTCTTGTCGGAACGGCGTGTCCCTATACAGTCTGACTCTGGCAGCACTGATTGAACAATGTCAGACTGAGACTATTTATTCATAATTTGCCAGGAGGAATAACAGAGTAAAGCTGCCCCACAATTGTTATTTAATAAGAAATGGACATGGTGACAGGGATACATCATCTGTAAACCTAAAGGAAAGCTACTATCTCTACTTTATAACTACATTCCTCAGATATAATCTGCACAAATGGTTAAATAACTTTATATAAAAAATGACTTGTGCTGATCCGGGGTCACATGACTTTCTTCCTCATTCATGTTTAACGGAGAATACGTTTCATTTTTGGAGCCACTAAAGGTAGAACTGTCGTATGTTGGAATCGGACCCTCTGCATGGAGTTTGTATGTTCTCCCCATGTTTGCGTGGTTTTGCTCCGGGTACTCCACATAAATAATAAAGATAATAATGTTGATTTGGCCATCATGTAGGAGCGAATTTGGCATCTGTATCACATTATCCCAAATACACTAGGATTGATTGAAAATACAGTGGTATATGCAAAGAAAATGCAGCGTGTTCCATTGGATCGCACATATCGCGAATACAGGGGCCAAGCCAGCACAGCTTGGCTATTTTCGTAACTCCAGAATGCTGGAATCTCTGTGTGGATACAGCAGATCGGTCATCCCACCAGGCAATCAGAGGTCAGGGGCCCTGTGCTCTCAGGATAGGTAGGTGTCCACACCACATGGACCTGGTGTCATGCCATTCATGTCTTTGGTGGAAAAACCCCTTTAAGGCTCTTCTGACACTTGTAATGTTTGCACTGTGGCAACTGTGATACATGCTGCTTCAGATATGTTCTTTAAAGAGGACCTGTAACAGCTACATGCATTCCCCATGTAATAACAATTCTGAATCATCTATTCTTATGGCTCTATGTCGTGCCGTTCCTTTATTATTTCTACTAGAGGTTATAAATTAATTGCTAGCAGTCTGCAGTAAGGGTACAGAGGGGAGGTAACCAGTTGGGGGGTGTGTACCTGCAGAGTCTCACTCTATCCAATCAGTGCTGCCATGTTCAGACTGTGCAGGTACACCCCCCCAACTGGTTACCTCCCCTCTGTACCCTTACTGCAGACTGCTAACAATTCATTTATAACTTCTAGTACAAATAATAAAGGAATGGCACAACATAGAGCCATAAGAATAGATGCTACAGAATTGTTATTACACGGGGAATGCATGAAGCTATTAAAACAGGCCTTTCAGAAGTGGGAAAGGTCCTCTTTAAAGGCTGACCTCATAAACACACATTTTAAGCCATATTCTTATCAGTTTGACAAGAGTTTAACGTTAAAGAAGACCTTTCACCGATCTGGACATTATTAAATAGATAGCTGGTTGTGTAGGGCATACTGAAGTCATGTTACAGCACTTACTATTTTTTGTTTGCGTTGCTCCATTCACCCGCTGTGCACCCCATTCTAATAACAACCAATTGAAAAAACTTATTTTTAGCCCAGAATAAGAAAAATATAATCGTTAATAACTGCCCCGAATGTATCCATAGCCTTTAAGGACTAATTCTTCCATTTGATACCCCTTTTTTTTTTTTTTAACAGGGACCACGGTCAGGGGGAATGCTGGGAATAAATCCACTGCTCGAACTAAACGGTAGGTTTCATCATTATTAGGTTGGAGCATGAACAGCCTGTTACTGTGTTCGCCCCAGGAATGTGATACATAAACTTTTCCTTATGTTATCACCATCAATCATAAGTCCTCTCTGATTGTCACATTCAGAAGTCAAAAAATGTGATGCTGCACATCTATTAGTTTCTTGCACTCATCAGTCAACATTGAGATGGGGATATTTACTTGCATCTGGGTCACATACAGTTTTGTCTGAAGATATGAGCATGTATGCATTCTGCACATCTTAATTTTAAAGGGGTTGTCCGAGACCCCTAGAAAGTAAGATACTACTGGGACAGGTTTTAGAACAGTAGAAGAAAAGGACAACTACCGAGACTCACACTGTTGAAGTGCCTCGGCTCCCGTCCCCATCACCCTGCACATGTCTCCGCTGAGGCAGCGGTCATAGAAATGCAGGATGTTATCACATGCCGTCTGGTGGAGATGGGAGCCATGGCCATGGAATCAAAAGGTAAGCCCTTTTCAGGAGGTGTACATTTATGATTCTTTGGGTCAGACTGTTGACCACATTTTTTCTACTAAACATTAATAATGCAGAATTGCATGAAGGTGTCATGAATGTAAAGTGCCAGGTGGTATTTTCGTGCCAGTGGTCTACTCTAGAAAATATATGGGCTTGTGAGTATATGATTAGGTTTTATTTTAGAATGATTGTTTTTAAGTTGTGTCTTTTTATTAAAGTTTTTAAAGTCTTTTATAACAAACAAAAAAAACACCCCCCAAAATAACAGTTATCTGGAAGGTGCACAAAATCTGTCCAAAAAGTCCATCTAGTTCCACTCCCATCCCCGTTATCTTAGAATTATATGTGAAAATTGCCCCAAAACCCCAAGGGTTAAAGGTTTTGTTTTTCAAGTTCAGGGCTACTGCTGTTCTGCTGCCCTCAATTTCTGGATCTTTACGGGAGCAGGGATTTGTATCTTGATTGATAGCACAAGGAAGAGGTTCTCTGATGACAACATTGTGTCACTTGCTTGTGTGTAAGTATTAGCGACTTCGGGGCAGACAGACGCTGCTGCGAGGAGCCAGTGATAGAGATGTGTGGTGCGCAATCCCTAGAGTTCTTCCACACAGATGGAAGTGAGGTTGCTAGAACGGGAACTGGCATATACTGATGTGTACTTTGGCAATCCGGTCCATTACAGATGCAGGATCTCTTACTTTCGTTGTGCAAGTGCAGCCATCGCTGGTAGTTTGCAGTAGGGGCTGCAGCGTCTGACAACAGGCAGCGTATAAACATGTAGAAGCATGGAAGGAACCATTTTACCATATATTATACATGCTGTGACCCATTGAAGGGTGAAACTGAGCATGTGCGGCCATCTCGGTGAGCCGGGCAAAGAAATAGGAAAACAAAACAGCAGGTGGCGCTATACAGATAGCTTTTATTGAAAAACTCTGTGGCTATACTACATTTTTAATTACATGCAATTACAAAAAAATTCTGATCCAGGTGCTGGTTTCAAAACCGTTCAAATATTTTTTGAGGGAAAACCCCTTTAAATAAATTTCTATAGACCGTTGCTACAGCAGATGTAGAGGCAGAAGTCTTTAATGCCATCCTCAAGTATGAATGTAGATATGTTTACTCACTTTTTTTCCCCAACAGACCAAGAGCAATGCAGCAGAACCCAGCTTCTAAGAAACCCAAGACTAACCGCTCCAGTCTTACCATCGATGCCTTTTTTAAATAATATTGAACAATTGGACATCCGCAGCACAATGAATAAAATATCACATGGTTGGATCATTAAAATAGAGAAGACCCATAGAAGACCACAGATGGTTTACCTACCTCAGGATGGGACTGTTGCACTGCCGATGCCCAAGACTGTGGGAGTTGGTTTGTGGGATATATTGGTGCACATCGGTGTAAACGAATCTGTTCTGGCATCATAAAGACCATTCCACTCTTCTGGTTCCTATACGGACGCCTAATAGAATCATTATTTATTCGCATTTTCTTTCTCATATAAGTTATTTTAATTGTGGAAGTTTTTGTAATTTTGATATTGTATTTTTGATAATTAAGAAAAAAGAATATTTTTACGCGCAATGTTTGACCATGGCAATATTTTTCTGCCTGCAGCAAAATAATTTTATTCTACTTTCTTTTCTTTTTCTTTTTTTTATTTTTTTTGTGGGGGTGGAATTTACAAATTTAGAAGATGACCCTAGAGAGGATGACTCTTTAGTTTCACCAGAGCTTGTGAAGGAACAGTTTACAAAGTAATTCTTCAATCTTACTAAAGCTCTGGCCATCTAAACAGCTTGTGGACAGTTGTGACGTTGTTATAGGGAAAAAAAAGCAGCATATATTTTTTTTTCGAATCCAGGAATCGTGTATATTCTATGATAGTTATGATCACGCGTCTTTTGGGTTGCACTTGAAGTTATTATTATTTATTTTTTTCAGCTGCACAAGGTACCCCTTTGATAACCGCACCTAGACCTCCATAGATTATTTATTTGCGGTCATATTTTAATGCTATGTATTTATCATATTTATAGAATAAAACAAAATGTGAGTTTATCTGTTTGTGCAAATTTGATGATATTTGTTATTTTTATATTAAATTGCCAAGTTTCACAATATGTATTGTTGTGGTGATTTTTCTGGTTGGCTTCGGATTATTTGGTCCAGCTTTAAAGTTCTCTGCCGCAGGTCAATATACACTACTCACAAAAAGTTAGGGATGTTTGGCTTTCGGGTGAAATTTATGGAAAACGTAAAACGTTCATGCAACAGTGATATTATATCATGAAAGTAGAAGCATGCAATGGTGATTTCCTCATCTTAAACAAAAGCCAACACCAGGGGTGTGTATACAACCACAAAGATATCAGTGTCTCAATAACTTGTCATGTGGCCTTGAGCATCAATTACAGCTTGACAACGACGTCTCATGCTGTTCACAAGTCGAATTATTGTCTGCTGAGGCATGGCATCCCACTCTTCTTGAACGGCGACCCTCAGGTCATATAGGTTCTGGAGTGCAGAGTTATAAGCTTCTGTACCCCAGTGACTCAGCTGATCCCATTGGTTTTCAAGGGGATTCAGATCTGGAGAAAGTGCAGGCCACTCTATTTGAGGTACCCCAGTCTCCAGCTGCCATTCCCTAATGATGCGACCTCGATGAGTTGGCGCATTGTCGTCCATGAAGATGAAATTAGGCCTGTGTTGTTCACGCAGAAGCACAATGACTGGATTGATGTTATTCAAGTAGTATGGGCTTGTCACTGTAACATTCACAAAGTGTAGGGCAGTTCTGTATTGACTAGACACCCTGGAACACCACCAAAGCAAACCGTGGCTGATGCATAGTGCTCTCCTTGACGTCTCCAACATCGTTGGCGGACGTCATTTACGCTCAGCGTGAATCGACTTTCATCAGCGAACTGAGGACCACTGGTCCCTGGTCCAGCATAGATGCTTCCTGGCCCATGCAAGACGATGACTCCTGTGCCTGGTGGTGTGGTCAGGTTCTTGCAGTCTAGCACGCAGACCACGCTGATATAAACAGTTTTGAATGGTCTGATGTGACACTTGGGTGCCTCTCACCTTTCTTAAATGTGCCTGGAATTGTTTGGCATTCATCATCTGCAGGGCATTGTTCACAATGAAGCGGTCATCAGTGTGGCATGTGGCCAAAGGACGTCCACTTCTATGCCTTTCTGTGACTCTTCCAGTCTCTCTGTAGCGCTGTTGCAACCTGCTAATGACACTCTAAGCTCAGTGTCCACTTCCATCTGAGAACATCCTGCTTGAAGCCTTGCAATGCCAAGGTACTGTTGATCAATTGTTGGGTGTCGTCTTGGTCTCATGATGTCAGAAATACTAATTATTAGGGTTGTCCCGATACTAGTATCGGTATCGGGACCGATTCCGAGTTTTCTCGGCGGTACTCAGCCGCCGATACCCCGCCCCGATACATAAATAGAATACTTTTTTTTTTTCCCGCAATGAATATTTTTGCGGCCCGGCAAAGATGCAGCATCGGGAGAGAGGAGGGGCTGGAGTCCGTAACTATGGGCGGGGCCCGGTGCAGTCACTGTACTCTTACATCGGGCCCCGCCGCTCACCAAAGTATTTATAAACGTGAATCCTTATCCTGTTATTAAGTTGAACTAACGCTGCCCTCTCCCATGTTCCCATGTTCCCCTGTATCCCCCTGTAAGCTTCAATAGCAGGCAGAGCAGACGGCAGCAGTAACGTCACTCACTGACGTAGAGCGCCTGCTCCGCCCACTTTATGAATGAAGCAGGCGGAGCAGACGCGCGACGTCAGTGAGTGACGTTACTGGTGCCGTCCGCTCTGCCTGCTATGGAAGCTTAAGTAAGTGCTGTGGGGATACAGGGGGATACAGGGGAACATGGGAGAGGGCAGCGTTAGTTCAACTTAATAACAGGATAAGGATTCACGTTTATAAATACTTCGGTGAGCGGCGGGGCCCGGTGTATTGGGGGACACTGTTATGAGGGGGATCTGTGGATGACATATAGCAGTGTCATCCACAGATCCTCCCCATAACAGTTCCATCCACAGATCCCCTATAACAGCACCATCCACAGATCCCCCACCAAATAACAATGCCATCCTCAGATCCCCCCACCCCATAACAATGCCATCCACAGATATCCCACCCCATAGCAGTACCATCCACAGATCCCCATAACAGTGCCATCCACAAATCCCCATAACAGTGCCATCCACAGATCCCCCATAACAGTGCCATCCACAGATCCCCCATAACAGTGCCATCCACAGATCCCCATAAGTGCCATCCACAGATCCCCATAACAGTGCCATCCACAGATCCCCCATAACAGCACCATCCACAGATCCCCATAACAGCGCCATCCACAGATCCCCCATAACAGTGCCATCCACAGATCCCCCATAACAGTGCCATCCACAGATCCCCCATAACAGTGCCATCCACAGATCCCCCATAACAGTGCCATCCACAGATCCCCCATAACAGTGCCATCCACAGATCCCCCATAACAGTGCCATCCACAGATCCCCCATAACAGTGCCATCCACAGATCCCCATAACAGTGCCATCCACAGATCCCCCATAACAGTGCCATCCACAGATCCCCCATAACAGCGCCATCCACAGATCCCCCATAACAGTGCCATCCACAGATCCCCCATAACAGTGCCATCCACAGATCCCCCATAACAGTGCCATCCACAGATCCCCCATAACAGTGCCATCCACAGGTCCCCCATAACAGTGCCATCCACAGATCCCCCACATGACAGTGCGTCATCCACAGATCCACAGATCCCCTAAAACGGTCACATGACATTTAAAAAAAGTATCGGTATTCGGTATCGGTGACTACTTGAAAAAAAGTATCGGTACTTGTACTCGGTCCTAAAAAAGTGGTATCGGGACAACCCTACTAATTATAATTGAACCAGGAAATTTATTGGGCAATTCATGAATCAAACACCTGTTTTTGACATTAGGCTCTGTGTTAGAGAACAGCAAGTTGTGCAAAAAGTACTGAAACATTGAACAGTTGGACATGTGCATTCAAAAGTTTAGAGAAGGTCACATTAAGTTCACCTGTAAAGGTTAGAGTGCATTTTAGGTTCATCCTGAAATTTCACCCACAAGCCAAATATCCCTAACTTTTTATGAATAGTGTATATCATGAGTATAAATGTATATTCTGTAATATTTGGGCAGCACAGTGGCTCTGTGGTACTGGTTCCTTGCAGGGTATGGTCCTAGGTTCCAGCCCTTCCAAGGACAACATCTGCATGGAGTTTGGATCTTCTCCCCATGTTTGTATGAGTTTTCTCTGGGTACTCCTGTTTCCTCCCACACTCCAAAGACATACTGATAGGAAATTTAGATTCCTGGGGACAGTGAGTGACGATGATGTCTGTAAAGTGCTGCAGAATACAGGTGCATCTCAATAAATTATAATATTGTAAATGTTAATTTATTTCAGTAATTCAATTCAAAAAGTGAAACTCATATATTATATAGATTTATTACACACCAGAGCGATCTATTTAAAGCGTTTTTTTTTTTTTTTTAATGTTGATGATTATGGCTTACAGCTAATAAAAACCAAAAGTCAGTATCTCAGAAAATTAGAATATTATATAAGACCAATTAAAATAAATTTTTAATACTTTTCAGTAGGCCGACATCTCTGTATGTCCAGTATATGCATTCAATACTTGGTCGGGGCTGCTTTTGCATGAATTACTGCATCAATGCGGCATGGCATGGAGGTGATCAGCTTGTGGCACTGCTGAGCTGCCCAGGTTGCTTTGATAGCGACCTTCAGCTCGTCTGCATTGTTGGGTCTGGTGTCTCTCATCTTCCTCTTGACAATACTCCATAGATTCTCCATGTGGTTTAGGTCAGGTGAATTTGCCGGCCAAGCACAGTGATACCGTGGGTTATTACACCAGGAAATGGTACTTGACAATCCTTTCAAGGCTGTGGTTATCCCTGTTGCTTGCATTTTGAAATGCTGTCTCATATTTGGGTTATTTTGCTTTGAAATGGGAGGACTTTTATGCAGGTGCAGCTAGCAATTGTGTTTGTAATAGATATATGGAGGACATAACCTGATCGGCATTTCTGCTAGCAAATCAAATCTGCTAGCAATTAAAACTGGTATATAGGAAAACTGATTTAGTTGCCCATAGCATGTCAGTATCCGTAATTGGGGAAGAGTCGTAAAAAATGGTGTAAAATAGAACTAGCTTAGTTGCTCATAGCAACCGATCAGATTCCTCCTTTCATTTTCCAAAGGAGCTGTGAAAAATGATAGGTAGAATTTGATCGATAATGGGCAACTAAGCCAGTTTTCCTTTATACCAGTTTGATAAACCTCCCCCAAAGGATATATTAAACAGATCAGTTCTACAGTTCCATTGTAAAAAAAAAAAAAAAAGTCCATTAACGTAACGTATATATATTTTTTTGCTAGTTTGTAATGTAGCTCACTTTTGCAGTTTTTTTTTTAAACTCCCAATGTATATGTGTGGGACCAAAACATGATATGAACACAGCCTTAGGCTACATTCATACGACCGTAGTGTTTTGCAGATCCGCAAAACACTGATACCGGCCCATGTGCGTTTGTAATTTGTAGACAGCATATGGCCGCCGCTATCCTAGAAAATGCCTATTCTTGTCTGCAATTGCGGACAAGAATAGGACATGTTCTATATTTTTGGGGGCCGCGGAATGGAACTACGGATGTGGACTGTCCGCTTCTTTTGCGGCCCCATTGAAATGAATGGATCTGCACCTGTTCTGCAAAATTGCGGAATGGATGCAGATTCATTCATGCGGTGGTGTGAATGCACCCTTATGGGCATACAGTCATTGCTTCCCCTCAGGTGAAGCTCTGCCCAGGCTGTCCTCATATTAAGTGGCAACCATAGAAGATGCTTGATGTATAGCTGCCTCACATTCTGTGGGGACACTTTCACAGAAAATGGTTCCCTGCTGGTCTCAGCAGGTTCTGTAGGAAGGGGAGGTATATTTCCTCTTCATCCCCTTTCTCAGAAGACATTACAAAGAATACACATGTGGGTGCTTGGAAAGGGCCATGAAATAAGTGAACCCCACTCAGGCTGAGAACATAAGGTGAAGAGGTATCAGTTTCTGTGGGGTTATCCATGCAGAAGTGATTTCCCCGCTGTTTTCTGTGGAAAGGAAGAGGAGGTATATACCGTCTATCCCAGAGAGATATGGTTGACAGAATAGACGTAGAGCACAGGCCAGGCCATATGTAAATCTCTCTCAGCTCAGACTATGAGGAGAGTGGACCAGGAAACATGTGCCAAATGGACCATTTTTCCCACACAAAGGGCTCATTCAGACGGAAGAAAAGTGCCCCATAGATGTGAATGGGACAGCATCTTATCCGCAAAAAAACGGATCCGCATTTTTTCGGATAAGATGCTGTCCCATTTACATCTATGGGGCACTTTTCTTCCATTGCACGGCTCAGCAAAACAATTAAACCTGTCCTATACTTGTAGTAATAGGAAAATGAGCGAGCACTCATACACTTGGCAACCAAATTGACATGTGCAGAAAATATTTATTAAATCCCCATAAAATACAAGTAATAAAATTTATAAGAACAATGTAGCAATAATATACAACATTACAGTCACATATATTGTGGTAGATAGGATCGATACTATATTCGATAAAAATATTCGATAAATTGAATGGTAGAAAATTTAATGTTGAAATATTCGATAGAATATTCGATACCACTCAATAGTGTCGATAATTTCAATAATATATATCACACCAAAAAACTTCAAGTATATGCTGTTATTTGGGAAGAGGGGGTATTATCTTCTAGCGCTCTATCCCAATTTGGGAAACTGAATGTCACTGAAAATGTTGTAGGTGTATTCACTGGGGGCGCAATATGTTCATAAAGTGTCCACAGGAATCCTGATAATGTGAAAAGTCTCTTATAGCATATCCTTTTAAGGTCGATATGAGCTTTGGATTGAAGAAAACTTTAAATCGATGTTTGGCTTACCGTCTAGCGTCTGCTGTCTCCCTATTGCTTCAATGGAGCTTTAAATATTTGCCGGCTTATTCAGTCGCTCCATACAGCAAGCTGGTTTAAATTTCGCGGGAGTTCCAAAGATCGCAGGAGTTGCCACTCTGTTCCGCAATTTCCTTTGGTGCAGCTTTCGACGATAAGAAATTTTCTTCTGTATGGCCATACAGTATTATCGGAGGCTTTTCAATGCAGGTACATCACTTGTTTCACCATACGCGTTACGGGTAGATTCACTCTCCCTTCCTCAGTGGTCAAGGAAGGGAGAGTGAATCTACCTGTAACGCGTATGGTGAAACAAGTGATGTACCTGCATTGAAAAGCCTCCGATAATACTGTATGGCCATACAGAAGAAAATCTCTACAGTAAAGGATTAACTATTCTCATCGTCGAAAGCTGCACCAAAGGAAATTGCCGAACAGAGTGGCAACTCCCGCGATCTTTGGAACTCCCGCAAAATTTAAACCAGCTTGCTGTATGGAGCGACTGAATAAGCCGGCAAATATTTAAAGCTCCATTGAAGCAATAGGGAGACAGCAGACGCTAGACGGTAAGCCAAACATCGATTTAAAGTTTTCTTCAATCCAAAGCTCATATCGAGCTTAAAAGGATATGCTATAAGAGACTTTTCACATTATCAGGATTCCTGTGGACACTTTATGAACATATTGCGCTCCCAGTGAATACACCTACAACATTTTCAGTGACATTCAGTTTCCCAAATTGGGATAGAGCGCTAGAAGATAATACCCCCTCTTTCCCCAATAACAGCATATACTTGAAGTTTTTGGTGTGATATATATTATTGAATTTATCGACACTATTGATTGGTATCGAATATTTCAACATTGAATTTTCTACCATTCAATTTATCGAATATATTTTTATCGAATATAGTATCGATTATATCTACCACAATATATGTGACTGTAATGTTGTATATTATTGCTACATTGTTCTTATAAATTTTATTACTTGTATTTTATGGGGATTTAATAAATATTTTCTGCACATGTCAATTTGGTTGCCAAGTGTATGAGTGCTCGCTCATTTTCCTTTTACTACATTTGCCTTTAAAGAGAGGGTGGGGTGAATCCCTCTATATGAGGCCGGGTTCACACGAACGTGTGTGACCCGTGCCTGTGAAGCGGCCCGCAAATAGCTCGCCGGCCGTAGGTCAGCCGCATCGGATCGCGGACCCATTCACTTTAATGGGTCCGCGATCCGGCCGTTCCGCAAAAAGATAGGACTTGTTCTATCTTTTTGCGGAACGGAAGAACGGGACGTAACCCCAGGAGGCACTCCGTAGTGCTTCCGAGGGGTCCCGTCCTGTGCGGCCGTTCCGCGATTCCGGATTAGCGGACCCATTGAAGTGAATGGGTCCGCATCCGTGATGCGGAATTCACACGAACTGTGGCCGTGTATTGCGGCCCGCGATTTGCGGCCCGCAATACGGCCACGGATCGCACACGTTCGTGTGAACTTAGCCTGAGCTTGCAGCGCCATACCTTAACTACTTGCTAGTGAGCCACTACAACCTACCACTATTTTCTGTCCTATACTTGTCCATGAAAATCAGGACATGGCCCTATTGAAAGTCTATGGATCAGCAAAAAAAATCAGCATTTTTGCGGACAGCATACGGCTGTCTGAATGAGCCCAAAGGCAGAGATTTATCAAAATTGAAGTAAAGGGAAACTGGCTTAGTTGCCCATAGCAACCAATCAAATTCCAACTTTGCTCTTTTGGAAAAATGAAAGGTGGAATCTGATTGGTTGCTATGGACAACTAAGTCAGTTTTCCTTTACATCAGTTTTAATAAATCTACCCTAAAGACCTCAAACAGCTACACAGCCCTGAGGTAATTCAGGATTGTCTCTCCTCTTCTGGGAGTCAGACAGAGACCTAGATTCACTATCCTTGTCTCGGTTTTGTCTAGAATTTTGTTGTGTTTTTTTTTTTCGAATTTTGGTGAAAACCGTAGCATCTAGGAGAGAAATTAATTAAGAGGGGTTCAAAGGAAAATTGGTTTAGTTGCCCATAGCAAACCAATTGGATTTTACCTTTCATTTTTCAGAGCTCCTTTGGATATTGAAAGGATCAATCGGATTGGTTGCTATGGGCAACTAAACCAATTTTCCTTTACACTTCTTTTGATCAATCTCCCTTAGTGTGCCTGCATTAAGTCTGAACATGACCAGAGCAGAGGCAGGAAGCATTGTCAAGAGAGCAGAGGAGCTGAGCAGTTTAGACATTCTTTTCGGCATGCTTGACAAGGCAGTGTGACCTAAAATTTTCAAAATATTATGGCGTAAAAGTCTGAAAGAAAGTAAGACATTTAGTCACCATACAACCAGAGCCAGTGTGGTAATTCTGGCACAATTAAAGGGTAACTAAACCTTTAATGAAAAAACTAAGGGGCAGCGGTGGTGCTCCAGAGGGTTTGCACAGCTTTTTTGGTGTGTGCAGTAGAGATTCCATCTATGTCTGTCCTGACTAAGGCCTCATGCACATGACCATATCAGTTTTGCAGTTCACAAATCACAGATCCGCAAAATACGGGCCCCATTGTAAAAATGCCTATTCTTGTCCACAAAATGGACAAAAATAGGACATGTTTTATATTGTTTTGCGGGACGGACATACGGATATGGACAGCACATGGTTTGCTGTCCGCATTTTTCGCAACTCCATTGAAATGAATGGGTCCACATGCAAGGCTACATATACACATACATGTACAAGGCTCTGGAACAGCTATATAAAATAATAAAATAAATGATTGGTGTAGGCTGTGTGGAAAGGTTCCCTTTTCAAAACCATTTTTCCTAGAGGTGAGCAAAGAAAAGAGTGTTCGGGGCAAATAACAGGTTGGAAAGAGTGAAAAATAAAGAAACTTTACTCACCACCACTGATCCCCTGCCATTGCTGATCCGACACCGCGCCGGTCCCCACTGCTTTCCATTTCTGTTCCAGTTCGATATGGCAGAAAAAGCCTGTTCAGGCAATTACTGGAGCCCTTGTCTAGTGAGGTGGAAAAAGGGTCTAAAATAGATTAAATATGTTGTACAAGGCATGTATGTGAGGTTTTTTGGTGCAAATTCAGACAGAGTATTGGCGGATTTTCACTTGGCTAATCTCCCTCACTCTTTTAACACAGTTGTGAGTTCAAGATATCACCATGGATATCTGACCTCTTTACCCTAGTGCATGTCATAGATAAGATTTTCTCATAGGTCTACTGTAATAAAATAAATGTGGATGCATTTTAGGCATCTTATGAATCAAATTTACAGTATCATAGGTGTAACTGCCTGTTGGATCCGGCAATCCTTATGCAAATGGATACCATTTGTAGACGGATGTGGATCTGTCTCACAAATGCATTGCAATACTGGATCCCTCTCTCCGGTTGTCATCTGAAAAAAAGGATCCGATATTTATCTTTCACATTTTTAAAGGTCTGCGCATGCGCAGACTGCAAAAGTGGATGTGTTTTTCCGGAACACTTTGCATTAATGCATTTCAATGGAAAATAATGCCCGATCCGGCATTCCGGCAAGTGTTCCGGAATTTGCTGCAGTATTTTCTCCGTCCAAAAAACGTACAGTGACTGAACTGAAGACATCCTGATGCATACTGAACGGATTGCTCTCCATTCAGAATACATTAGGATAAAACAGTTTTGTTTTTTTTCCGGTATTGAGCCCCTAGGACGGAACTCAATACCGGAAAAGTTTAACGCAAGTGTGAAAGTACCCTAAAGCTGCAGGCAGCCAGGATTTGTGGCCATAATGCAGATGCTAAAATGCACTCGTATTACGGCCGTCTACGTATTACTGATGTATACCACAACCTCCTAAACCCTGTTTATCAGGGTGTTCTAGATGTCACATTAAATGGGTTAAAAGAATAAAATTCCAAACTAGGATATGCACAAATATTTTTGGGGGAGCGGGTTGGGGGTGGGGGAAGTCGTTCTTTAGAAGAAATTACAGGGGGGAAAATTTTTATATATATGGCTTGACAAAGGCTCCATGGAGTGAGCTGAAACGTTGCTGTTACCACATGGGTGAATAAAATACCCTTTTTTCTCACGGATATTTGAGTGCTGCCTTGGCCTTTTTTGCATATGCATATATATATATATATATATATATATATACACACACTCACCTAAAGAATTATTAGGAACACCTGTTCTATTTCTCATTAATGCAATTATCTAGTCAACCAATCACATGGCAGTTGCTTCAATGCATTTAGGGGGATGGTCCTGGTCAAGACAATCTCCTGAACTCCAAACTGAATGTCAAAATGGGAAAGAAAGGTGATTTAAGCAATTTTGAGCGTGGCATGGTTGTTGGTGCCAGACGGGCCGGTCTGAGTATTTCACAATCTGCTCAGTTACTGGGATTTTCACGCACAACCATTTCTAGGGTTTACAAAGAATGGTGTGAAAAGGGAAAAACATCCAGTATGCGGCAGTCCTGTGGGCAAAAATGCCTTGTGGATGCTAGAGGTCAGAGGAGAATGGGCCGACTGATTCAAGCTGATAGAAGAGCAACGTTGACTGAAATAACCACTCGTTACAACCGAGGTATGCAGCAAAGCATTTGTGAAGCCACAACACGCACAACCTTGAGGCGGATGGGCTACAACAGCAGAAGACCCCACCGGGTACCACTCATCTCCACTACAAATAGGAAAAAGAGGCTACAATTTGCACAAGCTCACCAAAATTGGACTGTTGAAGACTGGAAAAATGGTTTCTTGAACATGACAATGAGTTCACTGTACTAAAATGGCCCCCACAGTCACCAGATCTCAACCCAATAGAGCATCTTTGGGATGTGGTGGAACGGGAGCTTCGTGCCCTGGATGTGCATCCCTCAAATCTCCATCAACTGCAAGATGCTATCCTATCAATATGGGCCAACATTTCTAAAGAATGCTATCAGCACCTTGTTGAATCAATGCCACGTAGAATTAAGGCACTTCTGAAGGCAAAAGGGGGTCCAACACCGTATTAGTATGGTGTTCCTAATAATTCTTTAGGTGAGTGTATATAAGTGTGTGTGTGTATATGTATATAATCATAAAACAACCAGACATGACCACTACACAGTAAATTGAGCCGTGTAGGTCTGCTGCATGATTCTGCAAACAACTGATTAGCAGAAGGGCAGGGAGTCAAACCCCCACCAATCTGATATTTTAGACCCATTCTTTTCTCATGTAGAAGTGAACCTTTTGGCTCCATTTGGAGTCCACACATAATGGATAGATGGTGATTCTGCAAAATCCATGTGTGAATTTCACCCTATGCAGGGCTGTTGCAATGATTTTTGCCAACACAAGCGAAGCTACATTTTGCAAATCCGCAGCAGGCCTGCTCCTCTCTGGTTAGTGCTCGGAAGATTAGGAGAGGAGCAGGGCTACAGTGATCAGTGCTGACAGTGAGTGTAATGTTACGGTATATTACCGGCAGCACTGATCACTGCAGTCTTGCTCACCTCTCTTCCCTGCACCCGGTAACTACGCAGAGAGAAATAAGCAGAGCTGCCAGTACTAAGCAGTGGCAGCACGTCAGATAGGCAAGGAAGACAGGCATGGTTACTGGGCTTGTAGACAAGCTGAGGAAGGGAGATAGGAGGCAGGCTGGGAAGTCTGCCTCTGTATGTTACATATAGCCATCTTCATGTAGAAGTTAATACAAGGCAATTACTAATGCATTGTGATTGTCCATATAGCCTCCTTTGCTGGCTGGATTTTCTTTCCCATCACATTGTACATTGCTCTTTTCTATGGTTACGACCACCCTGCAATACAGCAGTGGTGTCCATGCTTGCACACTATAAAAAAAAGCACCATGTACGCTCCCATGGTCCCAACCACCAGAAAGGCCAACGCTTTTTTCTATAGTGTGCGAGCATGACCACCACTGCCGGATTGCAGGGAGGTCATAACCATAGAAACCAGCAGTTTATAATGTGATGGAAAAATGATTCCAGAAAATGTAGAAAATCCACAGCACTCGGTATAATGTGAAAAATTATTCCAGCCAGTCCAAAATAGGGACAATCACAATACATTAGTAAATGGCTTATATTAACCTTCTCTACATGATAAATGCCTCCCACTTGCTGAAGTGAGAAAACCCCTTTAGAGCGTACCTGAGTTTTCAAATAAGTTGGCATAATGGCTGTGCTTCTTTGTACAATCATAACTGTGAGGGAACTGGTCTTTTTTGGGCCTGCATAATGTCCTTTTCAGACTAATTATTCCCTATTTCAGCTGCACAGCTAGATGCATTTCACTCAGAAGCAGGGGCGTATCCCTTCTGTGAAATCTGCCAGCACTGAACTGCAGCTTGTCTTTGTATTCTCTGAAATTATTGAATGTTAAGATACAAAGACCGAGGCAGCATTGTGGCTCAGTAGTTAGCACTGTTGCCTTGCAGCGCTGGGATCCTGGATTCGAATTCAACCAAGGACAACATCTGCATGGAGTGTGTATGTTCTCCCAGTGTTCGCGTGGGTTTCCTCCCACATTCCAAAAGACATACCAAGAGGGACCTTAGATTGTGAGCACCATTGTGGACAGCTTGATGCTAATGTCTATAAAGCGCTGTGGACAGGGGCGTAGCTATAGGAGGTGCAGAGGTAGCAGTCGCTAAGGGGCCCAAAGACCCTTGTGCCACATAAGAAGACACTGGTATTATAGAAAGTCTATGCAAGTTACACCTCTGGCTGGACAGAAGGGGTTAGGTTAAGAATTTGGTATGGAGGAGGGGGGGTGCAGTTTCAAATTTTGCCTCATGCAGCACGAAGGTTTGAGGGAAGGGGGGCCCAAGCTGAACTCTTGCACCAGGGCCCATGAGCCTTTAGCTACGCCCCTGGCTGTGGAGTATATCAGTGCTATATAAGTGCATAAAATAAAACAATAAATACATCCTCCTAATGTTTACCACTGTAACCATGCCTGGCATGAAGCCATCTTGATCAGAATGTCTCACAGATGTGATCACTTTCAATAGCCTATTACCTATGCTAGATGTTTAGCATCGACTGTAAGCAGAGAGATCTATAAGATTCCGCTAACTGTTCATCCTTATCTTGCTTCGGTAGTATTACAATTGCCTCATACATGCAAAATGGCAATTTACCCACATCTAGAACTGTTTGGAACACCTCTAGCAATACCTCTAAAATATTCTCTTAATTTTTTTTGCATGCAGCTTATTGCTACCTGGGGCTTTTACCATTTGCCGTGTCCCTCAAGCTCAACAGAAATTCAACTGAAATTTGGTGCATCTAAAAAGGACATTTAGTTAAGGTGGATATAGTTACAGAAGTTAGAAAATCACTAAGGTCTACATCTGTTGGGTTAGCTATAGAGGAGTAGAAGTTCTCATAAAATAATTTTAGAACATCTAAGATATCTGGAGATGTTGACACTACTGCTTCTTCTGCACTTTTAAGAACAGCTATATAAGTGGACCCCGACTTTGCTTGCAAAACAATTGTCAGCAAGTGTCCTGTTTTTTTTCCTCTCTCTTCATAATAGCACTGTTTCTGAAAAAAACAAACGCATATTTTCTGCATTAGTTAGTAGGTGGTAATTAAGTTGGCTTTTGGCATTCTTGCCAATAATGGGCATGTATCTCCAAGGGGTCTAAAATACAGGTATTTTCTGCTGACTGAGCCTCTGCAATCAGACTTCGTAATACCTTTATGACAACCAATTGATATGCTGAGTCTTGATAATATAAAAAAAGACTCAGAAAACAGTTTTGGTATATTACTTTGGGTACTTATCACTTTTATTCTTTTAGATCAGTAATTTAATTACGTTTTAATATGTTTAAATTAAAATGATCATTGTATAAAGCTTATATTAAACTATTCTAAATATTAGCAATAGTTATTTGATCTGTCTATCTAACTATCTATAGACCTTCGATGATGTCACCGAAGGTCCTGGAAAGTTAAAGATGCAGTCCAACACGTCAGTAATTTAATTAAGTTTAATATGTTTAAAAATAAAATGATATTAAGCTTGTATTAAGCTTATATCAACCGCTTATTAACCACTTGCCGCACACGTAACGCCGATAGGCATCCGGGCGGCGGCCTTCTCAGGGCTCAGCGACGCCTATTGGCGTCATCTTGTGAGACCCGAGATTTCCTGTGAACGCGCGCTCACAGGACGCGTGTTCACAGGATCACGCAGTTCACAAGTTCAACTACAGCCTGCCAGCAGCGATCATTGGCTGGCAGGCTGTAGATTTTTAAAATAACCAATGAAATGGGTATGTCAGACGCTATTTTGTAAATAGCGTCTGATATACCTGCTACCTGCTCCTCTGGTGGTCCCTTTTGCTTGGATCGACCACCAGAGGACACAGGCAGCTCTGTAAGTAGCACCAATCACCACACATACACTACACCCCCCCTGTCACTTATTAACCCCTGATCACCCCATATTAGACTCCCTGATCACCCCCCTGTAAGGGTCCCTTATCACCACCAGTTACTTAGCTACTTGTTAGGTAGTTAGCGCCCAGCCCACCGCACCGCAGTCACTGATTAGTCGCTGATTAGCGTCATCACTGTCGCTAATCAGCACTAGTACTATATAGTATCTGTAAGTGATCAAGACTGATCGCAATCAGATCTATATCAGTACATTAGGGTTACCTTAGGCTCTACAAAAAAACGCAGTGTTCGCCCGATCAGGCCTGATCTTGTGCGCACACTTGCGTTCAGTCCGCCCCACCGCAGTGACAGAATTTTTTTTTCTGATCACTGCAAAAAACACCGTAAAATCGCTGCGGCGCTATAAAGATAAGTTTTGAGCTTTCTGGATCTTTATTAGCGATCGCAGCTTTACTTCGCAAGCACTCTTTTTTACTAGGCAGGTGTGCTCTTTTTCCTGGGTAGTCTCAGAGGAATACCCCCTAAATTTAGTTAGCCCAACAGGCCTACAGGATTCTGGCCCTGATGGATGAAAGCGATGGGGACACCTCACCCGCTGAATCCAGTGGTTCAGAATATGAACCTGTAGACAGCAGTGGCACTCTAACCGCTAGTGAGGATGACGAGGTTGAGGTCCCTGCTATGGTCAGGCGTACCCGATCCCATGACAGTGTTCTGCATACCCCGCGTGATGAGCCTCATTTGCAGCAGAGTGGTACTAGCGCTGATCTTTTTTATGGTGCGGCATACACCAGCAGCGCAGCACATCCTGGACCTTCTACCAGCACTGCCGTATTCCCTGGTGAAGTGGCGAGCACCAGAAGGGCAGTTCAAGCTGGTACGGTGGCACGTGCAGTAACTCCCCCGTCACAGCCACCACGTTCACAGGCCCGTAGAGTCCTTAGTCTCCCAGAGGTGCTGGCAAACCCAAATTGGCACTCCCCTGCTTCCGCCGCACCCGTATTGCCCCCTTTCACCGCCCAGTCTGGAGTTCGCGTGGAGACAGCTCATTTAGGATCAGCCCTCAAGTTTTTTGAGCTGTTCTTCACCGCGGATCTCTATGACTTAGTTGTGGCAGAAACCAACCGCTATTCCACACAGTATATAACCGCCAATCCGGAAAGCTTCTATGCCCAGCCTTTCCGGTGGAAACCAGTCACAGTTTCCGAATGTAAAATATTTTTGGGCCTTATCCTCAGCATGGGTCTAACTAAAAAAAATGTATTGCGGTCCTATTGGTCTAAAGACCCAATACATTACATGCCCATGTTCTCTGCTGCTATGTCCAGGGCACATCATGCGCTTTATGCATTTTACTGACAATAAAACCTGTCATCCAAGAGGCCACCCTGCTTATGACCGGCTCCACAAAATTCGGCCCCTCATAGACAGTTTGTCATCCAGGTTTGCAGATGTGTATGCCCCCAATCAGAGCATCTGCATAGACGAGTCCCTAGTACATTTTACCGGGCGCCTTGGCATCAAACAGTACATCCCCAGCAAGCGTGCCTGGTATGGGGTCAAACTGTATAAGCTCTGTGAAAGGGCCACAGGCTATTCATATCATTTTAGGGTCTATAAGGGAAAAGACTCAAAACTGGAGCCGGTCGGATGTCCTGACTACCTGGGGAGCAGTGGCAAGATTGTCTGGGACTTGGTGTCACCCTTACTCCACAAGGGGTACCACTTATACGTGGACAATTTTTACACAAGCGTGGCCCTCTTTTGGCACTTACATATAGTCGGAATTCAATGCTGTGGCACTGCGCGACCTAGTCACCGGGGCTTCCCCCAACGGCTCGTTAATACCCGACTTTCACGGGGGAGAAAGCTGCCTTGTGTGACCAAGAACTGCTCGCGGTGAAGTAGAGGGACAAGAGGGACGTTTACCTTCTGTCCACCATTCACGCAGACACGACAGTACAAATTGAAAGGGCAACTGGAGTCATTGAGAAACCCCTCTCTGTCCACGACTATAACCTTCACATGGGGGGGTGGACTTCAATGACCAGATGTTGGTTCCCTATTTAGTGTCCCGCCGCACCAGACGCTGGTATAAGAAGGTGTCTGTTTATTTAATTCAACTGGCTGTCTATAATAGTTTTGTTCTCTACAGTAAGGCTGGGAGAACGGGATCCTTCCTAAAATTCCAGGAAGAGATCATTTCGGAACTCCTGTATCCAGGAGGGTCCGTGCCCCGTCCATGATGTAGTTAGCCAGCTACATGGCAGACACTTCCCGAGTTTTGGAAAGAAGATAACCCAAGGTATTCCGTAAGGGGCATGGCGAGTTCATGTAAAATTTTATTTTTGTTACAAGTTAGTGAAATATGAGACTTTGTAAGAAAAAATAAGAAAAAAATCATTTTCCGCTAACTTGTGCCAAAAAAAAATATCTTCTATGAACTCGCCATGCCCCTCACGGAATACCTTGGGGTGTCGTCTTTCCAAAATGGGGTCACTTGTGGGGTATTTATACTGCCCTGGCATTTTAGGGGCCCTAAAGCGTGAGAAGTAGTTTGGAATCCAAATGCGTAAAAAATGCCCTGTGAAATCCTAAAGGTACTCATTGGAATTTGGGCCCCTTTGTGCACCTAGGCTGCAAAAAAGTGTCACACATGTGGTATCACCGTACTCAGAAGAAGTAGGGCAATGTGTTTTGGGGTGTATTTTTACATATACCCATACTGTGTGTGAGAAATATCTCTGTAAATGACAACTTTTTATTTTTTTTTATACAAAGTTGTCAATTTATAGAGATATTTCTCTCACCCAGCATGGGTATATGTAAAAATACACCACAAAACACATTGCCCTACTTCTTCTGAGTACGGCGATACCACATGTGTGACACTTTTTTTCAGCCTAGGTGCGTAAAGGGGCCGAAAGTCCAACGAGTACCTTTAGGCTTTACAGGGTTGCTCACAATTTAGCCCCGCCCAAAATGCCAGAACAGTAAACACCCCCCACAAATGACCCCATTTCGGAAAGTAGACACCCCAAGGTATTCACTGAGGTGCATAGTGAGTCCGTGGGAGATTTATTTATTTTTTGCCAGAAGTTAGCAGAAATGGAAACTTTATTATTATTTTTTTCCTCAGAAAGTGTCATTTTCCGCTAACTTGTGAAAAAAAATTAAATCATACATGAACTCACCATGCCCCTCCGCGAATACTTTGGGGTGTCTTCTTTCTAAAATGGGGTCATTTGGGGGGTATTTATACTATCCTGGCATTCTAGCACCTCAGGAAACATGACTGGTGCTCAGAAAGTCAGAGCTGCGGAAATTTCAAATTTTTGTATCATAGTTTGTAAACGCTATAACTTTTGCGCAAACCAATAAATATACACTTCTTGGATTTTTTTATCAAAGACATGTAGCACGATAAATTCTGACACAAACTTGTATAGAAATGTAAATATATTTGAACAATTTAACCAGAGAAAGTTAAAAATACACATTTTTATTTTTTTTTAAATTGCGGTCTATTTTGATTAATATCAGAAAAACGAAAAATCTCAGCAGGAATCAAATACCACCAAAAGAAAGCTGTATTTGTGAGAAGAAATGGAGGTAAAATTCATTTGGGTGCCAAGTTGCATGACCGAGCAATAAGCCGTTAAAGTTGTGAAGTGCCGATTTGTAAAAAAGGGCCTGGTCACTAGGGGGGTATAAACCTGTGGTCCTTAAGTGGTTAAAGCCGGTGTAAAGTTTGTTAAAGGCTAATTTACAAGTAACAGAGGAGGAAAGGCTAGGAATCTCCTTCTCTGAAAAAATGTCTTCTGCCTCTTTGATTAGTGCTTCCGTAAATACAGTTCCGCTCAAGAAACTAGCCATATCTCAGTATACGTTATACATCTAATTTTTTCTGAGATTTATTAACAGTCATATAGGTGTCCGTAAAGTGAGTATTATCTTAGAGTATTGGACCCTTTTAAAATATAGCTTTTATTAATTCTAATTAAAAAGAGAATAAATCACCCTGTGATATCTGGGTGACCTCAAAAAGGTAAGGACAAGATGCCGCCCAGCTACCACGGTGAATTGGTGAGTTTGATGCTGTATGGATAGTACAGATTCCACAAGGGCACTTGTGACGTTGGCGATAAGTATAAGTTAGGGGAAGGCTAGGGCACTTGAATAGGTGCTGGGGGTAGCTCTCTCCCTGTACCAGCCCTAGGGTAGCCTTTGCCCAGGAATAATCCTTATTGGTGGGACCTCCCTGTCCCCGTACCTGCCCTGTCTGGCCCTGTAAAACCCTATATGTTGGGAATGATGTCAATAGTATTTTTAACCCCGACTAGTTTCCTCACTAGGGTTCATCAGGGGGTCGGTTAGAAATAGATAATTCATATAAATAACATCTTAAATCAAACCAAATAAAAAGATGAAGACTGTACTATGTCCTGGATGAGACAATTAGGCAGACCATGCTTTGGGCTGGATGCATCACACAGGCTCTCCTGTTGCTAGAGAGAGATGTCACCTAGAAATAAATCACAAAGATGTGTGTTTACTTACTGGATCGCAGATGTCAGAGCTACCAGAGGTGATAAAGGCTTACTAGTGATGTGCCCCATCGATGTCTGGACTGCCTCCTGCCAAGTGGTGTAAAGCAGTGGGGCTTCTCTGTACTGCCGGTGTTTAAATATGCGCTCCAGCGCGCGTCTTTACTCCCGGAAAGAGGATATCCGGTAAGTGGAACTCACGCCGAGCCGCTACTTCTGGTTCCCTAGAACGCATACACTACTTCCGGTTTTCTGGAACGCAGACGACACTTCCGGATTAGTGACGCTGCTGCGCTCAAGACTTTAGCCGGAGGAGTTGTAGTATAAGGGGAGTTGGTGCTTCAGGTAATTGCACCAATTCCACCCCTATCTGAAATCATATTTTACGGCAATATACAGAAGGAGAAAGGGGAGGTGTATATGGAAGTTGTTTTAGTCACCTCTGGCATACAGCCAGAGGGATAGATATAACCCGATTTGCAGAAAGGAAATTAAATTCTATGTCACAATACGGGCTATTCTATGATGTATAATCCTCCCATATGAAGAGACACCAAGGTTTTAATGCTATGCCCCAAACTACTACAATTTGTGGTGTGTTAGCCAACACACCACAAATTGCAACTTTTTACGAGCTTCCGAAGGTCCATAAAGGGACAACCCCCTTAAAAGGCTGCCCAATAGTATCTGGCGTGAATTCCATCACACAAAATTGTGGACTATACCTTGACCAAATGCTGAAAGAGTTTGTGCTGTCTCTAGCATCATATACAAGAGACACCATGGATTTTCTGAAAAAAACTGAAACCCTAGTAATTGATTCCTCCTTTCTAATAGCCAGTGTTAAGGGAGAATATTAATCACCAATATTTATGCAAATATCGATAATTAATATTCATAAATGGGAGGAGCCATCTAGTGATAACTCCGCCCATTTATGCCTTTATATAATAATACAATACTTTCGCTATGCTTTACACTAGTCGCTATTCTAACTGCATGCGCCTTACTAACTACCTATCGCCAATAACTACACATTACACAGATAGTTACAAATATAATGGTATTTATTAACACTAAACACTAAGCACGCAATACAGTAAATACAGCACTAAATATACAATCCTAAACTACACTACACAGTTCCCAATTCCACCCATAAACTAACTACACAGTTCACACATACAAATATATGAACCCACCCCACCTGACTATTCACTGTCCCTACGGGGTATGACGAAGGGTTAAAAGGATTTGTTTGCAGAGCAGAGGCATGCTCTACAGAGAATTTGTTTGCAGAGCAGAAGCATGCTCTACAGGACCAGGGTAACCACCAGGGGTTAATCAGGGCCACCAGGGTAAAGGGGTTAATGCAGGCCGGACAGGGGAACAGGGCACGGACATCAGGGGTAAAAAGTGTCCGGGGGGGACCAGGGGAGAGATACCAGGGGTAAAGGGTTAATCAGCGGAGAGCAGGCACACAGGGAACCAGGGGATGAGCAGGATAACCAGGGGTGAGGGTACCAGGGGTTATGGGGAGGAGTGGGGGTTCGTTGGTGGGATAGTGGGGGGTTGGGTACGTTGGTGGGATAGTGGGGGGGGTTATAAGGGGGTGATACTTAAGGTTTTGTTGCTCGTTCGTCCAGGGGTCTGCTCGTTCGTCCAGGGGGGGGGTCCGGTCGGGCGCTCTGCTCTGAGCGCAGGAAAGGCTGCAGGGGACGGGTCCGGTGGAGCGCAGGATGCGCTGCCCTTTCAGGTGGTGGGGGGGGGGGCCCCGATCCTAACTGCGGCCTTGAGCGCCGATCGCGCTCTCCTAGATGAAGGGGGGGGTCCGGTCAGCTGCCACGTGGGAGGCCCTGACTCCCGGAGCGCAGGACGCGCTCCTCTTCCAGGTGGGGGCCCAGATGAAGACTCCCGAGTGCCGGGGCCGCCGGATATTTATCCCCCGGCGGCCCGCACTCCCGCGCCACCAGGGGGCGCGCGCGCGCCCCCATCATCCACGTGGGCCGGCGCAGTGATATGACGTCACTGCGCCGGCCAGCACATCGGGGACGCGCTGCAGACAGGCGGGAGAAGCCTTTGATCTCCCGCCTGCTGCACCTAGCATTCCGGACAGTGCGATAGTAATCGCACTGTCGGAATGCACATAATAGAAGGAGGAGAGGCTTCTCCCCTTCTTCTATCATGTGTAATTATCTCCCAGAGGCGCTGGGGATAATTACAACAAAGGGCTCAGATTCTGTTGAATCTGAGCTCTTTGTATCCATCAGGATGACCGGACCCTTGTCCGGTCATTCTGATGCAATTAGCCAGAGGGAATCATTAGCACAAGAGGGAATCATTTTCAGGACCACAATCGTTTCATTTTGACCCTACTTGACTACACTCTAAGGCACAATTTTCCTCTGTTTAGTGGGCGGTTCTACCACCAGCTCAGGGGGACGGCAATGGGGTGCCCTTGTGCCCCCACGTATGCCAATCTCTTCCTGGGCTGGTGGAAGGACAATATCGTCTTTCCGGGCCATCATACTTGGTGGAACGATAAAATAGCCTTCTGGACAAGGTATATAGAAGATGTGTTTGTGCTTTGGAGTGGTAGCAGGAAGGAGTTCATCGAATTTGTAGATATCCTCAACATCAATGACATAGGTCTAAAGTTCACCTTTGAAATACAGAAAGATTGCATCAACTACCTTGACATAACGGTACGGAAAAGGGGTGAAAAACTTACCAGCACGGTTTTTAGAAAATCCACAGCCACCAACTCAATCTTGCACTGGGGAAGCCATCACCCCATTCCACAAAAAAGAGGTATCCCTAGGGGACAGTATTTGAGGATACGCAGGAATTGCTCAGGATTAACTGACTGACATTGCGAATCCAAAAAACTGTACAAAAGAATGACAGAGGATACCCGGGTGGGCTGCTAATATTTGTGAGTGTGTATTGTATAGTTAGTCTGTGGGTGGAAACTGGGAACGTGTGGTGTAGTTGAGTATTGTATAATTACCACTGTAGTAGTGTATTGTGTGCTTAGTATACTAAGTTTTAATAAATATCTTGTTTTACTAGTAACTATCTGTGTAACGTGTAGTCATTGGCGATAGTTCAGTAAGGCGCATGCAGTTAGTTAGTGATTAGCGTAAGGTAAAGACAAGGTATTGTATTATTATTATATAAAGGTATAAATAGGCGGAGTCATCAATAGACAGCTCCTCCTATTTATGAATATTAATTACTGATATTTGCATAAATATTAGTGATTAATATTCCCCCTTAACATTGGCGAGCCAGGCCCACTGCTCAAATTTTGAAATCTGTGTTTGGTTTTGAGGCTAGAGGTCGGTTATACTGTCAATTATCAGGCAAGAGAGACGCGGTCAGTGGTCTGAGCGTCTAAGACCTGATAATTCGGACAGGTAACGCGACTCTACCTTACAGCACCAAACACAGATCAAAGTCTTTAGCAGTGAATCTATGTTCTATCTGTGAATTAATATTTTACCATTTGCTTTACACGGTCACTGCATCGCTCGAGTGATTGGGAGGGAGAAGAGGAAACGTCACTGAAGGAGACCCATCTTCGTTGGAGCAGCGTACAAGTCCAGCTGGTCGGGAAGAAGCGATCCGAGAAAAAAAGGACTTCTTCCAAGCAGCTGCTGAGGACGAAGAGGTACGGCCCCAAAGAGAAGATGGACGCTCATCAAAAAGTGAGTATGGACTTCTCCACACTGCAACACCTGAGTAAACACAGCACTTTTAATCCCATTATCCCCACTACATACAAATCCGCTGAGCTGCTATGGTCCGCTTTGCTGGACCAGGCTTACACTCATGACCGGATTTGTATCAGTAGGGGTGTCTTCAATAAGACGAACAAACGCTTCCAAATGTTAGCCAAATTGGTTCACACCTTTGAGGATACCATTTGGAAGGCAGAACACACAGAGACACTCGCCAGCACAGGAAAGGCAGGGGAGGTTGCTGATAAGGCAGACTTCCACTGCAATTGTTGTGTTGACAACGTTAGAAGAATTTACACACTAGAGGCTCGGTTACAAGAAGAAACCCAGTGTACAGTCGAAAGGGGCAGAGAGATCTGCATGTTAGAGTCCAGACTCTCGGATGAGGAGGGTCTCTACTCTGACATGGACAGAGAGCTACTCCGGCTGTACACTGAGAATAATCAGTACAGGAACAATGCGGCACCTACGGATGCCCTAATTGTTCAAATGAGGGAGGACCTGGCTGCAAAGGCGCAAAGCATTGAGCATTTGCAGCGGGCAATCTCCAATTGGTCTAGGCCTAGTACTAATGGTATGGTACCCACGAAACAGGTTTGCGTTTCAGGAACGGCACAGGGGGAGACGGCGGCGACAGCGCCAAAGTCTTCAGCGGATAACACATCCGCAGTGGTAGATACTAGGGGACAGGTGGACCGGTCGCTACGATTCACCTCGACACCCGGGGAGAATAGTACTAGCAGCCGTGCCCAGGAACAGGACAACAGTTGGGAAGAGGTAAGTGGATGGCCAAATTCCGCTTCCAATCCTCCAACACGTCCGGAAAAACAGGAAGGGGTTTATCCTAACTATTCTAGTATGGAAAGGATAAACTTCCTGTTACGGATTTGCAAAGAGATCCCAAAATACGATCCCAATGTAGATCCGTTCACTTCATGCGATATTTTCGAGGGTCACTGTAATAAATATTCAGTGGCTCCAGAATATCGCATGGAGCTGTTAAAATTGTGGTTACCAACACACCTTAACCAAAGGTATGAGGTAACGGGGAGGACGCAACCGACGAATGGCCAGTTTCATGATAAGGAGGAACGCCTCTCCATACTCATGAGACTGGCCACAGGTCATTGGGACGTCACTCCAGAGGTCCTGTCGAATTTCAAACCTACTATCCATGATGAACCTATGTCATTGTGTAGTCGGTTTGAAGCAATGTACAGGAGGGTTACTAAGGATCAGGGTATTGGGATTCCACAAGGCATGGTGCGCATGTTTGTGGAAAAATTCCCATACCTGGATACTGCAACCCGGCTGAGTGCAGCCAGAGAGCCATCCCTCACGGATGCGGCTATGACTATTGAACAGTGTAGATAGGATATACTGTACAATAAGAAGTCCGTTAAAGTGAGGGAACGTGCGCCTGTATACGTTAGATCACAAGATGAACGGGTACAGCACACAAGGTCTGCATCAACCGTTCGCCCCATGGCCCCGCCATGGGAAAAGCCAGGAAACATTTGTTGTTTCCTGTGTTTACGATACGGGCACATTCAAAGGAATTGTCCACAAAATAACTGGACAAACTCAGAAAAGACTGGCAATAATAATGGTTTTAGAATGAAACCTAATTTTGCCAAGTAGCGGGGGAACGTGTTGATAAGAATCTGAGCCATTCACCAGGCCAATCACCAAAACGCGTGGCTGCCGTGAATGTCCCAGGGGGTGTGGAATCAAAAGATTCCACACCAAATACTCAGGGTGAAAGGGCACAAGTGGCAGTATGTACCTCACAGGTACCTACTGGGAATCTGGTGGACATCGACTGAAGGTTAGGGGTCCCTCAAGAATTGGCACCAGTATGTCCCATCATACTGGACTCTTCAGGGTGACCCCACATAAAAGCCAAAATAAAAGAACAGGAAACAAAAATCATGCTTGACACAGGTGCGGAAATATCCATCACTAATGTCAAGTACGATTTACACCCCCAATGTGTGGTGATCGGATTTGATCACCAACAAGGGGGGGTGATGGCCCACAGAATTGAAGAGGTAATCGTCCAGATTACCGGGAGCACCACCCTCAGGATGTGGTATTACCCCGGTTCTGATAACATTATCGGAACCGATGATATGACACAAAATGGATGGATCCTGGATCTGGCAAATTGCATTGTGTGGAAGGGTCCCAGGCGAGCTAAAGTGTTTGTCATTCAACGCCATTGTCTGGGACCACCTTTGCAAGCAGTAGAAGAGTCTACTGATATACTCAAACACAAATGGCCTGAGGTCTCACACAATATAGACCTGGAGCCTATTGTGTACGAGCATCCCGAACTGTGGGCCCAGAGCAAAAACGACTGTGGCAGACTAATTGGTGTTCAGGTGGACATTCAGGGTCCTGACCCTCCACCTCAACGTCAATACCGATTTCCACCAGAGGCCACCCATTCAATTATGGACACGGTCCAGGAATTGAAGACTAGGGGTGTGGTTATTGAGGGCAACTCAAAATGCAATAATGCCCTCTGGCCAGTCAAGAAAAAGGACACGAGTGCATGGAGGCTCACCATAGACCTCCGGATCCTCAATAAATACAGCCCAATGTCGGCTCCAGTGGTGGCCCAGACTCCCGACATCATGGCCAGAATAAGCGGCAAAAGCCGCGTATTCTCGACCTTGGATGTTGCTAACGGGTTCTTCTCCATCGAACTCACTGAGTCATGCCGGTACAAATTTGCCTTTACGGTGGGGGACAAACAGTACATGTTTGCGGTACTGCCCCAGGGGTTACATAGCAGCCCCACGTATTTCCATCAGGCATTGGCAGCTGTACTGAGTGTGTTCTCACGGCCAGAATGCCTTCTACAATACGTGGATGACCTGCTCTTGCATACAGAAACCATAGAGGAACATTTGGTTCTGTTGAGAGAGCTGCTGGGACTCCTGGCAAAGTCATTACTCAAGCTGAGTCCCCATAAGGCAAATTTGGCCAAAGCGGAGGTAACCTTCCTTGGGGTCCAAATTTCCTTTGGAACCAAAGGAATCATGACTGCCCGTGTGGAAGCCATGGTGAAGTTACCCAGACCCGGCACTCTTCAGGATTTGAGAAAATTCCTGGGGGTGGCCAACTTTATGAGGGAATTCATAGAGGATTTTGCTGCCAAAGCAAAACCTCTCTATGAGCTCCTTTAGAGGGGAAGAACCCTCAATCAAAGGCTGGTCCGAGACGCAGGAGGAGGCCTTTTCAATTTTGAAAAGGGATCTATCCTCTGCACCTGTGTTGGCTACTCCACATCCAGATGGGGAAATGGCCATACAGGCGCATGCAGGGATGGAGTCTATCGCAGCGGTCCTTCTTCAGAAAGTAGGGTATGAGCCCAGACCGCTGGGATATTTCTCCAGGCTACTTTCGCCCGTCGAACGAGGGTTCGATGAATGTGCCAAACAACTGGCAGCCATACACTATGCCGTCAAGACTACCGAGCATATTGTAGGCTTCCGACCCCTCACCTTGCAGACTCCACATTCTCCTTTAGCCCTCTTGCTCCATGATACTCTCCCTGGAGTCTCCCAACAGAGATTCGGGAGATGGATAATGGATCTCAGTGGCCGGAATCTGCAGGTGGACCATAAGGCCAAGTATGTTCTGTCTCAGTTGCTAAACCTGTTCAGAACCGACAGATGTCCAGATGACAGAGTCATCTTTGTTGATGGCTCTCGATTCTATCTGGAAGGAGAATATGTCACGGGTTTTGCTGTGCTGGATGAGACCACTGGTACCCAGAGTCTTGTCAGGCTACCGGGTCACATGTCAGCACAGCGTGCAGAGGTAGAGGCGGTCAAAGAAGCTCTGCTTCTTCAGCCTCCAGGGAAACAAACTATATATAGCGACAGCTCGTATGTAGTTCGCTCCCTCACCCTGCATCTTGACATATGGAAGAGGAGAGGCTTTGTGGACAGCCAAAACAAACCTCTGGCTCATGTGTCGGTCCTGAAAGAGCTGTGGGAGTGGGGAATGGCACATATGACGGAAGCAGCCATTATCAAAATCGCGGCGCATCAAAAAGGCGACAAACCTTTGATAATGGGTAACAATAAGGCAGACGAGTTGGCTAAACTAGTGGCAGTGTCTGGTACCCTCCGAGAACCAGGCATGGGGCCACTACCAACTCACCGGATTGCAGTACGCACCCATCTGAGTGACGGCCCGGTGTCATTTGAAGAGGAACAAACTAAGGATCCTCTTCTAATGACACATATCAAATCACCTCAACACCCCTGGTCTGTACAACAAGGGATCTTGTGTTACGATACCAGTACTCAGCAACTCCCTCTTCCGGTGGTCCCGCAGCATCTGCAAGCAGAGCTGACGCGATTGAACCACCAACTGTTTGGACACCTTGGCCGGAATAAACTCTTGCCTCTCCTGAGAGACAAATTATACTGGCCAGGGATGTCCAATTCAGTAGAGGAGGTTACCCAACAGTGCCTGGTGTGTGCCCAAGTCAACCCAAGGGCATCTGCCCTGAAGCCGGTGTTGCAACGGGTTCCATCTGCTGATGGTCCGTGGTCCGCGATACAAATCGATTTCATTGGACCATTACCAACCGGAAGTCGTAACTGCCGTTACGCACTGGTAATAGTGGATGTCTTCTCGAAATGGGTAGAAGCCATCCCCACGGTCAATGATACGGCTACCACGACTGCCCGTGTTCTCTGGGAACAGGTTCTGTCACGATGGGGTATCCCCAGAGTGATAGAATCAGACAGAGGGACACATTTCACGGGTAAGGTAATAAAAGCGCATTGTGGTCTCTTAGACATAAAGCAAAGGTTTCATGTGCCTTATCACCCTCAGTCAGCGGGTATCGTGGAGCGGATGAACCGGACCATCAAAACCCGGCTTTCCAAGGCGCTGCTGGAGAAGGGTTCCTCTTGGGTAACCTATCTTCCAGCAGTGCTAATGGATATTCAAGCCACCGAAGCCTCCAGTACCGGTATCTCCCCGTATGAACTGATGACCGGACGTAAGATGCCCCTATGTCTACCCAACGAACCTCAAGTGTCAGAGCCCACGAAAGACGCCATCGCCAGAGACATGTTTCTCCAACAGGTTCAACAGAACCTGAAAGAGCTACTGCCTCACGCAGCAATACGGCTACACAAACCGTATCTACAGGGGGAAACACCAATGCCCGCTGTAGGAGAAATGGTGATGGTAAAAGTCTTCCGTCGGGCTGGCCCATGGGACGCAAACTGGGAAGGACCATACAAGGTCCTTGAAGTAATGGGAGACACCATGCTGAAAGTGCAAAGGCCAATCACTAACAAAAAGAAATCCCATAGACGGCAGGAACTCTTGTGGATTCACATCGACCAAGCCAAAGCCACCCGGGCTTCCCCAACTCAATAACACATACCGTTCCGAGTTGGGTGAAGGGGGGGTTAATAGGGCTTGGTGGGTCGATTGCGAATCCATTCCACTTATCACACTCCATCTAATTACAGAACACAAGAGGGAGATACGCCATGGGACCACTTGACCAGGGAAGAGCTAGGCATCCTCTGAACGGGATACGTCTCCAGCTTGTGACACTGGTGGTAAGCATGTTGACGGCAGGATAGGCCTCTTCAGGGGAGGGCCTGGGGACTAACATTGATATGGCTAACATATCACTTAATGGACCCGGCCTTTTAATGGTGGAATGTTTGGGTGGCAAAATCCGGAGACCATACGAGAACCTCGCCTTTACTTCAGGTCAGTGGTATCTGTATGGTTTCCAGAGAGGTTTTGCCAACGGTGTAATTCAGCATTATACCCCAGTGGAGAATGTGTCTGCCATTCAACATGACTTACACGCCCTCTGTCTCAAGGAACCACGGTGTTATGCACCAAGAAGGGAATACTGAGTCCTGAAGATGTCACTGGGGCAGAGTACAGCGGTTGGCACATCCTGAAGGCTACCTTCCTGGAGAAGGATAGCCTGGACAGGTTAAGGGTTAGGACATATTTTGATAGGCCCATTCCAGTAAAAGGCACCCTGAAGGCTTATTGCATGTTAAGGGATTCCCAGATGATTATCACCAGGGAATCCAGTTACGTTCAGGGACATGTGTCCACTGATTATTTACGAACCAGTATAATGATGTTAAAGTTAAACTGCAGTGACTCTGGTCAGGCCATCTGGAACGATCAGAGTGGTCTGGTAAAACTGGAAGGCTTATATCGAGCCACAGTTTTAAAGGTACGGACCGATGCGAAGGACCCTAGGTATGCTCAGTTAAAGGGATCTCCATCCATACGGTCATTCATGATCACCATCATGAGAGACAACTGTGTTTCTGAGATGACAGGATACTATTTTGTCACCTATGCTCACTGGGAGCAAGAAACCCAGATGGTGATGTTGGACACTAATCCCTGGAGTTGGGATTTGGTGTGCAACGGGATAGACACCCCTACGGTGGATGTATGGATGGTACTCCTATGACTCAAGAATACCGGGATAGGTATGTGTCTTCCGATTGGAAGGACCCCAGGGGTAGAGATATTAACTTTGACATCAATATAGATGGTTCGTTTAAGTGGCCTTTCTGTGAGGCAGCAGACGAAGGATGCTGGACCTTTACTCAGTGGGTCTATCTGTCCCAAACCAAACCTGTAGGGAAGCTAGTATTACAGGCTGGAGAAAACGATCAGTGGTATCCGTTCAAAGGAAGGGGACAGATCTGTGCAACAGTGGTGAGGGTCCCCTACGATACAGAAGATCTCCAACCGGTAAAACCGCATTCGGACTCTTGCACCGCCCTATCCATCAATTGGCAGATCCTGTAGCTCCTCAACTGTCATCCCCCTGGAGAATCATCGTGGATGCCAAATTCATCCTGTTTACCTGGAGAATTTCCGTAGATGACTTCCGAGTTGACCATTGGGATCACAGGTGTGAGGAGTTCGTTAGGAACCAAATTGACATGGTAAGAGGTTGGATAGAGGCGGGGCAAGAGGTAAGAAAAGACGGCCCCCCACGTAGGAAGAACAGGGGGAGGAGAGATCTAGTGGCTATGGGACTTGGCGGAGGTGCTTTGGGAGTGGGCGCCCTGAACACTATGGATATGGAAGTCCTGAGAAATAAGCTTGGGGAAGTTGCACGACATGCTGGGGAAGGATTCAAGACCCAGCTTGATGTAAACCACGTCCTAGAGGGTTTACAGCACTCGCACATCGATGCCACTACCTCTCTATCTTCTGCTATACGTGAGAAGTTTAGGAGGTTAGTTGTGGGTCTGTTGGAGGAGCAGGATCGGGCTCAGCTTGCTCTGGCGTGTACGCAGGTCCAAAGCAAACTCTCGGACAACCTTAAACATATTGTCTCAGCACTACACAACGGCCACTTCCCATTCAACCTCCGCCAGCGAATAAGTCCACTGATCTCTCCTTTCGCCATCAACCATACCAACTGGTGGGCGGTTCAGTGGCATGGATGTCGAAATTCAACCTGTACTGCTTCGTCATTGGCACCTGTGTCCGGTCGCCTCAGACAGGGATACAGTGTCATCAATCTAGGTACGGTGATGAACAACCGAACGGTACTTCATCCCCAGCTCCCCTCGAGCGTTCTAACCTATGAAGAAGGCCATCCTTCTTTGTTTGACACGGAAGGATGTTGGTTGAGAGAGGATGCCATCCTATGTCAGGGTGGTCGAGATCGGGTGCTTGGGCACCAGTGTTGGAACACCGAGGGGACCTGTGAGATGAAGGTCAACCCAATACCTTTGTCCTCTTTAAAATACTTGGGACAGGGATATTGGTGTTGGTACCAAGGAAATAATGGGTCATATACAATTTATGGATTTAATTGTACCGAGCGAGGAATACTCTTCCCCGGAGCGTACTGTACCCTTAGCCCCGTTCTAGGTCTGGATGTCGCAGAGCAGCAAGGAAGAACCCCAATTACCCCGGAAAGAAGACTCGACATCCGCCCCGATGTTCCCGTGAGACTTCAGAAGATTCCCCTTGGCCTCGGCAAAGAACTTAAACAGCTCCTGCTGGACTTCAGCCAAGAGGAAGAAATCTTACAACATCTTCGGGAGACGGAGAAACAGGCCACCATCCGACTTACCCATGACCGGACGAAAATTACAGCGGTTGCCACAGCATTGGACATGGACTCAAAGATCTCATGGTGGGAGAGTCTTTTTGGATACAGTCCTAAGGCAACCTCATTTTTCAATTTACTGATACACCCGGTGATAGTGCTTCTGGCTCTGGTCGGACTCATGTACATAGGACTGTGGTGGATGTACCGGAGGGTCAAGAGACTAACGGACCAACTAAGCCAGAACCAGACAGCACTTCACGAACACAGCCGCCGGAGGCTCAGGACTTGATTTCACCAAGCCCTGAAGCCGAGGAAGATCCTAAGGACAGGACAATTCGTGTGTGGGGGGGGATTCAGGATAAAAATCTAAAATTTATCCTGAGACCCCATGTGAAGGATATTGAACTGGTGTGTATGAGGTCTCGGGAGGTACACCCGGCCCCCTCCTGAGACCTCATAGTATTGTATAGAAAGGCCTTTGGGTTTAGGTGGGTTAGAGGAGAGGAAGGGGAACTGTGAAATGTATTTTGTGTGAATGGGGATTAGATTAGGGCACAACAGGGATAGGCCCCCCTCGGTTTGCCATTTGCCACCTTGAACCCTGGAACGGTGAAGTTCATAAGGGAAGGGCTGGATGTGTAGTGTGGCGGAGGTGTTCTCCACAGTTAGAATTTGGGTTCCATGACATCACCCCGCTCAATGAAAGAACTGACCTGCCTAGTAAAGACCTACTAATCTGTCCATGGGAGTACCGCACCTACCCAGACGGAACACGAGATGTTGGCAAAAGTCGTACTTGAAGGTTGGCGCAGTAAGAGACTAAGGTTGCGAAGGTCAACCCGCTCCAGACTCCTTGGGGGCGGGATGGACCTGAAGATCGGCACCATTGCCGAGAGATAGTGAGAGTGTGGTCACCCCAACCCCAGGGGTGGCTAACAACGGAAGACAGTTACCGATAAGGAAGACCAGTCAAAGACTGCAAGGGTCAAGCCGCTCCGAAAGTCCAAGATGACAGTAGGAGGGACTGATCAAGACAAAAGAGGTCAAGAAAGTTCTAAAGAAGAAGATGGTGTGCCCGGTGGATGGAGGAGTAAGTTACGGTGAACGGCAGGTCGGAGAAAACCTAGAGGGGTGATGTCTAAGTACCTAAGAACCTGTTGGACACTACAGTTCTTCCTGAACTATCACCGAGGATGGGGTTGAGGGGGGGAGGCAAATATATCTCAACCCTTTCTCCCAAGATATTGTCGTATTCCCGACAACAGGGGGATTGTTGAGGAAGGGTTGAGACGTATGCATATATACCCATGCATGCATGCAAACACGTGCGTGCATGTATGGTATACACTCACCTAAAGAAATATTAGGAACACCATACTAATACAGTGTTGGACCCTCTTTTGCCTTCAGAACTGTCTTAATTCTACGTGGCATTGATTCAACAAGGTGCTGATAGCATTCTTTAGAAATGTTGGCCCATATTGATAGGATAGCATCTTGCAGTTGATGGAGATTTGAGGGATGCACATCCAGGGCACGAAGCTCCCGTTCCACCACATCCCAAAGATGCTCTATTGGGTTGAGATCTGGTGACTGTGGGGGCCATTTTAGTACAGTGAACTCATTGTCATGTTCAAGAAACCAATTTGAAATGATTCGAGCTTTGTGACATGGTGCATTATCCTGCTGGAAGTAGCCATCAGAGGATGGATACATGTTCTCATTCTGTTTACGCCAAATTCGGACTCTACCATTTGAATGTCTTAACAGAAATCGAGACTCATCAGACCAGGCAACATTTTTCCAGTCTTCAACAGTCCAATTTTGGTGAGCTCGTGCAAATTGTAGCCTCTTTTTCCTATTTGTAGTGGAGATGAGTGGTACCCGGTGGGGTCTTCTGCTGTTGTAGCCCATCCGCCTCAAGGTTGTGCGTGTTGTGGCTTCACAAATGCTTTGCTGCATACCTCGGTTGTAACGAGTGGTTATTTTAGTCAACGTTGCAATTCTATCAGCTTGAATCAGTCGGCCCATTCTCCTCTGACCTCTAGCATCCACAAGGCATTTTTGCCAACAGGACTGCCGCATACTGGATGTTTTTCCCTTTTCACACCATTCTTTGTAAACCCTAGAAATGGTTGTGCATGAAAATCCCAGTAACTGAGCAGATTGTGAAATACTCAGACCGGCCCGTCTGGCACCAACAACCATGCCACGCTCAAAATTGCTTAAATCACCTTTCTTTCCCATTCTGACATTCAGTTTGGAGTTCAGGAGATTGTCTTGACCAGGACCACACCCCTAAATGCATTGAACCAACTGCCATGTGATTGATTGACTAGATAATTGCATTAATGAGAAATAGAACAGATGTTCCTAATAATTCTTTAGGTGAGTGTATATGCATACATTGACCACCATATCCTGGGATGATGTGCACAGATATGCCCAGCATCTGTGCACGTCTGCCCATGGGAAATAGGTGCCCCCTTTAGATTGTGGCCCCCTATGATATATATATATATATATATATATATATATCTATATATATATCTATATCCCCCTTAGAATATATAGGTCTGTGTCCCCTTAGAATATTAGTTCCCCTTCCATGAATATATTTGTATAAAATACCTATTTGTCCCCCTCCCTACACCTGAAACCAGATGCATCGGTGTGAATGTCCCCCAAGCATTCACACAGATGCAATCTGGTTGATTGCATCAGAATGACCGGACTAAGGTCCGGTCATCCTGATAACTACAAAGGACTCGGATTCCACAGAATCTGAGCCCTTTGATATAATTGTCGCCAGCGCTGCTGGAGACAATTATACATGATAGAAGAAAGGGAGAAGCCTCCCCTCCTTCTATTATGCGCATTCCGGCAGCGAAATTAACATCTCGCTGGCCGGAATGCAGAGTGCCACAGGCGGGAGATCAAAGGCTTCCCCCCCCTGTTGGCATGTAAGCGCGGCCCCGATGCGCTCGTTCAAGGGGACGCACGGGCTGGCGCAGTGACATCATCTCACTGCGCCGGCCCACGTGTCTCCAATGGTGGCGCGCGCGCGCCACCCTGTGGGCGGTGCGGCAATGCGGGCCGCCGGAGATAAATATCCGGCGGACCCGGCACTAGGCAGAGTAGCCGAGCCGCCCCCCACCTAAAGAGAATCAACTCCTGGATAACGAGCATTCCCCTAGACGAACGAGCAACTAAGCGCTAAGTATCACCCCCTATTAACACTTATACCACAAACGACTTCTATACCCTTAACCCTTATACCACCAACGATTTCTATACCCTTAACCCTTATACCACCAACTCTCCCCTTTATAGTCCCCTTTATAGCACCCTTGTATTAACCCTTAAACCCTTATACCACCAACTACACCTCCCCTTTATTGTACCCTTGTATTACCACCCCTGATTCCCCTGGTCTACCCCTGCTTACCCTTATCCCTATTCCCCTGGCTCCCCTGATTAGTCCCTGACCTTTAAAACCCTCACCACCCCTGAGTCTCCTGGTTAACCCCTGTATACCCATATCCCTATTCCCCTGGCTCCTATCCTCACCTACCCTGTCCCACCAACCCCCTATCTGTACACTTACAGAGTATTACCCTTGCATTGTGTGTAACCCTGTTTTGTGCCTGTGGCCTGCATACACCCCTGCAAGTCCACCGTTCACCCTCGTCGTACCCCATAGGGACAGTAAGTAGAATCAGGTGGGTGGGCTGCTAATATTTGTGAGTGTGTATTGTATAGTTAGTCTGTGGGTGGAAACTGGGAACGTGTAGTGTAGTTGAGTATTGTATATTTACCACTGTAGTAGTGTATTGTGTGCTTAGTATACTAGGTGTTAATAAATATCTTGTTTTACTAGTAACTATCTGTGTAACGTGTAGTCATTGGCGATAGTTCAGTAAGGCGCATGCAGTTAGTTAGTGATTAGCGTAAGGTAAAGACAAGGTATTGTATTATTATTATTATATAAAGGTTTAAATAGGCGGAGTCATCAATAGACGGCTCCTCCTATTTATGAATATTAATTACTGATATTTGCATAACTATTAGTTATTAATATTCCCCCTTAACAGGTAGCAAACCTGCACAATTTTTATCACACGAGTGCAAAACGCATTACAATGTTTTGCACTCGTGCGGAAAAATTGTGCGTGTTCCCGCAACGCACCCGCACATTTTCCCGCAACGCCCGTCTGAAAGAGGCCTTACAGTAAAGAAGCTTTGACACTTCTGGAGACTGAACTTTATCTTCTCCAGTCGGAGGCAGTGCCCCCATGTCTTTTGAGGGCATTTTACATGGAACAGCTTTTCAACATTTTTTTTGTATGGCCCATTTTTGTATTTGTATAGGTTAATCATGTGCCCCCTTAGGCGTCTCTTCTCAAGACTTAATACATGTAATTCATTTAATCTTTCTTCATAACTAAGACAATGTACAAAAATGCAGAAGGTACACACCAACAAAGCTGTATATTGACAGTTCTTCTGCCCAGGCACTCCATAGACATGCACGATCAGCTCGGCTAAGCATAAATGTGTTCCCAGTGGGAAGAAGGAGGCTGACTTTGTGGTTGCTTGTAAATGAAAACATGCTGAGCAGCATAGAATAACGGTATTACCGGATCTCCTGGATATTTCTCCTTTAGTGTCTTTCACTGACCTGTCAGAAGGTATTTTTTGGCATCTATCGTTTGTAGAAATCTCAACACGTCACAACTGGCTTAAAATATTGCTTTAAAAAATTGAATGGATGCTTGCATCATTATAATCATCATGCAGAAGCCGCCATTTTTTAATGCAGAATTGATGGTGATTGAATGGTACATCAATAGGAAAAGTAGTGACTTGATTTGAAAAATGGATGGGTAAGTGGCCATGGTTAGCTATGTCAATGAGTTTCAATCCAGATTTAACATTGAGACTTTTTTTTAAAGTCGCAAAAAAAGTCAAAACTGGAGTAGATTTTTTTCAGACAAAAGTGTTAAGTTTAAGGATAAGGCTACTTTCACATTAGCGTTTTTTGCAGATCCGTCATGGATCGGCAAAAACGCTTCTGTTACAATAATACAACCGCATGCATCCGTCATGAACGGATCCAGTTGTATTATGTCTTCTATAGCCATGACGGATCCGTCTTGAACACCATTGAAAGTCAATGGGGGACGGATCAGTTTTCTATTGTGCCAGATTGTGTCAGAGAAAACGGATCCATCTCCGTTGACTTACATTGTGTGCCAGGACGGATGCGTTTCGCTCTGCTTCGTCAGGCGATACGCCAGATCTCAGAAGGGAGGGAGTGGCATCTGGATTTTCTAACATGGAATTTTCTGTCATGGTTTTTAAGAGCAATAACTTTTTTTTATTTTTTGTTGAATGAGCTGTGTGAGGGCTTATTTTGTGTGAGACAAGCTGTAGTTTTTATTGGCACCATTTTGGCGTACATTTGGCTTTCTGGTTGCTCTTTATCAGATTTTTGGGAGGTGAAGTCACAAAAAAAGCTGTTTAGTGTCATTTTTCAATTTTTTTTTTAACACTGTTCACTTGATGGGGTAGATCATGTGATATTTTTATAGATCCGGTCATTACGGATGCAATGATATCAAATATGTCTCTTTTTTTTTACATTTTACACAATAAAAACTTTTTTATAATAAAAAAATCATGTTTTTGTGTTGCCATTTTCTTAGAGACATATTTTTTTCATTTTCCTGGCTATAGTCTTGTGTGAGGGCTTGTTTTTTTTGCGGGACGAGGTGACGTTTTTATTTCTACCATTTTGGGGTACATACGACATTTTGATTGATTAACATTATGTTTTTTGGGAGGTGAGCTCAATGGCGCAATGTTTTTTTGTTTTTTTACTGCGTTGACCTGATGGGGTAGATCATTTGATATTATTATAGAGCCGGTCGTTGTGGAGGCGGTGATACCAAATATGTCTGTTTTATTTTTTTTCTTATATTTTTTAGCATTTTTTAAATAACGGATTTAGGGGGAATTTTTTTTTTTATGTGAAACTTTTTTTTTTTAAGACACTTATTTATTTAATTTTTTTATTTTACACTTTGTGTCCCCCATAAGGTCATACAAGACCTCTGGGTGACATTTAACTTCACTTTTTATTTATTTATTTTTTACAGCTATTGATTTCTCCTGCAACTGGGGCTGACATAGTAGCCCCAGTTACAGGGGAAAACACACCCCATAATACAGGGCTGTACAGCCTCAGTGCAGGGCAAATCGAGGTCTATGAAAGACCTGACAGCTCCTGCACTCTTCTGTTCCCGGCGGTCACATGACCACCGTGGCGGGACAGGAAGCGGCATAGTGCTTCCTGATCTGTATATACAGCGCTAGTTGAGCGCTGTGTATACAGTGATCTAGAAGGCAGGGACACCGAGGAACGATCCCTGCCTTCTCTCTGGGGTGCCCTGCTGTCACTGACAGCGGGCGTCCTGCTAGACAGCCGCACGGTTCGACTGCAGCTGCGATCTCTGAATGGACGTTCCAGAACGTCCATTCAGAGATAAATTGACGTTTATAGTCAATGGGCGGTCGGGAAGTGGTTAAAGCTGACCTACAGCAGTGAATAAAAATGGCTTTGTTGTTATGGAAACCTGGAGTAAAACTGTGTGTATGTGGAGACTAAGGGCCTGCGAGCTTCTATTGGGTGATAAGGGTCATGTGACCAGGCTTCTATTGGCTAATGCATTTTTTCGGAATATCTCAGGAACGGTACGTGCTAGAGAGCTGAGACCCAATCTAAAACCTTCCCGGACACCTGATGTACTTGTGTGCCAAATTTTGTGATTGTAAATGCGACGGTGCAGATTCCTTTAGCGGACATACAGACACACACACACACACACACACACACACATACATACACTCAGCATTATACAGGGTGGGCCATTTATATGGATACACCTTAATAAAATGGGAATGGTTGGTGATATTAACTTCCTGTTTGTGGCACATTAGTATATGTGAGGGGGGAAACTTTTCAAGATCGGTGGTGACCATGGCGGCCATTTTGAATCCAACTTTTGTTTTTTCAATAGAAAAGAGGGTCAAGTGACACATCAAACTTATTGGGAATTTCACAAGAAAAACAATGGTGTGCTTGGCAACTTTATTCTTTCATGAGTTATTTACAAGTTTCTGACCACTTATAAAATGTGTTCAATGTGCTGCCCATTGTGTTGGATTGTCAATGGAACCCTCTTCTCCCACTCATCACATGATCCATCACCATGGTAAAAGATCATGTGATGGACCATGTGATGACCGGAGTGACGTCACCACAGGTCCTTTTCCTGCACACAGCAAAAAAGAAGACAGAAGTGATGCCTGGCTGCGCGAGCAAGTGGATTAAGGTGAGTTTAATTTTTAACCCCTCCAGCGCTATTTTACTATGCATTCTGTATTTAGAATGCTATTATTTTCCCTTATAACCATGTTATAAGGGAAAATAATCCAATCTACAGAACACCGATCCCAAGCCCGAACTTCTGTGAAGAAGTTCGGGTTTGGGTACCAAACATGCGCGATTTTTCTCACGCGAGTGCAAAACGCATTACAATGTTTTGCACTTGCGCGGAAAAATCGCACATGTTCCCGCAACGCATCCGCACCTTTTCCCGCAACGCCCGTGTGAAAGGGGCCTTAGGCCTCCTGCACACGACCGTTTTTTTTCCCCGTTTACTGGCCGTTTTTTGCGTTTCGTATACGGTCCGTATGCGGAACCATTCATTTCAATAGTTCCGCAAAAAAAACGGAATGTACTCCGTATGCCTTCCGTTTCCGTATTTCCGTTTTTCCGTTCTGTTTAAAGATAGAACATGTCCTATTATTGCCCGCAAATCACGTTCTGTGGCTCCATTTAAGTCAATGGGTTCGCAAAATAACGGAACACATACGGAAATGCATCCATATGTCTTCCGTTTCCGTTCCGTTTTTTGCGGAATCATCTATTGAAAATGTTATGCCCAGCCCAATTTTATCTATGTAATTACTGTATACTGTATATAATTGTAGGAGCTTTGTCGCACTCCGTATTGGTCTTGCTGTGTAAAGGGTTCCCACCCCAGTATACAATTAATTAAAGATCATAGCAGTTGAGCTTCAGTTGAAATGCTTTTATTTGTGCTTTAGATAGACATGTGGCAGTTTTGTGTTAAGGTTTTCGGCACGTAGGCCTTCGTCAGACAATATGCTGCAGTCGGTAGCCCGGATAGAAGAAGGTGTTCACACCTAGTGAGATGGTGCATATAGCAGTTTAGAGTAAGAGACATCGCGCTGCCTTCCATGCCATCTGGTCCCCCCCACAGCCGCATGGGGACCCGATGGCACCGCCCGCCGCCGCCGCAACCGCAGGTAAAAGCCGCAAACCGCAGGGTTGTGACAGGATGCATCCTGTTCCTATTAACCCCCTCCGCGCTGCAATGTACTTTTAAACTTAGGACGTATCGGTACGTCCTAAATCCTTAAGGGGTTAAAGCTCACCTACAGCAGTGAAGAAAAATGGCTGGGTTGTTATGGAAACCAGGAGAACTGTGTATGTGGAGGCTAATGGCCTGAAAGCTTCTATTGGCTGATAAGGGTCATGTGACTAAGCTTCTATTGGCTAATGCATTTTTTGGGAATATCTCAGGAACGGTACGTCCTAGGGAGCTGAGACCTGGTCTAAAACATTCCTGGACACCTGATGTACCTGTGTGCCATATTTCATGATTGTAAATGTGACAGTGCGGATTCCTTTACCGCAGCGGTCCCCAACCGCCGGGCTGCGGCCCAGGACCGGGCCCTGGAGAATCAGGGCCGTCTTTAACGCAGTATTAATAAAGTGCTTCCATTATGGAAGCGCTTCATTAGTACCGGAGGAACAGGAAGCGGTGAAGGATCTGTACTCACCGCTTCCTGGTCCTCGGCTTGGCTGGCTGACATGGGGGCTGATGGCTGGCTGACATGGGGGCTGATGGCTGGCTGACATGGGGACTGATGGCTGGCTGACATGGGGAGCTGATGGCTGGCTGACATGGGGGCTAATGACTGACATGGGGAGCTGATGGCTGGCTGACATGGGGAGCTGATGGCTGGCTGACATGGGGAGCTGATGGCTGGCTGACATGGGGAGCTGATGGCTGGCTGACATGGGGGGCTGATGGCTGGCTGACATGGGGGCTGATGGCTGGCTGACATGGGGGCTGATGGCTGACATGGGGAGCTGATGGCTGGCTGACATGGGGAGCTGATGGCTGGCCGACATGGGGAGCTGATGGCTGGCCGACATGGGGGGCTGATGGCTGGCTGACATGGGGGCTGATGGCTGGCTGACATGGGGGCTGATGGCTGGCTGACATGGGGACTGATGGCTGGCTGACATGGGGACTGATAGATGGCTGAAGGTTGGGGGTTTGATCTGAGGCATTGGGGGTCTGATCTGAGGTCTGATTGCTGGTCTGACCTGAGGTGTAATGGAAAATATTTTTTTCTTATTGTTCTCCTCTAAAACCTAGTTGCGTCTTATGGGCCGTTGCGTCTTATAGGGCGAAAAATACGGTACAGTGCAGCAGAGACCCTAGTCAGTTTATATAGTCATTATATAGTGTTATATATTTTAATAGGCACCTTGTGTTTTGTTATGCGTGTGAATCAGTCAGCGCCGACCTGCACCCCCTAAGCCCTGCCCCAGAACCCCCCACCCCACCAGGTCCATGGCAAAATTGTCTTGCATGAATCTGGTCCTTGGTGCAAAAAAGGTTGGGGACCACTGCTTTAGCGGACATACATACACTCAGCTTTATATATTATATATATATATATATATATATATATATATATATATATATATATATATACATACTGTGCAGAAGACACAAATAACACAGATACAGCTTTCTACAACTACAGTCTGTGATCACTAGAGAAAATAAGAGATGTGTGCTGTCTTTAAAGCAGTGTGCCAACATAACATGCAATACCCATCACTAGGATAGACCACTACCGTCTTTCAGGAATGTTGATGCACCTAACCATTGTAAGAATATGCACATCTTCTAATGCCAAATGATACAAGTATTTTAGTTGCATATTCTCCTTTTTTTTTCTTCTTACATATTTATGTCCCAACAGCAACCACTGAACACATTAATATTAACTTAAAAAAAAAAAAAAAAATAAAAATGAAGCAAATATGTGCTATTTACATACGGTTTTATTTAGGCTACATTCACACATCCGTGGTGTGTTGCGGGTCCGCAACACATCAGCCCGTCACCCCCATAGAAATGCCTATTCTTGTCCGCAAGCTGCGGACAAGAATAGGACATGCTCTATCTTTTTGCGTAGCTGCGGACCCAAAATCGGGGCCGCGTTCCGCAATTGCGGCTGCAGACAGCACACTGTGTGCTGTCCGCATCCATTCCGTCCCCATAGAGAATGAATGGATCCGCACCCGTTCCGCAAAATTGCGGAACGGATGCGGACACATTTTGCGGACGTGTGAATGGAGCCTTAAGGCTAGTTTTACACTAGTGATTCTTTAAATAGGAACTGTAACCTCTTATGACTCTATGTTGTGCTGTTTCTTTAATATTCCTGCTAGAAGTTATGAATGAATTATTTGCAGCTTGCAATGAAGGTTCAGATGGGTTTTACCAGCTGGGGGGGATGTCCCTGCACAGTCTGCTTCTGGCAGCATTCATTGGATAATGTCAGACTGTGCAGGGGAACTCCCACCCCCAACTGGTAACACCCATATGAACCTTCATTGCAATTTGCTAGCAATTCATTCATAACTTCTAGAAGGTATAATAAAAAAATGGAACAGCATTGAGTAATAAGAATAGATGCTCCATGGGGAATGTGAGTAGTTGCTAAAACAGACATGTTAGGTGACAGGTCCTCATTAAAGGGGTATTCCCATCTTCAGTTTTAATACCTACCTTCGTCCAGCGCGACGTCCACTTCCTGTATTCGGCTGGGCTTGAGTGACGTTTTCTCCCGGCCAGGCCGCGCTTGCGCAGGAGATTGAAGTTTTTCTCCCGGCCGGGCCGCGCAATGTCCTGAACGCACACGCCGCGCATGCGCCATGGTGACTTATTCCTGGCCTGTATAGTAAAGAGCCGGCGTGCACGTTCGCGGCTCTGTACTATACTGGCCAGGAAGAAGTCATCATGGCGCATGCGCGGCAGCGTGTGCGTTCAGGACATTGCGCGGCCTGGCGAGAATCTTCAGTCTTCTGCGCAAGCGCGGCCCGGCAGGATTCGACAGGAGAGGTGGCCATAACCAGGGGAGACGAAAGAAAACATCAGGTAAGAGGGGACTTATTTTCTCAAAAAGGGTGGGAATTTGGTAATAAAATGTATTTAGAAAAATAATCACTGTCAAATCATTAACAGATTTAACAGTGATCATTAAGATGGGAATGCCCCTTTAAGCAAAATAAATAAAATGCATTGGAATGAAGCACAGTTTTCTCTCCTTCTATTTGCACCCTTTCATTAGTGCCTGTGTGTCATCTTACTTGCAGTTTACTTCTTACCTTATTTATTGTGTGTTTAGAATTGACTTTAAAACTTTACAATTTTCTACGTCAATATGACTCACCCTGGGTTGGTTGTGTTATACCTGCAGGGGACTCCCATCACTGACATACAGGAGAGACCTGATCCACAACCCAACCCTCTTACCCAACGTGTTCACAAAGCAGAAACACTTTGGACTGCAGAGTTCATGCATGGAGGAGATCCTACTTAGGCCTCTAAGGACAGACTTTGTGATCGTTCTTTAAGGGGGTTCATATCAGTGCAAGGGTTTGCAATAGTGCATTGAATAAGGTAAACCACTGGAACACAGAAATGAGGGAAGAGGAAAATGAGGAGAAGAAAGAAGGTAGGAAAGCAAGGCTGGTTCAACTGGGACGAAATGGAGCTGAGAAAATGCTTGGTAACGTCAATGGACTGGTGCAGACTGTCCGGAACAAACATGCCCATCACAGTCCAACAGAGGATCATGAGATATGTAAGTCACAAAAACTACTTTTCGTGAGCTTCATCAGAACAGAAGTAATTCATGTTTAGCTGATGTCATGATATGTCCATAACTAGGGTGTTCTAGATGCCTTCAGCATATGGCAACTGCATCAGAAAACAAATATAGACACATTAGGCAGTTGTCATGTGTTGTACTTATCTGGGTATATTCTGCAATATTTTAATAATTCAATACACTCGGTCTTTAACACTGTTTGTAAATCAGTGTACATTATTTACTAGTAGAGACATGAAGCAATTTGACTTGTATGTTTGATGCTCCTCTCGGGATCCTACTAAATGCATTGAAATAGAAAATAAAGTTAATATAAATAATTGTAGATGGTCTCACCCAAAACTGTGCATCTTTTTAGGACCATTAGGGTACCCGAAGATCTACCAGTGGGTCGAGGACCTGACCCAATAGTACCCCTCAAAAGTCCAGCAGAAAACGGCCCCATTTGAAGTTGACTTTGGAGTCAATCTACTGGGCTTATTTCTTTATTGAAAAATGAATGTTAAAATAATCTATTAGATTTTATCAATGATATGTCCTGTGTGTACATGCAACTAAAAGTGGACGTTTTCATGGTAATGCCATGTATTCACATTTTTGAAAAGAAGGCTATATCTACACATGTAGCTAAACACATAGGGGATAATTTACGATCAGAAATACCCCTATATTAGGCGTATTTCTAGTACAGATTGCGGCGCAAAGTGCGTGGATCAGGAGAGATGGGGGTGCCGGCAAGCGGAGAAAGTATAATCTTATGAGGTCATATGCCAAGATAGTGTCTATTTGGAATATTTTTGCGAGGTACTGTGTGTCAGTATACCTGTTTTTAACTGTACTGAATAACGTACTTGAAAATTTCTTTTAATATGGACACGTTCCAAAAAAAAACATATACTGTGTAGTATGCAGTATTTAAAGGGATTCTGTCATGACATTTTAGGCCTATAACCTAAACATATGGCCAGCTCCGTCCAAATAGCATGAATCCGAAACTGTACTTATTAAATGTGCCTGTGGCTCTATTAGCACATAAAACAGGTTTTTATAACCTGTCCTTCACCTACCTAAGGTACTCAAGGGGACGTCGCTTCATACTGGGTGCCCGGCTGCAGCCATCTCCGTCTGGTGCCCAGCGCCGCCTTCCCAGTTGAAATCGCTGCCTTCCTCACCTCAGCCCCGCCTCCGCAATCGTCCGGTCCCTCAGGTTATGCCTAGTGCGCACGCGCGGGATCTGGCAGAGGGGCCTGGACGATTGCGGAGGTGGGGCTGAGGTGAGGAAGGCAGCGATTTCAACTGGGAAGGCGGCGCTGGGCACCAGACGGAGATGGCTGCAGCCGGGCACCCATTATGAAGCGACACCCCCTTGGGCACCTTAGGTAGGTGAATGACAGGTTATAAAAACCTGTTTTATGTGCTAATAGAGCCACAGGCACATTTATTAAGTACAGTTTCGGATTCATGCTATTTGAACGGACCTGGCCATATGTTTAGGTTATAAGCCTAAAATTACAGAATCCCTTTAAGAATGGGAACCACTGGGCGGTGTAGGCCACTGTATACCTATAGACAACAGAGGCTTCTGTCTGAGATATATCAGGTGTATTTCCTAACATGTAACTCCTACAGTATGTTACAGTACACACAGAGCCTAAGTTAGGTTAGGCTCTATACACACCACATTTTTGCATGTTGTTAAAAGAAACTGCTTTTTGGAGGGCAGATTTGCAAATAAAACGGACTGATGCAGGCTCTGTTTTTCTGTCCTGTTATAGGTGCTTTGAACATCTTACTTTCTGATTGGAGTTTTTACTCGCTTTTGAAGCATTTTTGGGCCATGACATGTTTTTCAAAATATCTCTGAATAAAAAAAGACACCACCCAAAAAAAAAACACTTGAACAAAAAAAAAAAAGATCTTTCAACATAATACAAAAACATCGTGTAAACCTGGGCGAACATCACTTTTTTTCTTCTTTCCCCTATTCCTCTGGGTTACGTTGCAGGCTGGTGTTTTTTCTTTTATTTTCTTCATGCAGTGACCTGCTGGTTTACTGCTAAAGGATTAATGCTATAGTTCACTGCTAAACTTATCAATTGTTTATTGCTAAAGCTGTTAAAGTGTTTACTGTGATGCTAACTATGCACTTCCAGCAGTACAAGTGACTAATTTGATATTTGGGTAGTTAACAATTAAGTGGCAGTCCTTAGTAATAGTTGCCGGGTGGTGGGATGGCCCCACTTTCCCCTGTCTAGTGGGTAGTTGTTAGCAAATCAGCCAAGAGTAGTGAAGATGAGTATGCTGCTGCTGGTGTGTAGATAGAAGCATTGAATTTTTTGCAGAAGTTTGAGGACCAATTAAAGGGACAGTGCTTGGACAAGAAATTACAGTAAAAGTAATGCACACATATGGCTGTAGGTCTTACTCACAGCATTTTCAGCAGATCTGTACCTATGAAACTGACTGACCTGTTACATGTGCACTTGGCAGCTGAAGACATCTGTGTTGGTCCTATGTTCATATGCCCGCCGCCGACTGAGGATAAAAAAATAAAATAAAAATGTGGCGAGTGGGCCGGGCGTGGCGCTGTGATAGGGGGCGGTCGGACTTGGAGCCGAAGGTAGAGAGGCAGTCTGGGCGGCGGTTCGCCGAAAGTGGAGGAGGAGGAGTCGCAGACTAGGAGTGGCACGTACAAGGAAGCTGCGAGGCGAGCTGCTGGAGTGTGGGTGGCTGGCTTGGCGGCGCGCGCAGTACGGGTACGGTTCGGTGTCGGTCGGTTCAAGTAGCTGAGGTGAGGGCTGGCTGGGGAGTGGGACTGAGTCTGTCACTGTTGCAGTGTGTGTCCGACTCCGACCGAAGGGTGGGCCTGGCGTGGCGCTGTGATAGGGGGAGGTCGGACTTGGAGCCGAAGGTAGAGAGGCAGTCTGGGCGGCGGTTCGCCGGAAGTGGAGGAGGAGGAGTCGCAGACTAGGAGTGGCACGTACAAGGAAGCTGCGAGCTGCTGGAGTGTGGGTGGCTGGCTTGGCGGCGCGCGCAGTACGGGTACGGTTCGGTGTCGGTCGGTTCAAGTGGCTGAGGTGAGGGCTGGCTGGGGAGTGGGACTGAGTCTGTCACTGTTGCAGTGTGTGTCCAACTCCGACCGAAGCGGCAGGCGGCAGCGTCAGTCAGTGGAGAGACGTGGAGTACTGTAACTGGAGTCTGGAGACTAGTGTAGTGGACAAGTGAGGAGACTGGAGTTATTTAATCTGTGTGTGTGAGGTACAGCTGGATCTCAGCATCTTCCCTAATCCCTATTCACACATATAACTGCTCAAGCCTGGCAGGCGCAGCTGCATTATTTAATAGTGTGGTTTAGTAATGGTTAATGGCATTGGCGAAGACACAGCCACCTAATCCTATCTGAGGGGTTTGTATTACAGACCCCTCAGATAGGATTAGGTGGCTGTGTCTTCGCCAAAATGCCATTAACCATTACCACACCACACTATTAAATAATGCAGCTGCGCCTGCCAGGCTTGAGCAGTTATATGTGTGAATAGGGAAGAGGCTGAGATCCGGCTGTACCTCACACACACAGATGAAATAACTCCAGTCTCCTCACTTGTCCACTACACTAGTCTCCAGACTCCAGTTACAGTACTCACAGTGAGGTACAGCCGGATCTCAGCATCTTTTCTAATCCATATTCACACATATACCTGCTCAAGCCTGGCAGGCGCAGCTGCATTATTTAAAGGGATTCTGTCATCAGATATAACCCCTCTAACCTAAACATATGCTCATGTCCAGACTAATAAGAAGAATCCTAAGCTGGCCTTATTAAACCTCACTGTGGCTCTATTTGCCCAAAAAACAGGTTTTTATAACCTGTCAATCACTTAAGGTGCCCAAGGGGAGGTCCGTTAATACAGGGTGCCTAGCAGCACCCCTCGCCACCCGGTGCCCAGCACGGCCTTCCCTGTCTTCAGCGCCGCCTTCTACGGCTCAGCGCCGCCTCCGCAATCCTCCCCGTCCCCTTGCCAGATCCAGCGCCTGCCGCTGCCAGGAGTCCGCACGGGCGCATCAGGCTGAGCCTAGTGCGCAGGCGCGGGTTCTGTCAGGGGTGTGGGGATGTTGGGGTGGGAGGTCCTGAAGGGGTTTTTGGATGGGAAGTCCGAGAGGTCTGTGGGGGTGGGAGATCCGGGAGGGGGGGCCCATAAAAATGTTTTGCTATGGGGCCCAGTCATTTCTAGCTGCGCCCCTGTTCATATGTGCCTGCATTGCTAAGAAAAATTATGTTTAAAGGTATGAAAATGAGGGGGCGTTGCCGTTACTCCTAGAGGCTCTGCTTTCTCTGCAACTGCAGCGCCCTCTGCACTTTGACAGGGCTAGGCAGTGAAAACATCATACGGCAATGCGGGCACATATGGACATGCGACCAACACAGATGTCTTCAGCTTCCAAGTGCACATGTAAGAGGTCAGCCATGTCATAGGTACAGATCTGCTGACAGATGCACTTGTCTGGTCTAAGTTTATACTAGCTTCCTTTTAGACGGTATTAGTAATCACTGTGCTGACTTCCCCGCTGCCTCTAGAATTCTGAAACCTCAGAAAAATATTTGGTGTGCGCATAAGATTTTGGTGTAAATCTGGTGCAGCACTTACAATACGTCAAATTTATAAAGGGCTGTGCACCCGAATCGTAAATTTGTCTAATGTTGTTCCAGTGTTAAAAGATGAGATGGAGTTTCATCAAGCTGCAAAGAAAAACGATGTGGAAACAATGACCTCACTCAAATTAAAAAGAGTGAATATCAATGCTAAAAATGTGGTGAGTATTATACTGGTGCTGGCACGGCGACTGCTGAATAGGTTGAAAAATTCAAAACCACTTTTCGGGCAAGAAACCAATTAAAACTGTTCTTGGAATTTTTTTCAAAAATGTATTAATCAGCAGAGGGAAACATGCATAGAAAGAAGCATTTCCAATATTATGGGGCTTTTTTGACCAGATCTGCTAACAGAGCCTCCAACGCACAAAGGACCACAGCCTAAAACAGTCCTGAAAAGTTGATTTACTCCTCTCATTGCGTTTCTCTCCTGTTAAGCTTTATGTCGCTAATTCGAATATTGCCCCTGCCGCTCATCACTAATCACCACTACCATTGTTCATCCACATACAGTTCCATTGTTTGTTGACAGTACATTTTCCATAGTTTACTCAGGTCGATAATGGACTGGCCAAAAAACAAGCGCTGGCATACACATTTTTATGGACTAAGTGTAAAGAACAAACGCCCACGGCTATGTAAATCGTCCCTAAGTGAAATAACGTCTATTTCTTTTCTTAGCTTGATCGGACCGCCTTACATTTTGCGGTGGCAGGAAAAAATTATCAAGCCATATCTTATCTTCTCAACCATAAGGCGCGAGTTGATATTGTGGATAAGGTATGAAGAAAAAAATTACAACATTGATATTGCTCTTCCAGCTTGATTAAAATTTAAAGGGGATTGTATGAGGTTACCAGTAAAGGTTCTGCTGCCCCTCCCAGGACCAATTTTGTCCATGGGTTATGTTTTGTAGTGCAGCTTAACCATATTTAAGCATGGACAAGAGTGGCACTGTTTCTAAAAATAAAATAACTTATTTGTGATTAGTTGAGCCTACAATGATCTGTCCAACTGCGGCCTTCCAGCTGCTGCAAAACTACAACTCCAGCACGCCTGAGCAGCCTATAGCTATAAGGGCATGCTGGGAGTTGTAGTTTTGCAACAGCTGGAGGGCCGCAGGTTGGGCATCCATGATCTGAGGCACTTGAGACCGATCCCCTACATGGCCTATTTCTGATACTTTTGGTTTGGTCCGATTACAAGAAATAAAAATAAAAAAAACAACTATACAAAACTACTACTCATCACACTGAAAGTGCAGTACGATCTGCAGGCAGTATGCTATAGCGCAGGAGGAGCTGAGAAGATTGACGTATAGTTTTATGGAAAAAGATTCATAAATCATTGTTTATTCTGAGCTTAAAAGTCTAGTCCTAATCAGTGATTGACACCTATCTCTTTATGCACGGCCATAGATGAAAGGCTCAGTCACTGGTAACATCACCCACTGGACTCCTAAGCACAGAAAGAACAGTGATTTAAATGAATAAATCATGACGAGTTATGCTATAAATATGGTAAATCAACCTGCTCAGCTCCTCCTGCTCTATAACATTATTCCCACAGATTGCACTGCATTTTCAACTTCACAGGTTCTATTTTAAGGCAGGTTCTGTCATCAACCTCATTCTGCCCTCACTAAGGACACCCTAAAGTAGTGACAGACACTGAATCTCAAATATAGAGTATATAACTAAGGCGGCACTCACCATTAGTCGTAAAAAAAAAGTCCTTCATTCGTCTAAACAGACATACACACGTGTGGCAGGGGCGGACAAACTTCCATGCAGTCAAAGGCGACGGCCGTATTGCGTGATTGCGCTTCCTCAGTGGCCACTGAGGAAGCACAATTGCGCGAAACGGCCGTCGACTTTGACTGCATGGAAGTTTGTCCGCCCCTGCCACACGTGTGTATGTCTGTTTAGACGAATGAAGGACTTTTTTTTTACGACTAATGGTGAGTGCCGCCTTAGTTATATACTCTATATTTAGAGTATATAAATAGATTTATTGAGAACTTATTATGGGCAGAGCACCGCATGGATGTGTTGCACGTATCACAGGATTGCCTATGTATTTGAAAGCCTAAAGTTTAGGCAGTGCCGCCTCGTTCTATTCTTTTGCTTGAAAGTGACAGACACTGACCTCACAGCGGTGTCATTCATGAACTAAAAGTAAGTGGTTGTCGAGGACCAGCATCATAATGATGACATCCCTGTCCTGGAAAAGAGTCAAGGTTATTCATGAGATCCTGCTCTTCCCATGCACCTACGGATATTGACAGTTTTTTTTATTAGTTTTCTCCATAGGAGAGAACTGCCGATCATCAGCAGATGAGTGGAGAGAGCAGGAGCTCACTAATAACCATGACTCTTCTAGGCAGCCATGACTCTTTTCCCAGGCCGGGCCCTGATGATTATATTTTTGGTTCTCAGCAACCAATACTTTTGGCTCATGAATGACAGACCTCTGAAATTATCATGCCTGTCACTACTGTATGCAGCCCTCAGTGAGGTTGACAGGTTCCCTTTAACAATATTCTAGAGACAACAGAATTGCACTTAGCAGAAACATTTTCCAACTACACAAACTGAGACTATATGACCTTTTTGGCACATGCATTGGTTCTCGATCTCTACCGTAATTTAGTGCTTTTCATATTTGTTTGGTGTATATATTTTTGACCTTTACAAAATGCAGTGAGAATTTTTATTTATTTATTTATTTATTTTTTGAGAAGAACTGAAATTCAACATAAACAATGTATGACCGACCCATTCTTCTCCTAGTACGGGCTGACTGTCCTCCACCTGGCCGCATGGTCAGCAGACCTAACAGTTGTGCAGATGCTGATCAAAGCAGGAGCAAGTCAGAAATCCACAAATCAGGTCTGTATCCCTTATTACTCCCTCTCTCTCTCTTTCTCTCTCTCTCTATATATATATATATATATATCCTATTCTATTTTAAGGGGCTGTAAAAAAAAAAGTCAATCTGCGCTCATTTGCTGTAGCCTATTACACAGGCCGTTGCAAAGTGAATAGGGGAGGAATGATCGCTACCACAGTTGTTGCTCTCATTCAGTTCTAATGATTATCAGCAGCACATCTGTTACAAAGGGTGAAGTGCTGACTAGTGATGAGTGGCAGTGATGAGTGTCATATTCGAATTCGCGATATTTTGCGAATATTTCGTAGAATATTTGCAAATTCGAATATTCGTTAGGAGTAGTGTTGATTGCGAATTTTCGTAATGCGAATTTTTGTAATGAGAACTTTCGTAATGCTAATTTTCAGAATGAGAATCAATGAGATCGTGAAAACTCAGATCCGATAGTATATTCTAACCCCCAGGCGTTCCCATGGTGATGGGGATGCTTGTCATGGAGGAGTATGCCAAAGTGGAACAACTGTACAGATTTTTTTTTAAAAAGACTAATATTCTAAAAAACAAATATATTTGTTTTTTACAATATTCGTAATATTCTAAAACAAGAATATATAGCAAATTATTATATTACGAAAATTCTTATCGCAATCAACACTACTCCTAAAGTCAAAGATATTGCAGCCTTCTCATTGGCCCACAAGCTAGAAGCAGGGAGGGATCATGTGTACTGATTAAAAAAAAATCTTGAATATTCGAAATTAGGAATATATATCACTATATTCTAAATATTCGCGAATTCTCGAAGTGCCGATATTCGCAATAAAAATTTGCAATTCGAATATTCGTGCTCAACACTAGTGCTGACAATAATCCGTCCATTAGCTGACAAACTTATGAAGACTTGTTCCCAAATGGCCCGAAAATAGTACAATGTAATAGAGCGTAAAATGGCGACATTTCCTTCCACCTATTCATAAATCAGCGCTTTCCTTTACTGCAGAGGATGGAGTTCACTGGTTATTACCGCCTCCTGCCCGCCAGTTACAGGTTATATCTCTGTGAGAGGTGCCATGCAGTAATCAATAAGCCCTTTCCCTTGCTAGCGGGCAGAGCACTTGTTGGTTAACACTTTAACGACCAGGCCTGAAAAGGCCTTGATGACCAGACACTTTTTTTCTGATTTAGCGCACATGGTGGTTTAACGGTTGTAACTTTTGTTGGACTGCCAAAAAGATTTTTTCAATGTTTTTATATGACACATAGGGAATTTGATATTTTTTTTAGCAAATTGTGTTAAATATTACAGTGCATAATGCTCATTGAGCACTATTCACCAAGGAATAAATTGCTTCTGTCTATCACTGACAGCCGATCTGCTCCCGCTTCAATCCTGCGCTGTGCATGTATAGAGTGGAGGTCACAGCTGACCGCACAGCAGTCAATTAACTGTGTTCCATTTTAGAAAAACGGGCCTGTGTGGGCGGCGGGTTGTGCACCCTGCTCTTTAGAGAGAAATGAATCAATAGGGTTTTAGGATAAATGCATTTACAAGTTGGGCAAAATGATGCACTTGCCATGACAAATTTGGCTAGGCATGTTGGACACCGTATATCTACTGTACATATATACCAATTTCTTTGCACTGTAAAATGTAGCAGATGCTCAATATGTTTGGAGCATTTTACAGCTCTTCTTTTTCACATCCATTTTTTTATGACATTTTTCAAATGGTCAAAATGTGTAGAAACTGTCACATCATATATTTGGCACACTTTCCATTTCATTTTTATGCTGCATTTTGTGGTAAATATCCCTATTAGTCTTTCCTGTCTTTTATCAGTCTAATTGACTGTTATGTTTTGGAGCTTTCTGGAGAAAAAAAATATCTGACCCTTTTTTCGGACCTTTGAACCAGTCTTTAAAGTGGTTGTCTCACTTCAGAAAATAGCATTTATCATGTAGACAAAGTTAGTATAAGGCACTTCATAATATACTGTGATGGTCGTGCTTGCACATTATAGAAAAAAGCACTAGCCTAAGTGCACTTCTGCAGTCCTGGCCACCAGAGAGGCCCACACTTTTTCCTATAGTGTGCAAGCGCTACCACCACTAATGGATTGCAGGGTGGTCATAACCATGGAAATGAGCAATAGCCAGCAAAGCAAGCAATATGGATAATAACAATACATTAGTAAGTTCCTTGTATTAACTTACTCTACATGATAAATGCCACTTGCTGGAGACAGCCTTTTAATCTTAATCTTTTATCACCCTCTGATGAAAAACAAAACAAAAAAAACATCTATTAATTTCTATTTTCCTATGGTTGGCATTATTTAATATATGATTGTAACGGAACGCCTAGCACCCCGACCGGGTACCTCCGTTGATAGATGCTCCTAGTGCTTCCAGAGGACTCCAAGCACTCCACTTGACACCGTCAGCACTGCAGACCCCACGAACCGCCGAAGCTTGGTGGAGGTCTCGCCGTCTCCTACCCACCCTGGACCTACGACAAGGCTCCAGGCTCCAGTGGGTGAACCTCTCCTAAATGCAGAGACAGGAACCAGGAACAAGCTCTTACAGAAGCTTATACTCAGGGGAGTATTGTGATATAGCAATCCCCAAGAGTGTAGTAGTTATCCCATTCCCCAAACATGAGCCAAAACTTCATGAAGGTATAAAAACAGGAACTCTCTTTATTTTAACACAAGCATTGATTTATACACATCTTCCAACAAGGTTACCACCCACAGGGTTTTGTAAAAACATCCAATAACCACGTACAATACACTCAGACACTCCCACACAAAATCCTCCCCTCTGCCCGTGATAGAATTACCTCACACTGTGTTGATGCAATCATCACAGGCAGGCGAATACACAATATCCTCTGTCCTGGAAACAACCGAGAAGTAATTCAATTATCTCTCAGGACAAAGGACATCGCCAGTACACACAGAGAGACAATGGAACAGACCTCCCTACTCAACGTATACAATGTCCCACCCTTTTCAATACACACAGACATTTAACATCCCAAAATGGCACGAATTAGACCAGGGTTTCAAGTTAGTCCAAGTCCTTTGTGAACAAATGAGGCCTGGGGCAAGAGGCTAGTAGCCAGGCCCCTCCAAAACCCAGTGGCGAGGTTGGTTTCGCTACAATGATAATCTGAAATGTTCTATAATCTGCCAGCTGCCTGGTTATATTAATAACAAGAAATATCACTTCATAAATTTTAATTATAAAAGATTTGATTTAGGGTGCTTACACATTACATTATTTGCCTTGTAAAAATAAAAAGGCCATGAAATTCATGCATTTTATTTACAAGTATTTTTTTTAGGCGTGGAATTTTAATAAAATTTTACAGTGATCCATAAAGATGCAATGGCCTCAGGATACAATATTTTCAACATACAATGGTTTTTTCTGACCCATCGTAAGTTGAAACCAGACTCAACATACAATGCCATATAAACCTAAAAGTGTTGCTAAAAAACAACCATAGAATGCCCAATATATTCAAAAATATATACTTTATTTAGTCACAAATGATTCATAATTACACAGATATAAGAGATTACACAAAAAATTGGAAAAATCAGCAGAAAACCTGGATGCCGTAGTCCCCCAGCTGGTGTCTCAGCAACCCGCCAAAAAGATGGAACACATGTCAGGTGTATGTTGAGTATGCACTGGGGTGATTCACAGAGAGGTGGTATCAGGTACTAACCACCAACATACAATGCCTCAGACTCAGATCCAACCAATCAAGGTGACTTCTCTGGTAAAATAGCTGCATTAGTTGCTAGTCTTAGTTATCCGCTTTTTTTTTCTTAAATCTTAATTTTCTCTTATCTTGGATGACATTTTGGGGCTTTGGAACCAATTACTCAACTTACAATGGTTTAAGCATACAAGGGTCGTCCTGGGAACAATTAATATTGTAACTTGCGGGACCACTGTACTTGTTTTTTCTCTTACGGGTTTATTTCGGTCAGGTGTGGCGGCTATGAAGGCAGTGTAGCATCAACCTATGACTGAACTAACAACAACTAAAGGGCATTGCAGGGACAGAAAATATCCAGAATATATCTTGGCTGTGCATCACACCTAACGCTCTTTAGTCTGGAGATTTTAAGTCTGGAACATCTGGGGGAGAATGAAATACGTAAAGTAAAACATGATTGTGTTTCTTAGGATGGAATGAATGTTCTTCATTTTGCTGCTCAGAATGATAAGAATGATATAGTAGATTATCTGCTGAAAGACCTGCAGTTGAAAGACTTAAACATCACGGATGAGGTAAGTGTCCTTCTGTATTACCTGTATCCTAGGACTCATCTTAGGCTGAGTTCACACTTCAGTTATTTCCATCAGTTATTGTGAGCCAAAACCAGGTTCGGGTCAAAAACAGAGAACAGGTGCAAATCTTTCCAATACACCTGATCTCTTTGTAGGCTTCAGTAATGGTTTTTCCTCACAATAACTGATGGAAACAACTGACCAAATAACTGAAGTGTGAACTCAGCCTTGGAGCTGTATTTTATGTAACATATCCATTAACTAGTCCCATTATTCTTAAAGAGCACCTTTCGGCAGGATGAATCCTATTAAACCAGATGTACTACCTGGTGGTAGAGTTGATCCTGAGGATTAAAACATTACCTTTCTTAAAATTCGTGGCCCCGTTCATGAGAAATCTGCCGCTTCTTAATTATGCTGGGGGCTTCAGAGCACTGAGGGGCAAGCGCTAGCCCTCCCGAACACCTCAGTTTCTCCACTTTCCACCCTTAGCCACTCCTCCTACCCTCGAGTGACAGGGCCAGGCATCCTTAATGTCCTTTTGCCTGGCCCTGTAATCCTGTGCACTCGTTGTTGAATCCTCAATCGGCACATGTGCAGTACATCTCTGATGGCTTTCCCTGATCCTTAGATCCTAACTGTGCGGGCGTCGTTTGAAGATTCAGTGATTCATGTGCGGGATTACAAAGCCAGGTAAGAGGACAGTGAGAACGTCTGGACCTTTCAGTAAAGGGGAGAGTAACTAATGCTGGAAAGTGGAAGCTGTGGCCAGTCCCTCAGTGCACTTAAACCCTCATTAGCATAATTAATTAATGGCTGATTTCTCTTGAACGAGGCCATGAATTTTAATGAGAGGTATCGTTTTAATCAGCAAGATCAACCCTACCATGCAGTATGCCTGGTTTAATAAGGTTGATTCTGCTGACAGATGCTCTTTAATATCGGTGGGGATCCCAGAAGTGGGACCCCCACTGATCAGAAAGTGATGAAAAACGCTTAATGTTTTTGGCTTTGTAGCGTGCAGAATTGTGAATGCAGCTCCGGAATAAAATACAGGCTGCAACTCAGGATCATCCTTCTACTTTATATAGCGGCAAATAGTGTTTTCCTGGTTATTGATATGGAAAAATTCATAATATTCTCGATTTGTAATTTCTGTGCATGCGTTACAACATCAGTAGTAGGTCTCTTTCTGCTGATCTAGAAGCTGTTTATTTGGGGTAGTGTGGGATTATTCTGTCACCCTCCCTTCTTGTAAACATAACACAATACATTTCTTTAGTAAGAATTAGGTGGAATGAGTGTAAAAGTCTTTCAATATTGGTTCTATGAGGTGTGTCGGACTCCTTTGACTGACACAGCTGCCGGTTTTAATATCATTCAAAAGTATGTGTAGTTTGTTCTGCAGATTATCTGTTCTGCTTCCTGGGTAAAGGGTAGAAAATGGGCTATGTGTCATCAGATCAAAGCTGCAGCGGGTGACAAATACAGAGAAGAATATAGAGTTAAAGTACCAAGTGCCCTCCTTTTTAGTCCTGCTGCTTTAAATGCATCAATAAAAGAGTATTCGATGAGCTCCCTAGGCTAGGTTCACATCTGGGCATGTTTTCTGTTTTTCTCAAAAGAAAAAGGAAAAAGTCTGATACCGTGTTAGCCAATAGAAAACTAGTTGAGTGCTCTCATTAAGAGAAACAAAATAAGAGTATTGCAGGTTTTATACCTTTTAATGGCTAACAAAAATAGAAGTAATGATGCTACATAGCGAGCTTTCGAGACAGTGTGATGTCTCGAAAGCTCGCTATGTAACATCATTACTTCTATTTTTGTTAGCCATTAAAAAGTATCAAACCTGCAATACTCTTATTTTGTTTCTCTTAATGAGAGCATTCTGTTTTTCTGTTCTGGTCTTGGAAGAGATTGATTATAATGGGGACTGTTGGTTTTCCGCTATAGTGACCGTGACTAAGTCTTTCGTATTGTAAAACAGGGCTCTGACCAATACAATACAATACACTGAGGCAACGTTCACACCTCAGCTTCGGAGATCTGGCTGCCTGATCTGGCGCAAATGGCGGTGTTGCATGAAATTGTTTTTCTCCAGCCGAAACTTGGCATTTATGTTGGAAACCAGCCAGATCACCGCCAGACCTCATTGCAGTCAATGAGGATCTGGCAGTGAAGTAGAGGATCCGGCAGGCTGCTCTGTGCTGGAACAGCCTGCCGGATCTTTAAACACAGATGTGAACGAAGCCTAAGCTATTAATCTGCACCACACTTACATCTGATAGGAAACTGCTCAGAAAGGACAGGAATTGCCTAATATATGTATTACCTGAATCACTATCTTTATGAGCAGGATTAATCTGATAAACGAGCAGGGCAGTGGAAAAATCAAATATTCCTTCACTGCTCTGCATATCCATCAGCAAAACAGAGACTGCTGTTTAAAGAGTCAGTGGACTGTCACGAAATTTAGTTAGCGAATGGTATAAATAGCAAATTTCTAAATCATTTCATAAAAAAAAATCTGTCTGCATCCACCTGCAAAAAAAGCTGTAATTTAGTGACCACTAGGGATCTCACTTCCACCTAAATTGCAGTCCACTGCCTGTTGTCTGGCAAGATCAGTCCCTGGTAACAGAGACTCAGAAGATAGTTAAGAGCAAGTGGGGGCATGTCAGAGCTAGCTGAGATACAGAGTACAGAGCCTGATAAAAGAACTGCTTCTACACTGCTTCTGAACATCACATGAGTCTACTGTGTGTCTGTGTGCTCTGTGATTTATTTCTCATCTGTTCTGTGAGTTCCAGAGCTGAAAACAAACATAGTGAGAAGTAATGGAAAAGGGTGTTACAGTAGCACAGTGCTGGCAGAAGTAAGACTCCCCCCTGCTTCTGAGTGAAATGCATCTAGCTGTGCAGCTGAAACATGGAATAATATGGCTAAAAAAAAACATAAGGGAAGCCCAAACATAACTGTTTCTTCACAGTTATGATTGTAGAAAGAAGCACAGCCATTTGCAAACTTTTTTTTTTTTAAACGTAGGCATGCTTTAAGCCAGCTTGTACACTGCCACTGACAAAGAAGGCACAAGCTGTGATAAAATAGCCTATGTCTGATTACACTGACGAGCAAAAGGGTAGCAATGTTTTGAACTTTTGACTTTCAGGCTCCATATCCCACCATCCACTACAGCTTTGAACGTGAGACTACCATCATTTTATAGACAGTCATCTTGGCTATCTCATACATAAATTGGACTTGTATCTATTTAGCATATTATTAGTTATGCAGATTCTTGTCATGTAACTGCATTGTTATTGTTTTACTCCTAAAATTCTAAATTTTTATTATTTTGTTAGTATTTTGTAGCTTCACCTTTGGCTTTCAACACTGCCTGAATCCTTCTGGGCATGCTCTCGATCAGATTCAAGCATGTCTCGACCAAAATCTGTTCCCAGGTCTCTTCTACATGTTCCCAATGTTGGTTCATACTGGTCGGCTCACTTGGGTACGAATATAGCTTTTTCTTTAATCCAGCACCTCTACTTCATTGTCATTGAACCATTTCATCGCTAATCTCGACGTATGTCTCGGGTCGTTGTCCTGCTGGAACACTATGTCGTCCTTTTCATACCCATAGTATTCGAGTGTGCGAAGTAATTCGCCTTGTAGAATACTCACATATAGCTCAGCATTGAGACCACCATTGATCCTGGTCAAGTATTCAACGCCTTTGGCTGTAAAACAACCCCATAGCATCAGGCTTCCTCCAGTTGACAGTTCCTTCAATTTCTCGATCTATTAGCCCCCCTTTTCCTTGTTTCTTCCAGACCCATTTGCACCCATCAGAGCCCAGTCTATTGACTTTCATCTCATTGCTCCAAATCACCCGTTTCCAATCTTCTACTGTCCATTGTACTTTTTTGCAAACTCGAGCCTACGCTTATGACGATATTGAAGTCAAGACTTCTTCACCTTTTTTCAGGCCACCATTCCAGACTTGTGTGATGCGCGCTGCACAGTGCTTGCATGGATGTCTGTGATCTCACTCTTATGAAGCATTCGACCACCTCCTTAGCTGTGTTTGTCGCGCCAGAACTAATAAACCTTTTGATGAGCCGACTTGTTGACTCTGATATTTTGCCTGGACATCCACCTTTCAGCTTTGGAATAAATGGAAGGACTTCATATCGTATTTCGTAACTGTCATGGCACTTACATGATGCAGTTTGGCAATTTTCTTGGCCAACATTCCACTATCGATGAGCTGGATGACGCTGTTTCTCTTTTCTTGGGAAATCTTCATGGCTGCTCCTGGATTTGAAACAGTGACCTTTCGCTTGGAAATTGACCTAATAGCACACTGAGCTATTAGGGAATCTGAGAACAGGTTGTAATTTGTAATATACAAGAAGAAAATGATTTTTTAACCACCAGGAGCCAAACAGTAGCAATGTAGTTACATGACATTTATGTATGAGATAGCCAAGATGATTGTCTATAAAATGATGGTAGTCTCGTTCGAAGCTGTAGTGGATGGTGAGATATGCAGCCTGAAAGTCATCAGTTCAAAACATTGTTACTCTTTTGCTCGTCAGTGTATATAGTAGTTAGTAACATTCACATTTGAAGTCAAGGCTGTATCTGTACTTGGTGCAGAGGTAGCATCTGTCCCATTCCCTGGTACCTAAGGAGGCCCATAGACTCCTCTGCAACACAGGTAGACCCCAGTATTATAAATGAGACATGTTAACTGGGGGCCCTATTAAAGATTTTGCACTGGGGCCCAGGAGCTTTAAGATTCTGTTTAACATATCATCAAATACTCAATTTTTTGTATTAAATTGCAGTGTTTATTTATTGTCTTATGCAGAAAGGCAGAGAACCGTTTCATCTAGCGGCTGAGAGTGGACACATTAATATGATCAATAATCTACTTTCTATGGGATTATTCACATCTAAGGAAGACAAGGTATATTACAGCTCAGGGTGACCTTTCCTTTGCCATAAAAAAGAATTTCATATGTTATGGTGACAGGACAATGTGTACTGGTGGGGATTGCTGCAAACATTCTTTGAAATTCTCGAACAAGTTTTTCAGGTTCTTTCAGTACCATTTATCACCAGTCCTGTATTTGTGTGTTCAATTCTTACAAACAGCTTTAAAATATATGCTTATCTGTGTATTCTACCTGGGGCTCACTAGACAAAACATGTTGATGCCTCGATCTTATCGGTAGCTGAAATCCCTTACATATAAAAAAAATACTGCTCAGTTTAACATTTTAAGCCTCTTAATCCAGTATAAGGAGTCAATTATTTTGGGAAAACTTATAGGGGGAGATTTATCACAACTGGTGTAAAGGAAAACTAGCTTAGTTTTCCACAGCAACCAATCAGATTCCATCTTTCCTTTTTCAGAGCTCCTTTGGAAAAATGAAAGGTGGAATCTGATTGGTTGCTATGGGAAACTAAGACAATTTTCATTTACATCCGTTTGGATTATAATTTTTCATAAAAAAAACAAAAACAGAATCACTTTGTGGTTACAGTTGCAAGAAAAGTATGTGAACCCTTTGGAATGATATGGATTTCTGCACAAATTGGTCATAAAATGTGATCTGATCTTCATCTAAGTCACAACAATAGACAATCACAGTCTGCTTAAACTAATAGCACAAAAAGAATTAAATGTTACCATGTTTTTATTGAACACACCATGTAAACATTCACAGTGCAGATAGAAAAAGTATGTGAACCCCTAGACTAATGACATCTCCAAGAGCTAATTGGAGTGAGGTGTCAGCCAACTAGAGTCCAATCAATGGGATGAGTTTGGAGGTGTTGGTAACAGCTGCCCTGCCCTATAAAAAACACACACCAGTTCTGGGTTTGCTTTTCACAAGAAGCATTGCTTGATGTGAATGATGCCTCGCACAAATGAGCTCTCAAAAGACCTATGATTAAGAATTGTTGACTTGCATAAAGCTGGAAAGGGTTATAAAAGTATCTCCAAAAGCCTTGCTGTTCATCAGTCCACGGTAAGACAAATTGTCTATAAATGGAGAAAGTTCACCACTGCTGCTACTCTCCCTAGGAGTGGCCATCCTATAAAGATGACTGCAAGAGCACAGCGCAGACTGCTCAATGAGGTGAAGAAGAATCCTAGAGTGTCAGCTAAAAACTTACAAATGTCTCTGGCATATGCTAACATCCCTGTTAGCGAATCTACGATACGTAAAACACTAAACGAGAATTGATTTCATGGGAGGATACCACAGAGGAAGCCACTGGTGTCCAAAAAAAACATTGCTGCACGTTTACAGTTTGCACAAGAGCACCTGGATGTTACACAGCAGTACTGGCAAAATATTCTGTGGACAGATGAAACCAAAGTTGAGTTGTTTGGAAGAAATGCACAACACTATGTGTGGAGAAAAAGAGGCACAGCACACCAACATCAAACATCCCAACTGTGAAGTATGGTGGTGGGGCATCATGGTTTGGGGCTGCTTTGCTGCGTCAGGGCCTGGACGGATTGCTATCATCGAAGGAAAAATGAATTCCCAAGTTTATCAAGACATTTTGCAGGAGAACTTAAGGTCATCTGTCCACCAGCTGAAGCTCAACAGAAGATGGGTGTTGCAACAGGACAACGACCCAAAGCATAGAAGTACAAACCGGATTCCAAAAAAGTTGGGACACTAAACAAATTGTGAATAAAAACTGAATGCAATGATGTGGAGATGGCAAATGTCAATATTTTATTTGTAATAGAACGTAGATGACAGATCAAACGTTTAATCCGAGTAAATGTATAATTTTAAAGGAAAAATACGTTGATTCCAATTTTCACGGTGTCAACAAATCCCAAAAAAGTTGGGACAAGTAGCAATAAGAGGCTGGAAAAAGTAAATTTGAGCATAACGAAGAGCTGGAAGACCAATTAACACTAATTAGGTCAATTGGCAACATGATTGGGTATAAAAAGAGCTTCTCAGAGTGGCAGTGTCTCTCAGAAGCCAAGATGGGTAGAGGATCACCAATTCCCACAATGTTGCGCAGAAAGATAGTGGAGCAATATCAGAAAGGTGTTACCCAGCGAAAAATTGCAAAGACTTTGCATCTATCATCATCAACTGTGCATAACATCATCCGAAGATTCAGAGAATCTGGAACAATCTCTGTGCGTAAGGGTCAAGGCCGTAAAACCATACTGGATGCCCGTGATCTCCGGGCCCTTAAACGACACTGCACCACAAACAGGAATGCTACTGTAAAGAAAATCACAGAATGGGCTCAGGAATACTTCCAGAAACCATTGTCAGTGAACACAATCCACCGTGCCATCCGCCGTTGCCAGCTGAAACTCTACAGTGCAAAGAAGAAGCCATTTCTAAGATCCACAAGCTCAGGCGTTTTCACTGGGCCAGAGATCATTTAAAATGGAGTGTGGCAAAATGGAAGACTGTTCTGTGGTCAGACGAGTCATGATTCGAAGTTCTTTTTGGAAATCTGGGATGCCATGTCATCCGGACAAGGACAACCCAAGTTGTTATCAACGCTCAGTTCAGAAGCCTGCATCTCTGATGGTATGGGGTTGCATGAGTGCGTGTGGCATGGGCTGCTTGCATGTCTGGAAAGGCACCATCAATGCAGAAAAATATATTCAGGTTCTAGAACAACATATGCTCCCATCCAGACGTCATCTCTTTCAGGGAAGACCCTGCATTTTTCAACAAGATAATGCCAGACCACATTCTGCATCAATCACAACATCATGAGGAGAAGGATCCGGGTACTGAAATGGCCAGTCTGCAGTCCAGATCTTTCACCTATAGAGAACATTTGGCGCATCATAAAGAGGAAGGTGCAACAAAGAAGGCCCAAGACGATTGAACAGTTAGAGGCCTGTATTAGACAAGAATGGGAGAGCATTCCTATTTCTAAACTTGACAAACTGGTCTCCTTGGTCCCCAGACGTCTGTTGAGTGTTGTAAGAAGAAGGGGAGATGCCACACAGTGGTGAAAATGGCCTTGTCCCAACTTTTTGGGGATTTGTTGACACCATGAAATTCTGATTCAACATATTTTTCCCTTAAAATTGTACATTTTCTCTGTTTAAACTTTTGTTCCGTGATTTATGTTATATTCTGAATAAAATATTAGAAGTTGGCACCTCCACATCGATGCATTCAGTTTTTATTCACGATTTGTATAGTGTCCCAACTTTTTTGGAATCCGGTTTGTAAATCAACAACAGATTGGCTTAAACAGAAGAAAATACGCCTTCTGGAGTGGCCCAGTCAGAGTCCTGACCTCAACCCGATTGAGATGCTGTGGCATGACCTCAAGAAAGCGATTCACACCAGACATCCCAAGAATATTGCTGAACTGAAACAGTTCTGTAAAGAGGAATGGTCAAGAATTACTCCTGACCGTTGTGCACGTCTGATCTGCAACTACAGGAAACGTTTGGTTGAAGTTATTGCTGCCAAAGGAGGTTCAACCAGTTATTAAATCCAAGGGTTCACATACTTTTTCCACCAAAACATGGTAACATTTAATTCTTTGTGTGTTATTAGTTTAAGCAGACTGTATTTGTCTATTGTTGTGACTTAGATAAAGATCAGATCACATTTTATGACCAATTTGTGCAGAAATCCATATCATTCCAAAGGGTTCACATACTTTTTCTTGCAACTGTATATAACAATGGAGGTTGAGGTTTAAAGGGGTTTTCTGGGATTCTGGTATTAATGGCTTATACTCAATATCTAATTGGTGGGGGTCTGACACCCAGCACCCCCGCTGATCAACTGTTTAAAGAGTTTATCACAGCTCACAGAGCACAGCACTGTACATTGTATAGTGGCTGTTCTTGGTATTGCAGCTCAGACTGATTTACTTAAATGGGACTGAGCTGTGCATAGGCCAGGTGACCAATAAACGTGTTATCACTGGCCTAGGAGGAGGCCGGAGAGGGAGTGCCAGGAGTGGGACCCCAACAATCAGATATTGATAGATCATTGATATCAATAGCCCAGACAACTCCTTTGACTGTTTAACTAAAGGTAATAGTGTGTCAGTGTCCAATAATGTCTGCTCCAATACCTAGTCTAGTCAATCCTTGGGTCCCAATCTAGCACCATTCACACTGTCCAATCATGATAACCATAAGGCCCATATATAGTGCCTGCCACATGTCACAATACTATATATTCTGTCCAAAGTAGACATTTTTATCTGATCTTTCAGCAGACAGCACTATGGGAAGTGTTGTGGCTGCTGCCCATCTACACCCACAACCCAGAAGTTCTTTAAATGCTGTGATTTATTGTCTATCCATTCTTATGCTAAAGTATTCTCTTTTTACTTATGCACTATGAATATCACATGGTTATGTATAGCAACATATATTTAACACCGGCAGTCCTGGTGAGGCTGCTGGGAGACGGGCTTGACCTGCCCCCTGGAAACATGCGCATGTGTGAAGTAGGCCTAAAGAGAAGCCTGGTCCAGGGAATCTTCATCCATGAGACTGAAAGCTGCCAGAGATCAACTGAACCGAAAGCATAGATGTCCTAAGCATATAAGGTGCAGGGATTTCAGTCAATAACTTACATATTATACTAAACAATCTGCCCATCATGTCTTGCTCTTTAACTTAATGGTGGTAGATAGGATCCTCACAAAAAGACTACTGTTTTACCCAGGGGAGCACCCTAAGATTATTTTGGCTGTGCCCACCTTTTTTGTATGTTGGTGGTAGATTGAATAGCATTTTTATGGCAAAATATTTGCTTTAAAGGAGCTGTCCAAGATTAGAAACACATGACTGTTATCTTCTAGAAACCTCACTATCCCTGTCCATGGGTTTTCTCTGGTATTGCAGCCCATCTACATTGAAGTGAATGAGACTAAGGAGTGGTACCACACACATTTTTCTAAGCATATATAAGCCCTTTAAGCTATGGGGGCCAATTCTTTGACTTTTTGCAACAGCAAAAGAGCCATATGATACTCAATCCTGCATGGTGGTGAATACATCACCGCCCACTTCCATCAGCCATCTGTTCAGCCACTTTGCTGTACCCTTTTGAGAATAGCACTTGTGTTTTTATAGTCAGTATTAATAATTTATTCACCAACATGCAAACATTTTATAACCCTCTGCTAATTTTAGTTAGCATGTACAGTAGTTTGCCGGTCTTGCGCGACTCTTCTGACTAGATACGCAGAAAAGGAGAGGCATATTCTAGTCATAAATTGTTATAACTGGGTTAGATGTTTCATGCAGTATATTAATGGCAGGACCATACAGTAGCTGGTAAGGAGCTTAACCATACATATTATTGTCAGCTGTTTTAATAGGACCAATTGACAATCTAAAGTGTATGGGGAGCTGGAGAGTCTCCCCGACAGATGATGTTGGGAGAGAAAAGGATCGGCCTCATTGAATTTAAAGACTCAATCTCTTTGTTCTCCTGGGAGACAAGCACCAACAGAGGTGTCTGGCAGAGGTCTTCTCCTCTGTCCTCATTAAAAACACATACAATCCAATGAACTATGTGTGTATGTATATGAGAGAGTTTTGAGAAATTTTTCACTTGATAGTGATAGAACGTGTATGGGCACCTTAAGTCATTGATGCTCTTCATGTTCTTCTTTGTTGTATCTGTCTAGGAAGGTAACACAGCGCTACATCTGGCTGCTGCTAATGGTCATGATACAGTTATGAGGGTTCTGTTGGAGCATTTTCAAGAAAAGGATAACCCAAATAAGGTATATAGGACCATTATGGATATTTAGAAGTAAAAACACTATCAAACGTGTTGAGTACAGTTTTCACTGTATGGCAATAGCTAATATAAGGCCAACTATAATAACCAGGTTTATACAATGACTATAATGACTAATACTTGTCTTGATTGGTCTCTGACTTTGAATTTTAAAAATTCACAGTGAAAATGCAGTGCAATCTTCAGGCAGCATTTTATAGAGCAGGAGGAACCGAGCACACTGATATGTAAATGTGTTTGAAAGGATTCAACAAAACTTGTCATTTAAAACCCGTCATGGGTCAGCAAAAACGCTTCCGTCATAATAATACAACCGTCTGCATCCGTTCTGAACGGATCCGGTTGTATTATCTTTAAAATAGCCATGACGGTTCCGTCTCTAAAACCATTGTAAGTCAATGGTGGATGGATCTGTTTTCTTTTGTGTCCGAGAAAACGGATCCGCCACCATTGATTTACATTGTGTGTCAGGACGTCTTGCTCCGCACCACATCGTGGACAGAAAAATGCTGCTTGCAGCGTTATTCTGTCTGCGATGGGGACGCAACCAAACGGAACAGAATGCATTCTGGTGAACTCAGTTTCATTCAGTTCAGTTTTGTCCCCTTCGACAATGAATGGGGACAAAACGGAAGCGTTTTCCTCCAGTATTGAGATCCTATGACTGATCTCAGTAGCGGAAAGGGAAAGAGCAGATGTGAAAGTAGCCTTAAAAGATGTGCCAGATTTATCACAGTGGCTAATGTTGGATGATACATTTGGTGCATCATGAGACTGTCTACTTTGTTTAGAAAATCTATTAGCAGAGCCGGACTGGGCCACCAGAGGATCCTCCTGTGGGCCCAGGCTCAGATACAATAGTGGGCCCTAAAGATCCAGGAGAAAAAAAAACTTTTGGAGATAATCACTTGCCACTAGGGTCTATTAATTTGATTTGAAACCTATTATACTGATGATATAGGGGTTGGACCCCAAGAATAATTTTCTCTGGTGGGCCCAAGGAACCCCAGTCTTACACTGCCTATTAGTGGCTTACTTTGCACAATTGTGGCACATAGTAGCGCAACTTATGCCATGCCCCCTTTCCTGCAATCATGTCACCTTTCAGAGCGAATCTATGACACTTATTAAATATATATGGCATGTGCACCAGAATTCTTAGTAAATCTGCTCCACTGTTGTTGCAAGCCATATGGGGCTTCTTTACCATAAAAGAGACCAATATATTTTTAGAGAAAAACGCACACAAATCTGTAAAATACTCTAGTGCCTCAGGTTCAACCAGTAGCATTTACCCCTCAAATTAATAATCTAATGTCCCTGTATATAATGACTTCAAGCATGTGTCATATAGTTTTAGGTCTTTCTTCTTTAATGACTGCAAATATAGGTAGATAACAGAGCTCCTGCTGGATAATAATACCTGAATATCAAGTTCTGCCTTCTTTAATAGTCTTTTGTTTTTGGATTTTCAATTAGAAAGGTGCCACACCATTTTATTTGGCTGTAGAAGGAGGATATGAAGCTTGTGCTGATCTATTATTGCAAGATGGAAGCGATATCAACACTATGAACCTGGTATGTGTTTCATTTATTATTTCAGCTCTTGAGGAATGATAGTGCTGTTTGTAGTGAAATAATAATAAAAGAAAGAAATCAGCAGCTCTGTGGGTTTCACTGAACAATGCTTTGCTCAAAGCAAGACTTTATAAAGGTTCTTGTGTTGATGTGAAACGTTGCTTTATAGGTGATGTATCAAAAAAATAGTGATATCTAGATGCTAATATTCTTATTTTGTGGATGTCTCTAGAGAAGTGGTGTCCAACCATGCTGAATGTCTATGCTAGAAAGTCTATGTCTAAGACCAGATAACCGCTTTTTTTGTCCCTGTTTTTTTTTTTACTAATAAAACATGTGGCCTTAAACACTTCCAGACCGGGCCATTTGCCCTCTTCCTGACCATGTGGTAATAACTTTGTAACGCTTTTACTTATCCAAGCCATTCATGTTTTCTTGTGACATATTGTACATCATGTTAATTGTAAATTTGAGTCAATATGTTTTAGCTTTATTTATAAAAAAAATCCAAAAGTTACCAATTTCTAAATTTGAATTTCTTTGCTTTTAAGACAGATAGCAATACCTCATAAAATACATATTAATTAACAGTTACAATATGTCTTCTTTATGTTGGCATCATTTTGGTAATGTCATTTTTTTTTTTACGACGTTAGAAGGTTTAGAATTTTAAAAGCAATTTTTTAAATTTTCAAGAAAATTTACTAAAATCAACTTTTTTAAGGACCAGTTCAGTTCTGAAGTCACTTTTAGGAGCTCACATAATAGAAACTACCCATAACTTACCCGATTTTAAAAATGACATCCCCTCAAACTATTCAAAACTTGTTTTAGAAATGTTAACCCTTTAAGTATTCCACAGGAATTAAAGCAAAATGGAGGTGAAATTTCAAAATTTCACTTGTTTTTGCAGATTTTCCATTTTAATAATTTTTTTTCCTGTAACACATCAAGGGTTAACAACAAAACAATTCTCAATATTTATTACCCTGATTCTGCAGTTGCACAAACACGCCATATGTGGTCGTGGCACACGACAGGGCTCAGAAGGCAAGGAGCGCAATATGGTTTTTGGAGGGCAGATTTTGCTGGAATGGTCTTTTGGCGCCATATTGCATTTGAAGAGACCCTGAGGTGAAACCCCCCAAAAAGTGACCACATTTTTTAAACAACACCACCCAAGGAATTTGTAAGGGGTGTAGTGAGCACTTTGACCCAACAGGCATTTCATAGAATTTTTAATACTTGGCTGTAAAAATGAAATTTTATTTAATTTTTTTACAAGAAAATGGTGCGTTATGCCCAAACCTTCTTTTTCACAAAGGATAAAAGGAGAATATCCACCCACAATTTGCTACCAATTTTATCCTGGATACAGTAAGACCCTAATTGTGGTCACAAACTGTTATTTGGGGATATGCCAGGGCTCAGAAGGGAAGGAGCGGCATCTGGATTTTGTAACATGGAATTTTCTGACATGATTTTTAAGAGCGATAACTTTAAAAAGAAATTGTTGACTGAGCTGCTTGGGGGCCTATTTTTTGCGCGATAAGCTGTATTGGCACTATTTTGGGGTACATTTGGCTTTCTGATCGCTTTTTATTACAAAAAAAGCTGTTTGGTGTCATATTTCTCTATTTTTTTTTTTTTACACCGTTCACTTAATGGGGTAGATCATGTGATATTTTTATAGATCCGGTCGTTACAAACATAACGATACCAAATATTTCTAGTTTTTTTTTGTTTTACACACAATAAGAACATTTTTAGAAAAATAAATCATGTATTTGTGTTGCAATTTTCTTAGAGCCATACGTTTTTTGGGAGGTGTGATGACTAAAAAAAAGCTGTTTTGTTGTAATTTTTATTATTATTTTTTTATGGCGTTCACCTGATGGGGTTGATCATGTGATATTTTTATAGATCTGGTCATTACAGACGCGGCGATACCAAATACTGTATGTCTATTATTTTTTTTTACATTTTTTACATTTTTTAAATGACTTAAAGGATTTCTGTCACCAGAAAAATCGTTATGCAGCTGGCTGACATTAGCGATGTGCCTGTAGGTGCTAGTGGGCCTTGCTGCAGCACCTAGAGGCTCCATCCTCTCACCGTTTGGCACGCCCTTGCAAAGGTGATTGACATCCTCGGTCTCCTCCGTGCCCTGCAAATACCGCGCCTGCGGCGTCCATTTTAATATTAGGCGCAATGAGTGAAGGATGGCAGCAGGCAAGCGTCCTTCACTCACTGCGCCTGCGCCTAATACTAAAATGGACGGCGCGGGATTTGCGGGGCACGGAGGAGACCGAGGATGTCAATCACCTTTACAAGGGCGTGCCAAATGGTGATGGAGCCTCTAGGTGCTGCAGCAACGCCCCACTAGCACCTACAGGCTCATTTGCATATTATAAAAGTCATTATTTAGCGCGAACGGCGGCAGGGAGATATAAGTCATACAGTTATGTTCTGCTGACATTAGCACATCGCTAATGTCAGCCAGCTACATAATGATTTTTCTAATGACAGAAACTCTTTAAGTGGGGGGAAAATGTATTTTTTACGTGTGAATTATTATTTTTATTTTTTTAAACACTTTATTATTTTTATATTATTTTTAAGGTCATACAAGACCTCTGGAGGACATTTAACTTCACTTTTTTTTTACAATTGATTTCTCCTGTAACTGGGGCTGACATAGTAGCCCCAGTTACAGGGAGAATACAGCCCCAAGAGAGGCTGTACAGCCTCAGTGCATGGCTGATCGAGGTCTGTGGAAGACCTGGCAGCTCCTACACTCTCCCTGCCCCGGTGGTCACATGATCACCGGGCCGGGACAGAAAGCGGTACATCGCTTCCTGGTCTGTATACATAGCGCTTGTTCAACGATTTGTGTATACAGCGATCCAGAAGGCAGGAACAGTCCCTGTCTTCTCTCTCGGGTGCCCTGCTGTCACTGGCAGCGGGCCCCTGGCACAGCAGCTACGATCTTTGAATGGACGTTCAAAAACTTTTATTCAGAGATAAACCTGACCACCCTGGACGTTTATAGTCAATGGGCGGTCGGGAAGTGGTTAAAGGGCTTAATGTAAAAAAAGAAAATCAGACATCATCTATTACATGACTATCTCTTTCTGACAAAGCTAGAACCAGCCCTGTATCTCACATGAATCCATAGATCCAATTACTCTGCTAGATTTATATCAAGCTGCCAGTTCAATGGGAGTGCTCTTTCTGCTGCAGCTCAGGGAATGTGCAAAAATGTGCAACTTTTTACCCTTTCTGTGCCAAGTAGCACCTCTTAATAATTTTGGTCCAATTTGCACACCCGCAATGGAGATCAAGACTGGCTTTATAAATTCCAATCTTGATTAGTCTACCCTAATGATGGGTAGGGGCAGTGAGCCACAAATTTCCCTTTTAGAGGTCTAAGCAGGTAATAATCTGATCATACAGACTGGTTGTGCATTTATAGTGATGGTTATCCCCTTATATTGTGGGGGGCTGCACCTCATATTCAGACATGGCTGGGACAAGGAGTTGACATTTTTTACACATTTGTGGCTACCTTTTTTCTCCATATATTTTATTTGGTTAAAAAACAAGTATGAAGGAAAAAAAATAATTCCAAGATGTTTTTGGATACAAGCACAGAACACAGACAACAGGCATATGAAAACCTACACATAGAAACACATGTATAACACAATTTTGGAGATTGTAAAAATACCACAGTGCCTTAATACAGAGAAGGCAGAGGTTCTTTATGACTGGGCATGGTACTCGGCATACAGGTCCATGTCTGCCTGATCGTCATCCTGGGGGATGACCGTTAAAGGGAACCTGTCATGTGGATATTTGATTATAATCGAACTAATTATATACAATCATTAACTACTAAAAAATACCTTAGATGTATTCACTTACTGGTGTGACAGATGGTTACCTCATAATATACACACAAAGATGCTGCATGCTAATGAGCTGATTTGAGTCCAGCGTGATGTCATTGAGTCCAGCTTATATTTAATTCAGAGCTATAGCCACTCCCCTGCCCACCTGCTGCTGATTCATATGGAAAATAACTGTCAATCAGCAGCAGGTAGGCGGGGAGAGTCAGGAGCTCATGAATATTCAGGACTCATCATTATCAGCTGGAGCTTTTCAATACAAGATGTTGGCAGATTGACTGGGTCAATTAAAGAAAGTGACCCAGCATTGTGCTAAGAGAATCAGTCACTTATTTATGTTGCCCTTAGTTAGGACACCATAAAACTGGTGACAGGTTCCCTTTAAGTTCAGGTACATAAGAGCCACTGGTTTAGCTCTCTGGTAGCTACTTTACACCCTGGGTCATTGAGTTCCTCCCTTATTGCTTCTCTTTGGCACCTATATGACCTAATAGACATATGGAGAGAGAATGAGATAACTCCTTTAACTTGAACATACATTTTTCCCAGTGTTCAGTTCAGTTTATATTCTATAAGTCAAACAATTTATTTTTATACCAATTTAAATTCATTCATTCCATCCAATGTGTAATACAATAGTTCTTGAATACTAAATGTTTGTCATTTACAATATGTTCCCTCTTCAGGAAGGATACACGGCGTTACATGTATCCACAGAGAAGGGTTACTTATCCCTGGTCAACTTCCTCCTTAAAAACAACTTCGATTTCACACCAAACCCAAATGTAAGTAACTATTGATATTATTGTTTACATCGTCATTGTAGCTCTGTAAAATGTAATCAATTGAGTTATTCTTTTATTGTTTTTTTTTATGTATTTTCTGAAAGATAAGAATTTATTATAATATACAATTTACTGGATTTAGCCTTAAAATGATAAGTGTGACTCTACAGTAATGTTTGTGATACTGTGAAGGGGTGAACATTTTTTTTATGTGATCAAAGTTTATTGAATCCAACAATTTATAAAGTTACGTTATAGACATTACAAGCAATAACATAGCAATGGTATCGGTATGAACCTGTATAGACCAGACCCAGACATTAACCACCTCAGCCCCCATGGCTTAAACACCCTGAAAGACCAGGCCACTTTTTACACTTCTGACCTACACTACTTTCACCATTTATTGCTCGGTCATGCAACTTACCACCCAAATGAATTTTACCTCCTTTTCTTCTCACTAATAGAGCTTTCATTTGGTGGTATTTCATTGCTGCTGACATTTTTACTTTTTTTGTCATTAATCGAAATGTAATGATTTTTTTGCAAAAAAATGACATTTTTCACTTTCAGTTGTAAAATTTTGCAAAAAAAACGAGATCCATATATAAATTTTGCTCTAAATTTATTGTTCTACATGTCTTTGATAAAAAAAATGTTTGGGTAAAAAAAAAATGGTTTGGGTAAAAGTTATAGCGTTTACAAACTATGGTACAAAAATGTGAATTTCCGCTTTTTGAAGCAGCTCTGACTTTCTGAGCACCTGTCATGTTTCCTGAGGTTCTACAATGGCCAGACAGTACAAACACCCCACAAATGACCCCATTTCGGAAAGTAGACACCCTAAGGTATTCGCTGATGGGCATAGTGAGTTCATAGAACTTTTTATTTTTTGTCACAAGTTAGCGGAAAATGATGATTTTTTTTTTTTTTTCTTACAAAGTCTCATATTCCACTAACTTGTGACAAAAAATAAAAACTTCCATGAACTCACTATGCCCATCAGCGAATACCTTGGGATGTCTTCTTTCCAAAATGGGGTCACTTGTGGGGTAGTTTTACTGCCCTGGCATTCTAGGGGCCCAAATGTGTGGTAAGGAGTTTGAAATCAAATTCTGTAAAAAATGGCTGGTGAAATCCGAAAGGTGCTCTTTGGAATGTGGGCCCCTTTGCCCACCTAGGCTGCAAAAAAGTGTCACACATGTGGTATCTCCGTACTCAGGAGAAGTTGGGGAATGTGTTTTGGGGTGTCATTTTACATATACCCATGCTGGGTGAGAGAAATATTTTGGCAAAAGACAACTTTGTATAAAAAAATGGTAAAAGTTGTCTTTTGCCAAGATATTTCTCTCACCCAGCATGGGTATATGTAAAATGACACCCCAAAACACATTCCCCAACTTCTCCTGAATACGGAGATACCAGATGTGTGACACTTTTATGCAGCCTAGGTGGGCAAAGGGGCCCATATTCAAAAGAGCACCTTTCGGATTTCACTGGTCATTTTTTACAGAATTTGATTTCAAACTCCTTACCACACATTTGGGCCCCTAGAATGCCAGGGCAGTATAACTACCCCACAAGTGACCCCATTTTGGAAAGAAGACACCCCAAGGTATTTCGTGATGGGCATAGTGAGTTCATGGAAGTTTTTATTTTTTGTCACAAGTTAGTGGAATATGAGACTTTGTAAGAAAAAAATAAAATAAAAAAATCATCATTTTCCACTAACTTGTGACAAAAAATAAAAAATTCTAGGAACTCGCCATGTCCCTCACGGAATACCTTGGGGTGTCTTCTTTCCAAAATGGGGTCACTTGTGGGGTAGTTATACTGCCCTGGCATTTTCCAGGGGCCCTAATGTGTGGTAAGTAGGTAAATGACCTGTGAAATCCTAAAGGTGCTCTTTGGAATATGGGCCCCTTTGCCCACCTAGGCTGCAAAAAAGTGTCACACATGTGGTATCGCCGTATTCAGGAGAAGTTGGGGAATGTGTTTTGGGGTGTCATTTTACATATACCCATGCTGGGTGAGAGAAATATCTTGGCAAAAGACAACTTTTCCCATTTTTTTATACAAAGTTGGCATTTGACCAAGATATTTCTCTCACCCAGCATGGGTATATGTAAAATGACACCCCAAAACACATTGCCCAACTTCTCCTGAGTACGGCGATACCAGATGTGTGACACTTTTTTGCAGCCTAGATGCGCAAAGGTGCCCAAATTCCTTTTAGGAGGGCATTTTTAGACATTTGGATACCAGACTTCTTCTCACGCTTTGGGGCCCCTAGAATGCCAGGGCAGTATATATACCCCACATGTGACCCCATTTTGGAAAGAAGACACCCCAAGGTATTCAATGAGGGGCATGGCGAGTTCATAGAAATTTATTTTTTTGGGCACAAGTTAGCGGAAATTGATATTTTTTATTTTTTTCTCACAAAGTCTCCCTTTCCGCTAACTTGGGACAAAAATTTCAATCTTTCATGGACTCAATATGCCCCTCACGGAATACCTGGGGGTGTCTTCTTTCCGAAATGGGGTCACACGTGGGGTATTTATACTGCCCTGGCATTCTAGGGGCCCTAAAGCATGAGAAGAAGTCTGGAATATAAATGTCTAAAAATTTTTACGCATTTGGATTCCGTGAGGGGTATGGTGAGTTCATGTGAGATTTAATTTTTTGACACAAGTTAGTGGAATATGAGACTTTGTAAGAAAAAAAAAAAATAATTCCGCTAACTTGGGCCAAAAAAATGTCTGAATGGAGCCTTACAGGGGGGTGATCAATGACAGGGGGGTGATCAATGACAGGGGGGTGATCAGAGAGTCTATATGGGGTGATCACCCCCCTGTCATTGATCACCCCCCTATAAGGCTCCATTCAGATGTCCGTATGTGTTTTGCGGATCCGATCCATGTATCCGTGGATCCGTAAAAATCATACGGACATCTGAATGCAGCCTGACAGGGGGGGGTGATCAATGACAGGGGGGGGTGATCAATGACAGGGGGGTGATCAGGGAGTCTATATGGGGTGATCACCCCCCCTGGAAGGCTCCAGGGAGACGCCTGTATGTGTTTTGCGGATCCGATCCATCTATCAGTGGATCCGTAAAAATCATGCGGACATCTCAATGGAGCTTTACAGGGGGGTGATCAATGACAGGGGGGTAATCAATGACAGGGGGGTGATCAGGGAGTCTATATGGGGTGATCACCACAGTCATTGATCACGCCCCTGTAAGGCTCCATTCAGACGTCCGTATGCGTTTTGCGGATCCGATCCATCTATCAGTGGATCCGTAAAAATCATGTGGACATCTGAATTGAGCTTTACACGGGGTTGATCAATGACAGGGGGGTGATCAGGGAGTCTATATGGGGTGATCACCACAGTCATTGATCACGCCCCTGTAAGGCTCCATTCAGACGTCCATATGCGTTTTGCGGATCCGATCCATCTATCAGTGGATCCGTAAAAATCATGCGGACATCTGAATGGAGCTTTACAGGGGGTTGATCAATGACAGGGGGGTAATCAATGACAGGGGGGTGATCAGGGAGTCTATATGGGGTGATCACCACAGTCATTGATCACGCCCCTGTAAGGCTCCATTCAGACATCCGTATGCGTTTTGCGGATCCGATCCATCTATCAGTGGATCCGTAAAAATCATGTGGACATCTGAATTGAGCTTTACACGGGGTTGATCAATGACAGGGGGGTGATCAGGGAGTCTATATGGGGTGATCACCACAGTCATTGATCACGCCCCTGTAAGGCTCCATTCAGACGTCCGTATGCGTTTTGCGGATCCGATCCATCTATCAGTGGATCCGTAAAAATCATGCGGACATCTGAATGGAGCTTTACAGGGGGTTGATCAATGACAGGGGGGTAATCAATGACAGGGGGGTGATCAGGGAGTCTATATGGGGTGATCAGGGGTGATCAGGGGTGATCAAGGGTGAATAAGGGGTTAATAAGTGACAGGGGGGGGGGGGTTTAGTGTAGTGGTGCTTGGTGCAACATATTACTGAGCTACCTGTGTCCTCTGGTGGTCGATCCAAACAAAGGGGACCACCAGAGGACCAGGTAGCAGGTATATTAGATGCTGTTATCAAAACAGCGTCTAATATACCTGTTAGGGGTTAAAAAAAACACATCTCCAGCCTGCCAGCGAACGATCGCCGCTGGCAGGCTGGAGATCCACTCTCTTACCTTCCGTTCCTGTGAGCGCGCGCGCCTGTGTGCGCGCGTTCACAGGAAATCTCGCGTCTCGCGAGATGACGCGTATATGCGTGACTGTGCGCAGCGCTGCCACCTCCGGAACGCGAATCTGCGTTAGGCGATCCGGAGGTGGTTAAAGGGGGTTTCTGGTTTGGATCAACATCCTTTAAAATAATCATTTATGAAGGTCGCTGTAATTTTGTAATGTATTTCCTTTTTTCTTTAATGCTCCTATCTTCCGTTCTGGACTGAGCTCACATGACCATGTCCATGTAGCTCTTTCTTATTTCCTATGATGTTATGTCCATAGGCGGGGCAGTGATAGGGGAGTGTCTATGTAACTAGCTGGTGGGAGGAGCTATAACTAGCTGGGTGTTAGGCGCAGTGATAGGGGAGTGTCTATATAACTAGCTGGGTGGGAGGAGCTATAACTAGCTAGGAGTTGTTAGGGGCGGTGCTGGAGCAGCGGAATCAATAATCGGCCATTATTGATTCCGCTACCACGGACCACAACGGAATTCGGAATCCATATCGGGATTCACCGCTAACCGGAAGCCGAACTTTAGACACCGAACTTAAAACAGAAGTTTGCTCAACACTAATTATAACCTATGGCTTATTCTTAGGATAGCGCTTCAATATTAGACCATGGGGGTGCAACTCTGGGCACCCATGTGAATCAGCCCTTTAAGGGGCTGCAGCACCACATGCCCTTCATTGTTTACAAGGCAGGGCTCTGTACTTTTAGTAGTGGGTATGCATTGCTGCACAGTCCCATTTACTTGAATGGGACAAAGTTGTAGTAAACTGTAATACTAAACACAGACGCTACTAAAATGATAAAACTGTGTTATTCCTGTGAATCCCATAGAAGTGAATGGAGAGAGCTGTGTACATGCACAGCCACCTCTCCATTCAATCTCCACTTGGATGCGGCGGCCAGCAGCTGCCTTACCAGGTGGGACAGGGGTCAGGGAACCCACATTCTGGACACAAGAATGGTTCTCTTAAAGAAGGCAGCCGGTTTGCAGGGAATTTAAAATCAGTCACAGAATGTCATGTCTTGATTAATAGTGGTCTTCTCAAAGAGGTGGTGTTTAGAGAGGTTCTAATAATTCAAATATTTATGCATTTTGCCTTTTCAGGATAAGAATACCCCCATCCATTTAGCCATTCTTAATAATCATATGGATATAGTTGATGCTCTGATGGAAGCTGGCTATGAGATTAATGCAATCAATGTGGTAAGTATTAGCCTATCCAGATTAAGGAGATGATTGATTAAATTGTACAGATTACTCTCTTAATGGGAGTCTGTCAGCTCTGTTTCACTAAGCAAACTAATCCCAATGCCCTGCAGGTGACACAGACAGCATTTTGCACATACCTTTATCTCCCTTGGTACATCAGCCTTGGTCGAGAAAAACGTCTTTATTCAAATATTGTTGAAAGTTTGTGAACGCTCCAAACATTTCAATATTTCTGCATGAATTTGAACTAAAACTACACCAGATTTGCACACAAGTTTTAAAAGTAGAAAAGGATAATCAAATCAAACAAATGAGTCAAAAATATTAGAGGTCATTTATTTACTGAGGAAAATGATCCAATATCACGTCTGTGATTGGTGGCAAATGTATGTGAACTTTTAGAAATAGCAGATAATATGAAGGCGAAATTAGTCAGGTGTTTTCAATCAATTTGATGACAACCAATTGTGAGTGGGCGACCTGTTTTATTTATACCAGGGATCTATCAAAGTCTGATCTTCAAAACATCTTTGTGCTAGTGTATCATGGCACGAACAAAGGAGAATTGTTGACGATGCTAATCAGGCTAAGAAAGGTTACAAAACCATCTCTAAATGGTTTGGACTCCACTAATCCACAGTCAGATTGTGCAAAAATGGAGGAAATTCAAGACCATTATTACCCTCCTTAGAAGTGGTCAACCAGCAAAGATCATATCAAGAGCAAAGTGTGTAATAGACCCAAGGTAACCCCTAAGTAACTAAAAGCCTTTTCTCATTAGCAAATATTGATGTTCATGAGTCCACCATCAGGAACACACTGAACAACAATGCGGTGCATGGCAAAAGAACATTGCTGTCCATCTACGGTTTGCTAAAGAATCACCTGGACAAATCAAGGCTATTGGAACAATGTTTTGTGGACAGATAAGACCAAAATAGAACTTTTTAGTTTAAATGAAAAGCATTATATTTGCAGAAAGGAAAACATTTCATTCCAGCATAAAAACCTCATCAAACCTGTGAAACATGTTCCCAGTATGGTCTGACTACTAACTATCAACATTGATGTTCTTGGTATGATCTGATTACTAACCACTAACCATCTGGAATATTATTCACTCTCATTATAAGTGAGGACACTGTTACAACCTGAGGAACCTTTATTTATTATACCTGCACTGCAACAAGTTCTACAACTAAGGAATATACTTATATTATTGTACTTTGTTCCATACACTTAAGAGCAATTGAACTATCCTTGACAACTAGGAGAAATATCATACTATGGATACCAATTACCTCTTCTATACTTTTGCAGATACATTTTGATGTTGTTATTACAGATCTGTTTTGATATGGTACTTTCATTTATAGTTTATTCTACTGCGTTATTGGCTTAATCAGGATCAGACATAAACTACTTCAAGATCTGCTTTGATCTACCCATTTATCTCTGCATTTTACCCTTCTGTCTGATTAACCATTCTGTCTGATTAACCATTACCACTTTTATTAATAATTCTTCTTTTAAATATTGCAAGTTATTTATTTATAGGTTTATCCTTTGTAGGATTGCACTTTTTTACATTTTTTTTTTTACATCTTTCATTCTTAATAAATATATTTTATCCTCTACTATGCTCCAGATATAGTGTGTGCCGTCCACATTTGTTCCAATTAAAATCTGATGTAGCTTAAATGTCAAATTTATGAAGAAATCTAGAAAATTCTGAAGGGCTCACAAACTTACAAGCACCACTGTATGTAAATTAGGCCAAAGGTGTCCATGGGTGGTCCTCCAAGCTAATGATACCCAGCCCCTCCAATTCTTCTCATTTTCTAAAGTACAGTAGATAAAAAGTAACTGTCAACTTAAACGTAGATTTACACGTTGAAGAAGTGATCCCATATCAATAGTTGTATAATGGGCTATGCACATTTTGCAGCCAACTATTTATTGCTTCAGTACTTCTAAAATAAAAAATGAAATAAAACTTTAAACAGGCTTGACTAAAAAGATGTATGCAGCTCCTATAAAGACTTATTTATCCAGGGTTACAAAGTTGAAATAAACCCTCAGTTTATCCTGCATTCGTGTGAAAGTCCCTTCCATCACTCTACTGCCTGTGCATTAGAAAAACTGGTGGCTGATGGATCAGACTACACACAGAGTTTGTCAGTAGTCTGTAACCATGGAGACACTTAGATTAAGATCTTCCTAAGAGTTCTAAAAACAAATGGTAAAATATTCAGAATAATGAGAATTTTGTACTTGAAATGCACAGTCTGTAACAATATGGATTTACAGAAAGATTTCACTGCAGCTTGTGCTACATAGAGCACAAAAAGTTTGGAAATGATCAAGCAAATATAATGGTTAACCTCTATAGGGAACAGCCCTTCAGCGATTATTGGCTTTCCTATTTTGTCCATGGTACACATGGATAACGCAGGGATGCAACATTCAAGCAATAATCCTGTAGTTTAGGTGAAGTTGACTTTTTAATGACACAATTCTTTGTTAATTATAGAGGCGGCAGACTCCTTTGCATTTAGCATCTGAGCTCAAAAACACTAATTTGGTGGAAAAACTTCTTAAAAACGGCTGTGACCTTAGGATTGCAGATAAGGTAATAACATACAGGTTTTTCAAACTATTAAACAACCTAAAAATTGGGGGAACTTAGACTACTTTCACACTGGCATCAGAGGATTCCGAAAGGCAGTTCCGTCGCCAGAACGCAATCCGGACGCAAACGGATGCATTTGTCAGACAGATCCAGATGCGGATCCATCTGACAAATGCATTGAAATACCGGATCCGTCTCCGGAAAAACTGATCTGGTATTTATTTTTTTCACCGATTTTAAAGGTCTGCACATGCTCAGACCGGAAGAACGGATCCATCAATGCGGCAATTTTAATGCCGAATCCGGCACTAATACATTTCAATGGTGTTCAGGATTTTTGGCTAGAGAGAAAAATACAGCATGCAGCTGTATTTTCTCCGGCCAAAAAACCTAAGGGGGACTGAACTGATGCATCCTTATGCATACTGAACGGAATTCTCTCCATTCAGAATGCATTAGGATAAAACTGATCTTTTTTTTTTGGTATTGAGCCCCTAGGACGGAACTCAATACCGGAAAAGAAAAACGCTAGTGTGAACGTACCCTTATTTAGAGACATGCTCTTCATGCTTATGTACTGTACCAGTATGTGTTTCAGTATAAGACTAGTATATGAAATGTTGGTATAAGAAAATTTCCTGCATTCTTATCAGAGAGTAAAAAGATCAGGCAGCACTCCAACAAATGAGTGTCTTGGTTTATTGCAAAAATATATCCAAGAGATGTGACGTTTCGGCCGACAGGCCTTGCTCAAGCATTGAGTAGGCCAGTTGGCCGAAACATTGCATCTGTTGGATATGTTTTTGCAATAAACCAAGATACAAATTTCTTTGAACTATTTATTGGAGTGCTGCCTCAACATTTTACTCTCTAATATGGATCAGGGGTGAGTTGGACCAAACCCCATTTCTGCAAGCATCCACTCATTTTTGCTTTTTGCTATACTTATTTACTTGGAGTGCTGTTCCCCTGCTTTTATTGTACTGCATTCTAATCAGTCACATTTTTGGGAATGAGAGTAGTCTTGGCCCCTGAACTATAAGGATAGGGGTGGAATTCTTGCAGCAGAAATTCCACTCTAGATTTTGCTGTGGATTTACCACTAATGTCACTCTATGCATTGAATAGAGTGAAATCTCTTGTGGAAATCTGCAGTATAAATTGACATTTTAAATCTGCCCTGCAGGTAAGTTTTCACTGTTGATTTTTTTGCAATGTGTGTATGAGATTTCTTAAAATCCTATCCATTTTGCTGGTTCGTACATGCAAATCCACAGAGTATCTGTCCCATGTGGATATCCTCTCCACATAACTTGATCCAACCACATACAGTTCCTAAGTAATATCGCTACTTCGTTCACAAGTATTGCCAATTAGCACGCAAGTAATACCAACATGAATTAAAAGAAATCCATGTCCAAATAATCCCATACAGCATTAAAATAATGCCACAATCATATGCCGAAATAACAATGAAAGTTATGAAATTTGTTTGCGCTTCGTTTGGTGGTAAAAGCAGAATTGCGTTATGGATTCCGTTACCATGGACCATAACGCAATTCTATGACAGAATGTATAACGGAATACCTTTAGAGGCATTCTGTTATTCATTCTGTCATAATAGAAGTCTATGGGCTGCATAACGGATCCGTCCCGTTTCAGTTATGCAGGAGAGGACTCCCCTACATAACGGAAACGGGACGGATCCGTTATGCAGCCCATAGACTTCTATTATGACAGAATGAATAAAGGAATGCCTCTAAAGGCATTCCGTTATACATTTTGTCATAGAATTGCGTTATGGTCCATGGTAACGGAATCCATAACGCAATTCTGCTTTTACCACCAAACGAAGCGCAAACGAATAAAAAAATATGAAATTGCCTCTTCTCTACAAATAATGTCACCATACTGTACCCAAATAACTCCATATATTACCATACTATGCCCAAATAACTACGGCATCCAAGCATGTTTGTAACCTTGAATGGTTTCTCATCTTTCAAAATAATATAATATTCATATAAATTGAATTATTGATAGGATGGGACAATCAACTCCCTACTGTAAATTATAAGAATATTAGCAGCAACTAAGGAGTTATGTAACCACACAAAAGCACGAGGCCGCTCCAACGTAACTCCTAATATTTTTAATAATTTATAATAGGGGGTATTCTTCCTTTTAAAACACACCTCAGCTGCTGCAGAACCTCATTTTGAAGAGAAAGGAGGATTAAAATCCATCATTTAATAATTAAGATCAACAGTTTATTACCTTTTGTTAATTGATTAATATCAACCTCTTCATAAGGAAGATCTGTCACATGGCTGGTGCACAGTGCACACACTGCAGCTGCTGAAGTACCTCTTCCTAAATAAAGAGGGAGCACTACATGTCAATGAATCAATGAATGGTACAAGAGAAGGAACGTCTCACTAAACATACTGTGATCAGTTTTTACATGTGCATGTTTCGGTCCAGGTAACACGTGACCACATTTCATGGACCAAACACTTATCCACTGACCTAAACTCAAAGCATCATAATGACTTATGATTCCTTAAGTTCCTGCCTGACTGCAGGTCTACTGTACTGTAGTCACGGCATTATGTGAGTACAGTACAGTAGACCTGCGGTGGGCAGGAACTCACAGTATCATTATGGTGGGTATGGTTTTTGGTCCAGGAAATGCAGCCATCACACACAGCGTGTTTCCTAGACTGGGAAGAAAGGGATGCAAATGAGCTCTTGACAAACTCTGCCTCTGATGCCACCAGATGTAAGGCAGCTGTCCTATAAGTCAATGTCCAACCCTTTAAATTGGCCTTGGGACATGACTAGGATAATAAATAAGCCAGTACCTCTTCTGCAGACAACTGTTTTGGGGTAATTGCCCCTCATCAGTACAGAGCAGAGAGTACTGGCTTAACTGGGTGAGAGGCCTAAGTCAGGATTTGGGGGGGTACTATCTTTCCTTGGGGAGAGAGCGCCTTAATCGGCATTAGGAGACTTATAGGCCATACTTGCTCCTCTGGAGTTCTGGGAAGAAAGGGATGCAAATGAGCTCTTAGGAAGCTCTGTCTCTAATGCCACCAGATGTAAGGCAGCTATCCTTTAAGTCAATGTTCGACCCTTTAGTCCCCCCCCCCCCATTTCTGAGACTAAACACGCTCATGTGAAATCGGCCCAAGATTGTGCCTGCAAGAAGACACCAGAGTTTATGTAGCTCCACTCCATATAATACTGTAGATGCTCTAAGCTGTTGGCTTGAGGCCAATAAATGCTTCCAAATTCTAATTTTCATTTACAAAAGCCTGGCAAATCAGGAGTGCGCAGTGGTGGTTGTAGTGCAGCTGATCGGCAGGATGTTCTGAGTACACCACTTCCTCTTGTGTAAACTCTGCCAAGAGGCAGCCTTCTAAATGACACTAATTGGGTAGAAATACAGCTTCTGAAGTGCCTCTGAAATGCCTGCAGTTCATATATAGCTTCAGACGAGACTTTTTCTTTTGAGAAGTATGGCGAGCATGTACAAGTATAGTGGAGGATGTGCTGCTGTGCTGGAGTTGGGTGAGTGAGTCTTAATTCAATCATGTACATTGCTCTTCCATAGCACCATGGGAACATGCTTCATAAAGGCCGCTAGGCACACATTTACAGCTTAAACATTTGTCAGATGGCACACATATAATTATCTGCCTTGCATACTTTTATGCATATTTTTTCCTTCTATGACATTTTTACTAAATGTTATATCTGGGTTTGCAGCAAGGTAAGACAGCACTTGATGCAGCAGCGAGAAGCAATCACACCCTCATTGCAGATATGATCATCAAAGCTGAAAGACATTACATGTGGATTGAGGTAAGATATATTAATTTTCCAAACTCATCTGACTCTGATTTAGGGTTGTTTTACCATGTAACAGAATACAAGTTATAAGTTTGTGTAGCAACAACGAGGTATGACGGCCTACTTATACAGAAAATGTTTGTGAATGGTGGCACATTGCGGGGCAGATTTACTAATCCTATAGATGGTGTAACTTTTGCGGTCTGGACCTGCACCATGTTTATCACAGGGGCTCAAGCTGGATGATAAATGTGGTGCAGGGAGAGACACTTTTCGCTAACTCTAAACCAACTATTGTTCAATTACTTTTATTATGGAAGTCATATTGAAAGCAGCAATACAGCTGACATACATTAATTCCATCAAATTGAGATCATAGTACATATAAGCCACTGTATGTGACGCTGAAAGTGAACAGCATAAATCTATAATAACTTCTTATGGAGCAGATAATGAAATAAAGCATATTCCATATAACAAGAACACTTAAGACGATGTTAACACCAAAAGATGGAGGGGGGGAAGGGAAACACAAGAGGTAAGGTAACACTGTGTAAAGGTGGGTATCTATTATATTTACCCGCTACTATCAGCCTGAGCTAACCAACTAAGAAACGCAGGAGTATCCTTGAATAAAATCCAAGGGGTACACGTTTTAAGATACTTCCTATCGGTACCTTCATCTGCAGCCATTAATTCCTCCATATTTTCAAAAGTGTCTAACCATTCTTTAACGTTTGGAATGTCCGAAGACTTCCAGTGTCTAGGCACAACCAAACGCGCGGCCTGCACAAAAAATCTCAGAAGGCTCTTATTTAACGTTTGAATGGATCTAGGAAGTATGGATAGCAGACTGCCCTCCAGGGACCACTTTGACAAGGTACCTGTAACCTGATTGTATAGGTTGTTCACTGCCTCCCAAAATAGGGACACTTTAGGACATTGTCACTAAATGTGAGACATGGTACCCCTCTCCAATCCACATCTCCAACATAAGTCCGAGCAACTCGGGTAGAAGGAATGCAAGACAGCTGGCGTCCTATACCATCTGGACATAATCTTGAATTTTCTTTTTTGCAAACCACAGCTGACGGAAGACTTGTGGGACAGGGTGAATGCCTTTATCCACTGTTCCTCAGAGAAGTTTTTCCCCATTTCCTTCTCCAAAGCCTTAACATATGGCAGAGAGGATGGAGATCCCCCACTCTCCTGTAGCAGCCCATAGACCAGAGACACCAAATGGGTAGTTGGAGACATCTGGAGACACAAAGATTCAAAGGCCGTAAGGTCCCTAGATAGGGTGGAAATGGGCCCTAGAGAGGATATGAACTTCTTAATGCAAATATACTGGAACCAGGCCCCCCTGTCATTCTGCCCAGAGAAGGAGTCTAGGGGACGTATTACTGTTTTCCGTACTAAGTGGTGTACCCTTATATTCTACTCCCTACGAAGGCCCAACAGCGACTGTTGGCTCATTACCATTGGGAAGCTAGGGTTTCTTGAAAATAGGTGTCATGGGACACGGAAAGGAAGTGCATCCCAAAGGTACGGCATATTTGTCCCAGATCTGCAACACCCCATCGGTGAGAAATGGAAGGTAATTAGGTCTGTGTGATTTAAGAATCCACAATAGATCTTGAACCGGGAAACCTATCTCTTGCCTTTCAAACTGGACCTACTTCTTGGAGGAATTACTGTGGAACCAGTCCAATACATAGGAGAGGATCGCCGCTCTATGGTACAGCTGCATATCCGGGACTCCCACCCCCCTCTTAGCTTGGATCTTGTTAGAAAACGAATCCCCAATCTAGGGGACGAGCCAGCCCAAATAAAGTCTAAGAACTGAGTTCTAAGGGACTTGAAGAAAGCGCACGACAGAGGGATGGGGATGGTCCTAAAGAGGTACAGAATCCTCGGCAACACGTTCATCTTTAGTGTGTGTAATCTCCCAAACCACGATAAAGGAAGTCTCCCCCAAGACAGTAAATCTTTCTTAATGTCCTCTAAAAGCGGAACGAAAGTCTGTTGATACAGGTTGGCTAAACGAGATGGAATGGCTGTCCCTAGGTAAGAGATATAATCCTGTTTCCATTGAAAAGAGAACAAAGCTTTCAGGGACGAAACTGTAACAGGCGGTATGTTGACATTCAGTATCTCGGACTTGTGGAGGTTCACCTTGAAGTTGTTTAAGTCCCCGAAGAGTGAGAACTCTCTCAGAATGTTGGGGAGACCAACTACCGGATCGAAACAAAATATCAAAAGGTCATCAGTGTATATGGCTATTTTAGATTCTAACGCCCCGACGTTAAGTCCCTTAATGGAAGGATTGGCTCTAAGAGCCCTGGCCACGAATTCCATGACCATAATGTACAATAGAGGGGATAGGGGGCAACCTTGCCTCGTACGGTTAAGAATCGGAAAGGGAGTAGAAAGAGCCCCGTTCACCTGCACTTGAGCTCTAGGGTTGTGATATAAGGCAAGAATCCTATGTGTCATATTGGGACCCATTCCGAAAGCCTCGAGAGCCTCCTGTAAAAATATCCAGTCTACCCGGTCAAAGGCTTTTTCAGCTTCGACCAAAAGGAGGCATAGGGGGGATCCGGAAGAGATGGCCCGCGCGATATGGGCTAAAGATCTAATAGTGTTGTCTCTTGCTTCCCGTCCAGGTACAAAGCCCACCTGGTCTGCATGAATCAAAGACGGCATGTGAACTTTCAGCCTGTCGGTGAGGATTTTGGCATAGATCATCACATCAATGTTGATCAGTGAAATTGGGCGGTAATTGCTAAACACCAAAGGATCTTTACCCTGTTTGGGAAGCACGCAAATATGAGCCCTCAAGGCCTGAACTGGGAAGCAAGAGCCATTTGTTATAGAATTACACATATCGGTGAGGGGATGGGATATATATAGTCTAGGAATGTCTTATAAAAGCGAGGAGTAAAGCCGTCCGGGCCCGGGCATTTACTAACCTCTAATCTTTTAACAACCTCCTGAATCTCATGAAGGGAGAAATCCCTCTTCAAATCGCCCCTCTCCTCCGCCGATAACTTAGGACCCTATAATTGTGACATATAATGCCTAATCTTCTGAACTTTCTGGTCCAGAGCCATATCAGCGTACTTCCCTTTCAAATTATAAAGGCTTTTATAGTAAGATTGGAACTCTTGCAAAATATCCCTAGTAGAATGGACCTTTCCCCCATTCCTACAATTAATTGAAGGGATGTAGGTGACTGATTGTCTCGCACGCAACATTCTGGATAAAAGTTTACCACTCTTGTCTTATTTTATCTCTGGCTCCCAGGTATTTTTGGTCTATAATTTTCCGTAAAGCAGATCTGGTGTCACTAAGCTCGTGAAACACTAATGACAAAGGGTCTTTTTTATGGTGTCGCTCCAAATCGGCCAATTTCCAAATGAGTTCTGTAATCTCCGCAGAACGCATCTTCTTGAGCCTGGAAGCATGGGATATCAGCCTACCTCTGATTATGCATTTTAATGCCTCCCATTTGATGGTAGGACTAGAGGCATCTAATTTATGTACCTCCACAAAGTCCGATCTAGCAGTCTTGATATCTGCCAGGCAGACAGGGTCTCTAATCACATTATCGTTAAGTTTCCAAGACCCCCTCCCTCGTGTAGGGTCTCCTATGTTCAAAGTGACCCAAATCATAGAGTGGCCACAAACCGTATGGGTTCAATGCCTGCCCCCGGGTGTAAATCTAGCAAACCGTGAGAAATAAAAATATAGTCAAGGCGGTGATATGAGTTAAGGGATAAGGAAAAGAACGTGAAGTCCTTATCCATAGGGTGGAGGATACGCCACACGTCGACCAGATTTAAGGAGTGCAGGTGTCTCAAGAGTCCCCGGGCCACCCCAGGAGAGATGGAGGACGTACCTGTGGAAGTATCCAGTCTGGCATCTAGGGGAAGATCAATATCCCCGCCCATAATGATTGGTAGACCATCCGCAAAGTCCTCCAGAGCTGCAAAGGCCTCAGAGGCGAAAGTCAGCTGACCTGTATTAGGGAAGTATACATTAGCAATCACAAGGATTCTTGAGTATATGGATACTTTCAAGAATAAATATCTACCTTGACAGTCATACACAGTATTCAGAATGGTGCAAGGAACAGTTTTATGTATTGCAATAGACACCCCTCTGGATTTAGAGACACCATATGTGCTATGAGCCCAGATCGAGAAGTACCTGTTTTTACAAGCAGGAACGTGTCCTGACTTAAAATGCGTCTCCTGTAGGAGGGCAATACCCACCTTCTGCTTGTGGAGGCTGTACAAAATTTGGTTCCTTTTGGCCGGCTTGTTTAGGCCATTCGTATTGTACGAGCACGTCTTGATAGAGGTCATAGCACTGTTATCGAGTGAGCAGGTAGAAGGCATGGATACCAAGGAATAAGGAAGCATGGAGGACACATGAGGGAAGACACAACAAACCAAGGGAGATAAGACATACAAATAAACGAGAAAAATACCATGGTGTACCAATGGTACTGTGATGTAGTTGTACACAAGCTAGCAGCCAGTGAGGAAGGAAAAAAAAAACACCCCACCTGCCACCTAATATAACCATGGGAGAAATGGAAGCCCAGTGTGAGGATAACAGAGACCTCTTAAAATAACAGGGGAAGCCAAACATGCTAAACTATAAAGAACAGCCCTCTAATATTGGGAACCTGGCTCAGCCCACCATAAATTGCGAACCGGAGCCAAGCTTACAAACTCAAGCCTACAGTATAGAGGGACAAAAGTCACGGTGTCTTCTTCTGCTTGAAGGCCCTGGGCGACACCTGAGACCAACGCTCCCTGGACGGAAGAGGAGCTGGAAGAGGAATTGTTGGCCACTCGGGCAATGATATCGTTGGCAGCGAGAAAGTCTCCAGAAACTTAGGTAAGTCCTCCGGATCTCTAAACGTCGCTGACCGGCCATCTTTCCTGGCATGAAGCTGGAATGGGTACCACAATCTATAGATGATGTCCCTCTCTTTTAGAAGCGAAAGCAAAGGTCTCACCGCTCTGCATAGTTGTAAGGTCCGTCTAGAGAGGTCTGGGAGGATTTGTATGGGAGAACCCCCCACCTCTAGCTTGTCTGCTCACCTGGCAGCGCTTAGAATGTCCTCTTTAGTCTTGAAAAAATTTACGCGGCAAACAATATCTCTTGGCCTGGCCGCATCATTGGATCTCGGACCTAGTGTTCTGTGAACTCGGTCCAACTTGATGGGCATGGGGGTCGAATCCCCTAAGATGGAGCCAGATAAGGATTGTATTGTGGCCTCCAGGTCAGCGTATTAACCGACTCTGCAACCCCTCGTATGCGCAGGTTGTTCCTGCGGTGACGATTCTCCATATCATCTATATGGGACATCAGATGAGAGATGTGTTGCGTATGGGCCGTCAGAACTGCATGATGGTCTTCTAATTGACCCTGAACAGCCTCCTGACCCTTCTCAGAGGCCTCCACACGATTTCCTAGATGTTTGATCTCCCCCTTGAGTGTCTCCATTTCGGAGCGGTAAGTCTGTTCTAGTCGGAAGACAGACCTCTCCAGGCCTTCCTTAGTGGGGAGAGCTAGCAATTGGGAGCAGAGATCCCACTCCCCTGTGGAGATACCTGAAGTCGGGCTTCCCGATTCCCTATCCGAGGGAGAGGAGCGTGCTCCACTGCAGGGAGAGGCGCTATGGCGGCCATCTTAGGTGTAGCCAGCGGGCCCGTTGTGGACGTCTGGGAGCCGAAAAACTTCTGGATGCCGGCATTTTCGGGCTGCTGGTCACTCTCGGGGGGGCCTCTGATCGTTTTGCGAAGGTGGGAAGGTGAGTGAATTAAAGCACTGGGATAGTGATTTTCACAGGGAAGGCGGGAGAGCTAATCCTCCATGCGTCCTACGCCGACATGAGCAAGCCACGCCCCCCTAAACCAACTATTGACTGGTTAACTTTGAGACAGAATTTTACACTAGAATTGTGGTGTAATTGCAAATTGGTACATTTTAGGCCATGCCCTCCCCACTAAAACCCACCCCTTTTTCAAGTGAGTCAGAAAAACTTTACTTGCGCCAAATTGTGCGAATGTGTAGATTCTAGGTGCAGAAGCATTAGTAAATCTGGGCCTGTATTGTAGCTTACATCCAGGAAAAGCTGACATACCTAGTGCAGGGTCTGAGGGGGCGGTACATGACACTGGAGATAGAAGTCATGCACTGCCCACCTCAGACCTTACCTAAGGCATAAAAGTGATTATCAGCTTTTCTTTGAGCGCTTACCAAAATCGTTTTATCTGTTTCTGAGAAAGGTACGTCAGCAGTATGCCACCATTTAGGCTAGGGCTATATGCCGACTTTGTAGCATGACCAAATATTGCTGTGCAGCAGTTCAGCCTCAAAACATAATAGAAATGAATTGAGTCTCAGCATGACTAACATGTAGCTGTGACTGCGAGCCAAGATTAGCAAAATATCCAATGCGCGATTCTGAGGTTGCGGTCTATGCAACATGCGAGTCACTGCGAACCCATTCAGTTCCATTATGTTCTGAGGCTCCACTGCTACACAGCGATCTCTGGTGGTGTAGCTCCAGTCTAGGGCTCTTACTCACTTGTCCTCCAGCTTTCCCAGACTTTCGGATGACAATTTCCCCAGTTAAGCAGTAATCAGAGGATTGATCACTGGATATATATACACTGCTCAAAAAAATAAAGGGAACACAAAAATAACACATCCTAGATCTGAATTAATTAAATATTCTTCTGAAATACTTCGTTCTTTACATAGTTGAATGTGCTGACAACAAAATCACACAAAAATAAAAAAATGGAAATCAAATTTTTCAACCCTTGGAGGTCTGCATTTGGAGTCACACTCAAAATTAAAGTGGAAAAACACACTACAGGCTGATCCAACTTTGATGTAATGTCCTTAAAACAAGTCAAAATGAGGCTCAGTAGTGTGTGTGGCATCCACGTGCCTGTATGGCCTCCCTACAACGCCTGTGCATGCTCCTGATGAGGTGGCGGACGGTCTCCTGAGGGATCTCCTCCCAGACCTGGACTAAAGCATCTGCCAACTCCTGGACAGTCTGTGGTGCAACGTGACGTTGGTGGATAGAGCGAGACATGATGTCCCAGATGTGCTAAATTAGATTCAGGTCTGGGGAATGGGCGGGCCAGTCCATAGCATCAATGCCTTCGTCTTGCAGGAACTGCTGACACACTCCAGCCACATGAGGTCTAGCATTGTCTTGCATTAGCAGGAACCCAGGGCCAACCGCACCAGCATATGGTCTCACAAGGGGTCTGAGGATCTCATCTCGGTACCTAATGGCAGTCAGGCTACCTCTGGCGAGCACATGGAGGGCTGTGCGGCCCTCCAAAGAAATGCCACCCCACACCATTACTGACCCAATGCCAAACCGGTCATGCTGGAGGATGTGGCAGGCAGCAGAACGTTCTCCACGGCGTCTCCAGACTCTGTCACGTCTGTCACATGTGCTCAGTGTGAACCTGCTTTCATCTGTGAAGAGCACAGGGCGCCAGTGGCGAATTTGCCAATCTTGGTGTTCTCTGCCAAATGCCAAACGTCCTGCACGGTGTTGGGCTGTAAGCACAACCCCCACCTGTGGACGTCGGGCCCTCATATCACCCTCATGGAGTCTGTTTCTGACCGTTTGAGCAGACACATGCACATTTGTGGCCTGCTGGAGGTCATTTTGCAGGGCTCTGGCAGTGCTCCTCCTGTTCCTCCTTGCACAAAGGCGGAGGTAGCGGTCCTGCTGCTGGGTTGTTGCCCTCCTACGGCCTCCTCCACGTCTCCTGATGTACTGGCCTGTCTCCTGGTAGTGCCTCCATGCTCTGGACACTACGCTGACAGACACAGCAAACCTTCTTGCCACAGCTCGCATTGATGTGCCATCCTGGATAAGCTGCACTACCTGAGCCACTTGTGTGGGTTGTAGACTCCATCTCATGCTACCACTAGAGTGAAAGCACCGCCAGCATTCAAAAGTGACCAAAACATCAGCCAGGAAGCATAGGAACTGAGAAGTGGTCTGTGGTCACCACCTGCAGAACCACTCCTTTATTGGGGGTGTCTTGCTAATTGCCTATAATTTCCACCTGTTGTCTATCCCATTTGCACAACAGCATGTGAAATTGATTGACACTCAGTGTTGCTTCCTAAGTGGACAGTTTGATTTCACAGAAGTGTGATTGACTTGGAGTTACATTGTGTTGTTTAAGTGTTCCCTTTATTTTTTTGAGCAGTGTATATAAATTTACCATCCACAAGTCTAAGAAAACTGGGTGGTGACCGTGTAGGAGCAGTAATGATATATATTTTGTCACCCAGCTTTTTAAAAAAACCTGATATAACCAAAAGAACTCATGACCTTCCATTTATCGGTGTTAATGTGATTTTCTTTTTATGAGAAAGTTCTATTTTACTTCATTTGCCAGCATTTTGGGATGTCTTGTATGATTTTTCTCAATTGCTTTTTGGGTAGAGTCTTAAAGAAGATGACCAACAAGAGGAGCCTCTGACATTTAAACAAGATCACTCATCAAAGACCAGTCAGATCCGCTCTGCTCTCTGGAATTTAGCGTACCAGCAACTGAAGCCTGATGAATGGAAGAAGCTGGCTCAGTTTTGGAATTTCTCGGAACAGCAGATTAAAGCCATTGAGATGCAGTGGACAGGTACAAAAAAACATTCATTGCAGTAAAGCCTCATTCACATGTTAGTGTTTTGCTCAGTGATTTCCATCAGTGATTGTGAGCCAAAACCAGGATTGGGGCCTCCACAGACATAAGTTATAAGCAAAAGATCTACATCTGTTCTGTGTTTAGAGCCACACCTGGTTTTGGCTCAAAATCACTGATGCAAATCACTGACCGAACACTGACATGTCAATGAGGCATAACACGCCAAATTTTTGGAACAACTTACAATGTCACAGTGTAGAGCAGAGGTGCACAACCTTTTTCATATGAGGCCACATTATCACATTGTTCTATTTGAAGGGGCCACCAAAAAAAAGAAAAGGAAAAAAAATCACAGACTGATGCAAAATGAATAAGGGTGGAAAGCATTGCTACCACAGTCGTTCCTCCTTCAATCAGTTCTATTGATCATTGGTTGCGCATCTGTTACATAGGGCGATATGCTGCTGATAATTTTGCAACTTTCATCTTGACAAAAAATCTGCTGAAAAAACGAGTGACTAATATTAACACTTGTTCCCAAAAATTGTGCAATAATAATAATAATCTCCGAACAAAAATCTAAATAGTCATTTATACCTAATGGAAAAAATCGATGAAAATGTATCGCCTATATAAATATGCGCAAGGTATCTTAGGACTCATGCACACAAAAGCGGTCCACAGTGCACGGGCATCGGCGGTGTGCCTGCCATTTGATGATGCGGACCCCACAACCCTGACAGATGACTTTTGTAACCTCTGGAAACGAGCAGTGTAAATCAAACCAGCAAAGGAAGCAATATGGACAATCACAATACATTAGTCAGTGCCTTGTATAGGCTTTCTCTACATGATAAATGCCATTTGCTGAAGTGAGACAACCCCTTTAATAGTATTATTGACGTATACCTATGTTGTGTATATATGTCCCATATGCTCTATGATGTATAGTGGTTATTATATGTAAGGCTTGGTGACCCTCAGCTTGCAAAATTGGTATTGACTGTGTTCTTTCCAATATGGCGCTGTGTTAAGTCACGGCTCTAGACACCTTGTTTTGCTGGGCAGTACATGGCAGTGGCCTTCTTTAATGTGAGGGCACATAGGTGTAAAAGCACCATGTTCCTCACCAGGGTCTGCCGCTGACTCATAGAACAGGCCATCCTTTCTGCCTTGGGAGGTCTTGTTGGACGTGTACCCATGTTATTAAGCTTAGGCCTCATGCACACGACCGTTGTGTGCATCCGTGGCCGTTGTGCCGTTTTCCGTTTTTTTTCGCGGACCCATTGACTTTCAATGGGTCCGTGGAAAAAACGGAAAATGCACCGTTTGGCAGCCGCATCCGTGAGCCGTGTTTCCTGGCCGTGAAAAAAATATGACCTGTCCTATTTTTTTCACGGCCAACGGTTCACGGACCCATTCAAGTCAATGGGTCCGTGAAAGAACACGGATGCACACAAGATTGGCATCCGTGTCCGTGATCCGTGGCCGTAGGTTAGTTTTTATACAGACGGATCCGAAGATCCGTCTGCATAAAAGCTTTTTCAAAGCTGAGTTTTCACTTCGTGAAAACTCAGAACCGACAGTATATTCTAACACAGAAGCGTTCCCATGGTGATGGGGACGCTTCTAGTTAGAATACACTACAAACTGTGTACAAGACTGCCCCCTGCTGCCTGGCAGCACCCGATCTCTTACAGGGGGCCGTGATCAGCACAATTAACCCCTTCAGGTGCGGCACCTGAAGGGGTTAATTGTGCTGATCACGGCCCCCTGTAAGAGATCAGGGCTGCCAGGCAGCAGGGGGCAGACCCTCCCCCCCGGGCAGACCCTCCCCCCCCCCCTCCCCAGTTTGAATATCATTGGTGGCCAGTGCGGCCCCCCCCCTCCCTCTATTGTAATAATTCGTTGGTGGCACAGTGTGCGCCCCCCCCCCTCCCTCCCGCTATTGTAATAATTCGTTGGTGGCACAGTGTGCGCCCCCCATCGGCCCCCCCTCCCTCTATAGCATTAACAACATTGGTGGCCAGTGTGCGGCCTCCCATCTCTCCCCCCCCCCCCCCCCCATCATTGGTGGCAGAGGAGTTCCGATCGGAGACCCAGTTTAATCGCTGGGGCTCCGATCGGTAACCATGGCAACCGGGACGCTACTACAGTCCTGGTTGCCATGGTTACGTAGCAATAGTACAATAGTAGAAGATTCATACTTACCTGCTCCAGGCTGCTGCTGCGATGTTAGTGTCCGGCCGGGAGCTCCACCTACTGGTAAGTGACAGGTCTGTGCGGCGCATTGCTAAATGAACTGTCACTTACTAGTAGGAGGAGCTCCCGGCCGGACACGAACCTCGCAGCTCCCAGGTAAGTATGAATCTTTACTATTGTACTATTGCTAGTAACCCGCTGCCACCAATGATCGGGGGGGGGGGGGGGGGGGGGAAGATGGGAGGCCGCACACTAGCCACCAATGTTGTTAATGCTATAGAGGGAGGGGGGGCCAATGGGGGGCGCACACTGTGCCACCAACGATTTATTACAATAGAGGGAGGAAGGGGGGGGGCACACTGTGCCACCAACGAATTATTACAATAGAGGGAGGAGGGGGGGGGGGCCGCACTGGCCACCAATGATATTCAAACTGGGGAGGAGGGGGGGGTCTGCCCCCTGCTGCCTGGCAGCCCTGATCTCTTACAGGGGGATATGATAGTACAATTAACCCCTTCAGGTGCGGCACCTAAGGGGTTAATTGTGCTGATCACGGCCCCCTGTAAGAGATCGGATGCTGCTAGGCAGCAGGGGGCAGTCATGTACACAGTTTGTAGTATATTCTAACTAGAAGCGTCCCCATCACCATGGGAACGCCTCTGTGTTAGAATATACTGTCGGAAATGAGGTTTCACGATCTCACTCATATCCGACAGTATATTCTAACATAGAGGCGTTCCCATGGTGATGGGGACGCTTCAAGTTAAAATATACCATCGGATTGGAGAAAACTCCGATCTGATGGTATAAAAGGGACTCCAGACTTTACATTGAAAGTCAATGGGGACGGATCCGTTTGAAATGGCACCATATTGTGTCAACGTCAAACGGATCCGTCCCCATTGACTTGCATTGTAATTCAGGACGGATCCGTTTGGCTCCGCACGGCCAGGCGGACACCAAAACGACTTTTTTTTCATGTCCGTGGATCCTCCAAAAATCAAGGAAGACCCACGGACGAAAAAACGGTCACGGATCACGGGAAAACGGAACCCCGTTTTGCGGACCGCAAAAAAATACGGTCGTGTGCATGAGGCCTTACTCATGTTTGACAAGTCCTGTTCAACTGAAGGCAGCAGCCTAGGAGGACACCAAGTCTGTTCAGCCTCTTTCCATAGGTCATGTGCAGAATATTTCTTTGTACAAAGGTAGAGCAATATCTGTGACAGGGTGGAGCTGGAGGAAAGCCTGTAAGATATGAGAGAAGGAATGCAGCCCTGTGAAATATGCAGAAAAAACCTCCTTGTTATTCATGCATATTATAAAGTGTCAGCTGCTACTAGACTATCACACTGTATAAAAGCTCGTTAGAGCAGAATTTTTGCAGCATTGGTGACTGCAGAGGAGGTTCTCTATACATTGCAGGGCGACTATTCTTTCTTTTTTTTTTTACATTGAACTACAAATTTGTACATACGAGAGTGATTTTCCCAAGGTCTTTGCAGCAAAAGCACAAAGGTACAAAATGCAAATACATGAATGCTTTCCTAATTTCCAAATAGTTTCTAAAGGGGGTTATCCAAGGCCAATAATGCCCCCCCCCCCCAATGCCCCTCACACAACCGCTGCATCTCCCTGTCGCATGGGGCCTTCCTAGTGTCACCCAAGATGCTAGGACGGCTCGTCCCCGTTGGGGCTTGCTATTAAAAATTTGATTGTGGATTTTTACATTATTTAATGGATTTCGGGTGCTAACAGGGTGATCTGCATCCCCATTTAGAGGGTAGTTCCCATCTGCAGTGTTCATATACTAACAGGGCCTATGGTAAGGGATTGAGATGAGCGAATCAATTCTTAACGAATCGGATTCATCACGAATTTCACAAAAATTCTTCTTCCAGATTTTAGTATTTTCTATTCAGATGAATGGCACCCAGGGTCGTAGGTAAAGGCTTATGGGCTCTGGTGCAAGAGTTCAGCTTGGGCCCCCTTTCCCTCAGTACTTTGTGGCCAGGAGCAAGGAAGCACATAGCCTTCTTGCTGCTCGAGGCAAAAATTTTAACGGAATCCCACTCCCCCCATGCCAAATTCTTGACCTAACCCCTTCCTTCCAGCCTAAGGTATAACATGATAAATATGCATTTTCTATAATGCTGGTGTCTTAGGTGGCACAAGGGTCTTTGGACCCCTCAGGCTCCTAGGCCTGGTAGCGACTGCTACCTCTGTACCCTCTATAGCTACTCCACTGATCGCACCCACCATGCTACACATAAAAATTCAGTACACTAGTGACACAGAAGAGAAGATTAAGACGGAAGATCACATAGCCTCGGGTTGGGCCCTGTCGGATGGGCTTGTCCACAAGGGTTTGCAGTCAGCCTGATAGCCAAAGGGAAGATGTTGGCTGGTCTTTCCAGCTCTATGCTAACTTTGAAGCAGAGGCATAATTGTGATCTCAGTCACTGAAGTGATAGGATGTGTCTGCCGTGTCTCTGACAAACCCCAATTACAGACACATGCCCGCCATTTTAGTGTCTTGTAGGTACAGTGTATTAGATTGTGAAGAAGATATATTTTGTTCGGTAGATTGAATTACTAGCTAGAAATTCAGGTTTTATCACTAGGGACAGGATAGTTAGTATAACTATATGTGTAACAATAGCTCGACATGTTCAGAAATGTGTGTTGCACTATAGAGACATAAGCTTTTAAAGAGAAAGTACTGTATTTTTAATATTCAGGACCGAGTCTTTTTCCCCAAAAACCTGTTTGCAAAGCTTCTACAGTCTATATGCGTGCAAAAAGAGTATTTTAGTGGGTCAACAACAGTGTCACGTATATTTTCATCGAACCCAGGGAATTTCCTGCTTTGCCGTTTTCCCAAACACCTGTTGCAATTTTTCTACCATTTATGAATGAGCATTGCAATAAGCGTAATTCAATGCATCTGCCCCCATTAGGGCGTCATTTTTGAACTGCTTGTTCAGAACAAGCAACTGTTCTTTCCTATATCACCATGTGGTCCATTAGAGCACTTATGATTTGGTTAGAAGTGATTCAGACCAAAATCAAATTTACTGACTAATTGGAATCAGACCTGAAATTAATTTAAAAAAAAATGCTCATCTCTAGTAAATTTTCTTTGCTCGGAGCACACCTTCATGTTGGGGCTCCTGCCTGAATTTAGTTGGGCACCCTTAATGGTATAGGTTAGGTGCATATGGTGCAGGAGTCAGTAACCAAGCCAGAAGTAGGAAACAAATGTCTCTGTTTACTAAAGTGCAAAATGGGAGTTGTAGTTCGCCCATCAATATCAAGGCACAGTTCCAAGACAAGTCACAGTGGAGTCTCCTCCCAATAGCTGTATATAGGCAAGCAGCAACAATGATAATAGGAGTTGTAGTACCTGAGCTTCTTTTAAACACTTTGCAACCTTTCCAAGATGATCACAGGCATGCAAAACTCTACAAACTATCCATACACATTGCAAGAATGTGTGGTAGGCGCCAGAGACTACAAACCATCCAAATAAAAAAGTCTCATAATCAGTAGGAATGGTGCCATTAACTGTTAATCCTTCCACAAGCAGCAAAGTATCTATTGAATGATGTTTCTCCTGGAGCTGAACTGGCATCTGCTCTGAATGCCTGGCAGAACTAAAAACTAAAGTGTATATTGTAATACTCCTTAAAGGGATTCTGTCATCAGATTTAACCCCTCTAACCTAAACATATGTTCATGTCCAGACTAATAATAAGAATCCTAAGCTGGCCTTATTAAACCTCACTGTGGCTCTATTTGCCCAAAAAACAGGTTTTTATAACCTGTCAATCACTTACTTAAGGTGCCCAAGGGGAGGTCTGTTAATACAGGGTGCCCGGCCGCATCCCTCGCCGTCCAGTGCTCAGAGCCGCCTTCCCTGTCTTCAGCGCCGCCTTCCCTGTCTTCAGCGCCGCCTTCTCCCCTTGGGCACCTTATGTAAGTGTTTTTTGGGCAAATAGAGCCACAGTGAGGTTTAATAAGGCCAGCTTAGGATTTTTATTATTAGTCTGGACATGAGCATATGTTTAGGTTAGAGGGGTTAAATCTGATGACAGAATCCCTTTAAATAGCTCCCCTCTCAGAGGAGAAAGCTAGCTCCCTCTGCTGAGTCAGGGCATAATAAATGAAACAGTGCCACCTACAGACAGTTTTTGGGAATACATACAAAGCGTAATACAAAGCATGAACAGATTAAAAGGAGTCTGTCAGCTACTTGAATAATCTGCTCAAATTGCATTGTAGGTCACATACACAGTTTACACATGGTGCTTTTCTTTTTCCTTTGTGGCTGTGATGCTCAGAAAACAAACTTAGAAGACATATGCTAATGACCTTGCAAGTGCCCAGGCCCGCTGCTGCTATTTATCAATAGCTCCTGCCTTCTCTTGCTGTAAGCCAACCCAGCAGCCCGCTGACGTCACTGTTCTCTGCTCCTGAAATCTTGCGTCTGTGCACATCACTGTTGGGCCCGGACTTGCTGCTGCTCATAGCTCTTGCTTCACCTCTGCTGGTAACAATATAACAAAATAGTAACAAAGACAGGTGCACTCTGCGGTTTTACTAAACCCTCAAACTGATTTTAAAATTGAGAGATTAGCCAACATGTCCTACGGTGTAGGACATGTCTGAGCCCGAGCACCGCGCCAAGGTTTCTCAAGTAGCCCGGGACCTAACACTCTCCTACCTGAGCCGTATGGGCATTACCAGGAGCCAGTGGGCAAATTACAGGAGCATGAGGCCGACTCACAAACAACTCACCAGTTACCTCCAGCATGTAACCATGCTTGCAATGGGAGGAGGGAGGAGTCTGCGAGTCCCACTCAAGACTGGCTGGTATGGCCCAGGCCTCACAGGTGCACCTAAATGTGACCTGTAGATGGAAAGCAGGCACATTTAAATTGGAGTTTATACACCTCCAGGCATCTATATATATACAAACTGAAAAGAATGGCGTGGTATTAAACAAGCAGGAAGCGCTCAAACCCACATGCGGTTGTGCATATATATATACAGGGGAGCAGATCCTGCACTTGTGGCACCGTTGCTAATGACGATCCCCAGCAAAAATGCATACAGTGGAGGATGCCCGCGGCGAACCACAAGTACCACAATAGACATCCTACACAAGATAGAAACCATGTGGATGTGATAATCAATATAACAAAATAGTAACAAAGACAGGTTCACCTCTGCTGGTTCTACAGTTTTGTGCCGAAAAGCAATGCATGTCCACAGTAGGTATTGTATGGCGCATGCTCGGGAGTGATGTGCGCAGGAGGAGTAATTGACAAGTAACACCAGGGTTATAGGCACATGCAGCAATAGACAACACTCCTGGGCATTTGCCAGCTCATATTTATATGGCTTCAAAGTTTGTTTTTGAGCATCACAGCTCCAGACAAAGGAAATAACAATGCTGCCAAGTTAGGCATACAGCATAAATGTGCTCAACATGGCATCAAGGATCATGTTAATGTTATGATACCCATGGTTGCAGCGAATGATAAGATACCCATGGTTGCAGCGAGAAATCTGCATTGTTCAGGGCTGTGATAATTCACTGGGAATTATATGGAAAAAATCCAGAGTCCAGTGGCTGAGGATACATGGAGCAGCTTTTTAACAATTCTCTATATTGATGTAATGAATATTTCTAATTTCTTCTATTAACAGATAAATTCAGCTACAAGGAGCATGGTCACCGCATGCTACTCATATGGCTGCATGGCATCTTATTAAAAAAACTGAATCCAATAAAGTCTTTATATGAAGATCTGGTAGTGTTGGGGCATCACCAAATGGCAGGTAATGTTAAATGCCCACTTTTCTTACTGTTATATATCATCTGTGCAGTTCTGCTGATTTAGGGTACCTACACACAGTGCGAATTACACACAGTTTTTCCGGGGGCATTCAGACGGGAAAACAGCAGCGTAGTACAGTACCAGCGTAGTAGATTAAACATGTGGAGATCTTTGCAGATCTTTGCAAATTGAACTGCCGTGTGAATTTCCAAATCCGCAGCATGTCAATTATGTTTGTGGGTTTATCTGCGTATTTCACCCTTTTGAATGATGAGATCTGCGGCAATACTGCACCAAATCTGCAACAAAAAACTGTTATGTATTGCAGTCTTTGGTGCAGTTTTAGTGCAGAAGCGCTGAGAAATCCGTGCGGATCTTCTACACGTTGACCTGCTTCCATGTGCAGATACCCTTAGGCACACATGATCAAGTTCAATGTGATAAACTCACAGCGTGTGTCAGTGAGAGTTCCCGTTCTGACCTCTGCTCCTCTGACAGGATCCTACAGCATCATAATGATTTATAATGCTGTGTGACCCTTAGGCCCCTTTTACACGGGCGAGTATTCCGCGCGGATGCGATGCGTGAGTTGAACGCATTGCACCCGCACTGAATCCGGACCCATTCATTTCTAAGAGGCTGTTCACATGAGCGGTGATTTTCATGCATCACTTGTGCGTTGCGTGAAAATCGCAGCATGCTCTATATTCTGTGTTTTTCACGCAACGCAGGCCCCATAGAAGTGAATGGGGTTGCGTGAAAATCGCAAGCATCCGCAAGCAAGTGCGGATGCGGTGCGATTTTCACACACGGTTGCTAGGTGACAATCGGGATGGAGACCCGATCATTATTATTATTTTCCCTTATAACATAGTTATAAGGGAAAATAATAGCATTCTGAATACAGAATGCATAGTAAACTAGCGCTGGAGGGGTTAAAATAAATAAATAAATAATTTAACTCACCTTAGTCCACTTGATAGCGCAGCCGGCATCTCCTTCTGTATTCTTTCTTTAGGACCTGGGTAAAGGACCTTTGATGACGTCACTCCGGTCATCACATGGTACGTCACATGATCTTTTACCATGGTGATGGATCATGTGATGACCGGAATGATGTCACCAAAGGTCCTTTACCCAGGTCCTAAAGAAAGAATACAGAAGGAGATGCCGGCTGCGCTATCAAGTGGACTAAGGTGAGTTAAATTATTATTATTATTTTTTTAACCCCTCCAGCCCTATTGTACTATGCATTCTGTATTCAGAATGCTATTATTTTCCCTTATAACCATGTTATAAGGGGAAATAATACAATCTACAGAACACCGATCCCAAGCCCGAACTTCTGTGAAGAAATTTGGGTTTGGGTACCAAACATGCGCGATTTTTCTCACGCGAGTGCAAAACGCATTACAATGTTATGCACTCGCGCTGAAAAATCGCGGGTGTTCCCGCAACGCACCCGCACCTTTTCCCGCAACGCCCGTGTGAAAGAGGCCTTAGACCTCTTTTATATGAGCAATATGTATTGTGTCAGGATCTGTTTAGGAAAAAACTAAGTTTGGCACGCAAGTTGAATCAGTCTTTTCTGAGATTTCCTTCAGTGTTTCAGTTTTTCCTGCATTGATGCAATCAGTTTTGATGCGTTTTTCATGCGCTTGAATAAAAACTGAAGAAGAATAATCTACATCTACTGAACCATTAGTGAAAAACACATTGCATCTGGATGTATTCAGTTTTTCACACAAGCCCCATTCACTTCTATGGAGCCAGGGCTGCGTGAAAAACGCACAATATAGAAGATGCTGTGATTTTTCCTGAATGCAGAGCTGACACACATTGCATCTGGACGGAAAATTCGCTTGTGTGAAAGAGCCCTTAGGCCTCTTTCACACGGGCGAGATTTCCGCGCACTGAATCCGGACCCATTCATTTATATGGGGCTATGCAGATGAGTGGTGATTTTCACGCATCACTTGTGCGTTGCGTGAAAATCGCAGCATGTTCTATATAGTGTGCGTTTTTCACGAAACGCAGTCCCCATAGAAGTGAATGGGGCTGCGTGAAAATCGCAAGCATCCGCAAGCAAGTGCGGATGCGGTGCGATTTTCACGCACGGTTGCTAGGAGACGATCGGGATGGGGACCCGATAACTATTATTTTCCCTTATAACATGGTTATAAGGGAAAATAATAGCATTCTTAATACAGAATGCATAGTACAACAGGGCTGGAGGGGTTAAAAAAATAAATAAAAAAATATAACTCACCTTAATCCACTTGATCGCGCAGCCCGGCTTCTCTTCTGTCTTCATCTTTGCTGTGCAGAGGAAAAGGACCTGTGGTGACGTCACTGCGCTCATCACATGGTCCGTCACATGATCCATCACCATGGTAAAAGATCATGTGATGAGTGCAGTGACGTCATCAAAGGTCCTATTCCTGTGCACAGCAAAGAAGAAGACAGAAGAGAAGCCGGGCTGCGCGATCAAGTGGATTAAGGTGAGTTATATTATTATTATTATTATTTTTTTAACCCCTCCAGCCCTATTGTACTATGCATTCTGTATTCAGAATCCTATTATTTTCCCTTATAACCATGTTATAAGGGAAAATAATAAAATCTACACAACACCTAACCCAAACCCGAACTTATATGAAGAAGTCCGGTTTCGGGTCTGGGTACTAAACATGATGATTTTTCTCATGCGCGTGCAAAACGCATTACAATGTTTTGCACTCGCGTGGAAATATCGCACCTTTTCCCGCAACGCCCATGTGAAACCAGCCTTAGAGTCCTGAAATCTATTGTAGTACACTGTGATTTTAGAATTCTAAAGGGAGGTTTAGACGGGCCGATGGAGCAGCTGGTTGTTAGGATGGAAGCGTTCCTTCTCGATAGTCGGCTGCTTGCTCAGTGAAGAAGAAAGTTGCATTTACATGCAGCGATCTTCTCCACAGTATGAGGGCTATAGCAATCCCTCGTCCCTATATAGAATCATTGTTTGTGCATGATCTGCTGTCCAGAAACGATGATTGGTGGGGCCTGCATGAACATCAGGATCACTCCATGAACGAGCATTTTACTCATTTTTTGGATGATCGGCGGCACATTTAGATGGGCAGATTGTCAGGAAAGAGCGTTCGCAGGAATGGTCATTCCCGATAATGTGGATGATTATTGGTTCTTCTAAATCCACCTTAAAGCCTCATTCACACATCAGTGTTTCACGGACGTGTGCTGTACGTGTTCTCCACAGACAGCACTTGTCCTCATTCATTTAAATGTGTGTATTCAGACATCAGTGTTTTATCACGGTCCGCGGATCCGTGTTTTTATCACGGATGCATGTTCTATTTTGTCCGTCTTCACGCATCCATCACGCCCATTATAGTCTAAGGGTCCGCAAAAGCCACGGTTGCCATCTGTGTTGCATCCGTGTTTCACGGATCATTAGGAAGAGATTCTTTGAAAATTAAAAATGGACACACGGATCCATCGCGGACAGCTTCACGGATGCATCATTGGCCACCTTCTCACGGATTTGAGCATTGACACAGACGTGTAAATAAGGCTTAAGGGTTACACAGCATTATAAATCAGTATAATGCTGTGCGATCCTGTCAAAGGAATGGAGGTCAGCACCGGACCTCTCACTGACACACGCTTTGAGTTTATCGCATTGAACTCGATCTTGTGTGTCTGGCCTTAAATTGAATTACTTTTTACAGTTCACAACTTTGTGGCATTATTAAATTTTACTAATTTATAAATCCAAAGGCAGATTGGGACGCTGGTGCAGGGTGGAAGCTCGGCTGCATTGTGGCCAAAAACCACGCAAAAACCATGTACGTCTGATTAGTATTATATTGTTAAAAATCCATTGCAGCTGCTGATGTGTTTTTGCAGGAAATGCACAGCCATTAACAATAAAAAATGACAATGGTAATCAGTTTTAACAATCTATATACTAGACAGCTGTGGCCCGTATGACCCTGCATTTTACAGCCGCTTTGTGCCCCTGTCTCCACCATTCATAGGCGGTACCCTTAGGCCAACTGCACATGTTGCGGAATAAGCGTGGTCTTTCCTTTTGGATTCCCATGTGGAAAAAACGAAGCATAGTACAGTATCAGCAAAGTGTATGAGATTAGATAAATCTCATGTACACTTTGCAGATTTTTTTCTGTGTGAAAATTAACCTGCCATGCGGATTTCCAAATCCGCAGCATGTCAATTATGTTTGTGGTTTTAGCTGTGGATTTCACCCTTTTCAATGGAAGGGTGAGATCTGCGGCAAAACTGCATCTAATCTGCACAAAAATTGGCAATTAAAAATTCTGGATTTTGGTGCGGATATGCTGCAAGCCGCTCCGTGTATCCTGCTGCTGCTGGGGAACGAAGTGAGTATGTTTGTTTTTATTTTTTTATTGCCTGTGAAGGGGGCACAGCTGGGCATATTACTGTGAGGGGGCACAGCTGGGCATATTACTGTGAGGGGGCACAGCTGGGCATATTACTGTGAGGGGGCACAGCTGGGCATATTACTGTGAGGGGGCACAGCTGGGCATATCACTGTGAGGGGGCACATAACTGGGCATATCACTGTGAGGGGGCACATAACTGGGCTTAACCACTGTGAGGGGGCACATAACTGGGCTTAACCACTGTGAGGCGGCACATAACTACTGTGAGGGGGCACATAAATGGGCATATTACTGTGATGGGCACATATCTAGGCATCGCTGCTGTTAGGGGGCACATATCTGGACATCGCTGCTGTTAGGGGGCACATATCTGGACATAACTACTGTGAGGGGCACATATCTGGACATAACTACAGTGAGGGGGCACATATCTGGACATAACTACTGTGAGGGGGCACATATCTGGACATAACAACTGTGAGGGGGCACATATCTGGACATAACTTCTGTGAGGGGGCACATATCTGGACATAACTACTTTGAGGAGGCACATATGTGGGCATAAATACTGTGAGGGGGCACATATCTGGACATAACTGTGAGGAGGCACATATGTGGGCATAACTACTGTGAGGGGGCACATATGTGGGCATAACTACTGTGAGGGGGCACATATCTGGACATAACTACTGTGAGGGGCACATATCTGGACATAACTGTGAGGAGGCACATATGTGGGCATAACTACTGTGAGGGGGCACATATGTGGGCATAATTACTGTGAGGGGGCACATATCTGGACATAACTACTGTGAGGAGGCACATACACTCACCTAAAGAATTATTAGGAACACCATACTAATACGGTGTTGGACCCCCTTTTGCCTTCAGAACTGCCTTAAATCTACGTGGCATTGATTCAACAAGGTGCTGATAGCATTCTTTAGAAATGTTGGCCCATATTGATAGGATAGCATCTTGCAGTTGATGGAGATTTGAGGGATGCACATCCAGGGCACGAAGCTCCCGTTCCACCACATCCCAAAGATGCTCTATTGGGTTGAGATCTGGTGACTGTGGGGGCCATTTTAGTACAGTGAACTCATTGTCATGTTCAAGAAACCAATTTGAAATGATTTGAGCTTTGTGACATGGTGCATTATCCTGCTGGAAGTAGCCATCAGAGGATGGGTACATGTTCTCATTCTGTTTACGCCAAATTCGGACTCTACCATTTGAATGTCTCGAGACTCATCAGACCAGGCAACATTATTCCAGTCTTCAACAGTCCAATTTTGGTGAGCTCGTGCAAATTGAAGCCTCTTTTTCCTATTTGTAGTTAAGATGAGTTGTACCCGGTGGGGTCTTCTGCTGTTGTAGCCCATCCGCCTCAAGGTTGTGCGTGTTGTGGCTTCACAAATGCTTTGCTGCATACCTCGGTTGTAACGAGTGGTTATTTCAGTCAACGTTGCTTTTCTATCAGCTTGAATCAGTCGGCCCATTCTCCTCTGACCTCTAGCATCCACAAGGCATTTTTGCCCACAGGACTGCAGCATACTGGATGTTTTTCCCTTTTCACACCATTCTTTGTAAACCCTAGAAATGGTTGTGCGTGAAAATCCCAGTAACTGAGCAGATTGTGAAATACTCAGACCGGCCCGTCTTGCACCAACAACCATGCCACTCTCAAAATTGCTTAAATCACCTTTCTTTCCCATTCTTACATTCAGTTTGGAGTTCAGGAGATTGTCTTGACCAGGACCACACCCCTAAATGCATTGAAGCAACTGCCATGTGATTGGCTGACTAGATAATTGCATTAATGAGAAATAGAACAGGTGTTCCTAATAATTCTTTAGGTGAGTGTATCTGGACATAACTACTTTGAGGCGCACATATCTGGGCATAATCTGTGAAGGTGTCACAATGCTGGCATAACTACTGTGCAGTGGCATAAAAGAGGAATAATTACTATATGGGGGCATTTAGGGGACTGAGTAGGATTAGGTGTTTAGTTATATTTTGGGTGGAGTTAGAGGCGTGGCCTAGTGCAGAAAAAAATGTCTACATTTTCTAAAGTTGGGAGGTATGCGATGGCATTAGTCATCACTCCTCCTCATACTGTGGGGAGATCGCTGCATGTAAATGCCGATTTTTTTCTCCACTGATGAGCAGGCGATTGTTGGGAACACTTCCTTCCCAACAATAATCTGCTATATCATCAGTGTTAATGGGCCTTTAGTAAATAACATGAACATCAGCGTGAGCAAACAGCAGATCAAATGAAGCTGCTGAAACATTTTAAAGGTGGAAAAATATTTATTCTGAATCCTTGTCAATTGTTGTTCTCGACATGAGTCAGATCTGTGAAGAACATGACATTTTTACTGTTTTCTCTTTATTATTCATGCTTATCTGTTTGATGGCTTTCCCACTGAAAACGAGCCATAGTGTTTGATCTACAGCATTCCAAGGGTTTTCTCACCTGTAACCGCTCTGACATTTGTGAGACGTAAAGTTTATTATGTTGCTATGTTACAACAGTCTGATTGGTGGGGTCTGTCTTAATCTGAGAATGGAGGTGCCAGGTCTCATGATCCCAGAGTAAAGAAGGACTCTGTCAGATGCAGAGCCCGGTGCGCTGACTTGGACCGCCACCAAACAGGCATTTATGGTATATTAAATTCATATGCCATAGTATTAGGGTGATTTTTCTACTTAAAAGATTATTAACACACATATAGTCTTATATATATTAGACATTATGCCTGTTACAATAACGTGCGCTAGAATTGGCCAGCGCGCAGAGCAATCATCAAACCACGCTCCAGCCGATCAACGCCCCCCCCCATCCCCCACACACGCTGTCCGCACCACCCATCGTCCATACAGACGACACCCCGAGCGATGGCCGCTCATCGCCGTCCACGGAACGTGGTGTGATGATTGCTCTGTGAGTGTGGGCGGTGTGTGGAGCACTGTGTCCGCACATGCCCAGTGTAAAACTGTGTACGCATGTAGGCGGTGCAGGCTCGCTTTAGTACTGCCCGTGCAGGCGTCTCCTCCATGACCTCTCACCAGGACTTCAATTACCAGAAGTCTGTGCGCCGACGGCGGCGGGGGAACTGTGGCAGGAGCGGGTGGCGGCGGGGGAGCAGTGGCCTGCCTATAGGGTGATACCCTACAGGGAAACCTGTGCGTAGCGCTGTGTCCTGGTTGGACGCCGCGCATGCCCAGTGCAAAACTGGTGACGCACACACGGAGACACAGTGCACTCACACAGGGATATTATTATTATAGATATATCAGAGAGCAGCCCATTACAGCCATCACTGTGACTGTGGGTACTGCCCAATGCACCCTGGTGATGGCAACAGTCCTGCTTACTCCATAACTGCTTTGATTGCATGCCTGCTATTGATATAAGACTAGGGCTACACAGCCACATGTGCCACGCGACGGCAAGACACAGAAGAGTCTCACGGCAAAAATACACTCAACAACACTGAAATTGCAACACCTAGAAGGACAAGCGATTAGGTTATGGAAATCGAAGATGTAGCAGGTGTCACTAAGATCTGAAGATCACATTTCAAGCACCTAGCTCCAATTTGTGGCAAGTGGTAGGGGTCATTAAAGGCAAATTGAAAGCAATTTTTTTTTTTTAGCCACATGAAACCTTAAAAATTAGATCAAGTCGTGTGAGCTGATTGTGCGATGTCTCCTGTGTTCTTCGACAAGCCAGTTATCGACGCTGGTCACAAACTGACTGAATCCTTGAACTGAGAGGCTGTGGTTCATCACTCCAGCAGATCGCTACTCACCTAGACCAAGATGTCAGCACTGTTGAATGTTGTGTGTCCTGGTGGTTGGGGGCACAACGATGAACCGGACTGACAGCAAAGATGAACCTCTGCACAGACCGATTGTCACGTGAAATGTTGCCATGTAGCCGTAGTCTAAGGCTCTGTTCACATCTTCTTTTTCACATTCATCAGGGGTATACTTTGGCCATACCTCAGTCGGAAGGTTGTAACTTATAACACCACATAGGCTTCCAGGGATATATACCACCTATAGACTCCCACTTAAAAAAATATATATAATATACCATGTATACTTTTTATAGGGTATTTTATTATTCTTTCACAGCACGTTACTGTGTATCCATGTCGTATAAAACAGAGAGGCGGTTTCTGACAATAGAAATACACTTCAAAATCTGTATAGGTAAAAGGCCGCTTGAATATAACCTTCTAGTACTGCAAATTATCTATCTATCCAACTATCTATTAATCTCATCTATCCACACATACACATAAACAACCTCCAGTAATGCAATGGTTGTAAGATCACATTAGTTAATTTGCAGGTTCCCACTAATGAAACAACATGAATCGTCTGAATGGCAAAAAAAAAATCTTAGGACTTTGGGCTGTGCAGGGATATGGGTGGAGTTAATGGTGGCTGGCAGGACATGTGTCCAGGTGGGACAGTTAATAAAGATTTAATAACACTGAGGATACTAAGTGTATCCAGATTAATGATGGCCAGACAAAATATTGGTCACTATTGATACTAGAAGGGTTGGCATATCTAGAACCACATTTTTCACTAGGGTAGGACTATTAAATACAATATTTATTTGGAGTAATAACCAACCATGGGCCAACGACCTCTCTCTAGTTCATCTCTTTGTTTCTTTACAGAAAACTTCAGAGTACAGAGCAGCGATGGTGTGCAGCCCAAGAAGTGCACAATTTCCTAACACTGGGTGAAACTGAAAAAACTATGGAAAATAAAGACTGCACCAAAGCAATGACATCACATGGTCACCAGACATTGGTCCTTGCACAAACACTGATCAGCCATGAAGTAAAACCACCTGCCAAATAATGTATAGGCCACAAAAAGAAGTCTGAGACCCATTAAGGCACGGACTCCACAACTAAAGGTGTCCTGTGATAAGCAACAAGACAGAAGTACATCCTTAAAGTCTCCTAAACTTTGAGGTGTGATCTCCATGGATCAGACTCATTTTTCCAGCACATCCCACAGAAGATCAATCGGAATGAGATATGGAGATTTTGCAACACCTTGAACTCTTTGCCATGTTCTCCCAAAACCATTCCTGAACAGTTTTTGCAGTGTGGCAGAACACAATATCCTGCTGGGTGAGGACTTCCACTGGGTGAGGACTTCCATTAAGGATTACCACTGCCATGAAGGATGGCACTTTGTCTGTAACATTCTTTAGGATGATGACACGTGTCACATACACAAGACCCATCAGAAAATTCCCCAGAGCATCACCCCCCCCCCCCCCCCACCAGTAAGCCTCTTTCCCATAGTGCATCCTTGTGCTATCTTTTTCCAGGTAAGCGACACACATGCACCTGGCCGTCCACATGATGTAAAAAATATATTTCATCGGAGTAGCACGCATTCTTTCATTGCTCCATGTTTAAGTTCTGATTATCACAGGCCCCTTGTAGATGTTTTCAGATGGTGTGCAACTGTGCACCAAACTGCAATGCACTGTTTGTACTTACATCTAGTCTATGATTGCCACCATTAAGGTGATCCTACGGTCCAAAAAAATATATATTCACATTAACTAGGGAACGAACATAATTCTCACACAGTGCCCTCCTTCTCATCTGCCAAATTCTGGGCTCCTCTCCTGCCATCCAAGATGTCCACAAAGCTTCTCATACTACCTGATGCACACTGTGCATTTGGTAGTCAAAGATACTTCCTGCTTGGCCAGCACAGATCACGTGCTCTTTTATGGCAAGCATTCACTCCTTACATGTCACAGGCGTCCATGACTGGTAGTCCTTCTTTGAATCACTTTTGGTAGGTACTCACCACTGCATTCCAGGAATACCCCATTACCCCTGCCATTTTGGAGGTGCTCTGCACCAGTTATCCAACATCTGCTGAGATCTTACGGTTGCGCAATTTTACTGCTTCCAACACATCAACTTCAAGAACTGACCGCACTCGCTGCCTACTATATCTCACCCTTTGATAGGTGCCATGGTTCCAGGAATGTTACTCTCTTCATCTGTTATGGCTGATCAGTGTACACATGATGAGTACAAGAACATGAACACACATCAGACCTCACATCTTATTAATGTCTCACACATTCCCTATGTCTATGATCCTGCCCCCTGTAGTGCGCTTGTATATGTGCGAAGCCATATGCCTTATCTGGATAATGAATAAATTACATTGGCTTAAAACTTGTATTAAAGGGCATCTGTCAGCAGATTTGGGTCTATGAAACTGGCTGACCTGTTACATGTCCCTAACGTGAGGAAATTTGGCTTCTACCTCACAGGGCTTTTTTGCCTTCCTCTGGATCAACAGGCTGAACTGGATGGACAGATGTCTTTTTTCAGCCTTATAAACTATGTTACATGTGCATTTGGCAGGTGAAGACATCGGTGTTGGTCCCATGTTCATATGTGTCCACATTGCTGAGAAAAATGATGTTTTAGGGTACTTTCACACTTGCGTTTTTCTTTTCCGGCATAGAGTTCCGTTCTAGGGGCTCTATACCGGAAAATAACTGATAAGTTTTATCCCCATGCATTCTGAATGGAGAGAAATCCGTTCAGGATGCATCAGGATGTCTTCAGTTCAGTCTTTTTGACTGATCAGGCAAAAGAGAAAACCGCAGCATGCTACGGTTTTATCTCCAGCAAAAAAAACTGAAGACTTGCCTGAATGCCGGATCTGGCATTCAAAATACCGAAATGCCGGATCCATCCTTCCGGTCTGCGCATGCAAAAAAGGTGAAAAAAATAAATGCCGAATCCATTTTGCCGGATGACACCGGAAAGACGGATCCGGCATTTCGAAGCATTTTTTTGACTGATCAGGCATTTTTAAGACTGTTCATGATTCTGATCAGTCTTACTAATGCCATCAGTTGGCATACGTTTTGCCGGATCCGGCAGGCAGTTCCGGTGACGGAACTGCTTTCCGGATCACTCTGCCACAAGTGTGAAAGTAGCCTTACTATATACAGATGAGCCTCTAGGAGCAACGAGGACGTTGCCATTACACCCAGAGGCTCTGCACTGATTGACAGGGCCAAGCATTATGATGTTTACACTGCCTGGCCCTGTGAAAGTACAGAGGACGTGTCAGTTGCAGAGAGAGCCAAGCCTCTAGGTGTAATGGCAACGCCCCGTTGCTCCTAGAGGCTCATTCACATATATTAAAACATCATTTTTCTCAGCAATCAGGACACATATGAACATAGGACCAACACAAATGCCTTCAGCTGCCAAGTGCACATGTAACAGGTCAGCCAGTGCCATAGGTACAGATCTTCTGACAGATGTCCTTTAAAATATCTCAGATTTCATGATAATAGTCCTTGTGACATTTTATATGGACAGTCGGCCGTTTGCTATGAGGTAACGCCATAAGGGTACTTTCACACTAGCGTCGCAGGATACTGGAACTGCCTGCCGGATTCGGCAATCTGTATATGGATACCATTTGTAGACGGATCCGGATCCATCTTACAAATGTATTGCAATACCGGATCAGTCTCTCCAGTTGTCATCTGGAAAAAACTGATCTGGTATTTATCTTTTTCACCTTTTTAAAGGTCTGAACTGAAGACATCCTGATGCATCCTGAATGGATTGCTCTCCATTCAGAATGCATGGGGATATAACTGATCAGTTCTTTTCCGTTATTGAGCCCCTAGGACGGAACTCAGCGCAGGAAAAGAATAACGCTAATGTGAAAGTACCCTAAGAAATGTAATATCTTTGCTTCTACATCACCCCAATTCTGTACTACTATCACCGTACTGGACATTAACAAATCCCAAAATGTAGATCCAAAGAGGTACAAACTACAGTGCCAGATAGAAAACTATTCTGTGTACAGCTGTGGGGAACAGGGAATGACACTCCGGGGACTTCTCCCAGATCACACTTTTTTTTTTATCCCTTTTATACTTATTGATGTACATAATGCACTTTATTAAACCAAGACATCTAGTTTACATTTCTTTTATGAACTCCTGCAAGATGTTTACATGTATTTACTGCATTCTGTTATTTTTTTTAAAATAAAGGAAATCTATATAGATCAATCCTATGATGTTCTTTTTACATCCATTAAGAAGGACCTGCTAGCTCTGCTGACACGTCTCTTGAGAAATACTTCTAGCTTTATTCTGTGGATCAGTACAATTATGGCAATACAACATTTATATACTGGTCCTTTTTACTACTTTTGAATAATTAAAAACCTTTTAAAAAATAAATAATACAAATTTGCTTTGTGTCCTTCTGAAATCAATAATTTGTATTTAATTTTTTTTTCTGTTGGCAGAGCCGTTTTAGTTTTTTTTTTGTGGGGCGGATTTTAGTTTTTATCTATACCATTTTTGGATACATACAGCGCATGGAGGAACAGAACACCACAGAGATGTAAGAAAAGATGCTCCAGCCTCGTCACGGATAATTCATGTACACTAAAACAGAGAGCGGACTAGTGGGTTCAGGGACAGCGGATAAAGTACACCTACGCATAACTTTACCAATACATGGCTTGACAATATGGCAGCACTCCCCGAGGAAATAAATGCCTACGGTTAGAACTCTGGTCTGTTGAGTGTAGTAGTCAAATCATGTGGAGAAATCCAAAGTAGTTTTCACATTACTCCTGGTTCAATTCACACTTTCCCAAACCGGTTTGAATCTTGATGTCCAACTAATTATTATAATTTGTTTTATTTCATTGACATGGGTACGGTATGGGAGGATATTTTTTGGCACTGTTTGGGGGTACAAATATAAATTACTGTGTAATTTATATGGTTTTTGTGGCATGGATAAAAAAAAAAAAGGCAAATTTTTAACATTTATTTTTATATACTGTTCATACTAAATAACCTGTTAAATTCTTCGGGTAATTTTGCTAGTATGGATACCTAATAAGTACGGTTTTGTTTATAATCAATATAGGTCTTTTTTTTGTGGCTTTTTTTTTTTTTTTACATTTTAATGACCTTTTAATCCCATTAAAAGGTATTTTCCAAGAGTTTTAAAAAAATGGTCATAGAGCAGGGGGATTGTATAAAAATAAAAAACACCTCCTCACCTTCTAAATGATCCCATTGCTCTTGCTCTGCTGCTCCGAGCACCACAGGACATGCAGCAGTTATGGCCTGTCCACATAGCCAGTGGTTCTTTGCATTCACAATCCATGTAATTGATGGACATGACGTAATTGATGAAGGACTAGAGCGCGCTGCTGGAGTGGTGGGATATTAGTTATTATAAGTTTTTAGTTTTTTTTTATACTGCCAACTGTCTGTGGCTTTTTTAAATCTCAAAGTCCCTTTAAGAGATTGAGGTCTTACATTTTTATTTTAAACTGTATTACTATATGGTATGGTAGTCCATCATCCTCTGTGTCACTATGACACAAGCTGCTGTTGGGGCATCATTCTAGTTCTGCAGTTTTCTGCTGTACGAAAGTTGCCAAGAGCATTTTGTGCCAAAATTTGCATCTTTTCTGGTGTTTTTGGACACTTACAAAAAAATGGCTGGGGCATGGGCACAGCAGTCACCTGCAGCCTGACACATTTACCAGTACCTGTGGCAGAAAACAGGCCCACCTTACACCTGAACTGTACACCAGTTCCCTTACAGGTGCAGATTTCAATTTCTGGTGCACAGAACTCCTGGAGATACACCCCAATTATTACCCCTTAATAATTTTTGCGCATCATATGCCAGCGCAGTCTGTTATTAAGACTGGTGTAAGAAACACCACTCTTCATACATTCCCCTTTAATGTTGTACAAATAGCCCTGAAGTCCTTTCTAGGTTCCCAGGGTTGATTACAGAGAAGTTCTCCAGTCTCCAATTGGCAGTCATGGCGTGAGAGACGTATGCGGCACTTATTCCCTTAATGATTGCTGTGAGAAGGCATATTGCTGATCATTAAAGGGAACCTGTCACCTCAAAATGGAAAGTAATCTGTTGGAAGCAGGTTATAGAGCAGGAGGAGCTGAGCAGATTGACATATAGTTTTGTGGGAAAATATTCAGTGATTGACAGCTATCTGTGTATACACAGTCATAGAGGGAAGGCTGTCAATCACTGATGGGACCGCCTCCTGGACTTCAAAGCCCAGAACGAACAGGAATTTAAATGAATAAAATACAGGTTATATTGAATATTTTCCCACACAACTATATATCAGTCTACTCAGCTCCTCCTGCTCTACAACATACTGACTTCAGCTCAGACACCATTTTCAAAGTGACATGTTCCCTTTAAGGGTTTGTACTCAAAACTCCATGATAACCACTGACAATTTTATCAACATGTGGCATGAAAGCATCTAATTCAAAATGTTTTGCACTATGCTTCCATCATTAAAGACAGATCGAAAATAATGGCTCACATCATACAACAAGCTCAGCAATATTCTTTTCTCCTGAATTTGCAATCATGGTTGTGAAGTTACAGCATTAATTATTTACCAATACTTAGTATTTTCTATATTGAGATGACTCGTGCTGGTGCCTTTAACTGATGTCTATTGAGACCGGGAGCCAGGTACCAGCAGGGTCCCGTGTGGTTCCTGAATCATTAATGCAAATAATGTGCTATGTAAAATCAGAGGTACGTGGATGTACAGCATGGGCGCTGTATTACAGATCCATACAACACAGATCTCTAATACTGCATGAGGCCTAAAGCTGAAGTAAATGAGAGTATATAAAAAAAAAAAAACTATTGATCTAAAAGGGCGACGGATAAAAAAAAAAAAAAAGGGTTTACTGTAATGCAATGGTAAATTTGTAAGTCAATAATTACGTGACCTACATAAAAGGACATCATCTGCCGATGCTTTCATGTTGGTTTCTAACCTTGATATTCCTTCATCCTTTCATTTCTGCCCCTGCTTGACTAAAACATTTCAAAACTTTATAAATGAAAGATTTTGTTTATTACAAAATAGTAAAATTATAAAAATACAGCAGCTGTAGATAAAAGCCAGCCACAAAGGCCATTTATGTAAAAGCAGCATTATTCTGCATAAAATACAGTATATTAGACTTGATAAATACTATGCGACCCACACCACACACATAAGGCACTCTATTCGCTGCACCCTACATTGCAAGGAAAAGACACTGCTATGTAAATTAGGAGAAACAGGACTAAAAATATGTATCGCCGATGCCATGTATTCAGAGGTAGATGTGCCCCATCCAGAATCAAGACTGCTCTCCTGTCTGCTCCTCTTGTGGATTTTGAAGAAAGAAGAACTGGTTAGTCGACTACTTTGATTGAATGAACCCCGGAGTGGACGTGAGATGTTCTGGCACTCTGCCCGGTGCCCCTGCCGGAGCTGGCACTGTGCAATGCTGGTCGAGGGTATTTTGCAGCTATGGCCTGAGAAATGGTTTGCTGTAAAGACAGAAAAATGTTTAAAACAAACTAAAGAACATGAATCAAAAGATTTGTTACAAGGTGGTAGAACAACATCTCAAGTGCCCTGTTAAACAGCAGCCCCTTCAGGAAACACTATGGTTGGGTCATTATGGTGCCACCGACCTAGTAGGATGATAATTGCCTCTCCTGCCACACCATGCCAATGTAACAGAAGCAAGACGGCAGAGGGCCGCAGTAGCTGTTAATACCAGTGTGGCTTTTATAGTATTTCTCAGTCTACCTGTAAAACATATTGGTGCTACATATCTCACAAATCCTTAACGTGTGTAATGTCAATGGTACCACCGATAAAACAAACTTCAGAAATACTGCTAGGGGCTTCAGAAATATTCTAATTTTCAGCACATACTAAAGAGGATCTGTCCGCTCTCCTGATATGCCTATTTTACCAAATACTTTTATACCACACATATCACTTAGTCATCCACTATAATCTCTGAAACGTAGCCGTTCACTCCTTCTAGTAAGAACCTTTAACCTCTTGGTATCGTCGTTACTGAAGTGAAGGAAGAAAAGGGATGCAAATGAGCTCTTAACAAGCTAGGCCTCTCACCCAGTAAAGGCAGTACTCTCTAAACTGCACTGAAGAGGGGCAATCACCCAGAAACAGCTGTCTGCAGATGAGACGCTGGCTTATTTAATATCCGAGTCATGTTTCAGGGCTTATTTAGAGGGTCGAACACTGACTTATAGGATAGCTGCCTTACATCTGGTGGCATTAGAGGCAGAGCAAGAGCTCATTTGCAGCCCTTTCTTCCCAGAATTCCAGGAGGAGGATGTATGGCCTATAAAAGTCTCCTCACGCTGACTAAGGCGCTCTCTCCCCAATGAGAGATAGTACCCCCAAATGAAGTGAAGGAGCCACACTTGCCATGGCCCCATCGTTCCGCTGATTGTGGGAACCCCCTAGGTCACAAGTTATGTTGACCTATATGAGCAAGTCTTGCAAGATCAGGTTGTAGCACAACTGATTGTTTATATACTGTTACAATGTTATACCATCATTGGAAATATAGCCACAATGCTTCTTCCAGAAGGAAAAACCATCAGAAAAAGGTGATAGAAGCAGCCAGGTAAAGGTGGAGCTAGGTGTAAGCCAAAGCATTCGTAATTTTGCTGCTCTGGAATAGCTGTACTTATTTATTACATGAGGGATCATGAAGTTACCTGAGTAACTGGGTGATGCTTTTCCACCACTACAGAGCTCATTGGTGGTGAAACGCCCATAGAAGTGATACTTCCTCCCGTCTTGGTGATCTTCTGTGCCAGATCAGAACGAGCTGTAACACGGGCCGTTATCGTCTTCCCAGCCTTCTGCTGACCTGATGTTATAACTTTGGTCACAGGCTATATATGCACATGAAAAAGAAAGGCAATTTAATTATCAAATGCTGGTAATAGGAGTACAGGTGTTCAGCAGCTACAGTATCCCTCCATGCATGAGGACGGTCACGTCACTTATATGTACTAATGTAAGCAGTAGGGTTATGAAAATAACATCTACGACACTGACTGACATGGTGAGAGAAGGGAAAGAAAAGGAAGCATTTGTATTCAGGCGAGTGACTGCGTGACCAGTAACCTGCATCCTATAAATCCACACTGTCCCTAGTCCCAATACGGAGAGGATCACTTGCCAAGTGCAATTCCACCTACATGAACAATAAGGGGATTAAATAACCAGCACATTTTAAAGGCTATGGACACCTTCAGGGTAGGGCTGCAACGATTACTCGATGTAATCGGCACAAAAAAAATCCTCTATTGATCACGTGACCAGAGTGTGAGTGAAGTGAAGCCTATCACTCACCGCTCCCTGGTCTCCCGTTGGCACTACGCTGCACTATCCTGGCCCTGGCATGCACATATAGTCAGCGTGCGCTGCAAGACGCTGTGTGACGTTAGGTCCCAGTGCATGTTGGGAAGAAGACGACGCTGCAGTCCTTCTCCTGCGAACTCCATATCGGCCAGCCGCGCACCCTGCCAGGAAAGGTAAGTATTACGGGGGGCGGGGGCATGGAGGGGCTGATGGCACTGGGGGAGTGGGGGGCATGATGGCACTGGGGGGAGCTGATGGCACAGAGGACTGATGGCATTGGGGGGAACTGAGGGCATGGAAGGACTGATGGCATGGGGGTGCTAAAGACTGATGGCATGGGGGCTGATGATGGCACGAGGGACGCTGATGAGTTTTTATAAAGGAAAAGGTTATTTAATTCATTTTTTTTTTATTAGAGTGCTCGATTAATCACTGCAGAATTTTTTGTGACTGCATTTTACTCATTTTGAGCTAAAACAAATTTTTTCAACTGGTCTTTTTTTATTATTATTATAAAACGTCTGCTTCTGAGATACAAGAGTCTCTTTGCAAGTAGTGACTTTGTTTTCTATGTATCCTGTCAGCTGACAGCTCATATGTACCTCTTATAGCTCAATTCGTATGAAACTGATATGAATATAGTTTTAATAATTTACATGGGACGAGAATTGCATAGATCACTGCTAAAGAGCGTTCATAGTAACGCTTGTTAGCGATGATCTGGCGGTGTAAATGTACATTCATCAGGTAATTGGATTGTTTGTGTAAACACGATCTGCTGCCGAGAAACGAGTCAGTGTGGGGAAGGGCAATGGCATTAGTGATCGCTCCTCCCCATCTCTGGAGGAGATCGTTACATGTTAATGCACTGGTCTTCTCCACCAACAAGCAGCAGATTGAACGCATCCTTTCCGACAATCTGCTGTAATATCGTCCCGTGTAAAGGGACCTTAAGTGTTTGAGATCAGGAGGTCCGAGATAAGACATAAATATGAGCTGTCAGCTGACAAGATACAAAGGGAACAAAGTCACAACTTGCAAACAGACTGATTTTTTTTTTTAACTCTTGTATCTCAGAAATGTAAAAGACCTTTGATGATGTCATTGCCATGTGATCAGTAACATCCACTTGTTACTTGTTACATGCTGATGACATCATCACTGGTCCTTTAACCTTCAACATTTACGAAAATCTTGCTGCAGGAGAAGTTTCTTGATGTTTCTACAGGTATGTGTCTCATGATGTATGACTGTATTAACGTCGCATCATGTACCTCGTATAATGGGCAACATGGGGTTAAGGATTGTGTCACTTTCTATTAATATGAGGCACATGGAGGTTTCAAAATTAATAACCCCTTTAATGTACGGGTATTTTTTATTTTTGGGGGTGGTATCGAGTATCGCAATACTTTTCCTTTGGTATATAGAGCGCCTCATAATGAGATGCATTTTCTCCTCCTGAGCTTTATACTCAGCGCTGTGCTGTGATCTTTTTCTCAGGAAGAAATCTTGCTGCAGTATTTAATTTGCTATACCGGATACTGCATCATGCCATGGTGCTTAGACAACATCTGATTTTATGCTAGTCATACTACAGATAGCGTCTACAAGGCCCTCTCCAATCCTCCAGAAAAAATAGGCAATGCACACAATGTGATCTGTGTCGTTTTGAAGCACACCTTCCTAAACCAACAGATAAAATGAGTACTTCTAGATAATTCTATTTAGCCGAATAAATGCTGACCAGGCTTATCTCTCGGTGGTCACACATCTGCAGAGTGAATGTTAAAGTGCACGCACATTAGATGACAGATAAAAGAAGGATTGGTTATGCTTAGTTTATTCCACTCTCCCAACTTGTACTGTCCAACTGCAATGCAGTGGTTCCCGCAAAAGGGTTCTGTGTGTATTTTCAATGTCTTACTGCACTGTCATGTAAAAATCAGTAATGAGTTAGCAGGTCTTGATTGATTGTCACCCTCCCCATAGGGAGTGGTTAGGCCTCACCGTAGGGCAGTCTAGCTAGTGAAGTGGAAGGAGTGAAGACACAGCCCTGGACAGTGAATCATCCAGACAGAAAGCTTTAACGCTAGGTTAAAATGGAGAAGAGAAAGGATATGTTTGAAGAGCATACCAGTGTTGACAGGTGGTACGAGCAGAAGCTCTGCGGTGATAAATTGCCTAGAAAGAAGCTTATAGACTCGATAGCAGACATTGTTCAGGAGATTTAAGTCTTATAGTGCCTGGACATACTTTACAAGAACACTGAGGACATTGTGGAAACATTTACTTTGAGTATCACAACCTGTGAAAAACTTGCAGAACTTTGCCTGACGCTGGGGTCCACCCTGTTGGTGTATAGTGAGAAATGTCACACCCCTATTTCTAAATTCTTAGGCTTGAGAGAAAAGTGCAGTGTGAGGAAATTTGCTTCAAAGAAAGACCAAGACCTGGTAACTACTACTAAAACCATGTAACCTGTAAAAACTTTGGAGAATTTGCACATGCCAGTCCATGCATGCTGAAAACTGACTAATCTGAATTTATTTCTGATGTTAACCTAGCCTCATATTTCCTGCACCGCCACACTGACGCCAACATCATCTTCAGCTGCCAAGTGACTCTGCCATGCACCTGAAAATTTATCACCATGAAGGGCACCCCGAACGAAAATCAGGCTGGAAAAGAGAGTAAAAGGTGTGCCCTTCCTATCACTGCACGGCCCAGAAGAGCGCCACTGGGAGTAACAACTACAACCACCAATCTTGCTACTATCACCCCTATCCTATCCCTTCTCCTGGGCTCCCTGCACACTGAATGAAACATGCACACTTGGTTAAGCTGAGCTTGCCTGTATGTTGGGAGAAAAGGTTTACAGTTAAATGCTTATATTGTGTATGGAAAGCTTTGATTGGCGGACTGCTACTCCTCATCTCATACGCTGGTATACACGGCTCAGGAGAGGGGTGAGAGCTGCTTTCGAAGCACCTCTGGCAGTAGATTATGGGGATCATTTATTAAGACCGGCGTTTTAGACTCTGGTCCTAATACCCCTTTGCGCAAGTGGTGGCTGTCCCTAAGTTATGTGGAGGTGCCGGCCTCTACATAACTTTGACGCATCCACCGCCTGTCTAAATGTACGGCAGCTTCCTCGCTAAAGGAAGCTTCTTCGTTAAAGCTACATTCTGTGCAGCAAATCATTCCCACTGTATGGTGACGAATGATCGCTACTGTGATTGTTCATCCCTGTTCACCGCTTGTCAGCAGCACCACCTTGCTCACACAGCACTATGTGCTGCCGGCAAACAGTGATTTTATGTGACCCAGAAGCAATGGATCACCTAACAAGCGAGCGTTTGGCTAAGTTGTCGGGTGTGGACTGGCACATTTACATAGGGCATTTATCTGAAATAAGCGTTCATATGAATGTATGTTCCCAATAATTATTCCAATAATCTGCCCGTGTAAAATGGCCTTTGAAATAAGGATTGGTGGTATAATGTCAGAGGGTTCTGGTCCACGCTTTGGTCACTGCAGTTGAAAAGTACATACACAGAAATTTAAAAAAAAAATAAAATAAATCATCAATGCGGGCAATTACCATTTTATGTGCTGACAAGATGCTGGATCCAGATGTGGTAGCGGACAGCACCACAGGGGTGCTCAGATCGTCTTTGGACTCAGAAACACTTGAAGGAATAAAGTGAGGTCGAAACTAAAGGGCAGAGATTAAATGATTGAAATCAGGATTGAAAAGCAGGCAAAACACAATATAACTTATGGCCAGCATGACACTTTAACCCCTTGGAAACATCTGAAATACATTTACGCTATGTAAAGTCCATAATATGTACATCATGGTGCTGACAAACGAGCTGTTCCCACATTATCTGCAGATGGTGTCAGCTGAATATTATAACTGACACTCTGCTGGAATAGCCAGGATTGGAGGAGACTACAGTCCCAGCTGTTTAACCCCTCTGATGCCATCCATGGTCAAAAGCAACTGCGGCGTCTGAGGCAGGCCCTTCCTATAATGGCTCAATCACACCATTGTGTACCTGTGATGTCATCGCGAGGTGCTCATGCAGCCATAGTAGACAGCAATGTACGTAAAACCAAAAACCTGAAAAACCACTGAACCTTATATGAAAATGGTACCACTAAAAAATACAACTCGTCACAGCACACCCCGCCCCCCAATAAAAAAAAAAATCCCTTATACAGCTACATCCACGAAAATATTAAAAAGCTATGGTCCTCATAATTCTGTGATAAAAAAATAACATTTCTGTGACTTTAGAGCCCCAGATACCTGCATCATTAAAGGGTTTTTTCACCTTTCCTATGACAAAATGTTCTCTATATCATGGAGGTCACCGCTACAGTTGTCACCAGTCGAGTCATAGCTGGATGAAGAGATCGGTGAGGGACCCAGGAAGGGGGAGCATGGAAGTGGTGGGAGATCGGTGAGGTCAGTATTATTTTGCTATTATAGACCAGAGCTTTTTATAAAAAAAATAAATAAAATTTGGCCAGGAGCTGGACAACCCCTTTAAGAGGGGAAACCACCTAGTATATGCCCGACTCCCGGGAACTTGTTAGCAGCACATTTTCCTGCTCCTCCTAATCCACTCAAATCTCAGGCGATCTCTTGACTACATTACAGCAGACGGTAATAGTTTGTGCAACAATCACACATCACTAAATCTGGCGCCCCTTTGGACTGTCTAGTCTAACGTCACACCGCCTATTGTTTGGATTACTGTCACAATAAGGAATGCCCTTGCTCCTTCGAAGCAGCGTCGCCTTGGAGGAGGAGCCAGAGTGGATTCTTCTTTTTGGCTTACTCGTGTCATAAAAATACAAATGAGACGTGACAATTTCTGGCGCAATTTAAGACAAGTGGCATTTCCTATAATAAACCGGTATCATGTTGCCGGTGATATCTAGTAAATGAAGGTAAGCATCAGGTAACCTGTACAGTTTATGTTGGATTTCAATATTTGATCTTTTTTTTCTTTTCTTGGAGAGATAAGCTGCTGCGTGCTCGGTATGGCGGTATCTAGTGTTCGGCCAGCCTAATTCCTTCTTACTCACGTCTTGCTCTGCTGTGGCAGCAGGAGTGTGGATGGAGGAGGGGAGATCATGCTGTGAAGTGGTTGGCACCTGCTGAAAGGTCACGGAGGGACTGCAGCCAGGGTCTTCTCTCCTAGGTGGATGATCTGCTACCAAGATACAGGAGATACAATTACGAATATTCTTAACATTGCAAAACTGATGTCAATTCTTTTCTAAAATATTCTAAAATTTTAAAAAAATAAAGTGTTGCAGTGAACAGCAGAACAGGCTGAAGCAAAATATTCATCAAATATTATTCATGGACGTGTTCATTACTATTGTGCAGGTCCTGTAGATGTAGAATGTCTCAGTGTCTGTGTTACAGTGCCACCTTGTGTTCAACACCTTGGTACTGCACTTCACTATCACAAGAGCATTTTATAACAAATCATGCAAAAATAAGCCGCATATTCTTAACATATTCTGTGATGGAGAAACACAAGGCCACCAGCATATGCTGCTATATACACATCTACAGGTGAAACTCGAAAAATTAGAATATCATGCAAAGTTCATTTATTTCAGTAATGCAACTTAAAAGGTGAAACTAACATATGAGATAGACTCATTACATGCAAAGCGAGATATCTCAAGCCTTTATTTGTTATAATTTAGATGATTATGGCTTATAGCTTATGAAAACCCCAAAGTCACAATTTTGAGGTCCCCTTTGCTCAGGGGGTATGGATTAATTAGCTGACTAGAGTGTGACACTTTGAGCCTAGAATATTGACCCTTTTCACAAAATTCTAATTTTAAGCTGCATTAATGCAATTCCTTTTAAGTTGCATTACTGAAATAAATGGACTTTTGCACAATATTCTAATTTTTCGAGTTTCACCTGTAAAAGGGTTTTCTTCATAGAAACAGAAATTTACATTCCATGAACTCGTACAGAAGACGTGTCCTACCGTGCTCTGCTCGGATTTCTCTCCCTTGAAACATGGACATTGCCTCGATATTTAACGCACAGACACCACGCATGAACGCTTTCTTCATGGATCCCTCAAACTGGTCCCTCTCTGCGTGAAGTCTTGAAACTTCTGCTCTAGCTTCTTCCAGAGCATCACTCAACTACAAATGGCAAGAAGGGAATGGGTAAATGATGCGGCTTGCGTGGCATATTGGTGATCATTCGCTTTTTAATGCAACAGGTGTACAGGTAAGAATGGCCGCACAGTTTTGTGTGTAAAACTGTGGTATTATCAGCAAATTCGTCTGTAAAAAAAAATAATTTGCGGTTTTGGACACTTGAGGCTGCTGCATTTTGTGTACGTACCCTTAAAATGAAGAGAAAAACAAAAAAAATACCCCCTTATAACTTTCTAAATAACTTAACTGATCATGCCAAGCACATTGCTGCTGATCAGATTCATTCATGCCCAATTGAGGCTTCTCTTATAGGGGTCGTCTCACTTCAGCAAATAGCATTTATCATGTAGATAAAGTTACTACAAGGCACTTACTAATGTATTGTGATTGTCCATATTGCCTCCTTCGCTGGCTGGATTCATTTTTCCATCACATTATACACTGCTCGTTTCCATGGTTACGACCACCTTGCAATTTAGCAGCGGTGGCCGTGCTTGCACACTATAGGAAAAAGCACCAGGCTATGTGAGCTACCACCCAGCCACCAGGGAGGCTGGCACTTTTTCCTATGATGTGCAAGCACGGCCACCGCTGCTGGATTGCAGGGTGGTCTTAACCATTGAAACGAGCAGTGGTCCAGCGAGCGAAGGAGGCAATATGGGTAATAACAATACATTAGTAAATGGCCTCTTAACTTTTTCTACATGATAAATTCCACTTGCTGAAGTGAGACAACCCCTTTAAAGGTGTTTTCCAGGACTTACGTTGGCTAGGTCATCAGATCAGCAGATGTCTACCTCCCAGCACCCCTGCCAATCAGCTGTTTTTGCAAGCTCTGCCGTTGGAACCAGGCAACAGAACCATGCTTGGTCCACGGTGTAGTAGCCATGCCTGGTTACTGCAGCTCTTATCTCATCCACTTTTGGTTCTTGTGCTGTAGCCGATTGGCTTGTAGTCTTGGGAGCTAGACTCCTGCTGATCTAATATTCAGGACCTACCCTAAGAACAGGTCATCAATAAGTAAGTCCTGCCTGGTAAACCCCTTTCATTTCCAGGGGAAACCAAGTACCTTATGGATGTTACATTATGTAAAGTTTATCAGTATATAGATAGATTACAGGTTAAATACCTGAGCAACTTTGGATTCATAATTACTAGAGAGCTCAACGCAAACCTCTTCAGCTCTGGCTCGGCACGCCTGTTCCACTTTGTCCTTCCAGTTGGACTCCATAACGGAGCGCCATGTTCTCCACATGCTCTTCAACAACATCCTTCTGTAGTGTCTGTCGGCCAGACTGCATACATAATCCTAAGAAAATACTTCATACATTGAGACAACAAATCCCCTGCATTGTACAATCTAGACTTGACCCAACATAATGATTCCTCACCCTAAGAAATGTGACCCCAGGGGGTTACATGCAAGGTAGGGTACAGCCAAAGGGTCAGATTTCTGCATGCAGTTTTGGAAGCCTAAATCAGAAGTGGATCATAAAAGAGACATATGACTTCTCTTTTTTTTTAATTCACTCCTGGTTGTGGCTTCCAAAACAGCATCAAGAAACCTGATAGTGTGGCTGAACCCTCGGGGTACGTGCACTGTGCTCAGTGTATGACCATACCCTTTGGGGGTGGGGTAGTGTAATGCACTATGCTAGAGTAGGGGGCACTTAGGATCACTGAGAAATACTGGATTATAGAGAATTGTTCTAAACCACACTAGGTGGCCCTAAGAAAAGGAAGCATACTCTAAAAGAAGACAGTAGAAAGATCTGGACTAACATGGCAAAGTGTTAAAGGGGAGAGTACTACAAACTAGGATCAACAGTCCTAGGGGATCATTTATTAACTTGAACTACGCCTATATTCAGGTTAGTTGCGCTGCAATCTGTGACTTTTCCCAGCTCATGCCAGGTTTAGGCATAGAAAATGGTCTAAATGTAAGCAGTCTACGAAGCTGTCTTACATTTAGAAGCGGTGCTGGATGCGCCGAATTTATGTAGAGGCCGGTGCCTCTACATGACTTTGGTGATCCACCGCCAGAGCAGGGGCTTTATTAAAGGGAACCTGTCATCAACTTTATGCTGTCCATACTAACGGCATCATAAAGTAGAGACAGGTGAGTTGATTTCAGCGGTCTGTCATTTATAAGTTACAAGTAAGTGGTTGCAAAGAACCAACATCACAATCATTGCAGACTGGGCCTGGAAAAGAGTCCCGGCCACCTGAGAAGAGTCCTGGTTATTCATGAATTCCTGCTCTCTGCCAATCATCAGCAGATGGGTGAGAGAGCAGGAGATTAGGAATAACCAGGACTCTTCTCAGGTAGATGTGACTCTTTTCCAGGTCCGGGCTGCAATATTTTATGATGTTGCTTCTCGGCAACCACTTACTTTTAGCTCATGAGTGACACATCGCTGAAACCAGCATGTTTGTCACTATTTAATGCTGCCCTCAGTGAGATCAGCATAAAGTTGATGACAAGTTCCCTTTAAAATCGGCATCTAAAACACTGGTCTTCATAAATGACCCCCAAAATCTTTTGTCACATTGGGGCTTTAATTTGAACACCAGAGACCATATATGACCACCACTTTATATATAAGAGAAAAAATAAAAAAAGACCCTTCCTGTGGTTGTGCAGACGGGGAGCTTGGGAACTGTTCTACTGAGAGAGGATCCCAGTGGTGGCATTTATCATCCTCTGGCTGGATGATAAATGCCCATTGAGGGAAATTCCCCACTACTCCCGTTCCAACACTAAACGGATCCCTGCTGGTTTATACCTCCTCGTCCAATCTCGAAAAACACAGAAAAATTCCAGTGATGACTGCTCAGCCAATCACAGAGTCTAACAGTGAATTATCTCCAATAAAAAACAAAGCATTGGGCATGCTGGAATTCAACATGGCCGACCCTTCTTTCCCTTCAGGATAGAGTTAGGACACCACCATACACACTAGAATTCAGGTATCCTCAAACTGCGGCCCTCCAGCTATTGTAAAACTACAACTCCCACAATGCCCTGCTGTAGGCTGATACCTGTAGGCTGTTCGGGCATGCTGGGAGTTGTAGTTTTGAAACAGCTGGGGGGCCGCAGTTTGAGGATGCCTGCACTTGATAGTTGATGGTGCAACCGACATTCATCTGACCACCTTAAAGGGGAGTATGCCACTGTACAGTCAATGAGATATGTCGGCCATTGGCCACAATGAGAAAAAAAAAGTATACTGTGTGCTATATGTTTTTTGCCGTCACCCACTGTATATTCTATACTGCAAAAAAATAAAATGCTAGCGTATACCACCCTGACAGAGACTAAACGTACAGTCAGAAAAACTGGGTGTCTACGACTATGTTCTGTATGTGCCAGGGGCTCTCTCAGAGCATACACCAAACAGGTTTACTGAACTTGGTATGAACATAGCCCTATGCGGAAAAGTTCTGTCCAATAAACTAGAAGAAACAGCACTGCAAAAGGTCAAGTGAAACAGTCGCTTCATTCACCGCCAAAATGTTTCCTTCTGAACAAGGAGTTCACTTGATCTTCTGAAGTGCGGCTTCTCCTTGAGTATTGTCTAGGAGTCCAGCCTCTGAAGTGGGTGCACCCGTCCATTGTGAAGGGCCTGGAGACTGTGCTGGGTACGCTCTAGAAAGGACCTTTCGTTTCTTAGCGCCAGTTAAAAGGACACCTGTTTTAAACCCAGCATTGAGAGTATGGGAATGATTCACATGTCTGGCTCTTCACCTCCTGTCTGCCCTCTATTTGCTGCAGTCGCCAGTGGGAAAATGTTCGCATCAGTTCCGTCTTTTCCTTCTGCTTCTCCAGCGCACGGGTCAGGTTGGAAATCACCTAGGGGTAAGAACATCATATCTGGTGATGTCAGAGGTTCTAATAAAGGACTGGTAGATCTGAAAGAATGAATCGTGTGTGTAAGGGAGCATGAGCAGCACAAAGAGAATGCAGCAGTGGCATGAACAACGGATGTCTGTATTCATTTGTGTCAAAGGGAGATTAAAGGAGCACAGAACCGCGGACTGAACGATGAAGTGCACAGGCGGTAATCTCGCCCACGGTGTTGATCAGTCTGCAGGATTTTCGGCATGTCCCTGAAGAAAACAACCTTACAGAAATCCTGCAGAGAACATGGAGGTTGATTTCCTTCCCATCGCTTTCATTTAGTGCTCATACACAAGGCCATAGCCGTTTTTGTGGGCCGCAAATTGCGGATCCACAAAACACGGATACCGGCTGTGTGCATTATACATTTTGCAGAATGGAACGTCTTGCAATCTATAGAACAGGTCTATCCTTGTATGTAAGACAGACAAGTATGTTCTATTATTTTTTTTTTTGCAGGTGGCACGGAACGGACATACGGATGCGGACAGCCACATCATCACCTCCTCTCTATGCTTCATGTCTCCTCATGAACTCTGTTCCTTCAGAGATTCAGCTGAAGATCATGTTAAACAGTATTGAGAACCATAACCCCTGACAAGCAGAGCAGAGAGGAGGATGAGGCAGCTCTTTACCTCAGTGCTCTGAAGTAACTTGTCCTCCTGTGTGATTAGGACAGGTTTTGTATGTACTAATAAGATGGCGGCCATTTTATTTCTCCTAACGATTGCTCCCCAGAGAAAACGAGCCATTATAACGAATGAAAGGTATTTGGGAATAGATTTATAATAAAGTCATATTTACGTATTTTATTTTCTTAATTCCTGGAATACCCTTATAAGCTAAAAACCAGTTCCGAACAATAGCTCAGTTTCTGATGACACATTCCCTTTAAGCAAGAAATGGCAGGGTTAAAGGGGTTGTCTCATTTCAGCAAATTGCATTTATCATGTAGAGAAAGTTACTACAAGGCACTTACTAATGTATTGTGATTGTCCATATTGCCTCCTTTGCTGGCTGGATTCATTTGTTTTCATCACATTATACATTGCTTATATCCATGGTTACGACCACCCTGCAATCCAGCGGTAGTTGCGCTTGCATGCTATAGGAAAAAGTGCTAGCCCCTCTGTTGGCAAGGACCGTTTGAGTGTGCATCGGCTTGCGCTTTTTCCTATAGTGTGCAAGCACGGCCACCAAAGCTGTATCGCAGGGTGGTCATAACCATGGAAAGGAGCAGTGTATAATGTGATGGAAAAATGAATCCAGCCAGGAAAGGAGACAATATGGACAATCACAATACATTAGTAAGTGCCTCGTATTAATGCCATTTACTGAAGTGAGACAACCCCTTTAAATTTTTCTTCTTTTATGTGGAGCCTTTTTTCAATGTTTTTGTGGCCATTTTCTCTGCCCTTTTTAGTGCCCATGCTACCAACATGAGGTGCTACTACGTCAATACTCATGACCTCTATGTTGAGGAGTGGAAAGGGCAGACTGAGATCTTAAAAAGCATGAGGAATCGATACAGAAAGCAGCAGCCCATACCTACTTGAAGTTCAGGGCACAGTAATCCAGCAGCTGAGAATACGGAGGCAGGATTACACTGTGGTTATTGAGTGATTACAAATCTAATGAGCGACTGATTGGGAAAACAAAAAAGCCATAATACAGTGAATTGACTATACCGGGAGCTAATTACAGGCTGCAGGAACATGACTCAGCCAATCAATCACCCCTGGAGTCCTCCTGCCGCTATGCACATTGCCCGTGTGCCCACGCAGCCAGCGGGAGCGCCACACAAATGCACATTTATCTTCACACGCCGTATACAAGATCATTCAGCGTGTGTGTGCTGAGCCCTACAGTACATTCAGTTGTCATTATATCAAGTGCTACGTGAGATGGGCACAGCGAGACTCAATGTGCAACATGTAGCAGAAAGGCGTGCCCGCCCCATTCAGCTTCATGGACCTCACCTGCTGGATATGGGACGTTGCTTTTTTAATAATAACGAACATAGAGTTATTCTAATTATTGGCTTGTCTACTAAAATAGCTCATTTTGTTTTCCCTTTTAATGAATTGTCTGGCAGCACAGACGTGATACCATATTCTCAGTGATGTGAACCGGATGCTGACTAGAAGACTGCCACGTTAATGAGCAAGCAAAACACATTGGTAGTATGAACACAATCAGTAGATTATATTAATAGTGTTAAAGGGGTTGTCCGGGTTTTTAATATAAATGACCTATCCTCAGGGTAGGTCATCAATACCAGATCGGTGGGGGTCCGACACTTGGCACCCCCGACGATCAGCTGTATTAGGAGACGGCGCGTGCAGTGTGCATGTGCCGTCTCCCTTCTCTCTTCCTGTTCACTGCTGCTGTCTATCATGCAAACACAACATAAGGGCTCATGCACATGAACGTGTTTTATTTCCGTGTCTGTCCTGTTTTTTTGCGGACCGTATGTGGAACCATTCATTTCATAGGGTGGGTATTCGGGGGGTATTATAGCTGACACTGTAGTGGAGGGCATTGGCCAGCACTCTTGTGTGGCATCACGGGTGACACTGTAATAGAGTGAATTGGCTGGAATTGTTGGGCGCTATATGGCTGACACAGTAATGGAGGGCACTGACCAGCACTATTAGGGACATTGTGGCTGACAATGCAATGGAGGGCAATTGCAGGCTCTAATGGGGGGGGCATTGTGGCAGGTAGAAGGGCACTGGCATAGACAGCTCATACTGTACAGTATAACTTCATTACAACTCAGACTGTACGGTAATGGCATTGTATCCCTTGTGCTGCTGTGTGCATTCTCCTGTAGCCACTAACAGAGTTTTCATGCAGCCAATAGCTCTTTTCCTGCCTCTAAAAGATAGGCGCTGATTAGCTGGATATTCCAGCAAATGACTGTGCACCACTGTCAGAACAATTGCATTTCAGGACTGCATTCAACTTGCTATGGCCTATGAGAAGCCATCACAAATTTACTGCATCAATTCAGGGGATTACTTCTCCTTCCTGCTGGATCCATATCTGGCTTTAACTCAAAAAAACGCAGCGACATTTTTCAAAGAGAAAAAAAAAAAAAAAAAAAAAACACACCCTTAAAAAGACTTGAAGCACATGGAGTTTCTGCATGCATTTTAAGACATAAATAAAAAGTGTGAAGAAGCCTTAGGGTCCATTCACACTACCGTAATTTGGGTCCGCATTCGTTCCGCAATTTGCGGACCCATTCACTTTCAATGGGGCTGGAACGGATGCGAATCCGCATTTTCGGGATCCGCAAATCCGAAAAAAATAGAACATGTCCTATTCTTGTCCGCAATTGCGGACCAGAAAAGGCATTTTCTATTATAGTGTCTGTGATGTGCAGTCCGCAAATTGTGGATCGCACATTGCAGGTGTCCGTGTTTTGCGGATCCGCAAAACACTTACGGACGTGTGAATGGACCCTTAAAGAGTAACTAAACCTTTATAGGAACTTTTAATATTTTGTCCCTAATAAAACTCTCTCTAATATACTTTATTAATCAATTTTCTATTTTTATGACACTTTTACTTCTCTAAAGCGCACTATTCACTGTGCGCTTAAAACTCGGTTCTCTGTATACCGCTGGCAGCTCAGCGGTGTACAGAGTACAGAGAACATTTTATCAATGGGGCCGCAGCAGTGCTGTGAGTACGGGCAGGTGTGCATATTGCTGCTTCTGCCTGTGCTCCCTGGATGATTACTAACTCCTGGCACCCTGTACCCATGTACTATGCCAGGATTACCTGAGCGAGGTGGGCTCCTGCCTGCTCTGCTAAGCTAAGAGCTGACATGCAGTTATTTTTCCTAGCTTGTATTTCACAGTGACTTACAAAGAACAGCTTTACATTGGATTTTATATGGGCCATTTATGCATTTCTAGAAGTTGGTCATGTCCTTCTCCATAGATATTCATCTGTAATATTATATTCGGTTTCGATACCATAAAAATGTATTGCGATACTCGATACCATGCGAAAAAATAAACCCAAAAAGCCACGTGCATTCCGCATTTTAAAAAATCCTGAATCGCGCAGTTTTTATTTATTAATTTTTTCTGTTCCGGCGTTCACCGCATAGTTTTTTTTAAATATTTTAATAGTTTGGACTTTTCTGACGTGGCGATATGTAATATGTTTATTTATTGTTTATACATTTTATATGTGAAATTGGGAAAGGAGGTGATTCATACTTAATATTTTGGTGTTTTTTTTTTTTTACACTTTTTATTTAATAACCATTTCCCTCCTTAGGGGCTAGAACCTGGGATTTTTTTCATCCCTTGTCCTATTCACCCTGATAGAGCTCTATCAGGGTGAATAGGACTTCACACTGTCCCTGCTGCTCTGTGCACACAGCATCAGGGATGTTACCATGGCAGCCAGGACTTCAGTAGCGTCCTGGCTGCCATGGTAACTGATCGGAGCCCCAGGATTACACAGCTGGGGCTCCGATCAGAAGCTGCCACTGCCACCAATGAGGGGGAGGGGAGAGGACCCTGTGGCCACTGCCACCAATGATTTTAATACTGGGGGGTTGAGGGGGCGCACTCCCCTGTGCTGCTGAGGGAACATGAGCGCTCTCATGTTCGGAGATACTAGACTGCGCAGTTCAGTATAGAAAAAAAAAAAATGGACAAAAGTATTGATTGGGTATCGAAATTTCGATACCCGCAACAACCCTAATTGGCACAACATCAGTTATGAGTGCTTACTACCTATAGACAAACATGGGGCTGGAAAAATTCACATGATTACATTGATATTATTTTCCACCGTATCAATATATCAAATCATAAGTGTTAGGTCTTCACTTGTGCAAAACAAGAGTGTTCAACAAATTTCCTATAATCCTATAGTAATAACAGGATCACGTCACAGAAGTCTTCGCTGTATGCTTCTTATGATTCATACAGCATCAAAATGCAGGTTTTTGTTTTCCAGATATTTGATGAACATAAAGGAAGTGTCATCCCCAGGTGTCTAGGAGAACGTGAACACTGCCTGCAAGTGTACTCATCCGGAGCGAGATCACACTGTGAACACATTAATCACCAGCGATATGTCAAGGCAAAGATAAATGAGATGCCCAGCTCCACACTACCCTTACTCCATTCACATAAAAAGCAAGTCTAGTTAATAAAAAAAAGTCAATACAATTTGGTATGTATGTATAATATATATATATATATATATATATATATATATATATATATATATATATATATATATATATATAAAATGGCAGCACTGGAGAAACAAACAATGGCGGGTGCTAGATCCAGGGATGTAGCTGCTTACCCCGTATAGATAGAGATGAAAAACGGACAGCACACCAGATAAAAAGCAATGGTGTTTATTCACCCATGTGGAAGGCAACGTTTCAGCTCATACAAGAGCCTTTCTCTGTGCTGTCCGTTTTTCATCTCTCTGTAATATATATATATATATATATATATATATATATATATATATTACAATCACCATAATTCGGTTTCCTGGAAGTCTCCATGACAGCACAACCCGAGATTGACTTCCTCTGATAGGACAGGAAAAAACACAGAGAGGTCGAGAACCCCACCCCTTCCCCTCATCACCAGTGTAATTTTAACAGAACCAGGAAAGGGGAAAGGAACTATTAAAGGAATCTGAAACCAATAAAGAAAAAAAGGGTGGGATATATGTGTGCTGTCATGGAGACTTCCAGGAAACCGGATTACCGGTGAGTGTAATACTAATTTCCCCAGTCGTCTCCATGACAGCACAACCTGAGAACTAACAAGGTAACCTTATTTGGGGGGGGGGGGAACAACAGCACCCAGGACCTTGCATCCAAAGGTTATGTCCTCATTAACAAAAACATCTACTCTGTAATGCTTAGTAAAGGTATGGGCCCTCTTCCACGTGGCTGCTCTGCAAATCTGCTCTAGTGATGCAGAGGCCCTCTTAGCCCAAGAGGTGGAAACAGATCTTACAGAATGGGCTTTGAGAGACTGATGAGGCTCCCTGCCGGAAGCTATGTAGGCCTCAGAGATAGCACACCTGATCCAACAGGATATAGAGCTTCTTGCTGCCTTTTTTCCCTTATTGGGGCCACAGAACTGCACAAATAAATTCTTATCAATTCGCCAACTTTTTGTGACCTCCATATAATGAAGAACACATCTTCTGACGTCTAGGTTATGATACTTTACTTCCTGATCATTCCTAGGATTAGGACAAAAGGAGGGAATAACAATATCCTGGGACCTGTGGAAGGTGGACACCACCTTGGGGAGGAACACAGGGTCTAATTTAAAGATGAGTTTGTCCTCACAAATGGAAAGAAAGGGTTTTGAATCGACAGGGGCTGAAGCTCACATACTCTTCTTGCAGAAGAAATGGCCACTAGAAAAACGGTCTTGAGGGTGAGCCATTTAATTGATAGGGAATCCAAAGGCTCAAAGAGAGTATCTGATAGTACGGTATTCAGGTTCCAGGGAGCGACCAGGTTTTTAACTGTGGGTCTTAACCTATCAGCTGCCTTTAAAAATCTAGACACCCAGGCATTCTCATAAAGACTCGTGTTGTAAAGGGCTCCTAAGGCAGAAACCTGTACCTTAAGAGTATTAGGGGAGAGGCCCATATCCAACCCATCCTGGAAGGAACTCCAAAATGAGAGGGATATCTGGTGAGGATTGGTTAAACCTTGAATTCGCCCAGGCAGCGAACTTCTTCCAGACTTTAAGGTAGGACCTACAGGTATTTGTTTTCCTACTAAGTAGGAGAGTATCCACCACGCTTTGAGAGAGGCCTCGGCCTAAGAGGATGGATTTCTCAGTAACCAAGCTCATAGACTGAGGAGTCTGGGATTCGGGTGAGGGATTGGACCCTGCATCATAAGATTTTTCTCCAGGGGAAATAGGATTGGGTCCTCCTGACTGAGGGATCTCAGGAGACCGAACCAGCCTCTTCTGGGCCAGAAGGGAACAACTAGGATCAGGACGCATCTCTCTGCTTGGAATTTTTGGAGGACTTTTGGGGTCATCAGAATTGGGGGGAAGGCATACACCAGCCCCGACGTCCAGTCTTGGGTGAAGGCATCCACTGCCACACACGGATTCCTTGGGTTTAGAGAGAAGTAATGTGGTACTTTGTGATTTCTTTTTGAGGCAAATAGGTCTAGAGATGGAATGCCCCACTGATCTTGTATTTTCTGGAAGGCTGGTTATGACAGAGACCATTCGCCTGGATCCAGCCTCTGCCGGCTTAGGAAATCTGCTTGAGTATTGAGTGAGCCTTTCAGATGTACCGCCCCTAATGATTTCACATTCCTTTCTGCCCAGAGGAATATCTGTCTTGCGAGGTTCTGAAGATGACCGTGCCTCGTCCCTCCTTGATGTTGTATGAACGCTACCGCTATGGAGTTGTCAGAATGTATTAGAACATGACTGTTTTTGGCCTGAATCTGGATTGCTTTGAGGCCTTCCCATATGGCATAGAGCTCCCTGTAGTTGGATGACATTTTCTTCTGAGTTTCTAACCAGGCACCCTGAAAGGAACCGGTGGTAGCAAGTGCACCCCAACCCCAGGAACTGGCATCCGTCGTTAGTGATAGTACATTTTCTTGGCTCCAGGGAACCCCTGTCTTCAGGTTCCTATCTGAGAGCCACCATATCAAGAGGCCTTTATGTCTCTGGTTACCGGCATCCTCTCTTCTAGGGTCAACTGGGATCTGTTCCACCTTTTTAATTCAAGGCTCTGCAGAGGCCTCATGTGAAATTGGGCCCAGGCAACGGCTGGGATGCAGGAGGATAGAAGACCTAGAACCCTCATGGCCTGCCGGATAGAACAAGAACACATCTTTAGGAAATGTTGGATTCTTAGTTTTAGATCCTGGATCTTTGTAGAAGGAAGAAAGGATCTTTGGAGCCCAAGAACACTCTCCGGTGACTTGGAGTCAGATTGGACTTTTCCCTGTTGATGATCCACCCTAGGTTCTGAAGGTGAGAGAGGACCACCTGTAGATGTATTAGGAGGAGATCTGACGTTTCTGCCACTACCAGCAAGTCGTCGAGATAAGGGACCACTAAAATCCCCCTGCGGTTTAGAGAGGCCATGGCTTCTGCCATAACCTTGGTGAAGATACGAGGAGCTGAGGCAATTCCGAAAGGTAGACAGGTGAACTGATAGTGGCGGATCTTTCCCTTCAGCTTCACTGCAAACCTCAGGTACCTTCTGGAAAGAGGATGTATTGGAATGTGGAAATAAGCATCTTTGAGATCTATTGTAATTTGAGCCCCCTTCTTGATAAGTTTTACTGCCGTCTTGACAGTTTCCATTTTGAATTTGTGATATGAAATGTGTTTGTTTAGTGGTTTTAGGTTTATGATGGTTCGGAATCTCCCGTTTGGTTTCCGGACCATGAATAGAGGCGAGTAGTGACCATTCCCCCATTCCTCCTTGGGGACGTCTTCTATTGCCCCTAGGGACAGGAGTTCTTTTATACTCTCGGACAGGGAGGACCTTAGAGATCCCTGGAGTTGGGTTATTACAAACTTTTGCGGGGGAAGGGAATCCAACTCTAAAGAATACCCGTTTTTTATGATGCTGATAATAAACGGGTCTGTGATGGTCTGTTCCCAGAAACTTAAAAAGGAACTGAGCCTTTCAGTCCTCCCGACCTTCCATGGTCAGGTCTGGAATCGTGCTGCTGCTTGCGAAAAACGAGATTTTTGTATAACTTACCAGTAAAATCTCTTTCTCGCTCTTTCCTTGGGGGACACAGAAGACCTTGGGTATAGCTCATCTCCCTAGGAGGCGTGACACTAAGTGAAAACTGTTAAGCCCCTCCTCCATCAGCTATACCCTCAGCCTGGAGAGAGAGACTGCCAGTTGCGTGTCCAAGTAGTGAGAAAAGGCAAAGTCCAACAAGGAACCAACAAGCCAACTACCCAACGGGTAACACAAACTCGGAAACCGTGTAGAGAAAAACAATGAATAGGTGGTTGCTGTGTCCCCCAAGGAAAGAGCGAGAAAGAGATTTTACTGGGAAGTTATACAAAAATCTTGTTTTCTCGCCCAATTTTCTTTGGGGGACACAGAAGACCTTGGGACGTTCAAAAGCAGTCCAAAAGGGGGGGGGACCACAGCACCAAGGCGAAGCACCTGAAGGCATCAAGGAACCGCCGCCTGCAGACCCAGGCGGGCCAAGGCAGCATCCGCCAAAGCCAGAGTATGCACCCTGTAGAACTTGGTAAGGCGTGCAAGGAAGACCTGTGGCCGCCTTGCCCAAATGCATGGCCGAAGCCCAATGCCTCCGACCCAGGAGGCACCGACCGCTCTGGTGAAATGAACGGTGACACCAAAGGCAGAATCCTGCCCTTGGTGCGGTAACCTCAGCAATAGCCAATCTGATAAAGCGGAGGAAAACCACCCTGGAGTCCGTCAACCCTAAGCGCGGACCTCCTGTAAACCCAAGAGACCTAACGTCGACAAGAGTCGGAGATCTCCAAGTAAAAACGGCAAGGCCCAAACAACGTCCAAATCGATGAAGTGTTGAAGCGAAAGGCAAACACCACCTTCAGAAGGAAGGAAGTAGGAAACGGGATGTAGAACAGCCCTGTCCTGGGAAAAGACAGAAGGCTCGGAACAAGAAGGGCCGCCATTCAGGCACCCGTCAGAGACACGACTGCTACGGAAACACAACCGTACAGGACAGAAGGGGTAGAGAGAACTTCTGTAACGGCTCCAAGGAAAAGATTGGAGCGCCGAGAGCTCAGCATGTAGTTCCCAGGGCGGTACCGGAGGACAGTACAGAGGAACCAAAGAGCCACTCCGAGGAAGAAGGTCTTGACAGGCCCAGAGGGCCGGGGAACGCTGGAAGAGGAAGAACAGCGCCGACACTTGACACCTCAAGTAAAGGAGTCCCAGTCCCAGGTCCAGGCCGGACTGGAAAAAGTCAGAACCATGGGGAGAGAAAGTCAGAGTGGGGAATGCACAGCTTCCCACAGAACCACAGACAAAAAACCCTAAGTCCTACGACAGATCCTGGACGAAACACAGCCAGGAGCGGACAGTAGTGAGCCCACTGGAGTCGCCTGGCAAGCGGGCGAAAACCCAATGTGATCAGGCGCAGACCAGTAACACGGGCAGAAGGGTCGACAAAACTGGTCCTGTCGGCCCCCGAGCAACGTTGTCCCGTATCCACCCGAGTGGGGGAGCAGAAGGACAGACGGAAAAGAACCAAAGGGTCCGCCCAGCATCCGCCAGATGCCAGGACAGGCTAAAGTCCATGCTGATGTAGCCACGTTCTACAGTCCCGGTGTGGGAGATCAAAGGACAATCTGGACCGAAAGGTAGTCCCCCCAAGTTACCGAGAAGGTAAGTCTACAGCAGGACCATTGTCTAGAATGGACAACGCAATCTGCACTCAGCGGGAGGACAGAACGCGGTAGACTCGGTAAATAGGCACACAGTTCACACGGCCAGTGTGAACAAGGGAGACAGTACGAGGCCAAAAGGAACACCGGAACCATCCACATGAACAACCATGCTCTCCCCAGAAGGGAGGACAGCCTCTGAAGCCTGGCGGGGCAGAAGCCACATCAGAGTGATCTGTACCGAGCGGGAGCCAAACAGAGCCGGCGAGATAAGGTAGTCGAGACAGAGGCCGGCATAACACCCTCCAACCGAAAGGAGGAGTGGGCAACAGGGAAGCCATAGGACAGCTCAAAAGCAGAACCCCGCTACACTGTGAGACGCCCGGTTCACCGCCTCGCAGAAGGCGAATACCCTGAAGAACCCAAGGTGGAGGTCCTCCGGACCTGGGTAATCGAGCACCCAAGAGAAGTTGGGTGACCTTCCCGAGAAGAGCGGCTGAAGTGTAGAGGCGCCAAGAGGAAGGACTCATACCACACTGCATCCGAAGAGGAGGAAATTGCAGTAGGCAAGGGAACCGCAGTCCTGCCAGAGCCAACGAAGAATTCGAGGGGCGCTGCAGACAACAGCACTCTCGACCATGTGACCACTAGCGCAGGGAAGCAATGCCGCGGAAGGACGAATGGGCACGCATCTAGGAACCACGAACACTCCCTGGGATGAAGGGCAAACTAAATGAATGAGTACCACCCAGCTCGGTGCAGCAGAGAGCAAGTAGAGCCCGTCCGGGTCAGGCGGACAGAATGAACTCCTTAGAGACGAGTGCAAGGCTTGCGGCAAGCATCGTATCCCAAGAAAACAAAAGTATGTCGCAGGAAGCAGGTGAGGCATATGTACGAGCAGCCCCGTAAGCAGTGAGAAGGCCAACCCACCTACAGGAGGAGAAGGCATACACGGCCCAAACAACGCACAAGAACGTCCGCTCACTGCAAAAAGGTTACTCAGCGAAAAGGGCCCGCCACAGAGTGCCACAGCATGTACGGAATTGCAAAGTGCAACCTGAAAGGGAGTTATGCACAAGCCTAGTATGGCATGCGATGGAACGCAAGCAGTCCGCCCCGAAAGGGGGGAAATGTACCTGGCAAACTGCAGTCGGCAAGAGTGCAAAGGCCCGTCCCAAAATGGAGTGACGCCTAAGGCCGTACCTACTTCAGAGAAGCAGGACATACTATATAATCCAGCATGAACGCAGGAGGTCCACCTAGTGAAAGGGGAACATGCACAGGGTTATCCTAGCATTAAGTGAGTGTGCAATAATACACCCAACACTGAACTTTGCGAGAGTGCAACTACTCTGCCAATGAAGGGGGACATTACAAGTCCAGGACAGCACATACAAGGACAGCCGTGAATCTCATGAGCGTGCCAAATTCTGCCCATGGAATGAGGGGTGGTCACGCACAAGGCCAGCACCGTATCCAATGGGAGTGCAAGCGTTCCACCCATGTTAGAGGGCCATGCTCATGGCCAGCAACGTATCCGGTGAGAGTGTAGCATGCCGCCCAGAAAAGGGGGGGGTAATGCACATGGCCAGCATCTCATCCAGGGAGAGTGCGAGCACCCCGCCATGGATGGGAGTCATACACATGGCCAGCAACGTACTGGCGAGAGACAAACACAGTCAGTGAGAATGTGTGTATGTTGCCAGAGGAAAGGAAGCATGCCCCTGGCTGGCAGCGAATCCAGCGAGAGTGCGTACACCGCCCACGGAAGAGGGGTCATGCATATGGCCGACAGCGGGTCCAGCGAGAGTGCAAGCACCCCGCCATGTATGGGGTTCATGCACATGGCCAGCAACGTACCTGCGAGAAAACAAGGCCAGCACCGTATCCAATGGGAGTGCAAGCATTCCACCCATGTTAGAGGGCCATGCTCATGGCCAGCAACGTATCCGGTGAGAGTGTAGCATGCCGCCCAGAAAAGGGTGGGGGGGGGGGGGGGGTAATGCACATGGCCAGCATCTCATCCAGGGAGAGTGCGAGCACCCCGCCATGTATGGGAGTCATACACATGGCCAGCAACGTACTGGCGAGAGACAAACACAGTCAGTGAGAATGTGTGTATGTTGCCAGAGGAAAGGAAGCATGCCCCTGGCTGGCAGCGAATCCAGCGAGAGTGCGTACACCGCCCACGGAAGAGGGGTCATGCATATGGCCGACAGCGGGTCCAGCGAGAGTGCAAGCACCCCGCCATGTATGGGGTTCATGCACATGGCCAGCAACGTACCTGCGAGAAAACAATCAGACAGAGGGAGTGTATGTATGCTGCCTGAGGGAAGGAGGCATACCCAAGGCCGGCAGCGAATCCAATGAGAGTGCAGCATACCGCCTATGGAAGGGGGGGTCATGCCTATGGCCGGCAGCGAAACCAGTGAGAGTGCAGCATAGTAACATAGTACATAACATAGTACATAAGTACATCATAGCACATCAGTGCCTAAGGAAGGGGGTCGTGCACATGGCCAGTACCGTATCTGGTGAGAGTGCAGTATTCCGCCTAAAAAGGGGGCCATGCACATGATCGGCAACAAAACCAGTGAGAGTGTAGCGTTCCGCCTAGAGAAGGGGGTCACGCACATGGCCGACAGCGAATCCAGTGAGAGTGCTGCGTTCCACCCATGGAAGGGGGTCACGCACATGGCCGGCAGCGAATCCAGTGAGAGTGCTGCGTTCCGCCCGTGGAAGGGGGTCACGCACATGGCCGGCAGCGAATCCAGTGAGAGTGCAGCGTTCCGCTTATGGAAGAGGGTCGTGCACATGGCCAGCACCGGCTAAAGGGGAGCCACCTATAGGGGCACAGATTGTCAGACAGGAAAAAGGGGGGCCATCCATACAGGCCCATTGGGAGCCGGCCTGTACCCAAAGGGTTAACAGGGATCCGGCCTGGAGGGCGGCGCTGCGATCCCCTGGGGGCGGAGGAACCCCCAGGCGGGAAGAATTCGCGCCTGGAGAAGTTCCCGCCCCCTCCAACAGAAGCCGGAATTTTGAGGCCTAGTAGGCCGTGAAGCCGGGGTCTAAATTTTTGCGGCGCCCGGCCCGTTATGTACCGCCGGGACCTGAGGCGGAGTGGCGCATCAAAACGGTCGGCCGGGGCCTGCTGGAGCATAGAGGTAAAGGCCAATGCCGGCCGCGGGAGCCCACCCCGCCGGCTGGAAGAGTCAGGGGCCCGGAATGGCGGCCTAGCAGGCCGCGAAGCCTGGGCCAAAATTTTTGCGGCGCCCGGGCGCACCGGAGTATCGATACCGGCCGGAGGCGAGGCCTTACTCCACTGCCGTAAGGAGTGGGCCCCAGGCCTTGAGCAACACTCCGGTAAGGAGATGGGGGGACCCTGAGACCGGGTGCCCGTGCTAATAGAGGAACCGGTAGGAGGGAGAAGGCAGGCAACGCGTAGAAACTAAGTCGCAGCATTCTGCAGCTAGCAGTGGGTGCCACTAGCTGCATGTCCTATGAGGGCCAGGAAGGGGGGGGGGGGGCAGATTGCCGCTCTGCGGCACCCCAGGGGCCAGCCTAGATCCAGCAGGGGAAGGGTCCAGAGGCACAGTATGGGGGTGGAGAAGCTACTCTCTCACCATAGCCGTCTTCACCCTCGGTCCGTTCCAGCAGGGTCGCCCCTTCAGCTACTGGCACTGTAGTGGCAGGACGCTGGAAGAGGGACTTGGCGTGCGGGCGAGCCTTGCTCTGGCGGGATGTAGGGGAGCTGGGCTGCCCTGATCCACCTTGCCTTCTGTGGGGGAGGCAGCAGTGCGGGTGATCGGCACTGGCGCAGCTCAACCCCGGGAGAACAGAGAGGTCTAGTGCGTCTCTGTTGTCCCTGATGATCTGGAACAAAAAGAAAAGAAAAAAGTAAAAATCTAAAATTTAAACAAGGAGAAAACAGCCCTGCAGAGCAGGGAGTGTCTTGCCTCCTTGGACACTAAGCAAAAACTGGCAGTCTCTCTCTCCAGGCTGAGGGTATAGCTGGGGAGGAGGGGCTTAACAGTCTTCACTTAGTGTCACGCCTCCTATGGAGATGAGCTATACCAAGGTCTTCTGTGTCCCCCAAGGAAATTGGGCGAGAAAAACAGTTTTCTATTCCCAGATTTATCTTCTTTTTGACCTCTTTTACGGTCAGTAGCCTGCTCTAAAATTTTGTCCAAATCAGGGCCAAACACATATTGTCCACGGAATGGTAAAAAGATATGAGCTTATTTTTAGAGGCCATATCTTGTGACCAAGCTTTTAACCACAAGACTCTCCTGATGGTATTGGAGAGCACTGCAGTGCGAGCCGACAGTCTGACCGACTCAGCGGAAGCATCTGCTAGGAAATTTGGGGCCTTCCTGAGTAAGGCCCCTTTCACACGAGCAAGTTTTCCGTGCGGATGCGTTGCGGGAGGTGAACGCATTGCATCCGCACGGAATCCTGACCCATTCATCTCTATGGGGCTGTTCACATGAGCGGTGATTTTCACGCATCACTTGTGCGTTGCGTGAAAATCGCAGCATGCTTCTCTTTGTGCGTTTTTCACGTAACGCAAGCCCCATAGAAATGAATGGGGTTGCGTGAAAATCGCAAGCATCCGCAAGCAAGTGCGGATGCGGTGCGATTTTCACGCATGGTTGCTAGGAGACTATCAGGATGGAGACCCGATCATTATTATTTTCCCTTATAACATGGTTATAAGGGAAAGTAATAGCATTCTGAATACAGAATGCATAGTAAAACAGCGCTGGAGGGGTTAAAAAAAAATAAAAAATCATTTAACTCACCTTAATCCACTTGATCGCGTAGCCCGGTATCACTTCTGTCCCCTTTACTGAATAGGACCTGTGGTGAGCATTAATTATAGGTCAAGGACCTTTGATGACGTCACTCCGGTCATCACATGATCTTTTACCATATATATGTGTGTATGCATGAACACGGTGCTTAATCCCTTTAGCCCCTGGCGATTTTCAGTTTCCGCGTTATACTCCCGGCCTTCACGAAGCCATAGGTTTTGTATTTTTCCATTCACATAGCTGCACGAGGGCTTGTTTTTGTGGGACAAGTTGTACTTTCTAATGGCTCCATTTACTATTGCATACGATGTAGTGGGAAGCTGGAAATTCCAATTAGTGTGGAAATGGAAAAGGCATGCAATTGCATTTTAAGACGTTCCCTATGCGGTATAACTGATCTGTCCCCCTCATTCTTTGGGTCAGTACAATTACAAGGATTCCACATTTGTATAGTTTTTCTTGTGTTTTAACACATGAAAAAATTAAAAAAATTTGTAAAAAAAAACTATTTTTTGTTTTCATCGCTATATTTTGACCCCTATAACTTTTTATATATTTAAAGTCTATGGAACTGTGTGAGGGCTCATTTTTTTTTCAGGGCGATCTGTTTTCAGCAATACCATATTGGGGTGCATATGACTTTTTGATCACTTTTTCATAAATTTTTTGGAAGGGGTGAAGCGATGAAAAAAAGGCGAATTGGCCATTTTTTCCCCCCCTTTACGGTGTTCGATATTTATATATAATGCTTTTTTTTTTTTTTTTTGGTTAAGTACTTTTTAAGCCCTCCTAGGGGGACCTGAACATGCACTCTTACACTACTCTGATTTCATACAGTAATTACGGGAAATTCATTATATTCCTAGGGAGCAGGGCTCAATAGGAACTACCTCTCTATTACCCTGGAACTCTTCATAGTTATTCAGGCTACTAGAGTGAAAGAACAGCTTTCCCGTTCCCTGCGCTGGGCAGCGCTCCCGAGGAAAGCAGCTTCATGTACAGCGCTGGTGCGAAGAGGTTATAGAAGGGGGTTGTGCAGCCTCTTTTCATACTAAAGATAGGTCATCAATGCAAACAGGCTGCACAACCACTTTAAAGCGAGCCTGTCCCATTGCAAATGCAGTGCAATCTGCAGGCATGTTATAGAGCAGAAGGAGCACATATATAGCTTTGTTAAAAAAATATTAAGTATAACTATTCATTTATTCATCTAACTCTAAGGTCATTCTGGGCTTAGGAGTCCAGTGGGTGGGCCTACTCCGTGATTGACAGTTATCTCTGTGTGAATGTCACCTGTACTTGAACACTGAACTGTTCCTGTATGGCAGGCCTAGTTCTTACTGTTATGACTGCGCAATCATTTTAATAGTCACTAATTTTTCCCAACAACTTTGCCTAAATCAATATTACAGGCAAACATATGAAACTTTGTAATATCTCTTATCTGAGAAAAATGCTTAGTCACATCTTATCAGCTCTTTTCTCCTCTCCCCCTTTCTAACCCGACATTCACTCTGAAGGGGCCTATGGAGAGGCGAGGAGTGGGCTGCAGTGAGAGAAACACAGGCACAGACATAGAAGCTGCAGCAGCTAATAGTGTTCTATTTCACTCCACATGCCTTGGTCACAGCAATACTGCTCAGTACTCATCGATAATGTCTTATATGGAGCTACTGAATGATTCTGAGAGAGTGAGGGATCAGAATCTCCTGTTTTCTCTATGTGTAGTCTATGGGAGGTATCATAGCAGTTAGAAAAACCTGAGAATCAGACATAGAGACTGCCAAGGGGAAAAATTGCTAGATAACGAAGAATACAAGTCATATAATGGCAAGAAACAGGGTTATTCGTTGTGTAGACATACGGCAGCTTATTCTGAAAAGTAATGGTCCAGTGAAATCTCGCCAGCGCAAGTGTTAGATGTAAAAGCCAGGCATCATAACAGTGAAGATGCCTGGCCCTGTCAATGTGGTGATGAGGAGGAGTGACAATGAGGGAGAGGAGGAGGTAGAGGTGTTCCGGTTCCGATTATCCCACTTATGTAGGAATAAAAGTAATAATTATACTGCAACAGTACATCCGACTGCAGCAATAGAGGACTTATTTAAATCACCATGCAGTATGCTTGGTTTAATAGGTTGACCTTTAAAGGGGATATCTCACTTGGCACAATGGTACCTATGTTGAATATAACGCTATAATGAAGCACTTACTAATATACTCCATGTTGCAATACTGCCAGCCTCCTGGATAATTGCCATCTTGTAGACCCTTAGAGAATGCTCATTGTCAGGGGTTATGGCCACCGCTGCAATCCAGCAGCGTCTGTTCACTGGGTAGTAAAGTGCCAGCCTGTTTGGTGGCCGGGATGGCGGGAGCGCGTGCATTGCTGCACATGCGCACTAGCTCCCTCCCATACCGCCCACCTCATATAGGTTGCCCTGAGCTGCTCCTGGCAATGACAGTAGCCTTGGAAAAAGCAGCTAGCTGAAAACAAATGAAGCCTTGGGAGCGCACAGATAAGGGGCAAGATTACATTGCCTGTGCCATCATTCAAAGCATAAGCAATGCCCCCTCCAGCTCAGAAAGTGCGCCTAGGGAGTTACCTGGAAGAGCGGAAATCAAGAGGCGAGGCAACCCCTTAAAGAGTAACTAAACCTTTGAGTAGAATTTTAATACGATGTCCCTAATAATAGTTTTTCTAATAAAGTATTGCGCTTAAAACTGACATTTCCAGAGTACGGGCTGTAGACACTTTATGAATGGGGCCACAGCAGCAGTGCGTACGGGCAGGAATGCATATTGCTGCTCCTGCCCCTGCCCCCCGGAGGTTTACTAACTCCAGGATTAGCTGAGCAGAGCGGCTCCTGCTTCTGCCTGCAGGACTCTTAGCTTAGCGGAGCAGGAGCCAGCTCTGCTAATCCTGGCATAGCACATGGGTACAGGGTACCCACCCATGTGCTATGCTAGGAGTTCGTAAACCTCTGGAAGGCACAGGCAGGAGCAGCAATATGCGCCCGTACGCACTGCTGCTGTGGCCCCATGCATAAAGTGTCTACAGCCCATACTCCGTACACCGCTGAGCAGTCAGTGGCGTACAGAAATGTCAGTTTTAAGCGCACAGGGAATGGTGCGCTTGGGGGGGGGGGGGGGGAATGTAATAAAAATACAAAATACATTAATAAAATATATTAGAAAAACTATTATTAGGGCATTAGAAACATCTCATTAAAATGTTACTCAAAGGTTTAGTTACTCTTTAAGCCCTGAAAAACCATGGAAATGATGGAAATCTAACAGTGTTTTCACTTCCCTATAAACAAATCTCACATGAAAGGTGAACTAATAGTTGGTTATAGTCATTACCTCGTCTTTTCTGTGTACAGAGGTTTCATAGCTCTGTATTAGAGCTTTCAGGCTGTCTATCTGGTTGCTCAAGTGAGTAATATGCTCCGCATGCTTTTCGTTCTGCTTTCTCATCTCCAGCCGATGCTTCTCGATTATGGTTAGTCTCCATTTGCTCAGTTCAGCCAACACATTTGTCTATGAAAGAGTAACAGACATACAGGTAAGTCGTTTTCTAGATGAATTTCAGTGTGACCCAGTATCCAAACAAGACTCAAAAGTGAATGGGGCTGAGAAGTCCCTAGGCCACTTGACCGATAGTTGAGAAGTCCCTGGCCTAGCGGAACCAGAGAGAAGGCTGCTGTGTTTACAGGAGTGCCGGGGCCTTCTCATACAGCTGATCGGCGGTGTTCCCGAGTGTCGGACCCCCAACCAATCAGAAGCTGATAACCTATCCAGAGGATAAGTCATCAGTTTCAAAGAGTCCCCACTAGGCAATGCCCCATAGTGGTAGAGGGGGGAAAAAATTCTACGGGATTAAAAAAAAATGCTGGTAAACCTCTTTAAGGTGGCCATAAACATTAGATGAATGTTGGCCGAACCCAAGAGAATGGCTTACCATCTAATGTGTATGGTGGTGCCCAGACTACCCCCTGACATATGTCGGGAGAAAGAAGAGCAAGGCATGTTGGATTTCAACATGCCCAGTCATTTATCCCCAAGCTGCTGCCTACCGAGTACACATACATTCTCTGCCGAAAATGCATGGTTATGGGGTGGAGGTTGTGGCAGAGGAATAGCTGACGGAAAGATGGCTTTAGACTCCACCAATGCAATCTATGCACATATTTCTCCAACATATTGTAAAATCTTTTTGACCGGATTGACCCTTTAACAAAAAAAAATAGCCCGATTTAGTGGCTACAAGGTGCACAAACTAACCATCTGATGGAAGCTATGCTTCGCCTTGGCAGGTTCTACAGAGGGTGAGGGTGCTTAGAAATACTAAATGCACAGCAGGAATCTACCTACCTTCAGGTTACCACTCCATAGATCAAGCAAGTCTTCAACCTGCTGCATATTTTCAGAAGAGACAGGCAGCCGAGTTACTTGGATCCGCTCTGTCTGGGATCTGGCAGAGGCAGAAGAGGAAGCACGGAGAGATAGCTCATCTGAATGAACAGGGGAAAACACCTCCATACCCGATGCTAAGGTCCTTTGGAACGCAGGTTCTTCAAATACAAAAGAAAACAGGAATAGTAGTGTCAGTCTGGGAATCAGAGTAGATCATCTCCACCCACTGCTTTGCAAATGTAAAATGCCCATTGAAGTCTATGGAAAGTGCTAAAAATACAAAGACATCTATAGGGGATCCATATTGCATTAGTATCGCATCTATTTCTTAAAAGAGCTGTCTGAAGTAATTCCACTACATCCCTTGAAGACATCTCATCAGCATCATGAATCTGTAGTACTGATGAAATGATGACAATACCATCTAACTCACATTTACATATATGCCCAGGTCCTCACTGGGTCATATGTGAAGGAACTATTGATTTTAATTATTTTACGGTCATTTTGGGTCCATTCACAATCCACATGCCATGTATGTGAATGCGGTTTCTGCAAGCAATTTCATGTGCTACAGAAAAGTACCCGACGTTTGTCTGCAACGGGAAAAACATAAAAAACAGGAATACGCAGCACGATACTTATGTGCACAGATTCGGTAAGGAATCCGATTACCCCTGCTCAATGACGTGGACCAAGCTCATTGAATGGAGGCGAATCCTGATGCAGATCTGCTGTGCACCCAGAGACACAACCGCGCCAGCAGTCCAAGGGTCAGCCTCAGATTTCTGCTATAGAAATACGCGTCGGATTTCCTCTCAATCTCTAAACTATGTTGAAATGTCATCTATATGTCTATGGTACTAAAATGGAAATGTGTTCTATTGGTCAGGACTCACCATTTATACTTCAAAATCGCTCTTAGGCCTCATGCACACGGCCGTTGTTTTGATCCGCATCCGAGCCGCAGTTTTGGCGGCTCGGATGCGGACCCATTCGCTTCAAGGGGGGACTTGCAAAAGATGCGGACCGCACTCCGTGTGCTGTCCGCATCCGTTGCCCCATTCCGTGGTCCGCAAAAAAAAATATAACCTGTCCTATTCTTGTCCGCGTTTTGCGGACAAGAATAAGCAGTTATATTAATGGCTGTCCGTGCCGGTCCGCAAATTGCGGAACGCACACGGACGCCATCCGTGTTTTGCGGACCGCAAAACACACAACGGTCGTGTGCATGAGGCCTTGGGCTACTTTCACATCTGCGTTTTTGCTGGATTTATCAGGGGACCATAAAAAACTATTTAGATCAATAATACAATTGTCTGCAACTGTTCAGAACGGATCCGGTTTTATTATCTCCATAATGAACAAGGAGTCGGCACTAAATCCTTTGTAGGTCAATGGGCGCCGTATCCTTTTTTTTTTTGTGTCCGAAAAAACTAATCCTGCACCATTGCCTTACATTGCGTTTCATGCTGGATACGTCTTGATCATATCCCATGACGCACTCAAAAACGCTGTTTGCTGCAGTTTTGTGTCCGGCATGGGAACGCAACAAAAACGGAACAGTATGCATGCTGGTGAACTCTGCTCCGGTTTGTTCAGTTTTGTCCCCATTGACGATGAATGGGGACAAAACTGAAGCATTTTCCTCCGGTTTTGAGGTCCTATGACAGATCTCAATACCGGAAAGGAAAACGCAGATGTGAAAGTAGCCTCATTTGAGACGGATAAAAGTGCATAGGGGACAATCCAAATGCACAATACTTCACAATATGTGAATAACTTTCTGGTACTCTTTTGCAAAAATCTCTAAACCCATTCATTAAAGGGTTAAGGACCGAATAGATGGAGTAATTATCATATGAATTCTCGTATAATTAATTATCGCCGCTTGTAATAACACACAGCAGTCGAATGACGAGGGACAAATCATTGGCTTTTTGCGGACTGGACAAATCTGACTTCGCTGCCGCCACGTCCTTTCGTCTAATCAGAAATCTACCAGTCGTTAGCAATATGGATGCTCCAGGGACAAACGAGGAACGATCGCAGTAGTGAGCAAACTGCGGAAAATACTTAGCGACTATTGCTTTCTATAACTGAACATCTTTTGAATGCAAACGACTCGCTAAATCGTTGTTTGCTGCTCTTTAATGAAAAAATAATCGCCGGCCTAATAGAACCCGTATTCCCATCTCAGTCAATCATGGCTGAGATCAGAATAGCCCTCGTGTGCGGTGGCCAGGGGTGGCTGGAGTTATGGAAACAGCTGAGCAGGTAACGCCCATAGAAATGTATGGGAACTATGGAAACAGCGAAGCACAGCGCGTTATTGTATGTAGGGCCCTTTTCACACCAGCGAGTTTTCCGCGTGGGTGCAATGCATAACACCCGCACTGAATCCTCACCCATTTATTTCAATGGGGCTGTGCACATGAGCGTTGGTTTTCACACATCACTTCTGCGTTGCGTGAAAATCGCAGCATGTTCTATATTCAGCGTTTTTCACGCAGCCCTGGCCCCATAGAAAAAAGCATCACATCCGGAAGCAGGTGCGGATGCGATGCGTTTTTCACTGATGGTTGCTAAGAGATGTCGTTTGTAAACCTTCAGTTTTTTATCACGCGCGTGAAAAACGCATCAAAACGCATTGCACTCACGCGAAAAAAACTGAACACAAGCGCAGACAAAACTGACTGAATTTGCTTGCAAAATGGTGCGAGTTTCACTGAACGCACCCTGAACGCATTCCGACCTAATCCGTCACCTTCAAATGAAAGAGGCCTAAGGGTTACTGACTGGCTAAGAGGCAGGGGCGGACTGGGAACTTAAAGTGGACCCATGTTGTAGGCGGGTCCAAAATGACAGAAGGCAGGGCTAACACAAGTAGGTGGGGCCAGCAATACCATACTGCAGCACAAAGTACCGCCCTAGCAGAGCCAAATACCACAGTGCAACACAATAAACTGACCCAGCAGCATCAAAATCCACAGTGCAGCAGAAAATAATGCCCCTGCAGGACCAAATACCTCCTCAGAAGCTGCCCCTCTGTGGTGGCCAGCGCCAGCTGCCACGTTCTGTCCTCCTACTCCAATTGCCTCAGGATGGCAAAGCAGCAGAATTCTGGAATCGGGAGGGCACCTCTGGCCGCCAACCAGGTACATAACTGCAGTAATTGATGCTCCCAGCATTAACTCCGGGAGTAACAGATCATTACTTACTAGGCTGGCGGCCATGAGGAGGGCTCAGGTGGCCCCCTGGGCATCGGCTCACAGGGACATTTCCTTGTAGAGACTATGGCACGTCGGCCCCTGCTGTGAAGGGAATAACCCTTTCATCTATGTACCTTCCTAATGCTACTACCTTGATGGTTCTCAGTATCGCTTGCTGGAGAGGGCCCTCTTTGACTTTCTCTTTCTGAACTTCTTTGATGGTCCTCTAATGAAGATTGTGGTCCCTCTGAAAAGACATATTAAATACACATGTTAACATCTGCCGAGCATGCGTCTTTATAATAATGAGGAGAGGGAAATACACCTCTGCCCATGTGTTATCAGGCTCCCTGAAATCCAGCATGTCCCATCATTCTCCCCGTACACATAGCTCCTCAGCCCAGCTCACTACAGTAGGTAGCCGTGTTAAGCTTTTGGGGTGCTTTCACACGTGGCAGATTTTGTTGCTGAATTTTCTGCGACTCAAAATCAGTTCCATCCACCTAAATGAGGCTTGCAGAAATCCATGGGCTTGCCGCCCCATTCAAATGAATAGAACCGATTTCCAGTCGTGAAAAATTCTGCAACAGAATCCATAAGGTCTGAAAGCACCCTCAACTATGTCTAGCCTAAGGGCCAGTTCACATTACTGATTTTGAAAAACACGCTGCGGAATCTGCAGCTTTTTTTTTTGGCGTGAAAAACACGGTTTCTGATGCGTTTTTTTTAACCAATGGATGTTCACTTCATTACATAGCAGAATTTTCAGCTTGAGGTTTTTGGAAGCAGATCTGCGCCAAAAAGCGTGTGGAAAACGCACAAAAAATGCACGCACTTTCACTTCAATGGGAGATTCAGCCTCAAGGTGGGACACGCTGCTTCTTTTTTCCATGTGCAAAAGCAATTGCTGCTTCCCATTGAAATGAATGGGAGGCTGTTTTGAGGCTTTTTTGGAGCTGATTTTGAGGCAGGAGCGCTCCAAAATCAGTGCCAAAAAACTCAGTGTGAACTGGCCCTAAAGGCCCCCATACACATTCAATAGTTGTCAGCGGACAGCCATCTCATCAGACTCCGACATACACATACAGTGGATATAAAAAGTCTACACACCCCTGTTAAAATGTCAGGTTTCTGTGATGTAAAAAAAATGAGACAAAGATAACTGGATTTTTGTGCTCACCGTAAAATCCTTTTCTCGTAGGATGCATTGGGGGACACAACACCATGGGGTATATGCCCAGCTACCACTAGGAGGCACTAGATATAAAAAAAAGTTGGCTCCGCCCAGGTGGGCTGTACCCTCTCCACAGCACTAGGCTATCCAGTTTGTACCAAAATCAGTAGGAGAGAGAAACAAAAGCAAAGAACTAACATATCGTGGACCAGAAAACAGCAGTCCGGTGACAGGGAGAGTAATAAAAACAGAGGGTGGGATCTGTGTCCGCCAATGCACCCTACGAGAAAAGGATTTTACGGCGAGTACAAAAATCCAGTTTTCTCTTGAATGCATTGGGGACACAGCACCATGGGACGTCCCAAAGCAGTCCTCGAGGGTGGGATTGAAACCTCATGCAAGAAGAAGGATGCACAGGTGCAGAAGAACCATGTGACCCAACAGGACCAGGAGAGACCCCAGCATGAAAAGGTTCCAAAGAAAAGGGAGACCGTGAAGATCCCAAGGACAGGTGCCTGGGAAACAAGGCCTACAGGAAGGAACAAGGGAACAAATAGAGGGTCTAAGGGAATGGTCAGGAGAAAGGACCTGCTTCCCATACAGAGGAGGCGAGGAACAAGCCTCTGTAAGACATAATAATCGCTGTGAAATGTAAGACCAGGGAAATCCCTAGCTACATAAAGCCACTGGGAATAAAGGAACCAGGCCCTGGTGATACAAGCGGGGACCCACTGGTGGAGTAGAGTACTGACTACAGCGTCTGGATAAGGTACAGGTACTCTACCTATGAAGGGAGCAATGGGGCTGCTTGGTGCACATTAGAACAAGTGTTATGGCTACAGCCCCTGGAGATGGAGCACCAGAGAAGAGTACGGACTTACAGCATCAGAATATGGTACAGTTACTCTACTTAAGAAGGGAGTAACGTAGCTGCCGGGATACAGCTTGCATAGTGTACTGTAAAGGCTACAGGTACTCACTCTGGTGAACCAGGGCTCCCTCTGTTATAGCCAGATATATTGTTGCGTGATGCACGCTAGCACCAGAATGGCCGTCTTGGCTACAGCGCCTGCCAGGAACACTCTCCGACTAGGAGGGTGTAGAATATAGCCCCTGGTACGGAGAAATAGCTGCAGTGCTGGGTACAGCATTTGGCAGTGGTACAAGTACCCCCCTGTTAAGGGGGAGGCGTACGTACCTGGGAAACCACGTAGGTGTGCCGGCATGCTAACCACGTGGCGGGTTGCTTACCTTGTGCAGCCAGGGGAGCGCCATCCGAAAGTCCACTAGAGGGGATGCCAACCCTGGAGATGAGAGGTTCCTCAGCGGACATTTGTCTTGAACCACTCAGAGGGAATCTGTCTGGTGGAAGACCGCCTGATGCTCTGTTACCGAGAAAAATCAGAGCAGAGGTGTCCCCCGAGGCAGCGGATGCAATGGCAGGTAAGGGTTGTCACCAGCCTCAGGCTTGTCCTGGGAGTGACCCGAGGATGCTGAGGGGGAGCGGGACATGGTTGTGACAACCAGAGGTCGTCTGCAGGACCTAGCAGAGAGTGCCCCATCCGTGGAAGGGTCCCTGGGAGGGCAGAGGTGGCCGCAATCCTTGGTCAGGCAGTCGGTGCAGCGACTCTGCCAAAGACTGGTAGAGTCTGACAGGATTCCCTATGACTTGGGACAGGGAAGAGGCCTGGTAGGGGAGACAGACAGAAAGGAGCGACTGCACACAAACAGGGACAGGCTGACCATGCGGCAGCCCCTTATCGTCCCAGGCGCACCCTCACATACTGCGACACCCCACTACACAGCATAAGAAACTGTGGTGCCTGTACCAAAAGCTGTCTACTGGATCCCAGGGACAGAGTTCCCAAAGATGTGCTGCAGCAGCTGCAGAATATCCCCCCCTTGCTGGCAAGATTGTTGCTATTTAAAACAGCACTCAGAGGGTTAAAGCCCGCGCTAGGCTTGGAGGAGGAGCCCCTCCAGAAGCCAGGAGCAACGGGGAGGGGCCGGCAAAAACCCGGGAAACAAGGGAAGGGGGCGGGAGAAAATGCGGCCTAGTCGTGGAGGAAGCCGGGGCCTCGAGTAAAGAGATGGACAGAAAAGGTGCGCCGTCGGCGGGACGGAATCGCAGGAGACCGGGGGCCCTGCAGAATGAAGAAAACCGGTGAGGGGGGCTTCAGAGGGGGAGCGATGCTTAGAAAGGCGAAAAAGAGGGCAAAAGGAGCACCAGGGGCCCGGGGGCAGGCCTAAGAAAAATGCGGCCTAGTCCCGGACTAAAGTAGATGGGAGGCCGGTGAGAGGACCGGGGGAGGCCGCAGGAAGCAGCTCCACCCAGGAATGACCAGGAGAAGGGGAAGGAGGCCAGGGGGGAAGGGAGAAGGCAGAGAGGACCGGGGGAGGAGGTCCCCCTCCCTTCCCAGAGAGAGAATTCCTCCCCGCCTGGGAGAGAAGGCGACCCCCCAGGTGGAAACCTCTTCCGTCAGCCACGGGATGGATCCCACCCCCTGACCACAACAGGGGACCTCACCCTGGACCCCCACTAACTCTGGGACAGGGACGCAGGAGGTATACTCACCATCCGACGTCTTCGGGCGCCGCAGGGTCACCCCATCGGCAGACTCAACACGGGAACCGTGGGAATGCCGGCATGCCGCCACTGCGGATGCAGTCAATGGGGACTGGGTGACCGGCGAGGTACCTGGGTACGCGCCTGCAGGGGGTGCAGCTAAAGTGGCAGCCCAGGATGGAGTACCCGCATGCAGCAGGTGAAAACCTGCAGAAGAAAGAAAAAAGGAGAAAAAAATAGCAGAAAGACCTGCAGGAAAAAGGCAGGTCAGGTCTGCCACCTACAGCACTAGACAAAAAACTGGATAGCCTAGTGCTGTGGAGAGAATATAGACCACCTGGGAAGTGCCAACCTTTTTTTTTTTTTATATCTAGTACCTCCTAGTGGTAGCTGGGCATATACCCCATGGTGCTGTGTCCCCCAATGCATTCAAGAGAAAAATCATTTCAGAACTTTTTCCACCTTTAATGTGACCTATAAACTGTACCACTCAATTGAAAAACTAACTGAAATCTTTTAGGTGGAGGGAAGAAAAAATATAAAAATAAAATAATATGGTTGCATAAGTGTGCACACCCTTAAACTAATACTTTGTTGAAGCATCTTTTGATTTTATTACAGCACTCAGTCTTTTTGGGTATGAGTCTATCAGCATGGCACATTTTGACTTGGCAAGATTTGCCCACTCTTCTTTGCAAAAACACTCCAAATCTGTCAGATTGTGAGGGTATCTCCTGTGCACAGCCCTCTTCAGATCACCCCACAGATTTTCAATCAGATTCAGGTCTGGGCTCTGGCTGGGCCATTCCAAAACTTTAATCTTCTTCTGGTGAAGCCATTCCTTTGTTGATTTGGATGTATGATTTGGGTCGTTGTCATGCTGAAAGATGAAGTTCCTCTTCATGTTCACCTTTCTAGCAGAAGCCTGAGGGTACATGCACACGTTCAGGATTCATGTGCGGAGAATCCGCACTGAAATCCGCAGGTGTTCACAGGCAAATCTGTGCGGTCAATCCGCATTAATTGGTGCGGATTTGCATACGGATTTGCGTGCGGATTTGGTGCGGATTTTCCGCATGCGGATTTCACTAAGTGAATGAAGAAAATCCGGTCAGGAAAAAAAAAATTAATTGACATGTCGCGGATTTTAAAATCCGCACCGCAGGTCAAAATCCGCGCGGAAAAAATCTGCATCGTGTGCATTGAGAATTTCAAATTCTCATAGAATACAATGGACATGACCTACGGTGCGGATTTTCCGCACGCAAATCCGCGCGGAAAATCCGCACGCAATCCTGATCGTGTGCAGGGGGCCTGAAGGTTTAGTACCAATATTGACTGGTATTTGGAACTGTTCATAATTCCATCTAGCTTAAAGGGATTCTGTCACCACGTTTTGGGCTATAGAGCTGTGGACATGCACGGCTAGATCGCCGCTAGCATGTCCGCAATATACCGGTCCTATAGGGCTGTGTGCTTTTATTTTCTTTAAAAAAGGATTTTAGAGATATGTAAATTAGTCTTGTATGTGTCCAAGGGGCTGTACGAACCTTCCTGGTGCCCAGCCACGCCCGCCTGTGAAGGAGCCCAGCACCGCCTATGTCCTCCGAATCTCGTCCTTTCATCAACGATAGATTGCCGTAATCTCGCGATGCGCGAGCTCGCGCATGCGCAGTTCTTTCCCAGAGGCTGATGCCAGCACAGGGAAGGAACACTATACCGGCACTGCGCATGCGCGAGCTCGCGCATCGCGAGATTACATCAATCTATCATTGATGAAAGGAGGAGATCGGAGGACATAGGCGGTGCTGGGCTCCTTCACAGGCCGGCGGTGCTGGGCTCCAGGAAGGTTCGTACAGCCCCTTGGACACATACAAGACAAATTTACATATCTCTAAAATCCTTTTTTAAAGAAAATAAAAGCACACAGCCCTATAGGACCGGTATATTGCGGACATGCTAGCGGCGATCTAGCCGTGCATGTCCACAGCTCTATAGCCAAAAACGTGGTGACAGAATCCCTTTAACTAAGGCCCCAGTTCCAGCTGAAGAAAAACAGCCTCTTGGCATGATGCTGCCACCACCATGCTTCACTGTGGGTATGGTGTTCTTTTGGTTATGTGCAGTGTTGTTTTTGCGCCAAACATATCTTTTGGAATTATGGCCAAAAAGTTCAACCTTGGTTTCATCAGACCATAACACCTTAAATAAATAGCAAACTAAGCTGCAAAAACCAGTGTCAGGCAGCTTCTGCCAAGGCCAATAAGATAGTGGGTTGCATCAGAAGGGGCATAGATGCCCGTGATGAGAACATATTCCTACTACTTTACAAATCACTAGTCAGACCACACATGGAGTACTGTGTACAGTTCTGGGCTCCAGTGAACAAGGCAGACATAGCAGAGCTGGAGAGGGTCCAGAGGAGGGCAACTAAAGTAATAACTGGAATGGGGCAACTACAGTACCCTGAAAGATTATCAAAATTAGGGTTATTCACGTTAGAAAAAAGACGACTGAGGGGAGATCTAATTACTATGTATAAATATATCAGGGGGCAGTACAGAGATCTATCCCATCATCTATTTATCCCCAGGACTGTGACTGTGACGAGAGGACATCCTCTGTGTCTGGAGGAAAGAAGGTTTGTACACAAACATAGAAAAGGATTATTTACGGTAAGAGCAGTGAGACTATGGAACTCTCTGCCTGAGGAGGTGGTGATGGTGAGTACAATAAAGGAATTCAAGAGGGGCCTGGATGTGTTTCGGGAGCGTAATAATATTACAGGCTATAGCTACTAGAGAGGGGTCGTTGATCCAGGGAGTTATTCTGATTGCCTGATTGGAGTCGGGAAGGAATTTTTTATTCCCCTAAAGTGGGAAAAATTGGCTTCTTCCTCACAGGTTTTTTTTTGCCTTCCTCTGGATCAACTTGCAGGTTAACAGGCCGAACTGGATGGACAAATGTCTTTTTTCGGCCTTATGTACTATGTTATGTACTATGTCACCTTTTCCCACATGCTTTTGGGAGACTTCAGATGTGTTTTTGCAAAATGTAGCCTGGATTGGATGTTTTTCTTCGTAAGAAAAGGCTTTCATCTTGCCACTCTACCCCATAGCCCAGACATATGAAGAGAACGGGAGATTGTTGTCACATGTACCACACAGCCAGTACTTGCCAGATATTCCTGCAGCTCCTTTAATGTTGCTGTAGGCCTCGTGGTAGCCTCCCAGACTAGTTTTCTTCTCGTCTTTTCATCAATTTTGGAGGGACGTCCAGTTCTTGGTAATGTCACTGTTGTGCCATATTTTCTCCACTTGATGATGACTGTCTTCACTGTGTTCCATGGTACATCTAATGCCTTGGAAATTCTTTTGTACCCTTCTCCTGACTGATACCTTTTAACAATGAGATCCCTCTGATGCTTTGGAAGCTCTCTGTGGACCATGGCTTTTGCTGTGGGATGCGACTATGAATATTTCAGAAAAGACCAACTAGAGCAGCTGAACTTTATTTGGGGTTAATCAGGGGCACTTTAAATGATGGCAGGTGTATGCTGACTCCTATTTAACATGATTTTGAATGCGATTGCCTAAGGCTCCATTCACACCTCCATGGTGTGTTGCGGACCCGCAAATTGCGGATCTGCAACACACCCGGCCGGCACCCCTATAGAAATGCAGCTGCGGACAAGAATAGGACATGTTCTATCTTTTGCGGAGCTGCGGACCGGAAGATCGGGGCCGCGCTCCGCAAATGCGAATAGCACACTGTGTGCTGTCCGCATCCATTCCGTCCCCATAGAGAATGAATGGGTCCGCACCCATTCCGCAAAATTGCGGAACGGATGCGGACCCATTTGCAGACGTGTGAATGGAGCCTAATTCTGAACACAGCTACATCCCCAGTTATAAGAGGGTGTGCACACTTATGCAACCACATTATTATTATTTTTTTTTGTTTTCTTCCCTCCACCTAAAAGATTTCAGTTTGTTTTTCAATTGAGTGGAACAGTTTATAGGTCACATTATAGGTGGAAAAAGTTGTGAAATGATTTATCTTTGTCTCATTTTTTTACAGCACAGAAACCTGATAGTTTAACAGGGGTGTGTAGACTTTTTATATCCACTGTACATGTTCGGTTCGGCTGAACGGGGAGAGAGGAGAAAGAAGACGTGGCTGCGGCAGCTTATCTTCTGGGAGAACAAAAGAGTTGGCCAAAAATATTAATTTTGCCCGATCCTTCTCTCCCCCAACCTCATCTGTCGGGGGAGAGTCGGGAACTCCCCATACACATTAATCTATCGGCCGGTTCAGCTCACCATAGACTATGTGTATGGGGGCCTTAAAGGAACAAATTACATTGTTCAGACTGTGATCTTTGAAAACTCATAACGATTATTATTTTGAAGGAGGAGGATAAAACAGTGATTCTCTTGCCATCCATTCGCCTGCTTGATATTACCTGGGATTTGTTCTTGCGCAGCTTCCCCGAGCCCTGAAAACCTGTCACTTGTGGTTTGTTCAGCAGTCAGTTGATGCTCCCTGAGGAAATGAGGCCCAAACTTAGGAGTTACCACCGCATAGCGAAGAAGCTCTTCGTATTCGTCCTGTCACAAGAGAGTCAGAAGAGCAGGAGCTGCTTAACCGTGTAATGAAACCAGGAGATGGATGGCATTTCTAGGACGGGAGGCTCTCCCTTCTTTCTAGAACATGCTCACATCGAAAATCTAGAGAGCCTTGTAACAAGCTACAGAGAAGGACCAGAAATACACAGAACACACACCTCATGGTCGCCCCTCTACTGCTGTGACAATCTACACCTCGGACGCCCACAAATCTCATCATCCCATATACCCGTACACTGTCACGTCACGCTGCCCAATACAAGCATGCTAAAGCGAGTGTGTAGACACGTGTGCCACGTATGAACCCCACTCAGACTACTATTTTTTGGGGATTATATTTTATTTATCATAAGGGCATTTTAGTTGCAAATTAGAATTTTTGTTCAATTTTTTGGTTAATAATCATTGTTTCCTATGAAGTTGCGTGTATTAATTATTAGGTTATATTTTCATACACGGTATGCTTTGCGCTCTCACGTAATGTAGATTTTGGTAACCTGGAAGCGGTTGGCAGTATACATTTTTAACACATTTGTGGATGGTGCCCATATATTGGAAGGCCTCTCTGTTCTCTCGATGTATACGGTTGTGGTATATATGAGATTTGCGCGTCTTATTAGATTTATGGTGTTTTTATGTGTAAACTTCTGCTTGGATGCACATTTTAGGTCCAAATGTATGTTTTGATGCATTTTTTTAAAATTAATTTGTGTTTGTCACAAAGTTATCTGAAGGTAGACATGGCTGTTGACAGTCTGTCAAGGGAACTGCAATCATCGGGTTGTGAGCTTTTTACAAATGTATAGGTTTTGGGGCTACTTTAACATTTCCAGCTTAAAACCAGATTTTTGGTCTTTCCAGTTCTGGTGATTTTATGTGTGTATGTAAATGTAGGCCTAAGGCCTCATGCACACGACCATGCCGTTTTTTGAGGTCCGCAAACCGCGGAACCCACAAAAAACGGAAGGCACCCGTGTTGCCTTCTGCAATTTGCGGAACGGAACGGGCGCTGGCAATATAAATGCCTATTCTTGTCCGCAAAGCGCGGACAAGAATAGGACATGTTATATTTTTTAAGCCGGGCCTCGGAACTGAGCCATGCATGCGGACAGCACACGGAGTGTTGTCCGCATCTTTTGCGGCCCCATTGAAATGAATGGGTCCACATCCGAGCCGCCAAAACGGCTGCTCGGATGCGGACCCAAACGACGGCCATGTGCATGAGGTCTAAGTGTTATGTCTGAACTCCACACATGTTGAACATTTATTTTTAAAGGGAACCTGTCAGGTTGAGCATAGGGGGTCATTTATTAAGACAGGCGTTTTAGATGCCCCTTTAGCTGGCGGTGGATTTATCACCTACACAGCTCAAAGAGCAACCACACAGAGAGCAATTCTAATTAATTATTCTTTATTGGATATCCAAAACATTAGATGGTATATCAGTTAAAACATATACAAAAACAGCACATAATGAGAACACAACGGTGTTACAATAAATGTATAAAAACAGAGTAAGCTCCAAACCAATAAGGGACTAGTATCCCCCCATACACAATGAAGCAGTATCAACTTGGTGGGGCGCATATAGCGATACTAGCATCCAGAGCATACATACACAAACACTCCAAACATTTAAGGGAGTGTAAGCCTGGGTGCCGCCCTCACCAAGCAGAGACTGCAAGGGAAGAGGGGGGGAGAAAACACAGTTTAAAGTGCAAGTGCAATGAATACCTACTGACCCTGGTCTGAAACAGCCGCCCTGGCGGTGGATTTGTCAAATTTATTTAGAGGCGCCAGCCTATACATAACGTCGGCGTATCCACCACCTGTCTAAATCTACGCCAGCTTCCTTGCTGGTGTAGATTTAGACCATTTTCTACACCTAAAACAGACATAGAAAAAGATAAATGAGACGAGCTGGCCGGCCCACCCCCTTCCCCGTCATAACCTTTGCGTCACAATCTGCGACAAATATATGCCAAAAAGTGGTGTACATCTGTTAGTAAATGATCCCCATAGTGTTTAAGCTGCAGGCAGCATGTTATAGAGCAGAAGGAGCAGAGCAGATTGATATATACACTGCTCAAAAAAATAAAGGGAACACAAAAATAACACATCCTAGATCTGAGTTAATTAAAAATTCTTCTGAAATACTTTGTTCTTTACATAGTTGAATGTGCTGACAACAAAATCACACAAAAATAAAAAAATGGAAATCACATTTTTCAACCCATGGAGGTCTGGATTTGGAGTCACACTCAAAATTAAAGTGGAAAAACACACTACAGGCTGATGAAATGTCCTTAAAACAAGTCAAAATGAGGCTCAGTAGTGTGTGTGGCCTCCACGTGCCTGTATGACCTCCCTACAACGCCTGTGCATGCTCCTGATGAGGTGGCGGACGGTCTCCTGAGGGATCTCCTCCCAGACCTGGACTAAAGCATCTGCCAACTCCTGGACAGTCTGTGGTGCAACACAGTGGTGGATAGAGCGAGACATGATGTCCCAGATGTGCTCAATTGGATTCAGGTCTGGGGAACGGGCGGGCCAGTCCATAGCATCAATGCCTTTGTATTGCAGGAACTGCTGACACACTCCAGCCACATGAGGTCTAGCATTGTCTTGCATTAGGAGGAACCCAGGGCCAACCGCACCAGCATATGGTCTCACAAGGGGTCTGAGGATCTCATCTCGGTACCTAATGGCAGTCAGGCTACCTCTGGCGAGCACATGGAGGGCTGTGCGGCCCTCCAAAGAAATGCCACCCCACACCATTACTGACCCAATGCCAAACCGGTCATGCTGGAGGATGTTGCAGGCAGCAGAACGTTCTCCACGGCGTCTCCAGACTCTGTCACGTCTGTCACATGTGCTCAGTGTGAACCTGCTTTCATCTGTGAAGAGCACAGGGCGCCAGTGGCGAATTTGCCAATCTTGGTGTTCTCTGCCAAATGCCAAACGTCCTGCACGGTGTTGGGCTGTAAGCACAACCCCCACCTGTGGACGTCGGGCCCTCATATCACCCTCATGGAGTCTGTTTCTGACCGTTTGAGCAGACACATGCACATTTGTGGCCTGCTGGAGGTCATTTTGCAGGGCTCTGGCAGTGCTCCTCCTGTTCCTCCTTGCACAAAGGCGGAGGTAGCGGTCCTGCTGCTGGGTTGTTGCCCTCCTACGGCCTCCTCCACGTCTCCTGATGTACTGGCCTGTCTCCTGGTAGCGCCTCCATGCTCTGGACACTACGCTGACAGACACAGCAAACCTTCTTGCCACAGCTCGCATTGATGTGCCATCCTGGAGAAGCTGCACTACCTGAGCCACTTGTGTGGGTTGTAGACTCCGTCTCATGCTACCACTAGAGTGGAAGCACCGCCAGCATTCAAAAGTGACCAAAACATCAGCCAGGAAGCATAGGAACTGAGAAGTGGTCTGTGGTCACCACCTGCAGAACCACTCCTTTATTGGGGGTGTCTTGCTAATTGCCAATAATTTCCACCTGTTGTCTATCCCATTTGCACAACAGCATTTGAAATTGATTGTCACTCAGTGTTGCTTCCTAAGTAGACAGTTTGATTTCACAGAAGTGTGATTGACTTGGAGTTACATTGTGTTGTTTAAGTGTTCCCTTTATTTTTTTGAGCAGTGTAGTTATATGGGAAAAGACTCAGTATAACTTGTATTTCGTGCATTTAAATCTCTGCTCATTTTGGGCTTTGAAGTCCAGGAGGCGGTCCTATCAGTGATTGACAGGTCTCTCTGTATACACAGTCATAGAGGACAGGCTGTCAATCACTGATAGGACCGCCTCCTGGACTTCAAAGCCCAAAATGAGCAGGAAATGAAATGAATGAAATATAGGTTTTTACTGAATCTTCCTATATACACAATCTGCTCAGCTCCTTCTGCTCTGTAACACACCGCCTGCAGATTAAGTTGCATGTTCATGGTGTCAGGTTCCCTTTACGAGGTGTGGTCCATATAACTTTCTGCTTGGGTTACACTTTTACCCACTAATGTCAACTTTTATGTAACTTTTATTTATTACACTTTGATGCATGATGTGTGTATAGAGCACTGAGTGGCATTTTGACAACGCGGGTGTATTTTCACAACGCATATGGAGATAGGAGGTTAGTATGTTTTTTTTTATTTTATTTTGTAATTTAGGTTTTATTTGAACATGTCAAAACTGTGAAAATTGTCCTGGCTACTAAAGGTGCAAAATGTCCAAGCACAGCCGGCAGTGAAAAGGTTAAAAATAGACTTCCCCCACCTATAAGTGACACTTTTAGATGGCGCTGTTATACCGGAGATTACTGAGCGACAGGGCAGATGTATACAGAGCCTCAGCAATAGGAGCCGTGCTGCTCCTCTGTATTAGGCATCATGCACACGAACGTGGCGGATTAGGTCCGGATGAGTTCAGTGAAACTCGCACCATTTTGCAAGCAAGTTCAGTCAGTTTTGTCTGCGATTGCGTTCAGTTTTTTCTGCACGGGTGCAATGCGTTTTGGTGCGTTTTTCACGCGCGGAATAAAAAACTCAAGGTTTACAAACAACATCTCCTAGCAACCATCAGTGTAAAACGCATCGCATCCGCACCTGCTTCCCTATTCACTTCTATGGCGCCAGGGCTGCCTGAAGAACATAGAACATGCTGAAATTTTCACGCAACGCAGAAGTGATGCGTGAAAAACAACGCTCATGTGCACAGCCCCATTGAAATGAATGCTTGCAGATTCAGTGCGGGTGCTATGCGTTCATGTCACACATTGCACCCGCGAGGAAAACTCGCTCGTGTGAAAGGGGTCTTAGGCCTCATGCACACGACCATATGTATTTTGCGGTTCGCTAAATATATGGATGACATCTGTGTGCATTCCGTATTTTGCGGAACGGAACTGCTGGCCCCTAATAGAACAGTACTATCCTCGTCTGTAATGCGGACAATAATAGGACATGTTCTATATTTTTTGTAGAACGGAAATACGGACATACGGAAATGGAATGCACATTGAGTACCTTCTGTTTTGTTTGCAGTACCATTGAAATGAATGGTTCCGTATACAGTCCGCAAAAAAAACAACGGAACGGACACAGAATGACGTTTGTGTGCATGAGGCGTTAGGGCTCACTCACACGAACGTGATGCCCGTTGCCGTATTGCAGACCGCATACACGGACACTGTTCCCGTGGCCATTCCGCATCACGGATGCGGACCCATTCATTTCAATGGGTCCACAAATCCGGAGATGCAGAACGGAATGGAATACTACAGAAGCACTACGGAGTGCTTTCTGGGGCTCCGTTCTGTGCTTCTGCATCGCAAAAAGATAGAACTTGCTTTATTCTTTTGCGGAAAAGAAGGATCGCCGACCCATTCAAGTGAATGGGTCGGCGATCCCCAAGCGTCTGCCCCACAGACGGTACCCGTGCATTGCGGACTGCAATTTGCGGTCAACAGCACGGGCTTCACACATTTGTGTGAACGAGCCCTTATCTGCAGGAGACGTGATACTGTCTGATTGCTGGGGGCCCCACCAGTCGCTGGAATGAAGGAGCCACAGTCGCAGTGTAGAGTAGTGGAGCTGTGGTCAAGTGTGCACACTGCTGCTCCATTCAATGTCTGTGGGACTGATGGAAACAGCGGAGTGCTATATTCCACGAGGGTCCCAGTGATCTGACATTTATAAACTATCCTGTTGATAGGTGATAAATGTCAGTTGTGGAAAAACCCAATAAACACACTGCTGGCGGGTGTAGATGCATTTTTGAGGTGACAGGTTCCCTTTAAGACGAATACTCCCCAAATTCCATGAGCCATAACTTCCGTTCACATAGCCATATGAGGGCTTATTTTTTTGCAGGGCAAGGTGTATTTTTTTAATGCCGCAATGTCTTGTATTGGAAAATGGGGGGAAAAATTTGTGGGATGAAATTGAAAAAAAAATTAAATCAACAATCCCACCAAGGTTTTTGATATTGCGGTCCTTATTCTGCAGGTCAATACTATTATGGCGATACCAGTTTTATAGTTTTATTGAAAATTATATATATATACAGTGGAGGAAATAATTATTTGACCCCTCACTGATTTTGTAAGTTTGTCCAATGACAAAGAAATGAAAAGTCTCAGAACAGTATCATTTCAATGGTAGGTTTATTGTAACAGTGGCAGATAGCACATCAAAAGGAAAATCGAAAAAATAACTTTAAATAAAAGATAGCAACTGATTTGCATTTCATTGAGTGAAATAAGTATTTGAACCCTCTTAGGGCTCTTTCACACCTGCGTTCTTGTCTTCCGGCATAGAGTTCCGTCGTCGGGACTCTATGCCGGAAGAATACTGATCAGGATTATCCTAATGCATTCTGAATGGAGAGTAATCCGTTCAGGATGCATCAGGATGTCTTCAGTTCCGGTACGGAACGTTTTTTGGCCGGAGAAAATACCGCAGCATGCTGCGCTTTTTGCTCCGGCCAAAAATCCTGAAGACTTGCCGCAAGGCCGGATCCGGGATCAATGCCCATTGAAAGGCATTGATCCGGATCCGGCCTTAAGCTAAACGTCGTTTCGGCGCATTGCCGGACCCGACGTTTAGCTTTTTCTGAATAGTTACCATGGCTGCCGGGACGCTAAAGTCCTGACAGCCATGGTAAGTGTAGCGGGGAGCGGGGGAGCAGTGTACTTACCGTCCGTGCGGCTCCCCGGGCGCTCCAGAGTGACGTCAGGGCGCCCCAAGCGCATGGATCACGTGATCACATGGATCACGTCATCCATGCGCATGGGGCGCTCTGACGTCATTCTGGAGCGCCCGGGGAGCCGCACGGACTGTAAGTATACTGCTCCCCCGCTCCCCGCTCCTACTATGGCAACCAGGACTTTAATAGCGTCCTGGGTGCCATAGTAACACTGAAAGCATTTGGAAGACGGTTCCGTCTTCAAATGCTTTCAGTACACTTGCGTTGTTACGGATCCGGCAGGCACCTCCGGCAACGGAAGTGCATGCCGGATCCCAACAACGCAAGTGTGAAAGAGGCCTAACAAAAAAAGACTTAATACTTGGTGGAAAAACCCTTGTTTGCAAGCACAGAGGTCAAACGTTTCTTGTAATTGATGACCAAGTTTGCGCACATTTTAGGAGGAATGTTGGTCCACTCCTCTTTGCAGATCATCTCTAAATCCCTAAGGTTTCGAGGCTGTCTCTGTGCAACTCTGAGCTTGAGCTCCCTCCATAGGTTTTCGATTGGATTAAGGTCCGGAGACTGACTAGGCCACTCCATGACCTTAATGTGCTTCTTCTTGAGCCACTCCTTTGTTGCCTTTGCTGTATGTTTTGGGTCATTGTCGTGCTGGAACACCCATCCACGACCCATTTTCAGTTTCCTGGCAGAGGGAAGGAGGTTGTCGCTCAGGATTTCACGATACATGGCTCCGTCCATTTTCCCGTTTATGCGAATAAGTTGTCCTGTGCCCTTAGCAGAAAAACACCCCCAAAGCAAAATGTTTCCACCCCCATGCTTGACGGTGGGGACGGTGTTTTGGGGGTCATAGGCAGCATTTTTCTTCCTCCAAACACAGCGAGTTGAGTTAATGCCAAAGAGCTCTATTTTGGTCTCATCAGACCACAGCACCTTCTCCCAGTCACTCTCTGAATCATTCAGGTGTTCATTGGCAAACTTCAGACGGGCCTGCACATGTGCCTTCCTGAGCAGGGGGACCTTGCGAGCCCTGCAGGATTTTAATCCATTGCGGTGTAATGTGTTTCCAATGGTTTTCTTGGTGACTGTGGTCCCTGCTAATTTGAGGTCATTAACTAACTCCTCCCGTGTAGTTCTAGGATGCTTTTTCACCTTTCTCAGAACCATTGACACCCCACGAGGTGAGATCTTGCGTGGAGCCCCAGAGCGAGGTCGATTGATGGTCATTTTGTGCTCCTTCCATTTTCGAACAATCGCACCAACAGTTGTCACCTTCTCTCCCAGCTTCTTGCTAATGGTTTTGTAGCCCATTCCAGCCTTGTGCAGGTCTACAATTTTGTCTCTGACATCCTTGGACAGCTCTTTGGTCTTTCCCATGTTGGAGAGTTTGGAGTCTGCTTGATTGATTGATTCTGTGGACAGGTGTCTTTTATACAGGTGACTAGTTAAGACAGGTGTCCTTAATGAGGGTGACTAATTGAGTAGAAGTGTCTAACCACTCTGTGGGAGCCAGAACTCTTAATGGTTGGTAGGGGTTCAAATACTTATTTCACTCAATGAAATGCAAATCAGTTGCTATCTTTTATTTAAAGTTATTTTTTCGATTTTCCTTTTGATGTGCTATCTGCCACTGTTACAATAAACCTACCATTGAAATGATACTGTTCTGAGACTTTTCATTTCTTTGTCATTGGACAAACTTACAAAATCAGTGAGGGGTCAAATAATTATTTCCTCCACTGTATATATATATATATATATATATATATATATATATATATATATATATATATAAAAATATAAAAAATTAACATTTTGTTTGCATCACCACTTTCTGAAAGCCATAACTTTTTTTTTTAATCAATTTCCATCCACAGAGCTGTATGAGAGCTTGTTTTTATTGGTATGCACAACTGTTTAATCATTGTTATTCAATTTTTTGGGGGACAAGGTGTCTAAAAATGGAGAATTGTGTGTTATGGCGTACACCGCACAGGAAAAATATTTTTATATTTTAATGGTTCAGATATTTTCGGACGTGGCCATTCCTGTTATGTTTATTTTTATATATAACATTGGGGAATGGGGGTGACTTGACTTGATTTTTTTTTTAAACAGTTTTTTACATAATAACTTTTAGCCCTCTTAGGTTGCTTGAACCTGGGAATAGAGAACTATTATGGTGAACGGGATTCTGCCACAGTTTACCATGGGAACAGGGCCGCTGCTATAATAAGGCAGACCAAGCGGCTGCCTTAGGGCGCAGAGACGGGGGGGCGGAAAAAATAAAAAATGTTTTTTTTAAATACCCTGTATTTTTCACCCCTGGGTCTTATGGGGCGAATACTAATGAAGCGTTTCCATTTTGGAGGCACTTCATTATTACCGGAGGACCAGTAATCGGTGAAGGATCTGTACTCACCGCTTCCTGGTCCTCTGCTCGGCTGTCTGCTGTGCAGGGCTGCGCACCAGGTGACCTCACTGTGCGCAGCCTTTACAGCTGACAGCCGAGAACCAGGAAGAAGAGAGAGAGCGCTGGTGGTGAGGAGCGTCGTCGTCCAGGAGCAAGAGAGGTACGTTTTTATTTTATTTGCGCTGATGGCTGACATGGGGGGCATGATGCCTGACATGGGGGGCTGATGGCTGACGCATTGGGGGGCTGATCTGCGGTCTGATTAACATTGAGGGTCTGATTGCTGGTCTGACCTGAGGTGCAATGGAAAATCTTTTTTTCTTAATATCCTCCTCTAAAACCTAGGTGCGTCTTATGGACGGTGTGTCTTATAGGGCGAAAAATACGGTCCTCAAACCAGTGATTGTCTGAAGCAGAGAGAAGATACCAGGACCACACAGAGGAGAAGCCAGCTGCTGCAGACGGGACCAGGGCCAGGTGAGCTGCGAGGGGGGCGCGGCCAAAATGTAGCTTCGCTTGTGTTGACAAAAATCCTTGCACCGGCCCTGCCTGGGAACCTTCAGAAGGCCCAAGCTGTAATCAATTGGAGCCCTGCAATTTCAATGCAGGGGGGGTCTGATTGGATGGTGCCCCCTCCCTCTGCCTAACTCCACAGATGCCACGATCGCTATTGAACGCAGCATCTGAGAGGTTAAATGGCCAGGTTCGGCCTCATTGAAGATTCCTGTCATTGCGGCCAGGTGCTTGCTGTATTATACAGCCGGCACCCGCCTGGTATGGAGCGGGCTCACCACAACAGCCGGCTATTTACACATTATCACGTACATGTATGTGATAATGCATGAAGGGGTTAAACTCCCCACTGATGACCCTGTGCCAGTCTACACAGGATATTGTTCCCTTCATAAAAAGAAAAGGAAAAAAAAAAACGCAATTAGACTTACCGGTAATTCCGTTTCCTTGAATCCACCATGACGGCCCACATTGAGATTGACCCTTGACCTCTGTAGGGGCAGGAACCCCCCACCCCTCCACCTCCTCAGTGCTTTACAATTACCCGAAAGGTGGAACAAAAGTAAAAGGATATTGATTCATACCCTTAACCACCTCCGGACCGCTGTACGCACAGACGCGTCCTGGAGGTGGTTGTTTAATTCCTCCTGGACGCGCCGGCGCGTCCTCTCGCGAGACGCGAGATTTCGGTCACAGCCGGCCCGCGCATGCGCATCGCGGGCCGGCAAAAGTTAAAGGACTATTGCATCAGCAACCTGCCAGCCAATGATCGTCGCTGGCAGGTTGCTGATTTTTAAAAAATCGAATCACAAGCCAGATAACAGATCATATTAGTAAATATGATCTGTTATATGGCTTCTCTGCTCCTCTGCTGGTCCTTTTCGTCGGTTGGATCCAGCAGAGAAGCAGACATCACTGTGAGTACACACCAAACACTGCCCTTAGCCCCTGATCACCATCCATCACCCAAATTAACCCCTTGATCGCCCCCTGTCAATCACTTAGTGAAAGACAAAAAGTGATCAGTGTAAACTGACACTTTTTTTTTTCACTAGTATTGGCTGTTAGGTTTTAGGGATAGTTTAGGCCCCTTGGTTACGTAGTTAGCGTCAGTTAGCGCCCCCCCCACCGCACCGCAGTCACTTTTATTCGCTGTTTAGCGTATCGCTAATCAGCATTTGTACTTTTATAGTATCTGTAAGTGATCAAAACTGATCACGGTCAGATCTATAATAGTATTAGTGTCACCTTAGCTCGCCCTCCACCCAAAACGCAGTGTTTGCCCGATCAGGCCTGATCGGTCGCCCACACGTGCGTTCACCCACGCCCGCCCCACCGCAGTGACAAAAAATTATTATTTTTTGATCACTGCACATTCACTTTACACGCTCTGCGGCGATAAAAAAATCAGTTTTGATATTTTTTATCAACCGCAGCGGCCTCCGGTACTTCGCTAGCCTCCCCTTTGTAAGACAGGCTTGCTTTTTTTCTTAGGTAGTCTCAGGGAATACCCCTAAATTTAGTAGTCCAAAATGTCAAACAGGGGGTATTCTTCTGAAGAGGCCTACAGGATTCTGACCCAGTCGGATGAGGAGTGGGAACCCTCATCTGACGAATCTAGCGGGTCAGAATATGAACATGTAGAAAGCAGTGGCTCTCTGACCCAAAGTTCGGACGAGGAGGTGGAGGTCCCTGATAGCACCAGGCGTACCCGGCCCCGTGTCACTAGACCACAGGTTACGCAGGATCCGCTTCAAGAGCAGCAGAGTGGGGCTGTCGCTGCCGGATCACGTGGTGAGGCATACACCAGCAGCGCAGCCCTTCCTGGACCTAGTACCAGCACTGCCGTACAACATGGTGAAGTAGCGAGCACCAGAAGGGCAGTTGAAGCTGGTACGGTGGCACGTGCACTAGTTACCCCGTCGCAGCCACCGCACAGACAGGCCTGTAGAGCCCCTAGAATCCCTGAGGTGCTGGCAAACCCTGATTGGCAGTCACCAACTTCAGCCGCACCATTAGTTTCCCCTTTCACCGCCCAGTCTGGAGTTCGGGTTGACACGGCTCAGATCAGTACGGCCCTGGGATTTTTTGAGCTGTTCTTGACTGCGGAGCTCTTGGACTTAGTCGTGGCAGAGACCAACCAATATGCCACACAATTTATAACCGCAAACCCGGGAAGCTTTTATGCCCAGCCTTTCCGGTGGAAACCAGTCCAAGTTTCCGAACTTAAAATTTTTCTGGGCCTTCTCCTCAACATGGGTCTAACCAAAAAGCATGAATTGCGGTCATATTGGTCCACGAACCCGATTCATCACATGCCCATGTTCTCTGCTGCTATGTCCAGGACACAATTTGAGGCCATCCTGCGTTTCCTGCACTTTAGCGACAACACCACCTCCGGTCCCAGAGGCCACCCAGCTTTTGACCGGCTCCACAAAATTCGGCCCCTCATAGACCATTTCAACCAGAAATTTGCAGATTTGTATACCCCTGAGCAAAACATCTGCGTAGACGAGTCCCTAATACATTTTACCAGGCGCCTTGGCTTCAAACAATACATCCCAAGCAAGCGTGCCCGGTATGGGGTCAAATTGTATAAGCTCTGTGAAAGGGCCACAGGCTATACCCACAAATTTCGGATCTATGAGGGAAAAGATCAGACCCTGGAGCCGGTCGGTTGCCCTGACTACCTGGGGAGCAGTGGGAAGACAGTCTGGGACTTGGTGTCACCCTTATTTGGCAAGGGGTACCATCTTTATGTGGACAATTTTTACACAAGTGTGGCCCTCTTTAGGCATTTGTTTCTAGAACGGATTTGCGCCTGTGGCACCGCGCGAACTAGTCGCGTGGGCTTCCCCCAACGGCTTGTAACCACCCGTCTTGCAAGGGGGGAGAGGGCTGCCTTGTGTAACGAAGAACTGCTCGCGGTGAAATGGAGAGACAAGCGTGACGTTTACATGCTCTCCTCCATTCACGCAGACACGACAATACAAATTCAAAGGGCAACCCGTGTCATTGAAAAGCCCCTCTCAGTCCACGACTATAATTTGCTCATGGGAGGGGTGGACTTCAATGACCAGATGTTGGCTCCCTATTTAGTTTCCCGCAGAACCAGACGCTGGTATAAGAAGGTGTCTGTATATTTAATTCAATTGGCGCTCTACAATAGTTTTGTTCTCTACAGTAAGGCTGGGAGAACACGATCCTTCCTCAAATTCCAGGAAGAGATCATCGAGAACCTCCTTTACCCAGGAGGTTCCGTGGCCCCATCCACCAGTGTAGTTAGCCGTCTACACGAGCGACATTTCCCCAGTGTCGTTGCTGGTACCTCAACCCAACCGCCACCCCGAAAAAAATGTCGTGTCTGTAGCAGGAGTGGAATAAGGCGTGACACCCGCTATTTCTGTCCTGACTGTCCGGACCACCCTGCCCTATGCTTAGGAGAGTGTTTCCGGAAGTACCACACACAGGTACACCTAGCATAGGGATCACATCTCACCAGGACAGGCACACAGGGCTATTAGGGCCCTTTCTCTCACAGCTGCTGCAAACCTCTCCTTTCACCTGGGATAAAGTGCATAACGTACTTCGCCACATCTTTGGGCGATTTGCGCTTTGCACATTGTCCCATGGGGAAGGAGAGGTTTGTTCTATAAAGGTAAAAAAAACTAAACAAAAAAAAAATTACCGGTAAGTAAAAAAGTTAAAAAAAGTTAATATGTTCTGTTCTAAAGTTAATAAAGTTATTGCTTTGCGGCCTGGTTTTTTCTTTTTTGTTTTGTTTTTTTTACCTTCCAGGTGGACCAACCGATCGACCAGCTGCAGCACTGATGTGCATTCGGACAGAAGCATTGCGCTGCTGTCAGATTACACGCAAGTCGGTGTATGCGGCGCTGCAAGACGAGATTTCTCCTCTGCAGTAAAAGATATGTTTGCCGAGGCATATGAGCTGAGGAGGTGGCGGTGTTCATATACTTTGGCAAACACTTTGTATATATAAAAAAAAAAATCCCGGCAATGATTTATTCATCCACATCGATTGATGTGAATGGAGAAATCTGGTTTGCCAGGGCATACGAGCTAAAGTGGGTATGGATGTTGGGCGGAGCTCCTATGTCCTGGCAGACGCCTTTCCCCTCCTTTTTCTTTTTTTGGCAGAGATTTTTTCATCCACATTGATCGATGCGAATGAAGAAATCTGTGCCGTTCATTTTTTTCTTTCAGCCCAGAGGCTGAACGGAAAAAAAAAAATCTCATTACCCGTATGCTCAATATAAGGAGAATAGCAGAAACTCCTAATGCTGGCCATACATGTAATGATTGCGGAGACCCTCAAATGCCAGGGCAGTACAAACACCCCACAAATAACACCATTTTGGAAAGAAGACACCCCAAGGTATTCGCTGAGGGGCATATTGAGTCCATGAAAGATTGAAATTTTTGTCCCAAGTTAGCGGAAAGGGAGACTTTGTGAGAACAAAATCAAAAAAATCAATTTCCGCTAACTTGTGCCCAAATTTTTTTTTTCAATGAACTCGCCATGCCCCTCATTGAATACCTTGGGGTGACTTCTTTCCAAAATGGGGTCACATGTGGGGTATTTATACTGCCCTGGCATTTTAGGGGCCCCAAAGCGTGAGAAGAAGTCTGGTATCCAAATGTCTAAAAATGCCCTCCTAAAAGGAATTTGGGCCCCTTTGCCCACCTAGGCTGCAAAAAAGTGTCACACATCTGGTATCTCCGTACTCAGGAGAAGTTGAGGAATGTGTTTTGGGGTGTCTTTTTACATATACCCATGCTGGGTGAGATAAATATCTTGGTCAAATGCCAACTTTGTATAAAAAAATGGGAAAAGTTGTCTTTTGCCAAGATATTTCTCTCACCCAGCATGGGTATATGTATAATGACACCCCAAAACACATTCCCCACCTTCTCCTGAGTACGGAGATACCAGATGTGTGACACTTTTTTGCAGCCTAGGTGGGCAAAGGGGCCCACATTCCAAAGAGCACCTTTCGGATTTCACAGGTCATTTACCTACTTACCACACATTAAGGCCCCTGGAAAATGCCAGGGCAGTATAACTACCCCACAAGTGACCCCATTTTGGAAAGAAGACACCCCAAGGTATTCCGTGAGGGGCATGGCAAGTTCCTAGAATTTTTTATTTTTTGTCACAAGTTAGTGGAAAATGATGATTTATTTATTTATTTTTTTCATACAAAGTCTCATATTCCACTAACTTGTGACAAAAAATAAAAACTTCCATGAACTCACTATGCCCATCAGCGAATACCTTGGGGTCTCTTCTTTCCAAAATGGGGTCACTTGTGGGGTAGTTATACTGCCCTGGCATTCTAGGGGCCCAAATGTGTGGTAAGGAGTTTGAAATCAAATTCTGTAAAAAATGACCTGTGAAATCCGAAAGGTGCTCTTTGTAATATGGGCCCCTTTGCCCACCTAGGCTGCAAAAAAGTGTCACACATCTGGTATCTCCGTACTCAGGAGAAGGTGGGGAATGTGTTTTGGGGTGTCATTTTACATATACCCATGCTGGGTGAGAGAAATATCTTGGCAAAAGACAACTTTTCCCATTTTTTTATACAAAGTTGGCATTTGACCAAGATATTTATCTCACCCAGCATGGGTATATATAAAATGACACCCCAAAACACATTCCCCACCTTCTCCTGAGTACGGAGATACCAGATGTGTGACACTTTTTTGCAGCCTAGGTGGGCAAAGGGGCCCATATTCCAAAGAGCACCTTTCGGATTTCACAGGTCATTTTTTACAGAATTTGATTTCAAACTCCTTACCACACATTTGGGCCCCTAGAATGCCAGGGCAGTATAACTACCCCACAAGTGACCCCATTTTGGAAAGAAGAGACCCCAAGGTATTCGCTGATGGGCATAGTGAGTTCATAGAACTTTTTATTTTTTGTCACAAGTTAGTGGAATATGAGACTTTGTAAGGAAAAAAAAATAAAAAATAAAAAAAAAATCATAATTTTCCGCTAACTTGTGACAAAAAATAAAAAGTTCGATGAACTCACTATGCCCATCAGCGAATACCTTAGGGTGTGTACTTTCCGAAATGGGGTCATTTGTGGGGTGTTTGTACTGTCTGGGCATTGTAGAACCTCAGGAAACATGACAGGTGCTCAGAAAGTCAGAGCTGCTGCAAAAAGCGGAAATTCACATTTTTGTACCATAGTTTGTAAACGCTATAACTTTTACCCAAACCATTTTTTTTTTTACCCAAACATTTTTTTTTTATCAAAGACATGTAGAACAATAAATTTAGAGCAAAATTTATATATGGATGTCGTTTTTTTTTGCAAAATTTTAAGACTGAAAGTGAAAAATGTCATTTTTTGCAAAAAAATCGTTAAATTTCGATTAATAACAAAAAAGGTAAAAAATGTCAGCAGCAATGAAATACCACCAAATGAAAGCTCTATTAGTGAGAAGAAAAGGAGGTAAAATTCATTTGGGTGGTAAGTTGCATGACCGAGCAATAAACGGTGAAAGTAGTGTAGGTCAGAAGTGTAAAAAGTGGCCTGGTCTTTAAGGGTGTTTAAGCACTGGGGGCTGAGGTGGTTAAACTCCTAATAATCATCTGCATGTATATGCAACTTATATACAAAAAACATATTTTTTTTTTTTGGGAAGGGGAATAGTATGGGCCGTCATGGTGGATTCAAGGAAACGGAATTACCGGTAAGTCTAATTGCGGTTTTTCCATTTCATCCACCATGACGGCCCACATTGAGACATATCAGATAACTAAATGGGTGGGGATATCGCCTGTAAAACCTTCCGGCCGAAAAGAGCTTCATTCGCGTCCGGAAGATTAAGACGATAGTGTCTTACAAAAGTATTAGTGCTAGACCAGGTTGCGGCTTTACAGATCTGGTCCAGCGAGACCCCTCCTTTCTCGGCCCAAGAAGAGGCAGTGGCCCTAGTAGAATGGGCTTTAATATTACCAGGACTGGGTTTGTTCTGGATCTTGTAGCAGCATTCAATAGTGGATTTGATCCATCTGGCTATGGAAGACCTGGCTAACTTCTTTCCTTTATTTTTTCCTGAAAACTGAATAAGAAGGTTGTTATCCACCCTGAAATCTCTGGTAGAATCCAGGTAATGGATAACTATGTCCCTAACATCCAGGAGATGTAACCTATCTCTAGACCCTGTATGTTCGGACCTAGGGATAGAGGGTAGGAAGATCTCCTGCTCTAGATGGAAAGGTGAGACTACCTTAGGGAGAAAACCTGGGTCGAGAGTTAGACGGATATAATCTTTGCTAATTTGGAGGTAGGGCTCTTTACAAGAAAAGGCCTGGATCTCTCCAATGCGTCTGGCTGAGGTGATAGCGATCAGAAAGGCAGTTTTTAGAGAAAGGTGTTTTAAAGAGATCTCAGATAATGGTACAAATGGAGGTTTTGTTAGGCCCTCCAGGACGATGTTAAGATCCCAAGTCGGAGCTCTGGATCTCAGAGAGGGTCTCAATCTAGAAACTGCTCTGAAGAACCGCCTGATCCATCTATGGTTGGCCAGGCTGCAGTCATAGAAGGAGCTGAGGGCAGAAATTTGGACCTTCAGAGTACTAGGTCTCAGGCCTAACTCAAGGCCGCACTGTAGAAAGTCCAAAATTCTGTTGATGGGAGGAGAGGTGGTGTCTGGGTGCTCAACTCCTAACCAGGAACAGTATTTCTTCCAGATCTTAAGGTAGATGGAGGAGGTCACCTTTTTTCTACTCGCCCTCAGAGTAAGTATCACCTTTTCCGAAAGTCCTCTGCTTCTTAATGTCTCGCTCTCAGCATCCAGGCTGACAGTCTGAATATACCTGGGTCTGGATGAAGGAGAGGGCCCTGGACTAGAATATCCCTCTGGAAGGGAATCTCCCACGGATCTTCCAGCGATAGCTGTTTTAGAGTGGAGTACCAACTTCTCTTTGGCCATAGAGGGGCTATCAGGATGAGAGTAGTTGGTTCCTCCAGGAGCTTCTGGACGACCCGCGGTATTAGTGGTATTGGGGGAAAGGCGTAGGCTAGTTTCCATTTCCATTGTATTGACAGGGCATCGATTGCCCATGGACTGTCTCCTGGGTTTAGGGAGCAGAAACATTTTACCTGCGCATTTCTTCTGGAGGCGAATAAGTCTACTTCTGGACTCTCCCTTTAATAATGCCTCCAGGACTGCGTATAGTTCTCGGTAGTTGGAGGATCTGTGTTTTATCTCGGCCGGCCAGGTACCCTGTAGAAGATGATCTCCTATCTTTGCTCCCCAGCCTCCGAGGCTTGCGTCCGTGATTACTTGCACGGCGGGATGGTTCTGCCACTGAAGGCCTCCTAGCAGTCGTCTTTTTACTTTCCACCAATCCAAGTCTGTTTTTACGGCCTGAGGGATCCGAAAAATCCTGTCTAGACTTACTTGTCTTCCGTCCCAGATAGTTAAGATCCAACTTTGGATTACTCTTGTGTGGCTTTGGCACCATGCCACTGAGGGAATGCAGGCGGTTCGGCTTCCCAGGAGACTCATGGCCTTTCTGATGGAGCAATTGCAAGCCCTCTGGAATGTTCTGATCTTCACTGTCAGTGCAGTAGCCTTGTCCTGAGGGAGGAAGGTCATCAACAGGGACGAATCTAGTTCCACACCCAGGAACTTTATTCTCATGGACGGGGTTAGGGTGGATTTTTTTGTATTTATAATCCAGCCAAGGTTTTTTAAGAATTCCGAGAATCTTTGGGTTGCCAAACGGTTCTCGGATTCTGTCTTGCCCAGAATTAAAAAGTCGTCGAGATATGGAATGATTGTGATTCCTTCCTGACGAAGGTAGGCCACCATCTCTACCACGACTTTTGTGAAGACCCTGGGGGCCGAGGAAATACCGAAAGGGAGGGCGACATATTGGAAGTGATGGATAGACCTGTCTGGTCCTCTTAGAGCGAATCTTAGATATTTTTGGGAAAGATGATGGATGGGGACATGGTAGTAAGCGTCCTTTAGATCGATTGACGACATGAACGCCCCTTTTGGAATCAGAGGGATTGTGGAAGGGATGGTCTCCATCCTGAACCTCCTGTATAGAATAGACCTGTTTAGGGGTTTTAGGTTTATTATCGTGCGAAAGGATTGGTCTGGTTTTTTTACTAAAAAAAGACTGGAATAAAATCCTCTCCTTTCCTCTGAGATAGGAACCTTTTGAATTACCCCTAGCTCTAAGAGGTCCTGGACGCCCTGCCAGATTTTTGGAAGATCTGAACTGCTCTGAGGTGTGATGCAGAATCTTCTCGGGGGGACTGATGTGAACTCTATCCTGTAACCGTGAGAGATTACATTTAGCACCCAGGGATTTGAAGTTACCTGACTCCAGGAGGATAGAAAACCCATCAGTCGCCCCCCGACCCTGGCGTCATTGCTGTTTATTTTGCCTATTCTAGGGATTGAGGATGAAGCCTCTTCCTCTCCATCCTTTGGGATAGCTCCATCGGCCAGACTTCCCTTTCCCCCTGTAGGATCTCTGCTGGGGTTGGAACTGACGAAAGGGCTTCTTTTTTGGTTCTTTGTCCTCTGGAAAACCCTTCTTCTTGTCTGCTGCTCCCTCTAGGATTTTATCCAGAGTGGGGCCGAAGACAAATTCCCCTGAAAAGGGGACAGAACAAAGCTTGGCCTTGGATGCCTTGTCCCCTGACCAGGCCTTCATCCATAAAGCCCGTCGGGCTGCATTAGAGAGAGCAGCATCCTTGGCGGAAAACCGGATGGACTCTGCAGACGCATCGGCCAAAAAAGCTGTGGCGGAGAAGGGGGAGAGAGTCCCTGATCTCTTCCCTTGGAGTCTTATTTTTTAGATGTTCGTCCAACTCTCCTAGCCATATATACATCGCTCTGGCGACGGAGGTAGCAGCAATATTAGTTTTTACCCCAAACATAGCTGACTCCCAGGATTTTTTTAGGAGGCCATCTGCCTTTCTATCCATAGGATCGCCTAGCTGAGAGGAATCCTCAAAGGGTAGGGTGGTCTTTTTTACTACTTTGGCCACCTGTAGATCGACCTTAGGCGTCTGGTTGTATATCTTGCTTTCAGCCGGGTCAAAGCAGAGCCTATTCCTGAATTCTTTGGGAACGCCAAGCCTCTTTTCTGGATCTGACCACTCCTCCAATATCATTTCTTTTATATTTTCATTAATGGGGAAAACAATAGAGGACTTAGATCTGAGACCCCCAAACATCTCATCCTGCACCGTACGGGGCCTAGGAGTATCTTCAATGCCCATAGTGGACCTGACCGCACGTAGCAACTCCTCCATCTCATCGGCCGAAAAAAAGTATTTTTTATCTTCTTCTAGAATTTCCCCGTCCGACAAGGGTTCCTCATTAGGAAATTGTCTGGATGAGGCGGAGGCCACTTCAACCTCTTCGCCCTCAGAAGAGGAAATAACGGACAGTTTGCGTTTCTTAGAAGGGATGGGGTTGCTGGAGGGGGTAGACAAGGGGGCTAAAGAGGACTTAATCTCGTCTGAAATAAAAGACTTCATTTCCGAGAGTATATCTGGTTGCTCTTCCTTCCAAATTTCCGTAGTGCAAGGTTTGCATAGCCTCTTTTTATAATTTTCAGGGAGACGCTTGGAACAAGCACAGCATTTTAAGGGTTTTGTTTTTGTTTTTAACTCCTTGCTGCCCTGCAGAAGGAAGCAACCAGATATCCCAGCATTAGTAATTCAGATTAAAGAACTGAAATATATACCCCCCAGAAGGGGACTCACGGTACTGGTGGCAGAAGGATCAGGACCTTCCTGGCGGGGAGCAGGTGTCTCAGACATCGCGGTGTAGCAGGCGAGGGGCCGAAAGGAACCGCGGTCTTCTCTTTTTAAAATTCCCGGCGTCTGACGTCATCTAGCTGCGCCCTGTTTGATGGCATAGGCCTGCGCCGCACCAGCCTACTAAGAGGTACGTGCGTCGCCCGGCCCGCCCATAGAGACGCTCCATGCGCCGCATCTGCTCCCCCTGCCGGACGCTAGAACTCGGCCCTCCTCCAGAAGGAAAGGACGCCGAGCGCAGCGCGCGATGATCCGAGAAGCCGGCACCTCCGACTGCTTCCTCAAGGAGGGAAGGGAGTCTGAAGGTATGGGGAGGACCGCAGGCCTCAGCATAAGCCAAGACGAGGGTCCTCGATGCTCCTAGCTGGCCAGCCTTAGCTCCTGCCGCGGAAGGCCAGCTGGAGAACCTGTAAAGAAAATAAGGTTATTTTATCCTCCATGAAGGAGGAACTCTCCACATGTTGGCCCCTGTAGGGGCAGGAAAGCACTGAGGAGGTGGAGGGGTGGGGGGTTCTTAAACTCTCTATGTGTTCCTGCCCCTACAGAGGTCAAGGGTCAATCTCAATGTGGGCCGTCATGGTGGATGAAATGGAAAATTAAAGGGTCATTCATATTTTGGGAAGTTTTTGGCAAAACCCGATGCAGGCCTGCTACCTGCTCCCCACGCTGGGTGCCGGCTCTAACCTCTGATATTAACATTGTGTATACGGATAGTCTATTGCGGACTCTACAAGACGTACAATATCCGGACTGCTCTGCTCCAGATCATCAGAAATGAACTTTAAGAAGTTACCTGGAAATCTGAAGACACTGAACTGCCGTGATCTGAATCTTTAGGGATGTTGAGGCTTCGAATGCTCTCCTCATCTGAAGACATCTGCACAGAAACATCAGACCTCCATTATCAGGTGCAGGGTAACGCCAGTCAGGGGTCGGTGCTTGTAAAGGGGTATTCTGGTTGTGTCAAGTTATCCCCTATCTGCAGGGGGGTACAGGACCCCCATTCTTGTGATTGGTGGGGGTCCCATCCGTAGGACCCCCACCGATCTAATAGTTTGGGGATGACTTGAAACAACCGGAATACCTCTTTAATGATTCACCCGCCCTCCAGCCACTGATTGACAGCATTGTCCCTATGCACAGTAACAGGGAGAAATCTTAATAGACAAATTGGAAAACCATAATAATGACGATTACCAGTGACCCCTGTCTACATCCCCAAACACTGATATATACGTGGCCCGATCAGCAGGGGTGCTGGGAGTCGGACCCCCACTGACTGGTCAGGACAGGTCATCAATATTTACATTATGTAAAACCCTAAAGGGGTCGTCCACCTTTTAGATATTGATGAGGTGGATATCACATCGGTGGGCTCCGGCACGCCCCCTGCTGGCTTTATTTGGCAACCACTGGGGCTAGCAAGGATGCAGCCGGGGTACATGGCCCTGCACATACCTCCTGTTTGTATGGGAGGCATAGGACGTACAGCGCAGGCCCCAGCCCTGGTCAGATGTAATGCACACCGCAGCGCTGCACCACTGACACCGCTCGCTCACCCACCTTTAAACTTGGCGCTGTCAGCTGCTGTACTGAGGAGGTAACGGCCGGATACCAGGGAGCGGAAGTACAGCGCCGCCATGGTAACAGCGTACCTCCCGGCGACAGTTTGCCCTGGAGGTTCCGATTACAGGAAAGTCACATGACCCTGTGGTCACATGACCGGAGTGTGAGGCTTCACGGGGAGACAGGGGGTCGGCTCTGTAGTATAGCTGACAAAATTCTCAAGTACAAACTTCAATTCTAAGATGATCTTGTCACTGATTCCTCAAAGTGACAAAATAATAAACAGCCTGGCCAAGTTTAGTAATGATGCTTTACTTACTTGTACGTGGATTAAAGGGGTTCTCTCACTTCAGCAAATGGCATTTATCATGTAGAGAAAGTTACTACAAGGCACTTACTAATGTATTGTGATTGTCCATATTGTCTCCTGTGCTGTCTGGATTCATTTTCCATCACATTATACACCGCTCGTTTCCATGGTTACGACCACCCTGCAATCCATCAGAAAAAAAGCAGCGGCCTCTCTGGTGGCCGGGACCGTGCGATCGCACATAGACTAGTGCTTTTTCCTAAAGTGTGCAAGCACGACCACCGAAGCTGGATTTCAGGGTGGTCGTAACCATGGAAACGAGCAGTGTATAATGTGATGGAAAAATGAATCAAGCCAGCAAATGAGGCAATATGGACAATCACAATACATTAGTAAGTGCCTTGTATTAAAGGGGTTGTCCGGATTCAGAGCTGAACCCGCCCGGACATACCCTTATTTTCACCCCGGCAGCCACCCTGAGGCTAGTATCGGAGCATCTCATGCTCAGATGCACTCCCTTGCCCTGCACTAGATCGCGCAGGGAACGGGCTCTTTTGTTTACAATCACACACTGCCGGGCGGAAGCTTCCGCCCGGCAGTGTGTTCGGTGACGTCACCGGATCTGCAGGGCATGCTTTAGAGCTGCCCTAGCCATTTTACTGGCTAAGGCAGCGCTGAATCCCGCCCATCAGTGCCGGTGACGTCACCGGGCTTCCTGGCAGCCCCATGGAGAGCCCCAGTACGTCACCGGGACTCCAAAAAATGCCTTTGCCCTGTGCGATTTAGCACAGGCCAAAGGAGAGCATCGGAGCATGAACTGCTCCGATGCTCAAGTCAGGGGGGCTTCCGGGGTGAAAATGGAGGAATGTCCGGGTTCAGCTCTGAACCAGTACAACCCCTTTAAAGGGATTCTGTCACCTCGTATAACACAAATTCAGATTTTAAACCAGTCATGCTCCACAGCTTACCTTGAATCGGCTGTGCTGTTTTTTTTATTGTAATCCGTCCAGCAGTTTTGCAGAAAAACGACTTTTATAAAATCCTGAAGGTGCCCAGAGGGGCGTTATGTTCCCCTTTGTGTGCCAAGTAACGCCCCTCTTACAGTGCCCAAAACGCCTTCCTCCAGAATCCCTAACCGCCCACAGCGTCTCATCCCTCTCCTCCCCCTCCCTGACAGCCGAGCGAAGTCTCGCGCAGACGCAGTACCCACTGAGGGCAGGAGCTTCATCGTCGTCACTGGGCATGCGCCGAGCACAGCCGATTCAAGGTAAGCTGTGGAGCATGACTGGTTTAAAATCTGAATTTGTGTTATACGAGGTGACAGACTTTCTCTACATGATAAATGCTTCTTGCCGTAGTGAGACAACCACAGGTCGGATCCGACCCCAAGGAGAAGACAGGGGAAGTTTATTGCTGTTTCTGTCGTCTCCTTTCCTTGGAGCATTGCGCCTGAGGACGGACATACGGATGCTCACAGTGTGCTCTTCACATCTTTTGCGGTCCCATTGAAATGAATGGGTCCTCATCTGATCTGCAGAAAATGTGGATCGGTTGCGGACCGAAGATATGGTCATGTGAATTCCCCATAATAAGAATTCTCTTCTCTGAGACCGGTGTCTGTGACTAGTCATACATTTCTCTTGCAGTGATCTAAATGCAGTGTTATATGACAGTCACTGAAGGTCATTGCACATGGGGTGTCCTGAGCAGGGGGCCCACCTCTACGGTGTCCATATGTCCTCATACAACTGCTCAAATGTTAAAGGGGACCTATACGTTTCCCGAAACCATGAGGGTGCAGCAGTGCTTCTCAGACCGCTCTGCACCTTAGGCTTCTTGCACATGAACGTATTTTATTTCCGTTCCGTTTTTGCGGTTTCCGTTTGCGGTCCGTATGCAGAACCATTAGGCTCCATTCACACGTCCGTGGTGAGTTGCGGACCCGCAAATTGCGGATCCGCAACACACCCGCCCGGCACCCCTATAGAAATGCCTATTCTTGTCTGCAAGCTGCGGACAAGAATAGGACATGTTCTATCTTTTGCGGAGCTGCGGATCTGAAGATCGGGGCCGCGCTCCGCAAATGCGGATGCTGACAGCACACTGTGTGCCGTCCGCATCCATTCCGTCCCCATAGAAAATGAATGGGTCCGCACCCGTTCCGCAAAATTGCGGAGCGAATGCGGACCCATTTGCGGACGTGTGAATGGAGCCTTAGTTTCAATGGTTCCGCAAAAAAAAAGGGATGTACTCTGTGTGCATTCCGTTTCCGTTTTTCCGTATATCTGTTCCATTAAAAGATAGAACATGTCCTATTATTGTCCGCATTACAGACAAGGATAGGACTGTTCTTTTAGGGGCCAGCTGTTCCGTTCCGCAAAATACGGAATGCACACGGACATCATCCGTATTTTTTGCGGACCGCAAAATACATACCGTCGTGTGCAAGAGGCCTTAGGGTTTCTTCAGCTGTGCACAGTTTTTTCCAGGTATGTCTAATAAGGATCCGCGGATTTGGAATCTGTACGCTACATGCCAGAAAAGCTGAGCAGAGCCGATGAAACCTGGAGGTGCGGAGCGCTCTGAGAAGTGGTTTCAGCAAAGGTTTAGGTCCCCTTTAATTTCCAGGTTTTGAGTCCAGATCTTTCAAGAGGGGCTTCTTCTTCTTGTGGAGGTCCAGGTGGTGTGTAGGATCGGGTGCCACCTGGGAAAAAATACGTATGAGGAGTGCTGATCTGCATGAGTCCGACTCTTGAGGGAGAATTAGGCTTCTATTAGGGGTCATGCACACGAACGTATTCTTCTTCTGTTCCGTTTTTTACAGGTCTGTATACGGAACCATTCATTTCAATGGGGCTTGAAAAAAAATGGAAATGACTGTGTTTGGCCTCATGCACACGACAGTTGTTTTTCTCGGCCTCCATTCCGTTTTTTTGGCAGATAGGATGGGGACCCATTCATTTCAATGGGTCAGCAAAAAAATGCTGATAGTTTATCCGTTTGTGTTCCGCGTCCGTTGTTTCCCTTCAGCAAAAAAAATAGTGCATGTCCTACTTTTTTCACATTTGCGGACAAGGATAGGCATTTATTACAAGGGATCTGTGTAAAAAAACGGATCCTCCCAAAAAAACGGATGCTGCATTTTTTTGTGGATGCACAATTTGCGGACGCAAAAAACAACTGTCGTGTGCATGAGGCCTTTACATGTGTCGGGAGCCGGTCTGAAACAAATGCGGTCACCAGGAGCAGGCAGTTCCGAGAACAGCCCAATGAAGGCCCTCGGCGGCTGTTCTCGGAACTGCCTGCTCCCGGTGACCGCATTTGTTTCAGACCGGCTCGCGCACAGGCACAGGTAAGGACTTACCTGTGCATCGCCGGACTTGTGAGTTAAGATGGCAGCTCGCATGTGTTCCCTGGACCAGACCTAGTTCCCAGATGCTCTGGGGGCTTTATTTGTCCTGTAACTGGAGTTAGGCTACTTTCACACTCGTGTTTTGTGCGGATCCGTCATGGACGGATCTGTTCAGAAAAATACAATCGCATGCATCCGTTCAGAACGGATCCGTTTGTATTATCTGTAACATAGCCAAGACGGATCCGTCATGAACTCCATTGAAAGTCAAAGGAGGACGGATCAGTTTTCTATTGTGCCAGATTGTGTCAGTGGAAACGGATCCATCCCCATTGACTTACATTGTGTGCCAGGACGGATCCGTTTGGCTCAGTTTCATTAGACGGACACCAAAACGCTGCAAGCAGCGTTTTGGTGTCAGTCTCCAAAGCGGAATGGAGACGGAACGGAGGCAAACTGATGCATTCTGAGCGGATCATTTTCCATTCAGAATGCATTAGGGCAAAACTGATCCGTTTTGGACCGCTTGTGAGAGCCCTGAACGGATCTCACAAACGCAAAGCCAAAACGCCAGTGTGAAAGTAGCCTAATACGTGAGCCCCAGTTACAGGAAAAATTGGCAATTGAAAAAAAAAAAAATAATGTTTAAATGCCTGAAAAGACTTGTGTTACATTATGGGGGTGTTCTGCCAAATCTCAATACCTTGTGAAAAGTCTATACCGGAAGTGACGCGGCCGCACAGGAAGTACTTCGTGCACCGCGCATGCGCACTTAGGGGTATAGAGATTTTGCAGCGCAAAATGTTGCATCAGATCTCCCTACCCCTGAGTGCGCACGCGCACACAAATCATCAGATCAAATCAGGATGAACTGCAACTGATGATTTGTGCGCACTCAGGGGTAGGGAGATCTGATGCAACATTTTGCGCTGCAAAATCTCTATACCCCTAAGTGCGCACGCGCGGTGCACGAAGTACTTCTACCGCGGCGCTGCAACGATTCTTTCCTAAGCCAGTGGATGTGCGCTTGCGCAGCGCTGCGCACACCCTCCTCCAGCTTATTCCTGTGCGGCCACGTCACTTTCGGTATAGACTTTTCACAAGGTATAGAGATTTGGCAGAACAGTGGCACTAAGTGAAAAGTTTTCCCTTATTCATACATTTTCTTTGGAATAAAAAATTAAAACAAAAAGATGATAGAATAAAAATACGGCCCTATGTATCACAGAGAAAAGGCACAAAAATGTACTGTTTATTTTAACTGTGCAGTGTCAACATATTCTGCAGCGCTTTACATCCCTGCGCTTTGCCTGCTGGTGCGGTGGTGTCGGTGGTCGCCGCGCAGTGCTGCGCCAAAGTTAGAGTAGGTCCCCACTTGAAGAGGCAACCTTGTCGTGGTAAGTGGGCCTATGCTCTTTGATCAAACTGTATACTAATGCCTCCTTTTAGTGCATAGCATAGGGTTATATTTATTATAAATTGTGCTGAGAAGCCATGTTTAATTATACTGAAAAACAGTTGTCATATCAAAAGCATAGCATTAAACATAGAAACATAGAATGTGCCGGCAGATAAGAACCATTTGGCCCATCTAGTCTGCCCAATATACTGAATCCTATGAATAGCCCCTGGCCCTATCTTATCTGAAGGATGGCCTTATGCCTATCCCATGCATGCTTAAACTCCTTCACTGTATTTGCAGCTACCACTTCTGCAGGAAGGCTATTCCATGCATCCACTACTCTCTCAGTAAAGTAATACTTCCTGATATTACTTTTAAACCTTTGCCCCTCTAATTTAAAACTATGTCCTCTTGTAGCAGTTTTTCTTCTTTTAAATATTCTCTCCTCTTTTACCTTGTTGATTCCCTTTATGTATTTAAAAGTTTCTATCATATCCCCTCTGTCTCGTCTTTCTTCCAAGCTATACATGTTAAGGTCCTTTAATCTTTCCTGGTAAGTTTTATCCTGCAATCCATGTACTAGTTTAGTAGCTCTTCTCTGAACTCTCTCCAAAGTATCAACATCCTTCTGGAGATATGGCCTCCAGTACTGCGCACAATACTCCAAATGAGGTCTCACTAGTGCTCTGTAGAGCGGCATGAGCACCTCCCTCTTTCTACTGGTAATGCCTCTCCCTATACACCCAAGCATTCTGCTAGCATTTCCTGCTGCTCTATGACATTGTCTGCCTACCTTTAAGTCTTCTGAAATAATGACCCATAAATCCTTTTCCTCAGATACTGAGGTTAGGACTGTATCACTGATTTTATATTCTGCTCTCTGGTTTTTACGCCCCAGGTGCATTATCTTGCACTTATCAACATTAAATTTTAGTTGCCAGATTTTTGACCATTCCTCTAGTTTTCCTAAATCCTTTTCCATTTGGTGTATCCCTCCAGGAACATCAACCCTGTTACAAATCTTTGTGTCATCAGCAAAAAGACACACCTTACCATCGAGGCCTTCTGCAATTTCTCTGATAAAGATATTAAACAATATGGGTCCCAGAACAGATCCCTGAGGTACCCCACTGGTAACAAGACCTTGGTCTGAATATACTCCATTGACTACAACCCTCTGTTGCCTGTCCCTCAGCCACTGCCTAATCCATTCAACAATATGGGAGTCCAAGCCCATAGACTGCACTTTATTAATAAGCCTTCTATGTGGGACAGTATCAAAAGCCTTACTAAAGTCTAGATAAGCGATGTCTACTGCACCTCCTCCATCTATTATTTTAGTCACCCAATCAAAAAAATCAATAAGATTAGTTTGACATGATCTCCCTGAAGTAAACCCATGCTGTTTTTCATCTTTCAATCCATGGGATTTTAGATGTTCCACAATTCTCTCCTTAAGTATGGTTTCCATTAATTTCCCCACTATTGATGTCAGGCTTACTGGCCTATAGTTGCCCGATTCCTCCCTACTACCTTTCTTGTGAATGGGCACAACATTTACTAATTTCCAATCTTTTGGGACGACTCCTGTTGCCAGTGATTGGTTAAATAAATCTGTTAATGGTTTTGCTAGTTCACCGCTGAGCTCTTTAATAGCTTTGGGTGTATCCCATCAGGCCCCTGTGACTTATTTGTATTAATTTTAGACAGCTGACTTACAACCTCTTCCTCGGTAAAGACACATGCATCAAAAGATTCATTAGTCTTCTTTCCTAACTGAGGTCCTTCTCCTTCATTTTCCTTTGTAAAAACTGAAGAGAAGTATTCATTGAGGCAGTCAGCTAGTTCTTAATCTTCTTCCATATACCTTCCTTCTTTAGTTTTTAATTTGGTAATTCCTTGTTTTAGTTTCCTTTTTTCATTTATGTATCTGAAGGACGTGCGGTCCAGATTCACTCTCACATGTTATATACAGTGTCAACATATTCTGCAGCGCTTTACATCCCTCGCTGTCTCCAGTGGAGCTCACAATCTAAATTCCCTTCTGGGATTCGCGTCCCCACCTATCCCTTGGTTGAACTTGATGGACTTATGTCTTTTTTCAACCGTATTAACTATGTAAGGGTCCATTCACATGTTCGTAGTGTATTGCGGATCCGCAATACACCCGACCGGCACCCCCATAGAACTGCCTATTCTGGTATGCAATTGCGGACAAGAATAGGACATGTTCTATTTTTTTCTGGAGCCGCGGACCGGAAGATCGGGGGCGCGCTCTGCGGATGCGGACAGCACACAGTGTGCTGTCCGCATCCATTCCTGCCCCATAGAGAATGAATGGGTCCGCACCGGACCATTCTACGGACGTGTGAATTGACCCTAACTATGTGTGTCTTGGGTGTGGGAGGAAACCCACACAAACACAGGGAAACCTAGAACCCTAGTGCTGCAGAGCGCCAGTGCTAACCACTGAGCCGCCGTGCTGCACAAAACAATTTACATAACCAAACTGAAAAACAAGTTGTGACTCTCAAAGTCACGTGCAAATAGAAAAATGCATCTTTTCAGTAAATGGCCCAAAATTGATAATGATGACCCATCCTCAGGTCATCCCCCGCCGATCAGCTGTTTCAGGGAGCTACCGCGCACATTGGAGCTCTGGTGAGTGCAACTGGCTTTCCAAGAACAGCGCCATACATTGTATAGTGGCTGTGCTTGGTATTGCAGCTCAGCCCCATTGAGCTGAATGGGGCTGAGCTGCAACTAGGCCACGTGACCGATGTATTGTGACGTCACATGGCCTAAGAAGAGGCAACTCATGGAGCTCCGGTCTCTTCTAACAGTTGATCGACTGGAGTCCTGGGTGTCGGGCCCCACCGATCTGATATTGGTGACCTATCCGGAGGATAGGTCATCAATATAAATTCTGGATAACCCCTTTAAGTGTTACATTACCTCCATTTTTGGTATGTGATACTGAGTTTGCATGTATAAAGTTGGCTGAGGATGATGTGTCCGGACAGATCACTGCTTTATTAGATTGTGGTGCCTTTTCAGCAGAATCATTCACAATGAGATCATCATGCAGAGCACGTCTCTGTCTGTACGAGCAGCGCAGCAAGGAGGGCCATTGTGGCTTGTATGCTTCATTAAATAGTTAAGCCTCTTAGATCTCTGTGTTATGCACGTGACACACAGACTGTAAGAGTGTGGGTGTTCTGTGGGAGTATTCTCGAAAGCAAACCAACCACAACATACAAGACGCTGCTTTGGGAATGAAAGAAGCTACTCTCTGTATATGGCTGGAAAAACGTATTACAAAGAGAATCATCAAATTCCTCTCAAAGCAGAGATCTGTGCGTTTCGCTGCATGAGGCAGCACATCATGAGCAGGTAGTTGGGCAAAGATGGTAATGGCCACTGTCGTATCTGTCCACAGATTGCACGCCCATGCAGGTGCACTATTAGGCAGAGTCTTGCAACAGAGTGACACCCCGGCCATGGGTGGCTTATAGGACAACATTCAGGGATACTGATAAACTCTGCAAGTGCAACTACAGAGACTTCGGTATGCAGAGAGGAACTGCAACTACCCCTGAGAAAACCATAATCCCTTGTATGTACTACATTTGTAACAAAGATCCCTGAAGGACTATACAGTGGTCCCTCAAATTACAGTGGCCTCAGGATACAATCATTTCAACATACAATGGCCTTTCTGGGGCATCTTAAGTTGAATCTAGACTCAACATTCAATGCTTCAGACTCAGATCCAACCAACCAACATGGCATTTCTCTAATAAATTACTTGTATTGGTGTCCAGTAGATACTCTCTACAGTACCTTGCGGTACTACATGTCCTGTACTGCCCTCTGTCTGTGGCAGGATGATCTGCTCCTTTGGATATTAGACAAAGGTGGCTCCATTTTTGTGGTACACTCTGTTCTATACAGGACCCTGAAGAATCATCTGGTTACATCAGTGTTCCTCAACTCCAGTCCTGAGGGCCACTGGCCAGTCATGTTTTCAGGATTTCCTTAGTATTGAGCAGGTGATGTAATTAGTGTCCATCCATCAGGACATACCACAAGTATTCATTCTGTGGGATATTCTCAAATCATGACCAGGAGGTGGGTCCTGAGGACTGGAGGTGAGGAACACTGGGTGACAACATAGAAAGTCATTTACAGCTTCCAGCATCTATTCCTGGCTTTTCTATGTAAGGATTTGCTTCATCTCTCTTAGTTATCTGCTTATTTTCTTAAATCTTCATTTTTTATTATCCTGTGATGACATTTTGGGTTGTTCAAACGAATTACCAGTTTTCCATAGAGTTATGGACTCAAGTTACAATGGTTTCAACTTACAATGGTCGTCCCAGAACCAATTAACATTGTAACTTGAGGGACCACTGGGTGTTGAAGTTTTCCGTGAGTTCAAGATTAATAGCCTATACTCCCAGAAGCCCTTCAAAAAGCTGATCGGTGGTGGTGCCAGGAGTCGGACCCCCACTGATCAGGAGGATAAGCCATCAATATCGAACTCAGGGGCGTAACCACCAACATAGCAGCCATAGTGGATGCTACAAAGCCCGCAGTGGCAGAAGGCACAGACTGTCTTAATGCTATATGATGTCAGGACATTGTGTGCAGCTGCCATTAGGGTAGTATTGATGCTGCTGCCGTCAGGAACCCAGCTCATGTTAACAGGAAGGGGCCACAGCATGCAGCCTCTTCATTCCGCCACCTCAAACCGATGCACTGAACAGTCCGTCACCATAAAGCCACTTGCATGTTTGCCTGCCACCAAGTAATCAAAACACTGCTGAGTACCAACTCCCATGTCTGGCTGGTGCCCTCCTCTGCTACTTTCCTCCACACCTTTCCAAATCAAGGTGGTAGCAAGTCAATTCAGAAAGGCCAGTCGATAGGAGATGGATTCTGACTGCAGCGGTCGGACTTTTGAGCCTGCGCTCTTCATATGGACTTCGCAGGAGCCGAGGAGCAGCAGCAGTAGTTCTGACAGCAGTCCACAATCAGAGAGAGGAAATCTATGGCACTCCACAAAAAGTCTTTGCAGTTTAGAACACTATATTCAACATGTCCAGGTAAGTATAAGCACATCTACACATAATACCGGACGTTTCGGTCCTATCTGGACCTTCTTAGTGTCTCTGTGCCCAAAAGACAATATGAGTATGACCCAAACGTACAAAGTACTTGTTTTTATTTTCTTGCCATCTCCTCTACTCCTTGCACCCTCCCCCTTAAAATAAACCTACCTATGCCACCTGTGACCTGACCCTGCACTGCAAGTTGTGTCTGCAAACCAGAGTTCTATAATGATGCCCCTTTCTTCTCCCACCTTGCATTCCCCTTGCCTTCTTCCCCCTACAGAGACTGTGCTCAGGTGTGACTCCCCTTCTGTTACCTTCCTACCCCTACAGAGGCTCTGCTACTTTGTGTCACTCTTCTACTGCCTCCTACCCCCTATAAGGTCCTCCTATTATCAGCCTCTCCCACTTAGCCCTTGTCACCTTCTTTTGCCAACAGATTTGGCCTCCTGCGTTAAACACAGGCTTGATCCCTCTTAGTTTGGGCCCCCTCCTCCTCCTTGTAGAGTTGTCTATGGTGAATTAGCATCCAGGACACAAACTCCTTGCGCAGCCACATAATTGAAAGGATTATTGTTTTATGTGGGTTGTAATAATTTGTTCACATCTGCGTTGGTTATTTGGCTAGAGGAGCAGGACAATGAAAATAACGGATGTGCCACATTCATCACATGACGGATATCAACAGCGACCTATTGACCATGTTGACTGTAATGGGGTCTGTTGTGTTTCTGGCACTTTACTGGAAAAAACAGCACCGTATGCATTTTTGCTGGCAGCTTTTTACGTGACTTGACAGAAAATGTGTCTCTGCGCCACTTTCACGTGGAGAAGATAAACATTCAAGTTTGGGAGGGGTCGGCCCATTCAGATGTTTGTTCTGGATCCCTGAATTTTCGAGTTATGCTCCTGATTAAACTCCTAGAAAACCCCTTTAATTTTAAAACATATCTAATAAAATCTGTATGACTGAGTACCTGCCCTTTCCCAGTAAATTGAGAAAAGGGTATACGTCTAAATGTGTGCACACATAAAGAATTTTGGAGAAGGAATTGGATTGTTGTACTCAAATAACTGCACTTGATACCTGTTAAAGGGGTATTCTGGTTATAACACGTCCTGTGGATAGGGGCTATCAGATTAGTAGGGTTCTGTCGCCGGGACCCCCATCGATCACAAGAATTGGGGCCCTGTACCCTGTGGAGTCCGCCTGTAATGTATGGAACGGCTGGTCGGATATGAGCTCCGCCGCTCTATTAATTTCTATAGGAGCGCCGGAGGTAGCCAAGCGCTGTCTCTCCTTTACCTCACAGCAGCTATAGCCGCTTACAGTGTACAGACACGTCACACCCAGTTTGGCAGTAGAAAACCCATTTTATCAGCTACATATGCAGTGACCCAGTGAATCACTGCTGGAAGGTTAATATTGTAATGCATTACTACTAAAGAGTTAATAATATGCTAAAGAGTTAATGTTGTGATTTATTGCTAAAGTATTCTTTTTCTCGTGCACTGTAAATTCCAAGAGTTACATTTAGCTGTCTTAGTGTAGTTGCCAGGGTGATGGTCTGGTCCCACTCCCTAGTGAGGAGTTCTTTGCTGAGCAGGCCTAGAGGAAGGATGTGTTTGTGTGAGCAGCTGGGAACTAGGCCTGGTCTAGGGAACCTTCATCCCTGAGACTGAAAGCTGCAAATGAAACTACAGAACTGAGAAGCTACCCCTGATAGAAAGAGAACAGATATTTACCGAATTACTTAAAGGTTGTGCTAAGATAGTAAGGTGATCATACATTTATGGCATCAGACTTTACTGCATGTGTCTTCAGAAGATTGTTTAGATAAAGTTTTTAAATGAAACATATTTTCAAGACTTGTTGGTGATTTTGTTTTTTAATGTTCCATGTCACTATATATAGAAGAAGAAAAAAAGCTAAAATCTTGCAGTTTTTACACAGGCCACTAAGTCTAACAGTACGCTGACACTTCCAGTTCTGTAGAGATTATTTTTCAGCAGTCATCTCATTATTATCACAGGCAGGGATACAATGAAACGCCTATATAAAGATAGCACAGAAGCCTCCATTCATAGGCACATCTTATCTACTTTCCCTTTCTGCACAATGACTTCTGCACAGGCCAGGGTGCACTGTCTACATAGACATCCATGAACGTCTCCTGATTATTGTGTCTATGGGTCCACGTGGCTGCTGTAAAGCATACCTCTAAATGCTTTTAGCAGCTCACGCAACACGGCCGAGCTGCAGTAACCCGGCATGTCCACAAGAGACAGAGTGGAGCTTTCTGCTTCCGACTCCATCCACTGTCTTTTTCCGGAGTCGCAGTTGCTTTAAACAGTTGATCAGTGGTCATGCGGGGTGTCGGACCCAGGGGCCGGACTGGCTATAGACCCTACAGGGAAATTTTCAGGTGGGCCGATACTCCGTTACATAAAGATCTGAAGCTCTCAGGATTATTTAAAGAGAACCTGTCACCGGTATTTAACCATGAGAATCATTGGCATCCTGAGATAGTTCTCCCCCACTGTAATCATCCTAGGGTTTGTTTTTTTAACACCTCCAAGTACTTCTTTTACAGTCCACGTTCGCATTTTTCAAGCTATGTAAATTAAATGCCTACCTCATCACTTCCCATTCCTAACGCCACCTCCCGTTATAAGAGTGACAGAATCTAAAGCTCCTACCCTCCTCCCAACCTCACGTCCCAAATCCCGCGCATGTGCAGAACCAGTCACCTCACTCCTCATCTCACACTGATCATACAATGTACAGTGGTGGCCAAAAGTTTTGAGAATTACACAAATATTAGTTTTTTACAAAGTTTGCTGCTAAACTGCTTTTAGATCTTTGTTTCAGTTGTTTCTGTGATGTAGTGAAATATAATTACACGCACTTCATACGTTTCAAAGGCTTTTATCGACAATTACATGACATTTATGCAAAGAGTCAGTATTTGCAGTGTTGGCCCTTCTTTTTCAGGACCTCTGCAATTCGACTGGCCATGCTCTCAATCAACTTCTGGTCCAAATCCTGACTGATAGCAACCCATTCGTTCATAATCACTTCTTGGAGTTTGTCAGAATTAGTGGGTTTTTGTTTGTCCACCCGCCTCTTGAGGATTGACCACAAGTTCTCAATGGGATTAAGATCTGGGGAGTTTCCAGGCCATGGACCCAAAATGTCAATGTTTTGGTCCCCAAGCCACTTAGTCATCACTTTTGCCTTATGGCACGGTGCTCCATCGTGCTGGAAAATGCATTGTTCTTCACCAAACTGTTGTTGGATTGTTGGAAGAAGTTGCTGTTGGAGGGTGTTTTGGTACCATTTTTTATTCATGGCTGTGTTTTTGGGCAAAATTGTGAGTGAGCCCACTCCCTTGGATGAGAAGCAACCCCACACATGAATGGTCTCAGGATGCTTTACTGTTGGAATGACACAGGACTGATGGTAGCGCTCACCTTTTCTTCTCCGGACAAGCCTTTTTCCAGATGCCCCAAACAATCGGAAAGAGTCTTCATCGGAGAATATGACTTTGCCCCAGTCCTCAGCAGTCCATTCACCATACTTTCTGCAGAATATCAATATGTCCCTGATGTTTTTTTTTTAGAGAAGTGGCTTCTTTGCTGCCCTTCTTGACACCAGGCCATCTTCCAAAAGTCTTCGCCTCACTGTGCGTGCAGATGCGCTCACACCTGCCTGCTGCCATTCCTGAGCAAGCTCTACACTGGTGGCACTCCGATCCCGCAGCTGAATCCTTTTTAGGAGACGATCCTGGCGCTTGCTGGACTTTCTTGGACGCCCTGAAGCCTTCTTAACAAGAATTGAACCTCTTTCCTTGAAGTTCTTGATGATCCTATAAATTGTTGATTGAGGTGCAATCTTAGTAGCCACAATATCCTTGCCTGTGAAGCCATTTTTATGCAACGCAATGATGGCTGCACGCGTTTCTTTGCAGGTCACCATGGTTAACATCACCCTCCTTTTAACATGTCAAGTCTGCCATTTTAACCAAATCAGCCTGACATAATGATCTCCAGCCTTGTGCTCGTCAACATTCTCCCCTGAGTTAACAAGACGATTACTGAAATGATCTCAGCAGGTCCTTTAATGACAGCAATGAAATGCAGTGGAAAGTTTTTTTTGGGATTAAGTTCATTTTCATGAAAAGAAGGACTATGCAATTCATCTGATCACTCTTCATAACATTCTGGAGTATATGCAAATTGCTATTATAAAAACTTAAGCAGCAACTTTTCCAATTTCCAATATTTATGTAATTCTCAAAACTTTTGGCCACGACTGTATACTGCGCCGCTGCGAGACTTGGCAGAGAAGGGGTGGAGATGAGCAATTGTAGAGGGTGTGTCTTATTCATTTGTGGGCGTGGCTTCACTCCAAGAGTCAGAGAACGCTGGACTCCTCTCTGAAGCATGGAGGAGACAGGACTCATCTAAGGTGCATTTACATACAGTACAGACCAAAAGTTTGGACACACCTTCTCATTCAAAGAATTTTCTTTATTTTCATGACTATGAAGGCATCAAAACTATGAATTAACACATGTGGAATTATATACATAACAAACAAGTGTGAAACAACTGAAAATATGTCATATTCTAGGTTCTTCAAAGTAGCCACCTTTTGCTTTGATTACTGCTTTGCAAACTCTTGGCATTCTCTTGATGAGATTCAAGAGGTAGTCCCCTGAAATGGTTTTCACTTCACAGGTGTGCCCTGTCAGGTTTAATAAGTGGGATTTCTTGCCTTATAAATGGGGTTGGGACCATCAGTGGCATTGAGGAGAAGTCAGGTGGATACACAGCTGATAGTCCTACTGAATAGACTGTTAGAATTTGTATTGAAAACCATTTCAGGGGACTACCTATTGAAGCTCATCAAGAGAATGCCAAGAGTGTGCAAAGCAGTAATCAAAGCAAAAGGTGGCTACTTTGAAGAACCTAGAATATGACATATTTTCAGTTGTTTCACACTTGTTTGTTATGTATATAATTCCACATGTGTTAATTCATAGTTTTGATGCCTTCATAGTCATGAAAATAAAGAAAACTCTTTGAATGAGAAGGTGTGTCCAAACTTTTGGTCTGTACTGTATATATGGGCCTATAACTGCCCATGTATGCCCCAGGTTTATAATGAGTATATATGTGTATATAGATGCACCCCAAGTATCTATATATATATATACAGTACAGACCAAAAGTTTGGACACACCTTCTCATTCAAAGAGTTTTCTTTATTTTCATGACTATGAAGGCATCAAAACTATGAATTAACACATGTGGAATTATATACATAACAAACAAGTGTGAAACAACTGAAAATATGTCATATTCTAGGTTCTTCAAAGTAGCCACCTTTTGCTTTGATTACTGCTATCACACTCTTGGCATTCTCTTGATGAGCTTCAAGAGGTAGTCCCCTGAAATGGTCTTCCAACAGTCTTGAAGGAGTTCCCAGAGATGCTTAGCCCTTGTTGGCCCTTTTGCCTTCACTCTGCGGTCCAGCTCACCCCAAACCATCTTGATTGGGTTCAGGTCCGGTGACTGTGGAGGCCAGGTCATCTGGAGCAGCACCCCATCACTCTTCTTCATGGTCAAATAGCCCTTACTTTCAAAGTTTTCCCAATTTCTTGGCTGACCGACTGACCTTCATTTCTTAAAGTAATGATGGTCACTCGTTTTTCTTTACTTAGCTGCTTTTTTCTTGCCATAATACAAATTCTAACAGTCTATTCAGTAGGACTATCAGCTGTGTATCCACCTGACTTCTCCTCAACGCAACTGATGGTCCCAACCCCATTTATAAGGCAAGAAATCCCACTTATTAAACCTGACAGGGCACGCCTGTGAAGTGAAAACCATTTCAGGGGACTACCTCTTGAAGCTCATCAAGAGAATGCCAAGAGTGTGCAAAGCAGTAATCAAAGCAAAAGGTGGCTACTTTGAAGAACCTAGAATATGACATATTTTCAGTTGTTTCACACTTGTTTGTTATGTATATAATTCCACATGTGTTAATTCATAGTTTTGATGCCTTCAGTGTGAATCTACAATTTTCATAGTCATGAAAATAAAGAAAACTCTTTGAATGAGAAGGTGTGTCCAAACTTTTAGTCTGTACTGTATATGGCGGGAACATTTATTTTAGGTTTTTCTCTGAACTGATAGTTCGTTCAGAATTGATTTTAATATCATTATTAATGTTTTAAAAAGTATTTATAGAAAAGTGAGTGGATAAATAGGCTTAGGCTCCTTTCACACGGGCGAGAATTCCGTGTGCGTGCAATGCGTGAGGTGAACGCATTGCACCCGCACTGAATCCGGACCCATTCACTTTAATGGGGCTGTTCAGATGAGCGGTGATTTTCACGCATCACTTGTGCGTTGTGTGAAAATCGCAGCATGTTCTATATTCTGCGTTTTTCACGCAACGCAGGCCCCATAGAAATGAATGGGGAATCGTGAAAATCGCAAGCAAGTGCGGATGCAATGCGATTTTCACGAATGGTTGCTAGGAGGTGATGTAAGTAAATTGATAAAAGTCAATTTACTGTATTATTGTCCCTTATAATATGGTTATAAGGGAAAATAATAGCATTCTTAATACAGAATGCTTACTAAAATGTGACTTGAGGGGTTAAAAAAAATACAAAATTAACTCACCTCATCCACTTGTTCGCGCAGCCGGCATCGTCTTCTTTCTTCTTCTTTCAGGTCCTGCTGAATGAAGATAGAGGGAAGTCAGTGAAGAAGTCCGGGTTCGGGTCTGGGTACCGCTTTCAGTTTTTTATCACGCGCATGCAAAACGCTTTGCACCCGCGCGATAAAAACTGAACAATGGAACCCAATCGCAGTCAAAACTGACTGCAATTGCATGCCTACTCGTGCGGGTTTCCCGCAATGCACATGCGACGCATACGGACAAATCTGGGACGCCCGTGTGAAAGAGGCCTTAGAAAGTGATTACAGGTTTCCTTTAATGTAGGGGCATCAGGTACTTATGCACCCGGTCAGAGGTGGCAGGTGCCCTCCTGAATTCAACTGTATTTACATCCTCAGGCCAATAAAGCAGTTTCATACTGTGGTGCTGGCGGTAGTATTTTGTGCCGCACTGTGGTGTCCCCACCTGCTTCTCTAGTTCCTGCCTACATGTGTTGCCCCGTCTTCTGTCAATTTGGATACACATACAACATGGGGCCACTTGTAGTTTTTTTTTTCTATTCCAGGGCCACTTTCAGTTCCCAGTCCACCCCTGGTTGGACCCCCACCGTTCTGATATTGATAATGTATCCTGAAGGGAGGTCATCAGTATCTAGGACTTGGACAACCCTTTTAAGTAAAAGATGGAGCAGTCAGCTAAAAAATAGTAGCGCCTTGCTTGCTTGCTTTCATCTGCCAACATTATCACTGCTATATTTTAACACTGAAAATAATTTCCGCTCCTTTCCCTTAGGCGACCTTGTCACCAACTCCTGGCAGACGTATTAAACGCTGTTTGGAACAGCTTGTTTATTTTGGTGGATTTTTCTAAGCTAAGCCTATTATTGTTGTGTTATTTCATTATTGTCTAGACTGAGGTATCAGGGTACTTTCACACTAGCGTCGCTGGATTCCGGCAGGCAGTTCCGTCGCCGGCAATCTGTATGCAAACGGACACCATTTGTAGATCCGTCTGACAAATGTATTGCAATACCGGATCCGTCTCTCCAGTTGTCATCCGGAAAAATGGATCCGGTATTTATCTTTTTAACATTTTTAAAGGTCCGCGCATGCTGCGGTATTTTCTTTGTCCAAAAACCGTACAGTGACTGAACTGAAGACATCCTGATGCATCCTGAACGGAACGCTCTCCATTCAGAATGCATGGGGATAAAACTGATCAGTTTTATTCCGGTATTGAGCCCCTGTGACGGAACTCAATACCGGAAAAGAAAAACGCTAGTGTGAAAGTACCCTAAAAAGATACATATTCTAACCGTGCCCGGTCTCCCTGTGCCATCTATCCGCTCTACCACACTTTTGCAGTGTATATCCATAGGGGAAGAATAAGTCAATATAATCATGAACACCTACCCAATATCATCTATCCGCTCTGTCAGAATTCCATGGCGCCTCGAAGGCATCACCCCAGCAGACATGCAATGACTGGTGTCTAATACTTCTAAAAAAAAAAAAAGAAGGAATTTAGAGCATAAAACATTTCACGGAGGCAATCTCTGTAATACGCTATAAAAGACTTGGCTGGGATTCAAAGAAGGCATTAAGAAGATACACTTCATCTATACTTCAGTCGGGGCGAATGCTGGAAAGTGTCCAAGACTAGGAGCTCGGGGTAATAACAATCACGATCAGAAGATCGTCACATTGCTAGCGAGGAGCAAGGTTAATTATTCTCTAGAAATAAACAATGCAAAGGCGAAAAATACTCAAAATATCCAAAATCTCGCAGAGGATTTTAATATCGTCAATGTTTTATTACTTTTCCCTTTCTCTCCTCCTATCCTGGATATCTACTGTAGTTGTAAATTATGAGATGGCATCCTTTTCATCTGAGTAGCTTGCAGTAAAATCCATTATCTTCCTTTTGTTTGAATTCAGTTCACATCAGCTTCTCATAGACTATAAAGAGGTTCAATCTGTTCCAGAACAGTAATCACAATCCATTAAACTCTGTTCCCTGTAGCCTTTGTTCCCAGTTACATGTGATACTGTAATTCTGAACGAGCAGGCAAGAAGCGGTAGGGATATAGGAAACCCAGGGATGTGTGCCTATGGGCCAGGCGTCGTGTGCCTGATGCCTTTAATAGCGTAAGGCGCGATCCCTATTGATTGCATAAAGACGGAGGCTGCGGATATCGGCACCATCTTTGTGAAATATAGAAAGTGCAGGTTAGCACGCTCTGTGTAATTATGGGATCTATAAAAGAAGGATATGAAAATGGCTGTTGTATATATTATAAGGCCGCGGTCAGGTGTGTTGAAGATTTTTGGCGCTGATCGCACACTGGAAATCCACAACACGGAATTTATTGAGGGCGTGTAGCAGGTTTTCTGAAAGGTTTATAGAGTACAAAGATATTCAGCAGCACTGGCGCTGGACTAACATAGAGCCTATCTTCCATCGATATGGAACCTACGGTATGTATTATTAAGGGCTCATCCACACAGCCGCGTTCTCGGTCCACATCCATTTTTTGCTGATCGGATGCACACACCTTCATCTTAATTCATCCGTAAGTCCGTTCCGTGGCTCTGCAAAAAAAAAAAAATAGAACATGTACTATTCTTGTTCATTTCTGTAGGAGTAAAAATTAAATGGCAGCATACACTTGGCTGGGATCCGTGTTTTGCAGATCTGTGATTTGCGGACCGCAAAACAGGGGCAAGTGCATAAGCCCTAATACTTGTATTCCCATGAAATAATTAGGGTACTTTCACACTAGCGTTAACGTTTTCCAGTATTGAGTTCCGTCATAGGGGCTCAGTACCGGAAAAAAACGCTTCCATTTTGTCCCCATTCATTGTCAATGGGGACAAAACTGAACAGAACAGAACTGAACGCTCCAAAATGCATTCCATTCAATTTAGTTGCGTTCCCAGACCGGAGAGCAAACCGCAACATGTTGTATTTTGCTTTCCGTCCTGGGAAAAACAGATCCGTCATGACCCCCAATGCAAATCAATGGGGAAGGATCCGTTTTCTCTGCCACAATAGAAAACGGATCCGTCCTCCATTGACTTTCAATATGGAGTTCAAAAAGGATCCATTTTGGCAATGTTAAAGATAATACAACCGGATGCAGATGGTTGTATTATCAGTAACGGAAGTGATTTTGCTGAACCCTGCCGGATCCAGCAAAAACGCTAGTGTGAAAGTAGCCTTAGGCCAAGTCTACACGACGACAAGTCGCGCGACAGATAGGGCACAACTACACTGCAACATTTGTCAACAATTTTTATAATGGCAGTCTATGGTGTCGCACTGCAACATGCGACATGCTGCGACTGCGACGCGTCAGTCTTAGAAAAATCCATCTCGAATGGATTTTCTGCGACTGTCGTGTTGCAGTCGCAGCATGTTGCATGTTGCAATGCGACACCATAGACTGCCATTATAAAAATGTCGTCGTGTAGACCTAGCCTTAGAATGCTGCATTGTGCTATTCTTTGGTTTTCCTCCTGAAAATGTATGAATGAATTGTTCAACTGTCACCTCTCCTGACATGTCTGTTTTAGCAACTACTTGCATTCCCCATGTAAAAATTCTGGAGCATTGATTCTTATGACTCCTTTATTATTCCTTCTAGAAGTTATGAATGAATTATTAGCAGTTTGCAGTGAAGGTCCAGATGGGTGTTACCAGTTGGGGGCGTGTCCCTGCACATCCTGGCATTATCCAATCTGCACTATCAGTTGCAGACTGTGCAAGGACACCCCCCCCCCCCCCCCCTAACTGGTAAAACCCAGATGCACCTTCATTGCAAACTTCCAGTAATTCATTTATAACTTCTAGTCTAGAACAGGGTTTCTCAACTCCGGTCCTCAGGACCCACCTACCGGTCAGGATTTGAGAATATCCCACATAATGAATACCTGTGGTAAGTCCTAATGCATGGACACTAATTATATCACATACTCAATACTAAGGAAATCCATACGCCCAGCTGCTCCCCGACTCCGAGAGCCCCAGTGAGGACGATGATGACCCCACTTTCCTGTTGTCATCCTCATTCTCCTCATCTAGTGATCATGATAAGCCCCCAAGGCGGCGGAGACGCCGCCAGGGGACCCCCATGCCAGGGACCCATTGGCCCACACTAGTATGAGCAACCCTGGGGCTCGTACTAGTTTTCCGGCTCACCAGAGAAGTCCACCTGAGCCCCCTACCGGTGAACTTGTCTGGTGTACCCCAGAGGATTTTGAGCCTGTGATTCCTGACTTTATTGACCAACCAGGAATCCAGATTCGCACAGTGGGCTTCACTGAATATGATTTTTTTCGTTTTTTTTCAGTGACCACTTTGTGAATCTGATGGTGGAAAAAACAAACTTGTTCGCCCAACAGTTTATTGCTCAACACCCGGGCTCCTTTTTGGCTAGGTCCGGTGGCTGGACTCCGGTCAGTGCAGCCGAGATAAGGACGTTTTGGGGCCTCGTGCTGCACATGGGCTTAGTCAAAAAACCCAGTGTCAGGCAGTACTGAAGTGGGGATGTCCTCTACCAGACCCCAGTTTACTGTATGGCCATGACACATTGCCGTTTTGTGGCCATTTGGAAATACCTGCATTATGCAGATAATGCAGCATGTCCCCCTCGATCACGGTCATCGATCACTTCGGGGCCAAATGTTTGGAGGCCTATGTACCTGGAAGGGAGGTTGCTGTTGACGAGTCTCTCGTTGCTTTTAAGGGGAGATTCAGTTTCCGCCAGTACATTCCCACTAAGCGGGCGAGGTATGGCGTGAAGCTGTAGAAACTTTGTAAGAGTACCTCAGGGTACACTTACAAGTTTTGTGTGTACGAGGGGCGAGATTCCCGTATTGAACCCCCAGAATGTCCACCCACTCTGAGTGTTAGTAGGAAACTTGTGTGGGACCTTATGCACCCCCTGCTAGATAAGGGTTACCACCTGTACGTGGATAACTTTTATACTAGTATCACCTTGTTCCAGTCCCTCGCCGCCAGATCTACGTCTGCTTGGGGGACCGTGTGGAAAAGTCAACGAGGCCTCCCTACGCACCCCCTCCAGGTACCTATCCCCAGGGGTGAGATCCGTGCCCTTACCAGTGGAAATCTGTTGCTGGTCAGATATAAGGACAAGAGGGATGTCCTTGTACTGTCCACAATTCACGGTAACGGCATCACCCCTGTCCCTGTGCGAGGTACCGCGGCACCGGTCCTCAAGCCTGATTGTATCGTGGACTACAATCGGTATATGGGAGGAGTTGATCTCTCTGATCAAGTCCTCAAGTCATATAACACCATGCGCAAAACCCGGGCATGGTACAAAAAAGTTGCGGTCTACTTGGTGCAGGTTGCCTTGTACAACTCTTTTGTGCTGTGCCGGAGCGCTGGCAACACAGGGAAATTCCTGCAGTTCTATGAGGCAGTCCTCAAGGAGCTGATCTTTTCTGACTGGATAAGAGCAGGCCAGAGTACCTTGGGATCGTCCCTGGCCAACACTTTCCAGGTGTGGTACCCTATACTGGAAAGAAGCGACGGTCCCCAAAGAAGTGCAGAGTGTGTAACAGGAGGGGGATAAGGAAAGACACCACCACTCAGTGTGACACATGCCCCGATCATCCAGGCCTCTGCATTAACCACACATCCATGGAGTACTAAATTTATTGTCACGGCGGACAGGATATCAAATACATAGAAAAACAAACAAACAGGTTTCTAGGCGAGAAGCTAGGGATCAAGGTCACCTCCTGATAAATCCCTACCAGCTCTCCCTATACTGCTATGCCCACATTCAGACCCTTAAGGTGGGAATAATGTGCCCTCGTGCCTGGGCTAAAAATAAAATAGAATCCCTGAGATGGTGAAAGGGGAATAGAGGCAGCATGTTCCCTCAGAACCTGGAGGGGCAGGCGTCTCTCTAACAGCCTAGAAAGCAAACCACAAGAGAACAGAAAAAACACTTATCTTTTCTGAGCAGGAAAAGCCAATCCTTCCTTCCTTACTTCCACAGAGCCTGACAGAAACTATAACCCAAAAGGAACACTGGGAGTGGGTGTGATTTAAACTGAAACCAACGACCCCACCCAGTGCACCTGAAGGAAGGTGGATCTAGCTCGACACCAAAACAAAACAAAAGACTAGACACGTGCTGCTAATCTAGCAGACCTCCGCACATAGCCTGAGCAGGGCATGGCATTTATAATCCCCTTCCCCCATTTTAATTTATTTGTCCACAGTCTTTCAAATTTTAAACCCCAAAATTCTCTCTCCAAAATCCCAATGGCTCATGTCACATTTAGGAAGCCCCCATGGTTCCAGAACAGCAAGAAACCCCCACATGGCACACCATTTAGGAAACTAGACCCCTTGTTATGTACCTTGAGGGGTCTCGTTTCCTAAATGGTGTGCCATGTGGTGGTTTCTTGCTGTTCTGGCACCATGGGGGCTTCCTAAATGTGACATGCCCCCCAAAAAACATTTCAGCTAAATTCTCTGTCCAAAATCCCAATGGTGCTCCTTCTCTTCTGAGCCGTATAGTTCACCCACAGATCACTCTACATCCACATATTATAAGGTATTTTCTGACTCGGGAGAAATTGGGCTACAAATTTTGTGGCGCTTTTTCTCCTTTTAGCACTTGTAAAAATGAAATAAAAGGGGCTACAAGAACATGTTAGTGTAAAAAAAGGAGATTTAAAATTTTCTCCTCCACTTTGCAGCTATTCCTGCAAGACACTTAAAGGGTTAACAAACTTTCTGAATGTCATTTTGAATACTTTGAGGGGTGCAGTTTTCATAATGGGGTCATTTATGGAGGATTTCTAACATAAAGACCCTCAAATTCACTTCAAAACTGAACTGGTCCCTGAAAAAAAATCTGATTTCGAAATTTTCATGAAAAATTGGAAAATTGCGCCTCAATTTTTAAGCCCTCTAACATGTCAACTTCATGATGCCAACATAAAGTAGACATATTGAATATGCGAATCAATATATAACTTATTTGGCATGTCCATTTTCTTACAAGCAGGAAGTTTCAAAGTTAGAAAAATGCAAAATTTTCCAATTTTTCATGAAATTTTCCAATTTTTCACAAAGAAATTAGGTAAGTATCGGCGAAAATTTACCACTAACATAAAGTAGAATATGTCATGAAAAAACATTCTCGGAATCAGTATGATAGGTAAAAGCATCCCAGAGTTATTAATGCACAAAGTGACACTGGTCAGATTTGCAAAAAATGGCCTGGTCCAGGTGGTCCTTAAGGTGAAAATGAGCCTGGTCCTCAAGGGGTTAACCTTTAGCCGGCCCCTCCCCTCCCGGCCTCTGGGTGGGGTACACCCCCCTCTGCTGGACTGGCAGAAAATGACCCACAAAACCCTTTAGGGTTCATAGCTCCAGACCAGGAGGTCACAGGGAGATGTTTCTGGGACCAATGGATCCGCCTGGGTTCCGGCTACCAGTAGAGTCCAAGCATGGTACCGTTATTTGGTTTCTGTGGGGAGATATGTATATCTCCCTTCCTTGGCCTCCCAGCACCACACTAAGACCACGGGCCTGTTCATCCTGGCCACAGGGACACAAATATGTATCCAGTTTGTGTCTGTGATGGCCGGGCGATTCATAATTCCTTATAAATCGCCAGTTCCATGCTGTCTGCTAGATTTGATTGAACTGGGGAATGGACTAGACCTCATGCTGAGAGATTCTTCCTGTCACTGACTGGATGGAAGTGTGAAAAGTTGTAAACACTGGTGGACTGCTAGAGGTTCTCTGCCATCTGCTGGCTTTGAAGCAGGGCCCCCTTGTGGAGCTCACTACCTCTGCTATCTGACAGCCGATGGCTGGTGTGGGGACATGGCTGACATAAAATATTAATCCATATTCCTGACACCCCTGTGCTCAGTAGGTCTCACAGTTTAATTTGAAGCATGTGTTCACGACTAGGGTCAATTTCAAACGACATTAAAAGGGTTTTCAGAGATTTTGAAACTGATGACCTATCCGTTTGCGTTCCGCCCTTTGTTAAAAATGCTGCAAAACGGACAAGAATAGGTCGTGTTCTTTTTTTTTTGCAGGATTGCTGGACAGACACACAGATGCAGACAGTATACGGTGTGCATTATTCTCTGCTTGTATCCAGGGGTTATGACTAGGGATGTCCCGATACCGATACCAGTATCGGTATCGGGACCGATACCGGACATTTGCACGAGTACTTGTACTCATGCAAATGTCCCCGATACCACTGCCGATACCTGTGCGCCGCTTCTAAATGTGTCTGTGTCCGTCCACGGCCTGCCCCTGCATCTCGCACAGCAAAAACAGCTTCTTCTTGCTCCCAGTCTCTGCCCCTCGCCCTGATTACCAGCGGCCTCCGCTGTCCCCGACTCCTCGTATGTTTAAGACTCCGCCCACAGCCATCCGACGTGACCAGTTCTGCATGTGGTGTTAGGAGGTTGTCTGGAAAGAGACTTTTCCCGCGGCTGCTCTGTTTCACACTTTCCGCAGTGGCCGCCACCGTCCCCAGCTCCTCCCCCCATGTTCCCGATGACTCCACCCACAGACATCTGATCTCCGAATCGGAGCACAGGAGCAAGCCAGCCACGGGAAAAGCCTCTCCAGAGGGCTCCTACACCCTCCGGCCTCCTCAAACAGAGTTCGCCTGCCAGTAAATTTAAAAGTTATAGGAACCGACCCTAGTAAGTGTATAAAGCTTAGTTAGAAGATTATAACCAGCCCAAGTGGTCACAGACAGAAAGATATAAAGGTGTTGTGTCTGTCTTCTATGGCCCTGGTCCTTCCCTTCCTGCCTGCAAGCTGCACATTGATATCTAAAAGCAGGCATTAGGGCAAGAAGAAATATACATTACTGTATGATGGCCACAAGACTATTATACTGAGGAGGGGGGGCTTCAAAAATTGTTGTCCTGACTCCTTACAGTATAACGTCTCCTTGTGGCTCCCATACAGTCTCCATGTGGCTGCCCCCATATAGTATAACGTCTCCTTGTCGCTGCCCCCATACAGTATAACGTCTCCTTGTGGCCGGCCCCATACAGTATAACGTCTCCTTGTGGCCGCCCCATACAGTATAACGTCTCCTTGTCGCTGCCCCCATACAGTATAACGTCTCCTTGTGGCTGCCCCCATACAGTAAAACGTCTCCTTGTCGCTGCCCCCATACAGTATAACATCTCCTTGTGGCCCCCATACAGTATAACGTCTCCTTGTGGCTGCCCCCATACAGTATAACGTCTCCTTGTGGCTGCCCCCATACAGTATAACATCTCCTTGTGGCCCCCATACAGTATAATGTCTCTTTGTGGCCCCCATACAGTATAATGTCTCTTTGTGGCCCCCATTCAGTGTAATGTCTCCTAACTCTCCTTGGAACCTCAAGTGTTTTTTTTAATTCATGTTGCCAATGACTTTGCCCACAGACATCTGATCTCCGAATCGGAGCACAGGAGCAAGCCAGCCACGGGAAAAGCCTCTCCAGAGTCCAGACACCCTCCTCACACAGAGTTTGCCTGCCAGGAGTTTCCAAAAGTAGAGGAACCGACCCTAGTAAATAGTAATAAAGCTTAGGAGAAATTCAGTAAAAAGAGAATATAAAATAAGGTGGAGGGGGGAGGAAATGGGCATATAACAGTGTTTCCCAACCAGTGTGCCTCCAGCAGTTGCAAAACTACACCAACTTTGGCTGTAATGGCGCAAAAGTATCTTTCAGCCCCATGCAGTAGTATGGAAAGTGAAAGACTGTTCAGCTCAGTGTCTCACGTTCTGACCGAAGGCAGAAACAGACTTCTAGCTGACCATGCAGAAATGCTTCTGTTCCTTAAAAAAAACCTTCCACTTATATTACATAAATAGTTGATACACTGCCTCTTGTACTTAAACAATGTTATAGTTCTGTTTTTGGGCCTTTTGGTTGGTCAGTGGTCACAAAATACATGTGTATGTATTTTATTGTTAAAATTGGTATCGGTAATTGGTATCCGTGAGTACTTAAATAAAAGTATCGGTACTCGTACTCAGTCTTAAAAAAATGATATCGGGACATCCCTAGTTATGACCACCCTGCAATTCTACAGTGGTGGTCGTGCTTGTGCACTATAGGAAAATGCATCGACCGATGTGCACTCCCACGGTCAGAGCTACCAGAGAGGTTGGTGCATTTTCCTATAATGTGCAAGCACGGCCACCAATGCTGGATTACAGGGTGGTCATAACCCCTGGATATAAGCAATGTATAATGTGATGGAAAAATGCATCAAGCCAGCAAAGGAAGCAATATGGATAATAAGAATACATTAGAAAGTGTCTTGTATTAACTTTCTATACATAATAAATCCCATTCACTGAAGTGAGACAACCCCTTTAAGGCCTAATTTGCATATAAAAAAAAAATAATATTTATCTTTGATCCACAGCTCCATTTCCTTTACATCAGTCCCATAGAAGTGAATAGAGTGGAGGATTGACATGTGTACTACCTATGCCTTCAGATAGGGGCCCCGCGTTCGGACCCCCATAATCCGATATTTATCACCTATCTCTTTACACCAACTATTGGTTTTGGTATTTTGTCATGTTGTCACATTGTAGTACTGTTTTTGGGATAACCTCTTTAGCCATCCCAAAGGTTTACCTGGATCTGAAAACTTGCTTTGTGTAATTATAATTTTTTTTATTACTAAACACAATACGTTATCTTCCGATATTTTTCCTCATTATCTATCCTTGTACAGTCCTGATCAAAAGTTTAAGACCACTTGAAAAATGGCAAAAAATCATATTTAGCATGGCTGGATCTTAACAAGGTTCCAAGTAGAGCTTCAACATGCAACAAGAAGAAATGGGAGTGAGACCAAACATTTTTTGAGCATTCAATTTAATGAAAACAACGAATAAACTGAAACAGGCTGTTTTTCAGCTGATCAAAAGTTTAAGACCACATGCCTTTAAAAGGCCAAATCTGTGCAAAGATGTGGATTCATTGTCATTTTCTGTCAGGTAGTCACACGTTGTGATGGCAAAGGCAAAAAAAACGCTCCCTTTTTGAACGTGGTCGGGTTGTTGAACTGCATAAGCAGGGTCTCTCACAGCGCGCCATCGCTGCTGAGGTGGGACGCAGTAAGACAGGCATTTGGAATTTATTTACTGATCCTGAGGGTTATGGAACAAAAAAGTCAAGTGAAAGACCCAAAAAAATTTCACCAGCACTGAGCCGGAGGATCCAATTGGCTGTCCGTCCAGACACTGGACGATCCTCAACCAAATTAAGGCCCTACTGGTGCTGACTGCAGCCCCATAACCATCAGACAGCATCTGAGACGGAAGGGCTTCAAAAACAAAAAAAGTCTTCAAAGACCTCCTCTCCTTGGACGCCACAGAACTGCTCATTTGGACTTTGCAAGAGAGCACCAAACATGGGACATTCAAAAGGTGGAAGAAAGTTTTATTCTCTGATGAGAAATAATTTCACCTTGATGATCCTGATGGTTTCCAACGTTACTGGCATGACAAGCAGATCCCACCTAAGATGTTTTCTACGCGCCACAGTAGAGGGGGCGCCATAATGGTCTGGGGTGCTTTTCCTTCAGTGGAACAATGGAGCTTCAGGAAGTGCAGGGGCGTCAAACGGCCGCTGGCTATGTCCAGATGTTGCAGAGAGCATTCCTCATGACTGAGGGCCCTCGTCTGTGTGGTAACGACTGGGTTTTTCAACACGACAACGCTACAGTACACAATGCCCGCAGGACAAGGGACTTCTTCCAGGAGAATAACATCACTCTTTTGGCCCATCCTGCGTGTTCCCCTGATCTAAATCCAATTGAGAACGTTTGGGGATGGATGGCAAGGGAAGTTTACAAAAATGGACAACAGTTCCAGACAGTAGATGGCCTTCGTGCGGCCGTCTTCACCACTTGGAGAAATGTTCCCATTCAACTCATAGAAACGCTTGCATCAAGCATGCCGAAACGAATTTTTGAAGTGATAAACAATACCGGCGGAGCTACTCATTACTGAGTTCATATTTGGAAGTTGGATTTCTGTTTTGGGGGGGTTTAGTTTTTTTTGGAGGTGTGGTCCTAAACTTTTGATCAGCTGAAAAACAGCCTGTTTCAGTTTATTTGTTGTTTTCATTAAATTGAATGCTCAAAAAATGTTTTGTCTCACTACCATTTCTTCTTGTTGCATGTTGAAGCTCTACTTGGAACCTTGTTAAGATCCAGCCATGCTAAATATGATTTTTTGCCATTTTTCAAGTGGTCTTAAACTATTGATCAGGACTGTATTAGAATATGACTTACCCTTTATGTTACTTAAGATTTCTTAGATTGAAAGCACATATGCAGCATTACTTATACACATTACGCTACATGCACACGAACGTTGTTTGTTTCCGTGCCCACTCAGTTTTTTTTGCGGATGGAGACCCATTAATTACAATGGGTCCACAAAAAATGCGGACAGCACACAGTGTACTATCCGCATCCGTATGTCCGTTCCGTAGCCCCGCATAAAAAATAGAACATGTCCTATTCTTGTCCGTTTTAGGCATGGTTACAATGGATCCGCAAAAAAACAAACTGATGGCATGCGGATGTCATCCGTTTTTTTTTGCGGATCCGCAGTTCGCGGACCGCAAAACGCATACGGTCGTGTGCATGTAGCCTTAACAACATCATTTATTACAAGTCAATATTTGTTTATGGGCTCCTGTATATGGCTGTTTTACGGATCTGTATTGGTCGCCTCTATATTACGGTGCCCATAGACTGCTATAGGCCCATACTGTTGGTGTCCATTGTGTGACAGATCTGGCACTGCCATTAGAATGAAAACCTTGACAGTGTTGTGAACTGAGCCTTAGGCCTCTTTCACAAGGGCGAGTTTTCCACGCGGGTGCAATGCGTGAGGTGAACGCATTGCACCTGCACTGAATCCGGACCAATTCATTTCTATGGGGCTGTGCACATGAGCGGTGATTTTCATGCATCACTTGTGCGTTGCGTGAAAATCGCAGCATGCTCTATATTGTGCGTTTTTCTTGAAAAGCAGGCCCCATAGAAGTGAATGGGGCTGCGTGAAAATCGCAAGCATTCGCAAGCAAGTGCGGATGCGGTGCGATTTTCACACATGGTTGCTAAGGAGACGATCGAGATGGGGACCCGATCATTATTATTTTCCCTTATAACATGGTTATAAGGGAAGATAATAGAATTCTTAATACAGAATGCTAAGTAAATTAGGGATGGAGGGGTTAAAAAATAATAAACAAATTTAACTCACCCCATCCACATGGTCGCGTAGCGGATCTCCTCTTCTTTCTTCAGGACCTGGGGTAAAGGACCTTTGATGACGTCACTGGGCTCATCACATAGTCCATCACATGATCCATCACATGGTCAATCAAAGGTCATCAAGTGATGTCATCAAAGGTCCTTTACCCAGCTCCTGAAGAAAGAAGAGGAGATCCGCTACGCGACCAAGTAGATGGGGTGAGTTAAATTTGTTTATTATTTTTAACCCCTCAATGGACATTTTACTAAGCATTCTGTATTAAGAATACTATTGTTTTCCCTTATAACCATGTTATAAGGGAAAATAAAATCTACAGAACACCTAACCCAAACCCAAACTTCTGTGAAGAAGTCCGGGTTCGGGTCTGGGTACCAAACATGACGATTTTTCTCACGCGCGTGCAAAACGCATTAAAACACTTTGCACTCGCGCTGAAAAATTGTGCATTTTCCCGCAACGCCCCCGCATCCTATCCGGCCCTCACACGTGACGCCCGTGTGAAAGAGGCCTTACTCATGTGGTTTTCATCCCTTTCACATTGCAGCAACCACGGGTGAGACATCGGCCAGGGGGTCCCTTTGAGATGTTATCAGTGCTTAAAAGTTTGTTGTGACGCAAGTTGCATTTCAGCAACGAGGGACTTTGTCCCCCTAAGTAGATGGTGTTGGTGGTACCCAGGTGTAGGAATGCCAGAATAGTGTATGGGTTGCCTATAATGTCCCTTTAGATGTTGTCGCTGTGCATGTGTCACGGTGCTCCTACCTGGATATCCTGGAACCCCAGGCGTTGTCATCGGAAGCAGTGCAAACTAAGGTAAATTGTTGATGAAGAGATTATGAAAGAAATGGAGTCCAGACTTAAATCAACGTTGGAAACAGCTTTACTTGAATTAACTTGCATCACAGGAACAATCTTCCAAACTTTATCTTGGTCAGCAGCAAGCTTTGGCATTAGTTTTGGCAGGCAAACACATTCAGCTCTGCTACATCTGTAATTTTTTCTAGCTCTGCTGTGCTGATAGGATTAAATAGAAACTTTTCCTTTCTGCTGTACTTAGCTTTCTGTAGTCTGACTCTTTGTCTTTTATCTTTGTCCAGGGAACCTTTCCTCCTGGCTTCCGAAGAGCTTGACTTTTATCTCTTATAGCAGTAGAGCTGATGATGCTCCATGGGCCTGGGCAGGCCCGTCCAACAGGGACTGCTGCACAACTTCCTTCTTCCAGAGGGTAGACTGGACTGACTTCTAACTAACTACGGTAAACTTCTCCCTCTCTAGAGAGGGCCAGAATGGAAAGCAGGTTCCATTCCAGGCAAACTAGCTCTGCCAATACCGCCGCCATCTGCTGCTGGTGAACCAGGCACATTACATGTTAACAGTACATTACAGGGAAAAGAATATGCATATGATACAGGACCTGGAGATCAATACATAAGATGACATTGGGTCAACCATAGAAGATAGTAGGGGGCACAAACAGGTGGTAATACCACTCTGGGGTATTACAACAAAAAAAAAAATTTTTTTTATTAACATGCTAGGATGCCTAAAAAGGTGTAATATGTAGTTAAAGAAACCTGTCACATTGAACATGGTGTCTGAGCTGAAGGCAGCATCGTATAGAGCAGGAGAAGCTGAGCAGATTGATATATAGTTTTGTGGGAAAAGATTCAGTAAAACTTGTATTTCATGCATTCAAGTTCCTGCTCATTTTGGGCTTTGAAGTCCGGGAGGCAGTCCTATCAGTGATAGTTGTATAATTGTATGTTCTCCCCGTGTTTGTGTGGGTTTCCTCCAGGTTCTCCAGTTTTCTCCTACACTCCAAAGACATACTGATAGGGACCTTAGATTGTGAGCCCCATTGGTGACAACTTGATGCTAATGTCTGTAAAGCGCTGCGGAATATGTCAGCGCTATATAAGTGCATAAAATAAATAAGTAAATAAATATAATGGTGGGGAATGTCGCAACATACTGCCACGTTGGGGTAATTATATAACTTGGGCAGGATGTGATGGACGATACAATGGCAGATGAGCCGCACTGGAGGTAGGTAAAGCGCAGTGTGAATATACACTAAGTATATTACACTATATGTTATACTGCACTGGGATAAATGTATTGCTTTGAACATATGTGTGTTGTAAGCATCACTGAGGTTCTGCAGGTATGGCGCCACCTATTGGTCAACTGTATTTTTACTGTTGGCCAATATACAGTCCTGATCAAAAGTTTAAGACCACTTGAAAAATGGCAAAAAAAATCATATTTAGCATGGCTGGATCTTAACAAGGTTTCAAGATTCCAAGTAGAGCTTCAACATGCAACAAAAAGAAATGGGAGTGAGATAAAACATTTTTTGAGCATTCAATTTAATGAAAACAATGAATAAACTGAAACAGGCTGATTTTCAGCTGATCAAAAGTTTAGGACCACACCTCCAAAAAAAAACTAAACCCCCCAAAACAGAAATCCAAGTTCCAAACATGAACTCAGTAATGAGTAGCTCCGCCGTTATTGTTTATCACTTCGAAAAAAAAATTCGGCATGCTTGATGCAAGCGTTTCCATGAGGTGAGTGGGAACATTTCTCCAAGTGGTGAAGACGGCCGCACGAAGGCCATCTACTGTCTGGAACGGTTGTCTATTTTTGTAAACTTCCCTTGCCATCCATCCCCAAAGGTTCTCAATTGGATTTAGATCAGGGGAACACGCAGGATGGGCCAAAAGAGTGATGTTATTCTCCTGGAAGAAGGCCCTTGTCCTGCGGGCATTGTGTACTGTAGCGTTGTCGTGTTGAAAAACCCAGTCGTTACCACACAGACGAGGGCCCTCAGTCATGAGGAAAGCTCTCTACAACATCTGGACCTAGCCAGCGGCCGTTTGACGCCCCTGCACTTCCTGAAGCTCCATTGTTCCACTGAAGGAAAAAGCACCCCAGACCATTATGGCGCCCCCTCCACTGTGGAGCGTAGAAAACATCTCAGGTGGCATCTGCTTGTCATGCCAGTAACGTTGGAAACCATCAGAATCATTAAGGTGAAATTTTTTCTCATCAGAGAATAAAACTTTCTTCCACCTTTGAATGTCCCATGTTTGGTGCTCTCTTGCAAAGTCCAAACGAGCAGTTCTGTGACGTTCAAGGAGACGAGGTCTTTGAAGACGTTTTTTGTTTTTCAAGCCCTTTCCGTCTCAGATGCCGTCTGATGGTTATGGGGCTGCAGTCAGCACCAGTAAGGGCCTTAATTTGGGTCGAGGATCGTCCAGTGTCTTGACGGACAGCCAATTGGATCCTCTGGCTCAGTGCTGATGAATTTTTTTTGGGTCTTCCACTTGACTTTTTTGTTCCATAACCCTCAGGATCATTTAAGAAATTCCAAATGACTGTCTTAATGCGTCCCACCTCAGCAGCGAGGGAGAGTTTTCTTGCCTTTGCCATCACAACGTGTGACTACCTGACAGAAAATGACAATGAATCCACATCTTTGCACAGATTTGGCCTTTTAAAGGCATGTGGTCCTAAAGTTTGGATCAGCTGAAAAACAGCCTGTTTCAGTTTAATTGTTATTTTCAATTAATTGAATGCTCAAAAAATGTTTTGTCTCACTCTCATTTCTTCTTGTTGCATGTTGAAGCTCTACTTGGAACCTTGTTAAGATCCAACAATGTAAAATATGATTTTTTGCTATTTTTCAAGTGGTCTTAAAGGGTTTCTATCACTTTGTTTCACCTATTTAGCTTTCAGACACTAGCGATCCGCTAGTGTCTGCTTTATCTAACCATCCTAATATAAGAGCTTATTGTCCTGCCGTTTAGCTAAAAAAATAACTTATATAGATATGCAAATGAGCCTCTAGGTGCTATGGGGGCGTGATTAGCACCTAGAGGCTCCGTCTACCTTAACAAACTGCCGCCGCCCAGCGCGTCCCTCCAGCCCGCCCATGTCCAGCTGAAGCGATCCTCTCCGTGCGCGTTTCTGTTCTGCGCATGCGCAGTGAATGTCTGATGCTTCCCTGCTCAGACATCTCCACTGCGCCTGTTCCTCGGAGCACTATGACGTCATCGGCGCAGGCGCAGTGGAGATGTCTGAGCAGGGAAGCGATCAGACATTCACTGCGCATGCGCCGAATACGAGGAGCATCGCATTCCGGAGGAGATGGGCGGGCTGGAGGGACGCGCTGGGCGGCGGCAGTTTGTTAAGGTAGACGGAGCCTCTAGGTGCTAATCACGCCCCCATAGCACCTAGAGGCTCATTTGCATATCTATATAAGTTATTTTTTTAGGGAAACGGCAGGACAATAAGCTCTTATATTAGGATGGTTAGATAAAGCAGACACTAGCGGATCGCTAGTGTCTGAAAGCTAAATAGGTGAAACGAAGTGATAGAAACCCTTTAAACTTTTGATCAGGACCGTATGTAGGTGTACCTTTTGAAACATATGACTTGATTTGAATAAGGTCCTTTAGAGGTTTGTGCCACCATAAGAACGTATCTCCTATTAGTTGATAAGTATCTGATTAGTGGAGACCCCCAACGATCACAAGAATGAGTTACTGGAGTCCTCCAGGCAAATGGAGCTGTGGTCATGCATGTGTGCTTCTGCACCGTTCAACTCTATGGGATTGCCGAAGAAAAGCAGAGGAGAATGCTCATCTATCTCCTGCAGTCCCATAGGGTTGTCCACCTGATAAATACCGCCATCTTAGAGTGGGGAGCCACATATGTTACTGGGGGCCAAAACCACTCTCTCTGTAAGGTCTTAATTTGGCCCTTTTTACATTAGTATTCACTCTTCAGACTAGGGACACAGATACTTTTAAAGTCATAGCAGAATTTATCATTTCAACACTCGGCATTTCATTTATTCATGACCTTGTGTACAGCCAATATTTTAGTTGAAATTCGCATTTACCATATAAAAACTGTAGTATCCAGAACACGGTTATAACAAGACAGATTTTCAGCAGGCTTCTCTCCTACATATATCACTGGTAACAAGCGAAGTCTACCAACGTCATGTCACTGTCTCCGGGGATTGACTGCTTTTCTTCTTGTCGGTGAACCTTTACGACTGATGATTCACGCACAAACACATAAAAAAAAAGAATATATCTGTCAAGTCATTCAAATTTAGCTTTAAGTGTGTTTCCAAAAAAACTGTAAACCCACTTGTTAGGCTGGGTTCGTATCACGTTTTTCCTGTCCGTTCAACGTATACAGTGTCATCCGTTCCCCATAGAGTTCCATTGTAAAAAAATGTACCCTTTTTTTTTTTTATTGGACTCTGCAGGATACATAAATGTGGTGTGCTACTTTTTTGTATCCTTTTTTTCCTAGCATGTATGTCAAAGCGAGGCATAAAGCGTGATGTGAACCCACCCTTAGGCCTGGTTCACACTTGAGCATTTTACAGCGCGTTCCTACGCGCTGTAAAACGCTCAACAGGCGAAAAGCCATGTTTCCCTATGGGCATGGTTCTCACTGCGCGTTTTACAGCGCATACGCGCTGTAAAACGCCCTACGCCCAAAGAAGTACAGAAGCTTCTTTGGGGCATATTGTTGCGCGTAACACCTCTGTTTTTCACCTATTTCCAAAAACGCGCTGTGAAAACGTCCGACAAAAACATGCGTAAAACGCGTGGCTCAAATACGCTCAAGTGTGAACCAGGCCTTAGACATCTCTTGTCTTAAAGGTTATGAGCACCTTTAATCTCCCAACAGGTCTGAGTCTTTTTTCTCCTTAAGATACCGGTAAGTGGTGTCAGGTCTGTCTGAATGCCATTTATCACTCCTTTAAAGTCTCACTGATGCTTGGCCAGGCTATGTTTATGACTAAAATACCTTTCTTTTCTTGGTCACTTATAAGTTTTCTTTACTTCTCACTTCCCTCTGCGGCCCCCTAGTCTCGCACTGTGGCCCTCCTATTTACGTGATTTTCACCTTTGGCTCCCTTGGAATATCTTAGGGCCCACAGGTAGAAAAACGCTGCCTTAGTGTATCGTTGGTCAAACCTACTGAGAACAGTTGACAGTCTACTGTGAATGGGGCGCTCCTGACTCTCCCCTGACAGATGATGTTTTGCGAGAGAAGAATTGTGAGAACAACATTTTTTCACCCAATCATTTTCCCAGGAGATAAGCGGCCACCAGAAGCATCTGACAGTGGTTCTTGTGTAGTGTCCCACTAGGTAGATGTGGGCACTATACAAGGGTCAATTGGGCCACGTTGTTCTCCACCTCCTGTGGAACAGGGCCATTGTGTCTTATATGTCATTTTGATGCATAATGTCACTTTATTCATGTTATTTATGTGCATTTTCCTGTTTAAATGTGTATCAGGCCTGTTAGGGTGTAATTCCTCCTCCAAGACAGTAGAGGGAGCTAGGGAACCCCTAATATAAATAGTCAGGTCCTGTTCAGGGAAAAGAGTGTGTAGAGTCAGAAGTGAGTGTGAACTTTAGCTAAGCAGCAGCTGAAGGGAGCTTCTGACATGCAGCTAGACAGCCCAGGCTTCTAGTTGTCCCCAGGGGAAGAGTTTACCTCCTGAGAAACCTGCAGTTCCTACCAAGTACAGTACAGAGCAGAAGTGTTTCCAGCTAAATAAGAGAGCTGAAGGGCAGAAGAATCTATTTAATGCAAGGAGATATATACCTGAGGAAATTTCTTTCATAGACAATAGTAGAAAAGACGGACGGCACTCACCCCTTTTGCGCTAATACATTATATATACCTATACCTGAGGAAGTTTCTTTGCCAAGGATAAAGCCACCAATAGCGCATACGGGCCTTGGAATTAAGACAGACAGGAGTTCTGAGGAATAGTGCACAGGATTTCTGAGGAAAAGGTGCAGCCTGATCTGTGAGTGTGTTTAACCCTCTGAGTATCTTGCAAGAACATTGTTGCCTGCCATTATTGTAAAAGCCTGCTTGAAACTGCTTCTGTCATATGGAACTGAACCTAAAGAACTGTATATAGTTAACTGTTCCAGAAAAGAAAGTTTTGGTTCACTGCAAACTGTGTTCCTCACTTATTACTGCTATAAATTGGTGTGCCACCGTTACCAGCACTGGCGTCACAAATCTTAAAGGGATCTTGCCACAGGCACATTAAACCTGCAACACCCAGGGCACCTCACCTACCACCGGCCTGGTCTCTATACACTGAGAGTGCCCCAGAGGACTTCTGTGCCAGCCTCTCCATCACTGCTGTACGCCTGCCCAGGGTCATCCTATAAACTGTGAGTAACCAAGAGCAACCCTCGTTTGCCTAGTAACCGTGACCTCACTATCGCAATACCCTGCAGGGCTGCATACTGCATATTTTGTCGTCACGAACATGGATTTGCGATCATTCCTACGCCATTGTGGAATATAAACTGTGTGCCAATATTGCCCATAAAGTGATTAAGCCCTATCCGTTTATTTGGAAAATTGTTGGGCCAGAGAACTGTGAAAAACCGCGGTGTGAAAATCTTATTTTGTGGACTGTTTGCTGCTTATTTAAGTCGCCGCTTGCTGTCAGTGAATAGACAGCGTTTTGCTCAAAGATGGCCACCTAACCTGACTGGAATAATTCCTGCGTCATCTTTGTACTTTGTTGGTGGGAAAAATTGGCGCCTTCTGCTAAAAAGTGCGGGAAAGACTGTATGTCCACGCCACCGCCCACGCCACCGTCTGCAAATTTGCATGTCTACTAAGATGGACTCCGCCTCCCCTATGTTGGAGTACCTGTGGGGCGGCCTCCCAGAGCAATGGGAGGTCTTGTCTGGAATAATAGGTGCTACCCTGTCGCTCTCCAGAGAAGGATCGAGCATGCTGACAAGTAAAGACTGTTCTGATGTGATGGCCGCACCTGCTGTCCAGAAAATGGAATTTACCCAATTGGAGCAAGAAGAAGCTCCACCGGCTTATACTCCGGGACCGGAGAGACCACCCTGCCTGCCGAGGGGATCGCAGCCTGAGCCATACTTCGGCTCATGGAGAGACTTTGCGCGACCCACGGCGCAATGGTCTGCATTGATGGCGGAGATCCGCAATGCTGCCATACAGAAGACCACAAGCAAAAAAATTTACTTTGAAGAATTGGCCAAGACCATCTACGAGCGCCACACTGAAACTCAACCCTGCCTGGAAAGGAGGATGGGGGTAGTGATGACTTTTGATAAAGACCGGGGCTTCGGCTTTATAAAGGATTATTCGACTGGCAGAGACTTATATGTAAACCGGAGGTCTGTCAAGCGCAGCTACCTGCCGGACCACCTGCACAACCTCCGCGAAGGAGAGGAGGTGGAGTTTACCCCTGCCGAGGGCCTGAGAGGCCCCTACACAACAGCTATAAGCCGTCCCAAGCTGGGATCCGAAAGTTGGGAAGAGCCCGACAAGCCCGCCACTCCGGGACACGAACCGGAGCGCTCGATGGAGCCAGCGCATAATACCTATCAGGAACGAGGTTCCTTCACTGGCCCCAATGTCTTTTGGCAGCCCACCGTACTTGAAAAATGGGTGAGTCCTTACCCCTCACCTGAGCTGCCCCGCAGAGAAAAAACTCTGAAAGAAATGGAGAACTTAGAAAAGTTCCATGCAGCCCTGGATGCTATCCGGAAAGGAAAGAGTACAGACCCGGTGCCGGAACCTGCGGCGACTGAGCCAGACCGTCCGGATCCCTAACCTGAACTTGCTGCAACTGTGTCAGATTCCAGCAGCGACGCAGCAACTGAAAGTTTGGAGGAACAGATCGTCAGACTGGAGCTTCACCTGCGACAACTTGCCGCATCCCGAGTGGCGCCTCCGTCACCTGAAAGAAAGGATACAACAAAGGACTCAGATGCCCCTGAGCCAGTAGTCAGGGTTCCTGTCCCTGCCAGTCGGGCGACCCTTGTGACTGCGCCCGCTGTCGCGGCACCGGAGAGACTCTACTATACCAGAAGTCGGGTTCGCCACTTACAGCCAGCGTCACCCCGATCCATGGAGCCTCCTTCCGTATACGCTCCTAGACCCGCGGAGCCTCCTACAGTCTTCACCTCCAGACCAGTGGGGCCTATACCCGTGAGAGGCCCATTTATGTTGCAACTACCCGCTAACACTATTGTGTGGGCCCAGCCATATATGGATCCTCGTGTCAGGCCCAGTCTGCCAGCATAACCAGGATGTACCACCAGTAACGACCCTAGTGGATATAACACATACCTGTGAGTAGGCCTGCCAGGCCATGATTTTGATTTTGCTGAGGGATCCTTACAGGATTTAACCCTTACAGGACAGGAGTCCTTTGTTTTGGCACCATTGAGCTACTGCCAGTTCCCCACGGCCCAGTGGTAGCTGAAGACCACTGAGAAGTCCAATTGCTCTGCTGCCATACTGTTACAGGACCTCCTGCCTGCTTTCAAGCACTTAAGCCAAGTTGTGCCTGTTGTTCATTTTTGCACCTTAACCCTTTTAACCCCCTTTTCAGGTTGAATAGGGACATTGCAGCACTATTTTATATGCCATTTTAATAATGTGGACTTTTATGTGCTGTGACTCTTATATGCAAATCATAACTTCAAGAAATGTGCCCAGAGATGACCCCAACGCCTGAGGGCCTCTGAGATGCTGTTTTATGGGACTATTGTATTTAATAATTATGGACTATCCTGGTTATCCTTGATACGCTGCACCAGGTCAGCGCCCCCTGTTCCCTATACTATCCTGAGTGAAGAGAACGACGCCCCTTTTCACTGGACTTGTTCCTTTGCCAGCGGAGCTGCCTGATATATATATATGTATTGCAAATGTAGATGTGTGTTCCTGCTTTGCATGTTCTTTTTGTCTTTCAGGTGACAGTATCCAGCTGGGCAGGGCCCCTTGTGTTGCGCCGAGGACGGTCAACGTTAAAGCAACGGGATATGTAGTGTCCCACTAGGTAGATGTGGGCACTACACAAGGGTCAATTGGGCCACGTTGTTCTCCACCTCCTGTGGAACAGGGCCATTGTGTCTTATATGTCATTTTGATGCATAATGTCACTTTATTCATGTTATTTATGTGCATTTTCCTGTTTAAATGTGTATCAGGCCTGTTAGGGTGTAATTCCTCCTCCAAGACAGTAGAGGGAGCTAGGGAACCCCTAATATAAATAGTCAGGTCCTGTTCAGGGAAAAGTGTGTGTAGAGTCAGAAGTGAGTGTGGACTTTAGCTAAGCAGCAGCTGAAGGGAGCTTTTGACATGCAGCTAGACAGCCCAGGCTTCTAGTTGTCCCCAGGGGAAGAGTTTACCTCCTGAGAAACCTGCAGTTCCTACCAAGTACAGTACAGAGCAGAGCAGAAGTGTTTCCAGCTAAATAAGAGAGCTGAAGGGCAGAAGAGTCTATTTAATGCAAGGAGATATATACCTGAGGAAGTTTCTTTACCAAGGATAAAGCCACCAATAGCGCATACGGGCCTTGGGATCAAGACAGACAGGAGTTCTGAGGAATAGTGCACAGGATTTCTGAGAAAAAGGTGCAGCCTGATCTGTGAGTGTGTTTAACCCTCTGAGTATCTTGCAAGAACATTGTTGCCTGCCATTATTGTAAAAGCCTGCTTGAAACTGCTTCTGTCATATGGAACTGAACCTAAAGAACTGTATATAGTTAACTGTTCCAGTAAAGAAAGTTTGGGTTCACTGCAAACTGTGTTCCTCACTTATTACTGCTATAAATCGGTGTGCCACCATTACTGGCACTGGCGTCACGAATCTTAAAGGGATTTTGCCACAGGCACATTAAACCTGCAACACCCAGGGCACCTCACCTACCACCGGCCTGGTCCCTATACACTGAGAGTGCCCCAGAGGACTTCTGTGCCAGCCTCTCCATCACTGCTGTACGCCTGCCCAGGGTCATCCTATAAACTGTGAGTAGCCAAGAGCAACCCTCGTTTGCCTAGTAACCGTGACCTCACTATCGCAATACCCTACAGGCCTGCGTACTGCACTTGCCTCTCTCCCTATTGACTGCATATACTGTGCATGCGCAACCAAACCGAACGTGTATTGGAGGGAGTTTGTAGAGACAGCCAAAGGATTATTGTGCTGACAGCTACTGAATGTGTATGGCCATCCTAAGGCTGTGTTCATTTGTGCATTCAGTATCTCTGTTGATAATTTTGTCGGATATGGCAGCAAGACTAGGGTATCATGCAGTGGTTTAAATGGGGTTCAATCAATTTTTTATTTATTTTTAAATATTTTTATTCGTTTCACCAGCGCATAGTAAAGTATAGACAAAAGGTTGCAAAATCGGCATATAGGTGATACAGATTTCCTTTTTCTTTTACAGAACATATCAATCATAATAGCAAAACAATATGTTCACATGTTAAAAAAAAAACTCCCCCGCAACCCTAACTCCTAACATATCATATCATTGTCTGCAACGACCAATCAGTTATTCACAATGTCTTAAGCTGATACATGTTGAGCATAAGCTCATACCCGTCCAAGTGTACCAGTTTATTCCAAATGCCTTCCATGGAATCAATCAATACATAACTTCCCCAAGGTCCTTTTGAGAGCCTCCATGTTATACCATTCTGTGTACCTGAAAGACTGCATAATTGTCATGATCTCGTTTTGGGTGAGATGTTTAACAATAAAAGTTTTCCATCGTTGGAAAAACGTCTTTGTTTTTTTTATCTTTGTTTAATTCGGTGTCCAATTTATCTAAATACATAAAATGCGACATCTGAGTTATTATCTCCGGGAGCTTTGCTGTCTCCGGCCTCAGCCATTGTAAAAGTAGACAGCGCAACGATACTAGCAGTGCCGCATCTACCATTTTTGGGGGTGCAGGTGTACCCTCGAAAATATGAAATGGCAGGCTTTCCGGGGCGAACCCCATTGTAAAACCCCAAGTGTCATTGATCCAAATTTTAACCTGTTCCCAAAATTGCTGTACCCGGGGGCACAGCCAAACACAGTGTGACAGATCTGCTCTCTCCAACCCACATTTTGGGCAAGCAGTAAGATGATCAGGATTGTCTGCCTTCCTAGGAATGTTGAAGGCATAAATAGCATGATGTATCAGCCGGAGATGGGATTCCCTCCATGTTTCGCAAGGTACGGCTTTACAGACTCTTACCCATCCCTGTAGGACGTCTTCAGCTGCTACGATAGTATTTATTTTTTTCCCCCATTTCCTAAAGAGAGCTGACGCTATAATTTTATTTCCTGATTCCCTTAATGTTCGATAGATATGGGAGATAGAGAGTTTAGTGTTGGTCGCCCCTAGAGAGAATATTAGGGAGGCATTGTCACATTCACCCGAGACATCCAACAACCTCTGTTTGCAAAAATGGGATATTTGTTGGAAAGGAAGGAAGTGTGAACTGTCGAGGCCATATATGTTACAAATTTCAGGGAAGGTGAGATACCGTTTCTCCGAAATATGCAAGAGATCTAGGAAAGAGGTAATTCCTCTATTCCTCCATTCAAACAAACATTTTATTGATCGCCCCCTGCGGAAATTCGGGGTGTCACCAAAGGTCCATTACTCTAGAAGCGAGAAATGTTTTTTTAGCCAGTTTACATGCTTCCTTCCATGCCACCATTGTGTCCCGAATGATTATTGAATGTTTTAGATACGGCACCAATGCCTGCCTCCTGGTGTGCAGCAAAGTGGCTAGTGACCATGGGCGGGTTAGATGAGCCTCTAAAACAAAATTGGAATAGTGTTGTGTCTTATGGATCCAATCCATACAGTGCCTAAGAAAACATGACAAATTATGCAGCCTTATGTTTGGTATGTTCAGACCTCCCCTATCTCTAGGAAGCATCAACTTCAAAAAAGCTATGCAAGGTTTCTTCCCTGACCACAGGAAGTTTGTAAACACAGATTGGAGCTCCTTGACATCGGAGTGTTTTAAGAGCATTGGAATCGTCTGGAGGGGATAAAGCAATTTCTGGAAACAAATAATTTTTAGCAAGTGGCTTCTGCCCGTCAGTAACAATGGGAGGTTTTGTCATCTTTTGAGATCCTTTGTGATTGTTTTAAATAGGGGGAGATAGTTCAGATTATAGAGTGAGGTAACTGATTTCCCTATTTTGATGCCCAGGTATGTAATATAAGAGTCGCTTATCGAAATTCTTTTACAATTTTCTGGGAGTATGGCTTTCATATTTGAAGTTGTTAGGGGCATTAACACACATTTATCTATGACTGGCCCGAAGGAGTCCAGGAGTTACAAGACCCCCTCAAGATCCTCCATCGGATCTGCCATAAATAGTAACAGATCATCGGCAAAAAGTGATGTATGTATTTCTTGATTGCCTATTTTGATTCCCTTAAAGACATCTCCTCCCTCCAGTATGCGAACTAATGGCTCCAGAGCCAAATTGATTAGGAGAGGGGATAGAGGGCACCCTTGACGGGTTCCCCTACAAAGTGGAAAAGGGGATGATAGGAAACCTGGGATTGCAACTCGGGCTTGATGGGCAGTGTATAGAGCTGATACTCAATTTCTTTTTTATGTTGAAGCCAGATCAACAACCTACTGATTGCCATGAGTCCAGGTTCAGACCACTAGTGATCAGATGTCATCGCTGGGGTAAGTTCTGGATGGACATACAGTTCCTCTGCAGTCTTCCATTGTAAAGGCTCATTCAGATGAGTGATTTTTACGTCCTGGTGCTGTCTGAGTTTAGAGTTGATAGCACATGGACTGAACCCTGAAAGTCAATGGGTCAATTCACGTCCGTTTTTTATTTTTTTTTATCATGGAACATAGAGAAAATAGCAGCATGCTCTGTGCTGGTCAGTCCTTCCCACTAGAATTGCTCCTTCAATTTAATGGGTCAATAAAAAAAAACTGACAGTGGACAGATGCCTTCTGTGTTCCGCCTGTCTTCACTGATGGTTATTAGAAGGTGTGTGTTCTTTCTTCAGTTTTTTTTAACAGACATGGTTTCGGATGATATACTGAAACTACACGGATAGAAAAGTCAGACAAAGAGAATGCAGTGGGAGACACTGAAGGAAAATCATTAGTTTTTATTTTAGTGATAGAGCATTACTGACAAGCCTGGCATTATTCAGTTCAGACTTTCAGCTCTACCGCAGTGAATTCTGCAGTTGAAACTTTGGCAATTTTTAAAATTGGATAGTAGCGATAATGGGTATGATGATAGAATAAAATGTGAAGGGAAATTGCAGAGAAAAATAGAAAATGGAATGACACGTCTACGAATTATAGCACAAAGAATGGACAATTAACTTCTTAAAGGAGACCTATTAGAGGAACATTTATAAAGGTCCTTCATTAACATTTATAAAAATCCTTCATTGTTTATTAAACATGTTAAAAATGATTATCATATTTTACTCATATGCTCTAATATTATTGTTTGATGTTGCAGGACCACAGCGCGAGGCTGCTGAGAAATTCTGAGGACAGTTTCTGTTCTCAATTCTGCTGGGTGCAGGGTTTATCATTCCTTTGGATCCAAATGACCAAATACAATAATAACTGCATCCTACCTGGCTTGAATTGTGTGAGGGTGATTTGAATCTACATGAAATCTCAGTGACAACCGTGTACATAATATAAATCAGAAATGTCATGAGAATCTCTTAGCAGGCCTTTGGGCTTTATCATTAAAGGGGTTGTCTGAGCTACAGATATTGATTACCTGTCCTCAGGAGAGGTCATCAATATCAGATTGGTTGGGGTCCGACACCCGGCACACCCACCGATCAGCTGTTTTGGGCTGCTGTGGTGCTGGAAGCTATACAGTGTATGGAGCTGAAAGCAGAAGGCTCTGTACACTGTGTAGTTTATGGTGCCAGCTTACTACAATACCAAGCAATACTAGAAAAAGTGTGCCTTCATAAACAGTACCAGCAGAGCGTCCCAGATGAACACTGCTGGAAGTGTGCCCCATTGAAAACAGTGGTAGCAGAGTACCTCCTCCTCATAAACGGCGCCAGCGTAGCATATTCCATTACACATATTAAGTTTAACCCCTTAAGGACTCGGCCCTATTTCACCTTCTGGACTCGGCCATTTTTTGCAAATCTGACCAGTGTTACTTTAAGTGCTGATAACTTTAAAACGCTTTGACTTATCCAGGCCATTCTGAGATTGTTTTTTCGTCACTTATTGTACTTCATGACACTGGTAAAATGAAGTTAAAAAAAAAATCATTTTTATTTATAAAAAAATACCAAATTTACCAAAAATTTGTAAAGAAATTTCACATTTCCAAGTTTCAATTTCTCTACTTCTATAATACATAGTAATACCTCCAAAAATAGTTATTACTTTACATTCCCCATATGTCTACTTCATGTTTGGATCATTTTGGGAATGATATTTTATTTTTTGGGGATGTTACAAGGCTTAGAAGTTTAGAAGCAAATCTTGAAATTTTCCTGAAATTTTCAAAAACCCAATTTTTAGAGACCAGTTCAGGTCTGAAGTCACTTTGCGAGGCTTACATAATAGAAACCACCCAAAAATGACCCCATTCTAGAAACTACACCCCTCAAGGTATTCAAAACTGATTTTACAAACATTGTTAACCCTTTAGGTGTTCCACAAGAATCAATGGAAAATAGAGATACAATTTCAAAATTTAACTTTTTTGGCAGATTTTCCATTTTAATAATTTTCTTCAGTTACAAAGCAAGGGTTAACAGCCAAACCAAACTCAAAATCTATGGCCCTGATTCTGTAGTTTACAGAAACACCCTATATGTGGTTGTAAACTACTGTACGGGCACACGGCAGGGCGCAGAAGGAAAGGAATGCCATGCGGTTTTTGGAAGGCAGATATTGCTGGACTGTTTTTTTTTACACCATGTCCCATTTAAAGCCCCCCTGATGCACCCCGAGAGTAGAAACTCCATAAAAGTGACCCCATCTAAGAAACTACACCCCTCAAGGTATTCAAAACTGATTTTACAAACGTCGTTAACCCTTTAGGTGTTCCACAAGAATTAATGGAAAATAGAGATACAATTTAAAAATTTCACTTTTTTGGCAGATTTTCCATTTTAATATTTTTTTTTACTTTTACAAAGCAAGGGTTAACAGCCAAACAAAACTCAATATTTATGGCTTTGATTCTGTTGTTTACAGAAACACCCCATATGTGGTCGTAAACTACTGTACGGGCACACAGCAGGGCGCAGAAGGAAAGGAATGCCATACGGTTTTTGGAAGGCAGATTTAGCTAGACAGTTTTTTTTTACACCATGTCCCATTTGAAGCCCCCCTGATGCACCCCTAGAGTAGAAACTCTATAAAAGTGACACCATCTAAGAAACTACACCCCTCAAGGTATTCAATATACCCATTTTTTACCAATTAAAAAAAAAAATATTTGGGGAAAATGAAGTTTTTGTTTATTTTTACTTGAAACAATGATTTGAGCAGGAACCTTGTTCCGATCACCGCCCGCAGGTTTAGCTTACCCCCTACTAGAGGAAGGCAGCAGGAGAATGTCCCTGTTGGACGAGCCCTGTCTGAAACAGCTGGAGCACCTTTAGCTCAGCTAGACATGGAGGCAGAAGATGGAAGCCTCTGAAGCCAGGAGTAAAGTTCCCTGGCATAACCTAGAGTCAGACTACCAGAGAGAAGTTGCAGCACCCAGAGAAAGCTAAGTTCTATAGCTAGCCTGTCAGTACAGCAGAGCCAGAGAGCAACTAATATAGCAGATAGGAGTTTGCCTGCCACAGTTAATGCCAAAGCCTGCTGGAACCAAGACAAAGTTTGAAGACTGTTTCTGATGAACATTTATTCAAGTAAAGTTGCTGTTCAACTATACACAAGGTCTGGACTCAAATTTATTCTTCATCCCCTACTACTACTACTACTACTACTACTACCCTTTGTCTGCTTCGGATGACAACGCCTGGGGTTCCAGCGCATTCAGGTAGGGGCACCATGACAAGTGCACAACACATTGAGAGACATTGTAGGCCACCCTACACCACTCTGGCATTCCTATACCTGGGTACCAACTACCATATCACTAAAAGGGGCCCTGTGCCCTTGTTGCTTCCCTGCAAGTGGCGTCACAAAAAACAAACACTTATCCCATCTTAAAGGTACCCCAGTGGGGACCGTGTTTGTCCGCTGTAAGTGGAAGTGGAAAAAAGAAAAATATATTTGCCGTTCAGCAGTGAAGTTATATGTTCTAAAGCCCTTTTTGTTGTGTATTAGTGGAAAAAAGTGTATTAATAGGAAAAAGAATATGGGAAAATTGATTGGTGATTGTAGACTTTTTTTCTGTATGAACCGAATTACGTAGATTAGCCATTCATTGGTGAAATTTTTTTTGTGAAACAGCCTTTATGGGGAAAATTGATGGGTGATTGTAGACTTTCTTCTGTATGAACCGAATTTCGTCGATTAGCCATTCAGTGGTGAAATCTTTTGTGATACAGGCTTTTTGGGAAAATTGGTCGGTAGCTATAACTGTGGTCAAGGACAATATATGTCCTTTACAGCCCACTGGGTAAATGTGGTTCCTGCCCAGCCACACCAGCAACTTGGCCAGGTGACGCCGCTTCCGCCTCCAGGTTCTTACGCCGTTGGTCATGCGACAATGTCCGCCTCTACCTCCTCATCCTCCACCGTGTCCTCAGCCTCCACTGCAGGGACAATTCACAGTGCTCCTCCAGCATACCACATGTGCAGGGCTTGGCGGTGTCACGCTGTTCTACACCTCATTTGCCTGGGTGAACAGAGTCATACAGGGGAGAAACAGCTCTGTGTCCTTCATCAAGAAATCGAATCCTGGCTTTCTCAGCACCCTGCATGGCACACGTGTTTTATCTGGTTGTCAAGCGGTTTCTGAAGTCTTCCACCCATCTGCAAGAGATCCTAAAAATGGCCAGAAAACTTAGCATGCACTTCATCCATTGGAATTCCAGTCTCCATATGTTGGACCGACTATATGAACAGAGAAAGGCCATAAACGATTTTAAACTAGGTACTCCCCTGTGTAACTTTGATGTCAGCCAGTGGCAGCTCATGTGTGACACCTACCGTTTGCTCAGGCCCTTTGAGGAGGCCACGTTATTTGTCAGTCGCCAGGACAACGGGATGAACAACGTCATTCCACTGCTTCATGTCCTGCAACAGATTCTGGTAAATCTGGCTGGTCAGGGGACTGGAGACGTGGCACCTAGATCTCACAGCCACATGAGCCCTGTGGGGGCTGAACTGGAGAAGAAGGACATTGGAACACAAGCAATGTATAGCGAAATGGGTGGTTTTTTTGTCACACAGGTGACAGGAGAGGAGGAGCATGAGCAGCCAGAGGAGCTACAGGGCGATGAGGAAGACGAGGCAGAGGACCCAGACACACCGTGGCAGTATGCAGTGGAGATGGAGGAATTGAGTCCGACCAAGTCACTTGTACAAATGGCCCGATGCATGCTCACTTGCTTACATAGTAACAGCCGAATTGTCACCATTCGGCAGAGGGATGACTTCTGGCTCTCCACCTTGTTGGACCCTTGCTACCGGTCCAAAATGGGGGCCTTTTTTACACCCTCTGAGTGGGAGAACAAACTGAACTACTATAGAGACATCCTATGTAGTCAGTTGGCCGCTGCCTTTCTGCGCCATCATCCATCCTCTCGCAGGTCTGACCGGGGGGGCACTCTGTGCTCACGTTCCTCTGCCATGGCTGCTGTGGCAGGTTGGGGGGTAGGAGCAGTTCCAGCTCCATCAGCAGCAACTTGAGGCTAGAGTCGCTGATGAGCAGCTTTCTTCACCCGGCTAGTGAAGAAAGTACTCATTGTGCCACTCTGTAGCCTCCTGATGCTGCCACCCCCACACTGTTATTGTGCCACCCTGTGGCCTCCTCATGATGCTGCTTCCACCTCCACACTGTCATTGTGCCACTCTGTGACCTCCTGATGCTGCCACCACCTCCACACTCTGTCATTGTGCCACTATGTGGCCTCCTGATGCTACTGCTGCCACCTCCACACTGTCATTGTGCCACCCTGTGGCCTCCTCCTGATGCTTCAGCCACTTCCACACTGTCATTGTGCCACTCTGTAGCCTCCTGATGCTGCCACCCCCACACTGTTATTGTGCCACCCTGTGGCCTCCTCCTGATGCTGCAGCCACTTCCACACTGTCATTGTGCCACTCTGTCGCCTCCTGATGCTGCTGCTGCCACCTCCACACCATCATTGTGCCACTCTGTGGCCACCTCCTGATGCTGCTGCTGCCACCTCCTGACTCTGTTATTGGGCCACTATGTGGTCTCCTCATGCTGCTTCCACCTCAACACTATGTCATAAGGCCACTCTGTGGACTTCTCATGCTGTTCCCACCCTCCCCACTTCATGACTGTGCCACTATTTTGCCTTTCGGCCTGGTTGACATCATCATTTATTTGACCCTTCTTGTGATCTGTCAAAAGGAAGGAAAAATGAGACGCACAACGGATCCTGTCTGTGTAGCAGCTGTAAGGCCTGTATGGTCCCATCAGAATTGGCTTATGATTTGGTAGCCAAAAGCAGGAGTGGGTACAAGACACAGAAGACATGCAAATATTCCATTCTCGTGTCATCTCTGTTTTGGATCCACTCCTATTTTTTTTTACCTTAGCAATACTGATGGATTACTGACCAAATGCTGACTGAGTGAAGGCAGATGACTCCGTTTTTTGGGGGTTATTGTTCTGACGGATCAGAGGAAGGGCAAAATAATCAGCGACGTCAACACAAACTTACTGCTGACACCCTCTCCACTCTGTCGGGGGGCTCTACTTGTATAAGCGTTTAATAGAACAGGTTCTGTAGACATCTATGTGGAATCAGCTGATGACGGTGACATCGACCTGTAAGGCTGAGTTCATACTTGAGTTATTTGGTCAGTTTTGGCCCCGTGACTGCCCAAATAAATGAAGTGTGCAGTGATTCTAAGAGTGATGCCTGTCATATACAGTACAGACCAAAAGTTTGGACACACCTTCTCATTCAAAAAGTTTTCTTTATTTTCATGACTTTGAAGGCATCAAAACTATGAATTAACACATGTGGAATTATATACATAACAAACAAGTGTGAAACAACTGAAAATATGTAATATTCTAGGTTCTTCAAAGTAGACACCTTTTGCTTTGATTACTGCTTTGCACACTCTTGGCATTCTCTTAATGAGCTTCAAGAGGTAGTCCCCTGAAATGGTCTTCCAACAGTCTTGAAGGAGTTCCCAGAGATGCTTAGCACTTGTTGGTCCTTTTGCCTTCACTCTGCGGTCCAGCTCACCCCAAACCATCGAGATTGGGTTCAGGTCCGGTGACTGTGGAGGCCAGGTCATCTGGCGCAGCACCCCATCACTCTAGTTCATGGTCAAATAGCCCTTACTTTCAAAGTTTTCCCAATGTTTCGGCTGACTGACCTTCATTTCTTAAAGTAATGATGGCCACTCGTTTTTCTTTACTTACCTGCTTTTTTCTTGCCATAATACCAATTCTAACAGTCTATTCAGTAGGACTATCAGCTGTGTATCCACCTGACTTCTCCTCAACGCAACTGATGGTCCCAACCCCAAAGGCAAGAAATCCCACTTATTAAACCTGACAGGGCACACCTGTGAAGTGAAAACCATTTCAGGGGACTACCTCTTGAAGCTCATCAAGAGAATGCCAAGAATGTGCAATGCAGTAATTAAAGCAAAAGGTGGCTACTTTGAAGAACCTAGAATATGACATATTTTCAGTTGTTTCACACTTGTTTGGTATGTATATAATTCAACATGTGTTAATTCATAGTTTTGATGCCTTCAGTGTGAATCTACAATTTTCATAGTCATGAAAATAAAGAAAACTCTTTGAATGAGAAGGTGTGTCCAAACTTTTGGTCTGTACTGTACATGTCATACTGACTCACAGTATTATTTCACTACCACAGCAGACTCCCTATTCGTGTTACTGCAAGGCACAGTGTTCTACACCCCTATAAAGGCTCTCTGCAGCCAGGAAATAGCCGTTTTTTTTAACGTGATTCGCCATGAATAAATTTGGATCACTCATCTCTAATTACAACTATTAGGGGAAATGCATGTAAACTCTGTAATAGTACAAGATGAATGGAATTGTAAATGAATGTCTTAGTTTTGATTGACATTGGTGCAAAATGTTATCGGGAATCTTCTGATCATTTTGACAGTGTTCTACCACTGAAACAGACATAATAAGACATTTCATAGCAACATAGATGACAAGGTGATGGCTCTCCAGTAGCAGCAATGGGCAGAAAGCAAAAACAACAATAAAGTGACCAAAACGTTAACCTGTAGCTACATAAGTAGCTGAAAAATAAAAATTATGGTACAAAACACATCAATTACTAATAAAGTTGACTGCATTATTGAACATTAGACAATGCAGTCACTTTTTGGGGGCTCCACCCGATTAAAGGAAGTCACCAGGAAATATGCAGTTCAAAGAGGCACAATGCCTTGTAGCTCAGCTAGCACTCAGGTCTTATGCACACCACCGTGTCCATTTTGCGGTCCGCAAATTGTGGATCCTCAAAACATGGATGCCGGCTGCGTGCATGCCGCATTTTGTGGAACGGAACGTCCGACCCTCAATAGAGCAGTCCGATCATTGTCCGTGATAAAAATACAGAGTGCTGTGCAGCTGCGCATCTTTTGCGGGCCCGAAAAATGCGTCTCGGATGTGAACCCAAACCACGGTCATGTGCAAGAGGCCTTTGTGATGCCTTAATTCATCTGGAGAAAAAGTACATTTTTTTTTTTTACAAACTGTTTTTATTGAATTTTTTTTAACAGTTTATAACATTGATAATGTGTAAAAGCCAATGTTGTAGAGAATAAAGACGGTCGATGCAAAAAGAAAAGACAAGAGATAAACAAATAATGATGCCCACCAGGAGAGAAATGATGGAAAGATCTCTCCAACTACCACAATAATTAGTACTTCAGGGAACAAGAGGTAGTGCAGTCTAAGACTACACGCACTACATGTGTCGAGGACGGGCCACACGCCGTCCTCCCTGCTGATGCTTGGACCACCGGACCTTCTGAACTATCGACTGGGGGCAGTTTCCTAATAGCCATACGCCTTAGCGCACCCTGTCAGGTCTCCATTTCTTTACTGTTAGGTCAACTTCAGCTTTAGGTATATGATACCATCTTCCTTATACCTCATTGAGAGAGAGTGGGGGGTCCGCTTGGTTCACACCAGCCATAGGTGGTCTAACACACCCCTCCCCCTCTTCTAGCTCTTTATCCCCTGATGAGTCTGGAGCTTAGTTTAACTACAGACGAAACGCGTAGGGATTATTGCTTCCTTAGGGGTCCACACTCAACTAGTACCCTTAGGCAGGGACTTCCAGGGTCTCTAATATCGTAGGGCCAGGTTCTGGACGGGTCGCCCTGGGTCGGGCCAGAGGGCATTCTAGGCTTGACAGGGCTTTCTAGGGACAGTGAGTCTCATCTGGACCCTGCCCGCAAGTAAGATTGATCTCTGGAACCACATCACGACATCCAGATGATCCCCATCTACTGGTAAGGACTCTTGTCGGACTGCAGACACTGCAAGTAAGATTTATATAGGCATGGGTACGTACAGTAATATGTGGACGTCGGCTAAGAAAATCTGAGGAGCCTGCACAGGGAACAATACAGAGAGCAGCAAGCAGACTGGTATCCACGTGAGTCTTGAGAGACAGAGTCTTATATAGAGAGAAGGGATCTGTGGGGGCGATCCAATAAAAAGTACTTTTAATCTATATGCAAATGAGCAATTACAGGGGTATTCTGGTTGTCTCAAGTTAACACCTATCCACCTTACTATTAGATTTGTGGGAGTTCAACTGTGGGGACCCTCACCGATCACAAGACTATGGTCCCATACCTTGCAAGGTTCCCCCAAAATGAATGGAGCGGCAGGTCAAGCATGTGCACTTCAGCTCCATCCATCTTCATGGGACTGTGAGAAATAGCCAAGTTCAGCTCTGTCTATAGGGGATAACTTGATATCCCCGGATTGGCCATAGACTCTACAGGCAATTTCCTGGTGGGCTGACACCCAGGGGCCCGTCTCATAGGGGCAGCTTCTAGGGAGGTATTTTGTGTTGTACTGTGGTTTTTTATGCTACTGGGGCAGTTGATTGTGTTGGGTGGAGGTATTTGGCTCTGCTGGGGTGGTATTTTAAGCCGCAATATGGTATCGCTGGCCTTCCCTATTGTGTTAGCTCTGCCTTCTATCAATTTAGACATACCTACAACATAGGGCTACTTTTACCTTTTTTTTTTACAGTGCCACTTCAAGTTCCCAGTCCGCCCCTGGGTGTGCCCAATTCACTATGTACACCCTTGCTATTCCTGCTTCCTCTGCCAGTCCCTCCCTCTCCTCACATAATCATGTCACCTGTCCATGTTAATCAAAAAGTAGAGGGAGTGGCTGGCAGAGAAGCAGGAAGAGCAACGGTGCACAGAGGGGCTTGGGACCACCCTTGGTGCACTTATCTGCTCATTTGCATACAGATTAAAAGGCATCTGTCAGCAGATTTGTACCTATGACACTGGCTGACCTGTTATATGTGTCCTTGGCAGCTGAAGGCATCTGTGTTGGTCCCATGTTCATATGTGCCCGCATTGCTGAGAAAAATGAAGTATTAATATATGTAAATGAACTTCTGTGAGCAATGGGGACGTTGCCATTACTCCTAGAGGCTTAAAGAGGACCTTTCACCGATTCCAACCCTATGAACTAACTATACAGACATGTAGAGCAGCGCCCGGGGATCTCACTGCACTTACTATTATCCCCGGGCGCCGCTCCGTTTTCCCGCTATGCCCTCCGGTATCTCCGCTCACTAAGTTATAGTAGGCGGAGATACCAGTCCCTAAGTTATGGTAGGCGGAGTCTGCCCTAGCGCTGGCCAATCGCAGCGCAGAGCTCACAGCCTGGGAGGTTATTTTCTCCCAGGCTGTGAGCTCTGCAATGCGATTGGCCAGCGCTAGGGCAGACTCCGCCTACTATAACTTAGTGAACGGAGATACCGGAGGGCATAGCGGGAGAACGGAGCGGCGCCCGGGGATAATAGTAAGTGCAGTGAGATCCCCGGGCGCCGCTCCACATGTCTGTATACTTAGTTCATAGGGTAAGAATCGGTGAAAGGTCCTCTTTAACTCGTGTTTACACTGCCTGACCCTGTCAATCAAAGTGCAGAGGGCGCGGCAGACCCTCTAGGCATAATGGCAACGCCCCTGCGGCCTTATTGCTGCTTTACCATTGGTCACGTGGCTGAGGCTCATCTCAGCCCCATTGAAGTGAATGGGGATGAGCGCGATACCAAGCACAGTCGCTATACAATGTACGGCGTTGTGCTTGGTTAGCACAGAGCAGGCCACGGCCTTCTTAAACAGCTGATCGGCAGGGGTCCCAGTTGACAGACCACCACCGATCAGATAATGATGACCTATCCATTGGATAGGTCATCAGCATTAAATTCTCTAAAAAAAACTTTTAATTTCCAGAAGGAAAGCAATGGATCACAAAGTGAATGGTGTGTACCTGTACAATGTCCTGTTTCAACAGTGAATTTCCTGGTAAAAGATTCCCTTTAATCTTTGACATCAGTTGGAGCCCCAAAAAAGTGACTGCATTTTCTGTTAGATATTGCAAACGGTTGACAATCGTTCAGATTTTGCACCAGGTCCTAAAAGGTCCGGGCTCCACCTCTGACGTTAGCCGTGATTAATTGCAGCGCCGCCAAGAGATCAGCCACTTGTAAAATAATATTCCGCTGAGATAATGCTGTACATGATTACAAGTTTTGTTCTACCAGTTCTTGGATATTGCTGGCATGACCTCTATGTTTGTGTTTGAACTGAGCCTTTATAAATCCTACTGGAAATGCCAGGAGGTCAATGAAAGATTAGTTAAAAGGGGATGATTTCAGCGTGACGCTAATGCAGTGTCATCGTTGCATGCCATATACCATTTCAGAACAAAGTGCAGACTGCAGCATGTCACCTCTTTCAGATTGAAATATCAGAGAGGTCGGGTTTAACCAACCATGTAAAAGCTTTTAACACCGCGCTCGATTGTAACTGGATTAAACAGAAAATACATTCTTCATTATAAAATTTTAATAGCGGAGACTGAAGTATATGAAAGTAGGTAATATAAAATGGTAATTGAAATGTATTTGTAATAAGACTGCATTATTAATTAATAAAAGGTCACACATCTCAGTGCAGTCAAGCATTATGCCTTAAAAAAAAAAGCAATCTGTAACCCCGTGACCTGCAGTTCAGGGATTTGGAATAGGTGTAGAGGGACTCTCTCTCTGCTTCTGTAGTTGGCTCTTTCTGCAATTTGGTTCATGACAGATTGATGGAGAGCAGATATCAACGTTAGTCTTCAAGTAAGATTTTTGTGGATCACGGTCCTGCAAATAAATTGGCGCTGAGCTGGAGTCAGATATAATGTAGCGATATTTACCCTCTTCAACATTCATCTTCTAGCATAAAAATTAACTTCCTTCTTTACAATAGTTTAAAGGGGTTGCCTCAGGATAGACATATTGCTAGTATTAGCCACCAAGGTCTGATCAACTGGAGCTTCCAAGAACAAAATGTCCACGGTACTAGGAAAGTACCATTCCACTTTATCTCTTGACGTATCCACTTGGCTTCTTACAGATGGCCGCAAGGTCAACCATGTGGCCTCCAAAGTATGTTGAGAACAGCTGACAGGAGACAAAAAGGTATGGCCCTTTCCTAGTATTGTTGCCACTTGGCTACTTCTCCGATCCCTTCTCCTCTCCACTTCCTGTTCCTGGACTCAACACACTGGAAACATCTTGGACTGCCCATTTAGCCAATCACCGGCTGAGACGAGTCACTGCTGTGATTGGCTGTGTTGAGCCCAAGAACAGGAAGAGGAGTGTAGCAGGGACCGGAACACTGGCGAAACAGCAGTGGCAGGGGATGACTAAAATAAGGGGTGGTTGTTTATTTTACCCCACTCTGACCCTATTTCAAATTAAAATGATACACCCAGAATACCCCATTAAATGTATTTGGAAAGCAATCCAAATTCTAACAGACCTCCTGTGACAAACTCCCCTCTTTTGAGTTTGCCACGAGTACTTGGAGAGGACTACTTGCCAGCCTCTTACCATGTGATTACAGTCCCATGTTGAATGCACCGGTTTTATGCAATAGCTGCATAGTTATATAAGTTTATGTATTTTGCTGTCTTTTGCTACCATGTGGCTAATGGAGTCTTGCCTCTGTCCTTGGGAGATAAGTGGATCACTTCTCAATTGTCTCCAGGACAAAAGAGTGTGTAGAACCGGTTTTGGACAGAAAAGCCATGAGTACACCCAGGCCAAAGAGACTTTTACAAACTTTTGAATTCCTGGTCTAATTCGTGCCATTTTGGGATGTGTTAAATGTCTATGTGTATTGTAAAGGGTGGGACATTGTATATTTGAGTCTGTCCTATTGTCTCCCAGTGTGTATTGGCGATTTCCCTTTGTCCTGAGAGATAATGTAATTACACCTCGGTTGTCTCCAGGACAGAGGACATTGTGTATTGTCCTGCCTGGGATAATTGTGTTAACCATTGTGTAGCATAATTATATCACAGGCAGAGGGGAGGATGTTATGTGGGTTGTAACCTTTGTGTTATGGGTTAATGTATGTTTATTTTGGGTGTCTCCCTTGCATGGGAGCAGGGGACAAAAGAAATTGTATGTTTGAGTGCCTGTGTGCTTCCAGTAAAGGTTTTCCAGCATTCAGCTTTGGCTCATGTATGGACTTATTTGGCGATACCAGCGATACTGGCGATACCAGCGATACCGGCGATACCGGCGATACCAGCGATAATAGCGATTTATTGCTCTGTGGATTATTTGGCTGTGCTATTACATGGGAAGAAGGGAATACTAGACGGTGGTACAGATGATACCGTCACAACTGGTGGCAAGCAGCGGGATTTTCCCTTCTTTTTCCCTGCACAGAGGATTCAAGGAAGGCACTAGTGTATGGTGCATGGAGGGCAACGCTGGCACTCGTGCAGCGACCCTGGCTTTAAAGGAGCTCAAGGGACAGAGCTAGCTACCGGGCAGCGTTCCTATCCACAGCAACATGGAAGAGGAGTTTCGCTGGAGGTTGCAGCAGTACTTGGCCCAACAGGATGGGCCTGTATCAGAGGAGGGCATAATGGACTTGAGAGATGCCACTCGAAAGGGGCTGTGGTATGATGCCTTAGAGGAGGTACAGCGGCGGCGGAGAGAGAGCCTTCCCGGTGAGGAACAGAGGTTCCAGGTACTCGTGGCCCTGCGGTCACCCTTCCTAGGAAAGCAACCCTTGGCTGAGTGGGTGACGGAACTGTGGAACCTGGTTTGGAAGGAGTTGTGGCTGGACAAAGCGTACAGGGCACTAAAGTGGTATGCCACCCAGCGCAACCCATGGATGCCTAACCACTATCTGCCGGAGGGAGAGGATTATGATGGTCCGGGCTTACTGTGGGAAGCCTTTGAGGAGGGCGATGACTTTGGATGCCCCACAGAATGTCTGTTCTGGGACATCCACGACATCAGGGAAACCATGCTGGACCTTCCCCGAGCGGACGACCTTGTACCATACCTGATTCATCTAGTCACCATGGAGTAGGAGCTGGAGCAGAGCTACTGTCAACTGCTCAACCTAGCTCAACCACCATCCCTCAGCCCAGAGTATTGCTTGGAAATTATACCCTCTTTTGCCCAAACAACCTCAGAGGTGAGCAACCTCATAGACGTGTCCTGGGAGGACCCACAGATGGCAGGTGGAGATGGGACCGAGGTCTCTCTACCGGCCCTACAGGGATGCTGGGCTGCCTGCCCAGATCTCCAGCGGCAGTGCATATCACAGGGAGAGGAGACAACCGGTCTCTCTCCCCAGTGGCAACTTGAGTTCCAGGGGGAGGAGATGCTGGGTCCCTCTGCCCTACAGCAACCAGAGTCCTGGGGAGGAGAGGCAACCGGCCTCACCTTCCAACAGCAGCCGAAGATACCGGGAAAAGGGGAACACAAACCCCACTACACGGGCGCAGATGAGACCGCGGGCTCTGTGCCAGTCCTACAGGGATGCTGAACGGTCGGTCCAGATCCCCAGCCATCTCCGCAGGGATACCAGGAGGAGGAGGTAAGCGAGCCCTCCCCTTCCCAGCTACTTCCCAACCGAGTTCTGGGGGCAGGGGATGAGCCTGCGATACCCACTGATCCCTTCCTGGCGGAAGAGCTGGCATCCGGGCAGAGAGCCGCTAGCCTCTGCTCCACCGACCCCCTTGTTACAGGGCTGGCTTGCACCCCCTCACCCCAGCAGAAGAGCTGACATCAGGGCAGAGCGCTGCTAGCCTCTGCTCCACCGACCCCCTTGATACAGGACTGGCTTGCACCCCCCTCGCCCCAGCAGAAGTGCTGGCATCAGTGCAGAACGCCGCTGGCCGCTGTCCCCCAAGTAGCCCCAGCGGTTTGCCTAGCCGCACCAGGGAGACTGAGGATGCTGAACTGTTTCACCACAACCTGGGACCTACAGACCAGTACTGTCCCTTGTGGGTGAGCTACCCTGTTAACTATTTACCGTGGGTGGGAAACTCTGCTAATGTTTCTTTGTGGGTGGGCTTCCCGACTAATCAAGGTACTGACCGACAGGAGGTCAGATACCTGTTTAGTCTTAACCCCAAAGGGAAGATATGTGACAAACTCCCCTCTTTTGAGTTTGCCACGAGTACTTGGAGAGGACTACTTGCCAGCCTCTTACCATATGATTACAGTCCCATGTTGAATGCACCGGTTTTATGCAATAGCTGCATAGTTATATAAGTTCATGTATTTTGCTGTCTTTTGCTACCATGTGGCTAATGGAGTCTTGCCTCTGTCCTTGGGAGATAAGTGGATCACTTCTCAATTGTCTCCAGGACAAAAGACTGTGTAGAACCGATTTTGGACAGAAAAGCCATGAGTATAGCCAGGCCAAAGAGACTTTTACTAACTTTTGAATTCCTGGTCTAATTCGTGCCATTTTGGGATGTGTTAAATGTCTATGTGTATTATAAAGGGTGGGACATTGTATATTTGAGTAAGTGATGTCTGTCCTATTGTCTCCCCGTGTGTATTGGCGATTTCCCTTTGTCCTGAGAGATAATGTAATTACACCTCGGTTGTCTCCAGGACAGAGGACATTGTGTATTGTCCTGCCTGGAATAATTGTGTTAACCATTGTGTAGCATAATTATATCACAGGCAGAGGGGAGGATGTTATGTGGGTTGTAACCTTTGTGTTATGGGTTAATGTATGTTTATTGTGGGTGTCTCCGTTGCATGGGAGCAGGGGATAAAAGAAATTGTATGTTTGAGTGCCTGTGTGCTTCCAGTAAACAGTTTTCCAGCATTCAGCTTTGGCTCATGTATGGACTTATTTGGCGATACCAGCGATACTGGCGATACCAGCGATACCGGTGATACCAGCGATAATAGCGATTTATTGCTCTGTGGATTATTTGGCTGTGCTATTACATGGGAAGAAGGGAATACTAGACGGTGACACAGATGATACCGTCACACCTCCCCTACCCCCAAAACAGTAGACACTCTTTAAAGGGCATTTGTCAGCAGATTTGTACCCATGAAACTGGCTGATCTGTTAAATGTGCACTTGGAAGCTGAAGGCATCTGTGTGTCACGGACGTGCCGAGACATTCGGCGTTCCCACGACAGATGACAGGAGATCAGTGAGACTGGCAACACGTGGTTTGATCTGACATGTTTTCCTTTTGGATCAAATGACGTCTGTGTTGTTTCTGGTGCTTGCCACACCTTCTTTCCCCGGGTGTGGCTATTATGGTCATTTAACCTTCTCTATTTATTGCTGTTTCTCCCACTATGCTATGCGGTTTATAGCTTCTGTTTGACTTGTGGTTAGCTTGTTTTTGGTTCTCGGCTGAGTTTCTGGTGCTACCAAAGCTTCATTGAGGATAAATGTTTCCTTTCCCTTTTGTATTTTGTTTATATATTTTTGTGTGTTGACTTTCCCTATTGTTTATGTAAGATTAGATGGCCGGCACTGCTCCTTGTAGTTCGGCGGTGCACGTGTCAGCGGGCGGACATCCCAGTGATACAGCTGTAAAGGCACTCGCGCTTGATTTTTGATGCAGAGTTTAATTTTAGTCACATATTAATGCATAGTGACGCGTTTCAGCACTCAAACGTGCTTTCATCATAGTCTGACGCTTGAGTGCTGAAACGCGTCACTATGCATTAATATGTGACTAAAATTAAACTCTGCATCAAAAATCCCTATTGTTTGTCATGAGGCCTGAGGGAAACTCCTGTTCATCGTTTCCTTTGGAGGAACAGGTAGACTCAGTCCTGACATTAGTTCCAGCGTCCTATAGGGTGAGATAGGATTCTAGGTGCCTACCTTTGGGGCCTGTTCATACTGGTAGTCTGTCAGGACTGGAGTTAGTGTTTTCTCTAGGAGGTGTCCACCTTCCTTCCCTAGTTTCCAGGCTTTATTCCGGTATCCCCTTTCCCTCCTATGCTTGGTGTGGTGTTTTCCTCCCACACACAAGCGTGACACTATATTGGTCCCATGTTTATATGTGCCCACATTGTTGAGAAAAATTATGTTTTCATATATGCAAATATGAGCATTAAAACGTTGAAAATGGATTTTATGTACTGTATTTTTCGCCCTACAAGATGGACCAGCCCATAAGATGCACCTAAGTTTTAGAGGAAGGAAAATAAAAAAATATTTTTCATTAGACCTCAGGTCAGACCAGCAATCAGACCCCCAATGTTTATCAGACCTCAGCTCACAGCCCCTATCAGACCCCCAATGTTAAGAAGACCCTAATAATACCTCAGATCAGACCCCCAATCAGACCTTAGCTCAGACCCCAATGTGAATGACCCCCAATCAGACCTCAGATAAGAGCCCAATGCCTCTCATCAGCCCCAATGACTCTCATCAGCCCCCATGCCTCTCATCAGCCACCATTTGTCTCATATCAGACCCCATAAGCCTTTCATCAGCCCCTATATGAGCCCCCATGCCTCTCATCAACCCCCATATGAGCCTCCATGCCTCTCATCAGCCCCATATGAGCCTCCATGCCTCTTATCAGCCCCATATCTCTCATGAGCCCCCATATGAGCCCTTTATGCCTCTCATCAGCCCCAATATGAGCCACCATGCCTCTCATTAGCCCCCATATCAGCCTTCATGCCTCTCATCAGCCCCCATATGAGCCCCCATGCCTCTCATCAGCCCCCATATGAGCCCCCATGCCTCATATCAGCCCCCATATAAGCTCCCATGCCTCTCATCAGCCCCTGTGCCACAGAGAACTTAAAATTAAAAAAACACTTACCTCTCCTGCTCCGGACGCTGCCGCTCCTCACGTACAGCGCAATCCTCTTCATCCTGCCGCCAGCTGTGCTATTAATTCGCCCCATAAGACGCTGTGGAATTTTCCCCCCACTTTTTGGGGGGGGGAAATGTGTGTGCAGGCAAAAAATATATTTGTACCTGTATGCTGCAAAAAGACTGAAAACTGTATTGCTGTATTATGTAGAATTGTACAGTCGTGGCCAAAAGTTTTGAGAATGACACAAATATTAGTTTTCACAAAGTTTGCTGCTAAACTGCTTTTAGATCTTTGTTTCAGTTGTTTCTGTGATGTAGTGAAATATAATTACACGCACTTCATACGTTTCAAAGGCTTTTATCGACAATTACATGACATTTATGCCAAGAGTCAGTATTTTCAGTGTTGGCCCTTCTTTTTCAGGACCTCTGCAATTCGACTGGGCATGCTCTCAATCAACTTCTGGGCCAATTCCTGACTGATAGCAATCCATTCTTTCATAATCACTTCTTGGAGTTTGTCAGAATTAGTGGGTTTTTGTTTGTCCACCCGCCTCTTGAGGATTTACCACAAGTTCTCAATGGGATTAAGATCTGGGGAGTTTCCAGGCCATGGACCCAAAATCTCAACGTTTTGGTCCCCGAGCCACTTAGTTATCACTTTTGCCTTATGGCACGGTGCTCCATCGTGCTGGAAAATGCATTGTTCTTCACCAAACTGTTGTTGGATTGTTGGAAGAAGTTGCTGTTGGAGGGTGTTTTGGTACCATTCTTTATTCATGGCTGTGTTTTTGGGCAAAATTGGGAGTGAGCCCACTCCCTTGGATGAGAAGCAACCCCACACATGAATGGTCTCAGGATGCTTTACTGTTGGCATGACACAGGACTGATGGTAGCGCTCACCTTTTCTTCTTCGGACAAGCCTTTTTCCAGATGCCCCAAACAATCGGAAAGAGGCTTCATCTGAGAATATGACTTTGCCCCAGTCCTCAGCAGTCCATTCACCATACTTTATGCAGAAGAACAATCTGTCCCTGATGTTTTTTTTGGAGAGAAGTGGCTTCTTTGCTTCCCTTCTTGACACCAGGCCATCTTCCAAAAGTCTTCGCCTCACTGTGCGTGCAGATGCGCTCACACCTGCCTGCTGCCATTCCTGAGCAGGCTCTGCACTGGTGGCACTCCGATCCCGCAGCTGAATCCTCTTTAGGAGACGATCCTGGCACTTGCTGGACTTTCTTGGACGCCCTGAAGCCTTCTTAACAAGAATTGAACCTCTTTCCTTGAAGTTCTTGATGATCCTATAAATTGTTGATTGAGGTGCAATCTTAGTAGCCACAATATCCTTGCCTGTGAAGCCATTTTTATGCAACGCAATGATGGCTGCACGGGTTTCTTTGCAGGTCACCATGGTTAACAATGGAAGAACAATGATTTCAAGCATCACCCTCCTTTTAACCATTTTAACCCAATCAGCCTGAAATAATGATCTCCAGCCTTGTGCTTGTCAACATTCTCACCTGAGTTAACAAGACAATTACTGAAATGATCTCAGCAGGTCCTTTAATGACAGCAATGAAATGCAGTGGAAAGTTTTTTTGGGATTAAGTTAATTTTCATGGCAAAGAAGGACTATGCAATTCATCTGATCACTCTTCATAACATTCTGGAGTATATGCAAATTGCTATTATAAAAACTTAAGCAGCAACTTTTCCAATTTCCAATATTTATGTAATTCTCAAAACTTTTGGCCACGACTGTAGACATTTACATAGTCCAGTGTGAAGGCCTTATCTTCCAGCCTACTAGATGGAGCTGCATGCCCTCTCTCTCTCTCTCTCTCTCTCTCTCTCTCTCTATAAGTGAGTAGGAGCTAGCTGAATTCAGTTCAGTCTAGCTTTACCTAGTCTAAAGAAAGGTACTTAGCTGAGTCCTGCCCTGGATTTAAACAGTCAGAGTCAACTACACTAGATTGCAAAGTGGAGGAAACCTCTACTGCTATTGCAAAGGAGTATGCCAGATGGCAAGAGAATGCATGGTAAAGTCTGTGGAGAATTGCTGTCTGCTCAGGACTAGTGATGAGCAGCAGGGGCAATATTCGAATTTGCGATATTTCGCAAATATTTTGTAGAATATTCGTCATATATTCACGAATTCGAGAATTCGCTATTATTTTCTTGATTGGGAAAATCGGCAATGTAATACAGACGTGGGTCACTTTTGCTACATTTTCCAAGCTGCTAGAAGTTCCTGAGACTGGAGAAAATGGTTGGCACGGCAGAACATTAAAAATGGCTTTATATGCAGATAGAGTGCTCCAATATATTTGCAATTGCGCTAATCGGCAATTAATGATGCGCATATTTTAGCGCAATACGTGAAACTTCACATTTTAGCAGGTCTGACTACATATTACTGCTGCACTATGTATTGTTGTGACATCACAGCACTATGTCTGTAGCATGTATGTATGGACAGCAGAACCTATCACACTACCTAACACACTGCACTGCAACAGCTACACTATATCAGGATATAACCTACACTGACTATCTCCCACTGACTATCTGTATTATATATAAGCTATCTAACTATCTATCTAATGTAATGAGTGGAAAGCTCAGAGCACAGCAATGACACTGCTGTCTCTCTCAGAACTTTAAAAAACTGTAGAAAATGGCTGCTGGGGAGGTTCTTATGTAGTAAGGGGTAGGCAACTTTCCTATTGTTTGCTAGGGATGTTGCTAAGCTCAGACAAAGACATTGCAGCCTTCTCATTGGCCCACAAGCAAGAATCAAGAAGGGATCATGGGTTCAGATGAAAAAAAAATCTAGAATATTTGAAAATACGAATATACTGTATATCACTATATTCTAAATATTTGCAAATTCTCGAAGTGCCGATATTCGCGATTAATATTTGCTATTCGAATATTCGCGCCCAACACTACTCAGGACCTCTAGCCTCCATAGACCTATGTCAAGGAGTTTAAAGTCTTACAGTGCCTAGACACAACCGACGTGCAGATTGATCACCTGCGTAAATATCCACATCCCGCAGAGAACATTAGTGGATAATCTTTTGTTGTGAGTACAGCAAACAGTATAAAAAAAGTGCAGCATTATGAATGACGTTGGGGACCGCCATGTGGTTCCATTGTCTCGCTTAACTTTGTTATATAGCATCTCTTTATTCCTGTGTAGTTTCTACCAACAGTCAGCAAGTGAAGTGCAGTATGGCATAATAGGTCCAAAAGAGAAAACTGTTCCTGTTCCCACCAACTGCAGCTATAGTATATACTGTAATCTATGAGAACTGTAACAAATTGCTCTTGTATTAGAACTGCCAGTCCATGCATGCTGAGAACTGTGTCATGTCTTTGAACTTGAATCTTCAATAAAGGACTGTTTGCTGATAACCTGGCCTGCTTATTTTCTGCACCTCTACACTGCATTGACATCCACAGCGGCACCAAGTGACCCTACCTCGCACCCCAAATCCACCAACAGGACAGGCACCTCAACTTGCACTAGAGCCCCAAAACCAGAGTTTGCCCCGAGTGGGCTAAACGATGCAGCTACACCCTTCTCTATCTCTGCACGGCCAATGGAGCGCCAGAACCGTGAGTACTACTACTACCATCTGGCCACACTGACATACATGCTCTTGCAGCACACTACACATGGAGAATACAAGTTTTTACTAAACCAGGCACGTCAGGTTTGCTGACAGGTCCTCTTTAATTTGCCATTAATCCAAAGTATGAATAAGAGAAGTCGAGAGAGTAAACAGGATAAACTGCAAAAGTCTTCATCCTGCTGACACGTTCTATAGCAGGGATGCTCAACCTGCGGCTCTCCAGCTGTTGTAAAACTACAACTCCCATCATACCCTGCTGTACACTGATAGCTGTAGACCAGGCATCCTCAAACTGCGGCCCTCCAGCTGTTGCAAAACTACAACTCCCAGCATGCCCGAACAGCCTACAGGTATCAGCCTACTGCAGGGCATTGTGGGAGTTGTAGTTTTACAACAGCTGGAGGGCCGCAGTTTGAGGATGCCTGCTGTAGACTGTCTGGGCATGCTGGGAGTTGTAGTTTTGCAACAGCTGGAGGCTCGCAGGTTGGGCATCCCTGTTCTATAGCATCATTTACTTCTTAAATCGAGACTTCGTATTCCTAGCGCGGTAATGAGGCTGGGGGTAGGGATGAGCCCAGAACATATACAGATAGATGTTCACAGACATCAAGGAGTAGCATTCTGGTTTTGGAAATGGAGAAAAAAAAAGATTAAGCGAGGATGTGTCAGCTTAACGCTGGTTCAGTCTTATCTGCACTTTGACAGCATCCATCACATCTCACGTCTGTAATATCATTTCACATATGAGAAGCAGTTGGTTTGGCTTTATAGTACAACAGATAGATTTATTATGTTAACCAGCATTGGTGCAGAAAATAGAGCCGGAATATATTTCCTGTGGATTCTCTTTTATCTCTAACACATGAATACAAGAGAGAGGATGGCTTTGATGTTCTCTCAAAAGGTCACACTGGAGATGTCACTAATATGATCCCATGAAATGTAGACTATTAAGCACATCAAGATATTTTAAGCATTAGAACACCCACATCATGCAGCGTTTTATGTTTTCTTTCAGAGTGAGATATTTAGCTCTTCGACTGCTTTGCTGATAACCTTGAAATCCATTTTTTTCTCATCTGCCTCCCAGTAATGGTTAATGTCCCTTGACCGTAAATACTGGGGAGAGGTAATGTGGGCGTGCCAGTAACGGCTGTATATGGTTGATTTGGAGATCTGTGTCTCTTGGTTTATTGGGAATTTTTATTTATATTTCTACCTGTAACTTCCATATGGTGACAGAATATAAAAAAAAAGATTCTAAAAAAGACAGATGGGGCTGCATTAGCGGTCTACTGTGTATGAATAATACATATGGAAGGGTTAAGCCTTCCATTCCTCAAAAAATATGCAAATAATTAGGGGCTAACGTATGTGCCGTGCCAGAACTTTCTGTTTTTAGCAGTTTTGTCAGTGGAGTAAAAATTTGCGCCAAATTTATGATGGATTTGCTCCATTTTAGTCGGGATTGCACCATGCCTGGCAAATTGCACTTATTAAAGGTCGACATACATTTGCAAGAAAAAGTATGTGAACCCTTTGGAATGATATGGATTTCTGCACAAATTGGTCATAAAATGTGATCTGATCTTCATCTAAGTCACAACAATAGACAATCACAGTCTGCTTAAACTAATAACACACAAAGAATTAAATATTACCATGTTTTTATTGAACACACCATGTAAACATTCACAGTGCAGGTGGAAAAAGTATGTGAACCCTTGGATTTAATAACTGGTTGAACCTCCTTTGGCAGCAATAACTTCAACCAAACATTTCCTGTAGTTTCAGATCAGACGTGCACAACGGTCAGGAGTAATACTTGACCATTCCTCTTTACAGAATTGTTTCAGTTCAGCAATATTCTTGGGATGTCTGGTGCACTTTCTTGAGGTCATGCCACAGCATCACAATCGGGTTGAGGTCAGGACTCTGACTTGGCCACTCCAGAAGGTGTATTTTCTTCTGTTTAAGCCATTCTGTTGTCGATTTACTTCTATGCTTTGGGTCGTTGTCCTGTTGCAACACCCATCTTCTGTTGAGCTTTAGCTGGTGGATAGATGGCCTTAGGTTCTCCTGCAAAATGTCTTGATAAACTTGGGAATTCATTTTTCCTTTGATGATAGCAATCCGTCCAGGCCCTGACGCAGCAAAGCAGCCCCAAACCATGATGCCCCCACCACCATACTTCACAATTGGGATGAGGTTTTGATGTTGGTGTGCTGTGCCTCTTTTTCTCCACACATAGTGTTGTGTGTTTCTTCCAAACATCTCAACTTTGGTTTCATCTGTCCACAGAATATTTTGCCAGTACTGCTGTTGAACATCCAGGTGCTCTTGTGCAAACTGTAAACATGCAGCAATGTTTTTTTTGGACAGCAGTGGCTTCCTCTGTGGTATCCTCCCATGAAATCCATTCTTGTTTAGTGTTTTACATATGGTAGATTCGCTAACAGGGATGTTAGCATATGCCAGAGACTTTTGTAAGTCTTTAGCTGACACTCTAGGATTCTTCTTCACCTCATTGAGCAGTCTGCATGTAACGGTCACGTACACACACACACAGGGGGAAGGGAAGTGACCACTGCGCTCCACCCTTACCCCTGGCCCTGCCTACTTGCCTCGCGAGTCCTAATGACAGGGGACAACTGGACGGCAATCCCTAACTTGGAATAAGTGCAGGGATGACAGACAAACAACAGGACGTGAACGAACCGAGTCAATACCAGGAAAGCTACAAAGTACAAAGGGAGCAAGCAGAGAATTGTCAGGAGAAGCCGGGGTCATAAATACCAGGAGAGCAGCAAAGTACACAAGGAGCAGGCAGAGGATCGTCAGGAATTCAGCAGGAGGTAAGTACGCCAGGAAAGACCAAATCACAGGTGGAACCTAAATTAACAGGCAACCTGTGGCCAGCAGGCTGCCTGTATTTATAGTGGGGAGTGAGGGTCATGTGACGTGGCCAGCGTCACATGACCGACAGATCAACCAGTCGAGCACCGAGTGATCAGCTCGGCGCTCAAGGCAGACTTAGGAGCAGGGAGCCACCCAGCTAGTAACGCCGGCCTGGGAATGAGGTCAAACACAGATCCTCATTCCCAAAGCTAAGCAACAGGTCTGCGGGTAATGGGGGACCGAGTGCACCTTCGGAACCCCGTTACAGTACCCCCCCTTTTACGAGGGGCCACCGGACCCAAAACTTCAGGCGATGGCTTTTCAGGGTGTTCTAAATGAAATTTTCAAACAAGTCTAGGAGCATGAACCTCCCTGGCAGGTACCCAAGATCTCTCTTCAGGTCCATACCCCTTTTAGTGAATCAGGTACTGCAAGGAATTACGCACCTTCCTGACATCCACTATTTTAGACACCACATACTCGACAGCATCATTAACAAGAACCGGCGGAGGCGAGGCTTTCGATGGTACTGCCGGTTCAAAATAATTTTTAAGTAGAGACTTATGGAACACATTATGAATGTGGAATGATTTGGGCAGCTCCAACCTAAAAGATACCGGGTTAATCACTTCCGTGATCTTATATGGTCCAATAAAACGAGGAGCAAACTTTTTAGAATCTACCTTAAGAGAGAGATTCTTGGAGGACAACCATACCTTATCCCCAACCTGAAAATTCATCCCCCTTGAACGTCTCCTATCGGCCTTGAGTTTCTGAGAACTTTGAGCCTTTTTTAAGTTCGATTGAACCCGGGCCCAAACTGTGCACAGTTCAGAGGAGAGCCTTTCCGCCTCAGGGTTAGAGGAGGAGACGGATGACCCAGAATGAAAACGGGGATGGAAACCATGGTTACAAAAGAAAGGTAAAACCCCAGCAGAAGAGCAAATTCAGCCAATGTAAGAAATTTCACCCATAATTGCTGGTCATCAGCAACATACGACCTCAAGAATTGTTCGACAGACTGATTAAGGCGTTCAGTCTGCCCATTACTCTCAGGGTGGTAGGCAGAGGAAAAAGACAATGAAATTTTAAATTTTTGACAGAAGGCCCTCCAGAATTTGGACACAAACTGCACACCCCTGTCAGAAACAATATTTTCCGGGATACCATGCAATCGAACAATTTCTTTCACAAAAATAGACGCCAAGGTTTTGGCATTTGGGAGTTTAGACAGGGGAATGAAATGGACCATCTTGCTAAACCTATCGACCACTACCCAAACTACAGTCTTACCCTCCGCCGGCGGTAGGTCAGTTATAAAGTCCATCGAGATATGGGACCAGGGTCTACTGGGAATGGGTAGGGGTCGTAGGTTAGCAGCAGGGCGAGTCCTAGGTGTCTTGGACCTGGCACAAACCTCACAGGCTGACACGTAGGACTTGACATCCCTAGTTAGAGTGGGCCACCAATAAGATCTAGAAACCAGATCCTTAGTGCCCTCAACACCCGGATGTCCACAAAAGGCAGAATCGTGACACTCACCCAACAGCTGGAGATGAAATTGTACGGGAGCAAACAACTTATCTGTTGGGGTGGATACCGATGCCAGATGTTGTTCAGACCTAATGCGAGATATCCTGGGTTAGAGCTGCTAAGAAGATTTTTGCTGGCAGGATGGATTCAGGTGGTACCTCAGTAGGTTGAAAAGCCTGGTAGCTCCGAGATAATGCGTCCGCCTTCACATTTTTACTTCCCGGCCTGAACGTAATGGAAAAATCAAAACGAGTAAAAAACAGAGCCCATCTGGCTTGACGGGGATTCAACCTCTTAGCAGACTCGAGAAACATAAGGTTTTTATGGTCAGTGACAACAGTTACACAATGCCTTGCCCCCTCCAGAAAATGCCTCCACTCCTCAAAGCACCATTTAATGGCCAGCAGCTCCCTATTCCCTATGTCGTAGTTTCTCTCCGTGGGAGAGAATTTCCTGGAGAAGAAGGCACATGGTCTCAGATTAGTGAGGCTAGCAGGACCTTGTGAAAGAACTGCTCCTGCGCCGTCCTCGGTCGCATCCACCTCCACAATAAAAGGTTTCTCCTGATCAGGCTGGATCAGAATGGGAGCGCTACTGAATGCCTTTTTTAATTTTTCAAATGAAGAAATGGCCTTATTAGACCAATTCTCCAAATCCGCCCATTTCTTAGTAAGATCGGTCAACGGTTTAGCAATTACGGAAAAATTCATAATAAATTTACGATAGTAATTGCCGAAACCTAAGAACCGTTGTAAGGCCTTTAAGGATGAAGGTCTTACCCATTCCTTAATTGCTAGTACCTTACCAGAATCCATCTTGAAGGCGTGAGGAGTCAGAACATGCCCTAGAAACAGAATCTCCTGTACACCAAAGACACATTTCTCTTGTTTAGCGGATAGCTGATTCTCCCTCAACACCTCTAATACTTGTTTAACATGAGACACATGGGATTCGAAGTCATGAGAGAATATCAAAATGTCGTCAAGATAGACAATAACAAATTTACCTAAGAACTCCCTAAGAATGTCATTCATGAAGTTTTGGAACACAGCTGGAGCATTGCTGAGTCCAAAAGGCATCACCTGATATTCAAAGTGTCCTACCGGAGTATTGAACGCCGTCTTCCATTCGTCTCCCTCCTTGATTCGGATTAGATTGTATGCCCCTTTCAGGTCAATTTTGGAAAACCAGGTTGCCCCCAGAACCTGGTTAAATAAATCCGGAATCAATGGGAGGGAGTATCCATTCTGGACAGTGATTTTATTTAATCTCCGGTAATCGATACATGGCCTAAGACCACCATCTTTTTTCTTAACGAAGAAAAACCCCGCCCCCATAGGAGAGACAGAAGGTCTAATATGCCCTTTACCAAGGCTCTCCTTAATATAATCTTCCATGGCCTTGCGTTCGGGCATAGAAAGATTTATAAATTCGTCCTTTAGGAAACTTGGCCCCCTCTACTAGCTCTATGGTACAATCATAAGGTCTATGGGGGGGTAGAACCTCCGGGGTTGGTGATGAGAATACATCAGAATATTCCATAACAACAGTGGGTAAAGTATCAGACTTTACTGAGACCCCAGCCTGTACCACGGACAAGCACGAGTCACACTTAGGCCCCCATCTCACCAACTCCTCATTGGACCAATCTATAGTGGGGTTATGTAGTCGGAGCCAAGGCAACCCTAGTACCACCTCAGCCGGTAGGTTCTCCAGGACTAAAAGCGAACATCTCTCTGAGTGGCACACACCCACGGTTAGAGAAATCTCCGAGGTACATAAGCTCACCGTACCACCAATAAGTTGAGTAGCATCAATAGCCATGACATGGATAGGAGTTGGTAAGGCAAACATAGGAATACCCAATCTTACAGCATACTCAGAGTCAATAAAGCTAGCCGCTGAGCCAGAATCAATAAAGGACTTACCCGGCCATTTATCTACTCCCAGAGAAATCGTAATGGGTACCGAAAGCTTACATTTAGAAAATTCAGGGTGTACCTGGTCTTTAGGTTGCCTTGCCTTAGGAGACTTTACAGAGAGGACCTTCTTAGGACACTGGTTGATCCAATGGTCAGGATCTCCACAGTAAAAGCATTCTCCATGTCTGCGGCGAAGATTCCCTTGGTTATGCCAACCTGCATGGGTTCCTCGGTGGAGACCTCAGCATTGTCTCTGCGATAGGCCTCTGGCTGGACCACTATCTGGGAAGAGAACTGTTGTTCCTGTCGTCTCTCTCTAACCCGTCGGTCGAGTCGGACAACAAGGGTCATCATCTCCTCTAAGGTCTCTGGAAGTTGATAACTGATCAGAAGATCCTTTAATTTATCAGACAGACATGACCTGAACTGACCCTTCAGGGCTGGTTCGTTCCATCCTGAGGGGACACACCACCTTCTAAATTGGGTGCAATAATCCTCCGCTGGTAGATTGCCCTGAACCAGTGCCTTTAGAGCTGTCTCGGCTACTAGAGCCCTGTCTGGTTCATCATAGAGGGTACCCAGGGCCTGAAAGAACCCCTCCACAGAATATAAACAACTGGCGCCAGCAGGTAAAGAGAACGCCCAGTCCTGGGTATCACCCTGTAATCGGGAAATGATAATGCCTACGCGTTGACTCTCGGGGCCAGAGGACACGGGGCGCAAACGGAAGTAAAGTTTACAATTCTCCTTAAAAGAGAGAAACTTCTTCCGGTCTCCAGAAAAGGGTTCTGGGAGCTTAATCTGGGGCTCAAAATGCGGACTGGAGGCCTGAGGAGTGGAAGAACCTTGCCCTAACTCAAAAGAACTGAGTTTTTCCCCTAACTCCTGCACCCTCTGCGTCAGATTAGAGACATGGTCAGTCAGGGTCACCAGAGGATTCATAATACAGTGGTTATTGGGCCTCCTAATCTGTGACGGTTGCGTACACACACACACACAGGGGGAAGGGAAGTGACCACTGCGCTCCACCCTTACCCCTGTCCCTGCCTACTTGCCTCGCGAGTCCTAATGACAGGGGACAACTGGACGGCAATCCCTAACTTGGAATAAGTGCAGGGATGACAGACAAACAACAGGATGTGAACGGACCGAGTCAATACCAGGAAAACTACAAAGTACAAAGGGAGCAAGCAGAGAATTGTCAGGAGAAGCCGGGGTCATAAATACCAGGAGAGCAGCAAAGTACACAAGGAGCAGGCAGAGGATCGTCAGGAATTCAGCAGGAGGTAAGTATGCCAGGAAAGACCAAATCACAGGTGGAACCTAAATTAACAGGCAACCTGTGGCCAGCAGGCTGCCTGTATTTATAGTGGGGAGTGAGGGTCATGTGACGTGGCCAGCGTCACATGACCGACAGACCAACCAGTCGAGCACCGAGTGATCAGCTCGGCGCTCAAGGCATACTTAGGAGCAGGGAGCCACCCAGCTAGTAACGCCGCCCTGGGAATGAGGTCAAACACAGATCCTCATTCCCAAAGCTAAGCAACAGGTCTGCGGGTAATGGGGGACCGAGTGCACCTTCGGAACCTCGTTACACTGCACTGTGCTCTTGCAGTCATATTTACAGGACGGCCACTCCTAGGGAGAGTAGCAGCAGTGCTGAACATTCTCCATTTATAGACAATTTGTCTTACTGTGGACTGATGAACAGCAAGGCTTTTGGAGATACTTTTATAACCCTTTCCAGCTTTATGCAAGTCAACAATTCTTAATCGTAGATCTTCTGAGAGTTTTTTTGTGAGAGGCACATCTATCACGACCGGTGTGCCGATCACATACGTGACGCAAAGGGAGGGAAAAGGGAAGGCCCTGTCCAAGGGAGAGGGAAAGGTGGTGACCCCTAACTCACCTTGAGGCTGGCACCTGACTGCCCTGACGTCCCTAGACGGGTTTCTCACCCGTACGCCGATCACGTGCCTAAACCCTGGCTTTCCCTAAGATGAACCCTAAGTAGTGAATAGGGCGGTGGGGACACTAGTCCTCCGCACTAACACTAAAGGAAAACACCAAGGAGAGAACAGACAATACAGACAAAACATATAATCCCAGGTGGGCGACAACAGCGGACAACAAAAGCCCAACAGGGATCCGGAGGGTAACGCTCTGGAACGTCAACCAGGAATCACAGCTACATAGCTCCAGTGGGTCAGTATAGAAGTCCAGGCAGGAAGCTCTATATCTGGCAACCAGAGAAGTGGGAGGGAGAATATAAGGAGGTTGGGAGGGACGGACAAGAAACAGCTGAGGAGAAGAAGCTACGGATCCCTGAGTGAGACAAAAATTATTGCAAGGCAAACACAGAAAGCTATCATTAAGAAGCAGCACGATCTTTAGACGTAGAGCGCGCAGCCACCCGCTGCGGCTTCCTGACCCCGGGTATAACGGAGTCAGACGTGGCTCTTGACACCCTCGTGACAACATCATTCACATCAGGCAATGCTTCTTGTGAAAAGCAAACCCAGAACAGGGCAGGGCAGCTGTAACCAACACCTCCAATCACATCTCATTGATTGGACTCCAGATGGCTAACACCTCACTCCAATTAGCTCTTGGAGATGTCATTAGTCTAGGGGTTCACATACTTTTTCCACCTGCACTGTGAATGTTTACATGGTGTGTTCAATAAAAACATAGTAACATTTAACCACTTAAGGACCACAGGTTTATACCCCCCTAAAGACCAGGCCCTTTTTTACAAATCGGCACTCCACAACTTTAGCGGTTTATTGCTCGGTCATGCAACTTACCACCCAAATGTGTTTTGGGGTGTCATTTTACATATACCCATGCTGGGTGAGCTAAATATCTTGGTCAAATGCCAACTTTGTATAAAAAAATACAATAACTTTTGCCAAGATATTTCTCTCACCCAGCATGGGTATATGTAAAAAGACACCCCAAAACACATTGCCCAACTTCTCCTGAGTACGGGGATACCAGATGTGTGACACTTTTTTGCAGCCTAGGTGGGCAAAGGGGCCCACATTCCAAAGAGCACCTTTCAGATTTCACCGGCCATTTTTTACAGATTTTGATTTCAAACCACTTCTCACGCATTCGGCCCCTAAAATGCCAGGGCAGTATAACTACCCCACAAGTGACTCCATTTTGGAAAGAAGACACCCCCAGGTATTTCGTGATGGGCATAGTGAGTTCATGGGAGTTTTTATTTTTTGTCACAAGTTAGTGGAATATGAGACTTTGTAAGAAAAAAAAAAAGAATCATCATTTTCCGCTAACTTGTGACAAAAAATAAAAAATTCTAGGAACTCGCCATGCCCCTCACGGAATACCTTGGGGTGTCTTCTTTCCAAAATGGGGTCACTTGTGGGGTAGTTATACTGCCCTGGCATTCTATAGGGGCCCTAATGTGTGGTAAGTAGGTAAATGACCTGTGAAATCCGAAAGCTGCTCTTTGGAATGTGGGCCCCTTTGCCCATCTAGGCTGCAAAAAAGTGTCACACATGTGGTATCGCCGTATTCAGGAGAAGTTGGGCAATGTGTTTTGGGGTGTCTTTTTACATATACCCATGCTGGGTGAGAGAAATATCTTGGCAAAAGACAACTTTTCCCATTTTTTATACAAAGTTGGCATTTGACCAAGATATTTATCTCACCCAGCATGGGTATATGTAAAATGACACCCCAAAACACATTGCCCAACTTCTCCTGAGTACGGCGATACCAGATGTGTGACACTTTTTTGCAGCCTAGATGCGCAAAGGGGCCCACATTCCTTTTATGAGGGCATTTTCAGACATTTGGATCCCAGACTTCTTCTCACGCTTTAGGGCCCCTAAAATGCCAGGGCAGTATAAATACCCCACATGTGACCCCATTTTGGAAAGAAGACACCCCAAGGTATTCAATGAGGGGCATGGCGAGTTCATAGAATTTTTTTTTTTTTGGCACAAGTTAGCGGAAATAGTTTTTTTTTTTTTTTCTCACAAAGTCTCCCTTTCCGCTAACTTGGGACAAAAATTTCAATCTTTCATGGACTCAATATGCCCCTCAGCGAATACCTTGGGGTGTCTTCTTTCCGAAATCGGGTCACATGTGGGGTATTTATACTGCCCTGGCATTCTAGGGGCCCTAAAGCGTGAGAAGAAGTCTGGAATCTAAATGTCTAAAAATTTTTACGCATTTGGATTCCGTGAGGCGTATGGTGAGTTCATGTGAGATTTTATTTTTTGACACAAGTTAGTGGAATATGAGACTTTGTAAGAAAAAAATAAATTTCCGCTAACTTGGGCCAAAAAAATGTCTGAATGGAGCCTTACAGGGGGGTGATCAATGACAGGGGGGTGATCAATGACAGGGGGGTGATCAGGGAGTCTATATGGGGTGATCACCCCCCTGTCATTGATCACCCCCCCATAAGGCTCCATTCAGATGTCCGTATGTGTTTTGCGGATCCGATCCATGTATCCGTGGATCCGTAAAAATCATACGGACATCTGAATGCAGCCTTACAGGGGGGTGATCAATGACAGGGAGGTGATCAGGGAGTCTATATGGGGTGATCACCCCCCTGTCATTGATCACCCCCCTATAAGGCTCCATTCAGATATCCGTATGTGTTTTGCGGATCCGATCCATGTATCCGTGAAAATAATACGGACATCTGAATGCAGCCTTACAGGGGGGTGATCAATGACAGGGGGGTGATCAATGACAGGGGGGTGATCAATGACAGGGGGGTGATCAGGGAGTCTATATGGGGTGATCACCCCCCTGTCATTGATCACCCCCCTATAAGGCTAGATTCAGATGTCCGTATGTGTTTTGCGGATCCGATCCATGTATCCGTGGATCCGTAAAAATCATACGGACATCTGAATGCAGCCTTACAGGGGGGTGATCAATGACAGGGGAGTGATCAATGACAGGGGGGTGATCAGGGAGTCTATATGAAGTGATCACCCCCCTGTAAGGCTCCATTCAGACGTCTGTATGTGTTTTGCGGATCCGATCCATGTATCCGTGGATCCGTAAAAAACATACGGACATCTGAATGCAGCCTTACAGGGGGGTGATCAATGACAGGGGGGTGATCAATGACAGGGGGGTGATCAGGGAGTCTATATGGGGTGATCACCCCCGTCATTGATCACTCCCCTGTAAGGCTCCATTCAGATGTCCGTATGTGTTTTGCGGATCCGATCCATGTATCAGTGGATCCGTAAAAATCATACGGACATCTGAATGCAGCCTTACAGGGGGGTGATCAATGACAGGGGGGTGATCAATGACAGGGGGGTGATCAGGGAGTCTATATGGGGTGATCCCCCCCGTCATTGATCACGCCCCTGTAAGGCTCCATTCAGACGTCCGTATGCGTTTTGCGGATCCGATCCATCTATCAGTGGATCCGTAAAAATCATGCGGACGTCTGAATGGAGCTTTACAGGGGGGTGATCAATGACAGGGGGGTAATCAATGACAGGGGGGTGATCAGGGAGTCTATATGGGGTGATCAGGGGTGATCAGGGGCTAATAAGGGGTTAATAAGTGACGGGGGGGGGAGGGGGGTGTAGTGTAGTGTGGTGCTTGGTGCTACATATTGTTGAGCTACCTGTGTCCTCTGGTGGTCGATCCAAACAAAAGGGACCACCAGAGGACCAGGTAGCAGGTATATTAGACGCTGTTATCAAAACAGCGTCTAATATATCTGTTAGGGGTTAAAAAAATCACATCTCCAGCCTGCCAGCGAACGATCGCCGCTGGCAGGCTGGAGATCCACTCGCTTACCTTCCGATCCTGTGAACGCGCGAGCCTGTGTGCGCGCGTTCACAGGAAATCTCGGCTCACGCGAGATGACGCCAATCGGCGTTAGTGTAGCCTGGGAGAGCCGCCGCGATGACGCCTTTCGGCGTTAGGTGTGCGGCAAGTGGTTAATTATTTGTGTGTTATTAGTTTAAGCAGACTGTGGTTGTCTATTGTTGTGACTTAGATGAAGATCAGATCACATTTTATGACCAATTTGTGCAGAAATCCATATCATTCCAAAGGGTTCACATACTTTTTCTTGCAACTGTATGTTTTGTGGGTGGGGCTTCATTTTTAGCCAAATCATTTTTACAAAAAAGTCACAAGTACTAACAGTTGAAAACCTCTATAGTAAATGAGGTTAGACTCAAAAATCCATAGACATTCAGAGCAACAAATGGTGTGCAATACTTTGTAAATTTGTCCCAAGATATGGCTTAATCCCTTCAGCAAGCAATTTTTTGTTTTTGTGTTTTTGGTTTTTACTCCTTGACTTTCTAGAGCCATAACTTTTTTATTTTTCCATTCACGTAGCTGTGTGGTGCATGTTTTCTGTGTGACAAGTTGTACTTTCTACTGGCACCATTTAATATTGCATACGATAGGAACCTGGGAAAAAATGGGGTGGAATAGGGAAAAAAATGCAATTCTACCACAGTTTTATGGGTTTTGTTTTTACAGTGTTCCCTATGCAGTAAAACTGATCTGTTACCGTCATTTTCTGGTTCCTGCGATTACAATGATACTAAAGATATATAGTTCTTATTGTGCTTTAATACTGAAAAAAACCAAAAACCTTTTGAAAAAAATGTTTCTTTCTTTTCATCACTATATTCTGAACCCCATAACTTTTTTTTATAGTTTTATCTACGGAGCTGTGTGAGGGCAAATTTTTTGCAGGACGAAATGTACCGTATTTTTCGCCCCATAAGACGCACTTCCCCCCCCAAAAGTGGGGGAAAAATGCCCCTGCGTCTTATGGGGCGAATGCTGCCATTTTACATCGCAGTCTGCGATGCTGCAGCATCGCAGACTGCGATGTATCAGCTGGAGGGGGGAGGGAGGAGGGGCCGGTATCATGCAAATGCGGCGGGGCAGGTGCGGTCACTGTACTCCGGCCCCGCCGCTCACTGACTGCTTTATTTACTAAACCTTTTATATTAATAACCTTAATTTAAGTTGCGATCCCCAGCCCCATCTGTACTACTTACTAAATGTCCTGTAGCATGCAGAGCAGTGCGGGCGGCCGATCAGAACTCACTGATGTCACGTGCCTGAGCCGCCTACTTCATTCAGAAAGTAGGCGGCGCAGGCACGTCACGTGACATCAGTGAGTTACAGCCGGCCGCCCGTCCTGCTCTGCCTGCTACACGACATTTAGTAAGTAGTACAGATGGGGCTGGGGATCGGAACTTAAATTAAGGTTATTAATATAAAAGGTTTAGTCAATAAAGCAGTGAGTGAGCGGCGGGGCCGGAGTACAGTGACCGCACCGGCCCCGCCGCATTTGCATGACACCGGCCCCTCCTCCCTCTCCCCTCCCACAGGTTTAGCTCAGGTATATTAGGGTATCTGTGGATGCCACTATTATGGGGTGGGGGATATGTGGATGGCACTGTTATGGGGTGGAGGGATCTGTGGGTGACACATATATAGCAGTGCCATCCACAGATCTACCCCCCGTAACAGTGCCATCCACAGATCCACCCCCCATAACAGTGCCATCCACAGATCACCCCCCATAACAGTGCCATCCACAGATCACCCCCCATAACAGTGCCATCCACAGATCACCCCCCCATAACAGTGCCATCCACAGATCACCCCCCCATAACAGTGCCATCCACAGATCACCCCCCCATAACAGTGCCATCCACAGATCACCCCCCCATAACAGTGCCATCCACAGATCCCCCCATAACAGTGCCCCCCTCAGATCCCCCCCATAACAGTGCCATCCACAGATCCCCCCATAACAGTGCCATCCACAGATTCCCCCATAACAGTGCCATCCACAGATCCCCCCATAAAAGTGCCACCCACAGATCACCCCCATAACAGTGCCACCCCCCTCATGCACAGACCACCATTAGTTCAAAACCCACCAAAAGCACACCTTTTGGTTAAAAATATTTTTTTTCTTATTTTCCTCCTCAAAAACCTAGGTGCGTCTTATGGGCCGGTGCGTCTTATAGGGCGAAAAATACGTTTTTTTATGGATATAATTTTGGAGTGTGTATGATCTTTTATTTTATTTTGGAGGTAAAAAAATGGCGAATCAGCAGTTTAGATTTTTTTTCCCCTTTCATCATACGAGTGCGTTTATATTTAAAAATTTCTGCATTTTGTGATGGAGCTATGCTTATGATGTTATTTTTTTATTGTTTATTTTAATTATGGGGAAAGGGGGCGATTAGAATTTTTAGATTTTTATTTTTATAGCCTTGCAATGCATTGTAGATTCGATCTTTTATTATGGAGCTCTGCCACCTGCAGGGATACATAGACAGCTGTAAAAGCCTTGGTTTCTTTAGACAGATCAGGGATTTTACATACAACCAACTGCTCACTGCCACATGGGCGAGCTGTTCAGACCCAGGAGAGCAGTGATCCCGGTAAGTCGCTATTACCCATGACATCTGAGGGGTTGAATGTCTGCAATCGGCATTGTTACCAATCAGTCATTGGACCCAGGTGTCTGATGTTTAAAACAGCAGAAACCGGGGGGCGTGTCCGGACGCTGACGGTGATGGCTGCTTGAAAGAGCTGCTCCTGCCTGCACCGCGAATTTCTGGCCATCGACACATCTCTCCTGGATCATATGGGGAAGAAAGTGGCTCTGAAAAAGACCCCTATCCCTCCCCTCACCTACTAGGACCCTGGAACAGTGCTGGGATTGCACTCCGGGTCCGGCGCTTCCACCACGCAGCACCAAGGCACAGAGGGCCTCCCGCCATTCCTCTCTCCCCCCGCCGGATTCCCGCGCCCTGGCCAGGGAGAAAGACACAGTACTACTTACCCCTGCTGGATCTCTTCAGGGAACCGGAACGCCATCTGCAGTGTCCACACGCGGACCCTCTGACCTGGGGCTCTCACCGGCCGCCCCGGACTCTCGGCCTGCTTCTGCTGGAAGGAGGGATCCCGCCATGATGGCTCCTGGATCCACTTCTCAGGGGGCGACTGCATGTAAAGGTACTGTGGCTACTAGGGGACGGGATATTAACCTAGGGGACCCTGCATCTAGCCTTCCTGGGACCCCCCTGCTTGGGGTCTGGCGAAATAAGCAGCTCCCAGCCCCACCATTGCTGGACCAGGGGGATAGCAGCTCCCCTCTCCCTTCTGACATCTGGGCCAGATCCCCAAGCCTTCCAACACTTGCCGTTATGGACCCCCCATCCCTGCCTGAACCTGCACAGCCATGGGCGAGCTATTTCAGTCGTTTTCCTACAAAAGAGGACTTTCAGGTCCTTATTTCTGAAGTTACGGAAGCCTGCAGAGCTGAAATTGCGGCAGTTCGCACTGACATTAAACATGTGGTGGACTGGGTTGACTCCCTGGAAAATGCCCATGACGATACCAGGCAATATATTTCCACTCTTCATTAATCCATTTCTGCCCAAATGTCTGTACTCAGGGGCATGGGACGGCATTTAGAGGACTTGGATAATCGAGGGCGCCGAAATAACATCCTAAGTACGGGGTCTTCCGGAGGCTACTTGTGACGAAGATCTCTTTGCTACGCTGGAAGCCATTTTTAACATGATCCCGGGGCAACCATCCTCGCACAAGATCAAGTTGGACAGGGCCCATAGAGCACTCAAACCTAAGGGATCTGCTGCACGTCCTAGGGACGTAATTTGTTGTGTCCACGATTTTGCCGTTAAAGAATCCATCATGGCTAAGGCGAGATCTCTACGCAACTTTGACTTTGATGGCGCCCCAGTTCAATAGTTTCCTGACCTATCCTGGTTCACACTCCAGAAAAGGAGACATCTCCAACCTCTCCTCACATTACTCAGGGACCGCTAGATCGCCTACCGCTGGGGATTCCCTTTTGCCCTGACGGTCCGTCATCAAGGAAGAACAGAGACTCTCCATTCCTTTTCGGATCTTCGCCCTTTCTGCGAATCACTTGGAATTCCTATCCCTGACATGTCGGACTGGGAATTTGAGTCTCCAGCGCTTCAGCCGCCCCGCATTTGGTCTCCTGTAACCAGGAAAAGAAGGCCTGGTCCAAGTGCGTCCTCTTCCCCTCGGTCTCCACCGTTATCAGGACATCGTCCATCTGCTTGACCACCAACGGCTGGGGGGACTTGGATGTCCAGAACTTGCCCTCAACCCTTTTTGCCCTCAGGATTGATGGTCCCTGAAGGGCCCCCATAATGATCAATTATTTCCTCTGTTAAGCCAGTTATTGTTTTCCTGTTGCTACATCATGGTGCAGGCTGTCTGAAGGCTCCACCTAGTTGTAACTTGTTTTCGTTTCTCTCAGATAATTGTAGTTGGCTCCTTGGCCAGCCTTAATTTGTTGGTCACCGACACTTACACCCCCAAAGGGGCTTCTTATTTGCCCCTAGCAGGGATTACATCCCTGGCATTAGCTGTTTACTGCTATCTGTTTGTCTGTCTTTGTGTTGTCCTGTCTTTTCCCCCTCCCCCTGTGTTCTCTCTCCTGTTGTAGGTACCTGAACTTCCTTGCCTGCGGAGATCGTGTTCTTCAGTTCGGCCTTTGATCCGTTGCCCGACCAGGGCGAACCTACTGACATATACGGACTCCCTCGGTGAGCAGTACCCTGCATACATTGTGTACCATCACATATTCACATGATGCGGTGCATAACCTTTAATGTCAAGGGGCTTAACTTCAACGCCAAGAGGAAACTCTTGCTTTTGGAATTGAAATCCCTTAAAGGGGATATTGTGTTCTTACAGGAAACACACTTTGATGGCAGCTCCTCTTTCCGTTTCATCTCTCACCTGTATCCCACCGCCTATTCGGCTACTCATAGCCATCGGAGGGCGGGTGTTGCGATCTTGGTGTCTGCACAGTGTCCCCTCAGGATTGAATCTTCAAATATAGATCCACAGGGCCGTTTTATCATTCTCCGCGGCCGTTTGGCGGATACACCCATCACCTTATGTAACATTTATGCACCAAACACGTCCCAGATACACTTTCTCGGCGGAATCTTCCGCAAGGTGTTTGCTGAGGGAGCGGACTTCTCAGAGCCCCTAGTCCTCCTGGGTGGAGATTTTAATGCAGTGTTCTCTGAATCAATGGATCGCCTGGCACTCCCGGGTAGACCAATGCACTCGACGCAGCAGCGCTTAGCCAGAGATTTTCATAAACTAGTGCGGAAATACTCCCTGTATGACCTATGGCGTCTCACTTATCCCACTGATAGGTCCTTTTCCTTTTACTCTGCCCCCCATGGCTCACACACCCGTATTGTTTACCTCTTTGGTACCATTTCGACCCTCAGATTGTTGGAGGGTGCGGACATGGGCCGAATCACCTGGTCAGATCATGCTCCGGTACTAGTTGACATTAGTAGTGAGTCGGGCCATGTTCGCCATTGCCACTGGAGACTTAATGACTCCCTCCTGAAACAACCTACCACTAGGGAGGAACTACGCGAACATCTGAAAACGTACTTTGACCTAAATGAAGGATCAGTAGGGGATGTCCGTCCTTTGTGGGAACCACATAAAGCGGTCATGAGGGGTCATTGTATTGCAATAAGCTCAAAATTAAAGAAGGACTGAACTGCCTTAGTCAAGACCCTCACGTCCTGCCTACAATCACTAGAAGACAAGATGGCTGCTCATCCCTCACGCTGCACACTGAGGCGAATTGAAGAGTCTAGCTTTAGGTCGTGTCAGCAAGTTATTACTTTACACACGACAGCGTTATTATGCTTGGGGGAACAAGCCCCACACTTTGCTTTGCTGGCCAGACAACTCAGGAATCATAGTTCCCAAACGGGCCAGAGTGCTATTAGGGGGGCTGACGGTACAATCCACTATGACCCCCGGGTGATAGCGGAGAGGTTCTCGGCCTATTACTCTTCCCTGTATAACTTACCCTCCGATCTTCCCACAGATGAGAGACTGAGAGATAGTACACTCCAGTCTTATTTGGCATCCTGTCACCTTCCTACCCTATCGACTTCCGCCCTTGCCGCCCTTAATAGTCCGATTACGCCGGAGGAGATTGGGGAGGTGGTAGAACATCTTCCTGAGGGTAAATCCCTGGGGCCTGATGGCTTTTCGTACAAATACTATAAGACCTTTAAGACTGAACTAATCCCCCACTTAGTAACCATAGTCAATCATTTTGTAGCTGGCAACGCGGTACCTCCCCCAATGTCTCACTCGTATCTCACGATGATTCCGAAACCTGAGAAAGATCCGCACGATTGCCCTAACTATAAGCCCATTGCCCTACCTAACTCAGACCTTAAAATTTTCACCAAAACCCTAGCTACCCGATTAAACGTCTTCCTCCCCTCCCTGATTCATAAAGACCAAGTGGGATTTGTCCCGGGCTATCAGGGGGCCGACAACACACGAAGAAACATTGACTTGATAGATGTCTTATCTCGCTCGGGTGAGGAGGCATTACTTCTTAGTTTAGATGCAGAAAAGGCATTCGACTGCTTAGGTTAGCCTTTCCTCTTTGCTACCCTACAGGCTTACGGCCTTTCTGGTCCCTTTGTTAGAGCCATTCATAGTCTATACTCCTACCCCACAGCGACGATCAGATTACCTCATGCTCAATCTCGACCCATAAGCATTGCTAACGGAACGAGACAGGGTTGCCCCCTATCTCCCCTACTCTTTGCCATGTGTATCGAACCCCTGGCGGCCAAGATCAGGGCCTGCCCGGACATCAGAGGTGTTATGGTCAAGGACAGGGAGTTTAAGCTATCGCTATATGCTGACGATATCCTCCTTACCCTTACCAACCTTCACATTTCCCTACCTAACCTCCACTCCATCCTACGGGAGTTTGGTCATCTCGGGGTATAAGGTCAACACCCATAAAACTGAGGCCCTCCCTCTAAATATTTCTCAGACGGCCCTGGGCTCTCTCAGGGTTAACTTTCCTTTCCATTGGAAGACGGACTCCCTGCGATACTTGGGTGTTGACCTCAGTCCCCGATATGGAGAGCTTTACAAAGCTAATTTCCCACGTATATATGCTGGGATTAGGGGTCTTCTAGAGAGGTGGCATCCTCTCCCACTCTCTCTCATGGGGCGTATTGCTGCGACTAAAATGACGATCTTGCCCAAGCTTCTGTACCTTTTTGAGACCTTACCGATTAAAGTCCCCCTTAAGGAACTGAGATCCACTCAATCTCACCTCCTTAGATTCATATGGGCGGAAAGGCGGCACAGAATCCAGCGGTCGGTCCTCCTATCTAGTAGGCACCAGGGCGGTCTAAGGGTCCCGGATCTGTCCAAATATTACTGGGCAGCTCAGCTGCGTTCTGTCACAGCCTGGGCTTCCTTGCACCCATATTTTGTCTGGATGCAGGTAGAAAGACTCTGGCTGGCTCCTGTACATCCTATTTTCATGCTATGGTCCGGACCGGATGGACCCTGCCAGCCAAGGATCTCCTAGGGCCCATGGCTGGTACCAGACGCATCTCAGATTCCCTCTGGAGTCCATTCACTCCGCCATGACCTCCTTCCTATATCACCCCACGCTCCCTGCTAGTCTTATCACGTCCACAACGAGACCATGGTTTCAGTGGGGGGTGTTTCGGTTTGCTGATATTGTGGACCCCTTCACTAGGGTCCTTCTGCCGTTTCCTACCTTACAGGCCAAATATGATCTCCCCCCTCCTCCAACTTCTTTTATATCCAGATTAGACACTTCTCCCAGTCCATTTTTTCAGGGGTCACAGTTTCCCTTCCGACTCCCTTTGAACACCTTTGCACGGAAGGGATACATGCGAAAGGTCTGATTTCTGAGATTTACTCCATATTGCTGACTCCCTTCCCTGATCAGGTCCAAAGGCATTCCTATATGGTGCGGTGGGAGGAATATCTGGGGAGGGCCTTGCCGGACTCACTCTGGCACCTTATATGGAGGAGGGCAGCGAAATCATCTCTGTCGGTACTTCATAAGGAGAACCAATATAAAATCTTAATGTACTGGTATCACACTCCTGACCTCCTCCATAGAATTAATCCAGTAGTCCCGGGTGATTGTTGGAGATGTGGCTTACATAGGGGTACGTTGCCTCACATTTTTTGGGACTGTCCCAAGATATGCCCCTACTGGATCGGAGTAGGCGCCCTCCTGAGTGATGTCTTTGGATTTGAAATCCGACCGGATCCTGTGTCCTTCCTTAATGTGGTCCCCGTACAGGTTAAAAAACATGCACTCAAGCTATTGCTACTGATACTAACAGCAGCTCGTTGTCTAGTCTCCCGAGCTTGGAAAAGTCCCGAACCATCACGGGTCTCTGATTTATATGCTAGGGTGATAGAGGTCCGAACAATGGAGTACTCCACTGCTTTGTTTCAGGACAAAATGGCACTCTTCAACGCCATATGGGACATATGGGATAATTACTGGGTCACTAGACAACCTTGACGATCTCATGCGAAAGGAATGTTCCCTCCCCCCTCCCCCTCCCCCATTATGTCTTTGTCTATATCTTTTGTCTTGTCTGTTGGTTATTTGTTGGGTTAGGCATTATTGGCTGAGAAGCTCCGGGCTTTTGGGTCTTTAAGGCTCTCCCGCTCCTACCTGATGTTTTTTTTTTGTGTTGTTTAAGATACATTGCATAGTAGTCCTTGCTCAGACCGATTTCAGATAGACACGGTGTCCGTTAGTCCATGTTATTGCTTTATTTTTGATTGGTCTTCCATTCTTCATCACTGACTATTATTAAGTGTTACATATGCCTATTCAATATGTAAGTGATGTATTTAGTGTATCACCCTTACTTTGTACTTCTGTGCATTATTCTACTGTAAAAGTGTATTTTCATCTTTGTTTACTTAACCCCTTAGGGACTTAGGACGTACCGGTACGCCCTGTTTCCCGAGTCCTTAAGGACTCAGGACGTATCGGTACGTCCTAACTTTAAATCGCGATTGCGGCGCGGCAGGGGGTTAATTGTGACCGGATGCCCGCTGAAACCATGTGACCCCCCGTATCGGCGATCGCCGCAAACCGCAGGTCAATTCAGACCTGCGGTTTGCGGCGGTGATCGGGCGGTGCCATCGGGTCTCCATGAGGCTGTAGGGGGGACCCGATGGCATGGAAAGCAGCGCAATATCTAAGGAAGGCATCGCGCTGCCTTCCGGTGACGAGCCTGTGAGATCCAGCCCCCTGGATCTCACAGGTCGGAAGCTGTATGAGTAATACACACAGTATTACTCATACAGCCAATGCATTCCAATACAGAAGTATTGGAATGCATTGTAAAGGATTAGACCCCCAAAGTGGGACAAAAAATAAAGTGAAAAAAATAGTTGAAAAAATTTAGTTTTCCCCCCCAAAAATTTAAAGTTTCAAGTAAAAATAAACAAAAACGTCATTTTCCCCAAATAAAGTTTAAAAAATTGGTAAATAATAGGGAAAAAAAAGTATACATATTAGGTATCGCCGCATCCGTATCGACCGGCTTTATAAACATATCACATGACCTAACACCTCAGATGAACACCGTAAAAAAATACAAATAAAAACTGTGCTAAATAAACCATTTTTTGTCACCTTACATAACAAAAAGTACAACAGCAAGCGATCAAAAAGGAGTTTGCCCACCAAAATAGTACCAATCTAACCGTCACCTCATCCCGCAAAAAATTAGCCCCTACCTGAGACAATCGCCCAAAAAATAAAAAAACTATGGCTCAGAATATGGAGACACTTAAAAATCATTTTTTTTGTTTGAAAAAAGCTGTTATTATGTAAAACTTACATAAATAAAAAAAAAGTATACATATTTGGTATCGCCGCGTTCGTATCAACCGGCTCTATGAAAAAATATCACATGACCTAACCCCTCAGATGAACACCGTAAAAAATAAAAAATAAAAACTGTGCTAAATAAACCATTTTTTGTCACCTTACATTACAAAAAGTGTAATAGCAAGCGATCAAAAAGTCATATGCACCCCAAAATAGTGCCAATCAAACCGTCATCTCATCCCACAAAAAATTAGACTCTACGTAAGATAATCGCCCAAAAACTGAAAAAACTATTGCTCTCAGAATATGGAGACACTAAAACATGATTTTTTTTTGTTTCAAAAATGATATTATTGTGTAAAACTTACATAAATAAAAAAAAGTATACATATTAGGTATCGCCGCGTCCGTATCGACCGGCTCTATAAAAATATCACATGACCTAACCCCTCAGATGAACACCGTAAAAAATAAAAAATAAAAACTGTGCTAAATAAACCATTTTTTGTCACCTTACATTACAAAAAGTGTAATAGCAAGCGATCAAAAAGTCATATGCACCCCAAAATAGTGCCAATCAAACCATCATCTCATCCCACAAAAAATTAGACACTACGTAAGATAATCGCCCAAAAACTGAAAAAACTATTGCTCTCAGAATATGGAGACACTAAAACATGATTTTTTTTTTGTTTCAAAAATGATATTATTGTGTAAAACTTACATAAATAAAAAAAAGTATACATATTAGGTATCGCCGCCTCTATAAAAATATCACATGATCTAACCCCTCAGATGAACACCGTAAAAAATTAAAAATAAAAACTGTGCTAAATAAACAATTTTTTGTCACCTTACATCACAAAAAGTGTAATAGCAAGCGATCAAAAAGTCACACGCACCCCAAAATAGTGCCAATAAAACCATCATCTCATCCCGCAAAAATCATACCCTACCCAAGGTAATCGCCCAAAAACTGAAAAAAATATGTCTCTCAGACTATGGAAACACTAAAACATGATTTTTTTTGCTTCAAAAAAGAAATCATTGTGTAAAACTTACATAAATAAAAAAAAGTATACATATTAGGTATCGCCGCATCCGTGACAACCTGGTTTATAAAAATATCACATGATCTAACCTGTCAGATGAATGTTTTAAATAACAAAAAATAAAAACGGTGCCAAAACAGCTATTTCTTGTTATCTTGCCTCACTAACAATACTGCCACCCTATCCCGTAGTTTCTAAAATGGGGCCACTTTTTTGGAGTTTCTACTCTAGCGGTGCATCAGGGGGGCTTCAAATGGGACATGGTGTAAAAAAAAACAGTCCAGCAAAATCTGCCTTCCAAAAACCGTATGGCATTCCTTTCCTTCTGCGCCCTGCCGTGTGCCCGTACAGTAGTTTACGACCACATATGGGGTGTTTCTGTAAACTACAGAATAAGGGCCATAAATATTGAGTTTTGTTTGGCTGTTAACCCTTGCTTTGTTACTGGGAAAAATGGATTAAAATGGAAAATTTGCCAAAAAATTTAAATTCTGAAATTTCATCTCTATTTTCCATTAATTCTTGTGGAACACCTAAAGGGTTAACGACATTTGTAAAATCAGTTTTGAATACCTTGAGGGGTGTAGTTTCTTAGATGGGGTCACTTTTATGAAGTTTCTACTCTAGGGGTGCATCAGGGGGGCTTCAAATGGGACATGGTGTCAAAAAATCCAGTCCAGCAAAATCTGCCTTCCAAAAACTGTATGGCATTCCTTTTCTTCTGCGCCCTGCCGTGTGCCTGTACAGTAGTTTACGACCACATATGGGGTGTTTCGGTAAACTACAGAATCAGGGCCAGAAATATTGAGTTTGGTTTGGCTGTTAACCCTTGTTTTGTAACTGGAAAAAAATTATTAAAATCGAAAATCTGCCAAAAAAGTGAAATTTGAAATTGTATCTCTATTTTCCATTAATTCTTGTGGAACACCTAAAGGGTTAACGAAATTTGTAAAATCAGTTTTGAATACCTTGAGGGGTGTAGTTTCTAGAATGGGGTCATTTTTGGGTGGTTTCTATTATGTAAGCCTCGCAAAGTGACTTCAGACCTGAACTGGTCCCTAAAAATTGGGTTTTTGAAAATTTCTGAAAAATTTCAAGATTTTCTTCTAAACTTCTAAGCCTTGTAACATCCCCAAAAAATAAAATATCATTCCCAAAATGATCCAAACATGAAGTAGACATATGGGGAATGTAAAGTAATAATTATTTTTGGAGGTATTACTATGTATTACAGAAGTAGAGAAATTGAAACTTGGAAATTTGCAATTTTTTACAAATTTTTTACAAATTTGGTATTTTTTTATAAATAAAAATGATTTTTTTTTACTTCATTTTACCAGTGTCATGAAGTACAATATGTGACGAAAAAACGATCTCAGAATGGCCTGGATAAGTCAAAGCGTTTTAAAGTTATCAGTCCGTAAGGTGAAATAGGGCCGAGTCCTTAAGGGGTTAATAATAAATATACAATTATAAAAAAAAAAAATGCTGAAACCAGGAGGTTTGGTGCCCACTCACGAAATCAGACTTCTGCAGTACATTTATGATGGATGTCCAGAAAGGGTAAAAACAGAGAAGACACTAAAAAAAAATCAGTTTTAAAAGTCATCTTAGATGGGATGTTTTGTTTTCCAGTTAAAGGTGTTTTCCCATCTCAGACATTGATGGCATATAGCCAGGATATGTCATCAATGTCAGATAGGTGTGGGTTTCACCTCTAGGTCCTACTCCTATCTCTACAATGGGGCCACAGAAGTTAAAGAAAATGCATAGTGCATGAACAGCATGCTCTTCATTCAGCTATTTTCCGAACTCCCATATTGGTGAACAGAGGGTAGCTGTGTATGCACAGCTGCTCTCCCTTCACTTCAGAGGGCCCATTCTGGAGATAACAGCGGGTCCCAGATGTGGGATCCGCACCTATCTGACAGTGATGACATATCCTAGCGAAATGCCATCAATCTCAGACATTGATGGCATTTCGCTAGGATATGTCATCACTGTCAGATAGGTGTGGATCCCACATCTGGGACCCGCTGTTATCTCCAGAATGGGCCCTCTGAAGTGAAGGGAGAGCAGCTGTGCATACGCAGCTACCCTCTGTTCACCAATATGGGAGTTCCGAAAATAGCTGAATGAAGAGCATGCTGTTCATGCACTATGCATTTTCTTTAACTTCTGTGGCCCCATTGTAGAAATAGGAGTAGGACCTAGAGGTGAAACCCACACCTATCTGACATTGATGGCATATCCTGGCTATATGCCATCAATGTCTGAGATGGGAATACCCCTTTAATAGAGAGGATCCTTTAATAAAATGAAAATTTTGGAATGGCCAAGTTAAAGAGGACCTTTCACCAGAATAAAGCATCTAAACTAACTATACAGACGTGTAGAGCGGCGCCCAGGGATCCCCCTGCACTTACTGTTATACCAGATTAAAGAAGTAATACGGAAAGCAAACTTCGCCCTATTCCTTCTAAAAAAAGCCCTACCGTTTCTCCCCAACACATGCAGACAGGTCGTGGTGGGAGCGCTAGTCAACTCTCACCTGGACTATGGCAATGCAATGTATGCGGGGCTACCAGAGAAAGATCTGAGAGCTTTGCAACTCTGTCAAAACAGAGCCATCCGGCTCATCAAGAAACTAGACTCGACAGACTCTGTTACAAAAGCACGCAGGGAACTCCACTGGCTCCCAGTGAAAGAGAGAGTGCAGTTTAAGCTGTGCTGCTTAACATACAAAGCTCTCTACAAAACAGGCCCCATTTATCTGCAAAAAAAGATAACACGTTACCATCCTCCTAGAGAACTGAGATCCACCTCAGCCTCCCTTTTGTCGGTGCCAAGAACCCGCCTCAAGACAAGGGGGGACAGACGTTTCTCAGTATTAGCCCCCAAGATCTGGAACTCCCTCCCAGAACATATTAGAACTATACCAGATTACCTGGAATTCAGGAAGCTGGTTAAGACCTGGCTATTTGTGTAGGATGACGTAGGGGCCCACCAATATAGCCGTCCACAAGCGCTTCGATCGGATTGAGTTCCTCTAGAGCGCTATACAAGGACTTAGTAACATAACATAACCTGGGCGCCGCTCCGTTCGCCCGGTATAGCCTCCGGTATCTTCATAGTTAGGCTCCACCCAGGGGAACCTGCCGGGGTCTCTTTCTCCTATGCTGTAGCGCTGGCCAATCGCAGCGCTCAGCTCATAGCCTGAGAGTTTTTTTTTCTCTATACCGGGCGAACGGAGCGGCGCCCAGGTATAACAGTAAGTGCAGGGGGATCCCTGGGCGCCGCTCTACACGTCTGTATAGTTAGTTTAGATGCTTTATTCTGGTGAAAGGTCCTCTTTGAAGTCCTGACCTTGATCCAATAGAAATGCTGTGGAAGGACCTAAAGTGAGCAGTTCATGGGAGAAAACCCTCAAACATTACAGTTGAAGCTTTTTGTATGGAGGAATGGGCTAAAGTTCCTCCAAGCCAATGTGCAGGACTAATCAACAATCACCAGAAATGTTTAGTTGCAGTTATTACTACACAAGGAGGCCACACCAGATACTGAAAGCAAAGTTTCACATACTTTTGCCACTCACAGATACGTAATATGAAATAATTTTCCTCAATAAATAAATGACCAAGTCTAAAATTTAGACTCATTTGTTTGATTTGGTTATCTTTATCTATTTTTAGGACTTGTGTGAAAATCTGATGTAGTCGTAAGTCAAATTTATTCTGAAATCTAGAAAATTCTAAAAGGGTTCACAAACTTTCAAGCACCACTATAGATTTAACCATCAATGACTTCTTTAAAAAGCACCAGTCAGCAGGATCAACCCTATTATATCAGGCGTGCCAAGTGGTAGGGTTGATTGACTAAAATACTACCTGTCTTGTAAAATTTGCTGTGTTCCCCCCCCCCCCCAAAAAAAAACAAAAAACACTTTTATTCTTTATTCAAATGAAGGCTTTAGTGCAAAGATGGGCAGGGCCTAGCGCTTCTCTGCACCTATGCACCTCAGCTTTCCTGTGCTGGCCATGCCCCTGAGTGCAGTGAAGGTCTAATTTGCATAAAGAAGAAAAGTCTGTTTTCTTGTGAAGGCCACAGGATCTAAGGGTTTAAATGGCTAGGCTTAGAGGTTTATCTTTCCATTTTTATGTAACTGATAAAAAAGTTTTAAGTGAAATTTCATTTTTTTTCAGTACATTTGACATTTTTCAGCAGGATAAAGCTCGTGCACACACAGCAAGGGTTTCCCAAGAATGTCTCCACCAGATTGTAACACTTCTTCTACCCGGTCACCAGATTTATCATCAGTTGAGCACTTATTGGACCGGATGGGGCACCAGCTTTGGCAGCCTACAAGTATGCAGGTTGTACAGGCCCGGCTGTAACATCTGTGGGCAAATGTGCCGCAGGATACCATACAGAACCTGTATACCTCCATGCCCAACCGTATCTCATCATGTATCCAAGCTAGAGCCCCCCAACAGGGACTAGAGCCTCCTTTCAGTTGTACAGTTTTCCCCAATAAACATCATTTCGCTCACACATTGTACAAACTTAATATCATCATAATATATAAAGTGTTATATACACTGCGTGCAGAATTATTAGGCAAATGAGTATTTTGACCACATCATCCTCTTTATGCATGTTGTCTTACTCCAAGCTGTATAGGCTCGAAAGCCTCCTACCAATTAAGCATATTAGGTGATGTGCATCTCTGTAATGAGAAGGGGTGTGGTCTAATGACATCAACACCCTATATTAGGTGTGCATAATTATTGGGCAACTTCCTTTCCTTTGGCAAAATGGGTCAAAATAAGGACTTGACAGGCTCAGAAAAGTCCAAAATAGTGAGATATCTTGCAGAGGGATGCAGCACTCTTAAAATTGCAAAGCTTCTGAAGCGTGATCATCAAACAATCAAGCGTTTCATTCAAAATAGTCAACAGGGTCGCAAGAAGTGTGTGGAAAAACCAAGGCGCAAAATAACTGCCCATGAACTGAGAAAAGTCAAGTGTGCAGCTGCCAAGATGCCACTTGCCACCAGTTTGGCCATATTTCAGAGCTGCAACATCACTGGAGTGCCCAAAAGCACAAGGTGTGCAATACTCAGAGACATGGCCAAGGTAAGAAAGGCTGAAAGACGACCACCACTGAACAAGACACACAAGCTGAAACGTCAAGAAATATCTCAAGACTGATTTTTCTAAGGTTTTATGGACTGATGAAATGAGAGTGAGTCTTGATGGGCCAGATGGATGGGCCCGTGGCTGGATTGGTAAAGGGCAGAGAGCTCCAGTCCGACTCAGACGCCAGCAAGGTGGAGGTGGAGTACTGGTTTGGGCTGGTATCATCAAAGATGAGCTTGTGGGGCCTTTTCGGGTTGAGGTTGGAGTCAAGCTCAACTCCCAGTCCTACTGCCAGTTTCTGGAAGACACCTTCTTCAAGCAGTGGTACAGGAAGAAGTCTGCATCCTTCAAGAAAAACATGATTTTCATGCAGGACAATGCTCCATCACACGCGTCCAAGTACTCCACAGCGTGGCTGGCAAGAAAGGGTATAAAAGAAGAAAATCTAATGACATGGCCTCCTTGTTCACCTGATCTGAACCCCATTGAGAACCTGTGGTCCATCATCAAATGTGAGATTTACAAGGAGGGAAAACAGTACACCTCTCTGAACAGTGTCTGGGAGGCTGTGGTTGCTGCTGCACGCAATGTTGATGGTGAACAGATCAAAACACTGACAGAATCCATGGATGGCAGGCTTTTGAGTGTCCTTGCAAAGAAAGGTGGCTATATTGGTCACTGATTTGTTTTTGTTTTGTTTTTGAATGTCAGAAATGTATATTTGTGAATGTTGAGATGTTATATTGGTTTCACTGGTAAAAATAAATAATTGAAATGGGTATATATTTGTTTTTTGTTAAGTTGCCTAATAATCATGCACAGTAATAGTCACCTGCACACACAGATATCCCCCTAAAATAGCTAAAACTAAAAACAAACTAAAAACTACTTTCAAAAATATTCAGCTTTGATATTAATGATTTTTTTGGGTTCATTGAGAACATGGTTGTTGTTCAATAATAAAATTAATCCTCAAAAATACAACTTGCCTAATAATTCTGCACTCCCTGTATATATATATATATATATATATATATATTATATATTGTATTTTATTTCCACAGCCAATATCTTACCACACGGTGGTTGCATGAACAATTTCAGATTATTTGTTATTATTAATGATGGGACCACAAAGGACGAGTAAAAGAGCCATGAGGGAATTCATAAGTAGAGAAATTCTATTGTCTAATCGAAGAAGGAAAACCTAAAATCCAGACTAGTATGAGTCATAACTGCAGAATCTACATGCAGAAATGATGAATAGCTCCTGCCACTATGAATAAAATCATAAGCTTCTGAAATATAACCTGTGATCATTGATCTTTTCCAAGAAAGCGTACCGTCCGTTCTGGGGGACGCATACAGTGACTATTAATATGATCACATACTGTGATATACTGCAGGAAGAGGTGACTCAGCAGATCTAATTCATACATATTCAGCATAGTTTAAATGGAACCTGTCATCAACTTTATGCTGTCCATACTAACAGCAGAATAAAGTAGACACAGGTGAGTTGATTTCAGCGGTCTGTTATTTATAAGTTAAAAGTAAGTGGTTGCCGAGAACCAACATCACAATCATTGCAGACCGGGCCTGGAAAAGAGTCCTGGTCACCTGAGAAGAGTCCTGGTTATTCATGAATTCCTGCTCTCGTGCCCACCTGCTGATAACTGACAGTCTTCTACCTAGTTTTCTCCCTTTCTCTCTAGGAGAGAACTGCCAATCATCAGCAGATGGGTGAGAGAGCAGGAGATTATGAATAACCATGACTCTTCTCAGGCTGTTGTGACTCTTTTCCAGGCCCGGGCTGCAATGGTTATGATGCTGGTTCTCAGCAACCACTTACTTTTAGCTCATGAGTGACACATCGCTGAAATCAGCATTTCTGTCACTATTTTACACTGCCCTCATTGAGGTCAGCATAAAATTGATGACAGGTTCCCTTTAATACCAAAAGTCCTTGTCTGTGTGGAACACATTGAAAGCTTAAAAACAATACCTGAGAAGGCTTTTGCAGAACCTACTGCAATACTGCTAATCAACCCACAAGAAGAACAGCGGGAGTGAGACTGTAATACATAGCTTGCTCCAGCCACAAATGTTGGGAGTGAAAAACGATAACCTCTTCAGTGCTGTAGTCAAATATGATGTCAGCATGTGCAAGGATAAGAGCATATTTGTAGAAGTGATCAACGGTCTCCACATCATAATTAGGGTTGAGCGAACCCATGGAAGAATGGGTTCGTCCGAACTTCAGGTCAAAGTTCGGGTTCAAGACCCGAACTTGACCCCGAACCCGGACCCCATTACAGTCAATTTGGACCAGAACTTCACTTTATTATTTTCCAAAAATAATAGCATTCTTAAGACAGAATGCTAAATAAAATGGCCATTGAGGGTTTAAAAATAATAAAAACAAAAAAACTCACCTCATCCACTTGATTGCACAGCCGGTATCCTCTTCTTTCTTCTTTCTGCAGGACCTGCAAAAGCACCTGCGATGACGTCACTGACGTCATCTTCATTCAGCCGGACCTGCAATGACGTCACCGTGCTCACCACGTGATCAAGTGGATGAGTTGTTTTTTTTGTTAACCCCTCAATGGCCATTTTATTTAGCATTCTGTCTTAAAGGGGTTGTCCGGGTTCAGAGCTGAACCCGGACATCCCTCCATTTTCAGCCCGGCAGCCCCCCTGACATGAGCATCGGAGCAGTTTATGCTCCGATGCTCTCCTTTGCCCTGCGCTAAATTGCGCAGGGCAAAGGCATTTTTTGGAGATCCGGTGACGTACCGGGGCTCTCCATGGGGCTGCCAGGAACCCCGGTGACATCACCGGCACTGATGGGCGGGATTTTGCTCTGCCCTAGCCAATAAAACGGCTAGGGCAGAGCTAAAGCCCGCCCCTCAGAGCAGGTGACATCACCGAACACACTGCCGGGCAGAAGTTTGTGCCCGGCAGTGTGTTATTGAAAACAAAAGAGCCCGTGCCCTGTGCGATTTAGCGCAGGGCAAGGGAGCGCATCGGAGCATGAGATGCTCCAATGCTAGCCTCAGGGGGGCTGTCTGGGTGAAAATAAGGGTATGTCCGGGTTCATCTCTGAACCCGGACAACCCCTTTAAGAATGCTATTTTCCATGTTATAATGGAAAATAATAAAATCACCCGAACACCGAACCCGAACCCGAATTTCAGTGAAAAAGCCCAGCTTCAGGTCTGGGTACCCGAACTCACAAAGTTTAATACGAACACGAACTTTGCAGTTTAGGTTCACTCAACCCTAATCATAATGAAAACAGCCAAAGTTCAGTTAATGGTCCTCAGGGTTGTATCTTGTAAATGTGAGTTAGGGTATACGAATTGGCATCAAAAAGATTCTAAACATAAAAATGAAATTTATTTTATGTAAGAAAATTCAGATAATATAATATCTCCCACATATTTTGTGTTACCTTGACTAAATATATGTATAGATTACGTATATAACTAGAAGACTGGCACTCTCAACACATGGGACCATATGGTTGGGTGCAAATCACAATGTTTATTAATACATACATAAAAGAATAAAAAGATAAAAGTATACACTAGCACTGAATATTTGTTATATGGTTTCACACAGTATTGTGCTAATCATACAATGATATCATGAATCATATCTTTGAACATCCAATGTTCAATGTTGGTCCTTATATTATTTTGTTTAAATGACCGCTATAGGGAAAAAGAGACTATGAGTGTTCACATATAAGTTCCTGGAAAAAAGGGAAAAAGGAAAAGGAAGTCCTCTTTAATTCTGTCCTGGATGTAGGCAGACAATGCGAGATGGTATTCGCTAGGGTAAAGTCAATATTTGTATTGTAAATGACTACCTCTTTCCCATATAGATATCGCTTAGCGATTGGCAGTAAAATACGCCTGGTGATCACCCACTATGTGGGCTTACCTTCCCTTAGTGCCGGTCAGTCGGTCAGGTTCCTCGGGGCTCGCTGGCTTACCACTGAAGAAGGGGAGAGCGTTCCCCGAAACGCGTTTGGTTTCAAGAGATCCAAATCGGAGATCAGAATATGACCCATCTGTGAGAAGTAAAAACTCCAATTACAGTGCAGAGGTAAAGAGGTAGTCATTTACAATACAAATATTGACTTTACCCTAGCGAATACCATCTCGCATTGTCTGCCTACATCCAGGACAGAATTAAAGAGGACTTCCTTTTCCTTTTTCCCTTTTTTCCAAGAACTTATATGTGAACACTCATGGTCTCTTTTTCCCTATAGCGGTCATTTAAACAAAATAATATAAGGACCAACATTGAACATTGGATGTTCAAAGATATGATTCATGATATCATTGTATGATTAGCACAATACTGTGTGAAACCATATAACAAATATTCAGTGCTAGTGTATACTTTTATCTTTTTATTCTTTTATGTATGTATTAATAAACATTGTGATTTGCACCCAACCATATGGTCCCATGTGTTGAGAGTGCCAGTCTTCTAGTTATATACGTTTTCTTGCATTTGTGAAGGGTGAATCATTTTAGACTAGAGCACCTCTCTGTGGCTGTGAGAGGGTGAGCTATTTCCCATTTTTTATCTTGCTTTGATATGTATAGATTAGTTCAGCAATGATTGGGGTAAAATAAAAGAAAAAAATATGGCGACATTGGATTAATGACAGACAAAGTTTGAAAGGAGTAAGGGTAGGACCATAAGTGGTGGTCAGTGGGAGGTTAAAACTCAGTCAACTTCCCATCTGTCAACTTCCACACGGACGGGGTTACTTGCGACACTGTAACCAATGACTGGTCTCAGTAGTGATGTGTCCCTGAATGGGATATCACTGCTGGACTCCTGCCACTTGCCGAAGTTGACAAATGGGGAGAGAAACTCCAGTAAAGACAACCTGGGATCCACGGAGCTGGAACGGAGACCACCATCGATCTCCATGCTTTTGCTGAGTCGAGTATGGTCTATACCCTTCTATGCTTTGGTGATGTTGGTAGCAGACATTCTGTTTGAGCCAGATTCACACGTCAGTGTTCTCCACGGACAGCACACGTCCCCATTCATTTTAAGGTGTGTATTCACACATCAGTGTCTTAGCACGGTCCGTGGATTAGTATTTTTAGCATGGAACAAAGCTCTATTTTGTTTGTGTTCATGGATCCATCATGCCCATTATAGTCTATGGGTCCGTGAAAACCACAGATGCAACATGGATGCCATCCGTGTTGCATGCGTGTTTCACGGATCATTAGGAAGAGATGCTTTGAAAATTATTTTTCAGCCGTGCAATGTCTGTGAAACACGGATGACACACGGACAGCGAAAAACAGACACATGGACCCAACACGGATCCTTCACGGATGCATCACTGACCACCTTCTCACGGATTTGAGCATGGACACAGACGTGTGAATGAGGCTTTATGCATCAGTTTTTTTATATGTATTTTAGTGTGGGAAGGGTAAAGCGAAGGCAGATATTTGTTTGAATAAGGCCTCTTTCAGACGGGCGTTGCGGAAAAAAGGTGCGAGTGCGTTACGGGAACACCCGCGATTTTTCCGCGCGAGTGCAAAAGATTGTAATGCGTTTTGCACTCGCGTGAGAAAAATCGTGCATCTTTGGTACCCAAACCCGAACTTCTTCACAGAAATTCGGGCTTGGGATCGGGGTTGTGTAGATTGTATTATTGCCCCTTATTACATGGTTATAAGGGAAAATAATAGCATTCTGAATACAGAATGCATAGTAAAACAGTGCTGGAGGGGTTAAAATAAATAAATAAATTATTTAACTCACCTTAGTCCACTTGATCGCGAAGCCCGGCATCTCCTTCTGTCTTCTTTGCTGAACAGGACCTGTGGTGAGCATTCATTACAGGTAAAGGACCTGTGGTGACGTCACTCCGGTCATCACATGATCCATCACCATGGTAAAAGATCATGTGATGGATCATGTGATGACCGGAGTGACGTCACCACAGGTCCTTTACCTTTAATGAATGCTCACCACAGGTCCTATTCAGCAAATGAGACAAAAGGAGATGCCGGCATCGCGATCAAGTGGACTAAGGTGAGTTAAATTATTTTTAATTTTCTTTTAACCCCTCCAGCGCTATTTTACTATGCATTCTGTATTCAGAATGCTATTATTTTCCCTTATAACCATGTTATAAGGGAAAATAATAATGATCGGGTCTCCATCCCGATCGTCTCCTAGCAACCGTGCGTGAAAATCGCACCGCATCCGCACTTGCTTGCGGATGCTTGCGATTTTCACGCAACCCCATTCATTTCTATGGGGCCTGCGTCGTGAAAAACGCGGAATATAGAGCATGCTGCGATTTTCACGCAACGCACAAGTGATGCGTGACAATCACCGCTCATGTGAACAGCCCCATAGAAATGAATGGGTCGGTATTCAGTGCGGGTGCAATGCGTTCAACTCACGCATTGCATCCGCGCGGAATACTCACCCGTGTGAAAGGGGCCTAACTGTTGGCAGCAACAGACACAGATTGCACCTATTCATTTACTTGTACCTACCTAAGAGGCTCTGTGGACTTCCAAGCTGGAACCACTAAAGGTGTGATATCTTAAAACAGTTTTTAACTATTATGGGCTGTTACAGATATCACTCAGATATCTCCCACTATTGATCCTAAATATGTGTTGGCTGGTGTTAAATTAGGAAATCAAGGATGAACACGCTGGATTTTAGCAAATCCATTTTTTTGTACCTTCCAGAAGACAGCGGTTTATCTTCCTATAAGACAAAGCAAAGCATACAAGCTTCAGCCTGGGTGTTCATTGAAGAAAACACGGTTGTCTAAATGAGCAGCTATCTTAGGGCTCTTTCACACTTGCGTTCTTTTCTTCTGGCATAGAGTTCCGTCGTCGGGGCTCTATGCCGGAAGAATCCTGTTCAGTTTTATCCTAATGCATTCTGAATGGAGAGAAATCCGTTCAGGATGCATCAGGATGTCTTCAGTTCCGGAACGGAACGTTTTTTGGCCGGAGAAAATACCGCAGCATGCTGCGCTTTTTGCTCCGGCCAAAAATCCTGAACACTTGCCGCAAGGCCGGATCCGGAATTAATGCCCATTGAAAGGCATTTATCCGGATCCGGCCTTAAGCTAAACGTCGTTTCGGCGCATTGCCGGATCCGACGTTTAGCTTTTTCTGAATGGTTACCATGGCTTCCAGGACGCTAAAGTCCTGTTTGCCATGGTAAAGTGTAGTAGGGAGCGGGGGAGCAGTATACTTACCGTCCGTGCGGCTCCCGGGGCGCTTCAGAGTGACGTCAGGGCGCCCCACGCGCATGGATGACGTGATCGCATGGACACGTCATCCATGCGCATGGGGCGCTCTGACGTCATTCTGGAGCGCCCCGGGAGCCGCACGGACTGTAAGTATACTGCTCCCCCGCTCCCCACTACTACTATGGCAACCAGGACTTTAATAGCGTCCTGGGTGCCATAGTAACACTGAACGCATTTTGAAGACGGATCCGTCTTCAAATGCTCTCAGTTCACTTGCGTTTTTCCGGATCCGGCGTGTAATTCCGGCAAATGGAGTACACGCCGGATCCGGACAACGCACGTGTGACAACGCACGTGTGTTACAAGCTATAGGGCTTTTTCAACCTGACCACTCGCTCAAGATATGTCATAGAGGGTGCAGTGGTAGCATTTGCACTGAAAAATGGTACCTGAGGTGGCCCCTCTGCCCCCCTCCTCCCTAGTATTTTATATAGTACATATTAGGTGGGGCACTGTTACATATTTTGCATTAGGGACCAGGATTTTCAAGTTACACCCTTAGGGCTCACGCCATGACTGTATTGCGGCCTGCATACAGCGGCTGTGTACACCCCGCATCACTGATGTGGACCCATTCACTTAAATGGGTCCGCAATCCGGGAGATGTGGTGCCAAACGGAGGCACGGATCGGAAGCCCATGGAAGAACTACAGAGTGCTTCCGTGGTTTTTTTTTGTCCGTGCCTCCACACCGCAAAAAAGTAGTGCATGCACTACATTTTGTGCGGTGCGGACCGTCGGATGCGGAACGTGGACCACATTCAAGTGAATGGGTCCGCGATCCGCATGCGGTGGCCCCACGGTCGGTGCCCGTGCATTGTGGACCGCAATTTGCGGTCCGCAGCACGGGCCCGGCCAGCACACGGTCTTGTGCATAAGCCCTAAAGCATCAAAAGTAGTAGTTGGATTGCATTCATATATTCAAATAAGTATAAATTATCCGATCCGTGTTCATTGCAGATATTCTAATTTGTAGATAAATGGATTTAAAAAGTGACAGCCATTTTTTCAGAGCTGCAACTTTGCTCAGTGCAGTTGTCACTTCCCTTCCCCCACTTTTCTTTGCAGTTCATAGGAAGTGCATTGACTTATCTGCAGTGGTATAATGTGACTTTTCGCCATACAGTAGGAAACTTGAGCCACGGCAATTGTCATAATTACAGTGTCTTAATTTGTGTCTCAAATGTTATCCTCATTTACCAGCTCTTAATTTAGCATCTAAAACATGGCTACATTTCAGCGACAATTACCGCTAATTTAAAAATAAAGCCAATATCCGCTTACAGCCTCTGGTACAATAAAACAATACCGGATAATTACAATTAGGACTCTAGCACACTGTTAGCCATTAATTATTATTCCCAGTGAATAATGTATATTTAGCATGCTACTGAGATCTTGAAATAGAAAGGGCAAACTGAAAAGCGGCCACTTTATGCCAAGTGTGTCTTTTTTTATTGGAAATCTAAAGATTTGTTCCCAGTTGTAGTTAGAGTAAATTAATTTATAGATTAATTCACAGTTCTATAACTAAAGGGGAAACCCAGCTAGAAATCATTGATGTTTTAGAGTGACTTGTCAGATAATGATATTGTAGAGATGCATGGTTTCAGACCCATACCTAACCCTAACTCGTTGCCCACCTGGCCTCCGCTTATTATTACATGTTGTTCTATTGGTTTTTATTATTTGCTTAATCTTTCAATTAATAACAACAAAAACAAAATAACAAGATAAAATGAAAAAAATAATTTAAAAAGTATTGGGATCTACTCTACATGAGGTTTTACAAGGAGGAGATTTACAACGTGCATCAACAGAGGTATTTCCACATGTAACATATATCACCTACGTATCTGCTGGCCCCCACCAACCCCTAGAACCAGCCACAAGGACCCATAGAGTGCAGGAACTTTACTAAATAGCTGGTACAAACTTGCAAGTGCCATTTAGGCAATGCATACTATGACATGGAGTAGCGATGATTGAATTTTTTAAAATTCAATTACCGGTAGGTTCTGATATGGCCTAATTGGCTAGTCATTTTGATCCGGTCCTGAATAAATTTGACCTGAATCGAAAGTGCCTCAATTACCTGAAAAACTCTCTCCCTCTCTCTTCTCGATTATCCCAAAACAAATCTCACAAAATTTGAATTTGTTAGAATCCAAATTTTTTTGAAAGATCTGGGTTGAATTTTAGAATAGATTCGTTCATCAACAGGGAGTAGGCTCTCAGTGATGCAGATGCACAGTTTGGTGCAACTCAACTCTGGTGGACCTGTTGGAGTATCTCACAGCCTCTGGCCCTAGTCAAAGGCCACCTGGAAAATTGTTGTGCCATTGCTGAAAAAAAAATAAAGTTAGTTGTTCAACTGCAAGAGGTCTGTATCATTTCACAGGGAAGCCCCCCTCACAAATAAAGATCTGAGTCATAAAGTTAACAAATGCTGTGACTATGTGTAGGAGGTGAAAAGATCTGAAACTGCTTATCTTCTCTTTAGTACATGTGTCAAACTCAAGGCTCACAGGCCGAATCCTGCCTGCCAGGTCATTTTATGTGGCCCGCTCTAAGGCTCCATTCACACGTTCGCAACGTGTTTTGCGGATCCACGGATCCGCAAAACACGGACCGCACATTGCCAGCACTAATAGAATATGCCTATTCTTGTCCGCAATTGCAGACAAGAATAGGACATGTTCTATTTTTTTCGGGAACGGAATTGTGGACCCGGAAGTGCAGGGCCGCAATTCCGTGTCCGGGCAGCACATCGTGCTGCCCCATAGAAATTAATGGGTCCGCAATTCCGTTCCACAAAATGCCGAACGAAATTGCGGACGTGTGAATGGACCCTAAGTTGTGGGTTGCGGAAAAGTGATTTGCTATACCTACCCAGTAGCAGTCTGTTTAAACATCAGGCCTGCACTGGAGCCAGCTGTGCGTGATGTCACAACATTATAGAGAGAGGAATGGTAGGAGCAAAGTGGGGTAGCTGCCTGTCTGCCCACTGTCCTGTATATTTCTGCCTAAGCTGTGGTCTGGAGTTCACTGAAAGGGGACTTCACGTACACCAGTACAGGTACACCAGTCTCCTTAGTCTGCCCCCCAATAACATGAGTGGTTTTGGGCTACAAGAACTTCTCCAACATCAACTACAGTCTGTACTCATAGAGTTATCACTGTGTTACCTGTGGTGTTAGATAGGACTGTAGGTGACGTATACTACAATGTAGTAGTAGTAGATGTAACCTGCAGATAACACTCTGTGATATCTTATCTGTGCTGTTACATAGGACTGCAATGCAGACACTGGTGTCTGTGTACCTGCCCTTTGAAGACAACCATAAAGCTGATGTGGCCCTTGGTGTAAATGACACCCCTGGACTAGCCCCTCTCATGCTTGTGGGTAATCAGAGGCTGAAGGAGCTGCCAAATCCTCAGATACCAGTATTTAAGGTGAGACTTGAAGGTACTGAGAGACCAATACTGACTGTGCACCGGAATATGATCAGACTATGAACCTTTGTAAGTAGGCCTTCATAATCAGGAACAGTCAGCGCTGCAACACCTGAGGTGGCACCTGTGGATAAAGATTAGTGGGCACCACCCTAGGGAAGGAAAGAGTTATGGATTAGGCAACTGTTCTGAAATACGACACTCAGAGAGGTCCAACTATGGCAAGTTACCCTCCAGAGTTGAAGACTATATGGCATATACCTAGGTTGCTGGGATAGCAAGCAAAAACAGGGGGTGGGGAGAGGGAAGGTGTAATACCCAGAGAAGCTGCACTCCCCCTGCATGCAGGACCTGTTTATAGGTGCCCTGTGTCAGCAAGAGGGATGTAGAACCCAATATCAGGGGACAGATGGGGAAAGTTTTTGAGCCTGCACAGTGACATGTGTCATATGTTATGCTACATCGACGGCCCGTGTTCGTTGCTGCTACGCTACTTCTAGAAACATTAGTCATTGAACAAATACTACTCTGATTTTTGCCTTCACTATCAGTCTCCTTCTTTCCTTGGGTCACTGACCCCCGTGGGTCAGCTATCAACCACACTGGGACTACTCCAGGAGGTAGCAGTACCAGAGAGCCACTATGATACCACCTTTAGCTTTAGCCCACTGCCATAACACTGTAGTAGACAGGGAGTCTGGGGTGTGTCTTGGACAGAGAAGTAGCTGAACCATTGGTGTCTGCAGACCTATGTGGGTAAAGTCAATGCAGAGAGAAAGAACTGAGTAGAAGGCTGCAGTCACATTACAAAGCCAGACCACAAGCTGTGTACCAGCCCCATAAAAGAGGAGTGGATTGCAAGAGAGGAGCAGCGTGATATCAGTACAAGCAATGGATTAGAACACAAAGTGAGTTCAAGTCATTAAAGAGGCTGTGCAGCCAGTAGATATTGATGACCTAGCCTCAGGGTAGATCATCAATATCTTATCGGTGGGAGTCCGACTACTGGCACCCCCGCCTATCAGTTGTTTGAAGAGAAGGCGGCGCTTGTGTAAATGCTACTTCCTCTTCAAAATCCCACTACACGTCGCTTCAGAAGTCTCGGCAGCACAGTGTAATTATAAGTGCTTGTTCCATTTGCTTGCACTGTACCTGCAAGCAAGACAGCATGCAGTGTAATCTTGAATTTGGAGCAGTGCTTGTATGAGCGATACCTCCTCTTCAAACAGCTGATTAGCTGGGGGGTGCCTGGAATCGGACCCCGAGTGATCAGATATTCATGAACTTTGCTGATCATCAATCATCAATATAATTATCAGGTAATCAATATGTACTGGCTGCACAACTCCTTTAAGTGAAAAGGCAACTGGAGTAAAGATTGCTGAACTGTATCCTATAGAACTAAAATGTAAAACCATACAGTAAACAATACATAAGTATAAATTAGTTTCCAAATTAATAATACTCATTAAAATCTACTTAAATAAACTAAAATTAACAGGCAAATAAGCTCAGAAAACACACCAAACATACATAAATGGTTAAAAATGTCATAAATGGTTAAAAATATGGTAAGTAGCATGAAAAGGATGGCAAACATGGCATTACTGGTTAGGAGAAACACACAATATAAAGAAAGATGCCAAGTAGTAACAGATGACAATAATATCAGTACATAAAGGCATATGGCACCATGGCAATAGAGACATGTGTACTGTATATATCAATACAGGTAGTAACAGAAGACAGTAATGTCAGTACATAGAGGCATATAATAATATAACAATAAGGACATGGGCATATATCAATAATCATATATATAAAAATACCACTTTACAACAATATCCCATGAGAATAGCGTGACTACATACACAATGACAACCACCACCTAAATTAACTAACTAAACCATCATACAGTAGTATAAGATAGAATACCCATGGCTGACGCTTGACCATGAAGGCGTCCACCCCAACACACGTTTTGGTGTACCTTCATCTGGGAAAACATTTTTGTAATATACTTCATTAGGGAAAAACATTCTTTGTACTATAAAACAGGGTGTAAAAAGTGTACTTGGCAAAGCTTTGCTAAGGAGAGTCTGTCTTCTTCAGTCTTCAGTTCTACTGAGCGCTGAAGACGCCTATGTATAACATATTGTCACGGTAGGTGAGGGAAGGGAAACAAACCAAATAGAACAAAAGCAACAACACACCAGGCTAGGCCACAAAGCTAGGGAACAGGGAAAGGTCACCACCTGACAAAGCCTGACCCTTTCCCTGATTGCTGACAACATGAGCAAATCCTTAGGGTGGAAGTGCTCATGCGCTGGAACCTAAGCCTAGCTGAAACTGAAGCAATCCCTCAGCTAGGAAGCTGGGGATAAGACAACCAGTTCCTAGCGCAAGGTGCAGGAACCAGCGTCTTCCTGAGGCCTAGCCAGAACACACAACAAAAGGGAAGGAGTAAGACTTAGCTTAAGACAGATGGGGAGCAGGAGATCTACCAAACACCAGCTGAGAATTCCAGAAGCAAATCTAAACCGCAAGGGCTATAGTGAGAGGCGGGTATAAATAGCACCACTAAATAGCTAATGACCAGAACCTGTGGGGAGCTGGGATCCTGCCCAAAACCACAACAAAGAGAAACAGAACAATCTGTTAGATAGACTCACCTGTAGCAAGTCTGTCAGATCTTCTCAGGCCTGTCACAGGGCAGGGCGTGACACATATAACAGAGGCTTCCAGCCTTCCTTTATGATATTATGTAACCCTTACAGTTCTGGAATGTATTGGATAGGGGTGGATTCGCACTAGCGTTATGCCATTCTGTTATAGGTTCCATTTATAACAGAATATAACGGAATGGCCAGATGGAATGCCTTTAAGAGGTTTTGGCCTGTCCTAAAAGAAGTCTATGGGCAAGCCTAACGGATCTGTCTGCTTTCCGTTATGCAGGACGGAAAAAAAGTCCTGTCTACAGGAGGAAACCAGATGGATTCGTTACGCTTGCCCATAGACTTTTATTCGGACGGAGCAAAACGGAGTGCCTCTTAAAGGCCCCCGTTTTGCATTCCGTCTGGCCATTCTGTTATATTTTGTTATAAACGGAACCTATAACGGAATGGCATAACGCTAGTGCGAACCCACCCTAACACTGACAGTATTATGTCAGTGTTATACAATACATTCCAGAACTCTAAGGGTTCATTCACACATCCGCAACTGTTTTGCGGCCCGCAAATTGCGGATCTGCAAAACATGGACACCGGCCATGTGCGTTCTGCATTTTGCGAACCGCACATGGCCGGCACTATAATAGAAATGCCTTTTCTTGTCCGTGGCTGTGGACAAGAATAGGACATGTTCTATTTTTTTGCGGGGCCGCGGAACGGTAGTAAAATTGTGGAACGGATGCGGACCCATTTTGCAGACGTGTGAATGGACCCTAATTGTTACATAATATCATAAATCAATATAATGCGATGCAACCACATCCGTTCTGGGAGGTCAGGATGGGAGCTGTTGCATACTCACTCTGCAAATTGGATGTGTGGAACTCGCTCGTCTGAAAGGGGACTAAATGGGTTGGCCCACGAAAAATATTCTGCAGTTTTCTAACCTGCACCTGGATATGAAAACTTTTTTAATTGCATGTAATTAAAAATGTTGTATATCTACTGAGTTATTCAATAATCTGTATAATGTTACCTGCTGTTCTTTTTCTTATTTCTCTGTCCATCGAGGTGGACGCAAATGCTCATTTCCATGCTTCAACTGCCTCCTAAGCTATGATAAGGAGAGAGCTGCAGCAGAAAGGACACGTTCCCTGAGCTGCCAACTTGAAATAAATCTAGCACAACAACTGGAGCAATGGATGGGGAGATTTCTGGATCCATGTGAGGTACAGGGCTGGTTCTAGCTTAGTAAGACCCTGTTTATCATGTACTATATGATGTCTGATTTTCATTTTTTACATTAATCATCGGATATCCCCCTTAACTAATACTACTTATGCAATCCCATCATAACTTCTTTACTATGGCTCCAGGAAGAATTTCACTTCAAACTTTGCATAATCCGCAGAATTTTTTATGGTTTTAACATACAGAAAAATATAAATACCTATATCCTTAGTGAATGTATTGAAGAATAAGGGATGTAAGCGGAGTTCTAGCAATTGTAAGGTAAACCCCTCTGACAATACCTAGAACTTATCCTCTGGAATAGACTCTAATGACAAGGATTGTCTCCGAGCTTTCAGCACCGCAACATTTCTCAGAGGTTCGGTATGGAAAGTTATCAAGTGTCATTGTCTTGTGTCCTTGCTTAGTCAGTCCAACCGAATGTTTTAGTATTGTACATGGCTGCTGTAAATGAAGCCGGCTGTGTAGGAGCGCGGTGGGGAGCGGTGTAGTCAATTTGAATAACAGTAGAAATAATAAGTGCTTGACTTTTTGAAAAGTAGTAATTTGTGGAATAAGTGGAGGCTGACAAAGCAACAATGATATGTTGCTTGATTGCACCCAAATTACCTTTATATCATAGAAACCAAACTGTGCGTGATTAGGGGCCATTTTAATTCTAATAACATGGGGATATTTCTACCTTGCTCAAAGGACAACGTAAGGTCTATCATTTTTCTGTTGAGTAAATGACCATGATTACAGTTAACATAGAACATCTCTGGTCTAGCATTCAGTCATGTGTGGAACTGGTTTTCAAAGCGATGCATGTGTCTGCATCAAAGGCATGTAATGTCCTCGTGTTTTCTTCCACCGTCCAGCATCATACTGGAGCAGGGTTGTCAACTATCAGAAATTTCTGGATAGTCTGTAAAAATAGGTGACTTTTTGTCCTGTCCTGAAATATATGGTGCTTTAATAATGATAATCAGGGACATGTACAAATAATACAGCTAAGGAAATTGGAGAATTATTTCTCAGGGTCCCCATAACGACTTTGATAAAATGCAGACAACAATGTGAAAATAAAAAAAATCTAATTTTACTGTAGGGTTAGGTTGACCTTATGTAGATCAGTGATAGCTAACCTCCGGCACTCCAGCTGTGGTGAAACTACGACTCCCAGCATGCTTCATTCATTTCTGTGGAGTTCTGAGAACAGCCAAGCAAGTGTGCATCTTGGGAGTTGTAGTTTTACCACAGCTGGAGTGCCGGAGGTTAGCCATCATGGCCTTAGATGCTTTGCCATCTGTCAGTGAGCACTGATAGCATAACATCCTTTCTATTCTATAAGACTAATGAAACATTACAAAAATCACTCAGATTTAGAACATTAGAGGCACAGTAGGAGTGATTCTTTCTGCTGCCACTAGATGGCACTCACTGTATATTATTATTGAGGTCAGAGGTAGCTCTCTGGATTGGAGGGTGTTAATAATAAATTAGCTTAAATTTTGGGGGCAGTGAACGAGACCAATAGCACCGTATCGCAATTAACAATCACAATGGCGGCCCTACAGGGGGACATCACCATAATTAGGGATGAAATCACAAAACTAAGAGCAAAAACGAAAGACTTGAGCTGGAGACAGCGGGTGTGAATTAGGAGTTGGGTTTAACAAAAAATCGTCTTGTGGGGGTGGAGCAAGAATGTCTTGGGTTAAAAAACAAACTGATTGAGTTGGAAGACAGATCCCGGAGGAATAACCTAAGACTGATGGGGTTTCCGGAGGGGGTGGAACAAGATAACCCAGCGGACTTTGTGCAAAAGTGGTTGGTGTTAACATTGGGATCGGATTATGACCTTTCCTCTTTCTGTGTAGAGCGAGCGCATAGAATCCCTTTGAGGAAGCTGCCTCCAGGTGCTCCCCTCAGAGCTTTATTAGCCAGATTAGTTTGCTCTAAGGACCGGGACTGGGTGCTTAGACGTAGAGTTGAGCGAACACCTGGATGTTCGGGTTCGAGAAGTTCGGCCAAACTTCACGGAAATGTTCGGGTTCGGGATCCTAACCCGACCCAAACTTCGTCCCGAACCCGAACCCCATTGAAGTCAATGGGGACCCGAACTTTTGGGCACTAAAAAGGCTGTAAAACAGCCCAGGATTGAGCTAGAGGGCTGCAAAAGGCAGCAACATGTAGGTAAATCCCCTGCAAACAAATGTGGATAGGGAAATGAATTAAAATAAAATTAAAAAAAATAAAAATGACCCAATATCAATTGGACAGAGGTCCCATAGCAGAGAATCTGGCTTCACGTCAGCAGAGAATCAGTCTCTTCATGCCATAGCAAAGAATCTGGCTTCATGTCAGCACAGAATCAATCTCTTCATGCCATAGCAGAGAATCTGGCCTTATGTCAGTGCAGAATCAGTCTTCATGTCATAGCAGAGAATCAGGCTTCACGTCACCCACCACTGGAACAGGCCACTTTCACACATTTAGGCCCCGGCACCCAGACAGAGGAGAGAGGTCCTGTAACAGAGAATCTGGCCTTATGTCAGCACAGAATCTGTCTTCATGTCATAGCAGAGAATCAGGCTTCACGTCACCCACCACTGGAACAGGCCACTGTCACACATTTAGGCCCCGGCACCCAGACAGAGGAGAGAGGTCCTGTAACAGAGAATCTGGCCTTATGTCAGCACAGAATCTGTCTTCATGTCATAGCAGAGAATCAGGCATCACGTCACCCACCACTGGAACAGGCCACTGTCACACATTTAGGCCCAGGCACCCAGGCAGAGGAGAGAGGTCCTGTAACAGAGAATCTGGCCTTATGTCAGCACAGAATCAGTCTTCATGTCATAGCAGAGAATCAGGCTTCACGTCACCCACCACTGGAACAGGCCACTGTCACACATTTAGGCCCCGGCACCCAGACAGAGGAGAGAGGTCCTGTAACAGAGAATCTGGCCTTATGTCAGCACAGAATCTGTCTTCATGTCATAGCAGAGAATCAGGCATCACGTCACCCACCACTGGAACAGGCCACTGTCACACATTTAGGCCCAGGCACCCAGGCAGAGGAGAGAGGTCCCGTAACAGAGAATCTGGCCTTATGTCAGCGCAGAATCAGTCTTCATGTCATAGCAGAGAATCAGGCATCACGTCACCCACCACTGGAACAGGCCACTGTCACACATTTAGGCCCAGGCACCCAGGCAGAGGAGAGAGGTCCTGTAACAGAGAATCTGGCCTTATGTCAGCGCAGAATCAGTCTTCATGTCATAGCAGAGAATCAGGCTTCACGTCACCCACCACTGGAACAGGCCACTGTCACACATTTAGGCCCCGGCACCCAGACAGAGGAGAGAGGTCCTGTAACAGAGAATCTGGCCTTATGTCAGCACAGAATCTGTCTTCATGTCATAGCAGAGAATCAGGCTTCACGTCACCCACCACTGAAACAGGCCACTGTCACACATTTAGGCCCAGGCACCCAGGCAGAGGAGAGAGGTCGCGTAACAGAGAATCTGGCTTCATGTCAGCACAGAATAAGTCTTCATGTCATAGCAGAGAATCAGGCTTCACGTCACCCACCACTGGAACAGGCCACTGTCACACATTTAGGCCCCGGCACCCAGACAGCGGAGAGGTTCATTCAACTTTGGGTTGCCCCGCAATATAATGGTAAAATGAAATTAAAAATAGGATTGAATGAGGAAGTGCCCTGGAGTAGAATAATATATTGTTAAGGGGAGGTAGTTAATATCTAATCTGCACAAGGGATGGACAGGTCCTGTGGGATCCATGCCTAGTTCATTTTTATGAACGTCAGCTTGTCCACATTGGCTGTAGACAGACGGCTGCGTTTGTCTGTAATGACGCCCCCTGCCGTGCTGAATACACAATCAGACAAAACGCTGGCCGCCGGGCAGGCCAGCACCTCCATGGCATAAACGGCTAGCTCTGGCCACGTGGACAATTTGGAGACCCAGAAGTTGAATGTGGCCGAACCATCAGTCAGTACGTGGAGGGGTGTGCACAGGTACTGTTCCACCATGTTAGTGAAATGTTGCATCCTGCTAACACGTTCCGTATCAGGTGGTGGTGCAGTTAGCTGTGGCGTGGTGACAAAACTTTTCCACATCTCTGCCATGCTAACCCTGCCCTCAGAGGAGCTGGCCGTGACACAGCTGCGTTGGCGACCTCTTGCTCCTCCTCTGCCTTCGCCTTGGGCTTCCACTGGTTCCCCTGTGACATTTGGGAATGCTCTCAGTAGCGCGTCTACCAACGTGCGCTTGTACTCGCGCATCTTCCTATCACGCTCCAGTGTAGGAAGTAAGGTGGGCACATTGTCTTTGTACCGGGGATCCAGCAGGGTGGCAACCCAGTAGTCCGCACACGTTAAAATGTGGGCAACTCTGCTGTCGTTGCGCAGGCACTGCAGCATGAAGTCGCTCATGTGTGCCAGGCTGCCCAGAGGTAAGGACAAGCTGTCCTCTGTGGGAGGCGTATCGTCATCGTCCTGTGTTTCTCCCCAGCCACGCACCAGTGATGGGCCCGAGCTGCTTTGGGTGCCACCCCGCTGTGAACATGCTTCATCCTCATCCTCCTCCTCCTCATCCTCGTCCTCCTCGTCCTCCAGTAGTGGGCCCTGTCTGGCCACATTTGTACCTGGCCTCTGGTGTTGCAAAAAACCTCCCTCTGAGTCACTTTGAAGAGACTGGCCTGAAAGTGCTAAAAATGACCCCTCTTCCTCCTCTTCCTCCTGGGCCACCTCCTCTTCCATCATCTCCCTAAGTGTTTTCTCAAGGAGACATAGAAGTGGTATTGTAACGCTGATAACGGCGTCATCGCCACTGGCCATGTTGGTGGAGTACTCGAAACAGCGCAACAGGGCACACAGGTCTCGCATGGAGGCCCAGTCATTGGTGGTGAAGTGTCACGGCTGAGGATGGGGGAAATCCTCAGCCGTGTGGAGCCCGGTGATGTTACGGCTGCTTGGCCATGAAGACAGGATTAGGGAGCAGGTCACCTCCTAAAGCATCCCTAACCTGACCCTGGCTCCTAGCTACATGAGCCAACCTTGATGGTAGGAGGGCCCATGCTCCGGAACCTAAAAGTCCCTGCTAGCCCTCAAGATGACCCTCACCTAGGAGCTGAGTAAGACAAGCCCACTCCTCCTAGACACGGAGGAGCAGGAGTCTCAACGGCCAAGCTGCAGGAAAAGGGGAGACATAAACAGCTCTATGGATATGGCAGGTGAACAAAGAGTTCCACCTACCTGCCACAGCCTTGCTGACTGGATCCCTGTGTTAGCAGGGTGCAGATCACAAACGCATCCCCACACAGGGACCCAGATCCATAGCTGCACAAAATCACATATAAAACATCACACGGACATCACACATAACTAGAAATAACTTAAAGCGACATTATGGTTATGACCACAGGGGTGGCTCTTACTGGCAGGTAATAAAGACATGAGGCTGCTCTCAGCTAAGCATGGCTGAAGCAACCTGCAGGCCTGCAAAAGCAGTGAGGCTTTATAGGCCAAGAAGCCACACCCCACAGTCGGACACACCCAGTGCACACACACACTAGGAAGGAGATTAACCCTTCCAACACCAGGGAAGGGAAAACACCACTTAAAGGAGATGTGCACACAATAACATAAAAAGGTGCACACATACACACATAACACAAAACCGCATGCACAACGTAGCGAGCTGCAATGGCACAGCTCAGCCTGCTACGCTGCCACATACACACTGTTGCCAGCGGCAACCACAGGTGAGGCAAATACCACAGCCCTCACCTGTGATTGAACACCAAAGAAAACCGCTGACAACCGCATGCGGTTCAGGAGTCACGGTCATAGCCATGGCCGTGACATGAAGTGTGCCTGATCCACAGTGCGACTGACCCGTGCGTGCTGCAGCTGAAACTCCACTATGGCCTGCTGCTGCTCGCACAGTCTGTCCAGCATATGCAAGGTGGAGTTCCACCTGGTGGGTGCGTCGCATATGAGGCGGTGAGCGGGAAGGCCGAAGTTATGCTGTAGCGCAGACAGGCGAGCAGCGGCAGGGTGTGAACGCCGGAAGCGCGAACAGACGGCCCGCACTTTATGCAGCAGCTCTGACATGTCGGGGTAGTTGCGAATGAACTTCTGCACCACCAAATTCAGCACATGCGCCAGGCAAGGGATGTGCGTCAAACCGGCTAGTCCTAGAGCTGCAACGAGATTTCGCCCATTATCGCACACCACCAGGCCGGGCTTGAGGCTCACCAGCAGCACCCACTCGTCGGTCTGTTGTTCTATACCCCGCCACAACTCCTGTGCGGTGTGGGGCCTGTCCCCCAAACATATGAGTTTCAGAATGGCCTGCTGACGTTTACCTCGTGCTGTGCTGAAGTTGGTGGTGAAGGTGTGTGGCTGACTGGATGAGCAGGTGGAAGAAGAGGAGGAGGAAGCTGAGTAGGAGGAGGAGGAGACAGGAGGCAAAGAATGTTGCCCTGCGATCCTTGGCGGCGGAAGGACGTGCGCCAAACAGCTCTCCGCCTGGGGCCCAGCCGCCACTACATTTACCCAGTGTGCAGTTAGGGAGATATAGCGTCCTTGGCCGTGCTTACTGGTCCACGTATCTGTGGTTAGGTGGACCTTGCCACAGATGGCGTTGCGCAGTGCACACTTGATTTTATCGGACACTTGTTTGTGCAGGGAAGGCACGGCTCTCTTGGAGAAGTAGTGGCGGCTGGGAACAACATACTGTGGGACAGCAAGTGACATGAGCTGTTTGAAGCTGTGTGTGTCCACCAGCCTAAATGACAGCATTTCATAGGCCAGTAGTTTAGAAATGCTGGCATTCAGGGCCAGGGATCGAGGGTGGCTAGGTGGGAATTTACGCTTTCTCTCAAATGTTTGTGAGATGGAGAGCTGAACGCTGCCGTGTGACATGGTTGAGATGCTTGGTGACGCAGGTGGTGGTGTTGGTGGTACATCCCATGTTTGCTGGGCGGCAGGTGCCAACGTTCCTCCAGAGGCAGAGGAAGAGGCCGAGGCGGCGGCAGCAGCAGCAGAAGAGGCCGAGGCGGCGTCAGCAGAAGAGGCAGCAGGGGGAGCCTGAGTGACTTCCTTGTTTTTAAGGTGTTTACTCCACTGCAGTTCATGCTTTGCATGCAGGTGCCTGGTCATGCAGGTTGTGCTAAGGTTCAGAACGTTAATGCCTCGCTTCAGGCTCTGATGGCACAGCGTGCAAACCACTCGGGTCTTGTCGTCAGCACATTGTTTGAAGAAGTGCCATGCCAGGGAACTCCTTGAAGCTGCCTTTGGGGTGCTCGGTCCCAGATGGCGGCGGTCAGTAGCAGGCGGAGTCTCTTGGCGGCGGGTGTTCTGATTTTGCCCACTGCTCCCTCTTTTGCTACGCTGTTGGCTCGGTCTCACCACTGCCTCTTCCTCCGAACTCTGAAAGTCAGTGGCACGACCTTCATTCCATGTGGGGTCTAGGACCTCATCGTCCCCTGCATCGTCTTCCATCCAGTCTTGATCCCTGACCTCCTGTTCAGTCTGCACACTGCAGAAAGACGCAGCAGTTGGCACCTGTGTTTCGTCATCATCAGAGACGTGCTGAGGTGGTATTCCCATGTCCTCATCATCAGGAAACATAATTGGTTGTGCGTTAGTGCATTCTATCTCTTCCACCCCTGGTGAAGAGCTAGGTGGATGCCCTTGGGAAACCCTGGCAGCAGAGTCTTCAAACAGCATAAGAGACTGCTGCATAACTTGAGGCTCAGACAGTTTCCCTGATATGCATGGGGGTGATGTGACAGACTGATGGGCTTGGTTTTCATGCGCCATCTGTGCGCTTTCTGCAGAAGACTGGGTGGGAGATAATGTGAACGTGCTGGATCCACTGTCGGCCACCCAATTGACTAATGCCTGTACCTGCTCAGGCCTTACCATCCTTAGAACGGCATTGGGCCCCACCAAATATCCCTGTAAATTCTGGCGGCTACTGGGACCTGAGGTAGTTGGTACACTAGGACGTGTGGCTGTGGCAGAACGGCCACGTCCTCTCCCAGCACCAGAGGGTCCACTAACACCACCACGACCATGTCCGCGTCCGCGTCCCTTATTAGATGTAGGATATAGCACAAAATAACCACACTATTGATGGTTAAATACACTTGGTGATAGCTTGTGCTGGCGCACCACAAGTCACAAAATGGCCACCGATCACCCCAGAAAAAAAGTGATCTAAAAACGCTCTGGGCAGCCTCAAAAAAGTGAGCAAGTCAATACTAGCACTTCAATGATCCACAGCTGCAGATCGATCACAGAATGAAGTCTTTTGGAGGAGTTAATCACTGCCTAATCTCGCCCTAACGTCGCAGCTGCAACCTCTCCCTATGCATCAATCAGCAGAGTGACGTGCAGCGCAACGTGACCCAAGCTTATATAGAGGCTGGGTCACATGCTGCACTGGCCAATCACAGCCATGCCAATAGTATGCAAGGCTGTGATGGCCTCTTGGGGCAAGTAGTATGACGCTTGTTGATTGGCTGCTTTGCAGCCTTTCAAAAAGCGCCAAGAAAGCGCCGAACACCGAACCCGAACACAGACTTTTACGAAAATGTTCGGGTTCGGAACCCGAACACAGACTTTTACGAAAATGTTCGGGTTCGGGTCCGTGTCACGGACACCCCAAAATTCGGTGCGAACCCGAACTATACAGTTCGGGTTCGCTCATCCCTACTTAGACGCAAAAGAGAGATTGACAAAATTAGCTTTGATGGGAATGATATTCAAATATACCCGGATTTCTGTCGCGAGACACAAAATAAAAGACGCTCTTTTCTTGATGTGAAAAAAAGGTTAATCTCTGCACATATAAAATATGCGATTAAACAGTTAGGATGTCGCACTAGGAAACCAGAACACCAAGCTAGGTGCTCCTGTCCGAACGAGAACACTCACTCGATAAAAAGGGGAAAATGCGTAAAAATATGGATAGGGCACTCAAAGAAATCCAGGACCATGTACTGATAAAGGAAATATATTTATTTGTGCTAAATGTTCAGCAATCAATAAAAGGAATAAAGGACAGCAGCATACTACATATAGTTATAAAAGTACTACTTCTAAACATAAAAAGAAATTGATACCAACAGGATAAGGCAATGTGACATACAGTAAAGATAGCAGCAAGTTTCGATCAGAGGGATAAATCGAATATTTAATTCGAGTGGAGGCTATCCCGATGGCTATTGGCTCAGTAGTGGAGGCCCAACGGGATGCCAAAATTTGACCTAGAAATCTTCGACCTGAAAAATAATCGGCCCAAAATATACGGAAATGGTGAATGTCCACTATTAATAATCGATGAATTAGCTTTAAAGGGTTTCTGTCACCCTGCAAAACTCTTTTTTTTTTTTGGGGATAGTTAGATTGCTCATAGTGCGATATAGCAGAATATAATGCTCTTACTTACTTTCATGCGGCCGATTCTTTATAAAACGAACTTTTATAATATGTAAATGAGGGCTCTACCAGCAAGTAGGGCGTCTACTTGCTGGTAGCTACTGCAGAAATCCGCCCCCTCGCCGTGTTGATTGACAGGGCCAGCCGTGATCTCCTCCTCCGGCCGGCCCTGTCAGTAATTCAAAAATCGCGCGCCTCGCGTCATTCGGCGCAGGCGCTTTGAGATGAGGAGGCTCGTATCCTCAGCACTCCCTCAGTGCGCCTGCGCCGATGACGTCTTCTCTTTCGGTGATGTCATCGGCGCAGGCACACTGAGGGAGTGCTGAGGATACGAGCCTCCTCATCTCAAAGCGCCTGCGCCGAATGACGCGAGGCGCGCGATTTTTGAATTACTGACAGGGCCGGCCGGAGGAGGAGATCACGGCTGGCCCTGTCAATCAACACGGCGAGGGGGCGGATTTCTGCAGCAGCTACCAGCAAGTAGACGCCCTACTTGCTGGTAGAGCCCTCATTTACATATTATAAAAGTTCGTTTTATAAAGAATCGGCCGCATGAAAGTAAGTAAGAGCATTATATTCTGCTATATCGCACTATGAGCAATCTAACTATCCCAAAAAAAAAAAAAGAGTTTTGCAGGGTGACAGAAACCCTTTAAAGTACTATGCTCAATATTAAGACCAGTCTGTCCTGGAACATAAATGGAAGTTCATATCATTATGTGACCACACCTGATTACAGCGGCGTCCCGCTAAAACAGGGTAGGTAGCGGCTTCCCGCTACTGAACGACTTGCAAGTAATTGTTATTTACCTCTAATTCGATTTCGAACTTTTGCCAAACCTTGAGATGTTTTCGCTCCCTATATCGTGCCTCTGTTGTTGTAGCACTATAGTATCGGGAGATTATTATCGATGAAGACCACGCTGACGGACTCTTGGTCGACACGTGGGCCAATGGTATGTCAGGCCCTCTGTTCGTTTGTCCTAAAAAATCGCGTTGGTAACTTTCGACGGTATTAAATAACACTCTTCTGGTCAATGGCAGTCGATAGTAGGTAATAGTCTCTGGACACAAATAGCGGGGGATGTGGCACCAGACGCGTTTCGGGGTACTTATGTTCACCCCTTCCTCAGTGGTAGACATCCCCCTTTTGAAATTCCTCTTTTATAATGGTACTCTTGCGTAATTCATGGTCTCATTGGCTAATTGTAAAGCGCCAGATCCAGTTTACAAAATATATGTATTCACTCAGATTGGTATGGAGCACAAGTGTCTATTGTTAGTCCATCTCTACTAACCAAAAGATAGAAAATAGCCAATCTTCATCCTTTAGCAATTAGCTAAATGTCTATAATTCCATACGTTTGTTCATGATAGGCCCGTGTATCATATATGAAAAAAACGCACCCATGCATATTGCGTTATTGATGCGACATATATGTGCATTTTTCCTTTTTTTTGTGTCTGAAATGGCAAGACACCACATCTATCACTAGTTAAATGAACAATATCGTAGGCAATTAATAGAACATTGTCAAACAAGATATTTGTTGAGCACAATCTTGTTGAATTGCACTCAACAAGTCCAATGTAGAATGCAAATCAAGGGTACAATAAAAAACAATAAAATGCAATGTAAAAATTGTACTTTAAAATCTGGTATGGATCAATTTAAAAACAATAAAAATCAATAAAAACCCTCAACAGTATTTTTATAGATTTTTATTGTTTTTAAATTGATCCATACCAGATTTTAAAGTACAATTTTTACATTGCATTTTAAAGTTTTTTATTGTACCCTTGATTTGCAATTCTTTTCTACTCCTAAAGAGGCCGCACAGTGGCTTGATTTGACCGGGTTATAGCCCCTGTTGGGATCTTTAATTTATATCTTGATCCGTTTTTTTTTTTTTACGTTGGCTATACGGTGGTGGTGTGAGGTGCGGGGGGTGGATTGGGAGTGGGGCTAGGCGATAGTGGAAAAGGTTGATGGGGATAATATCCTCTGTGAGCCAAATGGTGGGTTTAGGTAAAGGTAATGGGTGGGGGGTGGATCCTAGGGAAGGGGTGGGGGGGTTAGCTGCTGTCGCTGGGCCCAGGGGACCTCTCTCTCCCCTCCTGCCAGTCTGTGGAAGGTTCCGCCCTGTGATAGCGTATAATGACGCGTAGGGTTTTGTGTTGGAATGTGCGAGGGCTGGGGGATCGAATTAAAAGGGCAGTGGTGTTTGATGTTATGGCCCGGCACCTTCCGGCAATAGTCGCTTTATTGGAGACGCATGCAACGGTTGAGAAGCTCCCCCAATTAAAGAGGCGTTGGGCGAAATTGGAATACCACTCATGCCTCTCATCATACTCGAGGGGTGTGAGTGTGTATATTCACCATAGGGTCGATTTTCATCCGTTGGATGTTCGAGTGGATAGTGCGGGTCGATATATTTTTCTTTATGGTCAGTGGAATGGACAGGAGACTATCTTAGCTTTCGTCTATGTCCCTCCCCCTTTTGCATCCACAGTTCTATCCCTGTTGTCTAGGTTTATCGATAGTAAACCCCCGTGCCCGATGTTGTTGGTGGGCGATTTTAATTCAGTTCTGGATCCTGCCCTAGATAGGGTATCTCTATCCTCTGGGCAGAGGCAGACTCGGTCTCTGTTGGCCACCATCACTCAGGAGTTCGCCTGGGTTGATGTCTGGCGCTATTTGTATGGGAAAAGAATCGACCTAGCCTTCGCAAATGGGGCGATGTCTGATCAAGTTGTGAAGATGAAATACGAATTTCTGACCATTCTCCGGTTCTGCTTCTGCTCAGGGGGGCGGGTTTAAATACGCGTCCCAATAGAGTCTTTAGACTGAATCCCTATTGGCTGGAGGTTATTGGTGAGCGAAATTTGATCAATGAGGAGATCCTGGAATTGGGGAGGGGTCCACCCACATACACTTTGTATGGGATGCTTTGAAGGCCTATATTAGGGGCCTCTATTGTAGCAAAATTAAAAGACAACGAGCGGAATTCCATAAACAGGAAAATGCAATGAGGGAGACAGTTAGGAGGTTGCAGGGAGCGTTGACTAAATACGGCACAGATTCACTTCCCACACAATTGAAAGACGCTAATCTACAATACAGGTTTTTTATGGTAAACAAGGCCCAACACAAAATTTTTTTTCAAGGACAAAGACGTTTTAGGGAGGAGAGGAAAACAGGTAAACTGTTAGCCGCATTGGTTGCCAACCAAAGAGGTGCGACCAAAATTAGGTATATCAGAAATACTCTGGGCCAGATAGTGAAGGATCCGGATCTGGTTAGACAGGAATTTGTCAACTATTACTCTACCATATATAGATCCGAAACGGCATGCAGTTCTTCTAATATCGATGACTATTTGGACTAATTAGAAATGCCCTCCCTTTTACCTCAGGAAACTACAATGCTTGATCACCCTCTACAACAGACAAAATTGAAAGATGCGCTTCGGTCGCTTAAACATAACTCATCCCCTGGGGCCGACGGTTTGCCATTTGAACTATATAGATATCACGCTAAGGTACTTCTCCCTATTTTGTTGGAGGTGTTAACTGAATCTTACAGATATGGTTCTCTCCCTCCATCTTTCAGGGAGGCAATCAATATCTTAATTTAAAAAAAAGATAAGGAAGATAGCGAGGTTGGGTCTTACAGGCCCATATCACTCCTTAATACAGACTATAAGATCTTTGCAAAGTCTTTAGCAAATCATCTGAAACGGGTGATTGCAGCCCTGGTTCATCCTAATCAAACAGGATTTATACCTGGGAGACAGATTCAGGAGAATCTGTATGGGAAGTACTTGAACCTATCGGTTGGGGACCACTCTATCCTGTCTTTGGACGCTGCTAAAGCATTTGACAGGGTAGAGTTGTCCTTCCTGTGGCGGACTATGGCACACTTTCGATTGGGGTCTACCTACATTGCAATGACTCAATTGTTATACACCCAACCAATCGCCAGAGTTAATATTGATGGGGTTAATTCCTCCGTCATTGAGCTTCAACGTGGCACGAGACAGGGATGCCCCCTCTCTCCCTTATTATTTGCGCTATTTATGGAGCCGCTGGCTTGCAGGATCCGTCTGGATGGTCAGATTCGGGGGTTCGGGGTAGCGGGAGAGAGTGATAAAATCAGGCTCTATGCAGACAATGTCATTCTCTTTTTGGATCAGGGTCGGAAGGCTGTCCCCTACGTTATGCAGGTGATAGAGGAGTTTAGTGAACTATCCGGTTATTCAATTAACTGGGCTAAGTCCTCACTCCTCCCGCTAAATCGAAAGGCCCTCGACGGAGGTTCCCGGGTTCGGATTTTGTCTAGGGATGATTCCCTGGAATATCTGGGGATAAGGATAGGTGTTCCCATAGGTAGATTTTATGAGTAAAATCTTTCCCCGGTACCAGATAAAGTAAAGGGGAAAATTAGAGCCTGGCAAAAATTTGTAATATCACAAACCGATCGTCTGGCATGAATAAAAATGATCATATTACCGTTGGTTCTGTATCCGATCTGTGCTTCCCCATTCTGGATAGAGGACGCTTTTTTCTACAGATTGGAAGTTTTAATAAATGACTTAATTTGGGGGAGGAAGAGGGTCCTCATAAAGCAGAGGTATCTGTGGCTGACCGAGTCAGGCTATTTTTTCTCTGTGCAGAAACAAAGATGCTGTAATGCCGGTGAGAATGCATTGGGGCAGTATTTAAATAGGGTATCAGGTAGGTCACTTGACAATATTTTTATGCATTTAGAAACTGCACACTTTCTTACTTTGGATACTAGATGTTTAATTGCGAGAACACTACAGAGGGTTTGGGACACATTGAAAATGATTTTGCAGGTGCGACACTTTTTCATTTCACCCCGTTGTGCGAGAACCGGAATTTAGAGGAATTTTCGAAAATAACTGATTACACTTATTGGAGACGTAAAGGTATCACTAGAGTGGCCCATCTGTTTGTTGCAGATCGTTTCAAAGTTTTAGGGGACTTTAATTTTACAAACACCTTCTTAGATCAATTTATGTATGCACGTTTAAAACATGCCTATGACGCTACACTTAATAAAACATATATGATCACTGAACAACAATTATTTTTTGATTACGTTTTTCTTCACGCAGGGAAAAAGATTAAAATGGCACAGATTTACTCGAAAATGCGAGATTCACTGTCCACGGTGTTTCCCCTTAAAAACGCATTTAAATGGGAACAGGAATTAAAAACCTCCCCCCTTCCCTGGCCACAGATTTTAAAAAATATAAAAAAGGTATCATTGGCAGCCAGCTATAGATTGATCCAGTTTAAGATCATACACCGGCTATACTATACGTGGTATATATGCAGGCTAAGTTTGTTAAAAACCGAGGGCGTGATTTTCCCTGTTGAATGTGCGGCAGACCCAATGTTGGATATATCCATCTTTTATGGGAATGCAGCGTGATAACGCGCTTTTGGGAGCAGGTATTTATAGCATTGCAGGCAGATATTCCTCAAGCTTGTGTACCAGATATGATCTCCGCAATTTTGGGCTATTATATACCTGACATTGTAAAAATCAAAAATGGTGGCTCACTCCGAACGAAATGTAGGAACAGGTGCTACTAGCCTAATTAGAGGGACACCCACCCTCTGATAACAAAGAAATGCAAACTATAGTAATAGGCGAGCACACTTCATTTGGCAATATTGATAAAATTTAATTAAATCACACAATGGTAATACACGTGTATAACATGGGAAAATAAAACAAGATAATATGCATTAAAATCGAATAAAAAAATCGAATAAAAAACCATGTACTTCATAAAGCTATCAATAAAGTCCAGCAAAATCCACAAGGTATTAGAGCTGCTGTTGAAATAATTCCTAGTTCGCACAGTGGTCAACTATATTGTACTCCAATTGTGGATGATATTAATTACAATCCCTGGGGAATAAGTCCATATATATATATGAATATAGGTGTATATCCCAAATGGTTGCTGTACGGATATTCAGGGACTAGGATATTCCAGAAGTAGTTTGGGAAATGCGTCTCTTAATTTGAGTGCTCCAATAGTCATTGGTGATTTTTGTAATTTATGGCCACATGCATTTATGGCTTATGACTTCAGATTAGACACTCTTACCTTCCTCGGCGTATCAGACGAGGCTCGGGCGACGCGAGAGATTGCTGGCGTCTCACTCCTTGCCTCTCTAGCCGGTTTACCCGAGATATCGCGGGAGTTCGGACGAGACTTGCAATGTGTGCTTAGTCCGTGCTTGTTACTTTTCCGACTTGATACAGAGGGAGGAATCTTTTCAGTCCTTGAATCTTAGTGCCGATGTTGTTTCGGCTGTCCTTTCGATTCAATTTACATAGCGTGGCCACGCTTATGACTGCGGAGGTGCTGTTTACAGGTATCTGATCCGATCCAGACGCGTTTCAGGAATTAGCTTTCCCTTCATCAGTGGTATCAAGACACTTGATAGCCTCCGCCTTTTATATCCAAATAGGCACCCAAACTATGGAGAACTGGATTTCCATATAAAAGCGATTTGTCTTGCGTTTTTTTATATGCGATTTTCATGCGTTTTTTTGGGTGCATCTTCGTTTTTTCTGCTGGATGTTCCTTTTGACCCTTGAGAACTTATGGTGTAAACAGATTTACTATTTATGATTGCTTTGCAGAGTTATGTCATTTTCAAATTTATGATCACATAAATATACTTTCATGACCATAACCAGTATAACTTAGCATCTTAACATCTTATTCTTCATAGATACTATGATATATGCCAATCAACATGTTTAAAAATTATATAAAATATACATTTATTAAAAAAGTTTTTTGTAAAATATTAAACATAAAATTCGGGGATAAATTCATAGCGGATTTATTGTAGCAAATTTTTTTGCGAATTTTTCATAAGAGTTTTACTAGCTTTCAAAGTGTCAGACTGTAGATAATTTTAATCCATATGTCTATAAATAATATATGGACAAGACGGATTTGTGGATGCATATGAGATTGAGTGGGATATTAGTTGAGTTGTATGGGGCTGAGGGCCCCAGTCCGAGTCAACGACGCAGTGCCGATAAACGGTCAAACTGCGGCGTATGAGTCGGCTCAGGGGCACCCAGCCTACAAAAACCCAAAGATTTCTAGTTCGGCATTCAGACCCGCTGGTAGCATCGATCCGAACTCATATATACGTCTTGACTCAATCTTGGACATCTGTTTGATATAATTGCCCCCTCGCCAGTGTACGTCCACCTTCTCCAGTGCCATGAAAACCAGATTGGATGGATCTTTATTATGGACATCTCTAAAGTGTTTAGACAGGTAATGCTTGTCATATCCCTTCTGTATATTGGATATGTGTTCTGCCAATCTGGTTTTCATAGGACGTTTGGTTCGTCCTATGTACTGTCTTTTGCATGGACACTGTATAAGGTAGACGACACCGGCGGTATTACAGGTAAGACAATCCTTAATCTCCCATTTATATGTATTTCTGAAGAAATAGTAGTTGTTTTCCTTGGTATAGGGTTAATCTTACATGCCGTGCATTTACCACACTTGAAGAAACCCTTCAGTTTCATCCAAGTGCCCATCATGGTGTTATCTTGCTTTGTTGGTTTCTTAATGGATGGGGCTACTTTTAAACCCAAATTGGGTGCTTTGATAAATGTTAAAGATGGTATGGTTGGCAGAAGATGACCTATATACTTATCACTCAGAATGTGGTGCCAATGGTTTTTTATAATTTTTTGCACTCTTTTATAATTATTGTTGAATGGGAGAATAATTCTACTATTTATTATACCGTTCTCCTGACTTTTTTCTGTTTTTGGTTCTTTATCTTGGAACCAAGTTTGTCTCTCCCTATTTCTAGTTTTCACCAAAGCTTCATCCAAAATCTTCTCTGGATATTGTTTGTCCATGAATTGATCCTTCATTCTAGCAGCTTCTAACTCGAAGTCCTCATCCTGTGTACAGTTTCTTCTGATTCTGCCAAACTGGCCGAAAGGTATATTAATCAGCCAGCTTGGCAGATGACAGCTAGAGAACTGTATAAAGCTATTTTTAGATGTAGGTTTGGTGAATGTATTGCACACATATCTATTTTCTTGTTTTTTAATCTTTAAGTCAAGGAATTCAGTCACTTCCATAATGTTTGAGGTGAAACTCAGGTTCAATGTGTTCTGGTTTATATCCTTCAGGAATAGTTCCAGCTTCTCTCTACTCCCTTTCCAAACAAAAATAATATCGTCTATAAATCTCCGCCATAGGGCCAGATCCGCCCCCAGTTTAGGTTTTATGTAATTTTCTTCCAATTCTGCCAGAAATAGATTTGCGTAACTCGGGGCGAATCTGGTCCCCATGGTGGTCCCACATTTTTGTAGGTAACAATTACCCTCAAAATAAAAATAATTGTGGGTCAGGATGTAACTGATACCTTCTAAGATAAAATTCATATGTGCCTCATTCATTTCTCCATCCCTCTTCATTTGTTCCCCCACTGCCATCATACCCTGTTGATGATCAATTACCATATATAAAGACTGTACTTTAAGTGTACCCATGATCCACTTTGGTTCAACTTCCAATTTCTCTAATATTTGTATAATATGGGTTGTGTCTTTAATATACGAACTAGTTTTTTTCACAACGGGTTGTATTTGTACGTCTATATACTTCGACAGGTTTGAAGATATAGAGCCAATGCCCGAGACTATTGGTCTACCAGGGGGTTTTACCATGCATTTGTGGATTTTGGGGAGACAGTAGAAGACCGGTAGTCTCCTCTGTGTCCCCAAAATAAAGTCATGTTCCTAATTGGAGATAACGGATAAGTCCAAACCCTTTTTACATAATGCCTTGAGTTCTTGATCAAAACCTCCCAGTGGGTCACTTCTCAACCTCTCATATGTATCCACATCCTCCAACTGTCGCAGACATTCGTTATTATAGTCCGTAGTGTTCAAGACCACTACTCCGCCCCCTTTATCTGCGGGGCGTATGGTGATCTTTTCATTTTTCTGCAGTTGTTTTATAGCATGGCACTCTTGTCTAGTTAAATTCTCTTGTCCAAGACATTTTGTTTTTAGTTTACGTATGTCCATTTCGACATTCTTTTGGAAAGTGGACATTTCTGCGCTAATTTCATTCCGAGGAAATAGTGTTGACTTATTTTTGAGTGTCACCTTCCCCAAATGATCCTTGGGGTCCGTCCTCATTATGGGGCTTTTTAGAAAATGTTTTTTTCAGACAAAGGTTTCTTATAAATTTTTGGATCCCTATATAGACTGAGAACTTGTCCAGTTTTTCTGTGGGTGCAAATATACCTGACATTGCTAATCCTTCTGATCATCGATTAGCCTGGTTGAAGGGCTGTTTGAAAGCAAAGGTTCTGATAGTCAAGAGATGGGGTTCTCCCATTTCCCCGGTATTTGAGGAGTGGAGACGGATCATGTCCCAAATAAAGCTGTATGAGGAGGTTGAGAGGCGAAGTAGGGGCGGTATGCGTTATTAGGCTGCTCTGTAGAAGTGAGGTGTATTGACTAGCTTAGCTCGAAGGGTGGAGTAGACGGATGGGTAAAGGGGGGGGGGGGGGGTATGGGGTCCGGGCCATCAGCGACAGCAGCTAAGGGTAAGAGGGGGAATAGCGGGGTTTAAAGGTAGTATGATAGTGTCTACAGCAGGGATCAGCAACCTTTGGCACTCCAGCTGTTGTGAAACTACAATTCCCAGCATGCTCCATTCCTTTCTATGAGAGTTCTTAGAAGAGCAGAGCAAGTATGCATGCTGGGAATTGTAGTTTCACAACAGCTGGAGTGCCGGAGGTTGCCTACCCCTGGTCTACAGTGTTGGACTTAATGCTATTGTCTATCTTAATGTGGAAATTATAGTATTATCTATGGCATATGTCTATAAGCTGTGTTTACTTTTCTGTGTTTTTGGCTTATTTCCGCGTTTTTAGCGCTGTTTAACTGTTCTTTTGTAATTATTATTGAAGAAAATAAATTTATTAAAAAAAAGAAAAAAAAGAGGTAGCTTTCTATATAGTAAGCTCCCTCTAGTGGTGGTTGCAGGCAGGCACAATTGTATTATTTAACAGGATAGTTGTGTGCAAAGCAATTTGGAACTCAGACCCTTACATAGAATTATGAATAATATGAAATTACAGGTACAATGTAGACCACCACAGTTAATTGCTTCACTATCCTAAATTACCAGTAATATAGGTGTTAAACATGTATTCACCACACACTTCCAGAGATATTGTTTATTAACACATTATAACCACCCTAGTATTATGAGAAACTGTGATTTCCCTGTTGCTTCATATTCCTCTAGTTACTAATCTTGTTTGGGCAGTTTCTGTGCAACTGCCTTACATTTGAATCTGGCTTTGGTTACTGCCTAGCTTGACTTGGTAAATTAGGGTGAAACCACTAATTGCTGAGCCTTTACATTTCCAGGCTTTATTCTAGCTGCTGAGAACAGTATTACTTCTAGTGTACTTTGGGATCTGTAGGTCCATGATCTTTTTTTGCTGTTTTTGGAATTTGTCTGTTGCAGTGCTGTTGTATTGTGCTGGCTGGGTTGCTGTGCTGAATTCAGATATGGTCAGTGTTGCTGTCATGACTGTGACTGATCCAGACAGGTCTGGGAGGAGAAGGTCGCAGCGACTTGCTACTCGCGATAGCTTGTGAGTTTGCTCCGTGGTTCAGGGTATGTCATCCGGGTTTTGCCTTGTGAACCTTTTTGTCCTGACTGGGAGTTTGTAGGCATCCTTCTCAGGTACTATATTAGTTTCAGTTTCACTTGCAGTCATTGCCAGATATAGTCCTTACTTCCAGTGATATTTAGACCTTTGAAGGAGATCGTTTGACGGTGTTGCTGTGGAGCTCTTGTCTGGCGTGGACTGTCGTGTTTGGGATCGCCTTCTCTGCTCGTGACTGGATAAGTCTATCTCTGCTATAGATTGTTTGTTTGTTGCTGTCTTCCCCTGTTGTTCTCCTAGACGTGAGTGATGGTGACTAGTGCTCCCATCGGCCTTTCCCCAGTCTAGTCTTGTTAGGGTAACTGAGGGTTTAGGCATCCTGCTCGCCGCACGGGTTCACACCCCGTCTAGGGTATCAGGGCAGACAGGTGCCAGCTTAGGGTTAGTCAGGGGTGGCCGTTCTATTTCCCATCCGTAGATAAGGGTCCCCCTTCCCCTCTGTCTGGTGCTACACGACTGCTGCTGGGATAGCGGTCGTGACAGTATATCTGGCCTTTTAAAAAAAAATAAAAAATAATGACATTTCTTTTTTTTTTTTTTTTTTTTGCTTGCTGTTTTGCTTTGTTTTTTTTCTGTTCCACTATGCATCCGGCTACGGTTTTGGCGAAACAATTACAGGGGTTATCCCTTGAAGTGGCAGGATTAAAAGCAATAGTGCTGCAGCAGCAGCAGCAATCCTTGGGTTCCACCGTTGCTACGGGAAACCAAGGTACTCCTGAGCAGAAAGTGGCTTTACCTGATAGGTTCTCAGGAGGGAGAGACCAATTTGTAACCTTCAGAGAAGCTTGCAAATTGTTCTTCAGGTTACGCCCTAGATCCTCCAGCGGTGAGGAACAACGGGTGGGTATTGTAATTTCTCTCCTGCAAGGAGATCCGCAGGCTTGGGCTTTCTCCCTACCATCAGACTCTCCGGCCTTACGATCAGTGGAGGAGTTTTTTGAAGCCCTGGGTCTCGTATATGATGACCCGGACAGGGTCTCACTGGCTGAGTCTAAACTACGTAGACTTCGGCAAGAGAACCGGTCTGCTGAACTATATTGTTCCGAATTCCGTAGGTGGGCTACTGATACATTATGGAATGACTCGGCCCTTAGGAGTCAGTTCTGCCAACGGTTGTCTGAAAAATTAAAAGACGCGCTGGCGGTATACGAGGTCCCTGGGTCTCTTGAGGCTGCTATGTCTCTGTCCATAAGAATCGACAGACGACTCAGGGAGAGACTATTAAATTTTAAGGAGGCCTCTATAGGGCAGGGATCGGTTTGTTATGATCCAGTCGAACCAATGCAAATAGGGGGCGCCACTAGACGGGTGAATCCTCCTAAGTTCCGCCGTAGGTCAGAGGTTTGTTTTCATTGTGGGGGGAGGGGTCATTTTGTAAAGGTTTGTCCCTCAGAACCCAAGAGACCACAAACAAAGGAGCCGCCGGAAAACTAGAGTCCCCAGATTGTGCGGAGGATAACAGTCTGGGCGTATTCGTTTCCTCCATACGCATGTCTCAGTATTTGTTGTCCGCTACCGTTGAGGCGGGCAATAAGACTGAGATCTGTTCCGTATTTTTGGACAGTGGGGCGGGGGCCAACTTGGTGGATTCACGGTTTGCTCAGGCTCTGGATTTTACTCCGGAACCGGTACGCAGAACTATTCCTGTTTTTGCCATCGACTCCTCCCCTCTTACTCAGAGAGAGTTAACTCAGATCATCCATAATATCCATCTGCAGGTAGGGGACCTCCATAAAGAGCATATCTCTTGTTATGTCCTGGACGGTCTTCCGGCTCCTATGGTATTGGGGCTTCCCTGGCTGGTGACTCACAATCCAGTGGTGGATTGGCAGGCCGGGGAGATTGTGGAGTGGAGTGAACATTGTAAGGACAACTGCTTGAGTAGTAGGTGCTCTACACTCTCTGTAACATCTCTACCTGCCTTTCTGTCAGATTTTATGGATGTGTTCTCTGAGAAGGGTTGTCAGGGGTTACCACCTCATCGTCCATATGATTGCCCGATTAATCTATTACCTGGGGCAAAACTACCTAAAACCCGGTTATACAATCTTTCCGGCCCGGAGAGGAAGGATATGCAGGATTATATTTCGGAGAGTTTGGCTAAAGGACACATCAGACCCTCTTCTTCACCCGTGGCTGCAGGGTTCTTTTTCGTTAAAAAGAAAGATGGGGGTCTGCGTCCTTGTCTGGATTTCCGGGAATTAAACCGGATAACTATCCGAGATCCCTATCCTCTTCCTCTCATTCCCGACCTCTTTATTTATTTTTTTCAAATATCTTTTTATTAAATTTTGTGAGTCTCCATACAGTATCATACAATTCAGTAGCATTACAATCGCTTCCATACAGCATTGCGATGCATAAATCATTTCAAAATACAGTACATTTCAAATAGTACAATTGGAGTCTCATTTTCATTTTTCTCCCCCCCACCCTCCTTAAATCATCAATACCCACAGACAGATATCCCTCCCAGTTCCCACCCCCCTCTCCCCCCCAATTGATACGATATGTTGCCCTAAACAGATTCCAGTAAAGACATAGTCACACTGAATGCGCCTCAACATATATAATTTTGTAATGAAAAGAAAGGAAAGAAAAGAGAAAGTCCTCCCCCCTTAGGGATATCAGAAAAAAAAAACTGGAATATCCTCCCCTCTTCTGGCCGCTTATTTTGACTGGTTAACCACCTCCGGACCGCCTAACGCAGGATCGCGTTCCGGAGGTGGCAGCCCTGCGCAGAGTCACGCATATATGCGTCATCTCGCGATGGGCGAGATTTCCTGTGAACGCGCGCACACAGGCGCGCGCGCTCACAGGAACGGAAGGTAAGAGAGTTGATCTCCAGCCTGCCAGCGGCGATCGTTCGCTGGCAGGCTGGAGATGTGTTTTTTTTAACCCCTAACAGGTATATTAGACGCTGTTTTGATAACAGCGTCTAATATACCTGCTACCTGGTCCTCTGGTGGTCCCATTTGTTTGGATCGACCACCAGAGGACACAGGTAGCTCAGTAAAGTCCCACCAAGCACCACTACACTACACTACACCCCCCCCGTCACTTATTAACCCCTTATTAGCCCCTGATCACCCCTGATCACCCCATATAGACTCCCTGATCACCCCCCTGTCATTGATCACCCCCCTGTCATTGATTACCCCCCTGTAAAGCTCCATTCAGATGTCCGCATGATTTTTACGGATCCACTGATAGATGGATCGGATCCGCAAAACGCATACGGACGTCTGAATGAAGCCTTAAAGGGGCGTGATCAATGACTGTGGTTATCACCCCATATAGACTCCCTGATCACCCCCCCTGTCATTGATTACACCCCTGTCATTGATCAACCCCCTGTAAAGCTCCATTCAGACGTCCGCATGATTTTTACGGATCCACTGATGGATAGATCGGATCCGCAAAACGCATCCGGACGTCTGAATGAAGCCTTACAAGGGCGTGATCAATGACTGTGGTGATCACCCCATATAGACTCCCTGATCACCCCCCTGTAAAGCTCCATTCAGATGTCCGCATGATTTTTACGGATGCACTGATAGATGGATCCGATCCGCTAAACGCATCCGGACGTCTGAATGAAGCCTTACAGGGGCATGATCAATGACTGTGGTGATCACCCCATATAGACTCCCTGATCACCCCCCTGTAAAGCTCCATTCAGATGTCCGCATGATTTTTACGGATGCACTGATAGATGGATCCGATCCGCAAAACGCATCTGGACGTCTGAATGAAACCTTACAGGGGCATGATCAATGACTGTGGTGATCACCCCATATAGACTCCCTGATCACCCCCCTGTAAAGCTCCATTCAGATGTCCGCATGATTTTTACGGATGCACTGATAGATGGATCCGATCCGCAAAACGCATCCGGACGTCTGAATGAAGCCTTACAGGGGCATGATCAATGACTGTGGTTATCACCCCATATAGACTCCCTGATCACCCCCCTGTCATTGATTACACCCCTGTCATTGATTACCCCCCTGTAAAGCTCCATTCAGATGTCCGCATGATTTTTACGGATGCACTGATAGATGGATCGGATCCGCAAAACGCATCCGGACGTCTGAATGAAGCCTTACAGGGGAGTGATCAATGACTGTGGTGATCACCCCATATAGACTCCCTGATCACCCCCCTGTCATTGATCACCCCCCTGTAAAGCTCCATTCAGATGTCCGCATGATTTTTACGGATGCACTGATAGATGGATCCGATCCGCAAAACGCATCCGGACGTCTGAATGAAGCCTTACAGGGGCATGATCAATGACTGTGGTTATCACCCCATATAGACTCCCTGATCACCCCCCTGTCATTGATTACACCCCTGTCATTGATTACCCCCCTGTAAAGCTCCATTCAGATGTCCGCATGATTTTTACGGATGCACTGATAGATGGATCGGATCCGCAAAACGCATCCGGACGTCTGAATGAAGCCTTACAGGGGAGTGATCAATGACTGTGGTGATCACCCCATATAGACTCCCTGATCACCCCCCTGTCATTGATTACCCCCCTGTAAAGCTCCATTCAGATGTCCGCATGATTTTTACGGATGCACTGATAGATGGATCGGATCCGCAAAACGCATCCGGACGTCTGAATGAAGCCTTACAGGGGCGTGATCAATGACTGTGGTGATCACCCCATATAGACTCCCTGATCAACCCCCCTGTCATTGATCAACCCCCCTGTCATTGATCAACCCCCCTGTCATTGATCACCCCCCTGTCATTGATCACCCCTCTGTAAGGCTCCATTCAGATATTTTTTTGGCCCAAGTTAGCAGAATTATTTTTTTTTTTTCTTACAAAGTCTCATATTCCACTAACTTGTGTCAAAAAATAAAATCTCACATGAACTCACCATACCCCTCACGGAATCCAAATGCGTAAAATTTTTTAGACATTTATATTCCAGACTTCTTCTCACGCTTTAGGGCCCCTAGAATGCCAGGGCAGTATAAATACCCCACATGTGACCCCATTTCGGAAAGAAGACACCCCCAGGTATTCCGTGAGGGGCATATTGAGTCCATGAAAGATTGAAATTTTTGTCCCAAGTTAGCGGAACGGGAGACTTTGTGAGAAAAAAATTAAAAATATCAATTTCCACTAACTTGTGCCAAAAAAAAAAAAATTTCTATGAACTCGCCATGCCCCTCATTGAATACCTTGGGGTGTCTTCTTTCCAAAATGGGGTCACATGTGGGGTATTTATACTGCTCTGGCATTCTAGGGGCCCCAAAGCGTGAGAAGAAGTCTGGTATCCAAATGTCTAAAAATGCCCTCCTAAAAGGAATTTGGGCACCTTTGCGCATCTAGGCTGCAAAAAAGTGTCACACATCTGGTATCGCCGTACTCAGGAGAAGTTGGGGAATGTGTTTTGGGGTGTCATTTTACATATACCCATGCTGGGTGAGAAAAATATCTTGGTCAAATGCCAACTTTGTATAAAAAAATGGGAAAAGTTGTCTTTTGCCAAGATATTTCTCTCACCCAGCATGGGTATATGTAAAATGACACCCCAAAACACATTCCCCAACTTCTCCTGAATACGGCGATACCACATGTGTGACACTTTTTTGCAGCCTAGGTGGGCAAAGGGGCCCATATTCCAAAGAGCACCTTTAGGATTTCACAGGTCATTTACCTACTTACCACACATTAGGGCCCCTGGAAAATGCCAGGGCAGTATAACTACCCCACAAGTGACCCCATTTTGGAAAGAAGACACCCCAAGGTATTCCGTGAGGGGCATGGCGAGTTCCTAGAATTTTTTATTTTTTGTCACAAGTTAGTGGAAAATGCTTTTTTTTTTTTTTTTCATACAAAGTCTCATATTCCACTAACTTGTGACAAAAAATAAAAAGTTCCATGAACTCACTATGCCCATCAGCGAATACCTTGGGGTCTCTTCTTTCCAAAATGGGGTCACTTGTGGGGTAGTTATACTGCCCTGGCATTCTAGGGGCCCAAATGTGTGGTAAGGAGTTTGAAATCAAATTCTGTAAAAAATGACCTGTGAAATCCGAAAGGTGCTCTTTTGAATATGGGCCCCTTTGCCCACCTAGGCTGCAAAAAAGTGTCACACATCTGGTATCTCCGTAATCGGGAGAAGTTGGGGAATGTGTTTTGGGGTGTCATTTTACATATACCCATGCTGGGTGAGAGAAATATCTTGGCAAAAGACAACTTTTCCCATTTTTTTATACAAAGTTGGCATTTGACCAAGATATTTATCTCACCCAGCATGGGTATATGTAAAAAGACACCCCAAAACACATTCCTCAACTTCTCCTGAATACAGAGATACCAGATGTGTGACACTTTTTTGCAGCCTAGGTGGGCAAAGGGGCCCACATTCCAAAGAGCACCTTTCGGATTTCACAGGTCATTTACCTACTTACCACACATTTGGGCCCCTAGAATGCCAGGGCAGTATAACTACCCCACAAGTGACCCCATTTTGGAAAGAAGAGACCCCAAGGTATTCGCTAATGGGCATAGTGAGTTCATGGAAGTTTTTATTTTTTGTCACAAGTTTGTGGAATATGAGACTTTGTATGAAAAAAAAAAAAAAAAAAAAATCATCATTTTCCACTAACTTGTGACAAAAAATAAAAAATTCTAGGAACTCGCCATGCCCCTCACGGAATACCTTGGGGTGTCTTCTTTCCAAAATGGGGTCACTTGTGGGGTAGTTATACTGCCCTGGTATTCTAGGGGCCCAAATGTGTGGTAAGGAGTTTGAAATCAAATTCAGGAAAAAATGAGGAGTGAAATCCGAAAGGTGCTCTTTGGAATATGGGCCCCTTTGCCCACCTAGGCTGCAAAAAAGTGTCACACATCTGGTATCCCCGTACTCAGGAGAAGTTGAGGAATGTGTTTTGGGGTGTCTTTTTACATATACCCATGCTGGGTGAGATAAATATCTTGGTCAAATGACAACTTTGTATAAAAAAATGGGAAAAGTTGTCTTTTGCCAAGATATTTCTCTCACCCAGCATGGGTATATATAAAATGACACCCCAAAACACATTCCCCACCTTCTCCTGAGTACGGAGATACCAGATGTGTGACACTTTTTTGCAGCCTAGGTGGGCAAAGGGGCCCATATTCCAAAGAGCACCTTTCGGATTTCACAGGTCATTTTTTACAGAATTTGATTTCAAACTCCTTACCACACATTTGGGCCCCTAGAATGCCAGGGCAGTATAACTACCCCACAAGTGACCCCATTTTGGAAAGAAGAGACCCCAAGGTATTCGCTGATGGGCATAGTGAGTTCATGGAACTTTTTATTTTTTGTCACAAGTTAGTGGAATATGAGACTTTGTAAGAAAAAAAAAAAAAAAAAAAAAATCATAATTTTCCGCTAACTTGTGACAAAAAATAAAAAGTTCTATGAACTCACTATGCCCATCAGCGAATACCTTAGGGTGTGTACTTTCAGAAATGGGGTCATTTGTGGGGTGTTTGTACTGTCTGGGCATTGTAGAACCTCAGGAAACATGACAGGTGCTCAGAAAGTCAGAGCTGCTTCAAAAAGCGGAAATTCACATTTTTGTACCATAGTTTGTAAACGCTATAACCTTTACCCAAACCATTTTTTTTTTACCCAAACATTTTTTTTTTATCAAAGACATGTAGAACTATAAATTTAGAGCAAAATTTCTATATGGATGTCATTTTTTTTGCAAAATTTTACAACTGAAAGTGAAAAATGTCATTTTTTTGCAAAAAAAATCGTTAAATTTCGATTAATAACAAAAAAAGTAAAAATGTCAGCAGCAATGAAATACCACCAAATGAAATCTCTATTAATGAGAAGAAAAGGAGGTAAAATTCATTTGGGTGGTAAGTTGCATGACCGAGCAATAAACGGTGAAAGTAGTGTAGGTCAGAAGTGTAAAAAGTGGCCTGGTCTTTCAGGGTGTTTAAGCACTGGGGGCTGAAGTGGTTAATGTATCAATCTAGATTGTTACTGAGATTAATAATAGAATATTAACTGGGAGTTTTCAATGGTCCCAAATCCCCCCTCAAGTCTTCTTTTAGGTACCATGCCGTCAACTTGAATGGGCTCATTATTTTCATGTACTCTGTGTGTGGAATAAACATCAGGACAAATAATTTCCATGTTTGATAAAGTCGCTGTCCTAGCTTCTCTTTACACTTTAGCGCGTCCAACCATTCCAGATGGAATAGGTTGCGCATTTGTGTCACCACCATTTCCATAGTAGGGATCTCTATCGATAGCCATAGACATAACAGACATTTTTTTGCGACCATAATTAGTTTATGACCCACTAATGGTAATTTAGATAGATCACCTACCTTCTCCTCTGGCCCTTGTTTACTTGTACTCTTAGCAGCATCACAATGCAGTATTGCCAATGAAGGTGTGACAGCAATGCTCATCCTGCTAACCTTGCTTAACATCTGGCTGATCTCTTCCCAGTACTTCCTCAGACTCGAGCATAACCATAAACCATGATACAGGTCTGTCTTAGGGGTGCTACATTTGGGGCATGCAGTTAATCTCCCTGGACTAGCGAGGGAACTAGGTAAGTTGAATCCATATATAGCATTATGTAAAATTTTCAAGTGAGTCTCTCTCCATGTTTCATTTATTATGGCCTTGCGCATTTCTGCAATTCCTGACCAAACTGTTTCTTGTATCTCCTCCACCTCTAGCTTTTGGCCCCATTTTTTAAATATTCCCTTGGGGTCCTTAACTCTCCACCTATCTCTCAATGCACGGTATAACAAAGACAGTGATCTCTTCGTCTTGATACTTAGGAATGCATCAAAATCATTGGGCTTCCATACCTTTGACAGATCACTAGCCAACCTCCTGCAATAGTTCCTGACTTGAAAATATTGCATAAATGAGGAGCTTCCCAGTCCCAGTTTATTCTTTAGTTCTTGCAAAGTCACCCATCTTCCTTCAGACTCATGAAACAAATCTCCTACTCTATGTATCCCCTTGAGGGCCCAGTCTTTAAAGAATGCATTATCCCTGCCTGGCACAAAAGAGGGGTTCCCCCTTAATGGGAGGTGTTTAGAGATCTGATATGGGAGATGAAAATGAGTTCTAAGAATTTTCCAGACTAGCGTCGTATCCCTTACTACCAGTGAGGTTTTGATGCCCACAGGTAAGGTAGGTCTTTTAGCATGAAGCAAAGCCACCAGGTCCCAGGGACGTACTAGCTCCCGCTCTAAGGCTAGGTTTGAGTAATGAGAAGTCCCGTTAATCCAATCAATGATGTGTCTACTTATGCACGTCAAGTTATAACCTCTAATGTCTGAAAAGTTCAGACCTCCCTCCTCCTTACTGAGTTTTAATTTATCAAGTGATATTCTGGGTCTTTTGCCTTGCCATATGAACCTGATGAACCTGCTTTCCAGCAATTGTACATCTGCATGACGAAGGAGAAGTGGTATAGTCTGGAGTGGATAGAGAAGTTTGGACATGCACATCATTCTAATAAGATGACATCTACCCACCAGGTTTAACGGTAACCCCTGCCATCTGTCTAACTCTTGCACTATCTTGGCAATGAGAGGTGGAAAGTTCAGGGTATACAATGAGTGCGGGTCTTTGCCAATTTTTATGCCCAAGTATTTGATGCTCCCTTGAGCCTTTGTTATATTTAAGTGTTTAGGCATCTGATATTTCCCTGTATCTTCCTGAGAAAGGACCAACATCTCACATTTAGACGCATTAAGTTTATACCCTGAATAGGATCCTACACCCAATGCATGGAAAATTTGCTCCACATGTTTTTTAGGATCGGCCATAAATAATATTATATCATCTGCGAATAACGCGATCTTTAGTTGTCTATCCCCTATCCTAATCCCTTCATACAGATCAAAATGGCATAAAAACCTAGCTAATGGCTCTATGGAGAGATTAAACAAAAGGGGTGATAGAGGGCATCCCTGGCGTGTCCCCTTTTGGAGTTGGAAAGGTTTGGATAAAAACCCCGGGGTGTATATCCGTGCCCTAGAAAACCTGTACAACTCCGAAAGGAAAACTCTAAAAGTCCCCGTGAATCCCATCCTATCAAGTACTGCCTCCAGCCATGCCCATCTCACATTATCAAAGGCTTTTTCAGCATCCAAGGTGAGCATGGCTGGAGCCTCTCCAGGCCTTGGTTGGTGACGGACCCTATCCAGCACCGTTAATACAGTGCGAATATTGGTTACCGCTGAGCGGCCCTGCACGAACCCCACCTGTTCTTTACCGATGAGTGATGGTAAAATGTTTGCCAAACGGTCTGCAATGATTTTTGAGAGTATTTTAGTGTCAACATTAATGAGTGAAATTGGTCTATACGACCCTGGCAATAAGGGGTCTTTTCCCGGTTTAGGTAATAACTTGATATAGGAGATATTCTCCTTGTCTGGGGATGCTTTGCCATTCAATACATCATTGTACCATTTTAATAAGACTGGGGATACCTGACCTAACAATGCCTTGTAATATTCCCCTGAATAGCCATCCGGACCAGGTGCTTTATTGTTTCCTAGTTTCTTAATGACTAACTGTAGTTCCTCGGGGCTAACCTTTCCGTTTAAATACTGTAGTTGTTCCGTATTGAGACATGGTAATTTAACCTTATCCAAGAGGGAATCTGTAAGATCAGGCTTAGTGACATCCTGGTATAACTTCTCATAGTAATCCCCTAGTATTGAGTTTATCTTGGAGGGGTCAGTAATGACTTCCCTCTTTTTTCCTTTAAGTCCAGATATGAATTGAGGGGCACGTCTTCCTTTTGCGAGATTAGCCATAAGGCGTCCAGATTTATTTCCAAATTTATGTAATGTTGCTGTGAGGTTAGTATTGTTTAACATTTCCCTGTCTATCTCATTGGCCTCAAACGCTCCTCTGGCCTCTATCCATTTCTGCTTATTCTCAACAGTGGGGTTTCTTTTATATTCCTGGCAAGAACTTCTCACCAACAAGCTCGTTTGCTCCAATCGTGTTTGGGTCTGCTTACGTCTACCAAAGATATAACTCATGATCTTACCCCGCATAACCACTTTGGATGCATTCCACAACAACTCCGGTGAGTCAATATGTTCCTGATTGTCTCCTACATATTCCTCCCACCACGCTATTAATTTGTTAGTAAAATCTTCACTAGCCGTTAAATTCGCAGGAAATCTCCACAAGTAATCAGATCCCTTTGGATATGAATCCCTTACCTGTATCCAAATCGGGGAGTGGTCTGATATCACCAAGTCGCCAATGTCAGCCTTTTCCACCCTTCTCATCAAATGGGTGCTAGTGAATATATAATCGATTCGCGACCACGAATCCTGAGGATGAGAGTAGAATGAATAGGACCTTTCATCAGGGTGAAATTGGCGCCAGGGATCCACCAAGGCCACCCCCTCCATCAGCCCACCCAGTGCTCTATCATGTTTGCGTGCACCTATTTTTGAGAGATTGCCTCTTTGTCTATCCTCCACAGCATTCACCACAGATTTGAAATCTCCCCCCACTATTTTATTCATGCATGAGTCAGTCAAAAGTTTAGATTCTAGATTTTTGAAAAAACTCTCATTATTTTTGTTGGGACCATATGCATTGTAAATACTATATTGGGTATCTTGAATTTCTATCTGGATTTGGATTAGCCGCCCCCAGGGGCGGACTGAGAACCCTCAGGGTCCCCGGGCAAAATAAATCAAGGGCCCCCTTACAGGCCCCACCCATGTTCTGCTGCAAGCCCCACCCTTGTCCCGCCTCCATGCCCTGCCTCCAGCCACACCCTACACAATCTTTAATAAGATTTCAAAGTTAAAGCGACACAAAAGGCACCCAGACCACTTCAGCTCATTGACGTGGTCTGGGTACAGTGTCCCTTTTGCAAATCGAGCTGCAATGTTCTAGAGAAGCTGCATTGTTTACGTCCCAGCAATAAGTCGGCCTCTAGTAGCTGGCAGCCACCTGAGGGCTTCCTGGAGTAAAACAGACCTTTGGTCCGGTATCTGACGCTGGACGTCCTCACACTCTGCATGATGACCTCCAGGGTCAGATTTTTCCCCATAGGAAAGCATTGATTCAATGTCAGTCACTTCGGTGCGCAATCCCATCCTGCGGCGCGTGATCCCACGAGACCCGTGACCTACAGCGGCAGGTCTTGCGGGATCACGCGCTGCAGGACGGGATTGCGCACCGAAGTGACTGAACTCATTCCCGCGCAGCCCACAAGTAGCGGAACAATTACAAGAGGGGTGGGGAATAGCCAAATTAAAAAATATTTTGAACCAAAAGGTGTTATGGGGGCTCTGTGGATGGCACTGTTATGGGGGCTCTGTGGATGGCACTGTTATGGGGGCTCTGTGGGTGGCACTGTTGTGGGGGCTCTGTGGGGGGCACTGTTGTGGGGGCTCTGTGGGTGGCACTGTTGTGGGGGCTCTGTGGGTGGCACTGTTGTGGGTGGCACTGTTGTGGGGGCTCTGTGGATGGCACTGTTGTGGGTGCTCTGTGGGTGGCACTGTTGTGGGGGGGGATCTGTGGGTGACACATATATAGCACCTTATGCTATATATGTGTCATCCACAGATCCCCCCATAACAGTGTCCCTGTGAGTGAATGATCCCCAATACAGGGTCTGGGGGCCGGCATCTGGTGCTGTAATGGCACTGCGGCCCAGTGCAGTCACTGTATTCTATTACACCGGGCCCCGCTCACTGTAATACTAATATTCAGATGTGAACAACTTGAAATCCTCTGCGATCCTGTCCCTCTGAGCTCTCTGTACTCACAAACTCAGTAGCAGGCCGGGCGGCAGCGCAACTCACTGACGTCACGCGCCTGCTCCTCCTGCTTCATTCATAAAGTGGGAGGAGCAGGCGCGTGACATCAGTGAGATGCACTGCCGCCCGGCCTGCTACTGAGTTTGTGAGTACAGAGAGGGAGAGGATCGCAGAGGATTTCAAGTTGTTCACATATGAATATTAGTATTACAGTGAGTGGGGCCCGGTGTAATAGAATACAGTGACTGCACCGGGCCCCGCTGCCATTACCAGGCCAGCATAACATTCGGAATCGGGGTGCTGGGCACAGTGCTCCAGACTAAAAAAAATACCTAGTAGCCATTGGCTCCTGAACTGAAAAATTTAGGAGCCAAATTACATTTTTAGTCGCCAAATCAAAACGGAATCAAAATTTTGGTATCGTGACAACGCTACGCCGATCAGATTGGCGTAGGGTTGTTTCGATACCAAAGTTTTGATTCGCTTTCGTCACCATAAAAAAGTATTGCGATACTCAATACCGTGCAAAAAAACACCAAAAAAAGCCGCGTGCATTTCGCATTTTATGAAACGTTCGGCCCATAATAGAACAGTCCTATCCTATTTTTTGGGGTGACAAGGTGACTAAAAATGGCAAATGCTCACCGCATAGGAGATATTTTTTAATAATTTAATAGTTTGGACTTTTCGGACGCAGCGCTATGTAATATGTTTATTTATTGTTTATATATTTTATATGTAAAATTGGGAAAGGGGGGGATTTAAACTTAATATTTTAGGGTAGTTTCACACTAGCGTTTTTCATTTCCGGCATAGTGTTCCGTCACAGGGGCTCTATACCGGAAAAGATGTCTTCAGGTCAGTCTTTTTGACTGATCAGGCAAAAGATAAAACCGCAGCATTCTACGTTTTTATCTCTGGCGAAAAAAACAGAAGATTTGCCTGAATGCCGGATCCATCCTTCCGGTTGAACCGTGCGATTTTCACGCATGGTTGCTAGGATGAAAGTCTATTCACTGTATTACTTTCCCTTATAACAACATGGTTATAAGGGAAAATAATAGCATTCTTTAATGCAGAATGCGTAGTAGAAGGTCAATATAATAAACATTGGTGGCGCAGTGCGCCCCCCCTCCCTAGTATAATAAACATATAAACATTGGTGGCGCAGTGCGTCCCCCCCCAACATAATAAACATTGGTGGCGCAGTGCGCCCCCCCTCCCTAGTATAATAAACATATAAACATTGGTGGCGCAGTGCGCCCCCCCCAACATAATACACATTAGTGGCGCAGTGCGCCCCCCCTCCCTAGTATAATAAACATATAAACATTGGTGGCGCAGTGCGCCCCCCCCAACACCCCAGTATAATAAACATTGGTGCGCATGGGGGGCCCCCCCCAACATAATACACAATGGTGGCGCAGTGCGCCCCCCCTCCCTAGTATAATAAACATATAAACATTGGTGGCGCAGTTCGCCCCCCCCAACACCCCAGTATAATAAACATTGGTGGCGCAGTGCGTCCCCCCCAACATAATAAACATTGGTGGCGCAGTGCGTCCCCCCCCAACATAATAAACATTGGTGGCGCAGTGCGCCCCCCCTCCCTAGTATAATAAACATATAAACATTGGTGGCGCAGTGCGCCCCCCCCAACACCCCAGTATAATAAACATATAAACATTGGTGGGCAGTGCGCCCCCCCCTCCCTAGTATAATAAATATATAAACATTGGTGGGCAGTGCGCCCCCCCTCCCTAGTATAATAAATATATAAACATTGGTGGGCAGTGCGCCCCCCCTCCCTAGTATAATAAATATATAAACATTGGTGGGCAGTGCGCCCCCCTCCCTAGTATAATAAATATATAAACATTGGTGGGCAGTGCGCTCCCCTCCCTAGTATAATAAATATATAAACATTGGTGGGCAGTGCCAACGAGGGTTAAAAAAATAAATAAAAATTAACTCACCTCCTCCAATTGATCGCGTAGCAGCCGGTCTTCTGTACTGGACCATGTGATGGAGCTCAGTGACGTCACCACAGGTCCTGAAGAAAACAGGAGACCGGCAGCTACGCGACCAATTGGAGGAGGTGAGTTAATTTTTATTTATTTATTTTAACCCTCATTGGCACTTCCCACTGCGCCACCAATGTTAATTATACGGGGGGGGCCGCACTCAATGTTTATCATACTGGGGGGGGGCGCACTCAATGTTTATTATACTGGGGGGGGGGGGCGCCGCACTCAATGTTTATTATACTAGGGGGGGGGGCGCACTCAATGTTTATTATACTGGGGGGGGCCGCACTCAATGTTTATTATACTGGGGGGGGGGGGGCGCACTCAATGTTTATTATACTGGGGGGGGGAAGGCGCCACCAATGAAGATAACTGAGCTGTTAATACAAATGCAGGAGGCGGGTGCCGGAATCAAATAGCCGGCACCCGACCTCTATGACAGGGAGCTGTGATCAGCGGCAGTTAACCCCGTCGGTGCAGCTCCCTGTCATAGAGGTCGGGTGCCGGCTATTTGATTCCGGCACCCGCCTCCTGCATTTGTATTAACAGCTCAGTTATCTTCATTGGCCACAGCCCCTCCCCCTGTCCCTCTTCTTATTGTCCGCGGCAGCAGCAGCACAGGGGGAGGGAGAGACTCTTCCACTGCGCTGCTGATAATAAATAATATTATTCTGTGGCGGGCCCCCATCCCGCCCGGGCCCTCGGACCATGCCCGAAGTGCCCGACCGGTCAGTCCGCCCCTGGCCGCCCCTCTCCATCCGTTTCTGAACTCAGGACCTGGCAGTTTAAATTTTTGTTAAGTAGGATCAGAACCCCAGCCTTCTTAGCAACCGATGCCGACCCATATACCTTGCCCACCCACAATTTATTCATCCTTTCAAAATCTTCCTTTGCAATGTGCGTCTCTTGAAGAAGCACTATATCTGGGTTGGCCCTCTTCAAATGACGCAGCACCATCCACCTCTTGTGAGGCGACCTTAGGCCCTTCACATTCCATGATAAAACTTTCATTTGCCTACTTTCCTATATAAAGTACTGTGTGACTTAAAAAAGCTTTATATCCGTTTCCCTCCCTTGAGTGGAGTACGCCTCTCTGGTGAATGGGACAACAAATCCCCGACAATTGTGAAGAGAAAAAAAAAAATCCTCCCTCCCCCCCCAAATAGCCCTTAGAACGTTTACCTTTAGCACCGACAGGTAATAAACCCCTACTCCTCAACACTATTTTCTTTCGTTATTCAAACTTCCTTTTTTCTGAGCTGCCAGGACCTTCCCATCCCTCACCTCCTTTATCCTGCCTTACTATTGCATCATAGTACGCCACCCCCTGGGGGAAACTAGCGGCATATTCAACACTTCTGAATGTCTAAAACCAGAACAAGTTAAACATACTTGCCCCAACATTAATAACTTCATCTTTGTCAGCACTACTCATCATATTCCCCTCGCTGAAACATGAGAGAACACTGCAATGCATTAGACCATACACACAAAACATGTGTCCTTAGCTGATACGGGACATACGGCCCCTTCCGTAGGGCTGCTCTCTGCCTCTGCGGTCTCGATCCCTCTGAGGAAGATGGCTTCTGTCTGGGCTGCTTGATCTTTCCCACCGCTTGGTTTTAGTGTTGTCCCGATCAACTAAGTCTCGTGCTTCTTCAGCGGATAATATATCTTGTAGTGACTCAGACGCTGCAGAGGGGTCACTAAAATTGGCTGTTGTTCCATCTAGCATGGTTACCCTCAATGTAGCCGGGTATTGTAGCTGGAACTTGATTTGCCGGCGAAATAAAGCTGAACATATGCTACTAAACTCCCTCCTTTGTTTCGCTACTTGAGCGGAATAATCCGCAAATAACAGAATGGTTGGTCCTCTAATTTTCAAGGGGCCTCTTCTGGTTCTATAGGCTCTTAGAATTGCCTCCTTTTCACAGTAATCCAGATATCGCATGATGACTGGCCGCGGTCTCTGCTGTGAGTTGTTACCTTCTCGGTTAGGTGAACCATGTAGATCTGGTGGCGGTCCTACCCGATGCGCCCGCTCCACTTTATGCTTTCCATCTAGCCCCAGGGCCCGCTGTAAATCTATTTCACATATCTCTTTTAGGGCCTGCACTTTGACCACCTCGGGTAGGCCTAGAAGCCTCAAATTATTTCGCCTGGACCGGTTTTCTAAGTCCTCAATTCGGTCTCTCAGGATGATGTTATGTTTCTGTAGCTCCTGGATGGCTAGGTTTGATTTTGAGTTTTCATCTTCTAAAGATGTGCACCTTTGCTCTAAATCCACCAGACACGTGTCGTGCTGCGCCACAGTCTCATGCAGCTGTTGTAAGGACATCGCCAGTGTTTTGGATAATGTCTCCTTAATGTCTGGGGCCAAATTTTGGCCATGTCCAACGGCTCTTCAGGCTGTGAGCTTGTCAGGGCCTCTATTACACTTTCCACAGCGCTCGAGGGGGACCCGGGCTCCGAGCCCTCCATCTTGTCTGGCATGCTGTCATCTATTAGTGCAGCGCCGCTCCGTACCTGTTTTCTGCCGCTCCGGAGCAAATATCTATCCATGGGCTTCGTGCCAGGACATTCTGAGGGAATCAGAGACACTGCCCCGTCCCTTACTATGCCGATTTGTAGCGTCCGGAGCTTGCTATAGGTGAGGGATGGTCGGAGCAAGCTTACTCCACGTCCTCCATCTCAGCGCCGGAACCGGAAGTCCTCCCGACCTCTTTAATCAGGTTGCTGGTGCTAAATGGTTCTCCAAAATGGATCTCAGTGGAGCTTATAACCTGGTTCGCATCAAAGCGGGGGATGAGTGGAAAACGGCTTTTAATACTCCGGAAGGGCATTATGAAAATCTGGTCATGCCATTTGGTCTTACTAATGCGCCTGCGGTGTTCCAACATTTTGTCAACGATATTTTTAGTCACCTTATCGGGAGATTTGTTGTGATATATCTTGATGACATCCTGGTCTATTCCCCGGATCTGGATACATATAAGATCCATGTGAGACAAGTGCTGCAGATATTAAGGGCCAACAAATTGTTTGCTAAATTAGAGAAATGTGTGTTTGCCGTAAAAGAACTGCCATTTCTGGGGTATGTGTTGTCAGATTCAGGTTTCCGCATGGATCCAGAGAAAGTCCGGGCGATTATGGACTGGGATCTGCCTGAGAACCTGAAGGCATTGCAACGCTTCCTGGGGTTTGCCAATTTTTATAGAAAGTTTATAAAGAACTATTCCTTGGTGGTCAAACCACTGACGGACATGACCCGAAAGGGATCCGATTTTTCCAAATGGTCACATGCAGCCAAAACTGCCTTTACATCTCTGAAGGAGAGATTCATCTCGGCCCCTATTCTCGTACAGCCAGATGTCTCGCTTCCTTTTATTGTAGAGGTTGACGCATCAGAGGTGGGGGTGGGAGCGGTACTATCTCAGGGCCCGTCCCATGGTGAATGGCGTCCGTGTGCTTTCTTTTCGAAGAAATTGTCTACTGCAGAAAGGAACTATGATATTGGGAACAGGGAACTTTTGGCTATTAAGTTGGCCTTTGAGGAGTGGCGTCATTTTTTGGAGGGGGCGGTTCATCCCGTCACGGTGATTACTGATCACAAAAACGTATTATATCTGGAGTCTGCTAAACGTCTCACCCCTAGACAGGCTCGGTGGTCGTTATTTTTTACTAGGTTTAATTTTGTAATAACCTATCGCCCGGGGGCAAAAAATACTAAGGCGGATGCATTGTCCCGAAGTTTTCCTGGAGGGGGTGATGTTGATGTACCAGAGCCCATTTTGCAAAAGTGGGTGGTGGTCTCTGCATTACACTCAGGTTTGGAGGGGGGGGTGTTGGAAGCTCAGGGGGACGCCCCGGCCTCCTGCCCCTCGGGTAAACTGTTTGTGCCAGAAAATTTACGCCTGGAGATACTAAAAGAACACCATAACTCCACACTGGCAGGACACCCAGGTAGTAGGGCAACCTCTGAGTTAGTGTCTCGTCGGTTCTGGTGGCCTAAGTGGCGCAAGGAGGTGTTGAATTTTGTGTCTGCATGTGCTACCTGTGCTCGTTCTAAGGTAGATCATACTCGTCCGGCAGGGCGTCTTTTACCTCTGGCCATCCCCAACAGGCCTTGGATGCACCTATCAATGGATTTCATTACGGATCTACCAGTATCAGCGGGGAAGACTGTTATTCTTGTAGTTGTTGACAGATTCAGTAAAATGGTGCACTTTATTGCTCTTGCCGCATTGCCTAATGTTAACACACTGGCTCAGGTTTTTATTGACCACATCGTGAAGCTTCACGGGGTCCCTTCCGATATTGTTTCGGATTGTGGTACCCAATTTGTTTCTAAATTTTGGAAAGCTTTTTGTTCTCGTTTAGGGGTTCATCTGTAGTTTTCTTCATCTTTCCATCCACAGTCCAACGGTCAGACTGAACGTACCAATCAAAACCTAGAGACATATTTGAGATGCTTTGTTTCCGAAAATCAGGAGGAATGGTCATCTTATTTACCGTTAGCCAAGTTTGCCATTAATAATCGTCGTCAAGAGTCCACCGATAAGTCACCATTTTTTGGTGCGTATGGTTTCCATCCTCAGTTTTGTACGTTTAGTGAGGGGGGGCCGTCTGGGATTCCCGAGGAGGAACGATTTGTGTCTTCACATTCTTCAGTGTGGCAGAGTGTGCAAGAAAGTTTGAAGAGAATTGGTGGTAGATACAAACGTGCGGCTGCTAGGAAGCGCTCTGAAGGTCCGGACCTTGGGGTGAATGACTTGGTGTGGTTGTCTACCAGAAATATCAAGTTGAAGGTTCCCTCATGGAAATTGGGTCCGAGATTTATTGGTCCTTATAGGGTAATTAAGATCATTAACCCGGTGGCTTTTCGTCTGGAGCTACCTCAGACTCTAAGGATCCATAATGTCTTCCATAGATCTCTGCTTAAGAGATATGTAGAACCTCCTGAAACATTGCCACTACCGCCTCCACCGGTGGTTGTTGATGGCAGTCTTGAGTTTCAGGTAGAAAAGATTGTTGATTCACGATATGTTCGCAACTCTCTTCAGTACCTGGTGCACTGGAGAGGTTATGGTTCCGAAGAGAGAATGTGGGTTCCAGCATCAGAGATAAAAGCGGACAGACTCATTCGGGCTTTTCATAGCTCCCATCCGGAGAGAGGCCTGGTCTTGAGGGTCCGGGGGCCCCTCGTAGAAAGGGGGGTACTGTCACGACTGTGACTGATCCAGACAGGTCTGGGAAGAGAAGGACGCAGCGACATGCTACTCGCTATAGCTTGTGAGTTTGCTCCGTGGTTCAGGGTATGTCATCCGGGTTTTGCCTTGTGAACCTTTTTGTCCTGACTGGGAGTTTGTAGGCATCCTTCTCAGGTGAGTCCTGTCTGCCACTCCCAGCTACTATATTAGTTTCAGTTTCACTTGCAGTCATTGCCAGATATAGTCCTTACTTCCAGTGCTATTCAGACCTTTGAAGAAGATCGTTTGATGGTGTTCCTGTGGAGCTCTTGTCTGGCGTGGACTGTCGTGTTTGGGATCGCCTTCTCTGCTCGTGACTGGATAAGTCTATCTCTGCTATAGATTGTTTGTTTGTTGCTGTCTTCCCCTGTTGTTCTCCTAGACGTGAGTGATGGTGACTAGTGCTCCCATCGGCCTTTCCCCAGTCTAGTCTTGTTAGGGTGACTGAGGGTTTAGGCATCCTGCTCGCCGCACGGGTTCACACCCCGTCTAGGGTATCAGGGCAGACAGGTGCCAGCTTAGGGTTAGTCAGGGGTGGCCGTTCTATTTCCCATCCGTAGATAAGGGTCCCCCTTCCCCTCCGTCTGGTGCTACACGACTGCTGCTGGGATAGCGGTCGTGACAGTTGCTTCATTTCTTTTCAGTTACTGTCTACTTATATGTCATATGTAACATCCCAGAGTTATGTTACTAAACTCTTTTTCCCCGCTACTATTTGTTGGCAACATGTGCCTTGTCATCTAATGTGATTTTATTTAATATTCCTCACAAATGTGCATATTCTAAGCCTGTTACATGTAATTTGCTGTAATTTCCATGTACACCAGCAGGTGGCAGCAATGTGTTACCAGGGCCTTGTACCATTTAGCATATCTAGACTGGAATAGTACATTCCAGTTTCACTCCCCCCTCTTTGAGCAGAGTGGGCTGGCCCATGTCCTGCCTCATGGGGAGGAAAGGAAGTTAAAGTTAGTGTGCCAGCCACCCCGGCTAGGGGAAGGCTGTGCAAGTAGGAGCTCCCAGGAATAGGGATCCCAAACCAGGATCTCGTCTCGGTTAAGACCAAAGATCACCATTCCCAGTTTGAGCCCTTCAGCCTCAGCTGGTTGACAAGCAAGCAGCCATCTCCAGAATTCCAGGACGAACCATTCCCTGTGAGCATAACTGTGAGTAACATCCAGAGACCAGGAGAAGCCAAATTCCTCCTCAGTCCCCCACACAGCAGAAGATAGTAATTCCTGCCACATATTGCAAATACCTGCTGGGACCCAAGACTATTGCTGTATCTCACATGGATTACTGCTGCATCAAGTAAAGACTAGTTTGGAACTTTATGACAAGTCTGGATCTCATTTACTGCTACCAAATCCCTCAATTACTCCTACTAGCAACACTCATTTTATTGCTAGTGAGCCAGGATCCAGGAGTCCAGCCGTACCAAGGTAGGAGACACCGTTGACACTATTACTATTACCAAACAGAGACATTACACCACTCTGGCATTCCTCACCTGGTACGTGAGTTGCAACAGCTTAAAGGGCCCTGTGTTAGTACCCTGCGCACGCTGCAATTGGCGTCACGAACAAAAACTATAGACTTCTATACCCATATCCGGATCCACTGCATAATTTGGCGTCTGCCTAACCGTACCACGGTCCGGCTCTATTGCATTTTTGGCGTCACGAACAGGATCGAGCTGTGTGCCAACAGGATCGAGCTGTGTGTGTAACATCCCAGAGTTATGTTACTAAGCTCTTTCTCCCCGCTACAACCTGTTAAGTGTTTCTGTACTGTCATCTGGTATAAGTTTACATCACTTTCTCAATTATGTGCATTATCCAAGCCTGTTACGTATAATTTGCTGTAATTTTCATGTTCACCAGCAGGTGGCAGCAATGTATTCAGCAGGTCTTAGTTCAGTTTAGAGTATCTAGACTGGAATAGTACATTCCAGTTTAGCTCCCCCTCTATGAGCAGAAGTGGGCTGGCCCATGTCCTGCCTCATGGGGAGGAAAGGAAGTTAGAGTTAGTGTGCCAGTTACCCCTGATAGGGGAAGGCTGTGTTGGTAGGAGCTCCCAGAAAATAGGGATCCCAAACCAGGATCTGTCTCGGCTGAGACCAAAGATCACCAACCCCAGACTGAGCCCTTAGCCTCAGTGCTGGTAGAAAGCAAGCAGCTCCTCCAGAACTACAGATCTCCAGGACAAACATTCCCTGCGAGCAGAACTGTGAGTAACTTATTCAGAGACCAGGAGAAGCCAAATTCCTCCTCAGCTAGTCAGGCCCACACCAAGCAGAAGATAGAGCAGAAGACAGATTCCTGCCATATTCTCCAGGCATATAGTATAGAAGCAGAAGAGATATTGATCCCTGCCATACATTGCCAGAAACCTTCTGGGACCTAAAGACTAATGCTGTATCTCGTATGGATTTATGCTGCAACCAGTAAAGACAAGTTGAACTTTATTACAAGTCTGGATCTCATTCATTACCACCAAATTCCTCAATTACTCCTACTAGCAACACTCATTTTATTGCAAGTGAGCCAGGATCCAGGAGTCCAGCCGTACCAAGGAGACACCGTTGACATTACACAGAGACATTATCCCCACTCTGGCATTCCTCACCTGGTACGTGAGTTACAACATCTTAAAGGGCCCTGCAACAGTACCCTGTGCACGCTGCAATTGGCGTCACGAACAAATCATAGACTTATATACACAAGCTCTGACCCACTGCAAAATTGGCCACCGTACCACGGTCCTGCTCATTGCATAAGCCAACAGGATCGAGCTGTGTGCCAACAGAACCGGATCCAATTGTGTGCTTTATTGCCTCGCTGCTGTGCCAGAAAGCGCAATATTCGTAAAATGGTGCTGCTTCTTCATGCCCAGAAGCGGGAAAACTCAGGAACGCCCTCTCAAGAGCGTAAAAATGCCGAATACGCCCCCCCAAGAAGCGGGAAATCTAAAGACTGCCCACCAAGAACTTTGCATTGTGAGCCAAGGGAGTGCAGACTTCTCCCTCTGGGCTCCAACCTTACCTCCTGCACTCTTCATGACAGAGGAAGCAAGGAAGATGGCGCTCCCTCCTCCAAAGTGGGATCAGATGGCGATCCAGGGAGAGCTGATATACGAGACAACCGTACCTGAGATCCAGATCTCGCAGCTTGTCAAGAAAGTGGGCCCCTGCGCATTTGGAGCGTCCCCAGAGCCAGCGCCTTGTCGGTGGCCCAACAGCCTGCTGCCAGCAAAGACGGGACAGCCGCCGCTAACTCACCTGAGAAGGCCACTGTTACCGTTCCAGCTCCCGCGGAAGGAGACGTGACTCTAGTCAAGTACTCCGAGGCTGTGGATCCCTCTGCTACATTCTACTGTCAGCATCGAAGTCGAGACGTCACGCAAGATGGCCGCCGACGCTGAACCTGCTCCCGCGAAGGATGCCGCTGATGTAGATGCCCAGGCTTCAGACCAGCCTGCACTGCAGACGGCAATTGGACCCCGCGACGACCACCAGGAGGCACCGGAACCGGCCGCCCGGCCACGACATCAGGTAGGAGCAGCCGCTTCCTGAGGCCCAGGCCCGGTCCATACCTGCCCCTGCACCGCTTGCCGCGGGTCCCGATACCACCAACAGGCCTAGGCCTGCTCCGCCAAGGACACCTACTGGTGCGGCGGAGGCGGCTGGTGTTTCCACACTGCCGCCCAGTTCCACTACTTCAAAAACGGGATGCCTAAACCCCGAAGTCCCATGGGAAATCACTGCCTACGCCCAGACGGCGTGGGAATACAAGTCCGCCATAAAGGAATGGGTCAAACAGGTGGTAGATGACCCCCAGCCAGGAGACCCCAAACTTACCAGACGGACAGGGACAGTTCTATGGTTCCACGTTGATAGGGGAGTGGGATTCCTACTAGATAGCCACTCAGGGTCTGAAATCTTTGTGGGCCGCCGCTCAGTCAAGCGACATTATCTGCCACAGGCCCGTCACAACCTGTACGCAGGGGATCAGGTGGAGTACACCCCTATGTGTTCTGTTCAAGGACCCTTCGCTGCCGGTGTGACCCTGCTGGCTAAGCCATTAACCCCTGCAGTCACCCCAGAGACCTGGCAGGAAGACCCAGGCTCTGCAGGGAAGGTCCATTCTCTAAAAGAGACCCCAGATGGCAGGTTGCGTTTCAGGGAGCAACCCCAGCCAGAACCTGCACCTCTTATCCCTGACCTGGCTGCACCACCAACACTACGGGTGGGCCAGATAAACAATTCTGTTTTAACCTTCAACCCTAGGGTGCAACCCTACGTACTGCCCTGGAAGCAGCCTCAGGCACCACCTGTTTGCCTACCAGAGCCCCTTCAGCCGGAGGTTTTGAACCCCTCTGCACCGGCTAGGGATTCCGGCTTGCAGCATGTCACAGCTGCATTCCCCAGGCTGTCTGCACAGCCAGTACCTACAACCACCACCAGAGGTCAGTGGCGTACAACTACTGCTGCGACTATGAGCTACCAGAGGCAAGAGCGCCCCCTGATGCTCTTTAGTAGTTCTAGCAGCGAGGAGGACATGGATGCCCTCCTCTAAATGTATCCTCCCTTAAAATAAGGACATTTGGGAGCCACGTCGTGGACTATTCCTGAGGGGTGAGGACCCGTTGGCATTGTGTGCTTTTAACGTTTTCTATTTTCAGGTTGTCCTAGTTTGTCCTCACCCTGATGGTCATGCATAGTAAGGACTCCCCCCATCAGCATTTAACCCCTCATTTCCAAGTTCATTGTTTTACCCCCTTTCTCAGGTTACTTGATAGCCTTGTGGAACTACGGTTCTAAATATGCTGCTTTTATAATATTTTACACTTCCTTGGATTACAATTAACTCTTTTATTCCTCAGGATTACAATTGACTTTTAAAGTTTCCAGAGGATACTACTTCAAGCACTACAAGAAAAAAAGGACTCAAGTTATTTTTGAGCCTGTCCTTAATAAAATTGCACTATCTTATTAAAAATGTTTTACCGCAACATAAAAGCTTTCACCCAAAGAAAAGACTCAAACGATTACCTGAGCTCTTTGTGATTTCATACTGTGATATTTTTCCACTAATTGTACCAGTTTACAAGTTATGTAACGTTCAAGGATAACATGCCCATTGTGTGTATTCTCTTTTAGGTGCCGCAATGTGACCTTCCTGCACTTTTTGTGATAATTGCACTTAACATTGCACTTAACAAAAAAAGTAGCAACTTACTCTTGTATGCCTTATTTGACAGCTCCTATTCTCTCCTTCCTTTATACGGACTGCCTTCATGCGGACGCTTAAAACTAATGGCCTACACTTAGTGCACAGGTAGAACCAAGTGGTAAGTCCCGGCAGATCCAGTAACTACACAGGTAACCCCGCTGCTTTGGGAATCGTTAGAAGTCATAGACCGCTCCTTCCCGCTTGTTTTATGTTCAGGATTGTTCCCATCCTGAGGTGTCTTATTTCCAGGAGTTCCATGGGATTATAATGTCCTCCTCCTGTGACATTGCCAGAAGTGCATGGAGATGGTAATACCTCCCCTTCTGAGCCTTTTGCCTAAGGTATGGTACCTCAAGCCATAGAGCCATATTTTAGCTACCCCTTAGTCACCATAGTGATCGCGCTTTAAGCCAAATTTCTCAGGCTTTGGTGCAGGAAAGGGAATACAGGATAAAGCCACCCTTTCATTTGCGGGCATTCCATTACACAATGGCGGGACTACAGAGTATAGACACCCCCATGCTTTCTTTGGTGTTTTAGGCGCAGAACATTTCAAAGTCAGTCAGTAATGTTTGCTTAGTGCAGTATTTGGTTCACTGGTTATACGAAGAGAAGGAAACTGTGTGTTGGACACCTTACTCTAGCGGGCAGGAACCTGGGGATAGCCGTTTCATGTTTGTCTTTGTATGTCATTATATGTAATTCATGCAGCACTTTGTACTTTATTGGGTACCCCAGAGCTGATTCCTCTCCCTTCTAAGCATAAGCCGAGGGCGGCTTAACTTACATTAAGGGGGAATGTAACATCCCAGAGTTATGTCACTAAACTCTTTTTCCCCGCTACTATTTGTTGGTAACATGTGCCTTGTCATCTAATGTGATTTTATTTAATATTCCTCACAAATGTGCATATTCTAAGCCTGTTACATGTAATTTGCTGTAATTTCCATGTACACCAGCAGGTGGCAGCAATGTGTTACCAGGGCCTTGTACCATTTAGCATATCTAGACTGGAATAGTACATTCCAGTTTAACTCCCCCCTCTTTGAGCAGAGTGGGCTGGCCCATGTCCTGCCTCATGGGGAGGAAAGGAAGTTAAAGTTAGTGTGCCAGCCACCCCGGCTAGGGGAAGGCTGTGCAAGTAGGAGCTCCCAGGAATAGGGATCCCAAACCAGGATCTCGTCTCGGTTAAGACCAAAGATCACCATTCCCAGTCTGAGCCCTTCAGCCTCAGCTGGTTGACAAGCAAGCAGCCATCTCCAGAATTCCAGGACGAACCATTCCCTGTGAGCATAACTGTGAGTAACATCCAGAGACCAGGAGAAGCCAAATTCCTCCTCAGTCCCCCACACAGCAGAAGATAGTAATTCCTGCCACATATTGCAAATACCTGCTGGGACCCAAGACTATTGCTGTATCTCACATGGATTACTGCTGCATCAAGTAAAGACTAGTTTGGAACTTTATGACAAGTCTGGATCTCATTTACTGCTACCAAATCCCTCAATTACTCCTACTAGCAACACTCATTTTATTGCTAGTGAGCCAGGATCCAGGAGTCCAGCCGTACCAAGGTAGGAGACACCGTTGACACTATTACTATTACCAAACAGAGACATTACACCACTCTGGCATTCCTCACCTGGTACGTGAGTTGCAACAGCTTAAAGGGCCCTGTGTTAGTACCCTGCGCACGCTGCAATTGGCGTCACGAACAAAAACTATAGACTTCTATACCCATATCCGGATCCACTGCATAATTTGGCGTCTGCCTAACCGTACCACGGTCCGGCTCTATTGCATTTTTGGCGTCACGAACAGGATCGAGCTGTGTGCCAACAGGATCGAGCTGTGTGTGTAACATCCCAGAGTTATGTTACTAAGCTCTTTCTCCCCGCTACAACCTGTTAAGTGTTTCTGTACTGTCATCTGGTATAAGTTCACATCACTTTCTCAATTATGTGCATTATCCAAGCCTGTTACGTATAATTTGCTGTAATTTTCATGTTCACCAGCAGGTGGCAGCAATGTATTCAGCAGGTCTTAGTTCAGTTTAGAGTATCTAGACTGGAATAGTACATTCCAGTTTAGCTCCCCCTCTATGAGCAGAAGTGGGCTGGCCCATGTCCTGCCTCATGGGGAGGAAAGGAAGTTAGAGTTAGTGTGCCAGCTACCCCTGATAGGGGAAGGCTGTGTTGGTAGGAGCTCCCAGAAAATAGGGATCCCAAACCAGGATCTGTCTCGGCTGAGACCAAAGATCACCAACCCCAGACTGAGCCCTTAGCCTCAGTGCTGGTAGAAAGCAAGCAGCTCCTCCAGAACTACAGATCTCCAGGACAAACATTCCCTGCGAGCAGAACTGTGAGTAACTTATCCAGAGACCAGGAGAAGCCAAATTCCTCCTCAGCTAGTCAGGCCCACACCAAGCAGAAGATAGAGCAGAAGACAGATTCCTGCCATATTCTCCAGGCATATAGTATAGAAGCAGAAGAGATATTGATCCCTGCCATACATTGCCAGAAACCTTCTGGGACCTAAAGACTAATGCTGTATCTCGTATGGATTTATGCTGCAACCAGTAAAGACAAGTTGAACTTTATTACAAGTCTGGATCTCATTCATTACCACCAAATTCCTCAATTACTCCTACTAGCAACACTCATTTTATTGCAAGTGAGCCAGGATCCAGGAGTCCAGCCGTACCAAGGAGACACCGTTGACATTACACAGAGACATTATCCCCACTCTGGCATTCCTCACCTGGTACGTGAGTTACAACATCTTAAAGGGCCCTGCAACAGTACCCTGTGCACGCTGCAATTGGCGTCACGAACAAATCATAGACTTATATACACAAGCTCTGACCCACTGCAAAATTGGCCACCGTACCACGGTCCTGCTCATTGCATAAGCCAACAGGATCGAGCTGTGTGCCAACAGAACCGGATCCAATTGTGTGCTTAACCGGATCAAATTGCATGTTTCACAGTACTGCAAGATCTGAGGATTGTACAAAAAACCCTGAAAATTGACTTTATTGCCTCGCTGCTGTGCCAGAAAGCGCAATATTCGTAAAATGGTGCTGCTTCTTCATGCCCAGAAGCGGGAAAACTCAGGAACGCCCTCTCAAGAGCGTAAAAATGCCGAATACGCCCCCCCAAGAAGCGGGAAATCTAAAGACTGCCCACCAAGAACTTTGCATTGTGAGCCAAGGGAGTGCAGACTTCTCCCTCTGGGCTCCAACCTTACCTCCTGCACTCTTCATGACAGAGGAAGCAAGGAAGATGGCGCTCCCTCCTCCAAAGTGGGATCAGATGGCGATCCAGGGAGAGCTGATATACGAGACAACCGTACCTGAGATCCAGATCTCGCAGCTTGTCAAGAAAGTGGGCCCCTGCGCATTTGGAGCGTCCCCAGAGCCAGCGCCTTGTCGGTGGCCCAACAGCCTGCTGCCAGCAAAGACGGGACAGCCGCCGCTAACTCACCTGAGAAGGCCACTGTTACCGTTCCAGCTCCCGCGGAAGAAGACGTGACTCTAGTCAAGTACTCCGAGGCTGTGGATCCCTCTGCTACTTCTACTGTCAGCATCGAAGTCGAGACGTCACGCAAGATGGCCGCCGACGCTGAACCTGCTCCCGCGAAGGATGCCGCTGATGTAGATGCCCAGGCTTCAGACCAGCCTGCACTGCAGACGGCAATTGGACCCCGCGACGACCACCAGGAGGCACCGGAACCGGCCGCCCGGCCACGACATCAGGTAGGAGCAGCCGCTTCCTGAGGCCCAGGCCCGGTCCATACCTGCCCCTGCACCGCTTGCCGCGGGTCCCGATACCACCAACAGGCCTAGGCCTGCTCCGCCAAGGACACCTACTGGTGCGGCGGAGGCGGCTGGTGTTTCCACACTGCCGCCCAGTTCCACTACTTCAAAAACGGGATGCCTAAACCCCGAAGTCCCATGGGAAATCACTGCCTACGCCCAGACGGCGTGGGAATACAAGTCCGCCATAAAGGAATGGGTCAAACAGGTGGTAGATGACCCCCAGCCAGGAGACCCCAAACTTACCAGATGGACAGGGACAGTTCTATGGTTCCACGTTGATAGGGGAGTGGGATTCCTACTAGATAGCCACTCAGGGTCTGAAATCTTTGTGGGCCGCCGCTCAGTCAAGCGACATTATCTGCCACAGGCCCGTCACAACCTGTACGCAGGGGATCAGGTGGAGTACACCCCTATGTGTTCTGTTCAAGGACCCTTCGCTGCCGGTGTGACCCTGCTGGCTAAGCCATTAACCCCTGCAGTCACCCCAGAGACCTGGCAGGAAGACCCAGGCTCTGCAGGGAAGGTCCATTCTCTAAAAGAGACCCCAGATGGCAGGTTGCGTTTCAGGGAGCAACCCCAGCCAGAACCTGCACCTCTTATCCCTGACCTGGCTGCACCACCAACACTACGGGTGGGCCAGATAAACAATTCTGTTTTAACCTTCAACCCTAGGGTGCAACCCTACGTACTGCCCTGGAAGCAGCCTCAGGCACCACCTGTTTGCCTACCAGAGCCCCTTCAGCCGGAGGTTTTGAACCCCTCTGCACCGGCTAGGGATTCCGGCTTGCAGCATGTCACAGCTGCATTCCCCAGGCTGTCTGCACAGCCAGTACCTACAACCACCACCAGAGGTCAGTGGCGTACAACTACTGCTGCGACTATGAGCTACCAGAGGCAAGAGCGCCCCCTGATGCTCTTTAGTAGTTCTAGCAGCGAGGAGGACATGGATGCCCTCCTCTAAATGTATCCTCCCTTAAAATAAGGACATTTGGGAGCCACGTCGTGGACTATTCCTGAGGGGTGAGGACCCGTTGGCATTGTGTGCTTTTAACGTTTTCTATTTTCAGGTTGTCCTAGTTTGTCCTCACCCTGATGGTCATGCATAGTAAGGACTCCCCCCATCAGCATTTAACCCCTCATTTCCAAGTTCATTGTTTTACCCCCTTTCTCAGGTTACTTGATAGCCTTGTGGAACTACGGTTCTAAATATGCTGCTTTTATAATATTTTACACTTCCTTGGATTACAATTAACTCTTTTATTCCTCAGGATTACAATTGACTTTTAAAGTTTCCAGAGGATACTACTTCAAGCACTACAAGAAAAAAAGGACTCAAGTTATTTTTGAGCCTGTCCTTAATAAAATTGCACTATCTTATTAAAAATGTTTTACCGCAACATAAAAGCTTTCACCCAAAGAAAAGACTCAAACGATTACCTGAGCTCTTTGTGATTTCATACTGTGATATTTTTCCACTAATTGTACCAGTTTACAAGTTATGTAACGTTCAAGGATAACATGCCCATTGTGTGTATTCTCTTTTAGGTGCCGCAATGTGACCTTCCTGCACTTTTTGTGATAATTGCACTTAACATTGCACTTAACAAAAAAAGTAGCAACTTACTCTTGTATGCCTTATTTGACAGCTCCTATTCTCTCCTTCCTTTATACGGACTGCCTTCATGCGGACGCTTAAAACTAATGGCCTACACTTAGTGCACAGGTAGAACCAAGTGGTAAGTCCCGGCAGATCCAGTAACTACACAGGTAACCCCGCTGCTTTGGGAATCGTTAGAAGTCATAGACCGCTCCTTCCCGCTTGTTTTATGTTCAGGATTGTTCCCATCCTGAGGTGTCTTATTTCCAGGAGTTCCATGGGATTATAATGTCCTCCTCCTGTGACATTGCCAGAAGTGCATGGAGATGGTAATACCTCCCCTTCTGAGCCTTTTGCCTAAGGTATGGTACCTCAAGCCATAGAGCCATATTTTAGCTACCCCTTAGTCACCATAGTGATCGCGCTTTAAGCCAAATTTCTCAGGCTTTGGTGCAGGAAAGGGAATACAGGATAAAGCCACCCTTTCATTTGCAGGCATTCCATTACACAAAGGCGGGACTACAGAGTAAAGACACCCCCATGCTTTCTTTGGTGTTTTAGGCGCAGAACATTTCAAAGTCAGTCAGTAATGTTTGCTTAGTGCAGTATTTGGTTCACTGGTTATACGAAGAGAAGGAAACTGTGTGTTGGACACCTTACTCTAGCGGGCAGGAACCTGGGGATAGCCGTTTCATGTTTGTCTTTGTATGTCATTATATGTAATTCATGCAGCACTTTGTACTTTATTGGGTACCCCAGAGCTGATTCCTCTCCCTTCTAAGCATAAGCCGAGGGCGGCTTAACTTACATTAAGGGGGAATGTAACATCCCAGAGTTATGTCACTAAACTCTTTTTCCCCGCTACTATTTGTTGGTAACATGTGCCTTGTCATCTAATGTGATTTTATTTAATATTCCTCACAAATGTGCATATTCTAAGCCTGTTACATGTAATTTGCTGTAATTTCCATGTACACCAGCAGGTGGCAGCAATGTGTTACCAGGGCCTTGTACCATTTAGCATATCTAGACTGGAATAGTACATTCCAGTTTAACTCCCCCCTCTTTGAGCAGAGTGGGCTGGCCCATGTCCTGCCTCATGGGGAGGAAAGGAAGTTAAAGTTAGTGTGCCAGCCACCCCGGCTAGGGGAAGGCTGTGCAAGTAGGAGCTCCCAGGAATAGGGATCCCAAACCAGGATCTCGTCTCGGTTAAGACCAAAGATCACCATTCCCAGTCTGAGCCCTTCAGCCTCAGCTGGTTGACAAGCAAGCAGCCATCTCCAGAATTCCAGGACGAACCATTCCCTGTGAGCATAACTGTGAGTAACATCCAGAGACCAGGAGAAGCCAAATTCCTCCTCAGTCCCCCACACAGCAGAAGATAGTAATTCCTGCCACATATTGCAAATACCTGCTGGGACCCAAGACTATTGCTGTATCTCACATGGATTACTGCTGCATCAAGTAAAGACTAGTTTGGAACTTTATGACAAGTCTGGATCTCATTTACTGCTACCAAATCCCTCAATTACTCCTACTAGCAACACTCATTTTATTGCTAGTGAGCCAGGATCCAGGAGTCCAGCCGTACCAAGGTAGGAGACACCGTTGACACTATTACTATTACCAAACAGAGACATTACACCACTCTGGCATTCCTCACCTGGTACGTGAGTTGCAACAGCTTAAAGGGCCCTGTGTTAGTACCCTGCGCACGCTGCAATTGGCGTCACGAACAAAAACTATAGACTTCTATACCCATATCCGGATCCACTGCATAATTTGGCGTCTGCCTAACCGTACCACGGTCCGGCTCTATTGCATTTTTGGCGTCACGAACAGGATCGAGCTGTGTGCCAACAGGATCGAGCTGTGTGTGTAACATCCCAGAGTTATGTTACTAAGCTCTTTCTCCCCGCTACAACCTGTTAAGTGTTTCTGTACTGTCATCTGGTATAAGTTCACATCACTTTCTCAATTATGTGCATTATCCAAGCCTGTTACGTATAATTTGCTGTAATTTTCATGTTCACCAGCAGGTGGCAGCAATGTATTCAGCAGGTCTTAGTTCAGTTTAGAGTATCTAGACTGGAATAGTACATTCCAGTTTAGCTCCCCCTCTATGAGCAGAAGTGGGCTGGCCCATGTCCTGCCTCATGGGGAGGAAAGGAAGTTAGAGTTAGTGTGCCAGCTACCCCTGATAGGGGAAGGCTGTGTTGGTAGGAGCTCCCAGAAAATAGGGATCCCAAACCAGGATCTGTCTCGGCTGAGACCAAAGATCACCAACCCCAGACTGAGCCCTTAGCCTCAGTGCTGGTAGAAAGCAAGCAGCTCCTCCAGAACTACAGATCTCCAGGACAAACATTCCCTGCGAGCAGAACTGTGAGTAACTTATCCAGAGACCAGGAGAAGCCAAATTCCTCCTCAGCTAGTCAGGCCCACACCAAGCAGAAGATAGAGCAGAAGACAGATTCCTGCCATATTCTCCAGGCATATAGTATAGAAGCAGAAGAGATATTGATCCCTGCCATACATTGCCAGAAACCTTCTGGGACCTAAAGACTAATGCTGTATCTCGTATGGATTTATGCTGCAACCAGTAAAGACAAGTTGAACTTTATTACAAGTCTGGATCTCATTCATTACCACCAAATTCCTCAATTACTCCTACTAGCAACACTCATTTTATTGCAAGTGAGCCAGGATCCAGGAGTCCAGCCGTACCAAGGAGACACTGTTGACATTACACAGAGACATTATCCCCACTCTGGCATTCCTCACCTGGTACGTGAGTTACAACATCTTAAAGGGCCCTGCAACAGTACCCTGTGCACGCTGCAATTGGCGTCACGAACAAATCATAGACTTATATACACAAGCTCTGACCCACTGCAAAATTGGCCACCGTACCACGGTCCTGCTCATTGCATAAGCCAACAGGATCGAGCTGTGTGCCAACAGAACCGGATCCAATTGTGTGCTTAACCGGATCGAATTGCATGTTTCACAGTACTGCAAGATCTGAGGATTGTACAAAAAACCCTGAAAATTGACTTTATTGCCTCGCTGCTGTGCCAGAAAGCGCAATATTCGTAAAATGGTGCTGCTTCTTCATGCCCAGAAGCGGGAAAACTCAGGAACGCCATCTCAAGAGCGCAAAAATGCCGAATACGCCCCCCCAAGAAGCGGGAAATCTAAAGACTGCCCACCAAGAACTTTGCATTGTGAGCCAAGGGAGTGCAGACTTCTCCCTCTGGGCTCCAACCATACCTCCTGCACTCTTCATGACAGAGGAAGCAAGGAAGATGGCGCTCCCTCCTCCAAAGTGGGATCAGATGGCGATCCAGGGAGAGCTGATATACGAGACAACCGTACCTGAGATCCAGATCTCGCAGCTTGTCAAGAAAGTGGGCCCCTGCGCATTTGGAGCGTCCCCAGAGCCAGCGCCTTGTCGGTGGCCCAACAGCCTGCTGCCAGCAAAGACGGGACAGCCACCGCTAACTCACCTGAGAAGGCCACTGTTACCGTTCCAGCTCCCGCGGAAGGAGACGTGACTCTAGTCAAGTACTCCGAGGCTGTGGATCCCTCTGCTACTTCTACTGTCAGCATCGAAGTCGAGACGTCACGCAAGATGGCCGCCGACGCTGAACCTGCTCCCGCGAAGGATGCCGCTGATGTAGATGCCCAGGCTTCAGACCAGCCTGCACTGCAGACGGCAATTGGACCCCGCGACGACCACCAGGAGGCACCGGAACAGGCCGCCCGGCCACGACATCAGGTAGGAGCAGCCGCTTCCTGAGGCCCAGGCCCGGTCCATACCTGCCCCTGCACCGCTTCCCGCGGGTCCCGATACCACCAACAGGCCTAGGCCTGCTCCGCCAAGGACACCTACTGGTGCGGCGGAGGCGGCTGGTGTTTCCACACTGCCGCCCAGTTCCACTACTTCAAAAACGGGATGCCTAAACCCCGAAGTCCCATGGGAAATCACTGCCTACGCCCAGACGGCGTGGGAATACAAGTCCGCCATAAAGGAATGGGTCAAACAGGTGGTAGATGACCCCCAGCCAGGAGACCCCAAACTTACCAGACGGACAGGGACAGTTCTATGGTTCTCCGTTGATAGGGGAGTGGGATTCCTACTAGATAGCCACTCAGGGTCTGAAATCTTTGTGGGCCGCCGCTCAGTCAAGCGACATTATCTGCCACAGGCCCGTCACAACCTGTACGCAGGGGATCAGGTGGAGTACACCCCTATGTGTTCTGTTCAAGGACCCTTCGCTGCCGGTGTGACCCTGCTGGCTAAGCCATTAACCCCTGCAGTCACCCCAGAGACCTGGCAGGAAGACCCAGGCTCTGCAGGGAAGGTCCATTCTCTAAAAGAGACCCCAGATGGCAGGTTGCGTTTCAGGGAGCAACCCCAGCCAGAACCTGCACCTCTTATCCCTGACCTGGCTGCACCACCAACACTACGGGTGGGCCAGATAAACAATTCTGTTTTAACCTTCAACCCTAGGGTGCAACCCTACGTACTGCCCTGGAAGCAGCCTCAGGCACCACCTGTTTGCCTACCAGAGCCCCTTCAGCCGGAGGTTTTGAACCCCTCTGCACCGGCTAGGGATTCCGGCTTGCAGCATGTCACAGCTGCATTCCCCAGGCTGTCTGCACAGCCAGTACCTACAACCACCACCAGAGGTCAGTGGCGTACAACTACTGCTGCGACTATGAGCTACCAGAGGCAAGAGCGCCCCCTGATGCTCTTTAGTAGTTCTAGCAGCGAGGAGGACATGGATGCCCTCCTCTAAATGTATCCTCCCTTAAAATAAGGACATTTGGGAGCCACGTCGTGGACTATTCCTGAGGGGTGAGGACCCGTTGGCATTGTGTGCTTTTAACGTTTTCTATTTTCAGGTTGTCCTAGTTTGTCCTCACCCTGATGGTCATGCATAGTAAGGACTCCCCCCATCAGCATTTAACCCCTCATTTCCAAGTTCATTGTTTTACCCCCTTTCTCAGGTTACTTGATAGCCTTGTGGAACTACGGTTCTAAATATGCTGCTTTTATAATATTTTACACTTCCTTGGATTACAATTAACTCTTTTATTCCTCAGGATTACAATTGACTTTTAAAGTTTCCAGAGGATACTACTTCAAGCACTACAAGAAAAAAAGGACTCAAGTTATTTTTGAGCCTGTCCTTAATAAAATTGCACTATCTTATTAAAAATGTTTTACCGCAACATAAAAGCTTTCACCCAAAGAAAAGACTCAAACGATTACCTGAGCTCTTTGTGATTTCATACTGTGATATTTTTCCACTAATTGTACCAGTTTACAAGTTATGTAACGTTCAAGGATAACATGCCCATTGTGTGTATTCTCTTTTAGGTGCCGCAATGTGACCTTCCTGCACTTTTTGTGATAATTGCACTTAACATTGCACTTAACAAAAAAAGTAGCAACTTACTCTTGTATGCCTTATTTGACAGCTCCTATTCTCTCCTTCCTTTATACGGACTGCCTTCATGCGGACGCTTAAAACTAATGGCCTACACTTAGTGCACAGGTAGAACCAAGTGGTAAGTCCCGGCAGATCCAGTAACTACACAGGTAACCCCGCTGCTTTGGGAATCGTTAGAAGTCATAGACCGCTCCTTCCCGCTTGTTTTATGTTCAGGATTGTTCCCATCCTGAGGTGTCTTATTTCCAGGAGTTCCATGGGATTATAATGTCCTCCTCCTGTGACATTGCCAGAAGTGCATGGAGATGGTAATACCTCCCCTTCTGAGCCTTTTGCCTAAGGTATGGTACCTCAAGCCATAGAGCCATATTTTAGCTACCCCTTAGTCACCATAGTGATCGTGCTTTAAGCCAAATTTCTCAGGCTTTGGTGCAGGAAAGGGAATACAGGATAAAGCTACCCTTTCATTTGCGGGCATTCCATTACACAAAGGCGGGACTACAGAGTAAAGACACCCCCATGCTTTCTTTGGTGTTTTAGGCGCAGAACATTTCAAAGTCAGTCAGTAATGTTTGCTTGGTGCAGCATTTGGTTCACTGGTTATACCAAGAGAAGGAAACTGTGTGTTGGACACCTTACTCTAGCGGGCAGGAACCTGGGGATAGCCGTTTCATGTTTGTCTTTGTATGTCATTATATGTAATTCATGCAGCACTTTGTACTTTATTGGGTACCCCAGAGCTGATTCCTCTCCCTCCTAAGCATAAGCCGAGGGCGGCTTAACTTACATTAAGGGGGAATGTAACATCCCAGAGTTATGTTACTAAACTCTTTTTCCCCGCTACTATTTGTTGGTAACATGTGCCTTGTCATCTAATGTGATTTTATTTAATATTCCTCACAAATGTGCATATTCTAAGCCTGTTAGATGTAATTTGCCGTAATTTCCATGTACACAAGCAGGTGGCAGCAATGTGTTACCAGGGCCTTAGTACAGTTTAGCATATCTAGACTGGAATAGTACATTCCAGTTTATCTCCCCCTCTTTGAGCAGAGTGGGCTGGCCCATGTCCTGCCTCATGGGGAGGAAAGGAAATTAAAGTTAGTGTGCCAGCCACCCCGGCTAGGGGAAGGCTGTGCAAGTAGGAGCTCCCAGGAATAGGGATCCCAAACCAGGATCTCGTCTCGGTTGAGACCAAAGATCACCATTCCCAGTCTGAGCCCTTCAGCCTCAGCTGGTTGACAAGCAAGCAGCCATCTCCAGAACTCCAGGATGAACCATTCCCTGTGAGCATAACTGTGAGTAACATCCAGAGACCAGGAGAAGCCAAATTCCTCCTCAGCTAGTCAGTCCCCCACACAGCAGAAGATAGTAATTCCTGCCACATATTGCAAATACCTGCTGGGACCCAAGACTATTGCTGTATCTCACATGGATTACTGCTGCATCAAGTAAAGACTAGTTTGGAACTTTATGACAAGTCTGGATCTCATTTACTGCTACCAAATCCCTCAATTACTCCTACTAGCAACTCTCATTTTATTGCAAGTGAGCCAGGATCCAGGAGTCCAGCCGTACCAAGGTAGGAGACACAGTTGACACTATTACTATTACCAAACAGAGACATTACACCACTCTGGCATTCCTCACCTGGTACGTGAGTTGCAACAGCTTAAAGGGCCCTGTGTTAGTACCCTGCGCACGCTGCAATTGGCATCACGAACAAAAACTATAGACTTCTATACCCATATCCGGACCCACTGCATAATTTGGCGTCTGCCTAACCGTACCACGGTCCGGCTCTATTGCACATACATCTTCCATCCAGTCCCTTGCTGGATTTCTTCCTCCATCCATAACCATCATCATTGATCATTCCTGTCAGCTATTGGTGAGTTTATTTTATTTCATTATATTTTCTTAACATTTGCTTCAAATATATTTTTCTTGTGACCACCCTACTGCAAATCCTGGGGGTGCCTGAGTACAATGAGCTACAGATAATACTAGGGAAAGCCGACTGCAACAGGTGAACTCCTGTGGTCTTGTGCACAACCCAAACCCAGACCTCCATAGATAATGGATATGATTATTAACTGCTTAATCGTCCTAGACCAGACCTAGACCTGGAAATAGAAGGAATATCCTTTTTTATAATCTGTTTCCACTTTCTGATTGTAGATTTTTTAAATTCTATTTCCTGGACATGATTATGGGGGCGGCCATCTTGCCTGAGGTGTTCTTAAAGGGTATCCGTCAGCAGATTTGCATCTATAAACTGGCTGACCTGTTACATGTGCACTTGGCAGCTGAAGGCATCTGTGTTGGTCCCATGTTCATATGTGCCTGCCTTGCTGAGAAAAATGATGTTTTAATATATGGGCTCCCCATTACAGTGAATGGGGCTGTACGGAATTCCGGCAAGGCGCACAGTTGCGCCCGGCAGGGACGGATCCGACAGGCTGTTCCCGGCTGGTACAGCTTGCTGTATCTGCTACGATACATATGTGTAACAACTCTTACACAAGCTGGTTTACTGGTCTCATAGTCAATAAGCTTAAAGGGGTTGAGTCATTTCAGCAAGTGGTATTTATCATGTAGAGAAAGTTAATACAAGCCACCTACTAATGTATTATTATCCATATTGCCTCCTTTGCTGGCTGGATTCAGTTTTACATCACATTATGCACTGCTCATTTCCATGGTTACAAACACCCTGCAATCCATCAGCGGTGGTCATGCTTGCACACTATAGGAAAAAGCGCCAGCTTCTCTGGTGTCCGGGACCGTGGGAGCGCACATAGGCTGATGTTTTTTTGCAAGCACGGCCACTGCTGACGGATTGCAGGGTGGTTGTAACCATGGAAATTAGCAGTGTATAATGTGATGGAAAAATGAATCAAGCCAGAAAAGGAAGCAATATGGACAGTCACAATACATTAGTAAGTGCCTTGTAGTAACTTTCTCTGCATGATAAATGCCATTTGCTGAAGTGACAACCCCTTTAAGGGTTACAATATTCTTATAACAGGCAACCCACTTAGAGGCAATAGGTTAAATAGGTACACGGTCTCTGTAAGTGGCAACAACTCACTTTCCCTCTGGTCTGTGCTGCACCCAACTAACTGGTTGTTGGCACTCTGGTTATGCTCTCCCTAGGCGGCAGCAATGAAAATATTTGGATCTGCAGTCATCGCCACAGCGTGATCCCATATGGCGCAGTTCCTCACAATCTGCACTATTCTCTCTCCTCTAAACACAACTTGCTCTGTATTGCAATATCTCTCCTTGCGATAGATGCCTTGACTGCTATCAGTATGCAAGGGCTAGACGACTTCTGTCTGTCCCTCAGCTCCTTCCTCAAATCCTCTGCGCTGTTCAGCTATATTTTTGTGGCACAGCTATTTCCAAACCTTTTACAAGTGTGTTATATATTGCACGCATAAAGGCTGTGTACACCTTTGGGGACATTTTTAAATATCATTTTACTCCTTTTGGGCTAAAAATAATTTTTTCAATTGTTTTTTATTAAAAATATTCAGCTGTTCTGTCACAAAGAGTTAACTGTCTAGCTGAGTGAATTGTATTTCACTTTGTGCTGGTCATCTAATAAACTTTATCTCTAAATTAATAAAAAGTCATAAACACTTAGTGGGTCATTTATTAAACAGAAATACGCCTATATTAGGCAGGCCCGTCTCATTTACCATTTTCTACGACTGTTTTAGGTGTAGAAAATGGTCTAAATGTAAGAGAGCAAGGAAGCTGTCTTACATTTAGAAGCGGCGGTGGATCTGTGGAAGTTACATAGAGGCCGGAGCCTCTACATGACTGCGGCTGATCCACCGCCAGTGCAGGCCTTTATTAAGACCGACGTCTAATACCTTTCTTGCTATGGTAATATGCATGGTGCAGAACCTTGTCCACAGTTGTCCCTTTTGACCAGGCCAGCTGGGCTATAACAGACAACAGTCTCTTTACTGGAGATGATGAGTAGCACAGTGCAAATAGGTTTTGTATTGGGGATAGGCAAAGGACCAAAGATGTGCAAATCCTTTCTCAATATATTTCTGCAATGCCCAACTGTGGGACACAGTAATAGATAGGACGGCCAGTCTGTCTCAGTAGTGTGGTGGGTGCCTGAAGCAATGTAACCCAAACCACATGCAGTAAAGTCCAAAGCCATAAATGTATGTCACCTTTACGGTCTTTAAAGTATAACTGTCGTATATATTTTTTTTGGAGTATTGGATTGTGGTGATTAATATCACCTTGGTGGCCCTATTTCAACTTTTCACTGTGTATTCAATTACCCCTTAATTCCACATTTTTGTTCCCTGTAGTGCCTACTTTTAACTGTGCTTAAAATAGGGTTGCTAGGCATGGTCCGTCTATCTGTTGAAGGACGGAGCACGCAGCGTGCAAGGTCACATTACTGACAGCCAGGGACTGTAAGTAAATGATTAAAGCCAGGTCCTCCCCATCAGCTGGTAACAGTGCCTGGGCTGTGTGCACTTCTCCCTGTCCCTGCGTTTGGCAGACGCTCCCTCACTCAGCAGAGCTGGAGAATGCAGAGTTGAACAAGCGCACAACAGGGAAGGGAGATCTGCCATCTGCTCAGTGTATAAATTAAAGCAACATGTGGTAAGAGGACCCCTTTGTGCTGCAGGAGATTAACCCTTTAGGGAGGAGGGCTCTGGTTACTGACACTTTTGGGGGGCTATTGTTACTGGCTAGTGAGGGCAGGCGGGATTAGCCTCAGGGTGAGGGCAGTGGCGGCCATCTTAACTGAATAGTGAAATTGCAGTTTTATGCAGACTGGTTGCTAAGGGCTGAATATGGGGTAAGTCAGTCTAATAGTAACTGATTCTGGAATATCATGTTATTAGTACCTACATATATGAAAATTGAAATTAGGGTCTAAATGTGACAGTTATCCTGTAATGTCCCGGTACTTCTTCCGCCATCTGTAGTAATTCAGTGCTTTCAGTGCCTCAGCTTGATATCTCACAGGGATGGTGTTTCCCTGGATAAATCTTGTTTCAGCTACACACATGCTTCTGACTTGGCCTACTTGTCAGCCGAGGACTCGCTAACCAGCAGGTGGAGCCAGGCCACTACCTGGCAACTAACACTAAGAATTGACAGTTAACTTTTTCCTACCCATACATAGTCTTTTGTAATACAGAGTGCATAGATTATAGCATCACAGTAAACATTTTAACAGATTTAGTACTAAACCGTAGTATTAACCCTTTAACAGTGAACCATAGCATTAACCCTGCGGGTGAACCAGTGGGTTGCTGCACATGTTTTGTTTTATACAATTTTCTAGCATTGTCTGGTCTCATAACATCTCATTACATAATCAGGGATGAAATTTTGCCATCTTCATTGTGGGAACCAACAAATTTGGAAACCTCCTGTAAAAATCCTATGTTAGTGCCTTGTAGATCTTCTCTTGAGCAATAAAGGGTTCCTTTGATTTTTAGATGCTTGTATATGAAAGGCCAATGCAGAAAATATCTAAACTTTATAGTTTGACTGGTTGAAGATGCGACATGACAAAAATCCTTATTTCACCTTTGCAGAAAAACTGCATTTATCGTCCACTAGGAAATGTGTTTGTCACAGACCTATCTGCCTTTTAATTTCTCTGGATTGCACTAGGAAGATTTAGCAAAAGTTTAATAGACCAATTACCCACCTCGAGTGAATACGCAGCCCCATGCAGTGTTTTTCATTTCTCATTTCTACCACTTGTTGAGTGGATTTGCAGTTTATTTTTGGACGCAGACAAATTCTGAGAAATGTATTTCAATAGATGGAATAAAAAGCGTTCTCTTCAGATAAGTAGGAAAAGCCAAATAAATGTGGCCGTGTCGACAGAACTGTGTGGTCTCGTGGCAGTAGGTGACAATGACAAGGAGGAAAAAACATTTTGTATTATTTGATAAAAAAGTTAAATCTATCAGTTTGGAATCTCTCTGGTTTTTCACCTCTAATGGATCATCACAAGTTCGTTATATAATATCCCTCAGTTGATTTGAGGATCACACACAAAGCAACTTTCTGATACCACTAGGCATATGACAGCAAACAGGAAAATGAATTAAAGAGACTCCTTTCACATCTGAGTCGGAAGCTCTGTTCAGGGCTGCCGTTAAAGAAATTGTGAAAAATAGTAGAGAGAAAATTCCTGCATGCAGGACTTTTTTTCTCCGCAAAAAAAATGTTCTCCAGTACGGAAATCATATGGATCTCATTAAATTCAAAGGGATCTGTTGGGCTCCGTTCGTGTCAGTTATGTGCTGGATCCAGCACTTCCATTATTTTCCTTCTTCTGCTCCTATAACGGAGCTGATTAGAAATTTCACAAAATTTGTTCCGGGTCTGATTCGGCCGTCTTATTCTAGTGGGTTTACAGAGATTCTCTCAAAATGAAAGTGCCCCAACTACTGTACCCTGAACAATTGTGTATGATGCTCTGAGGTCTCCTAGGACTGTATCCAATCCCTGTCAAGTTCTTTAATGCCAAGCCAGCGATCGTAATGTCAGAGTGACAGAGACATATATGGCATATGGTAGTCAGTGGTAGCAAACATCCCATTTAATAACACACTGCACTGTCAATTTTATTTTATTTTTTTAAATTATCTAGTCTAATTATCCCTTTTTGGTGGCAGATGCCCACCCCCCATCAATGTACTAGTCCTCCCCTATCACACTATAGGGGATGACTAATAGATTAAGGGGGGGTGGCAACTTTATATAATGGGAATACCCCTTTAACTTTAGAGTGAATTTCCCAATAAAAAATAAATAAAAAATTATTTTACTTTTTATCTTTAAAGGGGTATTCCCATCTCAGACAATGGGGGCATATCACTAGGATATGCCCCCATTGTCTTGTAGGTGTGGGTCCCACCTCTGGAACCCGGACCTACAACGAGAACAGAGTGGGGAGCGCTGTGGCTGGAGGACCACAGATTTCCCAGGGTCCGTCCACCACCAAGTGCTGCTCCCATAGAAGTAAATGGAGGCGCACTGCGCATGCGCGGCCCATGCTCCTATTCATTTCTATGGATCAGACGGAAATAGCCGCTGGCTAGGCTTTTTTCGGCGGCCCCATAGAAATAAATGGAGGGTGGCTGCGCATGCACAGTGCGCCCTCTGTTCATTTCCCCTCTCCGTTCTCATTGTAGGTGCAGGTCCCAGTGGTGGGACCCACACCTATCAGAAAATTGGGGCATATCCTAGAGATATGCCCCCATTGTCTGAGATGGAAAAACCCCTTTAATACAACTAAAGAAAGTAAACGCAGCTCTATGTGTCAATAAAAAATTATTGTGGTAGCAACAAAGAAGAAAGTTAAAGGCGTTAAACTATCACCAACTCCCTGAATAAGTATTCAGTCAATTCCTCTACAGCGCCACCAATTGGGTAATGAAGTAATATACAGTACATGGATGTACCGGGCTAGGGACACTCACTGCTGCGTTTCTGGATAAAGGTTGAGGGTCCTGACTCCTGAATGGGGAATTAGAATTGTCTAATAGTGTTTCGATAATGGGATTTCTAAGCCAGAATGCCCATTTTAGCATATATGTGTATGTACGGGGTAAATGTACACAGTGTAACTTTAATTTGAATTTCTGGAGCACTGGACTACCTCAATAAACCATCATGACAAAGGGAATATGATCAATGAGGTACATTTCAAGTGGTCTCAAGGGATTGTCAATGGTGTGAAAGAAAAGAGCAAGTTGTAGAGATATTTAGCATTGCAATATTTAGGATTTGAAAGTGATAGAGAGTCAAAATCGAGATTTAAAGGAGAATTCCCATCACATACAATGGGGGCATATCGCTAGGGTGTTACTTTATTCCTGAAGTTCACAAATTATTTTTTTTGCACTTTTCCAAGTCCTAGATTTTTGTATTCTTTTCCCCCCGTAATGATCATTAAAGGGGTATTCCCATCACAGACAATGGGCGCATATCGCTAGTGCTTGGTGGTGGATGAACGCCGGGAAATCCGGGGTCCTCCAGCCACAGCTCTCCATGCTCCGTTCTTGTTGTAGGTGCTGGTCCCAGAGGTGGGACCCGCACCTATCAGACAATGGGGGCATATCCGAGCGATATGTCCTCATTGTCTCTGATGGGAATACCTCTTTAATGATAATTACGGGGAAAAAAGAATACAAAAATCTAGGACTTGGAAAAGTGCAAAAAAAGAATTTGTGAACTTCGGGAAAAAAGTAATGTTGGTAGCAGTGCCAAGGTTAGGCTCACACTTCAAAAATCCCTATGATACTGCTGTGAACTTGCTGTCCATAGGAATGTACTGAGGTGTGTGGAAATCTCTTCTTGGTATAGTAATATCAAAATCTTTTGCAATTTAAGCAGCAGTTTCATAGCAATTTTATCTCTAGCGGTTAAATTGTTCCAGCTAAGTCTAAACTTCTCGATTTGACAGCTGCGATTTTAAAGAGATTATCAAGCTACTCAATGCATTTCCTATGGAAAGTAATATCACAGTGATTATTTGCAGAGTGAAAAAAAAATCCTTCTGTAGCCCTAGCCTAAAGATACATTCTGACATAGAAACTTTTCTTGTATTACATAGGTTTGAGAATGTTCAGGGTCATAGCTTGGGGAAATGTATGGCAGGTGCTAGATGCTGGAGAAGTGCCAACAAGCCACTATACATTGGCTAGCCTATTTGGATTTACAGTATGGCTAGGCTAGCATGGAATAGCCTTAGATTAGCCCTATTGAATGACAATGGGGCTAATCCTCATGTGGATTTGTGTCACGACCACAACAGAAATCAGAGTTTCAAAATACAGGTCAGTGTTAATCCCAACATGGGAACTCACTCGAAGGGAAACTTGTCTTAGGGTACATTAAAGTCCATAAAAACAGATCAACTGTCAGTTTTTTCATGGCCATTTTGCATCCGTGTTTGCATCAATCTCCTGGTCCTCTATCAGTTTTTAGTGCATGTTTAGTATCCCTTAATAATGTCACTTTAAAACAGAAGTTAAAATCAAATGAATTTCATTGGCTTTTTTTTTTTTAAAGCCCTGCAGTGCCCTCAGTATATATTAATGCCCCCCACAGTGCCCCCAGTATAAATAATGACTCTATGTAGTGCCCCAGTATAAATAATGCCCCTCTGTTGTGCCCTCAGTATAAATATTGGCCTCCACACAGTGCCAGCTGTATATATAATGCTCCGATTGTGCCCTCTGTAGTTATAATACCTCAGTTATGCCCTCTATACATATAATGCCTTCATTGTACCTCACACACACACACAAAGCCAACTCCGCTAGTGTTATGATGCCAACAACTAATTTAAAAAAATACTCGCCTCCCCAAAGGCACTCCTGAGAACACTTACTCCACACTGCAGCAGGACCTGATGCTCCCATCTTGATCATGTGATGTCACAATGCTGGGAGTGCCAGGCCCTGCTGCCTCCAGTGCGAAGTGAGTGTTCCCAGCTGTGCCTGTGGTGAGGTGAGTATTTTTTCTGTTTTACATAGTGTACCCATTAAAACGGGCCCATTGATTGCAATGTAGTCTGTCTGGCCGTCAAAACCGCCAAAAATAGGACATGGCCTAATTTTTGATGGTCACAATTCACTGGCCTTTAAAAAAAATTTGAATAGCCATATAGACTGCTATGGTTATAAAAATGACTGTTAAAAAATGTCCTTAATCAACAATGCAGTAAGCATTGTGGCTCAGTGATCAGCACTGCTGCCTTGCAGCACTGGGGTCCTAGGTTCGAATCCGACCAAGACAGCATCTACATCGAATTTGTGTGGGTTTCCTCCAGGTAATCCAGTTTCTTTCAATAGACATACTGATAGGAAACTTAGTTTGTCAGCTCTGTTGGAGACAGCAAGCAATGATGGGGGAGATTTTCAAACTGGTGTAAAGTAGAACTGGCTAAGTTGCTCATAGCAACCAATCAGATTCCTCCTTTCATTTTCCCAAGAAGCTGTGAAAAATGAAAGGTAGAATCTGCTTGGTTGTTATGGGCAACTTAGCCAGTTCTACTTTACACCAGCTTGATAAATGACATCAATGTTTGTAAAATGCTGTGGAATATGTCAATGTAAAATATATATATTTATATTATTAGTGACAATAATATTGTAATTTTGTAGATCAGAGTTGTACTCTTTGTATGGCTTTTCCTTATTCTTGCCGTGAATCTAGTTGTGTGGAGCACTGGGACGTTTTTACAGTCCTGACAGCCTACATTTAATTGTTTAATTCTTTTATTAAACCATTTAACACATCATTAGCTAGATAATATGTTTTTGCCTGCCGGTTAACATAATTAACAGCAAATCCACTGTGATCCATACCACTGCTCTGGCTTCTAATATGTACGTGTTTTTCAGGGGTAACTTTATGCGTTTTATTGACTCTTGCTCTGGAGGCATAGGGAACACAAAGTTTATTTTTAGCTTTTTTACTCTCTTGTGAAATCATCATCCCTTAAAGTGTTACTGTTTCAGGTAATTTCTCAGAGCCGTGTGTGTGTACATGGGGAATAACACTATTTCTGGCCATTAGTCTTTTTAGCAGTATATTCCGCTACAAAGTTCTTCTTTTTCTTAGCTGGTGGGTGGAGACAAGCTGGTATCATGTCTGCCCATACACTACACAAGGAGAAACAGGAGATTCTGCTCTCTAATTCTCATTAGCACCTCCTCAGACACAGCAGGAGTATTGGATGACATTACACAGCATAACAATCAAGGTAGACCTTAAATTACTTATATATCAACAGATGTCTCTGTGTCAGTCTCTCTTCTTTTTCTTTTTTTGTATAAGTCTGAATATATACCGGTAATACTCGCCATTAGTTTGTCCTTTATTATACTGGAAAATGTCTCTAACCTGTATAGAGCACTTTGGCAAAATGGTTTTCAGGAAATTGCAACTCATCCTAGCTGCAATAACATTACAGTTGTGAGGAGGTTAATCCGCAGAAACAGAAAGGCCACACATTATGCAGAAACCATGTAATCAGCTAATGGATGGACTTCATTCAAAGGATTGCAGAAAATGCAGAGGCTGCCCCCAGTAACATAGCTGTGTTATACCGTACATCATGACGTCCATATGACTGAGGCCTTCAATGTGATCATAGCCATGACTAATGGTGCAACATCAGCAAAAATATTCTCTTTATGAGAGTTCAGTGGCTTCAGCGCTCAATAGACAAAGTGACTGAATCAATTATGGTGCCGTCAAAAAGCCAATAAAGCATACTGGACCTCAATGTAAAACCTGTACCAGGACTCTCCACTTACCATGTTTCATTTGTAATACTGATGTCATCTTACATGGCATATGGGGCTTTAGGTCCTCTCATGCACCAGGACCAGTATGTGACCGTTACCTCTCCTCTTGCTATTGTTATGTCCTGGCAACATGGTAAATAAGCATTGGACAGTGGGCCAATGGATTCATCTTACATCAGGGCAATACTCCAGCTCTTCAGAACCGTCTGTGTGGCAATTTGTGGCCAAGAAAGGGATTTCAGTGCTAGAACAACCACCTTAGGCTACTTTCACATCTGCGTTTTTCTTTTCCGGGATTAAGATCCGGCAGAGGATCTCAATACCAGAGAAAAACGCTTCCATTTTGTCCCCATTTGTTGTCAATGGGGACAAAACTGAACTGAACGGAACCGAATGCACCAGAATGCATTCTGTTCCGTATGGTTGCGTTTCCATACCGTACAGAAAACCGATGCAAGCAGCGTTTTTCTGTCCAGCATGGCATGCGGAGCAAAATGGATCCGGCATGACACACAATGCAAGTCAATGATGCCGGATCCATTTTTTCGGACACAATAGAAAATGGATCCGACCATCCGTCCTTGCTATTTTAAAGATAATACAATCGGATCCGTTCATAACGGATGCAGATGGTTGTATTATAAAAAATCCTGCCGGATCAGGCAAAAACGCATATGTAAAAGTAGCCTTACTTGTCAGATCTTGCACCATGCAACTTTTTTCTCTTCCCAAAAATCAAAGGATTTTGCAGCATTTAGAAAGGTAAAGAAGAAGGAAGCCAAGCTAAGATGGCTAGCGGAGGGTGACCTACTTCATGGCTTTCAGCAGTGGAAGGGGAATATATTGAAAAAGAAATGAATTGTGGTCGGGCACTCACGAAGAAGGACTCCTACCTGCTGGCTAGCTAAAGCGGTTAGAGTTATGCCGAAACCGTGACGTTGAAGGGATAGCTGAAGGAGACCATCCCCTTGGTGAGAAGCTGAGATTGAGGGTGGGTAGGGTGGGAGAGTTTGACACAACGTTCATTGAAGGAGGGGCAGAGGTGCCATGATATAGGCAACCGTGCCCCTCCCACAAATACAGGCCAATGAATCGGCCTTAACACTTATCCTGGTTACAGTTACAGTATCAGACTCCATAACTCATAGCCACACCTAGTGTATGTATGCCTATATGTATATTTAGTCAACGAGTACTCATAATTTGTATACTGTATTAAAGGGAATCTGTCAGCTGTATACAACTAAAGACAATGCAATGTAGCAGTGTGTACCAGCATTAAAACCATACCTTTGTGAGGTTTATTCATGTAGAAAAATGCCAGAAATTTAAGTTTGTTTGATATGTTAATTATCTTACCAAGTGCCCGGTGGGGAGTGATTAACGGTCACTGGAGCCCATCCCGCCTTTACACAAGTCCCCAGTGCTGCCCTTTGCGCCTTCATGTCTGCCCCCTCCTCTGAGACGTCATGATTAGGGATGAGCGAACCCGAACTGTATAGTTCGGGTTCGTACCGAAATTTGGAGTGTCTGTGACACGGACCCGAACCCGAACATTTTCGTAAAAGTCCGGGTTTGGTGTTCGGCGCTTTCTTGGCGCTTTTTGAAAGGCTGCAAAGCGGCCAATCAACAAGCATCATACTACTTGCCCCAAGAGGCCATCACAGCCTTGCCTACTATTGGCATGGCTGTGATTGGTCAGTGCAGCATGTGACCCAGCCTCTATATAAGCTTGGGTCACGTAGCGCTGCACGTCACTCTGCTGATACAAGTGTAGGGAGAGGTTGCAGCTGCGACGTTAGGGCGAGATTAGGCAGATTAACTCCTCCAAAAGACTTCATTCTGTGATCGATCTACAGCTGTGGATCATTGAACTGCTGCTATTCAATTGCTCAGTGTTTTTAGGGTGCCCAGAGCGTTTTTCAGTCACTTTTTTCTGGGGTGATCGGCGGCCATTTTGTGGCTTGCTTGTGCGCCAGCACAAGCTTCCACCAAGTGCTTTTAACCATCAATAGTGTGGTTATTTTTTGCTATATCCTACATCAGGGTCAAGCTTTCATCAAGTGCATTTAACCATCAATAGTGTGGTTATTGTTTGGCCATATACTACATCAGGGGCAAGTTGAGCCTGTCACGAAGTGCATTTAACCATCAATAGTGTGGTTATTTTTTGGCCATATACTACATCAGGGGCAAGTTGAGCCTGTCACCCAGCGCCAAAAAAATAGGCCTCACATTTATATTAATTCAAATCTGTCATTACTGCTTTAGCTGGTCAAGTTATTTTTAGTGACCGTCAAAGCACAGTTTTTGTTCTGGGTTGAAAAACAATTCCCAAATTAGCAATTCTCAAAATTAGTGGTTTCTGCTGTATCAGGCCTACTCTAAATCTATCCCTAAAATGGTATATTAGATTCAAGGTGCTGATAGGGTAATTCTCAAGAACTTAACACACACGCTACAGTGCAGATCCAAGTCTAATTCTGTGATTAAACGTATACCTGTCACCCAGCGCCTAAAAAATAGGCCTCACATTTATATTCATCCAAATCTGTACTGTTTTAGCTGGTCAAGTTATTTTTAGTGACCGTCAAAGCACAGTTTTTGTTCTGGGTTGAAAAACAATTCCCAAATTTGCAATTCTCAGAATTAGTGGTTTCTGCTGTATCAGGCCTACTTTAAATCTATCCCTAAAAGGGTATATTAGATTCAAGGTGCTGATAGGGTAATTCTCAAAAACTTAACACACACGCTACAGTGCAGATCCAAGTCTAATTCTGTGATTAAACGTATACCTGTCACCCAGCGCCTAAATAATAGGCCTCAAATTTATATTCAGCTAAATCTGTCATTACTGGTGTGCGTGTATTAGTGTAATACGGTAGCTAAATAGATAGCCAGATAGACTTAGTGTTAGGTGTCTGTAAAAAAAGGCCTGAATTTTAATTCAATACATTGGCCCGAATAATATTTTTCTTATTGTGGTGAACGGTAACAATGAGGAAAACATCTAGTAAGGGACGCGGACGCGGACATGGTTGTGGTGGTGTTAGTGGACCCTCTGGTGCTGGGAGAGGACATGGCCGTTCTGCCACAGCTACACGTCCTAGTGTACCAACTACCTCAGGTCCCAGTAGCCGCCAGAATTTACAGCCATATTTGGTGGGGCCCAATGCCGTTCTAAGGATGGTAAGGCCTGAGCAGGTACAGGCATTAGTCAATTGGGTGGCCGACAGTGCATCCAGCACGTTCACATTATCTCCCACCCAGTCTTCTGCAGAAAGCGCACAGATGGCGCATGAAAACTAAGCCCATCAGTCTGTCACATCACCCCCATGCATATCAGGGAAACTGTCTGAGCCTCAAGTTATGCAGCAGTCTCTTATGCTGTTTGAAGACTCTGCTGGCAGGGTTTCCCAAGGTCATCCACCTAGCCCTTCCCCAGGGGTGGAAGAGATAGAATGCACTAACGCACAACCACTTATGTTTCCTGATGATGAGGACATGGGAATACCACCTCAGCACGTCTCTGATGATGACGAAACACAGGTGCCAACTGCTGCGTCTTTCTGCAGTGTGCAGACTGAACAGGAGGTCATAGCAGCATATCCAAAATACTTCTTTATTTCAGTCGATCACCGCATAACACAGCATAAAAATAGCAGCAACGTTTCGGCTAGAGATAGCCTTTGTCAAGCATATTTTACAATTAAAACACCAAGTATATATTCAGCATGTCAATGCCGCCCACAATGATAACAATCCAATCAACATTTGTTTCTCTATGTTACACCCACCTAGTTAACATTCACCAGGCTGTTGAATAACATTCATTAGCTGTTTCTAACAAACATGGGCAGAATTCACACATTCATATATTCACCTGTGTGGGATGATGGTATGTGCGTATCCTCATGGTGGCTGGCGTCTCAAGATTGAAAGTGCGCATGTCCACGGGCGTCATCGGAAGGCGACACACATAGAGCAGCGCCGCAACTACTGGTGACGAACATCACAACGTGGTGGTTAGCGTCCCAATGATCACACTGCGCATGTCCGCAAACGTCATCAGAGGGCGGCCGGCTAGCGTCACGACGCTGCATCTTTTACTGACGTGGCAGGCAATGTGACAGAGGAAGCAACATAGCTGCAAAATAGAGGATTTCCGCATTGCCTAGGCACAAAACGACGCACACAATAATGGATACAATGACACATGGTAAACATACAATGTGTCACGTATCACAGTTAGAGCAGAGATCGCCCTGTGAATGGATAGATACATTACCCACACAGGTGTGTACATATAATGATATGCACCAATACAGAAGTATAAAGCATGTATACCCAACATATAATGTTATAATGAAAAAAGATCATCCTACTTGGTGACCTATCTGTTGAAACCGGTGATCAGGTAGTTATCAATCAATAATCATGGGGCTTAGCATTGTCATGTATTAAATTGTTTTTCAAATACATAAAATATAAAGTAAAAAATACATATAGCAGAGAAGAGTCTAGCTGATTCCAGCCACATTGAACTCAAGAAAGCCCTCTCCGTAGAAAGCCCACACTGTCTATAACTCTAAAGCGAAGTTGGTTGACTGAGTGCCCCGCCTCAACAAAATGTTTAGCAACGGGTTTATCCATGTTCTTATTGCGTATAGTGCTTTTGTGCTTATTAATGCGTTCCCTAATTTCCATGGTAGTCTCTCCCACATAAGTGAGGCTACACGGACATTGGATCGCATAAACCACGTCCCGTGACCTGCAGGTGTAATAGCCATTGATTTCATATTTTTTGCCACTATATGGATGGAAGAAGTGATCACCTTTAAGCACATTACCACAATTACAGCAAGATAAACACGGGTAAGTACCATTTTTGCGCGGAGCAAGTAGTTTTTGTGTAGTCATCGTCTGGTCGCTAACATCAGTTTTAACCAGCCTATCACGTAGGCTAGGGTTCCTCCTGTATGCCATCATCGGCGGGGACTTGAATTCTTCTATCTCTGGCAATCCCCTTTGGAGTATATGCCATTCCTTCCTGAGGACATGCGCAATGTCACCACTGTCCCGGCCGAAGATGGAGACAAAGGGAACCCTAGCCTTAGGTCTGGTCTTTATAGATTGCTGAAGTGTGGAACCTCTGTCAACCAACTTCACCTTATGTCTAGTTCTGTCAAGAAGATGTTTGGGGTAGCCACGTTCAACAAAACGTGTGCACATGGCATCCACCCTTTGTGTGCAAACATCTTCCTCGGAAACTATGCGTCTAACCCTTAAAAGTTGACTCCAGGGTATGGAATCAAGCATTTTACGCGGGTGATAGCTATCATGCATAAGGAGGGTGTTTCTATCAGTGGGCTTCTGATAGAGGTCCGTAGCTAGAAGACCCTTCATCACATACACCCGTACATCAAGGAACTGCAATTCACTAGCTGATGAAGTAGCTGTGAATTGCAGTCCTGGGACACCCGCATTCAAATGTGAGTGGAAACTGTCCAACTCATCAGTCGTCCCTGTCCAAATCATGAAGATGTCGTCGATGTAGCGCCACCAACACAGGACCCTCCCAAAAAAAGGGGAACGGTAAACCAGTTTGTCCTCAACCTCAGCCATAAAGATGTTAGCATAAGTTGGGGCCATATTAGACCCCATGGCCACACCCCGTTGTTGTTGGTAGAAGGTGTCCCTGAAGAGGAAATAACTCCTCCTCAGGACCACCTCCAAGAGGTGGAGGACAAACTGGCGCACCCCCGGGGAGAGTCCCATGTCGGTCAGGGCCACATCGACGACACCTAAACCATAAGTATGGTCAATTGATGTGTACAAAGACACTACATCAAAGCTTACCAATAAAAATTGGGTGGGTAATTGTAACCCATGTAGCTTGGATAGAAAGTGTCCTGTATCCTTGATATAGGATGGGGCGGAGGTCGCCCGAACCTGCAGCAACCTGTCAAGAAAGACAGACAATGGGTTAAATACAGAGCCCCTACCGGAGACAATCAGTCGACCCGGAGGGTTGTTCAGTCGCCTATGTATTTTGGGGAGTATGTATAACATCGGGGTGATAGGGTGAGGCACCGTGAGATATTGATACAAACCATCATCGATGATTGAGTTAAGTCGTGCCTCACATAATATCACCCCGATGTCCCGCATAATATCCCACTTGGGATCCCCAGGCAGCCGTTTATAGACTTCAAAGTCACCCAATTGTCTGTCAATCTCACAGATATACATTGCAGTGTCCATGACGACCACCGCCCCACCCTTATCGGCAGGTTTGATAGTAATGCGGGTGTCACGTTCTAATGACATGATAGCCTCTCGCTCTGGTTTAGAGAGGTTGCTCCTATCCGGAAAGGTGGTTTTAAGAGCATTGATCTGTCTATGCACTATGTGTATATAGGATTCCACCACATGGTTGGAATGAGGTGGTGAGAAAGTGCTAGGTTTCCTGAGCTGCAACTCATTACATGTTAACAAAGTATCACTACCTTTATCAGATAAAGACACTTTGCCATCAACATTTTTAGATGCAAAGAAACATTACTTGATCTGGGGAGCGAGCACCGGTGAGTGGACCTGCCTTTCTACACTATATGTGAACATGGATCCGCTCTCAGGCTCCGGTAAGAGCATCGATACACCAAATGACACGGCATATATGTATACAGATGAAGAGATACAGAAACTTATTGGTACAGATTCCAGTGATGTTTCCTTTCTCAGCACCCCTTCCCATTGATTTGCTCAGGCGCAAATGTGAACAGGAATCAAAGAGGCTGACTACAATGGAGCTACATCTTAGTACCTTGAGAGAGTACTATCGGAATCGACGCATTCCAAGGGGACTGCGTTCCCATTTGCGGCCGAATCTCTTTCCAAATGACACAGATTTTTGTGCCAAATTCGAGGCAGTGAGTAACAAATACTCCTTTGACCTGATCCTACTTAATATTGACTATCTGTGTAAAGAGGTTGAGAATATTAAAAAAATTGTGACTGACCTAAATGCGCAAATCCAAGGCCTCAGCAGTACAGAGGAATTTACAGCGCACACTGACAAAGACCGAACGGGTTAAAAGGGAGAAATGGCATAGGGACCTTGAGGACTATCAAACCGGAAAAGTGTATAACTGGCGCACTCAGCAGTCACAAGGTAGACCCAGGAAAAGACGCAATAGAAGATTTGACCACAGCCACTTTGGCTTTTCCACCTTTGACTCCGACTCTACGGATGTACCCTCCACGTCAGCTCCTTTTTTAGGACAGCAAGGCGATGGGGATGTCGCCGGGGCGGTAGGAAGCATCACCGGTCATACAAAAGGGAAACCACCACCGAATCAAGCGATGCCTGGAAGGCCAACCAGGCGCAATCCGAGGAGGTAACACAACTCGTTGTGAATATCTCATCAATGACACTCACTCCTGTACAGACACAAGTACTAAGCCGTGGTCTTAGCTTCTCCCCCACCACTGAGAGAGACTTATTTTCCTTAGAACTTGATTTACAACGATTCTTTAGAAATTTACGTTTAAAATGTTTCTTTGCATCTAAAAATGTTGATGGCAAAGTGTCTTTATCTGATAAAGGTAGTGATACTTTGTTAACATGTAATGAGTTGCAGCTCAGGAAACCTAGCACTTTCTCACCACCTCATTCCAACCATGTGGTGGAATCCTATATACACATAGTGCATAGACAGATCAATGCTCTTAAAACCACCTTTCCGGATAGGAGCAACCTCTCTAAACCAGAGCGAGAGGCTATCATGTCATTAGAACGTGACACCCGCATTACTATCAAACCTGCCGATAAGGGTGGGGCGGTGGTCGTCATGGACACTGCAATGTATATCTGTGAGATTGACAGACAATTGGGTGACTTTGAAGTCTATAAACGGTTGCCTGGGGATCCCAAGTGGGATATTATGCGGGACATCGGGGTGATATTAGGTGAGGCACGACTTAACTCAATCATCGATGATGGTTTGTATCAATATCTCACGGTGCCTCACCCTATCACCCCGATGTTATACATACTCCCCAAAATACATAAGCGACTGAACAACCCTCCGGGTCGACCGATTGTCTCCGGTAGGGGCTCTGTATTTAACCCATTGTCTGTCTTTCTTGACAGGTTGCTGCAAGTTCGGGCGACCTCCGCCCCATCCTATATCAAGGATACAGGACACTTTCTATCCAAGCTACATGGGTTACCATTACCCACCCAATTTTTATTGGTAAGCTTTGATGTAGTGTCTTTGTACACATCAATTGACCATACTTATGGTTTAGGTGTCGTCGATGTGGCCCTGACCGACATGGGACTCTCCCCGGGGGTGCGCCAGTTTGTCCTCCACCTCTTGGAGGTGGTCCTGAGGAGGAGTTATTTCCTCTTCAGGGACACCTTCTACCAACAACAACGAGGTGTGGCCATGGGGTCTAATATGGCCCCAACTTATGCTAACATCTTTATGGCTGAGGTTGAGGACAAACTGGTTTACCGTTCCTCTTTTTTTGGGAGGGTCCTGTGTTGGTGGCGCTACATCGACGACATCTTCATGATTTGGACAGGGACGACTGATGAGTTGGACAGTTTCCACTCACATTTGAATGCGGGTGTCCCAGGACTGCAATTCACAGCTACTTCATCAGCTAGTGAATTGCAGTTCCTTGATGTACGGGTGTATGTGATGGAGGGTCTTCTAGCTACGGACCTCTATCAGAAGCCCACTGATAGAAACACCCTCCTTATGCATGATAGCTATCACCCGCGTAAAATGCTTGATTCCATACCCTGGAGTCAACTTTTAAGGGTTAGACGCATAGTTTCCGAGGAAGATGTTTGCACACAAAGGGTGGATGCCATGTGCACACGTTTTGTTGAACGTGGCTACCCCAAACATCTTCTTGACAGAACTAGACATAAGGTGAAGTTGGTTGACAGAGGTTCCACACTTCAGCAATCTATAAAGACCAGACCTAAGGCTAGGGTTCCCTTTGTCTCCATCTTCGGCCGGGACAGTGGTGACATTGCGCATGTCCTCAGGAAGGAATGGCATATACTCCAAAGGGGATTGCCAGAGATAGAAGAATTCAAGTCCCCGCCGATGATGGCATACAGGAGGAACTCTAGCCTACGTGATAGGCTGGTTAAAACTGATGTTAGCGACCAGACGATGACTACACAAAAACTACTTGCTCCGCGCAAAAATGGTACTTACCCGTGTTTATCTTGCTGTAATTGTGGTAATGTGCTTAAAGGTGATCACTTCTTCCATCCATATAGTGGCAAAAAATATAAAATCAATGGCTATTACACCTGCAGGTCACGGGACGTGGTTTATGCGATCCAATGTCCGTGTAGCCTCACTTATGTGGGAGAGACTACCATGGAAGTTAGGGAACGCATTAATAAGCACAAAAGCACTATACGCAATAAGAACATGGATAAACCCGTTGCTAAACATTTTGTTGAGGCGGGGCACTCAGTCAACCAACTTCGCTTTAGAGTTATAGACAGTGTGGGCTTTCTACGGAGAGGTGGTAACAGGGATGTGATATTGAGGAAAAAAGGAACTCAAATGGATCTATACGCTAAAGTCCCTGCAGCCATTTGGACTCAATCTTGAGTTCAATGTGGCTGGAATCAGCTAGACTCTTCTCTGCTATATGTATTTTTTACTTTATATTTTATGTATTTGAAAACCAATTTAATACATGACAATGCTAAGCCCCATGATTATTGATTGATAACTACCTGATCACCGGTTTCAACAGATAGGTCACCAAGTAGGATGATCTTTTTTCATTATAACATTATATGTTGGGTATACATGCTTTATACTTCTGTATTGGTGCATATCATTATATGTACACACCTGTGTGGGTAATGTATCTATCCATTCACAGGGCGATCTCTGCTCTAACTGTGATACGTGACACATTGTATGTTTACCATGTGTCATTGTATCCATTATTGTGTGCGTCGTTTTGTGCCTAGGCAATGCGGAAATCCTCTATTTTGCAGCTATGTTGCTTCCTCTGTCACATGCCTGCCACGTCAGTAAAAGATGCGGCGTCGTGACGCTAGCCGGCCGCCCTCTGATGACGTTTGCGGACATGCGCAGTGTGATCATTGGGACGCTAACCACCACGTTGTGATGTTCGTCACCAGTAGTTGCGGCGCTGCTCTATGTGTGTCGCCTTCCGATGACGCCCGTGGACATGCGCACTTTCAATCTTGAGACGCCAGCCACCATGAGGATACGCACATACCATCATCCCACACAGGTGAATATATGAATGTGTGAATTCTGCCCATGTTTGTTAGAAACAGCTAATGAATGTTATTCAACAGCCTGGTGAATGTTAACTAGGTGGGTGTAACATAGAGAAACAAATGTTGATTGGATTGTTATCATTGTGGGCGGCATTGACATGCTGAATATATACTTGGTGTTTTAATTGTAAAATATGCTTGACAAAGGCTATCTCTAGCCGAAACGTTGCTGCTATTTTTATGCTGTGTTATGCGGTGATCGACTGAAATAAAGAAGGATTTTGGATATGCTGCTGTGGCCTTCTACTTTTTCTACATGCCTTTGGATCGCTTTGGATCTGTGATCCCCTGCCCAGCTGCTGCATGATCTCCATTATCGCTCTACACTAGCCGTTTGCTGTGCTGCTCCTGAACACCCTTTCTTTCTGAACAGGAGGTCAGGGATCAAGACTGGGTGGAAGACGATTCAGGGGACGATGAGGTCCTAGACCCCACATGGAATGAAGGTCGTGCCACTGACTTTCACAGTTCGGAGGAAGAGGCAGTGGTGAGACCGAGCCAACAGCGTAGCAAAAGACAAAGAGGGAGCAGTGGGCAAAAGCAGAACACCCGCCGCCAAGAGACTCCGCCTGCTACTGACCGCCGCCATCTGGGACCGAGCACCCCAAAGGCAGCTTCAAGGAGTTCCCTGGCATGGCACTTCTTCAAACAATGTGCTGACGACAAGACCCGAGTGGTTTGCACGCTGTGCCATCAGAGCCTGAAGCGAGGCATTAACGTTCTGAACCTTAGCACAACCTGCATGACCAGGCACCTGCATGCAAAGCATGAACTGCAGTGGAGTAAACACCTTAAAAACAAGGAAGTCACTCAGGCTGCTCCTGCTACCTCTTCTGCTGCTGCCGCCTCGGCCTCTTCTGCTGCTGCCGCCACCTCGGCCTCTTCCTCCGCCTCTGGAGGAACGTTGGCACCTGCCGCCCAGCAAACATGGGATGTACCACCAACACCACCACCTGCGTCACCAAGCATCTCAACCATGTCACACGGCAGCGTTCAGCTCTCCATCTCACAAACATTTGAGAGAAAGCGTAAATTCCCACCTAGCCACCCTCGATCCCTAGCCCTGAATGCCAGCATTTCTAAACTACTGGCCTATGAAATGCTGTCATTTAGGCTGGTGGACACACACAGCTTCAAACAGCTCATGTCGCTTGCTGTCCCACAGTATGTTGTTCCCAGCCGGCACTACTTCTCCAAGAGAGCCGTGCCTTCCCTGCACAACCAAGTATCCAATAAAATCAAGTGTGCACTGCGCAACGCCATCTGTGGCAAGGTCCACCTAACCACAGATACGTGGACCAGTAAGCACGGCCAGGGACGCTATATCTCCCTAACTGCACACTGGGTAAATGTAGTGGCCAAGGATCGCAGGGCAACATTCTTTGCCTCCTGTCTCCTCCTCCTCCTACTCAGCTTCCTCCTCCTCTTCTTCCACCTGCTCATCCAGTCAGCCACACACCTTCACCACCAACTTCAGCACAGCCCGGGGTAAACGTCAGAAGGCCGTTCTGAAACTCATATGTTTGGGGGACAGGCCCCACACCACACAGGAGTTGTGGGGGGGTATAGAACAACAGAACGACGAGTGGTTGCTGCCGATGAGCCTCAAACCCGGCCTGGTGGTGTGCGATAATGGGCGAAATCTCGTTGCAGCTCTGGGACTAGCCGGTTTGACGCACATCCCTTGCCTGGCGCATGTGCTGAATTTGGTGGTGCAGAAGTTCATTCACAACTACCCCGACATGTCAGAGCTGCTGCATAAAGTGCGGGCCGTCTGTTCGCGCTTCCGGCGTTCACATCCTGCCGCTGCTCGCCTGTCTGCGCTACAGCGTAACTTCGGCCTTCCCGCTCACCGCCTCATATGCGACGTGCCCACCAGGTGGAACTCCACCTTGCACATGCTGGACAGACTGTGCGAGCAGCAGCAGGCCATAGTGGAGTTTCAGCTGCAGCACGCACGGGTGAGTCGCACTGCGGAACAGCACCACTTCACCACCAATGACTGGGCCTCCATGCGAGACCTGTGTGCCCTGTTGCGCTGTTTCGAGTACTCCACCAACATGGCCAGTGGCGATGACGCCGTTATCAGCGTTACAATACCACTTCTATGTCTCCTTGAGAAAACACTTAGGGCGATGATGGAAGAGGAGGTGGCCCAGGAGGAGGAGGAGGAAGAGGGGTCATTTTTAGCACTTTCAGGCCAGTCTCTTCGAAGTGACTCAGAGGGAGGTTTTTTGCAACAGCAGAGGCCAGGTACAAATGTGGCCAGACAGGGCCCACTACTGGAGGACGAGGAGGATGAGGAGGAGGTGGAGGAGGATGAGGATGAAGCAGGTTCACAGCGGGCTGGCACCCAACGCAGCTCGGGCCCATCACTGGTGCGTGGCTGGGGGGAAAAACGCAGGATGATGACGATACGCCTCCCACAGAGGACAGCTTGTCCTTACCTCTGGGCAGCCTGGCACACATGAGCGACTACATGCTTCAGTGCCTGCGCAACGACAGCAGAGTTGCCCACATTTTAACGTGTGCGGACTACTGGGTTGCCACCCTGCTGGATCCACGGTACAAAGACAATGTGCCCACCTTACTTCATGCACTGGAGTGTGATAGTAAGATGCGCGAGTACAAGCGCACGTTGGTAGACGCGCTACTGAGAGCATTCCCAAATGTCACAGGGGAACAAGTGGAAGCCCAAGGCGAAGGCAGAGGAGGAGCAAGAGGTCGCCAACGCAGCTGTGTCACGGCCAGCTCCTCTGAGGGCAGGGTTAGCATGGCAGAGATGTGGAAAAGTTTTGTCACCACACCACAGCTAACTGCACCACCACCTGATACGGAACGTGTTAGCAGGAGGCAACATTTCAATAACATGGTGGAACAGTACCTGTGCACACCCCTCCACGTACTGACTGATGGTTCGGCCCCATTCAACTTCTGGGTCTCCAAATTGTCCACGTGGCCAGAGCTAGCCTTTTATGCCTTGGAGGTGCTGGCCTGCCCGGCGGCCAGCGTTTTGTCTGAACGTATATTCAGCACGGCAGGGGGCGTCATTACAGACAAACGCAGCCGCCTGTCTACAGCCAATGTGGACAAGCTGACGTTCATAAAAATGAACCAGGCATGGATCCCACAGGACCTGTCCATCCCTTGTGCAGATTAGACATTAACTACCTCCCCTTAACAATATATTATTGTACTCCAGGGCACTTCCTCATTCAATCCTATTTTTATTTTGATTTTACTATTATATTGCGGGGCAACCCAAAGTTGAATGAACCTCTCCTCTGTCTGGGTGCCGGGGCCTAAAAATATCTGACAGTGGCCTGTTCCAGTGGTGGGTGACATGAAGCCTGATTCTCTGCTATGACATGAAGACTGATTCTCTGCTGACATGAAGCCTGAATCTCTGTTATGGGACCTCTCTCCTCTGCCTGGGTGCCTGGGCCTAAATATGTGACAGTGGCCTGTTCCAGTGGTGGGTGACGTGAAGCCTGATTCTCTGCTATGACATGAAGACTGATTCTCTGCTGACATGAAGCCTGAATCTCTGTTATGGGACCTCTCTCCTCTGCCTGGGCCTAAATATGTGACAATGGACTGTTCCAGTGGTGGGTGACGTGAAGCCTGATTCTCTGCTATGACATGAAGACTGATTCTCTGCTGACATGAAGCCTGAATCTCTGTTATGGGACCTCTCTCCTCTGTCTGGGTGTCGGGGCCTAAAAATATCTGACAGTGGCCTGTTCCAGTGGTGGGTGAAATGAAGCCTGATTCTCTGCTATGACATGAAGACTGATTCTCTGCTGACATGAAGCCAGATTCTCTGTTACGGGACCTCTCTTCTCTGCCTGGGTGCCTGGGCCTAAATATCTGACAATGGACTGTTCCAGTGTTGGGTGACGTAAAGCATGATTCTCTGCTAGGACATGCAGACTGATTCTCTGCTGACATGAAGCCAGATTCTCTGTTACGGGACCTCTCTCCTCTGCCTGGGTGCCTGGGCCTAAATATCTGACAATGGACTGTTCCAGTGTTGGGTGACGTAAAGCCTGATTCTCTGCTATGACATGCAGACTGATTCTCTGCTGACATGAAGCCAGATTCTCTGTTACGGGACCTCTCTCCTCTGCCTGGGCCTAAATATCTGACAATGGACTGTTCCAGTGTTGGGTGACGTAAAGCATGATTCTCTGCTATGACATGCAGACTGATTCTCTGCTGACATGAAGCCTAAATCTCTGTTATGGGACCTCTCTCCTCTGTCTGGGTGCCGGGGCCTAAAAATATCTGACAGTGGCCTGTTCCAGTGGTGGGTGACGTGAAGCCTGATTCTCTGCTATGACATGAAGACTGATTCTCTGCTGACATGAAGCCAGATTCTCTGTTACGGGACCTCTCTCCTCTGCCTGGGTGCAGGGGCCTAAATATATGACAATGGACTGTTACAGTGGTGGGTGACGTGAAGCCAGATTCTCTGCTATGGCATGAAGAGACTGATTCTCTGCTGATGTGAAGCCAGATTCTCTGCTATGGGACCTCTCTCCAATTGATATTGGTTAATTTTTATTTATTTTATTTTTATTTTAATTCATTTCCCTATCCACATTTGTTTGCAGGGGATTTACCTACATGTTGCTGCCTTTTGCAGCCCTCTAGCTCTTTCCTGGGCTGTTTTACAGCCTTTTTAGTGCCGAAAAGTTCGGGTCCCCATTGACTTCAATGGGGTTCGGGTTCGGGACGAAGTTCGGGTCGGGTTCGGATCCCGAACCCGAACATTTCCGGGAAGTTCGGCCGAACTTCTCGAACCCGAACATCCAGGTGTTCGCTCAACTCTAGTCATGATCTGCACAAAGCTCCGCCTGTCTGAACTTTGTGTGTCTTGTCGAAATCTCATTCCTGTGCAGAAGAGGAGACTGGCTGCTCTTGCACATTAACATACCTCCCATCTTTTGGGACTTTCAAAGAGGGACACTTGTGGTTCATTGTGTGAAAGATCCATTTTTATACCTATGCACTTCAATAGTTTTCTTATATGAAATAGCGCAAAAATCTGAATATAGAAATTTAAAAAATTCTAATTACATCAAATAATGAAATAATATACAAGGAGGACTCTAATATACACATGGGAAGCAGCCAACACTTTGTGGTTCAATATTGTAAATGCAATAAAGAAAGTCTATATACCAGATCAAAAAGAGTGACTTTTATGGAGCAACGAGCAGGGTTGCCAACCGTCCAGAAATTTCTGGACAGTGAAAGGTGACTTTCTTCCTGTGTCCGTAAAAAAATCGATGTGTCCATGAATTTTTTTGAGGCTGGTGGAACCTGACTAGATTATTTTGGTTGTAATTCTCATAATTTTACAGCTCACAGTAAATGCTGGTAATGAGTTCTTCTCAGTATCTTGAGCTATAGACATGGATTACTAATCATTTTTATCATTCATTATGGTTTTTCAGTTTGTCCGTAATTTTGGGATATGTTCAGAAAAAAGTAAAATTCTGGTTGGAGACCCTGGCAACGAGGGACAGAGGAACTTGGGTCAAAAATAGGGACTGTGCAACGGGCCTATGGTGAAGGGCATCTGGGGTATCCCTTGCCCCTTAGGAGGTTTCTACGAAATATGTCCCTCTTATAGAGCAAGTAAACGTGACGCCAGTTGCAGTTAAGCAAGGAGGACATGGAGTCCCCTTTGTAGATGGTAATGTTGGTACCCAGGGTAGGATTGCCAGAGTAGAGTACAGTAGCCTACAACATCTCTGTAGATGTTGTATACACGTGTCACGGTGCTCCTACCTGGATATCCTTGGATTCCAGACGAGGTGTAGTCCGAAGCAGTGCAAAAAGGGTAGTTGAACTTGAATAAGTAAAATAAATAGAGTCCAGACTTGTAGTAACATTGAACACAGCTTTACTTGGCATAAACAGTAACCCAAACAGTTTCCAAACTTTATCTTGATCATCAGCAGGTATTGGCTTTAATGGCAGGTAAACGCTTCTCTGCAGCAATCTCAGCTCTGCTATGCTAGCTGGAGTAAATAGGAACTATTCCTCTTCTGCTGGAACTTAGTTTAGCTGTCTGTAGTCTGTCTCTTACTTTAATCCTAGGAACTTCTTGTCCTGGCTTTCAGTACCTCAAGCTCTAGCTTCAGCTTGGATGAAGGCAATGCAAGCCCAGGAAGGGACAAGCAACCATGTAGACTTCAGAGGCTGGGCCTCTGGGCCTAGCAGAGCAGGCAGCGCTCTGCTAGCTAACACACAACCTCTCCCTGAGGAGGGTAAGCTAGACTGCACACTAACTAACTAACTAACTCCTCCCTCTCTAGAGAGGGCTGGAAGGGAATTAGAAGGTTCCTCTCCAGGGAAACTAACACACTGCCACCTGCTGGTGAACCAGGTACATTACATGTTAACATAACATTGGCAAGGAAATTCATATACACACATTGCAGGAAATGACATTAAATATCAGAGATGACACAGGATGCACCAACCAAGATAGTGGGAGTACAAAGTAGGTGGTAATGCCCACTCTGGGTCATTACAACTGTCCCCCCAAAAGAGAGACACTTGGGAGTTCTGTATTGGCAGCTCTACAGAGAGCAGTCTTCTTATCTCATCAGCTGCGCATGCGCAGAGCTTGTTATGTCTTTGTGCAGATTGTGACATCACAGAGGAGGAGGCAGACATGAAGGCGCAAAGGGTGGTACTGGGAACTTGTAAAAGCGGGCTTGGACTCTTCATGGAGGCATGCTTGGGCACTTGCAAGAGGCGGGCTTGGGTTCCGACAACCCTTAATCACGCCCCACTGAGCACTTGTTACAAACTTCATTTTCCAATGTTTGCCTACATGGTAGACCAGCTTTGAATGCATTGCCTTTAGCTATATACAGTAAGTGTAGCTGACAGATTCCCTGGTTGTAGTCTGTAATTCTTTTTATGAAATCATTGGCATTGTTGTGCAGATACCGTCACAGGATCAGCGACTTGATTACAAATGAATCTCATTATAATGCAGCAATCCCATGAGGCTAATCACATTACAGGTTCATAATGTTCGCTGGACTCAGACGTCACATGGTCACCAAGCACCATTCACTGACATAATGCGGTCAGAAAAAATCTGTAATTTAATTGCCGATCTTCTAGCTTTCTGCAATTCGTATATTGGAAAATCTTGAGGTGGCTCCATTCCTAAACATTTAATTCTAAAATGTAATTGCTTTAAAGTCATTAATTTCACTGTTTCGGAGTCCATTAGCGTTAGGCAAATTCTTAACAAACAGAGTAGCTCTAATTTTGTTTGCAGGAGTCATTTGTTCCGCTTTGCAGACCTACAGTAGTTTTTTTTTTTTCTTCGTCATACTGTCCTAATTAAGTCTTTCTGGTGAATTTTTTCCGTTTTGTGATTGAGTATTGATTACTACTTCCTGAGGCAGCGATGCTGTGCCAGGTCTGCCATCCACTTTTATAGGCTTGGACTATTTAAGGAGCACCATTTTTTCAGCTTAATGCAAAGAAGAAAATTAACCTTCATTTGACCTTGTTCTGTCTGTTCTAAGTGCAGCAGCTTGCCTTGCTGTTAATGGTGGCCATGGTGTGTGCACTACTCACATCCATTTACCGAACTTGCTTGCAGACCGTATCCACTGCAGACTTGCTGTATCCTAATTAAACATACTGAGAAGTGCCAGGTTCTGTGCTTTCATTGGCATAGCAGTCATGTCTGCTTTTACAGCTCCAGCTAAAATTACTAATACACATAATCAGATTTCAGGCAGAGATTCTGCAGATATGCCATAAATTGGCAGGGGAATGGAGATAATTTGTAAAATATACTGCAGTGTAAACTGGGCATCATCTGAAGATGTGGTAATGTATAGAAAATGTATCTTACTCTTTGTACCATTGATAGTGCCCCTCATGTGCCTAACCACCCCCTGCAAATCCCTGACTTTAGAATGTTGCCTGGTCATACAGCACCAAATACCGATTACACCCAGGGATGTGTCCTCCAATGCTCTAGACCAGGGGTGGGGAACCTTTTTGTTGCCGAAGGCCATTTGGATATTTGGAACATCGTTCGGGGGCCATACAAAATTCTCAACTTAATAATTTTACTGCTGTATTTCGACAAACATATAATTGACTTAAGGGTAAGTTACAGAAATTGCGCTTCAATTTGAAAAAAATCTAGAGCGCTGTATTTTTGCAGCACAAAATGGTGCCTGCACTATATATTACAAATAGTACAGGCGCCATTTTGACCACACATAGCAGTCTAATGTTTAAGTTCAGAATGTTATGTATTTAGTTCTTTATTTGGCATTAATGGCAGCCAAGCTAAACCTGGGGGGGTCCAGGGAGGGGTACACCCAGCTTTCACTGTCCCTGCCTCTTCCTTCGCAACTGTCCCTGCCTCATCCTCAGATCAGCACCTTCACCTCCATCAGCCTCCCATCAGACCTCCCAGCCTACATCTGCCTCAGATAAGACTCCCATCAGACCCTCCCAGCCTCAGGTCAGACCCTCCCAGCCTCAAATCAGACCCCATCAGACTTAAAAGAATCTAGCATAGGGTCGCAGGATTTATATCCATTTAATTATATACCACTGAGGAAGGAACAAAGCAATTTCGAAACGCGTCTGGTGAATGCTGATATAAAAAATAGTGTGGACGGAGACCTATTTTCATGCAATCAGGATATTGTCTGGCTGACACTGAAAGTTTTGGTAGCGTCTGGAAGCGTGTGCCGAAAGATCCAAAACAGCGGCGGATACAGCCGCAAAGCTAATTGCAAACTGACTGGGAACCGCATGAGTCCGATTAGAATAAGGGGACATTTCATATGGAAAATTGCGTCAGTGAGTAACCAAAATTCACCCAGTCTTTTGTGAACGCATTGTAACAATACAGGAATGCGGCGTACTTACATTGTAACTATCGCTACCTTCATTTAAAGTGAACTCTGAAATAGTGCCAGCCAGTGTTAGATGTATATTTTATATTGAATGCGTCTGATAAAATCCAAAATCTTGCGAGTACAAGTAACATGAAGTGAATGCGAGAGTTCCATGTGATCAGTTGTGGCTAAGCCGTTTTTAACTTTCATATATGGATTATGATATTTGGTGAATAAGTCACCGTCCAAACACGCATCTTAATCTATATTTTTTTTTTTCAGCCATTTTTTATATATTTTTATTTTTTGTGATTTTTTATTTTGTATGCAAGAGCTCCACATAATATACCTGGGCCTTTCAACTAATGTATAACATTTGTATGTATTTTAATATAAGGTTTTAAAGACTATGTGATTAGAGATAAGATAATTGTATATATGTATGCACAAACTGTTAATTAATAAAACGTAAGTAAACTGCAGAGAGCCAGCCATCTATGTAGGGATTTATTCACATTTATAGCTGAGGGGTGAACAGCCGACTAGGCTCCACATTTGCTGGTGAGCTTCCTCAAGTCAGTAATATTTAGCAATATGATAATGCATAAACATGAGACAGGAGGAATAGTCACAGAGTTACCAACATTCATGTATCTGCAATCAGAGCGTTCTGCAATCAGAGCATACAGATATGAATTTCTGCCAAGGTCAAACATTTTCTTCCATCCAAACTTCAAAAGAATAATGATCAATGAAGACAATTTATGGTCTGTTGGAATGGTTTACTTACTTCGAACAGCACAGTATAAATTATCCGGAGTGGTTGCAGATTGAACAAAGTCCCTGGCTCTTGTATTTTGTAAGTATGGTCCAGATGCACTTTTACCTGGCTGATTATTTGGGTCTTTAAGACCTTCATCACCATATTCATTTCTGAATGTGACAGTCATAGGATGACAATTGATAGAATTTAAATATTTTTATTTTGGGGATATAATTTTTTTTTTAAAAGGGCCATAAAGGGTTAAGCCATGCTCACCTTCTCTGATCCCCTGTCACTGCTGTTCAAATCAGCAGCGTAACTAAAAAGGGCTGGGCCCCGTAGCAAACATTTACATGGGCCCCTCCTCCCTTAGGCCAAAATGAGGGCTTTTTTGTGCATGTGCGAATCTGTAGGTGTGCAAAAAAAGTAGCCGAACAGTAGGGAATTTGATCAAATAAAAAAAATAACCATTATCTCTGTTTATTTTGCTGCAGCAATGATATGCCCTATATACACATGACTGCTGAGGCCAGTGATTGGCTACAGCAGCTATGTAAATGTACATGACATCACTGCAGGACAACATCGACAGGAACCACTGGAGCAATGGTGCAGAAGATGCAAAGGAAAGTTATTTCATGATTAATGTAAAAAAAATTAAATCGGATATCATATAGTACATGACAATCTCTTTCTAACAAAGCTACAACCAGCCTTGTACCTCACATGGATCCAGAGACGTGTCCTTTCTGCTTCAGCTCTCCCTATCACAGCTCAGGAGGCAGTTGAAGGATGAAAGTGAGCATGTGCGGCCATCTCAGTAAGCCGGACAAAGAAGTAAGAAGAAAAAAAAACCTGCGGGTGGCGCTATACAGCTACATTTTAGGGAATAATTCAGTGGCTATACTACATTTTTAATTACATGCAATTTCAAAAATATTCGGATCCAGGTGCTGAATACTTGAAAACTGCAGAATATTTTTTGTGGGACAACCCCTTCAAGAAAAAAAGCAGGGTCATCTGTCATGGCTTCTGTTTATAAAAGGTATGATGAATCCATTTTCAATACGATCCCAATAAATCATTTAGGATTTCTAAAACTTGTAATAGGGCCTGTGTCACATGATCACTATTTTGCATCAGTATATGTTCAGTATTTGTAAGCCAAAACCAGGAGTGGAACCTATAGAGAAAATGTATAATAGAAATATTTGCAATGCTTCAGTGTTTTGGACCCACTCCTGGATTTGGCTTACAAATACTGATGGAAAAATACTGAGCAAATACCGACCGTGTGAAAGAGGCCTAGGTTAGGGTCAGGTCAGGTCTCTATTAGGGATTTTGTACTATTGATGGTGAAAACAGCCAACTGCACTATTCTTGCTGCCAAAAGTACCAGATCCTTTGAAGGAAAAGGGAAGAACTGTGAACTGACAATATTTTGTAAGGTCTCAGGAGAATAGCAGTGAAAGACTCCACACTGCCATTCTTTACAAGACATGAAAAATTAATTTCATCCTTCATTACCCTGACGACTTGTGTAGTCCTCAATCTAATTTGTAAAAGGCGAGCACACAAATTACTGTGTTCTGTTAAATCAAATGCTTGTGTCTGGAAACGTGAAACTGGAAACACTTCCTGACAATGTTTGCTATGGGTTAAACACACATTACTACATGCCGCACGTGCCTGTTATCAGCATAGTGTATCATACACCACTGGTGTGAACTGCCGGCTACATGATCCTTAGGGATGAGCGAATCGACTTCGGATGAAACATCTGAAGTCGATTTGCATAAAACTTCGTTTCAATACTGTACGGAACGAGCGCGCCATACAGTATTAGAATGTATTGGCTCTGATGAGCCGAAGTTATTACTTCGCGAAGTCTCGCGAGACTTCGCATAATAACTTCAGAAATTGATTTATACTGTAAAAAACCATTTCCCGAACTCGGGTTCGGTTCTAAGGTACCACTTGGAACCGAACCTGAGTTCGGGAAATGGTTTTTTACAGTATAAGGCCTCATGCACACAGAGGTTTTTTTTCACGGTCCGCAAAAACGGGGTCCGTAGGTCCGTGATCCGTGACCGTTTTTTCATCCGAGGGTCTTCCTTGATTTTTGGAGGATCCACGGACATGAAAAAAAAGTCGTTTTGGTGTCCGCCTGGCCGTGCGGAGCCAAACGGATCCGTCCTGAATTACAATGCAAGTCAATGGGGACGGATCCGTTTGACGTTGACACAATATGGTGCCATTTCAAACGGATCCGTCCCTATTGACTTTCAATGTAAAGTCTGGAGTCCCTTATACCATCGGATCGGAGTTTTCTCCAATCCGATGGTATATTTTAACTTGAAGCGTCCCCATCACCATGGGAACGCCTCTATGTTAGAATATACTGTCGGATATGAGTTAGATCATGAAACCTCATTTCCGACAGTATATTCTAACACAGAGGCGTTCCCATGGTGATGGGGACGCTTCTAGTTAGAATATACTACAAACTGTGTACATGACTGCCCCCTGCTGCCTAGCAGCATCCGATCTCTTACAGGGGGCCGTGATCAGCACAATTCACCCCTCAGGTGCCGCACCTGAAGGGGTTAATTGTACTATCATATCCCCCTGTAAGAGATCAGGGCTGCCAGGCAGCAGGGGGCAGACATCCCCCCCCTCCCCAGTTTGAATATCATTGGTGGCCAGTGCGCCCCCCCCCCCTTTCTCCCTCTATTGTAATAATTCGTTGGTGGCACAGTGTGCGCCCCCCCGCCCCCCCCTTCCTCCCTCTATTGTAATAATTCGCTGGTGGCACAGTGTGCGCCCCCCCCCTTCCTCCCTCTATTGTAATAAATCGTTGGTGGCACAGTGTGCCCCCCCCCCCTTCCTCCCTCTATTGTAATAAATCGTTGGTGGCACAGTGTGCGCCCCCCATCGCACCCCCCCCTCCCTCTATAGCATTAACAACATTGGTGGCCAGTGTGCGGCCTCCCATCTCCCCCCCCCGATCATTGGTGGCAGCGGGTTACTAGCAATAGTACAATAGTAAAAGATTCATACTTACCTGGGAGCTGCGATGTCTGCTTCCGGCCGGGAGCTCCTCCTACTGGTAAGTGACAGTTCATTTAGCAATGCGCCGCACAGACCTGTCACTTTCCAGTAGGTGGAGCTCCCGGCCGGACACGAACATCGCAGCAGCCGGTAAGTATGAATCTTCTACTATTGTACTATTGCTAAGTAACCATGGCAACCAGGACTGTAGTAGCGTCCTGGTTGCCATGGTTACCGATCGGAGCCCCAGCGAACTGGGGACTCCGATCGGAACTCCGCTGCCACCAATGATGGGGGGGGGGAGATGGGAGGCCGCACACCGGCCACCAATGTTGTTAATGCTATAGAGGGAGGGGGGGGCCGATGGGGGGCGCACACTGTGCCAACAACGAATTATTACAATAGAGGGAGGGAGGGGGGGGCGCACACTGTGCCACCAACGAATTATTACAATAGAGGGGGGGGGGGGGGCCGCACTGGCCACCAATGATATTCAAACTGGGGAGGGGGGGGGGAGGGTCTGCCCCCTGCTGCCTGGCAGCCCTAATCTCTTACAGGGGGCCGTGATCAGCACAATTAACCCCTTCAGGTGCCGCACCTGAAGGGGTTAATTGTGCTGATCACGCCCCCTGTAAGAGATCGGGTGCTGCCAGGCAGCAGGGGGCAGTCTTGTACACAGTTTGTAGTGTATTCTAACTAGAAGCGTCCCCATCACCATGGGAATGCTTCTGTGTTAGAATATACTGTCGGTTCTGAGTTTTCACGAAGGGTGAATGGGTCCGTGAACCGTTGGCCGTGAAAAAAATAGGACAGGTCATATTTTTTTCACGGCCAGGAAACACGGATCACGGATGCGGCTGCAAAACGGTGCATTTTCCGATTTTTCCACGGACCCATTGAAAGTCAATGGGTCCGCGAAAAAAAACGGAAAACGGCACAACGGCCACGGGTGCACACAACGGTCGTGTGCATGAGGCCTAAGGCCTCCTGCACACGACCGTATGGCTTTTTCAGTGTTTTGTGGTCCGTTTTTCACGGATCCGTTGTTCCGTTTTTTGTTTCCGTTGTGTTTCCGTTTCTGTTCCGTTTTTCCGTATGGCATATACAGTATACAGTAATTACATAGATAAAATTAGGCTGGGCATAACATTTTCAATAGATGGTTCCGCAAAAAACGGAACAGAAACGGAAGACATACGGATGCATTTCCGTATGTGTTCCGTTTTTTTGCAGACCCATTGACTTGAATAGAGCCACGGAACGTGATTTACGGGCAATAATAGGACATGTTCTATCTTTAAACGGAACGGAAAAACTGAAATACGGATACGGAATGAATGGTTCCGTATACGGACCGTATACGGAACGCAAAAAACGGCCAGTAAACGGGGAAAAAAAACGGTCGTGTGCAGGAGGCCTAAATCAATTTCTGAAATTGTGCACATGCTTTTCACCCCACTTATCATGTTTTAGAAACATTTTGTGGCACATGTAAAAAGGGAACTTGACCTAGCTGGAAATGGGTGTGGTTTATTGTGAAAGGGGCGTGGCTTAAGATGTGACACCATATTCTAAAAAGAGCACCAAAATCTTGGTGCATAATTCCTGTTTAAAATAGGCCAACCAATAACTGGTGTAAACATAGACAAACGTGTGTAGCCGTGCATCAAATTTATCATCCAGAATGAGCCGCTTTGGCAAATTTGGTGCATCTGTAGACTGCCTATCATTTACATTGTCTAATGCTTACATTGCAAGTTTACATTGTCTAAATATTAGACAGGGTTATTATGCCTTAGGCTACTTTCACACTTGCGTTCGGGGTTCCGCTTGTGAGTTCCGTTTGAAGGCTCTCACAAGCGGCCCCGAACTGATCCGTACAGCCCCAATGCATTCTAAGTGGATGCGGATCCGCTCAAAATGCATCAGTTTGGCACCGTTTGGCCTCCGTTCCGCTCAGCAGGCGGACACCCGAACGCAGCTTGCAGCGTTTTGGTGTCCGCCTGGCCGTGCGGAGTCAAACGGATCCATCCAGACTTACAATGCAAGTCAATGGGGACGGATCCGTTTGACGTTGACACAATATGGTGCAATTGCAAACGGATCCGTCCCCCATTGACTTTCTATGTAAAGTCAGGAGTCCCTATTAGTATACCATCAGATCAGAGTTTTCTCCAATCCAATGGTATATTTTAACTTGAAGCGTCCCCATCACCATGGGAATGCCTCTATATTAGAATATACCATTGGTTTTGAGTTAGATCGTGAAACTCAGATCCGACAGTATATTCTAACACAGAGGCGTTCCCATGGTGATGGGGACGCTTCAAGTTAGAATATACTAAAAGAACTGTGTACATGACTGCTGGAGCATTGCTTATAGCAAAGACCTTTCACTTACCAGTAGGAGGAGCGCCCGGCCGGTCACAGACATCGCAGGTAAGTATAATGCTTCTATTGCTAAGTAACCATGGCAGCCAGGACTGCAATAGCGTCTTGGCTGCCATGGTAATCGATCGGAGCCCCAGCGATTAAACTGGGACTCCGATCGGAACTCTCCGCTGCCACCAATGATGGGGGGTCGGTCATTTTAATTAGGGGGGGGAGGGGGGGCCGGCCGCACTGGCCACCAATGAGTTAAATACAGGGGAGGGAGGGGGGGCCTGCCGCACTGGCCACCAATGAGTTAAATACAGGGGAGGGAGGGAGGGGGGGCCGGCCGCACTGGCTACCAATGAGTTAAATACAAGGGAGGGAGGGGGGGCCGGCCACACTGGCTACCAATGAGTTAAATACAGGGGAGGGAGGGGGGGCCGGCCGCACTGGCCACCAATGAGTTAAATACAAGGGAGGGGGGGGGCCGGCTGCACTGGCCACCAATGTGTTAAATACAGGGGGGGAGGGGGGGGTCTGCCCCCTGCTGCCTGGCAGCACCTGCCAGGCAGCAGGGGGCAGTCATGTACACAGTTCTTTTAGTATATTCTAACTTGAAGCGTCCCCATCACCATGGGAACGCCTCTGTGTTAGAATATACTGTCGGATCTGAGTTTTCACGAAGTAAAAAATAAGATCTGAAAAAAACAGTTATGCAGACGGATCCGTTCTGAACGAATGCAAGCGTTTGCATTATAGTACCGGATCCGTCTGTACAGACACCAGACGGATCCGCTCCAAACGCAAGTGTGAAAGTAGCCTTATTCACACTCCTATGTATGGTTAGTTATTTACTTGAGAAACCTTGGTGCGGTGCTCGGGCTCAGACATGTCCTCCACAGTAGGATATGTTGGCTAATCTCTCAATTTTACATCAGTATGAGGGTTTAGTAAGACCGCAGAGTGCACCTGTCTTTGTAAAAGTTATTGTTATTTTGTTTTATTGTTTATCACAACCACACATTTGCTATTCTGTGTAGGATGTCTATTGTGGTACTTGTGGTCCGCTGTGGGCATCCTCCATTGTATGCATTTTTGCTGGGGATTGCCATTAACAGCGGGCCACATGTGCAGGATCTGCCCCCCTGGTATAGATACGCCACTGCATATTAAATACAGTTAAAAAAAAAAAAGTTAAAAAACACCAATATATTAAAAGTTTCCCAATTTTACATATAAAAATACATAAACAATAAAAAAAATAAACATATTGGGTATCGCCGTGTCCGAAAACTACTGTCTGAACTATTAAAATATTTGTAAAAAATTATTGTGCGGTGAACGCAGTAACAGAAAGAAAATGAAAAACACGTGATTTGCCATTTTTTTGTCATTTTGTCCCCCCAAAAAATTGAATTGGTGATCAAAACGTTGTATATACTACAAAAATTGCATCAATGAAAACTACAGTTCGTTATGCAAAAAACAAGTCCTTGTAAAGCTCTGTAGACCACAATATAAAAAAGTTATGGCTGTCAGAATATAGCAATGCAAAGAAAATTGTTATTTTTCTAAAGGTTTTAATTTTTTTTAAAGTTGTAAAACACACAAAAAAAGGTCATTTTTAGTGCATAGGGAACACTGTGATGTCAAAACCCTAAAAACCTTGGTGGAATTTTTATTTTATTTTTTCAATTTTGCAACACAAATAATTTTTTTCACTTTTTTCTAATACAAGACATGGTAAATTAAATGGTGGCATTAAAAAATGTATCTTGTCCAGCAAAAAATAAGCCCTTATATAGCTATGTGAACGGAAAATTAAAAATTTATGGCTTTTGGAACATGAGGAGGAAAAATCTAAAATGTAAAAATGAATATAGGCCTGGTCCTGAAGGGGTTAAAGAATAGTTTGAAGGTGTAAAAACTCCTAGTCTGAATGTGCCTTTATTTCCATCTACAGGCAACATTCTGGTGCACATGTGAGGCCCGGGCTATATCAGCTAGTCTTGGGTGGGGCTCAGAGCTCTCTCCCTCCTCCCATTGTAAGCATGGCTGCATGCTGGAGGTAACTGGGAGTTTGCTGTGAGTCGGACCTTGCACTTCTGTAATTTGTCCACTGGCTCCTGGTATTGCCCATACAGCACAGGTAGGTTTAGCTTTAGGTCCCGAGCTACTTGAGAAACCTTGGTGCGGTGCTCGGACTCCGACATGTCCTCCACAGTTGGATATGTTGGCTAATCTCTCAATTTTACATCAGTATGAGGGTTTAGTAAGACCGCAGAGTGCAACTGTCTTTGTAAAAATCAGTGATTTTGAGCCAAAACCAGGTGCGGCTGTAAACATAGAACAGGAGCAGATCTTTCCCTAATACCTTATGTCTGTGGAGGCTCCAATCCTGGGTTTGGCTCACAATCACTGACCAAAACATTGACATGTGAATGAGGCTTTAGTAACTCTGACCCAATTGCCTAAGACTTCTATTGTAAAAAGCAGTGTCTGTCTGGAAGTGTTTTTTTTTTCTATCCTGTTGAATATCAGGATCCACATGAAAATCCATCAATGAATGCCTACAAGACTGAAGATGGACCTACTTAGTAATGCTGTTAAAGCTTTGATAAGAAGACTGGGAGAAATTTATCAAACTGGTGTAAAGTAGAACTGCCTTAGTTGCCCATAGCAACCAATCAGATTCCACCTTTCATTTTTCACAGCTGATTTGGAAAATGAAAGTTGGAATCCGATTGGTTGCTATGGGCAACTAAGCCAGTTCTACTTTCCACCAATTTGATAAATCTCCCCCACTGTTTACTCCCTCTTATCTAGTATACAGAAACATCTTTCACTCTTAAAAAGGTTGGCCCATCTCATACATTGGGGGCATAATGCTAGATGTGGTTCCCTAGAATGGAGACCGCTAAGTGAAGGAGTGCATCGCACATGTGCAGCCTCCATCCATACATATAGTAACTGGTATTGCCGTATCTCAAAATGTGTTAGCTATAAAAAAAAAAATATATATTTAACCTGTATATATCGTAGCAGGAAAAAGAAATGCTCAATTAGCCATTTTTGGTCACCTTGCCCACCCCAAAAACTTGAATAAGAAGTAATTAAAGAGTCTTATGTACCACAAAATCATACCATTAACCCCTTAATGACCACAAACACACAACTTTTTAATGGAAGTCGTTAAGGGGCCTTATTCGAGGCCGCCACTTTTTTTTTTACAGCGGTCTAGTCTAAGAGCACGAGTCCTAACTCCTTTAAAAATGTCCGGCACTACAGCTGTTCAGAAACTACAACTCCCAGAATGCTCCATTAGTAATTCAGAAGTTGGTTAAACTCCAAAGTATTAAGAATACTGTAGTGGTATAGGCATATAACAAATGGCAATCACAATTCATGTTGTTAATAAAGACTTCGGTCTAACTTGATATTTGATTGCCTATCACCCCAGCGTCTATGGTTATAGGTTCAATAACTTTTGAAAACTGAATTTTTTTCTCCCTACATTAGTACTTGATTGTTGTACAATCCCATTGTAATACATGTCATGATATTTAATGCCATGTAGACCAATCTTATTTATGTTTTTGATATGGATATTCATTATCATTTTACTGTAAAGCAGAATTAACTTTTTTGAACCTTAAAAATTTAAATTAAAAAAAGAATTTAAACAGAATGCTCCATTAACACAACTATGGGAGTTACAAGAACAGCCAACAAATGTCTATGCTGAGAGTTGTAATTTCATAGCAGCTGGAGTGCCAAAAGTTGCTGACCCCTGCCTTAGATGCTGCAGTCAATTGCGGCTGTGGCATATAAGTAGTTTCAGAAGAGGGGGCATCCTCTGTCAGCCATCAGCACCACTACAAATGAGACCGTAGGGTGCTGATATCTTCACAGGGCATCTTGGGGTTCGATGAAGGCCCCTAGATCTGCCCTCTACTTTCCTATTAGCCTAATAGATTGCTGGTCAGTATGCTGCTGACCGCATAATACACTGCACTACATAGTCCCCTTGTCCCCTAGTGGGACTAATAAAATAGTAAAATCAAAAACTAAAGTTTTATTGAAAAAATCACCTTCCACTTAAGGGCTCTTTCACACTTGCGTTGTCCGGATCCGTCGTGCACTCCATTTGCCGGAGGTGCCCGCCGGATCCGGAAAAACGCAAGTGAACTGAAAGCATTTGAAGACGGATCCGTCTTCAAAATGCGTTCAGTGTTACTATGGCAGCCAGGACGCTATTAAAGTCCTGGTTGCCATAGTAGTAGTGGGGAGCGGGGGAGCAGTATACTTACAGTCCGTGCGGCTCCCGGGGCGCTCCAGAATGACGTCAGAGCGCCCCATGCGCATGGATGACGTGATCCATGTGATCACGTCACCCATGCGCGTGGGGCGCCCTGACGTCACTCTGGAGCGCCCGGGGAGCCGCACGGACGGTAAGTATACTGCTCCCCCGCTTCCCACTACACTTTACCATGGCTGCCAGGACTTTAGCGTCCTTGCAGCCATGGTAACCATTCAGAAAAAGCTAAACGTCGGATCCGGCAATGCGCCGAAACAACGTTTAGCTTAAGGCCGGATCCGGATTAATGCCTTTCAATGGGCATTAATTCCGGATCCGGCCTTGCGGCAAGTGTTCAGGATTTTTGGCCGGAGCAAAAAGCGCAGCATGCTGCGGTATTTTCTCCGGCCAAAAAACGTTCCGGTCCGGAACTGAAGACATCCTGATGCATCCTGAACGGATTTCTCTCCATTGAGAATGCATTAGGATAAAACTGATCAGGATTCTTCCGGCATAGAGCCCCGACGACGGAACTCTATGCCGGAAGAAAAGAACGCAAGTGTGAAAGAGCCCTAAAACACATACACCTTTTGCAATGGAAAAGCTAGCGTTATCATGTTTTTCCAGTGAATGTTGCAAAATTTACAAAGTAAAAAGGCAATTTTTTCCATTTCTCCCCCAAAACAGTTAATATAAGTTAACCAATGATTATGTGTACGCAAAATGGTGCCTAACTAAAACTTGTCCTGCAGAAAAAAAACTTTCATACATCGAAGGAAAAATAAAAATTTGCGACAATGAAAAATAAATAAAAAATTGCTTGGTCACTAAGACCCAAAATGCATACATGGGGAAGGGGTTAAAGCAGGGGTGCTGTCACGGTCATATTGGTGTTTGACTGTGACACGGTTGCCGTGCAGACTGGTTGCCAGGGGCAACGTGTGGTTTGCACATGCACTTCCCCTTTAAGGTGTGCCTCCCTGCTGTTTGGTGAGCTTGGGGTTATTCTTCTGGCTAGTGGGGATTATGGTGTGTCCTGGGTGTGGCCGTAAGCTTGATATAAACCTGTGACTTGCAGGCTGGGTGCAGTTGTACTACAGCCTTGCTTGGTGTTGGAGCTTTGCTCCTTGCCTGGGTGATTCTGCCCAGTCCTTTAGGGCCACCTTATTGGACATAAATTGTCCTCCCTTGAGTAGCCTCCTTGTACATTTACCCTCACTTGTTGTATGTGTGGTGCGGGTTTATGTTCTGGGTGTGTGTAGCGTTTTGTTGGTTGTTACATGTCTGGGCTGTTGTTGGTCCCTGCATGTATGCTATACGTCACCCGGTATGTTGATACCTCCGTGAGGGATCTAGTTTCCCGGAGGGGTTAACCATTAGTCTGTATGCGGTGCTGCCTGGGCTGCCGTGCACCTCGCTGTATGGGGTCCAGGCAGTATCAGGAGTGCTGGATACCTGTGTGTGTGTGTGTGTGTTTGGTGTGTGGGCACCTGTACTTATGCTTGGGTTCCAGTCGTGGTGGCAGCGGCAGGTAAGTGAGTTTTCCGGTGTTCTTACCTGCCGATCCAGATGCTGCATATGGTCATTTCCCTTCCACCTGTTACTAGGCAGCTGGAGACTCCGGTTCTTCCGAGTCCCTGAGGAACCGGTTGTCTCCTATTCCTGACCCCTATGCCAGGGTCAGCAGGATCCAGGTGCCAGTGCATAAGCCCTCCCACCTTCTGGTTTGCTCATGCGGTCAGGAGATTAGGGTCAGGATTAGGGCGGCTGTAGGTTGTGGCCTGCTCCCTTCACTGTAGTCTGGCCTAGTAACAGCTCCCATTATACGGTGGGGGGTTTCCCCCACTCCCCACCGTGACAGGTGCACAGCCTTTTTTGGACTGAGGGCTACATTGTCCCATTGCTCTATTTCAAGGGGCCACCAAAAAAAAATGTTGATCGGCGCTCCTTTGCTTTCTGTCCTATTACACAGGCCAGTGTATTCAGAGGATATATCTATCATCAATGGTCTTCAATATCAGAAGTGCTTGGTTATTAGGAGCACCAGTCTCAATCCTTAGCCTTTTTCATTCTCATTGCCTTGCAGGGGATGAGAACTGTAAGCTCGCCTGAGAACATTTCTTGCACAGATATATGGAAATGGCCGGACTGGAAGGGGGGAGAAAGGGGGGCCCCTAAGGGTAGGCCCACATGACGGGGGGTTTGGTTAGGGAGCCCCAGGGAGATTAGGATTGGGGTAGCAGGGGGTGGGGTGGATGCAGGAGGGTCGTATTGGTGGGTTTGAGCAGGAGGGGAGGGGCGTAGGGGTTAAATAGAGTAGGGGGAAAGTAGACGGTAGCCATTTTGGTTACCTGAGAAAGCTGGCCAGACCTGTTGCAGTGATGGAGCAGTTGGAAGCGGCGATTCAGGAGTTGCGGGCGGCAGCAGCGGTCCACGGATCTGCATGGGCCCAGGAGCAGGTTCGGTTGGAGGGGGGAGGCTGAGGCTCCTGTCCTGCCTCAGCCACCTTTAATACGGCCGCCGGCGCGCTTTAGTCCATCCTCATCCCCCCTCGGGCTCAGCGCCGTGTCCGGAGCCCTTCACAGGACCCTTCACGTCGGGCGCCTCCGGTGCCAGCTGCTTCAAGGCCCCGACGTGGAAGGAATCCAATTGGCAGGCGGAGCCCCAGGGGTGGCCGGGCCCGGCCATCTCCTTCATCCAGCGGCAGCGGCGGGGGTTCGGGACTTGGTGCGGCGGAGGCCTCCCTAACTCCTGGCAGGGGGGTGACCGCCCCGGCGTGGGAGGAACAGGCTGCAATACGGGGCTGCTGCAATGGAAGGAGAAACGAGCAGCAGGCCCTCCGATCAGTGTGTGAGGGGTAGCTCCGCCCACAGTAGCTCCGCCCACAGTGCCTCAGTTAACCCTAGCGTCCCTGGTCTAAGGCTGGCCAGGGGACAGGTAGAAGGGAGAAGATGCAGCAGGATGGATCCGGATTGCCCTAGAGAGTGCTGCCTTGCTGCTGGCCCCAGCTCTGCCAGGAGGCAGAGTGAAGAGGAGAGCTCTGCCCCTCAGGATCCAGTCGTGGAGAGACGCATCATCCCTGGTCCCAGCGTTTCCAGGGGACAGTATGAAGATGGATTGGCGGCGGGATCCGAAGATCTTCCTCAAGGGATGGTTCGTCTGGAGTCAGGAATCGCGGCTGATGGGGACACAGCACCCAGGCAGCCAGGTGAGATTACTTGGGGACCGTTAGCTCAAGTAGTGCAGAGCATGGGGGCTGGGGGGGGGGGTAGTGGGCCGCAGGCGGATGTCAGCAGGGGTTTAGGGCAATTGTTGGGGGGTTTGGTGGGATTGATGGCCAGTTGGGGGGTTGCGGGGGGATCCCCTTTACAGGCGTGGGGAGTACAGGGTCCATCGGGAGGTTTCGGGTTGGGGGGGTGAGCCTCGGCGGGCATTACCGGGAGTGGGGGTGTCAGTGCAGACGCAGGCGGGGGCTGAGGCGGAGGAGAAGACAGTGCGGGTGGACGATAAGGCAAAGGGAGAGGTGTATTTTTTTTTCGAGGGGCCTTTGGGGGCTCATTTGAAGGCGGAGGTGCGGGAGCGGATTTGGAAGGGGGAGTATGTAGAGATTTTTTCTTTGCTCCCCCTGGAGAGGTTTAATCTATATAGGACAAGAAAGGACGAGGGTAAGAAAGAGGAGGAGGAAAAAAGACCGTTCAGGTTGATACTGCGGACGTTTGCCAATTGGTTGCAGGCGTTCGCAATTTTGGCGAGTGTGATTGGGGAGAGGGCGCCGGAGAATTGTTCGGCGCTGTTTTGTTATCTCGATGCTATAGGCGAAGCGTATAGGGTTTACGGGGGGGTTGCCTGGTTGCGTTACGATGAACAATTCCGGCAGAGGAAAGCGGTGCGTCCAGAAATGAGGTGGGATCACAAAGATATTGCCTTATGACTGAAGGTGACGGCACCGGTTAGATCTGGGCAGCCCTTTCGGGGGGAAGGGGGGAGCGGGGGGTCTTCCAGCATGGCGACGGCCTCAGCAAGAGGCTTGTGCTTTGCCTTTAATGAAGGAAACTGTAGATTCGGGGTTAAATGTAAATTTAAACACGAATGCTCAGGTTGTGGGGGGAACCATGGAGCGGCAAGATGCTTTAGGGGCGGGAAGCAGAAAGGGGACGCCAATAGCAAAGGGGGTGACGCCGGTCAGGCTGGAAAGGATGGTGCCTTTTCTCGCTAGGTATCCGGATAGGGTCGCGGCGATATTGCTTGAGGCGGGGTTTGGGGAGGGTTTTAGGATTCCGTTTGTACCAGGGGGGGCAGTGTTGTTAAAAAAGAATTTGCGTTCGGCTAGGGAGCATCCAGAGGTGGTGACAGATAAACGAAATAAGGAAGTGTTGTTGGGTCGGATGGCGGGCCCATTTCAGGAGCCGCCTTTTGCGGATTTGCGAGTGTCACCGCTGGGAGTGGTCCCTAAGAAGGAGGTGAATAAGTTTCGGCTTATTCCTCACCTGTCTTTTCCAAAGGGTTCTTCGGTCAATGATGGTATTGACCCCGCACTTTGTTCGGTGGTATATACGTCATTTGATGCAGCGGTCGCGTGGGTGAAGCGCTTTGGGGCGGGGGCACTCCTAGCTAAGACGGATATTGAAGCGGCGTTTAGGTTACTGCCGGTGCATCCGGATTGTCACCATTTGTTAGGCTGTTTTTGGGAGGGGGGTTTCTTTGTGGACCGATGCTTGCCCATGGGGTGTTCTTTGTCATGCGCCTACTTCGAAACGTTCAGTTCGTTTCTGGAATGGGCTGTGATAGACTCATCGGGTTGTGCATCTCTGATTCACTACCTGGATGATTTTTTGTGTATAGGCCCCCTGGGTTCGCGGGTCTGTTCCTTGTTGTTGGAAACGTTACGTTCGCTTTTTGATTGGTTTGGGGTTCCATTGGCGGCGGAAAAAACGGTGGGTCCGGTAACGGTATTGAGTTTCTTGGGGATTGTGATTGATTCCGGAAAGATGGAGTGTAGACTGCCAGTAGATAAATTAGAGGATTTAAAAGGAAATTTGATGAATGCCAGAGGAAGAAGAAGTTGCAGCTACGGGAGTTTCAATCACTGTTAGGGAAACTTAATTTCGCTTGCCGGGTCATGCCTATGGGAAGGGTTTTTTGCAGACGACCGGCTAGGGCGACCGCAGGTGTGATTTCGCCTCGTCACTACATTCGGCTGGGGAAGGAATTGCGGGCGGGCGGACTTAAAGGTGTGGATGTCATTTCTGGAAAAGTATAACGGTCGCTCGTTATTTATGGGGGAGGTGATGGACTCGTTTGACTTTGAGCTGTTTACGGATGCGGCGGGTGGTTCCGGTTTTGGTGCATTTTATGGTGGCCAATGGTGTGCTGGGCAGTGGCCGGTAGGGTGGTTTGAGCGCGACTGGGTTAGGAATTTGGCGTTATTGGAGCTCTTCCCAATTGTGGTGGCGGTGTTGTTGTGGGGGGACCGTTTTTGGAATAGGAAGATTCGTTTTCACTGTGATAACATGGGGGAGGTGCAGGCGATAAATGGTTTGTCGGCATCCTCGCCGTTAGTGGTACGGCTTCTTCAGCGGTTGGTGTTGGAGTGCCTGTCGCTTAATGCCTGGGTGGTGGCGGTGCATGTCCCGGGGGTGGAGAACTGTATTGCTGACGCCCTCTCTCGTTCACAGTGGGATCGTTTTTGTCAGTTGGCTCCGGACGCGGAAGCTATGGGCCTACCTTGTCCGGCTTGCCTGTGGGATCTGCTGGAAGAACCGTGAATGGGCTCATTCAAGCGTCGTTGGCGCCCGGTCGGTGGGCTATGTATGTCAGAGCTTGGGATCATTGGGAGGCTTGGTGTGTGGATCTGGGTGCGAAGATGGAGGATTCGGAGGTAGCGTTGTTGATGTTTTTGGGTCACTGTAAGGAAGAGGGATGGTCAGTTAGTAAAATTAATGGCCGTGCTGGCTTTCAGTTTTAAAATGAGACGGATGTTTGATTTTACCAAGTCGTTTCTGGTGGTGCAGGCGTTAAAAGAATGGCGTAGGCTGTGATCAGGGGTGGATACCAGGAGGCCGGTATCGTTTGCATTATTGTTGGAGTTGGGGGGGGCAGCTGAGGGGTGTGTGTAATTCAGAGGGGGAGGTCCGTTTGTTTAGATTGGCCTTTTCGCTGGCGTTTTTTGGGGCGCTTCGTTCGGGCGAACTAGTGTGTCCGTCGGTGTATAGACCGGGGGGGTTGATGAGGGATGATGTTGATTTGTTTCCAGATAGGGTGGAGTTCGTTATCCGTAGATCAAAGACCGATGTGGAGGGTCGGGGTCGTAGGGTGGTGTTGTTTGCGGTGGCGGATTGTGATATGTGTCCGGTCAGCTGTCTTCGGAAATATGGTTCACGGGTAGAGGTGGGGCTAGGTCCACTGTTAATTCACGCGGATGGATCCTATTTGTCCCGTTTTCAATTTTCGGCAGTGTTTGCTAAATGTTTGCAAGGGTTGGGGCTAGATCGGGAGGGGTACTCCAGTCACTCGTTTAGGATTGGTGCAGCCACTGAAGCGGCAAGGCTGGGTTTGGGGGATGAGGTCATAAAACGCGTAGGACGATGGGAATCTACGTGTTTTAGGTCATATGTTCGTTTGAATCGTTTATAAAAAAAATAAAATAAAAAGGGGTGGATGATATTTTGCTTTACGTTGGCAGTGTTGTTCTTGCATTATTTCTTTCTCGTTTCAGGTGCAGCACCCGCCCTGGTGTGGATTTTGGGACATTCATATGTTTTCTGGGGGGCCGTTCGGGCAGCAGTTCGGCCGGACGGTCAGCAACTAGGTTTCGACAGGGCGTCGTCGGTGGTGGTAAGATGGATAGGGCGCAGGTGCATGATTTGGAGAGGGGTGCTGCCTGAGGTGCATCGTTTTGCACGGATGGATAGGGCACCTGATGTGTTGGTGATCCACGCGGGTGGAAATGATTTGGCTGCGAGACCTATCAGGGAGCTGGTAAAGCATATCAAATGGGACATGTTGCGGTTGTGGCCATTGTTCCCTGGGTTGGTGACTGTGGGGTCGGACATAGTACCGAGGCGAGTCTGGAAAGAGGCGAGGTCGTTGGAGGCGGTAAATAAGGCTCGGGTTAAAGTTAATCGGGCGATTGGGCGGTTTATGGCACGGAATGGGGCAGTGATGGTCAGGCATAGGGACTTGGAGAGCGGACGGGGTGCACCTGAATGCCGTAGGGGTGGATATGTGGAGCCTGGCGCCACAGGAGGGTATTGAGGTGGCCCTAAGGATGTGGAGGAACGCACAGAGTTGAGGAATCAAATCGGTGCGTTGGTGGCGGTGGGGGGGTCCTTGGAGTTGGTTACGGTGGAACTGGAGGACATTGGGAGGGCCCCCACGGTTGGGGCTGGACTCCCATGGTGGCCGAGCTGTTGAGGGGGGGGGGCCATTCTGTGGTGCTTCCGAGCTGGGGGTAACGGCTGGAGGCAAAATGGCTCACCCCGGGTCAGCAGCTGGGGGGTTTGTGGGGCTCCAAGGACCTCCCCCGTTAGGAGGAGTCATTGTTGGGAATTTTTATGTTATGTTTGTATTTATATTAATAAACGGCTGCTGTGGCCAATACATTCCAACAGGTGTCTGAGTCTTTTTGGGATGGTTGGGTGTATTGGTATATTGTGTGGGCTAACCAGGTGAGAGCAGGTAGTTGTAGTAGGGGCGAGCAAAATATAACCAATACCCCCGTCAGGTTGTCACTTTTCTAACCTTTCAGAACACACTAGAGTTGCATTTGACATAGTGTGAATTTAGCTCATACTGCATGATCTGAACCAACCATTCCTATTCGTTTGCAAAATGCCCATCGCCCACCCTAATATATATTTTTTGAGTGATTGTAAGTCACCCCCAGACTTAATATTGTTAGACATTCAGGAATATCCAGACTTACTAATATTTCATATCAGATCTTTGTTCTTTTTTAAAAGCTTAATAAAAATGTGAAACCCAGACGACAAGGACATCATCCTAATATATGCATTCTGCTCGTGTACCCAACAACCATTCCGAACAGCAAAAAAAGAAAACATTTTCTGCTGTGTCTACCTGCCATAAATTGCTTGTCATTTAAGCAGATATATTTTCGTCCTGTTCAAGAGGACAGTGACTGTGTGAGAAGAATTTTTTTTCACATGTAAAGCTTTAGGAATATAAGATTCCTGTAATATACAGAATATATTAGATATATTATTATTAGTCATAGTGCATATACGTTTCATGCATATTTTAAAATGTTTGATTGGCTGCTAATGGAATTACCTACTTCTCAGGATTTATTGACACTACAGTGTTTTTCATCCGTGTTCTGCTCACTGACCCCTTTATTTCTATAGGGCCATGCACACATCCGTGTTTTTGTGGATCAGTGTGGCCGTTCCGTAGCCCATTCTATTGATGGCAGTATAAAAATCCGTATCGACATGGCCATGTGAATAAAGCCTTAGGCCTCATGCACACGACCGTTTTTTTTTGGGGTCCGCAAAAACGGGTTCCGTGATCAGTGTCCGTTTTTTCTTCCGTGGGTCTTCCTTGATTTTTGGAGGATCCACAGACATTAAATGTGAAAAAAAAAAAAACTAAGTCAAGTTTGCATTGAAAATTATAGGAAAAACGGACACGGATCACGGACGAGGATGACTATCTTGTGTGCATCCGTGATTTTTCACGGACCCATTGACTTGAATGGGTCCGTGAAAAAAATAGGACAGGTCATATTTTTTTTCACGGACTGGAAAAACGGATCACGGATGCGGAAGCCAAACGGTGCATTTTCCGATTTTTCCACGGACCCATTGAAAGTCAATGGGTCCGCAAAAAAAAACAGAAAGCGGAACAACGGCCGCGGATGCACACAACGGTCGTGTGCATGAGGCCTTAGTCTTAGTTGAAGGAGTTGTCAGAGTTAAAACTCTAATCCTCCCGTTGTAGCCATAACGTACTGTTCTTGGCTGCAATGACAATGTCCCATGTACCACACATGACCACTGCAGTCAATCACAGGACTCAGCAATACACACCTTAAAACTGCTGAGGCCAGTGATTGGCTGCAGTGGTCACGCACGGTATACCAACATATCGTTACTGAAGTTATGTAAACAAAGCACAGCTGGGAGGATAGAGCAGCGGTGCTGGAGCCACTGGTTTAAATGGGTGAGTCTAACTTCTTTCATTGTTTTAACAACTTTCCTGCCGTTTAACCTTTTTTTTTTATTTGGACAATACCTTTAAAGGGAGTCTGCCAGCAGTTTTGACCATGCCAAACTGTTGGCAGCACTAGGTAGGGTCTGGCAAGAGCAGGACAAACCTTTTGTAGATATTTTAGGATTAGCATAAATATGAACTTTAATTCTGCCAGATGTTGCTCTTTAGAATGTTGGCCACTATATATTACTAGCTGCACATGAGATAGTAACTTGCAGCTAGTAATAAGCATTATTAACTATCCTCACCAATATCTAGTAGTTTACTACAAATAATTCTAGTTTACATGCAGGTCCACTCACCTGCGTACTGGTGCTTTGCTTCAAAAAATGGTTGCTGATAGAGGGTTTCAACCGTAAGCAGCCTCTGTCACGGTGGAGAGTGGGGGGAAACTCCCCACCGTACAATGTAGGGAATTTCGGAAAGCAACTAGGCCTGGCAACGGGGATAAGGGGAGCAGGTCACCTCCTAACACCACCCTCATCCTATCCCTGACCTCCTAACTGTATGAGCCGGCCTCGATGGTAGGGGGGCTCATACTACATAACCTAAGACCTTCTGACCCTAACGATCCCTGAAATAGGAGTCAGGAATAAGAGATAATCGGTTCATCCACAACATGGATGAACCGGAGTCTGACACAGGCATAACAACTAGGAAGGAGCAGACAGCAAGCAAAAACACATAGCAGCAGGTAAGAGCCCGGCTCAAAACGACAAGTACTGGAACAACAGCACTTACCTGCCACAACGACTGGGTGGAACAACTACTGCTTGCTGACTTGTGGTTCCCCCTCCGGGGAACCCCTTGGGACCCCCTCGCCGGAGGTACAGACAAACAAACAAGGAGATGTCTAGCAACCATGCCGGGCAATACACCAAACATACCAGACATAACACACCAAACTAGACATAACAAATCCCTAAAACAAACCCACACCAAACATAACAACAGGTAAGGTAAGGAAAATGGAGGCGAACATAGGGAGACATCGATTAAGACCTTTATATTCCACAAGGAGGCCCTCACGGACGGGTGACACATCCAGAGAGGAGCAAAGCTCCTTCTCCTACAAAGGCAGACAAACAGCTGACCTCTAGCTCACAACTCTAACATAAGAAGAGCCATGAGGCCACACCCAGCTCCACCTTGCACACCTTAACCCCATACACACCAAAATGGGAAGACACACCAAACTTAAAGGGGAAGTGTCCAAACATGCTAAAACAACACAGCCACCGGCAACAAGCATGCACGGCAAAAGTGTCACGGTCCACTACCACCAGACCATGACACGGCCGTTATAGCCTCCATTCATTTAAACTGGGGAATGACTGCACATGCGCTAGTTTCCCATTCCCAGTGTAAATGAATGGAGGCTGCTGATGGTCAGAACCCCTATTAGTGGCCATTTGTGGAAGACGACGCTGACAAGCAGGTGGGCGAATCTGCATGTAAACAGGAGTACAGAAAGCCCTTTGCATTTCACATTAAGAGAATGCATTAAAAGTTCGAGTTTTTGATCATAAAAGAAGCATTACCATTCACATATAATTGTATGTGTATACTGTTCTCTCCACTCTTTTTATAGTCAGCAGATTTCAGGGGTTCAAATTTCTCCCTCTAAAGAGGGCATCTACAGTACATCTACAATGCTACCTGAAATTGGTGAGCACATGTGCAAATAAAGTACATTTAGAGATGCAATGCTGACTGCTTTCAACGAATGTGCAGTAGACGTCAGATGTGTCATCTTGGAAAGGCTAAGGACATCGGCACGTGTTTACATCACTTCCCATGGGCACTGGGAATGCAACTCTATGTGGGCTAAGCCTGGAGGGCGGCCTTTAGGCAGGTTCTTATGCCATTATAAACTAGCTTATGGCATAAAATTTAGGTACAAAGTTAAAGGGGTTGTTCTGAGTTATTTTTTGGTTCTTTGGACCTGTGATGTCAGCTTCTCTCCCTGCTCTGATAATGTTTTGTGCACAAGCCAGAGAGAGCAGATATGTGTCTGTACACGAGACATCACTGTGATGGCCACGGCCCCCTGCACTGTTGGTTGCTGCTGTCTGCTCTCTCCCTGTATTCTTGAGCAAAAACATTAACCCCTTCAGCTGCACAGACTCGGGGCTGAAGGCTTTACTGGCTTTACTGAGTAGCTGCAGGCAGTGAGGAGACAAATGCTGGGCACAGGAGCTGAGAGAGGAGTTCTGCAGAGCATTGCACAAGAAAAGGTAGGAGGAAGATCCTGTGTGTATCAGCAGTGTCATTGTACAGCTGGGACTTGTAGTCCTACAAATACAACATGCTGCTGAGTCTCCCAGCAGGCAGACATGTCACTCAGGGCAGAACTTGTATTCACTCCCTTTGCAGAGCAGGGGGACGGGCAGAGATTGTTGCTACTGCAGGTAAACAAAGGGCCAGAAGAGAACCAGGGAAATGAGGAAATATAGATTTTTTTTTGCCTAAAACTTGCTTAGCTTTGTTATATATTGCTGCCCATCAGATTGTGCTATATATTTCTTTTTCATAACTCGGACAACCCCTTTAACAACGCCTTTAGTGTTAACATTTTATAAACTTTATCAGGGATTTAAAGAGTGCTAATTTGCCCTCCATTGGCCCTGGCAGCACAAAGTCAGTTGGGGAACATCTACACATATACACTTAGCACTTGTCTGTAGACATTTGGTTACATAGTATGCTTTGATCTATTTAGAATGCACTCACAAGTGTCTTTTATATCTATTAGGCTACTTTCACACTAGCGTTTTTGGCAGGGTTCCGCAAAACGCTTCAGTTACTGATAATACAACTATCTGCATCTGTTATAAGCGGATCCAGTTGTATTATCTTTACCATAGCCAAGACGGATCCGTCATGAACTCAATTGAAAGTCAATGGGGTACAGATCCGTTTTCTATTGTGTCAGAGAAAACGGATCTGTCCCCATTGACTTGCATTGTGGGTCATAACGGATCCATCTTGCTCCGCATTTCATGACGGAAAGAAAACCGCAGCATTTTGGAGCATTCCATTCTGTTCAGTTACGTTTTGTCCCCATTGACAACGAATGGGCATGTAACAGCAGCTGCTGTATGCCACTGTTCCCCCCGCCTATCGCCGTGGTCAAGGGTGCCGCGCTCAGCGGTGACCCGTGGTTGGTTCTTCATTTCACTGCTACAGTCCTGGGCTCTGTTTCTGTTATTGCTTCTGAGGATTCTGCTCCACAGCTTACACTCAGTCCTGGACACAGCTTGAGTTCGGTTGGTTTCATGTTACACTGCTCTAAAGGTGGAGCGCATCACTACCTGGGCTGTGTGGGTTAGATCAGGTGACCTCGCTGACCAACCCAGGCTCTCCTGCAGGTACTAAAGTGGCTCAGACCCCTTTCTAGATGCCTCAGTGTCAAGGTCCTTGAGTTTGTTGGTTCCTGATACTCTTGTGTGCTCCCGATTTATACTTTGTTCCTGAACCCTGCTTATCATCTGATCCCTGTCTGCTTGTCTCTCCTGTTGCCGAACCGGATTGCCTGACCTGTACCTGTACCTGTACCTGTGCCTCCTGCCCTGACCTTTTGCCTGTCAGACTACGCCTCTGCCTCATCCTTCAGTACTGCACTGTTGTTCCTGGTAACTACCCCGCCTGCTTGACTACGCATGTACTTCTGGTACCTACCCAGGTATCTCCTGGACCAGCTGCCACTGACTCGGAGATTGCACTGGAGTAGCCCCTGGCAACTACCCTAATGGCTCAAGCAGGGGCGTCGTTAGGTCAAAACATTCAGGGCTTGAGCCCCGGATGTTTTGACCAGTGCCCTGAATGTATTGCTGGCCCTGGCAGGGCCGGCCGGCGCTCTGACTCTCCTGCACTACACCGGCCCCGCCGCTCGCCTCACTCCAAAACTGTATGTGTAAATAAGCCTAATCTCCGCCTGCCCTGCCTGCAGACTTACTTAACCTTTAACTTTAATAATCATCCGCAGCCGGCGCCGCTCATCTAACTAGATTTCTTAATGCAGCTCCGCCTCCGGTAACAGCAGGCAGTGCAGGCGGCGCTCGCTCACTGACGTCAGGCGCCTGCTCCTCCCACTAGGCGGCGCAGGCGCGTGACGTCAGTGAGTGAGCACCGCCCGAACTGCCTGGAGCTGACTAGCTCAGAGAGAGACTCTTCTCTGAGTAAGACTAGCATTGAGCAAAAGTTAAAGTTGCACTTGCAGGGGAGGGGGATCTGTGGTGGATGGCACTGTTATGGAGAGGGCGATCTGTGGTGGATGGCACTGTTATTGGGAGAGGGATCTGTGGTGGATGGCACTGTTATGGGGAGGGGGATCTGTGGTGGATAATACTGTTATGGGGAGGGGGATCTGTGGTGGATGGCACTGTTATGGGGAGGGGGATCTGTGGATGGCACAGTTATGGGGAGGGGCGGGGGATCTGTGGATGGCACAGTTATGGGGAGGGGCGGGGGATCTGTGGATGGCACAGTTATGGGGAGGGGAGGGGAGGGGGATCTGTGGATGGCACAGTTATGGGGAGGGCCGGGGGATCTGTGGATGGCACTGTTATGGGGAGGGCCGGGGGATCTGTGGATGGCACAGTTATGGGGAGGGCCGGGGGATCTGTGGGTGGCACAGTTATGGGGAGGGCCGGGGGATCTGTGGGTGGCACTGTTATGGGGAGGGTCGGGGGATCTGTGGGTGGCACTGTTATGGGGGGGGTCGGGGGATCTGTGGGTGGCACTGTTATGGGGGGGGGGCCGGGGGATCTGTGGATGGCACAGTTATGGGGGGGGGCCGGGGGATCTGTGGATGGCACTGTTATAGGGAGGGCCGGGGGATCTGTGGATGGCACAGTTATGGGGAGGGCCGGGGGATCTGTGGGTGGCACTGTTATGGGGAGGGCCGGGGGATCTGTGGGTGGCACTGTTATGGGGAGGGTCGGGGGATCTGTGGGTGGCACTGTTATGGGGAGGGTCGGGGGATCTGTGGGTGGCACTGTTATGGGGAGGGCCGGGGGATCTGTGGGTGGCACTGTTATGGGGAGGGTCGGGGGATCTGTGGGTGGCACTGTTATGGGGGGGGCCGGGGGATCTGTGGGTGGCACTGTTATGGGGGGGGGGGCCGGGGGATCTGTGGATGGCACTGTTATGGGGAGGGCCGGGGGATCTGTGGATGGCACAGTTATGGGGAGGGCCGGGGGATCTGTGGGTGGCACTGTTATGGGGAGGGCCGGGGGATCTGTGGGTGGCACTGTTATGGGGAGGGCCGGGGGATCTGTGGGTGGCACTGTTATGGGGAGGGCCGGGGGATCTGTGGGTGGCACTGTTATGGATGATCTGTGGTGTTGCCCAGACGGCTAGGCCTTTCACTGTAGTTATTAACCCCATTCAGCAGTCCCCCATTCACTGAAGGGGGGGACTGCTAAAAGGGTTAATAACTACTGTGAAGGCCCCCCCCCAATGAGGGCGTGGCTTCATGGGATGGGGGCGTGGCTTCACGTGGGCTCGTGTCCCGGATGTCTTCAGACCATAGCAACGCCCCTGGGCTCAAGTCTATCCTCACCATCTGAGGCTCTAGTGAAAAAAAGGTAGTTGCTTAGACACGCCCCTCCAGAGTATAGCCAGTCAGTGGCACAGTGGGTTCACAACTGCTGATCTGTGACAGGGGACAAAACGGAAAGCGTTTTTTTTTTTTCTGGTATATAGACCCTATGACGGATTTCAAAACCGGAAAATAGAAACGCTAGTGTGAAAGTAGCCTTAGAGAGGAGTGAATTTCTTGAAATTCGTTTTAGGTCCAGAATTAATTGGACAAAAATATTTGATTTTGGTCAGAATCAATTCTGCCTGAATCAAAAGTTCTCCAATTGCCCTGAAAATTGGTCTATGACTCTGAGGTATAATTTGTCTTTCTTATACTTTTTTTAAATTATATTTTTCTCTCTCACTCCCCCACCCCTCTTTAATGCAATGAGAGCTGTTAAAGTCACACTGACATATATGCGACTATGGGTAAATGTATTTAAAAACACACTGCACACTTCTCATTTGTTATGCTTTTTAAAATTAAAAACATTCTAAAAAAATTATCCCCTATTGGGAACAGATGGTGTTTAAACACACACGGTTTTATCATAAAAAATAAGCTGAATAAGCATCCAAATATGACTTAATCGGGGAAGATGCCTGCAAATAGTAGTGTCATGGCAAATAGTAGCATTCGAAGAAACAGTGGCTTATTAACAAGTGTCCAAAAATTATGCCTTAACAGAGGCAGATGCCTGGTCTTGTTTATACACACAAATGTTAATGTCATAAGATACAGTGGTTTGTTAATATGCACTGAATTAAACTGGTAAATTGATGCAGTACTATGCATTAAAGCCAGCTGGTGTACTAACATACAGGGTGGGCCATTTATATGGATACACCTTAATAAAATGGGAATGGTTGGAATGGATATTAACTTCCTGTTTAAGGCACATTAGTATATGTGAGGGGGGAAACTTTTCAAGATGGGTGGTGACCATGGCGGCCATTTTGAATTCAACTTTTTTTTTTTCAATAGGAAGAGTGTCATGTGACACATCAGACTTATTGGGAATTTCACAAGAAAAACAATGGTGTGCTTGGTTTTAACGTAACGTTATTCTTTCATGAGTTATTTACAAGTTTCTGACCACTTATAAAATGTGTTCAATGTGCTGCCCATTGTGTTGGATTGTCAATGCAACCCTCTTCTCCCACTCTACACACACTGATAGCAACACCGCAGGAGAAATGCTAGCACAGGCTTCCAGTATCCGTAGTTTCAGGTGCTGCACATCTAGTATCTTCACAGCATAGACAATTGCCTTCAGATGACCCCAAAGATAAAAGTCTAAGGGGGTCAGATCGGGAGACCTTGGGGCCATTCAACTGGCCCACGACGACCAATCCACTTTCCAGGAAACTGTTCATCTAGGAATGCTTGGACCTGACACCCATAATGTGGTGGTGCACCATTTTGCTGGAAAAACTCAGGGAATGTGCCAGCTTCAGTGCATAAAGAGGGAAACACATCATCATGTAGCAATTTCACATATCCAATGGCCTTGAGGTTTCCATTGATGAAGAATGGCCCCACTCTCTTTGTACCCCATATACCACACCATACCATCAATTTTTTTGTTCCAACAGTCTTGGTGGGATCTATCCAATGTGGGTTAGTGTCAGACCAATAGCGGTGGTTTTGTTTGTTAACTTCACCATTCATATAAAAGTTTGCCTCATCACTGAACAAAATCTTCTGTGTAAACTGAGGGTCCTGTTCCAATTTTTGTTTTGCCCATTCTACAAATTCAGTGCGCCGATCTGGGTCATCCTCGTTGAGATGCTGCAGTAGCTGGAGTTTGTAAGGGTGCCATTTGTGAGTAGCTAATATCCGCCGAAGGGATGTTTGACTAATGCCACTCTCCAGTGACATGCGGCGAGTGCTACGCTGTGGGCTCTTGCTGAATGAAGCTAGGACAGCCACTGATGTTTCTTCATTAGAGACAGATTTCATGCGTCCACATTTTGGCAAATCCAACACTGAACCAGTTTCACGAAACTTAGCAAGCAGTTTGCTAACTGTAGCATGGGAGATGGTTGGTCTCGTAGGGTGTCTTGCATTGAAATCTGCTGCAATGACCCGGTTACTGCGTTCACCAGATATCAACACAATTTCTATCCGCTCCTCACGTGTTAACCTCGGCGACATGTCAATGGCTGTAAACAAAGAGAAACTTGTAAATAACTCATGAAAGAATAAAGTTACGTTAAAACCAAGCACACCATTGTTTTTCTTGTGAAATTCCCAATAAGTTTGATGTGTCACAAGACCCTCTTCCTATTGAAAAAACAAAAGTTGGATTCAAAATGGCCAACTTCAAAATGGCCGCCATGGTCACCACCCATCTTGAAAAGTTTCCCCCCTCACATATACTAATGTGCCACAAACAGGAAGTTAATATCACCAACCATTCCCATTTTATTAAGGTGTATCCATATAAATGGCCCACCCTAGTATACTGTGTTAAACTAAACTTATACCAATGCAGTACAATTCATTAAATGAAATTGGTATACTAACACAGTACAATGCATTGAATTAAACTGAAGCAAACTGTTACACCAATGCAGTACAATGTCTTGAATTAAAATGTTATACTAACACCGTACAATGCATTGAATTAAGCTAGTATACTAATGCAGTACAATGCATTGAATAAAACTAGAACATGTCCTATTCTTGTTCATTTTGCAGACAAGAATAGGCATTTGTTACATAGTGTTGGGACCCGTGGAAGAGGAAAATGCAGGATGCATACAGCACAATGCATTCGTCAGGAGTCCTCCTGCTATGTCTGTTAAGTTCAGACTGTCTTGCCCTTAAGTTTTCCCTCAGTTAGGCTTTATTCACACGTCAGTATTTTTTCTTTCCAGATTTACGTTCCGTTTTTTTGCTGATCCGTGTTCCGTTTTTTTGCTGATCCGTGTTCCGTTTTTTTTTCAAAAGTGCATCCGCATCTTTTCCGTGTTTCCGTGTTTCCGTGTTTCAGCAAAAATCAGAAAAAGAAGGAGGAAAAGATGTTGCTAGTGTGCCCTAGAAAAAAAAAAAGGTCTATAAGAACAGAGGACATGTGCTTGTACAGTCGCCATTTTATTGTGCTTTTGGTGTCGTTCAGAGCTGTGTAAGAAACCTCTGCTTGGCTGGCATAGTTTTCTACCGATTTCTCCGCGATCATCATGGCAGAAGACATGGATAACGTACTATTTTACTGGCTTCTCTCTCGGCAATTCAGACAGCCGTCATCTATGCTGGATGAAGAACCGGGGAGGAAGAGGAGACGGCAGTGGGTCCATCCCATTGTTGCTCAGCGCCTTCAGAAAGGACAATTTCATAAGTTATACAACGATCTGCGACGTGACCCTCTAAAGTTCAAAAGCTATTGCCGGATGTCCATGGAAGCATTCGATCATCTGCTGGTCTCTCTTCATCCTGACCTTAATTTCATAGACACCAGCATGAGGCGCTGCATATCTGCTGAACAACGCTTGCTTGTCACCCTGAGGTAAGTGAATGTGGCATTTTTAGATCCTATATATCAGTGATGGCGACCCTTTTAGAGATCGAGTGTCCAAAACCACAACCCCAAAACCCTCTTATTTAAAACAAAGTGCCAACGTGGCAAGTTAACCTAAATCCGACCGTCCAATATAGTATATCTTTCATGTACTTTATCATGTAGTAGCTATAATAGCCTGTCTACATTCAGTGCGCTGCCTGTGCTGTTCATGGTGCGTCCTGTGCTGATGAATGGCAGGAAAGGTCATATTGGTACAGTCAGACTTTTTCCAGGGTGTGGGTGCCCACAGAGAGGGCTCCGAGTGGCGCCTCTGGCACCCGTGCAATAGGTTCACCACCACTGATATATATTCAATATCCATATATTATAATGAAAGTTTGAACTTTTTTTTCTTTTCTTTTTTGTATTTTTCAGATTCCTTGCTACTGGAAATTCATTTGCTTCGTTGCATTTTGAGTTTCTGCTTGGAATCTCTACAATCTCTGGGATCGTCTGTCATACCTGTACAGTTATATGGCAGCGTCTCAGAGAAGCGGTGATGCCCACCCCCAAGGCGGAAGATTGGCTACGTATCGCCGAGGGATTTTACCAATCGGCGCAGTTTCCTAACTGCATTGGGGCACTGGACGGTAAGCATATCCGTGTGAAGAAGCCGCCTCATTCAGGGTCCCGGTATTTCAATTACAAGCAATATTTTTCTGTAGTGCTGATGGCCCTTGCTGACAGTAACTACAGGTTTGTAATTGTGGATATCGGGGCCTATGGGAGCACTTCAGACAGCCGCATCTTTAGTGCTTCCAGAATGGGTGAACGGCTTCAGACAAACCAGCTTGCCCTGCCAGAGCCCAGTAGACTTCCCGGATCTGCAGTTCCGCCGGCTCCATTTGTGATCGTGGCAGACGAAGGATTTGCATTGGCACCCCACCTGATGCGGCCCTTCCCTAGACGCGATCTGGATGACAGGAAGCGCATTTTCAACTATCGATTGTCTCGCGCCCGTCGGTATGTGGAGTGCGCTTTCGGAATACTCTCCACTAAGTGGAGAGTATTCATGTCATCCATACAGATGAATCCGGACAATGCCACCCTGGTGATACAGGCTTGTGTACTACTACACAACTTCACCAGGATCCACGATGCCTCAACAGATGCAGATTTGGGCCTAAATATGACATCTTCAGTCAGTTTAGACCTGAGCCGGCCTGGACGCCCTGGAACAGCTGGACTAGCTGTTCGGGAACTCTATGCCGACTACTTCTGCAGTCCTGAGGGGGCATTGTCGTGGCAGTTGGATGCCATCCGTGGAAGACGCTGATTTCAGCTGGAATCTGGTTTAAATTGGATAAAAATGGAAATTCCTTAGTTTAGTTAGATCCCCTGTTGTTATTTTAGATTAGGGACTCGCAAGATATAATGAGGACCCTTGACGTGGGCTTGCGGGCTGGGGTATTGTGCCAATTCCTATTTTTTTCAGAAATTTGGTGTAAATACCTTCTAATACCTCATTTCTAATTACGTCTATAAAATAATGTTTGTAAACTTTTACATTTGATCATGTCCTCTCAGCTGAATAGGATCATGTCCAATTTTTGGAAACAAAATGGTATATGTATGCGTTTAGCTTTCAACAAGGACAACAACAGACGTAATCTGGCCTGCAATCCACTGAGCAAATCCTTCCACGCTGAAAAGGTAAGTATATTACATCATAATTTCATCCAGGTAGACACTGCGATGTGAGAATCGGAGCATTTCATACTACAATGCTCTCATTTGCACATTACTAGATCGGGCATGGAAATGGGTACCTTATTTGCCCAAAACATTGCCACTGATGGGCAGATGCTTTTACCAAGCACTGTGTTTGGTGATGTCAATAGCACTAATATGTGTGCCTTCTCAATCACGATGATGCAGAACGGACGGATCCCGGACTCATTCAAGTAGAATGGGTCTGGATCAGTCCCGAATGCAGAACTTTAGTTCTCTATGTATTGGGGACCACAAATTGCGGGACCAAATGCATGGAACTGAAGCATGAGCTTTCGTGTGCATTAGACCATTTTTAATATAAATGACCGAAATTTATAATAGGTCATCAATATCAAATTTGGCCAAAATGTTCAAAATCTTAAACTTTAAAGTGAAAAATAACAGTCAAAGTTTGAAAGGAAAACATTTTTTATTAAGAACAAACCCAAACCCCAACCCAAAAAAAAAAATTAGAGGTCATATAAATCCCTCATGAAAGGGCCTGGAGGATGGACCATAGGGGGATCAGGACGGTGACTTGCAGGAGGAGTGACATGAAGCATGGCATTTCTTGAATTTATCATGTAGTCCATGAGATGATGTGGCTCCTGGGGGCCAGAAAAAAGGTCCATAAGCATGGCAATTGCAGAAACACAACGTGTTTGCCGTTCTTCGGGCACACGGCGGAAGCAAGGAGCCAGCCCTTTTAAGGTGATTTCTTCCTTCCCGTCTGACCGATTCCGGTTTAGATACTCCATCACCATCATATTTACTCTTTGTTGGAGATCTAAACCGGAATCGGTATTAACTCTTCTAGCTCGTCTGCCAGAAGAACGGCAAACGGGTTCCTCTGCTGCCTCGTTGCTGGGAGGGATTTGTGGGACTTCAACATTTTCCGAGGTCGGTTCTTCTGTGGTCAGAAGCTGCGAACATGAGGCTTCTTCAGTGCCTTCATGCTCTTCCATCCCCAGTGGTTGGTCCTCCACCATTGTGGAAGTGTGTGGCCTCTCTGCCACTTCTCCAGATATGGTTTGAGAACCTGAAGCTTCGGTTAAGTTGTCGACCGTGCTATAATAAAAAAGCAAAACATAAATTATCAAATTTAACCAAATATTAACATAGTACCTTTCACCAGTTAAAACTATTTAAATGTGGTACCTCACACTGTAGCACATGTACCCTAATGCCAGATAGAAGAATCACCCTGTGAGAAAAGCAGATATCTCCTCCTCCCTGTTCCCATGCTAGGTATTTACATACAGGGCGCATAAATCTAATGGACTACTGCACCGCAACGGAGGTTAAAATGAAAATTGTTTACTACATGACATAGTAGGGCACATGTGCTACTGTGTAAGGTACCACATTTTAATGAGTACAAACTGGTGAAAGGTGCACCCCCAAAAATATCTAACTTAAAAACTACTTACGGTCTTACGTCCATTATTAGCTTCAGAAATTGGAGCTGCCTGGTAAACATATATGGCTTCTTTCTTTTTGCACCATCACCGCTCTTTTGTGAACTATTGAGTTCGCGGCGGAACTGATCCCGGCATGTGTACCACCTTTTTTTAATTTGCTCCACTGTAAAAAAAAAAAAAAATGTATTCATTAAATAATCTTTAATTGTGCAAACAAAAATGTAAAAGGACATTTATCTATTGTACACACAATCAGTGTTTTTCCAGGATGAATGTGTGCATGCCAGGCTGCCTGGACACACACCATGCAACTGGAATGTGTGCATTGGCAGGCTGGGTGTACACGTGTGCATGCCAGGCTGCCTGTACACACACCATGCAACAGGAATGTGTGCATTGGCAGGCTGGGTGTACACGTGTGCATGCCAGGCTGCCTGGACACACACCATGCAACTGGAATGTGTGCTTTGGCAGGCTGGGTGTACACGTGTGCATGCCAGGCTGCCTGTACACACACCATGCAACAGGAATGTGTGCATTGGCAGGCTGGGTGTACACGTGTGCATGCCAGGCTGCCTGTACACACACCATGCAACAGGAATGTGTGCATTGGCAGGCTGGGTGTACACGTGTGCATGCCAGGCTGCCTGGACACACACCATGCAACAGGAATGTGTGCATTGGCAGGCTGGGTGTACACGTGTGCATGCCAGGCTGCCTGGACACACACCATGCAACTGGAATGTGTGCATTGGCAGGCTGGGTGTACACGTGTGCATGCCAGGCTGCCTGTACACACACCATGCAACAGGAATGTGTGCATTGGCAGGCTGGGTGTACACGTGTGCATGCCAGGCTGCCTGGACACACACCATGCAACAGGAATGTGTGCATTGGCAGGCTGGGTGTACACGTGTGCATGCCAGGCTGCCTGTACACACACCATGCAACATGACATAACTAATATTAAATACACATAACTTTGAAGTAAAGTATTTACTCACGCATTTTAATTTTCTTGTCTTTAGAAGCAGAGGTCCATGCAGTGGCCAGCAACTCGACGCATACCTCATTCCATGACTGATCTTTGCTGGTCCGCTCATGGTAACTTTCTGTCCTGGAGTCCCACAGGGCTGGCCTCTCTTGGATGAGAACTATAAGTTTTTCTACCTCAAAATTGCACATAGTGTCTGCTAATCTATGTGCTGGTCGGCTCAGAAGATAAATTCCTGTCTTCCTGCCACCTGTCTCCCTGGAGATTCAAGGTCACATGGGGCAGGCTTCTTTTTCTATTTCCTGCAGTTCCGCAATTCAGGATACACAATTGCGGATGACATGCGGATGACATTTGACATCTTTCCGCATGTCATCCGTTTTTTTGCGGACCCATTCACTTCAATGGGGCAACGGTCCGCAATTTGCGGGCAAAAGTAGGACATGCGGTACTTATTTGACGGATCCGCATTGCGGAACGGTACGGATTTGCGGATGCGGACAGCATACCGAATGCTGTCCGCATCTTTTGCGGACCCATTGAAATGAATGGGTCCGCATATATTCCGCATCTCTTCCGCATTTTTGCGGAAAAGATGCGGACAAAAAATGCGGACGTGTGAATGAAGCCTTAAGATGGTGGATTTTGTCTCAGCTGGGTGTCATATTACTTCCTGTTTCATATATAAACCTCTCAAGCCTGTTACTCATTGCTTGGGTATTGTGTTTTAGCTCCTGCTTGTGCAGTCCTTTCGCCTAGAACTTTCTCTCTGGTTTGTTCCTACTCCTTGCGGTTTCCCCTGCAACTCCTGGACACCTGCTGACCACTCGCTGGTTTTCCTCCTGACTTCTCGTCTGGATCCTTGCCTTCATCTGCATTCCTGCTACCTCCTGTTCAAGACTCCAGTGCTTCCTGTGTTTAGGCCTTGTCCCTGCCATTGGATTCCAGCAGTATTCCACTAGTATCATGACAGAATATTCAAGCCTTAAATGGAGTCCGCCAGGACTGGGAGTTCGGAGGTTCACATTAAGCAACTGCAGACTGGTATTGCTAATATGCGCACCGAGATGCAGACTTTAAAAAACAAATATGACGCCTTTGAAGGACAGACTTCCCACAACATCCAAATATGGACAAGCGATTCAAGCTGTGCAGACATTATCTGACCGGATAGTCCACTTGGAGAATCAAGTTTCTGTACCACCCGCTTCAGTGCCTGCAATGACCCTTAAGTTGTCACCATTCAGATTTGGCAGAGACCACGACAAATTCCGGGGATTTCTCAATCAATGTAGGCTTTACTATCATGCAAATCCAACTCCGTTTCCTGCTGATAGATCTAAAGTCTTATTTGTGGTCAGGACCTGGCGAATGGAGGACGCCCAACCACCACCCCCCCCTACCTAACTGGCCTGAGGTGTGCCTTGGCCTCACTAGGTCGGTATGCCTGGAAAAGGGGGCATACCCTGGATGTGAAAGTTGGATGACTGCCTGAAGACATGGGCATGGGTGGGCAGGGGATGTCCGAATGTCGACGTGCTGCCTGGGAGAAGTGGACCGCTTAAAACAGGTACTGGTCCCTCCCACAAATCCAGGCTAACCTGCGGCCAGCCTTATCACTTGTGGTCAGGACCTGGCGAATGGAGGACGCCCAACCACCACCCCCCCCTACCTAACTGGCCTGAGGTGTGCCTTGGCCTCACTAGGTCGGTATGCCTGGAAAAGGGGGCAAAAACCCACCAGTGAGGGAAGGATGGCCCCGTGCTACTCTGCCAACGAACTAAATGCCTGGACCAGTTCTGCCAGAGGCTCCGGGATATACCGGACAAAGCACCCTGAGCGCCAGCGCCCCAAGTGCTTGATGATGTGCGCAGGAACTCCATGTTTGGACGCTGCGGATGCCGCACCAATGCGGAAGGAATGCCCCGAGAACTGCGCCGGATTCACTCCAATACTGACCAACAGGGTACGGATATGCTTGGTGAACTGGCTGGTCGTGAGTGGATTAACAGGGAATGGTAGCAACGGGTCGGTGGGGCCGTGGAGATTGAGGGCCAGCGCGAGGTTGTCCAAGACTGCCACTGGACACCAGGCGTTTGTGGTCTGGAAGAATTTGACTACATGGCCAAGACCTACCTGCCTGGTTTTATTGTGAGGCAACTGCAAATGGAAGATACTGCCGATCCTGACTAAGTCTCCCTTGCGGAGAGCCACCGCCCCTCGTCTGGCCTGTGTCACCTCACCTGGTCTGAGAAACCCATAAAAGGCCAAGTACATTGCCGCTTTGATCACCAGGCTGGGCAGGGCCCCGAACGGTGCCAACGAGAGAACGTCCGACAGGCTGCGAAATGTGACCCCCGTAATAGGTTGACGGCACGGCTTGCCCGTGACCTGGCTTTTCTGGATGCCTCTGAGGATGGCCTTAATCGGGTGAGCTGAAAAAATGGAGGGTCTATCTGGCTCTTGAAGTGCCAAAAAATGTTGCACCCCTGCCAAATATAGCCTGATGGTGTTGTAGGATAACGCTAGTACTGAGTGACAATAAGATATGAAAGCAACCATGTACTTGACCTGACCAGCATCACCCCTAGGGTATACTGACTGGAAGTCTAAGAAAACTACCCATGCTCGGCCGTATGACTTTAAAGTACTGGTCGACAAAGACTTCGTTATGAGAGAACTGGCGACCACCAACAGAGAGTCTAGTCCAAGACCAGCCGCCGCCAGTCCGGTACCGGGGTGCCCACCTCGTCTGCTTCTGGGTTCTGTAAGAAAAAGCGTGCAAAGTCAAAACGGGACAAAGCATCAGCCGCCACATTGCAGACCCCGTCCAGAAACTGAGCCTGGAAATGAAACCCCTGTTCCAGAGCTATCCAGGTCAACCTACGCATGAAAGACATGATGAGTAGCGATTTGGACCTACCCTTGTTAATGATCTCTGCGGTCGCCATGTTGTCAGTGTGGAAAACCACCGTGTGACCCGACCACCTACGCCCCCAGACTACAGCGGCTGCCACAATAGGATAGATCTCGAACAATGCCGACGTCTGAGAAAACCCCGGCATCTGTAGTATATGCGAGGGCCATGAGCCGGCAAACCAGTGAGGGCCGAATATGGCCGCGAAACCTATCGAGGCAGCTGCGTCTGAAAATACGTGTGGAGAATCAGAAGTGGCCTTCGGAATAAACATGGAAATGCCATTCCACCCACTAAGAAATCCGTCCCACATGAATAGATCTGCCCGGGCGTTGGTATCAAGATGCACTGATGCGTCCAAATCGCTGGTCTGTTGCAGTAAGACTAACAACCTAGAAATGAACGATCTGCCCTGAGGAATGATCCTCATGGCAAAGTTCAACATGCCCAACAGAGACTGCAATTCTCTCTTGGTGCAAACCTGAGACCTGAGCAAGGAACGGACACCTGATTTGATTCTGTCGAGTTTGTCTGATGGTAAACTGGCCGACATGGCGCGTGAATCCAGAGAGATCCCCAAGAATGTGACAACCTGCGCAGGCCCTTCCGTTTTGTGGGCAGCCACCGGAATGTTCGACTCCTCGAACACCTGCAAGAGAACCTGCAAGTCAGCAGGCGCCCGTGAGGGTTCCTCTATCAATAGAAAATCATCCAGGTAGTGAATGACATTCTGGCAACCCTGAATTTCCAACAAAATCCATTCCAGAGCCTGCGCTAACTTGTCAAACAGACTGGGGCTGCTCTTGGAACCAAACGTCAACTTTGTGGCGAAATAGTACGCATCTCTCCATCTGATGCCGTGCCACTGCCAAAGAGATGGGCTGATGGGCAGCAGTTTGAACGCATCAGAGACATCTGCCTTGGACAGCCAAGCTCCCCTGCCTGACTGCAGAATGACCTGGATAGCCTGATCCACGGAAGTATACTTTAATGAAAACTCTTCCGACGGAATCAGAGAGTTGAGACTAGGAACGTGGGAAGAATGTGGAGCAGACAAGTCATAAATCAAACGGAATTTATTAGAGTATTTACCCTGCACCACCCCCACTGGGCTCACCCTCCACGTGTCAAAAGGAGAAGACTGGAAAGGGCCGATGATAAAGCCCTTCTCCAGCTCACTTGCCAGCAGCAGATCCACCAGATCAGCATGGTTAGAAGCCGACTGTAGATTGGGGCATTCGTGTGTCTGCTGAGGCAAGGCTATGAGCCCAGTGTGGAATCCCCGTAGGAAACCTTCCACCAGAAAAGTGCGGAACGGCTGAACGGGATGAAGCCGCAGCAGGTGGTCAAGGACCTTGACATTCACCCGGCTCAGTCATGCCGGCTTCACGGTGCAGACCGTGACAGGATGTGCCCTGAAGCATGTAGCACAAATATGCAGGAGCCTGCACTGGCTGAAGTTGCATACCGCATAATTGAAATTATTACAGAGCTGGGCTTTGCCCAAGTAGTGAACGGGTCTCCCCAGCTTATCAAACTGTGTAGCGTGCAGGCTAGGACCCGGGGTGATCCCACCTCTGGAGGTACTGGGGGCAGCAGTGAGGTCGGCCAAAGGGCACCAAGCGGTAGTATGAGCAGGAGACTGACATGTTGCGCACACCGGGGACTTCAGGCTGGCGAAGTGCCTGCAAAATAGCTCCATGTCAATGTCGCTCCAGTCCGTGACTACCTGGAACTGGGCCCAAATGGCTGCCGCTTTGGCCGAGAAGGACCTATGGTAGTCATAAAATGCTGTGCCCCCGTACTTATGAGCCAAGTCTACCACCCTGTAGAGGTAAATGTCCAGCTCCTCTCTCCTATTGGGGCTGGCAGAGCACAACACGTCTCTGAAAAGACTGAAAGCCAGGACGAATTCAGCCAGGGTCAGCTTGCGGCTGAGCCTGGGGTCTTTGGCCTTGAGTACTACCGACAATTCGCTGCAACCGAAGGACTTATTCTCCGTTACATCGTGGGATGTAATCAACAAGGATGCCAGATTGACATCCTTGCACTCTAAAATGTCTTTTCTAATGCTGGGCCTAACAAAATATACCGGCGCCACTGAAGGCGCTCTCCCGCCCTGCGACAGGTTAGGTGCTGGAAGTAGGGACGGCACGGTACCTGTGACCCCAGCCGAAGATGCCGCGCCGCCAGCCGGCCCAACTGCTGGGGGGGGAATGCGATGCTGTTCCATAACTTCCATCCGGGCTTGCAAATCCTGAATGGAACTAGTGAGCGAGTTTAAGACCGCGTGGATCTGCACCAGTGAATTGGAAATGGTGGTATTGTCACCAGAAGAAGCCGGGCCGGCCTGTGGTGTAGCGGGAAACAGTAATTTGAAAAGTTCCGCCTTTCTGGCAGTAGCCGCGAACGGAATCCCTCTCCTGAGTAACTCTGCCGTTAACTTAGGCACAGTCCAAGCCCTGATGGATGGAGTGCTGCCGTGTTCGGACCCTCTTGGAGACGGGGGCAAAGACACGAACTCCTCGATGTCTGATGGCTGAGACATGATGACTAAAGAAACAACAAAAGAAAGAAAACACCAAACAAAACAAACGACAAAAAATAAAAAATAAAAAACGTGGAAAGAAAGACGAGGGGAAAAAAAAAAAAAAAACACAACCTGTTAACCCTACGACCTGCAGCCCGTAAGCCGACAGACAACTGACAGCAGCCAACGCCCCTCCCCCGACAGTATGAACGTATGAGGAGCGGTCGACGAGGCTCATGTGAAGTATGATAGCCGTTTCCACTGACGGATGAAGCGAGCCCGAGTTTAACTGAATCTGTGGCGTGGCAGACTGATTAAAAACGAATACTGCGGGCTATTGAACCTACAGACGTGGTAGGTGAATGTATGTAAGAATAGGAGTCGTGGAAAACAGACCGTATGACGTATGACACTATTCTACGAGATGAAACGAAGTGTCTCTGACTGTCGTGCGAGAGTGTGATTGTGGTTGGTGAATGTATCTATGCTAGTGGTGTATGCAAAAGGCTAGCGGAAAAATTACCACCAGGACAACATGAAAATCCTTCCTTTAGAAATCCCCTTTTTTTTTTTTTTTTTTTATTTATTTGTAACCACGCCCCCTAAAGGAAAAATTTTCATGTTTTATTTATTTTTTATTTTTTTTCTTTATTATTACGCCACTGTCATATGTGCAGACTACCTGTATGGGGTAAGTAGGTGGTATATGTACGTGAGGTCAATGTGTGCCCAGACAGGATCGCTGCTGGAAATGCACAGAAATGACACCGGGACCCGGCCACTGACCTAGGCAGCTGTGGCCTGGTTACATGCAGCCTCAGTGTATTATGGTTTGAATGAGCAGCGGAGCAGAGCCGGCAATAGCGCGTGTAGCAATGCTGCCCCCGGTGTCAAGCCTGAAAACCGCACGTGCCTGATCGCAAGTGAAGCGATCCTGCCGCAGACTACCCCCTACCCTCCCAACCTCCTGCCCTGCTTCGCTTACCCCACCTTGCTGAACAAAGACCAACGCTGGAAAAGCTTGTAGCAGAAAGCAAAGCACCACCCGGCGTCTAGGAGCTCCAACACTAGCGGACGCTTAGTGATGACGTCACACCCGGAAGTAGCGATGTCCGAATGTCGACGTGCTGCCTGGGAGAAGTGGACCACTTAAAACAGGTACTGGTCCCTCCCACAAATCCAGGCTAACCTGCGGCCAGCCTTATCACGTATTTATTATGCTGCTGACACATAAAGCCATTGCCTGGGCTAGTCCATTGATTGAGACTCAAGATGCCCAGCTAAATCACTTAGAGGACTTTATCGAGGCCATGAGTCAAATGTTTGATGATCCCAATCGAGGTGCTACAGCTGAAGCAGGGTTACCAGCATTGCGCCAGGGCAGACGCCCTTTCACAGAGTATGCAATGGAGTTCAAGAGGAGGGCTGTTGACACCAATTGGAACAAGGCAGCGCAAAATGTCATTTTTTTAGAAAAAGGACTATGCAGCACATTAAAAGATTAACTTGCCCGTGCGGAGGCCCCTTTAGGTTTGGATGCCTTTATTAACCATTGCATTCGTATCGATACCTGACTGTCAGAACGAGGACAAGAGAAATGGGCTACCTTGAATTATGATACTCAGCAGTCCCCTTCTTTCCCTGTCTCCATTTCCAAGGAACCCCAAGGAAACATTTACAGAGAATCAGGAAGTGAGCCTATGCAAGTAGATTCCATACTAAGACGTGAAAGCGTTGATCGAAGGGAGCACAGGCTCCGGGAAAGTCTATGCTTTTACTGTGGAAAGTCTGACCACTTCCTTATCAACTGCCCTAGCTGTCCATGGAGGTTGGTGGCAGCTATTACAGATCCTGACTTTTCAGATGGAGAATCAATTCCTTCTGAAACAGAATTATCTGAGAAAGCAGTTATCCATTCCATTTCATCGGTGGCCCCTCATATTAAAAAAGAGAATAAAGACTCCCATTGCTTCCTTCCCATTAAGTTCCTGATTAACTCTCAGTGAATATCCACTTCTGCTGGTGGACTCCGGGGCTAGTGGTAATTTTATGGACCTTTCTTTCGCTCAAAGGCATGGGGTTAAATTTCAGAAAAAACTCTCACCCGTGGTAATGGAGACTGTAGATGGAACTCCACTGAGCTCAGGGCCAGTGGATCAAGAGACGAAACCACTTGAAATCATTATAACACCCCATCACCGTGAAGTCCTATAGTTTCTATGGATCTCTTCTCCACATTTCCCTGTTATTTTAGGCCTATCCTGGTTTCCAGCACAGAACCCTGTTATCAACTGGGAAACCAAAGAAATAAGCTTTCCAGCGGAGGATGTTCTTTGGACAGCTCAGTCTGAACAAGGTTCAGGAAATCCAGCTCAAGATAATAAGATGATAGAGTTACCCTCTGTATACAAGGAATTTGCGGACGTTTGCGATAAACAAAATGCAGACAAGCTCCCCCCACACCGACCCTACGATTTGTCCTATATCGGTGGCATACCTACCACATAGGCAGACCACGCAGCTGCTATGGGGCCCGTGAGAAAGAGGGGTCCGAAGTGGAGGGGTGGCCCCGCCCCCTAAATGCTCCTGTCTATCTTTCTAAAGCTAAAGCACCTTTGATGATGTCATCGAAGGTCCTGTAAGGGAACTGCACAGTGTAAAGTGTAGTTCCCAGGTTAGAACAACAGTGCATCTGCCAGGACCTGTGATGACATCATCTTCAACATCACAGGTCCTGCAGAATCTAGCAAAGGAACTGCACCAAAAATGGTGTAGTTCCTAAGTTTGAAAGGTACATCTGCCAGGACCTATGATGACATCATCATAGGTCCTTCAACCCCTAACAGCAAGTATTAGAAGTTCACAATCCGCTCTGCATTGATCCATACATACTGGAATGGAGTGGTAAGAGGAGGTCCTCCACTTCTCGTCATTTACCCCCCCATGCCCTGTTTTTACTCATTGCTCATGTATAATACTTCAGACAGTTACAGTGACCACTATCTCATGTACCTCACACACACAGTGACCATAATGTATAACTGACCACATATTTTTGTAAACACTGCATCTACAGTATTATACCTTGTATGTCTCACACTGCTCTGTGTGTATGTATATATGTGTATGTATGTGTGTGTATATGTGTGTGTGTGTGTGTGTGTGTATATATATATATACACATTGCATATATTACACGGTATTATAGATGCAATATGTACAGATATATAGTATATACAGCAGTGTACTGATATGTGAGGTCCGAGATATAATAGATGCAGTGTGTAAAGGTATATAGTATATACAGCAGTGTACTGATATGTGAGGTATGAGGTATAATACATGCAGTGTGTACAGCTATATGGTATATACAGCAGTGTACTGATATGTTAGGTATGAGGTATAATAGATGAAGTGTGTACATATATATTGTATACACAGCAGTGTACTGATATGTGAGGTATGAGCTGTCAATACACTGCTGTATTTACTATATAGCTATACACACTGCATCCATTATACCTCGTACCTCACATATTACACAACTGTATATACTATATACCTGTACACACTGCATATACTATACCCTGTACCTCACATATCAGTACACTGCTGTATATACTATATACCTGTACACACTGCATATATTATACCATGTACCTCACATAACAGTACACTGCTGTATATACTATACATACTGCATCTATTATAGCTCTTTTGTGTGCCAGGGTTGTTTTGTAATCCCACTCCGGCCCTGATGGTATAAATGATAAAACGCAGCAACAAGAATAGTTCATGGAACAAAAGGAGAGGCCTGGAATGGGTAGTGGGAGGGGCTATAAAAGGGGAATGGGGCCCAATTTAGATTCTTGCTATGGGGCCCAGTGATTTCTATGTACGCCCCTGTCCCATAGAATTGCCTCCTGGTGCATCTATACCTTTTGGAAACATCTACCCTTTGGCAGGCCCTGAACTAAAACTGGCCGGGGCTCCCATATTCTCTGTTAAAGGGTTTCTGTCATCAGAAAAATTGTTATGTAGCTGGCTGACATTAGCTATGTGCTAATGTCAGCAGAACATAACTGTATGACTTATATCTCCCTGCCTGCCGCCATTCGCGCTAAATAATGACTTTTATCATATGCAAATGAGCCTCTAGGTGCTAGTGGGGCGATGCTGCAGCACCTAGAGGTTCCATTCTATCACTGTTTGGCACACCCTTGTAAAGGTGATTGACATCCTCGGTCTCATCCGTGCCGCGCAAATCCCACGACTGCACCGTACATTTTAGTAATAGGAGCAGGCACAGTGAGTGAGGGACGGCAGCAGGTGAGTGTCCTTCACTCACTGCCCTTGCGCCTAATACTAAAATGGACGGCGCGGCGCAGGATTTGCGGGGCACGGAGGAGACCGATGATATCAATCACCTTTACAAGGGCGTGCCAAACGGTGAGAGGACGGAGCCTCTAGGTGCTGTAGCAACACCCCACTAGCTCCTAGAGGCTCATTTGCATATTATAAAAGTCATTATTTAGTGCGAACGCACATCGTTAATGTCAGCCAGCTACGTAACAATTTTTCTGATGACAGAAACCCTGAAACCCTTTAAGAAGAAGGACGGTTCTCTAAGACCTTGCATTGATTACCGAGAACTTAACAAAATGACAATCAAAAACCATTTTCCTCCACCATTGATCCCCGAGCTTTTGGAGAGAGTGCAACATGCAAAAATTTTTACCAAGTTAGACCTGCGAGCCGCCTATGACTTGGTCTGTATCAGATCTGGAGATGAATGGAAAACAGCTTTTAGGTCACGTTACGGACATTTCGAATATCTTTCAACATCTCTTCAATGATATCTTCAGAGACCTTCTGGACCAGTTCATAGTCATCTATTTAGAAGATATCTTGATTTTCTCCAACTCTATGGAGGAACATCAGAGACATGTGAAACTCATTCTGGAACGTCTAAGAAAGAATCAACTCTACATTAAGATTGAAAAATGTGAATTTCACCAGACTGAGATCCAATTCCTTGACTATATAATTTCACCTTGTGGTCTACACATGGACTCTAGCAAGATTAAAGCAATAGTAGACTGGCCTACCCCCAGGAGCATAAAAGATGTTCAACGTTTCATAGGTTTTGCCAATTTGTATAGACGCTTCATTAAGAATTTCTCAGAAATAATTACTCCCATTACACAGTTGACTAAGAAAAAAATGTTTTTGCCTGGTCTCCCCAAGCACAGGAATCCTTTTCTCTCCTAAAGACCAAGTTCACTACAGCCCCTGTATTAGTTCATCCCGACCCAGAACTCGCCTTCATTGTGGAAGTAGTTGCTTCAGACTGTGCTATAGGGGCTATTCTGTCTCAGAGAACAGGAGACAAGGGTTTATTGCATCCTTGTGCTTTTTTCTCCCAATGTTTTTCCCCTGCTGAGAAGAATTATGATGTGGGGAATAAAGAACTGTTAGCTATCATTGCAACTTTTAAAGAATGGAGACATCATCTTCAAGGAACCTAACAGCAAAAAATAGTTCTGACTGATCACCGTAATTTGGAATTCGTTAGATCTGCCAAATGTCTATCTCCTCGCCAAGCTCGTTGGAGTCTCATCCTCAACCAATTCAACTTTGTAATCTCGTATAGGCCTGGTTCCCGTAACGGCAAGGCAGATGCTCTATCTAGAATTTTTTCTAATGATTCCACTTCTACTATTCCGCTCAGGACTATTGTTCCTGAGTCTAATTTTGCGGGAGTAATCCATAATAAGGACTTGCTTAAAGAGATAAAAGAGGCCTATGACACCGACTCCTTGCTGTCTCGACCACCTGATGATGTGCATTTAATGCTTAAGAACAAGGTGTGGACCCATGGGCAGCAGCTATATACAGGGAGTGCAGAATTATTAGGCAAATGAGTATTTTGACCACATCATCCTCTTTATGCATGTTGTCTTACTCCAAGCTGTATAGGCTCGAAAGCCTACTACCAATTAAGCATATTAGGTGATGTGCATCTCTGTAATGAGAAGGGGTGTGGTCTAATGACATCAACACCCTATATCAGGTGTGCATAATTATTAGGCAACTTCCTTTCCTTTGGCAAAATGGGTCAAAAGAAGGACTTGACAGGCTCAGAAAAGTCAAAAATAGTGAGATATCTTGCAGAGGGATGCAGCACTCTTAAAATTGCAAAGCTTCTGAAGCGTGATCATCGAACAATCAAGCGTTTCATTCAAAATAGTCAACAGGGTCGCAAGAAGCGTGTGGAAAAACCAAGGCGCAAAATAACTGCCCATGAACTGAGAAAAGTCAAGCGTGCAGCTGCCAAGATGCCACTTGCCACCAGTTTGGCCATATTTCAGAGCTGCAACATCACTGGAGTGCCCAAAAGCACAAGGTGTGCAATACTCAGAGACATGGCCAAGGTAAGAAAGGCTGAAAGACGACCACCACTGAACAAGACACACAAGCTGAAACGTCAAGACTGGGCCAAGAAATATCTCAAGACTGATTTTTCTAAGGTTTTATGGACTGATGAAATGAGAGTGAGTCTTGATGGGTCAGATGGATGGGCCCGTGGCTGGATTGGTAAAGGGCAGAGAGCTCCAGTCCGACTCAGACGCCAGCAAGGTGGAGTACTGGTTTGGGCTGGTATCATCAAAGATGAGCTTGTGGGGCCTTTTCGGGTTGAGGATGGAGTCAAGCTCAACTCCCAGTCCTACTGCCAGTTTCTGGAAGACACCTTCTTCAAGCAGTGGTACAGGAAGAAGTCTGCATCCTTCAAGAAAAACATGATTTTCATGCAGGACAATGCTCCATCACACGCGTCCAAGTACTCCACAGCGTGGCTGGCAAGAAAGGGTATAAAAGAAGAAAATCTAATGACATGGCCTCCTTGTTCACCTGATCTGAACCCCATTGAGAACCTGTGGTCCATCATCAAATGTGAGATTTACAAGGAGGGAAAACAGTACACCTCTCTGAACAGTGTCTGGAAGGCTGTGGTTGCTTCTGCACGCAATGTTGATGGTAAACAGATCAAAACACTGACAGAATCCATGGATGGCAGGCTTTTGAGTGTCCTTGCAAAGAAAGGTGGCTATATTGGTCACTGATTTGTTTTTGTTTTGTTTTTGAATGTCAGAAATGTATATTTGTGAATGTTGAGATGTTATATTGGTTTCACTGGTAAAAATAAATAATTGAAATGGGTATATATTTGTTTTTTGTTAAGTTGCCTAATAATTATGCACAGTAATAGTCACCTGCACACACAGATATCCCCCTAAAATAGCTAAAACTAAAAACAAACTAAAAACTACTTCCAAAAATATTCAGCTTTGATATTAATGAGTTTTTTAGGTTCGTTGAGAACATGGTTGTTGTTCAATAATAAAATTAATCCTCAAAAATACAACTTGCCTAATAATTCTGCACTCCCTGTATACCCGAAACAATAAGACTGAAAATTCTAAAGTTAGTCCATTATTCTAAGATTGTGGGTCACATACTGTAGGAGTGCAGAAGACACAGGAATTTTTATCCTGTTTCTTTTGGTGGCCCAATTATCAACAAGATACGTTATAGGGTAATTACGTTATAGGAGGGGAAGATAGTGCAGATAGAGACCGGGGGCAAGGTAATAAGAATGGGGGAGGAATGGAAGGAGGGACTAGAACAATTCAGAAGGAAAGGTGTAGGGTAAAAAATATACATAAACCTCTCAAATGTATGTATACTAATGCCAGAAGCCTGACTAATAAAACTGGTGAACTGGAATTAGTGATGTGTGAGGAGGACTATGACATAGTGGGAATAACTGAGACATGGCTGGATGATAGCTATGACTGGGCAGTTAATGTACAAGGTTACAGTCTGTTTAGAAAGGATCGTCAAAACCGGAGAGGGGGAGGGGTCTGCCTTTATATAAAGTCCTGTCTAAAGCCCACAGTCCGAGAAGATATAAGTGAGGGACATGAACATGTGGAGTCACTATGGGTAGAGATACATGGAGCTAAAAACAACAATAAATTACTAATAGGAGTTTACTATAAACCACCTAATATACCAGAGTCCACAGAAAATCTACTACTAAACGAGATAGACGAGGCGGCAAATCATAATGAGGTGGTTATTATGGGGGACTTCAACTACCCAGATATAGACTGGGAAACTGAAACTTGTATATCTCATAAGGGAAACAGGTTCGTGGCTATAACCAAAGACAATTACCTCTCCCAACTGGTTCAGGACCCGACTAGAGGGACGGCCATACTGGACTTAGTATTAACCAATAGACCTGACAGAACAACAGACGTGCAGGTCGGGGGACACCTGGGAAATAGTGACCATAAAGTAATAACCTTCCAATTATCATTCAAAAGAGCGTTTCTACAGGGAGGAACAAAAATACCAAACTTCAAAAAAGCTAAATTTAGCCAACTAAGAGAGGCCATAGGCCAAACTAACTGGGACAAAGTCCTCACAAATACAGACACAAAATGGGATATCTTTAAAAACATCCTAAAAACTCATTGTCAGAGGTACATACCGTATGGTAATAAAAGGTTAAGGAACAAAAAGAAACCAATGTGGATAAATAGAACTGTAAAGAAAGCAATAAATGACAAAAAGAAAGCATATAAAACACTAAAACAGGAGGGTTGCACGGAAGCACTGAAAAACTATAAGGAAAAAAATAGAACATGTAAAAAACAAATAAAAGCGGCCAAACTAGAGACCGAGAGATTAATTGCCAAAGAGAGTAAAACCAACCCTAAAATGTTCTTCAATTATATAAATGTTAAAAAGTATAAAGCTGAAGGTGTTGGCCCTTTAAAGAGTAATGAGGGGGGAGTCGCAGAGAGCGACGAGGAGAAAGCAAAGCTGTTAAATATTTTTTTCTCCAATGTATTCACTGAGGAAAATAAATTGTCAGATGACATGCAGAATGCAAAAATAAATTCCCCATTAAAAGTGTCCTGTCTGACCCAGGAAGAAGTACATCAGCGGCTTAAAAAGATTAAAATAGACAAATCGCCAGGACCGGATGGCATACACCCCCGTATCCTAAAGGAATTAAGTAATGTCATAGCCAGACCCTTATTTCTGATATTTGCAGACTCTATACTGACAGGGAATGTCCCACAGGATTGGCGCGTGGCATATGTGGTGCCAATATTCAAAAAGGGGCCAAAAACAGAGCCTGGAAACTATAGGCCGGTAAGTTTAACATCTGTTGTGGGTAAACTGTTTGAAGGTTTTCTGAGAGATGCTATATTAGAGCATCTCAACGGAAATAAGCAAATAACGCCATATCAGCATGGCTTCGTGAGGGATCGGTCATGCCAAACTAATTTAATCAGTTTCTATGAGGAGGTAAGTTCTAGACTTGACAGCGGCGAATCAATGGATGTCGTATATCTGGACTTCTCCAAAGCATTTGACACTTTACCGCATAAAAGGTTAGTATATAAAATGAGAATGCTCGGACTGGGAGAAAACATCTGTATGTGGGTAAGTAACTGGCTGAGTGATCGAAAACAGAGGGTGGTTATTAACGGTACACATTCAGATTGGGTCACTGTCACTAGTGGGGTACCTCAGGGGTCAGTATTGGGCCCTATTCTCTTCAATATATTTATTAATGATCTTGTAGAAGGCTTGCATAGTAAAGTATCAATTTTCGCAGATGACACTAAACTGTGTAAAGTAATTTACACTGAAGAGGACAGTATACTACTACAGAGGGATCTGGATAGATTGGAGGCTTGGGCAGATAAGTGGCAGATGAGGTTTAACACTGATAAATGTAAGGTTATGCACATGGGAAGGAAAAATGCAAGTCACCCGTACATACTAAATGGTAAAACACTCGGTAACACTGACATGGAAAAGGATCTAGGAATTTTAATAAACAGCAAACTAAACAGCAAAAACCAGTGTCAGGCAGCTGCTGCCAAGGCCAACAAGATAATGGGTTGCATCAAAAGGGGCATAGATTCCCGTGATATGAACATAGTCCTACCACTTTACAAATCGCTAGTCAGACCACACATGGAGTACTGTGTACAGTTCTGGGCTCCTGTAAACAAGGCAGACATAGCAGAGCTAGAGAGGGTTCAGAGGAGGGCAACTAAAGTAATAACTGGAATGGGGCAACTACAGTACCCTGAAAGATTATCAAAATTAGGGTTATTCACTTTAGAAAAAAGACGACTGAGGGGAGATCTAATTAATATGTATAAATATATCAGGGGTCAGTACAGAGATCTATCCCATCAGCTATTTATCCCCAGGACTGTGACTGTGACGAGGGGACATCCTCTGCGTCTGGAGGAAAGAAGGTTTGTACACAAACATAGAAGAGGATTCTTTACGGTAAGAGCAGTGAGACTATGGAACTCTCTGCCTGAGGAGGTGGTGATGGTGAGTGCAATAAAGGAATTCAAGAGGGGCCTGGATGTGTTTCTAGAGCTTAATAATATTACAGGCTATGGCTACTAGAGAGGGGTCGTTGATCCAGGGAGTTATTCTGATTGGAGTCGGGAAGAAATTTTTTATTCCCCTAAAGTGGAGAAAATTGGCTTCTACCTCACAGGGTTTTTTGCCTTCCTCTGGATCAACTTGCAGGATAACAGGCCGAACTGGATGGACAAATGTCTTTTTTCGGCCTTATGTACTATGATACTATGTAAGATGTAAAGAAATATGTCATGTCATGTGACATATGTGCTAGATTCAAGACTCCACGTTCTTCACCCATGGGTTTGTTACAGCCTTTGTCGGTCCCCTCTCGTCCCTGGCGTTCTATTTCCATGGACTTTATTGTAGATATACCTAGCCCTAAGGGAAAAAATACAATTCTGGTAGTAGTTGACCGGCTCACCAAGGCTGCACATTTTATTCCATGTACCAGCCTACCTTCTGCCAAAGACACTGCTGACGTTGTAGTTCAGAATGTGTTTCGTTTTCATGGAGTTCCTGATGAAGTTATCTCGGATTGCGGGGTGCAGTTTACATCAAAATTTTGGCGCAGTTTTTGCACAGCACTTGATATTAATTTATCAACCGCCTTTCACCCACAATTTAATGGACAAACTGAACGCACAAATCAGACTCTGGAACAGTATCTTCGATGCTATATCTGTCATTTACAAGATGATTGGGTCGATCTGTTCCCGTGGCTGAGTTCTCTTACAATAACTCCCAAAATGCCTTCACCAAGCAAACTCCTTTCTTTGCAAATTTGGGGTATCATCCAAATATTCTTCCCAAATTCCCTGCTGTTTCACCTATTCCAGCAGTCGCGGAAAGTATCTCTACATTACAGCAAAATTTAGAACTACTAAAAGGAACATTAGAGAGGGCTCAAGAAAATTACAAGAAGGCGGCAGATAAATTTTGTAGACCAGCACCAATCTTTAAAGTGGGGGATAAAGTATGGCTTTCCACCAGAAATTTGAGACTTAAGGTTCCTTCACTAAAACTAGGACGGAAGTTTGTTGGGTCTTATAAGATTATCGGGATTATCCAGTAGCTGTTCGGCTCAAGCTCCCATGAAGATTCATCCTGTTTTTCATGTGTCTCTATTAAAGCCTGCTGTGCCCAACACTTTTCCGGAACGTGTCCCTCCTCCTCCCAATGCGGTGGAGATAGATGGGCAAGAACAGTTTGTTGCAGAGAAAATCTTGGACTCTAGAATTGTCAGGAATAGTGTTGAGCGAACAGTTCGAGCATAGTTCGGGTCCGTACCGAATTTTGGGGTGTTCGTGACACGGACCCGAACCCGAACTTTTTCGTAAAAGTTCGGGTTCGGGTTCGTCGTTCGGCATGTATTTTGGCGCATTTTGAAAGGCTGCAAAGCAGCCAATCAACATGCATCATACTACTTGCCCTAAGATGCCATCGCAGCCATGCCTACTATTGGCAAGGCTGTGATTGGCCAAGTGCAGCATGTGACTCAGCCTCTTTATAAGCTTGTGCGCACGTCGGGACGTGCTCACTCCCGATGTGAATAGAACAGGGATAGACGCAGCTGATGCTAGGGCGAGAATAGGCAGGGATAATTGAATAACTGGAAGCAAATTTCTCTCCTCCACCTGTGATTCATCTGAACAACTGCAGCTGAGCTGCTTTTTTGATAGGGATTGGCTATTTTTAGAGTGGCCAGAGTGATTTTTCCATCCACATGTACCTGGGCTGACCGCCGGCCGCCATTTTGCGACTTGTAGTGCTGCAGCAGAAGCTGCCACAGTGTGCATTCCAAAGCTCCAAACAAGTCAGACATCTACACCTGGGATTCAGACCAATAGCGATTTAGCAGCACAGTCCAAGGCTATTTTTTTTAAAGGTTGTGCAGACCATTTTGTGGCACATGTTACTGGGCTGATAGGCGGCGGCCATCTTGGGACTAGTGCTGCAGCACAATCTCTCCCAACGTCCATTAATCACTTGTAATAGTGGTCTGTGCCATAGAAATCCTACATCAGGGACTTGGGTGTGCTTGTGTCACCCCTACTAATACCAGTCCACCTGTAATCCATACAGTGAAAAGCCATAAAGTATTCCAGTGAGGGAATTTTTTTTTTTATTTAAAAAAGGCCAAGTTAGTTTATCTGGCGTTCAATATACTAGATACAGTTAGGCCTGCGTTTCATACATCTGGAATTAGCAAACTAATGTGCTGGGGTTGGGAAAACATATATGTACCCATACTAGAATCTGTCAAAGAAAGCGGTACTCACATATAACAGTCATTCCATCTGTAATCCATACAGTCAAAAGACTGAAAGTATTCCAGTGAGGGAATTTTTTTTATTTAAAAAAGGCCAAGTTAGTTTATCTGGCGTTCAATATACTAGATACAGTTAGGCCTGCGTTTCATACATCTGGAATTAGCAAACTAATGTGCTGGGGTTGGGAAAACATATATGTACCCATACTAGAATCTGTCAAAGAAAGCGGTACTCACATATAACAGTCATTCCATCTGTAATCCATACAGTCAAAAGACTGAAAGTATTCCAGTGAGGGAATTTTTTTTTATTTAAAAAAGGCCAAGTTAGTTTATCTGGCGTTCAATATACTAGATACAGTTAGGCCTGCGTTTCATACATCTGGAATTAGCAAACTAATGTGCTGGGGTTGGGAAAACATATATGTACCCATACTAGAATCTGTCAAAGAAAGCGGTACTCACATATAACAGTCATTCCATCTGTAATCCATACAGTCAAAAGACTGAAAGTATTCCAGTGAGGGAATTTTTTTTATTTAAAAAAGGCCAAGTTAGTTTATCTGGCGTTCAATATACTAGATACAGTTAGGCCTGCGTTTCATACATCTGGAATTAGCAAACTAATGTGCTGGGGTTGGGAAAACATATATGTACCCATACTAGAATCTGTCAAAGAAAGCGGTACTCACATATAACAGTCATTCCATCTGTAATCCATACAGTTAAAAGACTGAAAGTATTCCAGTGAGGGAATTTTTATTTTATTTAAAAAAGGCCAAGTTAGTTTATCTGGCGTTCAATATACTAGATACAGTTAGGCCTGCGTTTCATACATCTGGAATTAGCAAACTAATGTGCTGGGGTTGGGAAAACATATATGTACCCATACTAGAATCTGTCAAAGAAAGCGGTACTCACATATAACAGTCATTCCATCTGTAATCCATACAGTCAAAAGACTGAAAGTATTCCAGTGAGGGGATTTTGCTTATAAAAAATAATATATTTCATTGTGGTGCGAGTTGAATCGCAACAATGAAGAAAAATACTATTAAGGGACGAGGACGCGGTCGTGGTGGTGTCCGTGGAGCCTCTGTTGCTGGTAGAGGACGTGGCCGTTCGGCCCCAGGCGCACACAGTAGGGAACGAACTCCCTCAACTAGCCGGCAGAATGTACCGCAATATCTCGTGGGGCCCAATGACGCTCTTAGGATGGTAAGGCCTGAGCAGGTACAGGCATTAATCGATTGGGTGGCCGACAGTGCTTCCAGCACGTTCACCACATGGTCTTCCACCCAGTCTTCTGCGGAAAGCGCACAGGTGGCACCTGAAAACCAAGCCCATCAGTCTGTCACATCACCCCCAAGCATATCAGGGAAACGGTCTGAGCCACAAGTTATGCAGCAGTCTCTTCTTCTGTTTGAAGACTCTGCTTCCAGGGTTTCCCAGGGGCGTCCACCTAGCCCTTCCCCAGTGGAGGAAGACATACCATGCACTGACGCACAACCACTTATGTCTCCAGATGAAGAGGACATGGGAATACCACCACAGCAGAGTCACCGACTCTCTGATGATGACGAAACACAGGTGCCCACTGCCGCGTCTTTTTGCAGTGTGCAGACTGAACAGGAGGAGGTCAGGGAGGGAGACTGGGTGGAAGACGATGCAGAGGACGATGAGGTCTTAGACCCCACATGGACTGAAGGTCGTGGCGATGACTTTCACAGTTCAGAGGAAGAGGTAGTGGTGAGACCGAGACAACAGCGAAGCCAAAGAGGGAGCAGGGGGCCAAAGCAGACGAGCCGCCGCCCCCAGAGTTCGCCTGCTACTGGACATCGCCAACAGGGACCCAGCCCCACAAAGGCAGCTTCAAAGAGTTCCCTGGCATGGCACTTCTTTAAACAATGTCCTACCGACAAGACCCGAGTGACTTGCACGCTCTGCCATCAGAGCCTGAGGCGAGGCATTAACGTTCTAAACCTCAGCACAACCTGCATGACCAGGCATCTACATGCAAAGCATGAACTGCAGTGGGGTACACACCTTAAAAACCAGGCACTCGCTGAGGCTCCCCCTGCTCCCTCTACCGCTGCTGCCTCGGCTTCCGCCTCGAGAGGAATGTTGCCACCTGCCGAGCAGCAAACAGAGGATGTGCCACCGACACCACCACCACCGCCACCGTCAACTAGCGTCTCCACTATATCACACAGCAGCGTTCAGCTCTCAATATCTCAAACCTTAGAGAGGAAGCGCAAATTCCCCCCGAGTCACCCTCGAGCCCTTGGCCTGAACGCCAGCATTTCTAAACTGCTGGCCTTTGAAATGCTGTCATTCCGGCTGGTGGACACAGACAGCTTCAAACAGCTGATGGCCATGGCTGTCCCGCAGTATGTGGTTCCCAGCCGCCACTACTTCTCCAAGACAGCCGTGCCTTCCCTGCACATGCAAGTGTCCGATAAAATCAAGTGTGCGCTGCGCAACGCCATTTGTGGCAAGGTCCACCTAACCACAGATACGTGGACCAGTAAGCACGGCCAGGGACGCTATATCTCACTAACTGCACACTGGATGAATGTAGTGGCGGCTGGGCCCCCGGCGGACAGTTCCTTGGCGCACGTCCTTCCGCCCCCTAGGATCGCAGGGCATCATTCTCTGCCTCCTGTAGCCTCCTCCTCCTACTCGGCTTCCTCCTCCACTGCTTCCACCAGCTCATCCGGTCAGCCACACACCTTCACCACCAACTTCAGCACAGCCCGGGGTAAATGTCAGCAGGCCATTCTGAAACTCATATGTTTGGGGGACAGGCCCCACACCGCACAGGAGTTGTGGCGGGGTATTGAACAACAGACCGACGAGTGGTTTCTGCCGGTGGGCCTCAAGCCAGGCCTGGTGCTATGCAATAATGGGCGAAATCTCGTGGCAGCTCTGGGACTAGCCGGTTTGACGCACATCCCTTGCCTGGCGCATGTGCTGAACTTGGTGGTGCAGAGGTTCATTCACCACTACCCCAACATGTCAGAGCTGCTGCATAAAGTGCGGGCCGTCTGTGCGCGCTTCCGCCGTTCACATCCTGCCGCTGCTCGCCTGTCTGCGCTACAGCGGAACTTCGGCCTTCCCGCTCACCGCCTCATATGCGACGTGCCCACCCGGTGGAACTCCACCTTGCACATGCTGGAGAGACTGTGCGAGCAGCAGCAGGCCATAGTGGAGTTTCAGCTGCAGCACGCTCGCGTCAGTCGTACTGCCGAACAGCACCACTTCACCACCAATGATTGGGCCTCCATGCGAGACCTGTGTGCCCTGCTGCGCTGTTTCGAGTACTCCACCAACATGGCCAGTGGCGATGACACTGTTATCAGCGTTACAATACCACTTCTATGTCTCCTTGAGAAAACACTTAGGGCAATGATGTTAGAGGAGGTGGCCCAGGTGGAGGAGGAGGAGGAGGATGAGGGCTCGTTTCTAACACTTTCGGGCCAGTCTGTTCGAAGTGGCTCAGAGGGAGGTTTGTTTAAGCAGCAGAGGACAGGTTCACAAGTCGCCAGCCAAGGCACTGTACTGGAGGACGAGGAGGAGGAGGAGGTGGAGGGGGACGAGGATGACGCAAGTTCACAGCGGGGTGGCAGCCCAGGCCCATCACTGGTGCGTGGCTGGGGGGATACGGTGGACGATGACGATACGCCTCCCACAGAGGACAGCTTGTCCTTACCCATGGGTAGCCTGGCCCACATGAGCGAATATATGCTCCAATGCCTGCGCAACGACAGCAGAGTTGCCCACGTTTTAACGTGTGCAGACTACTGGGTGGCCACCCTGCTGGATCCCCGGTATAAAGACAATGTGCCCACTTTAATTCCTGAACTGGAGCGCGACCGTAAGATGCGCGAGTACAAGCGCACGCTGATAGAGGCGCTCTTGAGAGCATTCCCACATGTCACAGGGGAACAGGTGGAAGGTGAAGGCAGAGGAGTGGCAAGAGGTCGCCAACGCAGCTGTGTCACGGCCAGCTCATCTGAGGGCAGGGTTAGCATGGCAGAAATGTGGAAAAGTTTTGTCTCCACGCCACAGCTATCTGCACCGACACCTGATACGGAACGTGTTAGCAGGAGGCAGCATTTCACTAACATGGTTGAACAGTATGTCTGCACACCCCTCCACATCCTGACGGATGGTTCGGCCCCATTCAACTACTGGGTTTCGAAATTGTCCACGTGGCCAGAGTTAGCATGTTATGCCTTGGAGGTGCTTTCCTGCCCGGCGGCCAGCGTTTTATCTGAACGCGTATTCAGCACGGCAGGGGGCGTCATTACTGACAAGCGCAGCCGCCTGTCCACAGCCAACGTGGACAAGCTGACCTTCATAAAGATGACCAGGCATGGATCCCACAGGACCTGTCCCTCCCTTGTGCAGAGTAGTCCTTATTAACTGCCTAAAACATGTCTTGTTGTGCTACGGGCCACTTCTTTATTTGATACAAATTTTATGAAACCCACAGTTGAATGAAACTCTTCTCTGTCTGGGCGCCGGGGCCTAACCAGATGAAAGTGGCCGGTTAAACTAACGGGTGACATGAAGCCATAACCTCTGCCATGCTACCTCTGTCTTCTGTCTGGGTGCTGAGGCCTAAGTCAAATAAAGCGGTCTTCTGCTGTGCTGGGGGATATGAAGCTAATCTCTGACCTCTCTCCTCTGTCTGGGTCCAAAGGCCTAAATCACTGAAAGAGGCCTTCTCCTGTGGTGTGTGATATGATGCCAGAATATGTGCTGTGGGGCCTCTCTCCTCTTCCTGGGTGCAGGGGTCAAATAAACTAAATTGTGGCCTACTCCTGTGGTGGTTGATATGATGCCTGATTCTCTGATGTGGAACCTCTCTCCTCTGTTTGGGTGAAGGGGTCAAAGTAACTAAATGGTGGCTTCTCCTGTGGTGGCTGATATGATGCCAGAATATGTGCTGTGGTGCCTCTCTCCTCTTCCTGGGTGCAGGGGTCAAAGTAACTAAATGGTGGCTTCTCCTGTGGTGGCTGATATGATGCCAGAATATGTGCTGTGGGGCCTCTCTCCTCTTCCTGGGTGCAGGGGTCAAAGTAACTCAATGGTGGCTTCTCCTGTGGTGGCTGATATGATGCCAGAATATGTGCTGTGGTGCCTCTCTCCTCTGTCTGGGTCCAAAGGCCTAAATCACTGAAAGAGGCCTTCTCCTGTGGTGTGTGATATGATGCCTGAATATGTGCTGTGGTGCCTCTCTCCTCTTCCTGGGTGCGGGGGTCAAAGTAACTCAATGGTGGCTTCTCCTGTGGTGGCTGATATGATGCCAGAATATGTGCTGTGGTGCCTCTCTCCTCTTCCTGGGTGCGGGGGTCAAAGTAACTCAATGGTGGCTTCTCCTGTGGTGGCTGATATGATGCCAGAATATGTGCTGTGGGGCCTCTCTCCTCTTCCTGGGTGCAGGGGTCAAAGTAACTCAATGGTGGCTTCTCCTGTGGTGGTTAGTATGATGCCAGAATATGTGCTGTGGGGCCTCTCTCCTCTTCCTGGGTGCAGGGGTCAAAGTAACTCAATGGTGGCTTCTCCTGTGGTGGCTGATATGATGCCAGAATATGTGCTGTGGTGCCTCTCTCCTCTTCCTGGGTGCGGGGGTCAAAGTAACTCAATGGTGGCTTCTCCTGTGGTGGCTGATATGATGCCAGAATATGTGCTGTGGTGCCTCTCTCCTCTTCCTGGGTGCAGGGGTCAAAGTAACTAAATGGTGGCTTCTCCTGTGGTGGTTGATATGATGCCTGATTCTCTGCTGTGAAACCTCTCTCCTCCATCTGGGTGTAGGGGTCAAAGTCTTTCAAAGTCGCCTTCTCCTGTGCTGATTGATATGAAGCTGATGGTTGTGCCATCTGACATGGTTGCCGGGGTCCCATTAAATTGGGGCCTACTCCTGTGGTGGGTGATCTAAATGCCTGATTCTCTGCTTTGAAACCTCTCTCCTCCGTCCGGGTGTAGGGGTCAAAGTCTGTCAAAGTCGCCTTCTCCTGTGCTGATTGATATAAAGCTTATGCTTGTGCCATCTGACATGGTTGCCGGGGTCTGATTCAATGGTGGCCTACTCCTGTGGTGGGTGATCTAAATGCCTGATTCTCTGCTGTGTAACCTCTCTCCTCCGTCTGGGTGTAGGGGTCAAAGTAACTAAATGGTGGCCTACTCCTGTGGTGGGTGATATGATGCCTGGTTCTCTGCTGTGGGACCTCTCTCCTTTGTCTGGGTGCTGTGGTCAAAATAATAGTAAGTGACCTTCTCCATTGGTGGGTGACTTGAAGCCTGATTCTGTGCTATGGGACCTCACTCCAATTAATATTGTTTAATTTTTATTTATTTTATGTTAACTCATCATTTCCCTATCTACATTTGTTTGCAGGGGATTTAACTACATTTTGCTGCCTTTTGCAGCCCTCTAGCCCTTTCCGGGTGTGTTTTACAGCCTTTTTAGTGCCCAAAAGTTCGGGTCCCCATTGACTTCTATGGGGTTCGGGTTCGGGATGAAGTTCGGGTCGAGTTCGGATCCCGAACCCGAACATTTTTCGAAAGTTCGGCCGAACTCGTCGAACCCGAACATCCAGGTGTTCGCTCAACTCTAGTCAGGAACCACCTACAATACCTCATTAAGTGGCAGGGTTATGGGTCTGAAGAGAATTCTTGGGAACCGATGAGTAACATTAATGCTCCCTGACTGATCAAACAGTTTAATCAAAGACATCCTGGGAGACCGAGTCAGGTCTCGTCCAGAGGCCGCTTGTCACGAGAGGCAGGCGGCGGGCTTCTGTTCCCCTTCTAAAAAACCTCCCCCACCAGTGGTGGTTGAAGGTCAGGAGGAATTTGTCATCTCTAGAATCATGGATGTTAGAAAAGTTAGAAACTCCTTTCAATACCTGGTCCACTGGAAAGGTTTTGGACCTGAGGAGAGGTCCTGGGTACCTGTGTCCAGGATGCATGCTTCCAGCTTAATTGCTAAGTTTCACCGGGAACATCCTGAGAAGCCTTGTCTGCGATTGTTGGGTCCAGAGGCCCCTCGTGGAAGTGGGGGTACTGTCACGAGAGGCAGGCGGTGGGCTTCTGTTCCCCTGCGCTCTCGATCCTCCCCGATCTCTTTGCAGCCTGGACGCTCGCTGCATCCGGCTGCGCCTCCTGGCTCCCGGCGTCTCCGTTGCCATGGTGACGGGGGGTGCGATACGTCCGGCCGCACTCCTCCTGCAGGAGCAGTTGGCGTTCCTCGTCGCCATGGGAACCGGCAGGGGCTGAGCGCCTAGCTGGGCACTCGGCACTCGGCTACAGTCAGGGAGGATGAGTCATGTGACGCTGGCCACGTCACATGATCCCTCTCCTCCATTATTTAAACAGGCAAACTGCTGGCCATAGGTTTCCTGTGATTTCGTCTCTTGGGCTGTGTGTACTAATATTATTATTATTATCATCCTACTTGACCTCTGGTATTGACCTTGTTCGTTTCCTGACCTCGCTTTTGCCCGCTCCCTTGGTACTTTCGCTATCTCTCGGATTTGACCTCGGCTCGTTCTCGGATATTGTCTCCTGCCTCTTCCCTTGTATTGACGTGAACTCCCGGAGCGACCTCTGCTAGTTGACCCGCCATTGCCTTTCCCATCACTGGGTACATTTGTCTTGTCTACCTCCCTGTCTATCCGTTTGCCTAGTTTCGTGTACTGCCTTCTGCCTTGGCTGTCTGTTCCTCTCTGTCTCTGTTCGCTCTACTCTGCACTTACGTAGGTCAGGGACCGTTGAGGGTGGCAATTAAGGGGGTGCACTTCCTCTTTATCTTCAGTACCCGTGATACCGCTGTTGAGGTGGGAGTAATGTCAGGAATCTTCCTGCTATGTCTGTTTAGTTCAGACTGTCTTGCCCTTAAGTTTTACCTCAGTTAAGATGGTGGCTTGTGTCTCAGCTGGGTGACATCTTACTTCCTGTTTCATATATAAACCTCTCAAGCCTGTTACTCATTGCTTGAGTATTGTGCTCGTGCTTCTGCAGTCCTCTCGTCTGGAACTTTCTCTCTGGTTTGTTCCTACTCCTTGCGGTTTACCCTGCAACTTCTGGACACCTGCTGACCACTCGCTGGTTTTCCTCCTGACTTCTCGTCTGGATCCTTGCCTTCATTTGCATTCCTGCTACCTCCTGTTCAAGACTCCAGTGCTTCCTGTGTTTAGGCCTTGTCCCTGCCATTGGTAGGTGGGAGCATTGTATGGCAGCGTCAGGTGGGCGCTGTGTATGGCAGCATCAGGTGGGCGCTGTGTATGGAAACAGTGGTCTAATGTTTACTGTATGATGTTGGATAAATGTAAAATTGTCTACATTTATATCTGCATGGGAGACTAACAATGGTTTCCCTGCAGAAATATCAGGCTCATTACATTATGTGGGCCTATGCATTATATATGTGAATTACCCCAAAATTCGTACTCCTCCTCGGCTAAAAATACTCCTCAAAATTGTTAAGAGGAGTATTTATACTCTTCTTGCAAACATTGTAGTGTGACCTGTAGTGCGGGGCAGAGTGTTAGGCTACTTTCACACTATCGTTTCTATTTTCGGGTATTGATATCCATCATAGGGTAACAATACCAGCAAAAAACGCTTCCGTTTTGTCCCCATTCATTGTCAATTCACTGAACAGAATTGAATGCTCTAAAATGCATTCCATTCCATTCTCATACCGGAGAGCAAACCGCAGTTTGCTTTCCATCCTGGGATGCGTCCTGGGATCTGACACAATAGAAAACTGATCCGCCCCGCATTGACTTTCAATGGAGTTCATGACGGATCCGTCTTGGGTATGTTACAGATAACACAACCGGATCCGTTCATAACAGATGCAGACGGTTGTATTACCAGTAACCAAAGCGTTTTTAGTGAACCCTGACGGATCCAGTAAAAACGCAAGTGTGAAAGTAGCCTTAGCTGTAACATACTTTAGGAACTGCTGCATGGAGAGGATAACCATTGGACTGCTGCTCTGCTGTGGCAGTAGCCCGATGCTTGAATGGTAAACTGAGGGAGCTCCCTCCTCCATCGGGCCGCTGCACTGCTGTGGCAGCGCCCCGATGGTTACTGTGGCAACCGGGCGCCTTCACAGACATCCGGATTGCCATGGTATAGCTGAGCTTGATGAGGCTTACTGTGAATGACAATACACTGCAGTACACTATACAGTGTATTTCAGTGTATTGTACAGACATCCAACCCACTGGATCTTCAAGAACCAAGTGGGTCTGAGTCAAAAAAGTGTAAAACAAAGTGAAAAAAGTAAAAAAAAAAGTTAAAAAAAATCTAACTTCTTCCTAGATCCGCACATATAATTGGTTAAAAATGTAAAAAATGTAAAACACTAAACATGTTTGGTATCGCCACATCCGTAACGACCTTCTCTATAAAAGGTTCACATACTTTTATTGCACGGTAAACGCCATTAAAAAAATAAGAAAAACTATGATGGAGTTGCAATTTTGCCCACTGCGCTTCCCACAAAATGGTATAAAAAATGAACAAAAGAGTCATATGTACCCCAAAATAGTACCAAACAAATAGTCATCTCATCCCACATAAAAAAGCCCCTACCTAAGACAATCATCCCAAAAATTTAAAGATATGGCTTTCAGAAAATGGAAACACCAAAACATGATTTTGTTTGTAAAACAAATGCTCTTATTTAGTGTTGAGCGAACTTCTGTTTTAAGTTCGGCGTCTAAAGTTCAGCTTCCGGTTAGCGGAGAATCCCGATATGGATTCCGAATTCCGTTGTGGTGTGGTCCGTGGTAGCGGAATCAATAATCGGCCATTATTGATTCCGCTACCACGGACCACAACGGAATTCGGAATCCATATCGGGATTCTTTGCTAACCGGAAGCCGAACTTTAGACGCCGAACTTAAAACAGAAGTTCGCTCAACACTACTCTTATTGTGTAAAACCAAAATATATGTAAAAAAACTGACATATTAGATATTGCCGCGTCTGTAACAACCTGCTCTATAAAAATATCACATGCGCCAACCCGTCTGGTGAAGTCTGTAAAAAAAAAAAAATTAAACCCTGCCAAAAAACTAATAACACAAAAAATGTAATACCAAGCAAACAAAAAGTCATATGTGCCCCAAAATGGTGCCAATCAAACCGTCATCTCATCCCACAAAAAATGAGCCCCTACTTAACCGTCTCCGGACCGCCTAACACAGGATCGCGTTCCGGAGGCGGCAGCTCTGCGCACAGTCACGCATATATGCGTCATCTTGCGAGACGTGAGATTTCCTGTGAACGCGCGCACACACCCCTGATCACCCCATATAGACTCCCTGATCACCCCCTATCATTGATCACCCCCCTGTCATTGATCACCCCCTTGTAAGGCTCCATTCAGACGTCCGTATGTTTTTTACGGATCCACGGATACATGGATCGGATCCGTAAAACACATACGGACGTCTGAATGGAGCCTCACAGGGGGGTGATCAATGACAGGGGGGGTGATCACCCCATATAGACTCCCTGATCACCCCCCTGTCATTGATCACCCCCCTGTAAGGCTCCATTCAGACGTCCGTATGTTTTTTATGGATCCACGGATACATGGATCGGATCCGCAAAACACATACAGACGTCTGAATGGAGCCTTACAGGGGGGTGATCACCCCATATAGACTCCCTGATCACCCCCCTGTCATTGATCACCCCCCTGTCATTGATCACCCCCCTGTAAGGCTCCATTCAGACGTCCGTATGTTTTTTACAGATCCATGGATCGGATCCGCAAAACACATACGGACGTCTGAATGGAGCCTTACAGGGGGGTGATCAATGACAGGGGGGTGATCACCCCATATAGACTCCCTGATCACCCCCCTGTCATTGATCACCCCCCTGTAAGGCTCCATTCAGACGTCCGTATGTTTTTTACAGATCCACGGATACATGGATCGGATCCGCAAAACACATACGGACATCTGAATGGAGCCTTACAGGGGGGTGATCAATGACAGGGGGGTGATCACCCCATATAGACTCCCTGATCACCCCCCTGTCATTGATCACCCCCCTGTAAGGCTCCATTCAGACGTCCGTATGTTTTTTACAGATCCACGGATACATGGATCGGATCCGCAAAACACATACGGACGTCTGAATGGAGCCTTACAGGGGGGTGATCAATGACAGGGGGGTGATCACCCCATATAGACTCCCTGATCACCCCCCTGTCATTGATCACCCCCCTGTAAGGCTCCATTCAGACATTTTTTTGGCCCAAGTTAGCGGAAATTGTTTTTTTGTTTTTTTTCTTGCAAAGTCTCATATTCCACTAACTTGTGACATGAACTCACCATACCCCTCACGGAATCCAAATGCGTAATTTTTTTTTGACATTTATATTCCAGACTTCTTCTCACGCTTTAGGGCCCCTAAAATGCCAGGGCAGTATAAATACCCCACATGTGACCCCATTTCGGAAAGAAGACACCCCAAGGTATTCCGTGAGGGGCATATTGAGTCCATGAAAGATCGACATTTTTGTCCCACGTTAGCGGAAAGGGAGACTTTGTGAGAAAAAAAAAAACGATTTCCGCTAACTTGTGCCAAAAAAAAAAAAAATTCCATGAACTCGCCATGCCCCTCATTGAATACCTTGGGGTGTCTTCTTTCCAAAATGGGGTCACATGTGGGGTATTTATACTGCCCTGGCATTTTAGGGGCCCTAAAGCAGGAGAAGAAGTCTGGGATCCAAATGTCTAAAAATGCCCTCCTAAAAGGAATATGGGCCCCTTTGCGCATCTAGGCTGCAAAAAAGTGTCACACATGTGGTATCGTCGTACTCAGGAGAAGTTGGGGAATGTGTTTTGGGGTGTCATTTTACATATACCCATGCTGGGTGAGAGAAATATCTCGGTCAAATGCCAACTTTGTATAAAAAAATGGGAAAAGTTGTCTTTTGCCGAGATATTTATCTCACCCAGCATGGGTATATGTAAAATGACACCCCAAAACACATTGCCCAACTTCTCCTGAGTACGTCAATACCATATGTGTGACACTTTTTTGCAGCCTAGGTGGGCAAAGGGGCCCACATTCCAAAGAGCACCTTTAGGATTTCACAGGTCATTTTTTACACATTTTGATTTCAAACTACTTACCACACATTAGGGTCCCTAGAATGCCAGGGCAGTATAACTACCCCACAAGTGACCCCATTTTGGAAAGAAGACACCCCAAGGTATTCCGTGAGGGGCATAGCGAGTTCCTAGAATTTTTTATCACAAGTTAGCGGAAAATGATGATTTTTTTTTTTCTTACAAAGTCTCATTCCACTAACTTGTGACAAAAAATAAAAACTTCCATGAACTCACTATGCCCATCACGAAATACCTTGGGGTGTCTTCTTTCCAAAATGGGGTCACTTGTGTGGTAGTTATACTGCCCTGGCATTCTAGGGGCCCTAATGCGTGCGAAGTAGTTTGAAATCAAAATCTGTAAAAAATGGCCGGTGAAATTCAAAAGGTGCTCTTTGGAATGTGGGCCCCTTTGCCCACCTAGGCTGCAAAAAAGTGTCACACATGTGGTATTGCCGTACTCAGGAGAAGTTGGGCAATGTGTTTTGGGGTGTAATTTTACATATACCCATGCTGGGTGAGAGAAATATCTTGGCAAAAGACAACTTTGTATAAAAAAATGGGAAAAGTTGTCTTTTGCCAAGATATTTCTCTCACCCAGCATGGGTATATGTAAAATGACACCCCAAAACACATTGCCCAACTTCTCCTGAGTACGGCAATACCAGATGTGTGACACTTTTTTGTATATGTTCCCTAAAATGGTACCAATCAAACCTTCATCTCTTCCAGCAAAATATGAGACCCTACCTAAGACAATCGCCCACAAAAATAAAAAAAATATGGCTTTCAGAAAATGGAAACACAAAAACACGAAACAATAGCACCACATCAGGCCAAATATAAATATGGAGCTGCAGGCCAATGGATCCGTCAACAGGTTCGGGTTATGTAAGAATTCAGTTATGGATTTTGTTACCATAGGCCATAACTAAGGGTCCATTGACACGTCCGCATAATGGGTCCGCATCCGTTCTGTAATTTTGCGAAAGGGGTGCGGACCAATTCATTTTCAATGGGGCCGCAAAAGATGCGGACAGCACCATCATGTGCTGTCCGCATCCGCATTTCCATTCTGCGTCCCTGCCATCATTTAGAGTGCCTCTGATTAACCCCAAATAAAGTTCAGCTGCTCTAGTTGGTCTTTCCTGAAATTTTCTTAGTCGCATCCCACAGCAAAAGCCATGGTCCACAGAGAGCTTCCAAAGCATCAGAGGGATCTCATTGTTAAAAGGTATCAGTCAGGAGAAGGGTACAAAAGAATTTCCAAGGCATTAGATATACCATGGAACACAGTGAAGACAGTCATCATCAAGTGGAGAAAATATGGCACAACAGTGACAATACCAAGAACTGGACGTCCCTCCAAAATTGATGAAAAGACAAGAAGAAAACTGGTCTGGGAGGCTACCAAGAGGCCTACAGCAACATTAATGGAGCTGCAGGAATATCTGGCAAGTACTGGCTATGTGGTACATGTGACAACTATCTCCCATATTCTTCATATTCTTACGAAGGAAAACATCCAAGCCAGGCTACATTTTGCAAAAACACACCGGAAGTCTCCCAAAAGCATGTGGGAAAAGGTGTTATGGTCTGATGAAGCCAAGGTTGAACTTTTTGGCCATAATTCCAAAAGATATGTTTGGCGCAAAAACAATACTGCACATCACCAAAAGAACACCCTACCCACAGTGAAGAATGGTGGTGACAGCATCATGCTTTGGGGCTGTTTTTCTTATGTTGGAACTGGGGCCTTAGTTAAGCTAGAGGGAATTATGAACAGTTCCAAATACCAGTCAATATTGGCACAAAACCTTCAGGCTTCTGCTAGAAAGCTGAACATGAAGAGGAACTTCATCTTTCAGCATGACAACGACCCAAAGCATACATCCAAATCAACAAAGGAATAGCTTCACCAGAAGAAGATTAAAGTTTTGGAATGGCCCAGCCAGAGCCCAGACCTGAATCCGATTGAAAATCTGTGGGGTGATCTGAAGAGGGCTGTGCACAGGAGATGCCCTCGCAATCTGACAGATTTGGAGTGTTTTTGCAAAGAAGAGTCGCAAATCTTGCCAAGTCAAAATGTGCCATGCTGATAGACTCATACCCAAAAAGACTGAGTGCTGTAATAAAATCAAAAGGTGTTTCAACAAAGTATTAGTTTAAGGGTGTGCACGCATATTATTTTATTTTTATATTTTTTCTTCCCTCTACCTAAAGCATTTCAGTTTGTTTTTCAATTGAGTTGTTCAGTTTATAGGTCACATTAAGGCTACATTCACACGTCCGTATTTTTCTACATCCCGATTTTCGGTCAGTTTTTTGCGGATCCGTTGTTCCTGAAAATGTTTCCGTATGTCATCCGTTTTTTGCGGATCCGCAAAAAACGGAAACATGTGAAAACTCAAATCCGACAGTATATTCTAACACAGAGGCGTTCCCATGGTGATGGGGACGCTTCTAGTTAGAATATACTGAGAACGGTGTACATGACTGCCCCCTGCTGCCTGGCAGCACCCGATCTCTTACAGGGGGCTGTGATCCGCACAATTATTGTGCGAATCATAGCCCCCTGTGAGAGATCAGGTGCTGCCAGGCAGGAGGGGGCAGACCCCCTCCCTCCCCTGTATTAAATGTGACTAGTGCGGTCTCACCTCTCCCCCCCCCCCCCCATCATTGGTGGCAGTGCGGATTCCCAGTATTAATAAATGTGCCCAGTGCGGTCTCACCTCTCCCCCCCCCCATCATTGGTGGCAGTGCGGATTCCCAGTATTAATAAATGTGCCCAGTGCGGTCTCACCTCTTCCCCCCCCCCCATCATTGGTGGCAGTGGAGAGTACCGATCGGAGTCCCAGTTTAAATCGCTGGGGCTCCGATCGGTTACCATGGCAGCCAAGACGCTATTGCAGTCTTGGCTGCCATGGTTACTTAGCAATAAATACAAGCATTATACTTACCTGCGACTGCGAGCTGCGATGTCTGACCGGTCGGGAGCTCCTCCTACTTGTAAGTGAAAGGTCTGTGCGGCGCATTGCTTTTAGCACAGACCTGTCACTTACAAGTAGGAGGAGCTCCCGGCCGGACACACATCGCAGCTCGCAGTCGCAGGTAAGTATAATGCTTGTATTTATTGCTAAGTAACCATGGCAGCCAAGACTGCAATAGCGTCTTGGCTGCCATGGTAACCGATCGGAGCCCCAGCGATTTAAACTGGGACTCCGATCGGTACTCTCCGCTGCCACCAATGATGGGGGGGTAGGGGGGGGGGGAAGAGGTGAGACCGCACTGGGCACATTTATTAATACTGGGAATCCGCACTGGCCACCAATGATGGGGGGGGGGGAGAGGTGAGACCGCACTGGGCACATTTATTAATACTGGGAATCCGCACTGGCCACCAATGATGGGGGGGGGGGAGAGGTGAGACCGCACTGGGCACATTTAATACAGGGGAGGGAGGGGGGTCTGCCCCCTGCTGCCTGGCAGCCCCTGATCTCTTATAGGGGGCTATGATATGCACAATTAACCCCTTAGGCGCAGCACCTGAGGGGTTAATTGTGCAGATCACAGCCCCCTGTAAGAGATCGGGTGTTGCCAGGCAGCAGGGGGCAGTCATGTACATCGTTCTCAGTATATTCTAACTAGAAGCATCCCCATCACCATGGGAACGCCTCTGTGTTAGAATATACTGTCGGATCTGAGTTTTTCACGAAGTGAAAAATCAGATCTGTAGAAAACTTTACTGGGAATCCGCACTGCCGCACTGGCCACCAATGAATATAGAGGGAGGGGGGCTGCACTGGTCACATAATACTGGGGAGGAAGCCTAATTTCCAGGAACGGAATCCGCATAAAACGGATGACATACGTAATGACATACGAATGTCTTCAGTTTTTTGCGGATCCATTGACTTTGTATTGGTCCAGGATCCGATTTTTGCGGAAAAGAATAGGACATGTTTTATATTTTTTCGGACATGCGGAACGGAACAACGGAAACGGACAGCACACATTGTGCTGTCCGATTTTTTCCAGGACCCATTGAAAATGAATGGGTCCAGATCTGGTCCTGATCTGTTCCTGAAAAAACGGAACAGATCAGGAAAGAAAAAACGGACGTGTGAATGGACCCTTAAGGTGGAAAAAGTTCTGAAATGATTTATCTTTGTCTCATTTTTTTACATTACAGAAACCGGACATTTTAACAGGGGTGTGTAGACTTTTTATATCCACTGTATATACAGTATGTCAACTGGTGTAAAGTAGAAGTGGCTTAGTTGCCCATAGCAACCAATCAGATTCTACCTTTTATTTTTCACAGCTTTATTGGAAAATGAAAGGAGGAATCTGATTGGTTGCTATGGGCAACTAAGCCAGTTCTACTTTACACCAGTTTTCTTCTATGTGTTTATAGCATTGTGTGTCGTCACCCTGTACTAATCTGTGTGGGACAAGTGACCGCTCACTGTGCGGACTGCACACAAATACTGTATTCAGAAGAGAGTGCATGTGGTGAGAGCTGTCAGTAATGAGATCTATATCCTGCTTATAACGCCATGGTTCTGACTGTAGATCGCTGCACTAACGTTACCAGCAGAAATATCTATTGTGTCTACAAATAATGGACTTTCTACAGAATGGAAAGTGAGAAATAGATCTGCTGATTACAGGCTGTAGCATACTGTAAGACTCACATGTTGTGGATTGGAATGAAATTTTACTACCAAGTTACTTGCAAGTTCCATCAGCCTATATGTAAGTGGCTGCTAGCTGTGCTATGTAACAGGATGTGGGGGTGGGGCAGCAGAACTTGTGCTGGTGAATGTGAAATCCGCAGGAACGCCCACAGAGCCTCACAGGAGATGACCGGTCTGAGCAAAACTCATATCAGAGCATTTCTGGGGGCATGTGAAGCAAAGCTGATGCCAGTAAACAAACAAATGCAATTTTATTATGTGCTGCATTACGGTAAGATATTGGTTTATTGATTTTTATTGCACAAAGATGTCCATAGCCTTTAAATGAAACTGGTATACTAACATAGTACACTGCATTGAATGAAACCTGTGCTAACACAGTACAATGTTTTGAACTAAATTATTATACTAATACAGTACAATGTGTTGAATCAAACTGGTATACGAATTCTGTACAATGCGTTAAATTAAACTGCTATAGAAACACTGTACAATGCATTAAATTGGTATTCTAATGCAGTGCATTAAATTGAATTAAACTGTTGTACTAACAGAGTACAATGCGTTGAATTAAATCGGTATACTAACGCAGTATGTTGCATTGAATTAAACTGTTGTCATAACAGTACCATATGTTGAATTAAACTTACAGTATACTAACGTAGTACAATGCGTTAAATTAAACTGGTATACTAATGCAGTACAATGCACTGAACTGCCCAATTTCACACTCTAGCAAAATTGCAACTGGTTCCTAGAAAGAAAAAATTTCCAGCTAAATATATGCTGCTGGAGGTGCTTGGAATGTGCTGCATATCTATGTTGGTTCTGCCGTCCAGCAAAAAAAAAAAAATAAGAGCATGTCCTATTCTTGTCCGTTTTGCAGACAAGAGAAGGCATTTGTTACATAGTGTGGGACCTGTGGAAGGGGAAAATGTGGGATTCACACAGCTGGTATCTGTGTTTTGTGGACCACAAAATGGATACAGTGATGTGAGTGCCCCCTAAAACACACACACTGTACTCTGAACCTTTGCTTTCCCTCTTTGACAAAACCATGACTATTAATGCCATTTAATTCCATCTACCTAACTAAATATATCCCTAAACTATCCCAGCAACATCCTACTATGGCTGTAATATCTGTAATTGGTTTCTGCCAGAGACATGGCAAACACATCCTCTCACAGACCTGCCAATATCGTGAACAATGATTAGCTTACAGGTTTTCTAATAAGGTGGCTATGGGCAAACCCCCCCTCCCTCCCAGGGTGATGTGATCCTCCATCATCATCCTCTCTGCCCTGTTTATCTCGCTTTATTACAGTAAAATGGTGGGTGCCGTTTTGTGCGATTTGTCTCAAGCAAAAACTTTTTTGCCAATATTTCAAAGGAGCATTGTCTGGCCTATAAGATTCCTTATGCTGATTAGGCACTCTCCATATGGAGATATCATTTCCCCCAAATGCTGACCTAGGCCTCTCGCCAGGTTAGGCCAGTACTCTGCTCCGCACTTATGATGATGGGCAATCACCCTGAAGCAGCTGTCTGCAGATTAGGTTCTGGCTTAGTTGTTATACAAGTCTCGTCTCAAGGCCTGTACATCTAGTGGCATTAGAGACAGCTAAGAACTGATTTATATACCCTCTCCAAGAACCCAATGGTCACCCTGGCTGAGCTTCAAAGATTCTGTGTGCAGATATTGGAGAATATTCCAGAAGGTCAACCATTACTACAGCACTCAACCAATCTTGGCTTTAGAGCAGAGTGGCCAAAATAGAAGCCTCTCCTCAGCAAAAGAAACATAAAAGCATGTCTGGAGTTTCCAAAAAAAATGGTGATCAAACCAAGATTGAAATTTTTGGCCTCAATTCGAAGCATTAGGTTTTCAGGAAACCAGGTACTGATCAATACCATCCCTACTGTGAAGCATGGTGGTGATGGCAGCATTATGCTGTGGGGGTATTTTTCAGTGGCTGGGATGGGGAGACTGGTCATGACTGAGGGAAAGCTGAATGGAGCACAGAGATATTCTTTATGAAAACCTGAACAAGACAATGACCCTAAGAACATATCCAAGACAACACAGTGGCTAAGGGACAACTGTGAATGTCTTTGAGTGGCCCAATCAAACATCTATGTAGAGAACTGAAAATAGCTGTCCACTGATGGTCCAACCTATCCAACCTGACAGAGCTTGAGAGGATCTGCAGAGAGGAATGACAGAAAGTGACAAAACTCTAAATGTATAAACCTTGTAGCATCATATCCAAGAAGACTGGAGGCTACAATTGCTGCCAAAGATGCTTTAACTAAGTCCTGAGTAAAGGGTCTGAATATGTATTTCAATGCAATAGGATAGTTTTTCTCTTTCAATAAATTAGCAAAGATTTCTAACATTCTGTGTTCAGTTTGTCATTATAGGGTATTGAGTGCAGAATGATTGTGAACTTCTTAAGTTTTTTAGCACAAAGTAGCAATATAACAAAAAGTAAAAAAGTTACAGGGTCTGAAGACTTTCCGAATGCACTGTATAACAGGTCATCGCTGCGGTCAAGTAAAGAGAGACCAGTGAAAAAACACAGAACTGTAGATTTAGGAGCAGGGGAGGATATAAAAGTTGTCTATTTTTATTTTGTGCCACATATAGCATACATGGGGAGTTCCCGGAAGGTTGGAAACCCCCTTTAAACACTGCTCCTGCATCAGTAACATGATTAACATGTATGGTCTATGTTGCAAAGCTGTACATGTGCTCCTTCATTCCAGCTAGATCTATATGAAGCTACAGAACCCATTAGTATGGAGACTTTATAGCCAAATTAGAATAGGAAATAGCCTTCCATAAGACGTTTGTCCTTGATGTAACTAAACTGACTGATATTATGGGATTGTAACAATGAAATGAGGGTGACAGGGTGGTAATCTTAAATGTGACTGTTCTGAGTCATCGATTTGCAAATCCAGAATAAAAGTTATATAGCATACTTAAGGCGTCCACTGACGTCAGAATGAACGTTGGGTTTCTATGCATCAGCACCACCCCAGATAAAACACAGAGGTGACCCAGGAGGTGCCTTCTATTCAATTTTCTCCTCTTACATTGTTATTCAAGCAAAACGGATAACCCCATATGCCTGCATTCACTCCACCCCCGCAGCTGCTCCAGGCTGCTTCCTACTATGAGCTGGGATTGCCCACTCCACTCCCAGCATTTCAATTATTGATTACACACAAATCTACCCTCCCTATTCATTTCATCTGTACGCCTTTACCTCTCGTGGTATTCAGAACAAAAAGCATGTGTGCATGTGTGTGAGACACTTTCGTCCTTCTTTCTACTTCTTATTCAGCACTGCAGCAGAATAGAACTGCAGAGTAAGATCCACCCAATGTGCTAGTCTTCCCTATTTGGTGGCCCGTTCAGCACTGAAAAGCGGACAGCTCCCTGCACTGAGAAATACAGTATTGCTGAGAATGAGCAGATAGGAGCAGGTGGACGAGGTAAGCAGGGGGTACGGGTGGGAAGATACTTTCACAGCTGCCCATCACTGCATATGAAGATGCTTACACTTCCTGAGATATTGGATTTGCATGAACTTGGTAACTTTTTGTACATTTAGACAAAATTTTAGACAACTTGTGTAGGGAATGCATGTCAAGGGCTACAGTGGATTATCTCTATAAAAATTCATCTTTTAGTGTTTTCGGTTTGTTTTGGTTCAGAAATATTTTTGAATTTACAATGAATCCTCTTTGAGAAGACCACCGAAATGTGTGGTCTTCTAGGAGCTTTGTCTTCTTAAAGACATGATGGAATCTGTCATAGTAAACCTGGTCTGGTCTAGATGTGGTGTTCTCTGCTAGGGGGTTCACAGTGAAGCCTCTTTTAGATAACCACCCGAAGTTGTGGTCTTCTAAGGACGTGGTCTACTCAAGTAAGATGGTTAGTATGCATAATACATGGTGGAATCTGTCACAGGAAATCTAGACTGGATGAGGGGTTAGTCTTTTCAGAGAAGTGTTTTACAGTGAAATCTGTCTGAGATTACCACTCAAAGTTATAGTCTTCTAGGGGGAAGGGGGTCTTCTCAAAGAAGATGGCCAGTATGCATAATACATGGTGGAATCTGTCACAGGAATTCTGAACTGGTTGATGGGTAGTCTTCTTAGAGGGGTGATCTTTTGGAGAGGTTTCACTGTATGTCTTAAAAGAGCACCAGTCTATGGTAAGAAGTAAGACTTATACCAGGAGCTGCTAATACTATTCTTACAATTGTAATGTAGTTAATATAGTGTTTATGGGGGCAGACGTTTTTCTAGACTAATCCAGATGAGAAATACTACAGTCAGTCGCTGCTCTGCCTGAAAGTGGTGCTTCCAGGGAGCAATAGATTGCAGTAGATTACACAAAGCCAATGTCTGTGAGATATAATTTAGATTTTGTGTCTCATTAATGCATATTTTAGCCTAACGACCATGTATACTACTAGTTGTGCATTGAGAATTAATGTGCAGGTGAAATTTAGAAAAAAAGCGTAGCGTCCTCATCGTGAATGTTGCAGCAGTAAACTTATTGCAGCCTTGTACTTGGCTCAAAGTGCAGGAAACATGCTGCAGAACTAGCGTGCCTTCACTCTTCACTGCCTCAGCTGCCTGCAGAGCTCTGTTCGCCAGGTCCCTCCGGTAAAAGAGGGGTTAAACAAGACCTGCCGGGTTCTGCAGAGTCTGAGTCATCCATAGGAGCTGTCATTTGTCAAACAACTGCACAGTGAGCCAAATGCAGAGTGTCAGGACAAACAAAATCTCATTACCAGAATCAGTGTGCGTCAAAGGGTGCGCTGTGATGGATAGCGGTCGCTCTTCCTTCGAGTGGTAATGAAACATGGACCGGCTGCACAAAAACAATGATCACAATAAACAGTTCTTTTTTTTTTGGACAGGCACAAGATAATCTGCAGTCAACTGCAGTGCAGAGTACTGAGTATAACTAGGAACATGGATAGGAGGGATTCCTCCTGTAACCAGCATGCCTAGAGAAGACATGCCTGTAATAATCAGAAAGTTGACCATAAATTTTAGTTGCAATCACTCAACCTGTAACTTTCTGCATTTGTCTGGCAGCAAGAATTAATTTTCAATATATTTTATATGTATATAGTATATATATTGTATCATATATGGGGTCCTCTCAGAGGTCAAGAAGGGGGTCATCGTGAATGCAATAGGTCGCGTCCATATGTCAATCCCATTATGTGAGGAGTGACGAGCTTGTATACTTAGATTTTCTATTTGCCCTTTCACCATGGGATCAAATAATTGTAAATGAGATTACACAGCTAATGTAGTATTTAAATGACTAGCTATCTGTGGTCTCTGCAGTGTGTTCATAGCCTCTTCCCACCAGGAAAATCCACTGTCACACACTGAAGAAGAGAACGATCCTCACAGCCTCAGAATAAAGTCCTCTTATGCACTAAGGTCCACTCTGAGTAATCTATACATGATCATGGTCCTTATGGTCCTAGATTCTGCTTGATAGCTTCTCTGCTATGTTTTAGGGCGGTAGATGAAATTTTATTGGCTTTATAGCGAGATCTAATCCCCGACTACAGATAGTATTTACAGTGCTTGCTATTATAGTCATATTCTATCATGCCGACCTCCAGATTTAATGTGTGGAATAATTAATAAGAATACATTTGATAAAATAAGGCAAAATTTTACATTCATCACGTTAGGAGGTATCTACGTGTTGCAGACCTAGCTTCGAGACTATACCGATGACGTCATCTGTGGAATCATCAGACTAAACAAAAGCTATTCAGTTACAATGTATCTGTTTTCAAACACAGAGAAATGACTCCAATAACCACAAATTATTTTATTTCTAGACATTACATTTATTCTGCGGTATAGGCGTTACAATTTCCATAGGCCAAGCAATTATATTTCTAATAAATTAATCGGCAACTGTATAAAAAATAAATTTGCTTTTCATTGGTAAGGGACGTTAACTTGAGATCTACTTTCCTACTAAGATGTGGGGTGATACAGTGGAGTAAAGGTGACCCATCGGCATCACCAGTGTGGTATACGCTCATAGAATATGGGACATGTCAGACATTGTATATTAGGATTGGCAGTGCAGTAATTCCTATTCATTCTCGCCATGCTGAATACACTTTATGGGACTAGAAATTGTATACATTTGTTTTTATATAAATGATTTTGATGCTTATTCCTACTGATTTTACATATTCATTTCGCTAAAATGGTTTGAATCATGAAATAGTACAATTTAAGACATTCGCTTAGATGTAGTGAAGAGAAGAAACGCATTGTAGAAATACAATAATCGTCGCTAGGATGTATTTTATGCTGGGGATTCTAGAATTTTTTGTGATACCTGATATTAGACAGGAATGGGGATTACATGTAGAGGGTTTCCCTTGCTTAACCTAATTTTCGCTTCTGTCATGCAATAGAGAGTGGGCGGAATTATTGAGAAGGAGATAAGTCCCCTCATCTCTGCTCCTCTTTTCAGACACCCATGACATCCTTTTAAGGTTTCACCAGCCGGTAGGAATGTATGAGACGTCATATTACATCATTCCGACTGTGCAGACTAATGATTATTATATTACCGCATTGGGACCATTAACTGTCAAGTGTTTAGTGCCACTGGCTTCATTCTTCCCAGGCGTTACCCTGCATCATTCTTCGGTACTATACCGTACTGCAGAGAAAATGTCCATACACCTCATTGTGCCATAGATTGCTCACACTGCATTCCTTATGGGGAAGTTCTAATCAGGAAATTCACTGATAAACCAGGCACAATGCCTTGTAGGACCAGCTCAGCTGAACGTAATGATATCTTGTACTTAGTGATCTGTGGCTTCATTTAGTAATTTTAATCTGTTTTGCAAATGAGCAGTTAAAGGGGTTGTCCCACGACAAATATTTCTACAGTTTTCAAACCAGCACCTGGATCTGAATACTTTTGTAATTGCATGTAATGAAAAATGTAGCATATCCTCTGAGTTATTCAATAAAATGTATTTGTATAGTGCCACCTGCAGTTTTTTTTTTCTTATTTCTTTAACCTGCTCACTGAGATGGCCGCACATGCTCAGTTTCATCCTTCAACTGCCTCCTGAGCTGTGATAGGGAGAGCTGACACACGCCCCCTGAGCTGCAGCAGAAAAGACACTCCCCTTGAGCTCTCAGCTAGATATAAATCTAGTAGAGCAATAAATGTGGAGATCTCTGGATCCGAGTGAGGCACAGGGCTGGTTCTAGCTTCATTAGAAAGATTCTGTCATGTACTATATGATGTCTGATTTTCATTTTATATATTAGTCATCGGATAACCCTTTTAAGTGCACCTAGAGTGGAAGCAAGCCACTCGGTGTGACCTTGCTCCTCCAGCTAGCCCCTCCTTCCCCTTCTTGATTGATAGGTCCAGGTGAGATGACTGTGCAGGAATCTGACCCTGTCAATCAAGGAGAGGGAGGGGCTGACAGGAAGGAGGAGGAGCCAGGGTGCACAAAGTGGCTTGTGCTACTGTGTCCACCATGAACCAAGCCTCTATGTTTATAGGGGAGTAATGAGACATTGCCAGTTGCTCAACCAACAACTATTGAAAGTGTTTGGGCACCTTAACTAAATTATAAGTGAATTTTATTTTGTCATTACTGATATTGATATTTAGTGCAGAATGATGGGGGGGGAGGGGGCAACTTGATTTTTATTTTATTTTAGCACAATGCCGCAACCGAACAAAATGTGAAAAAAGTGAAATGGTCTGAAGACTTTCTGAATGCTCTGTACTGCATGAGGGCAAATGGCGTATTTTTTTTTCTGTTAGATTCCATATGACACAGTATGTCTCCTTATGAAATATTCGACATACAGACGGGCAGTATACAGCTCTTGACTGCTATAGACACTTTAATTGCAAAGGAGACATAATATGGTTGTCTGCCAGAGCCCAAAGTCTTGTGGAGCAGGAGCAATCATGGTTCACCAATTTGAGAAGGGGGCAGAGATACAAAATTATTTCCATGCAAAAGTTCAAAATTCTTCATAAAGATAGTTTGATCGCTTTATTAAATATAAATACTGCACAACACATATATGGTACATAAATATATAGTGGGTAGAATTTTACAGTGCCCCCCATTTTGAAATTCTAAGTATCCTGGCTATTATGAACAAAGAATCTTTTGTACTTTCTAAAGGGAACAGGATAATTCATTCATTGCTTGACGGGAAATCAATATCAGTGGAATTTATAAGTCATGCGATTTCTGCTTTTCATCATCCTTCCAAAGCTGAGAGCCTCTCCTTTTCTTGTCTTAATTATTTGCCTCAATTAAGATAATTGCACTTTGGGACCTGTCTCCATTGTGGCATCAGTGATACATTTTTGGCAAATATTATGGGTGAAGTGCACTGGTGTTGCTAACAGATGGTAGTGGATATGTATTATATGTAGGGTATTTATATGATAAAAAAAAAATTGAAATTAAAAAATTTCATAAAACCATATTTTGTATTATATACCGGTACTAGTAAATGCAATGCAGTGTGGCTCCAGTGAAATAACTGGACGCTGTTATACTGTTTTCCCCGAGACAATTCAATGAAATGGTTGTGTAGCTATTGCTATAAATATAGCAGACGCTTGATCTAATAAATATGGCAGACGATTGATCTAATATTCTGTCAGAGCTAAGGACAAAATATCCACAATAAGTCTGAACTATCAGATGATCAGCAATTATAACTGGCTAGAAGAGCAGACTTGGGAATGAATGATGGTCTTAAATAAGGCTGTAACTAACAATTCCGTACTATTATCTTTATTACATTTTCATATACAGCATCACAAGGGAGAATACTAACAAAGACAAGACGCAGAAACATAAATTTGTATGTAAGCTAGCAAAACATTGTGTAGTGGATGGAGCTGCTCCTATTCACTTCAATGGGAGCAACCCTGCAGTAACAAACTCTATCTGCTATACAGTGGACTGAGCTATGTAGTTCCAATGCTGACTTCTAGCACCAAAGCTACACTAAAATAAGCTATCTGCCTAGGGTACCAGGTTTTGGACCCCTGCCAATCAGATAATGAGGATAGGCCATAAATGATAAAACCCTGGAATACCCCTTTAAAGGGGTTGTACCAGTAAGACAATATATGTTCTATCTACAGGATAAATACAGGATTAGTGTCTGATCGGTGGGGGTCCGACCGCTGGGGCAACAGGGACCAATTTTTCCCCATTTTAATGGAGCGGCAGTCAAGCATGGGTGCTGCCACTCTATTCAACTCTATGGCGATGCTAAAGATAGACAAGCTGTATTACTCAACTATCTCCGGCAACACCATAGAGTTGAATTGAGTGGCAGACACAAATGTGTGTCTGCCCCTCCATTCAAAAGAGCAGTACTTGATTTGCAGGAGCCCCAGTGGTTGGATTCTGTGGATAGGAGATAAGTTGTCTTCATGGAACAACCCCTTTAAGGCTTCTAGTTTCCCTATGTACACAACTTATGGCAAATACCCAATATTCTAGAAGTTTTCCAAGTCCCCAATTTTAATTAGTATGCATTCTTAACAAAAATAAGTAAAGCAATAATTATTCTTAAACAGGTGTGCTTGCCTCCATACTCCCAATTCCTTTTTATTACTCATTCTGAGATTATTATCAATGTTAGAGTGGTGAAAGCATAAAGCTAACCCTTAGGGTGGTTTCACACGGGCGTTGCGGGAAAAGGTGCGGGTGCTTTGCGGGAACATGGGCGATTTTTCCGCGCGAGTGCAAAACATTGTAATGCGTTTTGCACTCGCGTGAGAAAAATCGCCCATGTTTGGTACCCAAACCCGAACTTCTTCACAGAAGTTCGGGCTTGGGATCGGTGTTCTGTAGATTGTATTATTTCCCCTTATAACATGGTTATAAGGGAAAATAATAGCATTCTGAATACAGAATGCATAGTAAAATAGCGCTGGAGGGGTTAAAAAAATAAATAAATTATTTAACTCACCTTAATCCACTTGCTTGCGCAGCCCGGCATCTCTTCTGTCTTCATCTTAGCTGTGTGCAGGAAAAGGACCTGTGGTGACGTCACTCCGGTCATCACATGGTCCGTCACATGATCTTTTACCATGGTGATGGATCATGTGATGACCGGAGTGACGTCACCACAGGTCCTGTTCCTGCACACAGCTAAGATGAAGACAAACGAGATGCCGGCAGCGCGAGCAAGTGGATTATGGTGAGTTAAATTATTATTATTATTTTTTTTTAACCCCTCCAGCGCTATTGTACTATGCATTCTGTATTCAGAATGCTATTATTTTCCCTTCTAACCATGTTATAAGGGAAAATAATAATGATCGGGTCCTCATCCCGATCGTCTCCTAGCAAATCGATTTTCGCGCAGCCCCATTCACTTTTATGGGCCCTGCGTTGCGTGAAAAACGCAGAATATAGAACATGCTGCGATTTTCACGCAACGCACAAGTGATGCATGAAAATCACCGCTCGTGTGCACAGCCCCATAGAAATGAATGGGTCAGGATTCAGTGCGGGTGCAATGCGTTCAACTCACGCATCGCATCCGCGCGGAATACTCGCCCGTGTGAAAGAGGCCTTACTTACATAATAGCTAAAATGTTGACTGACAAATTCTAAAAATAGTTGGCATGTCTACAGCTCAGAATACTGTATATTCCTTTGTAGAAAGACATAATAACCTGCACAAACATCTTGGTTTGTGCTAATCTGAATTAAGAGAAATTCCTGTGAAATTATGGGGAAGTATACCAGTGGGACAGGGCAGGGATTAAAATGTCTTATGATTTGGGAATGAAATATTGGTAAGTATGCTCCAGGTAAAACTGATAAGTGGTGCATGACAAAGGGATTCTCTGGTATTCTTTCAATTCCCATTTCATGCCCTGTCCCTGCAGAGTGACACAAGGCATACTTGGATAGTGGATGCTCTGGGTTGCCATGGATGGAGGTCAATGCCTTTGCTGATAAATCCATGAATAAAGAGCAGATGTGAGTGGAAGCCAACTCCCGTGATCAAAATCAGGAGACAGAATTCATATCAAGAAAAAGGTCAAGGCTGGCAGAGTTCATGCAACATGATAATCTAAGTCAAAGGCAAGGAACAGTGTATATGTAATGGAGAGTTCTTAAGTTCAATACTGAAAGTCAGTACTGAGAGTCTGTGAGAATGGATAGCAGAGCTGAATTTGAAACATGGCATCCAGTCAGCAGGCACAGAGGCTGCTCTAGGCATAACACAGTGTATCAGTTTTGCTTGGAATGTTTCTTTAAGGACTTATAATGGACTGTGAATTCTAAAGCCAGCATCTTAGTGCAATGCAAACATTTGACAGCAACAAAATAAATTAGCAAAGGCATAAGAGACAAGGAGATGGGACAGAGCAAAAAGCAAATTTGTACTGTGTTGTTATCTATAATGAAAGTATTGATAAGACTTTCTGAAACCTATCTTTGGCTTACACATGTGTGTGATTTCATTGAACATGTAATTATTATGTCTTAAGTTACATAACAATTGTATTCTAATGTGTTTTTAAACATTTATTGTACTTGCATATTAAGCCATAGCGTTGATACTACTTCATAGGAAATGAATAGAAAGAATATAAATTGAACTAGTCCAAGGACATAACATTAAATGTTCCTCTTCTGGTGATTTATGAGGTTTCATTAAGGGCTTAAAATAAGTGAAGATACAATCAGTTACCTGCCTGCTGTCTTAAGCATGATTTTTCTTGGAACATTTCTGCTTCTGAAAACCTTCACTGAAGAATTTCAATTCATACGACTTTTCCATTATAAAAAAAATTACTGACCAGCGTAAATTAAATGACATGACATGACTGAAATTGAACTATTGATATAAAACATCAATAGTCATATAGTCAGTAGTGATATACAGAGACATGAAACCAAAAATATAATAATAATCTTTATTTATATAGCGCTAACATATTCTGCAGCGCTTGACAATCAGAGGGTTGATGTACAAATAGAATACATAGCAACAGACAAGTCAACAATAAAAACAAGAGATATGAGAGCCCCGCTAACAAGAGCTTACAATCTATGAGGAGATAGGGGTGACACAAAAGGTAAAAAGCGCTTGATTTGTACAATGGTCTGGGCATCTTAACATAATAGGGAGTAGGTATAAAGCTGCATGAGCCAGCCAGCCACCAGCCAATATCTGTATGCTTTAGTGCATAGGATGTAGTGGATAGTGAAGGATCCAGTTCAGAAGAATGATATTGAAGGGGGGTGAATGGAGGAAAGTTAGATCAGGGAATGTGATAGGCCACTCAAAAAAAAAAGTGTTTTTAGGAAGTGCTTAAAACTGCAGATGTTGGGAATTAACCTAATTGGTTGTGGTAGGGCATCTTGATGATGGGAGTGAGATGTTTGGATTATGGTGGATGTTTAAATTAAATCCTATTCGGTATGGGCAACCACTAAAATGACTGACATAGGATGGAGGCATCAGAGTAGCAGTTAGACATTTAGATGAGCCTGGCTTCTGTATTTTGAATAGATTGGAGAGGGGAAAGTTTATATAGGGAGTGAAGGAAAGATCAGTATCAAACATAACCCTAAGACAGTAGGCATGCAGACATGGTGTTATGGTAGTGCCACACACTGAGAGGGAGATATCAGGTTTAGGTAGGTTAGTTAAAGCACAAGAAGTTCCATTTTTGAAAGATACAGATACAAAGAGGACATGATGTTAGAGACAGCAGACAGTCACTGGTGTTTTGTAGTAAAGCAGGTGTAAGGTCACAGATGAGGTATATAGCGAGTGTCATCAGCCTAAAGATTATAACGAAAACCAAATCTACTGATAGTCTGCCCAATTGGGGCTATGTAGAGAGAAAAGAGGAGAGGACCTCGGATTAGACCCTGAGGGACCTCAACAGCAACAGAAAGAGGAGAAATTGAGCCAGTAAACAATATGCGGTCAGATAGATAGGAAGAAAACTAAGGGAGAACAGTGTCCTTAAGACAATAGATTGAAGCATACTGAGGTGGAGTTTGTGGTCTACAGTGTCAAATATTGCAGAAATATCCAGAAGAATGAACATAGAGTAGTTACTGTTGCATTTACCGATGTGTCAGAGTTAAAAGGAATGGTCAATGTGTTAAGTAAATAATGGCAAGAAAATTTTTATAGACTTTTTAAATGGTTTTCAATGGCTTTTGTCGGGAGTTTATAGTTCTGCTACATCTGTAGGTGTCAGAAGGTCAATTCTCACTTTGGTAAGGACAGTTTCTGTAGAGTCTAGAGTGCAGGGGAGGGTCAAGAGCATTTAAAGAGGAATAGTGGATGAGGTGTGAGTAGACCACATCTCAATATTTATTTATTTTATATAGCGCAGACATATTCAGCAGCGCTATACAGACATTATCATCACTTGCTGTCCCCAATAGAGTTCACAATCTAAGATCAGAGATAAAGGGCTGATTAGAAACAGGTCTGTAGTTAGTTGAGCAGGGTGGGCCAAGAGATGGTTTCTTTAGTAATAGGGTTATGGTAGAATGTTTGAAAGAGCAGAAGAAGATACCAGAAGAGAGACATACATTGAAAATGTTAGGTGAGAAGAGAAACTGGAGCAACTGTGGGGGAATAGGGTTGGTAGTGCAGGCATTAGGGTGATAAGAAGAGAGCAGCCTGGAGACTTCCTCTGTGACTGTGTCACATGTAGAAAGTGTAGAAAGTGAACTAGAGGAGGTGTGATAGGAAAGAGGATCGATGATGCTTCATGCTGGATATTTTCACTTTTCTCTTTGAAGTAAGTGGCCAGATCTTCAGCACAGAGGTCTGTAATGGGAACCTGCCCATTTAGGACTGAGAAGGGAGTGAAAAGTTTATTATTGGACAGGGAGGATATCAGAGTTAAGAAATATGTCTGTTTGGCATGGTGAAGGGCAGAGTAAGGGTCCATTCACACATCCGTGTGTGTTTTGCGGATCCGCGGATCCGCAAAACACGGACAGCGGCAATATGCCTATTCTTGTCCGCGATTACGGACAAGAATAGGACATGTTCTATTTATTTCAGGATCGGAATTGCGGACCCGGTAGTGCGGGTCCGAAATTCCAGATCAGGGCCGCACGTTGTGCGGCCCCATAGAAATGTATGGGTCCGCAATTCCGCAAAATGCGGAATGGAATTGCGGATGTGTGAATGGAGCCTAATAAGTTCTTAGCATAAATTTGTAATGAAGGAAATCTGGTGTATATATTTTTCTCCATAGGTGTTCAGCACTCCTGGAGCCACTGGAAAAAAGCAAGTTTGAAGTGTATGCCACGGTTGCTTTCATCTCTATTAGGTGGTTCAAAGTGTAGGCAGTGCTGCTTTATCAAGAGTACTTCTGAGGGTATCATTATAGTGTTTTGCAGCCAGAACAGGACAAGAGAGGGAAGAAAATGAGGACTGTAGAGTGTCTATAAGTTTCTGGGAGTCAATGGCATGTAGATTTCCGAATGTGTGTTAAGAAGGAGTGTGCTGAAATGGATTAGAAATTGTAATAGTGGAGGAAAGAAGGTTGTGGTCAGAGTCGGAGAGGAGAGTTAGTAAAGTCGGAAACAAAGCAGAGGTCAGAGAGAGGAGGTTAGAGATAGCAGCTGGGAGGCAGATGAGGAGATAGGGCTGTCTATAACGATTGTCACAAAAATGAGAGTTGGTAATTATGAAAACAGGAAATATGGAAGCCATGAAGCAGTGATCTAGGAACTGGGTGGGTGAGCGAGAGGGTGAGTATGCAACCACCACTCTCAGGGAAAGTAGGGGGAAGAGTCTGAAGGTAGGGAAGGAGAGAGGGGCTGATGTGGAGAGAAGGCAATGTAGGGTTAACAGAGTGGAAAGTTTGAAGGAAAACAGCATATAATAAAATGGACATAGACACAATGAACATAGTGGAATATTCCCGAGTGTGTCTAAGTATCTGGCATAGCATACCTGTTTACCTGTTTAACTGCCATGTTTAGCTGCAGGACTCTTTACCAATGACGACACTTTACCTAAAACAACTCCTGCCCTCATGCCAGCCCCAGTACTCGTGCCACCTCTATACCATATGTAAATTTATAGGGGAGGGTGTGTTTACATCCATGGCTAATTAAGCTCATTTACTCTATTAAACAGCAAAATTTAACACCTGTTATACAGAGATAAACAAACTTATTAGCCTGGTTATATCATGGAAGTCACTAAGGATCAAACACTTTGACAAAATTTACAAAAATAAAATCAGCTCAGAGGAATGCAGACAATTTTTTCTCTTATCGTAAAGAATCCTCTTGTATGTTTGTGTAGAAACCTTCTTTCCTCCAGACGCAGAGGATGTCCCCTCGTCACAGTCCCGGGGATAAATAGATGATGGAAGAGATCTCTGTACTGTCCCCTGATATATTTATACATAGTTATTAGAGCTCCCCTTAGTTATCTTTTCTCTAAACTGAATAACCCTAATTTTGATAATCTTTCTGGGTACTGTAGTCCGCCCATAATATACATAATATAAAACAATTGCAATAAGCATGAACAAGATGAGTTAACCTGTCTGCAAGGGCTTACAATTTACAAGGGATGGGGAAAGGGTACAGTAGGTGAGCGTAAAGCTGGTCCCACGGTGGTATAGCAGCAGCAGGGTTACTGTAGGTTCTAGGCTTGTCTGAAGACGTGGGTTTTCAGGTTTCTTTTCAAGGTTTCCATGGTGGTTGAGCATCTGATATTTTGGGAAAGAAAATTCCATAGTATGGGGGATGCACAAGAGAATTTTTGGAAGCAATTGTGGGAAGAGCAGCTAAATGGAGAGAAGAGAAGGAGGTTTTATGAGGATTGGAGATTGCATGTGGGAAGGTATCAGAAGATGCGGTCACAGGTATTTGGTGGGGACAGGTTGTGGATGGCCTGGTATGGCTGTTAGGTCCATGCTATGTTTAACTGCAGGACACTTTGCCAATAATGACACTTAGCTTAAGACAACTTTTGCCCTTGTGCAGGGGCTTGGCTAAAGAGTCCTGGGCTCTGTTGCAAGTTCAGCTTGGGCCCCCCTTCCCTCAGTACTTTGCGGCCACGGGCAGGGAAGCACATAGCCTTCATGCTGGCCCCCTCCCCCATGCCATATTCTTGACCCGCCAGAGGTGTAACTTGACCAGCATGCACTTTTTATAATACCAGTGTCTTCTTGTGTGGCACAAGGGTCTTTGGGCCCCCTCAAGCTCCTGGGCCCAGTAGCGACTGCTACCTCTGCACTCCCGATAGTTATGCCCCTGCCCTCATGCCATCCCCAGCACTCAAGTATATCCATCTACATTTCATTTGCAGTGGGATATAATTGATTGTTCCATGTAAACATCCATATAATCTTGTAAAGAGGAAGATTGAAGCCTTCTTCAACATGGTTTTGGACACAAATTAAAATCCCTTTTTTAACAAATGTATCTGCATATCTGCATTCTGTGGGTGGACAGCAGCTCATAAAGCATCTGCATCTCCCAGAATACATTGCAATTAGCTTTTGCTAATTCATTCCTCCCCTGCATACAAAATAGTCCCTCACATATAGCCCTAGAGATGCATATGGTATGTAATACCCCCACAATTTCTTGCTCCATTGTGTGTAGAGAGAGAGAGAGAGAGAGCGAGAGAGAGAGAGATAAATAAACACTAGCTATATAATGCATTTCTATGAATTTAGAAGTAGATATGAATGAATGATAAGTGTCTGGACTGATTCACCTGCTTCTTTTTGCTGGCTCTGAGGTGGAGTAAAGGGAGCAGGGAAGATACTGAGCTTGTTAGACCACCTCTGAAAGCAGTAGAAGGTGGACTCAAACAGTAAACAGCAGAGGGGGCTACCAGACAGGGAAATTTAATGTACATAAAAACATCTATATTTTTATTGCATGTATATTGTAATAATACTTTATTTGAAATGACCTATTCATTGCATAGTAATTCTTTTTGTGGGATAAGCCTTTTACGTTTAATGTACTTTAAAGGGGTATTCCCACCGTAACCATTTTTATCATATCCAAAAGATATGCCATAAATGCTTGATAGATTTAGGCCCCACTGATGGGACCTTTTCCTTTCAAGAGAATGTTCTTTTTACTATAGGAATTTATTAGCAATATATCTATCTGTATGCCTATACAATGGGATACCTCACAGCTAGAGATGAATTTCCTGAAATTCGATTTGGGTCAAATTCAAAGAATCGGTGGAAAGATTTTATTTTAAGTGCTCAAATGGCCTGACGAAGGCACGCCAAAACGCGCGTTGGGGTAGCGCCATCCTGGTTGTCACACTCCTGGTCTATGTTTAGGTGAGTCCTCCCTGCATGTTTACCCTTGTGCCCTCCTTACCTGGATGTTCACCGATTTCTCAGGTCTGTGTGTGTTTTTGTACGGCTATTCCTCATAGCTGTTTGGTTTACTCATTCCAACATCTTATTGATTATCATTACACTGGGTTTATATTGCAGTGGATTAGCTACTCACTGTTCACTTCTGCATATGCATGTGATCCTAGGGCAGGTTACCATACCATTTACATCCCTAGTGATCCTTTACATTTATGTATTTTTGACCAGTGTGTTCCTCCCAGGGTGGCGCAATTTTTCATTCCCTGTTCCCTTCCCTGTCCTTGTCCTCTGGCATCATGTGCATGTAATTGCATTTTTACCTTTGTTTTGTCATATTACAATAAATATTTATATTTTTCATTTATTGGCATCTTTGGCTCCTTTCTCTTTCGTTGTTCTGCCATTTCACTCGGGAGCTTGTGCCGAGTCATTTCTCTGGGGTGTTATCTGTGGATATATTAGGTGGGCACTGTCCCCCTTCCTCTACTTTCCACACCCCTGGGGTCTTTTCTTGTTTTTCTGCCTTCTGAAACAGCTGATCAGCGTGGGTCCCGGGTGTCGGACCCCCGTCGATCAGAAGCTGATGATCTATCCAGAGGATAGATCATCAATTAAATGAAAGTGCAGAACCCCTTTAAGTGTCAGAATGCTATGATAAAATATAGTATATGATAGAAGTTCTAGCCAAAAAAGTCTCCAGTGAAATAATTTATTTTATGACCATCACACGTACGAGCAGCATACAGCAGAGGTGGCCAGAAAACCTACAAGGAGCATCAATAATAACTAGTACAGTATGTACATTTTATGTTAATGTTCACACGTTCAGGATCCTGCAAAGAAAAAATGTGGGGGATTGAGTCAGCGCAACCTGTATGTAGGTGCACATCACTATGGCGAAATACATATACAAACGGAAAATACAAATGTGATAGCACTCTGCATCCAGCATTCTGCCCTGCCTCCATGCTGGATGAGGCATTGGTGTACATTTTGGCCAAAGCGTAATAAGCCACTCACCACGTCAAGGTCGCCTCCATTGAGTGGTCCCTAACACTAGTTCCTACCTGTTTATGGGCCATCACAGCCACACAAAGTCCAGGGAATGCAGGTCAGCGTGCACGCTAAGCACACTCTGCTTTTAACCCTGTCCGGTGCCATTACAGCTTTCATCGGATCCAGGGATGCAAGTACCAACATGCACGCTGAGCCCACCATATACTTCTCCTGGAGCCAAATGGCTACTGGTAGGTTCTATATAAGCAGACTCAGTTTTATACTGACTTTAAAACCAGCCTCCAGGACAGATTGACTGGTCAGGTGTGCATGACTGCATGGAGATCGCCACGCCTCCAATATATACTACAAAGAAAAAATGTGGGGGGTTGAGTCAGCACAACCTGTATGTAGGTGCACATTGCTATGGTGAAATACATATACAAACGGAAAATACAAATGTGATAGCACTCTGCATCCAGCATTCTGCCCTGCCTCCACGTTCAGGATCCTGTCATGATTTATGTGCAAATTTCATGCCTAAATTCTGACAGAATATTCTGACATTCCACTGGAAGCACATGTGAACAGCAGGGGTGTAGCTACAGGGGGTGCAGAGGTAGTAGTCGCTACCGGGCCCAGAAGCCTGAGGGGGCCCAAAGATCCTTGTGCCACCTAAGAAGACACTTGTATTATAGAACGTGCACTCTGGGAGGGCTCTGTCATAGATTTTGCACTGGGGCCCAGAATCTTCAAGTTACACTTCTGGCTGGAGGGAAGGGGTTATGTCAAGAATGTTTGTTTCAAGGGTATCTGTCACCAGAAATATCTAAATTAAACTGGCTGAAATTAGCGATGTGCTAATGTCAGCTGAACCTAACAAGCCTATTCATAGTTTTATCCTTGCCTCCGTTACTCCGTAAATGTAACCTTTATAATATAAATTTTGCGCCTGCGCTGTGCCGTTCAGTATGCCCTGAATACTGAACGGCACGGCGCAAGCTCGAGATTTAACATGCACTCAGGGCCGGCAGGAAGATGCGAGCGCTGCCTGGCCCTGTCAATCAAGACTTGGAGGGAGGTGACAGAGGTGGGAGAACGGAGCCTCTAGGAGCAGGAGATTGCTAATGTCAGCCAGTTTAATTTAGGTATTTCTGGTGACAGAAACCCTTTTAGGTAGCAAGAAGGCTATGTGTTTCCCTGCCCCTGGCCACAAAGCACAGAGGGAAGGGGGGGGGGGGGGGGACAAGCTGACCTCTTGCACCAGGGCCCATGAGCTTTTAGCTACTCCCCTGGTGAATGGGATACTTTATATTCCATCTACTCCAATGCACAGCAGAAATATGAGTTTTATTTTTGAATTTCTGCTGCAGATTTATTGAAAAATCCATGGCAGTTTTGCCCATGGTGAATCTATGCCATGTGAACATGGTCTAAACATGTCCCTTGTTAAGCAGGCCACAACTTTAATATCTCTCCTTAAATCAATAGCGTGTTCTCTGCTAGATAACAAAATCATGGCATTAGAAAAGAATGCTTTTCCTGTGTTTTGTCAATGGTCAGAGCTGTCTTTGCCACCTATAAGGCAGAGGCCTGAATGATGGATTCATGTTTCAGCATTTTAGACAACTTTTTTGTTTATTAGGCAACCACAGCCCGGTAATGGAACATTTGGCCACCAGTAAGGGATCATGCACACGACTGTATCTGGAAACCGCAGCTATGGGGCACATTTGGGTGGTCCGTATGCGGACAAGTATAGACATGTTATACGGACATACGGACACGGAATGTACACAGATTATAGAAAAATATAGAACATGTGCTATGTCCCCTTGGTTTGCGGACCACAAAATGGATATGGTCGTTTACATGAGACCTTAAGCAAAGGTTTTGGACGTCTCCACTGGTAAAGCAACGGAAGATACTGTGTCTAGGAAAACAGGTACCCACCAGGGATTCAAGGTGTATGATTCCCTAAATGGCCGCTTCTTACAGGTTAGGTGCTTCAAAGTCCCGTATTTGCTCCGGGTCTGTAGTCTTCACTGAGTGAGGCACCCTAGCCGACACTGCATCGCTGCTCAAAAGTGAAATTGTTCAGTCTGCAATCGCTCTTCGTGACATCACATCCAGGATTACTGTGAGGTGCAGAATCCTATGCATTTCGGAGGTAGTGTCCTCGCGTTGAAGTGTGGAGTGCAGTAATACACCTTGAATCCCTGTAGGGGATCAAGACTAAACAGGTCAGTGTCCTGGTACAGTAGAGAGCTCCTAGTTAGCAACATAGTTGTCTTGGCTTCTTCCAATGTAGTGTTATATCAAACGTTGGTTGGTATTTGGCAATACTTACAGTACAGACCAAAAGTTTGGACACACCTTCTCATTCAAAGAGTTTTCTTTATTTTCATGACTATGAAAATTGTAGATTCACACTGAAGGCATCAAAACTATGGATTAACACATGTGGAATTATATACATAACAAACAAGTGTGAAACAACTGATAATATGTCATATTCTAGGTTCTTCAAAGTAGCCACCTTTTGCTTTGATTACTGCTTTGCACACTCTTGGTGTAACGGTCGTGTACACACACACACAGGGGGGAGGGAAGTGACCACTGAGCTCCACCCTTACCCCTGGCCCTGCCTACTTGCCTCGCGAATCCTAATGACGGGGACAACTGGACGGCAATACCTAACTTGGAATAAGTGCAGGGATGACAGACAGACAAACAACAGGACGTGAACGGACCGAGTCAATACCAGGAAAGCTACAAGGTACAAATGGAGCAAGCAGAGAATTGTCAGGAGAAGCCGGGGTCATAAATACCAGGAGAGACGTGAAGTACCAAAGAAGTCAGCAGAGGATCGTCAGGAGGAAGCCGGGGTCAGAATACCAGGAGAGCAGCTAAGTACACAAGGAGCAGGCAGAGGATCGTCAGGAATTCAGCAGGAGGAAAGTACGCCAGGAAAGACCAAATCACAGGTGGAACCTAAATTAACAGGCAACCTGTGGCCAGCAGGCTGCCTGTATTTATAGTGGGGAGTGAGGGTCATGTGACGTGGCCAGCGTCACATGACCGACAGACCAACCAGTCGAGCACCGAGTGATCAGCTCGGCGCTCAAGGCAGACTTAGGAGCAGGGAACCACCCAGCTAGTAAAGCCGCCCTGGGAACGAGGTAAAACACAGATCCTCGTTCCCGAAGCTAAGCAGTAGGTCTGCGGCTAATGGGGCACCGAGTGCACCTTCGGAACCCCGTTATACTTGGCATTCTCTTGATGAGCTTCAAGAGGTAGTCCCCTGAAATGGTTTTCACTTCAGGTGTGCCCTGTCGGGTTTCATAAGTGGGATTTCTTTCCTTATAAATGGGGTTGGGACCATCAGTTGCATTGAGGAGAAGTCAGGTGGATACACAGCTGATAGTCCTACCGAATAGACTGTTAGAATTTGTATTTTGGAAAGAAAAAAGCAGCTAAGTAAAGAAAACGAGTGGCCATCATTACTTTAGGAAATGAAGGTCAGTCAGTCAGCCGAAAAATTGGGAAAACTTTGAAAGTAAGGGCTATTTGACCATGAAGTAGAGTGATGGGGTGCTGTGCCAGATGACCTGGCCTCCACAGTCACTGGACCTGAACCCAATCGAGATGGTTTGGGGTGAGCTGGACCGCAGAGTGAAGGCAAAAGGGCCAGCAAGTGCTAAGCATCTCTGGGAACTCCTTCAAGACTATTGGAAGACCATTTCAGGGGACTACCTCTTGAAGCTCATCAAGAGAATGCCAAGAGTGTGCAAAGCAGTGATCAAAGCAAAAGGTTTAGCACGTTTCCTTGTTTTAAAGGTGTTGACTGAGTGTTTAATATTGATGACCTATGCTCAAAATAGATCAACAATAACTGATTGGTGGGGCTCCAACTACTGGCACACATGCTGATCAGCTGTTTGAGGAGGCAAGTGACCATACGTTAATCGCTCACATGGCCTAAGCACACACTCAGCCCCATTCAAGTCAATTGGGGTGGGCTGCTATACCAAGCACAGCCCCTATTCAATGGATGGCGCTGTGCTTGGTAACCTGCAATGAGCACTGCAGCCTCTTCATATAGTCAAGTGGCAGGGGTGCCAGGTGTCAAAACCCCACCAATCAGGTATTGATGGTCTATACTGAGGATTGATCATCAATATTAAATACCTGAAAAACTGTTTTTTTCGGGATTTTACTATTGATGACCTATCATCAGCTGGTTGAAGAGAAGGCCGGACGCTGTGCCAGCGCAACCTTCCCTTCATTGTTTACCTGCTCGCCGTCGACATCGCAGCAGTGAGCAGTGTAATAACAAGAAGCCGTCCCATTCACTTCTATGGGACGGCTCCTTCCTATACACTTGAATACTACAGAACACTCCCATAGAAGTGAGTGGGACGGCTTCTTGTAATTACACCTGCTCACTGCTGCAATGTCGATGGTGAGCAGGTAAACAATGAAAGGAAAGGCAGCGCTTGCACGAGCGCAGCCTTCTCTTCAAACAGCTAATCGGTGGGGGTGCCGGGTATCGAACCCCCACCAATCTGATATTGATGATCTATTCTGAGGATAGGTCATCATCAATATTAAAATCCCGGAAAACCCCTTTAAATATATAGTAAATGCTACATATGAAAAGAGGCCATTGACCAACAGACTAAGAGACTAATAGCTATAATGTACCTTTTAATAACTCACCAAAAAATCCTTACCTTTTTGTAATAAAATTTAAGTATTAGACATTCAACTGTTTATTTCCAGCATTTTCACCATTATATACCAACAGCACTTTGTAAATCAGTTCCATTCTTATAAGTTTGTAAACTGAAAATAGACAGTAACATTATAGTCTGCATTTTGCATTGTAGAAGGCCAATGATGCCGTATATACAATCAGAGGGTATACAGGGTGACCAGAAAGGATGCTGTAATTTGAGGATAACAAGTTACTAGAGAGTCTTGCTCCCATCATCAGATGGTAAAAGAGGTGCACATATTCGTTAAAACGGGTTATCTTTAAATTAAAGCCAACAGCACAAACTGCTGTGGTACCTTCAATAGTGTTAAGCCTACCTTACCACAACACCATCAAGGGAGACCCTCACCTAAGGGAACAGAGAAAGTATTTTTTCCTTATTTGAAAGTACTGCATTACACTATAAGCATAGATCTATTCGGACAGTAATTCCAACTAAGAAGCACATGCTTCAAAATCTCCACCACTAAGTGTGTGCTGCAAGATGGTGCCTCTACATTGCAGTATATAATAAAGGTATAGAGCAATACCACAATTTTACTTCTATCAGGTTCAAATGGAATCTCATTGAAAAAAAATGTCTGGTATTTCCATGGATTCCCCCAGGATATGCCATAAAATCCTATGTGAGTTTCACCTCTGTAAAGAAAGGGGCTCCCATACTCACCTATTTTTGAAACTCCCATTAGTGAATAGAGAGATGTGGGACCCTCACTTATTGGACATTTAGAGCATATTCTGTGGATATCTCATAAATGTTGAGATGGGAAATACCCATGGAAGTCGGTGGCACTACAAGGTACGGTAGGACTCCATAAATGTCTTTACAACCTCTGAGTCATATGGAACAATTATATGATCACCTACATTGAGTCCGAAGATGTGGAAATTTCCAACTGTGTCCTCACAGCTGTCACCATCTCCCTAGGTTTCATTCATTCATTGTCTATGTCATATTATCCTTTTATTACATTACATATTCTATTATATAAAAAGATGCAAAAATAACTCCCTGAACATGAGCACAGCAAGTTTTGGTGACTATAGATTCAGCAGCTGAAGGCTCGGCTGTGTCTAGAAGAGTGATATACCGCAATAAGGAAGGAATGTTAGAGCTGCTCAGAGTTGCACAGAGTACACTCAGTCTTGATTGCATTCACATAAGATACTGTTTGGTATCACAGCATGGGCTATCACGGGAACTACTGCTGGGAACACATCAGTAACTAAAGGCAGATTATCTGAATGCCTTTACGTGATTGGATTCCCGGCAGGGAAATATTGGTCTTAACTTGACACAATTATCCCATAGGACGATGCATATTTATCCTGTAACAATAGGATTTCCACTTCAGAGCTATACAACTCACATTTAACTTATATATCACAAGGCTAAAAAAATATATCGGCCATTGAAAGAGTATGTTTAGGTTTCTCAGTGGTCGCAATAATGGATATTTGACTTATTCCACAATTCTGTCCAAAAATGTAAAAAATTATCCTACAAGAGTTGTTTTTCAAAAATTGTTCAAATATTTAACAATGTCCTCCATGTATTCCTCAAGATAATTTTCCATCTTCAAAGGTTACCATATACCTTCAATAACTGTGATCGTCCAAAAGCTATCCCTCCAAAATCCCCCATACACATATATGGTAAAGTCACCCGAGCATGTAGGTACTTTCAATACCCAATACTCATCTCACATGGTGGCTTATCCCTAGGGAGAAAAAAAGGATCAGTCTTTGAAATTCAGCATGCCGAATCCTTCCTTGCTCTGACATCATAGCTGGTAGATTGCCAGCTTGCCTGAGATTGTCTAATGTGTGTTATGGTCTTAAACAGTATTTTATCATTACATTGATTGTTTTTGAAAGGGTGGTGGATGCTATGCACTATGGGTGTTCCCATGATGCCTGGAGACCATTAAAACATTTTATGCATTTGCTTTTATCACTATTGTCCTATATCCAAGGTAACCAAATCATTTTAACCAACCTAAATCTTTTGCCATTATTAAAGTGGCCTTTTTGTGTCATGATAATTATCACCCTGACAGCTTGCAACCCGCCACTAAGCCACAACCGTGATAAATATATTCCAGTTGTGTGCAGCACTTTGCCATTTTGATTGTTGGACTTCTAATCTATATTTTGCCCAAAAAAGACAAAGAACTGCCTGAGTTACACCGTTGTTCTAAAGCTGGCTATACACCTTCAATAGCTATCAGGCAAACAAAGGGTGGGACTGGCCAGACTGTCAGAGGATCATCTATTGGGCCTAGTCTCTGAAGTCATAATGGGCCAAAAAGGTTCCAGAAAAAAAATCCCATTTGGCGCTGCTTTGGAGCTAGTGACTTGTCTAATTCTTTGATTCAAAACTATTAGATTTTATTGATATAAGGATTGAACCCCGAGAATTACTTCCTCTGGTGGGCCAGTCTGACACTCTTCTGAATTCTTTATACACATACCTGGTTGGTTCAATGGGGAGAGAGGTGAAAGTGGCGCGAGACAGGATTATCTTCTGCAAGTACAAAAGGATTGGCTATTGCATCCAATCCTCCTCTAACCCAACACCAGTGTGTAGAGAGTCAGGAGCTCCCCATCAGTGGCGTATATAGAGAAGTAAGGGCCCGATTTTCAAGGATCACACCAGGCCCCCCACACAGGACAGAAGGGTTTCCGCCTAAACCCCTTTTCAGTGACCCTTGGGCCATTTATTCTACTGCCTCTTTTGCTAAAAGTTGTTACTTTAGAGGGTAGAGTCCTGAACAAGTTTTCACCCCCAGTAGAAGAGGAGATGATCCCAACTGGGCCCCCTCTTGCCCTGGGTCCCTTAGCAGTCACATGGTCTCCCACTGTGGTAGTTATGCCCCTGCTCCCCATGTACATTAGAATTAGTGTTGAGCGAATCGATCCAAATTTCAGGGAAAATTCTATTCTCCGCAAAGCCGATTTTCCCTGAAATGTATGAAGTACTACTTACCTCATCCATTTGCTCATGACGGGGCAGCTGCCGCCATCTTGATTGAAGATCTCACACAAAATCTCGTGCACAGTGCTGTATGATGTCACCAAGCTGGCCGACGTGATGACGTCATTACAGGCCTCGTGAGATTTTGTGACAGAACTTCAATCAAGATGGCGGCGGCTGGCCTGTCGTGAGCAAATGAATGAGGTAAGTATGATGTAATTAATTTTTCTTAATTTTACACTGTATTATTACTTTCAGATGCTGCGATCAGCTATGAACGCGGCATCTGAGGGGTACAATGTTGGGGATCAGCTCATTCACCGCTCCCTGTCATTGCACCCACTACTTACAAAGAAATGCGCTTTGTGAAGTAATTCGCCACAAAGCTAATTTTTTTTGTAAAATTTGGCAAAGCAGCCGAATCTAATTTTTGAATTCTTTGCTCATCTCTAGTTAGAATATCTGCCGGTCTGACAGAAAATGGCTAGTTCGGTCAAAATAGCCTAATGTGAATGAGAACTTTATATATATATATACAGTTGCAAGAAAAAGTATGTGAACCCTTTGGAATTATATGGATTTCTGCACAAATTAGTCATAAAATGTGATCTGATCTTCATCTAAGTCACAACAATAGACAATCACAGTCTGCTTAAACTAATAACACACAAAGAATTAAATGTTACCATGTTTTTATTGAACACACCATGTAAACATTCACAGTGCAGGTGGAAAAAGTATGTGAACCCTTGGATTTAATAACTGGTTGAACCTCCTTTGGCAGCAATAACTTCAACCAAATGTTTCCTGTAGTTGCAGATCAGACGTGCACAACGGTCAGGAGTAATTCTTGACCATTCCTCTTTACAGAACTGTTTCAGTTCAGCAATATTCTTGGGATGTCTGGTGTGAATCGCTTTCTTGAGGTCATGCCACAGCATCTCAATTGGGTTGAGGTCAGGACTTAGGCGTATTTTCTTCTGTTCAAGCCATTCTGTTGTTGATTTACTTCTATGCTTTGGGTCGTTGTCCTGTTGCAACATCCATCTTCTGTTGAGCTTCAGCTGGTGGACAGATGACCTTAAGTTCTCCTGCAAAATGTCTTGATAAACTTGGGAATTCATTTTTCCTTTGATGATAGCAATCCGTCCAGGCCCTGACGCAGCAAAGCAGCCCCAAACCATGATGCCCCCAGCACCATACTTCACAGTTGGGATGAGGTTTTGATGTTGGTGTGCTGTGCCTCTTTTTCTCCATACATAGTGTTGTGTGTTTCTTCCAAACAACTCAACTTTGGTTTCATCTGTCCACAGAATATTTTGCCAGTACTGCTGTGGAACATCCAGGTGCTCTTGTGCAAACTGTAAACGTGCAGCAATGTTTTTTTTGGACAGCAGTGGCTTCCTCTGTGGTATCCTCTCATAAAATCCATTATTGTTTAGTGTTTTACGTATTGTATATTCGCTAACAGGGATGTTAGCATATGCCAGAGACTTTTGTAAGACTTTAGCTGACACTAGGATTCTTATTCACCTCATTGAGCAGTCTGCGCTGTGCTCTTGCAGTCATCTTTACAGGACGGCCACTCCTAGAGAGAGTAGCAGCAGTGCTGAACTTTCTCCATTTATAGACAATTTGTCTTACCGTGGACTGATGAACAGCAAGGCTTTTGGAGATACTTTTATAACCCTTTCCAGCTTTATGCAAGTCAACAATTTTTAATCGTAGGTCTTCTGAGAGCTCTTTTGTGCGAGGCATCATTCACATCAGGCAATGCTTCTTGTGAAAAGCAAACCCAGAACTGGTGTGTGTTTTTTATAGGGCAGGGCAGCTGTAACCAACACCTCCAATCTCATCTCATTGATTGGACTCCAGTTGGCTGACACCTCACTCCAATTAGCTCTTGGAGATGTCATTAGTCTAGGGGTTCACATACTTTTTCCACCTGCACTGTGAATGTTTACATGGTGTGTTCAATAAAAACATGGTAACATTTAATTCTTTGTGTGTTATTAGTTTAAGCAGACTGTGATTGTCTATTGTTGTGACTTAGATGAAGATCAGATCACATTTTATGAACAATTGGTGCAGAAATCCATATCATTCCAAAGGGTTCACATACTTTTTCTTGCAACTGTATATAGTAAGGGATCGCTTTACTTCAGGGGGTCGCGCTCACAGACTTCTTCGCCAGACACCAAGTTTAAGGTCCAAACTTGTGATTTATTATGGCACTTAAGCATCAACAAAACAAAACAAAATAAACACCTGCCCGTCTCGGCACTACCTGTACAAAATACGTCCCTACCTCTTTTGTAGAGCATCATTCACACGTGCAAGTCGGTCCGGCTTTATTCGGCCAAATAGTCCACCCAGGGAAGTGATCAGGCGTCGCATAGCCTTGTGGCCCCTCAGTCCTCCTGACTGAGACAACGCAGAGCCTCGGCAGGTCTCTGCTTCCAAGTCACTCTCTCTTCCCCTAACTGACACCCTGGGAGGTGCTTTATCCCAGTCTGATTATCGCAGACCTCATCTGCGATCCTCTCTGGACCAAGGGAACACCCGTCCCGGAAGTGTGTGGATTGGCAGATCCGACTTCCAGTCCTATCTGCCAATCCAACTAAAATCCAGCCCAGAATATACCAAAAACAACCTTGTCTCAGCAACCTACATGCTGCTGAGACTATTGCATCCCGGATTTTAGCTATCCCACCCAGCTGAGGTATCTGAGTGGGATATACACACCTTCCCGCACTGTCCACCTTATCACATATCCCCCCCCCCCTCTGTTCACACTTGTGGGGGTGAACACTTGTAATACCCGGATGCTCGTGAGACGGCATCTACCGCACACCTTTCCCTTTATTTTTCCACATCCATGTCAGCAGAGCTTGGTTTATCACCAAAACTGATGTTCTGCCTAACAGATAGTATTTAAAGGACTCTAGTGTCCATGTAATGGGCCAGCACTCTCTTTCTACTCTTTGACCTCACTCTCCCTTTGTTTTGCATAGCTGCTTCAGCAGAGCATGCTTCTTACTGCTCGCCCCTTTTCCATGCATCTGGACCACTTTTCCCTTCTTTTCAGCAGGGGCCTCCTCGGGTTTGGGGCCAGATTCAGAGTCTTCTGCGTCTTCAGTGGCTTTTCCCACTTCAGCAGCCGCTCCTTTTGTCTTAACTTTGTTCTCTGCAGCACCTGGGGACTTCATGTCCTCCAACACACCGGCCTTAGCTTCTTCGGCCCTTGTCTTTTTTGAGTTTCCATTCTTTTCGTTGGCCTTCTCATTCTTCTTGGGCACAGCAGCATATACTTGCCCTCTTAACTCCTCCTCCTCTTTCTCAAAACAGTAGGAGGCATGGGGGACTTCACCAAACTTGTAGTCTTCTGGTATTTTCTCCATAGGTTCACCCAGGATATTGTTCTCCTTTCGGGCAGGATTCATGAGAGCCAGCCCATCATAGTAGACCGGAACCGCATACTGGTTGCCTACCGCCTCGTATTTCTTCCCCAGCAAGCTGCTGGCTACTTGGAAGGGCTTGTAGATGGAGGGGACATCTTTCAGGCTCGGGCTACACTCTACCATGAGTCTTTTGGCTTCCGCAGCCCTATCAGCCTCATCAACATGGTCAGCAGAGACCTCTTCCATCTTTTCTGCTTTGGCTGGCACCGCAATGTCACGGTTTCCAGACCTATTCTTAACAGGTCCTGGTTTGTACTTTTCTAACTTGTGGATGTTCTTCACAATGTCATCCTTTGAGCATATAATAATATCTTCCAATTCTGCGCTAAGGTGTTTTTCCAGTCCTTCACCTTTACTTCGCTCCTTAGGCGCTTCCTCAAGGGCCCCTGTCAGAGAGATAGCTTTATTCTCCTTCTCTTGAACATTGGCAGACACAGGAGTACCCACATTTTCTTTTGGCAGCCCTGTGGGAGTTGCACTCAGGGACTCTTCAAGCCCTTTGACGATGTCTAATGTAGTCCTTTGTGTTTTTCTGGAGTCTTTACTCTTCTCCTGGACATCAGGCAGTAGACCATTCAGTTCACTCATCTCTTTCTGGGTCTTCTCCTTTGACCCCTCTGAAACCTTTTTCAGTTGCTCTGTGAAGACAGCTAGTCCCTTCTTTATCGTATCTAGGGACCCTGTGGAGAGAGAGAAATCATCCTTCTGATGATTTCTCATCACTTAACGTCTCCCCACTTAACTCTCGTCAGGTATAACTGTCGTCTCGTCGCTACTAGTAACCACTTTAGTTTCGCAGGACCTTGACATGGTAGCTTCACTCTCTGAGTTGCTAACGGTCACAGCACATACGTCACATTTACCGCTCGTGTCATTATTAATCCTGACCTCTAGGGGCCCCGATGAGCTAATTCCCACCTGGGACATTTCCTTATTAAACATAGAACACTGGAGCGACTGCACACTCTCCTCTGGTACGTGTGGTACATATTATAGCCCAGCCACATTTTCCACATTGAGTTCCCCCAGCTGTGTTCTCTCAACATTTATCAACACTTCTGCATCCTTTATAATTTTTTTCCCAGGGGGCGCTTCTCCCCTGATCACAACCTGCAACGGAAAAGGCATGTCCTCATCACCACATATTTAACATAACATCACATTTTCATTATGCATTTCCGCAAACTTATCGGTACCACTGTCTTCAATGGTCATATCACTTAAAGGGGTTGGTACAAGTTCTGCAGGAGGTTCGTCACTAACTGCAGAAGTGGTTCCACTTCCCCCCAACTCACAGAACAATGGGAAATCATGGCCCAACCTTCCCTCATGCATGAACGTATTTCTACCAGCCAGTCCATAAGTCCCAGTTCCCAGTGGAGTCTCACACTCAGTGAGAACCACCAGATAGTCCTTATTATCTGCATGACTGTCCAGCACATTTATCATTTTACCAGTCATTTTAGCATAGGATCTCTGAGATTCGCCATCCCAAACCTAGCTTTTGTTACGGGCAATTTAGGCAACACAGTAACCTTCTCCCCTTCAGACTCCTGGGGGGAAGCAACCACAACAGGCTTACCCGCCTGTTCAGACACTGCTTTTTTCACATTGTCACATATTTTTGTAGCAGTTAGGTAGTCTAGGAATATCTCCAGCACGGTCATCACCCTTCTCCTGGATATTAGGAACAGTGATGGCCAGTTCGCAGAGTTCGCCGACGAACACATGCGATCTGCCATCTTTATTCCCAAGTCCGGCGATGTAGAGGTAAGTCCTACCTGTGCCTGCGCCGCGAGCCACTCTTAAACACATCCGGTCACCGGGAGCAGGCAGTTCCGAGAACAGCCCAATGAAGGCTGTTCTCGGAACTGCCTGCTCCCGGTGACCGCATGTGTTTCAGAGCGGCTCGCGGCGCAGGCACAGGTAAGGACTTACCTCTGCATCGCCGGATTTGGGAATAAAGATGGCAGATCGCATGTGTTCGTCGGCGAACACTGCAAACTGGCCATCACTGATTAGGAACCTCCAGCCCTTGGTTCCTGGTCACCCGATCACATGCAGACTACTCAATGCAGTGGTTGCCACGGGAAACACCTTGGCCTTGACTCCAGTCTTTTGACGCACGGTGAATCACACCCTCTGAAGACTGTTCCTTGGGTTTTCCAGCTGCACAACTTGAAGCACTTTCTCCACTCCATAGCTGCCAAAATAGCAGAAAGTCCTTGCCGAGCACAAATTCCACTTTCAGGGTCTCACATTTCAAGAGCTCCCATTGCACAGAGCCATAGTCCGTTATAAAGGTCAGAGACACGGTGGCATCTGTCTCTGGTCCCATCTTTAGAAAGTCCAGTACTTTGGGCATAACCCGGGACACTTGTTGGTGGGAATCTAAAGTGACCCACAGTGGGATCCCCCCAATCACCAACTCGCAGGATCTTTCATACGTTTTGTCAGTTCTCCTGTTTAAACGATCATCCTCAGGCTTCCTGACCAAAGGATAATCAAGTGCACACCTTCCCACTTGACGGCATCTCCAGCAGCACTCTCTCTGTTGCCGGACAGCTGCATACTGTCGTTGTTGGTTGCTCTTAGCAACAGCATTACGGCATCTTCGCACATCCTCTCTAGGACTCTGTACACCTTGGCAGGTAACATTTGACCTCCTGAGAACTGAATCTCTCTCCATCTCACTTTGCATCCGTTGGTTGCCCTTAGCAACGGCACACATCACCTTTTCCTCTTGATCTCCAGGTATATCACTGACACCTTGGACCTTTGCAAAGTGTCCAATCAATGTTGAAGACTTTCTCTTCAAGGACAACTGCAGTTGTGCCCCCAAAGCCTCCCGATCTGCATCAGAACGCATTATTTCACTTTGGGTACAACCCATCTGTTTGGTCAGGTTTTCCTGCCGTTTTATCTGCCTCAACCGTCTGACATATTCTTCGCCGAGACCCATCGCAACAGACTTTTTAGCAAACAAGTCCACTTTAATCAGAGACCATAGTCTCCAGATGTCTCTCTTTAACTAGAGACAATTTCAGCATACACATTTCTTTTCCACCACAGATATCACAGTCTTATCAGCAGAGATCTCGGTCTCTTTAAATTGGGCTTCTGTCCCTATAAGCTCCAATACAACCTTCAGCAGCTTTCATCAGCACCAGCTATTTCTGCCATGACATTGCCCATAGCAACCAGGCTTTTTAGCAACCTGCTGTTGTTGATGCACGCATCCTCCACCAATTGTAAGGGATCACTTTACTTCAGGGGGTCGTGCTCACAGACTTCTTCGCCAGACACCAAGTTTAAGGTCCAAACTTGTGATTTATTATGGCATTTCAGCATCAACAAAACAAAACAAACACCTGCCTGTCTGGGCACTACCTATACAAAATATGTCCCTACCTCTGTTGTAGAGCACCGTTCACACGTGCAAGTCGGTCCGGCTTTACTCAGCCAAATAGTCCACCCAGGACAAGTGATCAGGCGTCTCATAACCTTGTGGCCCCTCAGTCCTCCTGACTGAGACCACGCAGAGCCTCGGCAGGTCTCTGCTTCCAAGTCACTCTCTCTTCCCCTAACTGACACCCTGGGAGGTGCTTTATCCCAGTCTGATTATCGTAGACCTCACCTACGATCCTCCCTGGACCAAGGGAACACCCGTCCCGGAAGGGTGTGGATTGGCAGATCCAACTTCCATTCCTATCTGCCAATCCAACTAGAATCCAGCCCAGAATATACCAAAAACAACCTTGTCTCAGCAACCTACATGCTGCTGAGACTATTGCATCCCACCCATTGTTATCCCACCCAGCTGAGGTATCTGAGTGGGATATACACACCTTCCCGCACTGTCCACCTTATCACTATATATATATATATATATATATATATATATGTAGTAGGTATTCGCTCTGGTAGGCAGGGTAAGCTGATGCAGTACAGAGTACAAAAACAGTTTGTAAAGCAAAACTTCAGTGTTCATTCACACATAAGGTATAGCACAAAACGCAAGTCACTTTGCAGTCTTGGTGTTTGTTCACACACATGAAAAGTTCATAAAGCAAGAAAGTCACCTTATCTCCTGGTTGTTACTTCACACCCTGCTGGCAGTTCTGCCTCATCAAGTCCATAAGCAGGCTTTAGGAGGCCTGTTTCCCCTACACCCGGGTCTTAGCCCTCCAACTCGACACAAGCCTTAGATCCCAACACAGAGATTCTTTCTTCTATACCCAGCGGTCTTTTAAGGGCAGCTAGGTGTTGCCAAACCCCGGACCGGCACTTAAAATCCGGTCCGGCATTTGACCTCACATGGCTGGAAATCAGCTCAGTAGCACATGCTGGGAGAAAAATACCTGTTTTCCCAGACCAAACCTCTCACTGTCTCACATAATTCCCCCCTTCGTTGAATCCTGAGGGGGTGAACACACGCCAGACAGTGTACCCGGGACAGGGCATCCGCATTTCCCTGCAACCGGCCTGCCCTGTGTTCTACTGTGGCTTGTCGCCAAGCCTCGGGTACCTGCTATGGTTTTAGCCGGACTTTCGCCTGAGGCTCAGTGACAATGTCATGCCGAATAGAGTTGAGCGAACCCGAACTGTAAAGTTCGGGTTCGTACCGAACTTTAGGGTTTTCGGCACCCGGACTCGAACCCGAACATTTACGTAAAAGTTCGGGTTTGGTGTTCGGCGATTTTTATGGCGCTTTTTGAAAGGCTGCAAAGCAGCCAATCAACAAGCGTCATACTACTTGCCCCAAAAGGCCATCACAGCCATGCCTACTATTGGCATGGCTGTGATTGGCCAACTGCAGCATGTGACCCAGCCTCTATTTAAGCTGGAGTCACGTAGGGCCGCCCGTCACTCTGCTCGGATTAGTGTAGGGAGAGGCTGCAGATGCTGTTAGGGAGAGATCAGGGAGAAATCTGATCAAGAACTGGTTTATGTACTCAGCGATCTACAGAAAAAGTGTTTTGTGAGTGCAGTGCACAATTTTTTTAAGCCTGCCCTGAGCCAACTACTGCTGAAAACGAACTATTAGTCAATAGCAATACATGATCGGCAGCCATTTTGTGCAACGATAGTGCACCAGCATAGGCTATCTGCAAGTCCAGAAATACAGCTTTGGCATACTGGGGTGAAAAAAGCCTCTGATATACTGCACATCTGGGATTAGACAAGCATAAGTGACTGTCACATTTAGGACAAAAATACAGCTTTTTGGTTTAGGGTGAAAAAACCCTCTAATATACTGCACATCTGGGATTACATGTGCATAAGTCATTGTCACGTTTAGGACAGAAATACAGCTTTTTGGTTAGGGTGAAAAAACCCTCTAATAAACTGCACATCTGTGATTACACGTGCATAAGTCACTGTCACATTTAGGCCATAAATACGGCTTTGGCATACTGGGGTGAAAAAACCCTCTAATATACTGCACATCTGTGATTACATGTGCATAAGTCACTGTCACATTTAGGACAGAAATACAGCTTTTTGGTTACTGGGGTGAAAAAACCCTCTAATATACTGCACATCTGTGATTACACGTGCATAAGTCACTGTCACATTTAGGACAGAAATACAGCTTTTTGGTTAGGGTGAAAAAAGCCTCTAATATACTGCACATCTGGGATTAGACGTGCATAAGTGACTGTCACATTTAGACCATAATTACGGCTTTGGCATACTGGGGTGAAAAAACCCTCTAATATACTGCACATCTGGGATAAGATGTGCATAAGTGAGTGTCACATTTAGGCCACAAATACCGCTGTCATATAGAGTAAAAAAAATAAAATAGAGTGCAATACCCTACATCAGGGTTTATATTGGCGGTTAATTATTTTTAACATACTTAACCACTTTTTACTTTGCTTTGTGAATGCTAACTATGAGGCAAATATCTAATAAGGGACGCGGTCATGGTCGTGGTGGTGGTGTTGGTGGAGCCTCTGGTGCAGGGAGAGGACGTGGCCGTTCTGCCACAGCTACACGTCCTACTGAACCTACTAACTCAGGTCCCAGTAGCCGCCAGAATCTACAGCGATATTTGGTCGGGCTTAATGCTGTTCTAAGGATGGTAAGGCCTGAGCAAGTACAGGCTAGTCAATTGGGTGGCCGACAGTGGATCCAGCACGTTCACATTATCTCCCACCCAGTCTTCTGCAGAGAGCGCACAGGTGGCGCCTGAAACCCATGCCCATCAGTCTGTCACATCACCCCCGTGCATATCGGGGAACCTGTCTGAGCCTCAAGTCATGCAGCAGTCTCTTATGCTGTTTGAAGACTCTGCTGGCAGGGTTTCCCAAGGGCATCCACCTAGCCCTTCCCCAGGGGTGGAAGACATAGAATGCACTGACGCACAACCACTTATGTTTCCTGATGAGGACATGGGAATACCACCTCAGCACGTCTCTGATGATGACGAAACCCAGGTGCCAACTGCTGCGCCTTTCTGCAGTGTGCAGACCGAAAAGGAGGTCAAGGAGGAAGACTGGGTGGAAGACGATGAAGGGGACGATGAGGTCCTAGACCCCACATGGAATAAAGGTCGTGCCACTGATTTTCAGAGTTCGGAGGAAGAGGCAGTGGTGAGACCGAGCCAACAGCGTAGTAAAAGTGGGAGCAGGGTGCAAAAGCAGAGCAGCCGTCGCCAAAACAGTTCACCTGCTACTGGCCACCGTCAACAGGGACCGAGCACACTAAAGGCAGCTTCAAGGAGTTCCCTGGCATGGCACTTCTTCATACAATGTGCTGACGACAAGACGCGAGTGGTTTGCACGCTGTGCCATCAGAGCCTGAAGCGAGGCATTAACGCTCTGAACCTTAGCACAACCTGCATGACCAGGCATCTACATGCGAGACACGGGCTGCAGTGGAGTAAGCACCTTCAAAACCAAGAAAGGGCTCAGGCCCCTCCTGCTCCCTCTTCTGCTGCTGCCTCGGCCTCTTCCTCCGCCTCTGGAGGAACGTTGGCACCTGCCGTCCAGCAAACAGAGGATGTGCCACCAACAACACCACCTCCACCATGTCACACGGAAGCGTTCAGCTCTCCATCTCACAAACCTTTGAGAGAAAGCATAAATTCCGACCTAGCCACCCTCGATCCCTTGCCCTGAATGCCAGCATTTCTAAACTGCTGGCCTTTGAAATGCTGTCATTCAGGCTGGTGGAGACGCACAACTTCAAACAGCTCATGTCGCTTCGCTTTCTGTCCCACAGTACGTCGTTCCCAGCCGCCACTACTTCTCCAGGAGAGCCGTGCCCTCCCTGCACAACCAAGTATCGGATAAAATCAAGTGTGCACTGCGCAACGCCATCTGTGGCAAGGTCCACCTAACCACAGATACGTGGACCAGTAAGCACGGCCAGGGACGCTATATCTCCCTAACTGCACACTGGGTAAATGTAGTGGCGGCTGGGCCCCAGACGGAGAGCTGTTTGGCGCACGTCCTTCCGCCGCCAAGGATCGCAGGGCATCATTCTTTGTCTCCTGTTGCCTCCTCTTCCTACTCGGCTGGCGCATGTGCTGAATTTGGTGGTGCAGAAATTCATTCACAACTACCCCGACATGTCTGAGCTGCTGCATAAAGTGCGGGCCGTCTGTGCGCGCTTCCGGCGTTCTCATCCTGCCGCCGCTCGGCTGTCTGCTCTACAGCGTAACTTCGGCCTTCCCGCTCACCGCCTTATATGCGACGTGCCCTCCAGGTGGAACTCCACCTTGCACATGCTGGAGAGACTGTGCGAGCAGCAGCAGGCCATAGTGGAGTTTCAGCTGCAGCACGCACGGGTTAGTCGCACTGCGGAACAGCACCACTTCACCACCAATGACTGGGCCTCCATGCGAGACCTGTGTGCCCTGTTGCGCTGTTTTGAGTACTCCACCAACATGGCCAGTGGCGATGACACTGTTATCAGCGTTACAATTAGAGATGTCGCGAACATAAAATTTTCCGTTTGCGAACAACGAACGCGAACTTCAGCGAATGTTCGCGAACGGGCGAACCGGGCGAACAGCCATAGACTTCAATAGACAGGCAAATTTTAAAACCCACAGGGACTCTTTCTGGCCACAATAGTGATGGAAAAGTTGTTTCAAGGGGACTAACAACTGGACTGTGGCATGCCGGAGGGGGATCCATGGCAAAACTCCCATGGAAAATTACGTAGTTGACGCAGAGTGTGGTAAGTTGAATTCGCAATGCGATTAATATAACCTGCATTAATCGCATTGCGAATTCAACTTAGAGCTAAGTTCCTAATGGTTGTATTGCTAGAATTGACGAATATAACGAATATAGCACTTTAAGCATGCATGGGATAGGCATAAGACCATCCTTCATATAAGATAGGGCCAGAGGCTATCCATAGTATTTAGTATATTGGGCAGACTAGATGGGCCAAATGGTTCTTATCTGCCGACACATTCTATGTTTCTATGTTTCTATGTTTCTATTCTCAATCTTCGTTATATTCTAGCAATACAACCATTAGGAACCCAGCTCTAAGTTGAATTCGCAATGCAATTAATATAACCTGTATTAATCGCATTGCGATTACAACTTTTGGGCACTAAAAAGGCTGTAAAACAGCCCAGGAAAGAGCTAGAGGGCTGCAAAAGGCAGCAACATGTACGTAAATCCCCTGCAAACAAATGTGGATAGGGAAATGAATTAAAATTAAAATTAAAAAAATAAAAATGAACCAATATCAATTGGACAGAGGTCCCATAGCAGAGAATCTGGCTTCACGTCAGCAGAGAATCAGTCTCTTCATGCCATAGCAAAGAATCTGGCTTCATGTCAGCAGAGAATCAGTCTCTTCATGCCATAGCAGAGAATCTGGCTTCATGTCAGCGCAGAATTAGTCTTCATGTCATAGCAGAGAATCAGGCTTCACGTCACCCACCACTGGAACAGGCCACTGTCACACATTTAGGCCCCGGCATCCAGACAGAGGAGAGCGGTCCCGTAACAGAGAATCTGGCCTTATGTCAGCGTAGAATCAGTCTTCATGTCATAGCAGAGAATCAAGCTTCACGTCACCCACCACTGGAACAGGCCACTGTCACACATTTAGGCCCCGGCACCCAGACAGAGGAGAGAGGTCCTGTAACAGAGAATCTGGCCTTATGTCAGCACAGAATCTGTCTTCATGTCATAGCAGAGAATCAGGCTTCACGTCACCCACCACTGGAACAGGCCACTGTCACACATTTAGGCCCAGGCACCCAGGCAGAGGAGAGAGGTCCCGTAACAGAGAATCTGGCCTTATGTCAGCGCAGAATCTGTATTCATGTCATAGCAGAGAATCAGGCTTCACGTCACCCACCACTGGAACAGGCCACTGTCACACATTTAGGCCCAGGCACCCAGGCAGAGGAGAGAGGTCGCGTAACAGAGAATCTGGCCTTATGTCAGCACAGAATCTGTCTTCGTGTCATAGCAGAGAATCAGGCATCACGTCACCCACCACTGGAACAGGCCACTGTCACACATTTAGGCCCAGGCACCCAGGCAGAGGAGAGAGGTCCCGTAACAGAGAATCTGGCCTTATGTCAGCACAGAATCTGTCTTAATGTCATAGCAGAGAATCAGGCTTCACGTCACCCACCACTGGAACAGGCCACTGTCACACATTTAGGCCCAGGCACCCAGGCAGAGGAGAGAGGTCCCGTAACAGAGAATCTGGCCTTATGTCAGCGCAGAATCTATCTTCATGTCATAGCAGAGAATCAGGCATCACGTCACCCACCACTGGAACAAGCCACTGTCACACATTTAGGCCCAGGCACCCAGGCAGAGGAGAGAGGTCCCGTAACAGAGAATCTGGCCTTATGTCAGCGCAGAATCAGTCTTCATGTCATAGCAGAGAATCAAGCTTCACGTCACCCACCACTGGAACAGGCCACTGTCACACATTTAGGCCCCGGCACCCAGACAGAGGAGAGAGGTCCTGTAACAGAGAATCTGGCCTTATGTCAGCACAGAATCTGTCTTCATGTCATAGCAGAGAATCAGGCATCACGTCACCCACCACTGGAACAGGCCACTGTCACACATTTAGGCCCAGGCACCCAGGCAGAGGAGAGAGGTCCCGTAACAGAGAATCTGGCCTTATGTCAGCGCAGAATCTGTCTTCATGTCAAAGCAGAGAATCAGGCATCACGTCACCCACCACTGGAACAGGCCACTGTCACAAATTTAGGCCCAAGCACCCAGGCAGAGGAGAGAGGTCGCGTAACAGAGAATCTGGCCTTATGTCAGCACAGAATCTGTCTTCATGTCATAGCAGAGAATCAGGCTTCACGTCACCCACCACTGGAACAGGCCACTGTCACACATTTAGGCCCAGGCACCCAGGCAGAGGAGAGAGGTCGCGTAACAGAGAATCTGGCCTTATGTCAGCACAGAATCTGTCTTCATGTCATAGCAGAGAATCAGGCTTCACGTCACCCACCACTGGAACAGGCCACTGTCACACATTTAGGCCCAGGCACCCAGGCAGAGGAGAGAGGTCCCGTAACAGAGAATCTGGCCTTATGTCAGCACAGAATCTGTCTTAATGTCATAGCAGAGAATCAGGCTTCACGTCACCCACCACTGGAAAAGGCCACTGTCACACATTTAGGCCCAGGCACCCAGGCAGAGGAGAGAGGTCCCGTAACAGAGAATCTGGCCTTATGTCCACGCAGAATCTGTATTCATGTCATAGCAGATAATCAGGCTTCACGTCACCCACCACTGGAACAGGCCACTGTCACACATTTAGGCCCAGGCACCCAGGCAGAGGAGAGAGGTCCCGTAACAGAGAATCTGGCCTTATGTCAGCGCAGAATTAGTCTTCATGTCATAGCAGAGAATCAAGCTTCACGTCACCCACCACTGGAACAGGCCACTGTCACATATTTAGGCCGAGGCACCCAGGCAGAGGAGAGAGGTCGCGTAACAGAGAATCTGGCCTTATGTCAGCACAGAATCTGTCTTCATGTCATAGCAGAGAATCAGGCTTCACGTCACCCACCACTGGAACAGGCCACTGTCACACATTTAGGCCCAGGCACCCAGGCAGAGGAGAGAGGTCGCGTAACAGAGAATCTGGCCTTATGTCAGCACAGAATCTGTCTTCATGTCATAGCAGAGAATCAGGCTTCACGTCACCCACCACTGGAACAGGCCACTGTCACACATTTAGGCCCAGGCACCCAGGCAGAGGAGAGAGGTCCCGTAACAGAGAATCTGGCCTTATGTCAGCACAGAATCTGTCTTAATGTCATAGCAGAGAATCAGGCTTCACGTCACCCACCACTGGAACAGGCCACTGTCACACATTTAGGCCCAGGCACCCAGGCAGAGGAGAGAGGTCCCGTAACAGAGAATCTGGCCTTATGTCAGCGCAGAATCTGTATTCATGTCATAGCAGAGAATCAGGCTTCACGTCACCCACCACTGGAACAGGCCACTGTCACACATTTAGGCCCAGGCACCCAGGCAGAGGAGAGAGGTCCCGTAACAGAGAATCTGGCCTTATGTCAGCGCAGAATCTGTATTCATGTCATAGCAGAGAATCAGGCTTCACGTCACCCACCACTGGAACAGGCCACTGTCACACATTTAGGCCCCGACACCCAGACAGAGGAGAGCGGTCCCGTAACAGAGAATCTGGCCTTATGTCAGCGCAGAATCTGTCTTCATGTCATAGCAGAAAATCAGGCTTCACGTCAGCCACCACTGGAACAGGCCACTGTCACACATTTAGGCCCCGGCACCCAGACAGAGGAGAGAGGTCCCGTAACAGAGAATCTGGCCTTATGTCAGCGCAGAATCTGTATTCATGTCATAGCAGAGAATCAGGCTTCACGTCACCCACCACTGGAACAGGCCACTGTCACACATTTAGGCCCCGGCACCCAGACAGAGGAGAGCGGTCCCGTAACAGAGAATCTGGCCTTATGTCAGCGCAGAATCTGTCTTCATGTCATAGCAGAGAATCAGGCTTCACGTCAGCCACCACTGGAACAGGCCACTGTCACACATTTAGGCCCAGGCACCCAGGCAGAGGAGAGAGGTCCCGTAACAGAGAATCTGGCCTTATGTCAGCGCAGAATCTGTATTCATGTCATAGCAGAGAATCAGGCTTCACGTCACCCACCACTGGAACAGGCCACTGTCACACATTTAGGCCCCGGCACCCAGACAGAGGAGAGCGGTCCCGTAACTGAGAATCTGGCCTTATGTCAGCGCAGAATCTGTCTTCATGTCATAGCAGAGAATCAAGCTTCACGTCACCCACCACTGGAACAGGCCACTGTCACACATTTAGGCCCCGGCACCCAGACAGAGGAGAGAGGTCCTGTAACAGAGAATCTGGCCTTATGTCAGCACAGAATCTGTCTTCATGTCATAGCAGAGAATCAGGCATCACGTCACCCACCACTGGAACAGGCCACTGTCACACATTTAGGCCCAGGCACCCAGGCAGAGGAGAGAGGTCCCGTAACAGAGAATCTGGCCTTATGTCAGCACAGAATCTGTCTTAATGTCATAGCAGAGAATCAGGCTTTACGTCACCCACCACTGGAACAGGCCACTGTCACACATTTAGGCCCAGGCACCCAGGCAGAGGAGAGAGGTCCCGTAACAGAGAATCTGGCCTTATGTCAGCGCAGAATCTGTCTTCATGTCATAGCAGAGAATCAGGCATCACGTCACCCACCACTGGAACAGGCCACTGTCACACATTTAGGCCCAGGCACCCAGGCAGAGGAGAGAGGTCCCGTAACAGAGAATCTGGCCTTATGTCAGCGCAGAATCAGTCTTCATGTCATAGCAGAGAATCAAGCTTCACGTCACCCACCACTGGAACAGGCCACTGTCACACATTTAGGCCCCGGCACCCAGACAGAGGAGAGCGGTCCCGTAACAGAGAATCTGGCCTTATGTCAGCACAGAATCTGTCTTCATGTCATAGCAGAGAATCAGGCATCACGTCACCCACCACTGGAACAGGCCACTGTCACACATTTAGGCCCAGGCACCCAGGCAGAGGAGAGAGGTCCCGTAACAGAGAATCTGGCCTTATGTCAGCGCAGAATCTGTATTCATGTCATAGCAGAGAATCAGGCTTCACGTCACCCACCACTGGAACAGGCCACTGTCACACATTTAGGCCCAGGCACCCAGGCAGAGGAGAGAGGTCCCGTAACAGAGAATCTGGCCTTATGTAAGCGCAGAATCTGTATTCATGTCATAGCAGAGAATCAGGCTTCACGTCACCCACCACTGGAACAGGCCACTGTCACACATTTAGGCCCCGACACCCAGACAGAGGAGAGCGGTCCCGTAACAGAGAATCTGGCCTTATGTCAGCGCAGAATCTGTCTTCATGTCATAGCAGAGAATCAGGCTTCACGTCAGCCACCACTGGAACAGGCCACTGTCACACATTTAGGCCCCGGCACCCAGACAGAGGAGAGAGGTCCCGTAACAGAGAATCTGGCCTTATGTCAGCGCAGAATCTGTATTCATGTCATAGCAGAGAATCAGGCTTCACGTCACCCACCACTGGAACAGGCCACTGTCACACATTTAGGCCCCGGCACCCAGACAGAGGAGAGCGGTCCCGTAACAGAGAATCTGGCCTTATGTCAGCGCAGAATCTGTCTTCATGTCATAGCAAAGAATCAAGCTTCACGTCACCCACCACTGGAACAGGCCACTGTCACACATTTAGGCCCCGGCACCCAGACAGAGGAGAGAGGTCCTGTAACAGAGAATCTGGCCTTATGTCAGCACAGAATCTGTCTTCATGTCATAGCAGAGAATCAGGCATCACGTCACCCACCACTGGAACAGGCCACTGTCACACATTTAGGCCCAGGCACCCAGGCAGAGGAGAGAGGTCCCGTAACAGAGAATCTGGCCTTATGTCAGCACAGAATCTGTCTTAATGTCATAGCAGAGAATCAGGCTTCACGTCACCCACCACTGGAACAGGCCACTGTCACACATTTAGGCCCAGGCACCCAGGCAGAGGAGAGAGGTCCCGTAACAGAGAATCTGGCCTTATGTCAGCGCAGAATCTGTCTTCATGTCATAGCAGAGAATCAGGCATCACGTCACCCACCACTGGAACAGGCCACTGTCACACATTTAGGCCCAGGCACCCAGGCAGAGGAGAGAGGTCCCGTAACAGAGAATCTGGCCTTATGTCAGCGCAGAATCAGTCTTCATGTCATAGCTGAGAATCAAGCTTCACGTCACCCACCACTGGAACAGGCCACTGTCACACATTTAGGCCCCGGCACCCAGACAGAGGAGAGAGGTCCTGTAACAGAGAATCTGGCCTTATGTCAGCACAGAATCTGTCTTCATGTCATAGCAGAGAATCAGGCATCACGTCACCCACCACTGGAACAGGCCACTGTCACACATTTAGGCCCAGGCACCCAGGCAGAGGAGAGAGGTCCCGTAACAGAGAATCTGGCCTTATGTCAGCGCAGAATCTGTCTTCATGTCATAGCAGAGAATCAGGCATCACGTCACCCACCACTGGAACAGGCCACTGTCACATATTTAGGCCCAGGCACCCAGGCAGAGGAGAGAGATCGCGTAACAGAGAATCTGGCCTTATGTCAGCACAGAATCTGTCTTCATGTCATAGCAGAGAATCAGGCTTCACGTCACCCACCACTGGAACAGGCCACTGTCACACATTTAGGCCCAGGCACCCAGGCAGAGGAGAGAGGTCGCGTAACAGAGAATCTGGCCTTATGTCAGCACAGAATCTGTCTTCATGTCATAGCAGAGAATCAGGCTTCACGTCACCCACCACTGGAACAGGCCACTGTCACACATTTAGGCCCCGGCACCCAGACAGAGGAGAGCGGTCCCGTAACAGAGAATCTGGCCTTATGTCAGCACAGAATCTGTCTTCATGTCATAGCAGAGAATCAGGCTTCACGTCACCCACCACTGGAACAGGCCACTGTCACACATTTAGGCCCAGGCACCCAGGCAGAGGAGAGAGGTCGCGTAACAGAGAATCTGGCCTTATGTCAGCACAGAATCTGTCTTCATGTCATAGCAGAGAATCAGGCTTCACGTCACCCACCACTGGAACAGGCCACTGTCACACATTTAGGCCCCGGCACCCAGACAGAGGAGAGCGGTCCCGTAACAGAGAATCTGGCCTTATGTCAGCGCAGAATCTGTCTTCATGTCATAGCAGAGAATCAGGCTTCACGTCACCCACCACTGGAAAAGGCCACTGTCACACATTTAGGCCCAGGCACCCAGGCAGAGGAGAGAGGTCGCGTAACAGAGAATCTGGCCTTATGTCAGCACAGAATCTGTCTTCATGTCATAGCAGAGAATCAGGCTTCACGTCACCCACCACTGGAACAGGCCACTGTCACACATTTAGGCCCCGGCACCCAGAAAGAGGAGAGCGGTCCCGTAACAGAGAATCTGGCCTTATGTCAGCGCAGAATCTGTCTTCATGTCATAGCAGAGAATCAGGCTTCACGTCACCCACCACTGGAACAGGCCACTGTCACATATTTAGGCCCAGGCACCCAGGCAGAGGAGAGAGGTCGCGTAACAGAGAATCTGGCTTCATGTCAGCACAGAATAAGTCTTCATGTCATAGCAGAGAATCAGGCTTCACGTCACCCACCACTGGAACAGGCCACTGTCACACATTTAGGCCCCGGCACCCAGACAGAGGAGAGGTTCATTCAACTTTGGGTTGCCCCGCAATATAATGGTAAAATGAAATTAAAAATAGTATTGAATGAGGAAGTGCCCTGGAGTAGAATAACATATTGTTAAGGGGAGGTAGTTAATATCTAATCTGCACAAGGGATGGACAGGTCCTGTGGGATCCATGCCTGGTTCATTTTTATGAACGTCAGCTTGTCCACATTGGCTGTAGACAGGCGGCTGCGTTTGTCTGTAATGACGCCCCCTGCCGTGCTGAATACACGTTCAGACAAAACGCTAGCCGCCGGGCAGGCCAGCACCTCCAAGGCATAAAAGGCTAGCTCTGACCCTCCGAGTCACTTCGAAGAGACTGGCCTGAAAGTGCTAAAAATGACCCCTCTTCCTCCTCTTCCTCCTGGGCCACCTCCTCTTCCATCATCGCCCTAAGTGTTTTCTCAAGGAGACATAGAAGTGGTATTGTAACGCTGATAACGGCGTCATCGCCACTGGCCATGTTGGTGGAGTACTCGAAACAGCGCAACAGGGCACACAGGTCTCGCATGGAGGCCCAGTCATTGGTGGTGAAGTGGGTCTGATCCGCAGTGCGACTGACCCGTGCGTGCTGCAGCTGAAACTCCACTATGGCCTGCTGCTGCTCGCACAGTCTGTCCAGCATATGCAAGGTGGAGTTCCACCTGGTGGGCACGTCGCATATGAGGCGGTGAGCGGGAAGGCCGAAGTTACGCTGTAGCGCAGACAGGCGAGCGGCGGCAGGGTGTGAACGCCGGAAGCGCGAACAGACGGCCCGCACTTTATGCAGCAGCTCTGACATGTCGGGGTAGTTGCGAATGAACTTCTGCACCACCAAATTCAGCACATGCGCCAGGCAAGGGATGTGCGTCAAACCGGCTAGTCCCAGAGCTGCAACGAGATTTCGCCCATTATCGCACACCACCAGGCCGGGCTTGAGGCTCACCGGCAGCAACCACTCGTCGGTCTGTTGTTCTATACCCGGCCACAACTCCTGTGCGGTGTGGGGCCTGTCCCCCAAACATATGAGTTTCAGAATGGCCTGCTGACGTTTACCCCGTGCTGTGCTGAAGTTGGTGGTGAAGGTGTGTGGTTTGGTGGTGAAGGTGTGTGGCTGACTGGATGAGCAGGTGGAAGAAGAGGAGGAGGAAGCTGAGTAGGAGGAGGAGGAGACAGGAGGCAAAGAATGTTGCCCTGCGATCCTTGGCGGCGGAAGGACGTGCGCCAAATAGCTCTCCGTCTGGGGCCCAGCCACCACTACATTTACCCAGTGTGCAGTTAGGGAGATATAGCGTCCCTGGCCGTGCTTACTGGTCCACGTATCTGTGGTTAGGTGGACCTTGCCACAGATGGCGTTGCGCAGTGCACACTTGATTTTATCGGACACTTGTTTGTGCAGGGAAGGCACAGCTCTCTTAGAGAAGTAGTGGCGGCTGGGAACAACATACTGTGGGACAGCAAGTGACATGAGCTGTTTGAAGCTGTGTGTGTCCACCAGCCTAAATGACAGCATTTCATAGGCCAGTAGTTTAGAAATGCTGGCATTCAGGGCCAGTGATCGAGGGTGGCTAGGGGAGAATTTACGCTTTCTCTCAAATGTTTGTGAGATGGGGAGCTGAACGCTGCCGTGTGACATGGTTGAGATGCTTGGTGAAGCAGGTGGTGGTGTTGGTGGTACATCCCATGTTTGCTGGGCGGCAGGTGCCAACGTTCCTCCAGAGGCGGAGGAAGAGGCCGAGGCGGCGGCAGCAGCAGCAGAAGAGGCCGAGGCGGCAGCAGCAGACGATGTAGCATGGGGAGCCTGAGTGACTTCCTTGTTTTTAAGGTGTTTACTCCACTGCAGTTCATGCTTTGCATGCAGGTGCCTGGTCATGCAGGTTGTGCTAAGGTTCAGAACGTTAATGCCTCGCTTCAGGCTCTGATGGCACAGCGTGCAAACCACTCGGGTCTTGTCGTCAGCACATTGTTTGAAGAAGTGCCATGCCAGGGAACTCCTTGAAGCTGCCTTTGGGGTGCTCGGTCCCAGATGGCGGCGGTCAGTAGCAGGCGGAGTCTCTTGGCGCCGGGTGTTCTGATTTTTCCCACTGCTCCCTCTTTTGCTACGCTGTTGGCTCGGTCTCACCACTGCCTCTTCCTCCGAACTGTGAAAGTCAGTGGCACGACCTTCATTCCATGTGGGGTCTAGGACCTCATCGTCCCCTGCATCGTCTTCCACCCAGTCTTGATCCCTGACCTCCTGTTCAGTCTGCACACTGCAGAAAGACGCAGCAGTTGGCACCTGTGTTTCGTCATCATCAGAGACGTGCTGAGGTGGTATTCCCATGTCCTCATCATCAGGAAAAATAAGTGGTTGTGCGTTAGTGCATTCTATCTCTTCCACCCCTGGGGAAGGGCTAGGTGGATGCCCTTGGGAAACCCTGGCAGCAGAGTCTTCAAACAGCATAAGAGACTGCTGCATAACTTGAGGCTCAGACAGTTTCCCTGATATGCATGGGGGTGATGTGACAGACCGATGGGCTTGGTTTTCATGCGCCATCTGTGCGCTTTCTGCAGAAGACTGGGTGGGAGATAATGTGAACGTGCTGGATCCACTGTCGGCCACCCAATTGACTAATGCCTGTACCTGCTCAGGCCTTACCATCCTTAGAACGGCATTGGGCCCCACCAAATATCGCTGTAAATTCTGCTGGCTACTGGGACCTGAGGTAGTTGGTTCACTAGGACGTGTGGCTGTGGCAGAACGGCCACGTCCTCTCCCAGCACCAGAGGGTCCACTAACACCACCACGACCATGTCCACGTCCGCGTCCGCGTCCCTTATTAGATGTTTTCCTCATTGTTCCCGTTCACCACAATTTTGAGAATGGCAAATTTGGGAATGCTTTTTCAACCCAGAACAAAAAGTCTGCTTTTACGGTCACTACAAATAACTTGACCAGCTAAAACTGTGCAGATTTGGTTGAATAGAGATGTGAGACCTGTTTTTTTTTTTGCGCTGTGTGACAGTTATAGGTTTAATCACAGAATGACACTTCTATCAGCACGCGAGCGTGTGTCTTAGGTTTTTCTGAATGATACTATCAATAACTTCAATGTAAGATTTTCTTTTTGGGATAGATTTCAAGTAGGCCTGAAATACCACAAACTAGTTATTTTCAGAATGGCAAATTTGGGAATGCTTTTTCAACCCAGAACAAAAAGTCTGCTTTGACGGTCACTACAAATAACTTGACCAGCTAAAACTGTGCAGATTTGGTTGAATAGAGATGTGAGACCTGTTTTTTTTTGCGCTGTGTGACAGTTATAGGTTTAATCACAGAATGACACTTCTATCAGCACGCTAGCGTGTGTCTTAGGTTTTTCTGAATGATACTATCAATAACTTCAATGTAAGATTTTCTTTTTGGGATAGATTTCAAGTAGGCCTGAAATACCACAAACTAGTTATTTTCAGAATGGCAAATTTGGGAATGCTTTTTCAACCCAGAACAAAAAGTCTGCTTTGACGGTCACTACAAATAACTTGACCAGCTAAAACTGTGCAGATTTGGTTGAATAGAGATGTGAGTCCTGTTTTTTTTTTTTGCGCTGTGTGACAGTTATAGGTTTAATCACAGAATGACACTTTTATCAGCACGCTAGCGTGTGACTTAGGTTTTTCTGAATGATACTATCAATAACTTCAATGTAAGATTTTCTTTTTGGGATAGATTTCAAGTAGGCCTGAAATACCACAAACTAGTTATTTTCAGAATGGCAAATTTGGGAATGCTTTTTCAACCCAGAACAAAAAGTCTGCTTTGACGGTCACTACAAATAACTTGACCAGCTAAAACTGTGCAGATTTGGTTGAATAGAGATGTGAGACCTGTTTTTTTTTTGCGCTGTGTGACAGTTATAGGTTTAATCACAGAATGACACTTCTATCAGCACGCTAGCGTGTGTCTTAGGTTTTTCTGAATGATACTATTAATAACTTCAATGTAAGATTTTCTTTTTGGGATAGATTTCAAGTAGGCCTGAAATACCACAAACTAGTTATTTTCAGAATGGCAAATTTGGGAATGCTTTTTCAACCCAGAACAAAAAGTCTGCTTTGACGGTCACTACAAATAACTTGACCAGCTAAAACTGTGCAGATTTGGTTGAATAGAGATGTGAGACCTGTTTTTTTTTGCGCTGTGTGACAGTTATAGGTTTAATCACAGAATGACACTTCTATCAGCACGCTAGCGTGTGTCTTAGGTTTTTCTGAATGATACTATCAATAACTTCAATGTAAGATTTTCTTTTTGGGATAGATTTCAAGTAGGCCTGAAATACCACAAACTAGTTATTTTCAGAATGGCAAATTTGGGAATGCTTTTTCAACCCAGAACAAAAAGTCTGCTTTGACGGTCACTACAAATAACTTGACCAGCTAAAACTGTGCAGATTTGGTTGAATAAAGATGTGAGACCTGTTTTTTTTTGCGCTGTGTGACAGTTATAGGTTTAATCACAGAATGACACTTCTATCAGCACGCTAGCGTGTGTCTTAGGTTTTTCTGAATGATACTATCAATAACTTCAATGTAAGATTTTCTTTTTGGGATAGATTTAAAGTAGGCCTGAAATACCACAAACTAGTTATTTTCAGAATGGCAAATTTGGGAATGCTTTTTCAACCCAGAACAAAAAGTCTGCTTTGACGGTCACTACAAATAACTTGACCAGCTAAAACTGTGCAGATTTGGTTGAATAGAAATGTCAGGTCTATTTTTTAGGCGCTGGGTGACAGGCTCAACTTGCCCCTGATGTAATATATGGCCAAAAAATAACCAGACTGTTGATGGTTAAATGCACTTCGGTGACACAGGCTCAGCCTGCAGCTGATGTAGTATATGGCCAAAAAATAATCAGACTGTTGATGGTTAAATGCACTTGGGTGAAACAGGCTCAGCCTGCAGCTGATGTAGTATATGGCCAAAAAATAACCAGACTGTTGATGGTTAAATGCACTTCGGTGACACAGGCTCAGCCTGCAGCTGATGTAGGATATAGCACAAAATAACCACACTATCGATGGTTAAATACACTTGGTGATAGCTCGTGCTGGCGCACCACAAGTCACAAAATGGCCGCCGATCACCCCAGAAAAAAAGTGATCTAAAAACGCTCTGGGCAGCCTCAAAAAAGTGAGCAAGTCAATAATAGCACTTCAATGATCCACAGCTGCAGATCGATCACAGAATGAAGTCTTTTGGAGGAGTTAATCTGCCTAATCTCGCCCTAACGTCGCAGCTGCAACCTCTCCCTATACTGATCATAACAGAGTGACGTGCGGCGCTACGTGACTCCAGCTTAAATAGAGGCTGGGTCACATGGTGCACTGGCCAATCACAGCCATGCCAATAGTAGGCATGGCTGTGATGGCCTCTTGGGCCAAGTAGTATGACGCTTGTTGATTGGCTGCTTTGCAGCCTTTCAAAAAGCGCCAAGAAAGCGCCGAACACCGAACCCGAACCCGGACTTTTACGAAAATGTTCGGGTTCGGGTCCGTGTCACGGACACCCCAAAATTCGGTACGAACCCGAACTATACAGTTCGGGTTCGCTCATCCCTATTAGCAAGGCCAAAATGTGGAAAAGCTTTGTCAGCCTTGGAGGTGCTGACCTGCCCTGCAGCCAGTGTATAGTGTGAACGTGTGTTTAGTACGGCAGAGAGCATTATTACAGGCCGCAGCCAATGTGGACAAGCTTACGTTTATTAAAATGAACCAGGCACGGATCCCACAGGACTTGTCCGTACCTTGTGCAGAATAGACATTTATACCAGCCTCAACCATCCATTCTTGTACTCAAGTGCACTTATTATTAGTTTTATTTTGTTATATGTCCCCAATTTAAAAATAAAAAATAACACAAATCAGTGTTGGCTACCTATTCCTCCTTCACCGCCGCTTCCACCTACACTGCCACGTCAACCTACACCCCCACATCCATCCATCCACCGCCTCCTCAACCTCCTACTCCTAGATCCAGATTGTTATTTTTCATTTTTCTGTATTTTATGTTATTTTAAGTCATTTCCCTATCCACATTTGTTTGCAGAACAGTTGTCATACCTTGTAGTTTACATCTCCAATTTTCTCGAGTACCTCGTATGGCCCCTGCCACCTAGTTGGGAACTTACTGTCCACGATCGGAACCCACACCAAAATCTGATCATCCGGGTTACCATTACGGACACCAGATGCTCTATTATAGGCCCGACTCTGGGCTAGCTGAGCTATGCTCCCTACCTATCCTATTCAGTGGGATTGTCTCCCCTTCATTCAGCGGACCTACTATGGGCCCCTCCGCCTTGGTTTTCCGGTGTTCTAACACCTCAACTGGGCCAGGCTTTGCTACTGGAGCTTTCCCTATCTCTCGGGGATCAGTATGTACAATGGACGGCCACAGGGCTGGGAACAACGGAAAGTCTCTTCCTAGTATCAAGTCATAGTGCATGCTCGTGGTTACGGCCACCTCATGGATCCGCCTGCCGACACACGTGCTTAGGTACACCAGAGCAGTGGGGTACGCTTTTAAATCTCCATGTACGCTGAGCACCCCAACTTTCCGGCCCATAAACTCAATGGGTCGCACCAGGGAAGCCCTCACAAAGGTCACCCAACTCCCTGAATCCAGCAGAGCCGCCATGGGAGTGACTCCCACCTCCACCTGACACAAATGTTCGTTATGGAGAGCCTCTGGAGTGTCTGACACGCCGACCCTTCTGGCATACAATGACTGTCGATACCCAAAGTTTGTGTCCATGGGCTCGACCAGGTGGGGACAGTCAGCCCGTACATGGCCGGGCTCATGACACCGCCAGCAGATTATCGAGTCCCGATCCCCAAAGGGCACCTGCCGTGCGGTCTTTCTCAGCTGAGGCCACCGGGTCTGGGGCAGGGATTTTCTGGATTTTGTTACACCCTTCCCCAGAGTTCCCCCCTTGAGTTCCTCAGTAGCCCCATACCATTCGACCAGGTCCACCATCTCCAGGGCACTAGTAGGAGATGTCTGGCAAACCCAGCGCTGGAGGGGTGGTGGCAATTCCCTCCAGAATTTGTCAGCTACAATACGGTCCAGCATAGCAGTGGGACTCAGTACGTCAGGCGGTAGCCATTTTTGCAACAGATGCAGCAAATTATAATACTGGGGTCTCGCTGGCTCAGCCGGGTTAAACTCCCAGTAATGCACCCGCTGGTCTTGGACCAACACATTCACCCCCAGTCTTGCCAGGATCTCACCCTTGACCTTAGAGTAGTCTGCCGTTTGCTCGTCCAGTAAATCAAAGTAAACCTGTTGGGGTCCTGATGCCAGGAACAGAGCGATGACCTCAGCCGACTGGTGTCGGGGTAGACTCTCCCCCAAGGCCACCTTCTCGAACACCGCTAGGTAGGTTTCGATTCCATCCGTCTGTGCCATCTTGGGGATCGCCGTGCGGACCGCTTTCCGGGCATCCTGGACTCCCTGAGATACTCCTGTCTTCTCTAAGGCCATCACGTGTTGCAGCAGCCACTGGTTCGTTTCTTGATGTCGCTGATTAGCCTCTAGCAGTTGTCTGTTAGTCTCCTGCTGCTGCTCCATGGCCTGTTGTTGCCTTAGGTTGGCCTGCACCAGCTGCTTCATCATCTCCTCCATCTTGTCCCGTGATGCTGGTTGCAACTTAGCAGGCTTAATTGAGAACATACAACAGAGCCCGAAACAAATGCAACAAAAATATTTCGGCTTTACGCCAGCCTCACTGCGATTGCCCGCATCCTCCACTAATTGTATTCGCTCTGGTAGGCAGGGTAAGCAGACGCAGTACAGAGGCAAAAAACTGTTTGTAAAGCAAAACTTCAGTGTTTATTCATATATAAGGTATAGCACAAAACGCAAGTCACTTTGCGGTCTTGGTGTTTGTTCACACACACACGAAAAGTTCATGAAGCAAAGAAGTCACCTTATCTCCTGGGTGTTAGATAACACCCTGCTGGCAGTTCTGCCTCGTCAAGTCCATAAGCAGGCTTTAGGAGGTCTGTTTCCCCTACACCCGGATCTTAGCCCTCCAACTCGGCACAAGCCTCAGATCCCAACACAGAGATTTCTTCTTCTGAACCCAGCTGTCTTTTAAAGGCAGCTAGGTGTTGCCAAACCCCGGACTGGCACTTAAAATCCGGTCCAGTATTTGACCTCACATGGCGGTAAATCAGCCCAGCAGCACATGCTGAGAGGAAAATACCTGTTTTCTCAGACCAAACCTCACACTGTGTCACAAGTTGGAAGGCTGAAAAGTCAGCCTGAATTTGTGGGAGGGGCATCTGACCTTCTTAAACGCCAGCCCCCAGCTCCTCAGGGCGCTTCTGTTCATACGCTGGATAAAAAGTCGCCCCGCTACCACAACCGCTGCCGCCTTGTACGACGCAGGTTTTTCTTCCCCAGGGAAGGTAACGTATGCATGTCCTCTCGTTTTTCTCCACTGGGCTTCCCGAGCAGCGGCACAGGCTTCCGGTCACGAGGTCGGCGTGCGTTCCAGCATGGAGCGCACGCCGGGATTCACTCACAGGCCCGGCAGTCTCATCACGGTCAGGCGGCTCCAGGACAGGTAAGCTCTGTCCCCGCAAGTTATTCCCCCCACAGGAGCGCTCCGATCTGGGCCCCTGTGTTCCAGGCTTCCGGTCACGAGGTCGGCGTGCGTTCCAACGTGGAGCGCACGCCGGAAATTACTCACAGGCTCGGCGGTCTTATCACGGTCAGGCGGCTCCAGGACAGGTAAGCTCTGTCCCCGTAAGTTATTCCCCCCACAGGAGCCCCCCGATCCGGGCCCCCATGTTCCAGGCTTCCGGTTGCTGGGTCGGCGTGCGTTCCAGCGTGGAACGCACGTCGATATCTGCTCCCAGACCCGGGTCTCCCGCTACCCACATACGGCTCAGGACAGGTAGGCTCCGTCCCCCAGTTCACCCCCCCACATGGCCATCCCCCACCAAGCAATATTCACATGTCTCCCTGCTTCCGGGTAGGTTGGCGTGGGTAGGTTGGCATGCGTTCCAGCGTGGAACGCACGTCAAACAAACCCACTGCCTCACATACGGAGTAGGTAGGGGTGTCCAGCCCCTGAGCAGCAACTATTTATGACTATAAATGGCCTATACATAATTTGTGGGTGTTGTTGAAACTTAGCGGTATTTCCAAGCAAACAAGACGGTAATAAAGTGCATCGTTATGTAGTACGAGGAAAAGCTATTCTCTGTCCCCACTCATAGGGGCGTCAGGTGGGAGGACTCCTGGGTTTTCCATTAGGCATGCTGGAAGTGCACTAATTACAGTTTCTGAGGTTGAAGAGAGCTGGGGGTCTCGTCAGATGTAGATTAGGTCTTTACCTCACCCCATACGCGGTCGTCTTTCACTGATCATGCACTGCTATTGTCTGTACTGATCTGTAGTGGTGGCAGGGCCACGTGATATATGTATGTGCTTTTACGTTGCATGCTGTTGTTTCCTGTTTTCCGCTGGTTCACCCAGGCTCACACCTATCTCTGTCCCCTGGATCGCCCAGGCTCATACCCGCCTTTGTCTCCTGGATCGCTCAGGCTCATACATACCTCTGTCTCCTGGATCGCCCAGGCTCATACATACCTCTGTTTCCTGGATCGCCCAGGCTCATACATACCTCTGTCTCCTGGATCGCCCAGGCTCATACATACCTCTGCCTCCTGGATCGCCCAGGCCTGTCATCCTCTCAGGAACGTATTCTTGACCGTTTCATTTACCCGATATTTGACCGAGGTCAGGTGACCGAAGACATCAGCACAGGTATTAGCCATTAATCTCAGGTACGTTACCCAGACTGATACAAGCCTTTTCGTGGAAAAAAATGGAGGATAGGAGCAGCACACTTGGAGCAGGTTTATCAGGATTTTAAGTAGTAGGAATGCAGCAGCCGAGCCAAGCGACCCCAGATTTTAGGCGGTCAAATTGTATGTAGCAAAAGGATGGAGGCTACAGCAGCATATCCAAATAGAGCTTCTTTATTCAGACTTCCATAAAAACGATGTACAAAATGGCAACGTTTCGGCTATATGTAGCCTTTGTCAAGCCTTTTCGTGGGCACCGGTCGTGCTACCTTCCGGTCACATATAGTTATCCGGGACTATTTCTTTCTTTGCAGGTTAAGCATGTCGCATACTTCAGATGTGGAGGACACCATGTCACTCCCTGGAACGTCTGTCTCAGGCCAGGCCAGCACCGTGTCCCTGAGAAGCTGGACGATTCCCAGGCTCATCACTGAACTTAATAGGAGAGGCATCCCTCACCCGGCCTCTGCTCGCAAAGCAGAACTATACAAACTATTGATGACCACCCCGGGTCCGTCAGGTGTCCAGCCGGGGACAACGGACATTCAGCAGTCGCTGACACATCTACACGCCACCATCGACTCCCTGGTCTGCGCGGTGGCTGACGCTCAGTCCAGGGTGTCGGTGCTGGAATCTCAGGCCCCGGCCCCCCTCCAGGCGTCCCACCCTCCGGCTGAGTCCGTTGTTCCTCAGGGGTCCTCGCTAGGTATTACTATTTTCACTTCCCAGGTGGCCCCGGCCCATTTCATCCCGGACGGTATTAAAAAAGATATCCTGGCTGGGAAGGATGTGAACCTGGCTTCCATCCTTATCGCCTCACAAGATCTCCCTGAGAACAGGGTCATCAACTGTGGTGACGTCTCCCTCGTCCTGAAGGCCAAGGACGCAAGGCTTAACAGGAAGCTCACTATCCCGGAATTTGTGTTGGCTTTTAGCCTGTTCAGGGATATTGTGTGCTCGGCCCAGCCTAGAAGGAGGGAGGAATTAGATTCGTACCTCTACCTGGTCACCGACCTGGGGCACAAGTATGGTGGCTCGTCATTTTATGACTACCACCGCTCCTTCTCGGCTAAGGCAGCTGCTGCCCTGGTTCAATTCTAGTTTGTCACCAACTGGGCCAACATCAATATGGAGCTGTTTTGCCGCCACTTTGCAGGTCTCAGGGCCCCGTCTTGTTCAGGGTGCCAGTCCATTTTCCATTCCTCAGGCTGGTGTCCTAACTCGGTCAATCCCATCCAGGATAGGTCCCTGCCCGGTCCCTCAGGTCTCCAACTGGGCGCCCCCGGGGTTGACAAGCTGGGTCGGCCCATAGTGTACCTGGGTAAGAGCCAGGTCTGTAACAATTTTAACGTGAACGGTTGCGTCTTCAATGGTTGCAGGGCTCTCCACATTTGCTTGTTGTGCTTCAGGGCTCACCCTCGTCCCGCCTGTCCCAAAAGGTCTGCGAAACAGTCATGACTAGCCGACATTGACCTCGATCTCCTTGGCGTCCTTCTGCGGGATGGGCTTCCACACGGGCCTTATCGCCCTGCCGCAGACGTCTTGGGAAGGTGGCAACCTAAGGTCTGCTTCTGAGGACCTGGCGGCAGTTGAAGAGTTGCTCCAATCCGAAGTCAACAAGGGTTTCCTCATCGGCCCGCTTGAGTCCATACCATTCTCTTCCTGGCGCATTAACCCCATTGGCCTGGTGTCTAAGAAAACTTCAAATAAAAAGCGGTTAATCTACGACCTGTCTGCGCCTCATGCCTCTGCCGTTCCCAGCCTTAACTCGCTTATCCCATCCGAGGAGTTCTCCATGCAGTATTCCTCTATAGACGAGGCAATTAAGGACATTGTGAACTCCGGCAGGGGTTCCTGGTTGGCGAAGGCGGATATCACAGATGCCTTCAAGCTCCTTCCTGTTAAACCACACTTATGGGGTTACTACGGGCTTAGATGGGCCAATCGATATTATTTTGCGAACAGGCTCACCTTTGGTTCGAAGAGTAGCCCATGGTTGTTCGACCAATTTGCCAAGGCCTTGCATTGGATCCTCATCCACCATGGCGGTTTACCTACGGTCATCCACTACCTCGATGATTTCTTGATCATCGAGGGTCCACACGGCGGGTCGGGCAACCTGGCTACTCTTCTCCAAATTTTTTCCAGCCTGCAGGTCCCGATAGCCCATGCCAAAACAGAGGGCCCCGCCAATAGGGTGACGTTCCTAGGCGTCATTCTGGATTCCATCCGGATGGTGGCCAGCCTCCCAGAGGAGAAACTGGCTAGTTGCCGAGCTGCAATTTCCCACGCCATGTCCGTGGGCTATCTGTCCAGGGTGGAGCTCCAATCCCTGCTGGGGCGTTTCAACTTCGCCTCCAGAATCATGCCCCAGGGCAGGGCATTCACCTCCAGGCTGCTCCAGCTGTTGCCTTCGGCTCCTGACCAGGGCAGCATCGTCCATTTGGACAGCCATTTTGGCGGGGTGGACTTGGCCATGTGGTCCCTGTTCCTATCCTCCTGGAACGGTATTTATCTTTTTGTGCCGTCATGGGCGCCGTCATACACCACCATTTTTTTGGACGCAGCAGCATCCCGGGGGTATGCCGCTATTTTCGGGTCCCATTGGATGGCTGGTCAGTGGCCTGTAGAAGTCCGGTCAGTCCCCGAAAGTCTGAGCTCGTCTTCTCCCGGAGCTTTACCCCAGTGTGGCGGCGGCTCAGGTATGGGGGTCATCGGTGGGCGAACACACCGGTGATGTTCATCACCGATAACCAAGCATTGGTGGACATTATCTTGAAATGTCGAGCGAAATCTTTCAGGATCATGTCCCTCCTGCGCAGACTGGTTTGGCTCTCTCTCACCCATAACTTCCATGTGTTCTGCAGCCACATCCCAGGGGTCGAGAATGTAGCGACGGATGCCCTGTCTCGATTTAATTTCCCCCTCTTTTTCTAGGTGCTGCCAGGAGCAGATCCCACGGGGTCCCCTCTCCCGGTCTTCCATTCTCTGGTGATGGATTAGAGTCCCTCCTTTCTCACGCCAGGAACCTGGTACAACATTCTCTCTCCTCCAATACCATCAGGAACTACCAAGCCGGCTTTAAGGTTTATGAAGTTTTCTCCAGGTCCCACCCGCAAGGTTGCTTGGACGATATCTCCTACACCCTGGCGTTCATAGCCCACTGTCACCGCAGCCTCAGGCTGTCATACAACACCATCAAGCTGTACTTAGCCGGGATACAGCACTGCGCCATGCTTAGTAATCCGAACGGAGGTTCCATTTTCTCAGTGCAGGCAGTCAAGGCTGCCCTTAGGGGAATCCAGAAGAGCGGGGATGCCCCTCCCGCCCATAGACAGCCTGTCTCCGGTGAGATGCTTAGGAGATTTTCGTCCGCCCTGATGGACATACTTTTGGGCACTCTCCTAGTTTGGTTATTAAGCCAGCTATGTACCTCGGGTTTTATGGGTTCCTTAGGCCAGGCGAGTTCACCAGCACCTCCTCTAAACATCAGGGCTTGCAGGAGCGGCAATTGTCCTGGGTCCATGACCATTTTGTCCTCCGGCTACCATCCACGAAATCCAATCAACATGGGCCTCCCTCGAAGGTCGTGTTCTTCAAAACTTCTAACGATTGGTGTCCGGTCATGGTCCTCCGACAATTGCTAGCTCTGCTACAAGATACCCCCCTAGATGGCCCGCTGCTGCCTTTGCATGGGAATTTCCTGACTTCAATCCAGTTCGTGTCTCACATCAGAACGCTGGCTTCAGGTCTCGGTTACAACCCGCTGGCCATCACTGGGCACTCGCTCCGGATTGGGGCTGCGTCCGCAGCGTCAAAAAATGGGGTCCCGGCGCATGTGATCAAAAGCATGGGTCGCTGGCGTTCGTCTTGTTTTACGAGGTACATTCCAAACCCGAATGTCGAGATTTCCCAGGCTTTCTGTAACCTCGTTCTCTGAGAGAAATTAAATGTTTTGGACACTACTCTGCTCTCCTCGTCTCTTTTTGCCCACTGCTAGGCTTACCCTCGCTCCTGGCTCCCGGCACAACACAGCCAGCTTACGTCAGGGGTAAGTGCTTCTCCTCGTCTGTAGCCTTAAGCCTCTCCCATAACATATATATATATATATATATATATATATATATATACTGTATATATATTGTAAGGAATCGCTCTCTCACAGGGGGTTGCAATCACAGATTTCTCCTCTGACAACAGGGTTCAAGTCCAAATGGTGCTTTATTCTGGCACTTCAGCACCAGCACATAAACCAAAATAAACACCTGCCCGTCTGGGTTCTAGATAATACAGAGGTCTTCTCCCTGACTCACCTCAAAAAACGCAGTTCACACACAGGGTCCCCAGCTCCCACCCTCTCTGTAGGGTCACTTCCTCCCCCCAATCATACACAGAGGGTTGTCTTATTCCTCCTTGATTATAGCCCAGCTGACCCCACCTGTGATCTCCTCAGCTAAAGGTAATATCTGTAGTGGACTAGGGGTGTGGATTGAGAGACTCCCACTACCAACCTGTCTCCCAGTCCAAAGAAATCCAGCCCATACAACTTTAAACAAAACAATCTCCAGCAAGCTATGCCTTGTCAATCTGTCCTGGAGACTGGTTTTAAAGTCAGTATAAAACTGAGTCTGCTTATATAGCACCTACCAGTAGCCATTTGGCTCCAGGAGAAGTATATAGTGGGCTCAGCATGCATGTTGGTACTTGCATCCCTGGATCCGATGAAAGCTGTAATGGCACCGGACGGGGTTAAAAGCAGAGTGTGCTTGGCGTGCATGCTGCACCTGCATTCCCTGGACTTTGTGTGGCTGTCATGGCCCATAAACAGGTAGGAACTAGTGTTAGGGACCACTCCATAGAGGCGACCTTGACGTGGTGAGTGGCTTATTACGCTTTGGCCAAAATGTACACCAATGCCTCATCCAGCATAGAGGCAGGGCAGAATGCTGGTTGCAGAGTGCTATTGCATTTGTATTTTGCGTTTCTATCTAGTTATTATTAAAGCTATATAATGCTTGATCACAATTCTAAAACAGGCATAGCTGAGATCCTGAGCCTGATAAAAACAACTGCTTCTACACTGCTTCTGAACATCACAGGAGTCTCCTGTCTTTCTCTTTATCTATTCTGTGAGTCTGGAGCTGAAAACAAACATATTGGGAAGTAAAGGAAAGGATGTCACAGCAGTACAGTGCTGACAGATTCCACAGAAGGGAGATGCTCTTACAGGATTGTATTATGGATCTGTATGCCGCCCTATGATTCTCCCATGAGGCATGTCATGTAATGGAGCATTCCATAAATCTCTGTGTAATCTCATCGAATACACGTTGAAAAATACTTCTGTGCTCCTACGTTGGAAGCACACATGGAACAGTATGGTACAATAAAATTCCACAAGGATCCGTAATACAACTAAGCACATGTGGGAAAAATACTAAGCTGAGGGCTGAGAAGAAATATGAAATGTTGGTAATATCCAAGTGTTATAAAGAACCTGTAGAAACCCTTTAAATGGGCAAGTTAGAAACATATTTTATAGAAGATGGCGGCTCAGACAAAAGTGTCAAACGTGGACAGGGAAAGTAATGAAAACAGGAGTAATACACTAACACAAATTCACATTTACATCTATGCCTGAAGGAAAAGCAGATACCAAGCTATACCAAAAGCAGAACGCTTGAAAACTAATATCTCAGCACTGATATTATTATAGCTAGAGAATAAATCTTCAATGTAATAAAATGTAAAATCAAAGCTCCTGAAGTCTAATGTACCATATAAAGATGTATAATTTAATATGTTAAATTATTAATTCTGCAGTGGAAACGACAGTATGTACAGGAACGCGTGTGATTTATTTATACTCTACTACGCTTAACTATTTCACTCTGAGCCTGTGCAGATATTTCATCCCGCTCCAAGTACTACAGCAGGATGGAAGATGCCTAAAATCTCAAACATGTGAAGAATTCTTTAAATGGATTAATGAGTAAAAATAATAGAGATTATACAGAATGCAATACGTTTATCAGTAAAAAGAAAATAAGAATTAAGACAATAAAATGAGATATTCAGTGTACTCACTATAAAAAAGCGAATCAACATATCAATAGAGATCCTCTGTAGGATGTATGGTGCCCTGGGGACTAATCCGTCTATTGAACCAGGGACCAACATACCCAAAAGTGGGTCAGTGGTAAGTGAGGCGCAGTAAGCAAAAAAGCCTGATAGAACACTGTACTTTAATTTATAGCACATATAAACACACAAAACACACATAATACACACTATAATGTGTGTAGTGTGTACACTTATTTACGTACATTGAGATTTTCTGCTAAAGTAAATTGAGTCTTTGATTTCTTCTCTTTAGTTGTTAATACTCCTCGATGTCAATGATTAGTTGGACATTTGTGGAAAAGCCCCTCAGATGCCACGTTCATACGTGATATATATAATCTAAAGTAAAATTTAAAAAAATGAAAAAACTCATACTTACCTAACCGATTAGCTCGCGACAGGCCGGCCGCCGCCATCTTGCTTAAAGATCTGGCGAGAAATCTTGCGCGGCCTTATCACACTCGAAGTCATACGTCACCGCGCACATTTTGGATTTCAACATGTCCAATCCTTTGTTCTCACAGGAGAGGTTCTCTGACAGTGGATTATTTCAACCTCTCCATTGAAGACACATGCATGCTTGACCTAAATCTGAAAACGGGAAATATAATTTAAAGGGATTATCCAGGACTTCAATATTGATGACCTATCTTCACGGTAGGTCATTAATATCTGATGGGTAAAGGTCTGACTTCAGAAACCCCCAGAAATAAGCTGTTTGTAGAGGCCACAGCGCTCCAGTGAGCTCCACAGCCTCTTCCTAGGCCAGTTACATTATGTTCATCCGTCACATGGCCTATTTTCAGCTAGGTCCCATCAAATGAATGGGTCTGGGCTGCAGTACCAAACACAGCCACTATGCATCGTATGGCGCTGTGCTTTGTATGCCGTGAGGAGGAACTCATTGGAGATCGGCGGGGGTGCCTAGAGTTGGACCCCCCCGCCAATCTGATATTGATGAACTATCTTGAGGATAGGTCATCAGTATTGAACTCCTGGAAAAAAAATAAAAACTTTACATTTTTGATGGTTCTAGTGGCCAGTGTGAAAACTGCAGTATTTCAAAAACACAAAAACACAAAAAGTTTATAAGAAAATCCTGATTTAAATAATAAGTCATTTTCTGATGACACCTTCCATTTATAGGCAAGTCTATTGTAACATTCAAGTTTTCTTAAAGAGGATCGGACTCCACTCCTGACATTTCTATTGCAGCAAACGCTTATATTCTTCATTCAATAATTCTGGGCACCTGTTCTTAGGGGCTCATGCACACGAATGTATTTTCTTTTTGTGTCCGTTTTTTTGTGGACCCTATGCGGAACCATTAATTTCAATGGAGCAGCAAAAAAAAAAAAAACAGAAGTTACTCCTTGTGCGTTCCGTTTCCACATTACGGACATTGATATTACTGTTCTATTAGGGGCCAGCTGTTCCGTTCCGCAAAATACGGAATGCACAAATACGGAACGCAAAATACATATGGTCGTGTGCATGAGCCCTAACTCTGTGCTGCTCTTCTGCTAGTCCTTCTAGAAAGCCATGAATAAATTGAGAATTGAGTGTTACCATTCGCCTTGTCAAAAGGGTGTGTCTGCCACTTTCAGCACTGATTGGACAGTTTCAGTGTATGAATTTACTCATACTTCCAGGGGGAATAACAGAGGAACTGCACAGCACAGAGAAGAATAGGTGTGTTTACTAAACCAGAGATGTGAGGAGAGCTGACAGATCCTCTTTAAGTATCTAACATAGGCCGGGTTTTAAAAAAAAAACGTGACAAACACCTGCCATAGAAAATACAGTACAAATTAAAAAGAATATAGCAATAAATAAAACCTTATTTTTTTCAGCATGTAATAAATGATCTTATATAAACTTCATGTTGGAAATGCTGTTTGGCCATTTTTCAAGCCAGGATCGGTATCGGTTAAATCCACCATTATTTCACATTTCCAGTGTCTTGCTGGGAGAATGTCTTTTTACTGAGTGAAGTACAAAGTCATTCATTAGAACAGATACTGTACGTGTTTGGAAACATTGGGTCAAACAGTCCTATAAATCAATGTGACTTCCACCGTAGAATTCACAGATCTTACTTAATCAGTGGAGGATGCAGGCTTTTTAAGCTGTCGTAATAAATTAATAAACACCCACCACAGAGAGAATGGAATGAGATTTTAAAATCATCTGTTTTTCATCTTTAGAATCTTATATTCATTTTTTAGAGGCATTATAAATCATGGCTGTTTCGGTAGCATTTGAATGAATTTTTTTGCATTTGTTTGTAGACCTGGTGAGCACAGCTTGTTTTTGGCTGTGTTAGTCACTGTGCCCTTTTATACTACTTTAGAGGATCGAGTCCTAACGTCAGAAGTAGAAAGAGAAATGTGAAACTTGAAAAACAAAATTCTTTCTAAACGTAAGCTGTAATTAGATAAAACCGTAAAGATGCAAGTTCACACCACATTTGAAACAGTCTGCAGATTCAGGGTTCGGGCGGTTGTCCAGTTACTAGCAGCTTTCCACTGGCTATTAGTTTGTAAGTTACTGTGCTTTTACGCGAACCAATAGTTCAGGCAATTATCAGGAACAAACTAAATGTTCCCGATAATTGTCTGATCATCAGCGGAAGTTACGTGCAGCAATCACCTCCGATGTATGAGGACAAGCGATCAATACAGTGGTCTCTTGTTTCTGGGCAGCAGATCCATGTTTAGACCGTACGATCTGCTGCATAGGAATGATGATTTTTGTTGCCAGCAAAACCACATAATAAACTGATGAACGAGCTTTGCTCATTGATCGAGTGATTGCTGGCATCTTTTACGAAGGCCAATTATTGCGATAATCCCCAATAATTAGCCTCATTATTGGTCCATGTAAAAGGACCTTTAGGGACTCAGGTGATGACTAGGGATGAGCGAATTAATAGGTTTGGCTCATCGGAGCCAATACATTCTAATACTGTACGGAGCGCTCGCTCCATACAGTATTGAAACAAAATTTTGTGCAAATCGACTTCGGATGTTTCATCCCTAGTAATGAAATTCATAGTTACCTTAAAGAAGACCTGTCACCAGTGTCGGACCGAGGTGCCTAGGGCCCACCAGTGGAAATTCATCAAGGGGCCCACCCTACAGCTACCAAAAAGAAATATTATTATTCATGCACATGAATATTTGCAGTTTAGCACACAATACAGTGTGCAAAACAGAACAGTATTGTAATGTTCACTGCTCTATATCAACAGAAACGTTCCTTCCCGACAATTGCCTGCTCTTTACCGGAGGAGAACGCTGTATTTACATGCAGTGATCTCCATTGTATGGGAGCAGTGATCACTACTGTCTATGTTCTTCCCTATACTGACTAGTTGTTTGCTTGCAGCAGATCGTGATTACACAGCACAATCTACTTCCAGTAAATTATTGTTTTTATGTGCGCACAAACTATCAAATTACGGTACCCGATGAATGAGCGTTTCGTTCGTTCATCAGGTAATCCGCCTACACGCAGCCATTACACCCAAGAGCTACTAAAGCGAGCAACACGGTAACCAGTGTCACAGTGAACTACACTGTGACAATATGTCTATTTTTTATTTTTTTTACACAATAAATCATTTTTAAAAAAAATCATGTTTCCTTTTCTCAAAGTGAATGGGCTTCTTTTTTGCAGGAAGAGTTGACATATTTATTGTTGCATTTTTTTGGGTGCATATGATTTTTTTAACGTTCAATATTACACTTTTTTGGGGCAAGGGGACAAATAATGGCATATATTATATTTTTTTTAGGGCATTCACCTGAAGGGATAGGTCATGTCATATTTTTATAGAACAGGTCATTATATTTCGCAAGCAAGTTCAATCAGTTTTGGTGCCTTTTTCACACGCGTGAAAAAATGGAAGAATTACAAACAACATCTCCTAGCAACCATCAGTGATAAATGCATTACCTCCGAATGCAATGCGCTTTTCACTGAAGCCCCATTCACTTTTATAGGACGAAGGCTGCATGAAAAAGCAGAATATACAGGTGAAACTCGAAAAATTTGAATATCGTGCAAACTTCATTTATTTCAGTAATGCAACTTAAAAGATGAAACGAATATATGAGATAGACTCATTACATGCAAAGCGAGATATTTCAAGCCTTTATTTGTTATAATTTGGGTGATTATGGCTTACAGCTTATGAAACCCCAAAGTCACAATTTTGAGGTCCCCTTTGCTCAGGGGGTATGGATTAATTAGAGTGTGACACTTTGAGCCTAGAATATTGAACCTTTTCACAAAATTCTAATTTTAAGCTGCATTAATGCAATTCCTTTTAATTTGCATTAGGCCTCATGCACACGACCATGCCGTTTTTTTTTGCGGTCCGCAAACCACAGATCCGCAAAAACCGGAAGCTGCCTGTGTTGCCTTCTGCAATTTGCGGAACGGGCGCCGGCAATATAAATGCCTATTCTTGTCCGCAAAGCGCGGACAAGAATAGGACATGTTATATTTTTTTAGCGGGGCCGCGGAACGGAGCCACGGATGCGGACAGCACACGGAGTGCTGTCCGCATCTTTTGCGGCCCCATTGAAGTGAATGGCAGCTCGGATGCGGACCCAAACAACGGTCGTGTGCATGAGGCCTTACTGAAATAAATTGACTTTTGCACGATATTCTAATTTTTGGAGTTTCACCTGTAGAACATGCTGCGATTCTCATGCAACGCAGAAATGATGCGTGAAAAGAAAACGCTCATGTACACAGACCCATTGAAATGAATGGGTCAGGATTCAGTGCGGGTGCTATGCGATCACCTCACGTATCGCATCCGTGCAGAAAACCTGCTCGTGTGAAAGGGGCCTAAGAGTTGCATTTCTGGCTAAACAACATTCTGTGTTAAATTGGGAACTAAAGGCTGTATTAGACAGGCCGATGTGGCAGATGATTGTTGGGAGCGAAGCATTCCCTCCCACCAATCGCCTGCTCGCTAGTGGAGGAAACCGCTGCTATTAAATGCAGTGATCTCCTCCGCTGCATGGGAAGGAGTAATCACTAGTGTTGAGCGTGAATATTCGAATAGCGAATATTTATCGCAAATATCGCAACTTTGCTAATTCGCGAATATTTAGAATATAGTGCTATATATTCGCTATATCGAATATTCATCATTTTTTTTACATCTGAAAACATGATTCCTCCCTGCTTCTTTCTTGTGGGTCAATGAGTCAAGTAACTTAAGCAGGAAGGAATCATGTTTTCATATGGAAAAAAAATGACGAATATTCTAAAAAACAAATATATAGCAATATAGCGAATATATTCGTTATTTAGAATATTCTAATTTTTTTTCCCAATCTGTACAGTTGTTCGCATACTCCTCCCCGACAAGCATCCCGTCACCATGGGAACGCCTACGGGTTAGAAAATACCATCAGATCTGAGGTTTCCCTGAGATCGTGAAAACTCAGATCCGATGGTATATTCTAACCCGCAGGCGTTCCCATGGTGACGGGGACTCTTGTCGGGGAGGAGTATGCCAAAGTGGAATAACAGTACACATTGAAAAAAAAAAAAAGAATATTCTAAATAACGAATATATTCGCTATATTGCTATAACTTTGTTTTTTAGAATATTTGTCATATTCTAAAACAAGAATATATAGCAATATAGCAAATATTTGTAAAATACACATATAGACTGCAATTTTGCTAATATAGTGCTATAATATTTTTTTTAATAGTGTACATTTTTTCAAAATCTGTAGTTCAGAAGAGAAAAAAAAATTTGACTATAAAAAAAAAGATTATAGCACTATACTAGCTAAATTGCAGTCTATTTGGTGTATTTTACGAATATTCGCTATATTGCTATAACTTCGTTTTTTAGAATATTCGTCATATTCTAAAACAAGAATATATAGCAATATAGCGAATATTCGTAAAATACACATATAGACTGCAATTTAGCTAGTATAGTGCTATAATCTTTTTTTTTATAGTCTTACTTTTATTTTTTTTGCTGAACTTGAGATTTGGAAAAAATTTACACTATTAAAAAAACATATTATAGCACTATATTAGCTAAATTGCTAATATTACGAATATTCGCTATATTGCTATATATTGCTATATATTCTTGTTTTAGAATATGACGAATATTCTAAAAAACGAAGTTATAGCAATATAGCGAATATTCGTAAAATACACATAGACTGCAATTTAGCTAATATAGTGCTATATCTTCTGCTATATCTTCTTTTTTGATCAATGATTATGCGATTTTTACATTTAACCACCTCCCGTCCGCACGTTGACTATAAATGTCCGGGAGGTGGTTCTCTATTTCTGAATGGACGTTCCAGAACGGCCGTTCAGAAACTGCAGCTGCACGCTAATCGTGCAGCTTCTGATCGGGTGACAGCAGGGCAACCCAGAGAGAAGGCAGGGACATTGCCCAGGTGTCCCTGCCTTCTGGATCGCTGCATACACAGCGCTCACTGAGCGCTGTGTATGCAGAGCAGGAAGCGCTATGCGATCGCCGGGACCGGAGAGTGCAGGGGCTGTGTGAGGTCTTTCAGAGACCTCGATCAGCCCTGCTCTGAGGCTGTACAGCGCTGTATTGCGCTGTACAGTCTCTCTGGGGGGTGTATTTCTCCTACTATGTCAGCCCCAGTTACAGGGGAAATCAACAGTGAAAAAAAAATGAAAAAGTGAAGTAAATGTCCCCCCGAGAGGTCTTGTATGACCTTATGGGGGACAAAAAGTTTAAAAAAATAAAAATAAAAATAAAGTGTAAAAAAAAAAATTCCCCAAGTAAGGAATAAAAAGTTAAAAATAGAAAAAATAAAATAGACATATTTGGTATTGCCGCATCCGTGATGGTCGTCTCTATAAATATATCACATAATCGACCTAGTCCGATAAACACCATAAAAAAAAATATTAATAACTGTCAAAAAAAGCGATTTTTGTCACCTTACATCACAAAAAGTGTAACACCAAGTGATCAAAAAGGCATATGTCCCACAAAATGGTACCAATAAAACCGTCACCTCATCCCGCAAAAAATGAGCCCCTACATAAGAAATTCTCTCAAAAAATAAAAAAAACTATAGCTCTTAGAACATGGACACATTAAAACATAATTTTTTTGTTTCAAAAATGCTATTATTGTGTAAAACTTTAATAAATAAGAAAAAGTATACATATTAGGTATCACCACGTCCTTAACAATCTGCTCTATAAAAATGTCACTTGACCGAACCCCTCAGGTGAACGCTGTAAAAATAAATAAATAAAAAACGATAAAACAACCAATTTTTTGGTCACCTTGCCCAATAAAGTGTTATAATGAATGATCAAAAAATCATATGTACCCAAAAATAGTACCAATAAAACTGGCACCTTATACCCTAGTTTCCAAAATGGGATCACTTCTTGGGATTTTCTACTGTAAGGGTGCATCAGGGGGGGCTTCAAATGGGACATGGCATCTAAAAACCATGTGGAGTTCCTTTTCTTCTGTGCCCTGCCGTGTGCCCATACAGCAGTTTATGACCACATGTGGGGTGTTTCTGTAAACCGCAGAATCTGGGTAATAAATATTGAGTTTTGTTTGGCTGTTAACCATCGATGTGTTAAAGAAAAAATTGGATTAAAATGAAAAATCTGCCAAAAAAGTAAATTTAAAAATTTGATCTCCATTTTCCTTTAATTCTTGTGGAACACCTAAAGGGTTAACAAAGTTTGTAAAATCGGTTTTAAGTAACTTGAGGGGTGTAGTTTCTACAATGGGGTCATTTATGGGGGTATCCACTATGTAAGCCCCATAAAGTGACTTCAGACCTGAACTGGTCCTTAAAAAGTGGGTTTTGGCACTATACTTCTAAGCCTCCTAACTTCCTAAAAAAATAAAATGACATTTCCAAAATGATACCAACATAAAGTAGACATATGGGGAATGTTAAGTAATAAATATTTTATGAGGTATCACATTCTGTTTTAAAAGCAGAGAAATTGAAATTTAGAAAACTACAAATTTTTCAAAATTTTTGGTAAATTTGGGATTTTTTCATAAATAAAGGTGAAATATATTGACTCAAATTTATGACTATCATGAAGTACAATGTGTCACGAGAAAACAATCTCTGAATGACTTGGATAAGTAAAGGAGTTCCAAAGTTATTACCACATAAAATGAGATATGTCAGTTTTGCAAAATTAGGCCTGGTCAGGAAGGGGGCAAATGGCCCAGATGGGAAGTGGTTAAGATTAATCGCAATCGCAAAAATAATCTCGAATACGAATATTCGCGATTATGAAATGATTATTCTAGCGAATATGAAACGAATATTCTAGCGAATATGAAACGAATATTCTAGCGAATATGAAACGAATATTCTAGCGAATATTCGCAAAATATTGCGAATTCGAATATGGGACCTGCCGCTCATCACTATGCATAGTGGCTTGCCGGTGGCAGATTGTGGTGTCTGATAACTGCAAACAATCATTTTTTAACGTGTCAAAAGATTTGGATTGCCCGATGATAGAGTGTTTGCTCGTTCATCGGGCAATCAGCAGCAGTTTCACTGCAAGATGATCGTTAGCGATCATCATCGGAAAAATCGGACAGTGTAATACAGGCTTAAGTGGAGAGCCTAGGTCTATTGCATCAGCAGTGTCACAATAATGGTACGGCCATATAATATGGTCATGTGGCTGAGTACCACAAATAAAATTAACTATTTGATTCTAATCAGTTAGTTTGGTCCCGTTGTGACTTGCATGACTGTGTGGTTCTCATCTGTATGGTGACCGCGTCCCAACTGCACCATGGCTGTACCACAAGGCCGTACCCTAACACAAATGAAGTGGATAAATACTTCCAAAGCCAATGTAGAAATTGCAAAAAAAACTAAATGTTAAGTAAATGCATTTCATTTGGGGTCCCATTGACCATAAACCGTGAAGGTCCAAATGAATGGAGACACCCATATCCATCATTATTGTAAGGGAGAGTATATGGATGAATCCCAAGTTGTTCTTTCGATGAAAGAGTCTCATTAAGACATGAGGAAGCTTAGAATACATACAAGAGATGTTTGATTAGCTGCAGATTAAAGGCGTTCATTACATTTTCTGTTATTGCGCTGTATGGAATAGCATTTAACTCTAATGTCCTTCATATTAACTATAACTTTAACCGTAATTTAATGAATTGTATAAAAAGAGGAGCAGAGAACATTTTAATTGGTGTAAAGTGATGGAAAATATCACAGTTTTCAGATTATTATGGCATATTCCTTGGTACATTTCCAGGAGCATAGAGTAGATATGGGAGTATACGGGGAAATATACATGAAGTATGTTGTATAATATTCATCGTAGAGTGGTTGAATGGGGTGCTCCAAGACTACAAACAGAGGGTCTGCTTCTTCTTCCAAGATACATTGTGGGAAATATATAAAATTGAAGCTCAGCCCAATTCACTTTAATGGAGAAGGTTTAAAATAGCAGACACAACCCATAGGTAGAAATTGGCCCAATTTCTGGAAAAAAAACAGACTCCTTATTTCTAATCTTAGACAACCATAATATTGATGGACTATACTCTGGAGAGGCCATCAATATCAGATCGGTGGAGGTCCAACACTCTGCACCCCCATGGATCAGCTATTTTGCAGCACATCCTGTGCCAGAAGTAGTCACCAGAACTACATAGCTTGTCCATTGTATAGTGGACAGAGCTGAAAAGTGCAGCGCTGGTAACTGTCCACTAAACAATGGATGTAGCTGTGTAGTTGTGGCATCTACCTCAGGCCCTGGAGCTACAATGAATGGAATGAAGCTAATCTGTGGGAGCACAGGTTGTGGATACTCAGTTGATCTGATATTAATGGACGATCTGAGGATCGACCATCAAAGGCAGATCAGGCAGAGGTGCTGGGAGTTGGACTCTCACTGATCAGATATAAATGACCTATTTTGAGAATATTAAACTGCCAGAAAACCAGTTTAACTGGTATTGTTCAGGATAAGGAAAGATGGTTCAGATTTTTCAGGTTTTCCAGGACTTAAATAGTGATATCCCATACTCTGGATAGGTTATCAATACTGGATCGTGGGGTCCAACTACCTGCACCCCAGCCAATCATCTGTTTGAAGAGGCTTGCGGAGCATCAGTGAGCTCAGCGACCTCTTCCTTAGCCAGTGATGTCACGCCCATCAGTGACATGACCTTTGTTGAGCATTCAAGTGAATGGGATTGAGCTGCCATCCCAAGCATATCCACAACTGATCAGCAGGGTTGCTGGGGGATAGACCCCCACTGATGTGATATTAACCTATCCCTTTATACACATCAAAACATAGAAAATTGGTCTTATGTGCATTTGATATGTGTTGATAGATTTTGTAATCGCTACATTAGTTATTATCTATGTTGTTGCATGGGTTTAGACTGGGAAGTTTCTAGATTGTTGATAGAAGTCTTTTTATGTGACAGGGATGCTGTCTCTTCATGTCTCCCTTCCTTAACAGAAACACAAAACATCTACCTTCCCACTTTTACATTATTTGATATTGTACGATTATTGTTTCTGTGTTTATATATATATTGTGACACAGTGAGAGGTTTGGTCTGGGAAAACAGGTATTCTCCTCCCAGCATGTGCTGCTGGGCTGATTGTCACGGTCCCTCAGGTAACTGATGTCAGGAAATCAAGGAGATTGGCTGAGCGTGGAGGAATCGAACAGCCTCCTTGATTTCTCTTGATTCAGTGTTGATAGGGTTAATGACCACTTCCCTTTTCTCAGTTGTTGTTCAGTGGTCATCACTTCTACCCTTTATAGTCTTACCCCACCCTTCTGACTATGCGATTGATAGCTTCATTTGGGTTTGGCTGAGCTGGTGTGAGATCCTCTCTGGTGTTCTTGTTCTTCCATCTCTACCACAGTTAAGTGTCGCATTTGTTTGTGTTTGTTATATTCCCTGTTGTTGTATTTGGGGCTGAGACAGAGACTTCTATTCGTCCATCTGGGGAGGAATGGGTTGTCTCTGGTCCTATACTTATTCCAGGGCCTTATAGAGAAATCAGGGCCTATGTATACTTCTTATGAATATTCCTACCTTCAAGGTATATTCATATTAATAGGTAGTCAGGGCCGGGATTAGGGTTGTCTAGGAGGTGACCTGTTTCTTCCCTATGTTCCAGGTCCAGTAACTGTTCCCCTTCCCTCCTGTGTTCAGTGTGGAGTTTTCCCATCACACTGATCATGACACTGATTTATAGCCAGGTAAGGTCAAATACCGGACCAGATTTTAAGTGCCGGTCCAGGTTTTGGCAGCACATGGCTGTCCTTAAATAGGCAGCTGGGCTCAGAAGCCATGTGTCTGTGTTGGGATATGGGAGCCTTGTGTCTGGAAGAAGGCTTGCTACCTGTTTGGTGTGAAAACAGGTTGGTGCTGCTAAAATCAAGGACTCTTTGAGGCAGAATTGCCGCATGGTGTGAATTACCACCAACACAGCAAGGTGACTTTTTGCTTGAATATGACTGCTTGTTTTGTCAGTTGCCTAAAGTGTGAATAAAACACTGAACTGTTTGATCCAAAGAACTTGTTGTTGACTCTATACTGCGTCTGCTAATCCTGTCTACCAGAGCGAAACCCCACAATATATATACAGTGCTGCCCCTGGCAAATTTTGACTTAAAGTTACTTTTATTCAACCAGCAAGTAATTTTTTGACGGGAAATGACATAGGTGTCTCCCAAAAGATAATAAGACGATGTACAAGAGGCATTATTGTGGAAAAAAAGTCCATTTGCAGTTTTGGTGTTCGTTCACACCTACACAGTTCATACAGCAACACAGTCACCTGTTTTCCTAGGTGTTAGTTCACACTCGATCGGCATTACTCAGGACAGAACAGACCTCCCAAACTCAGGCCTCCAGCCTAGCTCACGGCTCAGATTCCAATCCAGCGATCGCCAGAGGTAATCACACACAGCTGACACTGCCGGCTGGGTTTTTTATAGGCCAGTGAAGACCCGGCCTGGAACGTGAAGAGTAGTAACCCACCCAGCACTTTGACTATTCCCAGTAAGAGCCGTCCTGGGTAAGCTATACAGCTATACTAAATAGCTAGGTGGCAAACAGCAACTGCTGCTGACACATCAAAACTGGCTCTTACTCCACCGAGGCCAGGAACCTCGGTGACACATACCTTCCGTCAACGATGGACCCTTGCACCTTCTTACATACCTCCCCCCTTTGTTCAACCCTGAGGGGGTGAACACTTGCCAGACTGTGTACCCGGGACAGGGCATCCGTTTTACCCTGCAAGCGGCCTGCCCTGTGTTCCACTGAGAACTTGAAGTTCTGTAATGACAAGAACCATCTGGTGACCCGAGCATTCCTCTCTTTGGCCTGGCTCATCCACTTGAGAGGGGAGTTGTCGGTCCCCAGACGTAACTTTCTCCCCAACAGATAATAGCAGAGAGACTCGAGTGCTCATTTGATGGCCAGGCACTCTATCTCCACTATACTGTACCTAGTCTCGACTGGGGTGAGTTTGCGGCTCAGGAAAACAACGGGATGTTTCTCCCCATTGATTTCCTGAGACAGTACAGCACCAAGGCCTACTTTGGAGGCTTCAGTCTCTACTATAAACTTCCTCTTGAAGTCGGGCGTCACCAAAACTGGTGACCCGGATAGGACCGACTTCAACGCGGAGAAAGCCTCTTCCGCCTTGTCATTCCAGCGGACCATCACGGACTTCCGTCCTTCCAAGAGCCCTGTCAACGGAGCCCCTAACATGGCAAAATGGGGAACGAACCTCATATAATAGCCCACCATTCTCAGGAACGACTTTACTTGCCTAGTGATGACAGGTCGGGGCCAATTCCGAATCGCCTGTATTTTATTCACTTGGGGTCCGATAACTCCGCGTCCAATGACCTACCCCAGGTACTTAGTCTCCTCTAACCCTATCGCGCATTTCAATCCAGCCTTCCTAAGGGAGTCCACTACAGCCTGCACTTTTGGTAGATGACTTTCCTAGTCGGTACTGTGGATGACGATATCATCCAGGTAAGCCAACGCATACCGACGATGTGGACAAAGTACAATATCCATGAGTCGTTGGAACATGTCGGGGGAACCTTGCAGACCAAAGGGTAACACCTTATACTGATACAGCCCCTCAGGGGTGACAAAGGCAGTTTTCTTTTAGGCAGCCTCCGTTAAGGGCACCTGCCAGTAGCCCTTCGTGAGGTCCAAAACAGAAAAATATCGGGCTTGTCCTAACCTCTCGATAAGCTCATGGGATACGCATCGAACTTGGAGATTTTGTTTAGTTCGTGAAAATCGTTACAGAACCGTAACGTCCCTTACAGCTTGGGTATTAGGACTATCGGACTGGCCCATTCACTTTTGGACTCCTCAATGATGTCTAGTTGCAGCATTAGCTGCACTTCCTTAGAGATGGCTTGTCGCCGAGTCTCGGGTACCCGCTATAGTTTTAACTGGACTTTTGCCTTAGGCTCAGTGACAATATCATGCTGGATTATGGAAGTGCGTCCAGGGAGATCCGAGAACACATCCGTGTTCCAACTAATGAACTCCCTGGCTTCCTGAGCCTGTTTAAAGAAGAGGCTGTCAGCAATTTTTACTGTGGCAACTGCTTCTCTTGCATCAGACTGAGGGGCCTGAACCTCTTCTCCTAGAAAACCTGGCTGTGGGCTGTTTTCAGTAGAGGACTCCCTATTTTTCCATGGTTTTAGTAAATTCACATGGTACACCTGCTCTGGCTTTCGCCGCCCCGGCTGGTGTACCTTGTTATTTACGTCTCAAACTTTCTCAAGTAACTCGTAGGGCCCCTGCCACCTAGCTAGGAACTTACTGTCTATGGTTGGTACCAGAACCAAAACCTAATCACCCCGATTAAACATCTGGACCCGAGCCTGCCAATTATAGACCTTATTCTGGGCTCACTGCGCTGCCTCTGTATGCTCCCTGACCAGAGGCAACACTGTCTCCATCCGTCCTTGCATCTGGGTGGCGTACTCAATAACACTTTTGTGCGGTGTGGGTTGTTGTTCTCATGCTTCTTTGGCTATTTCCAACAGACCGCGATGGTGTCTGCCATATAGCAGTTTGAAGGTCGAGAACCCAGTAGAGGCCTGGGGCACCTCTCGCACGGCGAACATGAGATAGGGCAGAAAAAGGTCCCAGTCCCTCCCATCCTTAGACACCACTCTTTTTAACATGTTTTTTAATGTTTGATTAAATCTTTCTACCAGGCCATCCGTTTGCGGATGATACACGGACGTCCGTAGCTGTTTTATGTGGAACAACTTACAGAGTTCCCTCATGACCATGGACATAAAAAGGGTTTCCTTGGTCGGTTAGAACCTGTTTAGGTAGTCCCACTCGGGAAAACATCTCCATTAGCTCCTCAGCTATGAGTTTGGCTCGGGTACCGAGTTGCGTAGTCGAGTATGACCAAGATGTGCTGGTGCCCTCTAGCAGACTTTGGTACTGGGCCAATGAGATCCATGGCATTCGCTTGAACGGGACCTCGATAATCGGAAGAGGGGGACTACGAAAATGTGGCTGAGGGCTATTTATCTGGCAGGTTGGGCAAGATTTACAAAAGTCTTCTACCTCTCTGAACACACTGGGCCAGTAAAACCGCTGTAGTATCCGGTCCTGCGTTTTCTGCCATCCCAAGTGACCCCCAAGAACATGTTGCTGGGCAAGCTCCAATACGAGCTTGCGATATGCCTTGAGCTGTTCAACTACATGTAGTTGGTTTACCCGATACAGTATTTCCTGGTGAATGTCAAAACAGGGAAACATTGACTCGGACCCAGGTTTTTGTGGTTCACCATCAATTATTACAACATTCTCCCAGGCCCTGGATAAGGTTGGGTCCTGGTGTTGTGCGGTTTCGAAATTTTCACCGGAGACATTGAGGTCTGCCAATTCAGGACCCGACGGCAAGTCCTCAACGTCTCCTATCAACACACTCAGTGGGGTTGTTTCCCTCTCTTCCACCAAAGTGGCAATCACCCATACCGTGGGCCCTTCGGCCTCGGGTTCCCAGGGTTCTGTCCTCCCACCTGAGCCAGGCCACTCTGCTGCAGATACCCCTGACTCAGGGGCATCAACAACTCTCACAGCCGGCCACAGGATCGGGAAGCCCAGAAAGTCTCCCTATTATTAGTTCATAAGGTAAAGTAGTGGCAACGGCCACCTCGTGGGTCCACCTGCTGCCTCCCATATATTCACATTATATGAGGTCAATGTACAGGTGAAAAATTTGAATATCGTGCAAAAGTCTATTTATTTCAGTAATGCAAATTAAAAAGAATTGCATTAATGCAGCTTAAAATTTGAATTTTGTGAAAAGGTTCAAATTTCTAGGCTCAAAGTGTCACACTCTAGTCACCTAATTAGTCCATATCCCCTGAGCAAAGGGTACCTCAAAATTTTGACTTTGGGGTTTCATAAGCTGTAAGCCATAATCATCTAAATTATAACAAATAAAGGCTTGAAATATCTTGCTTTGCATGTAATAAGTCTATCTCATATATTAGTTTCACCTTTTATATAATGAAATAAATGAACTTTTCGAATTTCACCTGTATATTAAACACTAGAAACTATACCCAGGCCCAGATCTAAGAAAATTTGAGGCCATGTCCTGTGCAGATAGTAGTAGTTAAAAGAGGAGGAAGTATTTAGTATAGGTTCCTGTCCTAAAGAGATTGCCTTGTCGTGGGCGGACAGGCACAAATGATTTTGTACAAGATGTATTTGTCAAGAATCTCACATTTATAACGTAGCATTAATGCATTTTCTATAGTGAGTATGGCACTATTGTATTTACTTGATTATTTGTGTTTGCAGAGTGCTGTTGCATTGTGTTTGTTTTTGCTTTTGTGTTTTCAGCCATGGCGCACTGGGATGTGCCGACTAACCCCCTTTTTTTCTTTGCAGTCTGCATTAGAGTTGTGGCTGTCACCATTGGTAGTGCACTCCTAACTAGTGTTGATGGTGAATATTCTAATCACAAATTTTTATCGTGAATATCGGCACTTTAAGAATTCGCGAATATTCTAGATTTTTTTTTCATTAGTAACCTTCCATCTTGCTTGTGGGCCAGGCTAGCAATCAGTAGGAAAGTTGCCTACCCCTTACTATATAAGAAGCTCCCCAGCAGCCACTTTCTGCTGTTTTTTTTGCAGTTCTGAGAGAGAGAACAGTGACATTGTGTCACGAGACGCCTGGGCGCTCGCTCTCCTCAGCGCGGCCGGCGTCCCATTTCTGTGCAGAAGCGAGGACATGCACTGCGTCCTAATTTTCTTGGTGATAGGGGCGGGACGGACCGGCCGCGCACGTCTCCTCTGCACAGCCGGCGTCCTCAGTTTCCCCAGCAACCTGGGGAGGTCTGAGCACTGAGCTGGGGACTCGGTGCTCAGCTGTTCTTCCTAGTGCGGGTCATGTGGCACTGGCCACGTCACATGACCACAGGTTGCCTGTTAATTTAGGTTCCTGGCGATTGTTTGATTCCTGTGTGCTTACCTGATCCTGTTCCCTGACGATCCTCTGCCTGCTCCTTCTGTACTGCGCATCCCTCCTGGTATTCTGACCTCGGCTTCCACTTGACTATTCTTTGCGGACTCCTGTTGTACTTCACTACTCTCCTGGTATTTGACCCTGGCTTCTTCTGACCATTCTTTGCTTATCCCTCTGTACTACGCTGCTCTCTTGGTATTGACCCGGTCCGTTCACTATCCGTTATTTGTCTTGTCTGTCCTCATAGCACGTATCCTAAGTTAGGGACTGCCGTCCAGTTGTCCCCTGTCATCAGGACTCGTGAGGCAAGTAGGCAGGGCCAGGGGTGAGGGTGGAGCGCAGTGGTCACTATCCTCCCCCCTGTGTGTGTACGTGACCGTTACAGATTAACAGGCCCAATAACCACTGTATAATGAATCCTCTGGTGACCCTGACTGACCATGTCTCTAATCTGAATGCAGATGGTGCAGGAGCTAGGGGAGAAACTCTGTTCTTTTGAGCTAGGACAAGGTTCTTCCATTCCTCAGGCCTCCAGTCTGCATTTAGAGCCCCAGATTAAGCTCCCAGAACCCTTTTCTGGAGACCGGAAAAAGTTTCTCTCCTTTAAGGAAAATTGCAAACTTTATTTCCGTTTGCGCCCCGTGTCCTCTGGCCCCGAGAGTCAACGCATGGGCATTGTCATTTCCCTACTACAGGGTGATCCCCAGGACTGGGCATTCTCTTTACCTGCTGGTGCCAGTTGTTTAACATCAGTGGAGGTTTTTTTTCAGGCCCTGGGTACCCTCTATGATGAACCAGACAGGGCTCTGGTAGCCGAGACGGCTCTACAGGCACTGGTTCAGGGAAATCTACCTGCGAAGGAGTATTGCACCCAATTCAGAAGATTGTGTATCCCCTCAGGATGGAACGAACCAGCCCTTAAGAGTCAGTTTAGGTCTGGTCTGTCTGATAACTTAAAGGATCTTCTAGTCAGTTATCAACTTCCAGAGACCTTAGAGGAGATGATGACCCTTGTTGTCCGACTTGACCGACGGGTTAGAGAGATACGACAGGAACGACAGTTCTCTTCTCAGATGGTGGTCAAGCCTGAGGCCTATCCCAGAGACAATGCTGAGGTCTCTACCGAAGAACCCATGCAGGGTGGCATGACCCGAGGGAATCTTCGCCGCAGACGTAAAGTGTGCTTCCACTGCGGAGATCCTGACCATTGGATCGACCAGTGTCATAAGAAGGTCCTCTCTGTCAAGTCTCCTAAGGCAAGACAACCTAAAGACCAGGCGCACCCTGATTTTACTAAATGTAAGCTTTTGGTACCCATAACGATTTCTCTGGGGGTTAATAAATGGCCGGATAAGGCCTTTGATGATTCTGGCTCAGCGGCCAGCTTTATTGACTCTGAGTACGCTGTTAAACTGGGTATTACAATGTTTGCTTTACCTACACCTATCCATGTCATGGCTATTGATGCTACTCCCCTGATTGGTGGTATGGTGAGGTCATATACCTCAGAGGTTTCTCTAACTGTGGGTGTGTGCCACTCTGAGAGATGTTCCCTTTTAGTCCTGGAGAACTTACCGGTTGAGGTGGTACTAGGGTTGCCTTGGCTCCAATTACACAACCCCACTATAGATTGGTCCAAGGGGGAGTTGGTGAAATGGGGACCTAAGTGTGACCCGTGCTTGTCCGTGGTACAGGCTGGGGTCTCAGTAAAGTATGATTCATTACCCACAGTCGTTAGGGAATATTCTGATGTTTTCTCATCACCTACTCTAGAGGTTCTACCACCCCAAAGACCTTATGATTGCGCCATAGAGTTAGTAGAGGGTGCCAAGTTTCCTAAGGGGCGAATTTATAATCTTTCTAAGCCCGAAAGCAAGGCCATGGAAGATTATATTAAGGAGAGCCTTGTAAAGGGCACATTAGACCTTCTGTATCTCCTATGGGAGCGGGGGTTTTCTTCATTAAGAAAAAGGATGGTGGTCTTAGGCCTTGTATCGATTACCGGAGAGTAAATAAAATCACTGTCCAGAATAGATACTCCCTCCCATTGATTCTGGATTTATTTAACCAGGTTCTGGGGGCAACCTGGTTTTCCAAGATTGACCTGAAAGGGGCATACAATCTAATCTGAATCAAGGAGGGAGACGAATGGAAGACGGTGTTCAATACTCCGGCAGGACACTTTGAATATCTGGTTATGCCTTTTGGACTCAGCATTGCCCCAGCTGTGTTCCAAAACTTTATGAACGATATTCTTAGGGAGTTCTTAGGTAAATTTGTTATTGTCTATCTTGACGACATTTTGATATTCTCTTCTGATTTCAAATCTCATGTGTCTCATGTTAAACAAGTATTAGAGGTGTTGAGGGAGAATCAGTTATCCGCTAAACAAGAAAAATGTGTCTTTGGTATACAGGAGATACTGTTTCTAGGGCATGTCCTGACTCCTCATGCCTTCAAGATGGGTCCTGGTAAGGTACTAGCAATTAAGGAATGGGTAAGGCCTTCATCCTTAAAGGCCTTACAACAGTTCTTAGGTTTCGCCAATTACTATCGTAAATTTATTATGAATTTTTCTGTAATTGCTAAACCATTGACCGACCTCACTAAGAAAGGGGCGGATTTGGAGAATTGGTCTACTGAGGCCATTTCTTCATTTGAAACATTAAAAAAGGCATTCAGTAGCGCTCCCATTCTGATCCAGCCTGATCAGGAGAGACCTTTTATTGTGGAGGTGGATGCGTCCGAGGACGACGCAGGAGCAGTCCTTTTACAAGGTCCTGATAGCCTCACTAACCTGAGACCGTGTGCCTTCTTTTCCAGGAAATTTTCTCCCACTGAGAGAAACTACGACATAGGGAATAGGGAGTTGCTGGCCATTAAATGGGCATTTGAGGAGTGGAGGCATTTTCTGGAGGGGGCAAGGCATGGTGTAACTGTTGTAACTGAACATAAGAACCTAATGTTTCTCGAGTCTGCTAGGAGGTTGAATCCCTGTCAAGCCAGATGGGCTCTGTTTTTTACTTGTTTTGATTTCTCCATTACGTTCAGGCCGGGAAGTAAAAACGTGAAGGCGGACGAATTATCTCAGAGCTTCCATGCTTTTCAACCTACTGAGGCACCGCCTGAATCCATCCTACCAGCAAATATCTTCATAGCAGCCCTAACCCAGGATATCTCGGCTCTCATTAAGGCTGAACAACATCTGGCACCGGTATACACCCCAACAGATAAGTTGTTTGTTCCCATACAATTTAGTCTCCAGCTGTTGGGTGAGTGTCACGATTCTGCCTTTTGTGGACATCCGGGTTTTGAGGGCACTAAGGATCTGGTTTCTAGATCTTATTGGTGGCCCACTCTAACTAGGGATGTCAAGTCCTACATGTCAGCCTGTGAGGTTTGTGCCAGGTCCAAGAAACCTAGGACTCGCCCTGCTGGTAACCTATGACCCCTACCCATTCCCAGTAGACCCTGGTCCCATATCTCGATGGACTTTATAACTGACCTACCGCCGGTGGAGGGTAAGACTGTGGTTTGGGTAGTGGTTGATAGGTTTAGCAAGATGGTTCATTTCATTCCCCTGTCTAAACTCCCGAATGCCAAAATCCTGGCGTCTATTTTTGTGAAAGAAATTATCGATTACATGGTATCCCGGAAAATATTGTGTCTGACAGGGATGTGTAGTTTGTGTCCAAATTCTGGAGGGCCTTCTGTTAAAAATGTCAAATTTCATTGTCTTTTTCCTCCGCCTACCACCCTGAGACTAATGGGCAGACTGAACGCCTTAATCAGTCTGTGCAACAATTCTTGAGGTTGTATGTTGCTGATGACCAGCAATTATGGGTTAAATACCTTCCATTGGCTGAATTTGCTTTGAATAACCGTGTTAATTCTTCTGCTGGGGTTTCACCTTTCTTTTGTAACCATGGTTTCCATCCCCGTTTTCATTCTGGGTCATCCGTCTCCTCCTCTAACCCTGAGGCGGATAGGTTCTCCTATGAACTGTGCACAGTTTGGGCCCGGGTTCAAATGAACCTAGAAAGGGCTCAAAGTTCTCAGAAACTCAAGGCCGTTCAAAGGGGGTGAATTTTCAGGTTGAGGATAAGGTATGGTTGTCCTCCAAGAATCTCTCTCTCAAATTTGCTCCTCGTTTTATTGGACCGTATAAGATCACGGAGGTGATTAATCCGGTATCGTTTAGGTTGGAGCTGCCCGAGTCATTCCACATTCATAATGTGTTCCATAAATCTCTACTTAAAAAATATTTTGAACCGGTAGTACCATCGAAAGCCTCGCCTCCGCCGGTTCTTGTTAATGATGCTGTCGAGTATGTGGTGTCTAAAATTGTGGATGTCAGGAAAGTGCGTAATTCCTTGCAGTACCTGATTCACTGGAAGGGGTATGGACCTGAAGAGAGATCTTGGATACCTGCTAGGGATGTTCATGCTCCTAGACTTCGCCTGAAGTCTTGTGTCCGGTGGCCCTGCATAAAAGGATAGGTACTGTCACGAGACGCCGGGGCGCTCGCTCTCTTCAGTGCCGCCGGCGTCCCGTTTTTGCGCAGGAGCGAGGACGCGCACTGCGTCCTTGTATCCTTGGTGATAGGGCTCACGACGAACCGGCCGCACTCGTCTCCTCTGCGCGACCGGCGTCCTCAGTTTCCCCAGCAACCAGGGGAGGTCTGAGCACTGAGCTGGGCACTCAGTACTCAGCTGTTCTTCCTAGTGCGGGTCATGTGGCACTGGCCACGTCACATGACCACAGGTTGCCTGTTAATTTAGGTTCCTGGCGATTGTTTGATTCCTGTGTGCTTACCTGATCCTGTTCCCTGACGATCCTCTGCCTGCTCCTTCTGTACTGCATATCCCTCCTGGTATTCTGACCTCGGCTTCCACTTGACTATTCTTTGCGGACTCCTGTTGTACTTCACTACTCTCCTGGTATTTGACCCCGGCTTCTTCTGACCATTCTTTGCTTATCCCTCTGTACTACGCTGCTCTCTTGGTATTGACCCGGTTCGTTCACTATCCGTTATTTGTCTTGTCTGTCCTCCTAGCACATATCCTAAGTTAGGGACTGCCGTCCAGTTGTCCCCTGTCATCAGGACTCGTGAGGCAAGTAGGCAGGGCCAGGGGTGAGGGTGGAGCGCAGTGGTCACTATCCTCCCCCCTGTGTGTGTGTGTGTGTACGTGACCGTTACACATTGCTGTGCTCTGTGCTTTCATCTGGATCCTATTCCTTATCCAATTACATTAGATAGTTAGCTCATATATATAATACAGATAGTTAGTGGGAGATGGTCAGTGTAGGTTAGATAGTGATATAGTGTAGCTAATAGGTTCCAGTGCAGGGTGTTAGGTAGTGTGATAGGAATTACTTTTTCTCTTCTGTCCATGCATACATGTAGACATAGGGCTGTGATGTCACAACAATACTTAGTGCACCAATCAGTAATATCTACTCAGACCTGCTAAAATGTGAAGTTGCATGTATTGTGCAAAAATATGCGCATCATTAGTGCTGATTTGCGCAATCATGAAAATATGAAAAATTCGTGAAATAGCGCGAAAATGAATATTGCTTATGCCGCTCATCACTACTCCTAACTAACCTGTCTGTCCAATAGGCTGATTTTAATTACTGCAGGTATAAAGCTGTAGCCTGCTCTCTCGGCATTTATTGGAGACCATTTGGCACCAAAAGAGGTATAATACAGTGTGAGCTCAGCATGCATGTGGAACCTGCATTCCTTGAATTTAATGGAGGCCAGTATGGCACCAGCGGAGGTAGAATTTAGTGTAGGTTCCTGTCCTAAAGAGTTCACCTTGTTGTTGGCAGACAGGCACAGATGATTTTTTGACAAAAATTTTGTTGCCAAGAATTTCACATTTATAACATAGCATTAGTACATTTTCTATAGTGAGTATGGCACGATTGTATTTACTTGATTATTTGTGTTTTCAGAGTGTAGTTGCATTGTGTTTGTTTTTTGCTTCATTAGTTAAAAGAGTTGTCCAACCCCCAAGGCTCCAATGAGCTATTGCCTGTTCACCACAGTGCCCAATTCCCGTGCGGAGGGTCCCATCCCTGCTGCTTTCAGTTCCATTTTGTCCAACATCACATTTACTGCTACAGCCATTTACTGGCACCAATGGTGAGCTAAGCAGGGGGCAGCGGGACGAGAAACTTCGGCCCTGGAATGGAACACTGAAAAATGGATGAGCAGTGGCTTTCATTTTTTATGTTAAATGCTTTCCAGGCAATAACTGATTTGAGTTTGGGGTCATACAGCCCCTTTAAATAGAAGAATAAAGGTTACATTGCCTGTGTTTAAAATGTCACGAGTTTAAAAGTCAAGAAGGTATCCTAACTCAATCTTTTGTATGTTCTTTGGTGCATGACAAGCAGGGAGTAGGTGCCACCTTTTCTTGCTGCCTGGGTAATTGCCATATGTCAGACAGAACCTCCAGCATCAAGCATGTCACCTGTTTCCTACTGTTGAAGTTGTATTGATGTAATCTGAATACATGTTGTGGCCATAAAATGGTTTGTGTATTTAATTTTTTTTTGCATTTTATAATTCTGCAGTGTGGTTGACTATGAAAGTGCAGACCCGTGTATATCCATAATCATTCTCTATATGCAAACCAGCAAATATTTTTGAGTTGTGATAATTAAAAACAGAAAAACAGAAGGAAATGCTAAGAAAAGACCTGCAGCTGCATTTTTATATTACTGAGCGCACGTATTATTACATAGTAATTTACATAGATTATTCCGGTGTGTCTTATACAATCATTAAATATGACTAAACAAATTAGGAGACTCTGGTAAAAAGCATCACTGGGTATTAATAAAACATTTCTATAAAAATGTCTTAAACCTATAAAAAGGCATTTTATGATTTCTCTCTTTCTTACTGTGATGTCTATTTCTTACCTTCCTTGCAAGTAAATGTCTAGATTTTGAACATGTACTGCAGCATTTATGTGCTATAGTATATATAGTTTAATAAAAATACAGTACAAGCATATTCATTTCTTATAAAAAAAAAAGATTTGTCATAGCAGAAATGAATATTAGATTATGACTAGTGATGAGCATATTTCTTAAAATTTGATTAGGCCAAATTGGTTTGGCAAAATTATTTTGACTCGAATCAAAAGTGCACTGATTGCCCCATGTTGTGTACGATTGTCAGGAAGGAAGCGTTCCTTCCCGGCAAACGTCTGCTCATCAGTGAAGGAGACCTCTGCTATTACATGCAGTGATCTCCTCCACAGTATAGGTGTTGCTAGTGACATCCCTCAATTCCATACAGAATCATTATTTGTGGGGAGCAGAGTGCTGTTTAGACGGCACGATCTGCTGCCCACAAATCATAATTTAGGTGACCGCACCTATCAACGAGCATTTTGCTCGTTCATTGGGTAATCAGCAACACCTTTTAATGGGCGTTCATATCAAGCAATGTAAAGGGGCCTTTAGTAATCTATAGTGACATATATGGCTATAGGGGAGTACATGGCAGCACCCCAAAAACCCAGATATTAGAGGCCACGTCCCAATCCATTGCCAGCAAAATAAAAAAATAACAAGATGGGAAGACCTGAAGGTGAGCTGTGCCAGTCTTGGAGTGCTTCTTTCTTCCTCAGTCAGTTTGTCCCTGCAGATCATGCTCAAACAGTGCAATGCTGCTGTCTGAGAGTGGAGCCACTGAAAAGGAGGACACTCCAGCATCCTTCCAGGCCTTGCGTCAGGCAGAGGATAGGGTGTCAAAAAATCAGACTGTCTGGCCTAAAGCCGTACTTCTGGCCACCGAAATGATGTCATTTTGAGAAACTGAGATTATTAAAAATGTAATTGCCATATATTCAGATTTGGATTTGTCCCACATTTTTGGAAAATTTAGTTTGTATTCGATTTGTTTGTTTGTTGGTAACCATGCAGTGATTCTCCGATGATGACTAGCACATGAATCCCTTCTTCAGTGTACCTTCTCCTTCCAAGGTGGGGAAGAATTTATGGAATAAATTTGCTCAAATTTGTGAGCAATATGCAAATAACCACTGTACACTGTATACATGTGTCCATCCTTTGTGCCCTCAAATTTGGTTAAGGACTCCAATATCTCATAAGAAAAATTCAAGAATATGTAAATTTGGAAAGTTTGTGGATAGCTCACCACCCTCCTCAATAAGGTAAGGGTGCTCTAGTCGAAAAACTGCTCACTCAGTCAGTCCAGAAAGATAATAGATAAAATAGAAAAACGATTAGGTTTTTTTTAAGGATCATTATTGTTTTAATTGTAAGTTGTATTCATTGCTGCTACCACTCCATTGTTGAGTTGGCGGCTAATAAATAGTTGTTTGATGTGAACCAAATTCAAGAATATATTGCAACGTGCAAATCATGTTTTTTTTTTAAATAAAATCTGGTAATCTTGAGCTAGTATCTCAAGATACTAATTGTATGTTAAACCAACAGGAAAAGAAAGGAAGGGCACATCTGTGGATGTATATGAAGTAGGCCATGTGCATTTTTGGCCATCACTTAATTCAACACTTTACCACTACATCTGTCCGCTAGTGGTTGGACTAGTGTTGAGTGAAGAGAAGCATTCAAAGCGGAATTCGGTCCTAAGTTTAGGAAAACTTTGATTCGCAATGAATCAGAATTTTCTCCCGCTTTGTGGTAACGAATCAGGTTTTACTAAAATGGCAGCTGCACGTGTTACAATGCAATACTAAGTGTAGAGGAGACAATCCCAGGAATGCAAGATTTCCCATAATTCCGTGCAACCAAACAATCCACAGATAACCATCCCCTGTGATGTCAAAGCCCTATAAAACCCTCATCCTGTGCGATCTTTGCCATTGTCCTGTGAGCTGAGCATAGGGAGAGATGTGGCAAGTGCTCATGCGCTAGGGACAGTGTTGCTGAAAATGATTAATAGAAGAATATTGGAGAGGGAGACTGCAGGGAGAGTGCAGGGAGACTTATTCTGCATCAATTTTATTTATTTATTCCTACATTTACTTATTCCTACATTAGCCGTATGAAGCCTTTATTATTCCACTGCCAGCGTGCCAACCAATACCATCCAGTCTACACCCCTTAGGGGGGCCAGGTCTTAATGTTGACCATCCTCATCTTTTGCTGGCTTTACTTCTTCCAAATCATCCTTGAAAGTCTCCATGTCCTAGAAAAGTCAGCAAGATGCAGATAGAGGAGGAGCTGGATGTTCCTGATGACATTTTCTCATCGATATTAGATGATGTGGAAAAGGAGGAAAAGCAGATGGCAGAAGAAGGGCTCCCACCTGTAGGGCAGGAGAGAGCTGGGGTTGGAGAAGTGGGTACAGTCCTTGTCTAAAGGTGCAATAAAGGTGTCGACTGTACAGTGCGGTCTTCATTATTAAATGAAAAGCAGCTGCAGGCTAATTGGCCATGTGGTTCTTTACTGAAGTATATACACAGCCCGCCTGCAGCACAGCTGCTCTGTGTGGCCGTACCCTAAGGTAGAGTGGCCTGGGTATACCTGATTTATAGCGATTCATGACAAATTAATTTGTAAGGAATCAAGTTTCTTGTGGGACTTTGGCGAAGCTGCGGAATCAGATATTTTTTAATCTTTGCTTATCTCTAAATAGGACCTCTAAATGATGGTAACGGGGTGTTGATCACTGAGGATCAAGTAGAGGCAGAGCTCCTAAATGGGTTTTTATCTCTTTGTATACAAAAGAAGAGAGGGAATCTCATGAAGTTGGTTCCACTGGTGTAAATACCTCAAATAACATAGTTAACTCATGACTGTAGATATGGTCCTTAGTAAACTAAAAAAAAATTAAGTGAACAAGGCTCCAGGTCCAGATGGATTACACCCTAGAGTTTTAAAGGAGCTCATTTCAATTATTGCTTCGCCTCTGTTCCTAATATTGGAAGATTCTTTAATGACAAGCATTGTACTAAGGGACTGGCGCAAGGCGAATCTGGTGCCCATTTTCCAAAAGGGTGCTAAGTCTTCACCAGGAAATTATAGACCAGTAAGCTTAACATCCATAGTGGGAAAAAATTTTGAGGGCCTTCTACGAGACTACATACAGGATTATGTAACTGTCAATAATAAAATAAGTGATAGCCAACATGGTTTTAATAAGAACAGAAGCTGTCAGAGGGAAGGCTGTCAATATTGTGTTTTTGGACTTTGCAAAGGCGTTCAATACTGGCCCACACAGATGACTAACAGGTACATTGAAGTCTATTAGTTTAGAAAATATAATTTGTAATTGGATTGAAAATTGGCTTCAAGATTGTATCTAAAGAGTTGTGGTCAATGATTCCTACTTTGAATGGTCCCCGGTTATAAGTGTTGTACCCCAAGGTTCTGTGCTGGGTCCGCTATTATTTAACTTATTTATTAATGACACAGAGGATGCGATTAATAGTGCTGTTTCTATTTTTGCAGATGACACCAAACTTTGTAATACAGTACAGTCTATGGAAAATGTTAATAAGTTACAAGCTGACTTGCACAAACTTACTGTTTGGGCCTCCACTTGGCAAATGAGGTTCAATATAGATAAATGTAAAATTATGCACCTGGGGGCTAGTAATATGCATGCTGCATATGTCCTAGGGGGAGTAAAACTGGTAAAGTCACTGATTGAGAGGGATCTGGGTGTATTAGTAGATCATAGACTAAATAACAGCATGCCTCTAAGGCCAACAGAATTTTGTCCGGTATAAAAAAAGGTATGGACTCGCAGGACAGGGATGTAATATTGCCACTATACAAAGCATTGATATGGCCTTACCTGGAATACGCTGTTCAGTTCTGGGCACCAGTCCATAAAAAGGATTCCCTTAGTGCAAAGGAGAGCAACTAAACTCATAAAGGGCCTGGAAGATCTTAGCTATGAGCAAAGATTATACAAACTGAATTTGTTTAGCCTTGAAAAAATATTAACCTGTACAAATATATATACAGACCATGCAAAAAATATTTCAAGGGAGGCTATTCTCTGTTAAACCCCCTCAAAAAATAAAGGGCCACTCACTATGCCTGAAGAAAAAAGATTCACTCATAAGACGTAATAAGCATTCTTTATAGTTAGGTTGTGAAGCTCTGGAATAGCCTGCCGCAGGAGCTGGTCACAGCAAATACAGTACATGGCTTCAAAAAAGGTTTAGATGACTTTTTAATTCAAAATAACATTGAGGCTTATGACAATGTATAGAAATCTTGTTCTACGCACCCTTTCCCTTTGGCCCAACCCCTTTTTAAAAGGAAACAAAAATTTGTTCCGTCAATCAATATAGCAGCAGGATTACAGGTTGGACTTGATGGACTTTTGTCTTTTTCCAACCTTAACAACTATGTAACTAACGATAACTTATATGTGAGAAACCCCCTTTAAATACAATTTCTCCCTAAATATAAAATTATGAAAAACTTTGATTTGGGGGCAATAAATAGACAAAAAATACCATTGCATGCAGTGATATTTTGTTTGGCAAATTGCTGTAAACCTGATGGACCCCATTATAGTGAGTGTGATCTGTTGGGTAATGGTGGTATTTAGCATATGTTGGATCTGGCAAATTTGGCCACACATATACATATAAACTACAATTATGGAACACAATTATTAATCCATGCAATATATATTAATATGTAAACTACAATTATGCAAATGATCTCTTAGCAAACTCTGCCTCTAATGCCACCAGATGTAAGGCAGCTGTCCTATAAGTCAATGTTTGACCTTTTAAATAGTCCTTGAGACATGACTCGGATATTAAATGAGCCAGCACCTCATCTACAAACATCTGTTTCGGGGTGATTGCCCCTCATCAGTGGAGAGCAGAGAGTACTTGTTAAACTCTGTGAGAGGCCAAATCAGGATTTGGGGAAGGGGGGTAGTATCTCTTCTTGGGGAGAGAGTTCCTTAGTTGGCGTGAGGAGACTATGCTCCTCTGGAATTCTGGGAAGAAAGGGATGCAAATGAGCTCTTAACAAACTCTGCCTCTAATTCCACCTCATGTAAGGCAACTGTCCTATAAATCAGTGTTCAACCCTTTAAATAGGCCTTGAGACATGACTATGATATTAAATAAGCCAGCACCTCATCAGCAGACAGCAGATGAGCCAGAGAGTACTGGCTTAACTGGGTGAGAGGCCTAAATCAGGATTTGGAGGGTACTATCTGCAAGTCATGTCTCAAGGCCTGGTGGCATTAGAGGCAGAGCTTGTTAAGAGCTCATTTGCATCCCTTTCTTCCCAGAATTCCAGAGGAGCATGTATGGCCTATAAGCCTCCTCACACCGACTAAGGAGCTCTCTCCCCAAGGAGAGATAGTACTCCCCAATTACAATTATGGAACACAAGTATTAATCCATATAATATACAGTATATTGATATGTAAACTACAATTATGGAACACAGTTATCATCCATACTATATATGTGCACTACACATAGGTTTTCTTAAAGGGTTTCTGTCACCCTGCAAAACTCTTTTTTTTTTTTTGGGCTAGTTAGATTGCTCATAGTGCGATATAGCACTATAGAGAAGACGTCATCGGCGCAGGCGCACTGAGGGAGTGCTGAGGATACGAGCCTCCTCATCTCAGAGCGCCTGCGCCGAATGACGCGAGGCGCGCGATTTTTGAATTACTGACAGGGCCGGCCGGAGGAGGAGATCACGGCTGGCCCTGTCAATCAACACGGCGAGGGGGCGGATTTCTGCAGCAGCTACCAGCAAGTAGACGCCCTACTTGCTGGTAGAGCCCTCATTAACATATTATAAAAGTTCGTTTTATAAAGAATCGGCCGCATGAAAGTAAGTAATACCATTATATTCTGCTATATCGCACTATGAGCAATCTAACTATCCCAAAAAAAAAAAAAGAGTTTTGCAGGGTGACAGAAACCCTTTAAATTAAAGTATTGAAAATACTTGCAGAGAGTGTTGTATAGAGGGTTTTTTTAATACTAAAATGATTTCCTCTTTTTTATATTGCAGATGCATAATTCAATTTTGTTTTAATACATCATCTGTGTAATAAAAAAAGGCACCTAATCCATCACCCACCGACATCTGCTGCGATTTGTGGAACAGTAAGTTATTCTACACAATGGAAGATAACTACAGAGACAGGACTTCACTAGTGAGAGGTGCTAAGGACATAGCTAGGGAAGCAAAGAGACACACACCCAAAAGTGCAAATAAACCAAGAGAAGTAGAACGTGATGGATATGTCCACAGAGTCGAAGATCACTTCCCAGACGAAGAGGTATACTATACACGTGGCAACTACAATGAAGAGGTCAACGAAGATGAAGGCTCTAGTGAAGCAACAGAAGGCCATGATGATGATGATGAGATGTATGATGGGGAGTATCAAGGAATTCCTGGTCAAGCAAAGGATGGCATTGTTGCTCTAGGTCAAGTCATTCCTGATGAAAATAAGGCTCGAGATGATCTAGAAAGTGAAAGGAAAGCTGATGAAGAAGAGTTAGCACAGCAATATGAACTCATTATTCAAGAATGTGGACATGGCCGATTTCAGTGGATCCTCTTCTTTGTGCTTGGCATGGCTCTAATGGCTGATGGAGTTGAGGTGTTTGTAGTTGGATTTGTGCTGCCAAGTGCAGAAACCGATATGTGTATACCAGATTCTGGCTCTGGCTGGCTTGGTAAGTACCATTTATGCTATTTTTCTTGTACATCACAGACCAAGGATTCATCATATTCTTGAGTAACTGCAGAAAGGTGTTTTTGCCAAAAAGACTATGGCCCTGATTTATCAAACTGTTTTGAGTACACTGCAAATGTTTATAGCACACAACATTTACAGTGTAACTGTCATTCAGTTTATTTTTAATATTGTGTAGGGACAAGGATGTTAAAAGGCATCTCTCAGTAGATTTGTACCTATGAAACTGGCTGACCTGTTGCATGTGCGCTTGGCAGCTGAAGTCATCTGTGTTGACCCCATGTTAATATGTGCCCGCAATGCTGAGAAAAATTATGTTTTGATATATGCAAATTAACCTCTATGAGCAATGGGGATGTTGCCATTACACCTAGAGGCTCTGATCTCTCTGCAATTGCCGCGCCCTCTGCACTTTAATTGACAGGACCAGGCAGAGAAAACATTATCACGCCCACCTCTGTCAATCAAAGTGGAGAGGACACAGCAGTTGCAGAGAGAGCTGACCTGTAGGTGTAACAGCAATTCCCCCATTGCTCTTAAAGGCACATTTGCATATATTAATACATTATTTTTCACAGCAATGCGGAAAATGCACACATACCCTAAGAGCAGTATGGCCTGCACCAGGATGAGCATTGTGGGATGCAAGATGCCAGGCTCGCTGCTGGTGGGCAGAGATAGGCACAAGGGCCCAGACCACCAGCATAGCAATAGACGGGACAGGGTAAGTGACTCCGTGCCTGTGCCCACTCGGAGAAGCAGGACAGTGGCGGGCATGGGCCGCTAGTGCAACAACTTGTAACTTATAGGCTGAGGCTTCCTGATTATTTCTTTGTGGTCACTAAACAAGTACAGTATTTTTTGCATGTTGTATGAGATTGATAAGGCATATGATTTCTAAAATATCTAGTGAATGCAGATAGCAGTAATTAGTTCTGCACTTGTGTTTGACAGTTTGATCTGTTTATTCATATAAAGGTGCATTTACACACCCAGATGAGCAGCAGATTGCCGGGAAGGAAGTGTTGGCTGCATGCTCAGTGGAGATGAAGCGCTGCATGCAGACGCAGCGATCACCTCCACAGTATGATGACAAGGGATCGCTATCCCTCGTCCTCATACAGCTGCATTGTTTCTGGGCAGCAGATCGCTGTTTAGACTGCATGATAATTTAGGTGGCTGCATGAACGACAGTGTCACCTGATAAATGAGCGTTTTGCTCGTTCATCGGGTGATCTGCTGCACCGTCCTTTACATGGGCAGATTGTTGGGAACAAGCGTTCACAGGAACGTTTGTTCCCGATAATCTGCTATCTACTCGTGTAAAGTCACCTTTAAACTGAATTGTTGGATCTTTTCCATTTCATTGAATCTCATTAAGCACATTTTTTTTGTTTTTAACTAATAATAGTCACTACAATGCCTAACATATCAAGTCTTTAGTGGTTTGGTCACCCACCATATTTTATGAATTGGCTAAATAATTTTTAAAGGTGATATCATCTGATTATTATAGAATTGGATTACATTTGCCATTCGGTTTCTCAGAGTTAGAAACTACTGTACGTTTTTATCTTCTTAATTGAAGCATAGACACTTATAAAGACTTGAAACTGAAACATATTCAACTCTAATGTACATACGTCTACGTGATGAAAGAAATCTTCAGTAATGAAGTGATTTACTTCACCCATTTACTGTCATTCACTGTCTGAAACCACAGAGCAATTTGGATAATACATGTTGACAATCCATCAAATACATATTAAGACAAGATATTTGCATACAATAATTTACTAAAGCAGTTCATGTGGCACGTGAACCTTGTCTTTATAGTTTGAAAGAAAAAAAATTCTCCTGCCATCTAACTTCATATTAATAATATGTTATTTTATTGACACATTTTAGTATTTTATTGACAAATAATGGTATATAATCTCATACATTTTGTTACTATATTTATTTATTTATTATTATTATTATTATTAATAATAATAATAATAATAATAATAATAATAATAATGATAATTTTTGATAAATACTCTTTATTCCAAAATTCCCATAAGTTAAAGGGGGTTATACTGGATTGAACTCAGATTCGGATAAGGGGAAGCTATCATATATGCCTTTCACACATTTTATTCTATCTGAGCACACCATAAGCCAATGACTTTCAACCTTATAACCATAGGGTAATGCAAAAAAAAATTTTCAATTCCCAGGGACCCCTCCTCTGACTCTTACTTCAAAGAAGCTTGGTTCTGTGGCAATAAATTCTTGCTTGCACCCTGTATAGTTGCTGAGATATATTGACTGTTTTGACCAATGTGCTGAGGAAACCCATGATTGCAGGAAATCCTTGTTAAGAAAAACTGACAATAGGAGATTCAATGACCATAGACCACCAGCAACATGGAACTACAACCCTCTATGTCTAACACCTACCCATTCATTGTTCCTTTCACATTCGCTCAATGAGTAATTCTCATCTCATACATCCTCCGAGGAGGACATAAAGTCAAGACAGTAGTATCTTCTAAAAATAGGTGGACCAAGATAGATTATCACAATTTGGGTCATTTAAATTGAAAAAGACATGAATGGTGATTTAATAACTATAAATATAGATTTCACCATCAGCACAGAAGTATTTTTTACTGTACGAGTGGTGAGACTGTGGAATGAATGTTGGTGGTAGGGGGTTAATCTACAATAAGAGAATAACATCCACAGGACTTCCTCCGGTTAAAATTCCAATGACTTTATACAAAAGTTCTAAAAAGGTATGAGACAGACTCTGCAGTACGCAGCCAATGATCATTTCACATCTTCTGATGCTCTCTCAAGGCCTTCAGAAAGTGCCAGAAGATGCAAAACGATTGTTGGCTGCATACTGCTGAGTTTGCCTCATACCTGTTTTGTACTGCTGTATATTCACTAATAAAGTAACCGGAGGAAGTCCCGTGGATGTTATTCTCTCATTGTGGATTATACCGATAATACATCAGAACATTAAATAACAAAAAAAACAACAACTGTTTTGCAAGTTTCCTTATCTGGGATACTGCAATTGTATCTGGGCAGCAGATTCTGATGTTCAGACAATGATTGGCTGCCTAGAAACAATGAATCTCTTTGGGGGTGACCAATTGCAGCTGTCATTCCTCGTCTCCATATGCAGCGAGTCCCTGAGGAGCCGGTGCAGAAGATAGGAGTAGTAGGGGCCCTGATGAGATAATGTGTCACAGTGTACTCCTTCAGGGCATCGTACCCTGGGGTTCGGTGCAGTCAAAAGGTGATATGAAGAAATCAGGCAAAAAATAAATAAATGTTTTTCTGAGTGAAAAGGATGAATTACAGTACATCCAGATGTCGTCTGTACAAGGTGGAAGGTCTCTATCCCCAGATGATGAGATATGGTGGCAGGCAAGATGGAAGACAATAACACTCTATGGTAGTCCTTCTCTCTCTTCAGATTTACCTAGGCTAACAGAAATAAATTGGCACTTGTGGCTATAGGTGTCCACTTGTGATATGTAGGCTTTTACATGTACATGTGGTGATGGGTGTCTTAACTTGTTATCCCTTCACCTGCAGCAGGGTCTGTATAGCTGTAGTGCTGATCACTCTGCTGACTGTAAACACTGTAGCTTGAAGATCTTCTGTGGCCTAGGACCCTACAATCTCCCTGGAGTAGTGGTCCTCACAAACCAGCTGTAATTTTTGTCTCAAAGGACCTTGGATCGGGAGCAGATGGAAGTGTCCCTTCACTCCAGGCTTGTTAAACTAACTCTCCCTAGAACTCTCTAGAAATCCCCTCCTGGCAAGAAATAGGACCAACCCAATCCTACCAAGAAGGGTGGAATGAAATGGAAATTTATATTCCTAATGCCAACCATACTATATCATTCTGAAGCATATGGCAGATACATAACATAACATGACTTTAAAATGCAGTATATATACAAAATTACAGATACCCTATCTGAGGTATTACACATATCGTGCAGGTGATTGCTGCATGTAAATGTCACTTTTAGCTCCTGTAAGGGGCAGGGAGTTATCAGGAGCGAATGGTCATATAGTTACTGGTCCTGGGACAAAATAAAAAGGTGTTCGAAACCTCTCTTAATATCAGACCACACACCAGCAATTTAAAGGAAATAACACATATTTTACAACTGGATTTTTTTAATACTCCTCACCCCCTTCAAGATTACAAGTTCTCGCTGAAAACGATCAATATCAGTCAGCATAAAAACAACTTTGAAGTATTGTTCAATTAAACAATACAATAAATCTAAGAAACTGTCCTTTTACTATTACAAATGATATTTGTTCCATAGCAAATGCGCATGTTTTCTGTAAAACGTCTCATTCCTTCATTTAGACAATCCGTATTCTCCAGACATCTGTCCAATTTTTCACTGATGCACTTCAGCAGAAATAGGCACTAGAGGAAAGATTATAGCAGCGCTTCATCACTGGCAAGCAGGTGTCCCTTGTCAGATCAGCTTCCCGTCTTCCCCTGCAGGTCAGATGTGTCAGCTTAGCTGGCATTCTGTGAGCCAAGCAGAGACAGACAGGTACATGATTCAGCTGAGACTTATCATAACCCCTTTCGGGATTGTACCATAGCTCTGCACACATGCTGATCCAGCAGCATTAACTTCCTCCAGTCTTTTCTTCTGCTGCAGAATATTAATGGCATATCATGCAAAAAGCCAGACAAGGGATGGTATACATCTCCCGTTCCTCAGCTAAAGTCAGTCCTATTGATTCACACACAGAAGTATAAACTTAAAGGGATTCTGTCATCAGATTTTACCCCTATAACCTAAAGATATCCTCATGTCCGGACTAATAAGAAGAATCCTAAGCTGGCCTTATTAAACCTCACTGTAGCTCTATTTGTCCAAAAAACTGGTTTTTATAACCTGCCAATCACTTACTTAAAGAGGACCTTTCACCGATTCTTACCCTATGAACTAAGTATACATACATGTAGAGCGGCGCCCGGGGATCTCTCCGCACTTACTATTATCCCCGGGCGCCGCTCCGTTCTGCTGCTATGTCCTCCGGTATCTCCGTTCCCTAAGTTATGGTAGGCGGAGTCTGCCCTAGCGCTGGCCAATCGCATTGCAGAGCTCACAGCCTGGGAGAAAATAACCTCCCAGGCTGTGAGCTCTGCGCTGCGATTGGCCAGCGCTAGGGCAGACTCCGCCTACCATAACTTAGGGACTGGTATCTCCGCCTACTATAACTTAGTGAGCGGAGATACCGGAGGGCATAGCAGGAGAACGGAGCGGCGCCCGGGGATAATAGTAAGTGCAGTGAGATCCCCGGGTGCCGCTCCACATGTCTGTATAGTTAGTTCATAGGGTAAGAATCGGTGAAAGGTCCTCTTTAAGGTGCCCAAGGGGAGGTCCGTTAATACAGGGTGCCCGGCCGCACCCCTCGCCGTCCGGTGCCCAGCGCCGCCTTCCGTCTTCATCGCTGCCTTCCCTGTCTTCAGCGCCACCTTCTACAGCTCAGCGCCGCCTCTGCCACTTTTTCTCAACACTGGAATGCTTTTCATTTTTTCTCTGTCTCTTTCTTCACTTTTATTCTACATATTTGCTTCTTGGGCTAGTGTTGTCCCAGGGCTACGTTATTACAAAAATTGTAATACAAAGCAACTAAAAAGCAACAAAATGTGACCAAATCACTATGTGTGAACCCAGTCTAAAATACTCCCCATAAGGCCACTTTCACACAGTGTTTGTTTGTTTGTTTCTGCCGATTTTGTGGCATTTTGTGATATTTGGTGTGCGTTTTTCATTGTGCAGGTGTTTTGCTACTTTTCAGGCAAAAATGTTTAGCTCCTGATCTTGCATGGAAGTCTAACGGAAAGAAACATGGGTTCCTTATGCCTACCAGAGGAATTATTTTCAGGGACCAACCCCAATATCATCAATGAAGTCTAAAAAGTTCTGAATTAAAAAATACACCCTAGTGGCAAGAGATTATCTCTAAATGCAGCTCCAAAAGGTTTTTTCACCAGGATCTTTGGGGCCCACTATAGATTCAGACACTGGGCCCACCAGAGGATCCTCTAGTACTGAGTCTGATGGGAAATATTAAATGTGTTTTTATAGTAATATTTTTAACCCTTGAGGCTTGTTTTTGTGTCTTTTTTTTAATGCAGCATGCTCTGGTTCTTTTTTTCCCTCACTGTCTTACATTTTTCTCCCATAGACTTCCACAGTTGAAAATTTTTTTTTGCAACTGTTTAAACACTTTTTCGACAATATTTTGTTGCATGGCCATTTTTGTGCTGTGTTTGACACTAGGGAGTGTTAAGGTACTGGCGAAGGTGCACGGTTCGTCATAATCTATGTGCATATTCTGCCAGTGCAAAGGGGAAACAAAGCTGGTCTTTGTAAATGACCCCCACTATGTGGCAAAAATGCTTAGAAAATTTCTCAAAAAGCATTACAAAAATTTTATCAAATCACGCTTCTTTGAGCCCTTTTTGGGCAAAAAAAACCCCCCACCAGGAAAAATCTGTGAAAGAACCCTCATTTGTGGTCCAGTTTCTTATTATTGTATGCACTTATATAGAGCTGCTATAGTACGCTGTCCTTTACAGACATTAGCATCAAGCTGACCCAATGGGGCTCACAATCTAAGGTCCCTATCAGCATGGCCTCTTTCACACAACCGTATGGCTTTTTCAGTGTTTTGCGGTCCGTTTTTCACGGATCCATTGTTCCATTTTTTGTTTCCGTTGTGTTTCCGTTTTTCCGTTCTGTTTTTCCGTTCTGTTTTTCCGTATGGCATATACAGTATACAGTAATTACATAGAAGAAATTGGGCTGGGCATAACATTTTAAATAGGTGGTTCCGCAAAAATGGAACGGATACGGAAGACATACGGATGCATTTCCGAATGTGTTCAGTTTTTTTGATTTGAATTGAGCCACGGAACGTGATTTGCGGGCAATAATAGGACATGTTCTTTCTTTCAACGGAACGGAAAAATGGAAAAACGGAAACGGAATGCATACGGAGTACACTCCGTTTTTTTTGCGGAACCATTGAAATGAATGGTTCCGTATAAGGACTGTATACGTAACGCAAAAAATGTCCCGTAAGTGGGGGGAAAAAAACGGTCGTGTGAAAGAGCCCTATGTCTTTGGACTGTGGGAGGAAATCGGAGTACCCAGAGGAAACCCACACAAACACGGGGAGAACATACTAATTCCAAATACAAATGTATTTTATTTTAGGCCATGTTTGATGTGCTGCCTTTTACACATCCATGTAAAAATGTCAATGGAACCTGAAAATACACGAAAAGTGGAACATTTTTAATACGGGTAACACTTATTCTAGCGCATTGTTCCCACTGACAGATCTCAAATAGTACTGTATGTGGACAAGAAGAAAACAAAAGAAAATCATCCTGACAGTAATTTATGGAAATACAAATTGTCATCATTCAGCCCAATGCGGTTCTGCCTCTGTGAGGATCTAGATGAAGCATAACAATATTTTCCTGCTTGCCAGGTAGACATTTCTGCATGTCTGAATTTCATTTCACATCGCTTGATTTTATGGACTCCTTGAATAGCGTACTCAGATGAGAAGAAATTCATTGTCGAAGATATCTTTGTTTTCGCTGCAATAGGATTGCATCGAAATTGTACTTAGAAGCCAATTCTGCTCAGGGAAATAGATTCATCAGCTTGCATTTGTCATTATCACAGCTGGAAACCGTTTCAATCTGCAGAGAAAGTCAGATGAGTGAGAGCAGTCGCAGCAGGAGAATGTCCTCAATGACCAGAAGGTATTAGAGAAACTTTACACTAATACGATTACAGAACCTTAGCACACTTCGAGTCAACACCATTTCATTCCTTTATACAAGTTGGTCCAGATGGTCCTAAAGGGAATCGTATCACCTACATTTTTTTTTTTCACAAATTAAAACCAGAGACTGATAAATATTATTTTTTTATCTGTTTTTTGATTTCTGAGTGTACAATGATTTTTTTTGTTCTGTACATGATTATGGGGGCAGCCATCTTTCTGAGCTACTCTTAACTATATTCAGAGATATCCTTTGCAGCAGCCACATGGATCATAGAAACCTGAGGTCATTTTCTGAAGATGCATTTGCTTTAAAGCTAAAACTTTCATCCGTTTGCTGTGACCCAGTGGATCACCAGTAAAGGTTAATTGTTTTCAAAAAAATTGAATGTTATGATTTAAAAGAGTTGTTTGGGTTTAGAACTGAACCCGGACATAACCCCTTCTTCACCCAGTCAGCCCATATGTGTTGAGTTTCTGAGCTTTTTATGCTCCAATGCTCTCCCTTGCCCTGCACTGTATAGTGCAGGGCAAGGGCTTTTTCTGCAGATCTGGTTACGTACCGGGCTCTGCTAGGCGGAGAAATCGGGAACACTGCTAGGTGGCAGTGTAAATCGGGAACACTGCTGTATGGCAGTGTAAAAATGTAAACAAAAATCCCTTGCCCTGCACGATTCAGAGCAGGGCAAGGGGGGGAGGGGAGCATCGGAGCATGAAAAACTCGTATGGGCTCTCTATGCATTATGTACTCCAAATGGTTATGTATGGACAACAAACAGTTAACACTGGCAATCTGGGTTCGGTTGCCATGAAGAACGCCTGGTCCAGCCTCCTCTGGTTACTGAGTTTTTAGTCAGAGAAGCTAGAGACAGGAACTGCTAAGTAGTCCCAAGGTGAAGCCTCATCCAGGAAACACCAATCCTGAGACTGAACAGTTGCCAAAGAACAAGTTTACTGAGAGAATACCCTTGAGGGAGAAGAACGGACATTTATAGAAGGTTTAGAACCAACAAGGCCAAGCTTTGGATTCAGACAGTAGAGGTACCGCTATTTTATCTAATTAAAGGGAATCTATCACTACCATCGAGCGTATTTAACCGCTTATATGATGCTGTAGGTCTCCTGGAGTGCCTTACCTGTATGAGCAATATAAATGTATTTGTGCCCCTCAAATAACGATTTAATAAATATGCTAATAAGCTGGAAAACAGGCCAAGGAGTGGTACTTAGCATTGGTGGAGCCCAGCCGCGCCCATTCTCAGTGAGCCCCACTCCTCCCCTCATCTGGTATTCTCCTTCTTGATGTGGACATCACTCTGCCGCAGAAGTAAAATCTTGAACATGTGCAACATTATGTAATCTGAGCAACTGCTGTGCTCTCTGAATTTCTGTGCTGCATCAGCCTCAATAATGGAACTGCGCATACAGCTGCCGCATGCTAGATTCCCTTTAATGGGGAGAATCATTGGGCCCCATAGCAAGAATCTCAATTGGGCCCCCATGCCCTATTCCTAGCCCCTCCTACTAACTGCTCCTGGCCCTCCCACTAACTGCCCTTGCCTCCTCCCCTGTCCCACCTCTTCCCTGTACCTCCACCCCTATTTCACCAACAAAGATAAAAATTTACCATAAATAACACACAGATATATATATATATATATATATATATATATAAAAACCTCCATGAACTGGGCCTGCTACCCCCCCTCCCCATATGGCAGTGGTACACTATATAATATGCAGCAGGCAGCAGTACGCACAGTTCATGCGGAGGTATTGCAACGGTATACTATATAATTAGTGGCAGATGGCACAGTTCATGGAGGGGTAAGGCGGTGGTACACTGCATAATAAACATATAATAAGTGGCATCAGGCATAGTTCATAGGGTATATGGCAGTTGTACACTATATAATAAGTAAAAGCAGGCACAGTACATAGGAGTTATCGCAGTAGCACACTATATAATAAGTGAGAGCAGGCATAGTTCATAGGGGGTAAGTCGGTCGTACACTACATAATAAGTGGCAGCTGAGACAGTTCATCAATGGATATGGTGGTGGTACAGTATAAAGTAAGTGGCATCAGGCACAGTTCATGGGGGGCTGCTGTTTTTTTATTGTGTCATGTCCCATCCACAGTCCTGGCCCCAGGCAGACTTCCAGCCCCAGCCCAACCCATAAACCTTTTTGGGGGAAAGTTAGGGCTCATTCACACGACCGTGTGAAGCCCGTGCCCGTGCTGTGGACCGCAAATTCCGGTCTGTGGGGCAGCCGCACGGGGATCGCACACCCCATTCACTTGAATGGGTCCGTGATCCGTCCGTTCCGCAAAAAGATAGAGCAAGTTCTATCTTTTTGCCGTGCGGAGGCACGGAACTGAACCCCAGAAAGCACTCCGTAGTGCTTCCGTAGTGTTCCGTTTTGCAAAACTAAACGTCCTGTTCAATATAGAACAGTCCTATCCTTGTCCGTAATGTGGACAAGAATAGGACATGTTCTATATTTTTGCCCCCATCCAATACGCAAAATATGCAGATTGGATGGGGGCACAAACACGTTTGTGTGCATGAGCCCTTAGAGTGAGACTCCGGAAGAACTAGTGTGATCATTGCTGTTACCTATACACAATTATTGTGGGAACCCTACTGTGTGACGTACCTTAAAACCGTACCTTTGCTGCTGTATGAACTACTACTCCCATTATCCGTGTTTACTCACAGTGACTGACCGCTCAGATGCCGTGGTCACAGCAGGCATTCTGTGTCCATCTTCAAAGAGCTGACATAACCGTACATGTACAGTGGATGTTGGGGAGGAGTTAAAAGCAAATATATAGTTTAATGAAACAGGTGAAACATGTGGGTTATCTGCCCTTTAGTCAAACAAATCATGCTCAAACAGGGCCTTGGAGAAGGACCACTGAAAATATGAATTCTTCTCCACAATGCCCCCACAGCAAACTATCTGCTGGTAACTAGTCACCTACTTTAATAAACGGCCCCGATGCTACATACTTCACCCGGACACCGTTGAGGTGTCACAACATGTTGCTGCTCTGTGGAGGGGATGGTAAGGCGTGGTTCACCCCAATGGGAAATAAGTTCTTTACTGGAAGATCTCAAGTGCAAAACAATACAGGCAATGCACCGAGCTGGCTACTTCAGCCTCCACGTTGGTAGAAGAAAGTTCTATACTGAGGAAAGGTTTGGCTGACTCCCTGTTCAAAGGGCTGGTGACCTATGGTCTGTGGCAGAGTTTCCCTGTCTGAGCGCCCTCTTCTGGTCACTTGTGCAGTCTGGCAGAGTCTCTCTTATTGAACACTGCTCCTTATCTGCAGACAACTAGGGGCTCTGACTGCTCTACTTTTATACAGTTTGTAACTTACCTAGTTCTCCTTGTATTGCTGTGCAGAGTCAATCTGGGAGGGCTTCTATGCTGACCAGACAACCCTCAGCTGCTGTATCTGACTGGATACCGAGCCAATCAGAGTTCAGTCTCTGTGTCCAATCATAGAATAAAGCGGGGTATTTAAATTAGCTGGTCCTAATCATCAGTTCCTGGTATTTTGTTGTCTAGGTGCTATACTGTGTGTTTACTATTGCTTTCTCTGGTTTTGACCTGTTGCTTGTTTTTGAATTATCCTTTGCTGCTGATTCTGCTCACATCGATTTTCCTGGCATCGACTTTGGCTTGCACCTGAATTTCCTTTTGTTTGCTGCAATCATCGTGTTTGTCTCTCTTGGTATTCTGACCCTGCCTGCTTCTTTTACTTACCTGGTAATCCTGAGTTCTGCTACTAATGTCCCTGCAGCAGTAATCTGTTATCTGGATCTGCAGACGTATCTTAACAGCCAAGTCCATCCTGACTCTCAGTTGCTCTGGTGAACACCTAGGGATAGCATTAGTTTCATACAACCTGGAGAGGTTTCAGAAGGCTAGTGGCAGGTTTTGGGCACACTAACAGTGGTCTGGACTGTGGCTGTAGTTTCCCTAACACTAGAACCTTCTAGTGGGAGGGGCAGAGTGGAGAAGCACAGCCTAACAGAACCAATGTTGCAATTCCAGTCTGCTTAACCAGTCAAAAGGGGTACTGTGGTGTCTGTTTTTTTTCCTCCAAAACTTAGCTCTGAATATCCTCTTGTGGAAAATGACTAGAAAGTCCCAAAGTCTCTATTAACCCTTTTCACAGTACAGTGAAATTACAGTGCAATAACATGAATAGAATGTCTTACAATAAAGTGTGTTTCAGCAATATAAAACAGTATGTGTAAACAGCATAAATCATAGAGCAAGTAAACCCTACAAAGTGCAGTAAAGTAGGGAGTTGATTGTTTTGCATAGTAGCAATAGGGACAAATGTCCATACTCCAAAGTACCCTACAGGGAACTACAATCGTACTATGCATTTCTATGCCCCCACAGACTGGACACATCATTAGGAGTAGTGTGTGAGCAACAACATATAGTACTGACTCAGACTGCAACTGATCGTGTATAGTCAGCCACAGCCTCCGGAACTGGTATGTTCATAATAACGACCACCCAGAACCCAGACTACTTACCAGGACTACTCCTCCCCTTCTGGGAGTCTTAAAATGTTCAACACCCAATCAAGATCGTGGGCATCATGAAAATTCCCATTCCAGCCTTGACTGAATCTCACATCATAGCCAGTAGGGAGATGCTAAATACCTAATACGTGATAATACGTGATTGTGAAGATTGTTTTCATTTCATTGAAAGCGTTCTTCACGTTTTCTCCTGAACTGTTCATAAAGGGTTTTACAAGTACTAGGACCCCTCACCCCAACCCCTAGTTTGCCTATCATAGTTGGACCATATTTTACAGCAGTTTACACAGATTACTTTCACATCATATTCACCACTATGGAGGAGATTTATCAAGACTGGCACCCCCCTACGCAGGAGTAAGATGTGTTTATAATGAAGCAAATGCCTGTTAATAACTTAGGTGCATCATTGGCACTTTGTGCGCCAGAAACACAAATCTACACCAGCCAGCAGCTGGCATAGACTTGAACTATGACTTATACCAGTTTCTAGTTATAGTTAATCCAGCGGACTGTGCTAAGCCCAGCCCCTCCTGCTAAGCCTTGCCCCTTTTTCTCACGACTTGTGTAAAGTATCAACACGCTAACAAAGTCCTAAATCATGGCGTGAATATGGCATGCTCCATAATCTGTGACTTTTTTTTACTGCACAATAATGGTGTAAAACCTTCCATAAATGTCCCCTTATGTCTTTTCCTGTGTGAGCTATCCATAGGCAAACATGCCAGTGCAGACTTATAGTGGCACTGCCACAAAAAAATTTATTCTCTCACCTGTTAGAAAGGTATTTGATGTAAACTGTAGTGAAGGTAATCTTAAGCAGTGTCAGTGTTTGTGAGTTATCCCCTAACTTCTGATTCTCAGCTGTGTCATGTGACCAGCACTCATAACACAGCATCTTATGTGTGGACAAGAAGCCAGTTTCTCTATGTATTCCTATGGAAGCCTCAATGTCAGTCTCATAAGAATGAATACAGAAGTAACTGACTTCCTGTCCTGTGTCAGTTGGAAACAGAGTGTAGGTCACATTACACATCTGAGGATCAGAAGGGAGGGGGTAACTCACATACAGTCACTGGTGAGAAGATTACCTTCACTACAGAATACATCATGTACCTTTCCAACAGGTCACAGAATAAACATTTTTGTGGAAGTGCTACTCTAAAAGATAGCCATTTTTGACTGTCATATATGACATATAGAAAGTGGTTCCCTTTAAGGGAACATAATAATATTAAATGATTAAACCCCTTCCTGCAAAACCTTGTACATGTATGTCACTGTCAGAAGGTACTTGGTACAAAGTATGGCACAGGCTTTCCTCTGCAATCATCAGCTACAGATCACACTGAAATAAATAAGCCTTTACACAGTTCCACAGAAGTATAAGAATGTATGGGTCATAATATGGTGGTGCAGAGAAAAAAATTATTTTCTCAATAAAATACTAAAAAAAAAACAAAAAAAAACATAATTTGGTTTTGTTGCAATCATACTGATCCACAGAATAAAAGCAATGCCTCATGTTTACCACCCAATTTCATTTTCCCACTACGTTGTATGAAATATTGAATGGTTCTATTAGAAAGTAAAAAAAAGCCCTCACATGATTATTTAAAAAGTTATGGCTTTTGAAAGGAATGAAAATAGAAAAAAATGAAAATTGTTTAGGATGGGAAGGATTAAGGCCAACATTTGATGTCATTAAGGGTTTAAAGGGATTAAAAAAGATAATTTTTTTTTTACAGGATACATGATCAATGTATGATGACTGGGTGTCTGACCACTAGGATCTCCTCGTGGTCATGAGAATGGGGGTCTCTGTGTCCCCTGAGTGAATAAGCGGTGGTGTGCATGCACCACCACTGCTCCATTCACTTCTATGGGACTGATGGAGATAGCTGAGCAATGTACTAGCAGTCCCATGGACAGAGAATGAAGCAGTAGACATGCATGCACACCACTGCTCATTCACACAGGGGACTCCCTTTCTTGTGACTATTGGGGGTTTCAGCAGTCAGACCCCCAGCAATGAATCACCTATACTGTGGATAGGGGAATAAGTGTTATTTGTATTTTACCTATTACAATATATATCTGCTGAGTCCTACACATTAAATGCTGGTGGTGAATACAAAATATGGAGCACAGAGCTGGGATCGAAATACAGCCCTCTCCCACCAGACAAACTGTGGTCTAAACTGTAGTTATGTTTTATTGGACTCTCCCCAGGTGCTTTATAAATTCTCTGCACCTGTGCTCTGCTCGCTGCCAACTTCATTTATGCTGGATATGGAACACCTTCAAAAAATGTAATAAATAAAGCTGGACTAGAAGAGGCTCATATATGGAAAAATATCCAGCACTGCCACGCGATTTAAGTAGCCAGCTTACAGCAAACATGGCAGTTCTTTTCATTTACTCTTTGTTGAGAATGTTGTTAAAATCAGATCACTGCTAAAAAATCTTTATTTTTCAAGAGTTACGGTAAATGTTGTGATTTAATGTTAAAAGCACTTGTCTCTTTATCCACTGTTTATCCCATATGGTTGTGTATGTACAACATACAGTTAACACGATCAGTCTTAGCCTAGTTTCCAGGGTGATGAGCTGATCCTGCCCCCTGGCTAGTGGTGAGTCTTAGCTGAGCAGAGCTAGAGGTAAGACCTAAATGTGTTAGCTCCTGCCAAGTAGGTCCAAAGAGACGTCTCATCCAGGAAACACGTCATTTCACACCCTTTCATGCACATCCTGTAAAAACCACAAGAAGTAAGTAAGGCTACTTTCACACTGGCAGTAGCCTTTTCCAGCAGGGGAAGAGCCTGCCGGATCTGTGCTGCCGTAAGTCCGGACAAACAAGTCAAGAGGCGGCCGGACAAAAACCGCAGCGTGCTGTAGTTTTATTCCGGCCACCTTTCGGCATGTTTGACGCGCTGCGGCCAGACCTCCAGCCCGCCCCCATTATAGTGAACGGGGCCGGAGCGCACTTCCGCCAGCACGGTGGACTTGTGGTAGCACGGATCCGGCAGGCTGTTCCCACGCCGAAACAGCCTGCCGGAAAAGGCTACCGGCAGGCTACGCCAAAGTAGCCTGAGTGTGTATTTGCCATCTGGATCTCAAGCCACTCAACCTGCCAGACAGTGCGGGGCTGGGAGTACCTTGGGCTGCCCCGAGCAAATTACTTCCCCGAACACAAATTTGCTTTGTCTTTTTTCATTTTTATTTTTTCATACAGTATGCATTTTTTATGGCATTTGTTAACATGTTTGAATGGTGTGCATTTTTTCAGGCATTTTTCCCTATAAAGAAGGGAATGAAAAAAAAACATCTGAAAAAAGTGCATTGCTTCAACATGCTGTTTTTTTTTAAAGAAAAAACACCAGACACCAAAAAGTTTACCAAATTGAGAAAAAAAAATGCATGTAGCAGAAAAAACTTTTGCATGTCCTGCGTTACATATTTCCCATAGACTTTTAGCTAACATCTTTAGCTAACATCTAGGTACAAATAAACACCACTAGCAATACAAAAGTGAAAAAAAGCGCTCAATAAAAAACTCTTAGAACCTATTCGCACTAGTGTCCGTTTGCTAAAAATGTGTGATTTTTCTATTAACGTAGAATCCATATTATCTCTTACTGTGTTCTGTTTGTCAAAATTTTTCATCCAGACGGCATCATTTTTTTTTTTTTGCTGACCCTTTGACTTGAATGAGATAGTCCAATGCAAGAATTGGACAAATAAGTGGTTGCCACGTGTGGAAAATTGGACATGTGAATTGGCCCATTGTGTCAATTGAGCAGACGATTGTCGGGAAGAAAGAGTTCCTTCCCGACAATCGCCTGCTCTTCAGTGAAGGAGACTGCTGCATTTACAAACTCTTGTTAGTGATGATCTGCTCGGGCAATGTAAAGGGGCCTTTAACCACTTCCTGACCACCCATTGACTATAAACGTTTCTAAACGTCCTTTCAGAGAAGGCAGCTGCACGATAATTGTGCAGCTACCGAGCGGGGGGCCCACGGTGACAGTAGGGCACCCCAGAGAGAAGGAAGTGTGCCTGCCTTCTAGATCGCTGTATACACAGCACTGAAGGAGCGCTGTGTATACAGATCAGGAAGCGATGTGCCGCTTCCTGTCCCGGCTCCGGTGGTCATGTGACTGCCAAGGCTGGGGGAGTGCAGGAGCTGTTGGGTCTTCCACAGACTGTGAGATTGAGAAACAGCTCTCATTGTTTGAACACTGTTTGTGTGTGGATTAAGTTAAATGATCAGGACTGATATTCTGCTCTTTGGCCACAAGATGCCGCTGTTTCTTAAACACAGCTAATTGAATATTCAAAGGAGGTGGGGGTTTTGAGAACGGGCTAAGAAGAAGCAGCAGCCATCTTAGAATCTAGCTGAGACTGAGGAACTGTGTGTGAGCAGAGGATCTAAAGGATCCAGGAGTGAGAGGACCCCTCAGTGACCACTGAGTGAAGCTGATCGTTGTCCAAGACCCAGATCCTGTCCAGGGAAAGGAGGATTGTTTCCAGGAAGGCTGATAAGGGCTGAGTAACAAAGCTGCATACCCTGCAGAACCTCATGTTTGCTGGAGAGACTGGTTGTTTGGTTCAGAGTTATCAGTGGATAAAGAGCAGACCTGGGTCGGTAAGATCATGCATGCACCTCACTGCAGTGTTGGCGCCTAGAGACTGAGAACAGGCCTGTAATTAGCTAGTTAGGGTCTCTGCTTTGTGTCAGGCCTAAAGTGTTGCTACTGTTACTACAAGGACTCCATTACTTAAAGGAACATTGCACATTTGAGAGCTGATAAACACCCCACGAACTCAATCCAGTTCAGTGTTTTGCTCAGGAGTAATTCTCCAACACATGCTACCGGACTAGTTATGGGAGGGGGAATACCGTAGAGCACGGTAAGATTGTCAACTGTTGTGTTGAACCGCAGGCTAACCCGTACTAAGTACCCAAACAATTGTTTGTGTTTGCTTTAGGGTAATAATAGGTACGGCGAGGCAGTTTTAGTTATGCCCGCCAGTAGGTAAATTACTGCTAAATTTCCTCTGGCATCCATTAGAGGGCGCCATGCTGTGAAACACAGGGGTCTCAGCCTTCGGGCTGGGTGTATGTAAATTTATTTTATGTTCTCAGCATTTGTGGTTGTGTTTTGGCAAAAGCTGGTGTTGGAGTTGCTTTCCTCGTTCGTGACTTCGCTGTATCCTAGGGAGCCCATCCCAGTACACGGCTTACAAGACCTCGATCAGCCCTGCAGTGAGGCTGTACAGCGCAGTATTATGCTGTACAGCCTCTCTGGGGGGTGTATTTCAACTGTAACTGTGGCTACTATGTCAGCCCCAGTTACAGGAGAAATCAATAGGTAAAAAAATTAATAAATAAAGTTAAATGTCCCCCAGAGGTCTTGTATGACCTTATGGGGGACACAAAGTGTAAAATAAAAAATTAAAAAATAAAGTGTTTTGAAGAAGAAAAAAAAAAAGTTTCACATTTAAAAAAAGAAATTTCACCCAAATCCATAATTTAGAAAATCTTTAAAAATAGAAGATAAAAAATAAAATAGACATATTTGGTATCACCACATCCGCAACGACCGGCTCTATAATAATATCACATGATCTACCCCATCAGGTGAATGCCGTAAAAATATAAATAAACATTGCGCCAAAACAGATTTTGTATGTACCACAAAATGGTAGCAATAAAAACGTCACCTCATCCCGCAAAAAATGAGCCCCCACACAAGACCATAGCCAGAAAAATAAAATAAAATATATGGCTCTAAGAAAATTGCAACACAAAACATAATTTTTTTTTCTAAAAATGCTCTTAGTGTAAAGCGTAAAACAAGAAATAAATTGGCTCTACAAAAATATCACATGATCTACCCCCTCAAGTGAATGGTGTAAAAGAAAAACAAATTAAAATTATGCCAAAACAGCATTTTTTAGTCACCTCACAAAAAACATAATATCAATCAATCAAAAAGTCGTATGTACCCCAAAATGGTAGCAATAAAAACTTCACCTTGTTCCGCAAAAAACAAGCCCTCACACAAGACTATAGCCAGAAAAATAAATGACTCTAAGAAAATGGCAACACAAAAACATGAATTTTTTTCTAAGAATGTTTTTATTGTGTAAAAAACATAAAAAAAATAAAAATACATATTTGGTGAAGGTGTAAAGTAAACAAAAAAATATTTGAAAATTGACACCAAACAGCTTTATTGGGGATTTCCCCTCCCAAAAAATGAGATAAAAAGCAACCAGAAAGCCAAATTTACTCATTCAACAAAAAAGTGTGGATTCACATAGCTCTGTTTGTGGCCCTCCATCCCACCACTAAGCTCCACCTATGTCACCCAGGTAAGCTCCATCATCCTCATTGACCCATTAAGCCCCACTCTCAGCTTTTCAGTGCGGCCTGGGTACTTATTCTACTGCTCTACAGCTGGTAAGGCTCCCCCTTCCCCACGGGTCCCTGTGCGGCTGCACAGGCTGTATGTCTGTCCCTGGTTTTGTTGATTTTTTTTTAGCCAATTGCTTGTGGCCAGCAGGAGGCCCCCTGATCTCTCGGCTTCCTGCATTTACATGGTTTGCATGATGGTAAAGTCCACCACTGCCTATATCATGCAATGGAGCATGCCATAATTTAAAGTGTAGACCTTGACGGGACATGGGCACCATCTTATGAATCTGTACCACATTCCTGCCTAGTACTGTCTTAGGCCTAAAGCTTTACTGCATAGATTTATCAAAATGGTGTAAAGTAGAACTGGCTTAGTTGCCCATAGCAACCAATCAGATTCCATCTTTCATTTTTGACAGCTCATTTGGAAAATGAAAGGTGGAATCTGATTGGTTGCTATGGGCAACTAAGCCAGTTCTACTTTATACCAGTTTGATAAATGACCCACTTAGTGCTGTGTGAGTAGCTGAGAGAGGCTGCAGCATGACGCACCAAAGAGGATAGAGGCCAAGCCTATGGCATTTTATCCATGACTTTAGCAGCAATGTCTAAGACAATTATTAAAACAAAGAAAAACATGAAAACAGGTGCTCGCTGCGCATAAGACATGGAATAAGACATGGTATGTGGTTATAAATGCCTCGTTACCTTGAGAGCTTTTTTACAGTTAAGGACTCGTTCACACGAACGTGTGAAGCCCGTGCTGTAGACCGCAAATTGCGGTCCGCAATGCACGGGCACCTTCCGTGGGGCAGGTGCATTGGGATCGCAGACCCAGTCACTTGAATGGGTCCGCGATCCCTCCATTCCGCAAAAAGATAGAGCATGTTCTATCTTTTTGCGGTGTTCTCCGTAGTGCTTCCGTAGTGTTCCGTTCCGCATTGAAATAAATGAGTCTGCATCCGTGATGCGGAATGACAACAGAGCGGTGCCTCAGGGCTCGTTCACATGACCGTTGGAGTCCCGTTCCCGTATTGCAGACCGCATTTGCGCATTCCGCAATACACGGGCACCGTTCCGTTGTCATTCCGCATCACGGATGCGGAGCCATTCATTTCAATAAATCCGGAGATGCGGAACGGTGCGGAAAGGAAGCACGGAACGGAATACTACGGAAGCACTACGGAGTGCTTTCTGGGGATCCGTTCCGTGCCTCCGCACCGCAAAAAGATAGAACATGCTCTTTATTTTTGCAGAACGAAGGGATCGCGGACCTATTCAAGTGAATGGGTCTGCGATCCCCATGCGCCTGCCCCACGGACGGTGCCCGTGCATCGCGGACCGCAATTTGCGGTCCACAGCACGGGCACGAGCTTCACACGTTCGTGTGAACGAGACATCATGCAGACGTTCGTGGAACACGGTCCGTGAGATACCGGACTGGCATTGCAGGAGCGCACAGCGTCATAGCAACCAATGAGGCCGTGCGCTCCTGCAATGCCAGTCCGGTATCTCACGGACCGTGTTCCATGGACGTCTGCATGAGGCTTTACTCTGAAGGCAGGGTCCTAGTTTCCGAATCTTTTATACTTCTGTAGGGACAGGCAAGTGTGCCACTTCTGCACCGGAGAGAGCGCTTGCAGGCATTATAAAGCAAATGAGCACATTTAATTAGAAACTGAATCAATTAGAGGAGAATATTGGCCCCTTTTGGCAAGAACACAAATAAAATAATAGTTCAATTACAATGTAAAACTCACCACCTGCAGTCCTAAAAATGAGAACTCACTGCCAAAGGAAATGCTGCTGATTTCAGTCTGTAGAATTACTTCTAATCCCTCGATGTTGAGAATGTATGTGAGGCATGTTACACAAAGACATTAAAGGGGTACTCCGGTTTTAATGATTCAATTTATTTGTTTAGAGAATAGACAGTTATACCATTTTTTAATACGCAAGCTTTTATTATATTCACATAATAGCCTTGCCCATAGTAAAAACAGCCACAAAGTATAAAAATATATTTCCTTTATTAGCAATTAAAAATACATATATGAAAGTTAGGGGAATAAAGGAGTTTCCGGTGAGGGGCGAACTCAATGCAGGCACATAAACACATCACATAATACAAGGTGTAAATGCTGGACAACTATAGGCTAGATTTGGTAATCAAATGTAATAGCATCCAAAGTGCACTGCAACAGAATAGAGTGCATAAAGTGCAAATGCAATACCCCACTAATGTATGTGGTGCAAAAGCGTCCATCATAAATTATGCCCAACCATATCCCAGTATTCTATCCTAGAACCAGTGCTAGCAGGAGAAAATTTTAGGCGACGTGAAGGCGCTAAACAGCTGCACACGAAGCAATAGACGTATTGGGAGTCATTTACTATGACCCCCTATACCAGAAAGTGGCATAAAAAAAGTTTCAAACCTGCAATTTCCAACCTTTTGACTGCCATTGCCATGTGGTGTTTCTACACAGCCTTCACCACTTTCTGAAAAGGGAGTGTGATGTGGCCAGTTTACTAACGTAAATGATAACTGAAATCTACTCCAGCTACAAGTCTAAGCGCAAAGACTACAGGAAGATGTGCCTAACTTATGACAAGGCCCACATCTCATCTTAGATTAATCGCATCCTCCAGCGGTGCAGGAGATATAAAAAACCAGCGTAAAATGGTGGTCTTTGATAATAACCCCCATTGTGTGTTGCTATACAGACCGAGGCCTTCATTCAGTTACATTACAGTTCATAGTCCAGGGTGGAAGAGAGGGTTCATTTTTTATTCCCTGATAGTCTAAACTAATTCCTTCTTTGGAAACTGGGTTAATGTCTCATGGCCCTGTGGTTTACTCACCTTCCTAGGCTCCAATGATGTGTTCTGCTGTGCCTGTCATTTGCCATAACCTAAATTTATCCAAATGGAAGCAGTACTGAGTCTTGAAGACAACAATTCCATTATTATCGAGCCTTACGACAAGAAGTGTAACGTGGTGATAATGGATCATGAACATGAGGATCTTAAAAGACAGGGACGTGTGTTGGACATCAATCTTTCCACTTTCTGAAATCTAAGATTTCAGACAACTGACCCAGACCAGGTTGTTATAGCAAGCTACACTCAAGAGCATAACTCAAGATGTTGAAGGAAGTCTCTAGGGCTTCCATAATTTTATCACAGGACTTACAGGTAGCTCTCACCACTTTACAAATTAGATCATCATGGGAACTTCAGGGCAAGACCAAGGTTAAACAGTAGGCTAGGAATGAAAACCCCACAGGAATTTCCCTTGGGCCCGGTTTCTCAAGGGTTTTGCTTTTGGTCAGTTGACCATATAGCTACAAACACCTCTGTGGGTCTTGGTGGTGGCCAACCACTACTCACAGCCTATTCAGTAGCAAAAGCTATGCCCTTTAACTAGTAGATGCATCTTGAGCAGGAGAACAAATATTGATAAGCCCACATAGGTTAAAATAAATAATAAAGTTTACATGGGGTGTCCTTACTTTTCCACATGGTGGATTTGTTCCCCTACTACAGCAGAATCCATAGAAATACGCGACAACCATTCACCTAGGTTTATAAATCTTTTGGAAAACATCTTCCCATCATTTTTCAATAGCAGAACTTTACAAATCATTTCTACTTCTGAAAAACTAAGAAGTTTGTGTTCTGCAGAGTAACCCTAAATGTCTCTGTTATATTAAGAGAATTTTTGAAGCAGAATTTGACAGCGGATGTGGGTTGCGTAATTACTGCACTTGCCAAGTCGCTGAATTCCCCACTCGATTGTTATTGTCACAGTACAGCCTACACCTTGTCACATATTTCTATATACATAATGCGCGCTCTCCAACTAAGTGCTTCATCGAAAACTTACTGCTGAAAGAGTTTAAAGATTCATTTATTCTGCTTTGTTTTAGTTTTGTTTACGACCTGACTTATGTGATCAACTTGCTACAATTCATGGGAAATTATATTGTGTAATGCATGGAATTAAAAGGGGACACACATACAAATACTGTATATTTTTGGTCTTTATAGGCTAGTTGTTATATACCGTATTTTCACTTTATAAGATGCACCGGCCCATAAGACGCACTTAAAGAGGACCTTTCACTAGAATAAAAAATGTATACTAAGTATACAGACATGGAGAGCGGTGCCCAGGGATCTCCCTGCGCTTACTATTATCCCTGGGCGCCGCTCCGTTCTCCCGGTATAGGCTCTGGTATCTTCATATGTTCGGCTCAACTGGGTGGAGCCTGCCGGCGTCTCCTTCTCCCAGGCTCTAGCGCTGGCCAATCGCAGCGCTCAGCTCATAGCCTGAGAGGTTTTTTTTTTCTCTCAGGCTATGAGCTAAACGCTGCGATTGGCCATCACTCCAGTCTGGTAGAAGGAGACGCTGGCAGGCTCCACCCAGTTGAGCCGAACATAGGAAGATACTGGAGCCTATACCGGGAGAACGGAGCGGCGCCCAGGGATAATAGTAAGTGCAGGGAGATCCCTGGGCGCCGCTCTCAATGTCTGTACGCTTAGTTTACATTTTTTATTCTAGTGAAAGGCCCTCTTTAAGTTTTTAGAGGAATATAGGAAAAGATATTTTTTATTAGACCTCAGGTCAGACCACCAATCAGACCCCCAATGTTAATCAGACCTAAGCTGACAGCGCCAATAAGACCCCCAATGTTAATAAGACCTCAGACCCTCAATCAGACCTCAGCTCAGACCCCAATATGCATGACCCCCAATCAGACCTCAGATAAGAGCCCCAGCAGCCTCTGATATCAGCCCCCATATGCCTCTGATATCAGCCCCCATATGCCTCTGATATCAGCCACCATATGCCTCTAATATTAGCCCCCAATGCCTCTCATATCAGCCCCCTGCAGCCTCATAGCACATAAAATAAAATAAAAACACTTACCTCTCCTGCTCAGGACGCCTCCGCTCCATTCCTCCAGTGCTCCTACTGCTCTCCTCAGAGCACTCATCACATCAGCATCACATGCGGTCGGTCCGGCATCTATTAGGCCCCAGCCCTACTGTAGTATTCATAAACTAAGTGGGAGGGCGGAGCCTGGCTAACATCAGTCAGGCTCTGCCCACCTGAGTCATACGTGAATACTACTAGTAGGGCAGTGCTGGGGCCTGATAGATCCTGCACCGACCGCATGTGATGCTGATGTGATGAGCACTCTGACGGGGCCTGGCATGAAGTGCTGTGACAGTGCCGGGCCCCGTTACATGTGAGTGAAGACTGGGGGAAAATTACTGGGGTCACTATAGGCAAATTACTGGGGGCAGTGGGGGACATTACTGGGGAAGTGGAAGGACATTACTGGGGCAGCATAGGGACATTACTGTGGGCGCAACAGGGACATTACTGGGGGTAGTGGGGGGGATATTATTATTACCAGAGACTGGCAGGAGGGGGCAGGCCCAATCCAAAGTTTTCATTGGAGCCCATAGAACTCTAGCTAAGCAGAGTTATTGAAGATGGATAGAGAGATGGCTGTTAGATCCATGCCATATTTAAAGCCTCATTCACACGTCAGTGTTCCATGTACGTGTGCTGTATTTGCTCTCCACGGACAGCACATGTACCCATTCATTTTAATGTGTCTATTCGCACATAGTTTTTTTTACCACGGTCCGTGGGTCTGTGTTTTTATATAGTCTATAGGTCCGTGAAAACCATGGAGACAACACGGATGCCATCCGTATTTCATCCGTGTATCATGCCTCATTAGGAAGAGATTATTTTTCAGCTGTGCAGTGTCAGTGAAAGACGGATGACATACGGACAGCAAAAACAGACACCTTCTCACGGATTTAAGCACGGACACGGACGTGTGAATGAGGCTTAACTGCCTGACGATGAATGATGGCACTTTGTAAACGACTAACGTGACAACCCCATACAAATTTAAACCTTGTGGCAAAGGTATGTACCCAAAAAGCTTCCCTGACAAGAAGAAAATGTTGCCAGTCTCCACCTCTTGCAGACTTCTTAACCCTTTCAGTACTAAAGAACGGAAATCTATTCAAATCACCTTCCTATTATTCCAAAAAAAAAATCTAAAACACCGGAGATATTGATTTGATTTTTTAAATTTATTTGATATTTATGTAACCAATATGTTCAGCAATGCGGGTTTTAACTTTTCTATTTGTACAACCTACATAAAAAGCAACATTTTGTACACCAAACAATATAAACCACATAAGCGGAGTCACAATTAATAAATGATTACATTGTGGACGTTTTACAATACAAGAATTCATTAAAAAAAATAAAAACTGGACGTTCTTTTAGTATATCTGCAAACATTGCAGAGGAAAATCTGTTTGAGATCACCAAACTCTTGTGACCGATGATGACCTGAACAAACTGGGTGACAGGAGATTACCCCGACTTTTACCTCTTTTGACTCCGCTCTACAAGATGTCACAATTTTGAATTCACAGAACAGCACTGTTAAGTATTTTTAAAAATCTGCCTAATTTGATTAAACTGATTACTGTAAACTGTGGAAAAGACCAGCTTATCGTTAGATTTAGTAACATCTTCCAAAGGGGATTGAAATATGAGGGCACGTCTGGATTTATTCACCGCAATATATGATGCCCTCAAGCATCCTTTTCTCCTAGTTCCTCTTAGGTAATCAGTCTGACACTTTTTCGTATTTTCTGTTGACAAACCTGGTCGTCTGAACAAGCCTCTTTTCAGAACAACATGGAGGCAATTTGAATAGGTTTTTGTTCTTTGATATTAAAGGGTTAACAAATCTGTATGAGGTGGAGACTGACAACGTTTGCTTCTTGCCAGAGGAACTTTTTGGATTCACGCCCTTTGACACCCTTGGTTTCCTGGGGATTTAAATTGGAAAGAAGACATTCTATTTTTATTGATATGCTTTCATTGTGTTTTTTTTTTCCATACTAATATACATATATATTTTTCCCTATGTGATATGTTAAAATCTTTCTTTGTGTTCTCCCTCTGTTCATGATGTAGCTTGTTCTTATTGGTCCATATGGTTTTCTATGTGATTTGGTTCATATGAATGGTATGCTATGGTTAAGACCTGGTAGTGTATAACACTATGGGGGGAATTTATCATGGGGAGAATATTTGAAGTCAGTTTTGCTTGAGTCTGTGTTGTACTTTGTGCCACATTTATCAAATGTCACAGGTTGTTTGATAAATTTGGCTTGTCCTTAAACCTAACACTTTTGTCTAGAGAAGTTGCTCCACTTTTTCTACTCCCCCCTTCTCCTGGAGTGAGATCATTACTTATTTGCGATGTTTTAAAAAAGTCGCAATGATAAATCTGAAGTGAAACTCATTAACATAGCTAATGACACACAGTTTTCCACCCATATTACAAAACTGGAGTGAATGGTGTAAAAATGCAAAAAGTCACAAAATTTTGTGCAATCGCTTAAAGTTTGCGCAAACGAGTGCAAAAAAGTCACAAAAGCCCTACTTTGCGACTTTTTGATGCCAGAAGTCTGACAGTTCCTAATAGTTGTATGTGGCACCAGACAAAGCCTATTACAGCAACACCCATGGCTGCCACTGTTTTGCTCATTGGTCCCAGGTTTCAGCTTCCCGGTGATGCTGACCTGCCTCCTGCTCTTCCTTTCCCCAGTGGGTCTGTCCAACAGGTTTGCTCTGTCCCTGCAGCCTGCTTACTGGCTTAGCCTCTCTTCCTGTGCCCATAGAGCAAGTGCTCTCTCTCCAGCTTTTAACCCCTTCAGGACCCTGCCATTTTTCACCTTAAAAATGACATAACTTTATATAATAACTTTAAAACGCTTTTACTTATCCAAGCCATTCTGAGATTGTTTTCTCGACACATATTGTACTTCATGACAGTGGTAAATCTGAGTCAAAATAGTTCATTTTTATTTATAAAAAAATACAAATTTTACAAAAAATTTAGAAAAATTCGCAATTTAAAAAATGTATATTTCTCTGCTTTTAAAACAGATAGTGATACCTCCTAAAATAGTTATTACTTTACATTTCCCATATGTCTACCTCATGTTTGGATAATTTTGTAAATTACATTTTCTTTTTTCGCGACGTTAGAAGGCTTAGAAGTTTAGAAGCAAATCTTCAAATTTTTAAGAAAATTTCCAAAACCCAATTGTTGACAACATGACAACAATCATTACATAATTAGACAGTGGCCTCTCAGAGTCGAGCACACAGTTGGTCAGTACAATGTACAACACAAATCACTGGTCGATCCACTTCAAGTTTATCTTCCACCACTTCACATTAAACTTGGTTTAATGAAAAAGTTAGTAATTGCACATGATCGTGATAGAAATGGTTTCCAGTATTTGAAGGAGAAGTTTAGGACACTGAAAACTGATGCTAAAATAAAGGCCGGATTTTTTACTGGCCCTGAAATCAACAAACTAATGCATGATGACACATTCAGAACAAAACTCATCCCTCTGGAACTTGCAGCTTGGGATGCATTTGTGCTAGTAGTGCAGATCTTCCTTAGGAACAGATGATCTGCAAACTATGCTGAATTAGTAGACAACTTTTTAGACTTTTTCCCACCCAATTTGGGACACGTAAGTGACGAACATGGAGAGCGGTTCCATAAAGATATTTCCACAATGGAGAACAGGTATGAAGGCCTCCGGAATCACAACATGATGGGCTACTACTGCTAGTTTTTGCAACTGGAAAATATGACCGTTCACAAACGCAAAAGCAGATGCCTGAAGCACTTTTAACAGAACTGGGCCTTGCTCAAGTAAGACTTTTAAACTAAAAAACAAGATTTTGTTATTCCATTACATTTTCATACACTATTTACTACGCAAACTTTGATGTAGATCAGGTAATTGTTGGAGTAAAACTCGTTCTGTTCAAAATTATTCAATGCTTTCCAAATGCTTAATTCCTTTAGTCGTACTTATGCATAGCAAAATTTCGGGACGTGTTACAACAATTCTGACTTCGGATTTGTAATCCGCACACTCGATTTAGTATAGGACAAATAATTTTGGCCCAGTAGCAGATGAAAAGTTTTTTTGTTGTTGCGTGGTATAATAGAAACTACCCGTGAATGGCCCCATTTTAGAAACGACACCCCTCAAGGTATTCAAAACTGATTTTACAAACTTTGTTAACCCTTTAGGTGTTCCACAAGAATTAAATGTTGATGAAACTTCAGAATTTCAATTTTTTGGCAGATTTTCCATTTTAATCAATTTTTTCCAGTAACAAAGCAAAGGTTAACAGCCAAACAAAACTCTATATTTATTGCCCTGATTCTATAGTTTACAGAAACACCCCATAAGTGGTCGTAAACTGCTGAACAGGCACATGGCAGGGCGAGAGGAACGCCATATGGTTTTTGGAGGGCAGATTTCACTGGGATAATTTTAAGTTGCCATGTCACATTTGTGCACCCCACAGTAGAAACTCCAAAAAAGGGACCTCATTTTGGAAACTAAAGGATAAGGTGGCAGTTTTGTTGGTACTATTTTAGTGTACATACGATTTTTGGTTGCTCTATATTACACTTTTTGTGAGGCAAGGTAACAAAAAAATAGCTGTTTTGGCACTGTTTTTATTTTTTGTTTTTTACAATGTTCATCTAACAAGTTAGATAATGTGCTATTTTTATAGAGCAGGTTGTTACGGATGTAACAATACAAAAAATAACTACTTTTTCTGGTTGTTTGTTTCAGTTTTACATAATAAAACTGTCACGGCGTGGTGTGGGTAGTAAACTCCACACCGAACACAGGAGGGAAGGTAAAAGAAACTAGGCCTGGAAACTAGGGAAAGGGGAAAGCTCACCACCTAGTGAATCCCTAGACCGATCTCTGACTACTATCAGTATGAACAGACCTCGATGGTAGGAATGTTCATACAAGGGAACCTAGAGCCCTATCTGAGACAGTGTCAGGACAAAAGATGACCTGTTCATTCCCAACTGGAGGAACAGGAGACTTCCTCAGGCCTAATACCAAAAGATAGGGGAAAACAACAAACTACGGTAGAAAATAGGAAAAGACACTTAACTCCAAAGTATGGAACTCTATGGCTGAGGAGGTGGTGATGGTGAGTACAATAAAATAAAATAATTCAAGAGGGGCCTGGATGTATTTCTGGAGTGTAATAATATTACAGGCTATAGATACTACAGAGGGGTCGTTGATCCAGGGAGTTATTCTGATTGCCTGATTAGAGACGGGAAGGAATTTTATATTCCACTAAAGTGAGGAAAATTGGCTTCTACCTCACAGGGTTTTTTTTTTTTGCCTTCCTCTGGATCAACTTGCAGGATGACAGGCCGAACTGGATGCACAAATGTTTTTTTTCGGCCTTATGTACTATGTTACTATGTTACTATGTATGCGGACGAGCAGGAACCAAACACCAGCACTTCCAAAACTAGAAAGGAGCTATTAACCGCATAGCATGATCGGTGAGACCAGACTAAATAGAGGTGTAGGAATGACTACTTAAGCTACACCTGAGACAAGAGGTGTGGTCATAATCAGCAACAACACAGAAACAAGTGAAGCCAAAAAGGCTGTCAGATCACATCACATGTAGCCAGTCTTTTAGATCTTCTGACCCCTGTCACGGGAGAGACCGTGACAAAAGCATTTTTGAAAAAAAAATTTTTTTTAGTGTCTCCATATTCTGAAAGCCATAGCCATATGTTGGGGCTAATTCTTTTCAGTATGAGATGACGGTTTGATTGGTACTATTTTAGGGTGCATATGACTTTTTGATCATTTGGTATTACACTTTTTGTGATATAAGACTTTTTGACACCATTTTTATTTATTAGTTTTTTACAGTGTTCACCTGAGGGGTTAGGTCATGTGATATTTTTATACAGCAGGATGTTACCAACGCGGCAATACTAATATGTCTATTTTATTATTTATTTAAGTTTTACACAATAAATGCATTTTTGAAACAAAAAAAACATGTTTTAGTATCTCCATATTCTGAGAGCCATAATTTTTTTTATTTTTTGCCCGATTGTTTTATGTAGCGGATCATTTTTTGCGGGATAAGGTAACGGTTTGATTGGTACTATTTTGGGGGGCATATGCCTTTTTATCGCTATGGCGTTCAGGTGAGGGGGTGGATCATATGATATTTTTATAGAGACGGTCGTTACGGATGCAGAAATACCCAATATGTCTATTTTAATTTTTTTTCAAATTTTTTTCACAATTTTTGTGTTTTATTTTGGGAATTTTTTAATTTTTTTACTTGAAACTTTCTTTTTTTATAATGAAAAACACAATTTTTAACTTTTTTTTCTTTTTACTTTTTTGTTTTTTCTGGGGTCTGATCCCCTCTGCAATGCATTACAATACAACCTGTATTGTAATGCATTGGCTGTCAGCTTTTATGCTGACAGCCTGCCTGTGAGACCCAGCCTAAGGGCTGGATGTCACAGGCTTCCGTAGGAGGCAAGCCCCATTGCCTATGGAAGGCATCGGGCTTGCCTTCTCTGCCATCGGGTCCCTGCCACTGCAGCGTGGGGACCCGATGGAGATGCGGAGGGCACCCGTACCCTCTGCAAACCCTCTGCATGCTGCGGTCAGCTTTGACTGCGGCATACAAGGGATTAATTCGCCGGCATCGGTGTCTTCACCGATGCCGGCATATGCAGCTCCTCCACCTGCCCAATCAGCCTGCCATACATGTACGTCCCTGGTCCTTAAGTCACGTCCAACTATGACGTACATGTGAGGCAAGGGTCCTTAAGGGGTTAAAGGACCAGCATGTGCACCCTAATCTTCTCCAACCTATGGCTGGCTACCTTAGAGTACCTAAGGCCCCTTCCCCCGTGGGAGGGTACTTGAGCAATAGGTTTTCCAGCATGCTAGTATCCTTCAAAGGTGTCTGTTCAGTAGTCTGCCAATGTACTGACTTTCTGCCCGTTTACTAGATTCTGACCCTCCGCTGCCTGACCTGATCTGTGCCTCACCTTCATTTTGACCCTTGTCTGCCTGTCCCTACTTCAAACCTGACCTCAGCCTGTCTCTGACTCCTGTGAATTAGTTGTCAATCACATAGAGACTACTCCAGGAAGTAGCAGCCAAGTGGTTCTCCTGCAGCAAAGTCTGGATCACTGTACAGGGGTTAAAGGGTGAATACCAGGGGCCTGCCAAGATAACGCCCTTAGGATTAGCCCAAAGTCAAATCTGTTGGTTGACACAGTGGTTACACACCCACTGCTGTAACAAAGCCCCAGCATCCAAACACACAGTGAGGGGGTGGTGTAAAAGAGGTGGGACCTACCGTGAAAAGAGCAGAGCTTGTGAAAAAAAGTATGCCTTAGATCCTCTCACAAGAGTGTAATTCAGGTAAATAACCACAAATACCTGTTTAACCATTGGTGTAATGACCAGAACTAACAGCATCTTAATGTCATATATCCGACTGTCAATTTAGATCATAAGACCTGCGGTTAGACCAGGATTTGTCATGACAATTGTGTGAAATCGGCCTAACTCTATCAACTCCATCCAACCAGTTTAAGTCTTTGTTTTTCAAAGTGAATACACATCGGAGAAACATAAAGCCATGTCATTTTGAGATTCTTAATCTTTGCCTCTGGGAAGAAAGTCTAGTATTAGCCGCAGTATTAGGTTGGATTAAATAGATCAGTTTTATCGTCTGTGTAAGGATTGGAAATAAGAATGAAATCAGAACTGAGCAAGAGGTAAAGAAAGCTGACAAAAGATGCAGTCACTTCAATTATGTTTCACTGATGTACATTATTTTAGGACAGGGCTATTGATTGCCTGGCACCGGGTAATTTCTAGAGGATCAACTAAAAAATCTATTAAATCAAACACCAACTATAGCAGTGGGATGAGGAATCAAGCTGCATGTGTGTATGTGTTCTACTACCCAGCACTACTTTCACATGCAAATAATATTAGTGGAATAGATAGTGTGTTCATGAAGACTAAGCTGTAAAGCTCATTTAATACAGTTGCTGGTTCACCAGTTCATATGTATTCTCCTTATCACCGCAACAGCTGTTGGCAGGAAGCTTCTCTTGTGACAGTACAATCTATTACTCCTGATGACATCCGCAGCCATACCTCTGTTGCCCGATACAAAGCCAGGAGATCATGGGAGGTAGAAAATAAACATAATATGGGCATTACCTTTACCAATGGTGTATAATAATAATAATAAAATATTTCAAAATCATTATTTTTAGAGGAAGGATCTAATATTACTGCTTAATATCCTCCATTAATGGTAACCTATGATATTCATGCTTTAAAAAGGCTCATCTCACAAATTAAAATAATAATAAAATATAGTAATGAACACCATTATTTTAACAATATCAGTGAAAACATTTATATTATTAACATTCACTCTTTTAGTTTTTTTCCCCCTGTCTCTTCACTTTTACAGTAGAGCTATATAGCTAGACCGCAACTGGTCAACGGTCCCTACCCTATAAGTGCAGAGGCGGACTAACAAACAAAGACAGACAAACACAATACCAGAGTCATCAGAAATCAGCACCAGGTGGCTATGCAGTACCAAAATGTGAGACAGAGAGTGGTCATAAGACAAGCCTCAGTCATAGACACAGAGGAATCAATCAGCAATGCAGGAACAGGGAACAAGCTAGCTAGTGAGCCAAACAAAGACTATCACTGGCACTGGTGTGTGGCCTGGAAGGGATTTAAATAGAGTGCTGAATCCCTGGATCAGAACCTGATAGGTCCATGACTCAGTGCTCCATTAGTCAGAAACACTAGCACATAGTAATAGAGCAGCTGAGCAATCAGCTCACTGCTAGTCTCCTCCAGCACACGCCCAATACGGGGAGAAACAAAGCATTGCATCATGTTGCTAAGGATGCAGTCGCATCGCCAGGGGGCATGGCTCAGCAGCGCGTCTCTTCCGACACAGCCATGGAACCCGGAGAGGTAAGTTTGTTACAAGCAAGTTGCATTTAATGATCAAGCACCTGCATCTCCCAGGAGTGATTTGCAGTCATCTCCTGTTAACCTCTTCCTCCTTGCAAGTAAAAAATAGTCCTTCACACAGAGCCTCTATGATTCCATGAATAAATAGCTCTATGCTTTACTTCCATTCCCCAATTTCCTTCTCCACTTCCCAGAGAGTGATATACATTAGCTATATAGTTCTACAAATTCAGAAGTAAGGATGGATGAATGAAAGGGAGTCTGTGTTGCTTTAGCTCCAGCACTATGAGATGACTATACCGGCACTGAGAGGAGGAAGGGAGCAGGGAGGCTACTGAGCATGTTGCTCCTCTTTTTGAGGGACAGTCCCTATTTTTGACCCAAGTCCCTGATTTATATGCTAATATTTAAAGGAATATGGAAGCGCAGGAAAAAATAAAACTGCTCCAGGGGCTGCACATGCTGTACAAACATAAAGGAACTTTTAATCACCTCACCAATCCCCAGCCACTTCAGTTCCTGTTATTATCTTGAAAAGCCTATTAATGCTGCTCAATCACTGGCTGCAGCAATGACCCACCTCAGCCAGTGATTGGATCTTTCACAAAATGAGATTCAAGTGTTCCTCTTTGACCAAAAAGTTTGGTGGTATGCTATTACACAACAAATGGTTTTGTGATACAGACTTTGCTTATGCTCTTTCCTTCATGGCTTCTTACCTATAGGCAAGCAAGGAAGGTTTTCTGTATTTTTATAACATACAGTATCTCACAAAAGTGAGTACACCCCTCACATTTATGTAAATATTTTATATCTTTTCATAGGACAACACTGAAGATATGACACTTTGATACAAAGTAAAGTAGTCAGGGTACAGCTTGTAAAACAGTGTAAATTGAGTGTAACCTCAAAATAACTCAACACACAGCCATTAATGTTTAAACCACCGGCAAAAAAAGTGAGTACACCCCTAAGTGAAAATGGCCAGATTGTGCCCAAAGTGTCAATATTTTGTTTGACCACCATTATTTTCCAGCACTGCCTTAACTTTCTTGGGCATGGAGTTCACTAGAGCTTCACAGGTTGCCACTGGAATCCTCTTCCTCTCCTCCATGACGACATCATGAAGCTGGTGGATGTTAGAGACCTTGCGCTCCTCCAACTTCGGTTTGAGGATGCCCCACAGATGTTCAATAGGGTTTAGGTCTGGAGACATGCTTGGCCAGTCCAGTACCTTTACCCTCAGTTTTTTTTAGCAAGGCAGTGGTCGTCTTGGAGGTATGTTTGGGGTTGTTAGCATGTTGAAATACTGACCTGTGGCCTAGTCTCTGAAGGGAGGGGATCATGCTCTGCTTCAGTATGTCACAGTACATGTTGGTATTCATGGGTCCCTCAATGAACTGTAGCTCTCCACAGCTGGCAGCCCTCATGCAGCCCCAAACCAGGACACTATGCTTGACTGTAGGCAAGGAACACTTGTCTTTGTACTTCTCAACTGGTTGCCACCACACACGCTTGACACCATCTGAACCATATAAGTTTATCTTGGTCTCATCAGACCACGAGACATGGTTCCAGTAATCCAAGTCCTTAGACTGCTTGTCTTCAGCAAACTGTTTGCAGGCTTTCTTCTGCATCATCTTTAGAAGAAACTTCATTCTGGGACAACAGCCATACAGATCAAATTGATGCAGTGTGCGGCGTATGGTCTGAGCACTGACAGGCTGATCCCCCACCCCTTTAACCTCTGCAGCAATGCTGGCAGCACTCATACATCTATTTTGAAAAGACAACCCCTGGATATGACACTGAGCACATGCGCTCAACTTCTTTGGTCGACCATGGTGAGGCCTCTTCTGACTGGAATCTTGTTAAACTTCTGTATGGTCTTGGCCATCATTGTGCATCTCAGTTTCAGGGTGTTGGCGATCTTCTTATAGCCTCGGCCATCTTTATGTAGAGCAACAATTCTTTTTTCAGCTTCTCAGAGTTTTTTGCCATGAGGTGCCATGTTGAACTTCCAGTGACCAGTATGAGAGATTACATCAAATTTTACACACTTGCTCCCCATTCACACCTGAGACCTTGTAACACTAACGAGTCACATGACACCAGGAAGGGAAAATGGCTAATTGGGCACAATTTGGCCATTTTCACTTAGGGGTATACTCACTTAATTAATGGCTATGTGTTGAGTTAGGGCTCATTCACAGGACCGTTGCCCCTCCGTGCCCCTGCTGTGGACCCTAAATTGCGGTCCACAATGCACGGGCACTGACCATGTCCCAGCCGCATGCGGATCACAGACCCATTCACTTGAATGAGTCCGTGATCCGTCCGTTCCGCAAAATGATAGAGCAACTTCTATCTTTTTGCGGTACGGAAGCACGGAACGGAACCCCAGGAAGCACTCCATAGTGCTTCCGTGGGGTTCCGTTCCGTGCTTCCATTCCGTTCCACACCGCATCTCCGGATTTGCGGACCTATTCAAGTGAATGGGTCCGCATCCTTGATGCGGAATGCACACAGCCGGTGCCACGTGTATTGCGGACTCGCCATATGTGGCCCGCAATACGGCAATGGAGGGGCAACGGTCGTGTGAACGAGCCCTTATTTTGAGGGCACACCAAATTTACACTGTTATACAAGCTGTACACTGACTACTTTACATTGTATCAAAGTGTCATATCTTCAGTGCCGTCCAATGAAAAGATATAATAAAAAATTTACAAAAATATAAGAGGTGTACTCACTTTTGTGAGATATTGTATATCTGTATGTTGTATGTTATAGATGTTTATATGTTCTAGGCATGGAACAATGAATCATTATATATCAACTCTCATTCAGCAATTTTTACAAATGATGACTGAATAGGACTGTCCACATTTTTTTATGACAAGAGTTTTTCCTGAGTGGCCATTGGCTGTACAGGAAAATGCGAACCAACAAGTGTGCTTCATGGGTCACCACATTGCTGGATCAACCATTTCTTCCTTATTGTAAAAGGGTTGGTAATTGTATTTTCCTGTTTCTTGCAGGCAGTATAGTGTATCTGGGAATGATGATTGGAGCATTCTTCTGGGGAGGCCTAGCAGATAAAGTAGGACGAAGGCAATCTCTCCTCATCTGCATGTCTGTCAATGGATTTTTCGCCTTCCTTTCCTCATTTGTCCAAGGATATGGATTCTTTCTACTCTGCCGATTACTTTCTGGATTTGGGTAAAACAATATTTCTTTTTTGATCTTTTTCTTTTTGAATAGTTTTGCTTAGACTCTTAACCAACTTCCAAATCGTTTGTATGAAAAACTGAATACATAATGGCCCACACTCACTATGGTAAGAGCGCCACTTTTGTGGCATTGTTTGTGACAAATTTTACCGCTTCTCATTGTAGACACATTTATTATTCAGCTGCGCCAAAATGACTTCTTCTGACATCCTTGACATTTCCTGGTTATAAACTAGAATGTGGATGGGGCCAGCTGATAGATTTATAAAGCCGGAATCCACAATTCTGGTGCAAAACGTGGCCCACATTAGACTAATTTAGAGTTGGTGTAAAGCTTCTGGTGGACAGATTTTTGATGTGTGTGGACAGATATTTGGCACATGTTGACAAACTTCCAGGTCACGTGGACAGATTTTTGGCACATCTGGACAAATTTCTTCGAGCATGTGGACAGGTTATTGGAGTATTTTTTGGTGCAAACTAAGCCATCCAATAGGTGACGTAAAGTTAAACTAGATAGTGTAAGGATGTGCCGGATTTATAGGGAGTCTGTCTGCTCATTTTCATCTATTAAACTACCGCCAGTGGACTGTAGGTGACAGCTTATGGGACATATCTTTTTTTTTTACCACAACAGAGGTTCTGTGCCTCAGAAAATGAAGCTTGGTCCAAGATGCAAATGAAGCACAAGTGCCCAGTTGGGTGGTCTATAGCACAGTAAGAGCCCAGGCCCTCCACTCTTATCCGAGCCCCTCACCACTCATTTGCTTCTAATTGACATCTCCCTCTTCTCCCAACGTTATGCATTGCAGCTCTGAAAGCTCACATAGGCCCAGTGTGCCTTCTGACCTCACTGGATGTACAATGTGCTGTAAGATTTCAGATTTTTATTTCTGTATTAACAAGATTACTTTAGTCTATGCCTCCCAGAATGGAAGTCACCAGAGCAAGCTTAGATACATTATCTTAGGAGTCCAAGGGGTTTTCTCTGAACAGACACACTGGCATCCCCACTGATGGGCTACAATAGCCAACTATGCAACATCAGGAAAAAGCAGGGGGGAATAGGAAATGGCACAGTGCTTTACCAGATACAACTGTATACTAGCAATCTCAGTGGAGGTCACATTGTTCAGACGAGCATTGATAGCATAGCCAAAGTATATGGGCCGAGGCAATTATTGGAAGCAAATGTTCCTACAAATGCTTATTCCTGATAAATGGCCTTAGTCAATGTGTTGCCAATCACCAAACAAGTGTAGTGTCCCACTAGGTAAAGGTGGGCACTACACAAGGGTTAATATGTCTATTGCATTAATGTGATGTGTTATGTTCATTTCCCTGTGTTATCTGGGTGTCAGGCCTGTTAGGGTGTAGTTAAGCCTCCTAGACATTAGAGGGAGCTAGAGAGCCCTGAGTATATATAGGTAGGCCCAGACAGGGGAGAGTTAGTGCATTCCAGGTGGCTAGTAGTGCAGTCTAGCCAGCCTGAAGTTCCTGAGCCTCTGTTAGCTCAGAAGATTCACCCCAAGAGAAGAGTTTACCTCCTGGGAGAAACCAAGTTCCTTAGCCAGAGCAGAGCCATTGTCTCCAGCTAAAACAAGTAAGCTGAAGGGCAGAAGGATCATTAATCTAAAGCAAGGGATATATACCTGAGGAAGATTGTTACCAAGGATAAAAGCCAGCATTAGGGCATACGGGCCTTGGAATATAGCCAGCCAGAATATCTGAAGAATAGTGCAGCCTGATCTGGGAGTGTCGATTTTACCCTATGAGTATCTTGCAAAGAACATTACCTGCCATTGATGTGAAAGCCTGCTTATGATGAGAACCAACTATATGGAACTGTATTGATTACCACCTGTACAAAGTTGAACTGTTGTCAGTAAAGCAAAGTTTGGTTCACCATAACACCGTGTTCCTCATTTACTACAACTATAAATCGGTGTGCCACCGTTACAGGCACTGGCGTCACGAACCTTAAAGGGACCTTGCCCTAGGCACATTAAACATCTGCAACATCCAGGGCACCTCATCCACCATCAGGCCTGGTCTCTATATACAGAGAGTGCCCCAGAGGACTACTGTGCCAGCCTCTCCATCACTGCTGTACGCTGCCCAGGGTCATCCTACCAACTGTGAGTAAGCCATAGCAACCCTCATTTGCCTAAGTAACCGTGACCTCACATCGCAATACCCTGCAGGGCGGCGTACTGCACAAGCAAATGCTCGTTTGGCCGGTGATTGCATCTCTGGTGCGGCACCGCTAATATCATTGTTCGTAAGCAGCACATTCCCCTGTGTAAATGGAAATCTACTGCCAAAAAACAAAGGGGCAAATGATCATAGAACGATTATTTATTTCCATACATCCTCATGTAAAGGCAGCTAACGAAAGGTTAATGACCAAAAACTAACTTTCCTATATAGTAGGGATCGACCGATATTGATTTTTTAGGGCCGATACCGATAATTTGTGAATTTTCAGGCCGATAGCAGAAAATTTATACCGATATTCTGGGAATTTTCATTTTTGAGGAAAAAAAATTTCCTACACAAATCTGCTGAAAATTAATATGTTTATTGTTAACGTGTTTTTTTTGTTTTTTTGTAAATCTTTTTCATTTATACTTAATATTTTTGTGTTTTTTTTGTTTGTTTTGTTTTACTAACTTTTAGCCCCCTTAGGGACTAGAACCCTTGTCCTATTCACCCTGATAGATCTCTATCAGGGTGAATAGGAGCTCACACTGTCCCTGCTGCTCTGTGCTTTGTGCACACAGCAGCAGGGAGCTGAACATGGCAGCCAGGGCTTCAATAGCGTCCTGGCTGCCATGGTAACCGATCGGAGCCCCAGGATTACACAGCTGGGGCTCCGATCGGAGGAGGAGGGGAGAGGGGATCCTGTGGCCACTGCCACCAATGATTAATAGGGGGGGGCGCACTGCGCCACCAATGTTTTTACTATTGGGATGGGGGTGGGGGGCGCACTGCGCCACCAATGATTAATACTGGGGAGCTTGGGGGGGGCCACCAATGAAGATAAGTCTCTCATTCATATACAGGAGGCGGGAGCTGGCTGAAGAATCGCATAGCCGGCTCCCGACCTCTATGAGCGGTAGCTGCGATCCGCGGCACCTAAGGGGTTAACTACCGCGGACTGCAGCTATTGCTCATAGAGGTCGGGAGCCAGCTATGTGATTCTGCAGCCAGCTCCCGCCTCCTGTATATGAATTAATGAAAGACTCATCTTCATTGGTGGAGCGGTGGCCACAGCCCCTCCCCTCCTCTTGTCTTCTCTCCTGTCATTGGCGGCAGCGGCAGCAGCAGCAGCACAGGGGGAGGGAGACACTGCTTCCTTCTCCCCTGTGCTGCTGAGGGAACGCAGAGAGCGCTGACAGCAGCGCGTTTTGTGTTCCCAATACGTTATCGGTATATCGGCAAAATAGATGCCGATACCGATAACGTTCAAAATCAGGAATATCGGCCGATAATATCGGTAAAACCGATAATTGGTCGATCCCTACTATATACAGTATTTTTGTTCTTGAGATTTGTCCACTATTAACCATGTAAATGGGCCTTTTAGATGCAGCATTCAACCTTTAAAGGGGTTGTGTCAAAAACTACTTTTCACTCTAAAGTTTATTTTCATCAAGTTCACTAGCTCTCATTCATCCCTGGATTGTTTTTTTCTTCATTGTTTTTATCAAATTTACCTAATTTGCACAGGTTATCTTATCCGCCCCATGCTTGAATCCTACTTCCTGGTTTGTCATGTGAAAGCTATCCCATAATGCCTTAGGACAGGTGATATTAACCAGTTCATTTTCTGCCTCCACATATTCAAAGTGCCCCGTGTAACCGGATTTATAACGGTATAACAAAATAATGGCAAAGACAGGTGCACTCTGCGGTCTTACTAAACCCTCAAACAGATTTTAAAATTGAGAGATTAGCCAACATGTCCATGTCCGCGCCAAGGTTTCTCAAGTAGCTCGGGGACCTAACACTCACCTACCTGGGCCATGTGGGCAATACCAGGAGCCAGTGGGCAAATTACAGGAGCATGAGGCCGACTCACAAACAACCCACCAGTTACCTCCAGCATGTAACCATGCTTGCAATGGGAGGAGAGAGGAGTCTGCGAGTCCCACTCAAGACTGGCTGATATGGCCCAGGCCTCACAGGTGCACCTAAATGTAGCCTGTAGATGGAAAGCAGGCACATTTAAATTGGAGTTTATACACCTCCAGGCATCTATATATATACAAACTGAAAAGAATGGCGTGGTATTAACCACCTCCGGACCGCCTAACGCAGGATCGCGTTCCGGAGGTGGCAGCGCTGCGCACAGTCACGCATATACGCGTCATCTCGCGAGACGCGAGATTTCCTGTGAACGCGCGCACACAGGCGCGCGCGCTCACAGGAACGGAAGGTAAGAGAGTTGATCTCCAGCCTGCCAGCGGCGATCGTTCGCTGGCAGGCTGGAGATGTGTTTTTTTTAACCCCTAACAGGTATATTAGACGCTGTTTTGATAACAGCGTCTAATATACCTGCTACCTGGTCCTCTGGTGGTCCCCTTTGTTTGGATCGACCACCAGAGGACACAGGTAGCTCAGTAAAGTAGCACCAAGCACCACTACACTACACTACACCCCCCCCCATCACTTATTAACCCCTTATTAGCCCCTGATCACCCCTAATCACCCCTGATCACCCCATATAGACTCCCTGATCACCCCCCTGTCATTGATTACCCCCCTGTCATTGATCAACCCCCTGTAAAGCTCCATTCAGACGTCCGCATGATTTTTACGGATCCACTGATAGATGGATCGGATCCGCAAAACGCATCCGGACGTCTGAATGAAGCCTTACAGGGGCATGATCAATGACTGTGGTGATCACCCCATATAGACTCCCTGATCACCCCCCTGTCATTGATTACCCCCCTGTCATTGATTACCCCCCTGTAAAGCTCCATTCAGATGTCCGCATGATTTTTACGGATGCACTGATACATGGATCGGATCCGCAAAACGCATCCGGTCGTCTGAATGAAGCCTTACAGGGGCATGATCAATGACTGTGGTGATCACCCCCCTGTCATTGATTACCCCCCTGTAAAGCTCCATTCAGATGTCCGCATGATTTTTACGGATGCACTGATAGATGGATCGGATCCGCAAAACGCATCCGGACGTCTGAATGAAGCCTTACAGGGGCATGATCAATGACTGTGGTGATCACCCCATATAGACTCCCTGATCACCCCCCTGTCATTGATTACCCCCCTGTCATTGATTACCCCCCTGTCATTGATTACCCCCCTGTAAAGCTCCATTCAGATGTCCGCATGATTTTTACGGATGCACTGATAGATGGATCGGATCCGCAAAACGCATCCGGACGTCTGAATGAAGCCTTACAGGGGCATGATCAATGACTGTGGTGATCACCCCATATAGACTCCCTGATCACCCCCCTGTAAAGCTCCATTCAGATGTCCGCATGATTTTTACGGATGCACTGATACATGGATCGGATCCGCAAAACGCATCCGGTCGTCTGAATGAAGCCTTACAGGGGCATGATCAATGACTGTGGTGATCACCCCCCTGTCATTGATTACCCCCCTGTAAAGCTCCATTCAGATGTCCGCATGATTTTTACGGATGCACTGATAGATGGATCCGATCCGCAAAACGCATCCGGACGTCTGAATGAAGCCTTACAGGGGCATGATCAATGACTGTGGTGATCACCCCATATAGACTCCCTGATCACCCACCTGTCATTCATCACCCCCCTGTCATTGATTACCCCCCTGTAAAGCTCCATTCAGATGTCCGCATGATTTTTACGGATGCACTGATAGATGGATCGGATCCGCAAAACGCATCCGGACGTCTGAATGAAGCCTTACAGGGGCATGATCAATGACTGTGGTGATCACCCCATATAGACTCCCTGATCACCCCCCTGTCATTGATCACCCCCCTGTCATTGATTACCCCCCTGTAAAGCTCCATTCAGATGTCCGCATGATTTTTACGGATGCACTGATAGATGGATCGGATCCGCAAAACGCATCCGGACGTCTGAATGAAGCCTTACACGGGCGTGATCAATGACTGTGGTTATCACCCCATATAGACTCCCTGATCACCCCCCTGTCATTGATCACCCCCCTGTCATTGATCACCCCCCTGTCATTGATCACCCCCCTGTCATTTATCACCCCCCTGTCATTTATCACCCCTCTGTAAGGCTCCATTCAGATATTTTTTTGGCCCAAGTTAGCAGAATTTTTTTTTTTTTTTCTTACAAAGTCTCATATTCCACTAACTTGTGTCAAAAAATAAAATCTCACATGAACTCACCATACCCCTCACGGAATCCAAATGCGTAAAATTTTTTAGACATTTATATTCCAGACTTCTTCTCACGCTTTAGGGCCCCTAGAATGCCAGGGCAGTATAAATACCCCACATGTGACCCCATTTCGGAAAGAAGACACCCCCAGGTATTCCGTGAGGGGCATATTGAGTCCATGAAAGATTGAAATTTTTGTCCCAAGTTAGCGGAACGGGAGACTTTGTGAGAAAAAAATTAAAAATATCAATTTCCGCTAACTTGTGCCAAAAAAAAAAAATTTCTATGAACTCGCCATGCCCCTCATTGAATACCTTGGGGTGTCTTCTTTCCAAAATGGGGTCACATGTGGGGTATTTATACTGCCCTGGCATTCTAGGGGCCCCAAAGCGTGAGAAGAAGTCTGGTATCCAAATGTCTAAAAATGCCCTCCTAAAAGGAATTTGGGCACCTTTGCGCATCTAGGCTGCAAAAAAGTGTCACACATCTGGTATCGCCGTACTCAGGAGAAGTTGGGGAATGTGTTTTGGGGTGTCATTTTACATATACCTATGCTGGGTGAGAGAAATATCTTGGTCAAATGCCAACTTTGTATAAAAAAATGGGAAAAGTTGTCTTTTGCCAAGATATTTCTCTCACCCAGCATGGGTATATGTAAAATGACACCCCAAAACACATTCCCCAACTTCTCCTGAATACGGCGATACCACATGTGTGACACTTTTTTGCAGCCTAGGTGGGCAAAGGGGCCCATATTCCAAAGAGCACCTTTAGGATTTCACAGGTCATTTACCTACTTACCACACATTAGGGCCCCTGGAAAATGCCAGGGCAGTATAACTACCCCACAAGTGACCCCATTTTGGAAAGAAGACACCCCAAGGTATTCCGTGAGGGGCATGGCGAGTTCCTAGAATTTTTTATTTTTTGTCACAAGTTAGTGGAAAATGCTTATTTTTTTTTTTTTTTTTTTTTTCATACAAAGTCTCATATTCCACTAACTTGTGACAAAAAATAAAAACTTCCATGAACTCACTTTGCCCATCAGCGAATACCTTGGGGTCTCTTCTTTCCAAAATGGGGTCACTTGTGGGGTAGTTATACTGCCCTGGCATTCTAGGGGCCCAAATGTGTGGTAAGGAGTTTGAAATCAAATTCTGTAAAAAATGACCTGTGAAATCCGAAAGGTGCTCTTTTGAATATGGGCCCCTTTGCCCACCTCGGCTGCAAAAAAGTGTCACACATCTGGTATCTCAGTAATCGGGAGAAGTTGGGGAATGTGTTTTGGGGTGTCATTTTACATATACCCATGCTGGGTGAGAGAAATATCTTGGCAAAAGACAACTTTTCCCATTTTTTTATACAAAGTTGGCATTTGACCAAGATATTTATCTCACCCAGCATGGGTATATGTAAAAAGACACCCCAAAACACATTCCTCAACTTCTCCTGAATACAGAGATACCAGATGTGTGACACTTTTTTGCAGCCTAGGTGGGCAAAGGGGCCCACATTCCAAAGAGCACCTTTCGGATTTCACAGGTCATTTACCTACTTACCACACATTTGGGCCCCTAGAATGCCAGGGCAGTATAACTACCCCACAAGTGACCCCATTTTGGAAAGAAGAGACCCCAAGGTATTCGCTGATGGGCATAGTGAGTTCATGGAAGTTTTTATTTTTTGTCACAAGTTTGTGGAATATGAGACTTTGTATGAAAAAAAAAAAAAAAAAAAAATCATCATTTTCCACTAACTTGTGACAAAAAATAAAAAATTCTAGGAACTCGCCATGCCCCTCACGGAATACCTTGGGGTGTCTTCTTTCCAAAATGGGGTCACTTGTGGGGTAGTTATACTGCCCTGGTATTCTAGGGGCCCAAATGTGTGGTAAGGAGTTTGAAATCAAATTCAGGAAAAAATGAGGAGTGAAATCCGAAAGGTGCTCTTTGGAATATGGGCCCCTTTGCCCACCTAGGCTGCAAAAAAGTGTCACACATCTGGTATCCCCGTACTCAGGAGAAGTTGAGGAATGTGTTTTGGGGTGTCTTTTTACATATACCCATGCTGGGTGAGATAAATATCTTGGTCAAATGACAACTTTGTATAAAAAAATGGGAAAAGTTGTCTTTTGCCAAGATATTTCTCTCACCCAGCATGGGTATATATAAAATGACACCCCAAAACACATTCCCCACCTTCTCCTGAGTACGGAGATACCAGATGTGTGACACTTTTTTGCAGCCTAGGTGGGCAAAGGGGCCCATATTCCAAAGAGCACCTTTCGGATTTCACAGGTCATTTTTTACAGAATTTGATTTCAAACTCCTTACCACACATTTGGGCCCCTAGAATGCCAGGGCAGTATAACTACCCCACAAGTGACCCCATTTTGGAAAGAAGAGACCCCAAGGTATTCGCTGATGGGCATAGTGAGTTCATAGAAGTTTTTATTTTTTGTCACAAGTTAGTGGAATATGAGACTTTGTAAGGAAAAAAAAAAAAAAAAAAAAAATCATCATTTTCCGCTAACTTGTGACAAAAAATAAAAAGTTCTATGAACTCACTATGCCCATCAGCGAATACCTTAGGGTGTGTACTTTCAGAAATGGGGTCATTAGTGGGGTGTTTGTACTGTCTGGGCATTGTAGAACCTCAGGAAACATGACAGGTGCTCAGAAAGTCAGAGCTGCTTCAAAAAGCGGAAATTCACATTTTTGTACCATAGTTTGTAAACGCTATAACTTTTACCCAAACCATTTTTTTTTTACCCAAACATTTTTTTTTTATCAAAGACATGTAGAACTATAAATTTAGAGCAAAATTTCTATATGGATGTCGTTTTTTTTGCAAAATTTTACAACTGAAAGTGAAAAATGTCATTTTTTTTGCAAAAAAATCGTTAAATTTCGATTAATAACAAAAAAAGTAAAAATGTCAGCAGCAATGAAATACCACCAAATGAAAGCTCTATTAGTGAGAAGAAAAGGAGGTAAAATTCATTTGGGTGGTAAGTTGCATGACCGAGCAATAAACGGTGAAAGTAGTGTAGGTCAGAAGTGTAAAAAGTGGCCTGGTCTTTCAGGGTGTTTAAGCACTGGGGGCTGAGGTGGTTAAACAGGCAGGAAGTGCTCAAACCCACATGCAGTTGTGCATATATATACAGGGGAGCAAATCCTGCACTTGTGGCCCGTTGCTAATGACGATCCCCAGCAAAAATGCATACAGTGGAGGATGCTCGCAGCGAACCACAAGTAACACAATAGACATCCTACACAAGATAGCAATTATGTGCATGTGATAATCAATATAACAATATAACAAAATAATGGCAAAGACAGGTGCGCTCTGCGGTCTTACTAAACCCTCAAACTGATTTTAAAATTGAGAGATTAGCCAACATGTCCTACGGTGTAGGACATCTCTGAGCCCGAGCACCGCGCCAAGGTTTCTCAAGTAGCTCGGGACCTAACACTCACCTACCTGTGCCATGTGGGCAATACCAGGAGCCAGTGGGCAAATTATACAATTGAATACTGTTGTTGGTATGGAGGTATTTTGTGCTGTCCTCAGGTAGAGTTGAGTGGACACTGGATGTTCGGGTTCGGCCGAACTTCAGTAAAAAGTTCGAGTTCGGGACCCAAACTTGACCCCGAAGTCAATGGGGACTCGAACTTTTGAGCACTAAAATGGCTCTAAAAATGTCATGGAAAGGGCTAGAGAGCTGCAAATGCCAGCAAAATGTGGTTAAGAGCATGGCAAGTGCTCTGCAACAAATGTGTATAGGGAAATGACTTCAAATAACATAAAATACGTAAAAATAAAAAAATAATCTTGATCTAGAAGGATGAGGTCCATATAGAGTAGGAGGTTGAGAAGGCAGTGGATGTGGCAGTGTAGGTGGAAGCGGCGGTGGAGGAGGTGGAGGTAGCCTACACTGGTTTTTGTTTTTCAATTTTTTTTTATTTTTTTTTAATTAGGGTACACCCCAAAATATTGGGAAATATAACCTGTGATAACCCCCTCCAGCCGTGCTAAACAAACGTTCAGACAATACACTGGCTGCGGGGCAGGCCAGAACCTCCAAGGCGTGAAAGGCAAGCTCAGGCCATGTGCCCAATTTGGAGACCCAGAAGTTGAAGGGGGCAGACCCGTCATTCAGTATGTGTAGGCTTGTGCACACATACTGCTCCACCATGTTGCTGAAATGCTGCCTCCTGCTAAGATGTTCCATATCAGCTGGTGGTGCTGGTTTTTGTGGCGTGCTGACAAAGCTTTTCCACATTTCAGCCATGCTAACCCTGCCTTCTCAGGTGCTGGTGGTGCCCCGGCTGCATTGGCAACCTCTTCCTCTGCCTTCGTCCCTGGGGCTTCCACTTTGCCCCCGCTGTCAAGTGGGAATGCCACCAGCAGCGCGTCTACCAGCGTGCGCTTGTACTCGCGCATCTTACGATCACGCTCCAGTGACGGAATTAAGGACGATCCAGAATTAACGGGGATCCAGCAGCGTGGCCACCCAGTAATCAGCACAAGTTAGAATGTGGACAACTCAGCGGTCATTGCGGAGATACTGCAGCATGTAAATCGCTCGTGTGCCAGGCTACCCAGAGGCAACTAAAAGCTGTCCTCTGTGGGAGGTGTATCGTCTGTGTCCTCTGTATCCCCCCAGCCACGCACCAGTAATGGCCATGAGCTGGTTTGGGTGCCACCCTGCTGTGAACACGGTTTCTCCTCATTCTCCACCTCATCATCCTCCAGAACTGTGCCCTGGCTGGACAATTGTGTACCTGGCGTTTGTGGATGCAGGGACCCACCCTCGGAGCCACTTGTGAATGACTGACCGGAAACCCTATGAAATTATCCCTCTTCCTCCTCCTCCTCCTGTGCCACATCCTCTTCCATCATCGCCAGAAGCGTTTTTTCAAGGAGGCATAGAAGTGGGATAGTAACGCTGAGAACGGCATTATCGACACTGGCCATGTTGGTGGAGTACTCGAAACAGCCAACAAGGAACACAGGTCTCGCATGGAGGCCCAGTCATTGGTGGTGAAGTGGTGCTGTTCCGCCGAGCGACTCACCCGTGCGTGCTGCAGCTGAAACTCCACTATCGCCTGCTGCTGCTCGCACAGTCTGGCCAGCATGTGCAAGGTGGAGTTCCACCTTGTGGGCACGTCGCATATGAGGCGGTGAGCTGGAAGGTCGAATTTATGCTGCAGCACTGACAGGCGAGCAGCAGCGGGGTGAGACCGCCGAAAGCGCGCATAGATGGCCCACACTTTATGCAGCAGCTCTGACATATCGGGGTAATTTTTAAGGAACCTGTGCACCACCAAATTCAGCACATGCGCCAGGCAAGGGATGTGCGTCAAACCGGCTAGTCCCAGAGCTGCTACAAGATTTCGCCCATTATCGCACGCCACCAGGCCGGGCTTGAGGCTCACTGGCACCAACCACTCATTGGTCTGTTGTTCAAGGCCCGTCCACAGCTCCTGCGCGGTGTGGGGTTTCTCCCCCAAACAGATAAGTTTTATAAATGCCTGCTGTCGTTTACCCCTGGCTGTGCTGAAGTTGGTGGTGAAGGTGTTACGCTGACCGGATGAGGAGCCGGTAGATGAGGAAGCGGAGTAGGAGGAAGAAGCAACAGGAGGCAAACTGAAGCGCCCTGCAATCCTCGGTGGTGGAAGGACATGCGCCAAACTGCTATCCGCCTCAGGCCCAGCCGCCACTGCATTTACCTAGTGTGCTGCTGTCCCCGTATCCAAGGTGGACCTTGCCACAGATGGCGTTGCGCATTGCACACATGATTTTGTCCCCCACTTGGTTGTGCAGGGAAGGGATGGCACGCCTGGAAAAGAAGTGGCGGCTGGGCACGACGTACTGTGGGACATCCACCACCATAAGGCTTTTAAAACTCTCCGTCTCCACCAGACAGAATGACAGCATTTCAAAGGCCAATAATTTAGAAATGCTGGCATTCAGGGCCAGGGATCGCGGGTGGGTATGGGGATACTTCCTCTTCCCCTCCAGTGTTTGGGAGATGGAAAGCTGAACGCTTTTGTGGGACATTGTGGAGATGCTTGGTGACCCAGGTGGTGGTGTTGCTGATCCTCTGTTTGCAGGGTGGCAGGTGGCACTGTCACTCCAGAGGTGGATGAAGAGGCCGAGACTGCAGCAGAAGAGGAAGCAGGAGGAACCAGAGACCTTTCTTGGTTTTTGAGGTGTCTACTCCACTGCAGCTCGTGCTTTGCACTTAATTCCTGGTAATGCAGGTTGTGCTCAGGTTGAGAACGTTTATGCCTCACTTCAGGCTCTGATTGCACAGCATGCAAACCACTCGTGTCTTGTCATCAGCACAATGTATGAAGAATTGCTACGCCAGGGAACTCCTTGGAGCTGGCTTTGGTGTGCTCGGTCCCTTGCTGCGGTGAGCAGTAGCAGGCGTACTGTCTAGGGGGCGGCCGCTCTTCTGCTGTGCTGGTGGCTCTGTGCGACCACCGCCTCTTCCTCCGAACTACACAGGTCACTAGCATGACCTTGATTCCATGTGGGGTCGAGGACCTCATCGTCCTCCACATCATCGTCCAGCCAGTCTTCACCCCTGCCCTCCTTGTCGGTTTGCAAACTTTCGAAAGCCACAGCAGTTGGCACCTGTGTTTCGTCATCATCCGAGACGTGCTGCGATGGTCCTCCCATGTACTCATCTTGAAACATAAGTGGTTGGGCATCGGTGCACTCAATCTCTTCCACTTCTGGGGCAGGGCTAGGTGGATGGTCCTGGGAAACCCTGCTAGCAGAGTCATCAAAAAGCAGAAGAGACTGCTGCATGACTTGGGGCTCAGATTGCTTGACTGATTTGCAAGGGGGTGAGGTGAAAGACTGATGGACATCGGCTGCAGGTGCCAACTCTGATCTTTCAGCAGGAGACTGGGTGGGAGACAATGTAAAGGAACTGGAGGCACTGTCAGCAACCCACTCTACTAAAGCCTGTATTTGTTCTGGCCTCATCAGAGGCGCATTAGGCCCGAACAAAGAACGCTGAAGGTTCTGTCGCCTACTCGCACCTGAGGAAGGTGTTTCACTTGTGCGTGTAGCTGGCACAGATCGACCACGTCCTCTCCCTGCAACAGGAGCTCCACCAGCAGCACCACGACCGGGGCCACGTCCCTTATTTGACGCTCTCATATTTCTGAAATTTAGGATCTTGCCCAAAATGGGTGTTTTTTTAATACCAGAATAATTCACCAGTATCTAACACGTGTATCGCACTCTGACAGATGCAGCAAAGGCTGCAAATTTATTTTTTTGCCCAAAATGGGTATTTTGTAAATAACAGAATAGAACACCAGTATCTAATGCGTGTATCTCACACTGACAGATGCAGCACAGGCTGCAATATTAAGTACTTTGCCCAAAATGGGTGTTTTTTTGATAACAGAATAGAACACCAGTATCTAATGCGTGTATCTCACACTGACAGATGCAGCAAACTCTGCAAAATTAAGTATTTTGCCGAAAATGGGTGCTTTTTTGATAACAGAGTAGAACAGCAGTATCTAACGCATGTATCTCACACTGACAGATGCAGCAAAGGCCGCAGATTTATTATTTTGCCAAAAATGGGTGTTTTTTTAATACCAGAATAATTCACCAGTATCTAACACGTGTATCGCACACTGACAGATGCAGCAAAGGCTGCAAATTTAGTTTTTTGCCCAAAATGGGTATTTTTTAAATAACAGAATAGAACACCAGTATCTAATGCGTGTATCTCACACTGACAGATGCAGCACAGGCTGCAATATTAAGTACTTTGCCCAAAATGGGTGTTTTTTTGATAACAGAATAGAACACCAGTATCTAATGCGTGTATCTCACACTGACAGATGCAGCAAACTCTGCAAAATTAAGTATTTTGCCCAAAATGGGTGCTTTTTTGATAACAGAGTAGAACAGCAGTATCTAACGCATGTATCTCACACTGACAGATGCAGCAAAGGCCGCAGATTTATTATTTTGCCAAAAATGGGTGTTTTTTTAATACCAGAATAATTCACCAGTATCTAACACGTGTATCGCACACTGACAGATGCAGCAAAGGCTGCAAATTTAGTTTTTTGCCCAAAATGGGTATTTTTTAAATAACAGAATAGAACACCAGTATCTAATGCGTGTATCTCACACTGACAGATGCAGCACAGGCTGCAATATTAAGTACTTTGCCCAAAATGGGTGTTTTTTTGATAACAGAATAGAACACCAGTATCTAATGCGTGTATCTCACACTGACAGATGCAGCAAACTCTGCAAAATTAAGTATTTTGCCCAAAATGGGTGCTTTTTTGATAACAGAGTAGAACAGCAGTATCTAACGCATGTATCTCACACTGACAGATGCAGCAAAGGCCGCAGATTTATTATTTTGCCAAAAATGGGTGTTTTTTTAATACCAGAATAATTCACCAGTATCTAACACGTGTATCGCACACTGACAGATGCAGCAAAGGCTGCAAATTTAGTTTTTTGCCCAAAATGGGTATTTTTTAAATAACAGAATAGAACACCAGTATCTAATGCGTGTATCTCACACTGACAGATGCAGCAAAGGGTGCAATATTAAGTACTTTGCCCAAAATGGGTGTTTTTTTGATAACAGAATAGAACACCAGTATCTAATACGTGTATCTCACACTGACAGATGCAGCAAACTCTGCAAAATTAAGTATTTTGCCCAAAATGGGTGCTTTTTTGATAACAGAGTAGAACAGCAGTATCTAACGCATGTATCTCACACTGACAGATGCAGCAAAGGCCGCAGATTTATTATTTTGCCAAAAATGGGTGTTTTTTTAATAACAGAATAATTCACCAGTATCTAACACGTGTATCTCACACTGACAGATGCAACAAAGGCTGCAAAATTAAGTATTTTGCCCAAAATGGGTGTTTTTTTTATAACAGAATAGAACACCAGTATCTAATGCGTGTATCTCACACTGACAGATGAAGCATAGGCCCCTGATGTAGGGTATTGCCAAAAATGGGTCTTTTATTAAACCAAGAATATTATTGCAGTATTTCAAGCTTGTATGTCACACTAACAAATGCAGCATAGGCCCCAGATGTAGGGGATTGACAAAAATTTGTATTTTTTTAAACCCAGAATATTATTGCAGTATTTCAAGCTTGTATCTCACACTGACGGATGCAGCAAAGGCTGAAAATTTAGTTTATCGTCCAAAATGTTTTTTTAACCTCTTCCTGGCACAGGGCATATCGGTACGCCCTGATGTCCCGGTACTTAAGGACACAGGGCGTACCGGTAAGTCCTGTGTATTCCCGATCACCGCCGCGCGGCGGGCGGTGATCGGAACAAGGTGCCTGCTCAAATCATTGAGCAGGCACCTTGTGTCAATGCGCGGGGGGGTTCTGTGACCCCCCCCCGTGTCGGCGATCGCATCAAACCACAAGTCAATTCAGACCTGCGGTTTGCGGCTTTTACCTGGTACGGCGGCGGCGGTGCCATCGGGTCCCCGTGCTGCTGTAGGAGGGACCCAATGGCATGGAAGGCAGCGTGATGCTTTCCTGAGGCATCGGCGCTGCCTTCCTGTGACGAGCCTGTGAGATCCAGCACCCTGGATCTCACAGGCCGAAAGCTGTATGAGTAATACTCACTGTATTACTCATACAACCAATGCATTCCAATACAGAAGTATTGGAATGCATTGTAAAGGATTAGACCCCCAAAAGTTGAAGTCCCAAAGTGGGACAAAAAATAAAGTAAAAAAAAAAGTTGAAAAAATAAAGTTTCCCCCCCCAAAATTAAAAGTTTCAAGTAAAAATTAACAAAAACATAATTTTCCTAAATAAAGTTAAAAAAAATTGGTAAAAAGTAGGAAAAAAAAAAAAGTTGACATATTAGGTATCGCTGTGCCCGTATCGACCGGCTCTATAAAAATATCACATGACCTAACCCCTCAGAAGAACACTGTAAAAAATAAAAAATAAAAACTGTGCTAAATAAACAATTTTTTTGTCACCTTACATCACAAAAAGTACAACAGCAAGCGATCAAAAAGGCATATGCCCACCAAAATAGTACCAATCTAACCGTCACCTCATCCCTCAAAAAATTAGCCCCTACCTGAGACAATCGTCCAAAAAATAAAAAAAACTATGGCACAGAATATGGAGACACTAAAGCATCATTTTTTTTGTTTTAAAAAAGCTGTTATTGTGTAAAACGTACATAAATAAAAAAAAGTATACATATTAGGTATCGCCGCGTCCGTATCGACCGGCTCTATAAAAATATCACATGACCTAACCCCTCAGATGAACACCGTAAAAAATAACAACTGTGCTAAATAAACCATTTTTTGTCACCTTACATCACAAAAAGTGTAATAGCAAGCGATCAAAAAGTCATATACACCCCAAAATAGTGCCAATCAAATCATCATCTTATCCCGCAAAAAATGAGACCCTAACTAAGATAATCGCCCAAAAACTGAAAAAACTATGGCTCTCAGAATATGGAGACACTAAAACATAATTTTTTTTTTGTTTCAAAAATGATATTATTGTGTAAAACTTACATAAATAAGTAAAAAGTATACATATTAGGTATCGCCACGTCCGTAATAACTTGCTCTATAAAAATGTCACATGACCTAACCCCTCAGGTGAATACCGTAAAAAAAAAAAACGGTGTAAAAAAAGCCATTTTTGGTCACCTTACATCACCAAAAGTGTAATAGCAAGAGATCAAAAAGTCACATGCACCCCAAAATAGTGCCAATCAAACCGTCATCTCATCCCGCAAAAATCATACCCTAAAATCATACCCTAATCGCCCAAAAACTGAAAAAACTATGGCTCTCAGACTATGGAAACACTAAAACATGATTTCTTTTGTTTCAAAAATGAAATCATAGTGTAAAACTTACATAAATAAAAAAAAGTATACATATTAGGTATAGCCGCGTCCGTAATAATTTGCTCTATAAAAATGTCACATGACCTAACCCCTCAGGTGAATACCGTAAAAAAATAAAAATAAAAACGGTGTGAAAAAAGCCATTTTTTGTCACTTTACATCACAAAAAGTGTAATAGCAAGCGATGAAAAAGTCATACGCACCCTAAAATAGTGCCTCAATACCTTGAGGGGTGTAGTTTCTAGAATGGGGTCATTTTTGGGTGTTTTTTTCTATCATGTAAGCCTCACAAAGTGACTTCAGATCTGAACTGGTCCTTGAAAAGTTGGTTTTTGAAAATTTCTGAAAAAATTTCAAGATTTGCTTCTAAACTTCTAAGCCTTGTAACATCCCCAAAAATTAAAGTGTCATTCCCAAAATGATCCAAACATGAAGTAGACATATGGGGAATGTAAAGTAATAACTATTTTTGTAGGTATTACTATGCATTATAGAAGTAGAGAAATTGAAACTTGGAAATTTAAAAATTTTTCCAAATTTTTTGCAAATTTGGTATTTTTTTTATAAATAAAAATATTCTTTTTACTCCATTTTACCAGTGTCATGAAGTACAATATATGACGAAAAAACAATCTCAGAATGGGCTGGATAAGTCAAACTTTTTTAAAGTTATCACCACATAAAATGACACTGGTCAGATTTGCCTGGTCCTTAAAGGGAACCTGTCACCTGGATTTTGTGTATAGAGCTGAGGACATGGGTTGCTAGATGGTCGCTAGCATATCCGCAATATCCAGTCCCCATAGCTCTGTGTGCTTTTATTGTGTACAAAAACTATTTGATACATATGCAAATTAACCTGAGATGAGTCCTGTCCCTGACTCATCTCACGTACAGGACTCATCTCAGGGTAATTTGCATATGTATCAAATCGGTTTTTTGACACAATAAAAGCACATGGGGACTGGGTATTGCGGATGTGCTAGTGGCCATCTAACAACCCATGTCCTCAGCTCTATACACAAAATCCCGGTGACAGGTTCCCTTTAGGGTGAAAATTAGCCTGGTCCTTAAGGAGTTAAACACAGAAAATTATTGAAGTATTTCAAGCTTCTCTTTCACATTGACAAATGCTGCAAAGGCACCAGATGTAGGGTATTGCCTAAACTGGGTGTTTTTTTAAACCCAGAATATTACAGTATTTCTAGTTTGTATGTCACACTAACAAATGCAGCATAGGCTGCAAAATTAAGTATTTTGCCCAAAATGGGTGTTTTTTTAATAACAGAATAATTCACCAGTATCTAACGCGTGTATCTCACACTGACTAATGCAGCAAAGGCTGCAAATTAAGCTTTTTGCCCAAAATGGGTATTTTTTTAATAACAGAATAGAACACCAGTATCTAATGCGTGTATCTCACACTGACAGATGCAGCAAAGGCTGCAAATTTATTTTTTTGCCCAAAATGGGTGTTTTTTTAAATAACAGAATAGAATACCAGTATCTAATGCATGTATCTTACACTGACAGATGAAGCATAGGCCCCTGATGTAGAGTATTGCCAAAAATTTGTGTTTTTTTAAACCCAGAATATTATTACAGTATTTCAGGCTTTTATGTCACAATAACAAATGCAGCATAGGACCCAGATGTAGGGGATTGCCAAAAATGTTTTTTTTTTTTTAACCCAGATTATTATTGCAATATTTCTAGCTTGTATGTCACACTAACAAATGCAGCATAGGCTGCAAAATTAAGTATTTTGCCCAAAATGGGTGTTTTTTTCATAACAGAATAGAACACCAGTATCTAACGCGTGTATCTCACACTGACAGATGCAGCAAAGGCTGCAATTTTAGTTTTTTGCCCAAAATGGGTGTTTTTTTAAACCCAGAAAATTATTGAAGTATTTCAAGCTTGTCTTTCACACTGACAAATGCTGTAAAGGCACCAGATGTAGGATATTGCAAAAAATGGGTGTTTTTTTTAAACCCAGATTATTATTGCAGTATTTCAAGCTTGTATTTCACAGAAAAAATGCAGCATAGGCCCCAGATGTAGGGTATTGCCAAAAATGGGTGTTTTTTAAACCTAGAAAATTATTGCAGCATTTCAAGATCGGATTTCACACTGATAAATGCTGCAAAGGCCCCAGATGTAGGGTCTTTCAAAAAATGTGTGATTTTTTTAAACCCAGTAAATTATTGAAGTATTGCAAGCTTCTATTTCACACTGACAAATACTGCAAAGGCACCAGATGTAGGATATTGCCAAAAATGGGTGTTTTTTTTATCCAGATTATTATTGCAGTATTTCAAGCTTGGATTTGAATGTCACAAATGCACACATGCTGTGCTGGTGCACTGAGCTTGCATAAAATGGCCGCCGCCACCCACCTAACTAACAGACGGATAAAAGCTATTTTTCTGTGTCACTGGGCTCAGGGCAGGGTAAAAAGATTGTGCACTGAACCCACGAAAATAAATCTAGGTAGATCACTGAGTTAACAAGCACTTCTGATTAAAGTTTCTTTCCTATTCTCTCCCTCACAGCAGCAGCATCCTCTCCCTACACTAGTAACAGCAGAGTGACGTGCAGCGCTACGTGACTCCAGTTTATCTAGAGGCTGGGTCACATGCTGCACTGGCCAATCACAGCCATGCCATTAGTAGGCATGGCTGTGATGGCTCCTAAGGGCACAGAGTTAAACGCTTGTTAATTGGCTGCTCTGCAGCCTTTCAAAATGCGCCATAAAATAGCCGAACACCGAACCCGAACTTTTACTGAAAAGTTCAGGTTCGGGTCTAGGGTCCAAAAATCCTAAAGTTCGGTACGAACCCGAACTTTACAGTTTGGGTTCGCTCAACCCTACCCTCAGGTATTTGGTTCTGGTGGGGCGGTATTTTGTGCTGCACTATGGTATTGCGGGGCCTGCCTTCTTCTGTTGTCCCCTCCTACTTGTTTTGTCCTATCTTCTGTCAATTTGGACCCACCCACAACATGGGGCCACTTTAGATTTTTTTCCAGGGCCACTTTAAGTTTCCAATCCGCCCCTGCTCTTTTCCATACTTCACCTACACAACTTCTCAGTAAAGCTGTTGTCTGTAGCTACTACTCTACTACTACCACTACTACTATTACTACTGCAACTGCTATTGAGCATACATCTGGACCTGTCAATGTTGGACTGCAGATCGGTGAAGCTATAGTAAGTGCAAGATATGGCCAATAAATTCCCATTGAATGGTGACTGCTCCCTAATGAATATATTGATAACTCTGTAAGGAAGGCTATTGATTGTATGTGGTTTTAATTAAATGGAATCATTGATTGTGATGTGTAGGCTTGAAGTATGTGATAGTTTAGTGAGACAGAAATGACAATAATTCCACCCAGTGGATAATGTTTCTACATGATTCAATAGAGGGCTTATTTTTAGCCCATGTAGGATGTTTGTGCTATTGGATTGTATGCGAGCATTGAAAAGGAAATAACATGTTATCTGTGCAGTGCAAGTGACATAATATGCCGTCAATATGAAAAGCTGACCGCAGACTGATTTACACTTTTTATTGAAACTAATAAATAACCTTCTGAATATTTAATGCTTCATTTAATGCAGACATCACTTACTGCATTCATATTTTCTTCTATAGTCTTTTTATTTAATCATCTCTTCACCCAAGTAATGAAACTTAAACGCTATGGATAGAGATTAGCGAAGTTATGAAAAATTCGATTCGGCTGCTTTACCAACTCGATTCAGCACATTCCTTAATATGTAGCGGGTGCAATGATGGGGAATGGTGGTCGCGCCTCCCCCCAACTTTGAACCTCTCAGATGCCGCGTTCATCGCTGATTGCGGCATCTTAAGCTACAATTTAGGCCTTTCAGGCGTTAATCAGGGTAAAAAAAAAAGAATACTCACCTTATCCATTTGATGGCGTAGAGGCCATTGCAGCCATCTTGATCGAAGACACAGAGCAAAATATCATGGGGTGACGTGATGATGTCATTGCATCATCACGCTGGCCAGATGTGGTGACGTCATCTCTAATAACTTCACCACACCCGGCCAGCACACCGTTGGGGTGAAGTCGTACATCACCCAGCGCGAGATATCACACGGTTTCTGCAATCGAGATGGCCGCAGCGGCCTCTTCGCGCACAAATGGTTGAGGCGAGTATGTCGTTTTTTTTACCACCATTTCATGAAAAATAGATTTGCTACCACAAAGTGCGAGGAAATACAGCTTTGCGGTAAATCAAATATTTTCTCAAACTCGCATCGAAGTCAATTCATTTGACTTCGATTAGCTCAACAGTAGCTATGGACATCTTTGGGGGCAATTTTTTATTGTTGCATTTTACTGATTATGAGCTAAAAAGAAAGAAAAATTTCAATTGGTCTTCATTAAAAATTTTGAACAGCTTTTCTGCTGCAGCTTTTAGTTTGTGTGTAGAATTGAGCAGACACCTGGATGTTCGACGGGTTCGGCCAAACTTCGGAAAAAAGTTTGAGTTCGGGACCCGAACTTGACCCCGAACCCGAACACCATTGAAGTCAATGGGGACCCGCAAATGTCATCAAAATGTGGTGAAGAGCATGGCAAGTGCTCTGCAAACAAATGTGGATAGGGAAATGACTTAAAATAACATAAAATACGTAAAAATAAAAAATAATAATCTTGATCTAGGAGGACCAGGTCCATATGGAGTAGGAGGTGGTGGATGTGGCGGTGTAGGTTGAAATGGCGGTGGAGGAGGAGGAGGTAGCCTACACTGCTTTTTGGTTTAAAATTTATTTATATTTTTTAAAATTAGGGTACACCGCAAAACATTGGGAAATATAACCCTCCAGTCGTGCTAAACACACTATCAGACAATACACCGGCTGAAGGGCAGGCCAGCACCTCCAAGGCGTAAAGGGCAAGCTCAGGCCATGTGCCCAATTTGGAGACCCAGAAGTTGCAGGGGCTGACCCCTGTCAGTTAGTTCGTGTAGGCGTGTGCATACTTACTGCCCCTCCGTGTCGCACGTCCCCGTGATGTTCACGATCCATTTTGATATCTGCTCTATCAACTTTCGATGTTCTTTTATGCGCCTACCATGGTGATCACGGGTGGCGGGGAATTAGGGTTCCAGGCCGTAGAGGGAGCGTGAGAAAAAGAGACCAAATTTAAGGGAGATAAATTTATTTTAAAAAATTGGGATCGAGCAGAAATGTGGGAAAAGCTATTGAGGCGCAAATGTGGGACAAATTACAAAAGCCCAAATGTGGGCCAAAAGAGTCAAGCGGAATTGTGGGAAAAGCTATTGAGGTGCAAATGTTGGCCAAAAGAGTATAGCGGAAATGTGGGACAAAGTATTGAAGTTTAAATGTGGTACAACTTGTTTAAGTTTAAGCATTGAATCAAAGGAGGTGGCGCGCATCAATTAAAGAAGCATTTCAGAAATTTTATTCCCTGTCACCTATGCAGAGCAGGGGTTTATTCACGTCTAAAATTGTATAATGTCAACCCAAGAATGTAACAGAAAAATTACAGAAATTAATTAACCTGTCTACTTGGTAGAGCAGGGGTCTATGACAAAAAAACTATTGTTTATTGTCACCCAAAAATGTAAAATAAAAATTATTGAAATTTATTAAGCTGTCAACTAGGTAGAGGAGGGGATATTACACCCAAAAATTTGTGAATTTGACCATAAAATGTAACAGACAAATGTTTTTTTTTTTTACCGGTCTAATAGGTATAGCAGTGGTACATCACACCAAAAAATTGTTGAATTTCACCAGAAAATATTAATGACAATTTTTTTTTTTTGTTGTTAACCGGCCTACTAGGTATAGCAGTGGTACTATACACCCAAAAATTGGTTAATTTCACCCGAAAATGTAACTGAAAATTTTAATTTTTTTAAACTGGCCTACTAGGTATAGCAGTGGTACATCACACCCAAAAATTGGTGAATTTCACACAAAATTATTATCCCCAATAACATGTACACAAGCCATAGCCAACATATGGAAACCTCTTACTAGATCTGATAAACTAATTCCAGCACCTATCTTCTCTTCACCATTAAAACTATGCAAGTTGGCAATCCCAAATCTTTCCATCACCAATTGGGAAACCTTAGGTATAACGGAAATATCCCAATTATTGAACAAAAACATTTTTGTTGATTTTGCATATTTGAAACAAACATTTTCTATCCCCAACAAAGACTTATACAAGTACTTACAAATTAGGCATTTACTTCAATCCCCAAACATGTTTGTCTCTGATACCGTCACCTCCAGTCTTTATAATTGTCTTTCATCGACAAGCAATATAGATAAAGGTATTTCCAAAGGGTATCAAATCCTGAAAATGCCTACTATAGACCCATTATCTCATATTATCGATTTATGGCATTTAGACCTAAACAAAACCCTCTTGGATACTCAATGGGGTGAGGCCTTCACCATTACATCCAAAATGTCCAGATGTGCCGGTCACCTTGAAAATGCAAGGAAGATCCTGTACAGGTGGTATTAATCTCCTGTATCGTTAAACAAAAGGTTTTCAGAATTATCTCCCATGTGTTGGAGATGCCATACCACCCTAGGCTCTTACTTTCATTTATGGTGGGATTGCCAAACTGTTAAAACTTTGTGGCAAAAAAAAGATTTTTGACATGCTATCAAATGTATGCAATCGCACTATACAGCCCCTACCAGAATTAGCCCTTCTATCCATAGGAATCAAAAATTTCCCCTTAGAAAAGAGAACTATTATCATACATACTCTATTTACAACCCGTATCAAAATAGCCTCAGCTTGGAAAGATAATAACCTGCCCAATATCCATAGAATCGCCAGAGAAATAGACAATAGTTGCTGGTTTGAGGGCATGTGGGCTTCAGCTAACAATAAAAAGCATTTGTTCACTTCTAATTGGGATCTATGGTTTAAAAGCAACCTATGTAATATCTCTAAAGACTCTTTTATTAGATCTTGATCAAAGATCCATTATTCAGATATTAGATTTGATGTGTTATAATATGTGAAAGACTGATGGACATCGGCTGCAGGTGCCAACTGTGGTCTTTCAGCAGGAGACTGGGTGGGAGACAGTGTGAAGGAACTGGATCCACTGTCAGCAACCCAATCTACTTGTTCAGGCCTCACCATTCGTAGAGCAGCATTAGGCCCGACCAAATACCGATTCAGGTTTTGTCGCCTACTCGCACCTGAGGAAGGGGTTTCACTTGTGCGTGTAGCTGGCACAGATCGACCACGTCCTCTCCCTGCAACAGGAGCTCCACCAGCAGCACCACGACCTGGGCCACGTCCCTTATTTGACGCTCTCCTCATATTTTTCGAATTTAGGATCTTGCCCTAAATGGGTGTTTAATAGAGTTGAGCGAACACCTGGATGTTCGGGTTCGAGAAGTTCGACCGAACTTACCGAAAATGTTCGGGTTCGGGATCCAAACTCGACCCGAACTTCGACCCGAACCCCATTGAAGTCAATGGGGACCCGAACTTTTTGGCACTAAAAAGGCTGTAAAATAGTCTAGGAAAGGGCTAGAGGGCTGCAAAAGGCAGCAAAATGTAGGTAAATCCCCTGCAAACAAATGTGGATAGGGAAATGAATTTAAAAAAATAAAAATTAAAAATAAAATAATTTTACCAATATCAATTGGAGAGAGGTCCCATAGCAGAGAATCAGGCTTCATGTCACCTACCACTGGAACAGGCCACTGTCAGATATTTTTAGGCCCCGGCACCCAGACAGAGGACAGAGGTCCCGTAACAGAGAATCTGGCCTTATGTCAGCGCAGAATCAGTCTTCATGTCATAGCAGAGAATCAGGCTTCACGTCACCCACCACTGGAACAGGCCACTGTGAGATATTTAGGCCCTGGCACCCAGACAGAGGAGAGAGGTCCCATAGCAGAGAATCAAGCTTCATGTCATAGCAGAGAATCAGACTTCATGTCACCCACCACTGGAACAGGCCACTGTCAGATATTTTTAGGCCCCGGTACCCAGACAGAGGAGAGAGGTCCCATAGCAGAGAATCAGGCTTCATGTCACCCACCACTGGAACAGGCCACTGTCAGATATTTTTAGGCCCCGGCACCCAGACAGAGGAGAGGGACATAGCAGAGAATCAGGCTTCATGTCATAGCAGAGAATCAGGCTTCATGTCACCCACCACTGGAACAGGCCACTGTCAGATATTTTTAGGCCCCGGCACCCAGACAGAGGAGAGGTCCATTCAACTTTGGGTTGCCCCGCAATATAATGGTAAAATTAAATAAAGAGGATTGAATGAAGATGTGCCCTGGAGTACAAGAATATATGGTTAAGGGGAGGTAGTTATAAATGTCTAATCTGCACAAGGGATGGACAGGTCCTGTGGGATCCATGCCTGGTTCATTTTTATGAACGTCAGCTTGTCCACATTGGCTGTAGACAGGCGGCTGCGTTTGTCTGTAATAACGGCCCCTGCCATGCTGAATACACGTTCAGACAAAACGCTGGCCGCCGGGCAGGCCAGCACCTCCAAGGCATAAAAGGCTAGCTCTGGCCACGTGGACAATTTGGAGACCCAGAAGTTGAATGGGGCCGAACCATCAGTCATTACGTGGAGGGGTGTGCACAGGTACTGTTCCACCATGTTAGTGAAATGTTGCCTCCTGCTAACACGTTCCGTATTAGGTGGTGGTGCAGTTAGCTGTGGCGTGGTGACAAAACTTTTCCACATCTCTGCCATGCTAACCCTGCCCTCAGAGGAGCTGGCCGTGACATAGCTGCGTTGGCGACCTCTTGCTCCTCCTCTGCCTTCGCCTGTCACGTCTGTATGTGAGCAACAAGAGCATACACAGTGAATAAGCTACTGACCGGACCCAAACTAGGGAGGATAAAGGGTGACCCCTGTCAGACCCTAAAAGCTCTCCCTATGCTGCTAAACACATGTCCAGATCCAAATGGTGGATCGAGACATGCCTGCGTACCTAAGGCTGATGACCACTGTAACCCCTACAATAGTGGAAGGGGCACGGCCACCGGTGCCCTGCTCAGAATATGGACGGAACCGGGGTCGCCTCGGATCCAGTCAGAAAACAAACAGAAACACACAATGTCTGCACACTTAACTGAAGGAGCTGCAGCAGCAGTGAAGACAGATCCAAAGTCAGCAGACACTATCCGAAGTACTTGCTTCAGCAGAACTCAGGTCCATAGAAAGATAACACACAAGTGAAGATACTCAAGCGAGAGATACAGCTCAAATGAAAAGTATAATCCACACCCTACAAAGGAGGAGGGGTGATTTAAAGGCAGAGAAATCAAACACAGGAGGGACAGCTGGGAAGAAGTAAAGACCTCAACACAGGGGCGGAGAAACAGAGCAGAGGGAACTCCTCCAAGCTCTAGTAGTGACATCATCACAGGGGTGGAGAAACAGAGCTGTGAGAACGTCTCAAATCTCTGGTAGTGACATCGCCTTGGGCTTCCACTTGTTCCCCTGTGACATTTGGGAATGCTCTCAGTAGCGCGTCTACCAACGTGCGCTTGTACTCGCACATCTTCCTATCACGCTCCAGTGCAGGAAGTAAGGTGGGCACATTGTCTTTGTACCGGGGATCCAGCAGGGTGGCAACCCAGTAGTCCGCACTCGTTAAAATGTGGGCAACTCTGCTGTCGTTGCGCAGGCACTGCAGCATGTAGTTGCTCATGTGTGCCAGGCTGCCCAGAGGTGGGAGGCGTATCTTCATGGTCCTCCGTTTCCCCCCAGCCACGCACCAGTGATGGGCACGAGCTGCGTTGGGTGCCACCCCACTGTGAACATGCTTCATCCTCATCCTCCTCCACCTCCTCCTCATCCTCGTCCTCCAGTAGTGGGCCCTGTCTGGTCACATTTGTACCTGGCCTCTGCTGTTGCAAAAAACCTCCCTCTGAGTCACTTCTAAGAGACTGGCCTGAAAGTGCTAAAAATGACCCCTCTTCCTCCTCCTCTTCCTCCTGGGCCACCTCCTCTTCCATCATCGCCCTAAGTGTTTTCTCAAGGAGACATAGAAGTGGTATTGTAACGCTGATAACGGCGTCATCGCCATTGGCCATGTTGGTGGAGTACTCGAAACAGCGCAACAGGGCACACAGGTCTCGCATGGAGGCCCAGTCATTGGTGGTGAAGTGGTGCGGTTCCGCAGTGCGACTGACCCGTGCGTGCTGCAGCTGAAACTCCACTATGGCCTGCTGCTACTCGCACAGTCTGTCCAGCATGTGCAAGGTGGATTTCCACCTGGTGGGCACGTCGCATATGAGGGGGTGAGCGGGAAGGCTGAAGTTACGCTGTAGCGCAGACAGGCGAGCAGCAGCAGGATGTGAACGCCGGAAGCGCGCACAGACGGCCCGCACTTTATGCAGCAGCTCTGACATGTCGGGGTAGTTGTGAATGAACTTCTGCACCACCAAATTCAGCACATGCGCCAGGCAAGGGATGTGCGTCAAACCGGCTAGTCCCAGAGCTGTGACGAGATTTCGCCCATTATCGCACACCACCAGGCCGGCCTTGAGGCTCACCGGCAGCAACCACTCGTCGGTCTGTTGTTCAATACCCCACCACAACTCCAGCGCGGTGTGGAGCCTGTCCCCCAAACATATGAGTTTCAGAATGGCCTGCTGACGTTTACCCCGGGCTGTGCTGAAGTTGGTGGTGAAGGTGTGTGGCTGACTGGATGAGCAGGTGGAAGAAGAGGAGGAGGAGGAAGCCGAGTGGGAGGAGGAGGCTACAGGAGGCAAAGAATGTTGCCCTGCGATCCTTGGCGGCGGAAGGACGTGCGCCAAAGAGCTCTCTGCCTGGGGCCCAGCCGCCACTACATTTACCCAGTGTGCAGTTAGGGAGATATAGCATCCCTGGCCGTGCTTACTGGTCCACATATCTGTGGTTAGGTGGACCTTGCCACAGATGGCGTTGCGCAGTGCACACTTGATTTTATCGGATACTTGGTTGTGCAGGGAAGGCACGGCTCTCTTGGAGAAGTAGTGGCGGCTGGGAACAGCCTGATTGACAGCATTTCATAGGCCAGTAGTTTAGAAATGCTAGCATTCAGGGCCAGGGATTGAGGGTGGCTAGGTGGGAATTTACGCTTTCTCTCAAATGTTTGTGAGATGGAGACGCTGAACGATGCCGTGTGACATGGTGGAGATGCTTGGTGACGGAGGTGGTGGTGTTGGTGGTACATCCTCTGTTTGCTGGGCGGCAGGTGCCAATGTTCCTCCAGAGGCGGAGGAAGAGGCCGAGGCAGCAGCAGAAGAGGTAGCAGGGGGAGCCTGAGTGAGTTCCTTGTTTTTAAGGTGTTTACTCCACTGCAGTTCATGCTTTGCATGCAGATGCCTGGTCATGCAGGTTGAGCTAAGGTTCAGAACGTTAATGCTTCGCTTCAGGCTCTGATGGCACAGCGTGCAAACCACTCGGGTCTTGTCGTCAGCACATTGTTTGAAGAACTGCCACGCCAGGGAACTCCTTGAAGCTGCCTTTGGGGTGCTCGGTCCCAGGTGGCGGTGGCCAGTAGCAGGCGAACTCTCTTGGCGGCGGGTGTTCTGCTTTTGCCCACTGCTCCCTCTTTTGCTACGCTGTTGGCTCAGTCTCACCACTGCCTCTTCCTCTGAACTCTGAAAGTCAGTGGCACGACCTTCATTCCATGTGGGGTCTAGGACCTCATCGTCCCCTGCATCGTCTTCCACCCAGTCTTCCTCCCTGACCTCCTGTTCAGTCTGCACACTGCAGAAAGACGCAGCAGTTGGCACCTGTGTTTCATCATCATCAGAGACGTGCTGAGGTGGTATTCCCATGTCCTCATCATCAGGAAACATAAGTGGTTGTGCGTCAGTGCATTCTATGTCTTCCACCGCTGGGGAAGGGCTAGGTGGATGCCCTTGGGAAACTCTGCCAGCAGAGTCTTCAAACAGCATAAGAGACTGCTGCATGACTTGAGGCTCAGACAGTTTCCCTGATATGCATGGGGGTGATGTGACAGACTGATGGGCTTGGTTTTCAGGCGCCATCTGTGCGCTTTCTGCAGAAGACTGGGTGGGAGATAATGTGAACGTGCTGGATCCACTGTCGGCCACCCAATTGACTAATGCCTGTACCTGCTCAGGCCTTACCATCCTTAGAACGGCATTGGGCCCCACCAAATATCTCTGTAAATTCTGGCGGCTACTGGGACCTGAGGTAGTTGGTTCACTAGGATGTGTGGCTGTGGCAGAATGGCCACGTCCTCTCCCAGCACCAGAGGGTCCACTAACACCACCACGACCATGTCCGCGTCCCTTACTAGATGTTTTCCTCATTGTTACCGTTCACCAATAATAAGAAAAAAATTATTTGGCTCAATGTATTGAATTCAAATTAAGGCCTTTTTTTACAGACACCTAACACTATCTGGCTATCTATTTATGTACCGTATTACACTAATACAGGCACAGCAGTAACCACAGATTTAGCTGAATATCAATTGTAGGCCTAGTATTTAGGCCCTGGATGAAAGGTTTCCTTTTACGGACAGGATTACACTTGGAGATGCACGGTAGCGTGTGAAGTTATTGAGGATGACCCTATCAGCACTTGAATTTGCACCTTGAATGTAATATACCCTTTTACGGACAGAAATACACTATGTGAGATGCACAATAGTGCGTGCAAATTTAAAGGCTTATGCTTTCAGCAATTGTAATTTAACAATTTGTGTAATATACCCTTTTACGGAAAAAAATACAATTGGAGATGCACGCTGAGTGTAATATACCCTTTTACGGACAGATTTAAACTTGGCCTGCAACAGCAGAAACCACTGATTTAGGGTATTGCTATTTTGGGAATTTCAACCCAGAACAAAAACTATGCTTTGACGGACACTAAAAAAACTTGTCCAGCCACAGCTGGAACACCAGATTTAGGGTATTGCTATTTTGGCAATTGAATTTCACCCCAGAAAAAATATATCCTTTGCCAGACAGCAGACAGTATTACAATTGGCTAGCCACAGCTGAAAAACCAGATTTAAGGTATTGCTATTTTGGCAATTGTATTTCACCCAAGAAAAATATATATAATTTGCCAGACAGCAGGCAGTATTACACTTGACTAGCCACGGCTGGAACACCAGATTTAGGGGATTGCTATTTTTGCAAGTGAATTTCACCCCTCAATAAAATATAGAAAATTCTATCCTGAGTTTCAAGGGGTGACAATAAGCACAGCCAAGCCCCTGATATAGGATATAGCAAAAAAAAAAAAAAAAACACTATTGATGGTTAAATGGACTTGGTGGCAGCTTGTGCTGGCGCACCACAAGACACAAAATGGCCGCCGATCACCCCAGAAAAAAGTGACAGAAAAACGCTCTGGGCAGCCTAAAAACATTGAGCAATTAACTAGCAGAAGTTGAATGATTCACAGCTTCGTTAAGTGTTTTTGCTGAGTAAATCCCTGCCTAATCTCGCCCTAACAGCAGCTGCATCCTCTCCCTACACTGATCAGAGCAGAGTGACGTGCGGCGCTACCTGACTCCAGCTTAAATAGAGGCTGGGTCACATGCTGCACTGGCCAATCACAGCCATGCCAATAGTAGGCATGGCTGTGATGGCCTCTTGGGGCAAGTAGTATGACGCTTGTTGATTGGCTGCTTTGCAGCCTTTCAAAAAGTACCAAGAAAGTGCCGAACACCGAACCCGAACTTTTACGTTTATGTTCGGGTCCGTGTCGCGAACACCCCAAAATTCGGTACGAACCCGAACTATACAGTTCGGGTTCGCTCATCCCTAGTGTTTAATTAATAGTAGAATAGAACGACAGTATGTAAAGGGTGTATCTCACACGGCCTGAACCAGACTAGGCCTGAATTAAAGATTTCTTTGCCCAAAATGGCTGTATTTCAAATGCCTGAATCAAACCCCTGTATGTAAAGGGTGTATCTCACACGGCCTGACCCACTGTAGGCCTGAATTAAAGATTTATTTGCCCAAAATGGTTGTATTTCAAATGGCTGTATTTCAAATGCCTGAATCAAACCTCTGTATGTAGAGGGTGTATCTCACAGGGCCTGAACCAGTGTAGGCCTAAATTAAATATTTCTTTGCCCAAAATGGCTGTATTTCAAATGCCTGAATCAAACCCCTTTATGTAGAGGGTGTATCTCACAGGGCCTGAACCAGTGTAGGCCTAAATTAAATATTTCTTTGCCCAAAATGGCTGTATTTCAAATAGCTGTATTTCAAATGCCTGAATCAAACCCCTGTATGTAGAGGGTGTATCTCACACGGTCTGAACCAGTGTAGGCCTGAATAAAATATTTCTTTGCCCAACAAGGCTGTATTTCAAATGGCTGTATTTTAAATGCCTGAATCAAACCCCTTTATGTAGAGGGTGTATCTCACAGGGCCTGAACCAGTGTAGGCCTAAATTAAATATTTCTTTGCACAAAATGGATGTATTTCAAATGGCTGTATTTCAAATGCCTGAATCAAACCTCTGTATGTAGAGGGTGTATCTCACAGGGCCTGAACCAGTGTAGGCCTAAATTAAATATTTCTTTGCCCAAAATGGCTGTATTTCAAATGCCTGAATCAAACCCCTGTCTGTAGAGGGTGTATCTCACACGGTCTGAACCAGTGTAGGCCTGAATGTCACAGATGGTGTCAGGAAACAAGACAAAACCATATAAACAATGTCTCTCTGGATCCACAACTAAGGAACAAAGGGAGACCCCTGCAATAGACCTGCCGCTCTCCCTCACTGCTCAGCCTATGCGAACACCCCAAAGGTGGATGGGCGCATATCCACGTTCCTCGGCTATCTATTACCTGAAGACCCTGCAATAGTGAGGGGGCACGACCACCGGCTCCCTACACTGACACGGAGGGAGTCAGGGTCACCTGGATCCAGAAAAGAGATAATCATAAATACATAAACTGCACTTAACTTGCAGACGACTGAGGACTGGGAACTGGGAACAGCATGCACACACACTCCAGGAAGTTGTATCAGCCGCACACTACTGCATTATGGGGAGGAATTTAAAGGGCAGCAATCAGTCCGACTGCATGACAGCTGAGATAGACTAACGAGATGAGAAACTAAACCAAAACAAAGAAATTCAAGGAGGAGGATCTGAAAAGCTCCTATGAGCGCTTCTCAGCTGTCTGGCTGTGACACTGAATTAAATATTTCTTTGCCCAAAATGGCTGTATTTCAAATAGCTGTATTTCAAATGCCTGAATCAAACCCCTGTATGTAGAGGGTGTATCTCACACGGTCTGAACCAGTGTAGGCCTGAATAAAATATTTCTTTGCCCAACAAGGCTGTATTTCAAATGGCTGTATTTTAAATGCCTGAATCAAACCCCTTTATGTAGAGGGTGTATCTCACAGGGCCTGAACCAGTGTAGGCCTAAATTAAATATTTCTTTGCACAAAATGGATGTATTTCAAATGGCTGTATTTCAAATGCCTGAATCAAACCTCTGTATGTAGAAGGTGTATCTCACAGGGCCTGAACCAGTGTAGGCCTAAATTAAATATTTCTTTGCCCAAAATGGCTGTATTTCAAATGCCTGAATCAAACCCCTGTCTGTAGAGGGTGTATCTCACACGGTCTGAACCAGTGTAGGCCTGAATGTCACAGATGGTGTCAGGAAACAAGACAAAACCATATAAACAATGTCTCTCTGGATCCACAACTAAGGAACAAAGGGAGACCCCTGCAATAGACCTGCCGCTCTCCCTCACTGCTCAGCCTATGCGAACACCCCAAAGGTGGATGGGCGCATATCCACGTTCCTCGGCTATCTATTACCTGAAGACCCTACAATAGTGAGGGGGCACGACCACCGGCTCCCTACACTGACACGGAGGGAGTCAGGGTCACCTGGATCCAGAAAAGAGATAATCATAAATACATAAACTGCACTTAACTTGCAGACGACTGAGGACTGGGAACTGGGAACTGGGAACAGCATGCACACACACTCCAGGAAGTTGTATCAGCCGCACACTACTGCATTATGGGGAGGAATTTAAAGGGCAGCAATCAGTCCGACTGCATGACAGCTGAGATAGACTAACGAGATGAGAAACTAAACCAAAACAAAGAAATTCAAGGAGGAGGATCTGAAAAGCTCCTATGAGCGCTTCTCAGCTGTCTGGCTGTGACACTGAATTAAATATTTCTTTGCCCAAAATGGCTGTATTTCAAATGGCTGTATTTCAAATGCCTGAATCAAACCCCTGTATGTAGAGGGTGTATCTCACACTGTCTGAACCAGTGTAGGCCTGAATTAAATATTTCTTTGCCCAAAATGGCTGTATTTCAAATGGCTGTATTTCAAATGCCTGAATCAAACCCCTGTATGTAGAGGGTGTATCTCACACGGTCTGAACCAGTGTAGGCCTGAATTAAATATTTCTTTGCCCAAAATGGCTGTATTTCAAATGGCTGTATTTCAAATGCCTGAATCAAACCCCTGTATGTAGAGGGTCTATCTCACTGTCACGGAAGGTGTACAGCAAACTAGAAGACACAAAAGGAAGATCCGGATGACTGGATCCAAAACTAAGGAACCAAAGGGATAGCCCTGCGACAGACCTGGCTCTCTCCCTAAACTGCTCAGCCTATGCAAAATTCTCAATGGTAGAAGATCGCATATCCTCGTACAGCGACTGAAAAACCCCTGAACACCCTATAATAGTGAGGGGACACGACCACCGGCTCCCTACACTTGATACGGAGGGAGTCAGGGTCTCCTGGGATCCAGCAAACAGGAAAATACAAATGAATAAACAAAACTTATCTGTAGAAGACTCAGTAGTAGCATCCAGCATGCATATACTCCAGGAAGTTGTATAAACCGCAAAGTGATGCAGTATGGGAAGGAATTTAAAGGGATGCAATCAGTGCAACTACATGACAGCTGAGAGAGGCTAACGAGATGAGAAAATGAAAGCAAAACAAAAGGAACCTCAAGGAGGAGGTTCTGAAGGACGTCTGTCAGAGCTTCTCAGATGTCTGGTGGTGACACTCACACGGTCTGAACCAGTGTAGGCCTGAATTAAATATTTCTTTGCCCAAAATGGCTGTATTTCAAATGGCTGTATTTCAAATGCCTGAATCAAACCCCTGTATGTAGAGGGTGTATCTCACACGGTCTGAACCAGTGTAGGCCTGAATTAAATATTTCTTTGCCCAACAAGGCTGTATTTCAAATGGCTGTATTTTAAATGCCTGAATCAAACCCCTTTATGTAGAGGGTGTATCTCACAGGGCCTGAACCAGTGTAGGCCTAAATTTAATATTTCTTTGCACAAAATGGATGTATTTCAAATAGCTGTATTTCAAATGCCTGAATCAAACCCCTGTATGTAGAGGGTGTATCTCACAGGGCCTGAACCAGTGTAGACCTAAATTAAATATTTCTTTGCCCAAAATGGCTCTATTTCAAATGCCTGAATCAAACCCCTGTATGTAGAGGGTGTATCTCACACGGTCTGAACCAGTGTAGGCCTGAATTAAATCTTTCTTTGCCCAAAATGGCTGTATTTCAAATGGCTGTATTTCAAATGCCTGAATCAAACCCCTGTATGTAGAGGGTGTATCTCACACGGTCTGAACCAGTGTAGGCCTGAATTAAATATTTCTTTGCCCAAAACGGCTGTATTTCAAATGGCTGTATTTCAAATGCCTGAATCAAACCCCTGTATGTAGAGGATGTATCTCACACAGTCTGAACCAGTGTAGGCTTGAATTAAATATTTCTTTTCCCAACAAGGCTGTATTTCAAATGCCTAAATCAAACCCCTGTATGTAAAGGGTGTATCTCACACGGTCTGAACCAGTGTAGGCTTGAATTAAATATTTCTTTGCCCAACAAGGCTGTATTTCAAATGGCTGTATTTCAAATGCCTGAATCAAACCCCTGTATGTAGAGAGTGTATCTCACAGGGCCTGAACCAGTGTAGGCCTAAATTAAATATTTCTTTGCACAAAATGGCTGTATTTCAAATGGCTATATTTCAAATGCCTGAATCAAACCCCTGTATGTAGTGGGTGTATCTCACACGGTCTGAACCAGTGTAGGCCTGAATTAAAAATGTCTTTGCCCAAAATGGCTCTATTTCAAATGCCTGAATCAAACGGCTGTATGTAGAGGGTGTATCTCACACGGTCTGAACCAGTGTAGGCCTGAATTAAATATTTCTTTGCCCAACAAGGCTGTATTTCAAATGGCTGTATTTCAAATGCCTGAATCAAGCCCATGTATGTAGAGGGTGTATTTCACACGGCCTGAACTAGTGTAGGCCTAAATTTAATATTTCTTTGCACAAAATGGATGTATTTCAAATGGCTGTATTTCAAATGCCTGAATCAAACCCCTGTATGTAGAGGGTGTATCTCACAGGGCCTGAACCAGTGTAGGCCTAAATTAAATATTTATTTGCCAAAAATGGCCGTATTTCAAATGCCTGAATTAAACCCCTGAATTCAATATTGGTGCACCAAATGGCGGTATTTAAAATCTCTGAATGTAACCCAAATGTATTAAGGGTCTATCTCACAATGACATCTGCATCAAAGGCTGCCAACTAAATTTTTTGTGCCCAAACGAGTGTTTGTTTAACAACTGAATTTGACAGCAGTATATAAGCCTGTAATTTCACACGTGCTGATGCTGCAAGCCTGAAAATAGTGTTTTTTGTCAAAAAAGTGTTTTTAAAACCCCAGAAAATGATGGGTGTATTTCTAGCTTAAATTGCACACTGACTAATCTAGATGGTGTAGATTGCCAAAATATTGTTTTTTTGGTAACAGAATATGAAAGCTGTATATATTAAACTTGAATTTAACACTTGCAGATCAGGAGAATACTGTTTTTTGACAAAAAAAAGTGTGTTTTTCAAACCCCAGAAAATGATGGGTGTATTTCTACCTTAAATTGCACACTGACTAATCTAGATGGTGTAGATTGCCAAAATAGTGTTTTTTTGGTAACAGAATATGAAAGCTGTATATATTAAACTTGAATTTAACACTTGCAGATCAGGAGAATACAGTTTTTTGACAAAAAAAAGTGTGTTTTTCAAACCCCAGAAAATGATGGGTGTATTTCTAGCTTAAATTGCACACTGACTAATCTAGATGGTGTAGATTGCCAAAATAGTGTTTTTTTGTAACAGAATATGAAAGCTGTATATATTAAACTTGAATTTAACACTTGCAGATCAGGAGAATACTGTTTTTTGACAAAAAAAGTGTGTTTTTCAAACCCCAGAAAATGATGGGTGTATTTCTACCTTAAATTGCACACTGACTAATCCAGATGTTATAGATTGCCAAAAAAGTGTTTTTTTTTGTAACAGAATATGAAAGCTGTATATATTAAACTTGAATTTAACACTTGCAGTTCAGGAAAATACTGGGGTTTTTTTTACAAAAAAAAGTGTGTTTTTCAAACCCCAGAAAATGATGGGTGTATTTCTAGCTTAAATTGCACACTGACTAATCTAGATGGTGTAGATTGCCAAAATAGTGTTTTTTTGGTAACAGAATATGAAAGCTGTATATATTAAACTTGAATTTAACACTTGCAGATCAGGAGAATACAGTTTTTTGACAAAAAAAGTGTGTTTTTCAAACCCCAGAAAATGATGGGTGTATTTCTAGCTTAAATTCCACACTGACTAATACAGATGTTGTAGATTGCCAAAAAAGTGTTTTTTTTTTTGTAACATATTATATGAAAGCTGTATATGTTAAACTTGAATTTAACACTTGCAGATCAGGAAAATACTGTTTTTTGGCAAAAAAGTGTGTTTTTAAAACCCCAGAAAATGATGGGTGTATTTCTACCTTAAATTGCAACACTGACTAATCAAGATGTTGTAGTTTGCCAAAAAAATGGTGATTTGCAATGTCCCAAAAGTTCAGATGCAGTGCTGGTACACTGAGCTTGCATAAAATGGCCGCCGCCGCCGCCCACCTAACTAACAGAATTAATAAAGTTTTTTTTTTTTTGGTCAATGGGCTCAGGACAGGGTAAAACGATTGTGCCCTGCACCCACACAACTATTTCTCTGTAGATCGCTGAGTTAGATTCTCTCCTATTCTCTCCCTGAAATCACAAGTCCAGCAGCATCCTCTCCCTACACTTGTAACAGCAGAGTGACGTGCAGCGCTATGTGACTCTAGCTTATATAGAGCCTGGGTCACATGCTGCTCTGGCCAATCACAGCCATGTCATTAGTGATGGCTTCTAAGGTCAGACAGTTTACCGCTTGTTGAGCCTTTCAAAAAGCGCCAAGAAAGCACCGAACACCAAACCCGAACTTTTACAGAAATGTTCGGGTTCGGATCCGGGGTCCAAAAATCCTAAAGTTCGGTACGAACCCGAACTTTACAGTTCGGGTTCGCTCAATCCTATTTGTGTGCATTTGCAAATTTGCCTATTTTCGGAAGTGCCATAGAAATGAATGGAGAGCTCAAGTGTGGACACAGCTCCATTCACTTTTATGGGACTGCCGGAAATAGCCAAGCCAGTGCTCAACTATTTTCGGAACTCCTATAGTTATGAATTGAGGGTGAGTGCACATGTGCAACTGCTCTCTGTTGACTTCTGTGGTCCCATTCTGGAGATAGGTGTGGGTCCCAGAGGTGGACCTATCTGACATTGGTGGCATATCCTAGCAACATGCCACCAGTGTCTTAGATTAGACAACCCCTTTACGGCTAAAGCTACACAACTAAATTGACCATGACACACATTGCACGGCAACAGATCACTACTTCTGAAAGGGAATAGGGTCACCTATGACCTGGAAGTTGGTGGTAGCAACTCTTGCATTACTACCACAGTGATTAGCAATGCAACCCTATTCAGTTTCATTTGTTGCAAAGCTGGTAGCACTACACTTTGATATTTGGCTGCACAATGCATGTTATGGCCAAAGACACCATATATCCCTTGCCTAAATCTGTAAGCATTAAACCCTTTGTGGTAGGGAAGGATAAAATTGGGAGAAGAGTGTTTTACTATTTATCATTTCATTTCCCTTCTTGTTGACACACGTATATTATTTAGTTGCACTAACCTCATATTTTAATCACATTTGGGAATGGCTTGAACTGAACATTAGCCTTATTTGATATTATCTATTACAGAGGATTGTGGGTAAAATACTTGCCGAACGCGATCAATGCGATCTTCTAGAATTTGTCACAAAACTTCATGGCTGTTATAGCTCTCAGACAAATTTGCTCCCAAAATAATTAATTACAATAATAGCTGTCACGTAATATTGGGTCTTCCCTGTGATTGATGGCGAGGACTGGAGATCTACTTCATTGTGTCTGTCAGCCTCACAAATACTAATTTTTCATCTTTTAGATAATGGGAAATTGGACAGGTGATAAATAACACAGAATTCTATGTCAATATCAATCTGCGAAAACGTGAATTTATTTCTAAAATAGTTTAAGCTTGTATATCTGGAAGCAATGTATGTGAATTTATATACCGGTATTTATATAGTGTACTGTCATGACTACCTACTGGAATATAGATTCTCCACATCTGGTTTGCCACTAGCTAGACTGGGGTGCAGAATTTAAGGGATCCCCTGCTATTTACCTTGTGCTTCTGGAATATTATGGTCTTCAGGATAAGGAAGGATTGATGGTAATAGCATTGGTACAGTAGAAATGTCATCAGGAACATGGCCAACGGTCATGATTTACTATCCAAGGGACGAGGTCTGGATCAAGTTCAATCAGGAGTCAAATCAGGAACAGTAGCTCAAGGAACAAGAACCAGGACAGGAATTAACACCTGACATCATCTTTGTATTTTGCTGCATTTACTATTCCACTTGATTAGGCTACAATGCATCATCTCGAGTACAAAACACCACTCCGAGATTACATCCACGCACATACTTGGAAACCTCTGCCGTTTATAGTCTATGTACTATAGCTTGCAACTATGTTGCCTTCACCAAATTACAAAAAAAACGATTTTACCAAAAACAGCACCACTTTTGTCTATGGGCTGTATTGCACAGTCCTTTTCATTCATTAACCCGTAAAGAACCCGCACTGTACATGTACGGCGCAACTGGACGTGACTTAAGGACCAGCGCCTTACATGTACGGCGCAAGGTCTGCCAGGCTCTGGGTGAAAATCGCAGGGGGACCGGAGCACAATGGCTGCTCTTACCGACAGGCAGCATCGGCTATTTCGGTCCCCCTGCAGCTCCGTGCGCTGCGATTGGCCGATCAGTGAAGTCCGGCACATCGCAGCACCAGAAGCACATGTAAGCTGCGGGGCGGGTTGGGGGGGGTCAAGGGAGGTGACCGGTGCTGAACAAGTTAGCACCTGTCCCCTCCGAGGGTAGGCAGGGGACACCAGTGTTTGGAGTCCCCTGCCAGCGCTGCAATTGGCTGGAACAACGCTCCAGCCAATGGTAGCGCTATAGCTGCACAGGAAAGGGCAGAACCTCTGTGCATACGGCCATTCTAGCTGATGACTGCAGGCTAAGATGTTCTGTGCTTCTCTGTGCTTGATCTGCTAGGATTTGTGGTTCTATCACAGCTTTCACTGCCTTTACTGCTCCTGTATAGAAGAAGAAGAACATCTGGAACATCTACCGGCATGTAGAAAATGAACAGCGGCACTCACCAGTGTCCGATCACAGACAGCAGCTTTATTCAAGAAGAAATAAGGCAGGGAGCGGACAATTCAAGCACGCAACTAACAGCGGCGGCCGTTTCGCGCTATCTGCGCTTCATCAGGCTGTGCGTCAATGCGTGTTTGTGCCAGCACTCCTTTTAACCCCTGGTGCGGGTTATCGTCATGAAAACAGACGAATCAGGCCGCACCTGAGCAGAAGGAGGTACATTCAACAAATACAAACAAAGAACATGCAAATAATCAGGGACAAATACAAATACATAATGCGCATATGAATAGACAAAATCAAAGAAACTTACTTAAAGAAATGGGCTGAGGTCATTTCTGTCATTCAACCCAAGTTCCCCTAGCGCTTGTGTACGCAGGATCCACCTGGCTTCCCTCTGCAGAAGGAGGCGGTGTCTATCCCCCCCCTGCAGAGGGGCGGGTACTATCTCTAATCTGGAGAATGAAATACAACTAGCATCCCCATTATGGGCTTCTCTGACATGTTGGATAAACCTCGGGCATCCCTTCCCTGTTTTAACTGAGTTCAAATGTTCCCTGAACCTTTCAAACAGGCACCTAATAGTTTTGCCGATATAAAATAGTTTTGCCGATATAAAATCGTCCGCAGGGGCACAGTAGCAGATAGACTACATATGTGCTCCTGCAGTTAATAAAGGTGCTCACTCTATGTTGGATACCCGCAAATCCAATACATTTTTTAAGAGAGTTATAATGGCAAAACGAGCAATTGCCACACCTGAAATTCCCTTTAGGTAAATTGCTATTCAGCAAATTTTCACTTTTACTGGGCTTAAATCTACTTCTGACCAATCTGTCTTTTACGGTGTGGGCCCTTCTAAAGGAAATCAGTGGTTTATACTCGGTGAGCTCATGTAAGGTTGCATCTCTCCTTAATACGTCCCAATTCTTGAAAATAACAGAGCGGATGCGCTCTGCCATGGGACTGTATTTACATGAGAATGCAAACCTGGTAGGTTTAACATCTGTGTTCCCCTGTTTATTCTTACCACTGCCCCTCCTAAGTAGACTCTCCTGGGAAAAATCCTCTTCAACCCTCCTCATGTCCTCATTTAATGGTCCCTCCGGGTATCCCCTCTCCATTAGGTGTTTTTTTTTAGATCTTGGGCCTGACTGCGATAACTGCTATTTTTGCTATTAATACGCCTCAATCTAACAAATCTGGAACATTTGCTGCAGTGATTTTTTTTTTCTGAAACAGAAGTTCCAGATCCCTAATTCACCCCCCTTCCAAAGCCCTAATCCCTGTCCCTATTCCCCCCTTTCACCCCTTCACGTGTGAAAACACTACATACACACCCCATACTAAATAAAGTTTTACACATGTCACACAAAACACCCCTATAAAATAAAAATGGAAATAGAAAAAACTTATATAAGACTGGCACTCAATATGTGGGTCATATAAAAGGTCACAATTTATTATGTATTTTACAACAATAAAATCAATAATTAATAAAACAACTATAAAAAAAATTCATGCTGCATGGTTCTGTTTAAGCCACCTCTAACCATTCACAGTTCCGGATGATAATACATGTCTGTGGCTGAGATAGAGTGGAAGCAGAATATAGAGTAACAATCGCAATAAAATCGCAATGGAGTCTCAGACCATATACAGTACAGACCAAAAGTTTGGACACACCTTCTCATTCAAAGAGTTTTCTTTATTTTCATGACTATGAAGGCATCAAAACTATGAATTAACACATGTGGAATTATATACATAACAAACAAGTGTGAAACAACTGAAAATATGTCATATTCTAGGTTCTTCAAAGTAGCCACCTTTTGCTTTGATTACTGCTTTGCACACTCTTGGCATTCTCTTGATGAGCTTCAAGAGATAGTCCCCTGAAATGGTCTTCCAACAGTCTTGAAGGAGTTCCCAGAGATGCTTAGCACTTGTTGGCCCTTTTGCCTTCACTCTGCGGTCCAGCTCACCCAAAACTATCTCGATTGGGTTCAGGTCCGGTGACTGTGGAGGCCAGGTCATCTGGCGCAGCACCCCATCACTCTCCTTCATGGTCAAATAGCCCTTACTTTCAAAGTTTTCCCAATTTTTCGGCTGACTGACCTTCATTTCTTAAAGGGTTTCTATCACTTCGTATGACATAATTAGCTGTCAGACACTAGCGATCTGCTAGTGTCTGCTCTGGCCAACCATCCTACTATAATCACTTGTGGGGCAGCGGTTTTGCTAAAAAACTAACTTTTATAAATATGCTAATGAGCCTCTAGGTGCTATGTGGGCGTCATTAGCACCTAGAGGCTCCGTCTACCTTCATACACAGCCGCCGCCCAGCGCGTCCCTCCAGCCCGCCCATGTCCTCCTCCGTGTGACGCAGCGGACGAGTTCTCGCGCATGTGCCGTGCGCGGCTGTATTCGGCGCATTTGAGATCTCAGCTCGGAGCGGTCAGACATTCAATGCGCATGCGCCGAATACAGCCGCGCATGCGCATTGAATGTCTGACCGCTCCGAGCTGAGATCTCAAATGCGCCGAATACAGCCGCGCACGGTGCATGCGCGAGAACTCGTCCGCTGCGTCACACGGAGGAGGACATGGGCGGGCTGGAGGGACGCGCTGGGCGGCGGCTGTGTATGAAGGTAGACGGAGCCTCTAGGTGCTAATGACGCCCACATAGCACCTAGAGGCTCATTAGCATATTTATAAAAGTTAGTTTTTTAGCAAAACCGCTGCCCCACAAGTGATTATAGTAGGATGGTTGGCCAGAGCAGACACTAGCAGATCGCTAGTGTCTGACAGCTAATTATGTCATACGAAGTGATAGAAACCCTTTAAAGTAATGATGGCCACAAATTTTTCTTTACTTAGCTGCTTTTTTCTTGCCATAATACAAATTCTAACAGTCTATTCAGTAGGACTATCAGCTGTGTATCCACCTGACTTCTCCTCAACGCAACTGATGGTCCCAACCCCATTTATAAGGCAAGAAATCCCACTTATTAAACCTGACAGGGCACACCTGTGAAGTGAAAACCATTTCAAGGGACTACCTCTTGAAGCTCATCAAGAGAATGCCAAGAGTGTGCAAAGTAAAGCAAAAGGTAGCTACTTTGAAGAACCTAGAATATGACATATTTTCAGTTGTTTCACACTTGTTTGTTATGTATATAATTCCATATGTGTTAATTCATAGTTTTGATGCCTTCAGTGTGAATCTACAATTTTCATAGTCATGAAAATAAAGAAAACTCTTTGAATGAGAAGGTGTGTCCAAACTTTTGGTCTGTACTGTATATCAAGTGCCTTGATTATCTATGCAAAAGAAGAGGTCTTATGGCTGTCATATAAAAGTCCTCCTCTCAATTCTGAGGGTGTCTGTTTGAAGATAACGCTGTATGGACAGCAGTATATTTGATTCTCCAAATGTTCGCCTGGGGGAGGAAATCAGTCCATGAACTGTGCACAGTGAGCATACAGCGGTTCAGTCCATCGGAAACAATATCTATTATCAGGGCTGGTGTTTGCCGAGTGTATAACTGGCGATTAAATGTAGGTGGTAAGTAGAGCTGTATTATGTATCTTACCGGTGGAGGATCAAAGCCGGTAGCTGTATGCCCCGTACCGCAGACTTCTACTCACCACACCATGCGGCTATGTCTCTTTCCGTCGGCGTCCTCGCTCACCAGTGCATATCACGTGGTTTCCGTCAAAAGATCGCAAGTGTAGCCTTTCAGTCCCGATTTATAGATAGGACAATTCTCGAGAGATAAAGCTTTGGAGCGCTCCAATTTTTGTTGCTTAATCAATATTCCATGGTATATCCAGTTGGTACAAGTGCAGGGGTGGATTACGCCAAATGCGTTTTGGGGATTCTTTACCCTTCCTCAGTGGCTCTACCCCCGCTATTCCATCACATCCTTTTATAGCCCCGCCAGTAATATTCAAAGACTGGACCGGAACAGAAAATTGATCCTTGCGGTATAGTTGCGTTTTCTGTGCGGTTTCTGATGTTCATATGCGTTTTCTATATATTATCTCCATGTTGCTATAATTAAGCTATGTAATAAAGGGAAAAAGTCTGCGACATTGCTTTCTTTAGAAAAAAGTGAAAAATATGAAAAAACATAAACAAATAGTGAACAGAGGGGGAATTGACTCCATAGTAAATAATGAAACTCATACATATTTATGTGGAAACATAGTTCTATACAACGTGTACACTTTTAGAGGAATGCTTTAAAATCTGTTATGATATATGCGCAATATATGACATGTGATATAGAAAAACAATCTTGCATAATATACTCAATAGCTCAACTTGATTTCGTCATTTCTATCTTAAAGTAGCTAGGGGTATGTGAGCCTATCTCCAAGGAGGGATCACAGTGGCAATAAAACGGCCAGACATGTGATCCCCCATTGGGTGAGAGGCACACAACCCTGGATCTAAAGAAAGCCGAAAATTTCTAACTCAGCATTCAGTCCCGCTGGAATCATACTGCCAAAGTCGTAAATTCGTCTCGATTCTGCTCTAGACATTCTCTCAATGTGTTTGCCTCCTCCCCAGTGTCTGTCTATCTTCTCCAAGGCCATAAAGATCAATCCTTTAGGGTCCTGGTTGTGAACTTCTTTAAAGTGCTTCGAAAGTGAGTGTTTTGGATATCCTTTCTTAATGTTGGATAAGTGTTCGGATATCCTCACCTTCAAAGCTCTTTTTGTTCTACCAATGTACTGTTTAGAACACGGGCATTCGATAAGATAGACAACACTGGTTGAATTACAGGTAAAAAAAGGGTTGATCTCCCATAAAAAGGAGTTTTGAGTGGATTGAACCTTTTTAATACTTCTTGGGGCTTTGGTGACCTTACAACCGGCACATTGGCCACATCTATAAAAACCCTTAAGGTTTATCCAGTTTGTTATTCCTGGGATCTTATTCGATTTTGATTTAATTGATGGGGCAACTTTTATGCCCAAATTGGGTGCCTTCGTGTACGTGATCTGTGGCCTCACTGGCATTAACGTGCCTATAGTTTTGTCCTGCAATAGATCGTGCCAATGTCGTTTCACTATTTCTTCCACTCCCTTATACTGTATAGTATATGGGAGAATCATTCTAAATTGGGATTCCACCTGGTTTCTCTGAACTGATTTTACTGTAAGCAAGGAGCTCCTAGATAAACTTCTTACATTTTCTAACGCTCCCTCTAGTACTGAGCTCGGATATTGTTTCGTCACAAACTTATTTTTCAAAGTCAAAGCTTCTGCTTCAAATTGGGAGTCTTCGGTACAGTTTCGTTTTAGTCGATGAAACTGTCCAAATGGAACATTCAACAACCAATTCGGCAAATGGCAACTTGAGTGCAAAATAAAAGCGTTTCTAGCTGTTGGTTTTTTATAGGTTTTACATATATACCTATTTTCCTTTTTCATGATTGACAGATCTAGGAACTCTGTTTCCACTAAATTAATATTCGCAGTAAAAACTAAATTAAAATCATTAGTATTCAATCTAGATATAAAAGTTCGTAGGGATTCTTCTTCTCCCTTCCAAATTAAAATAATGTCGTCTATATATCGGAGCCAGAGCACCAGGTCGCCCCCCCGGTATGGATCAATGGCAACCTGCTCCCACTAGGCCAGGAACAGGTTGGCATAACTGGGGGCGAACCTGGTGCCCATGGCAGTCCCTCTCACCTGAAGGTAAAAATTGCCGTCAAAATAAAAATAATTGTGCTGTAAAATATGTCTAATTCCTTCTAAAATAAAATCAGTCTGTTCTGGTCTCATCGTCTTATTTTTCTGTACCTGTTTATTAATGGCTCCTATGCCCTGTTCATGATCTAACACAGTTTAGAGTGACTGGATATCCAAAGTTGTCATTATCCAGTCAGACTCTACCTTTAATCCTTTCAATATATCAATGACTTGGGTAGTATCTCTCAAGTAGGATACTGTAGTTTTAACTAAGGGTTGTAACCAGGTATCTACATATCTAGAGAGATTAGCTATTAAGGAGCCTGTCCCTGATACTATAGGGGGGCCCGGAGGACTCCCAATGTCCTTGTGTACCTTAGGGAGGCAGTAGAAGACAGGGAGTCTCCTGGGCGTCCCCATAATAAAGCTGGACTCCTGTTTGGACAGGATACCCAACTGGGATCCTTTATGACAGTATTTGCGTAGTTTTTCAGAAAAGCTCAGAGTTGGATCACAATCTAGTTTCTTATATGTTGTATTATTAGAGAGTTGTCTTAAACATTCCTGTATATATTTTGTTGTCTCTAAAATTACAATCGCACCTCCTTTACCCGCAGGGCGAATAGTTATATTGTCATTCTTTTGTAACTCCCTAATTGCCACTATTTCTTTATTAGAGAGATTCTTTCTATAGAATTTTTTCTCCTTCATTTTTCTAAGATCTATTTCTACGTTCTTTCAGGTCCTATTTCATTCCAATTTTTTGGATTTGTTTTTTAGATCCGTATGTCTAAACCCATCCTCTGTTTGTGGACTCATTGTGATTAGATTTTTTTATAAAGTATTTTTTGAGACAAATGTTTTTAATAAATTTGTGGATCCCTATATAAGTATTAAATTTGTTCAGTTGTGCACTGGGTGCAAATTTCAATCCTTTATTTAACAAGGAAATCTGTGGCTGTGTCAACACTGTGCTACTTAAATTAATAATGTTACTTTGTTCTAAATCTAATGATGTTGTCTGTGGTTTCTTCTTCTTCCTTCCCCTTCGTGTCTTCTTATTCCTGTTTGATGGTTGTGATACGATAGGACCTCTTCTTTTGCATAGCTAATCAAGGGACTTGATATATATGGTCTGAGACTCCATTGCGATTTTATTGCGATTTTATTGCGATTGTTACTCTATATTCTGCTTCCACTCTATCTCAGCCACAGACATGTATTATCATCCGGAACTGTGAATGGTTAGAGGTGGCTTAAACAGAACCAAGCAGCATGAATTTTTTTATAGTTATTTTATTAATTATTGATTTTATTGTTGTAAAATACATAATAAATTGTGACCTTTTATATGACCCACATATCGAGTGCCAGTCTTATATACGTTTTTTCTATTTCCATTACTTACTGATTGGGTGATCAGTCAAGACTAGAGCACCTATTCCACAAGACTAGAGCACCTATCCACGTTAATCACATTTAATCCAACATAAAATAAAAATGGCCCATCCATCCCAACGAGTTTACTCAACTGAAGAGGCATACACGTATCTTGCCTCTGATACTGAGTCGGCCAGTGAGGGAGAAGAGGATGCCACTTTCCTATACTCCTCTACCCCCTCATCATCATCCGCTGATGAGGGACCCTCTAGAAGGCGCCCCAGGGTAGCAGCGGAGGCAGCCCCCCAGACTGACCCCATATGGACCCCCCCGACGATTATCAGCCCCAAATTCTGGATTTTGTGGGCAACTCCGGAATACAGATAGACAGTGCGGGCTTCACAGAACAAGATTTATTTTTTAAATCTTCTTCTCTCAAGATTTTGTAAATTTAATGGTGGCCCAAACCAATTTGTACACCCAAGAATTTATAGCTCAGAACCCTACCTCGCCATATGCTAGACCCCTAGGTTTGACCCCACTCTGTGCAGCAGAGATGATGACATTTTGGGGACTCGTGCTGCATATGGGCGTAGTAAAGAAGCCAAACGTCAAACAATATTGGAGCTCAGACATTTTCTACCAGACTCCAATTTACAGTCAGACCATGACCCGGAAGCGTTTTGAGTCAATTCGGAAATTCCTACACTACAACGACAATACACAGTGCCCACCCCAAAATGACCTGACATTTGACTGTCTGTTCAAGGTTAGGCCTGTCCTTGACCACTTTAACACCAAGTTTGCTGAGGTGTACACCCCTGATAAAAATGTATGTGTAGATAAGTCCCTGTTACTTTTCAAAGGGAGGGTTAGATTCCGCCAGTACCTGCCTAGTAAACGGGCAAGGTATGGCATAAAAATTTGCAAACTTTATAAGAGTAGCTCCAGGTACACCCACAAGTTCTGCGTTTATGAAGGGAAAGATTCTCACATAGAACCCCCAGAATGCCGCCCCATCCTAGTAGTTAATGGAAAGATTGTGTGGGACTTGTTGCACCCACTGCTGGATAAGGGTTACCTCCTCTGTGTGGATAAAATTATACCAGCATACCCCTATTCATGCCCCTAACTGCCAGAAGTACTGTGGCTTGCCGCACAGTGTGCAATAATCAGAGAGGCCTCCCTAGATCCCAGGTAGGGCAACCACTGAGAATGGGTGAAAGCAGGGCTCTCCTACATGAGAACATGCTGGCAGTTAAGTACAAGGACAAGAGGGATGTCCTTTTACTGACCACCGTTCACACAAATACCAGCTCCCCTGCTCCGGGTACAGCCACAAGTTCCGCGTTTATGAAGGTAAAGATTCCTGCATAGAACCCCCAGAATGCTCCCCCATCCTAGGAGTTAGTGGAAAGATTGTGTGGGACTTGCTGCACCCACTGCTGCATAAGGGTTACCTCCTCTATGTGGATAACATTACACCAGCATACCCCTATTCATGTCCCTAACTGCCAGAAGTACTGTGGCTTGCTGCACAGTGCGCAAAAATCAGAGATGCTTCCCTAGATCCCAGGTAGGGCAACCACTGAGAATGGGTGAAAGCAGGGCTCTCCTCCATGAGAACATGCTGGCGGTTAAATAGAAGGGATGTCCTTTTACTGACCAACGTTCACACAAATACCAGCTCCCCTGCTCATGTGCGAGGTACCACTACCACTGTCCCCAAACCAGTTTGCATCCTGGACTACAATAAGCACTCGGGAGGGGTTGATGTTTCAGATCAAGTTCTGAAGCCCTACAGTGCCACACGAAAAACAAAAGTGTAAAACAAAAATCTGGCTGTACACATTGTACAGGTGGCAATCTACAATGCGTACGTGCTATTTTAATCTGCATCAACTTTTCTCCAGTTCCAAGAGGTGGTTATCAAGGCCCTAATTTCTCAAAGCGAGGCCAGGGAGGGTCCCAGTACTTCAAGGAGTTATGGTGCCCGTGTTGTACCAGGGCAACATTTTCCAGGTCAAGTCCCCCAGACAGCAAGGAAGGAAAGGACCCAAAAAAGATGCAGGGTGTGTTCCAAAAAGGGGATAAGAAAATACACCATTTACTGCTGCGAAGGGGTCACTTCTTGGGGTTTTTCATTTCTGGGGACCTCAGGAATTTATTTAATGCGACATGGCAGCTAAAATCCATGTCTGTTTTTTCAGGCTTGCAAAAAACAGTTTTTGCACTTTACCTCTAGAGACCTCCTGTGCACCAAAACAGCAGGCTACAAGCACATATAGGGGGTTTGCAAAAAGGGGAGAAAATGGGGAACATATGCTGGGGTGAATTTTCTCCTTTAACCCCTTGTGAAAGTGAAAAATTGGGGTCTGCTAGTCAGGGTTGGATTAAGAGCATCATGGGCCTGGTGCTGAGGATTTTGCTGGGCCTTTTTATGGAACTGCACTCAGTGTCTTAACCACCTCCGGACCGCCGAACGCAGCGACGCGTCCTGGAGGTGGTTGATTCATTCCTCCTGGACGCATATACGCGTCCTCTCGCGAGACGCGAGATTTCCTGTGAACGCGCGCACACAGGCGCGCGCGCTCACAGGATCGGAAGGTAAGCTAATGGATCTCCAGCCTGCCAGCGGCGATCGTTCGCTAGCAGGCTGGAGATACGATTTTTTTTAACCCCTAACAGGTATATTAGACGCTGTTTTGATAACAGCGTCTAATATACCTGCTACCTGGTCCCCTGGTGGTCCCTTTTGCTTGGATCGACCACCAGAGGACACAGGTAGCTCAGTAATATGTAGCACCAAACACCACTACACTACACCCCCCCTGTCACTTATTAACCCCTTATTCACCCCTGATCACCCCATATAGACTCCCTGATCATCCCCCTGTCATTGATCACCCCCCTGTCATTGATCACCCCCCTGTAAGGCTCCATTCAGATGTCCGTATGATTTTTACGGATCCACTGATACATGGATCAATGACAGGGGGGTGATCAATGACAGGGGGGTGATCAGGGAGTCTATATGGGGTGATCACCCCCGTCATTGAGGGCTCCATTCAAACGTCCTTATGTTTTTTACGGATCCACGGATACATGGATCGGATCCGCAAAACACATACGGACATCTGAATGGAGCCTTATAGGGGGGTGATCAATGATCCCTGATCACCCCCCTGTCATTGATCACCCCCCTGTCATTGATCACCCCCCTGTAAGGCTCCATTCAGAATTTTTTTTGGCCCAAGTTAGCGGAAATTATTATTTTTTTTCTTACAAAGTCTCATATTCCACTAACTTGTGTCAAAAAATAAAATCTCACATGAACTCACCATACCCCTCACGGAATCCAAATGCGTAAAAAAAAATTGACATTTATATTCCAGACTTCTTCTCACGCTTTAGGGCCCTTAGAATGCCAGGGCAGTATAAATACCCCACATGTGACCGCATTTCGGAAAGAAGACACCACAAGGTATTCCGTGAGGGGCATATTGAGTCCATGAACGATTGAAATTTTTGTCCCAAGTTAGCGGAAAGGGAGACTTTGTGAGAAAAAAAAATTAAAAATCAATTTCCGCTAACTTGTGCCAAAAAAAAATTATTTCTATGAACTCGCCATGCCCCTCATTGAATACCTTGGGGTGTCTTCTTTCCAAAATGGGGTCACATGTGGGGTATTTATACTGCCCTGGCATTTTAGGGGCCCTAAAGCGTGAGAAGAAGTCTGGGATCCAAATGTCTAAAAATGCCCTCCTAAAAGGAATGTGGGCCCCTTTGCGCATCTAGGCTGCAAAAAAGTGTCACACATCTGGTATCGCCGTACTCAGGAGAAGTTGGGCAATGTGTTTTGGGGTGTCATTTTACATATACCCATGCTGGGTGAGATAAATATCTTGGTCAAATGCCAACTTTGTATAAAAAATGGGAAAAGTTGTCTTTTGCCGAGATATTTCTCTCACCCAGCATGAGTATATGTAAAAAGACACCCCAAAACACATTGCCCAATTTCTCCTGAATACGGCGATACCACATGTGTGACACTTTTTTGCAGCCTAGGTGGGCAAAGGGGCCCACATTCCAAAGAGCACCTATAGGATTTCACAGGTCATTTACCTACTTACCACACATTAGGGCCCCTAGAATGCCAGGGCAGTATAACTACCACACAAGTGACCCCATTTTGGAAAGAAGACACCCCAAGGTATTCCGTGAGGGGCATGGCGAGTTCCTAGAATTTTTTATTTTTTGTCACAATTTAGCGGAAAATTATGATTTTTTTTTTTTTTCTTACAAAGTCTCATATTCCACTAACTTGTGACAAAAAATAAAAACTTCCATGAACTCACTATGCCCATCACAAAATACCTTGGGGTGTCTTCTTTCCAAAATGGGGTCACTTGTGGGGTAGATATACTGCCCTGGCCTTTTAGGGGCCCGAATGCGTGAGAAGTGGTTTGAAATCAAAATCTGTAAAAAATGGCCGGTGAAATCCGAAAGGTACTCTTTGGAATGTGGGCCCCTTTGCCCACCTAGGCTGCAAAAAAGTGTCACACATCTGGTATCACCGTACTCAAGAGAAGTTGGGCAATGTGTTTTGGGGTGTCTTTTTACATATACCCATGCTGGGTGAGAGAAATATCTTGGCAAAAGACAACTTTTCCCATTTTTTTATACAAAGTTGGCATTTGACCGAGATATTTATCTCACCCAGCATGGGTATATGTAAAATGACACCCCAAAACACATTGCCCAACTTCTCCTGAGTACGGTGATACCAGATGTGTGACACTTTTTTGCAGCCTAGGTGGGCAAAGGGGCCCACATTCCAAAGAGTACCTTTCGGATTTCACCGGCCATTTTTTACAGATTTTGATTTCAAACTACTTCTCACGCATTCGGGCCCCTAAAATGCCAGGGCAGTATAACTACCCAACAAGTGACTCCATTTTGGAAAGAAGACACCCCCAGGTATTTCGTGATGGGCATAGTGAGTTCATGGAAGTTTTTATTTTTTGTCACAAGTTAGTGGAATATGAGACTTTGTAAGAAAAATTAAATAAAAATCATCATTTTCCGCTAATTTGTGACAAAAAATAAAAAGTTCTATGAACTCACTATGCCCATCAGCGAATACCTTAGGGTGTCTACTTTCCGAAATGGGGTTATTTGTGGGGTGTTTGTACTGTCTGGTCATTGTAGAACCTCAGGAAACATGACAGGTGCTCAGAAAGTCAGAGCTGCTTCAAAAAGCGGAAATTCACTTTTTTGTAACATAGTTTGTAAACGCTATAACTTTTACCCAAACCATTTTTTTTTTTACCCAAACATGTTTTTTTTATCAAAGACATGTAGAACAATAAATTTAGAGAAAAATTTATATATGGATGTTGTTTTTTTTGCAAAATTTTACAACTGAAAGTGAAGAATGTCATTTTTTTTGCAAAAAAATCGTTAAATTTCGATTAATAACAAAAAAAGTAAAAATGTCAGCAGCAATGAAATACCACCAAATGAAAGCTCTATTAGTGAGAAGAAAAGGAGGTAAAATTCATTTGGGTGGTAAGTTGCATGACCGAGCAATAAACGGTTAAAGTAGTGTAGGTCAGAAGTGTAAAAAGTGGCCTGATCATTAAGGGTGTTTAAGCTAGGGGGGCTGAGGTGGTTAATTACATATATATTTTATCGATACCATTAAAGTATTTTGTTCCTGCAACTACCCCTTCATTTGGCGTCTATCTTGGCAACATGGAGGGGGACCACGGGAGGGGGACCCTGAGGGTGGGGGCACCCTCAGGGCACTATAGTGTCAGGAAAACCGCCTTGTTTTCCTGACACTATAGTGATCATTTAACATGACTATGAAGATTACTGTTTTCTAGCTGCTGTGGACTGTGGACTACAGCAGCTAGAAACAGTAATTTTCATAGAGCTGTGTTATGATTTATGGACACAGCACTCAGCATGCTTAGCCAGTCAGATAGAAGGCTGGCTAAGCATGCTGAGAGCTGTGTCTAAATAACATAACACATTAAAGGGATTCTGTCACCAGGTTTCACCACGGTCAGCTAAAAATATGCTGATGTTCAGGGCGTCTTCACGATTCCTAATGTGGGCTTCTAAATGTCATCTGTGGGCTTATTTAGCTAAAAAACTGCTTTTAATAACCTGTCAGTCAAACAAATAAGGTGCCCAAGGAGATGTTAATGGATGCAAGGTGCCGGCCGCACCCGCCGCCGTTCGTGCCTAGCGCCGCCTTTCCAGACTTCTGCGCCGCCTCCTAATCCTCTGTGCCGCCTCTCGCTCTCCCTCCCTCCCCACTCCTCCTGCTGTAAGATCTCGCACATACAGGGGTTGAGCGAAGTGCCGGCGCATGCACACTTCGCTGTAAGAAGCCAAATGGAGAAGTCCGCACAGGCGCATCAGGCAGAGCCCTGTGCGCAAGCGCGAGATCTTACAGCAGAAGGAGGGGGGAGGGAGGGAGAGCGAGAGGCGGCACAGAGGATTAGGAGGCGGTGCAGAAGTCCGGAAAGGCGGCGCTGGGCACGAACGGCGGTGGGTGCGGCCGGCACCTTGCATCCATTAACATCCCCTTGGGCACCTTATTTGTTTGACTGACAGGTTAGTAATAGCTGTTTTTTAGCTAAATAAGCCCACAGATGACATTTATAAGCCCACATTAGGAATCGTGAAGACGCCCTGAACATCAGCATATTTTTAGCTGACAGGGTGAAACCTGGTGACAGAATCCCTTTAAAGAAATTACTGTTTCTAGCTGCTGTGGATTAGCAGCTAGAAACAGTAATTTCTTTAATGTGTTATGTTATTTAGACTGAGCTCTCAGCATGCTTAGCCAGTCAGTAATTTTCATAGAGCCGTTATGATTTATGGACACAGCTCTCAGCATGCTTAGCCAGCCTTCTATCTGGCTGTGCTTCTTGAGAGTCACAGTCCACAGGCTCAGAAATAGCCTGTGGACTGTGACTCTCAAGATGCAAAGCCAGATAGAAGGCTGGCTAAGCATGCTGAGAGCTGTGTCCATAAATCATAACAGCACTATGATTGCCCTCCCTTCCAACTGGATGAGTTTATCTGATACCTGCCCTGCTCCAGAAGCTCCTGCTGTCTCGCGGGCTGGTGTGGCTGAGCGCTGTGGGCCGTGTGCTGGTCGAAACTGCTGAGCAGGTTGCACACAGCGCAGCGTGCAGGAGGGATAACCGCGAGCGCACTGAGGTCATATCCTGCGGGCCGGCATTACAGGAACCGCACCAGCTGCTCTGACGTCCTGCCGTCGGATATCCTGTGACGTATATCCAGCGGCAGGACGTCAGAGCAGCTGGTGCTGTTCATGTGATGCCGCGGCCCGCCGGATATGACCTCAGTAGTGATGGGAAGTTCGGATCTTTCAGATGAATCGGTTCATGAATCGGATCTTCGGCTCACTTGCTGAGTCACTGACTGCTGAGCTGACTCGCAAGTGAACCGAAGACTCTAGGTGCCGGTGCGCATGCGCAGATGCTATCCATTCGATTCACTTGCTGCTGCTGACTCAGTCGGCTCTTCAGCTCTCTAATGAGTGAGTCAGGATCAGGAAGAGTGATTGATTATAGTGATAGTGAAGGGAAGCTGAGGCTGATGCCGGACAGGAGTCAGGAGCTGTCACTGTGGTGTGCATTGTTGTCTGTTGTGCATTGTTACCCACAGTGACAACAGTCTGACACTGACAGTAGTACAACGAACCAAGTGAAGTGAAATGTGAATGCACGCACAGGGAGAACTATGTGCTGAATTACAGTCACTGGCTGATAATAAAATAGTCCCCACAGTCCCCACTTAACGGAATCCATAAAGGAGATGTGAACCCACCCTTAGTTATATAGCTACTGAATGAGATGCCTTTAACATATATATCTCCTGAGAAGCCAATTTGATCCTAAAGGGTTAATTCAACCTGTAATCTAAACTCTGTGTCATCTGTCACTTCTCTTATCTCTCTGCTCCTGTCCCTTAATCTTATCACTGCTGCAACAACAGCCTCAGTGTAACCTGTTCTAGAGTCTGACTCACGGCTCTTTTAACTCAAAGAATCGAATGAGTCTCTAACTAATCGGATCTTTAGATTCTTTTAACTTGTGACTCATTCGATTCATTTCTATTCTAACTCCCTATACTACTCAGACGGCTCAGAGCTGCTAGTGCTTGCCTTGCCTCAGCTCTGATTGGTTGGTGGGCAGGGAGGGGAGGGGCTGGCAGAAGCAGCTTCCACTCTAGGATCATATTACGCTCCTCCCGAGTCCCTCCCTCAGGCTCCCTGCTGCCAGCGTGAGGTGAGCGTCTCTGCATTGTCTGTGTGCTGTGTGACAGCTGACAACAGAGGCCTTTTGGCTGGCAGATGGGCCTATTTTATGGTAGGGGCCTGGAGCTGCAGCTCAATCAGCCCCTACGTTAATCCGGCCCTGCTGCTAGTAGTTTTTCATTTTTACAAATCTGTGCTTTGAAATCCTTTCTCTAGTACTTCTGCCTTCTGTGAGACACCTGTTTGCTGAAAAGTACCCTTTCCACCACTTAAAATGTTCATACGGGGGTGCTATTTCCGAAATGGGGTCACTTCTTGGGGTTTCTGGGGACCTCAGGAATTTATTTAATGCGACATGGCAGCTAAAATCCATGTCTGCCAATTCAAGCCTGTCAGCAAAATTCATATTTTGCAGTTTGCCTGCTGTGTGCCTATACAGCAGGCTACAAGCACATATGGGGTGTTTCCTGAATGGGGAGAAAATGGGGAACATATCCGGGGGTGCATTTTCTCCTTTAACCCCTTGTGAAAGTTATAAATTGGGGTCTGCTAGTAATTTTTCATTTTTACAAATGTGTGCTTTGAAATCCCAAGAGTTTCTGTCTTCTGTGAGACACCCGTTTGCTGAAAAGTACCCTTTCTACCACTTAAAACGTTTGTACGGGGGTGCTGTTTCCGAAATGGGTTCACTTCTTGGGGTTTTTCATTTCTGGGTACATCGGGAATTTATTTAATGCGACATGGCAGTTAAAATCCATGTCTGTTTATTCAGGCCTGCAAAAACCATATTTAGCTGTTTGACTCTAGAGCCCTGCCATGCGCCCATACATTATTTTTTGAGCAGATATGGGGTTTTGGCGTATTCGGGGGGAAATGGGGAACAAACGGTGGGGTGAATTTTGTCCTGTTACCCCTTTTGAAAGTGAAAAATGTGGGTGTAAAGCAACTTTTTCTGAAAAAAATTGTAATTTTTCATTTTCACAGCCAAGCGTTTCCTAATTCTGTGAAACGCCTGATGGGTCAAAGTGCTCACTACACACCATGAAATATTCCTTGAGGGGTGTAGTTTCTGGAATAGGGTCACTTTTTGGGGGTTTCCACTCTAGGGGTACCTCAGGGTGTCTTCATATGCGACATAGCTCCCAAAAGCCAATCCTGCAAAATCTGTCCTCTAAAAGCCCTATGACACTACTTCCCTTTTGAACCCTGCCATGCACCCATAAATTATTTTTTGAGCACATATGGGGTGTTCGTGTATTCGGGGGTAAATGGGAAACAAACTGTGGGGTGCATTTTGTCCTTTTACCCCTTGTGAAAGTGAAAAATGTGGGTGTAAAGCAACTTTTTCTGGAAAAAAATAAAATTTTTCATTTTCACGGCCAAGCGTTTCCTAATTCTGTGAAAGGCCTGATGGGTCAAAGTGCTCACCACACACCTTGAAATATTCCTTGAAGAGTGTAGTTTCCGTAATGGGGTCACTTTTTGGGGGTTTCCATTGTAGGGCCACCTCAAGGTGTCTTCATATGCGACATAGCTCCTAATTACCATTCCAGCTAAATCCTCTCTCCTAACACCATATGGTGCTCCTTCCACTCTGAAGCCTGCTGTGCGCCCATATATGATTTTTTGAGCAGATATGGGGTGTTGGTGTATTCGGGGGGAAATGGGGAACAAAATCTGGGGTGAATTTTGTCCTGTTACCCCTTGTGAAAGTGAAAAATGTGGGTGTAAAGCAACTTTTTTGGGAAAAATGTTTCTTTTTTAATTTTCACAGCCAAGCGTTTCCTAATTCTGTGAAAGGCCTGATGGGTCAAAGTTCTCACCACACACCTTGAAATGTTCCTTGAGGAGTGTAGTTTCTGGAATGGGGTAATTTTTGGGGGGTTCCCACTGTAGGGCTACCTCAGTGTGTCTTCACATGCTACATAGCTCCCAATTACCATTCCAGCTAAATCCTCTCTCCTAACTCCATGTGGTGCTCCTTCCACTCTGAAGCCTGCTGTGCGCCCATACATCATTTTTTGAGCACACATGGGGTGTTATTGTATTTGGGGGGGAATGGGGAACAAAATGTGGGGTGCATTTTGTCCTGTTACCCCTTGTGAAAGTGAAAAAAGTGGGTGTAAAGCAACCTTTTCTGGAAAAAAAATATCATTTTCACAGCCAAGCGTTTCCTAATTCTGTGAAACGCCTGATGGGTCAAAGTGCTCAAAAAAAACCTTGAAATATTCCTTGAGGGGTGTAGTTTCCAGAATGGTGTCACTTTTTGGCGGTTTCCACTCTAGGGCCACCTCAGGGTGTGTTCAACTGCAAGATGGTGCCTGTCAATTATTCTGGTGAAATCTGCCTTCCCGAAGCCATTTGGTGGTCCTTTCCTTTTGACCCCTGTGGTACGCCCATATAGCAGTATACAAGCACATACAGGGTATTTCTGTAATCAGGAGAAAATGGGCAATAAATTAGGGGGTGCATTTTCTCCAGTTTCCCCTTGTGAAAGTGAACAATTTGGGCCTAAAATCTATTTTTCTGTAAAAAAATAAAAATTTTCATTTTCACAGTTAATTCCATGAATCACCTTTGAGGTCAAAGTTCTCACTACAAATCTTAAAATATTCTTTGAGGGGTGTAGTTTCCAGAATGGGGTCACTTTTTGGGGGTTTCCACTCTAGGGGTACCTCAAGGTGTCTTCATATGCGACATAGCTCCCAAAAGCCAATCCTGCAAAATCTGTCTGCCAAAAGCCCTATAGGCCCTACTTCCCTTTTGAACCCTGCCATGCACCCATGCATTATTTTTGAGCACATATGGGGTGTTTGCGTATTCAGGGGGAAATGGGGAACAAAATGCGGGGTGCATCTTGTCATGCTACCCCTTGTGAAAGTGAAAAATGTGGGTGTAAAGCAACTTTTTCTGGAAAAAAAATTTAATTTTTATTTTCACAGCCAAGCGTTTCCTAATTATGTGAAACACCTGATGGGTCAAAGTGCTCACCACACACCTTGAAATATTCCTTTAGGGGTGTATTTTCCAGAATGAGGTCACTTTTTGGGGGTTTCCACTGTAGGGCTACCTCATGGTGTCTTCATATGCGACATAGCTCCCAATTACCATTCCAACTAAATCCGCGCTCCAAAAGCCATATGGTGCTCCTTCCACTCTTAAGCCTGCTGTGCGCCCATACATCATTTTTGAGCACATCTGTTTCTGTAAACTCCAGAATCAGGGAAATAGATTTTGAGTTTTGTTTGGCTGTTAACCCTTGATGTGTTGCAGAAATAATAGATTAAAATTTAAAATCTGCAAAAAAAAAAGTGAAATTTAGAAATTTTATTACCATTTTCATTAAATTTTTGTGGGGCACCTAAAGGGTAAATAAAGTTTGTAAAATCAGTTTTGAATAGCTTGAGGGGTGCAGTTTCTAAAACGGGGTGATTTATGGGTGGTTTCTTATATGTAAGCCCCAGAAAGTGACTTCATAACTGAACCTGGTCCTGACAAAATTGGGGTTTGGAAAGTAGACATATGGGGAATGTAAGGTAATTACTATATTTGAAGGTATTACTATTTATTATAAAAGTAGAGAATTAGAAATTTGGAAATTAGCTAAATTTGTGGTAAATTTGGTATTTTTTTTATAACTCAATTTTAGAGGTGTCATGAAGTACAATATTTGACGAGAAAACAATCTCAGAATGGCCTGGATAAGTAAAAGCGTTTTAAGGTTATTACCACATAAAGTGACACATGTCAGATTTGCTAAAAATGGCCTGGTCCTTAAGGTGAAAAATGGCAGGGTCCTGAAGGGGTTAAAGGATTTGCATGATATTATTCAAAGAAGTATAAAGTATCTTCCCACTAAACCCAACCAAATGTAACATATCTTTTTCATATTCTTTACAGTATTGGTGGGGCCCTTCCAACTGCATTTTCCTACTTTTCGGAAGTCCTTGCAAGAGAAAAGCGAGGAGAACATCTGAGTTGGTTGTGCATGTTTTGGATGATTGGAGGGATATATGCTTCAGCCATGGCATGGGCCATCATTCCGCATTATGGTAAGTGGTATTTGTGTTTTGAATGCTTCAGCAACATAGTAACATAGTAACATATGGGGTCATTTATTAAGACCAGCATTTTAGACAATGGTCTACCATGTGCTGGCGCTTGATGCGCCTAAGTTATGTAGAGGCGCGGGCCTTTACATAACTTAGGTGCATCCCCCACCGGTGTACAACAGCATAAAATCTACACCAGCTCCCTTGCTGGTGTAGATTTAGATAATTTTCTACACCAAAAACTGGTGTAGAAAGTCAAAACTGAGATGGGCCTGCCAGTCTGCCCTCTCCCCCGGCCCCACGTGGAAGGGGAGGAAGTTACATATTTTAACGCAAATCACCTTTGCAACAAAGTCTGTGGCAAATATATTTTGTCAGAAATGACCCCAATCATTTTTAAGGCTGAAAGAAGACATATGTCCATCCAGTTCAGTCTATTAACCTATTATCATGAGGTAGAAGTCAATTTTCCTCATTATAGGGGAAAAATTTCCTTCTCGACTCAGAAATCAGAAAATTAGAATAACTCCCTGGATCAACTATAGCCTGTAGCTATAACCTGTAATATTATTACACTCCAGAAATACATCCAGACCCCTCTGGAACTCTTTTGGTGAACTCACCATCACCACCTCCTGAGACAGAGTTCCATAGTCTCACTGCTCTTACCGTAAAGAATCCCCTTCTATGTTGATGGAGAAACCTTCTTTCCTCTAGACCAGGCATCCTCAAACTGCGGCCCTCCAGCTGTTGTAAAACTACAACTCCCACAATGCCCTGCTGTAGGCTGATACCTGTAGGCTGTTCGGGCATGCTGGGAGTTGTAGTTTTGCAACAACTGGAGGGCCGCAGTTTGAGGATGTCTGCTCTAGACGTAGAGGATGTCCCCTCGTACCAGTCAAAGTCCTGGGAATAAATAGATGATGGAACAGATCTCTGTACTGACCCCTGATATATTTATACAGTACATGTTATTAGATTGTACACAATACTCCATGTGTGGTCTGACTAGTGATTTGTAAAGTGGTAGGACTATGTTCTCATCACGGGCATCTATGCCCCTTTTCATGCAACCCATTATCTTATTGGCCTTGGCAGCAGCTGCCTGGTTTCTACAGTTTAGCTTACTGTCTACTAAAATTCCTGAGTCTTTTTCCATGTCAGTGTCACCCAGTGTTTTACCATTTAGTATGTACTGGTGACATGTATTTTTCCTTCCCATGAGCATAATCTTACATTTATCAGTGTTAAACCTCATCTGCCACTTTGCTCCCCAATCCTCCAACATAGCCAGATCCATCTGTAGCTGTATATTGTCCTCTTCCATGTTAATTACTTTACACAGTTTAGTATAATCAATAAAACTTGGTATTTTACTGTGCAACTCCTCTACAAGATCATTAATAAATATATTGAAGAGAATAGGGCCCAATACTGACCCTTATATTACTGCAGTGACCCAGTGGTGCACTGGTAAAGGTGTAATGCATACCGTAATGTGGTTTTACTGTTAAAAAGGTTAATGTTTGTGGTTCATTGCTAAAGTTGCAAAAAATGCTTTCTGTGAGACAAGGGTTAACGTGTACCAGTTATGTATTTTCAGTAGTACAAATAGTCACAGTGTCTTTATTATGCACTTGTATTCACTTGAATTATGTGGCAAAGAAGTAATGAACTGGCAGCCCTTAGAAACAGTTGCCATGTGATGAGCTGGCCCCACCCTCCTGGCTAGAGAGATGTTGGTAAGGAAGCCAAGATAGAAGACGTGTTAGTGTGTTGTTAGCAAGAAGGCTAAGGGTACTTTCACACTAGCGTTATTCTTTTCTGGTATTGAGTTCCGTCACATAGGCTCAATACCGGAAAAAAACGCTTCAGTCCCTTTATGGTATTTGGCCGGAGAAAATACTGCAGCATGCTGCGGTATTTTCTCCAGCCAAAATTCCGGAACACTTGCCGGAATGCTGTATCCGGCATTAATTCCCATTGAAATGTATTAATGCCGGATCTGGTACCAAGTGTTCCGGAAAACCGGATCTGGTTTCCCGGTCTGCGCATGCGCAGATCTTTAAAAATGCAAAAAAAATAAACACTGGATCAGTTTTTCCGGATGACACCGGAGAGACGGATCCGGAATTTCAATGCATTTGTCAGAAGGATCCGCATCCAGATCCATATATAAATGATATCCGTTTGCATATGAATTTCCAGATCCGGCAGGCAGTTTCGGCGACGGAACTGCCTGCCGGATCCTCACAACGTAAGTGTGAATGTATCCTAAGAGAGAGGACGTGTTAGTGTGTTAGCAAGAAGGCCAAGACAGAGGACATGTGGTGGTATGTAAGCCAGAGAAGCTGTAACTGAAGCAGGAAAAAGAGAATCCTTATACAGGGAAACACCATCCCTGTTAGTACATTTGCTTTTCTGGCAGCTTTTCACTAAGAGCCGGCCATTAAAAGGGACAGTATATGGACAATAGAGCCAGTGAAAGATACCACATGCTTCTGGCAGTAGACTTTAATACACGTGGCTCCCAACACACTACTGAGATAGACTCGCCATCAGTTGAAGGATTGTACCCTGCAGCTGGACATTGCAGAGATATTGAGTTCAAGATTGCACCCCTTTGGTCATTTGGGAAGATTGCATTGAATAGCTAAAGAGAGATTCAGAGGTGACTGTTATCATTACCACCCCCTATACACAGCCTCTGGGAACATTCTAACTTGCGAGCTAACTGAGAACTGTGCCTATTACCTACATTTATACTGTGCCTCCCATCATCCACTCAGTAAAAGAGAGACGTACCATATTTTTTGGACTATAAGACGAACTATAACTATATTTGTACTGTATGTATATTTTTCATCAGAGCTCAGATCAGACTCCACAGACCCCTAAGCTCCATCAGACCTCTTTATCAGACCCCCATTCTTCCTCAGACCTTAGATCAGACCCCCATCAGACCTTCAAGCTCCATCATACCTCAGATCAGACTCCAAGCTCCATCAGACCTCATATTAAACTTCTGTATCAGACCTTCAAGCTCCATCCAAAAAAATTGTGCTGACACTCACCACTCCCTGGTCTTCTGCCGGCCTAGCGCTGCACTGTGACTTGATGTTGCACAGCGTCAGGTCATGGTGAACACCTAAAGGCACTATGTCTTGACGCTGTACGCAGTCAGGACACGTGCAGTGCGGTGCCCGGAAGGAGAACAGGGAGCAGTGAGTACAGCAAGAGCAGCGCTACACTCACCGCTTTCCATGCCTCCTGCATACTAATGACTTCTTCCATAATGGATGCAGTCATTTCAATTTACACTATAAGACGCACTGCCATATATTTTGCTTTAACCAAGTTGGCCTGGTTATTTGTCTCCATATCCGACCTGGACCCCTGTTCTGCCTCCTTGCTGATCTGACACCAAGGCACCCAGACACCACCAGGCAGGAGATGACAAATCCAGGGTATGCCCCGAGGGAAAGAAGGATTGCTCCCTTTCAACCACTGCACACCCAGCCTAGGGGGCAGCTGTAGCAGGGTGAGCCACCGTGAGGCCTATAACCACCCTCATTGCCGCAGCCACCACTCGGATCATCTCCTATGCTCTCCCCCTGTTGGCTGGCATGCTGCAGTACTTCACTAGTAATAGTGAACCATTCTGAGTATGTAACATAACTGACCTCACTGCGGGTAGCATAAATTAGTGACAGAAATGCAGATTTCAGCGGTGTGTCACTCATGAGCTAAAAGTCAGTGGTTGCTGAGAACCAGCATCATAACCATTGCAGGCCTTGAAAAGAGTCAAATCTACTTGAGAAGAGTCATGGTTATTATGATCTCCTGCTGTCACTACCAGAGCTTTGGGACATTCTCACAGCTCTGTTTCTCCACCCCTGTGATGATGTCACTACTAGAGCTGGGAGGAGTTCTCACTGCTCTGTTTACTTTTTGTTTCCTTCCTCCCAGCTGTTCCTCATGCGTTTGATTTCCCTCTCTTTATATCACCCCTCCTCCTATTGTAGGGCGTGGATTATAGTTCTCATTTCAGTTGTAGCTCTTGCTTTAGTATCTTCACTTGTAGCTATCAGTTCACTGGACCTGTGTTCTGCTGCAGCAAGCACTCCGGATATTGCCAGCTGTCCTTGGATCCATCTTCTCTGCGGCTGCAACACCTTCAGCTAAGTGTACAGACATTGTTGTGTACCTGATTATTTTCTGACTGGATCTGAGGTGGCCACGGTTCCCTCCATATACTGAGTAGGGCACCGGTGGCCGTGCCCCTTCCACTATTGTAGGGGTTACAGTGGTCATCAGTCTTAGGTACGTGGGCATGCCTCGTTCCGCCATTTGGATCCGGGCATGTGCTTTAGCAGCATAGGGAGAGCTTTGAGGGTCTGACAGGGGTCACCCTTTATCCTCCCTAGTTTGGGTCCGGTCAGTAGCTCTTTTACTGTGTATACTATTGTTGCTCACATACAGTCGTGACATTATAATCCACCAAAATCCTTTTTTGACATGGATCCGCTTTCTGGCCTGGTTGACCGCATGCAGGGTCTTTCTTTGGAAGTAGCGGATCTCCGTCAATCTATGACTCAGCTTCAAGCATTGGACTCTGCTCCGGCTCATGGAGCCTGTTGCGAGCCAAAGGTCTCACTTCCGGAAACGTTCTCCGGGGGCAGTGAGAATTTTGTTCGCTTCAGAGAGGCATGCAAACTCCATTTTTGCTTGTGTCCCCACTCCTCTGGTAAGGAGGAGCAGAGGGTGAGGATTGTCATCTCCCTGCTCAGGGGTAATGCTCAGACTTGGGCTTTTTCACTGCCATCAGGGGATCCCTCCCTTCGATCCGTGGAAAGATTTTTTGTGGCCCTGGGGCAGGTTTATGATGACCCGGATCGTGTTGCTCTGGCCGAATCTAACTTACGTGTTTTATGCCAGAACAAACTGTCTGCGGAGCTTTATTTTTCTGAATTTCGGAGATGGGCAGCTGATTCGGGTTGGAATGATGCTGCACTCCGGAGTCAGTTCTGTCATGGTCTCTCAGAGAGATTGAAAGATGCGTTTGCTTTCCATGAGAGACCAACGTCCTTAGAGTCTGCCATGTCATTGGCGGTACGCCTTGACAGGCGTCTAAGAGAAAGAAACGAGACCTCTCTGTCCAGCCATTGTCAGTCTAGGGGCAGTGGTGCGGACTCATTCAGTGTGCAGGGGCCTCATCCTGTCTAGGTCAACTTGCCCCTGATAAAAGAGGATTTAGTCCTCAGAGTATGGTGTGTTTTTGTTGTGGGGGCATAGGTCATTTGGCAAATGTTTGTCCGTCTAGGAGATTCTTGAACTGTACTAAGAGCGATAATAAGAGAAAAACCTCAAAAGGTAAATCATCAAATTCTGCTTCATCTGCTACTTTGGCAAAGTTGATGTAGGAATTGATGCTTTTCCTCTGACCTGCAGTTCCCGTTTTCTCCTGTCTGCCAGGGTGGCGCTAGAGAGCAAAGTCATTTCTTGTGAGATTTTTGTCGATAGTGGAGCGGCCCGTCAATCTTATTGACACTCAATTTGTAGCCATGCATGGTTTTCAGGTTTGCACATTAGAAAAGGATATACCTGTTTTTGCTATTGACTCTGCTCCACTCTCACAGAGATCTCTGAAGGGCATTGTTCACAATATCCGGCTAGCTGTAGGTGACACTCATGTGGAGGATATATCTTGTTTTGTCCTTAACGGATTGCCTTCTCCTCTAGTTTTGGGGTTACCCTGGCTCACTAGACATAACCCCACTATTGATTGGCAAGGAAGGCAAATAAATGAGTGGAGTGACTTTTGTAGAGAGAATTGTCTCACAGCGACTTTTGCAGAGGTGTCTACTAAAACTGTGCCATCATTTCTCTCTGATTTTCTCGGACGTGTTTTCCGAGAGCGGTGTTCAGGAGCTACCTCCTCACCGGGAGTTTGACTGTCCCATTAACCTCATTCCCGGCGCCAAGCTGCCAAAAGCACGCCTCTACAATCTCTCACAACCGGAAAGAATCGCAATGCAAACTTATATCTCCGAGAGTCTCGAGAAGGGGCATATTCGTCCCTCAAAGTCACCTGTGGCAGCGGGTTTTTTTTTTGTTAAAAAAAAGATGGCTCTCTGAGACCTTGCCTAGATTTTAGGGAGCTGAACCGTATCACGATTCGCGATCCCTATCCCCTTCCTCTGATCCCGGACCTCTTCAACCAAATTGTTGGGGCCAAGGTGTTTTCCAAATTGGATTTGAGAGGCGCGTACAACCTGGTCAGGGTCAGAGAGGGGGATGAATGGAAAACGGCCTTTAATACCCCTAACGGGCATTTCGAGAATCTCGTTATGCCTTTCGGCCTGATGAATGCTCCGGCCGTCTTTCAGCATTTTGTTAATAGTATTTTCTACCATTTAATGGGGAAATTTGTATTGGTGTATCTTGATGATATTTTGATTTTTCCCCTGATGTTCAGACCCATCAGGATCATCTTTTTCAGGTTCTGCAGATTCTGCGGGAAAATAAATTGTACGCCAAGCTGGAGAAATGTCTTTTTATGGTATCGGAGATTCAATTTCTGGGTTTTCTCCTCTCTGCTTCTGGTTTTCGCATGGATCCGGAGAAGGTCCGTGCTGTACTTGAGTGGGAGCTTCCTGAGAATCAGAAGGCATTGATGCGCTTTCTGGGTTATGCAAACTATTACTGAAAGTTCATTTTGAATTATTCCTCTGTTGTCAAACCTCTTACTGACATGACAAAAAAGGGGGCGGATTTTTCCTCTTGGTCGGAGGAGGCGCTTGCAGCCTTTTCTAAGATTAAAGAGAGTTTTGCGTCTGCCCCCGTCTTGGTGCATCCCGATGTTTCCTTACCTTTTATTGTTGAGGTGGATGCTTCCGAGGTGGGTGTGGGTACGGTTTTGTCCCAGGGCCCTTCTCCTGCCAAATGGCGACCCTGTGCCTTTTTCTCTAAAAAACTCTCCCCGGCAGAGAGAAACTATGATGTGGGAGATAGGGAGTTGTTGGCCATCAAGTTGGCTTTCGAGGAATGGCGCCATTGGTTGGAGGGGGCCAGGCACCCTATCACCGTTTTTACCGACCATAAGAATCTGGCATACTTGGAGTCGGCCAGGCGTATGAATCCGAGACAGGCCAGATGGTCTCTGTTCTTCTCCAGATTCAATTTTGTTGTTACATTCCGACCTGGGATAAAAAATGTGAAGGCTGATGCTCTCTCTCGCTGTTTTCCGGGAGAAGGAAACTCAGAGGACCCGGGTCCCATTTTGGCGGAGGGGGTAGTTGTTTCTGCTCTATATTCCGATTTGGAGGCCGAGGTCCAGGCTGCCCAGACTGAGGCACCTGCCCGTTGTCCCTCTGGGAAGTTGTTCGTGCCTCCTGAGCTACGTCACAAACTCTCTAAGGAGCATCATGATACGGTTCTTGCTGGTCACCCCGGGAGTAGAGCCACGGTAGATCTCATTGCTCGGAGATTTTGGTGGCCGGCTCTTCGTAATTTGGTGGAGGGTTTTGTGGCTGCTTGTGAGACGTGCGCTCGCGCTAAGGTCCCTCGTTCACGGCCTTCAGGTTCCCTTCTACCGTTACCCATACCTTCCCGTCCTTGGACACACCTGTCCATGGACTTTATCACGGATCTTCCTCGTTCCTCGGGGAAGTCGTGATCCTGGTGGTGGTGGACCGTTTTAGCAAGATGGCTCATTTCGTACCTTTCCCTGGTTTACCCAATGCTAAAACGTTGGCGCAAGCCTTTTGTCGACCATATTGTTAAATTGCACGGCATTCCCTCTGATATTGTTTCCGATAGAGGCACGCAGTTTGTGTCCAGGTTCTGGAAGGCTTTCTGTTCTCGCCTGGGGGTTCGGCTGTCCTTCTCTTCTGCTTTTCACCCGCAGTCGAATGGACAGACTGAGCGCCTCAATCAGAATCTGGAGACATATTTGCGCTGTTTTGTGGCAGAGAACCAGGAAGATTGGTGTTCATTTCTCCCTCTTGCTGAGTTTGCTCTGAACAACCGTCGTCAGGAATCTTCTGATAAGTCACCATTCTTTGGTGCATATGGGTTTCCATCCGCAGTTTGGGACATTCTCGGGAGGGGCTCTTTCTGGGTTACCTGAGGAGGAGAGATTTTCCCTCGTCTTTGTCTACCATTGGCAAAAGATTCAGAGTAATCCTTAAAAAGATGAGTGTGAAGTATAAGCGGTGTGGCTGATAAGAGACGTGTGCCTGGTCCGGACCTAAATGTGGGTGATCTGGTGTGGTTGTCTACAAGAATTATTAAACTGAGGTTCCCTTCCTGGAAATTGGGGTCCCAAGTTTATTGGGCCTTATAAAATCTTGTCAGTCATCAATCCTGTTGCCTTCCGTCTTGATCTTCCACGGGTTTGGAAGGTTACATAATGTATTTCACAGATCTCTTAAAACCATATGTCCAGCCCACGGTACCCTCCTCTTTTGCCTCCTCCTCCGATTTTGGTTGATGCAATCTGGAGTTTGAGGTGTCCAGAATTGGTGGACTCTTCGCATTGTCCGCGGTTCTCTTCAGTACCTCGTTCAGTGGAAGGGTTATGGTCCTGAGGAGAGATGTGGTTTCCGGTGTCATACATTAAGCCACTCGCCTCATCAGGGCATTTCATAGGGGCTCATCCTGAGAAGGTGGGTCCCTGGGTGTCCGGGGGGGAGTCCACCCGTAGAGGGGGGGGGTACTGTCACTACCAGAGCTTTGGGACATTCTCACAGCTCTGTTTCTCCACCCCTGTGATATGTCACTACTAGAGCTGGGAGGGGGTTCTCACTGCTCTGTTTACTTTTGTTTCCTTCCTCCCAGCTGTTCCTCATGCGTTTGATTTCCCTCTCTTTATCACCCCTCCTCCTATTGTAGGGCGTGGATTATAGTTCTCATTTCAGGTGTAGCTCTTTGCTTTAGTATCTTCACTTGTAGCTATCAGTTCACTGGACTGTGTTCTGCGCAGCAAGCACTCCGGATATTGCCAGCTGTCCTTGGATCCGTCTTCTCTGCGGCTGCAACTCTTCAGCTAAGGAACAGAATTGTTGTGTACCTGATTATTTTCTGACTGGATCTGAGGTGGCCACGGTTCCCCTCATATACTGAGTAGGGCACCGGTGGCCGTGCCCCTTCCACTATTGTAGGGGTTACAGTGTCATCAGTCTTAGGTACGTGTGGCATGCCTCGTTCCGCCATTTGGATCCGGGCATGTGCTTTAGCAGCATAGGGAGAGCTTTGAGGGTCTGACAGGGGTCACCCTTTATCCTCCCTAGTTTGGGTCCGGTCAGTACTCTTTTACTGTGTATACTATTGTTGCTCACATACAGTCGTGACACCTGCTCTCTCCACCCATCTGCTGATGATTGGCAGTTCTCTCCTAGAGAGAAAGGGAGAAAACTAGGTAGAAGACTGTCAGTCATCAGTAGGTGGGCGGGAGAGCAGGAATTCATGAATAACCAGGACTCTTCTCAGGTGTCCGTGACTCTTTTCCATCTGCAATGATTGTGATGTTGGTTCTCGCAACCACTTACTTTTAACTTTTAAATGACAGACTGCTGAAATCAACTCACCTGTCACCACTTTATGCTGCCGTTAGTGTGGGCAGCACAAAGTTGATGACGAGGTTCCCTGTAATAACCACCCTCTCTTTTCTATGACTGAGCCAGTTACTTACCCACATACACACATTCCCCTAGTCCAAGCATTGTCGTTTTATGTGCTAACCTTTTAGGTGGCACAGGAGAAGTCAAGAAATATGACATCCAATGACTCACCCCAGTCCAGTCTAGAACTTACCTCCTCATAGAAACTGATTAGATCTGACCTGACTGGTTCCTCATAAAGCCATGCTTATATGGCATTATGCACTTATTTTCATTTATACACTTTAGGATAGCATCTCTTGGTAAACCTTCAAACAGTTTACCCACAACAGATGTTAGACTTACCGGCCTATAATTTAGAGGCTCAGTTTTTGATCCCTTATTGAATATTGTGATCACATTTTCCAATCCTGTAGAACACTCCCTGTCAATATAGAGTCCTTAAAAATCTGAAATAAGGGTCTATGACATTACATAATTCTCTTAGGATACCATCTGTTTTCGGCGATTTGTCTATTTAAATCTTTTTTAAGATGCCACTGTACTTCTTCCTGGCTCAGACAGGCCACATTTAATGGGGAGTTTACTTTTACAATCTGCATTTCAGTTCATTTCCTCAGTAAATACAGTTGAGAAAAAAAAATTGCTTTCTCCTCATCACCCTCTACAACCCCTCCCTCATCACTTCTTAATGGGCCTTTCTATCAATAATATATTTGAAGAACACTTTTGGGCTAATTTTACTTTCTCTGTCAATAAGTCTCTCGGCTTGCAGCTTGGCTGCCTATATGTCTCTTTTACATATTCTTCCTAGTGATTTAAATACTTTCTTTTTGTTATTTTTGCCCCGTTTACATTTTTATTTATTCACATAGTTTTTTTTCTTGTCCCTTACCCTTTCATTACCATAAGGTATGTACCTCTCACAATTAGAGTTTAGTATGCTTTTAAAAATATCCCATTTTGTTGAAGTATTTTTTTTTTTGAGGACATTGTCCAGTGATGGAGGATGACCGACTCTCTAAACTGATCAAATTTTGCTTCCTGAAGTGTAGCATTTTTGGGCCTCCAGACAAAACACACTTTTGAATGACAATCAGTTTATTATATTATGGTCACTATTTCCCGTTGTGTGGGCTTTGGACAGGACTTTACATAAAGGCAAAACCCCTCCCCTTCTCCAGTCTTTAAAATCCTTTCTAAACAGACTGTAACCTTGTAAGTTAACCTCCCAGTCATAGCCACATTCAGTGCTCAAGCACTTCAAAACTGAAGACACTATGGGCCAGATTTATCATTACTCTGACAGCTCACTCCACTTTAACATATGGCTAAAGTCAGTTTTTAGCCGAGTCAGATTTATGAATCGGCCCTTTAAGACTGTAATAAATGTGGTTTGATGGTAGCAGTTTATCCGTCAGTAAGCAGCTTACAAAACTCGCACGTTTTATGAAAAAGTCGCACGTTTTTATGAAAAAGTCGCATGTTTCTATTAAAAAAGTCTCATAAGATAAGCATGGTCCTCACTGGAGTGAAATTGCAACTTTTTGCGACTTGTAAATAGTCCCAATAGTAAATCTGTCTAGAGATCATTTACATAAGAAAACACGCCCACTTTCAGAAAACTGGCGAGCATAGTGCAGAGCAGAAAAAAGTCACAAATTTGTGGCGCAGTTTTTAGCGTTTGGGACTTTTTTGGGACTTTTTCACTCCATTATTCTGACCTGAGCTAATCTGGCCCTATGTGATTATGTTTCTAGTGGCAATAAGGAACGGTCCAAGACACAGAGACTTCCATTTAAACTTCAGTATTATTCATGTCATCATTAAAACAATGTTTCAACAAGAAATGGCCTGTTTCAAGCCAAGACCAGAACAAACAGGCCATTGCTTCAAAAAAGTCACTATTTTTATTTCCCTACTGTTCTCCATTCCCCTGCTGTGCTCATAGCTGCACTGAAATACTTTGTCCCTGAGTGGACCCTGAGCTACACTGAAAAATAATTGCAGGGGGTGCGAGGGTGTCAAACCCCAGCATGATGAGATAGGCCATCAATATTAAAACTCTGGAATGACCCCTTTAACCTGTAGAGACCACCATCACAGAGAGAATGTCAATAGCACAAAGCCCCAGAGGTATTATAGAAACAGTAAGCATATTGCGTTTGCATGATTTGTCGCTCACCCTTTTTATATTACAAAAATTTCTGGTAATTGTGGCTAAAGTACAGACATAACAGTGAATTTGTTGGTGTCGTATAAAACCGATCTGAAAAGATTAATCTGATCATCTGTCTGATGATTCTTGCTTTCATAAATTCATGCTCAATTTAATTTACCAATTGCAAAAATGCCACTGGTAGCCTACAGGAAGCAAAATTAATGGAAGAGCACCAAATGTTTCCTTGCAAAAAAAAAAAGGTAATAAGAAAGTTAAACGTCCAGATTGTTAAGCTAAAAGTGAAATAAAGAAAATGAAAAATGTTGGGCAGATGTTTTATTGAAGGAAAAATATAAAATCCTGGAAAATCCATTCGGTAGATAGATGATTATCAAAAAATCTGGAGAAAATGTGAACAGCATGAAAATAATATTGTACATGGTTTTACTTACTGATCTATAGCGCATGCTGTGAGTGAAATCTGTGAAGTTTACAGTCACTATAGTCAGTATATCTGTCACAGGTAAAGAACATCCCTCGGCGCAAGGACCGACTAGATGCGAATGCGAATCTTCATAAGTATTTATTGCAAATTCAATACGAGTTTCGGGAATAAAATCCCGCGGGGATTTTATTCCCGAAACGCGTAGTGAGTTGCAATAAATACTTCTGAAGATTCGCCGATTCGTATCTGGTTTGTCCTTGCGCCGAGGGATGTTCCTTTCTTCCACTTTACATTAATCCTTTGTGTGGGCCGTGGCACGCTCATCTGAGGACACCTGCATCCGTGGCTGCATACCTACCTTTCTATTGGGGATTGATTTTATCTCCGACACGTCTTCATTAGCGTTGTGCCTATATATGCACAACCGTTCAAGGTGAGCCTCCTAAATTGGAGTTTATTTAATTCCAAACGTTTTTACTCTATGGTGTGCCCTGTTTTTTCTGTCCACACAGCAAACACCACGCTTGTTTATTTGTCACAGGTAATGGGGAAGGGAAAAACACCAGATGAGCACACTGAAGGAAATAGACTAAAAAGGTCTAGGCCTCAAAGCTAAGGGAGAGGGATGGTGACCTCCTAGGAATCCCTAGACCTCTCCCTCACTCCTGCCAATATGAGTAGACCCTGAAGGTGAAATACTCATACACCGTAACCTTAGCCCTGGAGACCCTGAAAGCTCTAGGAGTGGTGGCAGGGATGAGACCTACTGGTTCCTTCCCAGATGAAGGAACCAGCATCTCCCTGAGGCCAAGAAAACAACAAACACAAGTGATCAACAAAATGCTAAACAAAATGCACTTAGCTTAAAGAAGAATGGAGGAGTAGGAGGATCCAAAGGAACAACACACCAGCTCAACCAACTCCAACAGGAAGTATCAACCACATGGTAAGCAGTGTGAGGTCAGAACTAAATAGAGCCTCAGTAATGACCACAAGCTGCAACCTGACAAGAGGGTGTGGTCATAACCAAACAACAATATTTGCAAGGAGAAAACAGAGAGACTGTCAGATACCCTTCGTGCCACCAGTCTCTCAGATCTTCTCAACCTCTGTCATGGGAGGGACCGTGACAATATCTTAGCTTAAAGTTACCAGAATTTTCTAGATATCATTTGTAGGCAAACAAAATTGCCATGTCTGCTAAACTAGTCTTGCGTCTTTGTAGTTTGTCTCATTACCAGCGCAGGCGTAGTGCAGAGGAGAACTTCCAGGGAGCCTCTATCCTGTATTGCGCCTGCGCCGGGTACTGAAGCACACTCGCAAAGGAGCGAGATTAGGAGAGGGAGCAGCAGCAGGGAGCAAAGCCTCTAGGAGTAACAGCAATGCTCTATCCATTGCTTCTAGAGGCTCATTGACATACAGTTGAAACCAGAAGTTTACATACACTATATAAAAAGACACATATGCATGTTTTTCTCAATATCTGACATGAAATCAGAATAAACCTTTCCTGTTTTGGTCACTTAGGATTACCATAATTATTATTATTTTGCCAAATGCTAGAATAATGAGAGAGAGAGAGAGATGAGAGAGAGAGAGAGAGATGTTTTAAGGCATTTTTATTACTTTCTGCAAAGTCAAAAGTTACATACATTTCATTAATATTTGGGTACCATTGCCCTTAAACTGTATGACTTGGGTCAAACGTTTTGAATATCCCTCCACAAGCTTCTTACAATAGTTGGTCGGAATTTGGGCCTATCCTCCTTACAAAACTTGGTGTAACTGAGCCATGTTTGTTGGTCGCCTTGCTCGCACCTGCCTTTTCAGCTTTGCCCATAAATTTTCAATAGGATGAGATCAGGGCTTTGTGATGGCCATTTCAAAACATTGACTTTGTTATCCTTAAGCCACTTTGTAACCAGTTTTGCAGTACTGCTTCGGGTCATTGTCCATTTGGAAGACCCATTTCCGGCCCAAGCTTTAACTTCCTGGTTGATGTCTTGAGATGTTGCTTCAGTATTTCCACATAATCTTCTTTCCTCATGATGCCATCTATTTTGTGAAGTGCACCAGTCCCTCCTGGCAGCAAAAATACCCCACAACATGATCCTGCCACCCCCTTGTTTCACAGTTGGGATGGTGTTCTTAGGCTTCCAAGCTTCTCCCATTTTCCTCCAAACGTAACGATGCTCATTATGACCAAAAAGTTCAATTTTAGTTTTGTCAGACCACAGGACATGTCTCCAAAAATATAGGTTTCTGTTCTGTGTGCATTTGCAAACATTAACCCCTTAAGGACCTTGCCATTTTTCACCCAAAGAACCAGGCCATTTTTTGCAAATCTGATGTGTCACTTTATGTGGTGATAACTAGAGATGGCCTGGCGGTTCGCCCGGTGGTTGTTTCACGGCAAACTTTGGATGTTCGCGATTCGCCGAACATGCGAACATATGGAGAAATTTGCGCCCGCCATATTCTTTACATGTGAAGAACTTTGGACCCATGACACATCCATCAGGTGTACAGGACAGCCAATTGAGACATTTCAGCACATGGACACACCCCCTACCTTATAAATAAACCTGATCTGGGCCGCCATTTTACATTCAGTGTTTTGCCAGTGTAGGGAGAGGTTGCTGTGTGGAGCAGATAGCTGTAGGGACACCAAACGCTAGCTAATAGGGCCACAAAAAGTCATTTTAAGCACTAGTATAGGTGTGCTATCAATATGTGTGATACACAGAGGGGTGCGATATACTTATAATATACTTTTTTATAATGAGTCAAAAACACATAGATCTATATAGTGATTACCTGGAAGTCAGGGGGGCTAGGGGCTTACTAGGGCCATTTTATTATAGGGTAAGGTTCCGGACGGGGGGTCGCTCTTACAGGGGGCGGTGGTCTGTGGTTAGGCTATCTGGGCCAGAATAGCACCCCCCGTAGAGAATGTCAGGACAGTTCTTTGCCCACCCTGTCCTTCAATACCACATTATTATCTAGCCCAGGGATGGATGTTTTTTTTGCTTTCCCTCCAGGATTCATGGATGTGCACTGGAACCCCCCGGATTGTGGTAGGACATATGGTTTCTGATTTGGTGCCGCCGAGCACCTGATTTAGTGCCGCCGAGCACTTGTTATTGCCTACCACATCTATGCTTTTTGCTTAACTTTAATAATTTAATTTATTTTCATTTTGAGGATATCTTTTCCATTCACATGTCCGCAAAATGGGTCTGCATCCGTTCCGCAAAATGCCGACCCATTCATTTTCAATGGGGGCCGGAATGTGCTGTCCGCATTTGCGGATCCACATCCGCATTTGCGGATCCGCACTTCCGCATTTGAGCTTCCGTTTCCGCAAAAAAATAGAACATGTCCTATTCTTGTCTGCAATTGCAGACAAGATTAGGCATTTTCTATTATAGTGCCGGCGATGTGCGGTCCACAAATTGCAGAATGCACATTGCCGTTGTTCGTGTTTTGCGGATCCGAAAAACACTTACGGACGTGTGAATGGACCCTCAATAGTAAAATTATTAAAGGTTACGTTTTATCTTCATGTATATTCTAATGGATTGCCTTCCATTGTACAATGTTATAATATACCTTCTATGTTTATGCAAGTATATTATAGTGCATTTGTATTGTGCGGCAGTTGTGTGCGGTTCTGCTGTGCAATACTGCAGGTATATAGAGGGGACAAGCGTTTATTGGAACAAATAATTTCTACTGGTGTGGATATACCAGCTCGTCCCCAAAAAAACTGATTGAAGCGGGGTGTTATATACCAATATACTTTTTTTATAGTGCATTTGGGTACTGGATAGTGCATTTGCGCATGCGCGTACGCGAAAATTATATTGCCAATATTTCGTCATTGAAAAAAAAAATTTATGGAAGATCGCAAATTCGAATAATACATCTGGTATGGCACTGCCCATGTTGTGGGACTATTTGTGCACTTCTAGTAATTATTTCTTGGCTGCAAATATGAGCTGAAGGTTTTTTCAGGTTCGCCTGCCATTAAAATAAATGGGACCCGCCGCGAACTTGGCGGTTCGCGAACATTTGATCGCGTTTGCACGATTGCGTTCGCGAACCGTCCCGGCAGATGTTCGTCCATCATAGTGATAACTTTAAACGATTTTACTTATGCAAAGCCATTCTGAGACTGTTTTCTCATCATATATTGTACTTCATGACAGTGGTAAAATTGAGTAAAAAATAATCATTTTTGTTTATAAAAAAATACCAAAAATTAGCAAATTTCAAACATTTAAATTTCTTACTTTTATAATAGATAGTAATAACTCCAAAAAAAGTTATTACTTTACATTCACCAAATGTCTACTTTATATTTGGATCATTTTGTTTAATGCCATTTAATTTTTTTGGGGACGTTAGAAGCAAATCTTTTTTCAGAAATTTCCAAAACCCACTTTTTAAGGGCCAGTCCGGGTCTGAAGTCATTTAGGCTTACATAAGAGAAACCACCCAAAAATGACCCCATTTTAGAACTACACCCCTCACGGTTTCAAAACGTATATTAAAAACTTTCTTAACCTTTAGGTGTTCCACAAGGAATTAATGAAAAATTGGAGATGAAATTTCAGAATTAAACTTTTTGGGTAGATTTTCTATTTTAATCCACTTTTTCCAAGTAACAAAAGCAAGGATTAACAGCCCAAAATAATCTCAATATATATTGTCCTGATTCTGTAGTTTACAGAAACACCCCATATGTGGTCGTAACTGCTGTACGGGCACATGGCAGGGTGCAGAACGAAAGGAACGCCATATGGTTTTTAGAGGCAGATTTCACTGGGATAATTTTAAGCTGTCATGTCACATTTGAAGACCCCCTGATGCACCCCTAGAATAGAAACTCAAAGAAAAGACCGCCATTTTAGAATATTCACACCCTCAAGGTATTCAAAACTGATTTTACAAACCTTGGTAACCCTTTAGGTGTTCCACAAGAATTAAAGGAATATGTAGATGACATTTCATAATTTCACCTTTGGCAGATATTCAATTTTAATTCCATTTTTTTTCAGTAACAAAGCAAGGTTAACAGACAAACAAAACTCAATATTTATTACCCTGATTCTGTAGTTTACAGAAACACCCCATATGGGTTGTAAACTGCTGTACGGGCACACGGCAGGGCGCAGTAGTAAATGAACGCCATATGGCTTTTGGAGGGCAAATTTCACTGGGATACCGTAATTTTAATTTGCCATGCTCACATTTGAAGACCCCCTGATGCACCCCTAGAGTACAAACTCAAAAAATAACCCCATTTTGGAAACTAGGGGATGAGGTGGCAGTTGTGTTGGTACTATTTTAGGGTACATATGATATTTTGTTTGCTCTATACTACACTTTTTGTGAGGCAAGGTAACAAAAAAATTGCTGTTTTGATACCGTTTTTATTCTTTGTATTGACAATGTTTATCTGACAGGTTAGATATGTGGTATTTTTAATAGAGCAGGTTGGTTGTTTCACTTTTACATAATAAAGCATTTTTGAAAAAAATTATTATTTTGTATCTCCGATATTCTGAGAGCCATAGTTTATTTTTATTTTTTAGGCGTTTTTTTTTTTTATAATGTTCACCTAAGGGGTTAGGTTTAAGGGGTGGTATTTTTATAGAGCAGGTTGTCACGGATGCGACGATACCTAATATGTCTGCTTTTTTTACATTTAACACAATAAAGCTTTTTTTAAACAAAAAAAATCATGTTTTAGTGTCTCCATAGTCTGTGAGCCATAGTTATTTTTTATTTTTTTGGCGGATTTCCTAGGCAAGGGGCTCATTTTTTGCGGAATGAGGTGACAGTTAGATTGGTACTATTTTGGGGGGCATACGCATTTATTAACGCTTGGTTGTTGCACTTTTAGTGATGTAAGGTGACAAAAAAATGTTTTTTTTTAGCACAGGTTTTATTTTAATTTTTTGACGGTGTTTCACCTGAGGGGTTAGGTCATGTGATATTTTTATGAGCCAGTTGATACGGACGCGGGTGTTCCCTAATATGTCTACTTTTCTTATTTTCCCTATCTTTTACAATTTTTTTTAACTTTATTTTGGGAAAAGTACGCTTTTTTTTTTTACTTAAAACGTAAAAAAAAATTTTAGGAAAACTTTCTTTTTTTTAACTTTCTTTTTTGTCCCACACTGGGACTTAACTTTTGAGGGTCTGATCCCCTTTATAATGCATCACAATACTTCTGTATTGTGATGCATTGGCTGTAAGTGCTGTAAGTGCGGATGCAATGCGATTTTCACAGATGGTTGCTAAGGAGATGAACGAGATGAGACCCAGGACCCCATTAAACTCCATTTAATGTATTATTTTTCCTTATAACATGGTTATAATGGAAAATAATTGCATTCTTTAATACAGAATGCTAAGTAAAATGTCCATTAAGGGTTAAAAAATAATAAAAAAAATACTTACTTCATCCACTTGATCGCGCATCCGCTATCGTCTTCTTTCTTCTTCTTGCAGACCTGCACTGACGTCCTCGCGCTCACACACGTTTTGAGTGTGGTGACGTCAGCCCAGGTCCTGCTGAATGAAGATAGAAGGACCTTTTTTTGGCACACAAAGCAGAGTCAGACTTCTAAATAACACAAAAACAACCTTAGATGACAAATGACCCCCTTTATGTCTGTATTTGAGAGCCATCCAGGTAGAATAGACTTCATCCGCCAGGTTTTCATCTCTATTTCACTGAGGAGAGTGATGTAAGCCATTTTCTGGGCATGGCTCTGCAGTAGAAGTGATTATACAGTATGTCCAGAAGGGATCAACATGCTCGGCACATACTGTTCACTTACTGAAGACTGGTCTTGTCGCTGTGTAATAAAGGCACAAATCCCTGTATACACTCCAAAGCAAATACAGTCAGGGACCTGTAAGTAATTTCCTTTAGGCGAAAAGATTTCCTCTGAAGAAATGGAATAAAATGAAATGAAAACTATATGTACTTTGCTCTCACTGTGTGTTGCAAAAAAAAAATAAGTTGTGCAATTATTTTTAGGATGAGAACATTTTATACGTTCTCTACTTGGAATCTAATTGAATACTTTGTCTTTTTAAGAAAATAGCCAGTGCGCTGAATCAATGCCGTCTCCTGAGTGGTATTACCGAAGTGGCTTCTCTGTATGAAATCATTCAAGCATGATATGGTTGGTTACACATAGCTCAGGACTCCGAGCCTTTTCCCATCTCTGCAGCAGCTTGAGTGCACATCCAGGGGTTTCTGAAATACAATACGCAGCTTCCATTAGTAAGAATGGTTTCTTCAAGGCACACTGGTTTATTTGTCACAGGGGACTTGGATGGATCAGAGTGAAGTGTACCAAATGGAAATAACCCACACTCAGGTTTTAGTGGACTTTTCTGAGCTATTTTACTATATTTATACTGTAAGATAGTTACATACGATAGTTAAAAACCATGATTATCAGCAATCTATGCATGGGCCTGGACACAAGACATGCTATGTTCTATTACATGTACTTCAGAAAAGTCAAATTTGCTTGTTGTTGTATACATGTTGAATTAAAACTATTGGTTTTATATGAGGATTATAGGTGCTTTATGGGGATCCTCATGGTTTTAATTATAGACAGTAGAGCGTTAGACCTGGAGACTGAGGGGGCAAAACAAGGTCCCACTGTCCCATGGAGACCAGTGCTTTAACAGACAAACTACTTTTAATTCATATGCAAGTATGCAGCTAAGTGCACCAAGGGATGGACCCCAAAGCCACTCTTTGCACCCTTGTCCTCAAGCTTCCTACTCCCCCTCTCTTCTTCATCTTGCTTGACAGGGCCAGGTTCCTGCATAGTAATCTCGCTGGCCCTATCTATCAGGAAGGAGATGTAGGGTCTGGCAGAGGAAATAGAAGGAACAAAAGTGCACACAGTGGCCTAAAGGAGTTTTGCCAAGTTTAGAAAGGATAAACTAACTGATCACTGGAGGTGCGAACCCTGGGATCCCCAATGATCCAGAGAACATGGGCCCTGTTCCTCTGATGGAGCAGAAGGTCGAGAATGTGCCCTGCTGCTCCATTTATTCTCTATGGGACTGCTAAAAATAGCGATGCAATGTACTTGGCAGCCCAATACAGAGTTAATGGAGCGGCATGGTGCATGCCCGATCTTCCACTGTGTAAGGTCGGAGGAATGGGGCCACCCATTCTCGGGATCTGGGGGTCCCTGCAGTCGGCCGCCAGCAATCAGTTATCTTGTGGATCCTGTGCAAACTTGGCACAACCCCTTTAAGCTTAAGTTAAAGGTATCATTACTAGTGTGGAGTGAACTTGTGGTTTCAAGTTTGGCGAACAAGGTTCACGATATCTAAGAACTCTGTTCCGAATTCTCAGATAAACCGAACCTAGTAACCTTACTACTTACTAGTAACCAATAGGTTTCAAGTTAAAATAAACCTATCACAATGAAAATGCTAATTAATCTGCAGGAAGCAGGTTTAAGGAACAGGAGGAGCTGAGCAGACTGATATATAGTTTTATGGGAAAAGATTCAGTAAAATCTGTATTTCATCATTTATATCCTACTCATTCTGGGCTTTGACGTCAAGGAGGTGGATCTATCAGTGATTGACGGCTATCTGTGTATACACAGTCATAGAGGGCAGGCTGTCAATCACTGATAGGACCGCCTCCTTGACTTCAAAGCCAGAATAAGTGTAATGTGTCAGGATTCCACGGGCAACCCCCGAGACGTCAGGCAACGCAGGACACTGCAAAACAGGCTACGGAACACAAAAACTTTAATGCAAGGTAACAGAAGCACATGACAATGACAAACGTGACGCAGAGTACTGTTACAGATCAGCGGGTGAAAACCCACAGTGCTACTGACTGTATGTACCCTGAAGGGGCGTGACTAAGCAACTACCTGGACTTCACTAGAGCCTTCACTTTGCTGTTAGGGTAGCTGCCAGGTGCCACTCCAGAGCCGCACCTGTACAGTAGCAACTAGTCAGGAGGACCAGGACGATACCTACGAAGGCATCTACAGTAGTACAGGCATGAACCAAAATACAGGCATGACAGAAACCAGAATAGTGTACCTCTGGAATTGTGTATATATATACCCATGGTGGCAGAATTATGGTAGAGTGGTTTAGAATTACTTCCTTAGATTCAGTTCTGGTCTTCGGACATTCTAGGCTCCAGTTGGACTTATGTTTGTCTAGGTTGGACATGTGAGTTAACTGTATATTCAGTACAGACCAAAAGTTTGGACACACCTTCTCATTCAAAGAGTTTTCTTTATTTTCATGACTATGAAGGCATCAAAACTATGAATTAACACATGTGGAATTATATACATAACAAACAAGTGTGAAACAACTGAAATATGTAATATTCTAGGTTTTTCAAAGTAGCCACCTTTTGCTTTGATTACTGCTTTGCACACTCTTGATGAGCTACAAGAGGTAGTCCCCTGAAATGGTTCTTCCAACAGTCTTGAAGGAGTTCCCAGAAATGCTTAGCATTTGTTGGCCCTTTTGCCTTCACTCTGCGGTCCCAGCTCACCCCAAACCATCTCGATTGGGTTCAGGTCCGGTGACTGTGGAGGCCAGGTCATCTGGCGCAGCACCCCCATCACTCTCCTTCATGGTCAAATAGCCCTTACTTTCAAAGTTTTCCCAATTTTTCGGCTGACTGACTGACCTTCATTTCTTAAAGTAATGATGGCCACTCGTTTTTTTTCTTTACTTAGCTGCTTTTTTCTTGCCATAATACAAATTCTAACAGTCTATTCAGTAGGACTATCAGCTGTGGTAATCCACCTGACTTCTCCTCAACGCAACTGATGATCCAACCCCCATTTATAAGGCAAGAAATCCCACTTATTAAACCTGACAGGGCACACCTGTGAAGTGAAAACCATTTCAGGGGACTACCTCTTGAAGCTCATCAAGAGAATGCCAAGAGTGTGCAAAGCAGTAATCAAAGCAAAAGGTGGCTACTTTGAAGAACCGTGAATATGACATATTTTCTGTTGTTTCACACTTGTTTGTTATGTATATAATTCCACATGTGTTAATTCATCGTTTTGATGCCTTCACTGTGAATCTATAATTTTCATAGTCATGAAAATAAAGAAAACTCTTTGAATGAGAAGGTGTGTCCAAACTTTTGGTCTGTACTGTACATAAGGGAGATCACTGTCTGTTAAAAGGGTTCTCTGGAATTATTTAAAATGGTTGCCAGCAACTTGTCCTAAAATGTGAGCTAGAATGGTTGCCTCCTCCACTTGCACAGCTGCCTAGGGAGCTGCGGATGTGGGGCCTCACTACACACTGCATTTTGGCACTTACGTATACTACACATTAGTGAGTTTTCCTGTCAGGCTGCTAAGCCAATGATGGCATTTTCTAGGCAGGATCACATCATTACCATCTATTGTTGAGCAGTATACTGTAGTGTGTAGTGAGGCCTGCCTCCTCACGCCCTTTCTTCTAGACATATGTGCAAGTGGTGGCAACCAGTGCTCGTCATGTTCTAACATAGGTTGCCGGTGGCCAATTTAAATCCTTTCTGGAGAACCACTTTAAGGTAGCTATACACACTAGATGAATGTCAGCCAATTTCAGAAAAAACTGGTTGACCATCAATTGTGTATGTGGGTTGCAACTCCTCCCAGTGGCATATTGGTTGGAAATGAGGATGAGTATGTTAGATTTCAACATTGCAAACTTTTTGTTCTCAAGGGAGATAAGCTGTTACAAAAGGTGTTTGGTCACGGCTCCTATTTCCCTCTCCACTGAGAACACATGCATTCTCCATGTATGTGGGGGATGAGATGAATACATTTCAGACAATCTTCCTAGCTAACTAAAATATTTGGACAGCTTTGGACACCTTGGCCTAAAATAATTTTAAAAAAAAGTTAATTCAACCCTATAGAGCAGTAGCCCCAACAGGTCTGGATTTGGGAAGATGCCATAGAGCAGAGGTCCCAAATAGGGATGAGCAAATCTCGAAATTATTCACCTTAGTCCCGCGATACTTCAGTGATAACTAATTTCACCTCGCTGGAGACCACTCATTTTAATGCTGTACGGAGACAGATCTCCGTACAGATTTAAAGCAAAGTTTTGAGTGAAGCTCACTTCGTTCATCCCAAAACTGTTCTAGATCATAAGTCTCTTATGGCAGATGGTGTTGAACCATAGTATTAGAAGTTTATGTGTTTATCCTAGTATTATCAGTGATAAAGTGCAAAGGTAGAGTAATGTTATAATATCAATGGTGCCACAAGTATACCTTAGTATTTAGAGCCTCCACCAGCTGAAGAGCCACATGCAGGGGGCCTGAAAATCTGATGTAATTTCCAAGCTACTGGTTGGGGAACATTGTCATGGAGAGAGCATCTGTGTCAATCCCGATACACTGTCAATATTAAGGAATCCTGAATACATTACCTGTCAGGAGAACCTGGAGGTCTGAGTTGAGAAACCCTGTTATAAATAATAGGTTGGTTGACATTCCTATAGGAACAATGTAATATACACTTTGAAATACCAGACATTTAGAATAGAATGTGCAGAAAATCATTTTAAACATGTGGGAGGTGCCCTCTGTTCCTGTTTTGTCAGCAGGGGATTGTTTGAGGGTGTGACTAGGCCCTTGTGATGGACAATGTTGCTTATTGTAATGTTGTGAGAGGGGGAAGGTGACAGTTCACTACAGTACACTTGGCCAACATGTTGCTGGGAACAGTTAGGACACAAATGGCATGTTGGTGGAGTTTTAGTTGTGTCCACACAAGGATAATATAATAGGTCTGTTTTCTTTCTAAAGGAGGCAGGTATGGACAGTTTTTCAGGAGACCACACATGTGCACGGTAGAGGTTCGACAAATTAACCAATCGTCCACTATAGAGATGGTAGGCACCTACCTGAAAGTGTGTCTAGGGAGGTTACCGAGGGTTTGAAGGAAGATCCTATCTCTAAGAGCTAGCACCAGTGGAGATTGAGTGAGCTAGAGACAAGCCACAAAAACGGAGAAGCATCAGCGTATCAAAATATGAACTGCAACCAAAACTTCTAAAGACATCATAACATTGATGTACTGTTTTCTTCTCTGTGAGCCAAAGAACCAATTCAGAGACTCTTTCCAGTAAAAAGTTCTATCAGTTCATGCAAAGTGTCTCTTCTTCAGTCATTCTGTCATTGTCTGTTGCTCCAGTCCCATCATTGGTTAAAACCCTTAACTTTACACTCTAATAGTCAAAAATGTCGAGGTTGTGAAGCGTGACCAAAACATCCATATTTCTATTCAAGATCTCCATTTTTTTGTCATATAAGTGAACAGTGCGTAGCCGCACAGAGCACAACATAACCAAACATCATATGAGAGCAGCATCCTACAGTTTGACACAAGATACAGAGGGAGCAATGATCTTTCCAGAAGTCTATAATAAAGTCATGCAGTATGAACTACTTAACGGTCTTAATATTTCCAGGCTGGTGCTCTGCACTGTTGTATTGCCCCCTAGCCACACATTCTAGAAACAACCAGAAGATGTAGTGGAGTAAAATAAAAGATAATGAGCCCTTAATTTTATCTTTATTTGCTTAGTAACAAAGTTTTGCTATACAAAAGTTCACCGCCTGCCTACCCAGGTCTAGGAAATTAGAATTACCATTCCAAGTTAAAAAATTATTGATAAAGTGCACTGATGCCTGCATGTAGCAGCTCTCCTTCCTATTACTATTTTATACACTTATATAGCGCTGACTTATACTTCTCAGCGCTTCACTGACATTAGTATCACACTGTCCCTATCAGTATGTCTTCTTCGGAGGGCAGGCGGAAAACAGAGTACCAGAAGAAACCCACATAAACATGGGGGAGAACATACAAACCCCCTGCAGAGTTTGTCCTTGGTTGGATTCGAACCTAAGACCCCACCGCTGCAAGGCACCAGTGCTATCCACTGAGCCACTGAGCCACTAGGCCTACTGTACATACCACAACACTCACTGTGTAAGCACTACTGCCTGCTCCTTGGCTCTTGTTGGTTTCTGTCTAGTCCAGGCATGGCCAACCTGTGGCTCTCCAGCTGTTGTAAAACTACAACTCCCACCATGCCCTGCTGTAGGCTGATACCTATAGGCCAGGCATGCTCAACCTGCGGCCCTCCAGCTGTTGCAAAACTAGAACTTCCCAGCATGCCCAAACAGCCTACAGCTATCAGCCTACAGCAGGACATTGTGGGAGTTGTAGTTTTACAACAGCTGGAGGGCCTCAGGTTGGCATGCCTGCTATAGGCAGTTTGAGCATGCTGGGAGTTGTAGTTTTGCAACAGCTGGAGAGCCTCAGGTTGGCCATCCCTGGTCTAGTCTGTATGAAGGGCACAGGCTCAGAAATCCAACCACTGCCTTTTTGTATGACTTGCTGCCACCTCAATGTGGACAGGAGTGGAGGAAAGTAGCAGAGGAGGAGACAAGCCAAGGCATGGGAGTAGGTACCCAGGAGTGTTTTGTTTGCTTGATGATTTGTAAACGTGAGCATTTTTATGGTAATAGGCTGTTCTGTGCATAACTTAGAGGCGGCACAATTAGGAGTCTGCGTGCTATGGCCCTTCCTGCTTTAACCTGTCTGGGTTCCTGATTTCAGCACCCCCAATACTGCCCTAAAGGTGGTTCTACAGCTGCACACAATGTCCTGACATTGTCTCGCAACAGGATATTGTGTGCTGGGCAGTCTGGGCCCCCCTGGCACTGTGGCTATGACTGCTATGGTAGTAGTTTTTCCCCTGATTTTGCAGCCATTTTATTCAATAAAGCATACCAGATATGGGAGACAGATAGAAGGGAGCGACACATGTCTGAAACATGTCTGAAGCATCTGACTACATACAGGGTTTGTTTGTAGTCAGTAGCCATGGAACACATAGGTCTGCATTAGTATAATATTTTTTATTAAGACTATTTGAAAGATTATTTCCTTTTTTGTATTTCAGATACATGAGAGAAAATATGTGCATACCCTAACATTTGTTTTTCAATTTTAAGTGTAACATTCGCCATGTAGAAATGTTGACTACTTAACTAATTTGCTATAATGCTAAGGTTCAGCAAATACTAGTTAGGTTTAGATTCATAAGAGATATGGATGGCTCATATTAAATATGTTTTTGATTTAATCATTGTAAGCGTAAAGGGACTGTTGCTTTTCCACATTTTGGATTATGGATCACTTTGTACCTTAAAGGGAGTCTGTCAGCAGTTTTATCCATACAAAAACTGCTGACAGTGCTAGGTAGGGGCTAAGGACAGCAGGACAAACATATTTTTTGTGGAGTTTTATTTATCAGGAGTAGTTCAGCTTATTTAGCATCCGGGAGGAGATGCTTTACCTTGAAGTGCTCTCTGCATTGAGCTGCTTCAAAGATCACTTCTCTGAGTGATAGTTGTAGCCTCACACCAGGACACCACAAAAGCTGTCACTCCGAGGGAGGGGACTCTGAAGCAGCTCAATGCAGTGATCATTTTACAGTGAAGCTGCACCTTTAGGGCACTTACAGGAGCAGAATGTGTTCATATTCACACTACTCCCCGATAATAAAGCATGTTTGTCCTGCTTTCCCCAACCTTGCACTGTCAGCAGTTTTGCATGGTTAAAACTGCTGACAGACTTCATTTAAATGCATGAAACATTCAAAATGAGTATAGGTAATTATTGCATTTCCTCTGATTTCTTTTGTCTGTTACATTTTGGTAACAGTCATATAATATTATATTTTTAAAGTGAAAAAAAGGGGGTCAGTAATAATATTATATTTTACTCTATAGTGAATCTATCATTCCTGTCCTCAAGTCATGCTTCATGTCACCTCATATCTACATTGCCTTCTCTATGTACCTTAAGCTCATCTGCATAATTACATTTCATAAGAGGTATTGTGTGAAGAATTATAACTGACACTGCGTGGGCTGCGCATTCGATAATCACCCACTTTCAATGCATTGTGTTGTAAAAGACATATCAGAATATTTGTATCCTCTTGAAAATAACAATTGTGCATTCCACTTTTTTTTTCTTCTATTTTCTGTTCTTAACTATTTTTGTGCTAGGTATGTGTATAACTCTCCTATAGCTTATGTATGGATTATAGATTATCACTATATTATCTTGCCTGGTGCCAGAAGCAGTGAGAGACTTGACACAATTCAACCTCATTGTAAACTTTTCTGACTATGGATATAAAGGACACTTGGATTTCACGATGTCTCCACAGCACATGCTGGGGCAATAGGGGTGCTGGGACTTATGGGACAGAATATCAGTGTGGACATAGATGAAGATAGAACAACCATATCCTCACATTTGAGGTGTAGAGCAGGGATATCATTCAGGAATAAAATGCTTAAAAGAATAAAGAGAGCATTGATTCTATCCAGTGTGCAATAATATTTGTGGGTGCGGTTATATAAATAAAGGGAGTAGTTGTGCAGTGAGCCACTGGTTCACAACTAAACAGATAATGTTAAAAGCTGTTTTATTGAGATGATCTGTGTACTATATATCCCAAACGGTTATGTATGGGTAGGAAATAGTTAACTGGTGGTAGTTAATTACAGTTTCTGGGTAGTGGGCTGGTCCATGATCCCCTCGTTAATTGGTTGAGAGTCTGATATTAGAAAGGAAAGAGACAAGACCTGTTTTGTTTGTGCTGCTAAAGTGTAGGTCAAGACAGGTTACCTAGGAAAACACCATTCCTGGGGCGGAAAGCTGCCAGAAAAGCAACTTTACTAAGGATTATCCCCTGAGAGAAGAAACACATAAGGCTGAGGACCATTAAAAAAGGCCATGCTAGACTGAGACAATAAGGTAAAATATGGCAAAAGACTTTACTGCATGTGGGAAGGGTTAACTGCTTCTGGTACTCACCACACTTCTGAGGACAGACTGCCTATGCAATCTAGGACAGCAACCTGCAACTGAGCACTGCGGAAAGTATATTGGGAGGGATTGCACACCTTTGATCAATTTGAAAGAGATTAAGGGAGGATCATCATTAGAGCCACCTTTCCGCTTTGGGGAAAAGCCTAATCTGTGCAATATCTGAGAACTGTGCTTGCTGTTTGCATTTATACTGTAACTCCCATTGTATATTCAGTAAAGAGAGACTATTTATTTCAACCAAACAAACTTGGTCATTGTCTTCACCATTCGATGGCCCTCCGTCCTGCTATCCACTGCTCATTCTAACATTAAGAGCATCCCAGGCCACTACCAGGCAGGAGACCCCAAAAGTCCAGGGTGCCTCGAGGAAAGCAAAGGGTGAGCCCCTCCATTCACTGCCTGTGTGCCTTGGGAGAGCGCTGGAGCCAGGATTAGCCACTGTGAGGACTACAACGATCTTCACTGCCTCAGCCACTGCTTCTATCGAGCTCCATCCCCCTGTCTCCCCCCGCAGGCTGACGCGTGGTGGTTATGCAAACCATGACTTACTTAAGGTACGCATAATTTCTAGACCGTATTATAAATATGTTCATTAATGGAAAGAAGTATTCTTAATCTTAAAGACACAGATACAACTGGAAACAAAGCTGCACACACTTGTTAATCAGGGCACCTCTTATAAAAATGCACTGCAGCACCAGAATACAATTGGCGTAGCCTAAATTATACCATGTATATCTTCTGAGGGTAACACTGTAGACAACTGACACCTGTATGCACAGCCAGCATTGAAGGGGTGGCAACCTGGGCAATTGCCCAGGTCCCCATCTTCAAAGTGACCTGTTTTTCAGGGCTGCACCTATCATGAGGTGAGTTGAACAGTTTGCCTCAGGCAGTCACCTGCATCTTCATGTGTGGGGCGGCAATATGTCAGCCTAGCACCAGGCACTTACACTCAGACTGGCATAGTGAAAGCGGCATACAGGCGCAGCAGGCAAAAACATTTTGGGTCCATACTGCTCTGTGTCTCTATGGCACAGGCTCTGGTTAGGACAGCAAGATTACTGAATTTACAGTCCTGGGGTCCTTTCTAGGTCCTGCTGAATGCTGAATGGGGCTTACCCAGCCTCCCATCAGGTCACTGGAACCTACTGTAATAAGAGGGGAAATCCCCTTTGATCATGCGATGGTCACAGACTGTGGCAATCAAATGGTTAACAGTCAAGTTTCCATCTACCTCCAATCCTGGCTGCAGAGCAAAAACCCTCTGCTCCCTCTAAAACAGCGACAACAAAAGACATTGGGTAGTCCTTAAGGCAGGGTACTCAATTACTTTTTGTAAAGGTCTACATAAATAAATCTGTTGTGAGGTGGAGGTCCAGACCAAAACACCAGGAGGTGCAGGTACCACACACTCATTGGGGGCCACTAAACTAATAGTCCTATTTACCTCACATTTCTAGTACCCCACGTTTCTAGCATGCCACTAGGAGGGCCACTTACCACTCACTAACTGTGGGGGCACTCTGCTGTTATTGATGCTGCCATACAGAGGGAACTCTGACCACTCACTGACTATGGGGGCACTCTGACTATTCACTGACTATGGGGGCCCTCTGGCTAATTTTATGGAGGGGGGGTTAGTGCTTGTGTTTTAGGGGCATGTGCATGACAGCTCAGACAGGCTCATACAGGTCATACACACAGGGAGATCGTCCACAGTCCTCAGTTCTGCCCACAGATAACACAGTGGAGATGATTGCTGGCAGCACATGTCCAACTGTATTACAAAGGAGGAAAACCTCCTCCCCCAGTGCTGGACAGGAGTCCTTTCCCCTGCAGCCCTGACCTGGTGAACACACTGACCTCTCCTCCCAGTGCTGGACAGCAGTCCTCTCCCCTGCAGCCCTGACCTGGTGAACACACTGACCTCTCCTCCCAGTGCTGGACATCTATCATCTCCCCTGCAGCCCTGACCTGGTGAAGACACTGATCTCTCCTCCCAGTGCTGGACATCTATCATCTCCCCTGCAGCCCTGACCTGGTGAACACACTGACCTCTCCTCCCAGTGCTGGACAGCAGTCCTCTCCCCTGCAGCCCTGACCTGGTGAACACACTGACCTCTCCTCCAAGTGCTGGACAGCCATCATCTCCCCTGCAGCCCTGGTCTGGTGAGCACACTGACCCTCTCCTCCCAGTGCTGGACAGCAGTCCTCTACCTTGCAGCCCTGACCTGTGTGAACACACTGACCTCTCCTCCCAGTGCTGGACATCTATCCTCTCCCCTGCAGCCATGGTCTGGTGGAGACCTCTCCTCCTTACATGTGGAAGCCACTTCCCCAGTGCAGGAGCTGAAGAAACCTGCTCTGCACATCCACAGACTGCATCACAGACTCACTCAGGGTAGATACTATGTAGGCAGAGCCAACTCCTCCCTCCCTACCAGTGATTGGTAGTTTGGGTAAAGCTGCCCTGTGTGCAGCACATCGATTGGCTGGAACACTTCACAGGTCCTGTCCTGCTTCTTCCCTTACTGGCTGTACAGCAGGTCCTTTCTCTGCTGCTTCTCTCTTCTCAGTGGGTTCGGGAGAGCTGGTGTCCCAGGTTCCGGATTTGGACCGTAGTGCGCCAGTTGAGTACCCCTGCCTTAAAGGGAACCTGTCATAAACTTTATGCTGACCTCACTGAGGGCAGTATAAAATAGTGACAGAAATGCAGATTTCAGCGGTGTGTCAGTCATGAGCTAAAAGTAAGTGGTTGCCAAGAACTAGTATCATAATCATTGCAGCCCAGACCTTGAAAAGAGTCAAATCTACCTGGTTATTCCTAATCTCCCGCTCTCTCACCCATCTGCTGATGATTGGCAGTTCTCTCCTAGACAGAAAGGGAGAAAACTAGGTAGAAGACTGTCAGTCATCAGCAGGTGGGCAGGGAGAGCAGGAATTCATGAATAACCAGGACTCTTCTCAGGTGACCGTGACTCTTTTCCAGGACCAGTCTGCAATGATTGTGATGTTAGTTTTCAGCAACTACTTACTTTTAACTTTTAAATGACAGACCACTGAAATCAACTCACCTGTCTCTACTTCTGCGTTAGTATGGATAGCATAAAGTTGATGACAGGTTCCCTTTAAGGGGTGTTTATCAATCAGATGGTTTAATTGAGTTTACCCTTGGAATATTATAGACATTTGGCCTATATTCTGTATTCTGTTATGAGTGGCAGAATAAGAAGGATCCTTGTGTAGTGCTCCAATGTCTAAAATGTACTGTCACCTCAGTACGGGTTGATCCTTTTGTCAGTATACACTTCCTGCATTTAAGGTTCATTCCTTTGATGCCTGTTCTCTTCATGTGTTTGAAAGATGTGGTCCTTTAATCTTTTTAGCTTTGTGTTCTTCCCTTTTTTTTTTCTTCCTTTTTTGCAGTTGTGTCCTTATTTGGCCTCAGCTAACTCTTTGTTCAAGTTTTTCTTTGCTATTTTGCACCAAGCATGCTGTTATTAAAACTTTATAGAAATAATTTAATAACAGAAAATATACAGATTACTATTTGTCCTCTGACATCCAGAGATAAAGATTTGATGATGTATTGAAGGCTTTGACCCCATAAGCATTTCACAGAATTGAGAAACCACTTGGCTGTAAAAATTAAAAATGACTGTATATTTTTTCCAATAAAATGATGTTTGCCCCAAAAAAAAATATTTTTACAAGGGGTAATAAAAGAAAAGGCACCATAATAACTTGTTATGCATTTTCTCCTTAATATATAAAAACATCCCACATGTGGTTGTAATCTGTTGTATGGTACACCCCAGGGCTCACAAGGGAAGGAGTGCAATTTAGCTTTTGGAGGGGAGATTTTACTGGAATGGTCCTCGGGCACCATGTCATGTTTGCCCTTGAGGTACCACCACAGTGTAAACCTCAAAATGTTATCCCATTTGGAAACTAAACCCTTCAAGAAATTCATCTAGGGTTATAGTTGTTGGCTTGATTCCACAGGTGTTTCGTATAATTTTTTTAAATTGGTACATGAAATGGACCTTATATTTTATTTCAATTATATGTACTTTTAGCTTCAAATGTTTAATTTTCACCAGTGGTAATAGGAAAAAAGCACCCCAAATTTTGTTACATATTTTTTTCCTAGTATGATAATACCCTCATGTGGTCATAGACTGCTGTTTGGCACACTGTAGGGCTCAGAAGGGAAAGAGCAACATGTGCTTTCGAGGTCTAGCTTGGTGATTTTTACAGCACTGCCCTGACAACTGCAGAGGCTCTGAGGTTACATAAAAAAGAACCACATTTTAAAAACTACACCCTCACAGAATTTAGCATGGGTATAGTGAGCTATTTGACCCACTGGTGTCTTGCAAACATGTATGCACAGCAAATGATGCAAAGTGAAAATTGAAATTTTTCCACAGATATGCAATTTCAACACTGATTTACACAGCTTGTGCTGACACCTTAGAGGCTGTGGGGTAAATTAGTAACCCTGAAAAGTAATACCTTTTTGGAAACTCCGCCCCTCAGGGTATTAATGGTTGCATTTTGACAGCACAGGTATTTTGCAGAAATTAATGCACAGCAGATCATGCAAAATGAAAAATTTCCACAATATGTTGTGCCCAGATGGTGCCATCTGAGAGTCACACCACACTTTCTGAGTTGATAGGCAGGTTCTACTGGGTACAAAAATTCCAAAATTGGGGATGTAAGCTGCTGCATTGGCACATGGCAGAGCTGAGAAAGGAAGGGGCGCCATTTGATTTTTGATTGAATAGATTTTGCTGGAATGGTTTTTGCATGCTACATAATATTTGCAGAGCTCCTGAGGTACCCATACAGTGGAAAACACCAAGTGGCTCCTTTTTGGAAACTACACCCCTCAGGTTATTTATTACGGTGTGGCATGAGCATTTTAACATTACAGGTATTATGCAGAAATTAATGAGCCGGGGATCCTGCAAAATGAAAATTGAAAGTTTTCTACACATATGGGATTTCAGTGCCTAATATGTTGTGCCTAGCTTGTGCCATCTGAGAACACCACACCCCTTAAATTGTCTGGTGGGTTCTAGGGTTCTAGTGGGTATGGGTATGCCATTTAGAAGTTTTAATTGGTATCATTTTGGGGTACATACAGCTTTTTGATCACTTTATATGTTTCCTGGGAGGTGAGTTGATCAGAAAATCACAGTTTTTTTTTTCTTTTTACAGTGTTTCCCTGACAGGGTAGATCATGTGATATTTTTATAGAGCGAGACATTATGGATGCAATGATACCAAATATGTAGATTTTTTTTATTTGTGTTCAGGTATACACAAGAACAGCATTTTTGAAAAGCAAAAAAATGATGTTTTGTGTTGCCATTTTCTGATAGCCAAATAAAAGTAATTTATCCTCTTCTGCAGAATGAGGTAACATTTTCATTGGTACTATTTACATGCAGGCTCACTTCAACTGTATGTGGACGATCGATGGCTACTGCAATTGCCCATATCCATACATTCTTTCAGGGTATCATATTGCTGTTTGCAGCAATCATTTATTGTGCTGCATGAATGATTGGCAGAACATTTATATGGCCTATTATGGGGAACAAGCATTCATTCATTCCCAGTAATCGGCCCAACAATTGTGCTGTGTAAATCCGATGTTAATGTGCTGAAATACCAAAACCACTTTTCTCCCCTGTTTCTTCTTGCGCTGTGCTCAGCTCCTCCCTGCTGAAGTATGTTTTCCTGGGTGCAGCAGTGACATCCTGTACGCACCATGTCACCCCCGCAGCCAATCACGAGCCGCAGTAGTATATGGTAAGTGGCTGTCTGCACATTGACGTGGTAAGTATAGAACATCACTACTGCAGCTAGGAAATTTACATCAGTGCTGCAGGAGCGGAGTGTGATGCTGGAAGTTGCAGGGAATAAAATGATGATCATCACTTGTTTTGTTATTTTAGTGTTGCTGGTGGTTTTTAATTGAAATTGTACCATCCCTTTAGCATTCACACAACAGTGTAAAAACGGACACAATGCTAGTGCAATATGGCTTAAAAAAAAAAAAACACTCACCTCATCCACTTGCTCGCTCCTGTCTTGAGTGGAAAAGACCTGTGCTCCCAGCGTGATCACTTGGTGACGTCATCACTGATGATGTCACCACGTGATCACGCTGGGAGCATGGTGACGTCATCACACTCAGTGCAGGTCATTTCCACTCAACACAGGAGCAGACTGCCTCTGCGCGAGCAAGTGGATGAGGTGAGTGACTTTTTTTTTAAACCCAAAAGGCCATATTGCACTAGCATATTACCGTTTTTAACGGCCGTTAGACAGTTGCACTTCTGTCCAAGCGGCTGTTAAAAACGGTCCCATTGACTGATAGACTGAATAGGTTTGTAACATAGCGATTTGTGACAAATGATTTCAGAACAAATGAAATTTCTTTTCAACATTCAACAAAGCTGCCAAATCAAATTTCTCAAAACTTTGCTCATTTCTAGTAACAATGTCCCCCCATAGTAGCCCCCAGCAGTAACAATGGGCAGCATTTTTTATTACCTCATTCACTTGCACGTTCTTCACTTGATGCGAATCGACCTGAGCTCCCAGCATGATGACATCACCATGCACCCTCAGTGATCATGCTACCCCTCAGGAGCACATGCAGTTGGATGAGGTGAGTGTACAGTACAGACCAAAAGTTTGGACACACCTTCTCATTCAAAGAGTTTTCTTTATTTTCATGACTATGAAAATTGTAGATTCACACTGAAGGCATCAAAACTATGAATTAACACATGTGGAATTATATACATAACAAACAATTGTGAAACAACTGACAATATGTCATATTCTAGGTTCTTCAAAGTAGCCACCTTTTGCTTTGATTACTGCTTTGCACACTCTTGGCATTCTCTTGATTAGCTTCAAGTGGTAGTCCCCTGAAATGGTTTTCACTTCACAGGTGTGCCCTGTCAGGTTTAATAAGTGGGATTTCTTGCCTTATAAATGGGGTTGGGACCATCAGTTGCGTTGAGGAGAAGTCAGGTGGATACACAGCTGATAGTCCTAATGAATAGACTGTTAGAATTTGTATTATGGCAAGAAAAAAGCAGCTAAGTAAAGAAAAACGAGTGGCCATCATTACTTTAAGAAATGAAGGTCAGTCAGTCAGCCGAAAAATTGGGAAAACTTTGAAAGTAAGGGCTATTTGACCATGAAGGAGAGTGATGGTGTCACAGCCACTATCTCTGGCTGTGACCTTCCGTCCTTGCTCGTTCGGCGCTCCTCGCTGAAGTTTTGTTTCTGTGTGCTATTTGTGGTTCTATATGGGTTAACTCCCCTGTGTTTCTATTAGGAGTTAATCCTCTCTGTCTGCTCCTTGGGTGTGGCTTCTCTGCTGCACCCATGGAACCTGTATATAAGGCTGAGGTTTCCTCAGTTCTGTGTCAGCTCTCCTGGTGTGTGTTGTCTTGTCCTGCTCCTGGTTTGTACTCTCTCTCCCATGCTGCTGACCCATGGGATCCGTGTCTGTCTGTCTGTGCTTTGTGGGTTTCCCTACTTGTTCATTTACGTCCTTTCCCGTCCTCTTTCCTGTCTTTCTGTTATCTGTTCTGCCAGTTATGTTTTAGTTACCTTGTGTGTATTCATATGTCTCTGTTCAGCAAGCCCATGCTGCACCCTTATTTGCAGCAGAGTGGTATGCGCAAGGCCATGCAGTTTACTACTGGTGGAGCAAGTCCTTCTCTGCTCATTGCCACTCTTGCTCCCTTGCGTGAACTCCTGCTTGTATTATTAGTTGCCCTGTTTTGTATTTGCCTGTCTGTTATGTTTGCCTATGTGCCGTCGGTACCTTCTGGTACCTGTTGTCCATTCATTCCTGCTGTCACTGTCTAGTTCACGCTCCAGAGTGGACCCTGGCAACTTCTTGCGGCAAAGTCTAACCCTACCATCTAGGGCTCTAGTGAATACCAGGAGTTGCTTAGTCACGCCCCTCTGGAGTATTACTAGACAGTGGCGCAGTGGGGGGTTTCTCCCACTGTGCTGACGGTACATAGAGCTCATGTTTTGTCTGTGCTGCCTTCCCTGATTTTTGTTTGTGCAATAAACTCTTGTGTGTCTGTATCTGATTTCCGTTTGTTTATTGCTTGACGACGCGGTGGTCTCTCCTGGGACCTCCAACTCGTGACCGATGGGGTGCTGCGCCAGATGACCTGGCCTCCACAGTCACCGGACCTGAACCAAATCGAGATGGTTTGGGGTGAACTGGACCGCAGAGTGCAGGCAAAAGGGCCAACAAGTGCTAAGCATCTCTAGGAACTCCTTCAAGACTGTTGGAAGACCATTTCAGGGGACTACCTCTTGAAGCTCATCAAGAGAATGCCAAGAGTGTGCAAAGCAGTAATCAAAGCAAAAGGTGGCTACTTTGAAGAACCTAGAATATGACATATTTTCAGTTGTTTCACACTTGTTTGTTATGTATATAATTCCACATGTGTTAATTCATAGTTTTGATGCCTTCATAGTCATGAAAATAAAGAAAACTCTTTGAATGAGAAGGTGTGTCCAAACTTTTGGTCTGTACTGTATATATATTTTTATATTTTAACCCCTAAAAGGACAATTTTCACTAGTGTACCTGTTTTTAACTGCCTTGATCATGTCATTGTTAAGTAGTATATTAATTAAGCAGCTCCTTGTCTGAGCACCATTATCTTTAGCCCATGAATGTCTACTCTGCTGAGTACAAGTAATGAATTGTCTTGTACGATTCCTATACTTTGTGCCCAGAATAGCCCTTGCATTAATGGCTCCCGCCAGGCTGTGTAGTGACAGGTCTGCTGCTGATTCATGGGAAATTTTATTTCTCTCTCAGTATAAAGGACTCTCACTGAATAACATTGAGCCAAACTCAATCAAGGACTCTGCAGAGCTGTGGGCACATAAATCTCCACAGCCACTGACTCGGTCAGCCATGGAGTGCGATCTCCTCACATGACCACATTGTTCTAATGAGATTTTCCCCAGCATCAGCTTATCATGAGGTCCTGATGGGCATTTATAAAGCAAGACTTTATCAGAAAGGGGATCTGGATGCTGGAGTTTGTAATGTGGCATACATGTACTGGTAATACTGCAGAAGAATGGCAGTAAGCAGGATATTTATTGTTAAGGGTCGTAGCTCTAGTGGAAGCAGGGGAAGCGTCTACTACAGAGCCCGAACTCAGAAGGGGCCCGCCCAGGAGGAGAACTGAAAGATTTTATTGTCAGGGCCTGCTCAAGAGTATTATACAATGACATTATATGCAGTTACAGTATATAGAGTGACAAGACATACGGTATATGCGTGTAGGAAATGGATGGATCGGCTGCTGGGACCAGTCTGAGAGAGTGATCTTGACTAGCCACAGGAGTGAGGGCTGCATGGAAGGAGGGGGTTGTTGGGAGTAACAGGGGGACGGTTCAAAGATTTACTGTGAGGTCCAGTCAGTTTTAGTTATGCCACTGGTATTGTTTATAATATGGACATGTCATTGCAATTTTCTCTCAACTCAGTCACCCTCAACCAGCAATTACATTTTAACACATTGATGGACCATGTGCAAATATTTCATGAATAACCCTACCCATATCAAGCTATATATCCGAATCCCTCCCTATCCAGATCCACATAGTAAAGTCATGTTGTGCTCTCGAATCACAGTTTAAGTTCTTTTTACTTATTGATGTTCAGAATAATCCAAGCCAAGGGTTATCGTTTTCAGTCTTATCACCTTCATCAGACCATTTGCATAAGAATTTATATATATATATATATATATATATATATATACAGTACAGACCAAAAGTTTGGACACACCTTCTCATTCAAAGAGTTTTCTTTATTTTCATGACTATGGAAATTGTAGATTCACACTGAAGGCATCAAAACTATGAATTAACACATATGGAATTATATACATAACAAACAAGTGTGAAACAACTGAAAATATGTCATATTCTAGGTTCTTCAAAGTAGCCACCTTTTGCTTTGATTACTGCTTTGCACACTCTTGGCATTCTCTTGATGAGCTTCAAGAGGTAGACCCCTGAAATGGTTTTCACTTCACAGGTGTGCCCTGTCAGGTTTAATAAGTGGGATTTCTTGCCTTATAAATGGGGTTGGGACCATCAGTTGCGTTGAGGAGAAGTTAGGTGGATACACAGCTGATAGTCCTACTGAATAGACTGTTAGAATTTGTATTATGGCAAGAAAAAAGCAGCTAAGTAAAGAAAAACGAGTGGCCATCATTACTTTAAGAAATGAAGGTCAGTCAGTCAGCCGAAAAATTGGGAAAACTTTGAAAGTAAGGGCTATTTGACCATGAAGGAGAGTGATGGGGTGCTGCGCCAGATGACCTGGCCTCCACAGTCACCGGACCTGAACCCAATCGAGATGGTTTGGGGTGAACTGGACCGCAGAGTGAAGGCAAAAGGGCCAACAAGTGCTAAGCATCTCTAGGAACTCCTTCAAGACTGTTGGAAGACCATTTCAGGGGACTACCTCTTGAAGCTCATCAAGAGAATGCCAAGAGTGTGCAAAGCAGTAATCAAAGCAAAAGGTGGCTACTTTGAAGAACCTAGAATATGACATATTTTCAGTTGTTTCACACTTGTTTGTTATGTATATAATTCCACATGTGTTAATTCATAGTTTTGATGCCTTCATAGTCATGAAAATAAAGAAAACTCTTTGAATGAGAAGGTGTGTCGAAACTTTTGGTCTGTACTGTATATATATAGTCTCCTTCCCCCTCTGGCAGTCATGAACATAGTTCCTAGTAGGTTCTCCTGGACATAGTTAGATAATAATTGTTCCATAGAATCTATAAGCAGTGAAAGAAAACAATACTTGTTAGCCTCCTCCCTTCACACAAATCCCAGAATCACTTCACTTTTCAAATGTAACATAGAAACATAGAAACATAGAATGTGTCGGCAGATAAGAACCATTTGGCCCATCTAGTCTGCCCAATATACTGAATACTATGGATAGCCCCCGGCCCTATCTTATATGAAGGATGGCCTTATGCCTATCCCATGCATGCTTAAACCCCTTCACTGTATTTGCAGCTACCACTTCTGCAGGAAGGCTATTCCATGCATCCACTACTCTCTCAGTAAAGTAATACTTCCTTATATTACTTTTAAACCTTTGCCCCTCTAATTTAAAACTGTGTCCTCTTGTGGTAGTTTTTCTTCTTTTAAATATGCTCTCTTCCTTTACCGAGTTGATTCCCTTTATGTATTTAAAAGTTTCTATCATATCCCCTCTGTCTCTTCTTTCTTCCAAGCTATACATATTAAGGTCCTTTAACCTTTCCTGGTAAGTTTTATCCTGCAATCCATGTACTAGTTTAGTAGCTCTTCTCTGAACTCTCTCTAGAGTATCTATATCCTTCTGGAGATATGGCCTCCAGTACTGCGCACAATACTCCAAGTGAGGTCTCACCAGTGTTCTGTACAGCGGCATAAGCACTTCACTCTTTCTACTGCTTATACCTCTCCCTATACATCCAAGCATTCTGCTGGCATTTCGTGCTGCTCTATTACATTGTCTTCCCACCTTTAAGTCTTCTGAAATAATTACTCCTAAATCCCTTTCCTCAGATACTGAGGTCAGGACTGTGTCAAATATTCTATATTCTGCCCTTGGGTTTTTACGCCCCAGGTGCATTATCTTGCACTTATCCACATTAAATTTCAGTTTCCAGAGTTCTGACCATTCTTCTAGTTTTCCTAAATCCTTTTCCATTTGGCGTTTCCCTCCAGGAACATCAACCCTGTTACATATCTTTGTGTCATCAGCAAAAAGACAAACCTTACCAGCGAGGCCTTTTGCAATATCATTTATGAAGATATTAAACAAAATCGGTCCCAGTACAGATCCCTGTGGAACCCCACTGGTAACATTACCTTGTTTTGAATGTTCTCCATTGACTACAACCCTCTGTTGTCTGTCACTCAGCCACTGCCTAATCCACTCAACAATATGGGAGTCCATGCTCAATGACTGCAGTTTATTGATAAGTCTTCTATGTGGGACAGTGTCAAAAGCCTTACTAAAATCTAGATATGCGATGTCTACTGCACCTCCACCGTCTATTATTTTATTCACCCAGTCAAAAAAATCTATAAGATTTGTTTGACATGATCTCCCTGAAGTAAACCCATGTTGTTTTTCATCTTGCAATCCATGGGATTTTAGATGTTCCACAATCCTATCCTTTAATAGGGTTTCCATTAATTTGCCTACTATTGATGTCAGACTCACTGGTCTATAGTTGCTCGATTCCTCCCTACTACCTTTCTTGTGAATGGGCACGACATTTGCCAATTTCCAATCTTCCGGGACGACTCCTGTTACTAATGATTGGTTAAATAAATCTGTTAACGGTTTTGCCAGCTCACCACTAAGCTCTTTTAATAATTTTGGGTGTATCTCATCAGGCCCCTGTGACTTATCTGTCTTCACCTTAAACAGCAAACTTAGAACATCTTCCTCTGTAAAGATACATGCATCAAACGATTTAATAGTCATTCTTTCTAGTGGAGGTCCTTCTTCTTTTTCTTTTGTAAAAACTGAACAGAAGTATTCATTAAGGCAGTCGGCTAGCCCTTTATTCTCTTCTACACACCTTCCGTCCCTTGTTTTTAATTTAGTTATTCCTTGTTTTAATTTCCTTTTTTCATTTATATATCTGAAGAATGTCTTATCCCCTTTTTTCATAGACTGAGCTAGTTTTTCTTCTGCCTGCGCTTTAGAAGTTCTTATAACTTGCTTGGCCTCTCTCTGCCTAATCTTGTAGATTTCCTTATCTTCATTGCTCTGGGTTTTTTTATAATTACAAAATGCTAGCTTTTTATTTTTAATAATTTGGGCCACTTCTGCTGAGTACCACATTGGTCTCCTCCTTTTTTTGCTTTTACTGACGAGTCTAATGCAATTTTCTGTTGCCTTCAATAATGCACCTTTTAGGTAGTCCCATTTCTCCTGGACTCCATGTAATCCGTTCCAGTCTGATAAGTACTCATTTATGACTAATTTCATTTTTGAAAAGTCTGTTTTTCTAAAATCTAAAACTTTTGTTTTTGTGTGGTGGGACTCTTTCACAGTTCTTATATTAAACCACACTGACTGGTGATCACTAGATCCCAAGGTTTCGCCTACAATGACATCATATACCGAATCCCCGTTTGTGAATACCAAATCCAAAATGGCCTCCCTCCGGGTTGGCTCCTCAACCACTTGTTGTAGAGATAACCCCAGTAGGGAATTTAGAATATCTGTACTCCTGGTAGAACTTGCTATTTTGGTTTTCCAGTTTATATCTGGAAGATTGAAATCTCCCATAATGATAACTTCTCCTTTCATTGTCATTTTAGCTATTTCTTCAACTAGTAGATCATCTAGTTCTTTAACTTGACCAGGTGGTCTATATATCACACCTACACGAGTTACTGCATGGTTAGCAAACTGAAACGTAACCCAAACTGACTCTATGTTGGCCTCACCAACTTGTATTAGGTTAGATTTAATGCTATCTTTCACATACAGGGCCACTCCTCCTCCTTTCTTGCCTTCTCTGTCTCTTCTGTATAAAGAGTACCCTGGTATGGTTATGTCCCAGTCATTTCTTTCATTAAACCATGTCTCCGTAACAGCCACTAAATCTACATTCTCAGATGCCATTATTGACCCAAGTTCATTGATTTTTTTACCTAAACTGCGAGCATTTGTAGACAGGACTCTGAGCTTATCATTTCTTAACCTCTGTGCTTCTGACCTGTTCTGGCATTGTTTCGGGGGGCAATTGGACTCTTTTATTTTCACTCTTTTGCCCCCCCTTCCTAGTTTAAATACTCTTTCGCAAATTCTTGGAGTTGTTCACTAAGTACATTTGTTCCTTTGAGAGAAAGATGCAAACCATCTTTTTTGTACAGTTCCTTTCTATTCCAAGTAGAGCTATCATGAGAAACAAAGCCAAATCCTTGCTCTTGACACCATTTACCAAGCCATATGTTGAACTCCTTTATGCGCCTCTGCCTATCATTCTGAACATTATGCACAGGCAGAACTTCAGAAAATGAAATGGTGGATGCAAAATCCTGTACGTCATTACCAAGTGTGATAAAAGATTTTTTCACCTCTGACACTTCATTGCAAGCCAGGTCATTTGTCACTAGATGGACAAGAACATCCACGTCTCCTTCCTGCTTTGCTTGCTTAACAATATTAATAATACGTCTTCTATCTCTTCTAGCAGTAGCCCCAGGGAGACATCTCACAAAACCATTTTCTTTAAGCTCCACACTTCTTATGATTGAATCACCCAGCAACAGCTGCATCCTTTGAGACTTCACTTTATCTTTTTTGTTGCATACATTAGACATAGGAGTCGATGGTTTCTCACCCTCTGTGCTTGAGTCCATATCCATGTTGTCCTTACATTCTGA